>NW_026555084.1:25726250-28635000 GCF_021234165.1 Pteronotus mesoamericanus | reverse complement strand
CGCAACCTTTCAGTTATAAGATGAAGCGCTGGGGTGTCGGGAACGCCATGACTGCTGGTAACGCCGCCGTGCGGTGTGCTTGAAAGGTGCTGGGAGTGGGTCCTAACAGTGCTCATCACAAGGAAAAACACGTATTTTTCTTCTCCTTTTTTTCTTGTGTCCATACGAGATAATGGATGTTAATTAAGCTTGTGGTAATCCTTTTACAATATATGTAAGTCAAATATTATGCTACATATACATTTTAAATGTATACAGTGCTGTATATAATTATATCTCAATATAACTGGAGAAAAAAGAGAAATGTCTATTTTTTTTTGAAAGAGAATTGACCTACCCAAAGATGTCTGACCTTTGTCCCCTCTCTGAGATGATAACCTCTAATTTATGCTAATGAGGCAACTCAAGGCTGGAGGGGTCGGGGAATGCGGTCAGCCACGCCATTATGCCACTGCGGTGTCAGCCCCACCTCTAGGGAGAGGGCCCAGGATAAGGTCAACGGAGGGGCCAGCGATTCAACCAACCGTGCCTGCGGGACGCCACCCCAGCGAAACCGCACGCGGAAGCTCGGGCGAGCTGCCCGCTTAGAAGTACTCCGCGCGGGTCACACAGCAAGGCGCCAGGGAGGGGACACGTTCTCACACCGCAGGAAGGCGACGGCGGGAGCCTCCTGCTGGGAACCTTTTGAGACCTCACCGTCTGACGGCACCCGATCGGCCCTCCCGCTGTAATAAAGATGTGCGGTGCTTTCCGGAGTTCTGGGGCGTTCTAGCAGATTACTGTACCTGAGGGCGCCAGGGGGACTCTGGAATGTGTAGCCAGTGGGCCCGAAGTGGGAGTGGACTGAACGCCCCCCGCCACCTGCAGCTGCGGGTGTGCGGGAGGGCAGTCTGGCGGAGGCCCAGCCCTAAGCGGCGGGGCAGGCCGACTCCATCCGCTGGCGCCAGAAGGCATAGCCTCGAGTTTGGCAAACGTGTTGCCCAGTCCCAACGGAACCATCTTAAATAGGGTCGAAGGACCTTCCTGGTCCAGTCACCCAGGCCCTGTCCTTCACAGGGCGCCGGACATTATAATGAGCTCCAAAGTGCAGGAACAACCTCTGCAGTCACCTCTCCTATGTGACCTTCCAAAGAGAGTCAAGAGGGAGAGGAGGGGTGGAAACAAGAGAAGGGAAGCAGAGAGGAAAGGAAAGGCTCAGGGAGGACACGTGTGGCACACTGGGGCACTGCCGTCCTGCCGCGTGACCGTGGCGCTGCCGGGCACTCGGCACCTCGCCGGGCCCAGGGCAGCTGGACTAAAGCAGCAGGTGGGCGGTGGCCATTGACAAGGACATCTGATTTGTAAACCAGTAAGGTTGTGGCTCCTTTAAAGATGTACTTAAGTTCCATTTAAAGAGCAGTCATTCCTGAAACCTCGAGATGGACCTAACGTGCCTAGCACCCCCTTCCTGGTAAAGACCTGCGCAGCTGCTGGGACGGAACTAAGCCCCAGCCGGCGCTCACTGTCCTTCGCCTGGCAGAAGGGCGTGCCTGAATGCCAGCCCCGGAGAGGACCTGAGCTCGCCTGCCTTCTACCCAGATGCAGAACCTCAGATCAACTTTTCCACAAAAGAAAAGTTTCCAAGATGCCACCCATACTTGGAAAAAGCCAGGTTAAAATACTATTCAAGTCAAGCTTTCTTGATATTACTCTATCTTTCCCCAGGAGGATTGCACTAAAACAAATTCGGACACCTGTGGCCTCTTCCTGCAAAGCAAAAAGCCAGCAACAACCCCAAGCTGATAAGATTAATCTAAAGAGCAAATTATGGTGTAATTTCCTATGCTGATACTTTGTAGTTAATTTTAAAAAAAGGTTTCATTTTCCTATTGGTCTGATTTCACAGGAACATTTTACCTGTTTCTGTGAGGCATATTTTTTCTCCTGGAAGAGAGGTGCTGATTGGCCCCAGCCCGGTGTAAAGAAAATTTCCAATGTAAACTCATTTTCCCTTGGTTTCAGCAATTTTAAATCTATATATAGAGATATCGTTGTCAGAATTGCATTGTTAGCTTCTCCTGGTAAACTAATTGTCTCGCATTGTCATTGCAAATAGAGATCTATTCATGGGTCTCCCCTCCCAACTGATTCCAGCTCTGGTCTGCTTACTAGCATGTAGCAGCGACTTCATCCTTGGACGCAAGTACAACATCCCCTTAGAAGAGACCATCAAAACACTGAACATCCTCACAGAGAGAAAGGTGAGTAAGCTATCTGGCACCATCTATCAACGTAGGGTAGTGCTGTGGGTGTTTCTTGGACTGCGGGAAGAATACAATAGCTTCCAGAGACGTTGGTCGTTGGTAGAGGGTGAGGGGAGACCTGTCCCCTGGTGCTTTGTTTTCCCCCTGAGGGACTGTAGGAAGTTTTCTTAGTTTGAGGGAGTGAAGGCTGCCTGCAAGGACTATTCTGCGCAGTTGGAGGTAACCCTCTCTCCTGTCTCTCGTTCCTGCCCAGGCCAAGGACCCACAGTGCATGGAGCTGACGGTGGCAGACGTCTTGGCCGCTCCACAGGTAGGAACTGTCTGGGGTGGTCTGCTTCGCAAATGGGTGACTTGGGACAGGCGGGCCATCCACAAATGTCTGAACAAGAAACTTTTTGAACAGAAAACAGGCCGAAATTAACTATGAGATGTTACATGTTTTCAAAGAATGAGAATTCTGATCTTTACTCTTAAAACCTGCTTTGGTGTTTCTGGTTGCACTTGATTGAGAAGGTGCGCAATAGAAACCTTGGCCTCTGGGATCCTAACTCAGCTCCCGGTCAAGGAAGAGCCCTTTGGGACTCACCCAGCTCTGGCCTAGCACCTGGATTATAGGAGATGCTCAGTGAATGCTTGTTGAAGGAGAGGATTTTCTGGCCCATACGTTTCCGAAAAACCAAATGCTCTCACACAAAACACAGATATTGAGATTACAGGTTGAGGAAGCTTTCATTTTGTCTAAGAGACTTCCTACGGCTACAGAGAGGGTTTTGCCAGAGGCCCTCCTCTTCCGCAGCCTGGTCAGCGAAGGGCCCACCAGCCCCAGGCTGGCTGTCCTTGGACCCCCGGCTCGCTCTGTCCTGCCAACGCCCCTCGAGCCTGGTCCAGAGCCTCCTGCCAGACAAGGTCCAACTCATCCCTGCCTCTGGCTGCTCGGGCATCTCACCTTCCCGCCTCCTGTGCGTCTCACCCCCGCCCCTCCATCTGCAGTGGGAGGAGATAGATTTGACAGCTGATAGTGCATTTTCTCTGACAAACACATGACTACAGATATATCAATAGCTTTGTGCACATCAGTTCCTGTTTTCATGGAAACACATAACTGAGAATGAAAAACCCAAAGATTCAATTTACCAGTGGTCTCCTAACCACTTGCTTTCCACGTGCACTGGGGGTAGCTCGGCCAGGAGTGCAGCCCCGTGGTTTGGGCAGGGCCACACTCCAGCGCCTGCGTCGCAGACGGACCCGTCCTGCTTGGCGAGAAAAACTCTTCTTCGGGTCTTTACCTGGTTCCCTCATTTCGTTAAAAATTATGCCAGGAATTTGATATACAGTAATATATAACATTATAATATAGTTATATATGTTATGTAAACAAACATATATAAGAATACATATTATATAATTTTGTCCTTCAGAAGCTCATTATGTATCAGACTCTATCAGTAGGTTAGAAGGACTCGAAGATTGTTTATACATATAAAATTATGTATGTTAACGTGATATAGTAATATTTTATATAAAGACATATACATAAATATTTTATATATATATAGAAAATAGACAAGGGTCCGCGGCCTAGTGTGCTGGATCTCCAGAGAGCCTGACCGAAGTCCAGAGCAGGGCAGGGGCCGGAAAATGAGCCAGCCTGTGGCTTTAGAGCCAGCTCTGCCGTCAGCCGCTGTGTGGCCTTTGCAAGTCTCCACTCCTCTTTGAGCCTCAGTTTTCACATCTGAAGAAATGAAAGTGATTTTGAAAGTTGGTTGGAATCCAGCTCTTAAGCGGAAAGTGTAATTGTAAGATGATACAATTCTTGATCGTCTGACAAAACTGGTTGTAGAGAAGCAAAGTGCAGAAGCAAGCTGGCTGGGCTATGAAGGATTTCTTGGGTGGACGGTGAACTGGAGGTATTTCTGCCAAAGAGGCCTAAAGTTCATAATTTTTCAGAAGGCTCTATGTCAACCCTCAAAAAATTTTTTAAGTGAAAGTAAAGGATTTTCTTATAAACAGCACTGGCTGACTAAATTTGGGCAGAAGTAGAGATAACGGATATGACACATAGGACCCAATTTTTATGACGCTCGGTGAAGCCAGTCACAACCCAAGTTAGAGCTCTACCGGAGTCACTGCCACGACTTCCGCAGAGTTCTAACTTGGCATCAGCTCCCGGACGCGCTCTGTCAGTCTGACATTCCCACGAGGGGGCTCCCTTCTGGCACAGGCCTGGGCCTCCCCCTTGAGACTCCTTTCTGCACAGCGAGGTCACTGGGCCGTTGAAGCGCGCCCCTGCCCCTGAGCTGTGCTGGATGCACGCAGGCACCGAAAGCTGGACAAGGAGCTGTAAGGTGTCAGTACGGGCGTCTTCCTGTTGCTGCAGTACCAATGGAGCTAAAACTTTGAGGCCCTTAGCTAAAGCAGCCTTTAGAATGAGGTGTTTTTAAAGTTTTCCATTTGATTCAAACTCTTTTCATTTCCAATTTTATCCAATTACCCTTTAACAAATGTCTTTAGAGGGTTTTCCTCTATCACATGGCCACATATGCAAAACTAAGAGGCAGTTTAATTTCTATGCTCCAAGCCTGTTTCTCAAAAGTCTCATTAGGTTTTAATGGAAAAATAGGCGAAAGGACGCATCTCCTCTTGGCCCTCGAACCTCGCTGTTCTCTCTACAGCCGCACGGGGTCCACCCCAGGTGCGTCCCCAGGTAGCACGCCCTTGCCTCGGCCTCGCCGCCTCTGCTCACCTGCAAAACCCCCGATTTGTGGGAGGTTCTTGGCTCCCTGAGCCCAGAGACACTGGTGTTGCTCTTCAATTTCCAACTAGAATCAGGGCCCAGGAGGGCTCTTAACCAGTTTGTTAAGCATGTGCCCTGTCCGGGTCCTGCCCACGGGCCAGCACGCCCGCCAGGGAGGCAGGAAGCTTTTGCAGCTAGGGATTCCGGCGCTTCTTGAATTAGCCTAGAGAAACAAGAGATGAGCACAAAGATTTACACCGACGACGTACTGCGGCATTATTTACAGAAGCAAAAACACTGCAGTAATAGGGGACTGACCAATTATGGTATAAATACGTCACGTGTTCCTACAGAGCTCTCGATCCCCTTTTCCAAATACTTTCGAACGACTTAAGAAAATGCTGGTACTATGTGTTAAGTATAAAAAGTTACAAAGCAGTACCGATACCTGGTCCCTATTTTGAAAAGAGTATTTTTAAAAACACTGGAAGATATTTACCAAAATATTAACAGTAGTTCTCTTTGGCTGGTGGGATAGTGCATGAATTCATTTTTTGTTGGGATATATATGATTTTTGTAGTAAACTTACATTACCTTGATAATGAGGAAAAAAATATGTAACAAAGCTGCTTGGACAGTACTTCTGAAATAAACCCCCGCCCCCGAGATATTGCTAATGCACATTTGTGATGCCGAGGGTGGGGGCGGGGCCCGAGAGTCTGTGTTTCTAACAAGCTCCTACGTGAGGCCTGTACCGCTGCCCGGGACCACACTGTGGATGACAAGGGACCAGAGCACGTCCCGGCGGAGACCAGGGAGAGCTTTGTCGGAGCCGGACGGGGCTCGAGCTGTCCTGCTCTCCAGGCCCTGTGACTGCGTGTCGGGGGGAATGCGAGGACACACCAGGCCTGATTCAGACTGAGGCACGATCCCTCTCTCAGGTTCCCAGCAAGAGCTGCTTCCCTGCCTGGACGCTCCCTCCTCTGAGGGCCAAATGTCCCCAGGAAGAGGCAGCTGGCCAGGCCCCCATTCAGGGCTGCCAGCTTTCTAAGCACCCTCCGAGCGTGCACATTCGAGGTCAAAGGCCCCAGACAGGAGCCCTGCCCAAGGCCCAGCGCAACGGCACACCCCCTCGGAAGCTTCCCCGGTCCCCTGAGACCAGACCCCTGGGACACCTCACCCCGCCCCTGGCCCCCACCTCACCGTGGGAGAATGTCTTACGTCCTCACCTGGACCTGAGTTTCTACGTGAACTGCCGTCTCCCTTGGGGATGGCTAAGTGGAGGGTGCGGCCCGAAGCAGCGCTGTCCAGGCCAAAGGGGCGACCGTCACTAAATGGGGGAAACCTGGATTTTAAAACCGGATCGGAATGGTGGAGAGCACAGCCTGACTGTGAGCTCATGGAGGCGCATCCCACAGAAAGAACGACTCGTGTTGCGCAGAGAATGGCCCGGCCAGGCTGGGAGAGATGGTTCTGTCTTCAGGCCACCACTCTGCCGCTTGCCTGGCTCAGTGACTTTATTCAGGTACCCATTCAACAAAAGCCTTTAGGGAAGAGAAACGGGGAGCCCAAGGAGGAGGCCGCTGGGTGTGCAGAGCACCGGGAGAGGTGGCTGCGGAGGATCCCGGCAGAGGCGCATAGCTGGGTCACCCCGTGTGGGGAGCCGTGAACGCCTGAGCCACCGCTCAGCTAACTTTCCTGCGCCACCTGTCTTCCCGGGAAGAGAAACCAGAAGGGAAAACCTCTCTCCCAGGTTCAGACGGAGCTAGTATATGACACTCCAATATTTCTCTTTCTAGAACACAACTGAGAAGGAGATCTTGTGCCGGGTGGCGACGGAGCTGCGGAACGTGTATAGGCACCACCACGAGTGCGCGGCCGGGAGGCTCCTGAGCAAACTCGACAGGAACCTCTGCGCCATGGCCGGCAAGGTAAGCGGTGTCACGCTGGACGTGGCTCCTGCCCGCGCCCTCCCGGCTAAGTGCCCCTCCCTGAGCGGGAGCCCCCTGTTAACCGACGTGCACTCAACTGACAGGTACTTGTTGAGGCCCCGTGAGTGCCAGGTGCTGTTCTAGGTACAGGGGGTGCAGAGCTAAAGAGAAGAAGGCGGAGTCCCTGTCTCACAGAATGTTCCAATGGGGGAGGGCGGGGAATAGAAAAGCAAACTAACATGTCCTGTGACACGTCCTGCAATGGTTAGTGCAGTGCAGAAAAAATAGAGGAATAAAGAGCGTAGGGGTGAGGAGGAAGGAAGAGGGTTGATATAGTAGCTGGTGTCACCCTCTGAGAAGATATTTATATGAAGTGAGGGAGCAGACCTCCCCGGGGACAGAGGTGCAAAAGCCTCAGGTAGAAACGAGCTCCCTGTGTTCAGAGATGTGGAGGCGGCGTGAGCCAGGGGGCTTTTAGCAGGAGACCCCATCACACGGGCCTCTGGCTTCCGCCGCAGGTGTGGTGGGAAGCGCCCACAGGGTTCTGTGCAGGCCAGAGGCCACGACCGGATTGAGGGATTAAAAGGATCGCTCTGGCTGCTGCGAGGGAAACAGACTGAAGTGCGGGTCAGCACTGAAGCCAGACGGCCTGCTGGAGGCCACTGCAGAGCCCCGGGGGCGGGGAGGCGGCTGTGGTTTTGCACGGTGGGAGCAATAGAGGCTGTTAGATGTGGGATGCAACTAAAAACAGAGCGAGCAGGAGGAGGTGACAGAGCCAGTGTGCGGGGTGTGCTGGGGTGAGTAGAAGGCGACCTGGTTCCAGGCTGGAGCCCTTGGGGGGTGGCTGGTGAGGACAGATATGGGAGACCAAGGGCAAAGCAGGGCTTGCGGCTGAGCAGAAGACCAGGAGTTTAATTTTCTGCAGACTAAGTCTGCGTATGTGCTGGACAGCCAAGTGGAGGTGTTGGAAGATTGCTGGAAAAGTCTGAAACTTAGGGGAGAGGTCACAGAGCCTGCGGTGTAAGATGAAGGGTCCGCAGAAAGATGTCATTTAAAGGCGTAGACCTGGAAGGCAAAGAGAAAGGACAAGGCCACGCTCTGGGCCGGAGGCCCTAACAACCAGGGGTCAGGCAGAGGGTCCAGCAAGAGGCTGAAAAGGAGCAGCAAAGTGGGGGAAACTGGGGAGTGCGTGGTGCCCAGAAGGCAAGGGAAGACACTTCTGAGAAGGAGGGAATGGCTAAGTGTGTCAACTGTCCTGGAAAGTCAAGTACGATAAAGAGATGGCCACTGGATTTGGCACAACAAGGGCATTGGCGTGGGGACACAGATGGAGATGTGGGAATGCGAGGCGTGGGTGGGGCGCAGCACGTGAGCACAGGAAACCCCCTGGAGGTGCTCTGCTTTGAGGCGGCCCAGAGAGGGGCCACCAGCTGAAGGGCAGGTGTGGCCGAGGGGGGGTCTTTGAAGGAGGCTACACACTCAGCATGGTGCCGGGCCAGTGGGAAACGCCCCGCGGCCAGCAGAGAGCCAGAGGGGACGTCCTCTAAGGCCCAGGAACGGAACTGGGGACATCATCCCCTCCCTGGGCCTGCCACCTTATTTATCCATGAGCTAAGGTAACTCAACAGGGAGCTGGCATGACATCCGTTCTCTTTTAATCCTCTGGAACATCTTATAAAATCGGCACTATCGCTCCCATTTTACAAAAGAGGAAATGGAAGCGTTTTATAAGTGCAGAGGTCTGCCCAGAGCTGCGAGCCGAACTGAAGCGGCGGCCGGGTGGCTGGTCGGGGATCCCCTCCACTACACGCGCCGCCCAGCTGTGGCGCGGCTACTGACCGGGCAGCGGCGGACAGCGGCCCTGGGCTGCCCCAGGCGGTGCGGGACACACCTCCCCAACACGGCGGCGCCCCCGAGGCCAGGCACGTAGTAAGGGTACAAGAACCATTTGTAGGAGTGGAAGCCTTATGCCCTGAACACAGCGAACCCGGCGGGCCGTGGGGCAGGGGCGAACGCCCAGCAAGCTGGCCTGAGGCCCTGCTCTGATCGGGTTCGGGCTCCACGGCCGGCTGGAGTGGGCGCGACTCGAGCAGGCACGTGCGACAGCAGGACACAAATACTGAGCGGCGCAAGCTAATGAGCTGTTTCTTTTGCAGACCACGTGTCCCGTGAGCGACGTCGGGAAGAGCACACTGAAAGACTTCTTGGAAAGATTAAAGAGGGTCATGAAAGAGAAGTACGCAAGGGGTTGAAGCTGACCGTTTTAATTTATGAGTTTTTAATGGCCTTATTTTAAAACTATTTATATATTTATAGCTCATCCTAAAATAAAATATATGTAGAACCTGACAGCATGATGCCGTTGTATACTAGTCCTGGCGCTTTACTCGGCAACTTTTGGGGAAATCACTTTAGTTTCCTGAGAAACTGGTACGGAAGTCAGAAAGGAGGGGCGTCTCTCCTCTCTCCAGCTGGGGACACAGGGCACAGAATGACAAACGAGGATGCGTCCATGTAAGACGGAAGTGAGGAAAGCGAGCTTGCAGAGCGAGCCCAGGAGACCGGTGACTAGCAAACCATTCTGAGTGGAAAAGATGTCAGCTGGGTGCTTAGACCATGCTTCTCCCATTGGCACAGGGTTGTTATATGGAGATTATAAGGGAAAAAGTAATTCTAGCACACGACGTGGCTCAGCGGGGAATAATATTTGAAGTCCTAATAATGTGAATGCTCTTGATTCTGAAGTCCTAAGACCGGCAGACGAAGCCCAGGGGAACCGTCACAGAGCAGGCCGTGGCTGCTACCAGGCTGACGCTGGCCAGGTGCAGCTGAACACGGTCACGAGGCAGAGCAGCAGGGGCGCGAGTGGCAGGGGCAGGCTCACTCTGCGAGGGGGCCGTGAAGCAACGCTGTCTGCCGCTGATGCATTAAGAACAAGAGAGTTTCATGTTTATTCAAAATTACAAAGGTAATAGAAGATCTAAAACTAATTTACTATAAAACATCTGGAAGGGATACATTAATGAGGTAAACCCTTGCTTTCCAATAGGGAAATCGACACGCAATATCTAAAGTTGATAAATCAAAACATAGTTGGCAAGAGAGGCCATGGGTGGCTGTGGTCGATGGGGACGGGCCCAGGGGGCGGCGGCCAGCACCTGGGGCACGGGGCTGCAGGCGCAGAGAGTGCCTGCGCATGGACGCAGGGTGTCCTTTGGGAGCAATGAATTGTTCTGAAATTAAATAGTGGTGACTACACTGAAAACCATCGAACTGTACACTTTAAAAGGAGGAATTTTACAGTACATGAGTTATAGCCCAATAAAGCTGTTATTTAAAAAAAATTAAAGGGGAAAAAAACGAGCGTCAATTCATTGAAACTTGCCTTCTGAAGACATGTTCTCTGCAAGAACATGGATCTGTGGCAATGAATGAGCGCTCTTTTCATCCTCGCTTACACATATGTGACAATTAACACTAGTACTAAAATTATACCAGAACATATAACATCTTTTTAACCCTATCAAAATAAGGGAACAAATCAAAAGCTTCAAGTCTCACCCTGACCACAGCCAGTTTCACCCTGCCCACATAAAATACCAGCATGCCAAGGGCAACAAGTAACTAAGAGAGTCATGGAGCCTTCTAAGGCCCCGCTGAGCGCATTAGTTTCCTTTCTTCTTTGATTGAGACTGATTTGCATTCAATGGCTAATGTGAGCTGTAGTCTGCCACAGGATATGCGCTGTGGGTTGGTGTGTGTGAGGCCTGGATGGTCAAAGAAAGGCTGTTGGGTCTTTAGCCTGGGCTGGAGAAGGGACACATGCGGCTCCAGCAGGTCTGCCCTGAGGTCAGCTTCAGTGGCCAAGATGCAGCTGAGTCTGTTTACGTCCAGACAGGCGAGGCTGGGCTGCGGAGCGGAGCGCCCCGTGTAAACCCCTGAGTTTACCAAGGGAGCGAGGCACCATGAACTGAGGACACACATAAAAAGAATGAGGGAAGGAACTTGGGGTTAAGTGAAAGTTGAGGTGTCTGTCACTTACGCACATTCATTTAGGAAACTTAGTTTAGCCACAGCCCATGCCGGCTTCACGGGACGTGCCTCCCGCCTGCGCTCGGAATGTGGGTGACGCAGGCGGCGAGGGTGGGGCCCCGCCCTGGTATCAGCTACCGCTCCCCGTTACCTATGAACGCATTGTATCTCTGACCGGCATTAGTTATTGAATAAATACATATTTGGGTGATAAATACTAACTGAATAAATGAATGAAAGAAGAAAACGTTTCTCAGAGAAAGACAAGTTCCATGTGATGTCACTCATACGTGGAGTCTAATGAACAAAGCGAACTAACAAGGAAAATAGAGACAGACTCACAGATGGAGAGCCGACTGACAGCCGTGTGGGGCGGGGGTTGGGGCTCTGGATGAAAAAGGTGAAGGGATTAATACGTACAAGTTGGTAGTTACAGATTATTCACAGAGACGTGAAGTGCAACATAGGGAATATAGTCAATAATGATGTGATAACTATGTATGGGGCCAGGTGGCTGCCGGAGATATTGGGGAGAACACTTTGTAAAGTATATGACTGTCTAGCCACGATGCGGCACACCTGAAACTAATGGAAAAGAAAACTGAACGGGAGCTGTAATTGAAAAACAACCCAACAAATAAAGTCTGATCCATGCAAGGGAATGAAAGAAGAACCCCGTTCACTCAAAGCTATGGCTGACTGTCTTTTATTGAAACCTTCCTGGGCCACAGTTAGAAACGTTGGCCTCTGATAAAAATGCATCGGGGCTCTCTTGCTGCTGCCATTAATTGGCATGTTCATGCCACTTGCCTGGCCCTGTTTCCCCTGCCTGCCGCCCCCCCCCCACCGCCTGTCTCTCCCTATGTCGTGTCAGTCGCCCTCCCAGGGTGCCCAAATCATCTGGGACTGAGGAATTTGGGGACAGAGCGCAGCACACAGCTCTCTCCTGGAGCAAGGCCTGGCCCGGCCCGGCCCCCGGCAGCTCTCACGCTTCGCTTCCCGGGTCCCACCAGCTGCCGCACGGGGCGAGGCAAGCACCCACTCTGGTCTCGGGGCTGACGCCTCAGTTCAATGTCTGCTCGCTGGAGTCCTCGTTCCCTGGTGGAAATGCTGCTTCCCATCATGCCTAGCACTTTCTGGACTGGCCATTGCCCCGAGCTCTCAGACATTCTCTCCAGCTCTCTAAGGTGTTTCTCTTCTAATCCATCCTTCCCATCCACTTTTTCCTAGTTCAACTTTCAGTCTTGAAGCAGCCAATCACCAGCGTTAAACCAAACACAAGCACGCGTTCACGGTTGGCGTGCTCACTGCACACCTGGGCACCTGCTGGGCAGCAGGAAGGTGCAGATGGTTCGTGCGTCGCGGCACCGGCCACGGCCACCAGTGCCAGAGAGCCAGTGGAGGGGAGGGGGGAGGCTTCTTAGGCTCCCGCCCGGGTGGGCCTCCAGGACATGACAGCATCTGCCCTCCTAGTGCCCCCCCCCCAGCCTTTCGTGATCTTTCCAGCAGTCATTTCTTTAACACACAAGCAGTGCGAACGACCCACGTAAAAGTCAGCCTGCTAACCGAAAACTCACCGCGGGATCCTGGCCCGTCTCTCTCCTCCTGGGGCGCAGCTGTCCCCAGCCCTTTCGCCTGACTTCAAACCTGCCACCCAGGCGCGTGGCATCTAGATTCAGCTCACTCCCGTCTGCCTGGAATGCCTCCTGGCCCCCCGGCCCCAGGCTGGGCTGCTCCTCTGGGGGGCAGCAGCCGTCTCAGACCCTTTGGTCACACGCAGGGGCAGCTGCTGGGGAGGACCACCCCGCCTGGCAGCGCCCTGGTCACCCTTCTTACTACAGCCCTCAACATGCTGTCACCCTCCGCTTCCTGGGCACCCCCTCCCCGGCCACCCGCGGAGGGAGGCCGGGAGCTCCGCGAGGCCTTGTGCCCGGCGCGGGGCACTGAGGGCTGAGGGCAGGGTGCCAAGGAGCAGGAATCAAGGTCAGCATGGTATTTGTCATGATTCTGGTACTTTTAGGTTGGGTTAGGCAATATCCTCTACCTGCTAAGATTGGTATCAACTCTGAGACATATTGTATTCAGTTGTAAAGTCCCAGTTAAATTCCTTTGCACAATTGGAGAAATAAAGCCTTTGATTAAAAACTAAAATTTCCCCAGCCCTCAAGAAAGGGATGGGGGAGGGGAGCAGGTGTGGAAGGATGTCTGATCTGTCATATTGTTTAGTCAGAGCCATAAACGTGTCTGGGTAAGACAAAGTGATGTTCTGATAACGTTGATAAAAGTGGCTTGAAGATTGGGTCACAGGAAGCCCAAGATAAATGCTGAGAGGAAACAGGTTCTTTTTGAAGTAGCCTCTTCATAATCATTTTCCCACACATTTGTTCAACTTCCGGAGGACTGAATATCTGATTTGCTTTGCAAATGAAACGGCTTAAGAATGTGACATTCAGATAATGTTATAACAAATGTGTTTGGAAGGCTCCTGCCGCTCGCTTTAAGCTGTGGCTTCAGAGCCGCTTACTGTTCCCGTGCGCACAGGCCAGCTGTGGTGCCCTAGGCCCACACTGGGGTGTTTTGGGTTTTGATTTTGTTTGTACTTGGTATTAAAAAAGATTTGGGGGGGGGTCTTCGTAAGAAGGTGGGAGGGACAGCGGCTGCCTGTGGAGGTGAGCAGGACTCAGCGGGGAGAGGACACAGCGTGAGGCGGCACTGCTTGCTGTCCTCGCTCCGCGCAGCCTGGGGGTCACAGAAGCCAGCAGCTGGGCGGGGCAAGAGCGCGGCCCTCGGGCGGCCAGAGGGGTCTCCTGCCATGGCAGAGAGCACATTTCAGTCCCTTGAAACTTGCCAACAAGCCAAAGCTTCTGGATCACCGCTGTGAATTTAAGGTCTCCTAGCACAGTGCCTGGTAATCAATAAATACTTGTCAAAAGGACCCATTATTAACAATAATCCAAGCAATGTTATTGTTTTAAAGATATTTAAGCTCATTAATAATTTTTGAAAGAGCACAGTATCACTACCACTCAGAAATGTCTTCTTTTACCTTTTAGTGAGATACATTCTGCATACACACTTCTTTAAGTTTCTGTTCTCAAACACCTAATGAAAAGGATAAAACTTGGATAGAAGATATTTTTTAATCCTCATCTGAGGATATATATATTTTTTATGGATTTCAGAGAGAGGAAGGGGGGCTGGGGAGAGAGAGAAACACCGATGTGAGAATCATCAATTGGTTGCCTCCTATACGCACCCTAACTGGGGATTGAACCCTCAGCCTAGGTGCGTGCCCTGACCAGGGATCAAACCTGCAGCCTTTTTGCCCATGGGACCATGCTCCACCCGGCCACCCGCCAAATATAGTAAAGTTTCTGCTGGGAGACCTACACCAGTATGAGTTTCTGGGTGTGAAATTAAACAGGCCTCTCTTAAATGCATGAAAACAAAACCCTGCCTATTAATATCAAGATGATCATAAACACAAAAACAGTTCGGTAAAGAAGCAGATCACTATTAGAGGCATTAGGTAAACATTTTTATTTGTTATTTAACCATGCTGCACATATATACAATATCAATATATACAACTTGAACAAGTACAATTTATACATAAAATACAGTGTAAAGTGTGGTTTTTGAAATTAATGCAACAAACTCATTGTACAATTTGTAATTTTGGCCAGTATACACTATTGTAGTAATGCTACTGAAGTTAATGATTTAAACTAGTCAGACTACTGTATAAGTTCAAAGGCACTAGGAAGACCTATGTTTTCTTCTAGTATTTTAAATCAAGAAAATAAAGGTATACATTAAGAAACTGGGCAGACAACTAGCGAACTTTAATGTACATCCTACCCATTCCTTAATTCATGGCCCTGCGGGAGAGACAGGGACCTTCCCTAAGAGTTAAGAGGAAAGACTTTTTTTTAAAGACTAAAAAGAAACAACCCAAAACCACGAACATAATTTTTTAAAAATGTTACAGATAAAGAGGCACCACACCCCAATCCCAAAGTGACCTTAACTTTCTTGCTGCAAAGAAAGGTCCCCTTTTCCTAGAAAAGTAGATGACACAGCTTATCAAACGGACTCTATGTGTGGGATAAACACATAAATGCAGTTCCTCCTCCTTGATTAATCTTACACTTTATGAGAATCTAAACAAAAATGAGGACTGCTATTATATTTTAATATCCTAACTATCAGTATATATAATTACAAAGTATATTAAAGAACATACCACAAACAAATAACATTCTACCAAGGCTCCTTTTAATAAATAAATATTACTTTTTTAAATTAAAGAGAAAATTCCCATTCAAAAACCTATTTATAGGTGACACTCATTTTAAATCTATTTCATATAATGAGCAAGTTTGCTCATCTATAGCCTTGTATGAAATTAACACTGAGGTTATGAAATATTTATTTTGTGCACAAAGACACAGTAAATGTGAAGAAGCCACAGAACTGCCGTGACCGAGGCTACAGGACAGCTGTGCAGTCAGCACCCGCGTTTTCGTACGGTTGTTCAGGCCTGCCTCACACGTCTAATTTTGGTATTTCGTAAGATGAATATTTATTGCCCATCTGGTATAATCAGTTCTATCAATTCTAATGTAAATGTTGTTTAAAAAAAAACCAAAACGAAACACTGCCAAAGCAGCCTGTTCTTAAAATTTCTCCAGGCTTTGACTTCTTTTCAGTTTCTCTGTGTTACTGCAGTGGAGTGGAATAGAAAAAACCTAACACATTGGCTTAAGTTTTCTGTAATGTTTTAGAGCTAATGTATAAGTTACTCCTCTCTTAGGAACTGGACGGCTAAAGGCTAGAAACATGAACTTTTAAAAAGAAGAAGATTTCGCTAGAGTAATTACTACCAGAGTGAAAGGTGCATCTACAGTTGCCAAGACATTCTGCTCACACAAAGCTCTGACAAGACACAAGTCCACCTCAAGTCTTCACAGTACAGAAACGGTGCCTCACAGGGTAAAGCTATAAACTTCTATCTTACACATTACAAAGAAAACGCTGCCAGTTAAATGCAGTGCTTATTGCCTAGCAAATACACACCACACACAGGACGTTCGGCGCACACCTCCGGAGCGCACTTGAAATTTGTGAGCGCATTCTTCCTACCGCCTCAGAAGTCCGCCTCCTCTCGTCGCCCCCACCCTACACACAGCTTTGCAACAATGAACCAGTATGTCACCCACCTTCTTAAAATAACGTGAATTTAATACTAATTTGTTGTAAAATCCACAAAAGATGATTAATTGCTATAAGTGTAACATAATGCTCAAAGAAATAAAAATTGTGTAAGCAGCTGACAAGGAAATCACAATACTATTTATTACAGCTTATTTTACTATAAAATAAAAATTATTTTTATTTTTAGAGGAAGAAGGTCTAACTAGATTTGTCAATGGAAGACTATTTTCGTAAGTTATGAAGAAAGAACAAAACAATTTTACAGGCAAAGAGTTAAAATCTATTTTCCTTGTTTTGGCTGCATTTTCTGGAAAATGGAGACTTTCTCAATTGGGAGATATGCAGCAACTTTCATAAAAAATTTAGAACTCAGAGGGAAGCATCCATTAATCACACTTCAAAATGAATTTTTAAAAATATACACATACGGGCAAAGTTTAGTGACCAGTATTTAGCTTCTGAATTTTCTGCAACTGTAACTCCGTTATAGTTAGGTACAAACTCAATGTTTCAAGAGAACATGAAATCAAAACAAAAAAAGTATATTTGACTTAAACTCAAAAAGGCAAAAAAGGTCATGAGAGATCTAGTTGAAATATATTTTCAACTTTTGTTTTTTAAACATGTATATTTCTAAAGACTGACTATCAAATTATGGATTTTGTGCAGATCATCTGGTACTTAGAAAGCAATAACTGATAGTATAAAAATTAGAGCTATGGAAACAGACCAGGCGGGTGTTAGGACTGAACCATTTCTTAGATACGCAGCCCACACGCTCATCTGTAACAGCACAACGCAGGACAATCAGAACTGCTACTGTCTGTGTGCAGGACAGAACACACATTTTTTTCTATTTTGAATATCCAGTTACGTAACTATACAGTAGTTGAGTAAATTACTAGCAGATTTATGGATGCATTTAAGCTGCAACTCTCTATAGCAGGCGCTGCTCCCCCAACTTCCCTGCACTGTATAAATTGAAGAGTAATAGGACTATGTGAACAATTACCAGTTATGCAATTTTAATATATTAACTTATATATAGACTAAAAGTTATTAGACAAATTACTAGTTCCAGTCTTAGTCCGTGATTTACAGCTTTCGTTCTTTGAAATTACACAAAAGTCTTCAGTGTTTTAATTAAATACTTGTCCAGGTGTGAGGCTATCACTGATTTTTATGGAGACTTGAAGTCTGTAACATTCACTGAAGTAAAGAGTCGATGACGGTTTCAGGCTTTGCAGAACGCTTTCTGGGTGGGGAAGAGAAAAAGAAAACACGAAGACTTGACTGAAAGACGGAAACACAAGCACTTTACGTTATGCAACAGATAAAAACAAGGGGGCAGAAACAGGCCGAGGCCAGCCGGGTCTGACGCGTTAGGAGACCGAGTCACGCCCGCCCGCTCAGGCTGGGGACGGGCGCCTGGAGCAGGTGCCAGGGCACAGCGCCGCCCCGCCCCGGAGCGCCGAGGGGTTCCATGCGCGACGGCTCCCGAGGCTGGACCGGACAGCTCAGCCAGGCCAAGTGCGCTGCGTGCCTGCCAGACGGCAGCCCTGGTGACCCTCTCCAGGGCCGGCTAAAGGCGCAGTTTATTCAGAGAAAGGGAGAGGCCACATCATCTGGGGCGACACCGCACAGATGCCCAGGTCCTGGAAATGCAGCATTCATGGGCCGTGTTTATAGCGATTTTGCTCAGTATATTGAACTATGCATTTCTAATGAGGAACATCACATTGAACACCATCATGTAATATAATAGGAATAAACCATTTATTGTGTATATTTGTCTGTGTTTGTGACCATCTATGGCATTCATACCCCAGCAGGCTAATTCTGGTGCAGGGATGGTGGGTCTGGCTTATCAAAGGTTGGCTCACATGTATTTTTCCTTTGGTTAAACCAAAAAAGTATATATTTTTAAGTGAGCATTCTGAAAATTGTACCCAAATAACTTATTAAATTGTTTTAGGTCCACATAGTTTTTTAAAAAGTGACTAAAAATGGAGAGATCTCATGTAAATAACTTGATTTCTGGCTTCTCCTTTGAAACCAGAAGAGTCAGAAACAATGGGCCCTCTGTTCCCCACACCAGCGAGGGCCGGGTGGCCGCTCGCCCGGACAGGCTGCGCTCCGGTTGCCCCCGGCCCCGCCGCCGCCTATTTGTCACCTGCGCTGAGGCCAACTGTCTTAGCATTCACCAAAAACACTGGCATTGTTAGTTTTTGTACTAATTTCAGAGTTAAGAGGAAAATACTTCTATTAAAAGTGGAAAAGTGAAAGCTCAAGAGAGAGCTGTATCTCTCTGAACCGCTCCGCTCCATTCGGTAATATCACACACGTGGCTTCTGCTGGCAGAGGAAAAGCTTTGAACCCCTGGCGCCTAAGTGCTAACGGTGTAAAATTTGTGTGCTTTGAATGCGCTCCTGACTCCTCCTCCCTGAGCGCAACCACCCCAAATTTATAAATGTTCGGTTATGTCTGTGAGGTCAGGCAACACAAACACATTAAACCCACAGAGCCTCACCCTACATGTAACTCAAAAGTTCAGTGCTCAAAGCAGGGGGAAAAATAAACTTTTTATTCCCTCTCATTTCGGGAGCCTGAAAGTTTTACAACGAGTTTAACTAAGCCCCACAGCACTTGCTGCAGGGCAGGGAGAGTGGGAATGCGCTCCAGGCTGTTACAGCCCGCTACGGCACGGGCACCGGCAGCCTCCTCCACAGCCCAGACCAGCACCCAACGGGGAGGGGAAGGCAGCTGGAGTTTTCTTTAACTGGTGGCTGAGGAAATCAAAGTCCTTGGGACAATGTTGATGAGAGAAAAAATGAATCAGCTGGATGCTTGGGAGTCTAACCAGACAAGGTAATTAGCATCGCACTAAAAGAATTGGTATAAGAATTAAGGATTTAAGATAGGAGATAGCGTAAAAAGAGCAAAATACATTACAAATAACTTCTCTTACTCAACACAGCTAAAGGGGGTGGAAGGCCTTAACTCTTTAGTAAGATTTTATTTTCTCAAATTATAACTACATAAGCACTTTGATATTGAAATATATCAACCAAAATATTTATCATCTTAAGTAAATTTCCTTTAAATATATCTAATTAGCATATCTCATGGCCTTGATTCCAGGAGACTCAAAGACCGCCCTTACCTCCTGCCGGTCTTTGGCCTGGCCTTGCCCTTGGACGTCCGCGGCCGCTCCAGTTTCAGCAAGGACTGCCGCAGGCTCTCCTCCGTGTAGGCGAGATACACGTGGGAAAGGTCCACTTCGAAGGGCTACGCAAAGGAAACCAACACCAGCCGCTCTTAGGGGGAGACTTTAAACCAGATTTGGGGAAAGATTTAAAATACTGAATAAACTCTAGAAGACAGCCCCAGGAGACAAGGCCAAACACATGTCTAAAGACATCTTCCTTAAGGCCATGATCTCACAGGCATCCGGCGAGAGTTGGTGAGCGAGCCCCGACCACACCATAAATTCCTTAGGGGTAAAGCAAAGCTGCTGCCGTCTGCCCTAACGCTGCTATTTCCACCGGGGGACCGAAGACTAGGACTAGCTTTGAGGAGGGCATTCTGGTCTCTAACCAGAGCCCCATGACCCAGAAGGGCAGTGTAAGGGTGAGCCCAAGCAGCGCCCACTGGTCTCGCGGTGGGAATCAGGCTGCGGCAGTGCGGGTGGCGAGTGCCGCCCTAACACCCCAACCCTGGAGCTCCGCTCCCCAGTGCGCAGCCTGCTTTTTCAGGGCAGCTGGTTAACGGACACTGTGCTGATAACATCCTTTAGTGACCCGTATTCCTATAAAAAAACACTGTAATTTAAAAAAAGGGCACTCTTACATCTTTCTCTTTTTTATCAGGAATTGGAGTCTGCTTCCTCATGTTATTTCCTGTGTAGGCAACACATTTCTCAAAAAAAAAAAAAAAGAGGCAGAGAAAAATCGTTTTAATTAGCAATTACTACTGTGAATTAGCAAATTACAGTGAGACACCCTGATGTTAACAAATGCTGGGACAGAAAGGGGCCCAGGGACCCACCAGTCCTGCGCAGCCCGGCCCAGGCCACTCCTGCCGAACGGTCTGTGTGCTCTCACACAGCAAGTGAGGAAAGCGTCTTCTGCGCCCTTGGACTCTCATCTGAGTCACCGTCTGGACCACCCGCCTCCCCCCTGGAGCCAGAGAAATTCCTAGGCTACAGGCAGTGCTCCACAACTCCTGTGTCACCAAAGGGTGAAGGTCATTCTCACCAGCTGCCATTCTCCTATGTCTTCATTCCAGTGGACGTAGTTCTCAATCATTTCCTTTTAAAAGAGTCAAAGATGGTCTATTTTTAACATTTAATAACATTTAAAATACTGAAAAGTATTCATGAAACTAAAATCTTTATAATTAAGGGGAAATTTGTCTCAAAACATTACATATTACATGATATACTTTTTATAAATTTAAAAATATATGCTTCTAAGAAATATATAAAAATAACAAGCAAGAAAATGAAGAGCATTGGACTTGGGAGGAAGGTTATCTTGAGCTGGAAGAGGCAAAAGCATTGGGAGCAGGTTACTGCCATGGCCCCAGCTTTCGTTCAGGGTGATGGGTTCACTATAAAATAACTAATTAAATGCAGGCAGGCCATCCAAGGACCGATAAGGAGCGTACCAAGAACCAAAGATCAATTCTGTACACCTGATGTCTGAAGGAAAAAAATACTAAGGCTTATTTGTAGACAAATAAATGTCTTACAGCCGTATAGAGGTGCAAAGTAAATTTTTAAAAAATCATCATGCTCAAGTTTCCTAAAATGTACTAGAAAGATGAACATTTTGAGTAAAAAAAATAGAGGCTGAGATTCTTAAATCATATGGTATTAAACTAGTATTAAGAATTAGCATCCGCCCTGGCTGGTGTGGCTCAGTGGACTGAGCGCTGGCCTGAGAACCAAAAGGTCGCCAGTTCGATCCCCAGTCAGGGCACAGGCCTGGGTTGCAGCCGGGTCCCCAGTGGGGTTGTTCAGGAGACAACTGATCGATGTATCTCTGGCACATCGATGTTTCTCTCCCTCTCTTCCTCCTTCCCTTCCCCTCTCTCTAAAAAAAATAAATAAAATCTTAAAAAACAACAACTTAAAATTAGCATCCATCTGGAAATGTACAATGATAATGGTTGTACAACATTGTGAATTTACTTAATGTCAGTGAACTATACTCTTAAAACTTAAGATCATACATTCCGTGTTATGTATATGTTACCCCTGCCCACAGACACACACGTAACTGGCACCATAAGCGGGGAGAAAAAGTGAACATGGGAGCTCTGCCTATTCTGTTCACAGGACAAAGGACGCTGAATGGGAAAACAGCACCTATACCTTGATTCTGATTGCAACTACAGTAAGTCCTCACTGAGTGTCACTGACAGGTCCTTAGAAACTGAGACTCTTAAGTGGAATGAGATGTAGAATGAAACCAGTTTTATCACAGGCTAATTGATATAAACAAGAGTTAAGTTCCTATAGTTCTGGTCACAAAAGTATCACCAAACTTCTAAATAAAGACCCAAAACCACTATAACCACTGAAATAAATGTAAGATATACATATATTCAAGAAAGATTAAGAAAATCATCTGGTTGAGGGGAAGACGTTCGCAGGAGGCCGGCGGGTGCCCAGGCAGCTGGGAGCGCAAGGTGGCAGCCAGCCCCGCCCACGGCGCCTGAGCCCCACGGCGCGCATCACACACGCACACACCCGCTCGGCGGGGCCAACGCAGACACGCGGGTGGCCTCGCGGCCACATCTTTGGGGTGTGGGAGGAGCCCGAGAAAGCCCACGCTGGCATGGGGGGAACGTGCCAGCTCCACAGACAGTGGCCCCAGCTGGGAATCAATTTTTCCCCCCTCATCTACGCTATAACGAAATGACAATGACCAAAACGGTTTTGTTTGAGGACCTGCTGCACCTGAATCTGGGTTTCTCTAACGGGCTGAGAAACTCTTAGACATTTCAGACACTCAAACACAGAGTCATGTATTAAGAAAAGCTAGCAGGTGAAGTGAAATGTTATAGCATTATTGCAAGAAAATTTTATTGTTGACAACTGAAAAGTAATTTACCACCAATTGTATTTGTGGTAAATTACACCAAAATGTATTTACCACCAATTAAATGACAGATTATATTTCCTTATTCCTTAACCCCAGCCAAGTGACCTAATATCTAGATCAGAGAACTTCCTTCCCTTTTACCTGATAATCCTGAGGTATGAAGTTATCAATAATAAGCATCTGAAGTCGAAGCTCCCGGCTAAGTTGTCGAATGTTCTCTAGTAAGCCTTCGATTTCTCTCTGATGTTCTTGTTGGAGATCAGCCATCTACGAGAAAATCAATGCAAATATTAAAGACAAACAGATGTAAAATACAAAGCGGTCTGATCCGGCACAGGGCGCCGGTCTAAGAAACCCCGGCAGAGCTCACGCAGCCCTCCCACAAAAACACCGGAGCGCGGCCACGGACACCAGCTCTTCCGCATTCTGCGTGAAGGTTGGAAATTCAGTTTAATAGCTAAAATTAAAAATTGCACATAAAGGAGAAATTTTTATTTCTTTAAAGTTGTAAGTATACATTATGATTCCTTTACGATTCTTAATTATATTTAATCAAAGAAACTCTTCTTTAAAAAATTCAGAATGACATTAGTAAGAGGCTTCTGAGGGACCAACCTCTGACTTCGCAGCCATCAGCATAGTCCAAACTTTCTTTAATTTCTTGGTCTTTCCCTGCGCTTCCTCTTGCAAACTGGTGTATTTTTCTTCAATATCCAAGCGTTCTTGCTATGACAAAAAAATCAATAAACGGCAGAATAACTTCTTTGTTAAATCACAAGTTTATTTAACAAATAATATACTTGTTTAGTAGCCATTATCTTCTAAGCAACCCATAGATCTGCTTTAAAATAGTATTAAAATTATAGATATTTTGCTTTTCACCAGAAAAGTTAAGCACCTGAGGCTAAGTGTCCCCTAAAACCAAAAAGCCACACTACCTCTTTCTCCTCCAGTTCTCTGCGAAGCTGCTCCGCCCTCCTCCTCCTCTCTTCCAGCTCCATGTTCGATTCTTCAAGGAGTTTTTCTTGTTCTTCAGCTTTTGCCAACAAATCAACACCCCCAACAATTACCTTCTTCTCCAGTGCGGATAGTTTCTCTAGTAAAGACTGATGCTCCTGTCTGTTGATTGAAATGAAAATACTCTATGTCCACTGATTACTATTCTACCGATATCACTTACCAAAATTTGATAAGAATTTAGATGGAAAATGTCAAAATATGAATATAACTATGTAACACCTCTATCAAATAACATCACCGGGTTCATTAATTTATTATTTGCTCTATAACTAATTCAAATCTACTGCTTTTTTTTTCTTTCACGGAGGGGAATTAATCAAAACAGATCTAATTTTTAGAAATACGACATATAAAATGAAACCTTCTATCCAAAAATAGCTACTCTGAAGACAAAAATCAAGATTTAATTATTATTCAGTTTTCTTGTTTATACATCCTATGACAAATACCAGAAATTTAAATCACAAATCCGCATCCATTCAGTGACACTCACTGGGCCTTAAGAAGGTCTTTCTCCCGCTTTTCTAACTCAGCTCGAGCCTTGTTTCTTTCTTCTTCTTCCATGTCAAGCTTTGTTTCAAGTGCTTTTCTCTCTTCATCAATTTTTGCTTGCATTTCAACCATCTTATCTGGGGAAACTTTCTTTTTACCTATTTGAGTCATTTAATTACAACAGTCACTTTAGAGTCCGTGTTTCAGTCTCGTACAGAGCCTCTGAATTTTTATAAAAGATACATTCCTCCATAAGATAAAATCAAATACTAACATTTTAAGGAAATCAAATAAATATTTTATGTTCTTAGAAGAACTTTTAAACTAATTGCTAAATTCAAACTTTTCCAATTGTGCAATGGTAACTAAGGACAAAAGTAAGCAAAAGAGAAGCAAAACAGATGAGCAGGAAAAAAAAAAGACAAAGATTAACAGTAAAGCCAAAAGAAAAAACAACCCAAAACAAAACCCAAAAAACCCCCCAAAGATCTGTGTGTTCCCAAATAACATATATGGTCAAAAAAGCAATATGACTATTTAGTTACTTTTTCTGATAACCAGGTTAAAAATCAAGTGGTTTCTCAAAATACCTCCCCGAAATTTATTATAATAAGTGAGTAAGTAAAAGTCACATATAGATATAAAATAAACAGATAAAAATATCGGTCAGAACTTATAGCTAGTTTTTAATATATATCTTCCAAGTGTTTATAAAATCTTTGTTTAATAAAGTTACTGCAAATTATTTTATTTCACAGTATACTTTTAAAGGGAAAATTCTACACTAATTATATAACAGTTACACAGTAATTGATCCAGTGTTTTATAGTTGCTGAGCTGTTCATGGTATACTTTAAGTAAAATAACTCATCCTGTCAAATGCAGGATCCTAAATCTCTCTAAGTTAGATTAAATATGACAAGTGTCATATATAATGTAGAAATACTACAAAATAATCAAGCTGGAAATACTACTTCCAACTGATTACTTTGATTATAATGTCTAGTAAGTAGAGTGTTTGTTACACAAATAATAACATAAATAAAAGTGCTACATTGTTATAAAGAGTATTCAATAAAAGTTTATTGACTAAATTTCCAAGTCATGAAATCAAAGTGAAAAACCAAAAAAGCAAAATAAAAACTAGCATATTAAACTGGTTATGAAACTGAATCAAAGATAATTCATTTCTGGTAATACAATTTCTTTGAAACATACTTTCCTTCAGAAAAACAATGAGACTTTTCGCAGAATTGGTGTGAGGCGCTCCTGAGAGCTTTCTGTGTTTCTTAACTTCCTTCCCAAAGGACCACAGAAGAGTGTGAACCAGAAGACTTTATAAATTGTTAATGTCTCCACCCAAAAGCTAACCCCTCCTGCTAATAAGGAAAGAGAACTGAAAAATAATGATAATGAAGGTAATACAAATATATATATCTGAATATATTCTTTCAGGAACCATGAGACAAGAATCATGCATAGGCTTTAACTCTGTAGAATAAAATTATATTTAAAAACCCAAGGGTTTAAAATATAGTACTTTTCACTTCTATAGAAATATAAGTCCAAAGCAAACTTAAGCCATGAAACAAATAAGTTAAATAAAAAGAATAAATAAAAGCACTGATCCAAATTCATGCTCTGGTGTGGTGTGATTCATTGCATTCCAAAACACCTGATTCTGTGGGCTTCTTTGTCGCCTGTATTTAATGTTCTGAATTACACTATTAAAAGATAAAGAATTTCCCATTGGTAATACTGTTTCTTAGAAATTTGAAGGGGAAAAGTATAAGTTCAGGTATAAAGTAAGTGCATGCGTAATAATTCATAGCTTCCTTTCCACCTCAGAATCACCAATATGTTTTTCAAAAATGCAAACATATTAAGACAAAAAAAAAAAAAACTGTGTGAAGAAGACATGGATACTAATGGTATAGAGGAAATGATCTGATTAACATATGTACATTAATTTTTTAGACTTCTAGGCTTCTAATTATTTTGTTAACAGTTACCAACCCATTATGAGGCCATAAAGAAAATTATATGTAGAAATACAAAAGTACGTCTGTTGATGAATTACTACTATGCTTAAATTGCATTATTTATTCAAAAACATTCAGCTAATATTTTCAAACCGATGTTTTAGCAACAAAGATCTTATTGTGCTCTTGTAACATTTTCATAAAAATGACCACGCAGCCCTGCCTGGTGTGGCTCTGTGGGTGGCCGTCATTCCACAAATCAAAATGTCACGGTTCGATTCCCAGGCAGAGCACGTTCCTGGGTTGCGGGCCAGGTTCCCAGTCAGGGCTGTGTGAGAGGCACCCGATGGATGTTTCTCTTGCACATTAATGTTTCTCTCCTTCTCTTTCTCCCTCCATTCCCCTCCAAAAGAGTTCAAAAACAAAAACAAATTTTTTTAATGACTGTGCATGTATAGCTAGGTTCAATTTCAAAAGTCTAATATTTCAGTAACATGTCATTACCAGAATTACTCTAGTAAATTATTATATTTCTCCCGAAATCATATTTAAGCTAAATGTAAATATGTAGCAACTCTCCTAACCAGGCACTTAAAAACATGCGATCACTAAAAGTCACTTTTACATTGACTTTTTTAAAAAATCTTAAATCAGTAAAGCCAACCAACCAAAAAAAAGAAAAAAATGCTTCTTCTAATACTGCACGATAGAATTCAGCACAAATTTCCAGATAAATATTTTTTTAAATGTTAATATCATAGAGTATTTAATTAAGCCAAACAGGAGCGGTAATATTTCTGACTGCCCTGTGCCACAATGCTCTATCCAAAACTGTGAAGGGAACTTTGGCAAGGTAAAGTTAAAAAGGAGAATCTCAGGGAAGTGTTAACTGAATTAATTTGATTTTTTTTAAAGATTTTATTTATTTTTAGAGCGAGGGGAAGGGAGGGAGAAAGAGAGAGAGAGAAACATCCATGTGTGAGAGATACATCGATCAGCTGTCTCTAGCACACCCCCAACTAGGGACCTGGTCTGCAACCCAGGCATGTGCCGAGTGAGAACTGAACCGGCGACCTTTTGGTTCGCAGGCCGGCACCCAATCCAGTGAGCCACACCAGCCAGAGCAAATTAATTTCACTTTCATTACACAAGCACCCATGGGCATAAGCAACTGGGCACCTGATTCCTCACTTTTTAAACAAAGGGAAAAAAATGCTTGACTGTGAAATCATTTATATTTGTACTAAAGTCCCCAAATTTGACTTAACAAGTCTTTAAGAATTTAGGAAAAAAGATTATGCCAGCTAGTTCTGGTGATACCTGTATTTTTGTCTCTGTTGTTAATTAGGTCTAGCATACCGCGTGTGCTGGTCACAGTCAATTTAATACTTCTGAATTGTTCCCCTGAAAAGGTCATTTTAAAATAAGAATGTTCCTAATATCTTCCTGAATAAAAACTGAAATAAATTTTAAAAAAACCAATTTGGGGAAAAAGGAAGCTTTTTTTTTTTTTAAGGCTAGAGTTGAAGGATTTTTTTTAATACAAAAGATAGATACTTACCTTGTAAAAAACTATTAAATTTTAAAAAATGTAATATAGTTAAATGACCAAATTCTTTATAGTTTAAATAACTGTACCATGTGGAGTGCAAATCAATCACACCAACCTGCTTGATCTTTCAATAAGAAGTAGTAAGCAAATCGTAGACAGGAAGCATATGCACAGAGATGAGGAGGAAAAAAAGAAAAACATTATTTCTTATGTAAAACAAAGAAAATTATATAATAGCATTTATTTTATAGCATAAGCATAGCTGTAATCAAATCATTATCAAAACTAAAAAAGAGCAGTTTTATGTAAAAAGAAAAGCATATTCAACACAATTGGAGATGTAATTTAAGCGAGGATAACAGGAAGATTAATTTAGTCTAAGATCACAATTCAGATCAACCCCAAGAGCCCGCACTCCCCCCAAACTCCCGCGAATCGAGCGGTTCAGCACCGTGTGGGCGCAGTAATGGCGGACACGGAACTGGGAAACTGCTGAGCCCTGGGAAGGGTTCTAGAAGAGCGAAACAGGAAAGTGCGCCAATTTTTTTAAATGAGTAAGTTAAAAGCAGAAAAATTCACATCATACGTTTTCAAAATTTCCCAGTTCGATGTTCTTCCACTGTAAGGACTGGTTACAGGTGTGCCTCCCTTTAAGAAAATCCAACCCAAAAACCTCAACCTCGAATTAGATTATAGCAATTTGCAGTGATTGTTTAACAAAGGGATTTAACGAAGAATTCTTTTTGAAAAGCAAGCTCTCCCAATACATTTTATTTACCAACTTGGTTTAAAAGCAATTTTTTCAGGAAAAAAAATTGACTGCGTAAAGTGAAGTACACCTGTATAATAACGAACTTGCATTCAATCTATTAGTAGATTGTTATGGATAATTACAATAATGATTCTATAGAAGTAAATAATCAACTGATGATTCAAGCAAGGGAACACCTAAATAAAAAAGCCATTCCTGTTTTTTAAAGGGAAGGTATATACAAGTTACACACAGCAACCACATGCTGGGACAACCATCCCTGTACTTCACCAAGACACCCACATCACACAAAAGAGAACTGAATATTATGTGCTAAGCACACAAACAGTACCTAAAACTGCGTGAACCGAGCAAAGTACAACTCATTTCATAACGTACTTTAGTCTTTAAGGATTAAGATAAGTTTTAAAACCGGATATTAAATTATAATCCCTCCTACTCAGATATTTTCTTGTATTTCACAGTTTATATTACAAAATAATACCTCTATATGGTTTCTAAAGCAATGTCATGTATTTTATATTGTCCTCTGAAATTAACTGTTTTGGTAAAATTTAAGAATTGTCAATAAACAATACAATTCCTAATATTCTTGGAATTCTTCCTCTAGAAAGCTCAAAACGTAAGAACAATGACCAAATGGGGTTGCTATTAGTTTTGAAAGGTAAGTATATAGATAATGCTTTAAAAGACAGTAAGCTGCAGGATAGTACAAGAAAGTATCAATTCCCCTTTCTTCTGAAGATAAAATATAAATAAAATTAAGAATACTTTTCAATTTAATTAAGGTTTAAGGAAAAGTCTTTAGATTTGAAATAAGTTGGTAGATCCTGCATAAACAATTTCTTGTGGACCTGAATTCTCCAATCACACATTAGAAAATTTCTTAAATCAGGCAATTTAGAAATAGGGATAGATGGCCATTTGATATACAATACTATACAAGTTATCTTCACTTGTTTCAAACTTCACGTTTCTTTGATTTGGGAGCTCTCACTGTAAGCTACCGTAAGAATAGGATACCAAAACCTTTGCGACTGTAGGACATGTTATAATGGGTACTGGTGTACTTCCAAATACAATTTGGACTTCCAGAAATTCAGGATTTGGAACTACATGTCCCTTATACGGGCTACGATTAGAAATTTGTCACGAAGCACAAAAGGGAATGATTAAGAAGTCTTCTTTTATACAGCTTACTAGCTCTCTTTACATTATCTCAATTGCAAAAGCATGAATCTCTCTTCCATTGTCTCGAGCATAAGCGTAAACACACGTTTTAACGATCATGGGTCGCTGGAAGCAATGAAGGGGGCGGGGAGTCATCACATGCTTGGCCCGAGAAGTCCAACATGTGCTCTTAAGGTCATGACAGGGAGCAGTGCAGCATTTCTCAATGAAGCCCATGGGTTATGGAAAAGCCAAAGCTCTGTTAGAGAACTTAAGAGCTACCACTCACTAGGCAAGAACTTATCCAGAGGTTTCTCTATGACAGAACATGTGGAGTCTGAACTACTGCTGCTGCTACTGCCTGGAAGACAAAGAAATGAGCCCGAAGAGAACCAAAGAAAAAGGCAACAAGAAAAGGAACACATACACAGAGAAAACTTCAGTTCCAGAGAGAGAATTTTAAAGGACAATCAAGCTTTGTATTACAGAACCAAAACTTACTTTCCCTTAAAACCAGTCTTGGTAGGCTAGCCCACATTCTCTAATAACAAAGCCATGCAGAGGAAGGAGGAACTGTGCTCCTTTAAGTATCTAGTGTGGGCAAACCCCAGTATTCACCTAAAACACAGTCATTCAGAGGGCTGGAATGACAAGAATAAAAAATCAATGTCATTTGGTGACATTTAAGTCTCTTTAAACTATTTAGGTTGATGAGTTAAAGGAACTGAGTTTTAAGATTTGAGGTAGTGCACAATTACAATTATAAAAACGATGGCACGCCCTTCGTTACAGACAGGCCGGTTTGCCTCTGGTTTCGCTTGCTCCCTCTAAAATGTCAAACTGTCAGTTATAACTAGGTATATTTTAAGTGTCCATGGCAAACCTTTGAAAAGCTCTCTCAATACTTTTAAATTCCTAAGCCCGAAAGAATATTTTACTATTAAATATTTTAACATATGAAACAGTAGCAGCTTTTGCTATTTAAAATTTCATTTTTAATATATCTATTATCTGCTTTAGCTTTGAATAGTTTACTCTGTGATAAATAGTACGAACATAAAATCAATTCTTTAAATCAGGGTTTGGCAAACATTTTCTGTAAAGGTACAGATGATAAATGTTTAGGGCGCTGGCCAGGTGGCTAAGTTGGTTGGAGCATCATCCTGGGCACCAAAAGGTCGCAGGTCTCCTTGCTGGTCAGGGCACACCTCGAGGTTGCGGGTTCAATTCCCAGTCACAGAGTGTATAGGGGGCAACTGATCCATGTTTCTCTCTCACATTGATTTTTCTCTTTCTCTTTCTCCCTTCCTCTCTCTAAAAAACCAATAAACATATCCTCAGATGAGGATTAAAAAATAAATAGTGTTTAGGTTTTGTGGGCCATACAGTCTCGTGTGAAGGCAATCAGCCATACCTCACACATAAACAAATAAGCATGGCTATTTAATAAAATTTTATTTATAAAAACTGGTGGTAGGCTGAGTTTAGCCAGCAGAATACATTTTGCTAACTCCTGCTCTAAATCATGCTTTTCCTGTCTTTTGAAGTTACAAAATCTTTAGAGTTTGTAAATGTGCAAATCCTGATCAGGCAGTGATGGTTTATTTTCAGCAAGATCAGTTTTATGTCAATGTTCAATTTCCTTCAATGACCCCCATCTCCCTAAAGGGCGGGGCAGGCAGCTAGGCAATGGCAACAGATGTTCACTGGAAGACCTTGCGCTGATTAAGATCATTTTAATAAGACAAGCAAAATATGCACCAGCTTGAAAACAATGATCCACATTAATGGAAGAGAGTTCTGAAATAAATAAATGTTTAGGATAAAAGATTTGAAATGTAGGCCATTATAATATGTCTCTCTCTTTTACATATTATCAATATCTTTATCACAACAGTCTTAATTCATACTTTGCAACAAATGGCACAAAACGGTGACAATGGAGGTGTATTTTATAACAAAGAAAATTAAATTAAAAAATAGAATCCGTATACAAATTTATTTAAAAATTCAACAACTTGTAAAGCTTAATTGTACTTGAGAAAAACTCTACATTATCCTAATTTCCTAAGTTTAGTCTCCTAACACAGATGAAAATCCTCAAATAAAATTAAAAATCTACATGAAATTTAAAAATGGTATATCCACTATCACTGACTTACAATTATAAATTCTAAAAAAAAGAACACATGGTGTTCTAATTCAGCTAAAACAGGAGGTCGACACAGGAGAAAAAATAATGCGGAAAAAAATCATGCCCAGTTACCCAGGTAAGTGTAACTCTGAGTCACTATCGTAACTCAAAATGGCGAAATAAAAGGCATGCACTCAGCGTCCTTGAGAATGTTAAACCATCCTTAAGTAGCGATCCCAGGTAATTTCTAGAACTAAAAAGAACTTACCCCTTCTTTTCTTCCTTTTCTCTCCATCTTCTCCCACCTCACCCTCTTCATCGTCATCCTCTTCTGACCCACTGATATCAGAGCCTGATATTTCTTCACCTTGAACAGAAATATTAATGCAATGATTTCTATTCAGTACCAGGTCATTGGCTATTTAGAAAGTGCCTCTATCAACTTCATGAAATTTTACTGCCCTAAACAAACCTTGTATCAAAATTCCTTGACAGTATATCCCATATGCTAACCTCAGAAATAGACATAATGTGCACAAAAGGAGTTGAATTCTTATCTATTTAAATTTCACATAATAAAGTACAGTACTAAGTATATATAAAAATTACATGTTTGAGTTATTTTAGTCTTTTAAAAGTATGATCACTTTTGGGGGGCATTTTCTCTTCAGTTTTTTGTTTAAGATATTAAATGATTCATTCAACCTGTATATATTTTTAAGAACCATAAAACTGTCATCTAACACAGTGATCCCACTTTTAGAATTACATCACAAGAAATATTTCAAAAGAGACATGTATTTGTACAAAGATTATGCTAACTTAAAAGAAAATAATATTAGGGTCAGTACTATATTGCCTTCAAAGTAGTTATTTCAAAACCCACTGTCCGTATATGAAATGTCAAAGGAAACAAAAGTAATTGGGGAAAAAAATATACACTAATCACAACAAGGTAATATTTGAAGCTATAAATAAAGAATGGAAAGAGATCACAGGGTCTTGGGATAAGGAATTCATTAAAAAGTACTTTTTTCTTTAGGTCTAGAAACAATGACACCTCAGTAGCAATAAGCACACCTAATGCTCTAATCTTGGTTTCTAAATACCATTCTCCAGTGAAAGGAACCAAGGAGAAACAGCTGATTTTAAGGCTGCGGGAGAGAAAATACAAAATGAACCCAAAACATCTGTAGTGCCAGAAAATAAGAAGTGCTAAACAAACAAAAAAACTTGTGGGAGCCTGCCGGAAGGATATAGGAACAACCCTGAAACAGCTTCGAATGGCCAATGCTGAAACAATTTGAGCAATAAAATAAATAATATTGTATTATAAACCACAAACATCCATGAGTCCATACTGACATATGTAACTAACTGAATAAATAAATAAGTGGGGGAGAAGGGACTGCTCTTCATACAAGAGAATTACAAACACTAAACATCAGAAGGAATGATGAAAAGAGCAAGTCACCAATTAATAAATGCCACAGAATTACTGTTTCAGGCAATAGCCTTTGATGGATGCTACAATTAGTGGGAGAGAAACAGAACCTTTGTATAGCCTCCAAGTAGCTCCACACAAGATACATGTTAATTACAAAGGAAAAAATAAATAGATTTATAGTAGAGAAACCTTACAGAATAATTATGAGAGAACTACAGACAAACCCAAACTGAGGAACATCCTCCAAACATATGACCAGTACTCTTCAAAAGCGTTCAGACTGCGGGAGACGAAAAAAGCCTAAAGAACTGGAGACTGAATGAGATGAAAAAGCCACGGCACCTCCGTGCACAAAGGGGCCCAGACTGGGCCTGGGGTGGGGAGAAGGGGCAGGGGACGCCCTCAGACGCTGAAGGAGGCCTTCACATCGGCAACTCCTGAAGTTCCATAGAAGTAGTTTACTGGGGCGGCCTAAAAAACTTTACATAAGATCTGTAGATTAGTTAATAAGTTTGTATTAATGTAGATTTCCTGGCTTCAATCATTGTACTATGATTATGCAAGAAGTTAACATTAAGGGAAGCTGGGTCATGAGCAATATAGAAACTCTTCTTAATACATTTGTAAGTTTTCTGTAAGTGTGAAAGTATTTCAAAATAAAGTTTAGAAAGTATTCTTTTAACATTTTTACCTACTTTTTATTATTTACATAATTAAATCTATTAACTCTGTCAACTGTGCCACAAAAACAAATGTCCTAAGAGCATAAATAAAATGAAATGTGTTAAAAATAAGGTCAGCATTGCCATATGATCCAGGAATTCCACTTCTGAGTACATGCTCAAAAAAGTTGAAAGCAGGGACTCAAACAGGCCTACAACAGCATCACTCATAACAGTCAAAAGGCAGGAGCGACCCACGTGCCCAGAGACGGATGAGTGGATAAACAAAATGCGGGCTATACATACAACAGAATATTATTCAGCCTTAAAAAGGAAGGGACGTCTAGCCCAGCCTGGATAAACACAACATGGATACGGATAAACCTTAATGATACAATATGGATAAACCTTAATGATATCACACAAAATGAAATAAGTGAGACACAAAAGGATAAATATTATATGATTTTACTTATATGAGGTACCTAGAATAGTCAACTACAGGGACAGAAAGTAAAAGAGTGGTTGCTGGGGGCCGCGGGAGGGAAGGGAACGGGAGTTGGTGCTGAAAGGGCACAGAGTTCCGTCCTGGGACGACGGCAGTTTTGGAGACGGAGGCCGAACAGCGTGAACGTACTTACTGCCACAGAGCTGTGCGCTTAAAAACAGTTACAGCGGTAAACTCCATGTTACATGTGTTTTATTGCAATAAAAAATGTAAAAAATTAAGCCAGCAAGATAAAGATATGAACTCAACATTAACAAATCTAAGAAATTTAAAATCTTTAAAACATACTGACTATAAATACCACCTAGTGGTCACATTTAAAATACCAAATTTCATTATCTTCAGAGGCAGGGCAATCACTACTGCTTTTCCTCAAGAGTCTTACTCGTTTACTGAATTAGCACCTTCTCCAAACACCTGTGGTGCTGGCATCTCTGGATGTCACATCTGGTCTCACCAGTATCCCCGCAGTTCCAAAGCCCTGCTCCGACCTGGTCTGCAAAGGAGCCTGTGCCAGGCTGCTCTCAGCCTGAAGGCAGTCGCCGTGTACTCAGTGATGGAGGGTAAGTTTCTCAACCTCATGAACAAGGTCTTCAAACTTTCTAACCTTCTAACATTATCTTGTTAGAAAAGCATTTCCAAAAGAGAGCCTCATGTTCAAATTTAAGTATGAAAGCATTATTTTCAAGGCCATGCAATAAACTTTTACTTAAACTTGGTTTACCCATGATTCTGTGATAGCTTTCTGTACTTCAAACACTAGTGATTATCTATCACAGAGAACATTGGTCACAGTCTCCTAAATAGATGGTAGAACTTGCTCTCATACAGAGACAACAAAAATTCATTATTTGATAATCGATCATATGAAATCTACAAAAGGCCATTGGAATTAATATGGGGGTTTAAACTAAGTTTTTTAATCATATACACAACCATATAATTTTACTTGAGCTTAATATGAAAATGCTATAAAGTATGTTATAAAGTTACCAGGCAGAAATATTCCCTTAAATATCAATGTTAGAGGTAAAAAGAACTTCTAATGGGTGGTTTTTATTAGAACACTTAGTGGTTAAGCAACATACTTTTAGGCAATAGTAAGATCAACACTTTGGGGAAAAGTTACCTTCTTCAAGCTTTTTTTTCAGTTCTTCTATTTCTTTCTGAAATTGACGCAGCAAAGCATCCTTTGGATCTTCATTAATTCTAGCTTTATTTTTAATATTCTTAGCACGATTAGCATACCGTAATGTGCTGATAGTTTCATCATAATTGTAATCTGCTGGCCCAATATTTGCACACTGTTGAATTAGGAATACAAAACATGTTTAACAACTGACACAGTTAAAATTAATACTGTCATTATGAAGACATCAAAGAGAATTTTTGAAGCACACTTCTACTTTAGTATTCTTAGCAAAGAAAGCATAACCAAGTGGGTTTCCAAACAACACCACATCGTGTACTAGAAAAAAGAATAACCACAAGTCAAATAAAGTAAAATAATCAAGTTTTTCAAATGTTATGCGTATCAATTATGGGATAAACAGGAAATGTTAAATTTGTCTGATGTAACTATAATATCATCAATTAAATCTTACCATCATGGTCTTTGAATTTCCTCCTAAGGAATCCTGAAGAAGACGGGTCAATTTAGAGTTACGATAAGGCACATGAGTGCTTTTTCCATCAACCAAGGCAGAGATCACGTTACCAAGGGTGGAAAGTGAAAGATTGATTTTTGTAGCTTCCTTGAGGCGCTGTCCAGTGGCTCCAGTTTTTGCTTGTCTTTCTGAACCCTGGCAATAAACAGAGGCAGAAATAAAGCTAAAATTAAAAATATAGAATATTGTTTCCAAAACTTAAAAACAAAGTAACAGTAACAAAAACTGATACAGTATCTGGAATTCACTTCAAAATAATATGAGAAGGGAAGTGAGGAATGGCAGATATGACACAGGTCTGGCCCCACACCGGTGACCGCTGAAGTCGGGGGATGGTTATGCAGAAAATCATCGTTCTATTCTACCTACTCTTGTAGAGGTTCTATTCCATACGTAAACCACGCCTTTTCACTTGAATTTTTATTCATTTATAAAATAAAAAGAGTATGAGAGGTATTCGTTAGGTAGTACCCCAGTACTTACAGCAAGATCTACCAGGTGGAGCTTCCCCATCCTGACGTGCATGTTGCCATCCACGCCTTTCTCGCTGCATTCAATAGTGATCGTAAAGATGGCATGGGAGCGCGAGCTGTGCTCATTCATGTTAGTCGCGCCAACAGAGCCTTGAATGAAGGACGGAAATTCTTAAGAAGTGTAGTTACAGGGAGTGTCTTTAAAAATTACTAACTATAACTATCTAGAATGGTTTAAAATACTTAATTTCATCAGAGCCAAAAAGCAGAGAGCATGGCTAAACCATAAAAGCATAGGTGTGTTTAGCCATTATTATAAGTTCCCGACAATTTCTGTTGATAACCAAAGAATTTGTAATGTTTCTCCTTTTTTAAAGAGGTAACTTTAGGACAAAATACTTAATTTTAATCCTAAGTATTATGGGCTACAAAAATAACTAATTTACATAAAAATACATGCTAAATAATTTTAAACATTATTACTGTTTCAGGTGTCTCTAAAAGCATTACGTTCTGAGAATCTAAACCACAGAAATACTTGTATCTACGCATTAGCCGGTGCCAGGGTATTCAGTGCAGCACTCTTCACAGCAGCAAGCAATCAGAAACAACTGACAGGACACGGTTACTCAGTTACAGGCCAGCCATACCACGGGTTTAAAAAAAAGAAGGCAGAGCTGTACGACACGGAAAGATACCCGAGACATGTGGCTGATAAAAAATGAGAGAAATGTAGAGTATAATCCCACTTCCATAAAACAAAAGCATCCATTCAAAATACACTAAATATTTGTGTGTATAAATATTTTACATGAATATATTGTGTAAAGGGTCTGTTTTGTTTTTTTTTATAGCATGCATATATTGGTTTTTCCCTTAAATTTCAAAGCACTTTAACAGCATCATGTTACTTTTATTCAATGCCAAAATTTTACCTCCTTACAATATCTTCATGTAGAACTTCTCCATGTAAGCTTTGATTTCAGAATTTAAACATTAAAATATAAACATTATTCATTATTAGCATATGGCTGTACTGGAAGACAGATAATTAGAATGTAAATTTCACTGATGCAGAAAAGTAAAGTCTAAATAAGTCAGGCAGAGAAAGACAAATGCCATATGATTTCACTTGTAAGCGGAATCTACAGAACAAAATAAATGAACAAACCAAGTACAAATAGACCCACGTTGCGGAGAAGACACTGATGGTAGCCAGAGGGGAGGCATTTGGGGGCTGGGTAAAAAAGGTGAAGGCATTGAGAAGTGTGAATTGGCAGTTACACAATAGTCACCGGGATGTAAAGCGCAGCATAGGAAATACAGGGACCAGCAGAAGTAAAGCAAGGCCTGCTTGAGTGTGGTTGGCAGGGTAATAATGTGGGTGTAATAATTTATAGTTTTAATTTGAACACTTCATCTAAAGTGTCATATGGTGTGCTTGAGTGTGATATTGTTATGTTACAGAGTTACATACCTATGACTTTAAAATAAAAAGGGGGTGTTACTTGTGCCGGGCCCTGTAGCATCAGTAATATTGCCATGTATGGCGCCAGTGGGTACTGGAAATGTGGGGGGAGGAAACTATTTAAAGTATATGACTGTCTAACCACTACGCTGCACACCTGAAACCAATATAAAATAATATTGAAAGTAAACTGTATTTTTTAAAAAAGGGATTTGTGACTTCATACTATATTTCCTACTTTCTTTTAAATCAAATTATGAATTTATAATTTTTCCCCAAAATATAAAAAAACTATTAAGCCTTGACTTTGTTATTCCCTTTCTGAGAGCTATTTGGGATGGTTTCCCATTTCAGGTCCTCATAAGGAACACTGAGGCGAACAGCGCTGAGCAGATACCTTTCTTTCTCTCTAGGATTATCCCCATGGAATGTGTTTTCCAAACGGGAATTACTAGGTCAAAAGGCAGAAACTGTTTTATAGCTATGGGCTATGAAATCATACTGAAGCAATGTTTTTCAATTAGGATGGAGAGAGAACATGTGATTTGAAACGATTATATTAATAGCTATTGTTTTTGCAATATAAGTAAAGCATGCTATTTATGACAGTAATTTTTCTGTATTTCTGGTTATGAAAACCAAGAAATGCAACAGACAAGCCGTGAAATGGAATCCCCATTGAATTTTACAACCCCTAGGAGAATACCGCTTGCAGCGATCAAGTAGACTCAGTGCTCCAATCCACTGACATGTTACACAGTGGAAGTAAAATAAAAAACACTCCCAGAGCTCTGATTTTTGTCAAACACTTATTTTGGAATAAAAATATTAAGTTTGTGTGTTTTTCAAGAGGGTATGGAAAAGTTCATTCTGTAAATATGCCTGCATGTGTATAAACTCACGTGTATGTACAACAAAAATATTTATTGCAGTATTGCTCATAATAGCAAGCCTGAAAACAACCCAAAAGTCCATCAATAAAAGATTGGGTAAATAAACTGCGCATACAGATCCATCCAGAGAAATACTACATCGTGCTTTTAAAATGCTTACATATATACTGGCATGTGTTAATGTGAAATGATCTCTAGGACAATATTGTTAAGTGAGTAAAGTATGCTATTAGCGGGCTCATAAAGAAAGAAGACAAGCACCCTGCCTGAAAACACATGTGCGTGGGCACACAGACTGCGTCAGAAAGGGCACACCAGCCACTAACACAAGCTGGTACCAGGTTACTGAGACAAAGGGTAGGGGACAGACTTGTTTTTCAGTGTATATTTTTGTGCCTTCTGAATTTTATACCATGTGAGGGATTACCTATTCAAAAAAAAATTATTTTTAAAGAAAAGAAACTTGGTTTAAAGGCTAGAAACACTGTCCTACAAAAATATTGATCCATTTACAAGGATGCGCACAAGGTAAATGAACTCGAATAGTTTAAGTTTGCACTTCAGTTGCTGGGCAGGCTGTTTGTGAGTTGACTGACTTATTTTCTTAAGTGTAAAATTAACTGTTTCTGTACTATGACACCTGTATAAACTGGGTACTAATTTTATACTTGTATTAATTTTTCACCTCTTTAGAATAGCAGCTTTTATTGTCCCATTTCTCCCCTCTGCTATTTACCTCTTGACAGTTATTTTACTATATTTCTATATGATAAAAGTTTATATTTACGTTGGAACTTTTATACTGGATATTTGTACTAAATGTTTAATTCTTGGATTCTATTTAAGAGTATTTTCCTCTCTGCTCTCTTAGGTTTTTCAACCTTTTTATATTTGTTTCATTTTATTTCTCTCATTAGAAGTTTTAATTTTCCTTGAACAAATCTCACATATCAAGTTAAATTAATTCTCAGGTAATTAATGGCAGGTTTTGGTCGCTACTATAAATGGAATCTTATGTTTAATGTTTAAATTAGATAAACAGTACATGAACATATTCCTGGTATAAAAATGTTTTTAATACATTAAAAAAAAGGAACAATGAAAGCTCCCAACATCCCTTCTCCCCAGTCTTGCTTCCGCTTCCCTAAAGACAACCACTACCGAGCGCCTCTGATTTTGCATTTCACGTGCACACATGCAGACACACACACACAGTGTCCACAAACAGAGTTTAGTAATTTGGCTTTTTTACACATATTAACAGGATAATGCAATAATACTATTCTGTAATTTGCTTTCTTTTCACTTAATATATCTTGAACTTCATTATAGTCCAGAGTATTTTTATACCATAATTTATAAACCCAATGTTTTGTTTCTAGTTATTTAAGTTGTTAAACTTTTTATTAAAAATAATGTTTAATAAAGCACGTTTTTATACTTGAAATATTTTTCTAGAGTACACATCTGCAATTAGAGACACTGGGCCAAAAGGAATGTATTTTTAAAATTTCAACAGATACCGCCAACCTGCTCCTCCAAAAGCTGCGCAGTAGTGACCCCATCACCAGTGCCCGCCTCTCCCGAGCCCCCCCAGCCTGGCCTCGCGTCCCCCGAGCCCCCGGGGAAGCGCTCCTGCTGCTGTTTCAATACGCATTCTACTGGCTGGTTGTGAGGTTGAACAACCTTTCATATGTGACTGCTATGTATAGTTCTGTGAATAACATATTCATACATATCTTTTGCTCATTTTCCTGTTACAATCTGGTCTTTTTTCTTTCTACTACTTGGTTTTTAAGAATACAATTGACTTTTAAAATTTTTTGTTTAACTTCCTTGAGCTTCCTTGATTTATAATGTAGTTTCAAAAACTGAAAAAAAAAATGTTTATTTCCTATGTTTTTATCTTTCACCTCAAATCTCTAATTGCTTTTAGCAACATCACCAGTACAAGGCCTGGGGCATTTGTGTATTAAATATTGCTGAAATTCTTATTCAGACAAAAACTGAAACAATTCCAAAAAAATGTCACTGTACTTAACTTTGTTTGGCTTTCCTTGTCAGTAGAAGGGAGGAAATACAGTGCCTGGTTATGCTGATTCATGGCCTAGGTTAAAATACTCACTCTGCCACTTATTAAGTAGTATATAACCCTGGACAAGTTATTTCAATTAAGTCTTGGTTTCCTCAATCATAAAATGGGACTATAATACCGTCAGGGTCTATTATGAAGATTAAAAGAGATCATTCTTATAAAGCACTTAGCACAACTAAGTGCTCAATAAATGTTAGCAAATATTATTATAGCTAACAACAAAGAGGTATATAAGAGTTTCAGAGATACAGCAGTAATACTAAGAAACAAAATTTTGGTCATCATAGAAAGCAATCTGATATCTTTCATCCATATGTGCTCACTACCTAGGAAAGAATCAAAGAGGAAGAGTTTTCAAGAAACTTAAAAATCCAGCCCTGACCAGTGTGGCTCAGGTAGCTGGGTGTCGTCCTGCAAAGCAGAAGGCCGCTGGTGTGAGTCCCAGTCAGGGCACACGCCTGGGCTGCGGCCTGGACCCTGGCCGGGGCACATGTGACAGGCAACCGATTGATGTTACTCTCCCTCTTTCTCCTTTCCCCTCTCTCTAAAAATAAGTAAAATCTTTAAAAAAAAAAAAAAAAGAAAAGAAAAGAAAAGAAAGAAAGAAATTAAGAAACTGAAAAATCCGGTCTCTGTGGGACAAAATGCCACACCAGTTTTGCTTCTAAATGAGCCTACACAAGACGAATGTTCGATCGCAACTATGTGGCATACTCACGGTTTTTGTGGCCTAGTGTCATAATTCTATCCATATCATCGGCATTATTTACCACATAAGCTGATAAATCTTTGATATAGACACCCACATCAGGCCTTTCTTTAACCTAAGGAAAAAAATTATAAGACTTGAAGCATATATATATCCATAATTCCTCCACAGCTATTCATTGAACATCTACTATATATAAGTGATATGTAAATGTGTTATTTATTGAACACAACTATTTCCTGAACATCTACTATGAGACACTGCTAGATATTGAGTACAAAGTGATGAACAAGGCAGGCAGTCTCTACACTTGTGGAAGTAAAAGCTACAGGGAGAATATACAAATGAATAATTAAAATCATTTTATTTCAATTGTGATAATGCCATGAATTAGAAAGACAGAAGACAATATGAGAAAACATTATAGAGAGACTTAAGCTAGTGAAGCAGGGATGTGATGTTTCCCCACGATGATGTTTAAGCTAAGACTTAAAGAAGCAGAAGGCAGCCAGTCTGGGTTGGGGTAGGAGGGAAAGACTAAATGCAAGAAGGATCTTGAAATAAGAAAAAACTAGACACGTAGAAAAAAAATAAACAAAGCCATGGTGGCTGAAAAGAGTAGAAAGCAGAATGGGGAAGGGGGTCGGGAGGTAGACTACCCGCCCAGAGAGGTAGACAGAGACAAAACGAAGCCATCGTTGGTCTTGACAGCAATCTGAAGCTGCCAGACAATTTCAAACAACTGAGTGAAACATTAGCTCTATAGCATCCATGCAAAAATACTTCCTTTCTGTGAGCAATCTTATTAGATATGTTAACAAATTTGAAGGATATATTTAGGAAAGATCTATATAAAATATGTATAAATAGTGTTAGAAATACAAAATTCACTTTGGAAGGCCCAGAAGGCACCCCCACAAGTCAACAAAAGAAGTGGAACTGAGGCAGAGGCCTGCGGCTGCCGGCGGGGGAGCCGTTCACAGACAGGAGGGCCCATAGACAAGAAGAGCTCAGAAAGCGATCCCAACGGCAAACACTGCAAGCGCACACGCTCCGAATGCCAGGTGTGGATTTTAGATCTAGTTGGGGTTTGGGGTTTGGTCTCTTTTATAATAATTTTTAACATATATTATACATTGGGAAAAAATTACCCCTTTTCTGTAAAGGGTTATAAATGAAACTCTAATTTTATTAGTAGTAAAGGAGTGGTTTTTATAAGCCAGCAGGTTTCAAACTGTGCTCTGAAAAGCCCTAGACCAGCAATTTTCAACCAGTGTGCAGCAAGAACTTTCAAAACACGCGATACCTGACCATGTAGTCGGGGGCACCGACCTTTTCCCTTAGACCGTCAAATAAAAAGATGACAACAGCCTACACAATAGCCGTGTGGTGTGAATGAATCAAAATTATGCCTATTCTTTGTCAGGCCGACAAAAAATATATTTTTAGTGTGCCGCAAAACATAAGTAAGTAACTTACGTGTGCCATGAGATGAAAAAGGCTGAACATCACTGACCTAGGGGGCGGCACTGAGGCCGCCGTGCGAGCCCGCGCGTCGTCGGGCCCACGCACGGCCCAAAGCAGGCCTCCGACCTTCATGCGCCTTCATGCGTTCCACACACTGTGTGTCCTCAGGAGGTCTGGGTCGGTGAAAGTGTTTAAATGCTTTAAACATTTTTAAAGGTTTGAAAATAACTAGTCTATTTCAATGTTTCTCAGAAAATGCATGGTAAAGCACAATTTGTGTCTGGCAAACTGACACTTGTGAAAAATACAAGAATCATGCACTTAGATGCCACAGCAACACCCAATTGCTACAGACGCTTTCAAACAGCCCTCTCACTTTCTGTGCTCATCACGCAGCAGACTGACAACACTCTTCAAACCGGCATCAGTCTGCAAAGTCTAGGCTTGTCTTCAAGCACAGAACGATCTTAATTCAAAATTCGACTAAGTGTAGACAAACTGATCAGATATGAAAGATGAAGAAACTGAATATGATTTTCAAATTTATAAAAGTTAAAAAAAGGGCAGTAATGTTAATCAAAGAATTTTTCTCATAAAAACACAGAAATTAAATTGCTATAACAAATACAATTTATAACACTAAAACAATGAATCTCAACGGGGGCAGTTACTGCCCAACTCTGAATGTTTTAGAAAGGTGGGGGGTAGTTTCCAGTTCACTTGAGGAGACTATTAGTATTCAGATAGGGACCGGGGATACCAAGCATCCGGCAGTGAGTGGGCTGGTCTCAATCAACGAAGAATTTGTCCCACGAAATTTTGAATGCACTACCAGTGAATGTCCTACAGGTGAATCAACTATATTTATCTGGGTCTAGACATAGACTCTATTTTACATATAAAGATGAAGTGCTTTTCCATGGTGGTGGTGGTAGTAGTAATAATAATAATAATATAGGAATGCAGAAATACTGAGAAAAGAATTAACTTTACTTTGCTCAGAACTCTACCAAGAGCTAGTCACTGTTTTAAGAGACCATGTCACTGACAGGAACACCAACCAAGGTGTTATCAGCTCGACATCCCTGTAACAGTCTGCACGTGCAGCTGCTGCAGTCGTGATGATTACATACGCCTCTGACTACTTCGTCATGTCAGAGTGTGGTCACCTCTAAGCATTCTATATACTGCAGTACTAACATTTTATTTTTTAAGTCATTTTATTCTCCTTTATATTACCGTTGGGCAGTATGTTGATTATTTTAAAAATTATGTGCCTAGGGATATTTTATCATCCATGATTTTATTTCAGGATAGTCAAAGAAGCACTACAAAATATTGTTATAAAAAGGAAGCACTGGCTCTGACCAGTGTGGCTCAGTTGGTTGGGTGTCGACCCACAAGGGAAAGGGTCGCCGGTTCTATTCCTGGTCAGAGCACATGCCTGGGTTGCGGGTTTGGACCCCAGCTTGGGGCACGAGAGGCAACTGATCAATGTTTCTCTCTCTCTCTTTCTCCCTCCCTTCTCCTCCCTCTAAAAATAAGTAAATAAAATGTTTACAAATGAGGGGAGGCACTGGGTCTAATACAGTTGAAAACCATTGATGAAACTGTTGCTGAATGGAACAGTTCCATTTCCATGGAAAGAACATTTCCATGTACAAAAATGGAAATGTTCTTTCCAAATGATTTTTATTCTAATAATTTGTGCAATAAAACAATAAACTTTTAAAACATAAGAGCACAGAATTAACAAAGTATCCATCAAAACTAAAGATGACAACTAGCACGTTTACTTAGTTTAGCACCCCAAAACTCCACATTTGCTATGTGTGCATTATCATTACAGAATAAGCCTTTATTAAGGTCCAACAAACACAAATAATCCTTACGCCTGTAATATATTGCTATATTGTTCCAAAAGCTAAGTTTATAGAGTAAACTTTTTAAAAAGCTAACATTTATTGAACATGATGTTTCAATCACTGACTTAAATACTTTGTATTACCTTGTTAATGTTGGCAATAATCCTATGAAGTAGATACTATTGTTTCCATTTTCATATGGCAAAATTAAGGCTAATCAAGGTATAGTAACTTGCTCAAAAGATCAAAGTCTGAACTCAAACTAAGGTGATAGGACCTCAGAAACCACCCTCTTAATGCTGGATGATACCACCATTCACCTGCTCCATGACCTTCAGCAAGTCAGGAAACTCCTCTAGGTTTCAGTTTTCACATCAGCAAAATTGACTGCTGGGAATAGTAAATGAAATACAGTATGTACTACTACCACACTGTACTGCACCGAATGCCTACAACCATATCATAAGAGCTCAGTAATAGTAGCTGCAGTTAGTCTACATACATTACTAATTATCTTACAATGCAATTCCACTCAAAATTCCAATATTAATATTTTAAAGGCTATTATTTTCCTTATGTTGGTCTCCTTTCCTAAAAGACTAAAATATTTTGCCATATTTACCACCTGACTCAGCAGTACTGCTTCACACATGCATCCTCGGATATGGCTGTGCATGTGTGACGCTTACTACAGAATTGCTTGTGACAGCAAAAGGACGGGAACAACCAAAGTGTTCACCAACAGAGGGCTGGCTAAGTAAATTTTCATTATGTCCATACAAAGGATATCATGCAGCTTTGAAAAAGGACAAAGAAAAAAAAATACGAGGAAGCCTTCTCTGTAATAATACTGAAAGATTGCCACAGTTCATTGCTCAGTGAAAAAAGCAAACTGCAATGGGGGGAATCATCCTTTCAATAGGCGGCGCTGAGACAACTGGACGTCTCCAGTCGCGAGAATAAAGGCAGTCCACCGCCTCACAGCATTTACAACAACTCGGAATGGATCAACAAACTAAATACAGGAGCTAAAACTACAGAACCCTTAGAAGACAACAGGCATAAACCTTCAAGATCTTGGATGAAGCAATGGTTTCTTAGATAGAACACCAAAAGCGGGAGCCACAAAACAAAACTAAATGAAGATAAATCAGAAATGATCAAAATTTCAAACTTTTGTGCTACAAGAGACCTCACCAAGAAAGTAAAAAGAAAACCCACAGATGAAGAAAAACTTTGCACATCATCTCTCTGATAAGGGACTTGTATCAACACTGTATGAAGAACTATTACAACTCAACATAAAAACAAATAACCCAATAAAAAATGGGCAAAGGATCTGAACAGACATTTCTCCACAGAAGGTACACAAATGACCAATAAGCATGTGAAAAGATGCTCAACATCATTAGCCATCAGGGAAATGGAAACCAAGCCCACAGTGAGATACCACTTCACACCAACTATAGTGGCTGTAATAAAAGACAGAGAACACAGTGTCCATGAGGATATGCAGCAACTGGAAACCTCATACATTGCTGATGGGAATGTAAATGGTACAGCCGTTGCAATAAACAGTCTGGCAGTTCTTCGAATGGTTAAAAATAGTGTTATCACATGATCAACAATTACACTGATATGTACACAACCAAGAAAACTGAGAATATGTTCACACAAAACACTGAACAAGAATGTTCATAACAGCGTTATTTGTAATAGACAAAAAGTAGAAACCACCCAAATGTTCAATGGATGAAGTAATCAATAAAATGTGGTATATCCATACAATGGATTACTGTTCAGCAACAAAGAGAAATGAAGTACTGATCCTGCTACAACATGGATGAACCATGAAAGATGATGCCAAGTGAAAGAAGCCAGTCACAAAGGACCGCATACTGCACTGCTCCTTTGCATGACACGTCCAAAACAGGCAAATCTATAGAGGCAGAGAGTAGATCAATCGCTGGCTATGACTAAGGAGAATGGGGGTGGGGTGACAGCTAGGGTTGTGGGGTTTCTTTTTGGGGTAATGACAATGCTCTAGAATCAGATAGTAGTGAGGGCTCTATAACATTGTGAATATACTAAGGGCCACTAAATTGTACACTTTAAAAAAGGGTGACTATTATGCTATGCAAATTATGTCTCAATTTAAAAAACAAAAAGCACTGGGTGGTGTGGCTCAATGGATCGTGCACCAGCCTGCAAGTGGAGAGGATGCTGGTTCGATTCCCAGTCAGGGCACATGCTGGGGTTGCTGGACAGGTCCCCAGTTGGAGGCATGCGAGAGGCAACAGATCGATGTATCTCTAACACATTGGTGTTTCTTCCCTCCCTCTCCCTTTCTCTACAAGTAAATACATAAAATCTTTAAAAAAAAAAAAAAAAGCACCAAAACCCACAATGAATGTGAATCAGCATCATTTGTCAGTTAACAGCATAATGTACCAATTAACAAATTTTGAGATTATCTGGTATTTATGCATATAATCTCACTTTCCCTTTTCTAAGGTGCATGATATAAGTAGTTTTTGGTGCCAATAAGTAGTTTTGGTTGTCAGAAGTGTACAAACTAGAATTTCTCAGTCAGAAAGCTTGGTTCTTTCTTCAGGTGAAGGAGTTGAAAGAGAGACTGAGAACACCAGTATCTGTGACTGCACTCCAGTCTTAATACCTATATTTGCACTACTTTAAAAATTTCTGATTTAAATTCTGGAGTACTCTTGGGAATTCATACCAGAGAATGAAAACTTATCCTTGCATAGAAATCTGTCTGAATATTCATAGTTGCTTTATTCATAATAGCCAAAACCTGTAAACCAACTAGATGCCCTTTAACAGGTGAATAGTTAAACAAATGGTGCACATACATACCATGCAATACTACTTAGCAATAAAAAGGAATGAACTAGAAATACATTCAACAACTTGCATGACTCTCCAGGGAGTTATACCAAGTGAAAAAAGCCAATCCCAAAAGGTTATATATATTGTATAATTATATTTATATAACATTGTTGAGATGAAAAAATTTTTGAATTGGAAAGCAGATACGGGGTTGTCCGGGGTTAGGGACGGGGACAGGAGAAGTGGGCGTGGTTTTGAAAGAGCAACATAAGGCGCCTTTGTGATGGACCGTGTTAGTGTCAATCTGTGGTAGTGAACATTCCCACCTACATGTGATGAAACAGTACAGAACACAAAACAGTACGAGAAAAACCGAGGGCACTTGGATGAGGCCTGGAGGTTGTATCCATGTTGACATCATGGTTGTAATAATGTACTATGTAAAAGTTTACCATTGGGGAAAATTGTATAAACAGTACATCTGCTTAAGTGGTAATCTCCCCATATTATTTCTTATAACTGCGTGTGATGTATATAGTATGTCACTTTTGGAGTGCAAATAAAATTGTTTGTATTTACATAAAAACAGTAAAAGAACACTGAAAACGATTATCTCTAAGGTGGGGAGAAATGGGGCAAACACGGCAGGAACAAGACTTTGGTGCATGAATTTTACAACATTTTTCTTTTTAAACCATGTGATCATATTATCTGATCAAAAAATAAGTGAAATATTAAAAGTACTTTTTGTACCAAAAGGATCTTAAGTTAGTAAACATTCTATTGCTTTGGAAAGTACTCCAATTGCAATTATCCTTACCTCTAACCTCTGTGTCTGATCCTTGCCCAAAAGGTCACGAACTTCTTCATTATATATTTCCAAGTAAGATACTCGAACCAAAAATCTACAAATAAAACATCATTTTAAAAACATGAAAGTGAAATTTTTATAATAGCAGTTTTAAAATGTGTTTATAAACTTGTACCATATGCCTTTCTTATGTTTGTACTTCTCAATATGAGAAAATAAAAGAATTTTTACCTTGTATCACCCTCTGCTTTTGCAATATGACCAAATATGTGAGCAAATGAATTTGGAATGATTCCTCTAAGTTCAGGAACAGCTCGAACACCCTCCATGGTAAAAGTTTTGCCTGTTCCAGTTTGTCCATATGCAAAAATAGTCCCTGAAACAAAGAGAATCAATGTTTTTTTAGAGTTTAATGCTACTAAAAATAGCTCTTAAAATAATCCCTTTGATACTGTGGTGCAATTTCTCCCCTAAATCCTTGTACAAATTTCACCTTTATTTTAAATAATTACAATATGTTCTCTGTGCCACATGAGCAAAGCACTACTAACATACTAGAGTCAAGGAGACCTTCCTAATTATTAATAAAAAGAATCCCAAACCCTACATGCAAAATCTTACACTGTGGGTCATTTTAAAACATTTCTTGTAATGTGTATATTAATTACTTAATGTGGATATTAAACGGTAGTGTAACTACAGCAAACGAGTACAGGCTCTAGAGCAGAAAGACCTCAGTGTGACTCCACACAGCTGCCACTTGTTATCCACCTTAGACAAGTTCTACCCAGAGACTGGCTCCTCAAAGGTAAAATGGGGGTAAAAACGTAGCTACCCTACATTAATAGTAAAAACTAAATAAAACACTTCACTTCAAGAGACCGACATGATGCCTGGTAGAATACAAGTAAATGGTAGTTATTTTCCTCATGATTCTAAAGTAACTGCATCCCAGAACAAAGCTCATTTATATTTATAGGAATAAAAGAATATCCAAGGCCCAAGGTAAAATTCATACTGTCTGGCATCCAACAAAAAATTGCTGAGCTTGCAAAAAACCAAAAAGGTATGACTCATAATGAAGACATCAATCAATCAAAAGCAACTCAGAACTGACAAAGGTGTTAGAATTAGCAGACGCGGACATTAAAATAGTTAAACAGTTATAAAAACTACATTCTACACGTTAAAAAGTTCAGTGGAAACTTTGGATCGAAGTTTGGAAGAACCCTGATGGAAGATATAATAAAGACCCAAATCCAACATCTAGAGATGAAGACTACAATGTGTGAGATGAAAAATACAATAGACAGGGTTAATGGCAGATCAGACACTGCAGAAGAAAAGATCACAAAGAAAACATAACACAAAAACAATCAAAAATGAAACAGAAAAAATTTTAAAAATCACTGAGCTGTGGGACTACTTCAAGTAGCCTAATATACACATCGATGTGGTCCTACAAAAAGCGGACATTGGGGACAGAAAAAAATATTTGAAGAAAAAATGCCTGAAATTTCTCCAACTTTGATGAAAACCACAAAACCCACAAATCCAAGAAGCTTAATAAACCTTAAGTATAGGAACATGAAGAAATACACACAAAGGTACATCATAATCAAATTGCTCAAAGCCAGTGATAAAGAAGAAAATGTTAAAAGCAGACACAGACAGACATGTTATATATAGAAGAACCAAGATAAGAATGAAAGCAGATTTCTGATCAGAAGAAATACAAATGAGAAGGCTACAGCACTATCGTTAAAGTGCTATAATAAAAGAAGAAACTACGAACCTAGGATCCTATACCCAGTGAAAATACTTTCAAAAACAAAGGCAAAATGAATGCCATCACCAGTGGACCCCACTCTAAGGAATGTTAAAGGAAGTTCTGCAAGGCAGAAGGAAAGTGATCTAGATGGAAACATGATCTACATAAAAAATAAAGAGCCCCAGAAATGGTGACTAATGGGTGCATAAGTATGTATGATGTTTTCTTACTATTTAAATCTCCTCAAAAGATAACTGATGGCTTCAACAAAAATAATAACAATGTGGTTTGGCGTTTACAACACACAGAAGTAAAATATACGACAACAATAGCATAAAGCTTGGGAGGAGAGAAATGGAAGTAGAGTGTAAAATTTTTATGTTACACATGAAGTTGTATATTACTTGAAGGTAAACTGTGAAATAGTAAAGATCTATAATATAAACCTTAAAGCAACCACTAAAATAAAACAAAGATATATTGTTACAAGCCAACAGGGAAGATAGAATGGAATAATAAAAATACTTGATTAATCCAAAATAAGGCATAAAAAGAGGAAAAGGAGAACAAAGGACAAAGAGAACAAATAAAAAACAGCAAGATGATAGATTTACACCTAACCATACACTCATATTAAATGTATCTATTAAAAAAAATGAGCCTGTAAATACCTTCCCTCAAAAACAAATAAATAAACAAACAAACAAAACTCCAGGCCCAGTTGACTTTACTGATGAACTCTTAGGAAAGATATAATACTAATTCTAGACATATTTTTCCAGAAAATTAAAAAGGAGGGAATATTTCCCAACTCCTTCTATAAAACTAGTACTACCCTGATAACAAAACCATATAAAGATGTTACAAGAAAACTATATACTTATGTCCCTCATGAACACAGATGCAAAAAATTTTTTAAAAATTTTAGAAATCAAATCTAACAACATACAAAAGGATAATATAACATGACTAAGTGGCATGTCTGGTTTCACATTTAAAAATCAATCAGTGCAATTGACCATATTAACAAACTTAAAAAAAAGAAAAAGAAAAAAAGATCATTTTCAATAGGAAATGCAGAAAAAATTGCTTTTAACAAAATGAATATTCCTGAAAGATGCTATCAGCAAACTAAGAACAGAGGGAAACACCCTCAATCTGGCAAAGGGTGTCCATGAAAAATCTGCAGATAGCATCATACTCGCTGGTAAAACAGTGAGTGTTTTCTCCCTAAGATCAGGAACAAGACACGAACGTCCACTCTCCCCACTTCTATGCAACGCTGCACTGGCGGTTCTAGCCAGTGCAGTTCAGGTAACAAAAAGAAATTAGGAAGCTACAGTGCAATCCCGGTAACCAAAGGATAGGAAAGAAAGAAATTAGTTGGACTGTCTTTATTTGCAGACAACATGCTCTTGCCTGTAGAAAATCCTAGGGAATTTACAAAATAATAATAATAATAATAATAATAATAATAATAATAATAATAATAAAAGCGTAACAGAAATAATAAGCAAGTCTAGCAAGGTTGCAGGGCACAACAGTTTTGTTGTTTTTTTTCCTAATGGACATCAACTGCAAAATACAATGATATCACGTCACACCCATTAGGATGGCTATAATCAAACAAATAATAAGTTTTTGCAAAGATGTGGAGAAATTGGAAGCCTCATACATTGCTGGTGGGAATATAAAATGGTACAGCCACTGTGGAAACGTAGAGCCATTAACCTTTTGACCCAGCGATTCCACTCCTAGGTACTCCTAAAAGAACTGAATTTAGGAGTGATTCCACTCCTAAAAGAACTGAAAACATATGTTCACATAAAAATTTGTACAAAAATGTTCATAGTAACATTATTCATAATGTTACTAAGTCAAAAAATGGAAGTAATTGTTTATCGACTAATGAATGAGTAAACAAATTATATTATAGTCATACAATGAAATATTATTTTGCCCTAAAAAAAGAATGAAGTACTGATATATGCTACAAGGATGAACACTGGAAACGCTATGCTAAGTAGCCAGACACAAAAGACTGCATGGCGCATGGTCCTATTTCCATGGAGTGCCCAGAACGGGCACACTCATGCACGCAGGAAGCAAGCAAGAGGTTGCCAGAGCAGAAGTGGGTGTTAACTACTAACATGGGTACAAAGACTCTTCGGGGAGGTGATGGAAATGCTCTGGACACAGGTAACGGGGATTGTCGCACAGCGCTGCGAATGTACTAAACACATGACTTGTACACTGCAAAATAGGTAAAACTGTGAATTTTATGTTATTTAAATTGTATCTCAATTTTAAAAAACTACTAAAATAATCAATTGCATTTCTATACATTCACAATGCACAATTCCGACAATGAAATTATAAAAACAATTCTATTCACAAAAGTATTCATAAAAAATACTTAAAAATAAACTTATGAAAACAAGTACAAGGTCTATATACTAAAAAATATAACAATACTGATGAGAGAAATTAAACAAGACATAATAAATGGACAGGTATATGTTTCTGGACAGGAAGACTCAACATTGTCAGAATTCAACAAAATCCCAAGTGTTTTTTATGGAAATTGACATGTTGATCCTGAAATTTGTATGAAAATACAAAGGACCTCAAAACAGCCAAAATAATTCTAAAAAAGAGTAACAAAGTTAGAGACCATATACTACCTAATTTCAAAACACACAATTTCAGAACAGGACACACATGGAATAGAACGGACCATCCAGAAATAAGCCCACACCTTTGTGGTCTATTAATTTTCAGCAAAGGCACCAATTCCAAAGAAAAGGATAGTTTTCTCAACAAATGCTGGAACAACTGGATATCCATAGGCAAGAAGGAAGAAAATAAGGAAGGAAAGAACAACTCTTACCTCATACCACATACAAAAAGGAACTCAAAGTGATTCACAGACCTTAATGTAAGGCCTACAACGTTTGCAACTGCTAGATAAAAATCACAGGGGAATCTCACTCACAGGGAAGGGCAGGCCAAGGTCCTTTCTCTGGCCTACACTAGCCGCATGAGCTGCTCGGCCTGTTTACCTCTGCGACCTAGTCTAACGCTCTTGGATTCATTGACCTGATGCTACTCCTCTGGCCTCTTCTCACTCCTAGAACACACCAGGCACATGTGTGTTTATGGGGCTTTGCGCCTGTGGTCTGGTCCTCTGCTTAGACTGTGCTGCTCTCAGCTATCCACACGGGGCGATCGCTCCCTTTCTTTAGAGCTGTGCTCTGATGGCACTTTCTTGGAGAGAACGTCCTTGTCCCCCAATCTAAAATTATGAACTCTTCCCAAAACTTCCTATCCTCCATCCCTCTTTATTTTTTCCTTTTGCACTTACTAGTTATCACACAATAACATTTATTTATCTTATTATCTACCCCATTAGAATCTAAGCTTCTTGATGACAGGGCTTTAATGTTGTGTCCCCAAGTACCATGAACAGTAAACAATATATTTTGAATAAATGGATGTTGTCAAACACTCACTGTAAGCTTTACATATTCAATAGGACTTCCACTCAAGCAGAAATTGTTTTTATGTAGCCTATAACCCACTTAAAATTGAAGAGTTTTGGTATTTTCTTTATTCCATGCTACATCTTCAACTATAAAAACAAATTGTAATTCTTTAGCAGGCCCCAAAAGGAGTAATTTAGAGATAACTTTATTAACACATTCTACATTCTCACTATTGCCTATCAAAAGTGATGAAGTGTTGTATAGCATAGGAAATACAGTCAATGCTATTTTAACAATTATGCACGGTCTCGCGCAGGTCCTGGAAACATCGGGGGGAGCACTTTGTAAAGCATATGATTATCTGACCACTATGCTGTGCACCTGAAACTAATACAAAATAACACTGAATGTAAACTGTAAATGAAAAATAAAATTTAAATTTAAAAACATAGGAGGAAATCTTTGTGGTCTTGGGTTTGGCAGAAGTTTCTTAGCTATGTCACCGAAGGCATGATGATAAAAGAAAAACGTGATCAACTGGACTTCAGCAAAATTCAACACTTTTTCTCTTCAAAAAACACCACTAAGAGAATGAAAACAGAAGCCACAGGCTGGAAGAAAATATTATAAAAACATTTGAATTTAGAATATACAAGGAGCAGGACTCAATAAGAAGAACAGCAACCAAATTTAAAAATCAGCAGTATTTTAAGAGACATTTTACCAAAGAAGATATATAAACGACTAACACGTAATAGTTACATGCAGCTTTTAGACCGTGTGAGAGTTCGACACCTGTAATCCCTGCATTGTTCATGGGTCAACTGCACTCAACACTGGTAGTCATCAGGGAAATAAGAGTTAAAACAATGAAATTCCACTATAGATCCTCCAGAATGGCTATAAGTAAAAAGACTGATAGGCTAAATGTTGGCAAGAATGTGAGGAAACTGGGAACTCCCACACCATGCTGGTGGCGGGGAAGGTATACAGTCACCGCTGTGGACAAGTTTGACAGTTTCTTCAAAAGATAAACAAACATTAGCTGTAGGACCCAGCAATTCCACTCCTAGGTCTCTACTCAAGAGAAACCTTAAAGTGTATCTGTACAAAGACTTAAAAAGAAGGTTCCTCACAGCATGATTTATAACAGCCAAAAAACGGAAACAATCCAGATTTCCATCAAGTATCATAAAAGGCGGTATGGTGATGCAATGGGACACAGCTCAGCAATAAAAAGGAACTACTGATAGATGTCACGACATGGATGACCCTCGAAAACATCATGCTAAGTGAAAGAAAACAGATAAGAAAAACGAGGTAGTGTGTGATTTGATTTACATGAAACTTTGAGGAAAGTCAAAACCATAAACAGAAAGCAGGTCCGTGTGGCTGCCTTGGGGTGGGACAGCAGACACCAAGGCGCGTTTGGGGGCGATAAACGGAACTGGGATCGACAGTTTCACAACTGTATGTATTCACTACAACTCCTCAAACTATGATTACAATAGGTGAATTTATGAGGTACTGCGAATACCTTGATAAAGTCCTTTTTTTTTTTAAAGTGAACTATATAAAGTACTCACCATTGTAGCCTTCAAGAACAGAATCAATAATAGGTCTTGCAGTTAAGTTATAAACATCAAGTTGTTTACTCTCTGGTCCAAAAACTGTATCAAAAGTAAACGTCTTTGGAGGTTCATTGGAAGAATCAGTCTTATGCACAGTGATGGTTCCCCTCATCTCGTCCACACTGACGGCCTGCTTGTAGCACATGGACTTCTCCCTCTCATTGAGGGGTCGGCACCTAACCACCACCTTCACATTATCACAGCTTTCTGGCTTCTCTGATTTATTAATCTGGAGGGGAAATATTTACAAATAATGAAAAGGACATTTACTTTTACCTTTAACAGATTAAATTTAAAACTCGAAAAAGGCTATTTTGCCATCTCAGTGCCTTGCACATGTAAGCACTCCATAAATATTTGTCGAATGCAATTTAAGATCTTACAGCTACATAGAAAAAGCTTATTAAAAGATATGAAAAAGGAAAGTTTCCTTTACAATACAAGTGAGGGGAGGGAAAGTCTAATTTACACTTACAATAAATGTTATTCAAGCAGAAATGAACCAGCATATTATTGACTCATTCTGCACAAAAGTCCCTGACCTCCTCTGAGTGTCCTACTTGCAGAAAAACACATGTGAACATAATTAACAACTTTAGTCAAGAATATGGCTCTGACTGGTGTTGCTCGGTGCGTTGGGCACCATCCCACAAACTGAAGGGTTGCCGATTGGATTCCAGGTCGTGGCTCATGGCACCAGGCACAACCGCAGCCGTGTTGAAGCAACCGATGGATGTTTCTTCTCTCACTCTCTTTCTCCCTCCCTTCCGCTCTCTAAAAATAAATAAAATCTTTTCTAAAGAATCCTTAAAGTGGTCTGCCAGATCTGGCTCTGACCCATGTCTGCTTCTCCTGTCTTGCTTCACACGTTATGCTGTGTGGCTTTCTTAGCCACGGCCACACTGGCTTTCTTTTAGGCCTTTTCTAGTCACCACAGGCCTTTTCAAGTGCTGTTGCTTCTGCCTGAAACATGTCTCACTCTCCTCTTCATTTATACTGCAGATTTCAGCCCAACAGTCACTGCATCTGGGCAGACTTCCCTGAGTAGGTCAAATCCGAGTACAGGCGTACCTCGGAGAGACGTAAGGTTCGGTTCCAGACCACAAAAGTAAATCGCATAATGTAACAAAGTGAGTATTGCGATTGAGGGAATCGTACTCTTTTTGCTGATGAAAGGTCTTGCCTTTAATTTGTACAACAAAAAACGAAACATCTGCAAGGCACAATAAAGCAAAGAATAACATGAGGTATGACCGTGCAGGCGCGGAGAATGCCGTTCCCGTGCCTTCTTCCACATCTGCTTATAGTTCCACTTCTGATTGCTCATCATTTCATTGTATGTCTTTCTCTCTGTCTACACCAGGGGTTGCAAACAGGTAGTCAAAGGGCTGGTTTCAGCCCACCAATGTCTTTTGTTCAGCTCATAGTATTTAAAAATCTTCTAAATTAGTTGCTAAAACTGAAAAATTTTACAAAGTAACAATTTCAGATTTTTTTTCTTTTAAAGATTTATTATTTTTATAGAGAGGGGAAAGGAGGGAGAAAGAAACGGAGAGAAACAGCAATTGGCCGCCCCTCTCATGCCCTCAACCCTGGACCCCATCGCAACCCAGGCCTGTGCCCAGGCTGGGAATCAGCCGGCGACCCCCGGTCCACAGGCCGGCACTCAGTCCACTGAGCCACACCAGCCAGGGCACAATTTCAGATTTTCTTGAAAACATGTTTGATCTGACATCTACAGGCCAGCATCCCTACATGGAAACACTTTACAATTCACCAGAATCTACCTCTATCTATTGTTTGCCACCGAGTAACTTCGTTAATATCAAGTGCCTCGTCTCTGTAAACACGCCTGGTTTTCACCCTCTACCCAAGAAGGCCAGGTTCCTTGTTCCCAAGGTTAAGAGCCAGGCTGGTTTTGCTCAATATTGCTCAAAATAGAGATTTTTCTCAATCTCTAATGCCTCACATGTGGTTGCTGCCCAATATTTGTCCAATTAATTGATAAACAACTTGAAAGCAACGACAGGGAATACTGAGCATTTAATGCTAGATGTCAAGCACGGTCCTTCGATTTTCCTGAGTAGTATCTTATTTCATCCTGATAACAACCCCAAGAAGAAAAGTTAAATTATGTGGGAACTAATGGCCCAGAAAGGTTAAATAATTGTCCAAGGCCTCGTAACAAGCAAATAACCGGCCTCAGCACAGGTGTTCTCCACGTCCCCTGTGCTGGACTACGGACGCCCCCTGACTAAGTGCTCGGTAACAACCTGTGAAATCCTGCAAGACAAACATACCAGCACCCACTCCCGACCTCCTCACACACAAAGACCCCTACGGGTTACATTCTTGCGCTGCTGGCTCAGGCGCCACACGAGCAATGACAGCTCGAGTCAGGGGGCCTGCAGTGGGGGAGGCAGCCCTCGTTTTGCTGCCTTCCGGAGATCCAACGGGGCGCGGAGCATCCAAAACCGACCCCCACGGCCGCTCCCAGGCGCCCTACCCAGCCGGCAGGGCTGCGAGCGAGAGCGCATCCTCCGGCACGGCGCCTTTTTGTCAGGCAGCGCAGGCCCTGCAGGATGCAGCAGCGACCAAGGCAGCGGGGCTTGCCCTGAGTCCCTCCCAGGGCCAGCCGGACCCCCGGGCGCCACGGGCCCACTCTCCAGGCTCCCCAACACACGGCCGCACGGTCGGGCCCTGCCCCGCCCCACCCTACCCCGGCCACCCTCCCGCTCCGCGCCTCCATGGTAACGGCCGCGCCCCCGGGCCAGGCCGCTGAGATGAGGAGGAACCGCACGGTCTGAGCCACTCTCCTCACCGGCATCGTGGCTCCGTCCCGTGCCCGGTGGGCGTCCCCGCCCGGGTGCAGTCCTGCGACGCCGGCCTCGCGGGAGAGGCTGGCCAAAGATTACCGAAACACAGCCTTGGCGCTTTCGAGACTGCGGCTCTTCTGAGCGAGAGTGCGCCGTGCGCAGGCGCACTCCGAGTTCGCCCCGCCCCATCCCCCCCGCTTCGGACTTCCCCAGCCTCTTGAATTACGCCTGCGCGGAGGCTTTCGGAGTCCGTCTCCTAGGACGCCAGAGTGAGGCCGCGCCTGCGCAATACTGCCATTCCTCTGCGCTAGAAACCGGGCGGGTATTGAGGCAGGGATACCTGGGTGTCGCCGGTTGAGAAAAGGAAGCTTTCCATCTTCTGGCGCTTGCAGTGCTCCAATATTAAAAAAAGAAAACAATAGCAATTGTACATTGTGTCCCATCTAGAGAGCTAAAGTCTCTCCATACATTACTGCGCTTGATTGCTGACTTATTTATGACCTCTCACCATTAGAAGGTGAAGTCGTGAGGACCTTTTGTTGTCTTTCTCACAAGTGTCTCCAAAACCTAGAATGGGACCTAGAATAGGACCTGGAACAGGGTAGGCTTTCAATAAATATTTGTGGAAGAACAAATGTTCCATCTATTGTCTTTCTTATTCGAACCTCGAACCTCTTTCCTGAATGCCCCTCCATTTGGGTGTGTAATGGGTATTTCAAGTTTTTATGTCTAAAACTAAAAGGCTGATTTCCATCCCTTCTTCAGTCCCCATTCCTACCCCCTCTACTCCCCTCACCAAAGGTCAAAAAACTTACCTCGTCACAATAAATGTAACCTGAATTCTGACAATTGCTTGGGTCAAAACCAGTCTCTTTCTCTCATACACAGGATTCAATCTTTCAACAGAGCTTGCCTCTGTCTTCAAAGTAGAACAAGAATCTGACAACTTTTCAGCACAACCACCGTTTCTCACCTATATTACTACAACGGCTCAGAAACCGCTTCCCTTGCATGCGTCCTTGTCCCCTCTTAGTCTGTTTCAACACAGAAGCCAGAGAGATAATGTTAGAACGTGAATTAAGTAGTGTCTTTTCTCTGTTCAAAACCTGTCAACGGTTTCCCATCTCAGAAGGTAAAAGTTACAAACCCTCTCCCCATGCCCTACAATCTTCCCCCTTGCCCAGTATTCTGCACCAGCCCCTCCCCCAGTCCCCTCGATTCATGACATTACAGGCATGCTTCTATCTTAGAATGCAAAGGCTTTTTGTGCTTGCAGGAGGAGCTAATAAAAATAAATACAAAGCCTTTTACTTAGCTCCAGTGTACAGTTCTAAGTGCTTTATCTTCTTTTAAACATTAAGACACATAATAACTTTTTAAAATAGGTACTATTGGTCATTTTAATAGAAAACAGGAATAACTATTTTACAGATGGAAAAACTGAGGCACCAGGCCATTAAGTAACTTGTCCAAGGTCATACATATGGACAGTGACAAAGCCCAGATACAAACGCAGGCCCTGGATAGCTCTCCCCCTAGATAGCTGCCTGACCCCCTCACCTCCTTCAGATTGTCTTTGATCACACATGACCTTCTCCGTGGGCCCTCCTACGATCTATTTAAAATTCCAACCTTCAACCCCAGTCTTAGCTCCCCTTCCTAGTTTTTTCTGTAGTACTTACAGCATCTGATATACGTCTGATATACATTTCATATATACATATACTCAGCTTCACTGAGATATGAACACAGACCATAGAATTTAAATTGCACAACTCCATGGTTTTTTGCTATATATAGAGTTGTGCAACCACAACCACAATTAGTTTGAGACATTTTCATCATCCAAAAAACTCTGCGCTCACAGCAGTCATTCCGCTTGCTCTGCCCCCCTCGCCAATGTCCCGGCCCCGGGCAAAAAACAAACACAAGAACAAAAACACTACTTTCTGCCTCTATAAATTTGCCTATTCTGGAAATTTTTAATAAAAAAATTATATAATATGTGGCCTTCTATGAATGGCTTCTATCACTTAGAATAATGTTTTCAGGCTTCATTTCTATTGTGAAATATATCATGTTTATCATTACTTTCATGGCTGAATAATATTCCATTGTATGGATATACCGTTGTGTGAATATATCACAATTTATCTCACTTAACTATTGGTGGACATTTGGGGTGTCTCCAGTTTGGGGCTCTTACAAATAGTGTTGCTCTGAACATCAGTAGGTGTCTTTTGGTGCACACATAGGCATTTCTGTTGAGCATATACTTAGGAGTGGAATTGTAGGGTTTCCATGTGTTTTTCTCATGTTAATTGTCTGTCTTTCCGGACTGAAATGTAAGTTCATCTTTCCGGACTGAAATGTAAGTTCATGTCACTGTTAGGTCCTAGCGCCTAAGACGTTGTAGGCCTTCAATAAATACCGCTGAATGGAAAAAGGTCTGCATGAATGAACGGTTTTGGGAGGGAGATAATGCCTTCTTTTCCTTCCTTCCTTCCTTCCTCCCTCCCTCCCTCCCTCCCTCCCTCCATCCCTCCCTCCCTCTCTCTCTCTTTCTCTCTCTTCCTTCCTTCCTTCCTTCCTTCCTTTCTTTCTTTCTTTCTTTCTTTCTTTCTTTCTTTCTTTCTTTCTTTCTTTCTTTCTTTCTTTCTTTCTTTCTTTCTTTCTTTCTTTCTTTCTTTCTTTCTTTCTTTCCTTTCTTTTTCAAGAGAGAAGGGGTAATCGAGACTCTGGGAGGCCGAGTCGCATGCACGAGGTCACACAGGGAGCCAGGGACCCCTCCCAAGCCTGACTGAGGAAGGAAGAAGGGGCCGTGGCTGGTGTCCTCCAGGGCCCGCGCCAGCACCCGTTAACCCCTCCGGGCTCGAGACTGAGCAAGGGGCGCGGGCTCCGGGCGGGGAAGAGGCGCGCACTGGGCGAGTGCTGGGTGGGGGCAGGGCCAGACGGGCCCCTCATCAACTTGCGCGCTCGGTCCCGCCGTGGCCCAGGTCTGCGCCCCTCACTGCAGAAGCAAGAGTCAAGGAGGAGCGGGCTTGCGCCAAGGGCAGCTCCTGGCGAAGCTAGGGTGGGCCCGCCGAGCCCGCCTGCCCCGTCCCGGGACGGCCCAGAGCCGAAGCCCGGGGGCCTCGGTTATAAAAAGCCCCGCCAAGGCGCACGCAGACCCGGGGACCGGCGCTCGCCGTGGCCTCGGGCGCGCGGTCCCCGCCGCAGCCGGAGGTCTCGGAGGAGGTAAGGTTGGCCCGGACGTTTGAACGAAATAGCCATCAGCCTCCTTCTCCCGCCGTCGCCACCCCAGCGCCGGCTGGTGCCGTGTGACTCGGCGGGAGTCCTGGACGAGTGCCGGCTGGTCGCGCATCTGAAACTAGCCCTGAGCCTTACGGCGCGTCTGCGGAGGACCGGCCGCCCCCCGCAGCGGTGTACCGGTCCCCGCAGCGGGGCGCTCCCGGGAGCACTTGCATCCGCAACCTCACGTGCGCACCGGACGCGGCCGGGTCCCACCTGCTCCCGCGCTCCGGCGAGCCTCCCCCTGCAGGCGCGGACCTTCCCCGGGTGCGTCCCCGCACGAGGCACGACGCCTGACTCGCTAGTCCTCTCACGGCGGGGTGGGGCTGGCGGGGTGCCTTTCGAGTAAGTGCTTGGAAAGGAGCCCTCCCTGTGTGGGTCTCGGGACGGAACACGGGCGCGGGAAGGGGGCGCATCGTGAGCCGCTGGGCATCCCGCCGCGATTTAGGGTGGAGGGGCTGCTCCCCCTAGGCAGGCGGCTTCTGCCACTGGAGGACCGACACCGGCCACCAGCCACCTTCCCTGCCATTCCTACGCCCCTTTTTCAGCAGGTGGAGTTCGGGGACACTTTCCAGGGAGTCGCGTTGCAGCTCCTGTGCCCGGAGAGCATCTTCACTTCCCCCAGGCCACTTTTAACCGGGCTCTATCTTCTGCCACCTCCTGGTTTCAGTGAAGGTAGGGAGCCCTCCGGGGGACGGTGGGGGGTGGGGGGAGGGGGAACTGGCCTCTGCTTCCCGTCGCTGCCTGGCAGGTGCGCCTCTCGGGCGCTCAGCTCTAGCCTCTCCACAGCCCACGCCTGTGCCCGTCGGCGGTCTCGTGTGGTCGTCAGGGGTGGACGTGGGGAGCTTGGGAGGATCTAGTTGGGAAAGGACTTCCCTCGTGGTAAGATGGGATGTGCTTGTCTGCACCTGTCGGGCGCCGCCCGAGCCAGGCTGGGCCTGCGTTCTCTGAGCAAGTGCCCTGTTCCCGGCCAGTCAATCCTCGACGGAGAGAAGGGGCTGCTGCCTAGTCATCCGCGGTTCCGCTATCAGGAGCGTTTCCACTGGTCAAATCTAAAACTGGTCCTGACTTATTTATGGAGGACAACAAGTCTTTTTTAAAAAAAAAAAAGGGGGGGGGAATTAGTTTCTTGAAGAAAAAAACACAAATGCTTTACGGTTTGTTTCTGGCACTCACATTCTACTCAATTGTTTGTTCCAGGCTGCAGATAAAAGAGAGGTTACTCCACATTGTCATAGTCTCCTTCTTGAGTCTTGCTGCAAAGGCTCAGGGAGAAGAGGGGGCAGCGCCCCGGGAAGCCCGCCCTGGGCTGCTTTGGGAGGTGGAAGGGTGTCACGTGGGTGCGCACGAGCTTCCTGTGCACCTGCGCATGGTGGGCATTTTGGAAAGTTATTACCTTGCCAGGCTCTCTGCTGTCCCTTCTTGAGGCTGGTCACCCACCAGTGGAGAAACAGAGCAGCTGGATTCTCCCAGCCCAGAAAACCCAGGGGCCTGGCCTCCTCACAAGTAGATCTTGCCTCCCTGGTTGATGTCAGATGTCCCTTCCCAGGAAGCACAGGCATCTGCTGCTGAGCTTGGAAAAAGGCCTCCCAAACCATGTGGCCTAGTGTCCACCCCTGGAAACAGCATCTAAGAAAGCTGCCTGAGACTCTGAGACTTGGCTGTGTCGATGAAACGTGTTCAGGGACCCGGGGACCCTTTTCAGAGAGGGGTAGGGGTAGAGGAGAAGCCTCCCCAAGTGCTCCAGGCTTGCTCGAACCTGCCTACATCTCACTGTGGCTTCTGTTCAGGAGAAGCCCCCCTCCCAGGACCCTCCCCAAACCACCTTCTCTCCTTCCCCTTCTCCCCCTGCCTTCAGGGGTAGTGGAACCACGGCCATTTCCCCAGGGTCTCCCTTAGCTGATTGCAGGACCTGAGGGGCCAAAAAAGTCACTTATGCCCAGTTCCAAGCCTTCCATAAATATGCTTTTAACTTTTATTAGAATATAATTTCTGCCCCCCAAAGTTGCTTTTGTCCAATTAAAAATTAAGTAAATGACCTTTAAGGGAAGTATTTCTGGGGATGATAGCAATACTTTATCTCAAAAAGTAGGGCCAAGTCTTGGATGTGCTTGGTACTTGCATGTTTACTCAGAGGCAAGCCTTATCAGTCCCTCTAGGATAAAGTCATAGTCTTTCCAGAACTGACCTGCCTTAAATTGAGGCTATAGGGAATTGTGTTTATGGCTACGGCGCTGTCAAAACTGGGACGCTGTGGTGCAGACCAGGAAACTCAAAAACTTGCTTTTTTTCCTCTCCCACAAGTGATCCCGGTGGGGCTCAGGAACGGGAGTGGGGAGAGCCCTCAGCTCCTGGGAGGCTTCGGGCAAGTGCCTGCGGCTAAACAGGGAGGGCGGCAGAGCCTCTGCCCTCAGAGGACCTTTGGGTGTGAGCTGGAATTAGCTGGGAATTAAAAGCTGTTTGCAGAGGGTGACCCTGTGACGTTGACTGCACATTGTCCCAGCTCCCTGGGGACTTCACAGATAGCCTAGATCTGGTTTGGTTTTTCTTTTCAGAAATATTTTCCGTGGCAGGTCACTGAACACAACTCTACTAGGCTCATGAATGCCCAGCCCCCATGGGTAAGAAAACAAAAGCTAGCATGACAGGAACAGGGCTTTGCCCTCTTTATTGTCTTTTTACAGTTCATTCCACACGTAAAAGACTTCTTAAAGCACTGTGGCTCTGGCTATACCCCGAATGAGTGCTGAGGATGGAGCTGGCTAGTTTGGACAAACCGCACCAGGACCCTTAGAGGGGGCCGCCACTGGACTTCTCAACCGTTAGTAAGTACGAGGACTTGGCGGAGTCTGCCCCACACTCGCTTGTGCCTTTGGAACAGCTCACAACAGAGGATGGCCAAGCTCAAGCGGACACACGTCCTTGCACATGCACCGCAGTAAGGTGACCCACAAGGCCCATGACACACAGGACAGTGAAAACGTATCTTAAATCCAACACAGTTCCACCAGACTCCCACTGCTAAAGGACATTAAATTTACTTTACAAAGATTTTTAGACGGCATTATTAGGGTGAGTTTCTCTTAAATACACATTGCAAAAATATTTAACTTTCCATTCTATGAATACTGTACATAAAAAGCTGTCTGCTTTTGCTACACTTTACACACATTCACTGAGCTGTCTTTATTCACCTACACACAATCCTTATTGAGGCTTTAGACCATATTGATCTGGCACTTAAAAAATATCATATTAGTCTGTATTTGTTTTAGTTGGGGAATGACGGTCATCCTTAAGGATATGATTCAGTTAGTAAGGCAAAATTATGTAATGGGGAAGTGGCAGGGGGTTTTGGTCTGTTATGAAGCATGAAGATTATGTCACTAAGGGCTGTTTCATTGAGAACTGGCCACTGTGGCCAAGTTGCAGTTTTTTTGTTGTTTTTTTTTAATCATGTCAAGCAGATACAAGTAACTTTTCTGCCACCTTAATCGGCAAGAGCATGCTTCTACTTTTCAGAATGGAAACATTGTTATCTAGGCACTCAGGCCTCTTCAGGCCGAGTTACAAAGCAGACTGCCTTCTCTCTCCGAGGCTGCAGCTCGGCCTGACCACGGAATGGGCATTTAAGCCCCAAGCCCCTGGTGGGGCCATGGATGGAAATGAAAGGGGTTGGGCCACATTTAATGTTCCCTGATGGAAATTTAAATTGTTTGCACTTTTGGTCATTGATATATGAAAAGTATGGGGTTTTCTGTCCTAACATTGAAAACCACAATGTCCGGTTCCACTCCTCGGTGGTCACGGGCCGCCCCACGTGGTGGAGCGGCCGCCTCAGAGGAATCCTTCCCTCCACGTCGCGTCCCTGACCAAGCAGCCGCAGCACTGCATGGCGGGCCACCAGCTGCTGCAGTTCAGGGGCTCCACGCTGGCCTTGGTCATCATCACCTTAGAGCTGGAGACACTCATGCCCGACTGGGGTGCTCCTATATCTGATCTGCTAAAGAAAGCACAGGGAGACATCAACTCGGCCCCAGACCGAGCTCTCGGTTTTGTTCGAGCTGCCGCGCTCTGTCCCCAAAAGGGTACCCATGGCCCTTCTTGGCCCCTGTGGACGCCAGAAGCAGCTCTGACCACGCCGGCCCTGTGGAGGCTGCCAGAGGGGCCGGGCTTCCCCCACGGGGCAGGCCCTCTGCACCTGAGTGTGGGATGCGTGGTCCCTGCACAGGCCCCTTTGGCGTGGGTTCCTCTGACAGGGAGGGAAGCGCTATCTCAGTGGCAACGCTTGTAGCCAAGAGGATGGGGCGGCGGGATGTGTCCCGTTCAGGAGGAAGCGACCCTGAGCACTACTGAGGAGGGTAAATATCAGACCTCTCACCCTCTAGACACGAGTCTAGGGGGACAGAATCCCTCGGGATGGACAGGGTAAGATGAAATGCAATGTTAGACTCGTGACAGGGTTTACTGAGTTTGGAGATGGATGGCCATGCGGTGGGAAGGTTCATGCATTTAAGTTTGCTAGTTGGACCTTCCTAAAATGGCTCCATGCTAAGCTTTCGACACTCAGCTGCTCGTTGCTTAGAACGCAGAATGGTTCTGTGTGCCAAGGGCGACCGCTCTGTTGTAATGACAGGCCAGTGCCGGGCCCCGGGCCCCTGCAGGAACCTGGGAAAGCGGCAGCTGGGAAGCCTTCAGCCCCTTCCTGCCCAGAGAACCTTCTCTTTCACCCGCCAGCGGCGCCCCTACCCAGAGCCCTTCAGAGCATCATGGCGCCCTCTCCTTGCTTGGCGCCCTCGAAATTCTAGGTTTTGTGGGTCTCGTAACAAGAAAGGAAGAGGCCCCTCAAAGAACAACTGAGAAAAAATTTCTGGGTCCTTAGAAGAAAATGAGGGGCAAGGGAAGGTTGGGGTCACTGGAGGGAAGGGCGGATCGTGACCCTGCGCCTGCCTTCCCCCAGGCCTTCCCTCGGGGAGAAGGAACGAGCGCTCGCCTGCAGCCTGGTTTTGCTTCTCCAGCAAGGGCTGGCGTCAGCCCCCACGGGAGCTGAATACAGGCCTGGGGGTGGCCTTGCTCGGGCAAAGGGCGGGGCTGGTTTTGACTGAGCAGTTCCTGCTCCTCTGCCCACCAGAGCCGGCCAGGTCCCGCCGGCTCCCCAGGCTCCCACCGGGCACACACGCAGCCCTTCGCGCCAGCCAGCCCGCCTGCCACTGCAAAAACAGGACAGTCTCTCCAGATGCGCTGACCCTGATTTGGCTGTGACTCGTGTCTTCTCCTTACGAGCATAGTTTAATGGACAGCCATTTGACCAGGCTTTAAGAATGTTTTTCCTTTATCCCTTTGAAGCAAAGGAGTTGATTGGCCTAAGTAGAGAAATTTTTATGCTAAAGAATATTACAAGGTGTGATCCCCGTGATTGGGGGCGGGGGGCTTGCAGCTGCGAGAGCTGTTTGTCGAGATGAGCAGGCTCTGAGGCAGAGCCCCTCCGACCACCGTGTGGCGCGGAGGGGGCGGAGGGGAGTCATTATGAGCGTGGCTTTGAGGGGGAAGCCAGCTGCCTCTCCTGGGCTGTGACACCATCAAGCCATTCTTTAAGCAGCCGAGTCCAGCTGGCAGCTCCGCTGCGTACGCAGTGTTGGGATGTGAATGGCTGAGCCACGCACTGGGTGATTTGTGGTCTATTCCAGTGTTAAGTTTCTGTAAATGCGCCGCGCCGCGGGGAGTAGGGTCTGCTGCTGTGAGCCACACGGTCAAGGCCACACACGCCTATGATGTCTGCACGGCAGCCAGGGCCAGTCCCGACCTTGTCTTGAAACAAACACGCATGCTGGAGCTTTTGTAAAAAATAAACCTGAGGTCCTCGCCACCCTGACTCTTGTTTCACATATATTGGGTGCCATGCACTTAGACTTGCCTGAGCCAGACGCAGTTGCAATAGCGGCTCCTGGGTCCTACCAGTAACTGTCCTCTAGTCCAGCACAGAGGGAGAAGCTGAGGGCGGCGTGTTGCCCACGGCCACCACTCTCACCGGTGGCCACGACTGTCGCTGCCTCCCTCCTTCCCCTGTGAGTGGGCACCGTAGCGAGAGGGGTGGGGCTCCTGCTGAGGGCCCACGCCAGCTGAGGCTGTCCCCGACTTTGCGGCCTGGTGGGAGGCTCCTGGACCTCTTCCCTAGGTGGGTCTGGAGGTAAGCTGGGTCCCCAGAGCTAGTCCAACTCTGAATTTCAAAGAGGAAGGTAGGCCCTGGCCAGTGTGGTTCAGTTGGTTGTAGCATCATCCCATAAGCCAAAAAGTTGTGGGTCTGATTCCCAGTCAGGGCACATGCGTAGGCTTTGAGTTTGGTCCTGGGTCAGGTTGTGTACAAGGGAACTGACTGGTGTTTCTCTCCCTGTTTCTAATAATAATAATGACAAGAAGAAGGAGAAGGAGAAGTAGGAGGAGAAGCAGCAGCAGCAGCAGCAGCAGCATGACCTCAGGTGAGAATTAAAGTAGAATAAAAATAAAAGCTGACTGTTTAAAAAAAAAAAAAGGGGGAGAGAGAGAGGGCAGACCTGTGAGCCCCAGCATGGGGCAAGGAGCAGCCCTGTTGCTGTTTTTCTGCAAATAATACTTCTCCTCTTTGGCGAAGCAAACTTCTGCATTGCCAAAGTACCACCTGTGAGTTTTAAAAAGTTTTATGCTGTTCAAGCTTGCGTTGGGGTCCTAGGTCCCACCCTACGCTCCTCTAACATTTCTTTCTCTCTTTTTCTTCTTCTTCTTCTTCTCCTTCTTTTTTTAGATTTAGGAACTCACATCCCACCCCACATCAGATTGGGGATCATTGCAGTGGGAGAAATAGGGACACAATCCTTCTTCCTGTTGTCCCCACCGCCAAAGGACAGGGATTGGCGGAGGACCGTGGCTGCGACCGACCGTGGAGCTGGGAGGGGCTCGATGGGCTACGGGACGTGCAGGCCGGCGAGCATCGCATGCCTTTCTTACACTTACCCGAGCATTACTGCCCTCTTCGCTCCCTCCACCAACAGGGCCCTTCTCCCCTGGCTTCCCGGACGAGCCCTGTCCTTCATGTCTCGGGGAGGACTTCGCTCCCTGCTCCCAGCCTCCACGTGGGTGGAGCTGAGCTGCACCTTCCTTAGGGGTGTCCGCATACCAGCCTCCCTGCTGGGCTGTCGGCTCCCCAGCTTTGGTCCCCACCGGCTCACTTCGGCCTTTCCAGAGATTAGGCTGGTGCCGAACAGAGAAAGCTCCTCAACAAGCTCACGGACCCCATGAGCTTGTCATCGCTTCCTCCCACCACTACTCTACTTCCTCAGCCAAGTGTCTGCCTGCCAGCCGGGGCGGCCCTCCTCTACACGACCGCCTCGGGTCCCCCATCGCGCACTATCCGGTAGCACAGTGACGCTGGCTGCAGCTCCACTGCTCCCCCACCGCCCATAAGGTTGCCAAGGAGTAGCTATAGCTCAGCAATGAAGGGTGCAGGTGGTTACCAACATTCAAAGCCCAATGCCTCCAGTCACCAGCTGTGTGGCCCTGAGTAATTACTCAACCTCTCTGTGCCTTAGCTAGAAAATGAGGGAAATAGTACCCGATCATAAAATTACTCCGCAGATTAGAGGGATTAATGCACGTAATGTACTTTAGAGCAATGCCTGGCACGTATCAGGGACTCGGGTGCTGGTGGCCCATGTCACGCCTCTTGCGCAAGGATGTGAACTCTTCCAGTTTGCCTGCTTCATGTCCTGCAGGAGTCCTGTGAGTCCTACAGAAGCTGCCCTCCTCCCCCGCCAAAGTTCGCAGAAAAGACAAGCTGTGTTTCACCGCAGCTGTAGCAGATTAATAGGCTCGGAAACTTGTTAAATCAGAAAGGCTACTGTCCAAAAAAGACACCACAAAAAAACTCAAAATAAATGCAAAATTTAATGGGAAAAACAAAAACGAGTACAAAGTGAATGGAAAGGAACAAAAACAGTCAATGAATGAAGGAGTAAATGAATTGACAAGGGAAGCAGTTTTAGAAAAGCGGGTTAACGTAACAGACTAGCAAGCCCAGGAGCATGAGCCCCACTTCACAGGGAACCCACACGTAGACATACGAACACGCACGCAGTCAGCCTGAACCGCTGCAAACCGCCTAGGCTCCGCTCCCTGCAACCGGGGTGGCCATGCCTCCCGGTTCGCCCGGGGCAGTTCTGGCTTATGCCTGTTGAGCTGAAATGATTAACAGCATCTCCTTTCGCTCTCAAACGTCTCAGTTTGAACAATAAATTATATGGTGATTCTACCCCAAATTAACTTGATTCACGAAAGATGCGAGAGAATATGCCAGCATGACCCCCTGACAGCCTAAATAAGCCGGCCAGCGACACGGAGGAAGAGGAGGGCGAATCGGACCCTGCAGGCAGGGGCCACATTCCACGAGGAGTCGCTTCTTAAATAACAGCAAGTGTCAAGCTCACCCTACACACCAAGGATTAATTTGGACTCAACTAGGTGACAAAATCCCAAACACAGGCAGCACCAGGAGAGAAGTGCAGTGAGGTCCATGAAAGCTGATGGGACCCTTGGAGGCAGCCTGAACTGCCACAGTGCCACAACGACAGACACCCCCATCCCCCAGAGATCTGCAGGCAGGTGGTCAGCCACCACCCTGGCCTCCCAGTTCGTCCTGGGGGCGGCCCGCAGGCCACGGTGGATGGCTGGTGGCAGAATCGCCAGACTGGCTCATGAACCGGGAGTCCTCATTTCTTATACAACCAGAGAGCCCACGGGGTCGGGGAGCCTCATCCTCAGAGATGCATTAGCCAAAGCAGCTGTCTTCAGGCCATACTTCTGCCCAAGTTTATATACTTTCAGGCGTGTCATTACCCTAAAGACAAGCTACTTGCAGCCCACATCGGCCTTAGATATGCTGGTTTACTGTCTGGCCCCACACCGAAGCATCAGTTATCAGCAGCCGCAGCCAGAGGTGGTGTCCTGGGAGGCTAAGAAAGCTCAATGCTCAAGGCTCCTTCCATAGCCCCATATCTAATCGTGTATTTATGCTCTTTTTCTTGAAGAAGGCTTCTCAAATAGTTCAAGTTTCTATCCCTTCCAAATCTGAATCCACCCCTGGTCACAACATAACACTGGGAGAATGTTCACTTTGAGCCTCAATAGAACTGCTCTGCTCCCGGCGAGCAGACCCCTCACATGCTAGGCTGCATCTTTCTGGCCTTGCCTCCGTGGACACACATGGCCCACCCCTCCAGCCCACTTGGAATAGAGCACCATTCCAGAAGGGCAGAAGGAATCGGGACTTGGTCCTGCAAATCCACAAAGCAGGCAATGGGAGGGAAGGAGGAGGGTGGGAAACAAACCACCGACCCCAAATCAATGGGCATGGCTGCCTAAGGCTTCCAGCCAGAGTGCATTAGCCTGTGATGTCCTCGAGGGGGCGCTGCGTGTCACTCTGGCAGCCTGTGCTCAGCACAGCGCTTCATCAGCATGAAGCGCACTCCTTCCTTTCATCTACGATTTCTCACCTCCTGTTTTATCGGGGCCGTATTCTCAATCCCAATCCTTGCGGGGTCGCTTGTGAGCCAAAAGGAACATGGAAGGACCAATGATGCTAGTCCTTTCTGAAAGCAACCCCTTAAGAATGCAGCAGAAGAGGAAAAGCTCCTTTGCCGGCAGTTTTTTCTTAAACTGTCCACAGACATCAGGCACCTTCCTCTTTTGCCCTGTGACTCAGCCAGGAAAAAGGAAACAGGGACCGTGAAATGAAAACCTCTTCCCAGCTGAGTGCTCTGTGCATTTGGAATACGCAGCCTTGGTTTGGGGGTCTTGGCTGGAGTCAGACACTGAACACACGCACACGGAGCTGGTCCCTGTTTGCAGGTAGCACCTGGGGGGCACACAGACAAGGGCGTTGGGCTGCTGTTCCATTTACATTCATAGTGAAAACACTGGGCGTGGTCCTGTTCGTGTTCCACTTTCATCCGTAAAGAAATTCCAAACACTGTCATTACAGGATGTTTATTACCCACCTCTCCCTATGTATTATAGGGATACTTTTACATAAAAAAGGCTGAGAGATATTTTTAGTTTTTAAAAATCAGGGAATCTGTGTTACTTAGGAAAATAATGGGAGAGGATATTATTTGTGTTTACGCTCGTGCCAAAATAAAAATTTAAAAGTGTTTTAAAAGTTATTATTGAAATTAAGCTCTAGGTTAGAAAAATTAAAATGAAGGGGAGCCGGGCAAATTTTGCAGCATGTACGCCGGCCCACACGGCCACGCCTAAGGCACCGCGTGAGTCACCATCTTGACGCTGAACAACTAGGCCGAGCACCGCCGGCGGGGACCTTGGCTAGAGCGGCGGGCACGCGGCTGCTCCATCAAGGAATAGTGACACTGTAAATGGAAGACCAGCCACTGGCTCTGAAAAAAATAAACCTCGTCAGTTTGGGATTCCAGCATTCATGGCTTTGTCGTGTTTGCATAGACCGGGGTGGCCCTCCAGGGCCGGGGTGGCCTGGGGATGGGGGCAGGGGACACTGCAAGGCTGTAAACACTGGAGTCTGTACCGGCTCCCAGTCCATCCTCACACCATGTTATGGGAGAAGGGTCACAAGGTGTAACTCAAGCAACTTAACACATGAAAGTCTAAAGTCCGCTCTTGACATGTAAGCCTGTACGTGCGTTAACTGAAAAATAAAAATAAAACAAACAACAAAAACAGACACATTAAAAGATACGCAGACAACCAAATCAAACAGAAGCAAAAGACAGCAAGATGGACACTGGGAAAGGGCAGTCAGTTTGGCATTTGTCCCAAGCAAAGCAGAGAATTCGCTTCCGTTTGTGGCGTCCCAGGCTGTGGGTTCAGATCTGACTGGGAAGTAATTTTGCAAAAGTGGATTAAAACTTAAAGAATACATACAACCAATCAAAACTATTCAACCAAATGGCCCTAACTACCGCCCCCCAACAAATGCCTTTCCGACTCACCCCATTCCCCTGACCCGGGCAGGAGGGCGGGGTCCCGGCCACCCCACCTGCCGCGCGCCTGACCTCCACAGGGCCAGCCCGGGCGGAGGGGTCGCTCTCCCAGAGGCCAAACTGACTGAAGCTTTCTGGCATGTCCAGAAAACAGAAAAGACCTGTGGGCCAGCCCAGGCCATGTGCAAAAAGCAAGGAGCCCTGACGCCGGGACGGGCCCCCACGCTGAGTGCGGTGCTGGGCCAGGGCGGCTGGCCCGCGCCCCACCCGCTGGCCCTCAGGCCCTGGCCTGGCCACAGGTCCTTCCTTGCCTTCGTTTCTGAGTGGTTTCTCCAAGTTTCTCGTATTTCCAAGAGGGACTCTGCCCGACTTTTCTTTGTGGACTGGGCCAGGCTGGCAGGGAGCAGGACAAAGCCACTTCGGGAGCCACAGACCTGCACACCCTCTTGCCGGAAACCCAGATTTCTGAGCCGCTAGCTTGAAATCCACACAGGCGCCCGTTAACCGAGCTCCCGCACTCACCAAGCCAAGAGCCGGCCGGGGACGAGGGCTGGAAGCAGAAGCAAAGCAGAGGGCAAGTTCGCACTGCCAAGGGAAGGGTGGCGCTGGGGGCCTCCCTGGGGCCAGCATGCGGGAGACTACAGAAGGGAGTGGGGGCTGTCCCACCGCAGAGGCCTGGCCTCAGGAATGGGAACTAGCGTCCAATTCCTAAAGGCCTGGCTTTGTCCCCGGTCTCCCGCAGGGAGAAGTGTAAGCTCCACTTCCTTAGATGTGTCTGTGCTTCTGTGCAGCTGCCTGGGAACGGTGTGTGTTGGTGGGGATGTGCCCGCGTCTGCGCATGTGATGGGGCAGGCGCGAAAGACAGTGCGTGCGTGTGCATGTGCGCGCGCATGGCGTGCGTGTTTTAGGGGATGCAACAGCGGGGGACGGAAGAGCGCTAGAGCCAGGAGCATCCCCAGGCCACAGCTGGCTGTGCGCTGCGTGGCCCTGACCACGGGGCTCCACGGCCACCCGGAAAGGAAGGGCCTGGTACACACGTTCCCAAACATTTCGGGAGAAAACAGGATCCCGCGGAGCCTAAGAATGAGGGCCAAGATGGGTACACCTGCTTAGTTCCTGGGCCAGCAAGGAAGGAGGGCGCCTGACACGGGCCAGGGGCCGGGAAACGCAGGGATGGACGAGATTCCCACAGTGGGGCGGCGGGGGGTGGGCACTGAATGAGGGGGATCAGGGAGGCAGGTCTCCAGGCAGGAGCCGGAGCATCGGGGCTCCCGCGGAAAGTGTAGAAACAGGCTATGAAAAGACAGCCATGAAGTGACTCTGTGTTGCCCCCACCTGGCCGATCTGCAGACTGACTCCTGGAGGCTGGGAAAAGCCTCCCTGCCACCCCCCACTGCCCTCCCTCCTGAGTCTCCGCTCAGGCTCAGGGGAAGACCTCCAGCCCCTGCTCTGGGGCTGTGCTCTCCCCAGCAGGGCTGCCTGAGCCCCGGCAGCCGGGAGCTGCTGTCTTCCTTCAGCCACGCAGTGGTCATAGAGCCCAGGGGGTCAGTGCTGGCGGGGGTCAAGCCCCCACTGTTCTGTCACCACCTGCCAGCCAACAGGGGTCCCGCGGCTGCCGTTCAGGGGCCGGGGGAAGCACCAGACTGTCCAAGCAGACACCGCAGGCGCCTTTGAAACCCGCCAGGAAGTGCTCATCTTCCCAGACCCTGTCCCTCTTCTGACCTCAAAGAACTGCCCTGAGACCCTGCACTCCCTCTCGGGGGACACTCCCTGCCCGCGTGGCCCAGCCTTTGGCGCCCCAGCTCAGAGGAGGCTACAGGAGGCTGGGAGGATGGAGAGAGAGAAAAAAAGAGAGAGGGAAAGGGAGAGGGACCCTTGAGATCAAGATCACTAGTGAAAGAAAAAGGAAGGTGAGCAAGAAGGAGGTGAAAGGGTGAGCGAAAATGAGAGAGAAAAATGGTAAACAAGCGAGAGTGACTGAGAGCGGAAGTCACCATGAAGGAGCTGGAGCGGGGACAGAGCGCGCGCCCAAGAGAGAGCAAGAGCCAGCGCAGGGCAGGGAGCCCGCCACCTACTTCTTCTTGTCCTTGTCCTTCCTCAGAGGCTGCTGCAAGGTGGTGTGCAGGGCCTGCGACTGCAGGGCCTCCACGGCGGCCTTCCTGCGGTTGAAGGCGTTGGTCTCCTCCTCCAGCTCCCGGCGCTTCTCCTCCACCTTGCGCTTCTCCTCCTGGTGGATCCGCTTGAGGTGCTCGAACTTCTCGTGGAGCTGGGAGCAGAACGGGGGAGCCTGGGCTTTCGTGTGTGCCGGGAAGGGGTCGGGCCCCCCAGCCACGAGGCCAGGCCCCGGCCGCCCCCCAGAACTCCAGCCCAGCACGCACCTCCCTTTCCTTCTCCTTCAGCTCCAGCTCTGTCTCCTTCACTTTGTTGACAAACATCTGCCTCATCTCCTCCTCCTTCCTCTGCAGCTCGCTCAGGAACTCCTTCCTCTTGGCCTCGTAGGTTTCCTGCAGGCTGTGGAGGCCCAGAGAAAAGAGGCCAAAGGTGGGGTTATAGTGGGAGGGGGCAGGCAGGGCCAGGGAGGCATGGGCACGGGGGGCGAGAGGACGCCGGGGCCCCGAGCCCCACTCCCTGGCTCACAGACGCCCGCACGGCACGTCTGGCTGTGGCCGGGAGGCAGGCGCTCGGTGCTCAGGACGGCACCTGAAGGGCTGGCTGTCCCCATCACTGTCCTGGAAGCCCATCTCCTCCAGCTTGCAGCGCCGGTAGAGCTCGTAGTGCCGACTGTGGGTCTGCTCGCGGAGGTCCTCCATGTTCACCCGGATCAGCATCTCCCGGAGCTTCACGAAGTCGCAGTGGTTCTCGTTCTCCACTGCAAGCAGAGGGCACGTGGGCGTCAGGCAGGCACGCGGGGGGCGGGGGGCGGGGGGCGGGGGAGTGGGCAGGGCGCTGGACAGCAGCAGGCTCTGGAGGCAGGACCGGCCATAGGGTCACAGGGAAGCCACAGGACAGGGGCTGCGGGCAGCAAGGCAGGACAGGGGACTGTGCCCCCCGCCACACTCACCCTGCACCACGCCCCACGGGTACTGCCGCGCCCGGACCAGCTTGTTCCCCACCTTCACCTCCTCGGTGCTGCCCACCACGGCAAAGGGCAGGTGCGCCTGGAAACGGGCCCGAGGACGTGTGAGCGCAGGGCTGCATAAGACCTGGCCGGACGCTCGCTTCCCAGCTGTCTTTTGGAGGAGGACCCTGGGACCTCCAAACACGGGCATGGGCTCAACCCACCCACCTCCTTCCTTGTGTTCTAGCATGTTCTCCCAGCCCTTGGGCTCCCCGGGGGGAGGGCATTTGAAGTTCCCTCAAAGCGCCCATGGGCCTGGCTCTTCCCTAAGTTCCCAGCCCTGGCCTCCTGCCTGCTCACCCCTATGGCTTTCGGGTCCCGCCCTGACTCATCTTGTGAAACTCGAACCTGGGGAAGCCCCAGTACCAGCCCAGTGCCCAAGTCCTCCCACCCCTTCCCCGCAGGACTCGGGACTTGGCCGGCTCCCAGGCACCCACCAGTCCTTCCTGGAGAAGGTAAGGCCGGAACCCGCGGGAGCAGGGGTCTCCTGGGCTTGTCAGAGCTCCATGCTGGTCCCACAGCCCGGAGGCCCTTGCCCAGCACTCACATTCATGACCGCGTTAATCTCTGCAACAGCCTCGTCATCAGTGGGAAACTGGTAGATCTGGACCCCGTTGCTGACCAGCTCGCCCATGATCTTGATCTTGAACTTGTGGAGCTCACTCTTGGAGATGGTGTCAGCCTTGGCAATGATGGGAATGATGTTCACCTGCCAGGAACAGGGAAGGGGGGCAGCGTTAGTCGCTCCCTGGCTGTGGACAGCCCTGCCCAGGCCTCATCCCTGGGCAGAGGGGCGGGAAGCCGGAGAGACAAGGGGGCTCCATGGAGGGGCCCAGCCTGGACCCAGCCACCTGGGGCCCTTCGGATGGGTTGTAGCAGCACTTCTTCCAGCCCTGGTTCCCCCAAAACAGCCCCCGACTTAGTCCCTTGGGCACCCCCAGCTCTGACCCAGGGTTCTCTGGAGGCCTTAACCAGCCTGGGACCTGACAGGAGCAGCGGCGGGGGGCTGAGCATCCACCTAAACAGGCAAGATGGCCCATCAGCAGTAGCCACGGGGAGACCTCCAAACGCTCCAAGGCTAAGGCTGTCCCATCTTCCCGGTGAAAATGTGCTCCCGGGATGGGGAGGGCGGTCACGGGAGCTGACAGGCGACGTGTGGGGTCGCACACCCTTCCTGGTGTCTCCGCAAAGCTGCCCTCTCGACCCCTCCCCACGCCGCCTCCTTCGCGTCCTCAGTTGTGGGCCTTGGCCCTCCCCACCCAGTGGGCTCAGTGGGACCCCAGGGAGCCCCACGGCAGGAAGGACGGGGAAGGGCAGGGGATGAGGGAACTGGGAACTGAGAAAGAGAAAATGAGCAGAGGACTGGGACCTCTGGGGAGAGGGTTGGAGGGTTACAGGGCGGGGTGGGGCGACTCCAGGCGGAGAGGGAGGCAGCCAGGAGCCAGCAGGCCGAGTGTAAGAATTCGGCAGGAAAGAAGGGGCTCAGGGCCAGGCCCAGGGGACAGAGCTCTGGAAAAGAGGCCCCGAGAGGCCTGTGCCCACTGTAGCGGGGACAGAGACACAAGAGAGGGGGCCAAGTCAAGGGGGCTGCCTGCAAACCCCAACCAGGGACTGCGGTGGACAGTCACCGCAGCCGGCCCCGCCCCCACGCCCGCCTACTGCCGGAGGACCGCACAGTCCACGGAACAAGCTGGGGGCGGTTGGCGGGCACACCTTGCTGTCCAATTTCTTCATGGTCACCAGATCCAGGGACTTGAGGGAGTGGCCGGTGGGCGTGATGAAGTAGAGGCACACGTGGATCCTCGTGTCGTGGTAGTCGAAGAGCGAGCGGCGGATCTTCAGCTCCTCCTGCAGGTAGTTTTCAAACTGCGCGTCGATGTAGTCAACGATGGGCCTGTAACTGCAGACAGCTCCGTCACCTGGGAGGCGGGGCTGGGGGCCCAGCGGCCCGCCCACCGGCAGAAGCAAACAGCTCGGGGGACCCCTGTCTGGACCCCTTCTCCTGACCCCCAAAGGGTCCTCAGGACCTCGGCTACTTCCTGACAGGCGCTCCCCTGCCCATCCCGCACCATGGAGTGTGGGATGGGCAGGAGGTTGGGTGGGACCGCCCTTCCCGCCTCTTGCCTCTCATCCTTATTGATCTGGTCCCCGAAGCCCACAGCGTCCACGATGGTCAGCTTGAGCTGCACATTGCTCTCTTGGAGGTCGTAGGTCTGGGGCCGCAGGCGCACACACTCCTCATGGTGACTGGCTTCCTCGGTCTCGAAGGTCGTGTTGAAGAGCGTGTTCATCAGCGTGGACTTGCCGATGCCGGTCTCCCCTACAGGCGGGGAGCGGAAGGGAAGGGTGTCAGAGGCTGGAACTGGGGCCGCCCCTGGCCGCGGGCTAGGCCGGTGGGGCTCAGGCACGCTCAGCCTCCACAGGAGGGAGGGGCGGGCCTCCCCCAGCATCCCTCACTGACCCTGTACCCAGGAGCCATCCCTTCTCAGTGGCCTGAGAAATAACATGTGAAAGAGACAGCCGGAAGGCTGACTTGGACAGGAGTGGCTGTGTGGAATGTCAGATGTTTATCGGCAAGGGGAAAGAGGCAGAGCCGGGCAGCTGAGAGACGCCGCCAGACACTGGCCTTTGCTGGCCCCAGTGGGTCTGACCCAGTCACCTGCTCTGCACGCCATCCCTTCCGGGTCCAGGAGGGTCATGGGGGACCCGCAGAGCCAGAGTCTGAAGCCAACAGAGGCTTGCCAGCTGCTCTGGGTGGTCCCGGCAACATGCGCTTTAATGGGGGGCAGCCAGCAGAGGCAAAGGCTCAGGCACCTGGGGAGGGGCTGGCTGCGTTCTCCGTGCCTCTGGGAGCCCCAGCCCCGAGGCCCACGGCATCTCCCAGAGCCTCCCTGTTTGGGGCTATAGTTGTTCAGACACACGTGCGCGGGAGCTCTTACTACCTGCTGCTACGATGGAGGAAGGGCCTGGTTTGCTACTATGTCCTAGGCATATAGTAGGAACAACAGTCAGTGTATTTTTAAATAAACAAACAACCTAAACCCCTGTGATAAACACTCCTAGTCTACATAGCACCTTCACGCGCCTGATCCTGTTTACTCTTCAAGGAAGCTCTGAACTGGGTTCTGGTTCCAAGTCTGTCCTTGACCCTGGCAGGACCCCCAAAGCCTCACCCCGACCTTCCAAAGTGTCCTCGGCCTGGGGGGGCCCCCTGGCAGCTGGACCAGTGGCCAGGGCAGCAGCGCCCCACCTCCCAGAAGGCCCTCGTCCGTCCTCTGCCTGGGGCTGCCCTCTGGCCAACCCCGACACTTACCCACGCAGAGGATGTTGAAGCTGAAGCCCTGAGTGACCGACTTGCTGACCAGCTGGTCGGGGAGGCTGTCGAAGCCCACGTGGCCGCCCAGGGAGAGGCTCCGGGGCTCTGGCTCCGCATTCTGCCGAGAGAGGAACAGAGCAAGGCAGTGAGCCCTCTGGGGAAGAAGGGCCAAGCTGGGGGAGGATGAACCCGAGTCTCACCCCCCACCCCGTCTGAATATTCGGCAACTCTCAGGACGCCACGTGAGTACACCAATCCAGGCCAGGTCTCCACAGAGGGAGCCCCGTGGGCCTCCTGGCCCCTGAATCATCTCAGAAAAGGCCCTTAAACCCTCAGCTCTGCTCCACCTGGGCTGGAAAGGGACGCCGGGGCCGGGGGCATCTCCTGGCTGCTACCCCTGAGGGCTCACCTGTCCTCCTGCCCAAGAGGAGGCCCCACAAGGTCCCTGGATCTTCATTCAGGATTTCAAGAGGTCAAGACTGAAGAGCACTATGTTCTAGGGGTCTCCTTCAAGACTTTCTAGACCCTCCTACAGAAGCAGGACTCAAGCAGAGGCAGGTCTGGCTCCACCCCCTCACTCAAGCTCCGTGTCTGCACGCACCCCTCGCTTCTCACGCACCCACGCGGGGGCTGCACACACGGGCCGGCTGAAGGGGCGGCACTCGCTCGGACCCACCCCCGGGCCTCCGGGCCGGTCTCAGGGCATCATGACCCTGGGGCCTCCTTCCTCTTGCCTCAGTTGGGCTCCCTAGGGACCCCCAGGCTCTGGTTCATGCCACCCTCCCAACCCAGCCCTGGTTGTTTAAGCAGAGGATTCGGACGAGAACAGGCAGGATCGTCCGATCGTTCAGAGGATTCGGGCAGAGAGGCCGGCAGCAGGTCCCAGTAAGTGGGGGCTGCCCAGAGCCGGCCCCCCGCACCATAAAAAGAAACCACAAGGACCCGAGGGAGAGGGTCAGGTCACCCATCTGCATGGCTTTCCTGGGAACGGGGGTAAACGTCTGTCCTCTGAGGGAAAGTCCCCAAGGGTTGGCCCCTCTTGCGGGCAGGCGCCAGCCAGCTCCATGCTGGGCAGAAACATGCCCCCCTGCTCCCAGCCCCCTCGCCCTGACTGCCAGCGGGAAAGGGCAGGGACAGGAAAGGGCAGTGGGTCCGGGGCTCATCCTGCCCACAGGCCCAGCTGGGGAGGAAACAGGCCCAGCTGAAGGCAGCCCTGGGAGCTATGGATCAGGGCAGCGGCGGCCCTTACGCCAAGGTACGGGGCCGGCCAACGAGTCCATTTGTTTTCTTCTGTACACTGGCTCTAGCGGCGCTTAGTTGTCTTTAACTTCATTTGAAGCAACTCTGTTAGGTTGTATTGTGACAGCTGTCATATCAGTGTGCATTTCTTAAAAGACCAAAACTGGTGAATTTGTGTGCAGTCATTTTAATATTGAAGATGGAAGATGTGCAACATCACTGGCATATTATGCTTTATTATTTCAAGAAGGTAAAAATGCCACTGAAATGCAAAAAAGGTTTGTGCAGTGTAAGAAGGTGCTATGACTGACCGAACGTGCCAAAAGTGGTTTGCGAAGTTTCGTGCTGGAGATTTCTCCCTGGAGGATGTTCCACGGTCGGGTGGACCAGTTGAAGTTGATAATGATCAAATGGAGAGATTAATTGAGAACAATCAATGGTATATCACGTGGGAGATAGCCGACATACTCAAAGCATCCAAATCAATAAAGTTATTGGTGAAAATGACAATCTGTCTTTTATATTACAGAAAAAACTGAACGGACTTTTTGGCCAACCCAACAGATACAGGCACAGTGGCAGAGGGGGCTCAGGACCAGACCGCAGGGCCGTGGTGCCTGCCCCCCAGCAGAGGGGTCTCCGTAGCACCTGAGCCCCCGGCCTCTCTGCAGCCCCAGCCTGCTGCCTCAGCCTGAGCCCCTCCGACCGCTCTTTCCTCCCAGCCAGAGCCCCCGGTTCTCCTCTTCCCTGACGGCACCGCCGGCCCAGCCTCAGCCCCGCTCGGTCACTGCGGCTCTGCGTCGGCAACCACCCTGCATGTGTGTTGGCAGCCTAGACCCCATGTGGCCTCTCTGGGCAGTTCTGTCCCCTCAAAAAGTCAGGGTTACCCCTAAACCTGCTCTATTCAATGACCCTTCTCAGCGGAGCCTCCACTCTTGTAGCTGACCCTTCCTCCCTCTCCCCCGTCCCAGGTGATCACATGATGGCCTCCCACCCAAGCCAAGGTCCCCCAGGGCTGCAAAGACAACCCGACAAAGAGGCCCCAAAGGCGGTTTCCTCTCACTGGTGCCCACATCAAATTCTGTAAAGGGAGCACAGGATGTGCTGGGTCGGGTCCCAACCCCCGGCGAGGCGTCGCGCCCCGCCCTGCGCAGTCTAAGGCCTTCCCCACGTGCCGCGCTCCCACCCAGCAGGTTACCTCTGAATTTACTCTTCAGCGTCGGCCTTCTCCCCGGCACACGCTCAGACCTGGCCTCTAGGTGCTCACATCCCAGACCCCTCACCGGGCAGTCACCCATTTCCTTGCACCGTTACATGTCCTTTTTATTATTTTTTAAACGCACCCTGGTTCTCCACTTCTTCGATAAGCACCTTGAAGTTGGCTGCAGGCTGGGGGAGGTAGGTTTTCCATTCTCCCCACCACTGTGCCTAACATGCCAGACAACACGCCGTTTATCACTCCCTGACCCGCGTCCTCAGCCGCCTCCGCACCAGGCACCTGCCCACTCACACGGGGCTGCAGCGGCTAGTCTGTCCTACCTGCTCGTGGCAGCCAGGACAATCAAACAGAGGACAACACAGTTAGTCTAGAGCTTTTTCCTTTTCAGGCGGGACTGAAAATCTCCAAAATTGAAGGCGTGCTGTGTTTGCAGAGAAGGCTCTGCAAGGATTCATCCTCTCCTTCCGGGGCGGCTGACAGGCAGGAGGCAAGCCAATATCCTGCAGCCTGTTGCCACACACCCGCACCCCCTCCCCCGGGCGCTGTGTCTGGAAACCACAGGCATGCGCCCGCCCCGTGGCAGGGCACCTGCACGGAATCCGAGGCCGTCCCATTCCTGAGTGTCCCTTACTTTCTCACAGTTCCAGGCTCCAGAGGCGAAAGGCAGGGGGTCCTCACGTGCACCGCCCCTCCACGCTCAGCCGACCCCCCTGCCTTTGCTCACACAGTGTGGTTCTCTCTGGGGACGTATGTGGCGTGCAGGGAGGTCTTCATCCTCAAGTTGTGGCCTAGGCTGCCCTCTGCCACTCCAGGGCCACAGCCCTGGGCAGTCATTGCCTGTTTGGGAGCCTCAGGGGCCATGAGAGCGTCCATCACGGGAGCATCAGTCTCCAGAGCGTGTGTGTACACAGACACGTAGCAGGAGAGCAGCCACTGGCCCTGCCAGAGCCAGAGCATTGTTCGCTGGTTTCAGGAGACTGACCTGAACTCCCCGCTCCACTGAGTCACTAACGCCGGCCTCCCTGATCCTGTATCTGGCGTCAGCAACGTCTGACCCAAGGGACACCGCTTGCTCCCAGGGGTCTGCCCCAGGTGGCCTCTGCCCACCTGCGTGGGGTCCCAGTCGGGGAGGAGCCAGCAGCTTCCAAAACATCCCGGGACCATCTCCGCTCGCACCTTCGTGTTAGCACCTCCCATTGGCTACCTGGCAATCAGCCCCGCAAGCTGGCAGGTGAAACAACAGCTCCAGCTCGGGGTGGGGCCTCACCGTCCTGAGCTGATCGGCTTGGTTCCAGGTTGAGCCTTCATGGCCAGCTTGTGACCATGAGGAGGGCCGGCTAGACTAAGGCGGGAGCCCACGCGAGGGCGGCAGAGCCACGGCATCACAGAGGCAGGAGCGAGCAGTGTCTGCCCTGTGTCAGGGCTTCTCCCTCGACGCCGGCCGCGTCTCCCCTTCGCTGCTTAAGCTAGTGAGGTGGGCTCTCTAGTCCTTGCAACCGAAAGCATCTTCGCTGCTACACTCTCCAAAGGGAACCTCTTTGGATGCGAAACAACAGGGAGAACGCAAGGGGAGACAGGACAGGGGAGGAAAAAGTGTGGAAAGAAGCTATCCCAGGGTTTACGAGCAAAGGAAGGAAGGATGTCCAATGACGACACCGCCACCTCGCTGAGGGCCACTGGTGCCGAGCAAGCCACGGACCTCACACCGTCTCCTACCCGGTCCGCTCCCGCCCTGCGTGGCAGACACCTATCACCCCCATTTCCTGGGTAGGGAATCTGAGGCTGGAGAACCCCTCAAGGCAGAGCAGGGAAGTGGGCGCAGCCGTGCCCTAGCCACAGACAGCCCTGCACCCAGACTCTCCTGCTCTTACAAGGCTCCCGGCTCATTCATTCAGTCGCTCCGCGCACGCTCACAGGGCACGTCTGCTGCGTGCCAGACGCTGGGGTGGCTGCCCAGGAAAAGACGAGGACACCAGATCCTGGACCTCGGGGGCCCAGTCTAATTCAGTCTACGCCCAACAGGCCGTAGAGGCCAAGCCGGTACCGGGAGTGGGTGACACGGAGCAGCACAGTAACACAGCAGCGACAGCTCACAGCAACCGAGCACTCGCAGGCGCAACTCCCATCGCGCTCAGGCCGCGCGTCGCCCTGTGAGGAGGTAAAAGTATCTCCACTGTACAGATGAGGCCATTGGGCCACCAAGAGGGTAAGCAATTTGCCCAAGACCACGCTGCTCAGAAAGGTGCAGCCAGGAACTGAACGGAGATGAAATGAAGGCACCACCCGTGCCTCCAGCCACTGGACTCCACTGCTGGCACCACAGTGGGGTCCCCCGGGGTGGGGGGGACAGCGGGGACCTGCCGTGCCTGGGCTTGGCCCCCGGCAGCCACGAGTCAGCAACTCTAGCCAACTGTGGGGATGCAGAACTTGCATGCCAAAGCGTCCCATTTTTTCATAAGAAGCCAGAAATCTAGAATTTTATGTGAAAGCTCCTCATTTTTAAAGGTTGGAAACTAATACAAATTGAGACCATGAGGGCCCAACACAACATGTCTGGGGGTGGGACCCGGCCCATCGCCCGACAGCCCGGTCCAGTAGGGGGGTGACCCAGAAGGACAAGACACCCAGTCTCCATTCTCGGGGCCTGGAGCCCCACAGGGGACCGCTCCACAGGGGGAGCCTTTGGGCTGAATGACTCAATGTGGACCCCAGCGAGAGGCGTCCCCGCTGCTGCCTCCGCACACAGCCAGCTCCCTGGGGTGCGGGCTCAGGGGGCTCGAACTGTCCTCAAAGCTCCGGGACAGAGAGCTGGCAGCTAGCTCTGAGCGCTACATACACAGTGGGAAACTCCACGGGGCCATTATTCCCTCTCTAATCGCTAACAAGCTTTTGGCTCCTGAGAGAGGCTCCAGGCTCCTATGTCATCATTTCTTTGGCACATCAAAGACAACAACCAAAATAATAAGTGCTCGGGCCAGCTGCGTCCCTCCATGCCCGGCGTCCAGGACGAAGCAGAGAATGGCATTTTGTTCTGTGCCCAGGGGATAAGGAGGGCGTCCTCTCCCTGACCGGGAAACGCTCCGTCGGAGCCTCCCGAAGCTGCCCCCTTCAACAAGCGGCGGGGACTGGGGGAGACGCCATGTCTCGCTGCTGCCCACACAAAAACAGGCTTTTATCCAGAAGGAGCTGGAAATCTGCTGAATGCCTGCACCAACAGAGTCAAGGACGCTGTGAGTGAATAAAGACCCCTAAGATCACACCTCCCAAACGAGGCTGGTTGTTGGGGTGGACGCAGTGGTGACACCCCACCATAAGCGTATCTGGCTCCTGAATCCGGGGCAAAGAGCGGCCCCTCCCCAGGCCTGCCAGAGTCCTCCGGTGCACTTTCCTCGCCACCCCGATCCCCAGGGCTCCCGTGCCCGCACCCACTGGCCTGAGCATCCTGCCAGGCAGGCAGGAAGCACCCCCCCCCGGGGGGGGGGCTATCGAGTCCTGCAATGGACCCAGGAGCCGCTGCTCCACTGGGAGCCTTCTCCGCCCGCTTCTGGCACAGACCGCCCACCCCCGCGCGAGCTCCTCTAAGCGGCCTGGGCCTTAAATAGCCAGAGCAGAGGCCTCTGGCCGGAGCCCATGGTCACAGCACAACTGTCCTTGAGTCCGATAGGAATCCTAGGAATTTTCCCAGGAAAGGCCCAGGCTCTGGTCCCAGGATTCCACAGCAAGCCTCTGAGCCCAGGTCAAGGGTTACGGGAAATAACCAAAGGGATGTATGTGGGAGCTGGGGCAAGAATGCTGCTAACCTGGACCAGGAGGACGGGCCAGGATATACCTGTCCCGAACCACGAGGACACCTGGGGGCCAGAGGGTCTCTCTAAGGCAGCAACAGAGAACCCGGGAGAAGACACGAGTCATTTGGGATGCCTGGTTTCATACATCTCATGTCAAAATCAGGTTGCTCAGAAGCCAAGCGCACAGACCAGTTCCTGGTCTCTGGGTCCACCCATCCCGCCCTGGCCAAGGACACAGTCACATTCTTGGGCTTTGCTGTGCTGCCTGAGAGGGAGTGGTCCATCCCACCAGGGAGCAGGGGGGAGGGTGCTCTGGGCCTTGGGAGGCGCGGGGACTGCAGGCAGCCCGCTGCCTTGCAGCAGGGAGAGGGCACGGCTGGGCCGGGGCGGCCTGTGTTCCACAGGGAATGAGACCCGCCCTTGGGAGGGAAACGTGGGCAGCACTGCGACCCTGACCCCTCCTACCCCAGGACGGGGCCGGCGCCGAGGAGGGGCAGAGGAGTGCGTGCGCCCCGCCATGGGCCAGCGGCAGCGCGGGGCAGCACTGCTAAACTCCCCGACTGCTTGCCCGCCCACCCAACGCCCGACCGAGGGTCAGGCTCACACCCAGGCCCCGCAGCCAGGTCTGCTGAGTGGACGAGGGTCTACGCCCCCAGCCCCTCCTGACCCCTCGGGCCCCGGTGTCCCAAGCCCAGGAGGCCCCTCAGAGAGCTGCCACCTCCTGAAACCTGAACTAGGCTCTTACTCCTTCCTCCCCTGGTTCTGCCCCTCTGATGTGGCCTCCAGGATGGCAGCCAAGGACCCCCCGGGAGCCACGTGTTCTGAGGAGGAGAATATCTAATTTGCTGCAAGCCCACCCAGGGCAACGGACAGTAGAGCCAGGACGCCCCCGGCCCTACCCTCCACCACGTCTCCTGGGCTCCCTGAGGGCCCGCCGACCGGGGTGGCACCCCTTCCCCAGGCAGACGTGTCACTCTCCCGCCTGCGCGGCTCCACCCCTGCTCGTCTGGCAAAGCTTGTGCCGTGGGGGCCCGGCCTGGGGACCCCGGGACCTGCGCGGGCAGCACGGGCGCAGGAAGGCTGAACTGGCCGCAGGGACACGCACAGGCCAGGCGGCCCTCAGCAGGCCCTCTGCTCTGCCATCCTGCAGCTGCTCGCTTCCGGAGCTGGACCCGAGCCACAGCGACATTCATGGTGGTCACTGCCCCAAATATGCACCCCCACCTAGCCCACCTCCGTCTCCAAAGCTCAGGGGGCTCCACCCTCTCTGCCATCTACCGGGAGCTGGGGCGGGGTCTCGGACCCAAACTAGCCCATGACCACAGCCTGCACCCTCACCACCTACAGGCTGCTGGTATCAACATGGTGACGGCCACAAACATCCAGCGCCCTCCCTGCCATCCAAACTCTTGACGCGAGTCAGGCCCTGCTTCCCGGCCTCCGTGCGTCCTCCCAGCTCACGGGCACTGTGATCGGCCTCCTTCGTGCTACGCTCTCTGCTCCTCCCCGGCTCAGTTCCTCATCGCGTGCTCCCTGGATCTCAAAGGCCTCCCACCGGCCCCCCTGCTCGGACCCACCAAGGTCTGAGGCAGACCCTCCTGACGTGGGCACCCACAGAACAGCCCGCCGCCCACGGGGGAGGGAGGGAGGGCAGGGCAGACCCACCTCCCCCGGGAAGGCGGGGCTCCCTTACGGCCCCTCAACGCCTCCAGGCACTGAGAGCCCACAGCCACCTTTGTGTGGCTCTCCTTCCTCCTTCGGAACAGCCCGGCACAGAGCGCCCTGGCCATTTCTGCAGCACGGGGAAGCGCCACTCTGCGACAGAGCCCCACGGGGGCGACAGGGCTGCCTCCCACTGTCCCTCCCCACCAGCTCTAGCTTCAGGGAGGGAATGGGCACTCCCTGGGTAGCCTGCTTCTTGGGGAAGTGTGAAGATTACAGGGGTGACAACGGAAGTGACAGATGGTGCTGGGGATAAAGCTGACGTGGGGGGGGGAGGCTGGCCGGGAAGAATGCCAGGCGTGAGGCTGCCATGCCGCACGCATCTTCCCTGTCCCTCTCATAGCTCCACTTTCCCCAGCCCTCGAGCCACCCCCAAGGTGGAGTTTGATCCCTGCCCAAGGAGACTGCCGGGAGAGGGCTCTCGGGCAGGAAAGGGCAGGCCCCGGGGCTGGGACCCCGTGAGGAGGAGGGGCGGAGCAAGAGTGGATGGAAATCTGGTTGCCCAAGGAGGGCAAGTGGCAACAGAAATTCCTCGGATGGCTGTCCCGGACACGCCCTTCCAGGAGCTGCCGTCCGTGACCCCATGGCCAACCCAGGGCTGAGCTGCCGAGCCACCAAGCACACAGGCTGCTGAGCCTGCGGCGTTCACCTTGCGCTCTGCGGGGACCAGGAGCCCAGCACATGCAGACTCAAAGTGCAATTCTGTGTGCTCACCTCGGCTCCAGGCTGGGACGGCTCCCGGCCCCCCAGGGCTGGGAGGACCACGCGCCAGCCGCAAAGGTCGCGCAGACCTGCCGCAGCGCAGTTCGATCAGGGCCTCCTGGCGGCCGCTTCACACCCCAGCCAGCCCTGGGGCTGGTGAGACACCTAAGCCTCCCTCCAAACATGCCACGGACTGCAATTAACCTCCAGCGCACTCTTTGAAGAGTATCAACATGGTTGTGCCCACTGTAGCAAGATAAAGGAAATTATTTTCCCAGGATGACAAGCCAGGAGAGGAAAATGGAGTCCAGTCTCCTAAACTGAGGCCAAAACCCCACCCAAAGTATCCACCCAAATTCAACCCTGTCCCAGTCCTCCCAGGAGTCTGACTCCCCGAACGCGGATGGTGTGGAAGGTGTCCATTCATCCAGCTTAACCCGGCACAGCACCCAGGCCCCTGAGCCCAGGCCGCACTCCCCTACCTGAGTCAGTCCCCTCTCTGTGCCTCCGCTCACCAAGGGGTTAACACCCCAAACCCTCAGAGAGCCAACAGGAGAAGCTGAAGGAAAAGGCCTTTCCAGCCCGCCTGGCAGTGCCTGGGCCTCGCGGCTCCGCCTCTGAGGACAGTCTCCGGACATGCGGTGACCGGAGCCCCTGGGTAGGGTGCTGGATAACGGGACAAACGTGTCCTCCGCTGCCTTCTTATACAGGGCCAGCCTTCACATCCACACGGGCACCAGGTGTCCTGTCTCATTCACCGTGTCTTACCACGTGCCAGACACCGCTCCAAGTCCCTCGCCGGGACCCTCTTACGGAACCCTATGAGGGAGTTTATTCTCTTCTTCAGATGAGAACACTGAGGGGTTAAACAACGTGCCCGACTTGGCCCGCAAGTCAGGTGGTCTGGTTCTGGTTACCCCACTGCTCCCACCTGCAAGACCAACTGTTAGAGCAATGTCTGGCCACACAGACACACAAGACCCAGACATAACTTTCTGGTCAGCTGGGCGGAAAAAACGCGCACAGGCACACACGCACTCGCAGGTCTCCGGGCCTCCCGCTGATCGGCGGGTCTGGTAGGACGTGGGCGCTGCCCTCCCTGGGTACCTAAGTGCCGACGAGCAGGGCAGAGGAGAGGCGAGTCTCTGATTCATCAACGGTGAATCTGCTCCTCCCGTATCTAAACTTTCTAAAACGACACAGCCCCCTCCCCAGCGAAAATGAAACACTCCAGACGAGCAGCTGTGAAATCAAGAGCTCCTGCTTTAGTTATGCATATTTCCAAAGGAGACCAACACATGTATTTTCAGGTTAAGGGGGAAATTTACATATATAAATTCAGATGACTGTATTTATAGCATTAATTACATAAGTCCTAGCTCCCTCATTTAGCCCCAGAACCAATTCCTTATCAGTCACATATTCAGCATTCTCCCCAACCCCCCAACAGCCCTGGGCTCCCCCGCCCCGACCCGCCCCCCCACCAGGGCCTCACAGGCTGGCAAGAGGACACAGCTTCCTTCACTGTCACAGCCCAGCCTCCCAGACACACCCAGATCCAGTCTTAGACACCAGGGGACATGCAGACACAACCCCCCAAAGGTCCCCCTCCCCGGTCTGGATTAGAAAAACCTTCAGGAAGTTGGCCATGGGCTGGCTCAGGCCCAGGGACCCCTGCAGGGACCGCCAGAGCCCTGAGTCCCAGACCGACAGCCACTGGGCTGAATCTGGAATCGCCCCAGCTCCCGGGGAATGGAATGGCTGCCTCAGACCTGACCACTGAGGCCGGACCTGCCTGGAATCGCACCCAGGATTCTGTCGCTTGTGTGCGGGGCCGGGGCGGGGGAGGAAGGAGGGGAGGAGAGGAAAAGCAGGCCCAGGGTCTTCAGGACGCAATCGGCCACTGCCCTGAGCTCATCTGGGTACTCCTCGGGTCCCTAAGGCTTCATCCTCGCCGGTGGTGCCCATCCAACAGCACCTGCGCGGGCAGGAATCTCCCCGGCGGTGCAGGAAGAAATACCCAGGAAGGTGGGGGTCGGAGTATCCACGGTCCTCCCCTCCCGCCCCCGCGGCCCCAGTCCGTACTCGCACCTGGCCGGAGCCGGGCGCGGATTTATTTGTTCCTTCCCGCGAAAGGGGCCTGCCTCTCCGGCGCCCATGGGGGGCGACCGCGCCAGCCGCCCGGCAAGACGCCCCCGCCCGACGCCCCCGGATCCTCGGCTGGCGCTGCGAAGGGCCCGCTCTGGCGCCCCCCGGCCGGGCCGGCGTCGAGGCCCGACCGCGCGGCGCTGACAGCCCGGCTCGCGACCCGCCAGCTGCAGGGCGGCCCCCGCCCCGCGCCCCGCGCCCCCCGCGCTCGCCGCGGCCCAGCACGGCCCTCACCGAGAAGCGTTCCAGGTCCGTGGCCGCCATGGCGAGCTCCGCACCGGGCGGGCGGGCCGGGGCGAGCACCCGGGGCCGCGACGGGGACGAGCCGGCTGCGGGACGCGCTCCGCCCGGGCGGCTGCGGCTGAATGGATCCAATATGGCCACTTCCTGGAAACTCCCCTTGGCGGCGGCGGCGGGAGAAGCAGCGGAGCTGCCCCCGCCCCCGCCCGCGGGACCGGCCTCCCCGCCCGGCCGGGCCACGAGCGCAGCCCGAGCCCCGCTGCTTGGACGGCCGGGGGTCTCGGCGGCGCGGCGAGAGGTGCCAGCTGCGGGGGCTGCTGGGACTTGTAGTCTGCGAGTTGGGGGGCCGGGGAGGGCAGCGCCCGGGGGGCCGGTGCCTCCCGCCTTGCCGCGTGTCCCTGGGAGACTGGGGCCGAGCCCGCGTGGGAGTGCTGCGGCCCGCGCCCTAGGAAGCCAGTTCCGTGTGGCGGAGAGTGGGGTGCTGCGTGCGCCCCAGGGGTCTCCCCTGCCAAGCCGCCTCCACCGCGCAGGAGCCTGCAAATGCACTGGGAACACCAGCCAGGGTGTCGATGGGCTGGCTGACTGCGGCCCCCCGGGTCCACGAGAGGCCGCCTCCGCCTCGTAAAGCCCGTGCCCTGGGCCCCACCTGATGCTCTGGATAGAGCCAGGGCGGGACACAGGGCGGGACCCGCACGTCTGGCCGGGCGGCCTTCCTGGCCAAGGGACCAGCCTTCAGCTCCTTGCGCAACGAATGCGCAGGATGCGCATTTCAGGCCCGGGATTTGTGCAATAGAAACGCCGAGCTCGACAGTCAAGGCGTCGAATTGCAAGTGACCATCGCCCTATCTGCCCCAAGGGTTGGGGCGACGTCTCAGTGGAGTCTGGGCGCTGTGCAAAGAGGACCACTGCTCCTAATGCCCCGTACTTTCTCTCTGCTATTCTTACTATCCATCCCGTGCGCAAAACTCAGAAAACAAACACCTCTGGCCAAGCAGGCGTCTTCAACCACTATCCATCTGAGAAATTCCACTCCGAATCCTCGGAGAGCCCCTCCTTTTCTTTCCCTTCCCCCTGCTTTTCTGTCCAGTCTTTGGGAAAGTGACACACTTTTCCTCCTGTTCCTGCATTGACCTCATCTACCGTCCCAACCCCCACCCCCTGCCACACACGCGCGCACACCGTCTGGTCCCCGACGTCTTCCTGAGAAGCGACTGGCCTGTCCCTCCTGCTCAGAATCTTTGTCCTGGCTGGAGATGCCCGAAGACCACATCTGGCCTTGGCACTCCTGGCCCTAAGAGGATCCCCGGACCCGCCCTTCCGCGGGCTTTCAGGCAGCTGACCTTCTCACCCCGCGCTGGCTCTCCCCTGCCCTCTCGCGCAGGCAATGGCCGCTCTCCCCAAGGTGAGCCGACGTCCCCCGGGAACTTTCTGACTACTTTCACTTGGTTCCTTTCTCTGTCGTGGCGGTCCACATGCACGGCAAATAGTAGCCTACCAGAAATGGGCCGAGCGGCAGGTGTGGGAGCGGGACCCAGCCTAAACCACCTGGGCTGGGATCCTGCTGCACCCCCTGCTAGCATTTAACTTGGACACCTCAGCAACTATGCCTGCCTCCCCTTCCTCATCCCCCAAATGAGAATAATCATGGTGCCTACGTCACAGGATTAAATGAGAGAAAATAAATAAAGGGCTTTAAACTATGCTTGAAGTAATGTTTAATAAAACCTCCCTCTCTAGATTACAAAGGTCTTAAGGTCAGAGCCAAGGGGGGGCGGGGCGGGGGTTGGGGGGCAGGGGGGAGAGATTGAATCGATCTTCCCAGGCTGTATCTGTCGTTGCCTTTTCTTTTCCTATAACTGGCAGGAAATCTGACCCAACTGCCATTTTCTGCATCACAACGCCCTAGGATCTTCCCTAAACTATGTTTAAAATGGTCTCTTTTTTTCCCCTAAGTTCGGTATATTTCAAAATATCTGCTTCTAGCAGCCCCAGCTGGTGGCCGTGAAAAGGAAAAACCCAGATTACAGCTGACTTCCTTCTTGTGGGATATGTTTGCTCTTCTAGGAGAATTCATACCTACTCCCCAAACCCCAAATTTCTTATTTTCCTTCTTTTCCCTCTTTTTCTCCTTCTCCTCCTTCCTCCCCCTCCTCCTTCTCCTTCCATTTCTCCTCCCACTCCTCCTCCCCACCGCCGGCCTCGACCCCACCCCCACCGCCCCATGCCGCTGCCAGTCAGAACCCCTGAAGAAGGGTACCACCTGTGGGGACATAGGGGGAACGCAACAGTCATTCCACACAAGGAAACGTGTTATTTCTTATGGCAGCACTTCCAAGGGTCCCTTACACACCCAGGAGAAGTTCACAGATGTTACGTACACACCCAGAGTGGCCCCGCAGTCAACTGACCACACGTATAGAATGCTGCGTTTCACACAGAAAAAGGTTTCCGTAGAAGCCCTCGGAGCTGTTGATAAGCTGACACGCACCGTCACCGGCTGGGAGGTTGGGGAGCGCGTGGTGCTCCCCAGACTCTGTTGGCCACCCCCTGCCCGCGCCCCATGCTCACCCAGCCCCACTGTGAACTTGAAGATGGCGGACCTCACTATTGCCTGCCTTCTACTTTTGGTTATAGCTTCTTTTCACGCAAAAATTTAAAATGTTGATGTTGTAAAGTTTCCGTTATTTCCTTTCTGATTTTCACCATAACGCCTCTTTTAAAAACATTTTCCTATCTCAAATTCAGGAAGATACTCTCTTTGTATTTTCCTATAAAACATTAAAAAAGACTCGTCAGTTTAGGTCCATCAATGATGCGCTTATGTGTATGCCAAGCCAATTGTTTCACTTGCCCAATGATCCACAGTGCAAATAGTATCACAGACTAAATTTCCACGAGTGTGTCAGTCTGTGGATGACTGAGGGTCCCATTCAGTTGCTTGGCCAAGACAGGGGTGTCCCTCTTCCTCAGGTTCCCCAGGCAGGCAGTCTAGAGACCTGACACTCTCCACACACCTTCTGTGTTGCTTCAGTTCGGAAGGCCTTGACCTCACGGTCCCATATTTGACGCTTGCATTCCAAGCAGCAGGAGGAAATGAAGGTGATAAAGAGAAAATGAGCAAACACTCTCAGACGATCCCAGAAGCTGCCACAGGGCAACTCTGCATCGATCCAATGGGCGAGAACTGGGAAATGGGGCCTTTATTCTAACCATCATGCACAGGGAAAGCTCCGTACGCTGTTGGAGAGTCAACGTGGAGAGACAGCGGCAATCTCTGCCAAGTCTGTTTCTGGGTGACTTACCCTACTCCAAGGAATGCCTGAACATTTTTTAAAAAACATTTTTAAATTGTTTATTTATTGGGAAATTAAAATATTGAAAAAAGACAAGAAAGTAATCAGCTACAGAATCAACTACAGAAATGACCGTAATATATATGCTCCTTTAATAAAAAGTATTAAATTTAATTTTACTTGAATTTAAAAGAAGTTGAAGTGAAACTGAAGGAAGAGTTGAATTTCAAATAATGTGTCTTGACCACAAGAGCTATTACTTCCTAAAAGATACCTCTGAGGTTAAACAAAAATTGTGAAAAACATCAAGAGGTTAGAGTAATTTTTTGTTGAAGATTGTATTTATTTATTTTTAGAGAGAGGAGAAGAAAAGGAGACAGAGAGGGAGAGAAACATCAAAGTGTGGTTGCCTCTCATGTGCCCCGCACTGGGGACCCGGCCCACAACCCACACATGTGCCCTGTCTGGGGATTGAACCAGCGACCCTTTGGCTCACAGGCCAGCACTCAATCCACTGAGCTACATCATCCATGAGTACAGTGACTTTTTAAATTACACATTTCAATTATGTGCATGTATTAGCTCCCATGATTTTTTTCCATCTTTCCATGTCCCTTGACCCTGCCTCCTTATACTTACAGTATACTTTTGTTACTTATACTATATCTTTATTTTCCTTTTAGAGAGAGAAACATCAATGTGGGATGAGAAATGTCACATGAGAGTGAGAGAGGAACATCATATACGCCTCCACCGGGAATAGAACCTGAAACCTAGGTATGTGCCTTAACCAGGAATCGAACCCTCAACGCTTTGGTGCACAGGATGATGCTCCAACCAACTGAGCCATTCAGCCAGGGCTACTATTATCTTTGTATTATCCAGGTTTATAATAATCATTACCTGTTCTGTAAAAACATAATTGCATAGTTAAGCAATTGCATTGTGATAACGAAAAACATGGAATAAGCAATACCAAGAGGGTCACTTAACACTGAGTCAGGAGGTTATCAGGTTAGTGGATCCTCTGGGCCCATGCACAGTGGGTGCCTCCGTGGCTACACTGTTGCTGAACTCAGCTCAAAGCCAGTCACAACCACTGTGGAGCTGCTGGGTGGGCACATACGGACTTTACAGCCTCCTTGTATTCTTTATCTCCCTCATCTGCATGTTGGAACTAACCAGTCCCTGTTAACCTAGACAGCAACCCTCCTGTGCATGAAAGGAGTATACTTTGTGCTTTTCACTGGTTATAAACTTGGCCCTTCTTTGTTCTCTCCCCAAAGAAGTTTGGGTCGCTACCTATATTTGTCTCCTGAGTTGTAACTGTGTTTGCTCAAATAAATGATTCTTATTCTTTTTTGTAGCCTAAACTTTTGGGTTGACGCTTAGTATACAGTCTAAATTTAAATGAATTCAATGCTCTCCCCTGATTCTTTGATCAAGACTTTTCCATTGGCAAGTTCCTCGTTTGCATTCATCTCTTAATAAACAGAATTTCGTTGTTAAGCTGTTTTTTTCAGGAAGGGTTTTGGCTGTTTAAGCATGTCTTTGTTGCCACTACACTACGCTCATCTGGGCTGGGCGCAATATTCTCAGGTCTCACTTTCTTTCCCATAGAATGTGGTAGGTTTAGCTCCTTCTCCTGGGAAGGGGTCTGAGGCTGGCCTCACTCTTCCCCCCTCATCGCAGACTTTTTTTTCTTGCTTGTATTCCTCAGGAAGTCAACCTTCTTTTTTTTTCTTATCTCTTTTTTACCTCAATGACTTCACTGAGATAGGTCTCAGTATTAAACATTCTGAATCAAGCTTTCCTGGAACATCACATGTCTTTCAATCCGCAGTTTTGGTCTCATTTTTCCTGCCTTAGACATGCTCCTTTGTCTCTACTTTTAGTTTCCCTTCTTCGGGGATATCAAATACTCCTTATAGTGGATCATCTTTGTCTGTATGTCATTTCTATTAATTCTGATTTCTTAAATCTCTTTATTGTGTTTAAATGCCCCAATTCAGTAATTTGAGTTTCAGCAGGGTTGGTTCTCTTTCTTATTCATTCTAACGTGTTTATTTGTTCTGTAAAAAATACTTTTTGTCCTTAATTCATTTCCTTTCCATCAATTCCTTTTTTTTATGGCCCCAACTTTGGGCCTCCGACTTATTAAATTCATGTTCTTACTAAGTCACTTTATTTGTGAAGCAGTTGTGAAGAATTTCTTTTTGGGAGAAGGGAGGAGGATCCCTTGTCTTTTGCCCACTATTTCCCCCTCTATTTACCATTAATAATTTGCTGTCATGTGTTTGCATCTATTTCTTGTCATCCTGGCACTGTACAGAGCTTTCTTTTTCTTTTTTATATGTTTTATTTATTTATTTTCAGACAGAGGGGAAGGGAGGGAGAAAGAGAGGAAGAGAAACATTGATGTGTGAGAGAAATATCAGTTGGTTGCCTCTCGCACACCCCCAACCAGGGACCTGGCCCACAACCCAGGCATGTGCCCCGACTGGGAATCGAACCAGACACCTTTCAGTTCACAGGCCAGTGCTCAGTCCACTGAGCCACACAAGCCAGGACTGCACAGACCTTTCTTTATGCTGTTGTAACATAATCGGAGAGGGGGAGCTTACTGACCGTCACCCCACGGTTGGAGACCAGTCTGTTTTTCTCTTGGAGCAAAGGGAGAGGCTGAGTGTTTGGATTCTCTCCACTCTCCAGTCTGGAGGGGCGGAGGCAAAGCGGAGCGCTCAGCAGAAGCTGTGTGACCTCCTATCCTGAGGTTCTGATTAATGTTCTGCACGAGGCTCATGTCACTTGACTGGGGCCGGAGAGGAGGACACTGTACACGTTTCCCAAGGAAGGGGGATGACCCAGGCTTTAGATCAATTTCTCAAGTAGGAGTGCTGTCTGGAGCCTTTATTTCCACTAGCTGAGTCAGCTCTGTAGATCACGTTCCCTGCTTCCCCTGTGCCTGTCTCCCCACGCACTCTTTAACGCCGCTCGCTCAGAAGAGGAAGAATATAAGGGCATGACTCCCATCTGTTTCCTTTCAGTTTCGGGGCCCTCGGGAGAGTGTTCAGGGTTTTGTCACTTTCTGGGCACTGAGGACGAGGACTGGGTGGGGAGCAGCGAGGTTCTGAGCGGCTCCTCGCCGCTCGGAAACCTCCTGTGTCTCCCTTTGGATGCCAGACCTGAAGTGTGTTGTCTTGGTTGCTGACAGTCAGTCTCCCCCGTGGTCTTACCTACTTTCTTTTATTTTGTTAGGAGCTGAGGTAGGGAAGCTCTGTGGGGAAGCCCTGAACCACGATCCGTATCCGGAAGTGCCTCCACACATTTTTAAAGCGACATTCGCTGCCCCTGGCTCCCAGGTCTGACTTGAACCACGACCTGTGAGACGATGCAGGGCAACTGCAGACCCGAGGAGCCCGCCGGGCCCGGGTCCGAGGCGCGGGGCTCCCAAGTCCCACCACGTCCCAGCCAGGCAAGCCCTCTCCCCGGTCGGGCAGAACACGACTCCTAAAAGCGAGATGTCGGAATTCCAGTCAAATGGCCAGGTCGAGGCCTCGACCAGGAGCCCTGGCCTGATGGGCTCGCGGATTCTGAGAGAAGGCGCGGTTTTCTGACTCCTTCTTCCAGGACCGCCGGCCGCCGCCGCTGGCCCCAGGGCTGGAGGCGGGAGCCGTGTGGCACAGGGGGAACAGCGGGCAGAAGGCAGGCCTCCCCGCCGCCGGGTTCCCGGCTGTCCCCGCCTCGGGTTCCACAGCGGAAACTGCATGCTGCCGATGGGGCAGGACGCGTGTCAAAACTTAGTCCCGCTGCCTTCTGCCCGGGCATCTGGCGTGGCGCCGGGCACTCAGAGCACCGGGAGCGCCGGGGGAGGCCCGGCTGAGGGGGATCTCTGCCCTCTCCCCGGATGGGCTCCTCTAACGCAGGCGCTCCCGGGTCCCCGGGGAGAGCCCCGAGGCCAGAGTTCCCAGGGACACGTCCAGGTGTTGTGGGGCCTGGAGCGTATAGAATTTAAGAAAATTCTTTGAGGAAAAAAAAAATACACAATTATAAATATAAGATCAGGTGTGGAAGTGATCATTTATTTAAAATGGGAACAGAACAGAACTGGCAAGGGACTCCATGCAAGGCAGAGGCCTGAACATTTCAGGGACACTCCCGGGTCCTGGTCCCCAAGTCTGCAGGGACTCCTGAGGCAGCCTCCCGGCCCAGGGCTGCCCGCTAGGGAGGAAACCCCACTCCAAACCTGGCTCGAGGGCCCCAGGGCCGGGGTTGACAGCAACTTGGCAGGGGACTCCAGGTGACCTGACGGAAGGCCCCGCTCGTGGCTCCGCCCCCACCCCACCCCAATAGGCACCTGGAAACCTGGGCCTCTCTGAGGTGGAAGCATTTCTTCTCCAGAGTAGTTGCAACCAAAAGGAATTTTCTGGAAAAAAATAGGCCAACTGTCCAGTCACCAGAGAGCTACAGTCTATGTAAGTGGAGCGGCCAGGTGCTCCCTTACCCTCAAGGCCTCCGTCCCTGCAGCTGCAAACAGGTGGGACACATGCAGGTAGGAGGAAGTCCCGCAGGGCAACACGTTGGGGAGAGAGAGGGAAGTTAAAACGTTGTGCTTTTGGCAGGGGGGAATTGTGACCTTCAAAGGGCGTGGGGGACTTGAAGAGAGAACAAAATGCTTCACGCCGGCCAAGGTGCTGAAAGACACCGTCTGGAAGGAGACCGTCACCTGAGGAGAAGCCAGTGGGCAGGGCCAGGCCTAACAAGGGCGGGGCCGGGCCGGGGAGGAGGGGCCCGCCGCAGAGCACGGTTCTCAAACCGGCCGAGGCGCCACCGAAGGTCGAAGGTCGGGCAGAGCAGGGGCTCAGCCGGGGTGGGGGCCCGGACTCCGCCTCAAACTGCTCCAGTCCGGCTGCCTTGTATGTTGGGCTTTCATTTCAACAGAGGGTTCTTCTGCAGCTAAAAATAAGTCTGAAACCACGTCTCTGGGGGGAAGGTACTGAGACAGACAAAGCGGGTCTGGAAAAGGCTGCGGCAGGAAGGGACCCAGGGAAACCCCTGCGCTGGAATCGGCCGAGCGGCTGTTTTACCTGGAGCCAATGTGTGTGTTCGCCTGGGAGATCGGGAGAAGAGACTCAGGGAGCTGAGAGATATCACTCTACTGTGAACCAGGGGCAGCAATAAAAGTATATTAGCAATATAGAAAACACACACATGCACACACCCACGGGGCGGGGGGCCGGCTGACTGAAGAACGAAAACAGAACTAAGGGCCGGATGGACGCAGGGAACCCAGTTCAGGCGAATGGGTGAGCAAGCGCCAGGGCCCCTAACTCACCTGTTTGGTTCATACTGCTGGTTTGCTAAGCATTCCTCCCCTGCTCGCGGGGAGCAGGGCGTACTTAGGAGGGCAGAACAAGCCAGACGCTTTCAGGAAAGCAGGCGGAGGTCTGAGGAGTCACCCCTCCATTCCCTGGTGTGGGACAGAACTTGGGCCCTGTCGGTCCAGGGCCTGGTGTGGCACAGGACATCGGACCCGTGCAGGCAGGAGGATGTGGTCGTCAGAACAATGACACCAAAGATGTCCCTGTCCTAATTCCTAGAACTGGTGAACATGTTCCCTCTCCTGGCAACCAGGGCTTTGCAGATGGAGGAGCTAAGGAGCCAGAGACGGAGAGGTACCCTGGGTCACGCAGGCCGGCCCAGTGCCCACACACGCGTCTTCCTGGCAGGGGGTCAGGAGAGTCAGAGATGTGGCAACGGAACCAGAGGTCAGGACGCGGGCACAGGCACGGCGTTCCGCCCCAGAGCCCGCAGAAGGAGCGCGGCCCCGCACGCCTCAGCGTTAGCCCCGCGTGGGACCACGGGCCTCCAGAGCTGTAAGGCACCAAGCCTGCATCGTTCCAAGCTGCGAGGTGTATGTAACTTGCTACAGTGGCCTGAGGAAACTGACAGGTGACATCATGTCTAGGAGGTAGCACTCAGCTCACGTTGTCCAGATTCAAACTCCAGGGCCCCCAACTACCCGCTGAGTGACCTCAGGTAAGTTACGTGATCTTCTGTGCCTCAGTTTCCTCGTGTGCAAAGTGAGGATAATCATCGTCTTCCCCTTATGGGGTATTCTCTCCATCCTGCTCCACCTTCCCGAGGCATGACCTCAGCCACAGATGCGTGGACTCCGTCGTTGCCCACCCACCTCTTCACCCAGCTTTGTGCTGAGCGTCTGTTCCATGCCAGCCGCTGTTGCAGTGCTGAAGAGATGGGGAGGGAGCAAGGGGGACAAAGGACTTCATCTTCCATCGCTCTTGTCTTTTGTGAGGGAAGAAAGTCTTTCCCAGGTGCCCCCTAAAATCTCGCGCTGGGGTCTCGTTGGCAAGAAACAGATCACATGACCACACAGAAGTTTCGGGATTGCCATAGAGTGGCTCAGACTACCGCAATGTGTGCCAGCTGCGTTCGAGAGAACATTTAAATGTGCCATGGAATGCCAGAAAAACAAAGCCAGGCAAAATTCATGAGATGTGTTCAGTAGAGATAGAAAGTTGGTAACTCGCGAGACATGCTAGACATAGAAGGAAACATATGGATGTTGAGCATAAAAAGGATACAAGAAGACCAGAGTGTTACTTGTAGATAGAAAGGGATGGGAAAACCAAGAGATAAGGGAAGGATCATGCTAGTTCCAGATGGACAGCTGTCACCCCCAGGTCAGCCCCCTTGCTGACCCCCATTACGCCTCTGTCCTAGCCCCTCAAGTGCCCTTCCCTAGCTGCCCATGGGGTCGTCAGCGTCAGGGTGCGGTGGCTGCAGCCGGGGTGCTTGCCCCGTGTTTCCTCCCTGTAGAGCCGTTTGCTGAGCCCCTTTGTTCAGTCCCAGTTGTATCCTCCCAGCCAGGCAGGGGGCCGGAAGGCTGATGGGGAAGCCTGGGGCGGCGGGGGGGGGGGGGGGGGCGGGGGGACAGGGGAGGCAGCCAGCGTGCTCCCTGTGCACTTCCATGCCTCACCCTAAGTGGGTTCGCCAACCCTAGTTCTTCCCCCATGTTTCTCACTGCAAGCTTTAAAATAAAGCATTAGGTTGCGTGATCTTAAACTGGTCTAGGAGCCCTTCTGTTCATGACTTTGGGACAGCTTGTCCGGTAGAGTGCTTGGAAGTGTACAGATAATTTCCGACAACAAGCAATAATGACGTGGTCCCTAGGCTGGGGCACGCGGCTGTCTGAGCACAGCTGGAGTCCTGCTGTGGAGCGCGGGGTGCGGGGAGGGCGGGGCGGGGGGGCGAGGCGTGGGGGCAACGGCTGGGGCGTGCGGGCCTGAACGCGTGGGAGTTCCCTGCGTCAGAGACCCTGCGCTCATTTCAGATGAGTCCATTTTTCTGATAACCTGCAGGCGCAGGGCCGTTCGACTGCGTTCCCATCTGTGAAGTCCCTCTTGGAGGGAAGGGACGGGGCGGGCTTGTTTCTCAGGGTCCTGCTGGTCCAGGCTGTCCAGATGACAGAAGTTCTCGGACTGACTAGATACTGAGTCATTTAGTCACGACCCGCGCCACAAAGATTTACGGCGCATGACTGTGGGCCGCAGGCGCGAGGGTAAGAAGGGATGGTTACGGCCTGCCAAACTTCAGGGTTCAACAGGGAGGCAGGCTTACAAATCATTAATTACAAACATTTACAGCTGAACTTGGCCACTCACCTCTTCAAAAATCTCCCCTCAGCCAAATGAAATATGTTGGGAGTCAATTAGAAGGGCACACGCCCCAGCATTAGTAAGCCCGAGTCCCGGGCCTGCCTGTGCCAGCGCCCCACCCCAGCCCCTCCCCGCCGGCCTCCACCCGTCCCCTGGCACCTGACCCGCTCCCCTCGCCTGCCCGCAGAGCCCTGGCCTTGGGTTTTCTCTAGGCCTCCAGACCCCACGTCCTGACGCGTGCCCGCCTTGGCCCAGCAGCCCCACCCATCCTGCTGGCGGGTGTCTGTTCGCTCAGCCTGGCTCCTGCCCTCCCAGGAGCCCTCCCAGTAAGGGCCCCGGCCTGGCAGCCCCCAGCCCCCCAGCCAAGGCTTCCCAGCGGGGCTCACAGCGCCCCCTGCCTGGGATCCAGGGGAGGGAGAGGCAAGGGGAACGCTTCCCTGGGGATGACACTTGGACTGAGGCTTACACACTAATTTGCTCTGGTCACAGCAGCTACCAACACAAAGGATGGGCCCACCCAAGGCAAGAACACTCTCTAGGAATGAAGCCAGGGCCTCAGAGAGCTACATCAGCTCCTGCAGGCCTCCGCTGAGAGAATGACAGCAGGGCAGCGCGCATTACACAACCCCATCTGCTTTCTCTGCAGGCCCCTGCACCGCCTGACAGCGCTACCTCCCGAGGGTTCCTTGCTCAACACACCTCACGGAGTTGCTAGGAAATCCTGCACTTGTTCCTCCTCGACAGCCGGCCATTCTCCATGGCAGCTGCTCTAAATGTTAGCCACCCTCCCCCACCCCGCCCCTCTTCACTCTCAGCTGGGCCTGGGCCACCTGTTCACAAAGAAAATCCACCCATGCGGCCAACAAATATTAACTAAAGGCCTACTGCATGCTAGAGCCATGGGCGATAATCAGGCCCCATTCCTGCCCTCGCAGTCCAATAAGGGGTCAGAAAGGGATGGGCAGGCGAGACACAGGGCCCACAGGCCACACTGCCACCCAAGCCCCCAGGCGCGGGCTAGCTGAGGCCCTCACCCCCAACCCCACCGTCCCCCACTCCCCGAGCCCAACGCCTGTATCCACGGTGCCACCTGGGCCACCCTCCCTCTTGGCTCCAAGGACAAAGTGCCCCAACTCTTCCCCAGGGCATTTCCTTCCTTTTCCCAGATCTTAAACTTCTCCCTTCCTCCTTCTCCAGTCCTCTTATCTGGCCAAGACCCTCCAGTCGCCTCCACCTGAAAAAGCCCATCTTGACCTCCCACCCCCCTGTGACCCCTCCTTATCTCTCTCTCCTTCCCCTTCCTGTCTGACCTCTTGAAAGACCGGTCTACTTTTTTTAAGTCATTCCCGTGTCTCTCGTCTCTGATCAATCTGTCTTTTGTCTCCACAACTCCAAGGAAACTGTTCTTGTTGACACCACCTCTTCAGGGCTCAACCCAGTGGCTTCTTTTTAGTTCCGCTTCTACTCCAGCCTCAGCCCACTAGGCTCCTATTACTTCCTCTGTAACATTGTATATACTCACCAGAACAAAGAGCCAAATGTGTCAGAAGCTCAGAAGAAGAGTGGGAGACCCCTGCCCCCACCTCCCACCCATTGCTGGGTGGGCGCATGTCTTTTCAAATATTTGTCCAGAATAAACAAAAGTAGAATTCATGCACAGAGTTTGGATTTTTTTTGTTGTTGTTAAAGCATGAAAAACTACATCTCATTCCACAGGCTCCATCCCCTCCGCCCTTGATTTCCCACAGTGGGTCTGGCTGTAGCTCCCACCTCGCGGGGAGCATTTTTAGCCTTTGGATAACAAAGTCACGGGAGCCAAACTCCTAGAGGTCCCCACTGTGGCTGCAGTCTCTGAATCTGTGTTCCTCTTTTGGTCCACAGAAATGTTGACCCTTGTCTGAGGTACCTTGGACTTTTGGATTTTCTCCTCCTGTGCTTTGCCAGTGCCTTGGGTCTTCAAAGCATGAACTTTCAAGGCCAATGTTCTTGCCTGATGAGTGATTCTGTGGACGCACCAGTCAGACCCTGCTAGTGCCAAGCTCATACACCTGCAATGGCTCCCACGTCCACGGAGCAAAGGCCTTTGCCCTCATCGTGGTCGCAGCAGGAGCCCTCTGCCCTCTCCCCGCTCCCCGCTCCAGCCACACCGGGCCCCGGCTGTCCCCTGGGCGCTCTGGGCCGTGCCTTTCCCTTTCCGGTGCGCTCCTGCCCTGCGTAGGCTCGTGGCTCGCCTCCTCACACTCTGCGTCTTTTCTCAGGGAGGCCTTCCTGGGCCAGCCTCTGCGAAGTCGCAACTCTTCCTGCCTTTCCTACCCTTCATCCCTGCTTTATTTTTTCTCTTCAGCACTGGCCGCCTTCTCATATACTGTGTTCTTCCTTCTTCTCATGTGTCATCTGTGTTCCCCACTATACTGTGAGCTCCGTGAGGACAGGGATCTGGACCAGCTTTGCTCCCTGATGAATCCCTAGTGCCTGGGCACTTAGTAGGTCCTCAGTAAGCATTGGTTGCATGAATAAAGTTGCTGGGTTCATTTAGCAAATGCCATGGGTGCACACGGGTCCTCGTCAGTCCCAGCTCTTCTCATTCACGTTCCGAGGGCATGGCCAGGTCACAGTGCAGCCCCTGCCCTACGTCCTCTTTCCTCGCTGCTCTTTCCTCCCTCGGGTTTCCTGCTTCTCGGGCCTTTCCTTCCTTCACCCCCATGGTTGCTCCTTCACCTGCCCCTTCCGGACTGAGATTCCCCAGTCTTCTCCTGCTCCTTCCTGCCCTTCTCTCCCTTCTCCCTGCATGGGCTCACCCACACCCTCAGGCAACCACCGTCCAAAAGCTCCTGACTCCCACAGCCCCGGCCCAGACGTCTCTGAGCTCCAGCTCTTCGTTGGCCATTCAGCTTGTACCTTCCCCGTCTTCAGTCTATCACAGCGAACAGCAACACGGTTTTCCTCTTCTCACAAGACAGACACTGTCGGATTAACTTTGAATAGTCGCATTCCCTCATCACTGTAATAAAGGTCGCCGAATCCTGATGGCGTCCTCCCAAACATCTCTTCAGCCGGCCTCTGTCCCCCACCCTCCTCTGCTGCCCTCCGGCCTGCTGCGCACCCCCGCAATGGCTTCCCACCCGCCTCCCCGACGCGCCCTGCTGCTCCCCGCCCGCGTGGCCACTGGCCGGCTTCCTCAAAGCCATGCTGGCCGTGCATTGGCTGCTGGCTGCCCAGAGAGAACTTCCTTTTTTTTTTTTTTAAATCCTCACCTGAGGATATGTTTATTGATTTAGAGAGAGAGGGACAGAGAGGGGGGAACATTGATCAGTTTCAGTTGCCTCCTGTGCCGGCCCTGGGATCAAACCTGCAGGTCTTTGGTGTAAGGGATGACACTCTGACCAACTGGGCCACCCAGCCAGGGCTCTAAGAGAACTTCTTTGAAGCAGGAGTATAACCTTGGACAAGTGAGGGCGTCCTGATCTAGTGAAGGGTCAGAGGAAATTTCCTCAAGGAAGGAGCGCAGATGGGAAGAGGGGCAGGCAGTCTGTGTGGGGTGGGGGTGGGGGTGGAGGAGGAGGAATAGTCCGAGATGAGGGGAGGGAACACGGAGACCATGAGGCCCCTTCCAGGCACCGTGAAGAGCTAATGGGGGGGGGCGCGGGGGGCAGGGGGGTCATTGAGAGGCAAGGCCAAGACTCTCCATTCACGCTTCCCCCCTCTCTTCCCAAGCCCCCTTTACAATAACTGTACAGAAAAATTTTAAAGTACGTTTCTTGCTGCCACAGTATGGAAGAGAAGGAGAGATCTGTAATAAAGGATTTCAACAAATTTCTAAGAGGAAGAAAGTGGCAGGCTAAGTGTTCGGGGACAGAGCGGAGCTGGGGAAGTTGGACCCCCCCACGGGCCCCCCACGGAGTTGTGGCATCTGCGGGCTCGGCCACCCCGCAGGCCCGGGACTCCCGCGGCCGCCGGGGCATCGGGAGAGGGGCGGCAAGCCAGGGCTCCTGGGCCTCTTGTTTATGGAACAAGAGGCCCCCCATCCACCTTCCCAAACAAGGGTGGAGCAAGGCTATTTTTTAGAGACCCACACCTGGACATGTGAGATTCCAGAACTGCAGGGGTGAAGAACAGATCCTAAAAGCTCCTCTAAATGAGAAAAAGAAAGGCCACATGCAAGAAAAACGTCAGAACGGCATTATACTTCTCATTGGCAACATTGGTTGTTTAGAAGAAAATGGAGCAATGTCTTCAATGTTTTCGGGGGAAACTATTTTCAACCCAGAACTCTCTATCCCAGGCCCAGCTGTCAGTTCAGCATAAAGGAGAATAAAGAAACGTTCAGACATTTTAAAAGGTACAAAGCTTATCTTGTGTTGGATGTGGGAGAAAGGAGCTAGAAGGTCCAGGAGCTTAAGTTAAATTCATGTTTAGCATGAATTTATGATGTAGTCTCTTTTTGAAATGTATTTCTAGCTCTGTCTGCTGAAAAGGCCTAGAAAAGTCATCAACCCAGTAACAATGAGAACTGGTTTGTCCCAGGTCTAGGAGAGGAGATATACATGATGAAGCTGGTAAATATCAAGGAAGAATGAAGGAAGAGGCTCAGAAGCCAAATCAACAAAGTTTCTGCCCTGGCTGGTGTGGGTCAGTGGACTGGGCACCGGCCTGTGAACCGAAAGGCCGCTGGTTCAATTCCTGGTCAGGGCACACGCCTGGGTTGCAGCCAGGTCCCCATTTGGGGGTGTGCCCATCGATGTATCTCTAATGCATCAGTGTTTCTCTCCCTCTCTTTCTCCCTCCCTTCCCCCTCTCTGAAAATAAATAAACACAATCTTAAACAAACAAACAACATTTCCACTGGCTAAAGAAGGTATATCATTAAAGATGATAACTGTGATGAATCAAAACAAATGCATTCAAATTCATGAGTAAAAATTTACAAAGCTCACAGTTTCCTGTGGGAGATGCTAGGGGCAAATTATTCTGAAAAATGATAAATAGAATTTATCTGAGCCTTCCGATAGGAACCTCAGAGTAACTAAGTAGTAAATGACAGGAAATTTCTCTAGCACAGAAGTCTTCCAGCTAATAAGTGAAGGAGTGATAGGATTTCACCATGGTGGAACCCCCAGAAACATAACGGATCTAGGCAAGGATCATCGATGGCTATTCATGTTATAAAAAACAGACAAGGCGACATGATGTGCCTCCTTTTGGAAACACACAAATACCACCTATGAAGGTTCGCCCAAAATAATCAATTTGAATCTGATCAAGAGTCTAGATTTAATGACTCATTCACAGGAAGTGCAGGAGACAAAAGAGCTGTGCCATGCGTCCCAGCAGGCGTGCACTCAGCAAAATCCAGATTCTGAGAAACTTTATAAGGAAAACAAAATTCTCTTTTCAACAAATAAACTTCATTGGAAAAAAAAGAGATAAGGGAAACCACAGATTAAAAGAGACTCAAGAGACATATCAAATAACAGCAATTGGGTCCCCTTCAGACAAACATTTACATGCATCAGGGGAATTTGAACACTGCCTGGCTACTGGACGGTGCAAAAGACACATGGCTAACGCTTAGGTGCACCCTTACCTTTCCGCGATACATACCTAAATATTTACTGCTGATACGATGTCCGTGAGCTGCTTCGGAATAACCCGGGGCGCTAAGAAGTGACTAGGAGTGCAGACGGAGTAAGATTGGCCACGAACTGACAAGTATTGAAGCTGGTTGATGAACATAGGAGGGTTCATTATATTATCTTGTCTCCTTTTGTACGTGTTTGAAGTTTTCCATAACAAAAAGGTAAAAAAAAAAAAAAGTAAATTATCCTCTTACACATAGTCTCTTAGGAAGTTACTTTTATAGCATAGCTTCGGCAGTTACCAAGAGAAAGAAAAAGACGGGACATTCAGAAACAGTGCACCTAACCCAGGGGAGCAGGAAGGGGAGTTCTTGGGGGACAGCTGGGAGCTGGCAGCCGCCAGGACAGCCGTCTGGACAGACAGAGGGCTCATGGAGGGACCTGGGACTGGGGGGGCGGGGGGAACTCAATAGACTAGATGGTGTGACTGATGGCCCCGCAAACTCAGAGAACAACGGAGGAGCAGGAGGGGAGAGGGAGGAGGAGGAGGAGAAGAAGAAACAGGTACATTCCCAGTTAACCAAATAAACAAACAAACAAAAGAGGTGAGACATGCAGGGGGTCAAATATGAATCAAACGGAAACAGCACAGACATGAGCTGCAGCAAACACTGTTTTCCATGGTTATTAAAAAGTCAAAAACACTGTGTTTGCCTTTTAGAATCAACTTAGAAAGAAGGTACAGAAGATCTCACTGTGGTTAAGGGGAAGGCAAATGTCCTCAGACGGCGCCACGCGTGGGTCGCTGCGCAGGCCAGGAGCGGCCGGGTGTGACGGAGGACGGCCGGGCGCCCGCCCCCCTGTGCGCACCCTACGCGGGGAGGCCTGCCCAGGACGGAGGAAGCCAGAACGGAGGGTTTCCGCGTGGTTTCGGAGGCTTCCGAACAGGCCTGAGGAGGGACTAAAGAGTCTGGGGGTGGGAAAGGGAGACACAAGGTGACAGAGGTCAACCCAACCCTCACGTATTACTGTACTAGGGTGCTGAAGATTGGGACATCCAGAGACTTCGGTACAAGCGTAACACCGGGGGGACGGCGGTGCCGGCAGAGGCACCGAAGCCCGAGCCGGCCCCGGGCTCTGCGGGGAGGAAGCACCGAGGCAGACGTCAGGGCTCTCCCGCGTCCTATTATCAGCCCCTCGGGCGCTTTTTTTTTTTTTTTTTTTTTTTTTACCAAAAGCTGTATTATACGGGTCTTGGGAGCCATTCAAAATAGAGTTTCCGCACGCAGGCTGTGATACAATTAGATCTGCGCTCTGAACCGATCGCTGGCTGCACGTCAGCGTGCGGGGGAGGCGGTGGCCCCGGAGCCGGAGCGGGAAGGCCCGGGCTGGACGGCGGGAGGCTGCGAGGACCACGGCCCCCGCCCCCGCCCCCGCCCGGCTGGCGAGGAGGGCGGCCTGGCACAGCACGGGAGGCGGCTGGATGGATCCCAGAGGCTCTGAGGAGGGTGACGGAGCACCACGCCCGGTCCCCAGGTCTCTGCCAACTGGGTGGGTGAGGATCCGTCTCGTGAGCAGGAGGAAGAGGAAGGTTCGAGGAGATAACCAGTTCAGTTGGGACACGTTCAGTTTGAGTCATCAGGGATGCGTGTGGCCCTTAATAAGCCTGGCACCGAGCACCTCCTCCAACTTGTTTCTGGCCTTACTCACTCCCAGCCTCACTCCTGTTCTCTCGTGACCCCGAGCTTCCCCGCTCTTCTGCAAACACGCTGCGCGCACACGCTTGCTCGGGGCGAGAAGCCTTCCCTCCCTCCTCAGTCCGGGGCGTTGCTGCTCCTCGCTGCCCGCCCCCCCCCCCCCCCCCGCCCTCCGCCCTGGCCTGCCTCCCAGCGAGCCCGCAGAGCCTCGGGGAAGGGCTGCGTCCCCGGCCCCGCAGCGCATCTCCGGCTGCCCGGCGCACCCTGCCCCAGATCTCTGTGGGCATGGCTACCTTCCCTGCCAGGCGGCTGCGTTCCTGCGCAGGGATAGGAACCTATGGCTCTTTACACGGGAAGTCCGAAGATATGCCACCTTGTCCGTCAACTCTGTCCCCGTGGGGACGGCTACCTGGAATGCCATGCTGCGCATGGTCCCAGAGAGGTGCAGGCAGCGGTGGAGTGCGGGAAAAGCGAAAGTCTGTCGAAAGCCTGTCGTGGGGGGAGAAGGAGGCAGGGCCCGCAGTTCAGTGCCCTACTAATGACCTAACAGACAACACCCCCCACGCCCCGCTGCCCGTGCCCAGGCCGGGTGGCTCAGCAGGTTCAAACATTGTCTTGTGTACCAGAAAGTTGCGAGTTTGATTCCGGGTCAGGGCACAAACCTGGGTTGCAGGTTCTTCTATCCCAGGCCAGGGCGCCTCCAGAAGGAAACCGATCAATGTTTCTCTCCTTTCCTCCCACTCTAAAATAAGTAAACATAACCTCTGGTGGAGACAAAAAAAAAAGGAAGAAAGGATGAAACACCCCTCCCACGCAGAGTAAAAGTGCTGGGTGGGACTGCCATCTCCCTTAGAATGGGGAGCCTGCCCCTGGGTCTGCATAGCTCTGTACCCAGCGGGTTTTTTGCTCCCAAAATTTGGCCTACGCATCAGGACTCTGTACTGTGGAGCCATGCAGTCAGTGCTGGTTGAGACACGCCCTGGGTCTTCACAGCCCTGGGTCACCTGGGTCCTAGGACCTGAGGAAAGCCATTTGAGGGTGGGGTCTTCCAGTTCGGCGGGATTGGGACACATCCCCATTTCTTTCTAACATTCTGTGTTTGTTTCCTATATCTGCCTTAACAAATCACCCCACGCTGGGCGGCTTTAAGCAACAGAAACGCGCTCTCACAGTCCTGGAGGCCAGGCGCGAGGGGCCAGCAGACTGCACTGCACTCCCTCTCCAAGGCCCTGGGGAGAAGCCTTCCCTGCACTTCCAGCTTCTGGTGGCGCCAGGCGCTCCTCGGCTTCCGGGCTGCATGGCTCCAATCTCGGCCTCCATCTTCACGGGGCTTCTCCTTTCCCATGTCTTACTCTCTTCTGTATTTGATAAGGACACGCGTCATTGGATTTGGCACCTCCCTGGATAACGCAAGCTGTGTTTGCCTTGAGACCCTCCATTTAACTACATCTGCAAAGACCCTCTTTCCAGATAAGGTTGCACTCTCAGGTTCTGGGACAGACATATCTTTTGGGGGCCACCATTCAACCTACTACACCTTCTGGATGGAAAATGACCAATAGGATGTAGGATTTGTTAACTTTGAGACTTAAACAATTCCTCTTAATGGAGACATAAGCAACGTTCTTTAAAAATTTAGACTGAACAGTGGAAAAACTACGGTGAAGAAGCAGCAGGAAAAAACCCCAGCCCTGACCAACCACATTAGCATGATTGTTTTTGTCTTCGCCGTCATACACACACACAGAGGCTCTGAGCAGACTGTGGTCTTATTGTCTCTCCCCTGGGAAGTTTCTAAGGCCCAGTTTTGTTGAGCTCAGAGGACATTAGAACATTGTGACATTTTGACAAAATTTTCCACTTAAGAAAGAAAGGATCATTTTGCCCAGTAAATTCTGTCATGATTGTTAAAGATGAGAAAGATTGGAGAAGGAAGAAGAGAGGAAGGAACAGGGTGCCCCCAGAAAGAGCCACGCCGCAGCCTCCAGCCTCCTCCCACCGGGACGGAGCCCCCGGACAGTGTGTGTTGGGGAGACGGTGGGGAGGCGAGCCTTTCCTCTTGCCGAGCGAGCGCCACAGGCACCTCTGTGTTTTCGTTCCTTGCGCTCGCTGTAGACATTCTACCTGGAATCATGCCCTGCAGTGTTAGCACAGATGTTGTGCTGCTAACTATGCTACGCTCCCCGCCATTCAGTCAGCCTCTGGGAAGGTGATCAGAAGTTTACATTCAGAAAAGTCCAGAAAAGCTGCCCTCTCCATGGTCTCACTCCTGGCTTTTAAAACTCAAACTACGGCCCTGGCTCAGTGCTCCACTGGTTGGAGCGTCATCTACCAACAGGTAGCAGGTTGAATGCCCCGTCAGGACACATACCTAGATTGTAGGTTCGATCCCTGGCCAGGGCATGTACAGGAGGCCCTCAAGAAACATGATCAATTGATCGATGTTTGTCTCTCACATTGATGTTTCTCTTTCTCTAAAAATCAATGAACGTATCCTCGGGTAAGGATTAAAATTCTTGAACTATGTTAACCTATTGTAACATTCAAGTTGTTTACTGACTCAGATGAGAGGTATGTAGACAGAAAAGTCTGACCCCATTTTCTTTTCTTTTGGGGTGTGTGTGTGTGTGTGTGTGTGTGTTTGGTTTCTTTTTTTTTTTTTCTGATATCATTTTTAAAAAGAACAAATTGTTGTTGGTTCATTATCATCAGTGATTGTGCGAACACATTGCATAACTATTGAATAGTTATTGACAATGATACCCTGTGACCCCACTCTGAAAAAGAAAAATCAAAGCAATGCAAGTCATTATTCTGGGACAAATTGTTGCCCCTTCGTCACTATCAATATTTATTGAAAATTTAGAAATATATCCCAACTGATGAGGACACACCCCCTTGCTCTTGGGAGCGTGAGCCACCTTGGGGATGGGTACCTGGAAAGAGACCCACACCATCCTTGTTGTCACTTTAAACTGCCAGCGTTTCACTGGTGCTTAGTCAGGCAAGTCAAAGCAACACTTCCTGGGACGCTTCCCCACAGCCCAAAGCCTCCGCAGCAAAGCTCACTTTCCTGCCTCTTGCGTGTCGTTCAGTGTCACAGAGAATTGCTCAGAGCGCCGTTCCTAACACTGTTCCATGTCTACCTGGCTGATAGACTCAAAGCGGCAGGCGAGTGTATCTCCTGGGAACTAACCCTTTGGCAGCCTTCCACCTCCCACCTTCTACCTCATTCGGCTTCTCCAAGTAGACGTGGGCTCGACTCCTCCCCCAACACATTCCCTCAGGAGGGCGGGTCTCAATCAACACATGACTTTCAGTCTTTCAGTATAACTTAGCTTAAAGCTTTTATTTATTTTTTGAGAGATGGGAAGGGAGGGAGAAAGAGAGGGAGAGAAACATCGACTGGTTTCTCTTGAACACACCCTGACCAGGGACCGAACCCACAATCCAGGCATGTGCTCTGACCGGGAATCAAACCTGAGACCTTTCACGTTGCCAGACCATGCCCAACCAACTGAACCACCCCAGTCAGGTTTAAATTGTAATAGCTTAGCTTCAATTTTAGTTTGTGCTCTCTTTTAATGAGGTCTTCGAACCATTGAATAGGAAGCTGGAGAAGTTGCTATCTCACGGCTCTTTCTGCCTTTACCCGTGTTGCTAACCAGGAGGCAGGCTGAACACACGGGTATGCCTGTACCCGGGCTTCGGGAGGAGCTGAGCAAGTCCCACCTGCCTATCTATAAAGCCAGGTGCTGGTGGTGGCTCTGTACTTCCAGACACTCAGTGCCGCCATTTCCAAGGCCACCTGAACGGGTACCCACAACGGAATACAAGTCTAGCCTCCGGGTTCCTGATCTGTCCCCCGACCCACGCAGGGACTCCACTCTGCAATTACAGAAATGGTTCAAATAGCACTTTGCAGGCGTCTCAAACTAAGCTCTCCTACTGTAGACGCCGACCCATGTGGAAGGAAAACGGGGTCCCAAAACGTCCCTCTCGGTATGGGGGGAAATCTTTTAAGTTGAAACTCATCTGTCAGAACAAAGAGACCAAGAAAGGAGAACCAGAGGCAGCCAAGGGCGATGTTCGCTCCTGAGTCCCCAAGCCGGGACACGGCCTCCCAAGCCTCTGTGGACCAGGCCTCCTGGCTCCCTGCCCGGCCACCCAGCCAGTCTGAGGAATCAGAGCAGCCGCCTGAAAAGCCCGTCATGGACACGAAACCTCAGCGTACACAACCTCAGAGGGAAAGGATCTGACACTGGTCACTAAGGTTTAGAAATAAAGTCTCCTGGACTTGGAAAGGACTGGGCTCAAAAAGTCACAGGCACGAGAAAGAAGAGGCCCTGCCCGTTGCCCCTGCCCTGGGAAGCAGGAACAAAACCTGATTCGTTCCGGAAGTCCGACTGCACCACTGGGTATCTGGGCAAAGCCCCTTTACAGCCGCTTCTGGGGAGCCCATCCCCCCACGTGCTGGGGCCCCAGACACTAGTCTTCTGTACTGATGACCGTGTTTTGGTGAGACACCCGGGGACAGAGGAGCCAGGCTGGGGCGGACTAAGCCTAATGGAAGAAGACCACTCGCGCTGTGGCGATGGGACAAGAGAAGACAGTCACCAGCATAGAGCGTCCATTACGGCTCCCTGCGGGGCTCACAGCGTAGCGTGGGTCGGAACAGGCAATGCAACGTAACAACATAACAATGCAACATAACATAATACAGATCATAGAGGGTTAATTTTATACTTATTTAATCATGTGACTAAAAAATACAGAGTGCTGCCATGGTCAGATGGCTCCGTCGGTTGGAGCATTGTCCCGTACACCCCCACCCCAAAAAAGGCTGCCCGGTCAATTCCTGAGCAGGGCACATACCTAGATTGCAGATTCCACCCCTGGTCAGGCACGTTCGGGAGGCAACCGATCAATATTTCTCTCTCTCATGTTGATCTCTCTTTCTCTGCCTCCCTCCTTCCTCTCTCTCTAAAATCAATAAACATCCCTGGGTGAGAATTTAAGAGAACATACAAAGTGCCTTCTGCCCTGACTGCCTCCGAGGTTAAGACACTGAACTGGGAACAAAACGGCCTTCCAACTGCTTTCTCCCCTACTCGACACATTATAACCTTTAATCCTGGCCAGAAACATACATTTGGTATTTGACTTTCCCAATGTTTACAGGCAAACTGCGGGTCACTGGAAGAATTGATTCAACAGCCTCAGTGACCGCAGGGCATCAAATTTAAAAGCAGCCCGAGGAATGGAATGTCATGGGCATCCTTGCCCTCATGTTTGCTCAAACAATAAACCAGTCACGGAAAATATTAAAGCACAGTGTGTTCAGATGCCCAAGTATAAAGATTTAAGCTAGATTTTGACTTGAAGAGAGGTTTTTCCCTTTACTTATTAACATTAAGAACATCCATTTTAAGTAATTGGTGATCTCATTTTACACAGTCAATGAGCACAAGCTGTGGTATCAGTCTGGGGTTCAAGTTTGGGCTCAGCCAATTAACGGTGACCTTGGGCTCAATGCTTTGTATAGCTCAGAGCCTGAAGCCTGTAAGGCATTGTCAATGAACTTTGCTAGTACCAGCAATTCCTTTTTGATCAATGTTTAATCCCTTGTCTATTCTTAGTGATCAACAGTCAAAATGAGTTCAAACCGCATAAATCAATAATGATCCTGAACAGGGGAAACTTCTCCCTCCCCTCCCCCCGTTGGAGCGGGATGCGGGGGCAGCAACAAAACTCCAAGTTGATCCAGGCTCCACCGCCTATGAGATCATGGGAACGATTTTTCCGAGGGACCAAGCAATTGGTCCTGAAACAGCTAAGAAAATAAAATATTAAAAAGTGGCTATTGAAATGAAAATCACGACGAAGGAAATGTGGCTTTAAAAATGAAAACAGGCAATATAATGCAAGTTCTGTTTCTGAAACATCTTTGGCATCCATCCTTGTCTTTCGGGCCCCACTGCCCTAGCTCCACGACCCTCGCCGGCCCTCACAGGGACCTGCCACCAGCCCCCCGGCCCCTCCTCCGCCCTTTCACCATCCCAGCATTGGCTACAGCAGGCAGCGAAGAAGTATGGTTTACGAGACAGATGTGTGGTCCCGTTCCATCTGCGCAGAATGGTATGCACGGCTGCGCTTACAGCTTGGATGTATACAGAAAACCTCGGAGAATAAACGCAAAATGTTCCGAGTGGTTCCATAATATGCGATCCATTCTTTTTATAGTTTGGAAACTACTGAGAATTAGGAAAACGTCACTATTAATTTTATAATCGGAACATAATTAAAGCTACTTATTAAAAAAGAAAAAAGAAGCAAGCTGTCAAAGGTAATCTATTGCAAATAGGATAAAGTCCAACCCGGCATTAGAGGTCCACCATCCGTGACCCTGGATTACTTTTCCGGCATGATCTCCTTCTGTATCTCTGACACGTACCCTCAATTGAAAAGACACCAGACTGTTGACCCAGAAGCAGCCTTCACAGTCCAGCCCCCTCGCCCATCCTGTCCGCACACCTGCCTCTTGCAGACTTCCTCACGCTCCCTTAGAACCAACCCACTGCAAGTGCATGGAGCATTAGTTTCATTTGGGCACATAACACAATCAATTGTGGTTTTTCTCTCCTTCACTCAATGGTAAGCTCTTCAAAGAGAGGTGCCTTCTTCCCAGCGTGCCTGGCTCACTGCCTTGCACCCAGAGATAGTCAATAGATGTTTGTGGAAATAAATTACAGAAGTGGAGGATGGTACACCTGGGGCAGGTGCAGAGCACATTACAGGGGTGGGATATGAGCTGGGCTTAAAGAAGGGGTCACATTTAGACAGAAACGACAGCTGATTCCAGTGATCCTTGTATGTTAAAGACACAAGGACTTCCTCCCAGGACATTGTCATCTTTTGGATGTAGATGGCTTAATACTACAGGGTAAGCCGATCCTAAAAGTCCTCCTCTAAATGAGAGATGTATCTTCTTGTCATGCACTTACATAGTTAAACTAAAAGGACACAATATTGACAATGAAAAACTAGTTGCCCGAAACTGAAAGCGTTATCAGAAAACAAAATTAAAGGACCAGTGATGAATTGGAAAATATTTACAGCACAAATTGTAAAGGGTTAGTAACACATGTTGTTTTCCCAATTCTCAATAATTTCCAAACTATCAGCAATTATTAATAAATGGGCAATCAACAAAAGAACAAATCCAAATAGACAATAAATAAGAGGCAGAAAGCTTAACTTACTGGTCATAAAAGTGGAAATGAGAAGGAAATAGCATTCAATGCCGGTGGGGAAGGCGAGGTATTTTTGTGGGGCTGTCAGTTTCCTGGGAAACAATTTAGCAATAAATTTCAAAGAGTTTTAAAAATAATGAGTTCCCTTTGACCCAGTAATTCTTCTAATAGGATTCCATCCTAAGGAATTGATTTTTAAAATGTGCACAAAGTATCATATATAAGCAGCACCATTCCTAAGAATTAAAAACTAGAAACAGTCTAGATTATCAAGTATAAGAAAAAGCGTGATACTACATTTATGTGATTCTAGCATTAAAAATCATCTGTTTTTTTAAAAGAATGTTGTCATTGAGGGAAATGCTTGCAATAAAATATTCAAGTGAGGAGGAAAGATTATATCATATGCATTTGGGAAACAGGGCTGAAGACAGAAGTGGCCTCTGGGAATGAGGGAAAGGGGCTCTTTCTCATTTGCCGTTCTCTTTTTCTTTCCAACACGTAACAATAAAAGTAGAGGCTATACGTCTGATTTGAATGCTTCCTGTGGGCCAAGCACTGCTCTAGGTGTTTTGTGTTTATTTTCTCACTTAATCCTCACAACTGCCGGACAACGTAAGCACTGGACTATTATTACCATTGCCCTTCAGGGGGAAGAAAACTGAGGCTCAGCGAAGTCAAGCCAGTAGCCAAAGGTGGAGCTAGGATTCAAGGGTGGGGTTTTGACTCCAGAGGCCTGCTCTCTCCAACTACGGCTCTGAGGTCTGGTGCCTCCAGTTCTCCGCGCCTAGTATTGTGTTTGTGAATCAGGGAAGGGGCCCAGGCGCGGCCCTGGCCCGCCCTCCTCCTCCTCCTCCTCCTCCTCCGGCCTAGCTGCGTACCTGCCTGATCACTTCAAGTTCTTGCTTAAATACGACCTTCACAATGACTCCTACCCTGAACACAAGGCTGCAGAGTGCAACCTGCCCCTCTTCTGTTTTACTCTGCGTTAGTGTTTCCATAGTATATGTCTAGCATATTATACACTTGTCCGATTCGTCAGATTCCTTCTGTCCACCCCGGGCCCCACCCCCCCACCCCCCAGCCGTGTGAGTGCCGCTGCAGCAGGGGTTTTTATCCGCTCTGCTACCCGAGAGATCACAACCCGAAAAGGTACTGGCATGAACAAGGTGCTCGACATATATGTGCGGATTAAATGAAGGTTTAAAATCATAACATGATTCCCATTTCACATTCTTATTTTAAAGCATAAGCATGTGTAACGGATACGGGGGAGAATAAAATATTTCAAAATGTTCATGGTGATTTCAAGCGATATTTTTTCTTTTTTATGTTTTCCTGTGGTTTTATTCCGATGTGAAAATGTGTTATCTTATTATGAGAAAATTGCTTTTTAAAACGCGTCTTCTAAACCTCGGGCCACATCCGTAGCCACGCACAGCAAGTATCTTTGCTGTAAACTGTATGAAGCCAGGATGAAAGTCATTCTACTATTGAAGAGGTACTGGTGGCCTTTAAAGCTATGACCGTTTTTAAGTGATAGCCCGGTATTTCGTGGTGATTAAATATTTCTTAAAGGAATAAAACCCGAGCCTCGTGGGTCGCCCGCGGCATCCCTGGGGAACACGCCCACCTAGCAACCGGAGCCGAGCTGCCGCAGGCGCTGCGCCTTTAATTCCCGGGCCGGGGTGGGGCGCTGGTGGAGAATTTCCGCTCCCCCAAGGCCCCGGTGGCAGCTGTCACCTGTAAAGCGAGCACCGAACGCGGGGGATGGAGCCCGGCGCCCATTGGACAAAATATAAAGGCAGAAACCTACCCCGAAGACCGGGGGCCGGCGGGCCGGCGGCGGTGAGCGCGCGCCTCGGCCCCCAGCGCCTTTCTCCCGGAGACGCTCAGGCTCTGCGGCGCTGACCCGACCGCGGTCCAGCGTCGGGGACACGCCCGTCCAGCCAGGCGGACACGGTCAGGTGAGCCCGGCCGAGGCGGACGTGACCCCCAGACCCCCGGCTCCGGCGCGCACCGGCGCGAGCCGGGCGTCCGCCTGCCCCGGCTGCCCCGAGCGGAGACCGGTGGGAGGGGCGGCCGCGCTTGCCCGCCGCGCAGACCCGGGCCATGGCCCTCGCCGCGGCGGCGGCCGCCGCGGCCGCCGGGGTGAGCCAGGCGGCGGTGCTGGGCTTCCTGCACGAGCACGGCGGGAAGGTGCGCGACTCGGAGCTGCTGAGCCGCTTCAAGCCGCTGCTGGATGCGGGCGACCCGCGCGGCCGCGCCGCCCGCAGGGACCGCTTCAAGCAGTTCGTCAACGACGTGGCCGTGGTGAAGGAGTTCGACGGCGTCAAGTTCGTGGTGCTGAAGAAGAAGCCGCGGCCCCGAGAGGGGCCAGAGCCCCTGCCCCCCTGCGTCGCCAGCACCGCCGAGCCACTGGCCCCGCCATCCAAGCTCACGTCCCTCTCACGCGTGGAAACCAATGTCTCGGGGGCCCCGTCCTGGGCCCAGCCCGTGGCCCCGTCCTTGGCCCCGGCGCAGCCGTCGGTGGATGCACCCGAGGACCCGGCCCCGCCATCGGAGCCCCAGGACATCCCTGGGGCTCCGGCCTCTGAGCTCACTCAGCCGACAGGGGAGCCGTTGTTGAGCCCCTCGACCCAGCAGTCAGGGGGTCCGGTCGACCCCGGGCTTTCAGCCTTGGAGCTAGCCCGCCCCTCCGAGGGCCTCTCTGCGGACGTGGCTCCACCTTCCAGGGCACCGTCGGAGGCGGCCTTGCCCCGTGCAGAGCCGCCAGACCCGGGATCCGGGCCTGGGGAGACCACGGGGCTGCTGCCAGCCCCCAGGCGCGCGCCTCCCCAGAAGCCCTGCATGCTGCCGGTGCGCTGCGTCCCGGGACCCGCGGCGCTCCGGCTCCGAGCCGAAGAGCAGGGCCTGCGCCGGCAGCTGTCAGAGGAGCCGAGCCCCAGGAGCTCCCCCCCGCTGCTGCGGCGGCTCTCGGTGGAAGAGTCCGGCCTGGGCCTCGGCCTGGGCCCGGGCCGCTCCCCGCACCTGCGGCGCCTGTCGCGGGCCGGCCCGCGCCTGCTGAGCCCCGACACCGAGGAGCTGCCCGTTGCACCTCCGCCGTCTGCCGTGCCCCTGGAGCCGGCCGAGCACGAGTGGCTAGTGCGGGCGGCCAGTGGCCGCTGGACCCACCAGCTGCACGGGCTGCTGCTGCGCGACGGCGGCCTGGCCGCCAAGCGTGACTTCATGTCTGGTTTCACTGCCCTGCATTGGGCCGCCAAGAGCGGCGACCGCGAGATGGCTCTGCAGCTGGTGGAGGTGGCGCGGCGTGGGGGCGCGCCAGTCAACCTGAACGCGCGCTCCCACGGCGGTTACACGCCGCTGCACCTGGCGGCTCTGCACGGCCACGAGGATGCCGCGGTGCTGCTGGTGGGCCTGGGTGCACAGGTGCACGTGCGCGACCACAGCGGGCGGCGGGCCTACCAGTACCTGCCTCAGGGCGCCACCTACGCGCTGCGCCGTCTACTGGGCGACCCCAGCCTGCCAGGCTCTGCCGAACCCAACGCCTTCGGCGGGGGTAGTGGCAGCCTTGCGGCCCGGCGCCCAGTACAGGTGGCCGCCACCATCCTAAGTTCCACTACCAGCGCGTTTCTGGGCGTCCTGGCCGACGACCTGATGCTCCAGGACCTGGCTCGAGGCTTGAGGAAGTCGGGCTCGGGCTCCTTCACCAAGTTCTTGGGTGCCTCGCCCATGGCTCCGCGTAAAAAGACGAAGAGTCGCAGTGGCGCGCCGGCCTTTTCAGAAATCTCCCGGCGATCCACTGCGGGCCCCTTCGCTGGGCTGATGCCCAGCCTGCCCCCCACAGCCTGACAGTCCCTGAGGCTGTGGCTCGGATGGGCTAACTGGGCCTGCCGCTCGCAGTCTAAGCTTGCCGGTGACCGCGGCCCAACACTTGCATTCCATCCCGTTTCCAACCTTGTCCCTTGCAGTCTGTTCTACCCAGGTGAGCCTACACCTGCCTCCAGCTTCTGTCTGAAGCTGGACCTGTCTCCAGAACGGGGATTGAAGATCTCAGCGAGCTTCCTCTGAAGAACACCAGAAGTCAGGCTTGGACTTTGGGGAAGACTTGAAATTTGGGATTGAAGGCCAAGGGGCAGCAGCTGGTCTAGCCCCTGAATGAGTTAACCCAGTGCCTCTGCTTCTACACACGCCCAAGCCCGACTAGTTGCAAGGGTCTCTTTAAGTGCTGTCTGAGGGTTGGGTGGCTGGTCAGCTCTGAGATACTAGTGGTTTTGTAATTTGATGCTTTTATCCCGTTTTTAAATTGAAATTAGGTAAAAAAAAACAACCACTTTTATAATAACCTTTTGCAATTATATTTTTCCATTTTTTAGGCAAAATGCTCAGAAATTTTTGATCTTTGGTAGAGATTTTGGAATTCTATTTTAAAAAAATAATGATGAATATCTAAAAGAAATTGCCCTGGCTGGTGTGGCTCAGTGGGTTGGACGGATGTCCTGCCAAGCAAAAGGTCGCCACCAGGGCACACGCCTGGGTTGTAGCCCAGGTCCCGGCTGGGGGCTTGCAACAGGCAGTCAGTGTTCCTCTTGTATGTGGGTGTCCCTCTCCTTATTTCCCCCCTTCCCATCTCTCAATAAATAAATACATACATATACAAACACAAATGAATGAATAAATAAATAAATAACATCTTTTTTAAAAAAAAGATCTAAAGGAAATTAGCCCCAACCAACAAAATCCTTAAATGTTTATCTACCTCGTTTTAGGCAATGAAGATTCCAGAGTCTTGAACACAGATTATGACCATTGTATGTAATTCATTTTACTTGTATTCTGAATGCTAAATATCAGGAAACAAGTGCATCTTGGGAGTAATAGCGATTTAACAAGAGAAAAGAGACATTTGGGCAAATACTTTTAATTAGTGGTTTTCTTTATGGTGAGATATGAACATATGTCTTTGGCACTGGTGGGTGGCTATTCTGATTTGGCATGGATATTTAATTGTTTTAAGTGTGTTTCGTGTGAATGGTGCTGTCATACCATGTTTCTGAATCTGTGGTGTTTTTCAAATCTGGCTGAGGCTTTCAGTGAAGTGGGTAAACGTTCAAAGTTGCGCCACCAGCTTTGTCCCTTGCAGTCTGTTCTACCCAGGTGAGCCCACGCTGTTTAATGGTTTAACAACCATTAAAAAAAAAGTTGTAGCATTACACCAGGAAAAAAACTGGTAAAAGAGTAATACCATTACGGACCAACTCTTTTATATGAAAGTTCTATACAAATAGAAAGTACATGATATCCATTTTTTAAAAGCCATCTGAAAGCAAACAATTTTTTCCAAAACAGTAGATTCAGAATCTCTCTGCTCACCGACCTTACATGGGTGACTTCATGTCTCAGGACCTTTGCTTGCCTCTGTAACGGAGCAGGTTTGCGTGTATTGCCAAGATCTCCCAGGTTCAAGGCAGTGTGATTAGAATGGCTCTTTTTCTGTTTTAAAGATGTGGAATCTATTTGCTCAGCCTTTTTTTATGTCATATGGTGGTAATGCTCTGCTTTTGCAAATTGTGTCTGCATGTCCTTAGTTATATCAAATAGCTTCTGTGGCACAGGGCAGTGGGGCTCCCCTGCCATATACGAGTATCTATATCAGCGAGGCCTCTGAAATTACTTAAGACGGTCCTTCATAGAATGCTTTGATTTAAGCAATGAAATAAACAATCTCCCATTTTGTTTCTGATTGTGTGATGATGCACTTCCCTTGAATCTTCTATAGCTCTTGCCACTGTACTTTTTCTTTTTATTATTATTTTTCCTTTTTATTGAGTGTATCGGGGTGACACTGATTAACAAAATTATACAGGTTGTGGGTGCGCAGTCCCATGACACATCATCTGTACGCTGTACAGCGTGCTTACCACCCTTGTCAGGTCCGTCCTTCACCGTTTATCCCCCCATGCCTTCCTCCGCCTTCCCTCACCCCCCTTTGCCACTGCGTTATTCTTCTCTTCTCCTCTTATCTACTTAATTTCTTCCTTTTCTCCTCATCTTTCTCCTGCCTATTGCAAGCATTCTATCATTGAAAGAGTTGGACTAGCTCTGCAAAATAAAGGCATCCACCATACGTAGCTCTAGCTGGCAAAACTGTAGATAAATGTAAGCTCCGATCTGACCCTTCCCACCTTCCTTGCCTGGAACTCTAGCTAAGGTGCATAAATTATTTTAAAATGCAAATGGAATCTTCTGCCTCTGCAGGAAAATGGTGGGCGGCAATAATGACAGCCATCGGGGTGGCTGAAAGCCTAGAAGACAATAAAATGTTAGAGATTTTCCATGGTAAACTAGAGGCTTGACTTGACAAAGATAGGGTAACGAAGGTCACAAACATTTATGACCCATCTTAAGAAAGATCAAAATGTAAACCAGTAGGGCAGTGGTAACAATAAGCATTGTTTTTTGAACACTTAAATCAGAGGAGGGTTACTCAAATGGCCAGAAAAATCTTTGTGTTGCAAAGGGCGTGCTGGGAGCCTTCTCAATGAGGTAAAGCATTTGGCAAGAGCTTAGGACCAATAAGCCTTAGACTCAGGTGTTAGAAACCACTGCTTTTTCATTGCAGGCCAAGACTTTCTGAAACTGTAAGGTAAGTTGGTAGGAAACCATGGATGGATGTGCACATGGAAACTTTTCAAGAACCATCTATTGCCTAGCAGGAGGTACACCTATGGAAGGGGACTTCCAACTGACACACACAAAAATAACTGTAAGTTAAGGCCATTGAGCTGGCTGGAGTTCTCACAGGGACAAGAATCACCCCTTTCAGTGGGAGAACTGTGCAATAGATGCATGAGTCATGTCCAGAGCAAGCTTTTTAATAAAGTTTTCTATTTCCTTACCAGAAGGTTGGAGGTAGTTGCTGAGCGTGTCTCACTCACCAAATGCAGAGCGGGGTGTGGGTAATGCATATGCGGCCTGTGTTTATTACGTGCAGGGCGCAGTTCTGAACACTTTGCAGGTAGTAGCCACAGCCTTACACGTACGTACTGTTAGCATCTTGATTTTAAAGTGAGGAAACCGAAGCCCAGAGAAATTTTAAGTGGCTTGTTCAGGCCTCACAGCCAGTTAGGCATCGGAGGCGGCATGGCGTCCTGGGCTCTTCCCATTGCCGTGTCCTGCTGCAGGAAAGCAAGGCGGCCTCGGTCTCAGCCCTTCGCTCACTCAGTCACCCAGGCAAGTCACCCAGTTTCCCAACCTCCATCTCCCCTTTCTGGGGGACAGAAGACTGGCAGGACCATCCCTACCGACTGTGGGGAGAGGCGCACAGGAAGTGTAGGTAGAGCCGCCTGGGAACCTCAGGCCAACCCGAACCACCAGGGGTGCGGGCCAGGCCCCACAGGGGTATCTGGCTACCCTCCAAAGCAAAGGAGCTCAGGTCGGTGGCTGTGCTTCCCCATTCTTTTACCATGTTAATAAATGCATACATAAATAACAGCCGACGTTGCTAGGAAAATTTCCCACAGAAGGGAAGTTATTCCATATTCTTTATGGAATATCCATTTAGTTAAAATAGATATAACAATGTCTTTCTTAATTCACATTCCTTTAGAATCCCTACCCCCCACCTTCCAGAACTAGACAGTGGCGGTTCGGCCCTCAGCACACAGTTATAAAGTTAGGCACACCCAGGACATGCATGCTCCCCTCTTTTGGGCTCTTTCCTGGAAGAAGTTATTTGACCGTTTAAAATGTTTACGTAAATAAACTCTATTGCTCTCCAGATGGCTTTCGGCCTTGAACCTCCGTCCAGGCTTCGGCATTCCGGACCTGCCACGCCTCTGGACTTGAACCATGAAGCAGAGGTGGCTTCACGTGTGACTACTGAGGAAGAGGAAAGAAGGAAGAGGGAGAAAGTGGGGGGAGGGGTTGGAGGGACAGACAGACGACGGGTAGGTGTGTGCAGACCTCTCCTCCAAAAGAAAAGTCCTAGTAGGAAGTTGATGCTGATTTACATTCCAAAGGCAACAGGTAAACTACCCTACGTAACCGTCTACACTGCGGCCAAGCTGTGACTGCGACTGCAGGGCGGCTCAGAAAGGCGCGTTACAGCGATAGCCGCCCGCGCCCCCAGCCCCAGCCCCCCGCTGTCGCCGCCCGCGCCGCGGCGCTCAGCTACTGTCGGCCTGAGCTCCCTCTTAAGCGTCCAATTGGCGTGGGAGTGAGCAGCGCGCGGCGGCGAGGGTCCCCGAGGCTCTCGCCACCGCTCGAGAGGGACGCGGTGTGCGGAGCCGGCTGTTCCAGGCAGGCTGCGCGCCGCTTTCGGGCGGGCGGAACACTGCTTCCCTATTGCGTTTCCAATTTGCAGTCTGAAGGTAAAAGTACACTAATTACATCCATATTAGGAGCAGCAGCGAGGGCGGAGGAGCGGAGCCGCGGAGGCGGTCGCGGGGCTGCCTGTTGCCCAGCAACAGTCCCAGCCTCAGCGGGCCCCCGGCCGAGCCCCAGGCACCGGCGTCCGCAGCGCGGCGGGGGCAGGGCGAGCAGGCGGCCGCGCAGGCGGCTTCAGGAGGTCGGGCCAGAACCCCTACCGAGCTCCGTGAGACCCTCTGTTCCACCTGGAGGGGACTAAGTAAGGCTCTTCTCGATACCGATACTGGAGATCAACAACCCCGGCTTCCCTCCTCCACACTTCTCATTAACCAGCAACAAAGGAAAGCAAGCCAGCCTTCCCAGGGCTGCCAGGCCAGAACTGCTCGCCGACCCGGCAAACAGGCCCGCCCCAGCCTTCAGGCCCAGCCCCAGCCTGCGGGGCCAGGCAAACGTCCCAGTGGCTGGCCCAGAGGGCCTGGTGGCTTCCCGGGGCTGCAGGTGGTCACGGGCAGGTAACGGCTTTCATTGTGAGGAGAACAGTGCCCTCTGCTGGCAGTACCCTGGAGGGTGCAATTCACCGGGCCCCGGGGCCCTGCAAGTCTTGGTCTGTGGTACCAACACGACCACCAGCGGTGAGCTCGTTCCCGCCGCCTGAAGGGATAACGGAGTGAGAGGGAAATAAACTGGGGCAGGAAAGAGACACAGGAAACATGAAGGGACGGGCGCAGTTGGTGTCCACCTACTTTAGTGGCTCCCCTGATGCGGTAGGGACAAGCAGAGAAGCCTTGGAAAAACTCAGCACAGAACCAAAGTGCGATTTCACTGGACAATGCTCCCCCGGCCCACCCCAACCTGGGAGTGTTCTCTGAAATATGCCATTTCCACTGGCCTAACGACCCCGTTAAGCGTGTTTCTAAGAATATCACAAGCGGAGAATGCAGGGGGGCCTGTATAGGGCGAGAGGCAGAAATAAGTCGATTCCATCCAGAACGCATCTAGAAGCCAGCTGCCCTGCTGGACTGAAGGCCTTGGAGCAGAGGCTCTGCCCAGTGTTCAAAGCATAATGTTAGAACCCGCAACTGCCTCAGCAGGAGCCCCATATGTTTTTTATAAAATGGCACAATGTGAGCATTGTTCTGTGCTCAATAGCACGACTGTTACAACTAATGCTTTTGCTATGAATACGACCATTTAAAATTCCCAACCAGTTGCACTTAGTGACAATAAGAAACAGAAAACAAGCCCAGAAGCAGAGATTTCTCACTTTGGGGTCAGTTGGCTTTAAATACACACACACACATGCCTTTTAATGCACCCACGTTCCAAAAATACGCTGAATCTTTGCAGGAACAATGCTCTTCTCCTTGGCGTTTGCAGCTATAAATACGAAAGCTGATTTTCACATGTGTATTTGAGAACTTGACATTGATTCTGTGTACACAGGGCTGACGCACAAATAGAGTGCGTGTCCTGTGCTTCAGCCCCTAACTGCCCCTTCCCAGCCCCACTCTCCCCCAGGGGGCCGGCTGCCTCTCCAGGCCCTCGACCCTCACACGGTAGGTCTCCGCGGCCCCGTGATTCGCCTCCTGTTCCCACCCGCACACGCCCTCCTCAAGCCTGGCCGACCCAGTGCAGCCTCCCAGGAGAGCAGGATAAACTCAATTTTGATAACACAGTTGGGAGAGGAAGAAAGCTCTTGGAATGAATTTCCCCAAATGTTCAAGTGTACTGGGGACTTGTCAGGATTCTTAGGCAGCAAAGCATTTGAGCCCATTTTCCTTCTGGGGACTTTATCCATTGAGTCTTGAAGGGAGGCAGCACCCCACTTCCACCACTGAGGCTGGGGGCTTGGGTAAAACCAGCCAAGGAGACCTGGACTCAGCCCATCAGGCCTGGCTTCGGGGGTGGGACCAACACCAGGACAGTCAGGGATCATTGGTGGCAGTGGAGTTGGGGGCCCAGCACCACCCCCCGCCCCCGGGTCCCAACTGTTTTTAAACCTGCCTCTTCAGTCTTCCTCACTCTCCAGACCTCGCTGATATCCTCCAGCAAATAAATGCCTGTTCTGCTCAGTCAGGCAGGGTTGGCGCCTGTAATCAGTAAGATACTTCCCCCAAACCATGTTCCAGATGACGTACACTCTCCTCGCATCAGTTTTTATTGAGAGGGAAAGAGGCTATTTTGCACCTTGAGATTCTGCCTTGTCCCCTCTCCCTTCACTCTGACCAAACCCCTCTCATCACAAGAAGGGGCCATACTGTGGTTTATAAAATCCATAAATTAATTACCAAATAATCCACAAAACTTGGGGTGAGGCCACATGTCAATACTTGGAAGAAGTATCCTGGAAGAGCCCAGCCTGGGTCATCCCCACCCTGGGGGAAAAGCACCCAGCAGACCAGCGTCCCCCCAGCAGCGCGGTGGACGGCACCGGCAACGCTCTGCGCCTCTACATGGTAACTAAATAAGCAGAGCGCGGAAGGGCGGTTTATCAGGAGGACGGGTCCCTGGGGGCGAGGCCGGCCTGGGAGACAGGGGTCGATGGCCAAGGCTGCTCCTGACGGCGTCCAGTTGGTCTTGAAGGAGCCGGACCCGCTCATCCAAGCTGCGCTGCTGGGCCAGGACGGCGGCCTTGCCGGCCAGGAGGGCGCAGTAGGCGTGCAGCTCCCCGGCGGGCAGTGCCCGCATGAGAACCTCCCGCAGGGCCCGCTCGCGCCGCGCCACGTGCTCCTTCAGCTCCCTGGCATCCTCCTGCTGCCGCTGCAGGAGCCGGAGACGTTGCAGCAGCGAGTCCTGGAGCCCACAGGGAGAGGTACCGTCAGCAGGGCAAGCGCGTCCGGCCTTCCTGCTTTCCTGCAGCCTGCACCCTTTACCTGCTCATCAGGGTCGCTGTCTGCCGCTGTCCGGGCCAGGGCGCGGTGCACGCGAGCTAGGCGACTGCCCAGTAGCAGCAGGAGGCCAAGCACGCGCTCTAGGTCGGCCATGAACCGGCTGAACCGCTCCAGCTCGCGGGGTGCACAGGCCTGGCCTACCGCTGCCTCCAGCGCAGCCCCGCGCCTGGCCCAGGCCTGGGCTGCCCCCTGCAGCTGCTCCTGCTCAGCCTGAAGGTTCTGCAGCATCTTTTGGAGGAGGTCCGCTAGCTCCACCTGCAGGGAGGGCGCGGGACTTAAAGCTGGGGCTTGGCCCCTGAGGTCTTAGGCCAAACTCCGGTCTCTTGTCCCATCCAGCTTCCACCAGCCCAACCGCACTCACTTTCTTAGCTTGGATGCTGCTATTTGGCTCAGGGCGACCCTGGCCACATGGCTGGTCAGGCACAGGGTGGCTGGTAAGGTTTTCAGGCCTTGTTTCCTCCTGAGAAGTTGGCAGGAGCTGGGTGGAGCTAGATAGATAGGGCAGGGGATAAAGCCAGAGCTCTGTGGGTTATCATGGCCCAGACTGCAGGGGCTTAGAATCTCCCCCGCCCGGGTGCCCCTCACTCACCCCGGCTCAGAAGTGCCAGCTGCCTCCTCCCCGGCCTTGCCACAGGCTGGCCTCATTGCAGCCCAGACCTCAGCTAAAGGAACCAGCCCATCTAGCAGGTCCAGGGGAGGCTCTGGACTGGGATAGAAGGTGAGAGTGTCACTCAGAGAGGGATCCAGTCTGGCCAGCTCCTGAGCCAGCTCTTCTAGGCGGGGACTGGGCCATGCTGGCCGGGAACCAGGCTGGCCAGCGCCCCAGGCCAGGGCCGCGTCATCCGGAGGACCTGGGGTCTCCCTGCCGGGAGGTCCCCGGGCATCAACTGGAAGGGGTTCGAGGGAGCCACCCTCTGCTGCCACAGGGAAGTCAGTCATCAGCAGCCCAGTGGAGTCAACGGTGGGGATGTGGCCGTTTGCAGCCCCAAGGGGGCTGCAGCGCATGGGCCTGGAGGTGCCCGGAGAACCGCGGACGCCCTGCCAGCGGTCATCTGCCCCTGCGCTCTCTGGGCCCTTGTGGAGGGGGTGCGCTGCGGGGATAGCAGCCCGGTTAGGCCTTTGGCTCAAGCCAGCTCCACACTGCAGGTCGGAGGCACAGACACTGGAAGTGGAAGAGGCACTGAATTAAAACGAGCTCTGGCTGAAACCCAGTGGTGGTCTCCAAGGGCCGTCGGTCCTCACCCCATCACCCAGGCTCCCGGGCACCAGCATCGAGGGAGTTCCATGCCCACCCCCCCAGCATTTTGTAGCTATGTGTGGGAAGCGGGTATCTCACACTGCTTGAAGGCAAAAGAGAATTCACCTGGCTGGGAGCCCCAGGGGCGCGTGGGAGTCTGGAGGTGATTTCATTCTGACCAGCGGGGCTTCTTCCAGGAAGACATCATCGTCGGGAAGGGAGGGGAGCCGCGCAGACGCAACGCAGGGCTCCGGGACCCTGTGCTCACAGTCGGTGGGACCGCTCTGGGGACCCGCTGCGGGACACACCACCGTAGGCTCCTTCTGAGTCAGGAACCTGGAGGCAGAGACCCCACACATCAGTGACCAGGAAGGAAGGCAGCTGGGGATTTGGTTTGCAAAAGACAGCAGGAGAAGGCTCAGAATGAGTCGGTGGGAGGCGCTCTGCTTTCCCGGGCTAGAGCTGTGACAGCCTCCTCCCAAGAGGGCCCCGCGCCTCTCACCTGGAAGGTCTGGTCTGGAATAATGGCCTGGGGGGTTCTGCTCCTTGAGGAACAGCCTGGAAAGGCAAAAGGTCGCGTGAAATGTGGCTCAAGTTTTCAGTCTCCAGGCTGCCCCCGCCCCTCGGCGGGCAGCCCTCCTTTCCATACCTGGACAGTGGGCATGGCCCCTCCTGGGCCTGCCCAGGGACCCACAGCTTCCCCTGAAGCGCTCTGAGTCCGGCGGGCCGGCCTGTAGGCGCTGTGGAGCTTCAACGACGGGGGTTCTGGGTCCCCTGTGCTTCGGGGCAGCCATCTGATCTGGTGACCTTCCAACTCTGCCAACGCCTGATGCTGCAATTCCTGGGGCTCAGGCCTGGCTTGGCCCAAGCTGGAGCAGGCCCCGCCGGAGCATTCCCCAGCCGTCCCACCGCCCCGACCCACGCGATCCAGCTTTCCCGGCTCCGAGAAGCACCACTTCTGCTGCTGGTTGGCGAGGCGGCCCCGGCCGGCGGTTCCAGGCGTGGGAACCCCGGAACGCGCCAGCTCCCCTTCGCCGCCGGGGTGGCCGAGCGAAGCGGAGCGCGGGTGCGCCGTCGGGGGCCGCGCGGGGGCCACGGGCCGCAGGCGGGCCGGCAGGCTCATGCGGAGCTCCTTGCGCTGGAAGGACGTCTCCCGGAGGACTCGCCGCTGCGCGCCCTGCAGCCGCTGGCGGTAGGCGGCCCGCGAGGCCGGAGGGCTGGGCGGCTCGGCGGCCCGCGCTGCGGCCTCCGCCTCGGCCGCCAGCGCGTACAGCAGTGGGGTGGCCTGCCTGCTGAGCGCCCCCGAGGCCCCCTGGACCTGCGAGGGACACGGCCCACTGCGTGCGGCGGCCGCGGGCCGGGGCTGCGGGGAGGCGTGCAGGGCAGCAGCGGTCGGGGCGGGGGCCGGGCCGCCCCACACCAAGCGCACATAGTCCCAATCCAGGTACGGAAGGTCGCTCCCCGGGGACGGCGTGCGCGTCTCGGCACCGCCCGAGGCCGCGGAAAAGGAGCTGTAGGCTGAGTCGCCGCGCACAGACAGCCTCCGCAGGTCCAGGCTGCGCGTAGATGAGGCTGGTGAGGCGCGGTCGCCCCCCGGACCCACGGCCTCCATGGCTGTGCCAATGAGCGCTGGGCAGGCTAGCTCCGCGGGGCCTTCGAGAACAGAGACGGTGGGATGGGTGAGGAGCTCAGAGTAAGAAGACAGGCCGCTTACACTTCCCCTCTCTAGACACACTGTCTCAAGCGCTCCGGTTACCCCCAGATCAAGGATGGAATGCGCAATAGGACCAACCCCAAGGAACAGTTCTGGAGGTCGAGGGCCTCAGCTCAGGGAAAGGAATTGGCCTCTGGCCCGTTCCCTGCTGGGTCTCTCCTGGCCGGTACCCCCTGGAGCGCTGAGAATGTACCATGCCCCTTCCCTCCCCAGCCCCGTTCCACCCTGGCTGCTTCCGGGCGCTTTGTTAGCTTCTCCGCGTGCTCTTTCCCTGATAAACAATGGTCGAGAATGTTCTGAAATCACTGGGGAGCCAAGGCAGGGGAGGGGAAGACCCAGGTCAGGTGGCAGAAGCAGCTTTGCTTCGGGGCCCTCCTCCAGCCCAGCATGCTTTATATAAATATTTATCTTGCTTCTCCCAACTGCTATCTGCTTTGCACAGATGAGGACACTGAGATTCTAAGGGGGAAATGCTTTGCCCAGGGGCACACAGCTGGTAGGAGGAGAGCCCTGCCTGGAATCTGGGCCTGCCTCCAATCCTCCTGTGGCCAGAATCAATTTCCTAGAAGCAAACTCTGCTGAAAGCCAGTAACCACCCCGCCCCCACGTCCCCAGCTGCCTGAAGCCTCCAACACAGCCCGAACTCCACTGTGGGAAACAGCTGCCCCCACCTCCCCTCAAACTACTGGCAGGTTCCAGAGTAACGGGGTCCCTGCTTTCGCAGACTGCCTTTTGTCTGGTAATGACAGGCTCACCCCCTCTTCATCCTGCCAGTCTTGCTCCTCCATGGAGCTCAGCTGAGAGGGCTCCCGACCTTCTGGGCTCCCTACGGTGTCCAGGACTCCCCCTCGCAGCCCTTGTCACCCTGCACTGTAATTCTGGGCTTGTCTGTGATTCCTCTTCCCATCCCCGCGTGGGGCTTCCTGAAGACAGGCCCTGTGCTCACTCGTCCCTGGACCCTCTGCACCCAGCATGCAGTCGGTGTTAAAGAGACACGTGCTGAGTGGCACGGGAAGGAGCCGACTTGCAAGGAGCAGGTGGGGGAGAAGGAAGAGGGCCCCTTGGCCTCTGTCCCCTCTTTTCTCCTTCCTATTTGGATTTTCCGGGGAAGGGGGCAGACTGGGTGAGGCATACTCATGCTTCATTAGGAACCAAAAAAGGCAGGCCAGCACAGCCCGGGGCAGGATGGCCAGGAATCTATACCGCCCCAGTGCAGGGGGTGGGGGGCAGGAGTTGGGTGGGTTTACCTGGGTCAGGGGAAAGAGCAGCTTTGAGTCTTGGGAAGCCGGGGCTCCCAATGGGCTCCGGGGGCTTGGCAGGAGGGCCTGCCTTCTCTGAGCTGCTTGGTGGGGGCTGCAGAGGAGGGCAGCCCCCAGCAGGAGGAGGAAAAGTAGGCCCATCTGAGTCTCCTGGACACTATGTGGAGCTCAGAGTCACCCTCCTGTCCCTTCCCCTGAGACCCACAAGCTACAGATTGCTGGGCGGGGCAGGCAGGGAGGTCAGCGGTTAGAGGTTACGGCATTTCCTAAAGGGAGAGGCAGTACCGGCAATGCTCCCCAGAGGGGCCCTCCACTGACTGTCTTGGGACCAGACCATCTCGGCCTCGCCCACCCGGAGGCACCGTCATGCCCACTAAGGCCAGCCCTGCAGCCTGGGCCTCCCACTGAGGCTTGGGGACCTCTTTTGCAAAGTGTTCCCACTCTCTGGGCTTCAGGAAGACAAGCTAATCTGAGTAGCAGCCCTGCCGGGTGAGGACAATTACCTCCCCTAGGAAACCCATCCTGGACGCCCAGACACGAGTCCCCTGTCTCCCCGTCCTCCTGGCCCAGCGTGGGAGCGCCGCCCACCCTGGCTCATGCCTCCCATGCCCGCCCGTGTCAGGCGGCCTGCTGCATCTCCATCCAGCACGGGGGACTGTTCACGTACGAAGATGCTTCCTCAAAAAAGGCCTTGAAAAATTCTTATTTGTGAGTCACGGCATTGACAAAAGAACTTGGAGTCTGCCAAATAAAAACAGCTTGAAGGGAACACGAAAAGGTGGGACATATTTTCTCAAGGCCCTCAACTTGGCTTGGGGATGCTTGTGCAGGGGCGGACCCAGCCGCCTGACGCCCATGCGGGACGCCCCCACCTTGGCAGAGCCTGCTGTGCCAGGAGGGTCCAGCTCCTGTGCCGGGTTTCGGGGCCTCAGCACAAAGAGTAAGGCGTTTTCACACTTGTCTGGCTGCAGGGAGCCTCGGGCAGGCCAGCCAGTCCCCACGGCCAGGGGTGGCCACAGCCCAGGAGCCCCAGCGTCAGCGCTGGTGTCAGCTATGGGCCAGGCCGCAGTGCCAGGGCCTGCAGTGAAGTCCAGGGGCCGCTGCTCAAAGAACTCTTTTGCCAAAGCCTCACTAGAGCCAGGGGCAGCATGGACCCCCTCTGCAAAAACCACCTGATCGGGGTCCTGTGGGGTGCGGGAGGGCATGTGCAATATACGTGTCACCTGAAGGAAAGAGCAAGAGAGGAAGGAGAGAACGATGACTCCGGCGAGCAGAGCTGGGGGCCCGGAAGCTGGCGGTGCAGGCTCAGGAAGGGGGAAGCTGAGACAGGGACCCACCGAGGGGTCCAGCGCTGTTCAGCCAGGCCTGCGGGCTCCGCAGTGCCTGACGCAAGTCTGGCAGTTGGGAGGTTGGGATGTGGGCCAGGCCTTCAGGGCAGCGGTTGGACCAGGCCAGCAGGCTGACCCAGGTTTTCAGTTACAGGTTGTTGGGGAAATAGATGGAGACAGCGTCTAGTGGGTGAAACCACACCAAGGCAGATCCAGGTAAGGTGACCAGAAAGGTGGACAAACTCACATGACCAACAGCGGTCAGGAATTAAGTGGTGCCTCCCTGAAAGCCCACCTCGCATGGGACCTCTCTAGAGAGGTCGTCCAGGCCGCCCCTCCCCGCCGGCCCTCCTCCCCCAGTACCAGGCTCACTGAGGGGACACGCCTGCAATGCAGTCTCCCTGCCAGACTGTTTCCGGGTCCCGGGCAGTGTCTTGAAGCCAAGCACACCATACCAGGTCTAGACGGGCAGTCATCCTGGAAAGTCCCAGGGCTCTCCCTGTCCCCAGAGCCCCTCCCCCATTCTCAAGGGACGCCCGCTCAGTGCCGCGCAGGAGATGCGGAACGCTGGTGGTATCTGGGGCTGTGGGGCCGTGGCGTGGTGCTGCGGTCAGACCGCGTACCTGAGGCTTCAAGCTCCGGGAGTCCGGGCACGCGAGGGAGAGGAGAGGCGCGGGACCGGCGACCACAGGGGGCGGCAGAGTCACGCGGTGCCGCGGCGGAGCGGGGTCGCGGGGACGCTGGGAGAACGGATGGCCGCGGGCCGGCTCATGTCTCGGCCTTTCCTGTTGGGTTCGCCGTCGGGGAGGGAGGACTCAGAATGCAAGCGGGGGCCGCGCAATCTTGGGCGGGAAGGACCCACGTTCTCCAGCGGCCCGTGGCCGAGGGGCAGGAGCGCAGGGTCGCGTAGTGAAGACCCTCCGCGGTCTTTGGCCACCCAAGCGCTCCACCGCCGTCACCCCCAACCCCCTGAAGCTCCCGCCTCGCGGCGGGTCTCATCCCCGCCCCCAGACTGCGCGGAGAGCACCGGCGCACAGGGGCCCCCTAGACGCGCGGAGTCCGCACCTCCGTACCCAATGTCGCACCGACTGCCCCGCGCCGCGCAGCTACCTGGCTCCCGGCCCCTCCTCGCCGTGGGGCTCGCCCTGCCTGCTCCTGGGAAGCGGGAGGCCGACCCGCCGCCGCGCCGCATACCTGAGCTCCAGCCCGAGAGGTGCTCCTGGGCGCCGGCGGCCGCGTGGTGACATCAGAGCCCCGGGCTCCGGCTCCGGACCCCACCTCCGGGCTCCGATCGCCGCGGGGGAGGCGCCACGTCCGGCCGCGGGGGCGGGAGCGCGAAGCGGCGGCTGCCCCGGGAGCCGCCCGCCCCTTCGTAGAGTCTGAGTGCAGTGGCCCCGGGCTCGGGGCGGACACTAGTTCCGCGCCTACTCGCGCCTCTCGCTCGGAGCCGGGGAAGCAGGAGCGCGGCGGGAGGAAGGGCAGCCGCCGCGCTGGCCTGCCCGCTTCAACGGCGCCCGCGGCGCGCGGGCCGGGCCCCTGTCCCCCGTCCCCCGCCCACAGGCCCCTCTGTGGGGGAGCCCAGGCCGGGCCCCAAGGCCTCCGGACGACCACCCCCTTCCTTTCAGGCTTGGCCAAGAAAGCAGACCGGCCTAGGGCTGTTGCCGCTGTTCCTGGGGACAGTTCGGTTGAGATGGCAACGCACCCTTCGACCAACTCTGCAGCGGCCCCATTTCCAAAACGCTTCCAGCTTTGTCACTCCCACCGCGGGCTCCTTCCCCTCGTTTTTACCCCTTTCTTTCCATTCCTTTCACTGCCCTGCATTGTCTAGGCCCTCCTGGCCAGCCCCCCCGACCAGAGGGGGGCCGCTGCCTTGCGTGTCCACCCCTGCTGCCCTCGGTGGGTCCCTCGGGTGCCGGGCACAGGCATACGCCCTGCGGCCTGCGTAGGGGCCGCAGGCTGGACGGGGTCTGGCTCGCCAGGTCGCGTCTTCGGGCGCCTCTACCTTCCTAGCGGGCTCTGCGTTCGTTCACCCGCCACCCTGCTCCACGCCCTGCCATGTCCTCCGTCTCGCCCACCCCCACTGTGCACGCCTCTCTCCTACAAATACTGGCTCTGCCCAGAACTGCCCGGCCTTGGAAGGGGCTGGGGGCCTTCCCCGGGCCCCTCCCGCTCTCAGGCCTCTGCTCTTGGTGTGGGCGGCCGGCCCTCTCTGTCCCACAGAATGGGCGTGAGGGCGCAGGGGGTGGAGGGGGGCATGTCCCTCATCTCGGCGGGCTTAGACGGTAGAGCTTTTCGGGGGAAATAACTGCGACCCAGGACTCAGCGCAGGGGCCAGAAGCAGGGTCAAGGCCGCTGCTTCCTGGGCGCCTGCGGAGCTCTGTCTTCCTGGGTCTCCCGAGGCGGAGGCAGCAGCCCTGGGGCCTGGGTTCTGACTGGTGCCCCTCCGGCTCTGCTGGGGCCCCAAACACCGCCCGGTCCGGCCTCCCGCGGCCTCCGCGGCTGGGGCCCGGCTTGGAGACAAAGGCTCAGAACCTCGGCCTGAAGAGCCCGGCCTTTTAAGACCCCGAGTCACGTGGTTGGCCTCAGAGTGTATCACCCACGGTGGAAGGAACGCAACCCAGCGACTAAAGGTCAATTAAAAATTGCTCGTTTTTAATTCATATATTAAATTTTATATTAAAAAGAAACCTATGTCTTGAGAACCAGGAAGCGGGTGCAGCGTCCACAGTCATTTTTATGAATCCACTGCACTTTCCTGTCCCTTACTTCTTCGCGCCCTGCAGCTGAGCTCTGCCTAACACCGGAAAAGAGAAGCCCTGCCCCACGCTCCCTGCCCGCCCGGCCTCTTCTCTCCTGAGACCGAGGCACGAGGCCCCTGACGTCCGGAAGCTGGCCTGGTGCGGTCAGCGAGGTCCTGGTCCACGTGCACCGTCACGGCTGCGTGTTCTGTTGCATCTAAACAATTTCACAGGACGTTCACGTCAGACAAGGCGCCCCGTAACCGGAGCGGTTTGAGACAACAAGACCACTCTGTAGTCAGATCTGGATGCAGATAAACCGTGAACATTGTCCATATCACAAAGATGACCAAACAGCTTTCTGTGCCCGTGGAGAGGAGTGACTGCTGTTTCTTTACCAATTGCGGCCTCAGCTTTGCTCTAGTCATTCGTCTTTCCGGGTAATGTTTGCTAAGATACCCACTCACAGAATCACTCTTGCTTCCTGACAGCATCCACCACCGAGAAAAGCCCTGCTTCCTCACGTCCCTCCAAACCTGCCAACACAGGCCCAAATCCTGCCGGTGCTTCCGCAGGCCCTCCTAGCGAGGTGGCCCATGGTTCCGCATGCCGTATGTTCCCCCTCAGCACAACAGACGATGAACCCAATTTGTTCAACTGCAGGCGTCTTCCTGGGGGTCTTTGCCTGGAGGACATCGGCATTTTGAGCCTCTTTATTACAAAAGCCCAAAGAACCTTGGAGAGGAAGGGGAAGAAACTGCTGCAAAGCCGGAGTCTCCTTTAGTGGCCTTGGGAGGATGGAGACGCGCACATATTTATTACGTTTCTCTACAACATATAAGGACAGGTGCCTGTGCACCTCCCTATCTCAGCACTTTCCCAGGCCCGGGAGAGCTCTTTCAAGGAGCCCTCTGGGTGATTAATCAGCTTAGCCAGGGTAAGAGCCGCAGGTCTCGCTCTTCCCAGCCAGGCCCGAGCTCAAGGGGCGGACGGGTGGGAAGGAGCTGGGCCTCCCTTCCACGCGGCCTGACACTTGTAGCCTGAACGGATGACATCACAGCAAAGCAACTGTCCACATCACAAGTCTCTGTGGCTTCTTGCTTTGGCATCCACTCTCCGCTGGACATGGGGACATGATGTGGCAATGGTTTGAATGCTAAAGGCCACATCGTTGCTGTCAGGCCCTGTGCTGAGTGCTTCGCTTGTCTTTCTCAGCCTTGTTATTCCTGAGAAGCCAGTATCATTATAGCCCCATTTTACAAGCGAGAAAACAGACGCTTGCAGAGATTAAATATCTTGTCAAGGTCAAGTAGCTCATAATCAGGAGAGGCAAAATCTGACCCCATGATGGCTGATTCCAAAGGCCATTTTCACATGACCAGAGAAAAGAATTGCAAGACGTGGCTGGCACGCCGCCTTCCTAGGAGAGCAGGACTTGGACTTGGGAGTGAGCAGGACAAGAAAGCTAGCAGGCGAGGCGAGAAGCGAGCGGCAGCAAGGACGCGGTCGGGGCTCCCCTCTCTGTGCGTGGCCTCAGCAGTTCCTCACGTGCCTGGCCCGAGTCGTATCTGGTGTCCAGCGGTTTATTCCAAGGGGCTTGTAAAGCATTTCTGTCTGTAGGTACCTTTGCAAGAGGTTCTGCCCCTTGATTATTTTTATTTGAAAGTATATATTAGGGTGCATTCAATATCAGTTCGTAAGTTATATCTGTCTTTTAAACAGGTACATCATTATTCATTGCATGGATACAAATAAACTGAGTTATTTAACCCAATCCCCTATTGATGGGCATTTAAATTAGTCTAGTCCTTTGCTATTTCCAATTCTGTATCAAATACCCTTGGTCGCAGATCTTCGCTCACATTTGTCAGTGTGTAAGATGAGTTCCTAAAAGATGAATTGGAAGTGGATCCTTTCGTGTTGGCCCCTCCAGCTGACGGTCTATGGATCAGAAGAGAAACGCCCAACCTAGCCCTTCCTCAAGTTCTGGCCCTCAGGATAATAAGCGAAATAATCGGGAATGTGTGAGCCACCAAGTTTTGGGGTAGTTTGTTACACAGTAAGAGGGTATGTAAACTTCCAGTTTTCCTGATATTGTCAAATTTCTTACAGAGAGGTTTACCATTTAAATTTCCATCAATATATGAGAATGCGTATTTTCCCACATTTTCATTAACATGGTGTATTATCAAACTTTTGATCTCTGAAATCTGAAAGGTTAAAATATCTCATGGCTTTAATTTCCTTTTAAAAAATAAATAAAAGTAAATAATATCACACGTAATTTCGTTTATGTAAAAGCCATTTGTGTTAACTCCTGTGATCTGTCCATTTCCTTTTACCCATTTTTAATTGGATTATCAGTCTTTTTCTCATTGATTTGTAAAATCTCTTTATATGTTAAGGCAATTAACATTTTTTTCCCCTACATGTGGCAAATATTTTCCCAAGTTTATGTCTTTTTACTTTGTTTGTGGTAGTGGTGAATGTGCAACCCATGGTTGAAGCATATGTATCTCTCTTTTAGACAGCAGTTACTTAGCGGTCTTAATAATTCAGAGATAGCCATGTATTGGTTAAAGCACATTAGAGGCCAGGAATCTTTCAATGAGATCTATTGTCTATTTTCAGAAATACAACCCAGCATGAATCATTGCTCATACACAAATGTCTACTTAAATTGTAAATGTTCCCCTGGGGCAAGTTTGTTTGCTTTTTAATTATGCACTGAGCTCACCACATTGCTGCGAAGGTAGGGCTTTGTGGAACAGATGCCACGAGAAGAGCGTGCAGGGAGCTGGCACCCGCTCTCCTGCGGGGGCTGCAGGGGGCAGGGTCTCTGGGCCCCGCTGGGAGGGACTGGCTGTCCCAGGGATTGAACCCAAGTTCCCTTTCAGATCAGCAGTTCCTGGAAGGGAATGTTGGGCTGTCACATTCTTATTGAGTACAAATATATCACCCTTCCCCTACAGACACGGGGTGACATGCCAGCCCCTGTTTGCTGTGGTCACAATAACTCAACTCTCCTCCTCGAGCCTTGGCCCAAGCCCTGGGCCTGGGACCATCTGTCCCCAGGTCTCATTCAGACGGTACCCACGCCTCCTGGACAAGAGAGGATAAATGAGATGGACAGGCGTAGGCTCCCTGCCAGGAGCGTAGCTCACCTGCCGGCTCCTGTGCACCAGGACAGAGAAGGGGCGGTCAGGTGAGCTCTTCTCCTTTGTTATTCTCGTCTCCTGGGACCCAGAGGAAAAGTGTCCCTTATGCTTCATTTCGGTTTGCAAGCATAGATGTTGACTCAGACTCTGAACTAGACCCCCCTCCCCGGAGCTTTGCTCAGCGAGGGCAGCAGTTGGCTCAAGGCCAGGAGTGAACGGACTGCCCCCTGGCTGTTAGGGCCCATACAAAGGGCGGGGCGGGGGGCGGGGTAGGGCCTCCAAAAAGCCCCGCTCCCGGAAGTGCCCTTCTGTCTGAGTAAACCTCCCAGGAATCACCTTGCCAAGAAGTCACCTGCTCAGCATTGTCAAGGGAGAACAATTCAATTCTAGAACTCCAAGCCCAGGGCTGTGCAAAGAAGCTGTGTGCTGAGCTTGGGCAGAGAGGGTTCCCAGCGTGCTACATGCATGTGGATAAATTTTTGGTCATTGGCTCTGGAAGCAGATAATGCATATTCTTAATGTTCACCTAGAAAATCCTGCTGATTTTTTTTTTTAACCCTCACCTAAGGATATGTTCACTGATTTTAGAGAGGGGGAGAGGGAGAAAGCTAGAGAGACATCAGTGTGAGAGAAACATCTATTGGTTGCCTCTCGTACACGCCCCAACAGGATCAAACCTTGAATCTGGGTATGTGCCCTGACCCAGGATGAAACCCACAACGTTTTGGTGAACAAGGCGGTTCCCCAACAAAACGAGCCACCTGGGCCGGGCAGAAAGCCTGCTGATCTTAACTGAACTGTCGGTCAGGGCCTCCCACGGAAAAGACCTCACTCGCCAGGGTCCGCGTGTATTCAGGACCTTACCGGGGTGAACGTGACCACACACACACACACACACACACACACACACATGCAATGTAGCTGGCAGCTCTTTGGACTTCAAGAGACGCATCAAGAGACATTAAAACAAAATAAATAAAAGTTACTTTTGACTTTCCTAGCAAATCACATAGCAAGATAAAGGCAGGCTGTGTCTACTAGCTGGGTGACACCAAAGGAATTTGGGGGCAAAGAGCAAGGCAGGGGCACAGAGGGAGTCACACAGGCTCACCACCCACGCTGTAATTTCCCACCGTGAACAGCGAATGCTGGGGACCAGCGTAGGGAGAGAGCGTGAGCCCCAGGCCTGATGGGCCTACTTGCGCTGCCGGCAGCCGTGGGCGCCTGGCGACGGCCCAGCCTTCCCGAGCCTCCATCCCTCACCGGTTCGCAGGGGAACTGCTGCGTATTCCCAGGTAAAGATGAAGTGAGATTCTATCACACCCTCTCAGCGCGGGAGGCCGTCCTAAATGAAGTCGGTCATTGTAGTTATTCCTCCTGTCAGTGCCTCCCGCAGGGAATACAGTCTTGACTAAATCGCAGTCCCATTTTTATCTCTAAGGACTGCCTTGCATACCAGCGACCTCCCCTGGGTGTTGTTCCTGCTGCCACTGGCCTCTCTCCTAAACTCAGCCCACCCCTCCCCCAGGCAGGGCTGCCGAGGCCGTCTGAGGCCTGGGGCCTGGGCTTGACGCTTCTGCCAGGGGCCTGCAGTCTCCTGTGAGGGACAGAGAGAGGCAGGGACAGGGGAGGAACTAGCCGGTCCTCACCTCAGTGGTGGTCCTAACACGTGCCCCACTCTCGCTGCCCAGCCTCCTCTGGTTCCTGCCTGTTCTGGTAGCCCGGTCCTCCTGCCTTCCAGTCAGTTCTGTGAACCACCAGACCTCCTTCCGGTACATTCCTTTCGGAGTGAGTCAGCGACAGCTGGTGGCTGTTATTTAAAATTAAGGAGTTTCATATACAGCACCTAGTAATACCTATTAACATTGAGATGGCAGGACTGGGCAGGAGGAAAATCCAGCCAGATTTGGGTTTCAGAGCTACTCTGGCCTTAGGCGAAACAACCGTCAGCCAGAGGGCAAGAGAGCTCCCCCAGAGCAGCCGTGGGATGCAGCCCCTGCCCCCGTGGGGCTGGGTGCCCTCGCACGGGCTCGCGCAGTCTCGCAACCAGCAGCTCAGGAAACAGGACGAAGCCGCGCAAGAGAAACAGAGGGCAGGCAAGTTCCTGGTTCAAAGGCATAAACCTTGCTCTAAAAAAACCCAAGATTTTCCTCACTAAACAGGAAATCAAAATTCAGTCAATTTAGAGATCGGGTGTGTTTTCTAAAGGGGGCTGGCCTGGTTCTGCCCAGCTGTTCACACCAGCTTGGGCCAAGAGACTAGGCTGACGCCAGGCCAAGTGGGCCTGCTGCAGACCCAGGCGCACCGGCTCCCGCCCCGCAGCTGCCCCCGCAGGGGGGTGGCAAATGCGGGGGGTCTCTCTGTTCTCCCCTCGTCCACTAGCCAATGTCCCTGGCAAAGGACCCATCATGATACTGAGTTCCCCAACCCCTGAGCCAAGCATCAGTTCCCCAGTGAAGCCTGCCTTCATATCCCTAGGCAGAGTTTGTTGCTCCCTGTTCCACCCAGTATGACACTGTAGAACATATGGTTATTTACTGTTCTTTCAGCTCCATTAGACAGGGCGTGAGCTCTTGAAGGAAAGGCCAGGCCTGGCTGTCCCGAGCTCAGATCTGACATCAGTGCTGTTGAGCGGGGGCGGGTGAGAGACCAGCTCTCAGGTGACAGCGGGACCATTCCTTCAGCCTGTGTGTTCACACTTGATAGCAGCATCCCACGCGGGGCCTTGGTCTCCCTGACCCAGTGATGCGCACGCGTGTGCGCGCATGTGTGTGAATGTGTGAACGCTTTGGAGGGGGTGAAAGGGAGGGTCTGTGCAAACAGCATTCTAGACACCAAGTGGCCCTCCCATGGAAGTGATTGTATAAAAGGAATCTCTTAATTAGCAAGCAGTTGTTGAGTGTCCATGCACCAATCTGCCCGTAGCTTAAGGTGAGAGACAGAGGACACTTATTCTAAAAGCCAGGAGCCAGAGGGAGGTCAGCAGCGCCTTCCTTCCTGCTGCTGCGGGACCCTCTGTGTCCTGGCCTCAGCCACCCTGGAGGGCCTGTGGCTCCGCCCGTGGGCGGACCCTCCTCAGCCTTCCCTGGGGGAAACCAGTGTGAAGCAACCTCAGATCTTGGCTGGTTGTTTCCTTCAGGCCTGGACAATTCTTTCTTTTACTTTCTCCTTTGGGTGGCTTTAACAAAAAGACATGGCTTACCGTGCTAGAAGGTGCTACTTTCTTTTCAGAGTCGCGGGTTATAGCCACTCAGTCAGGCACAGCAAAGAGGCCTGGGGGGCCGCGGCAATGGGAGGGATATTTCCGAGAGTTCATTTGGGTTTCCAAATCCGCTGCTTCGCTTCTTAGAGTTAAACTAATGCTCTATATTAGTGATGGCAGCAGGTTCTAGTGTACAGTCTGTGAACACGGGTTCTTTTCAAGAAGTTTCTAAGTACTAGAAAGAATTAAAAACAAAGTCAAACCGCAACCTGCTTCTCTTTCCAGAGCAGTGAGTGCTTTATTTAAATTAGTGCTTAATATGCTTAACTGCTTGCAACTCAACAATAAGAAGACAAATAATCCATTTTTAATGCTCAAAAGAATTTGAATAGACACGTCTCCCAAGAAGATATACAAAAAGCCAATAAGCACAGGAAAAGATGCTCAATATCAAATGCAAATCAAAGCCACAATGATTAGGTTGGTGAACACACCATACAATATACAGATGATGTACTATAGAATTATACACCTGAAACCTATATAATTTTGTTAACCAGTGTCACTAATAAATTCAATAAAAATAAAATCACAATGAGAAACCACTTTATATCCATTTGAATGGCTATAATAAAAAAGGCAGCCATGAAGCATTTGCAAGGAGGTAGAAAAATCAACCTTCATGCATCACTGGGGAAATGTAAAACGGTGCAGAGGCTTTGGAAACAGTTTGTCAGTTCAGTAGACAATTAAACCAAGTTACCATATGGCCCATCCATTCCACTCTTAAGTATATAACCGAGAATTAAAACCATATGTTCATGCAAAAACTTGTACATGAATGTTTATAGCACCATTATTCATAATAGCCAAAAAGTGGAAACCACCCAAGTGGCCACGAACAGATGAATGGATAAACAAAATGTCACATTTCCATGCTATGGAATATTATGGTCATAAAAAGAAATTCAGCGCTGATACATGCTACTACAATATGGATGAACCTAGAAAACATTATGCCAACGGGAAGAAACCAGACAGAAGGCCACATGTCATATGATTCTATTTATATGAAGTGTCCAGAACAGGCAAACCCATGGAGACAGAAAGCAGGTTAGTAGTTGCTAGGCGCTGGGAGGAGGGGTATGAGGAGTGCGTACTTGGTATGACGTTCCCTTTGGGATGATGGAAATGTTCTAGAATAAGTGGTACACAATTTTTTGATTTGTGCTAAAAATTATGAAAGACTAAAAAATCACTAAGTTAAACACTTTAAAATGGTAAGTTGAATGGCATGTGAATGTCTCACTCTGCATGTGTGTGTGTGGCCATGTGCACTGATACTGGCCCATTCTTGCTCCAGATCTTCATGTACAAAACAAGAGGTGGCCTCCAAGGGCTCTAGTCACCCTGACATTTTTTTTGAATCCTCACCTGAGAATATGTTTATTAATTTTAGAAAGAGAGGAAGGCAGAGAGAGACACTGATTAGCTGCCCCCGTAACTCACCTCAACCAGGGATTGAACCTGCAACCTTGGTATGTGCCCTGATCGGGAATTGAGCCTGAAACGTTTTGGTGCACGGGATGACGCCCCAACCAGCTGAGCCACCGGCCAGGGCATCGCTCTGACCATGTAAGTGTGTCTTTCTAAATGCAGAAAGACGGCTCCTGCACTCTCACACTAGTTCACCCACTAGTTTACAGCCCCAACTGCCCGCAGACCTAAAAGCCTCTTGCAAGCCACACGTTCTCAGTTTTACCCATGGGCCACATGTTCTGCTGTTTATATGCTTGCGGGTCACATGACTTTTTACAAATTACTATTGAAGGTGAATTTCAGTCTACGAATTATTTTAAAAATAAGAGTCTTTAGCAGCGATACAAAAGATTGAAAAGTATATAGCCTATTGCTACCTGTCACCCAATTTCAGTCTGACTTGATGAAATCATGAGTAGAATGAATATATAAAGTATTCTCAGGACCCGTCAAGTCAAGGCATGCCCTAATCCTGATACCGCGTGTGTATCTACATGGTACAGTAGCTCCCAGCGTTGTGTGTGTAGTTTCATGAAAGAAAAAGAACGTCGGCAGAACTGGGTCCGGCGCCTCCCTGGTAGGCAGAGCTCCGTGTTCCCTCTGGCCCTGCCCCTGCGTGGGCAGATAATCAGACAGCCCGAGACCTGCTCCAAAGGCAGCTGCAGGAGATCACGGGTGTTTCGGGTCCATCTCTGTCTGTGCCTCGCTCCTCCGCCTGCGACCGTTCTCCCCACGAGGGCTGTGATTTCTCACCACCAGTGAGTCTGCCATGTTTAGTTCACTAGTGGGAAGGAAGTACATTCGAGTGTCACTATTCAAAAGAGAAAGCTGCCAGATAAGAGGAGGGAAATGTATCAGATGAAGTAATAAACATATAATGTGTGTACTTTAGAAGTGTCATGAGCTCTACCTTGGGGGCAATATCAGGGTGAAACCATATGAAGAAGAGACAGTTGTGCTGTCCAACAGAAATATAATGTAAGCTACACATGTAGTTTTATATTATGTGATAGACACATAAAGAAAACAGGTAAAATTGATTTTAATAATATATATATACATATTTAGTATATCCAAATAGGTCCAACATAACAGAATATTATCACTTCAATGTATAATCAATACAACAAAGTGAGATATTTTATTCTTTTTTTCCATGCTCAGTCTTTGAGACCTGGTGTATATCCCCACGCGCAGCTCCTCTCAGCTTTAATTCGCCCGTTTCAAATGCTCAATAGCCATGAGGTGCTGCCCTGGCAAGCACCGCTCCAGAGCCTCTTGGTGAAGATAATAATAATAATAAAAGCAGCACTTAGTGAGAATCTATTGGCTAGACATTGTTCTAAGCTCTTTACATGATTTAACCTGTTTAATTCTCACAATGGCCCTGTGACTCATCCTTCAGGTGAGGGAACCCACTGCCCCGAGCCACGGCCGGGCGGTCCCAGCGCCCATGCTTGTCCTTAGTCTGCTCTCTTCCTTAGGCTATGTCCACCGTTCCTCTCTCTAGTCTGATCTTGATGAGTGGTAATAAACCAAGTGCTGCTCTGTTGGGCATTTTAAAAATCTCATTTGCATGTAGTTTTGTTGGAGATGGATCTGAGCGAGAGGAAGCCGCGAAGCCTTCAGTCCCGGGAAGCACTTACCACGTGGCGTCAATTCAGCAAATCTCCAAGCTTCCTTCGTCTCCACGACCCGCTTAAGCCCTTTGCAAATATTTCCCAGACGGGTAACGGTCCAGGGCGCCGCCACAGGGAAAGCCTGAGACCCTGCTCACTTCTCCAGTCATGCCGTGATCTGGGAAGCCCACAGCACCAATTTTCCTGGCAAATGGTGCGATGGAGACTTGGCACATCAGCCTTTATTTTGACTTTAATAAACTGTGAAGCTTGTTTTCCCCTTTTCTAAAGGTAACAATTGAACTCAGTTTCCCTATGTTCAGCCAAAACTTCAGATTACTTATTGATAACTAGTTGGGTCCTGCTAGTTAATACTATCTAATGAGGTACTTTTAATGTTACATTTGGTAAGCAATCCAAATATTGGATGTGCTCCTGCCTTGGAAAGGGTTCTACGTTTCTGACCCCAGACTGAATAAGAATGAGATGGAGAAGTTAAAGGAAGCCATCAAATAGAGAACACATAGAAAGTTCTTTGCAGGACACAAAAGGGTTACAATTTGCTATAGACTCTTGTTTTCTGTAAGCAGAGGTTTGAACAAGGTCTTTACATGGTGCTTATAGCGGTACCTCTTTTTGACTCAGAGGACTGAACACACAAATTTATCTCTACTACCGCCCATTAACATTGTAACAAGTGTATATCAAATATACCCATGGGGCAAAGAACGGGTGAAAAGAGCACATGGGAAAGCTCAGGAAATGAAGACACCGTGGACCCTGGCAGACAGCGGTCCTGGCTACCACTGCCGGCGGGTGTTGGCTGAATCTGGGGGTGGAATCACCGGACCCCAATGTATACTACTCCCCCCCCCCCCCCAGCAGCTAGGTGATCACCCCTCCCCCAGCCCAGCATGAGGCTGGCAGTTGTTTCTGTGGAAAAGTGGAATCCAGACAGTGAACTCCCGGGGTGGTCGAGGTTGGGGGAAGGGATTAGGTGAAAGCTCACAGCCCGTTGTGCTGAGGAGCTCTAAGACCACCAGCAGCTGAGGGTGTATCTTTGCCTCTCTCTCTCCCACCAGATGATTGGATAATAGTTCTGTGGAGGAACCTACAGGAACTGATAGAAGCCTCGAACCAAAAAGCCTGTTAAATCAACACATCCACCCTCTCGTGCACAACTTCCAACAGCTTTCTAGGATCTTACACTCGGAGATGCCCATGAAAGGGAGAGACCAAAACAAACGGAAACAGAACAATACTCATAGAAGAAAACAAACAGAACAAAGAAAGATGATGATTAAGAAACATCTCACGTGGATGGGAATATGAAGCCAGGAAATGAGGAACATTTTATCATTTTCTTTCACCAAGAGAACATCAGTTTCTTCTCTCAGTGTAAAAGGTTGCCGTCCTGCAACACCTGTGAACATACTTATTGATTTTAGAGGGAGAGGGAGGGAGCAACAGTACGTGAGAGAAATATCAGTGAGAGAGAGAGAAAAATCAGCCAGCTGCCTCCCGTGCGCACCACGGCCAGGGATCGAACTCGCAACTTAGGCATGTGCTCCACCAGGGGACTGACTCCGCAACCCACCCCGGTGTACTGGACGATGCTCCAACCAGCTGAGCCACCCAGCCAGGGTCACTGGATCTTTAAAAAAAAAAAAAAAAAAAAAGAATCCAATCACGTCAGGCTCCTGATTAAACATTTTTAATGGCTTCCTATTGATCTTGGCATAAAAATTCAATCTCCTTGCACAGGCCAACAAGATCCTACATCAGCCTCTGTCTGCTGCTTCAGCCTCATCTCTTCCCACCCACCTGCCATTTCATTTATTCCTTCTCCTTTCCCACTTGCCAGTCATACTCAGGCGTTTCTGGTGTCAGGAGACAAGTTTGTTCTGCCTAGAGGTCCTTCCCTGTACACGGCTGCTCACGGTGTTTACTTATCTGTCTGCCTCTCCCCACTGGAACCTGAGTTCTGTGACAGCAAGTGCTTGTCCCTCTTATATACCACTATTACACCAGCAGCTAGAATACCTGACATGTAGTATTTGCCCAATAAATATGTATTGAATAAATGTGTAGTTTAAAAGGCTCAAAGTTTAATGGGTAGAGGTGACGTGTGGTAGAAGATGAAAAAATACTGAACCACTAATGCCATCAGTAGATAACTTTATTGATGTTAGGATCAGCATTTCCCTTGATCCAAGTGACTTTCAATGTGAAAAATTCTAATCTGTTTTATCAATGTCAATATCCTAGTGGTACAGCATGCTGTGCTTTTGCAAGATGCTATCATTGAGGGGACTGGATAAAGGCGACATGAGATCTATTATTTTTCACAATTCCATATGAATCTATAATTATCTTAAGGTAAAACATTTAATGAAAACATTCTAATCCAGCCCTGGCTGAGTAGCTCAGTTGATTGGAACATCATCCAGACGCCAAAAGGTTACCGGGTTCGATTCCTGGGCAGGGCACATGCCTAGGTTGTGGTTTCAATCCCTGATCGGGGCACGTATGGGAGGCAACCAATCAATGTTTCTCTCTCTCCCTCTTCCTCTCTCTCTAAAATCAATAAACACATCCTCAGGTGAGGATTTTAAAAATTCTAAAGATAATTTAGTAATTTATTCAGCCTGCTTATGTAGTTCTCACCCCAAAATGTATTCCTCCACAGAATATTCTGTGATGACAGATACTTACTGACAGAACTTAGGCTGATAAAGGAAGTCCCCATTTCTGGTAGGTGATATCTTTTTTCTGAAGCTGAGAACATTAGACTCCGTGCTTAACCACACACAGTACGGGGCCCATAGTCAGTGTTCAATAACTATTTATTTAAGGAGCCAACGATTTCTGAGTCTGCCAGGGTGACGCCCAGGCACGGGCTGTGAGAGCCTCACACTGCCTGTCACAGCCTTCCTACGCGGGAAGGCCGGTCTAGAAACAGCCTGTGAGCGGCTCACAGAGCATCGAGGATGCCCCAAGTGTGCAGTTGGCCCTTATCCACATACATCTAATTACTCAATTTTCCCACACGAATTGCATTACACGGTGAGGCAGGACAAACAAAATACTCTCAGTCCACCTATAAAACCCTGTTTTTTAAATGGATATTGCAATAGCCTTGGTTTAAAAAAAACCAAGGCCTGTTCCAAAGATTGACCAGTAAATCTGTGGTCTGGGAAGAATAGTTGCATCAGGAAGTAATTAACCACACGTGGAGAGCCTACCTGACTTGTCAATTCTGGTAAAGGATGAAGTACCATTTTCCTGGTTGTGTTTATTTTTCCTTCTATTTAGAGAACAGTTAATGGATAGAGCAACATACATTTCTATCTTACCAATCCATTCAGCCAATCTACATACTTAAGGAATGTTATTGGGACTCAATCCTCTAAAAGAATACTTAAATTTTATAATTTCACCTCATTTATCATTTTATAAGTTGCAATCACTCCAAAGGCATGATTTAAAACTGACTAAAGTTTTAATGTAAACCAAGTTCTTCCATCTGAGCGTTTTCCTTTTATCACTTATATAACCATGAGTACTTCCTCCTTTGCTCCATGAAAGAGCAACTTTATTTTTCCCACAGACTGTCTAAACTGAGCTCTAAACCAAGTCTGGGTAGCTGCTGCTCCTCAAGCTGACTAGCAAAATACAAAGCATTCAAGGTAACACAGGAGGTGATTTAAACCGATAAAGAGCAGGAAAGTCAGAAAGGCAGGTAAAACCACCCCTTGACAAGCCCCATTGTTCGCCGGCACGCGGAGGCACTCACCACGCTAGGTGACCTCATATCTCATCTGGACTAAATACCGAAGCTGAATGCATCTATTTAGGGCAGATGTAGCCTCATCCTTAAATTTCCAGATTTAAATCACTACTGTCCTTTCTCATTTATCTTCTAAAGTGGCAGCTTTTATAAGAGTAACCCAAGAAAAACAGGTTTCATATGGAGGAGGCAGCTGGGAGACTAGTATATCCTCCTCAATTGTGTAGAAGAGAATTGCTGAAGTTTAAATTTAGCAGACATATCAGCCCTGAATATTAACACTGTCTTATGAATGAGAGAAACTAGATTTACATATAAAGCCGAAAAATAATAGGACCAAAAAAAAAAAAAAAAAAAGCCAAGCTTCTAGCTCTGCAAACTATCATCCCTCAGCTGCAACATCAAAACACTCTGCAGAAGTGTTTTGTTTTTGTTTTTTTTAAGTCAGTCAGTCTAGACCTTAACCTATAAGGGTGAACTATTTTTCCTGGTCCTGATTTTGACATTGACTCAGATGCTTAATGTCCATCAGAGTTTCCCTTTTATTTTCTTCTTTTCGAAATCTTTAGTTTGCAGAGCATGTTCCACACTCGGCCACAGAACCGGGCCATGAAAAGAATAAAAACAAAAAATTGTTTCAGAAAAACAAAAATTAAGTCAGCTTAGGGTAACTGAGGAACAATGAGGAATCCCATAAGTTTGTTTCATACGGCCCATTTAGAAACAGCTATATTTAAGGGAGACTTACTTTCGAATGTTTAATTGTATGTTGCCACCATTACTCATGGTCTTTTCAATCCTAGATATTTTTTACTCCTAAGAATGACTGTTGAAACAAGACCCCTGAAGCACCATCTGTCAAACTTGCAACCTCCTTTACTAAAGAATAAAGACACTTTCAAGCTATACAAGATAGTAAAGTTATTTAGAAAATAGGCTACCTAAAATTTCTCCTTTGCTCCAGTCCCATTTTTCTGAAAATGTTTTCAAGAGGAAGAAATGAGCAGAAAAAAGAGCAATTTTTGTCAGTATGTGCAGATTTATAATGTGTATGTATGATAGTCCCAGGAAGCAATCCCAAAATTAAATGAACACTTCCATTCATAACAACATCGAAAAGAATAAAATTCTTAGAAATTTAACAAAAAGTTTAAAACTCTTACTTAAAAGCTACAAAACATTTTTGAAAGAAATAGAAGATCTAAGTAAAGGGGAAAACATCCCACGGTCACGGGTAGGAAGACTTAGCATTGTTAAGACGGCAATACTCCCTAATCTGCTCCGCAGATCCAACATCGTCCCTATCAAAATCCAAGATGATTCTTTAGTTAGACATTAAGCACTAAGAAAACATCATTCACAAGAGTAGAAAATACTTCTTCCACATAGGAGTTACTTTTAGTTTGTAGGCTAGGGTTTTAGAAACTCTGAAACAGAAATCTCTGCATCAGCCCTCAGTGCCTCTAGGGTGCTCTTAACGTAAATTGAAAACTCACATATAAGCCCTCATATTTAAACAAGGCTCCCTCTGTAATATAAGCTTGTCACCGCCAGCTTGGCTCAGTGGGAACAGTCCAAAGTCCACCTGAAAAAAATACGTGGGCGTGGAGTGATGGGAGCTAAGGGAAATTGGAAAAAATAAACAAAAATTCTCCTTGACTTCCTTCCATAGGGTCAGAGACCTAAATACATAAAGGAGAAAATACATTTTAAAAATCTTAAACACTGCATTTTCTTGGCAAAATTCTGCAAGGCAATTTCCTTTAAATAAACAGAACAAATGCTATATTGTTTGATATGAATCGGCCACTTTACACAGGCCGTCTAACGAGCAGGGTTAGTATAGTGTGTACCAGTCAGATGCATGCAACAGAAGCGGGTTTTGTTGTGTGCTCTCTAGACCTAGTGAAACCTCACTTCATCAGGGTTTACGTAAAGAAGTTGGCCTCTTTTTTTACTCTGAAAAAAGAGATCAAAAGTTGAGCCAAGACTAGCTTTCAGACATACTTCGTCTGCCTCCCAAATTCCCATATAAAAGCAATCTTTATTTAATAAACACACACACACAGGAAATTCATGCCACGGACAGGAATTTATTATTCCATTAAGACTACAACACTCTGAACTGTCTATTTAGAGCGCAATTCTATCCGAGATTAATGCTAATTAAGGTTTTTTAGCATCAAAAACAATACTGTCATGAAAAGAAATTGCTTAGGGAAAGAAATTGAAAGCTCTCCCCAATAATCGCATTTACATTCACAAATAGAAGAGGCAGAGGTTACCCCTTTCCACTGACAGATACCACAGAACGCGCCAATCTATACGGCTTCTTCCTTTTACAAGGCACACTGCGTTATATTTAGCAATTTGACATTGAAGCTCTGTCCTGAAGGCACAGGTAGGCATTGATCTTGCCGAAGAGGCTCGATGCTTTAGTTTAGAGGACCACACATTAACGACAGGTGCACTTAGTGGCTATCATATCTTCATATTCCTTATAAGCAATCGAGCCATCGGGCTCAACAGCCAACACACTCAAAGGGCTGTATGTGGCGGGCACGCACGACGGTCTTGGCACTGAGGAGTCAAGCTGCTTCTCATAGATGATGTTCTGCACCGTGGCGTGAACCGGAGAGCCGTACCGGTGCCCGACTGCCCTCGGACAGTCCCCTTTACAGTACCGAGGGTTATATCTATGCGGGGCCACAATCCAGCTGTCCCACTTCAGCTGACTAAAGCTGAGTTTAAAGTCATGGAGCTCACACTCATTTTGGGGAAAAAGAAACTGTTTGAAGTATTCACTTAGATTGAAGGAAGCTGGAGCCAGAGGCTTCTGTAATTCTGAGCGGACCGTTTGCTGACCTCTGCGGTGACGGGAAGATCTTACTCCCTTGGCAGCCTCTTCTCCCGTGGGACAGGCAGACAGCCCTCTCTGGGCAGGGGCCTGTGAGGGGCTCCTTTTATAGTGGAGGGAATACCACCTGTGATAAGCGTGAGCGCTTGTGTCGTTCAGATAGAGAAGCAGTGAGGGGGGAACCAGGCTAAAGGGGCCGTCCCGTGCTGAAGCGGGCTGCAGCTGGTCTTTCACACACGTCAAGTTCACAGACATGTGAATACTTCTCTTGTCGGAGGCCACTAGAGGATGAAGCAGGGCGGTCACGTCAACCTCAACCCATTTGTATTTCTTTCTAAATTCAAACTGTGATGTAAAGGAAAAGAAGTGTGAAGCTCTAGGGAGAGTCTTGCTAGAAGACTCTGGCTCTTTCATCACCAGGTGGCACATGCATTTAGCAGCAGAGGGGAAAGAAACTGAGTTGTTGAAAGTGTATAGCAAGACTGACTTGAGTAAGTGTTCAACAGCAGTAACACGATCCAGGCTAAACAGCAGGTCCACTGATGGCGTGGCTCCTGGGAAGAAAAAAAAAAATCCACCAGTAGTGCTTGAATACAAATCAAACAGAAAAGGAAGTTAAATCGAGGAATTAGTATTTGGAAATGTGCTTTCTCCCTCCTCTTTTCCCATTTCAAATCTCAAAGAAAAGGGGGTATGGTAGTTTTACAGAAAATGCAGGTAATTGGGACCATAAGTAATTCCCAGCAACTACAATGGACATTTTCTCACCAGAAAGTCAGAACAGCTTTGGTGGTGAATTAAAACAACAGAATTATTACACATTCTTAAGTTTTAGAATCTCAATTAATTTGCCCCAAACACGGAGGAAGCCAATAAGGAAAAAATATTTTTCTCTTGGGGAGTCTCTAGAGGGAAAACTGTAATAAAAACACTTACTAGGCTTGTTAAGCAGACGTTCCAAGCCTTGCAGGGGTGTCCAACCTGCGGCCCAGGGTGGCTGTGAATGCAGCCCAACACAAAGTTGTACATTTACTTAAAACATTATGAGATTTTTTTATGATTACACGTTGCAATGTATTTAACGTGTGGCCCAAGACAACTTCTTCCAGTGTGGCCCAGAGATGCCAAAAGGTCGGACACCCCTGCGTAATGGATGGCGTCAATAAAGAAAGCTTAACTGCCTACGTTAATTTGAAACACTTGAGAGTGACAGCAAACAGACGCTCTGAAACCACCCAAACAAAGTAGGACAGCAAGGAAGGAGGAAGGGGTTCAAACAGCCACCCCTGGCCTGTTGGCCTGTTGGGTTAGAACCATGAACCATGAGTGGGGAAAAAAAAATTTTTAATATATATAAAAATATATGAAAAGTGTGAAAGGAAGCACTGCCTCTTTCACACATACTCACCAACATGCTGACTCAGACTGTATGTTCTTGTAAGGACCTACTGCTTGGAATCGGGACTTCAGCTTTCCCCTCACAGAGAGTGACAAGCAGGGGAAAACAGCGTGTGTGACAAAGAACACCAATAGCTATGAGATATTTTAGGCACATTTTCAGGCCAGCACTGGTCAAATGGGAAGAACAAACAACTGGAAGACAAAATACATGGCTTCCAGCCTTGACTTTGTGGCCTTGGACAAGATACTAACCCCCTCCAGCGGCACTCTGCTTGGCCCCTAGAGCCATTACGTCTCTTCTAGCTCTGAAATTCTATCATATTAGCCCACCTTAACCCATGATGGCACTAGAAGGAACAGTAAGACCAAGTACCAGGTTTGTTTGCATTTGGATACTGAGTATGATGCAAAGTAAAATGCAATTCAAGGAGCAAGGCCCAGCTCCTTTCCCTAATTGAAGCACAGCTGGGTTTGTCATCTTCCCTCCGCCCATGAAGCCATCACTCCCACACACCTGTCATCTGGTCCACAGAGGCCTGCTCATGCTGGACAGAAGGGGTGAAGAGCCGAACAGTGTTGTAGAGGTGACTTCTGTTGGACTTAGGGATCCCCTCCTTGGTAGCATATGCCTTATAGAGCCTCTTCATGTAGCGCAAAGCTCTGGAGTCTGGCTGCAGCCTAGGGGCCCCACCTTGCCCATCACACAGAACTTTGAAGAGCGGGGAAAGGAGGCCAGTTCTGTTTCTCCCACCTGGAGGCTGCAGCAGGGACCAAGGTTCAGCCTCAGATTCCAGCTCAGCACTGGCTGCAACCTGAGCTTCTTCCCTAGAAGCCTGAGAACCAAGGCTAATAGGAAAACCCAGCCAGGAAAAGCAGCCAAACCAAAAAAGGAATTTGCTGGGTAGGGCCATGGCTTGCGAGAACCAGCAAGGAACACCACCATACCATCCTTCTTCCGGAAAGCCAGGAAGAGCCTAGGTTGATCTCTTAAATAAATTTTAGGTGTGTGGGTGGGCTACGGTCACTTCTGTAATCAGACCTCAAGGAAGCTTAGCTGAAGATAATTTTTATCAGCTGTGTTATCAAACAGCTGATAACATTGTATTTTATCCAATGTGTCCTCATTAGTACGGATTTATTTGGTTATTTTGCTTTCCTTACATTTATTTAAAACCTCTTATCGTTGCACTAATGCACCAGCTATGTAGCTGAAAGGCTAAGAGAAATGAAGAAACTATCTTAAAATAAAGCCACCCATTTTTTGAGATTAGGATTCTTTAAGTGTTCCTTAGCTGCTTGCTGAAACTTCCAAGGCACATGGAAAAGCTAACTAATTATTCATGATGACACAAAGATCTGTTGACATGCAATTTATGGTATTAGGTTTACTCTTCCTGTCCCTTCATCCTCACCACCTCTCCCACTTAATGGTGCTTAGAATAACTATTTACCGCATGTCGATTTGGAGGGCAAAAGTCACACTTAGTGTTGAAATTCCAGAGAGCAGAGAACTGTTAGGTTGCCCAGTTCTCCCAGGTGGCTTAGTAAAGGATATGCACGTGTCATAGGGCAACATGCTTAAAAAAGGACGACATCACCTTTAGCCTTGACTCATTTTTAAATATAGTATCTTGATCTCTTTGCTTCCTCTGCACATTCACCTGTACACAGTTTGGTCAAAAAGTTTAGAGATGTTTGTAGGTGCGAGCAAGTACATGAAAGTTTTACTTATTATTTTACTAATCACTCAAATGGTGGTCGAATTTCCCATAGTATTTCCATTAACTGTTAGAAGTATTTATGTTGTTACCTTGGAGCTGCGACCAGACTAGAGATCATGTTTTAGAAAAATGAGACAAAGGTGCGCCATGAATAGCAGAAACAAGGGGATATCCGGTGCCACCCCTAGAGAGACTCCGCTGGTAAAAAGGCAACCCACACCCCTGGTACAAGATAGTGAACCCGTCTGTGCAGTACTTAGGATGATAAAACTGAGAGATGTTTGCAAATGTTAAGTTCTTCGCCTGCCAAGCCTACCTGGCCCCTGGCTAGGAAGCAGGACATAAAATACATCCAAACTATTGGAAACCTTAGTTCTAGATGACAGAGGGCCAGCAATTCCATGACGAACACAACACTGCAGCCAGCAGAACAGCCAGCCAGCTGCACAGGGCAGCAGCGTCCTGAGGCAGGAAGCGCCTTCCGAAAACACGGTAACGGCCCCACGGGCACCGTCCTTCGCCAGTCCTCCTGGAAAGCGGGGGAAGATGGAGGGCATCTTACCCGCCCCCGCTCCCGCCGATCCATCTCGCGGACGGGGAAGTGGGGCGAGCCGGATGCCGTGGGGGTAGCCTCGTCCTTCTCTCATACCGCTACTTAACAGCCCTTTACCAATCGCTTGACAATTATTCGGGGACTCTTGTGGCTGCATCTGCGGAAGGGTTTTTATTCTACCCTGGGCAAGTCTACACCCTGTCAGTGGAAGTTTCAGGCGGTGGCGCCCGAGAGAAGACTCAGATCTGAGTCCCTGACTTCGATACTAGGGTCGAGCCGGGTTTCAGCCACCGCACCGGACAGTGTAAAACCTCGCGTTCGCTGCCGGGCGGCGGCACCCACTCGAGCCTCAGGGGCGCTCTCCACAGGTGGAGGGCTCGCAGGTGCTGAGCGCCAGGCCAGGGCCGAAAGGTCGGTGGGCCCCTTTCTCGTCATCTCTTTGTCCCTCTTGGCACACGGCCCCTTCCGCGACCCCACGAAAAGGCGGAGGGCTGGGGGAAAGGATGAGACTCCGAGGAGGGGCGCCCCGGGACCCCAAAACCCGCTCGACGGTCGTCCCGCGTTAGGCCCCATTCCCCCGGTCCAGGTACCGCCCACCCACAGAATCAATCACTCGGCCGAGGCACTTTTCTCCAGAACGGGGACACCGGCGCCATCCCCAAGAACAGTGGGAAAATGGTATGCCCCGGAAGTGACTTCACAGCCTTCTAGACTGGCTTCCGGTTCTACCGGAAGTGGCGGACGGAGGCCGGTGCATCCCGCGACTGTAGAGAGCGAGGTGACCCTGGTGCGGGACTGGGGTTTGTGTCCCCCGGTCCTTGTGGCCCCTGGGAGGGTGGACGCCACCCGGGCTGGGGAGGACTACGAGCGCCGGGGCGGGCCTGTCGGGGTGCGGGCGGTGCATCCCAGGGCTGAGCCCAGCTCCTGTTTGCCCTCGGTCCTGCAGGCGCCGCCGCCACCATGGGCCGTGAGTTTGGGAATCTGTCAAGGGTGCGGCATGTGATCAGCTACGGCTTGTCGCCCTTCGAGCAGCAGGCCTTCCCGCACTTCCTCAGCAAGGGCATCCCCAACGTGCTGCGCCGCACTCAGGCGTCCATCCTTCGCGCCGTGCCGCGTGAGTGCCTTGGCGGGGCGGGGGCCGGCCGCCCGTTCACCGGGGTCACTGTGGGCCCGTCGCGGAGCGCTCGCCGTTGGGCAGGCGCTCAGCGACTCGCCGTACACAACGTTTCCTCGCTGAAAATTCCTCAAGGTCTTTGAACTAGTCCTGTCATCTTCTCCATCTTACATGAAGATGAGGAAAGTGAGTCACGGAGAACATAAATGAGTGGCCCAAGGTCACTTGTGTGACTCCGTCTCCCTGAGTTCATCTTTACCCATTTCTTTCTTAGCGACGAACTATTATGTGTTAATGTGCAGGAGACAGTGGTGGTAGTTGCGCAACATTGTGAATTTGGTTGAATGGTCAAGTTAATGTTAATTTTACCTCCATTATCTAACGAAAAATTTTGTTGTTTTTTTACATTAAATAGTTTTAAATGTGCTATAGGGGAGAGATGGGGAAGGTTTAGTGACAATGTTCCAGGTGCCCTTTTCATTTGGTCGCCTGTCAAATAGGGGTGTAGGTAACCTTTCTTGATCATCTGGTTTAAAAACTTTTTTTTTTTCTTTTTTAAGACAAAGTAGAGGGCAGAATCTGTTATGATTCAGAAAAGAGGACAGGGACCCTTTGGTCTTATATGTACTCACTGCTTTTTTCTCACTTTTGATTTTTAAAGCATTTATAGCATTTTATCTTCTCTACACATGGGGGACCCAGGAGTTTGAGAGATCCAAGAGGAAGAATCCAGCGGCCTATGAGAATGACAAATGAGCATCTCACCTGGAGGATGGTTCCCTGTCTCTGAAAGACCCTTCTCTGGGAGAGGAGTCTACACTGTAGTGTCTTGAAGACACAATAAACTTCTTATAGGCTGCAATGTTGTGATTTTGCATTTTTGTGAGCAGAGTCCTTGGTGTGACTTGCTATAATTCAAGTTTACAAACTTCCTTCCCCAGATGAGCCCTGAGCAATTTTGGCTGGTCTGAGAGTTTGGTGAAGGAGCGGGGCTCACCGCTTGTTCTGCAGCAGCATCTGCAGGAAGCTCGCTGCAGCTGCTCCTGGAAGCCGGCCCGGCGTGGGCGGCGTGGGCTGGGGCGAGTGTTGGTTCTTCCCCTCTGCTCCTATAATTAGAATAAAGTCTAACTGTATTGTAATTACTGTGTGTCAGGGACTCTTCTTAGCCCTTTACACAAATAAGCTCTTTTAAACCTCAGAACTACCTTAGAACACTCATTAGTACACTCATCTTGCGGATGAGGACACAGGCAGAGAGAAGGTAAGTAATTTGCACAAAATTACAAAGGTAGGAAATGGTGGAGCCTGGCACTAAGGTTTGTGCCCGTAAAGTTATGCCGTACTGCCTTCCTGCTAAGGCAGCCCTTCCTTAGCCTGAGAGGGAGGCGGCTATAAAAGGAGCTGTGAGGTGACCCCTTGACCTCAAGACCTGGGGCAGCACCCCGGCTGTTTGTACCAGGTTGCTAACAGTGGTTTTTAACCACATATGCCCCATAAACCCTAACATTTTTACTCTCTGACCCTTTACAGAAAAAATGTACCCATGTTCTAGAGCCTTTGAATTACCTTTTTAGTAGAAAAGTTGTTTTTTAAAAAATATTTATCACAGAGGCTCAAGCAGAGACTTAATTGAAAAACACAGGAACATGACACCACAGCTAAAGACAGTCCTATACAGAAATCAAGGCAAGGACAGGCCATCTGAGGAAAAGGTAAAAAGACATCCCTCGAGAGAGGCTGGCCAGCCGGGTCAGGGCTCTTGGCTGGAGGCCCACTTTGCATAGGTTTCTTGCAGGTACTTCTTAAAAGCTTTGAGGTTCTTGCAGAGCTTCACAGCCTGTGTGTTCAACAGGCTACAGATGGTGGGTTCTAGCAGGCTCTGGGTGGAGAGCAGGACAGTCCTGATGTCACCCGGGCAGGCCGCTTGTCCTTTGGGATGTCCAGGCCCCTGCTACCTTGGGTGTCCGCATTGGGGTGGTAGCAGGAGGTGAGGAGCTTTGCCGTGGGTGCGCTGTACCGGTAGCCACAGGGGAGCTTAGGCCTCAGGTCTCCATGGACCGCACCGGCTGCTCCAGGAATGGTCCCACCCATTTGAAAAATGTGATTCAGTGAAAGCAGACAGTCCTTTGTTGCCAGGCATCATGGGGATCATCAGCTGCTGTAACTTCCACACCACTCTCTTGCTCCCGGGCCCCAGGGGTGGCAGCAACGCTGGTGGCGGCTGGGTCACGGTTCTGGGAAGCCATTAGCAGCACTGGCAGAGACACAGGAACCTGGAGAACACAACTAACTCAAAGTTACCTTTTTACTTTTAACAGGAGTTAGTGGGGTAAGTGTTGGCTGTTTATACTTCTGCTTCCCTGCTCCATTTCTAGAAATTTCCCCGCCTCTAAGGACACTTGCTGGTCCAGAGCAGTAACTTTCACTGTAGCTCAGCCTCTGTTCCAGGCTGTATGTTTCCTTCTTACTGTAATGATTGTTCTTGTGTTTTAGGAACCAGATTAAAATACTTCCAAACAAACAACAACAAAAAACCCTGTGAGGCAGGGTAGAGAGGAATGGCTGACAGACCTGGGCCCGTGTCCTTTCACTGTGGCTTCCTCCCAGTGACAGGCAGGAAACCTGCATTCCTGAGCGTCCAACTTGTTGCCCATATGTTAATACAAAGTTGCTTTGAAATGAGTAACACGAGATGAGTCTGGCAAGGTAGTGCAGACTTAAAAGGACAGCTATGTGATGAAAATTCACCAAACATGGTTTAATTTTCCCGTTTGACTTCGTCCAAATTTATTCTCAGTGCTTGCCTCATCTTCAGCACCTTTGGGTCATGGACTTGGAAAGGGAGGAGCGCTGTGGACCCGCGGCGGTGAAACGCACCCACCCATGGCCTCGCAGTTTCAGGCGCCAGGGGAGGACCTTTGCCATTCATGCATCTCTCTCTTTCTTTCTCCCTCTGATTTTAGCCCTGAGCTAAAACCTAGGGGAGATGGCCACCCCCTCTCACCTTCTGGGCTTCATTTTACCCTCTAACTTTGACTCCTTTGGAAATACCAGCTGAAAATCACTCAGCCCTTCTCAGCACTGAGCCTGTCGGTCTGAGCCCTTCTTATCCCCAACGACCCTACTAGGAAGCCCCTGCTGTAAGCCCCATGTGTGCTGAGCTCCTGCTTTAGATAAAACTGTTCAAGGCCGCTGTTAAGCCTGCTCTCACGAAAGGGTGTCGTCTCTAAACTGGGGCGTGCAGAGCTCTGTGCAGCGGGGGGTGGAGGTGGCGGTGGTGGGAGAACGTGGAGAGTTGTCGTAGTTCATGGCTCCTGTATGGGATCTGGGATGTGGGATCATTTTAGGGACTATTTGTGGAACTCCATAAAGAAAAGGAAGACTTGGGTATAATCTAAAAAAAGAGGGGCCACCGCTGTGGGCCTCAGTGCCTGTGACCTGCCACCCGGAGCCTCCAGCCCTGGGTGCAGCTCCCGCACCTGCCACCAGAGGCACAGCCACTTGCTTTGCCCTCCTTTCACCCAGCAGCGCTGCTACGGCAACCAGGGCTTTCACCTCTGAGCCGCAGGATGTGGCAAAGGGAACTCTTCAGTGGGCCAACAACAGTCCCGGGGATACAGGTCTACCTGGTGCAGGCCCAGAAATCTGCCAGTTGCAGCCAGCAAGAAAGCGAATATACTTTGACCCTTTGTTGAAATTTTACCTGGAAAAGTTTTTCCATTTCAGGAAAGTCTTTCATTTTTCATTAGGCACCTCCTGCTCGGGGACAGCAAAAAAGTTTCCAGTTACTGCCGAGCCCTAAGGACCTCTCTGCCCGGAATGTGTCTCAGGCATCTGTTCGTGCACTCCCGCCTCTCCCCCATTTCATCCCGGCACTTGCCGCCAAAGCAGAAGACCCCTGGCAGCTGTGTTCAGAATTAACCAAGCTACAAACCAGGGGTGTCCAACTTTTCGGCATCTCTGAGCCACGCTGGAAGGGTTGTCTCGGGCCACAGATTAAATACATTGCAACACATAATCACACACACACACACACACACCTCACAATGTAAGTAAATTGACGATTTTGTGTTGGGCCGCATTCACAGCCACAGCATGTGGCCTGCAGGTCGGAGGTTGGACACCCCTGCAACTATCAAATGTGCCTCAGTGTCAATTTCCTGTAACTTAATCAGTTGAATCCCCAAATGTCAGTGCCTGCGAGGCCCCAGGAATCTCCTCATGGACAGGACAGCAGACTAAAGCCCAAAGCAGGGAAGGGCTGGCCTAGGGTCAGTTACCCTGCCTAAGCCCCACTCTTGCCTCCCGCCATGCATTCTCCTTATGGCTGAAATTCTTAGAGGCTGCTTAGGCGTTTCCTGCAGGAAGGGACACGTAGTTGTGTGTTTATTCACTCGCAAAATACCTGACTGCGGAGAACCCGTGACACTTTAATTTCTTATTTTTTCAAATTTCAGGAATAGGTCTTCACTCGAGGGATGTCGGATGGCTGTGGACAACTGTCACTTCAGCTTAATGCTGCCTGGATGCCACTCTTTGTTTAGAAGTTTGATCTGTGCTCCATACTTAAACCTAAAACAAAAGCAGGGTTAGTTTAAACCTGTGTTGAAATGCTTTCCCTAACAGTGGTTCCTTCCACCGGCCGCAACTGACGGTTCGTTTTGGAAGGAGGTGGGAGACGAAAAAGGGGTGAGCGCAAAGGTCTGCGGTGGTGTCACACCCACGACGATGAATGCTTTCTCCCTCTTTGCATGGGGGGACTCGGGCACAGACCCTCCCCATGGCTGTGGGGTTGGCTTTATTAACACAAAAGGCTAGTTTGACTTTGCTTGGAGTACAGGAAAGCAGAAATGGAGGGTTAGGAGGAAGTTCCCAGCTTTGGAACGCGCAATTTCAAATCGCATTTGGCACATCACTCCAGGTTGATTACGGGAGGCTGACGCTGAGTCCACAGACCCAGCGGGCTCTAGGACATCACGTTGTTCAGTCTTTTGCTTATCTAATCGGATTTGTTCTTACCCAATGTTCACTAGGTCACCACGGAGCCTCTTCCCCACCCCACAGAAGTTCCCAGCTAAGCCCCTACCTGGGGTCATTCAGGACCCAAGCTCAGGGTAAAGGGAAGAACAGCTAACTAACCTCAAACGCGCAGGAATGGTTAGGTGGTTCTGGCAGAGGTCTGCTTCTCCAAGTTTCTCAAGTGCAGGCAGTGACGTCTCCCTCCAGGCCTGGTTCCAAGGTCCTGCGAGGACTAGAACCAGGACAGACAGATCTGCGGCCGCACCATGCCACCCTCTTTTCCTTTGGCAGGAGGACTGGCAACATTCTGCTCCACCTTTAGCTGTCCTGCGTCTCTTCTACTTCCCCTTGATGAGCAGGCAGGCTCTCACCAAATATCCAACCTCTGAAGATGAGAAGGGCCTTGGGAACAGGTATCGATAGTCTTCACGGAGATGCCAGGCAGAGGAGGAATCGTTGCATTTGTTTTGTTGGCTAATCCTTCTAGGTCACAGGAAGATCTAAAGTCCTATAAATCTTACTCAGAATTCACACCTTTCCCCCCAAACTTATTAAAATGCCCATGTCACTTAATGACTACCCGTAACTACTTGTGATTTAGGTCCACGCTCCAAGAAGCCAGCAGGGAGTGGGCTCTGACAGCTCAGCCCAGGCCTGCCTCCCTGAGGCTGCTGGGAGGGCTTGCCCTTTAGGAGGCCCTCGTCGCCTCCTGGGAGGAAGGCCCATAACTCAAGTGTTTGCAATGTTATTTGTTACCAGCACAAGCTCTCCCACCAGCGTAGGGGCCCTTGCTCCCAACTCACTCACAAAGCACTACAAGCCATCAGCCTATGTGCGTTCAATCAATTCACCTGTGCTTCACCTAAGTCCCACATCAAGCCTGATGGCCCTTCCCCTGGGAGAGGACACGTAGACAAGATTTTGAACTTTCCACAGCTGGGCCTCCCTTCTTCTAGGGAGATGATCTGGAGCAGAGAATTAGGGTGATGGTCCATCTACACTAATGAGGGGCCGGGGCACTGCAGACCACGCTTGCAGAAGCATCGTCCCCCAATCGGGAGGTAACAGCCTTATCCAAGAGCCTGTAACAAGAGATCGGTGCTTCTTTCCTAGACAAGGCTGAAAAGGGTCAACACTATTTCTGAAGACCTTATTTTCAGAATTCTATTTTGATTAAAATGATCTCACTGAGCTATTTTGGTATCTACATGTGGCTGGGTGCCTGCCCTCAACGGCTTCACGTGGCTCTCACAGGGGAGGGGGCAGTGCTGACTTTTGCTAAAATGGGTGAAAGAGTCCAAGCCAGCAACATAATCACTCAAAGTCCAGATCAGGGATCAGTAAATACAACGTGCCTGAAAGGCAGGCCTTGAGCACATTCCTCTGGTAGACATTAACTTATTAAATCAACCCCGATTGCAAAAATAAACTTTGCCCCATCTCACCTGGCAACCATCAGAGGCAGATTTCAGTCTATAAAAGGAAGTGTGAACTGTCCCTGGCTTTCAAGCCCCAGCATCCTCTGTATCAAGATGTGGCACCTCAAACTCTACGCAGTGCTCATGGTCTGCCTGTTGCTGTGGGGCCAGGTGAGGACAGGGTGCGAGCGAGGATGTGCGGGGATGGTGGAGCTGTAAGGGGAACCCGAGCCCCGCGCAGTCCCGAGGAAGGGCTCCTTTGCTCGCAGTCTACAGCCTCCTGCGGCGGCCCCCTTCCACGGTGTGCAGCAGGGCGTCGCCCCTTCCCCACCTGAGGTCAATTTGTCTTTGCCCTACAGGTGCATGGCTCCCCAGTATCGGAACTGAGTTCAGCAAAGAAAAGGCTGCGGAGAATGACCCCATTTTGGAGAGGGGTTTCCCTCAGGCCCATTGGGGCCTCCTGCCGGGACGATTCCGAGTGCATCACCAGGCTATGCAGGTATCCCACGGACCCGGGGGCGCGGCGTGGCCGGCGCGGCCTGGGCAGAGGTCAGCACAGGCCAAGAATGAAATTGGGATGGCGGCCTTGAGACTGAGTGCTCCTTAGAGAATCCCTCAGGAGTTAAGAGCCAAGGACAGCTCAGGTGCCATGAAAGCGCAGCGCCTTCCCTCTCTGCAGCCTTCCGTAAGGCTGGGTACAGCAACCAGAGGGAGGAAGCGGCAGGCTGGCTCTGGGCCCTGCTCCCTTTGCCTTAAAAACCTTTTCTTTTCCCTTAGAAAGAGACGCTGTTCCCTAAGTGTGGCCCAGGAGTGATGTACAAACGAGGGGGACAGAGGACAGCACTCACAAACAATGCTCCGTTCTATGGAATATTGATTAACTGCATACTGGCTGGAGACACTTAAGTGAAGCAACCTTGTGTTTTTAATATTTAAAGACAGATGTATGCTTTAAATTGGTCTCTGTTTCTTTTTAGTGTTGATACTTTGATGAGCATAACTAAACTTGTCAATTTAGAGTTTATTTTTCTATGTATACTATTAAAGGTTCTCACATGTGAAATTTTGGCAGTCTGGAATTTAAGCTTTTGAGGGGAATAAGGGTTCACTTTGTATACTATAGAAGAAAACAGCATTGCTTCATAATGATGCGTTACTTCTCAATCTTGAAAATTAACAGTGAGTAGTAACGAAAATAGTGAGGGTTAATGTATTTTTTTAAAAATAAAGACCACAACGGCAGGTTACAGGTCTCAGGTTAGCAATAGCTATGTGATCAGCAAGTTCCTAAGCCGTGGCCCTGGATCGCAGCCCTTCGCTCCCTGAAAAAGAGCTCTTCAGCGAGGTGCCAAGAAGGGCAGTGCTGGCACCAGCTACCTGACGATGCGCCTGAGTTCTCTGCGTCTGAACGGAAGGCAGAACTGGTAGACAGTCTAGTTTAGTAAAACAAGAAAAGCCCAGGGCACCAAGAATATCAAACAGGATTTGTCTGAAATCTCTCTTGGAGCAGGGCGAATTCTGACCTCTGCACAAGGACCCACGGCCAGCCGACGTGCAGACTTTCTGTAATCAGAAAACGAGACCTGGCCTGGTGGGACCAGGCTTTGTTAGGAAGAGCAGCACTGGACCCTAAAACCCAAAACAGAAATTACATGAAAAGGGCAAAGCGAGAATTGACAGTGTTTATAAACTTTAATACAGAAAATCTATTTGATATTTATTAAACTTAGTTCTCCAGCTATGGTTTGGCATTATACAAAGCATCTTAATGACACAGTAGAGTTAAAAAGGTCTTTACAAATTGAAATGTGATACCCTTGTCTCCAAATATTTTAATTGCCATAAATTTATTTAAAAATACACATTAAACGCATGTTTGACACTCTAAACTTTCTATAATCTCAATACCACAAAATACATATAATATACTATACAGATGTGGAAAAATCTAGTTAGTATATAATACTTTGCTCACCATTAACAGCTTTATTATGTGAAATGCACATACTGACTTAGAAATCCTAGCTTTTGAACCCCAAAGTACCTCTGAAATTTTAACATATTGCAACAAATAAAAATCACAGTATATAATTGAAATTTTGGTTGAAAATGTCAGATGCCCAAATATTTTGGATAAGAGAAATGTAAAACAAAGATCTGGATCATGTACAAAACAAAGGCATCCAATCAGACACTAACAGTACCTTTCTGCAGAATCAACAAGGCTTCTAATTTATCAGCGGTGCTACTTCCCCTCCAAAACCCTCCCCAAATATCAAACCATTATTCACCAAATAACTTTAATTTCAAATAAAAGGATTTTCAATAAATATATAAGCATTTCCATCCTCCATATACAAAATTTCTTAAAACCATTCAAAACGGAGGCTAGATAGCAATTTTCATAACTGTGCTTACCAACCCCACATCTGGTCCGCAAAGGCGGTGCCTTTGCAGGCACTGCCGCTTGGGCCAGCTCTGTCGGTGAGCCCTGCCCCAACCCACCCTAACCCAGCCCCAGTACTGTTGAATGCTCATGTCAATGACCTGCCAGGTGTGTGCATAAAGTTGTAAAACAGGGACACTTCTTGAACAGCAACAACAAACTCAACGGTATGGATAATCATGGCGTTGACTCGAAAGGCAGCATATCCAAAGAGATACGTATTTTTCAGAGAAGAACATAGCAGGTAGAAAATTCCAACGGTGAAAAGCTGAAAAGAAACTCCTCGTGGAAGCAGGAAGAGGTCAAAACTGAGTATTACTAAAATTTCTGAGTGGGAGTTGGTTTTTGTTTGTTTGTTCCAATGCTTATTTAGGGAGCTTTTCTACTTCTTTTTAAGAATGGCAATTTATGCTTAGCTGAGCAATGGTGGCAAGAGAGGTCATTACTGACATTCCAAAAGCCATCTTCGTTACATGATGACTGGTTGGGCTACTGCATGATGCTTAAAGCGCTACAAGACTTGGCTTAGGCTTAACTCTGATGCCTTATTCTGTGTCCAAATTCTATCAAAAAGAAGAGACTTAGATATCCTTTCCATTTCCTTTTCTGAAGGCAGTAAGTTCTTTTTAATTAACTGTAAGATTCAATTGAATAGAATCAGCAACTGCTTTATGAACTATTAAAACTTGCTTCCTGTCACTTGTTCTAGGGTCTAGGGGGTCTAAACCGCATTTCTCCTTCACTGAGTATGAGAAAGATAGGCCACAAACATGACCAATTTGGCCTGTTGTCACTACATGTTCCAAGCCATTCCATACTTAGCTCTTCAATTTATCTTACAGAATAGCAACCTTAAATGTGCAATATTCTTTATTATTGGGAAAAAAGTCTGCCTCTCCAACACACTGGTATGTGACATTGAAATGAAATCTATGTTCCACATACTTAGGGAACATGAGTTACAGGCATATATATATAGATTTGAAATGCTTTCTAAATTTCCTTAGTTTTTGTTTTTAAAAACATCACCACAATCTGCCTAAAATCAGTCATTCCCAGTAGATGTTCCCGAGACCCAGAAGCAAACTCTTTTAATTCAAAATACATGAGGCCATTTTGTCCAATTAACGACTGGAAAATTAAAATCTTTCCCACCCTGTAAGAGCCCTATTATTCTACAAAAGGGCTCAAATATATTTTAAAAGTTAATTTACTACAAATCATAGTAATTAAGCTTTAAAGATCTAAAAGGAATACACATTGCACCCTTGAACATTAATATTCAAGGTGTCAACAAGAAAGTGTCTTAGATCAATTTAATAAATAATGTGGAAATCGTTGTACTAAGCTAAAATACTAAACACACACATTTTTGACAAACTAATTTCATGTTTCATACATACATACATACATATATATAAAGCATGTGTACATCGTTTTAAAGTCCAAACTTTTTGCATACCCTCACACCTAGAAGAGCGCACAGCGTCCCTCTCCTCTGCACAGCTCGGCGTCACGGACTGGGGAGCCCCACAGCTGCTCTGAACCTCCACGGAGAGCTGCCGGCCTCCAGGGCCGGAGCGCTCCTCTACAACAGGTGCCTTTTGTAGGCGCTTGCTTCACAATGCAAGCTCAGTCAATAAAGGTAATTTCCCAAAGTGTCTGTCATTAAACACAAAATGATGCTATCTGAGCTAGCTGATTAAACCTTTCTTTAAAGGAAACAAACAACAATTAAAAACAACAGTGAGTCTAATAAAGCCACAAGTGTGTCATTCAAAGTGCGGCCACGATGCCCAAGGACGCGCCAGCGGGAGAGCCCTCAGCGCACAGGCGTGTGCGGGCGCGCGCACGTTACTCTAGACTGCTTTGACGCTGGAGAATCAGCGTAGTGATGCTCAACCTTCTCCACTGCTCAGCAACTACAACTGTACACTTATTGGAAGTATTCATTGCTTTTCAAGTCAGTTCTTGGCTACCTGCCCCCGAAAAAGGTGGCACTGAGGCAAGAAATGGGCTGAATGCTCCCAGCAAGACTGGGCCTGGGCTGGGCTGCAGCGCTTGAACGGCCTGGAGGGAAGCCCCCGCCCACAGCCCAGCCCAGGCCTGGCCAGACTACAGGGTAACAGCTTCACCCACCACAGTCTGTCCTTGGTTGCCTGTAAAGAGTCCAGTGGTGTAGGCTGCCGTCTCCTGGCATACAAGTGTGGCCTTAAAGAGCAGTCAACAGAGTAGTTGTAAATTGTTGCTATTTCTAGAATTAGCTATATATTAAGTACAAGTCTCAGACTAAGAAAGTTTTTAGCCACTTGTCAAATTCAGTTTTAAACGGCTGGAGAACACTGAAGACACTTACTGAGGAAGGAGGAATGGTCACGTGTGATGGAGCCCAAAGCATGTGCTGGAGCAGATAGAGACACAGACAGAATTTGCGAGGCGGGCTCAGGAGAGGGAGTGATATTTCCACAGACCATTACCTTAGAAATTCAATTATGTAGGATAAGACTTTGATCCATTGCCCATTACCACCTGGTGGGAAAGGCCACCACAGTGAAAAGCTTGAAGAATTCACTCTCTGAGAATTGACACAGTTTTAGAGAGAGTATCTTAAAGCAGCACCATAAAACATGTGGGAAACTCTGCTTTAACAAAATGTCAGGGTGACCCCAGAGACTCTCCTGCTGCCTCTCAGGACACACAAGAGACTAGAGCACACTGGAACTCAGGGGTGCCCAGAGGCGGCGGCTGCTGGCCATCTAAGGCTCAGGATACTTTTTCCACTTCTAGGACATCACTGCAAAGGAAGGATCAGGGTCAGAGAAGTCAGAGAAGGCCAGGACATACGTCCACTGGGTTAGCAGTGGCAAGTTTCTTACTGAAGGACTACCACAGTCACTGAAAAGTTGTCCTCTTAAGGAAAACGGTTCCTAAAACACACGAAGATTAAGTTAGAAAGATATCAGAGGCTATTTCTCCAAGGGAAAAAAGGTCAACATAATTTGTAAATATTCTTGAATCATATGCAAAAACAACTTGAGGTACAAAACAGTTAAGAAGCTCTACAAATATGAGGCCACAGGACAATGAAAGGTCTCTAGCTTCAGAAATAAGTGTAAAAGAGACTAACACACAGAGAATCCACTGCACCACTGGGCTTGGAGATTTTCTATCCCTTCTTCTCCATTTCAAGCCTTAGCAACCATCTGTAAATAGCAGGATAATCCTTTTTTCTGATTGGAGGGATTCACTTTTGGAATGGGGAGAAGGACAAACTATTTTTTGAAGCAGCATTACTCCATAGGTTAGACTAAGTCATGTACCAAAACATTAGCTTTTCTGAAAGAATTAATCTTTATGCAACCCTAAAGGAAAGTTTTAAAAGGAGAGCGAATTGAACATTGTTACTGCAGAAGACCGGCCGTATGCGTATGGGTAATCTGGTCCTAGTGTGAAACTTCGTCTGTAAACAGTCCAGAGTCTTCATTTAAAGGTAAGATTTATAAGGCACACCAGACATGATAGGGGCACTAAAAACAACATAGAGGAAATACTTCTCACCTTTGACTCCTATATGCACCTTACCGGAAAAGGTACTTTAATATACAACTCTTACAGAGCTGGCTTTTTGAAGCAATACCCCTAACTCCCCACCCCTTCCCAAGAGAGCTCACATTGAACCAAGTTAGGTACTTTTCTAGTGTGAATTTTCTGATCCCATCAGAAACATGTATCATTGGTGAGGGCCTTCATAATACAAAGGGACTAATTACAAAACAGGTTTAAAAGGAAAAATTCATCATCTCTACATCAGGCATTAGAACTCTAAGTTGTATAACAAAAGCGCGACACACCCAAGCTCCAGTCCATTCCTGTATCAGTTGCTGCATGCTCTTAGCAGAGCATCACAATCTAGTGTGGAAAAAGGGTTTTTAAATAAGAATTCTGAAGAGAGAGTTTACCCTTTAAACATCATTAATGAAAAAGATATAGGCAGCAGCTTTCAAGAGTTTGCTCATCCTTTGCTCAACACTTACTCTGTTTCAATTAAGTGTCAATTAACTAGCAACAAAAAAGAACACATGGTTTTAGTAAAATCCATAAAGTTCAAGATTGTCCTTTTATGAAACCCTTCATATATGCTTCTCCCAGAAAGTTTGCTTGCCCTCTTTTATAATGCATTACATGCAAGTTGTAGTCACCTTGTGATTGTTAGTGTTATTAACACACCTTCACAGTTCTTGAAATAATGCATACCAATTCAGACACATTTCATTTTACATCCATGTAGAATGCTATCTTCTCCTAGTTAAGTGATTTTCACATGTAGAAGAATATCCTTAATACTAAGTATAAATTCTGCATTAATAAAATTGTAGTTAAGATTTGAAATATTATCAGGTAGTAGGTATAGAAAGAACACATCTGTATTTTAGATGAAATAACTATTTCTCTTTGAAGAGCTACCACAAGAAGATATTATTAGGTAACAAAACTCCCAAAGTATATAAATAAAAAAATGCCTACATTAAACTTATGCTAAATATTTAACAGGATAAATTTATAGACAGAAATAACTAAGTTTTAAACTAGCCCCAATGTGGGAACTTACAAAAAAATAAATAGTTTTTCAATTGATTACTTATGAATTGCAACTGGAATTTCAATCTTATTACAGATCACTGAAACCATCTTATCAATATGCTGCAGGTTTAAAAGCATTTAAATAATTTTTCATATTGGGAATATTGACGGGGGTCAACTGACACGATGGCTTTGGGTTATAAAAACCAATAACACATGAGCAGGAGTGAACACCATTCCTCATTCTGAGTGCCGACCAGGTGGCATGTTATGGCAGTTTTCCTTCGTGATGTAACACAGTGTTGTGGAGAAAATCAGAGGCAACGAGAATGTGTTCAGTTCAAGATATCAACTTGGCATCCTGGCGAAGCCAGTGCAGTCCCTGCCGGGTGTAACGAACTAGGTCTGTCATGATGCTTGCGTTAAAGATGAGAGGGCCCATTACTTTATCCAGTTCAGCAAAGAATTCTAGAAAACCAAAAATATTCATTAAATGATGTACACTCTTTCCAATCACTGCTTTACAATTTTTAGTCTAGATTATAAAAATGCATTCAAATTATGAAGTCGAAAAGCACACCCTCCTACACTAATATAACTGTCCATATCTTAGAACACAGTCTCTCAAGTTGCATTTTTTTCTTAAGTCACAAAACATTTTAAATGAACTGTATGATCAGGAATTAAATGTTACACATAGAAGCAGAATTCCATGGATGGAAATTAAAAATTGTCAATATGCAGTAAATATTCTTAAAATGGAGGCCTAGTACTACAGGTATTATTACTCAAAACCTTCTCCGTGTCCTGATTTTGTATAAGAAGGATGTTTTCCCATAAGAGCCCCTGTAAGGTCAGACACTTACAACAGCCTGTACCCAAGCTTTCAGCTCTAATCATATGCCATGCAACATCGATAAATCCCATGTTTTAGACAATAGTTTAAAAATATAAGGGATGGAAATAAAAGGATTCTCCCCCTATGTGACAAATACAGGCTGATGTGCATATGAGGTGTGTGTGGAGAGGAGGGGAAAACAGCATCCTAACACTGATCCCAATGCAATGCTGGGAGAAGAGAGAGGGGTATAGATCTCAGAAGACAGAGTTGAAACACGTGTATAGAAAAAGGGGTCATCATGATAAAGACCTCAGCCTCCTCAAATAGGGCAAGAAGTAATCAAACAGTTGAGAGGAAAGGGTTCTTCTTTATAGAATGCCAGCTAATTAATGTAAAAGGAATATCAAAATAGAAAATTCTTGATGCATTTTCTATTTCCTAATGGAATAATAAATGTAGGTAATGATCATCAATGGATGCTACAAGTGTACATTAAAGTTTAATAGGGAATCTTACATCGAACTGAGTCAGGCTGACCCCACCTAAGTGAATCGATAATCTTTTTTATTATCACTAAAGAAGAGAGCCATTGCATGCCTTATACTATGATGTAACAGAAAACCTAGAGTGCCACCTATGAAACATTCTTATCTAAAATGATAAACTCGAGTCTAATCAAGCCTCAAGACGTAACTACCAGTATAAAGGAAATAAAGAAGAGAAAAGCAAGCTAAATGACACCATGAGAAAGTAAGTAGTCATATTCAGAATATGACATAGTCTATGTCCCAGTTTCCCCCTGATCATCAATGGCACAGCCACAAAAAAAAGGTGGAAGGAGGAAGATACTTAAGAGACTGATCAATGAATGTGTAGATCCTGTCTAAACCAAATGCAACTGTTAAAAGGGGGGCAGCATGTTTGAGATAACAGAGAAATTTGATGGTAGACTAGGCATAAGAGGACATAAAGGAATTATTGTTAATTCGGGTAGCCGTGATAAAGGCACAGTGATCATGTTTTTGCAAAGTCTATCATCAGCCCTGGTCCGTGCTGCTCATTTGGTCAGAGCATTGTCCCATGAACCAAAAGGTTGCAGGTTCAATTCCTGGTGAGGGCACATGCGTAGGCTGCAGGTTCAGTCTCCCATTGGGGTGTGTATGAAATGCAACTGATTGATGTTTCTCTCTCACATTGATGTTTCTCTCCCTCCCTCGTTCTCTCTCTAAAGTCAATAAGCATGTCCTCAGGTGAGGATTGAAAAAGGTCTATCACCTAAAAAGATGCGTATCAAAGTATTCAGGTAGGATGTCATGATTTGGTATTTGCTTCAAAATATTCTAGGGGAAAAGAATGGGGGTTGGGGGGGAGATGTAACATGATTAGCAAAATGTTGTGTTAGTGAAGCCAAAGCTGAGTGAAAGTTACATGGGTTCATTATATCATTCTGTTTTCTTTAGTCAATGTTGAAAAACTGTTATATGAAAAGGGGAAAAAGGAAAGGAGAGGGGAGGGGATGAGGGAGAGGAGGGGAGGAAGAATAGGAAGAGGGGAGGGGAGGAGAGGCTACACAACTCGCATTAGAGAGAAGAATGAAAAGCAAGGTAGGGGTGACTAAAGAATTTCAGATTTGTAACGGTTTCTGAGCAATACTGACAATATTTAAAATATTAAAAACAAAGTAGGTTTTAAAAACACAGCTTTATGTTAAATGTTGAGGTTCCAACTTCCTTCACCATTACCCCTCTTTAGAAATAGGAATCTTTCATATTTCATCTTTTGATCTGGTAATCAAATGTACTCTGTGACAAAAGAACACTACTACTTTGCTGTTTCTCTACAAAGGATCAACCTGAATGGATGCTACATAAAACACACACATGCCAATAGCATCTACTAAAATAACATGGTGTTTACATATTTCTCCTCTGTAAGGTCTTTAAATACTTTATAATTCTCATTGCTCTTAATTTGGGAGGTAACAAACAAAGTGCAAAGTTTCAAATGATCTAACATTAAAAAATGTTAGAGCCCGGCTGGTAGCTCATCGGTTAGAGCGTCACCCTGATATGCCAAAGTTGTAGGTTCGCTCCCCAGTCAGGAATCAACCAATGAATGCATGAGTAAGTGGAACAACAAATCTGTTTCTCTCTGTGTCTCTCTCCCTTCCTCTTTCTCTAAAATCAACAAAAAAATACTTTTAAAATGCTAGAAATCAACTCATTTTGTAGTCTCTTATCACTTTTCCTCCAATATACCTAAAAATTCCGTATGAACATATTTTTCATATCTCCTATGTACAAGATATCTGAATGTGTGTGATCCTATGCCTATAGCCACTTTTACTGTTAATCATCCTAGAACAGAACATATATTACTTTTATAGTGTGAGCTGCATTTAATATACCAGAACAAAGGCATATTTGTCTTAGACCAAAACGATTTTTAGTTTAGTTTTTGTCAAGAGTATAGTGAAAATGTGACCAAATTCAGACCATTCAATACGTCTGCTAAGCAATGGAAATCAGCAAACTGATTATAATTAACTCTAGACTAGATAATAAACTAAAATGCAGACCAGATGCTTGCTTAAAACTAGATCATAAAAGTTTCTTTTAACAATTCCACCCCATCAAAGTTTCTCCAGAGACCATCCTACCTTTTTGTTCTTTGGAAAGCTGCTCAGCTTGGTCCCAAATTTCTGTGGCATAGAGGAAGTTAGATGTGACCTGCACATAGCTGGCTGCCATCTGGTGGATTCTGTGTGGAATGGTCACTGAAGAACCACTTGCTGAAGCACTACTGGCCCCAGAAGAGTAATTTCCTGAATTGCCTGGTGACAACTTTGGAGAAACAGGGGAAGGCATCCCAACAGCTTTGCTATACACAAAGAAACAGGAGGTTTATTCATATGGATACGGTGAACGTGAGGAAATCAATGTACTATGCGCTTTTAGGAAGAGCCCACATGAAGATGTTTAAAATTTAAACTTAGAAGAGTTCCCAGACAAGTATAATTTCTTCTAAATAAGTACTTTACTCATTAAAGACCACTGTGAATTATCATTTTATCTGAACTTTTTGTTTTAATAAATGGCAAGAGAACAAGAGGCGTGAGAGAAATGCTAGCAGTTCAAAGTCTCAGTGAGACTGCCCCACTCCCACACTTCCAACGGGCATATACTTAGGTGCTTTTCAAATGGTTTTGCGAAAAGTTGGGTGGAATTAACAATTTAGCACACACACACAGTGTGGGTAGTAGATGGGAACATCTTATTTTGAATTCCATAATTTCTGGTACTTTCCTGGTTTAACCAAGTTATTCAGAGCTGACAAAGGGGTATAGCTTTCTCAGTCAACTGCAACCATCTCAAGCTTCTGTCAATTAAACATTTCTTAGAAAACACATGTTGAAAGCTGGCAGGTTCATTTCAGTAGTACTGAAGTTTGTGGAAATGCCCAAGAGCATAAAAAAGAAAAGTCAAACAAAAGTGGGGAGTGCGGAACTATTCGTTAAAAATATTTTTATCTGCACTTTTGGCACCATAAATTTGGTTAAGAAGCTACATAAAGACAAAGACAAAATGCCATTTAACACAAACATATAACTAAACGAATAAACTTAAGAAAAAGGTTTCGTGGTATTTTTCCTCCCTTTGAGGGGAGGAGGGTGGTATGAAAGCGATATGGAGATGGAGGAGAAACCACAATCATGCCTGTGTTATTAAATTCTGGTCCTGTCAAGATCTTAGTAAAGGTAAATCCACTGTGATAAAAACCCAAGTAGCTACAGAAGTCAACCTGTGAGAAGAGTAAAGGTGTGGTAAAAAACCTCAGACTTCTGCAGGTGAAATGGCCCCTTCTCTCTAATCTTTGTAAGATTATGTTCATTATCCTATTTCAATTTATAAAAATGAGAAAATATTTTAAAATAATTAGAGATGGTTTTAATTTTTTAAAAGGCTGTCATCTTACCATTTTTGCAAATTATACCCTACCCACTCTACTTTTACATAAAAATAAACTTGTCCCAAATAATATTTTATAGAATAACATTGACCTACCTTCCCAAACCAGGTGATGGTGCTTGAGAATTATTGTAAGAATTCTGTGGAGAGAATGAAATGTACCTTACAAAAAATTTTAAAGAAAACACTACCTCAGAAGTACTAAATATATTCAAAACCACTGGGCCAGAACCGATCTTAAAAAGCTTTGTAAAATTAAAAAAACAAAATATATGTGTGTGTGTGAATATGCAGTAAATTAAGTTATATGTAAGAGCTGGGGTGTTCTACAAGTCTTCAGTGAGACACAAAGAACAAGTAACACTCAGACCAATAAAGAAGAGGGGAGAGGTGAGTCATACCCCGTACAAAGGTGGCAGAAAAGAGAATGTATGTGAGCCATTAAGTTCTCCTGGAGCACAGGTTTAGGTGAACAAGACAGAGATATACTGAGGACCTTGCAGGTCAGGGTAAGAGGCTTGGACTTGATCCTCCAGGCAATGAGAAACTACTGAAGGGTTCCAAGTAATAGTTAGGGCAGGATTTGAGGTAGATTTACATATTGCTATTAAAAAAAAATCATGGAAAGACATTTTAGAAAACTGTAAGTCTAAGGAAAGATGGTAGTGAATACAAAACACCACTTTAAAAGTATAAATTAGGTTTCACAATAAAAATAGCCTACATCTAGTGAAATGTTAAGAGCTACTGCATATGGCTGCATGGGCTCTATAATCAGATATATATGTGCATTTGAAAAGTTACCAAGAAACCTCAAACTTATTTGGAAGTTCCCAAACAGCAGCTCCCCCCTCCGCCTTGCCGTGCGTGGCATGTAAAACATGAGGGCACTTTTGGAGAGGGGACAGAAGACTTCACAAGTCCGTCCCCTAGCAAACAGACCTTCCTCTTTGGCACACTTACCTTCAGGTGCTCTGTCAGTGTCTTTGAGTACTTCAGAGCATTTTCCTTCTTTAGCTTGAAGAGCCTCAGGTACAGCAAAGACTGGCATCTCAGGCTAGTCAATAGAAAAGGACAGCTTATTTACAGGACAACACATTCTGGCCTCATCTGCAGAAACAACCTTTGCATCATGCAAGAGCACAGGGCTGGCTCCTGTGAGCGGACCGTGGCCTAAGGCCAACCACACTGACTGGTGGGCAAAACCAAAAGCTGTGTTCTTAACTATGGTATGCACCCTAGGGATGAAAGGAAGGGAAGGTGACCTAGGACCAGACTCCCATTTGTTGACATTAAAAAATTAAAACTTCACCCATAGGACCCAACATGGAATTGTAACATACGCATTAAAAAAAAAAATTGCTGAGGGGCAGACTCTAGATCAAATTGTAAGTAATCTAAAATTAAACAAAACCTAGTAAATTCAACTGTAAATATTACAACCCTGAGGTAACATACGCATAAGTCTTACCATGGCTTACGAAGGCCCTGCCTCACGATTGCTGCCTGCCTCTTCAGTGACTGTCACTGCTCACTGTCTTCTTTTGGTTCCTCCATAGTTTGCAGTTTCTCTGCATGATCCAGGCTTCACACATGCGCCCTCTGCCTAAAGACTAGGTAGGTCTCCCTACACTCTACTCTTTACCATTACACACACTTTTCTTTCAAACTACTTACTTAATACTTGTGATTATTTGATTAATTTCTGCCTCCTCACACTAGACACTAGACTCTACGACAAACAGGACCATATCAGTTTTATCCACAGCTGCACTCCCAGCTGTTAAGCACAGTGCCAGGTAGAGTAAATACTTATAACAAATGAACTGCTACGTCTCCTTGGAATACAAGCAAACAAACCACATTCTTTATTCTGAGCAAGCCAACCGTTTGCTCCCCAAGGAAAGGCATATTCGTGTATGTGAATGGCAAGAGAGGATACCAAAAGAAGAGCCCAGAAAACTGACCACTCAAGACAATGAAGAGTTCTTATTAATCCCATGTTACCAAGGCTTTTGTCAAGAGGGCAATGGATCAGAGATGGACAACTATCAAAACCATCCAGTAGGAATTTTTAATTATTTTCTACTTTACCCATTAAGAAATGATTTATGACTGGGTTATGGAATACTGATTCAAGGATAACTCTCAGAAACACATACACAGCACAATTTACTATGGAAATGCCTGCCATTTAGGAGAGATTAGAATATACAACGCTTACCAAAGTACTGTGAGTCTTTTATCTGCAGCTGTAGCATCTGGTGCTAAGTAATTCTTTAGCTTCATAGTGTATCTGTGAGTTAAAATAACAACAAATGACACAAAGTATTTCAACTTGGTCTTCTGACTTTCTTACACCTCTAAACATTAGAATCTAACCTATATAAAGGCAAAACTGCCCACTGAAGTATCTAGTTCTCTTATGCAAGGACAATAAAAGATTAAGCATTCTCTTTTGCTCTATTATGTACAGTCATGTTAACGACAGGAATATTTTCATGTCATTAGGCAGCTTCATCATTTTTGCACATTGTAGTGTGTGCTCACACAAACCTAGGTGGTATACCCTACTGCAGATCTCAGCTGCGTGGTATATAGCCTGTTGCTCCTAGGCTACAAGCCTGCACATTGCTGTCCAAAACAACACAAGAGTAAATCAAGTACAAGAGAAAATGATGCAATTAAGAGAAGGTGTAAGCACAAGATGAATGAAGCAGCTGCCTGCATACTGTGACATACTGTTTTACACTAAACATTTTTTATGCTAAGTAGGAAGAGTACACTTTAAAATAATACATAAACCAGTAAGTACTATATACTGTACATAATCGTATGAGACAGGCAGTGCAGTAGGTTTATTTACACCAGCATCACTACAAGCAAAGCTTTGCACTATGACATTATCAAGGATCTACTATACTGGGAGACAGAAAATGTTCAGTTCCACTATAATCTTATGGGACTGTTGCATATACTGTCTCTCGTTGACCAAAACGTTATTATGCAGTGCATAACTATTTAGTTATATCAGCTCCTTCCTAGATAGATGAGAGAAATAATACTGCCAATGACGTGGCAAGTTTTCCCACTTACTTAATGAGCTCCACCGTCTCTGAATACATAGGGAATGGGGATTTGGATTCCTGAGCATTTTTCTCTAACGCATTCCCACATTCAATGAAAGACACTACAGCATCAAGATAGTATACAGCTTTCTCAAACCTGTCAGACTGGAGAAAGGAGAAAAAAGGTAAGGAGAGCTGCACTGATATAGCACGGAAACACACACCAAATGAAGATTTAGTTAACCTGATTAAATATATGAATGTGAGGAGAATATTTACATACCAATGCATCTGCATTGTGCTTTAACTTTTTTGCTTCTTGTAGATAATGGTCTGCTGAGTAATTTCTGCAATGCAAATTTTTAACTTAAATAATGTGGATAATATTTTTCATAAGATGACATTAGTTCATTTTAGTCTCTAACATCCCTCAGTTTTCACATCCTCAAGTAAAGAAAACAAGCCATTATTAAAACATTTGATTCAGTTTTTTTCTGATAAATGTTTCCAATGGTTAAGCGCATAAATAGTTTTGGTCAACTCATGGCAAAATTTTTCTACTTAAGAAACAGAAATCAAGCACCCTGGTTTTAAATACTAATTTACCCAAATTGTTTGAGAAATTTAGAGTAAATACAAGATTAATTAGGAGAAGTAATCTTTTATGAAAATGGAGGGAAAGCCGACATTACTCTCACACGGTTACGGAAGCCCCAATTTTAAACAGTGCCGGCAGCAGCAGTAGGGACAAGACATGCCATTCATGTGCCCCCCAGAGCCATGGAGTTAAGTCAAAGGAGCAATACCTGGGGCTAGTGGGTGCCTTTCAAATTAAAATCTGATTATTCTGTAAATTACAGCACAGTATGAATTCTTCTAGTAACTGATAGAAGTTAAAATGAGCTGCTTATGTGCTGACTGGTATGATTTTTTGAGTGCATAAAAAAACCTTATTAATCTCACCTGTCGTCAAAGGCAAGCTTTGTTCTCCGAGGCTTAGAAGCTTCAGGAGTTGGTGTAGATGTAGGACAGTTAGAGGAGCTATTTGAAGCCTTTTCCTGACCAAAAGAATATATATGTTTAAAATTGTGAGGTTAAAATTAAACTGAAAATATTTCCTGAGCCGCTAGTAAAAAGAAAACAAAACTCCATTTACTTCAGTAATTAATTTTGTTATAAAATTTTAAAATGTCAGATTATAAACATCTTTTTCATAGATTGAATTCATTTTACATAATAAAAAATTTTCATTCTACTATCAGGGGTCTACTATGCACCAGGCACTGATGGAGGCACTTGTTAAAACATAATACATGGTGTGGCTCAGTTGGTTGGGTGTCTTCCTGCAAAAGGAAAGGTCACTGGTTCGATTCCCTCTCAAGGTACGAGCATGGGTTACAGGCCAGGTCCCCGGGTGGGGCTCGTGCAACAGGCAACCAATCAATGTTCCACACATCAATGTTTCTTCTCCCTCTTTCTCCCTCCCTTCCCCTCTCTTTAAAAATAAATACAATCTTAAAAAAAAAAATTAAGACACAAACCTAACATCAAAATAGCAGCACTGCTTAAGACAAAATTTATTGTAATTACTAGCCAATAAAAACAGTAATAATAATACCTAACATTAACTATGTGCTTACTACTTACCAAGGACTAAATTAGCTAAGTACTGAGCACAGTGGTTACTCCTTCAACAACCCTGTGAAATATGTACTGCTATTAGGACAGAATAAAAAGTAGTCTCAAGGAGGTTAAGTAACTTGCCTCAAGTTCAAACAACTTTGAAGTGGCATTCCTCGAATTTGTGTTTTAAATCCAGGTCTGTCAGATTCCAGAAGGCTAGCCACTTTCTTAAACTTTATTCTGCTTCCTATCAACATAGCCCTGGGAGCCAGGGCTGTGACTGCTTCCCCATCTAGCCCTATCTTTAATAAAATGAATATACACTTTCCATAATAAAACATCATAAATAAGTAGACTTTATCCTACAAATGCATGAATGTTTCAGTTATCAGAAAACCCAGTAATAAATAATTTTACTACTGATGCTAATCTATTTAAAAGGAATCATGTAACCATTTTCTTTCTTGTATGATGAGCTTTTCAGTTCCGCTCATTACAGCTTACTTCACGGAACGAAAATAAAAGTCCTGAGGTCTGATAAAACCCTAAACTCTTCAAGGTAAAGTGTGCATGTTTATGAAATAGCTTCCTGAATATTATGTTGCAAATGTAACATTACTAGGACAGCTTGTAGACTAACAGTGCCTAACTTTAGATTTATTGAAGGAAAATTGAAGTTTCTTAAAAATAAAAAAGTTTTCCAGATATTTCAACAGACTTTATTATATAAAAATTATATGCGTGTGAAATATAAAATCACTGTGTGATGATATGGATGTTAACTAAACTTACTGTGGTGATTATTTCACAAAATATACATATATCAAATTGTTATGTTGTACCCCTGAAACTGATATAGTGTTATATGTAAAGTATATCTCAATGTAAAAAAATGATAGAACTACAAAAAAAAAAAAATCCTGTATACTTGTGGAAATAACAGGAGAGTGAAACATACTTCTCCCAGTAAACAATAGAACTGACAAAATGTCAGTCAGCCTAGAGAATGTTTGAAAATATGACAATCTAATTGAATTTTATAGAATCCTATCCTCAATAGGTGTATTACAGAATACACATTCTTTTCAAACAAATAAAGAATATTTTAAAAACCTCCCATGTGCTTTATAAGAATAAGGCACATCTTAACAAATTTTAAGCTTACTACCATGCAGATCATTCTCCAGCTGCAATGCAATGAAGGTAGAAGGACTAACAAAAGAAAACTAGAAAATCTGTATTATAGTTTGGAAACTGAGTAACACACTTTTAAGTAACTTGTTGGTTAAAGATGAAATCAAAATGAAAATTAGAAAACATTTTAAACTGTATTATAAAAACATTATGTACCAAACTGTGTGCAATGCAGCTAAAACAGAATTCAGAGGGAAATAGTCTAACTGCTTTCAGTAGAGAAAGAAAAAAGGCTTGAAATTAATTAAAAATTAATGAAGTATCCATCTTTAAAAGTTAGTAAACAGAACAGCAAAACAAACAAAAAGAATATAAAAGGAAATTTATAAACAGTATAAATTAATAAAATAGAAAACAAAATAAACTACAGAGAATAATCAAAAACAAAGGCTGTTTTTTGGAAAGACAAGTAAAATTGTTAGGTTTCTGATCAGAATGATAAAGCAAAAAACAAGAGATGGCACACTGCTAATATTAAGAATATAAGAGGACTATAAGTACAGATGTCATAGGTAGTAAAAGCACAGTGAAACACTATTAATGAAAAGCTGTATGCCATTTTCATAAATTTGAAAATATGAGGAAATATCTATAAAAATAAGATAAAAATTACGTGTAATTTTGGTCTGCCTTATTAGTTCATTTTTCTTTAGTTGATATAAGAAATAGCCTATTTTCTAACTAATTTAAAGATTTTTCTTTAGCCCTGATTAGAGCATTGTCCTGATGCCTAGCATTGTGGGTTCGATCCCAGGTTGAAGCACATACAGGAATCAACCAGTGAATACATGAATAATTGGAACAACAAACTGATGTTTCTCTATCTCTCTCTTCCTTCCTCTCTCTCTCTCTAATCAGTAAGAAAAATAAGACAAAACATACTTTTCTTTAATAAACCCATATACAATGGTTTAAATTGGAAATTGCCAAGATTAACAGTAACAATTTTAACTGGTAAGTACTGTAAGATCTTGAAATTAAAGTGATCAGGGTCTCTATTTTGTAGTTTGTCAATTAACAACAAAGTATAACAATAAATAACTACATTTGATTCAACAAATATTTTCTGATTACCTATTAAGTTCAACACTGGATAAAATACAAAACAAGTAATATACAAATCCCTGCTTTCGAGAAGCTAACAAACCAGTAAGAAGAAAACAGGCAATGAGTTTTATCTATGAATAACAGAAGCAAATGAATGGTGAGCTTATTAAATGAGTGCTTAAACAGAAAAGAAAGATAACAGATTTCAAGAAATAAGCATACGGGCTTCAATTCCTACAGTTAAAGGGGAGGTGAGAAATGGAGAACGGGCCAATGGGCAGGGAACGGAGATCTGGAGCAGCGAAGGAAGCCGAGACGCTCAGGTTCCCTGGGGACTCCAGGACTGACTGACTAAACCACTACAGATGGGTGCCCAGCTGGAGAAAAAGCCTTCTTTATATCTCCATCTGAGACATTCACAATTAAAATGACCTCAATTTAAAAGGCTTAATTACCACTTTTTTTTTTTTAATTTTAGATTGTATTTATTTTTAGAGAGAAGGGAGGAGAGGCAGAAAGAGAGAGAGAAACATCAATGTGTGGTTGCCTCTCACACACCCCATAACAGGCAACCTGGCCTGCAACCCAGGCACGTGTCCTGACTGGGAATCAAACCAGCGACGCTTTGGTTTGCAGGCTGGCACTCAATCCACTGAGCCACACCAGCCAGGGTTTAATTACCACATTTAAAAAGCATGATTAACGAAATGCCTTCAACAGTTTAATTTTTCAACTCTCAAACCTTTGTTTACTTAAGTTACAAATAACAATCCAGTGAGTTATATTCAATAAAATCTAGCTACTAACTTTGTCAGAGAGTTTGCTCCTGGTTCAGGACAGTTTAGAAGCAATGAAAATAACCTGGTTAAATAAACTGAGGATGACAGATCAAAGAAGGTTTTTCAAGGCTCCTTCCACATACATAGGAATATTCCCCTACATATGATCATGCTCTAGGAATAACTGCGGTGTTTAGCTCAGTTAAAGAATTTTTTCTTCTTCATGAATCAAAGCCAAATGGTTGCTGTCACTTTATGTAATAAAACTTGCTTGTAAAATCCAATTTAAAAAATTCCAAAACCACTTTCAAACCATAGAGAGGCAATTGGAACTATTTATAATTAGATCATAATCAACTGTTTATCCATAACCAACTTTTCCAACTAGGCATGTGGCCAGCTGACTTGCTGCTTTATGGTCTTAAATCACTGCGTAAGCTTATTATCAAAAACATGATGTTTTGAGAATAAAAATGCACAGCCCTATAAATTTAATGAGATGTTTACAAAATTTTCAAGTCACAGTGTCACTCTGGACAAGTCACATGACAATGAAATCGATTTTCAAAAGACTCAGGCCCCCAGTGTCTTACCTTGACCTCCTTAGAGCTGCTGGAAGTCTTCCCTTCAGTTTTCTTCTGCTTTGACGTAGAGGAACTGTTTTTGCTGCTGCCACTATTCTCTTTGTTGCTGTTATTACTTGACTTTAGGGATGAAGACTGACTAATAGTCCTCTTCCGAGAGCTGTGCTCTGTTTTTGAATCTTTTGAAGGGACAGGCCCAGCAGGGGAAGGCAACAAATCCTTTTCTTTTGACACGCTCTGCTTAGATGACCTGCCAAACCAAACGAACGCCCTCATTTCTCCACACAGTCATAGGGGTGACGGAATTTATTCATTTCTCTTTGCCTGCTTTCAAGACAAATTTGTTTTTCCCTATAAGATTACTAGGACACATGATTTTTGCAAAACAAAGCTGTAAATTTCATCAGGGCATGCCTCCTGCCTGGCTTTTCCCCCCATGGTTGTATACCCAGTGCCTAACCCTCGGCCTGCCAAACAACGAGTATTCAATAAACATTGGCTAACTGAACAAAAAGATGAAGATAAAAATGCTCACAAATTAGCAATTAGTCTCCTGCAAGTTACAGGTAAGCCTGTCATCTAGCCAGAGAGTGGTAAAGCCTTACTTTAATTTTTATCCTATACTTACCCCTAGTCCACTAAAAAAAGAGCAGAGGAAGACTGAACCTTAAATGCTTCCCATCCCTATTAGCTAAAAGCAAAAGGTCCCACTATTTGGTATGTGTATTTATGTATGTATGTGTGTGTATATATATGTATAAAACATATACTTGCTAAGAGACATTCTAAGAGTATGTTAGAAAGTACTCAATAGCAAAGGGCATATATAAACATGCATGTAACATGTTTTGTGCACGTACTCTCTGCTGCTGGATGGCTTGTGGCCTGCAGAATTCTTGTCCTCTATTTTGGGTTTCTTGCTCTCATTGGCTCGGTTATCATCTTCATTCTGGATAAAAAACAGGAAAAGAGTTGCCAGGTTTGAATTTTATATATCTAATTTTAGTTTCCAGAACTAGGCACCCCTGAAATAGTTTATCCCTGATAAAACTTCAACAAGAAGACAAACGTGAAGTAAAAGAACTCATTTAACCAGTGTTCAGTGAATTAGGTTTAAGGCTCAGCAGAAGTCTCCTATTTTAGATAAACAGAGCCCAAATATTAAGACAAATTTCCTGTAGTCTTTTAGATGGCATCTTTTCAGACTAATTATTTCAGGGGGAGGGAAATGAAATTATAATTAAGATGTAATTCACACACTATAAAATTCACTCTTTAAAAGCACACAGCTCAATGGCTCTTAGTTATTCACAAGAGGTTGTACAACCACCACCACAAACAATTTTAGAGTATTTTCATCATCTCAAAGACACCCTGTGCCTATCTACAGCCACTCCCCATTGTCTTCACCCCCAGACACTAGCAATGGCTAATCTATGCATTCTGTCTTTATGAATTTGCCTATTGTAGACATTTCATATAAATGGAACCATATAATATGGATGGTTTTTTGTGTCTGGCTCCCTTCACTTAGCCCAACATTTTTAAGGTTCGCCCACGTTGCAGCATGTATCAGTACTTTATTTCCTTTTGTGGCTGAATATACTCCACTGTATGGATAAACCACGTTTTATTTATCCACTCATCAGCCGATGGCCATTTAGATTGTTCTCCGCCTTTAGGCTAATACAAACAGTACTGCTAAGAACATTTAAGTACAAGTTTTTGTGCTGATGTGTTTTCATTTCCCTTGGGTATATATACCTAGAGTAGAATATCTGGGACATAACACTCACTTTTTGAGGAACTACTAAACTGTGCGAAAGCTGCTACATCATTTTACATTCCCATCAGCACTGTTTGAAAATTCCAATTCCTCCACATCTTCAACACTTGCTACCATCCATCTTTTTGATTGTAAGCCAAGCCTAATGATTTTTTTAAAAAAGATTTTATTTATTTATTTTTAGAGAGAGGGAAAGGAGGGAGAAAGAGAGGGAGAGAAACATCAATGTGTGGTTGCCTCTCATGTGGCCCCACCTTGGGACCTGCTCTGAAATCCAGGCCTGTGCCCTGCTGGGGATCAAACCATCGACCCTTTGGTTCCCAGGGCGGCACTCAACCCACTGAGCCACACCAGCCAGGGCATGATTTCTGAAAAACTTTATTTTGCTAAAACAAAACCTATGGACACATCAATAATTGCCAATACTATGTTCCTGGGTGAATCTAAGTTTTCCTGTTTGGTATTTGCTTTATAATATCCAGGCACAGGACTGCAAGAATGTTTAAAACATGCAATAACTGACTATTTAAGTCAGAGCACTGACCTCTTTTCCCTTAGACTGTCAAATAAAAAGATGACAATAGCCAACTAAACAATAGCCATCTGGTATGAATGATTCAAAATTATACCTATTTGTTCTGTCAGACCAAAAAAAAAACACCCCAAATAACATATTTTTTGGTGTGCCACAGAACTTTTGTAATTAGTTTATGTGTGCCATGAGATGAAAATGGCTGAAAATTGCTGCCCTACACAAATGATTGAAGATGAACATGTGAAGATATGAGAAAAAGAAAATCTACATCCCTCACTACCCTTGGCTGGGTCTCCTGATACTATCATCTGCTTAATCTTTAGGAATTACCCAACACAATTTTACCAAAGCCACCACTGTCAAAAATTATCACCAAGTTTTCTGGTGTTATGTATTTTATAGAATCAAACTTTAACTTAGAAGTATTGATATAGAAAACTTAGGAGGAATACATACCAGTGAGATGTAAGGGAGGGAAGGAGATATGGGACACTTCTTTTAGAGGAAGGGGATGTTTTCTAATAATATCTTTTTAAACAAAAGAGTAAACAGGACCTTCATTTTCTCTATTACATTGTAAGCATTTGAAAATCTTATAAAGAACATATAATACGTGTTAAGCACAAAAGGACCATCTTTTTATTCCATACCTTAGTTTTCTAAAGAGCAGAGCCTATCATATACAAGCTCTCATTTCATGTAATTCTATGAATCAAGTCCCATAATCACATCCAAAAATCAAAGGTTGTGGGCTGTAGAGGCCAGCAGCCTGAAATAGCTTACTAGTTGAATAAAGCATCCCTCTACTACAATAGTGGAAACTTATTAGCTGCAGCACTGATACAGTAAGCTTCAGTTTTCTAGAAATTCAAAATTTAAAATACCTTCAACAAAAAATAAGGAGAGTAAAGTATTATTCTAGTTTGTCCAAATATACCTCATCATCTACACATAGTACTGTTTTGAGAGAGGAAAAACCTCTAGCTCACCTCATTTTAAGAAAAGCTGTATTCTTCCTATCCTTCTATGTGAAATACTTAAGGTCAACTGGGATTGGGGTTTTGTTCCAAGACCACCTGGTACCTATCTCTTCACCTGCTCATGCTTTCAGTCTTTTACAATTATATTCACATCTATGTATCAAGAAATTACACTACTCTTCAAAACAGATTATTAAAATTAACTTTGCTCTAAAAATTCTCCATTAGCCCTGAATGGTGTGGCTCAGCTGGTTGGTTGTTAGCCCACAAAGCGAAAGGTTCAATTCCTGGTCAGGGCACATTCCTGGGTTGCAGGTTTATCCCTGGTTCACGTTGTGTATGAGGCAATGGATTGATGTTGCAGATTTGAGTGTTAGAAGGGGCAAAGAGCTGGGGTATAGTTATGGATAGTGGATTGCTGAAGTTCTTAAGGACATGTCAGAATCAGTGAGTCAATTTTTTAGCTGGGATTAGTGATTTACAAAATGCGTCTTGGTCTGAGTATAAAAGAGAAGTGTGACAACCTGGAGAGTACGTATCCCAAATAAAGACAATTTGAACCAAAATCTGAAGGATGCTGTAAAGGCCAGTTTGCAACCTCTGCTTTAACTCTCATCTCTACACGGGCCAGCTCACACTCTGAACAGAAGCACTGGCTCATCTGTGTCCTGATCAGCATCTATACTGCTTGACGAAAGGAGACAGGGAGAGAGAGGCACAGTGGTCCGCAGGAGGCTGTTCTGTCTGTAATCTCAACTGGGCCTTGGGCTTACCCTCTAGCTCCCTCATAGCTATGACTCAACTAGTTATTTTTGGCTGAGATTTCCACTGCATTTTAGATTCCGATGTTTAAAAACAAAAACAACAGAACCTTTTACAAACCTTATGTTTCCTCTTGCCTTTGTTGGAAACTTTTTCTGAGGCTTGTTTCTGAGCCTCTCTTGTGTGCTTCTCTGGCACATTTTTCTTTTCCCCTTTGGGCGGCTCTGTTTCTTTGTAAGGCTTTCCTGGTATTCTAGTCAAGAGATTCAGGTCAATCTTCACAATAAGTGGATACCTGTCATCAGGCTCACTAAGGGGTGAAAGAAGTTCCTTCTCTTCCATAGGAGAGAACATTCGTTGCCGAAAAAAGCTATCTTCTTCCTCCACTGAGGAGGGTTTAACGGGAGTCCTATTACTCTCAGGGTACTTAGGAGTTTGTGAGGAAGGAGGAAGGCTCTCGCTTTCATCCGAATCTGAGGATGAGGTATCTGTTTCTATGATTTCCCTTGACTTCTGGGAAGATTTACTTGTTGACTTGTATTTCTTTTTCTCTGCCGAAGGGCGAGGGGAAGATTTGGACTCCTTTTTTATGTTGGGTTTCCTTGAGCCTTTGGTGGCTGCCTTGTGTCTGCTGGAGGGCATGCTGGCAGCCATGTCTACAGGGGTTTCACTTTCTATCTTTAAACCTCCGCGGGGCTCTTCAGCAGCTGCCTTCTCGGCTTTTTTGGGTTGTTTTTTGCCTACAGTTCTTCTCTGCGTTGTACTGTCACTCTGTGCAGGAGACTTCTGCCTCCCACGCCCACTTTCTGATCCCTTTTGGACAGTTTTGGAGTCCCGTCCGGGGGTAGCAGAACTCGTTTCTTTAGGTCCACCTGGATCAGTGTAGCTATTCCCAGCGCCCTGTTCTCGGCCTTCCTTTTTATACCCTTGAGATGATGGGATGTTACTGTCCACAGAAGAAGCTGGTGACACTTTATGTGGGTTCACTTTATTTAACCAATTATCAAGTTGCCATTTGTTTGTTGGTGGTGGTTCAGGCTGAAAGAGAAGTATGATTTTATTAATATTGTAGCTTTCTCCTTCCTTTACAATCTCAGGAAGAGGAAAAACACAATGCCTAATGGTATTTGTTTTTCATAGTTTTGACTGAACCAAGGCAAAGGACTGAGTACAGACTATTAGGTCTAACCAGCTGAATGAGAAGATAAGCTTAATGTTATAGATGGCCTTTAAATATTAAAGATTCCTGTCAGGAATCCATTTTCAAAGACAAATTTTGAAAGACCATATAGTATCCAGAAAGTAAACAAACGATATAGATACCAAGAGAGATTTTTAATCACATTTTATCAACTTACAGTAAAATTATACTATAAAACTCTTTTTAGCCACAATAACTATATACTATGAATTACCATGTTAAGACACAAAATAAAGCCCAAACAAAAAAATATCCAGTATTTTTATGACTTGAAATATGACTTCAAGTAGTTCCTAATCTAGACTAATTGTTCAAATAACAGGGAAACCGAAGTACCTAGGTGACTTCCAAGATATACAGTTCAATTTCTTTTTGTCAAAACATGTACCCTTCTTCCCTTCACCTTTGATATTTGAATCAGGTTTCACCTGGCCACCACCAGGGGCGTGAGAGGGCCCAGGGACAGAGTCCCGCCTCCCTCTCACCTCAGGAGACGCACTCTGGGAGGGCTCGTTTGCCTCGCTGTCACTGGAACTACTTTCACTCTCTGAGTCCGATCCAGAGCTGCTTTCAGATCCACTGTGGCTGCTGGAATCATCCCTGGAGTTATCTGCTCCTTCACTATTATGGTGTGAAGGTTCAGAGTTACTAAAAGAGATAAAATATATAAATGACCAAAAGTCTTTTTTTTTTTTTTTTAAACCAGGAACAGGAAAACATTCAAATCTGGCCACCAACTTCAAGAAATAAAATGATGCCTACCTTCCTGGTGTGCTCCTTGGCATTGTCTTATCACAATCCTAAAATTAAAACATGAAAGGTAATCCAATGAATTAATAAATAACACCTTATTTGCTTAATGTGAACAATTATCTGAATGTTTCATGGGAAAACTGGCTTCTCTAATGTATGCATCAATGTTAAGTAACACTTGCAACATACTATTTTAACCTGAAGAATAACTAATTGCCAGGATAAGACAAAAAGCTTTGTTAATAGGTCTTGTCAACAATCTCGTGCTTCATATGTATGTTTTGATACATGGTAAGTATTAAGGAAAAGCTAATTTTTTTTAAAGTAAAAAGAAAACACTGGAGGTTTACAGATAGACCAGAAAACTACAACATTCCAATGTAGGAAAGTAGGATCATAGTAACTGGATCATAGATGTATTCTTCTATTATAATTCTTATTAAAAACCAATGAAAACAATTACTGCATGAGGCTGGCAAAATCATGGAGGAGTAGACACACCTGTTCCCCATCACTGTCTTCACTGCTGCTCAGCTTTAAGTCATCTTTTAACATACTAGAGGGAAAAGGCAGAAAGTTATTATTGTTAGAACAGTTTATTATGGCATACCAAAGGATTAAATAGCTACTAAGAATTCTAGAAATAATCACTGTTGTAGCCAAAGATTCAACTGAAAAACAAAAAAAATCAGTCAGTCGTCTTCTGTCTGGTTTGGTTCACATCCAGAGTAAAACCTCAGAAATAAGTAATTTAAAGTTTTAGAAACTCTAACTTTTCCAAAGTAAAATATTAATCTATCTATTCTAATTAAACAAAAGCCACCTTCTATTAACTTTTATACTCACTTTTGTTATCTCTAATTTTTCTCTAATTGCATACGCACACTCATTCATTATTAAAACAAATTATCATACTCAGTCCACTAGAGAGAGATAACTCCTCAAAAGAGGGAAGATAAAATGAAAGCATCAGCAATTCTCCTATATCGCCCCAATGTTCCGTGAAGAGATTTGTACAACTGGGTAAATATGAAAACCAGAACACAAAATCAAAGTTCTAGTTCATAAATGCCTCATTATGAAAGATGAGTCCCCTGTACAGAAGTAACAAGTATGGGCAAAAAACTTGGCTATATTGTAGAATGAACATGTATGTATTAAAAATAAACTCCAGCCCTGGCTAGTGTGGCTCAGTGGTTTGAATGTTGGCCTGCAAACCAAAAGTCTCCAGTTCAACTCCCAGTCAAGGGCGCGTGCCTGGGTTGCGGCCCAGGCCCTCGGCAGGGGGCGCATGAGAGGTAACCACACATCGATGTTTCTCTCCCTCTCTTTCTCCATCCCTTCCCCTCTCTAAAAATAAATAAAATCTTTTAAAAAATAAATATTAAATTCCAGATTCCAAATCTTTATTAATCAAATTCAAAACAATTAAAAAAACACCAAGATACATTTTTCTTAAGGCCATAACGTCAAAATTAAAATTTAAAAATGATAATTCGGAGGACTTCCAGCCAAGATAGAGGCATAGGTAGATAATACTTTGCCTCCTTGCACAATCAAAGTAAGGGAAAAAACAAATTTAAAAACAAAAAATAACCAGAACTGCCAGAAAATCAAACTGTATGGAAGTCCGACAACCAAGCAGCTAAAGAAGAAACATTCATCCAGACCGGTAGGAGGGGTGGATACAGGCAGCAGGGCGGCGAGGACGCATGGCAAGGCAGCGGCTGGCGGACCGGGCAGGTGAGGCAGCAGCTGGCGGACTGGGCGGTCCCATATTTGTGTGCAGATAAACCGGGAGGAACAGCTGGGGAGCAAGACAGACTGAGCACCCAGGGTTCCAGAGCAGGAAAAGCAAGCCTCAAAACCTCTGGCTGTAAAAACCTGTGGGGGTTGAGGCAGCAAGAGCAACTCCCAGCCTCACAGGAGCGTCCACTGGAGAGGCTCACAGGGTCCTAGAACGTACACAAATCCACCCGCCCAGGAATCAGAACCAGAAGGGGCCAATTTGCTTGTGGGTAGCAGGGGAAGTGACTGAAAGTCAGCAGAGAGCCAAGGAAGCGGCACCGTTCCCTCTTGGACCCCTCCCCCAAATACAGCGTCACAACTCAGCGACCTGCGTTGCCCCCGCCCTGAGGAATACCTAAGGCTCCGCCCCTTCCAACCTAACAGGTATGCTGAGACAAAGAAATATGGCCCAAATGAAAGAATAGATCAAAGCTCCAAAAACAGAACTAGGGGATGAAGAGAGAGCCAATCTATCAGATGCAGAGTTCAAAACACTGGTAATCAGGATGCTCACAGAAATGGCTGAGTATGGTCGCAAAATGGAGGAAAAAGTGAAGGCTACACAAAGTGAAATAAAGAAAAGTAAATATAAAGGGAACCAACAGTAAAAGGGAAGGAAACTGGGACTCAAATCGATGATTTGGAGAAGAAAGCGATAAACACTGAACCAAAATAGAATGAAGAAACAAGAATACAAAAAAATGAGGAGAGGCTTAGGACTCTCTGGGACGACTTTAAACGTCCCAACATCTGAATCATAGGGATGCCAGAAGAAGAGGAAGCAAGAAATTGAAAAGGTATTTGAAAAAATAATGAAGGAAAACTTCCCCAATCTGGCAAAGGAAATAAGACTTCCAGGAGATTCAGGAAGCTCAGAGGGTCACAAACAAGTTGGACCCAAGGAAGCACACACCAAGGCACATCATAATTACCTTACCCAAGATTAAAGATAAGGAGAGAATCTTAAAAGCAGCAAGAGAAAAGTTACCTACAAGGAGCTCCCATAAGCCTATCAGCTGATTTCTCAAAAGAAACCTTGCAGGCAAAAAGGGGCTGGCAAGAAGTATTAAAAGTCATGAAAGACAAGGACCTACCTCTGAGGTTACTCTATCCAGCAAAGCTATCATTTAGAATGGAAGGGCAGATAAAGTGCTTCCCAGATAAGGTAAAGTTAAAGGAGTTCATCATCACCAAGCCCTTATTATATGAAATGTTAGAGGGACTTATCTAAGAAAAAGATCAAAATCTATGAACATTAAAATGACAACAGACTCACAACTATCAACAACTGAACCTAAAGAAAACAAAAACAAAAACAAACTAAGCAAACAACTAGAACAGGAAGAGAATCAGAGAAATGGAGATCAGAGGGGAGGGAAAGCAGGGAGAATGTGGGAAAAGGTACAGGGAATAAGACGCATAATTGGTAGGTACAAAATAGACAGGAAGAAGTTAATAACAGTATAGGAAATGGGAAAGCCAAAGAACTTATATGCACAACCATGGACATGAACTAAATGGGGGAGATTGCTGGAGGGAAGGGGGTACCAAGCAGAGGGGGCAAAGGGGGAAAAATTGGGACAACTGTAATAACATAATCAATAAAATATACTTAAAAACAAATAAATAGGCTTTTCTGTACACACACATGCACAAAATAAAGCCAAGGAATTCCAGCTTTACCTTATTTAAAAAAAAAAGTAAAAAATGAGTAACAGACCATAATGCACTCCCTGCATTTTTACAGAAGAGGAAAAATTAATACAAAGTGTAGGGAGAACTACAAGTAGAAGAAGTTTTAATTTCTCATTACTAGTAGTTCCATTATTTTCCTTCTTAAAATTTCACAAGTGTCCAATCAGTGGAAGGAAAATCTTCTTTCATTCTAATAACTACTTACACTTTCTCCTCAAAGTTTAACATGATTTTCTAAATCTGACCCCAAATTCAGAGTATCACATAAAAGTTCACACAGAAATAAAGTACCCAAATAATTATAAAATTATGAAAAGTGTTTTCAGGCCAGCCCAATTAAGTGGGACAGAAAACAAGAGTTTTCTTTTGGACAAGGGCTTAGAGCATCTCCATGACTGATTTCCTATAAGCAAACAGCTTACTTTGAATTCCCTCAGCTCTTATGATTTGACACGTGAACAGGTCTAAGTTTTTACCAAACTACTCAAGGTCCTGTTTCCTTTTCCCTCAGCAACCACAGTGATGCACACGTATACAGTAGGCTCCCAATAGCTCTTTACATATGAATAAATATGACAGAAACATAGTTTGAATTCTTCAGCAGTAATGTGGGATTTGTTGAACTCATATTTTCACTCTCACTCAGGTCTCCCCATGGTCATCTGAAGAGGCTGAGGTTACCAGTATAGACTGAGGTTACGGCACGGAGCTGGCACTATTTCTGGCCACAGTCTCTCTACAACTTTGTTTTATTCACTGAGATGATATGTGGTCTCAGGAATTCAGGAGTTCATTCTTTAACCTGGAATTTACTACCGTATTGAATTCTGATGTATACTCCAGGTTCCATTACAAAATAAAAGCAGGGAAACTTAGTAACAGTACAAACTACACTGCTTTAATAGTCTATATTTTGTAGTTAAATGGAGGGCCTATGAAGAAGAATCCTGTCTTTTTTAATGTCTTTTTTATTAAAAAAAAAACTTCACACACACAACAGAAACACACATCTCAGAGAGATGGAGAAAAACGTGTAATCTCAGACAAAGGTAAGCAAACTATGGCCCACAAACCAAATTAAGTCCATTACCTATTTGTGACAAAAGTTTTGTTGGAACGCAGCCACAGGCTATGGCCACAGACACCCACGGTCTATGGCAGCTTTCACACTATAATGGCAGAGATGACTAGTTGGGAGAGAGATGATCTGGACCCTAACGCCTAAATATTTCACTATCTGGCCCTTTACATAAAAGTGTGCCTACCCCTGCCTTAAAAGACTAAGTACATATTCCTAAGTATTGTTCTAAATATCCAGACACTACATTTAGATGTTTAGCAAAAAAGACAAACATTAAACTTATTAACCAATAAACTTACGATTTAGACTGATGCCCATTTGAGGTTTTAGAAGGAGGATTGTATCTTTCTAGAATAAAAAGAATGCAGAAATCAGCAACAGAAGTAGGGCTGCTCAGATTGTAAAATATCTATCAATATACCCTTAAGAAAATATAAATCAAAACAATGAGCTATAATTCTTTATCAAATTTGTAACACTTTAAATAAGACCGATAATGACACACTGGTGGAAACAGGCATGCTCACAGGCTGTTGGTAGAACTACAAACTCATGTAATCTTTTTGGAGGGCATCTGGTAATATTATCTTAACAATACTGTTAAATGCACATAACCATTGACTTAGCAATTATAATAAAAGGAATTTAACCGTACACATATATCTGGAAGAATACATAAACATACACATGGATGTTTATTACATAACAGTATAGTTTGTAACAGCAAAATCTGGAAACAAATGTCCAAGAGGGGACGACTGAAGCAAATTATGGTACTTACATTCAATGTAACACAATTTTAATGCTAAAAAGAATGAGCTAGAGCTTTATACTGATACAAAAAAAGCTTTTAAAATAAATTAAGTGAGCAACACGGGTAACAAAGAGAAGGTGCAGCTTATGATTCCATTTTCCAATAGTTAGCTTTGGGGAGAGAAAATAGAGGTTGGGTGTGAAAGTAAGGATGAGGCATTCTTAAAATATTTAAGAGAAAAAATGTAAAATCCCTGGTCTATAGCTAGCTACTTCCTGTATATTCATAACGTCAGGTCTCTTTTTCCTATAACAGCTTTAACACAGAAGAAATGGATATACAGTTAAAATTTGTTAACATTAAAAGGGATATTCTTCTAGTTTCATCTTTAAGATCACTAAAGGTAACACACTAAGTGTCAAAAAGTTCCATATTTTTACCTCCCAAAATAGTTTATTACCAGTATAAATCTTACTTAAGAGGGTATTACTCTTGGCAAAGAGAACATTTGTTTTCTTACAGAGTTATACAGTGAAATCTAGACATTTGCTACAGATTCTCCCCTTACCTCCAACCTCCCCACTATCAGATCTTAGGACCAGGCGTGAATTCCCGAAGGCTCTCTTCCCCTCAAACAAGGTCCTCTGAGAGGCCAACAGAGTGGTGTGGAGGTAGGAGAGGGTTATGTAGCAAACAGCAGGTTTTCTTCCCAGACCAAAGGAGTAAATACATAAATACAGGAAGAGAAGAGCCATTGTAAGGTACAATGATCCCTTCTTACTTGGAGTATTGCTATCATAGGACCAAGTGTCTTCATGAAAGAGATGGAAACACAGGGTGGCTCTTGGGTTTACAAAGTGCCAATCAAACAGAATCCATGAGCTTTTTAGCTCAAATACTTAGTAATAAAAATAGTTAATTGTGCCCGCACTGTTTTGGCTAAGTTGGTTGGGTGTCGTACCACAAAGCAAAAGGTTGCTAGTTTGATTCCCTGTCAGGGCACATGTCTGAACTGTAGCCTGGTCCCTGGTTGGGGCCGTGAAAGAGGCAATGATGGCTGTTTCTCTCCCACATCGATGCTTCTCTCCCTCCCTTCACCTTTCTCTAAAAATAAATAAAATCTTAAAAAAAAAAAAAGTTAACTTTGCTCTCCAACGGTCTGTAATTCTTCATTTTTAAAGCATATCAAGATTCAGTTCAACCCACTTCTAATCATCAAATCATAAAAACTGGAATAAGACATGCAAACAATTATTAAAGCAATATATATTACCAAGAGAAATGAATGCTCAAGAAAACCAAGAGGAAAAGAAATACTCACTTTGTTCTCCAGGGCCGAAGTTGGACTGCTGAGACTCCTAAGATAAAGGGGATATAAATTATATAGTAACGTTAAGTGAAAAAGTCTCATTAATGAATACATGCTTCAAATTACATAATTCCAGTTAATTCAATGAATTATGTTGAGTTCCTAAGAATACATAAAAAAAAGAAAAAAATTAATGATTCCATCTGATCAGCCTCAGCAATTTTGTAGTCAATAATGGACTTTCTCAGCGCTTAACACAAAAAGCAAAAAGCAACCTAATAGTCTTTATCATTCTTTTCAGTAGTATCCATGGTACTCCTATCCTAATTTAGAGCACTAGAAGAGCAAGTAAGATTCTTGGTTTTGCCCTGGCCGGGTGGCTCACCTGGCTGGAGCGTCATCCCGTGCACCAAAAGGTTGCAGGCTGCTTCCACGGTCAGGGCACATACCTAGGTTGCGGATTTGATCCCCAGTTGGGGCCCGTACAAGAGGCAACCGATTGATATTTCTCTCTCACACTGATCTTCCTCTCTCTCTCACTCTCAAATCAATAAACATATCCTCGGACAGGGATTAAAAATAAAAAAAAAAGATTCTTGGTCTTAAGAAAATGTTAAAAAAAAATTTTTTTAAATGCAATACCAAAAATTGTATGCTAGGGTGAATATAGCTGTACAACCTATACAGAGTCAAAATACACTTTTTTTATAGACCAAAAAACCCTACATGGTATTCCCATGTCATTTTACCTCATTTCTCTCTCTGCTCCCGGAATCTTACAATTAGCAACTTGAAGAAATTATCATATATCTCTTTATAAGCCCCGTACTAACACAGCGCCTGGTACGAGGAAGCACTAGTAAAAAGAAAGCCGAAATGCAGTGTCAGTGAAACATGAGTTTCTAAACTCAAGTGTCACGATCAGAATAGCTGTTTCACATGTGTAAATTGTCCATTTTTCTAGGTTAAGTCTCTGGTACACTATATAGTACTAAAATTACACAAACATCCCTAAATGCCTATTTAAAAATAAGCACAATCTACCTTTAACTACATAATTATCTGTGAAATAGAAATCCAAACAGTATGAAAGCTAAAATACAGTTTTGCTAATAAAAAAAAAGTTATAAACCTACATCTGTGGTCCACTAGTATTCAACAAGGGTGTCATGACCAATCAGGGGGAAAGAACTGTCTTTTCAGCAAATGGTGCTGGGACAACTGAACAGCCATATGCAAAAGAACGAAGTAGGATGCTTATTTTAGACAATATAAAAAATTTAAATTGAATCAAAGAGCTAAAACTACAAAACTCTTAGAAGAAAATGTAGTGTCAAATCTTAATCACCTTGGATTTGGCAAAGAATTCTTACATATGACACTAAAAGCACAAGACACAAAAAACCAAATAGTTAACATTAGAATTCATCAAAATTAAGAACTTTTGCGCCTCACAGGACACCATCAAGAAAGTGAAAAGACAATCCTCAGAACAGGGAGAAAATATTTGCAAATCATATATCTGATGAGACTGGTACCTACAATACATACAGAGTGCTAATCAGTTAACAATAAAAATACAAATAACCCAACTCTCTCAGGTCCTCTCTTCCAAGACGACCAAGAAAAAGAAGAAACCACAGGCGTGCCAAAAGAGGCTGTGGCCATGTGCAGCCTATTGCACCAACTGTACCCAATGCATGTCCAAGGACCAGGCCATTAAGAAGTTTGTCATTCGAAACAGAGTAGAGGCCACTGCTGTTAGGGACATTTCCAAAGCGAGTATTTTTGACGCCTATGTGCTTCCCAAGCTGCCTGTGAAACTGCACTGCTGTGTGAGCTGTGCCATTCACAGCAAGGCCGTCATGCATCATTCTTGTGAACCCCTGAAGGACCAAACATCCCTACCCCGATTCAGACCTTCAGGTGTTGCCCCACAACCTCCACCAAAGCCTATGTAGGGAGCTAAGACCTTAAGGACTGAAGTAAAGTTCTCTGGAAAAAAATGAAATGGAAGTTATACTTAAAAAAAAAAAAAGACAACCCAATAAAAAATGGGCAAAGGATCTGAATATATATTTCTCCAAGGAAGATATACAAATGGTCAATAAGCATATGAAAACACATTTGACATTTTTCATCAGGGGAAATACAAATCAAACACACAATGAGATAGCTACTTCATACCCACTAGGATGACTAGAATCACAAAGACAGGTAAGACATGTTGCCAAGGATATGGAGAAACTGAAAGCTTAGTGGAAATGTAAAATGATGTAGCTAGTTGCTTTGGAAAACAATCTGGCAATTCTTCAAATGATTATACATAGAGTTATCATATGAGCAAGCAAAATGAAAACATCCACACGAAAACTTGCACACAAATATTTACAGCAGTATTATTCACAATAACCAAAAGGTCAAAACAGCCCAGATGTCCTTCAGCTGATGAATGTATACAAATCGTGATACATATCTATACAATGAAATGTTATTTGGCCAACAAAAGGAACTGACACAAGCTACAACTTGAAAGAACCTTGAAAACATTATGCTAAGTGAAAGAATCCAGGTGTAAAAGACCACATATGGTATGTTCCATTTACATGATATGGCCAGAAAGGGGAAACCTGTTGAGACAGAGTAGATCAGTGGTTACATAGGGCTGGCAGGGGGAGAGAAGGGGATAACAGCTTAAAAGTAGGGAATTTCTTTTTGAGGTGATGAAAATGTTCTAAAATTGTAGTGATGGTTGCACATCTATAAATATACTCAAAACCATTTAATTGTCCACTTTAAATACGTGAATTGCATGGTATGTGAATTATATCTCAATAAGGCTACCTTAAAAACCCATAAAGCAGTGCCCAAGAGATCACACCTATGAATTGTGTTAAAAATGAAAAGAATCCTCCATCTCCTTGAATTGCTAATTTACCTGATAAGTGGTCTAAAAGTTAATAGTCCAAGCTTTTAAGTAATCTTTAACTCCCTTCCCTTATGTCTGACAATAGCCTGTCACCAAGTGCTACTGGATCCTGTCTCCAAAACATCTACTAAATGCAGCACTATCTCCTCTCCATGCAAAGTCTTCAGGTCCTTATCATTTTTCATCTACAATGGCCATCTAGTGGATTTACCTGACTCCAGTCTCTCTCCTTCACTCAACTACAGCCTCTAGCTAACCTTTCTAAAGACCATGTCTTAGTATGTGACATCATGACTCTTCTGTTTTCATAGAGCCTCCAATACTTCTTTGTCTTTCCTAAGGATAAAACATGAACTCTATGGCATGACATTCACTCATAGAAATGAGTGAATAGAATGATAAGCAAAAACAAACAAGGGCCTTGTTCTTATGGAGCTTAACACGCATATGAATAATGTCAATGACTATCTTTGCCACTACTCATGCAATAAAGATAAAATGGCAACTGTGATAAGTATAAGGAAGGGCAAATACAAACAGTACTATATAAGAACTTATAACTCTGTGTGTGTGTGTGTGTGTATGAGTGAGAGAATGAGTATGAATATGAATATGAATATGAATCTGGGCAGGAAGATTACCAAAGGCTTCCCTGAGTCAGTCCTGTGCAGGCTGAGTGCTGAAGGATATGTAGGAAGTAAACTGGGAAAGGAAGGAAAAGGTAAGTGTTCAGGGTAGAAAGAACAGCATGTGAAAAGACCAAAAAGGACAGGAGCACCCTGGTATAAAGGACTTAAAGGCAGTCTGTGGGAGGAAAAAGTACAGAAGGAAGAAGAGTGATGAAAAACGAGACTCAAGACTTGAGAAGCTGATTATATAGCTTGTAGACTTTATAGACCATATTAAAGATCTGCATGTGTGTGCAGTTTACTAAGCAAAAAAACTGACAACTGCATATTGTGAAGGTCATCCTTGCTATTAATCAGAGAACAGCTTTGGAAAAAATAGAATGGAAGTAAAGATATCAATTAGGAGATTACCACAGTGGTCCAAGTTGGAGATGACTACAGCTTAAACAAATAGGTATTCAAGCTTTTTTGATCATGCACCCCCTCCCCATTCTAAGAAACGCTTGCATTTTTAGCTCCAAAATATGTACAGTTGACCCCTGAACAACACGGGTTGGACTTGTGTGGGTCCACTTAATATACAGATTTTAAAAAACCCTCCTAAGGGTCAACTGTACATTTTATTCATTATTAATTAACTGATCTATCTATCTATCTATCTAGATCTCTAGCTCCAAAATGTTGAAATTTTACAGGGCTCAGAAAAAGTGAAATGATATTTTAGATTAATTTTAAAATTAGTCCTGGCTGGTGTGGCTCAGTGGACTGAGTGCCCACCTGCGAATCAAAAGGCCACCGGTTCAATTCCCAGTCAGGGCACAGGCCTGGGTTGAGGGCCACGTCTCCAGTTACAGGTGTGCAAGAGGCAGCTGCATGTTGATGTTTCTCTCCATCTTTTTCTCCCTCCCTTCCCCTCTCTCTAAAATCAATAAATAAATAAATAAATAAATAAATAAAATCTCTAAAAATTTTTTTTTAATTTTATTTATTAATGGCAACAAGTTTTCTTACACACAAAAAAATAATGCTTCAGAGGTTTACTGCTAATATTGGTTTATGAGGGAGCAGATAGAAGAGGAGAAAGGAGGGATAAATGTTAATGGAAGGAGATGTGACTTTGGGTGGTGACCACACAGTAATACAATGGTATATTATAGAAGCACACAATTTAAACCTATGTAATTTTATTAACCAATGTAACCCCAATAAATTCAATAAAATATTTTTTAAAATGGCTTATTCTGATGTTTGGCTTCACTGGATACTACAAAGACACTTCCACACAAATGGAAGAACTGCTATACTGCGTAAGTCATGATACCAAATTTCAATCCTATACCTTAATTACAATTTCAAAGATTTCTACTGAAACCGAGATAGCAGATTTCCAATTTTCACTGATATAAATGATTTTTTTTAAAAAAAGACTGTATTTCAATATTTTTAGAAAATAGATTCAAAACCCACTGAATTTAGAAAATTTTCAAATCTGTAAAGTATACACATATGAGGTGATTATAGTTTTTGTCAACTACAATAATACATAGTAATGACATTATTTTGTTTTAAATGAGAGTTATTGCTAAAACATCATCTATACCCTCAAAGGACAAGAGGGTATAACTTATTATTTAAAAAAATGTTATGAAAAGATACAGTGTATTTGGGACTTGTGTGTAAGGGAGAGGGAAGAGAGAAGGCGAGGGAGGGAGGGACACAGGTGTGTGTGTGTGACTCATTTTTAAATGGGGTAACTATGAAAAAAATAAGCAGTGCACTTCTACCTCTTTGACATTCAGGAGTGTCACAGAGGTTCTACATAAAAAAAGGAGGAGACAGGGGTTTGGAGGAAGGAGGAGAAATTATTACACTTTAGGATTTACCTTTCTCAGCTTTATCTTTCCTTCAGTGGTACACAAAATGGTAGCTCTTCAAGTATTTTGTAACTGAGAAAGAATCTAACGAATAGCGCAAATGGAGACTACCAGAAGCACCTGTACTGTGATCCCTTAGAGCTAACTTTGTACACTGCATGATCTATTTTGTTTTGGGGAGAGCAGGTGGAAAGTACCTTGCAAATTTCTTTTTTTTTTTTTTAATTGTATTTATCACCCCTATACCTTCTTCTACCTCCACCCACCCACTCCGGGGCCGCCCCCACCCCCACAATCACCACACTACCACACTGCTGTCTGTGTCCCTGAGTTCTTTCTCTTTTTCTTTTTTGCTCAATTGCGCCCCCCCCCCAGAGCTGTCAGCCTGCTCTCTATTTTTGAGTCTGTATTTTGCTCCTTAGATCAGTCAGTTCATTAGATTCCACACATGAGTGAAATCCTATAACTGTCTTTCTCTCTGACTGGCTTATTTCATTTTATAATTTGGTTGTAATTATTTAAAAATGTTATAATTTATTACAATAGCCGCATCCTGAATCACCAGCTCTGTATTTTAAGCTGTTTCAACAGTTTCCTAAGGAATGCACTTTAGTATGTTCGCTGTTTTCTTTCAGTACATGATTTCGGTCATTTTCCCAAAAGGAGAAAGACCAAATTTTTGAACAAAGGCATAGAACATGGGGAGCAACATCAAAAGTCATGTTTAATAAAATTTAACTAAATTTTGATGTATGTTTAAGAACTGAACTGAATTATCACATAACTCAAAACATCACTGAGCATAAATTGTGATGCCATCATAATTTTGCTACTATTTCAAGGTATATTATACATGAAAACCAAGGTTAAAGATACAAATGCATAGTCAAACTATTATTGACAATACATGTCTTCTTTTTCTTATGTTTATGGCATCCTTGTTTCTACTTTGTACTGCGGCAGATACCAGGAGAAGGTAAATATCAACTCTGCTATTTCCTTGTTTGCTGAGCAATGCATTTTAGTGTTATTTTCATTCAGTAGTTTCACTGCAGGTATATTTTTTAAGCCACTTGTGCATTAGTGAAGACTGCTGAATTAAAACCAGTAAATAGAATCTGTAAGTCATCTTAACCAAGCACTCTTAAAACCGCAGTATACCACAGCTAAGAGCAGCAAATGAATGAGAGCAGTTCTACAGACTTTTCCATATCAAGAAAACCTAAACTCTTGGAATATCCCACATGTTAGAAATAAGATGTGGCCCTCTGCCATTCAGATCAAGAGAGATAATATTTATTTGATTTTTTCCCCTTTATGATTGAAAAGTTTATAAAGATTTTTTAGAACAAAAACTAAGAACAAAGTTTTCATTCACCTCACCCATTCTCCAATGCATACAACACTGAGGTATATGCTTTCCACTTTGGAGCTCACTAACGTACCACAATGGTAACAAAGATGGAGAAAAATTAATGGAATTGAACACATTAAAGGAGGTAAAATCACTGGGACTTGGTGACCGTCTATGGGCGTGATGGAGAGGAAAGTGTCAAATACAACTCCCACAAGGTTTTTCTAGTGTCACCAGGATAGAGAATGGAGGAGAGGGCCATGCTTGTTTTCTCTTTGTTTGCTTCTTGGTTGGGAACTAGCACAGAGAATCATGAGTTCTCCCTGGAAGATGTCTCATTGTCACTTGAAATTCAACATCTACGAAAAAGTCAAGTAAATACCTGGATATATTGTATCTGCAATTAAGATAAAAATTTTTACTAACATAAAAATTTGTGAAATACCTAGGTAAAGAGAAATGGAGTTCAAAGATTAGACAACTTAGGTCTAAGTATGTTGCTGACAACTGTGCATCCAATTAAACATTAATATGTAATTCTTTTTTCTACTGTACTATTTCACTCCCCTAACTAAATGTTTGACACACTGAGGCAAAACACATTTCTTCTTTTGTATTCTCTTATAATACACAGCACAATACCCAGAAAACTTAACGGTAGGGGCACACACAGAGGAGGAAGGGGAATGGCCAGAGAAACAAACTAAATCTGGATGAGCAATGTATAATGGGGAAAAAAGAAACAGGTTAAAAACAATATTCAGAGCTCATGAGAAGCCCACTGAAGATTAAAAAAAGAAAGAAAGAAAAATGTTAATGGGAGTTGCCCCAATGGGCCATTGATAATCTTAATAAAAATGGTCTTGGTGAGGTATGAAGGGCAGAAGCAAGATCAGATTGGACTGAGGACTGTGGTGGAGGAAAGAATATTAACAGCGCATATGAATCACTATTAAGTCTAACTCTAAAGAGGAGTGGCTGGAGAATAACATGGAATACACGGAACTTTTTGTTCCTAAATGGGACACATCAAGAGTGTTTAAGTGGAGGACTTGGATTCATTAAACTAGCTCTCCAAATATGTTCACAACTCAACTCGTCACATACCACTGGCCGCCTGTGACCCGTTCCTTCTGTTAATGGGCGCAAAGTCCTCTCTGTTGTGCTCCCTATTTTCCCATGTGCTTCTGGCGCTCCCACGCTTCTTTTTCTAACCCCAAGTGGGGGCACCTTCTCTAGAATGCCATCTCAAAATTTTCTATGTAGCAAAACGCTGTCCCTTTTCTGTCCTTTCACTAGTCCATATGGTTAGTGCACAAGGAGGAAAAGTGCCTATTTAGGCTTGGCATAAGGCTTTAAACTATGAAGTTATAGTCGCTGAAGAATTCAGAGAATGGGACGAGCTATAAAAACAAAACCTGACCCGTAAAAGCAACCCGAATGAAGCAATAATCAGTAGGGAGCTGAGATATTAGGAAATACCAAAAATCTGAACATACTTACCTCAGTTTATGTGTGTGCGCGCGCGCTCTCTCTCTCTCTCTCTCTCTCTCAATACAAGTTCAGTCAATAAACATTTACTGAACAGCTATTATGGTGCCAGGAACTATTCTAGGCATTGACACACACTTTTCTAATTGCTTCTTTAAATACCACACTTAGTTAAGAGTAGAGTAGAAGCATCTAAATGGTTTAGTGCTATACCCATAGCACCTAGAACACTGCCAGGGATTGTTCCAAGCACACAGGGAATATGTGCAAGGGCAGTCAAGAAGCTTTAGTATGCTCCAAACTACCACTGGAAAACCTACCAATCTATCACCAACTATGCCCATTCACTCTGCTTTCCCAGAGACAAAGAATGACCTAAGTGGGCTCCACACTAAAGTTAACATCCTCTACTTGGGCACTGAATCTCAGTCCTTCCTGGGAAGACTTCCCAACATTATCTTCTTTCTTTCCCATGTGTCATCTCTTCTTCCCTTTTTACTAAATCACTAAGATTAGTATATAAATATGATAGAATATCCTCATCTTATAAAAATACTCACCTTACAACACCACCATACCCGCCTTGAAATCACATTTCTCTTCTCCCCTTTACAGACAATGCATCAAAAGAAAATCTTCTATATGTTCACATTCTCCAACATCTTGTGGGCCACCTGAAATCATTCTTTTGCCTTCTACTTTCTAACTAAAGTGTTTGTGTCACTGATAAATACTACCTTGTCAAATCTAATACCTGGAACATAGTGAGAGCTTATAAGTATCTGTTTAATAAACAAACATATAAACATACCAAATTTATAGAGACAAAACCCACAATTCTGAAATCAAAAATATAGTAAATGAGATTACCAAAAGATTAGACATTTCAGAACAAATGATTACTTAACCTGAAGATATAGTAATAGAAACTACCCAAAATGAAACAGCAAAAGATAAAAAACTAAAAAAACCAAATAGCACATTACTGAGCTGTGGAACAACTTCAGGAGGCCTAATGTACATGTAATTAGTCCCTGGAGAAAAGAGAAGAAAATACAGAAAAATATTTTGAGAAAAGAGTAGCAAAATTTTTCCTAATGTGATAAAAACTATAAACCCAAAGTTCCAAGAGGCTAATAAATAATAACCAAGCACAAGCAAGATGAAAAGAATCACACTAAGATACATTATAATTGAACAGCTTAACATCAGTGATTAAAAAAAAATCGTAAAAGAAGCCTGAAGGAAAAAAATGACACATTACAAAGAAAGAAAGAAGGAATGACAATAAATTACATAGCAGAGACAATGCAAGCCAGGAGAGAGCAGAGCTTTGTCTTCAACATAGAATTCTACATCCAATAAAAATACCTTAAAAAGAAAGGCGAAATAAATACTTATTTCAGACACAGCAAAACTAAAAGCATTCATCATTACCAGCAAATAAGCACTAAAAGAAATGTTAAAGAAAGTCCTCTAGGGAGAAGGAAAATAATGAGAGAGAGGAATCTGGATGAATTCAAAGGAAATGGTACGTGTGTGAGGAAATACAAAAGCCTTTTTTACTATTATTTGAATACTATAAACAAAATATCAGAATGCTTAATGGAAAATAGTAACAATATTGTGGGGTTTACAACTTACATCAAAGTAAAATATATGCAATAATAGTACAGATGCTGGGAAGGGAGAAATGGAGGCATAATATAGAAACGTTCATACATAATAGAAAAGAATGGTATATTATTACTTGAAGCTAGACTTTGATAAGTTAAAGACATATTCTATAAATCCTGGAGCAAACATTAAATAACACAAAGAGTTATAGCTAATAAGCCAAAAATAAATGTAAAAATGAAAAATGCTCAATCCAAAAAAGGCCAAAACAACAACAAAGACCAGATGTGACAAGTAGATATTAAAAAGTAAGATGATAGAGATTTAAACACAGACATATCAATAATCACATTAAATATAAATGATCTAAATACCTTAATAAAAGAGCATAAAGTGTCAGATTGGATTTTTTAAAAAGCAAGATAAAAATGATATGTTACCTATACGAAATGCATTTTAAATATAAAGACACAGCTTAAAAGGATGAAAAAGGGTATACACTAATCAAAAGAAAGCTAGAACAGTTATATTAATATGAGACAAAGTTTATTAGCAGGATTAAAAGGGATTATTTAATAATGATAAAGAGGTCAATTCATTGAGAGCAATAGCAATCCCAAATGCTTATGCATTTAAAAACAGAGCTTAAAAAGTAAAAAGAAATGGATAAGCAAAAACAAACAAATTCAAAAATGTAGCTGGAGATTAATTACAACTCTCAATTGATAGAACAAATAGAATTAAAATGAATAAGAACATAGAAAACTTGAATAATATAAGCCAACTTCACCTAATTGACATTATAGGGTACTACATTCAACAGTAGCTGAATACACATTCTCTTCAAGTATCCATGAAATATTTATCACAGTGGAATTAAACCACAAATCAATAACAAAAAATATGTGGAACATTTAGAAATTAAATGACACTTCAAAATAACCCACAGAACAAAGAAGAAATTAAAAAAAAAAACAAACACAAAACCCCAGAAGGTATCCTGAACTGAATAAAAATGATAACACATACTAAGATTTGTGGGTTGCAGATAAAACACTGCTTAGAAGGAAATTTGTAACACTTAAAGTGTACATTAGAAAGTGAGAAAGATCTCAGTTCAATGACCTTAGTTTCCACTTTAAGAATATTTTTCAGCCCTCACTCGTGTGGCTCTGCGTTGGGCGCTGTCCTGCAAACCAAAAGGTTGCTGGTTTGATTCCCGGTCAGGGCACACGCCTGGGTTCTGGGCCAGGGCCAGGTGGGGGTGTGCAAGAGGTGATTGATTGATGTTTCTTTTGTACATCAATATCGCTCTCCCTCTCTTTCTCCCTCCCTTCCCCCTCTCTAACAATAAAATTAAATAAAATTTTTAAAAAATTTTTAAAGGAGCACATTAAACCAAAAGAAAGCAGAACAAAAAGTAACAAAGATCGAAGTGAAATCAATACAGTAAAAAAAGAAAAACAATCGAGATAAAAACAAAAGTGTTTAAAGAAGATCTATAAAACTGACAAACCTCTAACCAGAGGAAAAAAGGAGAGAAGAAACAAATTACCGATAACCAGAATAAATTATTTGGGAATATTATCAAAACTTAGACCAATAAATCTGATGTCTTTGACAATCAGTAGATAAAATGGACAAACTGCCTGAAAGACACCAACTATCAAAAAACATTCAAGGAGGAGAGAACATGAATAGCCCTACATCTATTAAATAAATGTAATTTTTACTTAAAAACAGTCCTACATGCCCTTCCTGGTGTGACTCAGTAGACTGGGCACCGGCCTGTGAACCAAAGAGTCACCTGTTGGATTCCCAGTAAAGGCACATGGCTGGGTTGCGGACCAGATCCCCAGCTGGGGGCATGTGAGGCAACCACACTGATATTTCTCTCTTCCTCTTTCTCTCACCTTTTATCTAAAAATAAATAAAATCTTTTTTGAAAAAAGTAAAATCATTTAAAAAAAAACAAACCTGTCCTACAAAGAAAGCTCAATACCCAAAGGATTTCACTAGTGAATTTTAATAAACATTTAAGGAATAAATAATACCAATTCTACACAAACAATTCCAGAAAATTAAAGAGGAGGGACTTATGTTACAACTCATTCTATGGAGCCAGAATTACTCTGATACCAAGGCCAGGCACAGATGCAAAATCAACAAATTACAGACCAATGTCTCTCAGGAACACAGATACAAAAATTATTTTTAAAAAACTTTTTTGAAAATCAAATTCAAAACTATGTAAGGCACAGTGAAATTTTAACCAGAAATGTTATATTGATTTTAAATTTAAAAATTAACTAAGGTAATTCACATGTTAGTCACACGTCAAAAAAAAAAGGGGGGGGGGGGGAATCCTATTATATCAAAGATGCAGCCAAAACATTCAACAAACTCCAAATCCGTTCTTGATAATAACTCTCAGGTTAATAGGAATTGAAGGGAACTTACTTCCTCAATTAATAAATGACATCTACGAAAATCTCACAGCTAAGATCACACCAAATGGTATGATCACTGAATTCTTTCCTGTCTATGATCACAAATAGGGCAAGAATATCTACTCTCACCACTCTGTTTAACATTGTAATAGACGTTCTGGCCAGTGAAATGAAGCAAGAATAAGAAATGAGACAATGAAACAGAAACTGGAACATGCTTTATTCACAGATGACAATGACTGCCTAATTAGAAAATTCTATGATACCTACAAAAATGCTACTAAAATTAAGAAAATGTATGAAGGCTGCAAGATAAAATCACAAATAAAATGTGTTCCTATAAACTAGAAATGGGAAGTCAAACACTAAAATTTACAAAATACCATTAATAATAGCATCAAAAATGACATACTCAGAAACAACTCCAATAAAAGATGTGGGGCAAGACCTAGACATTGAAAAATGCAAAACAATAATGACAGGAATTAAATTATATCTAAATAAATAGAAGATAAATGCTCATGGATCAAAAGACTCAATATTGCTAAGATGTTAATTATTCCCAAATTGACCATAGGTTCAATGCAATTTCTATCAAAATCCCATAAAGCTCTTATGTTGAAATTGACAAGCTAATTGTAAAATTCACATGAAAATGCAAAAGGATCTAGAAATATCATAACAATTTTAAAAAATAATAATATAATTGGGGGATCTGATATCAGATAACCAAGACAACGTGGTAGAGGCACTGAGACAAAGAAACTAATGAAACCGAGCGTAGTCAGAAATCTACCATACAGATACGGTCAACTGCAATCACTAAAGCATTTCAGTGGAGAAAGAAAATCTTTTTAAACAAATGATAGTGGAATTAGATATCCACATACTGAAGAGAAGAGGGTCAGGGAGGGGGGGGGAGGGGAGGAGAGGAAAGAAATGTGACCCATATCTTGTCACCCTATATAAAAATTAACTTAAAATGGATCATAGACCTAAATGTAAAACTTAAAACTAAGAAAAGTCTAGGAAAAAGCATAAGACAATTTGAGTTAAGCAAATATTTCGTAGATACCAGAAACATGGTCTACAAAATAAAAAATTGATGAATTTTACTTCATTAATATTAGCAACTTCTGCCCTTTGAAAGACACTGTTAAGATAATAAAAAAGTTAGCCACATATTTGTGAAAAAATCTGCAAAACACATATCTTATAATGGATTTGCATCCAGAAAATATAAACAACTCTCAATATTCAATGAGAACAAAAATCCAATAAAGGATGGGCAAAAGAGTCAAACAGACAAAAGAAGACATTAAAATGGCAAATAAGTACATGAAGACAATGAATATCATTAGTCACTAGAGAAATGCAAATTAAAATCACAGTAAGACACCCTGACACAATTGCAAGTAGAGCTAAAACTTTAGAAGACTGACCATACTAAGTGTTGGTACGATGTGGAACAACTAGAACGCTCATACACTGCTGGCAGAAATATAAAATGTTGACAACTCAAACCATTTTCAACCACTGTGTAAAACAGTTCAAGTTTTTTAAAAAGTTAAACATTACACCTACCATATACCCAACTTCTTCACTCAAAGGTATCTACCAAAGAGAAATAAAAGCTTATGTCCATACAAACACTTTTATTACAAATATTCACAGCAACTTTAATAGCCAAAAATGGAAACACAAATGTCCATCTGTAGGTGAATGATAAACAAACTGTGGTATAATAATAAAACTAAATGCTGCCTAGCAATTAAAAACAATAAGTTATACATGCAACAATATGACCGAATCTCAAAATAATTTTGTGGAATGAAAGAAACTAGAACAAAAGGTATGTAATTTACATAAAATTCTCAGAAATGCAAACTAACCTATAGTGGCAAATCAAAATAGTGGACAGAAGGGGCAAAGATTAGAAGGAAAACAGCATTATAAAGAATCATTAAAAAATTGGGGTGATTGCTATATTAATTATATTGATTGACGTGATAGTTTCACAGATGTACACATATGTCAAAACCTACCCAATTTTATACTTTCGGTACCATTTACTAAATACCAATTAATCCTCAATAAAGCTATTGAAAAGAAGATATTCATTCAAGTGCTTAAAAATATAAGAACTATGTGACAAAATTTAGCACCTGTTTATGACAAAAACTCTGAGTGAAGTGGAAATAGAGGGAAACTCAATATAATAAAGGCCATATATGACAAAACGGAAGTTAACATCATACTCAACAAGGAAAGACTAAAAATATGTCCATTAAGAAACAAGACGGATGTACACTTTCACTACTCTTATTTAATATAATACTCAAAGCCCAAGCTGCAAAGAACAAGAAGACTATATGAAAGGCAATCCAAATTGGAAAGAAAGAAATAAAACTGTCATTATTTTCAGATGATGTGATACTATATATCAAGATCTTTCCAGAAAAAGCCCGGCCATTGTTAATACAACGAGAATGGTTTGTATGACATCAATGTAACCTGGCATCCAAGGACAGTGGACTGGAATATACATGCATGAACAATGACGACTTCACTGTACTAGTCAGTGGGGGCTGTAGACACCGTTAAGTGAGCATGTGTACTGAGTAGCCATCACATTCAAAATGACTGAGCGAGTAGAGCAACGAATCTGCATCCAATTTTGCATTAAGCTTGAACATTTTCCAAGGAAAACTATTTGGATGATTCAGAAGGCCGCAGCTGTGGGCAACTAGTGATTGTCAGCTTCATCAAGACAATGCGCCAGCTCATGTGGAGTTTTTCTGGCAAAACATCATATAATCCAGGTGACTTAGCCCCTCTACAGTCCAGATTTGGTGCCCTGTGACTTCTGGCTTTTCCCTAATCTAAAGCACCTTTGAAAAGGAAGAGATTTCAGGCTGTCAATGAGATTCAGGTAAATACAACGGGGCAGCTGATGCTGACTGGGAGAACTGATGTCGATTCTGTAAGGTCCCAAGGTGCCTACTTTGAAGGGGACTGGGGAATCACTGTCCTATTTACAATGTTTCTTGTATCTTGTATCTTCTTACATAAATGTCTCTAGTTCTTCTATTACATGGCTGGATTCCTTATGGACAGACCTCATCTAGAGAACTGTAGAGATTCCACCAAAAGCTACTAAAACTGATACATGAATTCAATAAAGCAGCATGATATAAATATTCAGGAATTGGCTGCATTTTTATACACCAATAATGAACTATCAGAAAGAGAAACTAAGAAAATAATCTCATTTACCATTGCACAAAAAAAGGGGGGGGAGGAGGAGAAGGTGGAAGGGGACGGGAGGGGAGAGAAAGAACCTAGGAATATATCTAACCAAGAAGGTTAAAGACCTGTACTTGGAAAATTACAAGACACTGAAGAAAAAAACTGAAGAAGATACAAATGAATGGAGGTATATACCACGCTCATAGACAGGAAGAATTAACATCATTGAAATATTCATACCTTCAAATAAATCTATAGGTCCAACACAATTCCTATAAATACCAATGGTATTTTTCACAGAACTAGAGCGAGTAATTCAAAAAGTTATTTGGAAAAGACCCTGAATAGCCAGAGCAATCTTGAGAAAAAAGAACAAAATTTGAAGTATCATGCAACCTGACACCAAGGCTATTGTAATCAGAATAGCACGGTGCTAGCATAAAAACAGACACATAGATCAATGGAGCAGAACAGAGAGCCCAAAAATAAACCCACACCTACATGATCAATTAAAATATAACAAAGGAGGGAATAACATACAAAGGGTATAAAGACAGTTTATTCAATAAATGGTTTTGAAAAAGTTGGACAGATACATGCCAAAAATGAAACTGGATCACCTAATTACAACATAAATAAGAAAAAACTCAACATGGATTAAAGACTCAAAACCATAAAAATCCTAGAAGTAAACATGGACACAGTAAAATCTCAGACATTTCTCTTAGTAATATTTTGTTTTTTATATATCTCATCAGGCAAGGAAAAGAAAAGAAAAAATAAACAGATGGGATTACATCAAACTAAAAGTTTTTGCAGAGCAAAGGAAACTTATCAACAAAATGAAAAGACAACTCACTGAATGGGTGAACATATTCGTCAATGATACATCTGATAGGGGGTTAATAGCCAAAAATTTATAAAGAACTCACACAACTCAACACCAAAAAAACAAACAACCCAATTAAAAAGTGGGTAGAGGGCCTGAACAGACACTTCTCCAAAGAGGATATACAGATGGCTAATACATATAAAAGATGTTCGATGTCACTAATCATCAGAGAAATGTAAATTAAAACCACAGTGAGAAGATATCACCTCACACCTGTCAGAATGGCCACCATCAATAAACCAACAAACAAGTGCTGGCGAGGCTATGGAGAAAGGGGGAACCCTTTCGCACTGCTGGTGGGAAATTAAGATCGGTGCAGCCACTGTGGAAAGCAGCATGGAGATACCTCAAAAAATTAAAAACAGGACTGCCTTATGACACAGCAATTTCACTTCTGCGTGTGTATATATATATATGAAGAAACCCAAAACATTAATTGGAAAGAACATATGCACCCCTATGTTAATTGTAGTGTTATTTACAGCCAAGATATGGTAGCAACCCAAATGCCCATCAATAGACGAGTAAATATATAATGGAATATTACATGGTCATAAAAAATAATTGAATCTTACAATTTGCAACAGCATGGATGGACCCAAAGAGTATTATTAGGCTAAGCATAACAAGTCAGGCAGGGAAAAACAAATACCATTATAATCTCACTTTTATGCAGAATCTAAAGAATAAAATTTTTTTTAAAAAGTAGAAACAGACTCCTAGATAAAAAGAACAGACTAATAGTTGTGGGGGTAGGGGGCTGGGACAATGGGTGATAAAGATGAAAGGGATTTAGAAATACAGATCCGTAGTTACAAACTATTTATGGGGATATAGAGCACAGCACAGGGAATACAGTCAATAATATTATAGTAACGCTGTACAGTACCAGGTGGGTACTTGAAATATTGAGGGGATCACTTTGTAAAGTATATGACTACCTAACCATTATGCTATACACCCAAAACTAATATAAAATAATACTGAATATAAACTGTAACTGAAAAAAAAAATTAAAAAGAGAAAATGAAAAAACACTTTTTAAAAATATAGGAAATAGTAAGTTGTGAGGTTTATGACATATAGGTGAGTGAGTGATAAAAGCACAGGGACTATAAGGAGGGAAATGAAGTTACACTGTTGTAAAGTCATTAAGCTATATATGAAATGATATATTATTTAGAAGTACTTGTGGGCAGTGTGGCCAAGCAGCCTTAGGTGCTGGATTAAAAGTAATTGAGATGTCATACTGTAAACTCTAGAGTGATCACACAAAACACATAAAAACACAACTTAAATGTAAAAACAGATTTGTGCAGTGTACGGAGAGGGTGCTGTGACTGATTGAACATGTCAAAAGTGGTTTGCAAAGTTTTGTGCTGGAGATTTCTCGATGGATGAAGCTCCATGGTCAGGTAGAGCAGGTGAAGTTGACAACAGTCAATGTTGTATCACATGGGAGACAGCTGACATACTCAAAATATCGAAATCAATAAAGTTATTGGTGAAAATGAAAAGAGTGTCTTTCATTTTATGGAAAAAACCTAAAGGGACTTTTTAGTCAACCCAATAATAATATTTAAAACTATAAAATTCTTAGGAAAAAACATAGGAGTAAATCTCTGTTACCTTGGATCATGCAATGGTTTCTTAGCTATGACACCAAAAACACAAACAAGAAATAGAGAAATTGGACTTCATCAAAATTAAAAATTTTTGTGCTTTAAAGAATACCATCAAGCTTTGATCAGTGTGGCTCAGTTGGTTGGGTATCATCCCACAAATCAAAAGGTCGCCATTTTGATTCCCGGTCAGGGCATGCACCTGGGTTGCAGGTTTGATCTCTGGTCAGGGCACACGAGAGAGGCAACCAGTGGATGTTTTTCTCCCTCACTGTCTCCCTCCTTCTCTCCCTCACTTTCTCCCTCCCTCCCCTCTCTCTAAAAATAAATAATAAAGCCTTTAGAGAATACCATCAAGAAACCCACAGCATAAAAGAAAATTTTTGCAAATCGTGTGTCTGATAAGTGACTGCACGCCAAATAAACAAAGAACTCCTATAACTTAATGTTAAAAAGACAACCTAACTTAAAAATCAGCAAAATATCTGAGATGTATATTTATTATCTTCTAATAAGATATACAAAGGCCAATAAGGCCATGAAAAGATTCTCAGCATGATTAACCATCAGAAAAATGAGTATCAAAACCACACTGACATTCCAGTTCACACCCACTAAACTACCTATAATCAAAAAGAAACATAGTAACAAGCTGGCCAGGATGTGGACAATTCAAACTCTCATACACTGCTGGTGGGTTACGTAAAATGGACCAGCTACTTCAGAAAATCATTAGGCAGTTCCTCATATATTAAACACACAGTTTCCATAGGACCTAGCATTTCCACTCCTGGGTAGATAAACAAAGAGAATTGAAAACATACATCTACACAAACACTTTATTAATGTTACAGCAGCATTTGCCTTAATAGCCAAAAACTGAAAACAATCCAAATGTCAATCAACTGAAGAGATAAACAAAATACTATATATCCATACAATAAAATATATTCAGCCAGCCCTTACAGGTGTGGCTTGGTTGGGCGTTGTCCTGCAAGCAAAAGGTCACCAGTTTGCCCTGCTCAGGGTGTGTGTGAGAGGCAACCAATCACTGTTTCGCTCCCTTACTTTCTTGCTCCCTTCCCCTCTCTCTATAAACAATTAAATAAAACCTTTAATAAATTACATTCAGTCATAAAAAATGAAGTACTGATACATACTATCACATAGATGAACCTTGAAAGCAGCACGCTAAGTGAAAGATCTAGTCTATTGTACTTACAATATACAAAAGACTGTATATTGCATGACTGCATTTACATAAAATACCAAGAATAGGTTAATCTATACAGCTATAACTTAAGACTAGTGGTTGCCTAGGGCCAGGGGGTGGAGAATGGTTGGAAGATATAGAAGGGTAACTGCTAAAACCCTTCAGCAGGATGAACTGAATGATATATAATATTATATCTCAATAAAAGTGTTACCCCCACCAAAAGAAAAAGTAGCTATTAGCCAAAATTATGAACTTATATTCAGTCTTCTAACAAACTCAAGCTTTAATTTACAGTTAAAAAAGAGGCATTGCTATTAAATAATATAATAAAAGAAAGCTGGAGAGTATACAGGAACATCGGACAAAGTAGACTTGAATATCAGACAAAGTAGATTTCAAAACAAGCAATCAATACCAGATATAAAGAGGGACATCTCATAATGTAAAAGGGGATCAATTCATCAGAAAGACAAACGAATCCTGAATGTTATATACCTAATGACAATGCTGCAAAATTACATAAACTAAAAAAACAGACAAAACTGAAAGAAAGAGATCTGCAGATACAGATGCAGATGTCAACACTCTCCTTTCAGAAACTGAAAGAGTAGGCTGAAAGTCAGTAGAAATATAGGTTACATAACTACTCCCAACCAATGTGATCTAACTGATAATACAGAACATACTGTATCTAGTGCACATGAAACAGTAACTAAGAAAGATAATATACTAGGCCATAAACATTTAAATTTAAAAGGACTGAAATTATACAGCACATACTGTCTGAAAAGAACATATATAAATTAGAAATGAATTAACAAAATGATATCTGGAAAATCCTTAAATAGTTGAAAATATAACCACGTATTTCTAAATGACCCATGGATCAAAGAAGTCACATAAAAAATATTTTGCAATGAATGATAATAAAAACACAACATGTCATAATTTATGAGGTACAACTAAAGCAGGGCTTAGAGGGAAATTGGTAGTTTTAAATACTTAAATCAAGAAGTACTTATAATCTATGATCTAAGTTCCCACCTTAGTAAGTTAGAAAAGAAGCAAATAAAACCCAGAATAAGTAGAAAAAAGAAAATAATTACAATAAAAGCAAAAAATCAAAGAAATAGAAAACTGAGAAAGACTAAGATGGTTGTTGGAAATTATCACTAAAACTGATAAATCTCTAGCTAAAATGATCAAAGAAAAAAACACAAATTATTACTGTCAGAGGGGAAAAGGACTTCACTACAGATCCTTTGTACATTAAAATAAGTATATATTATAAATAAATCTATGACAATAAATTTGACTATTTAGATAAAATAAACAAATCACCAAAATGCACACAAGGAATAAAAATCTAAATAGCTCCATATGTAACAAAGAAACTGACTTTGTAATTTACAACCTTCCAATAAAGAACTCTACAGGTCCAGACAGCTTCGCTGTTGAATTATATTAAACATTCAAGGAAGAATTAATAATAATATTCCAAAAACTATTTCAGAAACTAAAGATAAGGGAACACTTCCTTGCTCATTTTAGGAAGCCAGTACTACCCTGACACCAAAACCACAGATATTATAAGGAAAAAACCCACAAAACAGTCAACGCTGCCGCCGCTGCCACCACCACCCACACAAAAAGGGAAAAGATTTGAACTGATACTTAAAAAAAGAAAAGAATGGTTAATTAGCTCATTAAAAAAGTTCAACATCATTTGCCACCAGGGAAATACAAATTAAAACCAAAATGAGATATCTGTATACCTGCCCAGTAAAATGGCTAAAAATAAATGCCTGACAATACCAAATGTAGGTGAGGATGAAGAACAAAATCTGTCAGACACTGCTGGGGGATGGGAGTGGGGAGAAGCAGGAATGATACAATCACTTTGGAAAAATAGTTTTCAGTTTAGTATTAATTTAACATGCGCTCGACACATGACCCAGTAGCCCTGGCTGGGTGGCTCAGCTGGTTGGAGCATTGTCCTGTACCCCAAAGGGTTGCAGGTTTGATTCCTGGTCAGGGCATGTACCTGCGTTTCAATTCTGTTGGCACATAGAGGAGGTAACCACTTGATGTTTTTCTCTCCCTTCCCCTCCCTCCCTCTCTTTCTCTCTCTCTAAAATCAATAAAAACATATCCTTGGGTGATGATTTAAAAATTTTTTTTAATTAAAAAAAATATGACCCAGTATTTACCCATACAAAGACTGGTAAGTGAATGTTTATACTTTATTCTTAATAGTCCAAATCTGGGAAAAACTCAAGTGTTAATCAACAAGCGAATGGATAAATTTTGGTATTTTCATACAACAGAAATAAAAAGGAATACAAAAAGAAACAAATTACTGATACATTCAAGAACATGGAAGAATGCCAAAAGTATATGCTGACCAAAGAAGGTTAACTATATATACAATGGAAGTAAACACTTGAATGGATTCCATTTATATAAAATTAGAGAAAAAGCAAAACTTATCTAAAATGACATAAATCAGCAATTGTGCAGGGCCAGTGGTGGGAGTGAGGTGGACTGCAAAGGAATGTAAGGAAACTTTAGGAATGCTGGAAATGTCCTAATTATTGATTAGGGTAGTGGTTACAAAGGTGCATACATCAAAACTCACACTGTATATTAAATAAATGTGTATTTTGCATGTGGAAAAGCTGATTTAAAAAGTAAAAGATTGCTTCTTGGCCTTTTGGCTAAGATCAGGTGGGAAAAGTAGAAGAGTGGTACGGTGTATATACAGGCAGAAAGTTGTATCTCTATCATCATTTATAAAAATAAATTGGGTTAATTACAAACATAGCAAAGAAAGCTGCAATCACATTAAAAGAAAAATAAAGGGATATGTTTATAATCCTATGGGATGAACAGCCTTCATTAACAAGAAATTAAACAGCTAAAGTATAAGAAAAAGATATTCATCAAAATTAAAACCTTCCAGCCTTGGCTAGTGTGGCTCAGTGGACTGAGTGCCAACCTGTGAACTGAAAGGTCACTGGTTCAGTTTCCAGTCAGGGCACATGCCCAGGGCACATGCCTAGGTTGCAGGCTAGGTCCTCAGTTGGGGGCATGCGAGAGGCAATGTCTTGATGTGTCTATAGCACATCAATGTTTCTCTACCTCTCTTTCTCCCTCCCTTCTCTAAAAATAAATAAGTAAAATCTTAAAAAAAAAAATTATACCCTTCTAGACCGGGGTGTCCAACTTTTTGGTGTCTCTGAGCCACACTGGAAAAAGAAGAGTTGTCTTGGGTCATACATTAAATACACAAACACTAACAAAAACTGATGAGCAAGAAAAAAGTCTGTGAGTAATTTTCATATCTGCCATCACAAATAAGCAAAAAAGTCCTCATATAACCCTAATTATGCAGTGGCCCTTTTGATAATCTTTTAAAATCGTTGAGCAGGTCCTAAGTTTGTGATCACTAATATAGAAAATGTACATATCTAAGTAATAAAACTTAGTATAAAACTGAGTAATAAAACTAAGTAATGCTTTTAAGTAAATTTACAATTTTGTCTTGGGCCACATTCATAGCCATTCGGGGCTGCCTGCATGCAGTGGGTTGGACACCCCTGTTCTAGACCATAAAACTTAAAAGGACTCTGGGAAATACATTTGCAACATGCAGTAAAAGAAAATACTAGAATCCAGAATTCAAACAAAACAACATAAAACAAAAAAGGAAATCCTTCTAAAACTCCTAGGTGAAAGATGCAACCCCAAAGGGTAGAGGAAACTGACAAATTCATCCCTATAGAAATCAAGTGGATGACAAGTGCATAAAGCACATAAAGCTGATGAACTTCAGTAGCAATCCAGGAAACGGAATGCCATTTTTCACCCAAAAGATTGGTGGTTAAAATAACAAAAGGGGTGTGCGTGTGAAGATAAACAGGGAATACAAGTGATAGCACTGACTAATACAAACACTACAGAGGGAATATGAGAGTCTGTATTAAACATATACTTTCAATACACAGTAATTCTGCTTCTTGCTTTTTTCCCAAAAGAAACTTGCATGCACGCAAAAAGGCATGAACAAAGGTATCCACTAAAGCAAAGTTTCCAGAAATGAAAGCTTGGCAACAACTTAAATACCAAAGGGACACAGCTGAATAATAAGATACACTTATACTACTGATGCAATTTTAAAAAATGAAATACCTTTATATGTAATATATTAACTATTTACAATCTATAGGTAATATATGTGTAGTAACAAGGAAAGCTCTCTAAGATCTATTGCTGACTGATTAAAAATATACAATAATCTGTAAAGAAATGATCAGAAAATGGTTACATGTAATGACTACATACATATGTATGTAAATGCATATGAAAAGTCTTACAAAGGGCCCTGGCTGGGTGGCTCTGTTGGCTGGAGTGTCATCCTACACCAAAAGGTTTCAGGTTTGATCCCCAGTCAGGGCACATACCTAGGCTGCGAGTTCAATCCCCAGCTGGGGCTCATACAAGAGGCAACCGATCAATGATTCCCTCTCGTATCGATGTTTCTCTCTCCCCCCAACCCCTCTAAAACCAATAAACATACCCTTAGAGTGAGGATTAAAGAAAAAAAAGTCTTACAAAGGAATGTATGAAAGGAACTCCAATGAGATGGAGAAGACAGAACTAAGGAAAGTTATTATTAGAAGATCTGGTCAAACTAAACAAGGAGAATGTATTCCTGTATAATTTAATGTAAAAAAAATCCGCTGATTTTAGTTGAACTTGGAATTTTTGTCTGAGGAATTTTTCTCATATGACATAAAGATGGTTTCTATGTCCTATAAAAAGGAGTTTCTCAGACAACAGTTTGACAAGATCTTACCACCTGTAGACTAGAATACCGTAATAGCTGGCGACGAACTTGAAAGTCTCTTCCCCATATTGCTTTCGAAGCTTTTCAAGTACTTCTCAAATGTAAATCACTCTTGATTCTACTATCTAGTTTTATTTTCTTCACAGCAATTATCACTTGCTGAACTTATCTATTTATTCTATTGTTTGTTGTCTGTCTCCCACTAGAATGGGAATGGCAAGACAATTTTGAGTTCATATAATTTTAGTCAAGCCATTTAGAGTTTTCTTATAGTATCAAAGACACATTTTATTTACTTACCTTAGTTGGAAAAGGAAATTTGGAAGGTTCTGTTTTGCATGGTGTATGAATAGCCGTTAGAGGGGGAGGCCATGAATGCGTCATCTCCTGAAATGTAATTATTACAGTTTGTTTTCAACCAGGTCAAGGATAAAAATTACACAGCTAAAAACCAGATTTGTATTATAAATGCTGGTTTCATGATTGCTCCTCCAAAAGTATACATATTTAATCAATAAATATTAATTAAGCACAACTGTGTGCAAGGCACTATGGGTCAGGTTATAGGAAAAATAATATACACTCTCTGGCTTCAGGGAGCTTTGAATTAAGATAATGAAACCTGTGAATGGTTACAGAAATCAGCCTGTAATCAAATACAAGGCACATAATAAAATGCTACCGAGGAAGAGCTTGCTGTGGAAGTGGGAGGAGGGGGATAATAATAAAAGCAGCTAACACTTATTGTGTACCTGTAATGAGTCAGATACCATGCTAAGGGTTTTACATGTCTATTACTCACATAGTGCTCACAATGACATTATGAGGTAAATACCATTATTATCCTAAGTCTATGCAGGATGAAATTAAAGCACAGAGGTTATTTATTCAAGGTCACAAACTTAGTAAGTAATGAACACAGAATTTCATCCTACAAATCTGGCCACTGAGCCTATTCACTGACAGGAAATTTTGGTCAGGAAATTCAGAAGAGAGATTATCAAAAGCACATGAGCAGGAAGACAAACAAGCAAGGCCATAAGTCTGATTTTATTCAATACCTTCTGTCTAAGCATATGCCAAGTAAGTCCAAGGAGAGGTTTGGGTAAGATCACAATTGCATGTTAGGGGAGCAGGGGAGAGAGAAGTATCATACTTGGAATAAGGACAAAGCTGTTTATTTTGGCATTTAGCTCAAAGTAAACCATTAGGTATACAGAGAAAATATAATAAAGGTGGTGTAACTTTTAGGAATTTACCTTACAGCTTATACCCACACAGTAAAGATACATGTTCAAGCAGCTCACACTTAAGAAATGGAAGCAACCTAAATGTCCAACGATACAGGAATAATTAAATTACCAGACACCCATAAAAAAGAACACCAAGCAGACAGTAAAATGAGAAATTCAAATACTGATATGAAATGATGTATATTATTAAAGTGACAAACACAAATCACAGTAAATGTTTATATATAAAAAAAATCTCTAGCCCTGGCTGGTGTGGTTCAGTGAATTGAGTGCTGGCCCGTGAACCAAAAGGTCACTAGTTCGATTCCCAGTCAGGGCACATGCCTGGGTTGCAGGCCAGATCCCAAGTTGGGAGCGTGCCAGACAAAAGATCAATGTATCTCTTGCACATCAATGTTTCTTTCCCTCTCTTTCTCTGTCCCTTCCTCTCTGTAAATAAATAAAATCTTTAAAAAAAAGAAAAATTCTCTAGAAAATGGTTAACAGTAACTATCTTTGGACAAAAGAATGACAGAAGGGGCAAAAGACACAAGTACGTGATTCAGTCTCTACTACTTGATCCAGAACAGCCAACTGCACTGTAATTGCTCTTTATCCTCTTACAATGGTGCTTTATTTTTTAATGGCAGTTCACTTACTGAAATAATACTATCTAGTTGATTTCCTACATCCTGCTCTCGAATGTCAACTCAAAGGATGCAACAGTATCATTATTACCACCATTGTATCCCCACTGCTTGACACATAATAGGTGTTCAATTAGTAAGATCTGAATTAACAAAATTTTTTTCCCAGAAAACACGTATTACTTTTACATTAAATTTTTTTTCTTCGAGTCTGTTCCTAGAAACAGTATGACTACAAATATCAAGAAATCATGAAGGGAATTTGGACCTGAAGTTCCTTGCACACATAGGGAAGGGAAAAGAAAACAGAAAATCATATGCCCCAGGTTTTCAGTGTTGGCATTTTACACCTCAAATACCAAAATATCCTCAATAGAAAATCTATTTAACTCTTCCTCAGGCCATACGCCACCCTGTATATATAAAATATAGGATAAACTGTCAATAATATCAAAGAAATAATTAAATATAAGAAAATCTAAGATTTCTTCTAGGTATTAGTATGCCATGCACTTATGAGTATTTGGGGGAAAGATACATGTTCTCTTAGTGTTTTTATATACATGGCAACTGAAAGATGAGCACTATATGAAAATCAGAAGAAGGAGTTTATCACTGTGGTTTCTGATAGTTTGACACAGGGGGAAGAGGAATTTCGTTAGGACTCTAAGAAAAAACAGAATCTATATGTAACTGAAGAGGAAGGAGAAACACATTCCATGAAAAGTTTCTTCAAAAGGTAAAAAAGCAAGAAAGTGTATGGCTTAGGGAAACCAGTTTGGTCAATCAATAGTGGGAGAGGCTAGGACTGGCCTGTGGAAGATGTGGAATGTTAAGTTTGGATACTATTCTTTGGATGGGCCTTGGAGAGCCACTGAACATTTCTAGGAAGCACATTAATTTACGAAGATAAAGGACTGAGGCAAAGAACCTGGTAGCAATACAGGCGAGAGATGAGCAGAGAGACTGAAGGCAGAAAGGCAGAGGGAGGACTGTACACTGCTATTACTGAAGCTCAAGGGGGCAGAAACGGAAATGAAAGAATTAATATTTTCAAGACATGTTCAAATTCTACATGTAGTTTTGTGATTAAATAGAATGTGAGAGAAGGAAATAAGAGATAATTAGGATTCTTCACTTACAAGCATGGGGGAATGGTAGTACCAGTAATGGAAGGAAATGAAAAAGCAGGAAGAAACCCAAATGGAGACCCAGCTAACAAGCAATTAAGAAACATAAGCCAAACCCAAAAGAGACCAAGGCAGAAGAGAAGTCTGAATAGTTGTCTAACAGATAAAGCCAAAAAAATGGAGAAAAAAGGCAGTAAAAGAACGAAAAGAAGAGAAGAGGCTAGAAAATGCACCCATATTCAAGAGAGAAGACACAAGGGTTCCCCAAAGGCAGAGAATGAGAGTCAAGAATGGTGGGTGGGAAATAAAAACAACGAAGGATAACAGTCAAGGAAGGAAGAATGATGCTTCAAAAGGAAAAAATAACAATTTTTAAAACAGTGGAAAGAGTAGAGAACTCGAATGAAATCCCCAATGACCTTATAGCCCAGATTCAGCAGAATGGTAGAGGTAAAAGAAAAATTATACTGGGCTAAGGGAAAGGAGAGAATAAAGCGAAAGCAGCCAAAGCAAGTAGTCTTTCAAAAGTATCCATAATGAACTGCAAGTATAGACACAAAAATTTAGGAGCTTTTGCACGAAGTCCATGTAATATGTTTCTGACGGTTTTTCTCTATTGATTCAAAAGTAGTTATTGTCACTCTTTAATTCACTGGACTTTCTCCTTTTCTTTTCCCAAGAGAGCAATATACGTTTTTGGTCATGTGTCAATTTTAAACATATTCCATTAAACACTCAAAATATGCAGTATTCCAGAGGTCTTTCAGTGTAGGATTTGATCAGTATGTACAGATAAATTACAAAGCAAGTTATTTTCAATGTGATGGTTTGACTGATAAAACTAGTGAGTTTTTAGCCCTTCAAATTATTAACAGACAAACCTGAGAAAGTACAGTTATATTTGGTTTCTTCCTCTTTTTAAGGCAAACAGTTAGGATGAATTTTTTAACTTAAAAACAAAAACCGCTCTTTGAGAAAAAAAAGTAAACAAACCAAGTGATGTGGAACCTAACTATGAATATAAGCATAATAGAGCCAATAATTTTTGATGAGCAAAAGTTACACATGTGAGCGATCTGTTGCTTCTGATCCTTTGTGAAAAGGGGGGGGGGGAGAGGGTAAGAGGATAGTAGAGCTGAACCTACTAAAAAGAAAACACATAACTTACTTTAAGAATTTCATCCACACAGCTCACATCACCAGAAGCAGATGCCTTAAGAAAGAGGAAAAGAAACAAACATTAGATTCAAAGTCTTTTATTATTAGATTTTTATCATTTGTTGCACAAATTCATTTTTAGAAATGAAATTCAACTTAAAGAAGTACTTATGATCCCACTACTCCACATCAGAACACTAATTAGAATGTTTGGACTAATTTTCTTAAATACAAATTTCTCAAAAACTAAAGTTTAATCACTAAACTATGCATGACTTTAAAAGTTTATATTTTTCAAAAGTTTTAAATTTATAACTTAGAAATAATTTTTAATGTAATTTTTCAGGTGCGCAGCTTGTCAAAAAACTTAGACTTATGCACAAAATATATCACAATATTGAGATATACCATTTCACATGCACCAGCAGAATAAAACCAGTATTATCAAAGATTACCTGTTTAGAACATGATGGACATTTTAGCCCTTCTTAAATGTGGAAGTTGTTTATTTAAAGGCACAAACAGAATTAAAGAGCTGGAATTTGAATTCAAGTCTAATTCTAAGGATCATATTGTTTGAAGAAAGAAAGAATTACCATTTTATTCTCTTGAGCGGAGTAATTAGGTGACAAATGCCATGAACAATGAGCTTCCCAAGTCCACAGGAAAATTTTTAAATGTTCTCAAATAGCATTTTACCTATACCTGACCCCTCCCCCACAGTTTCAAGCTATGAGCTGTGATTTTAAGCTACTAACATTATCTTTAAAATTTTTTTTATTGGCCCTGGCTGGTGTGGCTCAGTGGATTGAGCACCAGCCTGCAAACCAAAGGGTTGCCAGTTCATTCCCAGTGTAGGGCACATGCCTGGGTTGCAGGCCAGGTCCCCAGTAGGGGATGCACAAGATGCAACCACACACTGATGTTTCTCTCCCTCTCTTTCTCCCTCCCTTCCCTTCTCTAAAAATACATTTTTAAAAAAATCTTTAAAAAAATTGTTATTGCAAAAACTTCATTAAAAGAAAATTCAGCTATTTTACTTCTTTACTCTAAATACCATGCTTTGGTATGTAGTTATAAACACTATAAATTTCAAACCACTACAATGAGCCTGGAGAAGCTGTCTCAAACCTTAAGTGTAACCAGGGGAGAAGCTGCCTCAAATCTTAAATGTAACCAGGGAAAAGAATCAGAGCATCCAAATCAGATAACAATACCATCTCCAAGGACCTAAAAACTTCCAGCATCTACCACAATAAATCATGGCCCACAGCTCATTCATGAGTATCGCTATGAAAATACAAATTACAATTTTGTTGACAAAAGAACAAAGAAGTATTATTCCATAAAATCAAAAGGAGGAAATCTAAGATATTCATAGGTCATAGTTCTGTTCTATAACCGACTTGTCATTTTAATGTTTGAAACAGTGAATGACATTTTCTCCACGGCCCAAGAGGGGACGCTATCAGCTCTATGGGTCCACTTGGGAGTCAATCACAAGTCTTCCTTTAAACTTTTACACTCCTAAGTACTGAAACAAAGACACAGTTAAGTTCAATCATAATTTCATAGTAAACTGCTTCACACAGTCACCATGTTAAAAGCTCTATCTGTGTGACTTACATCCAGTGGTTGGGAAGGTATTTTCAGCTTGGTGAGATGTGCTTTGCTGCTGGGCTTCAATTCAGTCACACTGTTGCCATGGGATTGGCTGCTGTAGTGCTCAGAAGACAGCTTTGGTTCCACGGACTCCTGTCCGTCCATGGGCCGCACGTAGGCAGTGGGTTTCTGTAACATGGAGCTGGACTTTGACATCAATGAAGGTGGGAAAGACTGACTTGAGTGCTGCCCACTTGAAAAAGGTACACGGGAAGGAGAATCCCAGTTTGCATCAGCGTCCCGAGGTGATTTGGAACGCTGATGTTCCTTGCTATGGTGATCATTCCCATGAGACCTGGAATGACTAGAGCTTAATGAGGAAACAGCTTGGGGTTTTCCAGGACTGGAAGAGCGTGATTTGGAGTGTTCTGATCCATGCTGGCCTTTTTTCCGGCTACTGCTTCCACCACTGCTATATGAATCACGGTCATGCCTCTGGCCACTACTATTAGTGCCACCACTGCCACCTGCAGTGGTCCGCTGGCTACTGTGTCCACTCTGCAAGCCCGAGGACCTTTTCTGAGACTGAGAAGTGCTGGGTGCAGGTCCTACTGGAGTCCATTTGCTACTCTGATGAGAGCTCCCATGTCTCTGTTCAAAGAAGTTTGGGTTAGATTTTTCATCTGCTGTCGGTGGTACGGTAGGCTTGGGAATTGCAACAAGCTTTGGTATAGATCTGTCGCCTATGAAATCCTTCATTTCATCGTAGTTTCCAAGCATACTCTGAATGCGACTTGACAGCTTATCTTCTTTGCTAGTCTACAAAAAAAAGTAAAATATAAACATACAATTAGCATAGCTGAAAATAAAAGATGTTTCTAAACTGACTTTCCAAATTTCAAATGGATAGGGTCTTTCCTCATGTCTTAAGGTTAATATCTCAAAGCGAACTCTAAATATATACTTTTTATAGTGAAAAAATGTACTGAAAGTGAAAAACATTCACACTGGAACATAAATATTCTATAGGCTACTGAGAAATATATATAATCGATTCCAAGAGGGAAGAAAAGCCATATTGCACCAATAAATATACTGAAACAGTAGTGAAAATCTTTTGAAGAGCAGGAAAAGTAATCTGTCTTCATGCCATTAAGTTATAGGTCAGCAGATCAGTCAATACACATACACTGGCAGTCTAAGAAAACAGTATATATTCCTTATAATGCAATCTATAGTTAAAAGCAAAAACAAAAATTTAGTAAAACAAATTAAATCCAACTGATTGTTTTTCAAATTCTAATTCCTCTGTTACTTTGATTCATCAAGTTAAAAGTCCCAGCAACAAATTAAGAATGGAAAATCCACTAACAAAAGTTTTAAATCCTCCCCAATAAATTTAATTTTAAAAATAAATAAATTTTAAATCCTATTAATTCTAACCAATAAATGCTCTAATATTTGAAGTCAACAGCACCTACTTTAAACTTCAAGAATTACTCTTGGATAATAAGACTAAGATGTCTACAAGCTTTAGCACTCTTTCATACTCATAAACATGGATGAAAGTTTACCAATTATAGTAAAAAGGAAATCAAGACTGAGCCACAACTATTTTATTTTGAGGTTGGCATAAATCAATTAATGACTTTAAATTATCTGAAAATCAATCTGATCCCTATTAAACAAAAGAGATAAATATACTGCAATTTATAGACAATATCAGAATTAGATATAAAACCCAATTGATTATAATATAATTACAAAATAAATGGTAGTATAACTTTAATCCCTAATCCCAAATCCCAGGTTTTATGTTACTCTCATATAAATCATGTCAGTATAACTTCCTTTAATTAGAAAACCCTTAAAAGCTCTGAATACATGGCTTTTATAGACCTCATATATTATAGTTTCCAAAAACAACAAACGGTATAAGGGTAAACCCAGAATATGTTGCTACATTTATATTTCATCCAGGAAAGGCCTAACACACTCTCAATCTCATACCATACGCCAATAATGGTCATTACTGCTGCTACACATTGTATTATAGCTATTACACACACTATAAGCCTTTAAAATGTAAAAATAGTTCAAATGAAACCCAAAGTCAAATCAAATATTAGACAGTTGTGGTCCTTACAGCTACATTATAGTCATTAGAAGTAGTACCATTCAGTGTTTTATGTAACCCCATATCAAGCACAATGGCAGTTATAAAAAGAGCAATTAGTTCCATTCATTGAACACTTCTAACAACATGCTTTAATCTAAATCTGATATTGTTAATTAAGCGTTAAATATGTTAAGAGAGAAAATCAGAGCATGTAGTATGCGATAACAGGAAAAAAAAACAGATACCGAAGATATATTTATTCAAACATACCAGTAAGTCACTGAAACTTAGTTAACCAAGTAAGCAAAGAAATAGGGGAAAACAAAAGAATCTATGAAATATATTTATCTTTGATTGTTGTTATACCTGAAGAACCTAGGAAACAGAAGATAATACAGATTGGTTCACAGAATTTTAATTTAATTCAAGGCCTGGAAAGGTGAAATACCTGCCCAGAGTTAGTAGTAGAGCCAGGAGTACAGACATCAGTGTTTGAGCTAATCCAGACCACATTTTTAAAATTACAGGATAGCAACTGGGGGTGGGAGTGGGGGACAATGAGGATGATTTTAGGGCCGTTGTAATACTCTATTTCTTGATCTAGGTACTAATTGTATCAGATTATTCATGTTGTGAAAATTCTTTTAACTGTAACACAATTTTTGTATTTTTCTGTATGCATGTTGTATACATGTACTCCAATAAAAGTCTCCAACAAAGTATACTTAGAGGAAAGAAACAAAATGTTAAAAGGTATACGGAACAGCTTCTCTAATATAAAAATTTAAGTTTAAACATTTTAAAGCAAAAATGTCATAGTATTGAGGAAAAACAACATTCAGAGAAGAACCACTTACAACTTTGTATGGCTCAGCAAAGAGAGGAGAACTAGGTGGGAAGGCGTCTTCACCCTGTTGTATTTCCTGATTCCGCCTCTCCCGTTCTTTCATACGCAGCACATTCCGGTCTTCACGGTTCATGTTGCTATGGAGAGAAATGCAATCTTTACACCACAAAACAAAAAAGGAAAAATTAAATCTTCTGTACTGATTTTGTCAGTTTAATATTTCAAACCAAGATTTCCTTTGACTTCCAAGCAATAACAGGCATTAGGGCTAAAGCTGGGTTTTGGCAATGGTTTTATCAACGAATATCACTTCAGTGAAAAACTTAACCTTATCAGCTTTTAAACTATCCTACTAGCTAAGTGTGCCAAAACGTATACATTCAGAGGAAAGGTAGTACTTAAACCCAAATCCTTAATATTTCCCGTAAGTCTTCTGTGGCTTCCTCTTCAAAAATCTATTCTTTGCCATGAGAGGCATACAGCCCACTCCCATCTACCAACCCCTGCCCACCAGGATCCAGTGCTTTCTCTCCTTTGCATCTACCTTAACTTGATTTTTGTCCCAAACACAGCTTCCTTGGTGTCCATCCTTATGGCAGTTTAACCGCAGCTTTGCTGTTGCTCTAGATTCCCTAAAAATTGACACTTCTGCTCTAAATACATTAATATTTAAATTAACACCTCAATAAATGGCAAAACTGAGGTTTTTAGCAATAGAACCTAAAATTAACTTGAGTTAGCAACAGTAGTCATAATTGTGTTGAAAAAGTCTTCTAGGGTGAAGGGGAAAAAGGAGGGTGTCATTTCTATAACCATGACAGTATGTTGTGTTTTCACTAAGAATAAACTAAGGAAAATAGTTTATTTACAGTAGCAGGGATTTTGATTAAATGGATAAAAATGAAAAAGGTTTTCAAACCCTGGACAAGGAATTACCAGGGACTGTGCAACACTTTCCTGGAGATAGATTAAACAATCTGTCCTAGTTTTGATTTAAAAAACAACAACAACAACAAAAGTCCTGTTGGAGGCCAAAAGGAAAAATTAGGTTATAGTTATGCAGCATTTCTACACAATTACAAAAAACTTTGTTTTCTTTTCTTAAACAATGGAAATCATCCAAACAATGGAAGTCATCCTCGAGATTTCGGTCTGGACCACCTGAAGAAGAGACGCAAGTAGCTTTTAACAAGACTGCTGTTAATAAGAACTAAATTAACTGATTATTTAGAGGAAAAAAATACCCCAGTGGCAGCTCTTATTTTCTAAATTTTCTGATCTGATTTTTGCATCTTATTTTTCTCCGTTTCTTTGAACATCAATATCTTTGCCTAAGGTAAAATAAAGTTTCCCAAAAAGCAATCATGCCAGTAATCTGAGCTCCCCTAATAATAACATAAAATTTAAATGAGTCAATGGAAGTGTATCTTTGCAGTACAGGCAAAACTATTTTATAACACACCCCTCAGGGTATGAGCAACTCTTGTGCTAAAATAGGATTCAGTTTTTAAAATTAGCAAATTGCTATATCACAACAAAACCTATGGGACTACTGGATAAAATAATTTTTTTAAAAAACTGTCAGGCACAGGCAGGCAGGAGGGTAGATGGCGGCTGGGTTCAAAACTGTGGAACCTCTGGAGTATTACAGGAGAATTTTGAAAAAGAACTGCCATCTCAATGGAGGAGAACTTGGTGAATTTGGAACCACACTATCAACATAGGTTCAATTAGTGCTGCAGATGGCTTTCTGCTTTGGTTAAGCTGGGAAAGACCAGTAACATGTAGAAGTTGCAGCACCACCAACAGATGCCCCCAATAAAGAACATTTTGTTCCTAACATGGATCTACCACCTCTGTGTTCCTCGAGATTTCATTCTGGACCACCTGAAGAAGAGACCCAAGTGGCTGGCCAGTTCATTGCAGATGTCATCGAAAATTCACAGATAATTCACAAACAGGACTTGTGCATTTCTCCAAGAAAGCATGCTTGGGTTCTACACTGTAATCTCATTTGCCTCGATTATGATGGAAATATTTTGGATGCCTGTACTTTCGCTTTGTTACCAGCTTTTAAAAAATGCGCAGTTGCCTGAAATTACTATAAATGAAGAAACTGCTTCAGCAGAAGTTAACTTAAAAAAGAAAGCCCCGGCTGGTGTGGCTCAGTGGATTGAGCGCTGGCCTGTGAACCAAAAAATCACTGGTTCAATTCCCAGGCAGGGCACATGCCTTGGTTGTGGGCCAGGTCTCCAGTAGGGGGCGCGCAAGAGGTAACCACACATTGATGTTTCTCTCCCTCTCTTTCTCCGCCCTTCCCTTCTGTCTAAAATTAAACAAATAAAATATTTTTTTTAAAAAGAAAAGTTATTTGAACATTAAAACTCATCCAGTTGCTACTTCCTTTGCAGTGTTTGATAATACCCTGCTTATAGTTGACCCAACTAGAGGGGAGGGACATCTGGCAACTGGATCCCTAACAGTAGCAATGGATGAAGAAAGCCGGCTATGTAGTCTTCATAAACAGGTAAAAGTGGGCTGACTGGGGCTAAACTTCAGAACTGTATAAGTCAAGCAATCACAAAACACAAAGAAGTAAAACAACTGATGGATGAAGTATTGGGTTGATCAAAAAGTTCATTTAGTTTTTCCTGTAAGATGGCTCTAGTAGTGCTTAGTTGTCTTTAACTTCATTTCAAACAATTTTCTTAGATTGTGACAGCTGTCATATCAGCATGCATTAAAAAATCAAAATTGATGAATTTTTGTGTAGCCATTTTAATATTGAAGATGGAAGATTTTGGGCATATTATGCTTTATTATTTCAAGAAAGGTAAAAATGCAACTGAAACTCAAAAAAAAGATTGGTGCAGTATATGGAGAAGGTGCTGTGACTGACTGAATGTGTCAAAAGTGGTTTGCGAAGTTTCTTGGTACTATTGCCATTTTGGCCAAATGATTATTTGCTGTGGGGCTTTCGTATGCACTGGAAGACGTTCAGCAGCATGCCTGGCCTCTACCCACTAGAAGCCAGTAGCAGGAGATAGCCAACATACGCAAAATATCCAAATCAATAAAGTTATTGGTGAAAATTAAAAATGTGTCATTTCTTTTATGGAAAAAACTAAACAGGCTTTTTGGCCAAGCCAATAATTAAAGAGTATGAAACCCAAATAAACACCCACATTTCCAAAACAGATTTGTAAAAACCGTATTTACTATATTGTGCACAAACCTTTTTTACTAAATAAATATCAAACTACTTTCTTCTGAGGGGAAAAAAAAGAAAACTGTCAAGTAGAAAGGAGGGTTCTGCATCTAAAATTTTTAATCACTTCAGGTAAATTGTTGTAAGTACTCATCAAGTACTTAGGTTAAGTTTATACATTACAAACAATTATAAACAACAGCCCATGGACAGAAAGAAAGGCAAAAAAAATTTTCAACTTCGGTTTGTTGTTGGTAGTGATAATCGTGTAGCAATTACTACATGACTGTGCAAATATTAAAACTTTTGGGGATCAGGGACCTTACCATGAGAAAAGAGAGATACAAATACCAAATGGAATAAGGAGAAAAAAACTTTTGGGGATTAGAAATTAGTAGTATTATGAATTCATGCTTATATTTTAAAAATGCATATAGTCTGTCTACTGAAAGAGTGATACCTCAATAGAAAAGCACCATGAGCACCGAGATTTTTATTTCCAACATCATTCACCATAAAAATGGAATGGACTACTTGGCAAAATAGCTAATTCCACAGCTGAAGCAGGAAAAACACAAAGAGTGCCTAAACCATATTACTGTATCAGCAAGAAAAAGCTCAAACACAGATGAAGACATCATAAGGGCACAGGAGCCAGTCTGAAAGGGCTCCCACTGGTCATATTTAGAAATACGGGCATCAAAATGAATAAAGATAAGAATGGAATATAACAAACTAAATAAAAAAAGAATTCCTGAGTCCAGAGCAATATTAGCAAAGAATAAAATAAAAAGAGAGATAAAGCAGGGAACAAAAGTCCTTCTTTATAGAAGAATGCTAGCTAATAAATGTAGAAGAAATAAAAGAATTTCAAAATTTCCATTTTGCAGACACTAAAGTAGTAACTGAGGTAAGAATCATCAATGGATGCTAAAACCATTGGGTGAGAAATACGAGGGGTGGGGGAAGTTATTTAGTATCACTCCACAGTCTAGTAATTGCAAAGAAAAACATCTGTAAAATAGAGAAGTACAGTAAACACTACCTTAAATCAAGTGTTCAGATTTAACATCATCAATAATAGAACAAACTGACATCGTGTGCTTTCTAAAGTGATGTACATTAAGACACGTCACCACCTAGGTATTCTTCCTGCTTAAAATATTTAATCTGAATTTAATCATGAGTAAGCAGGTAAATGTAAGTTGAGAAAGATACTGTAAAAGTGGCCTGTACTTTTCAAAAATGTCAGTATTATGAGACACCCTGCACAAACAAAACAGGCTGCAGATTACTTCTACATCCTTCTACACTAAAGGAGACACAACAACTAAATGCAGTATATGATCCTTCATTTCCCAGATCCTAGATCTGGGAATAAAAAATGGTTGTGAAGGGCATTACTGGGAAACTTGGGGAAATTTGAATGTTGACAGTATTTCAGATAATCATTGCAATGTTAAGTTTCTCAACTGTGATAACCGCATTTGGTTATGTGAGGGAATGTCTTTGATTCTTAGGGCATACACGGTTGAAATGTTTTCCTGTCTCCAACTCTCAAGTGGTTCAGCATCTATCTGAATATACATCTAATATGTATAGCGAGGGAGGGAAGGAGAGACAGACACGAAGAGGAAGAGGAAGAGTACTAGCAGCAGTTATAGTAAAAATGTTAACAGCCGGTACATCTAAGTGAAGGATATATAGATATTATTAGATTGGCCAAAAGTAAAAGTCATTTTTCATTTATACCAATAACTTTATTGATTTGGATATTCTGAGGATGTCAGCTATCTCCTACATGGTATAGCACTGATTGTTCTCAATTAATGTCTCCATTTGATCACATTCAACTTCAACGGGTCTACCCGATCGTGGAGCACTGTCGAGTGAGAAATCTCCAGCATGAAACTTCGCAAACTACTTTTGACACATTCAGTCAGTCAAGGCACTTTATCCATATGCTGCTCCAATTTTTATTTGTGTGTGTGTGTGTGTGTGTGTTTCAGTTGCATTTTTACCTTTCTTGAAACAATAAAGCATAATATGACAAAAATATTGTGTATTTTCTTCCATCTTCAATATTAAAATGGCTGTACAAAAATTCACCAATTTTGATAAGTTTTTTTAATGCACATTGATAGGAGAGCTGTTACAATACAATCTAACAAAATTGTTTAGAATGAAGTTAAGGACAACTAAGTGCTACTAGAATCATCTTACAGAAAAAAACAAACTTCTCAGTCAACCCAATATATTATACCTTTCCTGTATGTTTGAAATTTTTCTAAACGAAAGATGGAAGGAAAAAAGCACTCCACTATGGGTGCTATCCAGCATTTTTCAGCCTTGGGATTCACTATCAAACTGTCTTTTCTCTAGGGCTTAAAGTGTTCCTCTCATTCCTAAAGCGTGCCCTCTTACCTTCAAATTCACACTGATCATCCAATACTCTTCAATTGGATGTATTCAATCAATACTCCTCCCTTGTCACTAGTTACACCTGAGAAAGTGTTATGCCATTTTTAGCTTGGAGGAGACACAATCAACAGGCCTTAAAGTAAATGGGCACCCCAATTTCACTTAATATTTATCACTTACTAAGCATATTTATTAACTTAATATGCAACAAACATATATACTTAGCACTGGGGAGAGAACAAGAACTTGCTACCCCAGGTACTAAAACTTACTACAAAGCCATCACCATTATCAAAGTAGCAGGGCAGTGCACAGAAATGAACAAACCAATCAGTAAAATGGAGGCCAGAAATTAACCCAGAGATACATGAGATTTTAATAGTTAACAAACCCAATTTAATGAAAAAGGAATGTTTTAATTAATAACAACAATAATTAAGAACCAAGTACTTTTCTAAGATAGCAAAGTTATTAAAATGGTGAAGCCATGATTCAAACTCAATCAGAAAAAGTAAATCCTTCAGCCTAGCAGCCTCACTCACAGGATTATATGACACATTTACTGCAGCAGTTTTTAGAGGTAAAACAACGGAAAATAACTGAATGATCAAGAACAGAGAAATGGTTAAGTAAATGATTAAACTATGATTTATTAAAATAAATGAAGTAGGCCTTTGCCAATTAACCTGGAGGAACTTCCATAATTGTTGTTATGTGAGGAAAAGTAGATGTAATATATATATGATATGACTGATCACCTAACTATTTCTTCACAATAAACTCAGAAGTAGAATAGTCAGGTGTTGAATATATTGATAAGAATTAGACACAACTAACATCGGAATGTGCCAACTAATATTCTCACATGCTAAACACAAGAAAACTGAACTCTAAATGTCCAGTTTCATACACAAGATTGTAGGATGTCTCCCTATTTAGCAAAATCTTCTTTCTTGGCCCTGAGTAAATGTTTTGACTGTTCCTGTAAATACGAATAAGGAGTATTCTTCCACCTACTTACTTTTTTTTTTTTTTAACCTTAATGGTTTCAGTTTTCCAATTATAAAAATAATACCGGCTCTTTGCTCAAAAACTCTATTCTGGAACTAATAATTTCACTCCCCTGAAATAAACAACATTCTGAGGAGTCATATACAATTATTATACATGTAATTCTTATTTAAAATGATGAACTAGTTCCCCAAAAGATAATTGGGTTACATTCAGAATTTAGTATTACTAATGTTACAGAGTGTGTGTGTGCGCTCTATTTTAGCTTCAGATAAATTTCTAGATGGGAACTGGTTAGTCACAGGGTATATGCGATACCATTTTAATACATATCACTAAAATGCTTTCCAAAAAGACTGTGTCAATTGACAGCCCCACAAAGAGAGTATGAGACTGCCCTTTAACCATGCCAGTTTTAATCCTAGTCATCCTGAGTATTTTTAAACTGTACCGCCAAACTAAGAGGTTAAAAAAAAAATCCCAATGTCATTTGTTTATTTCATTTATTCAACAAATACATGAGCTCACCTACTACTGCTAAACATTGTGCTAGAAGCTAGGGGTAAAATGGAGGAGAATGACACAGACAGTCCTTGACCTTACAGAACTCACAGTCAACTGCATTCTACTGAATTTCCCTGATAGTTAGATTACACATCATCTTATGTGTCACTTACTCAAATTTCTTCTTTTGTGAAATGCCTATTCGTGTCTTTTGTCCATTTTTCTAATAAACTGATAGTTTTTGATTATGTAATAACTATGCTTTTCCCTGTTTGTTATGTAGCTTAACTGAGAACTATAAGGTTAGGACTAAATCTTGTAGTAAACTGTTATGTTAACTATACTAACAGCCTCTTCAAACCTTCTGTCTCCTCCTGCAAACCTACTCCCAAATTCTACCCACAGGTTATGCCTAAACAGTAAGATATAAGTGAAATTCATTAATGCTCTCTCCAAGTCTATTTGTTCCTGTCTTTTTCTTAGACTTTGATCTGCATCTGTTTGGCCCCTCTGGAGTTTTCCATTCTTTATTTCTGTGAAATAACTATAATTAACCCAGATAAATAATAAATTTATAATAAATTTATAAATAAATAAATAATAATAAACTTCTATACTACAGACACTGTGCTATCTGTATCTTTATTTCTCATTATCTAATATCCAAAAAGACCAGAAGTGAATGGTACTATGAACAACACGGGATTATTGTACTAAAGCTGCAATTTAACCTTTTTCATCACATGACACACATAAATTAATTATTAAAATTCTGTGGAACACCAAAAAAATATTTTTTGCTGATCTGACAAAAAATAGGTATAATTTTGATTATTTCATACTAGACAGCTATTGTGTTGGCTGCTGTCATTCTTTTATTTGACAATCCAATGGAAAATACATCAGTGCCCCTGACTAAATAGGTACCACATGTTTTAAAAACTTACAGCACACCAGCTGAAAAAAAATCACTAAGGGAAGGAGCAGGCTGCCTTTGATGGGCAGTCTCTGCCACCCATTGCTATTGTAAACCCCATCCACTTACTTACAGTAGCTCCATCCAAGTGAAACTGCACTTATAGAGGAGCTGGACAATTTATCAAGAGGTCGCTTTTCAGTCATTTATATTTCTCTGAAGAGCCTTCAGAACTCGGGGAAAAAAGGAAGGAGATGCAAGAGGGGTCAAGAGCAATCTCAGAAGAACATCAGGAATAATTCAGAGCATACGATACATGTGCAATAACTGTCTTCCAGGTGAGTATCTGGGGGAAGAGAGGTCCTTCCTCATTTGTCCATAATAAGTAGCAGACAGGCTAAAGTATTAATTCTCAAGATGATTTTTTATCTCTCAAAACATAGCCCTCAAGTCATAGGTGATTGAGGTGGCTGAGGATAAGCAAGGACTATTTGATAAGCTACATGTAGAGGGGTAACCTTGCTAATAAAAATTTCAAACATAAAGTGTCCAGTAACCAAAAACCAACACAGGCAATTATCTCTTAATTAACTTTTTAAATATCCTAACAATGTAATGTAAGTTCTGAACTTCAACTGAACTATAAACAGTAGAGGCACTATAATTTAGTAAATGGGGCAATTAAGGATACCTGATTTTTAGTTCCAGTTACATAACATAATAGATATATGACTTTGGTAAGTACCCTCCCTGAACCTCAGCTTTGTTTAGTATAAATTGTCCATATTTATGTGGTGATAAGGATTAGATGAGAGAAGTATCTGAATGTACCTGAGTATTTAACGCCATACAAGAATAGAGTATAAAACACAGAATGAAATGTGATTGTAGATGAGCACAAATCTTTTTGGGGTGATGGAAATGTACAATTAAATTGTGGTGACAGTTATGTACTCTATAAACTGACTGAAAATCACTGAATTGCACACTTAAAAACAAGGGAATTCCATTGAATGCAAATTATACCTTAATAGAGCTGTTTTTTTAAAAGGAACATTATCAGCCTGAAAAGGATCCTTGATTGCTATCATTTGTCAACTCTCCCTCTACCTTCCCGACAGGCTTCAGACAAGTGCATTCCCTTAAATAATTGAAGCTCCCAACCATCTGCTTAAACCACCTGTTTCCCTATCAGAAACAACTGAGGTCTCACATGATTTTAAAAATATGGTGTTATTCAAAAGATAAAGGATATGGCTCTGGCTGGGTAGCTCAGCTGGTTGAGCATTGTCCCACACATTAAAAGGTTGAGGGTTCAATTCCTGGTCAGGGCTCATACAGACTGCAGGTTTGATCCCTGGTTGGGGTGTATATAGGAGACAACCAACTGATGTTTCTCCCTCACATCAATGTTTCTTTCTCTCCCCACCCCATCCTCTCTCCCTCCCTCCCGTCTTCCCCCCTCTCTAAAATCAATAAACATATCTGCAGGTGAGGATTAAAAAAAAGATAAATATGAATGGAACAAATATTAGAGTCTCTCAGAATTTGATGCACTTAACTTGAATAACACTACAATAAACTAAATAGATGTACCAGATTAAGGACAGAACACTCCACTAATCATCAGCAGAGTACACATTCTTCTCAAATGCACATGGAAAATTCTCCAGGATAGACTATATTAGGGTATAAAACAAGTCTAAATAAATTGAGAAGGATTAAAATCATATAAAGTATGTTCTTGGATCATGATGGGATGAAATTAGAAATCAAGAAGAGAAAGAAAATTGGGAAATTCACAAATATGTGAAAATTAAACAATACATTCCTAAATATCCAAATGGTCAAGGAAGAAATCTCAAAGGAAATTAGGAAATCCTTTGAGATAATGAAAACAAAACCCTATACTAAATCTTATCAGATGCAGTGAAACCAGTGCTTAAAGGGGAATTTATAACTTTAAACACTGATATTATGCAAAGAGAAAGATCTGAAATAATACAGATTACAGTAGAAATAAATAGAGAATAAGGAAATATTCTGTTGGCCAAAAAGTTTGTTTTTTTCCCCATAAGATGGCTCTAGTAGTGCTTAGTTGTCTTTAACTTCATTTGAAACAATTTTGTTACATTGTATTGTGACAAAGGTCATATTAGCATGCAGCTAAAAAAACTTACCAAAATTGGTGAATTTCTGTGCAGCCATTTTAATACTGAAGATGGAAGATTTTCAGCATATTATGCTTTATTATTTCAAGAAAAGTATAAGCGCAACTGAAATGCAAAAAACAGATTGGTGCAGTGTGTACAGAAGGTGCTCTGACTGATCAAACATATCAAAAATGGTTTGTGAAGTTTCTTGGTACTGTTGTCATTTTAGCCAAATAATTCTCTGTCGGGGGCTTTCTTATGCATTGAACAATGTTTAGCAGCACCCTTGGTCTCTACCCAGTAGAAGTCAATAGTGGGAGATAGTTGACGTACACAAAATATCCAAGTCAACAAAGTTATTGGGAAAAATGAAAAATGTATCTTTTCTTTTACAGAAAAACTAAACAGACTTTTTAGCCAACTCAACAGTAGAGAAATGAAGAAAACCAAAAATTGGTTCTTTGAAAAGACAAGGAAAACTGACAAACCTTTAGCTCTGGCTGGTGTAGCTCAGTGGATTGAGTGCTGGCCTGAGAACCAAAGGGTTGCTGGTTTGATTCCCAGTCAGGGCACATGCCTGGGTTGCAGGCCAGACCCCCAGAAGGGGGCACACGAGAGGCAACCACACACTGATGTTCCCATCTCTTTCTCCCTCCCTTCCCCTTTTTCTAAAAATAAATAAATATATACATATATATTTTTTAAATGGCAAACTTTTAGTTACAATGACAAAGGGGAAAAAAAGAAAACTCAAATTACTAAAATCAGGAATGAAGACAGAGAAAATGTTACCGACTCTAACAGAAATATAATGGGTTATTAGAGAATACAATGAAAACACTGTATGCCAACAAGTTAAATAACCTAGGTGATCAAAATTCCTAAAAAGGCACAAAATATATAATTTTGTAACTTAAAATCTTTTAATTTTCAAAAGTTTAAAGTGGTGCTCAGAACCTGTTACAATGCTTTTTTTCCCAAAGAATGTCTTAAAACTATCCTACTGCAGGTGGAGCCCTTCAACTACCAGATTATTAAATTATTTAAACTCCAGAAGTCAAAATGAGACTTGAGCTAAGACTGATTATTTTAGAATCCAGTTTATTACAACTGCTATTAAGCTGTAACTTTAACATAAGGCACAATTTGTTAAAGCAAAAGCCTCACAAGGAGAGAAACCCCTCTTGGCCTCATTTGGCATGATTTCTCTACCCATGAGAGAGTCTGAAGAGGTCACTTTCTACAAGGCAGGGAAACAAAGGTGTACACCTGGAGATCAAAGCCAACACTAACAAAACATCAGGTCCCAATTCAGTACTTTGCACAGAAGGACCTTTGCCCAAAGATAGTCATGAGACTTCTGTAACTTTCAGGCTTGAAATGATGTAGTGAAAAACATGGAAGCAAAGATAACCCCATACTGTTTTTGCTTTTTTCCTTGTATCTTTATGTATTATCTCAATTTCTCATAATGTTTCATAATCACTCTCAAGTATGCCCTCAAGGCTTCCCCAAAATTGTACTATCTTTCTCTGATGAATGCTCTTTTCTATTCCTCACAAACATTTCATGGAGTCTATGACTTTCCCCCCTAAGTGCCATTCCACAACCAACTTTGTTTTTACCAAAGGTTAAAAATAGAAGAGTAAAAATCAGAGAGAAATCCTCTCATTCATCAACCATCAACTTTCAAAGTACTAACATCCGCATCCATTCTTTTTCCTCTGGTTAAAAAAGAAAAAGTGTCTCTTTCTACCAAAGAACAATTACGCCCATTTTGCTATCTTTTCCTAGACCTTCATCCGTCACTGACTTCTCTCCAGCAACTTCAACTTCTGCCTCTTATCTAATGAATCCTTTCCATCAGCATTCAACCATATTCCTCTTAAAAAAAATGTATAGAAAGACTTGCCCCTGTATTTTTCTCCAGCTACCACTCACTCTTTATCTTCTTTATTCTTGTTCATGGCCAAGCTTCTCAAAAGTAGTCTTGGTGATTCTCCATTTCCTCTGAAACCATTCATTTTATAAAAAGTCATTCATTTTTACAAAAAGGTGTAAGGATTAAAAGTGAGCACTTGAGTTACCCACAAACCACCTTAGAAAATACAGCACTGCCATTAGAGTGGAAGACTCCTGCACACTCTTCCATAAGTTTCTTTGTACTTTTACTATACATGCATGTATCCCTAAATAAGACACTGAATTGTCTTGCATGTTTTTCAACTGCTAAAAATGGTATACTCAAAAGACTCTGAGCCTTTTTAATTATCAGCATTATGTTATGAGGTTAAGCCATGCTCATTTATTCTCACTGTTGTGTATCCACACAACTTAATTATCCAATCTCCAGTTGACAGACATTTAGGTAGTTTTTTCCCTTTTTTCTGCTGTTACAAACAATGCTGTAATAATTACTTTTATACCAGGTTTCTCTCTGTACCAATGAGTGAGTTTTTCTAGAATAGCAATTACCAAGTACAAGTGGAATTGCTAGATTTCAGGGTAGGAGCATCTTCAATTTTAGCAGATAAAAACAACTGCTTTCCAAAATGTATCCAATCATTATTCAACACTCTACTTAGTTTCCAATTTCTCATACTCTATTCCTTTGACAAAATCTCCAGTGATTTGCATGTTGCTAAAACCAACAGACATTCCACTGCTTTGGTTGACCTACCATTCAACACATTCAGGTACTAAGTTCCTTAATATATTTCTGGCTTCTGTAACCCTTGCCCTCCCAGTTTTCCCAGTACCTCTGGCTCCTCCCATTCTACCTATCAGATTTAAAACTTGATGCTCCTCTGTGCTCAGCCATGGGTCTTATTCTGATTCAGTCTACATTCTCTCCCTACAATTTCATGGCTTAAAAATACCATGTAAATGCCTACAATCCAAATACCCAAATATGCTCCAGATGACACCTTACTCTTCTGAGACAGAGAACCACTTATCTAAGGACCTCTTTGATCATGCTCTTCATCTGAGGAATCTCAATCTTGACACATCCAAAACTGATTTCTTGATCTGTTTTCCCCTGCCTCCACCAACTCCTACTTTAGTGATCCTCTCCTACCAAACAACTGCTACTGCCAATCCTCCTTTCAACCTCTCCATATCCAATCCATAACCACACCCTCCAAAAGATATTTTGAATTAATCTGTTCACTCCTTTCGCCACTGCCACTGTTCAAAACAAGCCATCATTTTATCTCCAACTTGGACAGATGCTACAGCCTTCTAATCAGACTCGCAGTTCTGGTCTCTCTGTACTCCACATTTCATACGACAGCCAAAGTGTTTTTAAAACACAAACCAGATCATGTTATCCTACCCCTGCTTTATAAAATTTTAATAAGCTTTCCACTTACCTTAGGATAAACTTTAAGGTCCTTCATGTGACCTACAGAGCCCTGATCTGACTTTCCACCTGATCTGACTCCTGCCTATCTCATCAGATTCACTTTATATCTTGAAACCCTCCCCTTACCAGTTCCCACCAAGGGCCTTTTGGGTGGCTTCTTGAACTTGCGGTGCTCTTTCCAGCTTTAGAAAATTCATGCAGACAATTCCCGTTTCCTTCAGAGTACCTGATCATAATTAAGTATATATTTATTTTGATGTTCATTAATACTTCCTCTCCCACTAGGCAACAATCAGGAAATGTGTTTGTTTTGTTCAGCATTGCATATCTATAGCATAACCTAGTAGACAGTTACTTGAATGAGTAAACTAATGAACATCACCAGCCTGGTTAGAAAGAAGACATCATTCCACATACTAGGAAATAATACACAGAGACCATGACATTATTTACCTACATCACAAAAATACTAATTATTTCCCAATTGAAATAATTAGTACTTCATATTACACTAAAATTAGAAACTATTCTGCAACAAATTTTAATTTAGCACTCTAACATTTGCATTTAACTATTTCAGATAGACAAGAACTGAAACATTTATTTGTTCATCTGTCAAACTCTGCAATTCTTATCCTTTAACTGTAACTCGATTCACTTTCTTCATGACGCTTTTCAAATAAATCAAAACTTTACGTCCTCATCTTAGGGATGAAACAGTATTACAAGCAATGCTTATTATGTAATGAAGCATTCAGTTGTTCAATAAATAATTTGAAATAGTACTTGACAGACTGATTACCAATGTACAAGACAATGTAAAACCTCAATTCAAGACAGGAAATGTTTATTACATACATAAGTATCCTCATACTTAAGGGTAAATCTAAGAATATAAATTTATATTACATGTATCCAGCTGCCTCCGTTAAGATGACGTATATCTAGCTCTGGCTTGGGTGGCTCAGTGGCTTGAACCCCAGACCGCGAAGCAAAGGATCGGTTGTTTGATTCCCAGTCAGGGCGCGTGCCTGGGTTGTGTGCCAGGTCCTCAGTGGGGAGCGTGAGAGGCAACCACACACTGATGTTTCTCTCCCTCTCTCTCTCCCTTTCCCTCTCTCTAAAAATAAAGAAAATCTTTTTAAAAAATGTATATCTCAGTAAGAGTAAATGCTCTTTCCCCTTGCTGCTGTGTAGTTACATACCATGTGTCTGTTTCAGAACCAAAACCAAATCAAATTATACTTCTTTCATTAATAGCTGAGAACTGTGTAAAACAAATTTAACTGGTTTAAACATCTCAAAACTTGTTGCTCCCAAACTCTAAAAGCATATGGACAAATAAATAGAACTGGGACATCCATTTTCATCTTCAAAAATAAATAAATGGGCAGAGAGAATGGTTAAAAGTCAAAATGAACAGTTCCTTTAATAAAGGAGAAAATCTTTTGATTCAGTTTCTTATTTTAAAAGCATACAAATATCTAAAACCCACAAAGACATCTTATTGGAAACTCTGTATTGTATGCACTGATAATTACTTTTACAGCTTTATAAAACAGATCTAATGAAGATATTTTTATATTTAAAAGTCATTAAAAACAGGATTTAAAGCTGTCCACAGTCCAATTCTTACCTACTTTTATAAAGCCTTCAGTATTTATCTGAGCCTGAAAATGACCTATATACATTCAGATCCAGGTATTTACTCAACCTGGCCCCTTTACTTAGTAGCACCGTACTTCCCCCCATTCCTAATTACATCCATTTCAAAGCTTACCAACATAGCCCACTTTTTCCAAGAAACCCTCCAAGATTCCTCTGACTTCTTAATGCTAATAAAAAAGTATAAAATTAGGTATGAACTCATTATGTTTATAGCTCTTATGTAACTGTAAAACTAAAACAACTTTACAAATTAAATATAAAACAAAATTTAAAATAATGTGAATGTAACAGATTATGTTGGTTTATAGAAACTAGCTCAATGATGTATTCAATCCTGAAAATATATAGTCTCAGTTCTGGTTCTCTATTTTTATACTACTTCTGTACTTTGACTTCAATAATATTAATACAGAAAATGCTTATAAATACATTATACAAAATGGGACTCAATAACTGTTTGTTTGTTAGTTTGGAAAATACAACTTCATACATCAGACCAGCTGGCAGTCCATAAATGTCAATTTTAAAGAGGCCTCACTTGTTAACTCTGGCAACCTTGTTCATCTGTGGTTTCCTACCTTCCTGAAATCTACATTAAATGTATATGAAGTATAACCACTGACTGCTGAAGTTGGTAACACAAACCCAATCTGCAAACTGTTTCGTATTAATTATAAAGATGGGATCCACCAGAAAGATCTCACAGTGAAAATATGATACCACCTACTATGCCAGGGTTCTTTGGGATTTGGCCTGCCTACACTAACACATACGGTGCCATGGTCCAATTTTGCTTACCATCTTTCCCTTCTGAGCCACTTTAATATCTTAGTACAGGGCATTATAGCTTGGCACAAACATAATGATAAACAAAACCTAAACCCAGCAACAAATTCCCAAGGGAGTATGTGGCTAAAAGCTGTCCTTTCATAAGTTACATAAAACTCATTAATGTCTAAGAATCCCCAGTTATAAGAAGGCTACAGAAAATGGAACAGTACTAAAAAGTTTATAGAGAACTAACAAAATCAGACTTGCAGTTTCCAGGGAAAAATCCTCCTGATACAGGGTGTAGATCAGGCTGGCAACAGCAAACAGGTGGAAAGACTTGTTGCAATAATCCAGGTGAGAAATGGGAGCTTGGATTAAGAGAGCAATAGTAGGAATGCAGATAATGTAGAGAAATGGTTTGGATTCAAAGATGTTAAGGAAGTAGGATCTTGGGGCAAGTCAGCTGTGAGAAGTACAACAGAGGAATCAAGTAACAGCTTGCAGATTTCTGAGAAAAGTGATGATAGTGGTACATTCTCCAAGGCAAGGAAAAGGGCAGGATTGGGGGTGAGTGCGTTGAGAAGTGGTAGAATGGTTAACCTGTACATAATGAACACCTACAGAGACTACCTGATCAGCTTCTAGCCTTACTTCACCCAGAGATTTTCTAGAAATTCTCTCCCCCATTCACATAGGTTTGCAACAAGACCTTCCTCTCCGCTCCCCTCATAATAATTGTAGTTATTTTGGTTCCCAACCACTGTGTATCAGTAACGTTGAGAATGATTAAATTGAGTATTTAGCCCACAATTTTCAGACATGTGACAAAGGATATACAGGCTAATTAACAAAGGATAGCACCTTTAGAATCTGGACTCAAGAGAACAGTGACCTCTGGGTATTATAGCTAGATGTGAATTTGGGTTGTCTCCATAGAAGAGATGAGGGGTTTTTGCTAGTATATGTAAATTATGTTTAGCCCTGGCTGGTGTGGCTCAGTGGCTTGAGTGGTGGGCCTATGAACCAAAGGTCGCCGGTCAGTTCCCAGTCAGGGCACATGCCTGGGGTACGGGCGGGGTCCCCAGCTGGGGGCATGTGAGAGGGGCAACTGATCAATGTTTCTCTTGCACATCCATGTTTCTCTCCCTCTCTTTCTCTCTCTCTCACCTTCTCTCTAAAAGTAAATAAATAATCTTCTACAAAATGTTTAATTATTTTTTTAAAATATTTAATATACATATGGGAAAAAGTAGGACTGTGGATGCGTGTCCTAAATAGTCATGGGAGAACGAGACAGACCAACTACATTTCAGGAATGCCCTTTACTCCACTTGTCTCTGGGAGGGTGCAGCTAAAGCATCTTATTACAATGAAGCTCCCTACCCAAAGTTGTAGTGTAGAGGTGGACACCTAACCTTATGACTCCCCTTTCTGGGATTTGGGATCCAGATTCAGGTCAGCCTCTCCCTGATACCAGAAGATACAAGATTTCAAACACAGAATAGCAGTAAATGTTAAAGTTGGTCCGCAGCAAGAGAGCTAACTGAATGTACAAAGAGCATCTTACGAGAAACAGATACTCCTAAGCATATTTGGAGCCCCTGGATCTAAGCTGTTCCCCAGTTCTAGCTGTCCTCCTAGGGTGTGATTGTCTTTCTTAGAATTTTAGGATACCCAGCATGTTCCCAGTAAATTCTTCTTCTTTTTGCTTAACTTAGATATGTGTCACTTTCCTAACTAAAATAAATTGCCTCTTAGACAAACTTAAAGGCGGGTATTCAGTTGGATGAAAGAGTTCTGGTGCCCACAAAACTCTTAGATATGACACCCAAAGCAATAAAAACGGACAGGGTCACACGGAAGAGTAAAAAGGGGATGCCAAGACTAAAATCCACAGCTATCCATATCAAAGGATTAGCAAGAATTAAGTGTTCGAGGTACCACCTCACAGCTGTCAGAATGGCTAGCATCAATACACCCACAAACAAGTGCTGGAAAGGATGTGAAGAAAAGGAAACCCTCACGCACTGTTGGTGGGAACACAGACTGGTGCAGCCACCATGGAAAGCAGTATGGAGATACCTCAAAAAAATTAAAAATGGATCTGCCTTTTGACCCAGCAATCCCACTTCTGGGCATGTATTCAAAGGAATCCAAAACACTAATTCAAAAGCACGTAAGCACCTCTATGTTCATTGCAGCATTATTTACAATCACCAAGATATGGAAGCAGCCCAAGTATTCATCAACAGATGAGTAGGTACAACTAAGGTACATTTATGCAATGGAATTCCACTTGGCTATAAAAAAGAAGAAAACATTACCCTGTGCAACAGAATGGATCGACGTAGAGAACATTATGCTACGTGAAATAAGCCTGTCAGAGAAAGAAAAATACCATATGATTTCACTCATATGTGGAATCTAATAAACTGATCTAATGAGCAAAACAGAGACAGGCTCATAGATAGAGGGCACAGCTCGTGTGGGGGAAGGAAACGTTAGGGGGTGGAGGAGTTAAGCAAAAAGGAAAAAGGACTCATGGACATGGACAACAGAGTGGTGGTTGCATAAGGGGACTTACTAACTGGTCATGGAAAAAATACAATAAAGAATAAATGAACTTTTTCAAAAAGAGTCTGCAAAGAAGCAGCTAGTAGATAGAAAGGCAGGAAATAAACAATATCGAAGGAAGAAAACGGTATCAGGGAGAAAACGGTCAACAATACAAGTACAGAAAGAGGTAGGAATAAACAATGATTATACAGTCTGGCAATATGAAAGTCACGGGCAGCCTTGGTAAGAGCAATTTCACCGGCATGGTAGGATGAGAAGCCAAGCTGCAACTTTAAGAGTCCACAGAACCCTGACTGGTGTGGTTCAGCGACCTGAGCACCCTCCTGCAAACTGATATATGTTTCTCTCACACAAGGATGTTTTCTCTCCCTCATTTTCTTCCTCCCCCCCTACCTCTCTAAAAATAAATTTAAAAAATCATGTTTTGGTTTTATTTAAAAGAGTGAATAGGAGGTACACACAACACTACCTATGAAGCATTCTTGCCATCAAAACTTTTCAAGCCAGAACAGGATCAAGTTTCTAGCTGTAACTACTAATTTAAAGGAAAAACAGGGGGCAAAGGAACATATTACATGAAACCACAAGGATGCAATCAACACAACCCAGACTCTGAGAAATCTCACAGGGCAAAGACCTGGTTTCTTTAACAAACTAATTGTATGGGAACAAGTACAAGAACAGACAGCATCTTATAAAGTGAAGGAAAAAAAGAGAGATGAGACACATATGCAGTGCAATATATGCCCCTTTGTTGTTTTTTTATTCATTTTATTTATTTATTTTTAGATAGGGGAAGGGAGGAAGAAAAAGAGGGAGAGAAACATCAATGTGTGGTTGCATCTCACATACCCCCTTGCTGGGGACCTGGCCCCGCAACTCAGGCATGTGCCCTACCCTGGGAACTGAACTGGTGACCTTTTGGTTTGCAAGCCAGCCCTCAATCTACTGAGCTACACCAGCCAGGGCTATGCCCCTTTATTTGGATCCTAATTCAACAAACTGTTAAAGCAAAATCAAGGAAATATGAACACTGGCTAGATATGTAATGATATTAAGGAGTTAGTGTTAGTTTTTGAGAGGTAACATAATGAAGTAGTGTAACACGATCTTTATTTTACTAGTGTGTCTTCCCTGATACATTGTGTTCCATGTCACAAGCAAGCTGTAGACCCAGAGTTAGCTGCCTAACAAATAATTGAGGTACAAAGTGATACAGTTATTCCAAGGAGGTAGGTCACAATTGGAGAAAGGTGAGGAATCAAGTAAAGCCCTGGGAAGGCAATGGTACTTGCACTGGGCCTTAAAAGATGGTAATTTAACACGTAAGAACAAGAGAGGAAAAATTATATTCCTGATGGACGAAATCAAAGCAACTGCAATGAGGTATGAAAACCTGTCTATTCAAAGTATTCACCTGTACTCATCTCTCCAAGAAACTGTCCCTACCCTAATGATGACATGAAAACAAAAACGCAAAGTGAAAAGTCATAACCCACTAGGCAGCTCCAAATTGACAGTATCAAGAGAGGCTCATCTAGACCCCAAGCAGTCCCAGCAAGCCCAGTCTCAGGACAGATCATGACGGTATCTGGGTAGCCAAACCATACAGGCTTTCTGGGACAATGTATTCATGTCAATCAATCCCTGATTCCTCACCTTCACTTCCACTTCCCCCTACCCCCACCACCTCAACTTTGGGATAAGAACATGAAGTTCTTTGACCTAGCCTAGAAAATGATGATCAAAATAATTAGTTTAAAATAGCACCCTCTAATAAGGTTTGTCTACCTGCCTCAAAACCACCACCATGCTCCATTAGGCACTCCAAGAGAGAGAAAGTTACATGAAATGCCTTTCATCTGGTTACAGATTTTTTTAAATAAAGTACAGTTGATGAAGCAGGTTGATTTTACGTAAGATTTTTTTCTTCAAAAATAGAGTAAGGAGTCCCAATATGAAAATGTTTTTGGAATATTTTGGAAATCAGTTCAGTGGTTGTAACATTTTCTATGTGCCAGTACCATTAAAAGTCTCAGGATATGATGCCAGTGAAAATGAACATCAAGAAAATAGGAATGCACATGATCAGCCAAAACTTAGTAACTGGAATGTTTACTACTACCCTCTTCCATGTACTAGAATATCACTTCAAAGAACCAGCATGAGTGGGTAGGGAGTTACTACAAGTAGGGGTGCTTTTCTTAAACCAAAGGAAAAAGCAAGGTAACAGGTCAGATTAGCTCTAAGCAGTCTTTAAGTCACTGACTACACCTTATTTCACAATAACCGAGACTAGTATACACCCTCTCAGAAGTCAAATATAATCATTCCAACTTATCAGAAGAAACAAAAAAGGAAGTGGTTAAAACATAAGTATGGGGAGGTTTGAAAGCTGGGAAACCTTTACATTATATAGCAAGCTTTTATGGTAAGATATCTGTAGAATAGAGCTACAATACAAAATAAAATTTAAGTCATCAATTTTTGTAATTCACATTGTACTTCTGGGCCATTGTCCAGATGTACCTTTAATACTTAAAAACTGCCTCTCTGATTTTATGAAAAATACTACAAAGAGGCCTCCTATATTATATATTTTGTACTCCATTCTAAACCAATAGATGGCCACAAAAGAAGAAATACCTGGGTTTTTTGTTGTTGTTGTTGTTCCTCTCAGGTATACATAAAACCACGAAATTTACCTTAACTCTTCAAAAAAGGTAAGATACAAAACTTTTAGAAGGCTTCACCTTCTGCCATCTTCTGTAGCTGACAGTCACTTCTTCCTCCTCAAATACTGATCCCTTGGCTCATCTAGTTTTCTTTAGATTACCTTTTAGTAGAATCTTAGGTTGGATATCACATTCAAATTCAACCTAATAATTGTATAAAATACTGGGGAGAATACAGAGAGGCTTTGGCTCTAAAGACACTATGAAAAACCTATAAGAAAACTGCAATACAAAGCAGAAGGTATAAACTGTTACAAAGGAAATACAGTAACTCAAGAGCACAGAAGAGAATGTATGTCATCTGACAAGTAGAAAGTCAATCTGAATGAAAATATTCTTATCTTTAAGAATTGCTAATTACATAGCTTCACCAAAGTACTGTAATAATCACCTTTATACCCTAAAATTGCAGACCACCTTCCAATTAACACAACTAAGATTTTTTTCTGTAACCAAACAGTAAAAGTGGGGTCATTCACTGACATCCTATCTTGTCCCACTTGATGCAAAATTTTATTTAAAGTAAAATTTGCCTACTGTTCCTGTAGAGCTAATGAAAACCAGTCATGAGCCTGCAAGCCAGCACAGTCTGAATGAAACTGCTGGCATTAAAAAAATAAAAATAAAAATACATTGATTGCTTCGAGATAAATTAACTCCTAAAGATAATAAAAACAACTTCTTGAGAATTTTCTTAGGGTTTGGAGACTGAAAAACCCAATGATGAATAAGAAAAATAAACCTAAGAAATTTAAAGAAGCCAGCTTTGTTAAAAACCAAGTGGCCACTTGCCAACACCTCTTTATGCACATACGACCAAAGATGATTCCAGGCAGATTCAGGGGCCACAAAGGATCTTTATCAAATGCCAAATTAAGAAAGTTCTCATAAATATTTCCATTTTGATAAGGTAAAAGACACTTAAATACAACAAGCACTTTACAAACCTTTGTAGAACGAAACAAAGCTTTGAGCTTTTAACACCGGAGCCCTAAAAAATAACACACATTTCAAACGTCACATTTACAAACCTCCCATTCACACAGGCACAGAGCTGAGATTCCGTCAAGAAAAATACCAGCCTCGGCAAATGGGACTTGGCCTAAGTTTTAAAACCCTATGGCCAGCAGGAGAGCAATCGCCCCATTCTGAATTGCAACTAAGTCCAGGCACCCGGGATCGAACTCCTCCTTTGAATGCCCTACACCAGCTTTTCGGATCTGACCTTTCAACTTGGTATAAACGATGCCGTTTGTGAAAGAAAAGGCAAAAAGGATACTCCTCAAACTCCCATACTCCACGATCCATCCTCAAAGAGTGGAAGGAACAGCAAAGTGGAAGGAACAAAGCACTGACGTCAATTACGAGATTAACCCCGGGCACAGACAGGCAGCTGGAGGAAAGGCCTGTGAACATCCATGTCTAAAGCCCGGCTGCCGGGATGCCCAGCCAGCAGGCCGGCTCCGAAGCTGCGGGGGACGCACGCATGACGCCCCCCCGCCATTCCCGTTTTGAGTTAACCCCCTCCGCGGCTCGAAGGCGGAATCTTTTTCCCTTTTTTTTTTTTTTTTTTTTTTGGCAGGGTGGGGGTGACGGTGCGCAGGATCGCGAGAAGGAAAGCGAGAACTAGTTGGGTTATGATAGCCAAAACCTAGGCCTATTTTCTCTTTAACTAGAAATAACTCGAAATTGGGTATTAAAAAGTCACAAAACGGTCGATGGAATTTTTGAGGGAAGGGACAGATTAAGGGCCGAAAGGGGAAAGGAGAGACGGCGAAAGATGGATTTCTGGGAATTTTTGTCAGGATTGGGTTAGTTTATTTATTTGGGGGGAGGGGGTGGAACGCGAAGGTGGGAGATGAAGGCGGATCGAGCAGCCCGGGCGCGGAGGGTGTCCCCGAGCCCCCAGGTGGAGCCCGTCCTCCCCCTCGCACGTCCCCTACAGCGCCCCTACCTCGCGGCGCGGCCCGTCCCTCAGTCAGCCCGTCGGCCTTCTCACCTCCAGTCCCGGCTCCGCTAGGCCCGAACCATCTCCCAGAGGCGGCGGCAGCGGCGGCGCCGGGCCTGCACTTCACCGGACGCGCACTCGATCCCTCCCGGGGGGCGGCGACAGGCTGCCAAGGGCGAGGGACTCCGAACGGCGGCGGCGGCGGCGGGGGCTCCCGAGGTCTCGGGAAGCGCAGGCGGCGGCGGCGGCGACGCACCTCACACGGAACAGGCGGAGGTCCCGCCCCGCTCCATGACGGTCGGGCCCGGCCGGGAAGGGCCGACGGAGGCGGCGGGGGCGGGCTGACCAGGACCTGGCACCCGGATCTCCGCCCCGTCAGCTGGCGGCGGCGGCGACGACGGCTCGACTCCCGCAGCCAGGGCTGTGACTGACGCAGCGGCCGCGCCACCCATGTGACCAGGGCCGGGCGGGCGAGGCGTCACGTGACGGCGACGCGCCCCTCCCCGCCGGAAAGGCTGGGGGCTGTAGGGCCGGGGGGCCGCTGGGCCGCTGGGGTTGCAGTGCCGGGAGGTGCAGTTGAGGGTGGAGACTCGCGCAGCTCTCCGGCCCCAGGATCCCGGGTGGGCCCAGCGCCGGTCCCGGTGACCTGGGCCCGAGCTCCAGGCCGAGCGGCCGCGTTCGAAGGGCGGGGCGGGCAGGACCGGGCGTGCAAGCCGGCGCGCACCTCCTGCGCGTAGCCGCTAGCGGGGTGCGGGGGGCGGTGCCGGGCCCAGCCGGATCCACCGGTTCTGGGGCTCAGATGAAGGGCTCAGGCCGCCCGCGCCTCCGAAGCCCCGAGACCTGTTGCCGGTGCTGACTTGAAGCCCCAAGTCCAGGGCCCTCAACAGGTCCGGCCGAAAAGGCAGGCAGTCTTTTGACTGCGGGAGGGTGCTCACAACCTCGCCTGAACTTCTCCCAGGAAGCCAAGCCCCACCCACCAACCCCCCCCCTTTTTTTTTTGTCTTCGAAACATTTTCTGCCAGTAATCCTAGTCTTCAAGATACCATTTTAAACACTTTCCATCACCTCTTAACATCCTGCAGTCAGGGCAAACTATAATTTAATCGAGAGTCAAATAATAGTTAAAGACTAGACGGAATTTTCAAAGGCTCTCATACAAGTCTATACAGTAGTTGTCGAGAGATACTACCTCTGGTTCATCATTTGGAAAACTCTTTATAAATCTGTGTCTCACCTGTTTTCTTTCCGTGAAGGAGCCCGTTGAAGCTTTTTTTTAACTTTCTAGTAGTTTTGAAACAATCGTTTTGATTGTTTTTAATAAAAGTGAAAATTATAAAGAATGTGCATATGAAAAAGTTTCCATCAGCCCCAGAAGCTGGTAATTCAACCGGCGTCTCAAAGTACACCTTTTTCCGTTTTACAATTCTTAACTGACCTATTGTTTCTTTTAAGCTTCACTCTTATCTACATCTACATAGGTTTTATCTATATATCTGTATATAAGGAAATGTATTAATGCAAACTCGAAATAGAGTGAAAAATAATTGCTGCTCTCAGCCCTAACCCTATTCAGCTCCCGTCTACAGACCCCACCCAACTCTCCCTCACTTACCCTCCCTTCTCCTGACAGATAAGATGCCTGAATTTTGAGCTCTCCAAAGTTGGATTTGAGAAGTAGTTCTCCCATCTTCTCGAACTAGGCCTTCCAAGATCAAAAAACCTTTCCTCGCCCTGCACTCTGATCTATTGAATATTGGCCTTGCTTTTGAAGCATGGGGCACACAAATCTTGTACCTGTAACCCCGGAGAGTATATTGGCTTCCCATTACTACTATAACAAAGTACCACAAATTTAGGGGCTTAAAACAACACAAATTTGTCATCTTATAATTCTATATATCAGAAGTCTGATCAGGTCTCCCTGGGTAAAGGCCAAGTGTTGGCAAGGCTGTTCCTTTCTGGAGTCTAGGGAAGAGTCCCTTTCCTTGCCTTTTCCCCATTCCAGAGGCTGCCCCACATTCCCTGGCTGAGCCCTGGTCCTCCATCCTCAAAGTCAGCAAGAGCCGGTTGAGTCTTGAGTCATGTTACTCTGACCTTCTATCCTGCCTCCCTCTTCTAATTTTGAGGACCCTTGTGACTACTGTGTGCCAATTTAGATAATCCAGGATAATCTCCCTATTTTAAGGTCAAATAAATTAGCAACCTTAATTCCATTTGCCACTTTAATTCCCCTTTGCCATGTAACACAGCATATTCAGAGGCTTCAAGGGCATTTTGTGGGGCGAGGAGGGGGGCGCGTTTTTCTGCTTACCACCCAGCATGAGCAGTCATTTAAAACCATCTGTTGAAAAATTGAGGAGTTCGATGTTTATTTAAAGGGAATTTTGAGAAATTCCTGAACTGAACAATAAAGCTACTTCCAATTTTTCTCTTCCTGGTCAAAATATTTCCAGAATAGTAGTTATGTTGAAGATGACAACAAACAATAAAATGATGCTAATGTTGACTGTGAAGGGACCAAAATCCTGAGACCTGAAGCTGCTTTGGGGATATTGATTGGGGGTGGGGAGATACTGTTTTTAAGCTGTTTCTTAAGAAGCAAGAGACTCAAAAAGAATCTCTGACCCTCCCGTTTTCCTTCCCAAGAGATTCAGGCAGAGAGACCTGCTTCAGGAAGGAGATCTTAGGAGACAGCCTTAGACTAATTTGAATTAAGTATCATCAACAAGAGGCATCCAGGCAGGTGACTGTGGGCGTTCCATTGTTACGGAGTCACCTAGCAAGGACTTTCTGCCATGTGTGTCTTGCTCTTTCTCAGCTACCTGTAAGTCAACCATTCTCACTTCTGAAATCTAACACCCCGTTCCCCACTTTCTCCTTTGTCCAAATACGTCTTGTATAACCAATGTTACCTCACTGTCTTTGGAATGTTCATGGAATTATTGTGCCTGTGTGAATTCCCCATTCACATGTATTAAACTTCGATGTTTCTCCTGTTAATCTGTCTCTGTTAATTTGGTTGTTAGCCCAGCCAGAAGAATTTAGAAGGTAGGAGGAAAAGTATTATTAATACTTTTGTATTAATGTATTATTACATTAACACATTAAAACATTAATAATAAAAGTAGTATTAATGTTTTTAGCTCCCACAATTGTAATCTGTGTGGATATAGAGGTTTCAGTTCTTGGTGTTCCCTCTTGTAGCCATTCTTCAGCCTGAGCGGGAGAGCATTAACATTTGGGGTCATGATCCATTCAGATCTTCACTGTTACCTGGGGTGTCATAATTATGAATCAAATTTCTGGGGATGATTGTTTCAATTTGCTCAAGTGCCAGGTTTTGCCATTCTTTTTTTTAATTGAATTTATTGTGGTAATATTGATCAATAAAATTATATAGGTTTCAGGTATGCAATTCTATAGTACAGATTTTGCCATTCTTAATTCTGCTGGGGAACTCTGGGGAAATCTTCAGAACACATACCCTAGCTACCCATGCAAGAAGCAAGGGACTGAAGGATCTATACCACCGGCTGCTCCTGGGGTTGTTAGTTCCCCAGCAGCTCCAGCTTGTTGCCTGTGAGCAGAGCAGACTCTGGCCGCCCAAGAAAGTTCTCAGGCAAATAAAATCAGAAACATCGCACAGTTAAAAGTCAGGCTGATATTCCTGAAATGGTAACAGTGAGGGTGTATGAGCAGAGCACCAACAGTGTCTGCTTCAGTGATAACTCCTGTACGTACCGTGTGCTAAGCACAATACTAAACACTTCAGCTGTGTTATTGAATGTTCTCAACCTCTTGACCTTTTCCTTCCTGTCTTGTCCACTCACCAAGATCACCAAAACTCCCACCCTGCCAAATCCAAAAGTTGAACCTTTAACGTTACCTTAACAGCATTTAACACGGTTGACCATTGTCTCTTGCTTGAAACACTTTCTTCTGTTTGTTTTTGAGATGGCGCACTCTCAGAGTTTCCCGCCTACCTCCCTGGCTGCTGCTTTGCAGTCTCAGTTGCGAGAGACCCTTGACGTTTTCCTGACTTCTGAACAGGGGTGTCCTAAGACTTTATTTTCAGCTCTTTACCCTTTTTCTCTCTGGGGTTTTCTGCGAAGACCAGATCATAAATATTTTAGGTTTTGTAGGACAAGTGGCAAAAACAAAGATTTTTTTTATATAGGTAAATAGTAATAGATTTTACCTTTTTTCCAAAAATTTTTAATGAAATCCAAATATAGTTATTAAGTAAGTTTTGCAATTCAAGTCCACTAATGAGAATAATACACTTTCTTTTTTGGTGGGGAACGGGGGTGAAATTTCACCTAACTGGGATTCAAAGTTAGTGTTTCCTGTCATCAAAAGTGACTTAGAATATTCTCCTGTTAGTGCTGATCTGTCATGAAATGTTATGTATTTCATTTTTGAAAACATCTTTTCACACAGATTAGAAACACTGCTCTCACTCCACTGGCATGTGATATTAATTAATAGCATTCATTGTAAATGGGACGGGCGCGGCCGTGGTGAGGGAGCAGGGGTAGGGATTGGGCGGAGCAGGCCTGGGGCCGCTGGCCTGAGCGTGGACTTGGCCACCCCCACCTGGCTGCGGCCGCTGTCCCTGGACATGTAGTCCAACTGCACCAGCAGCAGCGGCCAGTGCCAGCAAGACCCAGACTGAGAAGGGGCATTTCACGTGCCAGAAAGTGAAGCTATTCCGGGCCAGTGAGCAGATCCTCGGTGTCCTGATGTGGGGGTGAACCACGTAATCAATGAGTTGAGCGATGTCTCTTCCCCGTCATGATACGGCCAGATGACTTCAAAGCATACAGCAAGACCAAGGTGAACAATCGCCCCTTCAGAGAAGGAGAACCTTCCAGGCCACTTCAAGGAGTATTGCCCCGTGGTGTTTTGAAATCTTCCAGAGAGGTTTGGGATTGACTCAGGATTGTCAAAATTCAGTGACACGCCCAGTGCCCATATCAATAGTGACAGCCAGGGCTGAGGTGGCACTTTGTCATCAAGAATGTATCAGGCGAGGATTGGCTGAGATGCACAGCACCTTAAAGAAGTGCCACCAGTTCATAGTGGAGTGTCATGGCCACACCCATTTGCCACAGTCCCTAGGCATGTACTGCTTGACCGTGGATGGTGTGGAAACCTACTTGGTGGTCACCAGGAAGGTGTTAGGCCATGGGTTCCCTGTCCGCTGCAAGCGTGACCTCAGGCGTGCTGCTGTCCCCAGAGAAACAAGTGGCGAGAAGAAGGCCAAGGAGCTGTCAGAATTTAAAGACACTTGTGACTTCCTCAATGAAGGGCAGAAGCTGCACATGGGAGAGGAGAATAGAAAGAACTCCCTGGAAAAACCGAAACAGGACGTGGAGTTTCTGGCCCAGCTGAAGATCATGGACTACAGTCTGCCAGGGGGCCTCCACGTCGAGGAGGACCGGGCAGAGCAGGAGGGGGGGGCGGGGGGCGGCTGCAGCTGCTCTGCCCCCAGGGCACAGCTCCGCCCACCCTGGCAGCCTCCTCGGCTCCCCTGGGTTCTTCGATCCCGGGAGCTTCAAGCCCTCTGTCCATGTTCATGACATGAAAAACTGAGCAAGTGCCCCCAGAAGGAGGTCTATGTCATGGCCGTCATCCTTCACACAACATGATGCTCAGAAGAAAGCCACACATCCTGCCAAAACAGTGACACATGGGGCGGGAGCCGAGATCTTGACTGTGAACCCTGAGCAACACTAGGAATGTTCCAAGTTCCTGTCCAACATCGTGATGCAGTGACCTTCTACCTTCAGCCAGAGTCAGAGAATGAGATAAGGCATCGAGGGTTGGAAGGCGCAGAGGGTGCACCTGGGCTAGATAGGGAAGGGGGTGGGAGCAGAGGGGTGGGAGGGCTTCAGCAGAGAGACTGCAGCCCGTGGCACTGCCAGAGATTCTAGGGAGGAGGGGTGTGCTGTGCTCACAGGGCGTCGCCTCTTCTGCTTACCCTTGATTCTGCCCATCATCTGACCCAGGCTAAAAAGGGGCTTCCTTTTTGTTACCTTGTAACTTTTAAAAATATCTTAGGGCTAGAGGTGACTGTGGGCTTCTTTGGGTTTTCCTGAAATCCCATGGCTCCAGGTTTGCTAGTTATAACGATGTATGTCGTCTCCCATCCACCTTCGCTGTCTCTGCCCTGAGATCCCTTCAACTACAGGGACACCCCATGGCCCCAGCCGAGGGTCCTTTCTCAAGCACGCGCTCTGACACCAGAGGAGAGGCGGTCAGACACCTCGTTCCTGCTGGATTAACTGTAATTTTATGAAGTATGGTGCACAACTCCCTTCCCCTTTCTTCCATCTGAATGCGCTTCTCCGGCCTGGAGGGCCACTCCAGCTCACCATCAATCATCCTGGCGCAGAACTGCGGCGCTCGGGGGATGTGCTCCTCCTCACGGGATGGTGTGTTTAAGGGGATGGCGGGGGGGGGGGGGGCGGCGGTGAGGTTCTGCCGGGCTCTCGGACAGCTGGTTCTCGGAGAGCCCGTAACCACCACTCAAGCCCCTGGGCTGTCTCGGTCCTTGGAGTTCAAGTGTCTTCCCCATAAAGCTGGCTTCCCACTTGGCCATGAGGAACTGGAAAGGCCACTTGTGCTTAAATGTTATTTTTTTCCTCTTGGAAAAACCCCAGAAGCTGAAGAATATCAAGTGAGGGCTTGTGCCCTCCATCTGTTGACCTCCTCTGACCTCCCAGGCACCCTCACTTGCAGGGGAGCTTTCAGCTGGGGCACCTGGGGTGCTTCGATCCTGGGGCTCCTTGAACCCCAGGGCTACCATGGAAGTAGTCCGACTCCCTGTGCCTGAGGTGTGTCGCTGGGGCGCTATGGCCAGCAGGGAGTGACGCCTCCCACCTGGGAGCGACGCCCAAGCCCGAGGGTGGTTCTGGTTCTCTTGGGGATGTGACCCAGGAAACCCAATTTGGAGGCTTGATGTGGGATTGAATCTGGTCCCCAGCCTTGGGGCTCATTTCCCTCGACGCCCCTTCTAGACTTTCAGCCCCTCTGCCAGTACAGGCTTCCTCAGGCGCAGGATCCTGCAGCTTCCTTCAGGAGCGCCACCCGCCGTCCGAGCCTGGCTGCCCAGGCCCCAGAGCTGGGCTGTGTGTCATCTCTGATGACATCAGAGCAAGTCTGGTCTGGCTGGAGAGAAAGCGGCCCTGCGCTGGGGGAGGTACATTCCTGTACCTTCTCAACTCCTCACCAGGGACGCGGGACTTTGGATGAGATATGGTGAAACACGCAGGTAACCCACAGATGCAAAGGCAGTTTAGGGCAACATTTTGAATGAATGGATTGGTTAACTCCGGCTCCCTCCAAACCTGGCCAAGCTCAGCTTCTGGAGCAGGAACCAGCAGGGCCTCTTTGCCTGACCTGCAGCAGTTACCTCGGGAAGGAATGGAGACGGCAGTCTAGGACCCTCCTGGGGCTGCTGGAACCCTTCTGGAAGAGGCAGATGGGTCAAACAACCTCCCTGGCCCCAGGAAGGGGCCGTGGGTAGCTCTGAACATCGGCAGTAAGACCACGGGGTGACTCGGGGAAGGACTTGAACCAAGTGGCTCATGGAGAAAACAAAATTGATTTAGGAAGGGGTTATATAGAAGTAATGTTTGGGATTGATTCCCCCATGTAATCAAGAATGAAATTTTAGAGCTGCTCACAGTCAGACCGAGCATCTCCAAAGCCTGGCAAGCTGTCCTCTGGCGGCAGCCTCCTCGGCCTTCCGCTCGCAGCCGCTTCCTGCATTTATTTGGTCTGCTGATCATGTTGCCCTAATGTGCATGAAACGTGTAACACTATCCTGCCAACTAAAGATGAGCTACTGAGTACCTAACTTCTTTAACATTGCGTTTTTTGTGTTTTTGTGCGTTTTTGTTGCTTTGCATATTATTTCCATTTTGAGAGGTAGCATCCTGTTTCAAATGTTCTTTTGTTTCTGATACTTGTTTATTGGGTCAGAACATTGGAGCTGTGATTTGGTAAATTTTAGGGTTTTTTTTTTAAAGTTCTTTCTCTGTGCTATTTTCAAAACCTTGGGTTTGGGCCTCTAATGCTATTGTCATTAGAATGTTTAAAAGCTGTTTATTTATCTTGGTTTTTACACGTTTTCTTCCTCTTCTTTTACAATGATGAAGGCATCATATTTGGCTTGCGGTCTGAATGTAGAGAAAGTGAACTGATCCCCAAGCTTTTGTCTGCCCCCACTTTTTCCCCCCCGAACACCTCCACTCCCCTTCTGAGCAGTAGAAGGTGGGTAACTACCCTCGACCTCCCTCTTTGCAGCCATGAAACGTAACAGCATTCCTGCACCCTAGCATAACTTTGGGTCTCCCAAGAACAAAGGTGTACGAAGAGGATGTAGCTGCCTGCGCGGGGACCGGAGGAGACTCCTGGCAGGGTTCGTCTCCCAGTCGCTCCGCTGCCCGTCCAACCACTCACAGCCTCTCCCGCCTGGCCCCTCTTCTGAAAATCCACCACTAAGAAACTGTAGTTTCCCAGGTTTCCCAGCCAAAGCAAGGGTCGCCTGGGCACTCCGCTGAGACCACTAGATGAAGGCCTCCGGCCCTGGCCCCTGTCCAGGCCCACCGTGCCCCGGGGTGGGGGCAGGGCGCGGGGCTGGGAAGCCCGCCGCTCCGGGAGCACGGACTGCAGCCCTGCGCCCTCTCTCCGTATCTTGCTCCCGGTTACCCGTCTGTGGCAAGCGCCACGCGTCACCCCGTGGCTGTCCTCAGTGGCACTCCCTAAATTCCCACCGCAGGCAGCTCTTCCTACTTCCCTTCTTTCTCTTGCCGGTGCTTTAAGGCCTCAAGCAGGTCCCGGGCAGGCACTCAGGGCTCGGGACTACAGGCTCCTGCCCTCGTGACTCACCCGGCTTCACAGTCTGCCAGGGCCTGCCTGTGAGGGAGGGGGTCCAAAGACCCAGGACCTCTCTCAGGAGCCAATGCCACCCCCCAATTGTCTTTTACCAGTTCAGTCTGGGAGAAAGAAAAACAAAGCACTCTCCTCCCCGCTACCCGCCCCCCCCCCCCCCCCCCCCCCCCCCCGCTCTCATTGGAGCTACTCAAGTGTGAGGGGCCAGAAGTGCTTAAACAACCCTCAGAGCTTTGGCTTTAGACCTGTGGCTCCAAATTTAGGGACTTCACCTGTTTCTGGCAGAAATGTGTGCAGGGGGAGTCCATTCTGAGCACAGGAATCCGAAGGAAATCACATTGAATAACTGCCCTCAAAGGTACCAGCCATGTGCGGGGGGTCGTGCCGTGGCCCCCTCAGCCTTCCTCCAGGGTGTGCCCCTTGTGAAGCAGCCTCCGAAGGGATGTGGAGGCTGAGCTCTCCCTGTGGGCTGTGCTGAGAGCCTCCGGAGGCCGGAGGGGCGCCCGAAGGAGGCTCCCCCTTGCTCAGAGCCTTTGCGAGGAGCTGGGGGCCAACAGCTTTTGGAGGAGGGCCCAGCGCCGCCCAGCATCGGTCGCACAGTGGAAATCAAAAAGTGTACATGAAGGATAGATGCAGTTTTGGGGGGAGCAGGATCAACTGTCACCCCACTGTACGTGCTTGACTTCTTCACTTCTCACTTCAGTTTCCACTTTTTAAAAAGGAATTTTCAGCCCCCTGTGCTTGTCTAACGGCAGCTCAGAACAGTTCAAGACCCTGCTACTGTCTTAAAACTCATGTGTGTTAAGATGAATCTCCAACCCAAGGAAAAGAAAACTCAAGAAGCTTTGTGTAAAAAGAAATTCATTGCTTTGAAGAAATTTATACAACTTTATTAAATTATTCCCTTGACATAGGTCTTAGAACATATCACTACATTGAAGTTTAATCATCTCCAATCGAAGATGGAGTGAGAGGTCCTCAATTGTACAGTTAAAAGGATTTGGAAATATGAAAGTGATTTTTACATTTGAAGGGAAACTACGCTGTAGGCACAGTAGTTTGAGCTAAAAAAGAAGATATATGCTGCAAATTTGTGTTGTAGTGGACATTTTTTAAAATTCTTTTATTGTTCAATTACACTTGTCTCCATTTTCCCCCCATTCCTCTCCCCTGCCCCGCCCACGCATCCTCCCACATGCAATCCCCCCCCCCGTCCTTGACCATGAGTCCTTTATACATGTTCTTTGATGGCTTTTCCCCTCCTTTTCCCCCATTATCGCCCTCCCCTTCCCTCTGGTCACTGTCAGTTGGTTCCCTGTTTCCATGTCTCCAGTTCCATTTTGTTCACTTGTTTGTTTTCTTGATTACGTTCGCTTATAGTTGAGATCATATCGTATTTGTCCTTGACTGCCTGGCTTATTTCTCTTAGCATAATGCTCTCCAGTTCCATCCATGCCGTCGTGAACGGTAGGAGTTCCTTCTTTCTTTCTGCCACGTAGTATTCCATTGTATTCCATTGTATAAAGGTGCCACAGTTTTTGATCCGCTCATTTTCTGATGGGTACTTAGGCTGTTCTAACACTTGGCTATTGCAAATAGCACTGCTATGAACATTGGGGTGCATAGGTTCTTTTGAATTGGTGTTTCAGGTTTCTTAGGGTATAATCCCAGTGGAATTTGTAGGTCAAAGGGCAGGTCCATTTTTAGTTTTTTGAGGAAATGCCTTAGCATTTTGCACAGTGACTGCACTGGTCCGCATTCCCACCAACAGTGCACTAGGGTTCTCTGTTCTCCACAACCTTGCCAGCACTTGTTTGTCTATCTGTTTATGATGGCCATTCTGACTCGTGGGAAGTGATATCTCATTGTGGTTTTAATTTGCATTTCTCTGACGATCAGCGATGCCGAGCATCCTTTCATATGTCTCTGGGCCCTGTGTATGTCCTGCTTGGAGAAGTTTCTGTTCAGATCCTTTGCCCATTTTTTAATTGGATAGTTTGGCTTCCTGGAGTAATGTGAGTTCTTTATGTATTTTCAAGATCAAACCCTTGTCCGAGGTATCATTGGCAAATATATTTTCCCATACATTTGGTTCCCTTTTCATTTTGCTGCTCTTTTCTTTAGCCGTGCAGACGTTTTTAATTTGATACAGTCCCATTTGTTTATTCTTTCCTTTATACCCCTTGCCTTAGGGAGCATATCAGTGAAAATATTGCTGGATGGAATATCTGGAATTTTCCTATGTTCTCCTCTAGGACTTCTATAGTGGCATGTCTAAGATTTAAGTCTTTTATCCATTTTGAGTTTACTTTTGTGTATGGTGTAAGTTGGTGGTCAAGTTTCATTGTTTTGCATGTACCTGTCCAGATCTCCCAACACCATTTGTTGAAGAGGCTATTTTTACTCCAGTTTATGCTCCTGCTTATAATGGACATTTTTACTTCTTGCTGTAACTTTACCAGCACAGAAGGTACTTAAAGCAACTTGACATTGTGACTCAAAGAAGTTATTGTTGCTGAAACAACTTTACTGCAGTGAAAGTTTCACATATAAACGGCTCACCTTGTAATTTTAGGTTGAACTCACTGAGAAGCATTATTGAGTGTTCAGTAAAAGCTAATTTTCAAACCATTTAGTGTTCAACAGTGGTTGAGGGACGTTCTCAATAAAAATGTCCATCTTACAACATTATTCATTATAGTGAAAACATGGAAGCAACACAAGTGTCACCCATGGATGAATGAATAAACAAAATGTAGTACATTCATACAACAGAATATTACTTAGCCTTAAAAAGGAAGAAAATTTTGATACGTACTACAACATGGATGAAGCTTGGGGACATAATGCTATGTGAAACATGCCAGTCACAAAAAGACAAATACTGTATAATTTGATTTACATGCGGTATCAAGAGTAGTCAAGTTTATAGAGACAGGAAGTACAGTGATGGCTTGATTCTAGGTGCTGGGGAAGGGGAGGACTGGGGAATTGTTGTTTAATGGGTCTAGCATTTCAGTTTTGCGAGATGAAATAAGTTTTGGAAATAGTAACGGTGATGTGGTAATGGTTGCACGATACTGTGAATGTACGTAATACCAAATAAACCGTACTTAACAACAATTAAGATGCTAAATTTTGTCATATGTATTTTCCCACAATTTTAAACATTTCCATCTCAGCCCTAAACTCAGACAGTTACAATAATACTTTCCCGTGATAAGCCATCAAACCGCCTGGTCAGTTGACCAGGATTCCAAGACAATTCAATGGGCAAACAATAGTCTTTTCAACCAAGGGTGCGGGGACAACTGGATATCATATGCAAAAGAATGAAGTTGGAATGCTACTTTACACCATACAAAAGTTAATTCACAATGAACCAAAGATCTAATTGTGAGAGCTAAATGTACAAAACTCTTAAAAGAGAATATAGACAAGATCTAGACCAGGCAATGGCTTAGTAGCTGTAACATGAAAAATATAAGCAACAACAACAAAAAATAAAGTAGACTTTATCAAAATTAAAAACTTCTGTGCTTCAGAGGACACCATCAAGAAAGTGGAAAGACGAAAGATAAACACTCAGGTTTTGCAAAAAAAAATGGACAGAGAATCTGAATAGACATTTCTCTAAAAAAGATATACAAACGGTCAGCCAAGAAGCACATGAGAAGATGCTCAACATTAGCCATCAGGGAAATGCAAGTCAAAACCACAAAGAAATACTGCTTCCCATCCCCTACAATGGCTAAAATCAAAATGATAGGTAATTACAAGTGTGGTAAGATGTGAAGGAATTGGAACATATAGATTGCTGGTCGGATTATGAAATGGTTGTTTTGGACAAGTGTCTGTTAGTTTCTCAGAAGGTTAAACTTAAACTTACTATAGGACTTAGAAATTCCATTCTGAGGAATATACCCAAGAAAACTTGAAACATGTGTCCACAAAAAGACTTGTACAGGCCCTGGCCAGGTAGCTCAGTTACTTAGAGCATCATCTTGATATGCCAAGGTTGTGGGTTTGAACCCTGGTCAGGACGCATACAAGAATCAGACAATGAATGCAATAATAAGTAGAATAAACCGTTCTCTCTCTCTCTCTCTCTCTCTCTCTCTCTCTCTCTCTCTCACTTACTCTCCCTCACCTCCCTTCCTTCCTGTCTCTAAAATCAATTTCTAAAAATTTGTACAAAGTGTCTATAGCAACATTATTCATCATAGTAGCCAAAAGATTGAAAGCAACCCAAATGCCCAACTGATAAACGGATAAACAATGTAGCAGGTCCATACAAAAGAACATTATTTGGCAATAAGAAAATGAAATACTAGGGTGGGTGGGGCAAGGGAAAGTGGTGGCAAAAAAAGAATTAAAAAAAGAAAGAAAATGAAACATTAATACATGCTACACTGTAGATTAACCTTGAAAACATTATGCTAAATGAAAGAAGTGAGTTACAAAAGACAAGATAATGAATGCTTCCATTTATATGAAATGTCCAGTAGGCAAATCTACAGAGACAGAAAGAGATTAGTGGTTACCTGTGGCTGGGTGGTTGCGAGGGAAACAGATAATGATCGCTAATGGATGTAGGGTTTTTTTGGGGGATAATAAAAATGTTCTAAAATTGATTCTGGTAATAGTTGCACATGTAAATTGCATGGTATGTTAATTATATCTCAAGAAGCTATTATAAAAAAACAAAAGAGTCAAAGAAAACTGGTTGATATCACTTACCTTGCTACTCAATTGACTATTGATGTTGCTCTCAATGTCTTCTATTCTAAGCAACTGTTTTCATGGAAAGGCTATTAATCTTAAACAAGTTAACTTTCTCTGGATATATTTCTTTGACTGCCACAATCAAACATGATTTAACGAACTAGCCATCAGTAAATGGCTTTCCTTGTTTGGATAACAAATGAATCACTCAGAAACTTTGGTTGCAGCCCTCTTTTTCATTTTTTATTTTTTGTGAAGAAATTAAGCTGTAATGTGATACTCCATTTAACATTTTTAATGTCTTTTATGATCCAGCCTCTGAAGTCACCTCCATTGCTGCAGTATCCTATTGGCTGCACAAGCCAGCCCTATTTAGTGTGGGAGGGGACTGTACGGGAACCAGAGTGATGATAAAAATTAATAAAAAAGAATAAAATGTTTTTGTTGTAATGATTTTAGTGGAAACATGAAATAGTGCAAATTCACACATAGCTCATGGTATTCATGTGTACCACCCCGCCCCCCAAAATATAAAATCCAAGTATACTGTTAAGGCAAATGTGAATATGAATGACTTTATCATTTATTTATTCATTCTTTTGACAATTATCTATAAAGTACCTATCATTTATCAGGTCACATTTTATAAGCATTCTCGGCCTTAGAGGCAGCAGTGAATAAGATAGTCCTTGTCGTCATGGGGCTTCCGTTTTTGGGGAGAAGAAACACACACACATGCACACGCACGCACGCATGTGTGTGCGCGCACACACACTAAACTTTCAGGTATAAACATGAAGAAAAAGCAGAGCGAAGGGATAGAATAAGGGCAGGTGCTATTTTAGCTAAGGAAATATTTTAGGTTGTTAAGAAAAGCCTCTCCAAGGAGATGAACTTTGAGCAGAAACTTGAATGTGGTCTTTTAATAAATGTTTACTTTGAAACATATGAGCTTTAATCGGTTTTGAATTGTTACAAGGCAAATAGCTCGAAACTTAGTGCCTTAAAACAACAGTAACTACTTAGTGTTTCTCACAGTTTCTGGGGGTCAGGAATTCAGGCGTGGTGTCGCTAGGCCGTTCCAGCTGGGGGTCCCTTGAGAGGCCATAGCCATTTGAAGGCTTAGCTGGGTGTGGGGGCGCTGCTCCCCAGGCGGCTGGCAGGTGGCCGCCGGTTGTCCTTGGTTCCTGTCCAGAGGGGCCTCTCGGCAAGGCCGCTGGAGTACCCTGCTAACCCAGAGGCTTTTTCACGCCACAGTGAGTGTTTCAGGAGACAAGGCAGAAGCTGTAATGCCTTTTATGACCTAGCCTCTGAAGTCACACACTGTCACTTTTGTCCTATTCTACTGGTCACACAGATTAGGCCAGATTCAGTGTGGAGAGGGGCTACCCAAGGGCATAATGGGAAATGAAGATTCGAGGGAACCGTCTTGGAGGCTGGTGGTAGGACCGTAATCGCCATCCAAACCATGATTGTCTCTCACATGTTTATAATGATATTGAGCAATTTACACAGGGGGGAAAAAACCTACTAATGAACACTAAAGTCTAATTTTTTTAATATTAGTTCAATTTCATTCCAGTCCTTATCCATATGCCTAACCTGTTTATACTAGCATGTGTAGACTATCTCACCCACCAATAGAAAAACACACATTCCTTTCAAAGTGCACCCAGAACATTTATGAAGGTATATATACCAAGGTAGCCCGTATTCCAGATCATAAAACAAGACCCAAGAAACGTAAAAGGATTCAGGTCATACAAGGTATATGCTAGGTATACCTGATCACAATGGATTAAATTAGGAATCGCTAACAGAAACATCTCTAGAAAATCCCAATATACAGAAACTAAATAATACACTATGGGTCAAAGAAAAACTCAAAAGGAAAATTAGAAAGTATTTTATTTATTTATTTTTTATTCTTGTTCAAGTACGGTTGTCTCCGTTTTCCCACCACCACTTCCCCCGCCCCACCCACTAGAAATTTTTCTTTAACTAAACAAAGATGAAAACAAAATTTACTACTAGTTGTGGGATGCCTGTATAGCAGTACATAGGGAAAATTTATAGCACTGAATATTAAGGGAAAAAAAAAAGAAATGTCTCACACCAATAACTTTAGCTTGCCTTAAGAAACTAGAAAAAGAATAGCAAATAAATCCCAAGATATAGCAGAAGAAAGGAAATAATAAAGATCAGAGAAGAGATCAATAAAATAGAAAACAGACAAACAACCAAGAAAGTCAATGAATCCAAAAGGTAGTTCTATGAGTGAGACAGGAAAGTAAGAAGCTAAAAAAAATTCCTGGGCAAGTGGAATGGGAAATCTGAGACAAGAAAATTAAACACGGCCAAACAGTTTGAGCAACTTCCAGCCAGCTGGTGAATCGCAAGACCTTATCTCCCCTAACCAAGGACACTCAAGAGCAAACGGTTTTTACCACTCCTCCCTACCCAGAGAACACATAGCTTAAATCTCCTTGGCCTGGGAAACAGACACCCAATTAACGTCATTTGTGCCAACTAACCCAAGGACAGATGAAGTCAGGGAAACAAATAACAAAAACCCCATTAAAACCAGACAGCCTCAAGATAAAACAGTGTAGCAGACCAAAGAATATTCCCAAACCTTATGCGCACATGTTGATACAGAAGCATATTAAAGTTGCACCTGGAAAGCTGATGAATATTCTGCTGAAACCCTCCCCCCACAGGAGTCTCACCCACAAAAAAAAAAAAAAAAAAAGAAAAAAGAGAAACCAGAGAGAGAGAGAGAAAGCCCTCAGGACAAAGACTCAGTGTGGCTGGCTCTATAGCTCGCACATGTCCCTTCCTGAGCATGAGGCTTTTATTTCTTCCTGAACTCTTAAGGGTCCCCAGGGGACTTGCAGCCGGGGGAGCAGTGGGCAGCGGCAGCTTGACGGGGCTTACCACCCCCCCCGCAATGCTGTCTCCCAGGATCCCTTTTTCTCTGACTTCTTGGTGAGTTAACAGCAGCTCTGCCTTGGTGGTTCACTTCTTTCCTATAACTTTTCTAGGGAGCCAAAGCAGAGCAACATGTAGGCTCTCTCCTGTTGCTTCTTCTAGCCTAAGTCCTTCCTTTGTTTCACTGTCTCCAGCTTTAATAAGCGTACTCTCAAAAGATCCGCACTCGAGTTGTGAAATCTTTCCTGCATGAAGTCAAGAACCCACAGACTATAGGCCGGCCTGAGGCAGATCCGCTTGAGTCTGGTTCCTGTCTGGTAACATGAGGAGATTAATAAAATTGATAAACCTCTAGCCAAACTGTTCAGGATAAAAAGAGAAAAGGTACAAATTACCAATATGAGGAACGAGAGAGATGATGTCACCACAGATTCCACAGATGTTACAAAGACACCAAGGGAATAGCTTGACAACTTTACGCGTTTAATAAATTAGACAAAATGTAAGTTTCTTGAAAGCCAAACTGACAAGTTTCACTCAAGAATAGATGACCTGAATACCTGTGTGTTTTGTAAAGAAATTGAATTTGTACTTAAAAACCTTCCTACAAAGAGAACTCCATTTTTAAAAATGTTTTATTTTTTATAAACATTTAAATTTATAAATTAAAGGAAATAGAATTTAAACAGGAAATAAGCCAAAAGGGAATAAAATTCAGCATCTATGTGCAGCAGGATTTTCCTGAGGTTTCAGTCAGTGGTTTCCGACTTTATTTTACTGTGGTCAGCTATATTTTGCACATACTTTGCATGATTTGAATCCTTTTACAATTGTTGAGACTGTTTTATGGTCTGCAATATTGGCTGCCTTTGTAAATATGCCATGGTAAATGTTCTGGGAGCACTTTGAAAAGTTCTTGTCTACTTGTTCTATCAGTTATTGGAATCTCTGATAATAGCTGTGGGCTTCTTTACTTCTCCTTTTATTCCTATCAGTTTTATGTCACGTATTTTCAAGATCTGTTATTAGGTGTATAAATGTTTAGGATTATTATGTCCTCCTGATGAATTAACCACATTGTCATACAAAATGACCTTCTGTAGCCCAGGTAATATCCTTCCCTCTGAAAACTACTTTGTCAGATATTGACATAGCCTCTCTAGGTTACTTTTTATTAGCGTGAGCATATCTATTTGTGTGCTTATATTTGAAGTGCATTTCTGGTTGGCAGCATTTTATCCATCCTGGTAATTCCTACCTTTATTGGAGCGTTTAGACCAGGGGCCCCCAACCCCCAACCCCCAACCCCCAACCCCCTAGGCCACAGACCAGTACAGGCCTGTGACCTGTTAGGAACCAGACTGCACAGCAGGAGGTGAGCTCCAGGAGATCATAGCTTCAGCTGTATTTATAGTGGCTCCCCATCACTCCCCACCTGAGCTCCACCTCCTGTCACAGCGGCAGAGGCATTAGATTCTCATAGGAGCGTGAATCCTACTGTGAACTGCACATGCAAAGGACCTAAGTTGCGTGTTCTTTATGAGAATCTAATGCCTGATGATCTGGGGCGGAGCTGAGGCCGTGGGTGATGCTGGCGCTGGGGAGCAGCTGCAAATACTTATCATGGGCAGAGAGGTTCGCCTGCACAGAGACCATAATAAATCAATTGCTCACAGACTCACTTCAAAACCCTCTCAGTGAGTAGCAAGTAACAATGAAGCTGCATCTGGTGGCAGGCTAAAAAGCCATCTCCCCCACGCCCCTCAGTCCGTGGAAAAACTGTCTTCTACAAAACTGGCCCCTGGTGCCAAAAAGGTTGGGGGCTGCTGGTTTAGACCATTTGGATCTAATGAAACTGTTGACGTGATTAGGTTTAAATCTGTCATCTTGATATTTATTATCTATTTGTCCTATTTGACTTTTGTTGTTTTTTTCCCTTTTTTTACTTTTTTTTTTTTTTTGGATTCCATTTATCTCCTCTGCTGGGCAATTAACCTATAACTCTTTGTTTTGTTATTTTTTTGGTTGCTTTAGGGTTCATAGTACCTTTAGTCATTTCCCCTAGGACTTTTCCCAAGAGAAATGGAAGTATATATTCATACAAAGACGTGAACAAGAATGTTTATAGCAGCTTTATTTGTAATAGCCAAAACCCAGAAGCAGTCTAAATGTCCATCAATACGTAAATGGATCAACAAATTTGGTAGAGCCATACAATGGAATACTACTCACCGAAAAAAGGAAGGAAATGTGCCTGCACATAAAAACAAGAATGGCTCTCAAAATAATTATGCTGAGAGTAAGTAGGTAGACCAAAAAGAGTGCATACTGTATGATTCTATTTATATAAAATTCAAAAATGCAAACTATACTACAGTTAAAGAGAGTCTATTTATAGCTGGGGAATGGTGGGGGCTAAGATAAGCGGGGAGGAAGGGGGAGGATTACAATAGGGCACAAGGGCGCTTTGGGGGGCGATGGTTTAATTGTCCTGCTTGTGTGATTTCATGAGTGCCTACAGAGCAAAACGTACAAAACTATACACTTTAAAGATTTCACTTATTTATTTATTTATTTTTAGAGAGAGAAGAAGGGAGGGAGAAAAAGAAGGAAGCATCAATGTGTGGTTGCCTCTCGTGTGCCGCCTTCTGGGGAACTGGCCTGCAACCCAGCCACGTACCCTGACTGGGAATCGAACCTGCGACCCTTTGGTTCGGCACTCAATCCACTGAGCCACACCAGCCAGGGCCAAAATTATGCACTTTAAGTATGTACTGATTACTGTATGTCAACTGCACCTCAACAAAGTTTTAAAAAGGAAAAAAAGTTAGGAAAGAAAAAAATGTGATCCATAATCTTACCACCTAAATATGAGAACTATTAACAATTTGGTTATTATCAAACTTTACAGACACCTTTTCAGCTACCCAGGTAGTATCTGAAATTATTCAAAAACTATAGTATTCCACTATGTTAATGCAAATAATTTGACCTTTCTGCCATTGCTAGGGTGAGTTTATGCTTGTCAAGGTAGTAGTTGTTATTATTGTTACAATTGTACTGCAATGGATATTTTTATTTCAATATTTACCTAGTCGCCAAACAACAGATCTTGAAACCTTCCTAGGTACATGTCTGTCACCGGCACAATCAGCCAATCACAGTTCTCTCATTTCTCCCTCCTCAGTATCCCTGACATCTGTCACCTCCTTTACACTCTCATTGCTAATGTGATAGATTAGCACAAATGTGTTAGTTTTGCACATTATAAACAGGAGCCCTCAAATCACACAACATAGACTCTCCTGTGGTAAGGGGCGTGTTCCCACCAGTGCCCAGGGTTCTGATGACCGGGAGTGGACCTCATTTCTCTTCTGGACCGTTGCGACAATGTCTTTATTCTTTTTTCTTAATGCTAAAGATATTAAATGAAAGTAAATCTAATAAAATATGAAAAAGTTTTCCTTGAGCATGTAAATGTTGATTATAAGCTGTTCAATTAATTAAATAACTATGTATTTTATTTAACTGAGTATGAATCACACACATGCCTATATACTTATAAACACCATTAACATCATGGGTTTTATTCATTTTTTTCATGATTCCTATACTAACATTTGTGTCTTCCTACTCTTACTGCTATCATTTTCTCTTTCTTGAGTTTTTTTGTGAAGGAAACAATCTAGTATGATTATTTTCATTTCTTCCTGAATTACATTAATATTGTGACACCCACAAGAGAAGTTCGAAAGTTATGCCATCTCAGACAAACTGAGACTAGAATTTGGGTCACAAGAATTAGTGGAGTCATGGGCTTGGCTGCTTCTTATAGCTCAAGTCACTTAATTGGTTTATCGGCTTCTAGTCCTAACACTCTTAAAAAAGATTTTAAATGTTTCTGGGATGTGAGGCTTTCCTGCCATCTTCCAGATAAAATACAAATTCCTTAGTCAGATATATAAAACCGTGGATTTTATAACAATCCTCTTGCCAAGGCCTTGGAGGCCTACCTCCTACCAGCTCCCCATCCAAACAGGCTTCCAGCCACGCTCATCAACTCCTTCTCAGCCAAATCCACCTCCCTTGAAAGACAAACTCTTGAAAACTCCTCAAGTAATTATTTAAGAAGCTCTCTAGTGAATTGTTTGCGGCACTTAAGGCATATCTATAATTGCTTATTCATAGCCCGTGAATTCTCTGAGGACAAACAGGTACTTAGTAGTAGCTGTTGAATTTTGCATGAATGAGTGTTTTCTCTTTTGTTCACATATGGATTCCCTTAAAGACAGTTAACTGGTTAGCGATGATTTTCTTTGCAAAAATACCTAGTTGTATTGGCGTACATGTTTTGTGACCCTGAACTTTCTTACGGATTTGCCTAATATATAAATCACCTTTTCAGAGCCTTCTCACAACTTCTTAAGGAGGGGAATTATTTTATCAAGTGTATAGTAAAATGTCCACGTTAAAAAAAAAAATAGAGTTACTCTGTCCGGGGTGGCTTAGCTGGTTGGAGCGCTGTCCCATAAATGGAAAGGCAGCAGGCTTGGGGCCCAGCCAGGACACATACCTAGGTGGAGGGTTTGGTCCAGGTTGTGGTGGACCGGGGTGTGTGCAAGAGGCAACCAACCAATGTTTGTCTCTCACATCGATGTTTCTCTCCCACTCTACCCCTTCCCTTCTCCTTGCCCTCAAAATCAGTAAACATGTCCTTGAGTGAGGATAAAACAAATAAAATAAATAAGTAGTTACCCCTGCAGTTCCATGGTTTTTCACACTCGATTTTGTCCGGAGTTTTTGGGAGAGTAACATCTAGTGCTAGAGATTTATCAGTGTGATCTAATAACATGTATTGTCTGTACCCCTAGACGCTCTTAGCGTATGGCTCTTAGCATATGTATTGTACTATATCTTATTTGATTTTAAATTAACGTAATGCTCATTAATCGTGGCAAGTTGAACACAGGGGTTCACTCACAAAATCTCACAGTAAAGGGATAAAAATAATTAAAACAATCCCACTAAGACAGCATGAACAGGAGAATGGTACACAGGGACACAGCTTTTACTTCTTCTTTTTCTAATATATATTTTAGTTATTTACTTTAGAGAGAGAGGAAGGGAGGAAGAAAGAGAGAGAAACATGGATATATGAGAAAAACATCATAGGTTGCCTCTCACACACACCCCAACCAGGGATGGCCTGCAACCCAGGCATGTGCCCTTTCCAGGAATAGACCCGGCAACCTTTCACTTTGCAGGCTGACACTCAAACAATTGAGCCACACTGGTCAGAGTGGGACACAGCTTCTAACATAAGCTTCCCATCAGCCTTTCTGTCTCCAAGCCCGCCCCGCACCTTGGCCGGCAAGTGTGTGGCGCTGTGCAGCCTGGGGCCCCTCATGGCTCTGCGGCGTACGCTGGCTTGCTTTCTGTTGACTTCCTCCCTGCAGACCTACAGTTTGGCTTTGTTTGCTTGTTGGAGTTGGCACCTGCTATTCCATCAGCTTCCCAGCTTCCAAAAGAGCTGTCATTTCTCATCTATTCCATCTCCTCTTTTCCTTTTTGCCGTATGGGTTTATGCTTTTTGTTTCTTTTCTGCCGTTTTAGTCAGATTTCAGGAGGAATGGTAATAAACACGTGGGTTCAGTTTGGCAAGTTTAACTGAAAGTCCTCTTTTCCTTGTTCTGTATGTTTTAATGTTTGTCTGGTCTTCCCAACGACAGCATGAGGTAATTCCAAGAAAAACGACTTTTGTAGTGTTATTTACACATTGGTATAGTATTTTTCAAATAGGAGTTTTAATGTCTGTGGTTGTTACCAACTACCTTGACTAGCACGCCCAGGAACTCTTGGGGGTACATGAAAGACTTTTCAAGAACATTGGCAATTTCCACATCCTCAGCTTCCATCAGTACCCCTTCCTTAAATTCCACTGAGAATGCCTGCAGCCCAGGTATCACAATCACTCTTTTTCTCTTCCTCTTTCATAACACCTTTCTCAGTCTTTACTATGTACACACACACACACACACACACACACACACACTCGTTCTATGACACAATTTTCGCTGGGTGTAAAAATCTGCAGGGCAGCATAGAAAAATAAAACTGAGATATTGCTTTGGGTCAATTTTTTTCAATTAAGGCACCATAGTCCAAGGTTTGCCCCCCACCTCCTGTCTCTCTTTGTCTCTGTCTTTCTTTCTCTCCATCTCTCATCTACACTTCTTTCCTTTTTTTTTTTTTTTTTTTTTGTCAAGAACACAGCCTGGAGCCCTGACTGGTGTGGCTCAGTTGGTGTGACTGGCGTGTCATCCTGTAAGCAAAAGGTCACTGGTTCGATTCTGGTCAGGGGACATGCCTGGGTTGCAGGTTCAGGCACCAGTCAGGGCGTGTGCAAGAGGCAATTGATTGAATTTTCTCTCTCACATTGATGTTTCTCTCCCTCTTTCTTCCTCCCTTCCCCTCTCGCTAAACATAAATTAATTTTTAAAATAAAGAACATACCCTGGTGTCAGAAAATGAGTACTTGTCCTGTTTGAATTTCCATATACTGGAGAGTGGGAGAAAGGCGGCAGTAATGACAATTTTTAATTGGAGACTTTCCCTCTTTTATCTTTTGTCAAAGAAAGCACTGCTCCCGAGGGAGAGTCCAATTATGGGAAAGCAAGGAAAGCAAAGACAAGAAATGTTGAAGGTGCTGACACCTTATTTCTTCCAGCTAATGGCAAAACTCCACGCCTTATCTAACTACCTGAGAACACTATCATTCAAAATCTGCTTAAAAAAAAAAAAATCTTGGATTCTAAACACTGTTCTCCAATTTAAAATCAGGGCAGGTGGCTTGGACAAATGGTTGGTTCCAAAGTTGGGGCAGGGAAGCAAGATGAATCTGGAACATCTTGTTGTCCCAGAAAGTAAGAAAATACTAAAAAAGAAAAGAGGATTTCTTGAAAAAACAAAAGAGCCAAACTGAAGGTGCTCTCCCGATAGCCAATGGTGGAACAATTTGAGCAACAAAATAAATAATGGTATTATTGGATATGAAGTCACATAACAAAATAAAACATCCATGAGCCCATACTATAAATAATTGATCCAATGAAGGGGGAGATCAGACAGCTCTTCCGTATAAAATGCCAGTTAGTGCAGAAGGAAATAGAAAATCAGCGTTGGCAAAACATCACAGTAGTAACTGTTGCTCTCACAGATACAGGGGACACTTTGACGGTTGCTGGAGCAGAGGACTGTTGGGGCAGAGGGATGAAGGAGGTAAAGGGAATAAGCAGCACAAATTGGTAGTGACAAAATAGTCATGGGGATGTACAGTACAGCAGAGGGAATATAGTCAATGATATTGTAATAACTATGTACAGTGCCAGGCGGGTACTAGACTTATTGAGGGGACCACTTTGTAGGTTATGTAAACATCAAACCACTGGGTTGTACACCTGAAACTAACACTATGTTGAATATCAAATATAATCAAAAATTTAAAAAATTTTTAAAAAATTAACCCCCTTATCCCCAGATAACTGTGACAGTCAACATCCACTAAAACTAGGTTATCAGGAGCAACAATTTGCATCGTCTCCAAGTATCTCCCCTGACATCTAACGACTCCTTTTGAAATGGTGGTGGTTGAAAAATAGTACGTTTACCAAAGACTGGCCTTAAGTAAAATAGCAAATGGATAACAGAAGTGTAAGCCTGTGAGCACAAACTTATTTCATTGCAAGTGATGTAACCAATGTACACATTTTTTTCTCTTCCAAGTTCTTTAATAGCTGAAATTGCACTCAAAGAGACCACACTGTAAACTGGGTTTAATTACCAATTTATTAAATTTTCCTGTCAATTGCTACATTCTGTATGGAGCCTTTGAAAGATGTTTTGAGAGTTCGTTCACAATCACTGAAAGCAGATTGCTCTGTAAAACGTACAGGTAACTGCAGGCTCCTGAAACTTACAACATAAATATATTTCAACATTTAAATAGAAGCCCATTTTCTTCCAAAGTAATTTTCTCCCACTTTCTCATAAAAGTATAAAAAAGACAACATTTATAGTTTTAAAAACCTATATGGAACACAAATCAAGATTTCTCTACAAATGATATATATTTTTAAAAAGTTTAAAAGACATCACAGAATAATATGTGATGTTAAAGTAAATAATCTCATCACAGCAGAGTAATTTACTTTTAAGAAATATAGTGTAATATTTTTTAAACTTTCACGGTAGATTTCGAGTGTGTATGTGCTGTGCTAACACACCAGATTCATCCAAGTCTCTCATATTTATGCAGTAGACTGTTGTATATGACCAGTTATCACATAAACTGTCCTACTGTAATTGCAAAAATGAAAAAAGGCTATCTTCATGAAAGCTTAAAAAAATTTAATAAAAGGCAACCAATATCATCTTAATTTTCTGTAAAAATTACCTTCCTTCCTCTAACTTTCTTTTTCCCTTTGAATGGTACCTTTATAGCATATTAACACACAAAGATATTTATATCACCTTTACTTGCTAGCCTTTTTAATGACTGTTTTCTGAGACACTGAATTTATCAAAAGGCACCAAGATTAGATTCCTAAGGTGTTTCAGAGTTTCTGTTCCTTTTTAAGTTCCTTTAGAATGATGCTCCTCAGAAAAGTGTCTCTAGGAACCAGAAGAAAATGAATGATACAACACAGTAACTTGGAACTTTTACCATCGAAAAGGTAGAAATATATTAATAGATTCCTTGAACTTTTCATTTAGGACAAGAAGTCTAAATAACCTTTGAACATAAACATAAAAATAGAGCACATTTATTAACAGTAGGAAAACTCCTAAGCTTATAATAACAATGTATTAAACCTGACATAATAACACACAGACACAAGCATTAGAAATTCACTGCCATATATTCTGATGCATTATCCTAAAAATATGTTTCATACATAACACTAACATATAACAAAGTATAGCATTTATTTCACAGGGAGAAGAGATAAGCTTTATCACAAAAACAGATCTACTGGATTTCAGCTTTTGATTAAGTATTAGAGATATATTTTAAAGATAAAAAAGAAAAACAAGATTCACCCTTAAAATAAAAAAGTATATATATAATCCATTATTAATACTTTTATGCTCTTATAATGTAAAACATTTAGAAACTTTTGAGCTCTCAAAATTTTGGCCACTTAACCTATTTGGCTTTAACATATTCTAGATTCCCTTTTGAGACTCAGAGGCAAGTTTTCGGTCCTTCAGTCCAGGATGAGTGGAGTGATTCTATTTCTTTTTCTTCTTCTTCGGTGGTTCCTCCTCGGAGCTGCTCTCGCTGCTGGTGCTGCTGCTGCTGGAAGAGCTGGAATCTGAGTCGGAATCGGACGACGAGGATGAGCTTGTGGAGGAGGCTGAAGACGACGAACCAGAAGAGCTTTCATCAGTGTCGCTGTCCTCGGAGGAGGATGAGGTAGATGTTTCTTCACTCTCTGATGAAGAATCGCTGGCTGAGCTGTTGCTGCTGCTGCTGCTGCTGCTACTGGAGCTGGTTACACTCTTAGACCTGTTAGAAAATCAACAGATATATGCACGGGAGGCTGATGTTTCACAGAATGTGCATTTCATAGGAATATTTGCACATGTATGTAGTGAAGCTCTGCCAGCGTGTTGTTCCTAGATTAGATGCTTTGGGGATTGCCTAGCTATTGTAACCATACATGCTTCCCTCCCTTAGCAAGGTCTTTTACTTGAGCAATTCAGGTCTCTTGGATGGAGTCCAAGTTAAGCGTACTTAATATATTATGCTCCACAGCAAATAATATTAGAATAAAGTTGCAGTATAACAATTGGGTTTACTTAAACCTCATGAAGAGTTGTAAATGTCTCACAATCTTAACTACTTTACACCAGATACAGCTGCTCAATAATTTCTTATCAGTCTAATAACATTTCCTATTCTAAGCTAGTAGGAATTTACTATTTCCAGGTAGAAGGACTCTGAAAAAGTAGGAGAAAAAGGAGACATAAAGGCACTAAATTCTGAGACGTAAAAAGAACATGGAAAATAGGATGATCTTTACTCATACATTGCAAACAAGAAACTTCAGGTCCAAATTTTATAATTACTGTTTTAAAATCACTCCTCCCATTCCTCCAACTGGTATTATATATTAACTATAGGATACTCTTGAAGCCACACATACCTTTTCTTCTTGGTCTTTCTTTCTACACTGGCTTCTCCAATGCTGTTGAACATGAGGGGGAAAGAAACTCCTATTAATACAGTGACTATGCACAGCTCAGACCAAACCTTGTTATCCCTGAAACTATTTTACATTGGAGAAACGCTTTGTCTTTTATAACATGCACTTCTTATTATAACCAAATGGAAGGTTTCCTGTTGCGGGCTGCATGTGGTACAAAGAGTCAACTAACCAACTCAACACCAACGCAAGACATGCTATATATCGACTGCATCTGAGAAGCCAGGGAAGTTAGTAGTTCAGATGATTGAATGGACCAATCAGAGTCTTTTTTAGTTTGGAACTTAGGTTGATATGGCTAAATCAACTACGTCCTGAACAACAAAACCAAGTAAATAATAGCACAACAGGTATTATTTATAATTGGAGTTTCCTGAGTCATATTATAAATGGCCATTTCATATAAAAAGACAAGCAGCCTTTAACTTAACCATTTTTCTGCACAGCCCCCAAATGTTCAGTTATTGACTGTGACAGTTAATACTTCAAGACTGTGTTCCCTCACATTATATGCAAAGAACAAAGTCTGGTGATTTTTGAATGAAATATACAAATGGCTTGCTGTTACATTCCTGCCAAACAGCATGCATACTAAATCAGGTTTTCAAATTATAGAATTACTTCGATTATTATAGTGCTATCTTATAAATTTAATATTTCTATATTCTGAACTTTGTATTTCCTAGATAAGACTTCTATCCTTATTTCTTGAGCCTTCAAATATAAATATATATGTATGTAAAGTTGTTTTACACAATGGAATTACTGAACTGTCATTTTGGAATTAAAATAAGTGGGAGAAGTACATTTAGTAAACCATGCTGCAAGAATCCATGGTCACTGAAATTCACACATTTCCATAGTTTTATCACTAAACCAAAAATCAGTAGTCTTTATGTAACAGAGCCATATCTAAAATTCGTGTAAATCTATGTATTTTTAAGCTCAAGATACTTGTGTAATACAACTGGAAAAACACAAGTAAAAGTAAGTGATGGGATGAAGTTATTTATTTTCTCTTTTATTTTATTTCCAAAATTTTTTGCTTACATTCCTAATGAAAGGATTTTGAAAAACTATGTTTCCCCCATATTTTTTTTTAATTCTAAGTTTCAATACTTGTAAAGGGTTAAATCACTGGCATATGGACATATCACTCTTTTAAGAAGAAAATTGTTATATGACTTTGATAATTGTATCCAATGAAAAGTAAATGTCACAATAATTTGATACCTAAAAAACACATGAACAAGCTTATCTTTAACAGTTGGTACTTTTACATTGCCCTTTTTTTCCTTTTGAACTTCTACTTTTATTCTGCTTTCCCCATAGAACGTATCCCAAATATCTTTATTCCTGAAAATTTTACTGATCACTTAGGAAATTCTCTGTAATAAAAATATAGATATAACTTGAAATTATATCTTTTAATTACTTGTGATCATAAGGCTTTACAGGGTTTAAAAATTCTGAACTGAGTTACCATTACCATTATTACTACAAAACTCATTCAAACAATGTAAAAATATAAATTTTAATAACTATTGCATATAAAGTAATTTATTAAAATTATATCTCTTAATTACATGGACGGATTTTTTTTCCAGCTTACATATGCATGAATCTTACTGCTAGACTATGACAAGGTTCAGCATCAATTTCTATATTTAATTTTTATAGATTTAATCCTGATAAACTTTGTTAACCTAAATAGGTAGATATAGAGTTTTGTTGTAGCAATGCCAGCCAATTCTTTGACCTCTTCCCATGTTATATTCTACAAGTAACATAATGATGTGTCATTAAAATATACTTATATAAATTGACAACTCAATTAGGTCTTATTTTAATTTTGCTGGGAAAAGAATTTACAAAATAATTTATTCCCCTTAATTAGCGCCATTCACTTTCTCAATACAAATACCAGTAATATTGTGAAAAATCTCTAGGTGTTTTTTTACACGAGGACAATACACCAAGGTAGATTAGAGCTAGATAAGAGGTACGCTTTTCTTTTGTGAAATTCAGGGTGTTGGGAATGTGGAACAGGAGAAGCAGGAAGGAAGTTCTCACATTTATTTTTGGAAAAAGTATATGTGAATATTGATAATCTAGAAGCTGACTGCTTTTTTATTCCTGCGTAACCCTTGGAGAGCCTCGTGCCCACACCCGGGACGGCCGCTGCCTTGGAAATGCAGGCGTTCACACCACTGTAGAGCTGACGGCCCTGAAGACGCAGCTTCTGACTTGTCCCGCAGAGTCGACCTGACCCCTTCCTATTTCAGTTTCTCTAAAACATATAGACTTACTTATTTCACAGGAATTTTAAAAGCTTTATTCAAGGGACATAAAAGGGTAAATAATAATTTTCCACTTTCTTCCGTACACAGCCCTCCTTTTAGAAAGGAACCACTATTATCAGTCATTTATATTTTAAAAAAATCCCATTATTCCCTTTTTCTTCTGTAACAGAAATGATAGTGTATTATATATACTCTTCTCTACTTGGTCTACATACTTAACATAAGTATCTTAGATATTTATCTTGGTTATCTTTTCATATCAGCTCACAAGTTCCACCATGTAGCACACTGTTGTCTGTCGTGTCATTGGGAGTTGAGGCAATAAAGCAAAATGACTGAGAGCGCGCAGTCAGAAGAGAGACTGGCTGGCTTAACACTGACCTTTTCCACTTAATAGCTGTGCGACAGTGAGCAAGTTACTAAGCCTCTCTCCATGCTTCAGTTTCTTCATATGTAAAACGGGGATTAATAATAGTACTTACCTTTATGTGACAGATCTGACACTTAAATACATAAATACTTTTTAGGCCCTTAATGAATTCTATAAATATAAATTAAAATATTCCTTTGGATACCACATGTAAACTTACCTTTGTTGTAATAACAATTTGTTTTCTTTTTCTTTCAAAGCTTTCTTTAGTTCCGCTGTTCTTGAAGGCCTATGGAGGTATTTTCTTTTTCCGGTACATTCGTAAGTCCAATGTCCAAATTCCAAGCATTTCTGACACCTTACGTGTTGCTTATTTGCTTCACTACAGAGCAAAAACCAGAATACAGGCCTTAAAATTTTGACTTGACATTTTCTGCCCTGAAATGCATCAACAACAAAAAGTATAAAATGATGTTTATTTTTAAATAGAAACAAACATCACTTCACACTCTAAGTTGCTTGTTAGACTCAATCGCAAGACAGCAGAGGGAGTGGTCAAGAGCGCGAACCTTGAGGTTAAGACAGAGCTGAGCTCAAATCCTTATTCCACAGCTCCACTGTAGTAACAGCAGACTAGGTAACTCAGAACACCATCCTTGGGCTCAGGCAAAACATTGAAAACCATCTGCCTGAGGCATCAGAGAACTAACAAGACGGTAAAGAATAGCCAAGCCAAGGTGTAGAAGGAGATGGCAGCCCAGGCGATCAGGCCTGTGGTTTGTATCCAGACTTAGGGCTCTGAGGGGTTCTCCCCGTAAGGGGAACCAACCAACCATACATTGAGTGCAGCCCGTTGTTTGTCTGAAGATTTTATTTCCTTATTTTTAGACAGAGGGGAAGAAAGGGAGAGAAACATCAGGTTGTCTCTCATGCGTCCCCCACTGGGAACCTGGCCCGCAGCCCAGGCTTCGCCCTGACTGGGAACCGATCCGCGACCCCCTGGTTCGCAGGCCGGCGCTCAATCCACTGGGCCGTACCAGCACAGCCCGGTTTCTAGACATCTAGGAGACTAAGAAAAATCTCAGTTCCTGAAATTGAATTAAGATGCGGCAAGCAAAACAAATGAATAAAAATAAAAATAGAGGAAAGAATGGGAAAGGATGAAATAAAATTGTCATTCCTCACTGATGATGCATTATGTACATGACAACTCTGAAAGAATCTACAGACAAAATTTATGAAATAATTTGAACTCATAAGAAAGTTTAGCAAGGCTTTGGACTGGGGGCGGCAAACTGTCTGTAATGCGTCATGTAGTAAATATGTTAGTCTTTGCAGACCAAGAGGCAAGAATGAGGATATTATGTAGACACATAATAGGAGAGAAAAAAATTTTCCAGAAATATTTTGTTAATAAAAATATTTCAAATAAAAGGTTCACTAATGAGAAGAATGGGATTCTTTTCCGGAGGATCACATTTCACTTGATGGAAGATCAAAGTCAGTGTTCCCTATCATTAAATTGATCACATATACCAGTAGACATATGTAGGTAACATTCTTAGTTTGTAAGCTCACAAGAACAGGCAGTTGGCAGGATTCAGTTTGCCCAACACTGTGACAGACATAAGGTCAACATGTAAAAATGAATTGTTTCTATATAATAAAAAGTTAAAAATGAAAGTTTAAAAGGTGGTATTTATAATATCTTGAAAAATACCAAATACCTAGAAATAAATAGAAATATGTACAAGTCCTTTATGCAGAAAACAGACATTATTGAGAGGAATTAGATATTTTGGTAACTAATAGAAGGATATACCTTGTTCATAGATTGGAAGACTCAATATTGTAAAAATGTCCTTTCTCCCCAAACTATAGATTCAAAGTAATGCCCATAAAAATCTCCACAGGTTGGTTTGCTGGTTGATAAAGGCCTATAAGAGAAATATCTGAAAGTCTGCCAAAGTGAGCTGAGACTACTGAAAAATACCAAGAACACCAGAAATTGTTTCATTTTGTGTCTTAGTTATATTTAAAGCACAAAGAATCAAAAAACGGGATAGGTTTACTACTTGGCGTGCTAGGCAAATAGGCCACCAATATCATGTTAATGGGCTAAGAGAACAAGCAGGGCTATTTTATTTTGCTTCAGTCTGAACCCGGATACAATTATACATAGAATGAAAAGAGTAAAACTGAAGTCCAATGATATTTGAGGAGTACGTAACACAGCCCCTATCCATTCTGAATGCGTTTTAAGTCACATGCGCAGGTAATTGCCCTCCAGCATACCAGAGATTTTCCAGGTGAGGCTGCTGGGTCGCTGCTGGTAATCTGAGGAACTCTGGCACACAGGAGTGGTGTTGAAAGGCCGGAAGTAGGCAAATGCTGCTTTGATTTGAGAAGTGGGGAAAAGGCGAGATTCCACAAACTAGACCAGTGAACTTAATATCCATTCCAGCCAAAATTATGGCTGGGTTTATTAAATTGATTCGGAAAGAAAAGCCATGCTCACTAGGTATCAAATTATTACAGACTAATACCATACTGCCTTTTGGGGAACTGTATTTTTCAGTAAGGCATCTCTGAAATTCTCCCACAATATCCTTGTGAACAAAACAGAGCAATTAGGTAGACCAGTTGAACATCACAGGCAAAGAGTCCTGCTTAACAGGCTGAAGTAAATTATATACAGGTAGGTATCCAGTGATGGCCTGCAGGGTTCGGTCCTCAGTTTGGTCTTTTTCAACATTGTCATAAAGGACACAGTTGTGCGTATTTATCAAACCTGCAGTTGACACAAAGCTGGGATATCTAATACAATGGACGACTGAACCAGGATCCAAAAGGTCTTGACAGGCTGGAACGCTGTGTTGAATCTAACAAGACGAAATTTAACAAGGGTAAAAGTAAATCTGATATTCAAGTCCAGAAAAAGCAATAGCAGCACAACATGGGAAGTCTGACCTGATGGCAATTCAAAGTGAAAAAACCAGCTGAAATCAGTTTAGGTCTTAAGCTGGGAAGTTAGAAGGGGGCAGGGTTTGGCTTCATAAATACTATTTTCCTTTCAGCTCAGCATAAACTTTTTGATAGGTTTGAAAAATGTAACAGGCCACTTCAGCAGGGGAGTACATCCTTATGGAAGGTCTCCCAGCAGAGTTAGATGACTACCCTGAATGCTGAGAAGGCTGTAGTGGAATCTAGCAAAAGGTTCAGTAGGAGAGAGAACCTCAATAGTGCCAAGATTCTATAATCTACCTATGTGAATATGAGTACAGGTGATTGTAATTTAAAAAGTGAAGCTAATCTCATTTCCACTGATTTAAAGTGAAGTCCCTGAAAGATCTGCTGCAGAGGGAGTTCAGATTTAGGCCCCCCCTCCTTTTTCCCTGATAGTCCAAGGACTTTTTAGAAGAAAGACAACAGTACTTTCTCACTTCTCTTGGCTAACTTAAAAAAGGAGTTTAAAACTTATTATGGAAGTATATGCTCTTTATAAAAAAAAAAGTAAATGTTTGACATATAAAATTAAAAGCAAAGGCCTCTTTTCTGCTCCCCCCCAAAATATTCCCCAAATTCTCCCAGACCCCCCCCCGACCCTCTAAAGGTCCTCCTTTGACTGTCTGCAGACTTACAGTCAGTATATCATGACAGCTTTTATTGCACCATATGTTTTCTTCTCCCAAAGACTAGAAGCTCTCAAGGGAAGATTTGTCTTTTACTTCCCTGTAGATGTGTACAAATACAGGTGTTCTATAGAAACAGAACACCTGTATAACTTTGATACTTCTGAAACAAGAAACAGCAATATTCTTCATATGCTAAAAGTCCTACCCCTCTGACCTCCCCAATTAGCTAAACACTGCTTTGTAGAAATCCACTCAATTGCAGTGTCAAGAGAATGAGATCTAAGTCAATTAGAGCTTCACAGTCCCATAGACTAGGTTCAGGGTTGGGCCCATAACCCCATCGAGACCAAGGAGATGCCATTAACTTGAAGCTAAGAGGATACAAAGGACTCTAGATACTGCAATCATCTTGACTCCAAAGGACTAATCCTAAACAAGTATGGAACCAATGCCCTGAAGAACAAACCTGAGCCTTAGAGACGGGACCCTAGTGACGTCATTTGGCATGCTTATGATTATTATCACTGCATTCTTGATCTCAGGACTGACTTCAAAGCCTTCTCCCTCCACCAAGCATACCACATGCTCTGACTCTCTAAGTCTTTAACCCTCATGCTCAAGGGTCTCTTCTCAACTGGCATGCAAGACAGTCTGATGGAGGGGGGAAGAGAATAGACAGGACTCTTGGAATAAAAATATATATAAATAAATATTGAAAGAATTATAAATATATATGTTAGCAGAATGTAAGTAATATATTATTGATGTGCAAATGGGGATGGCATGAAATGCTGAGACAATGAAAAAGAAGCAGACATTGTTTGGGCGCGCAGGTTGGTAGAAGAAAAAAGGCTTTACAAGAAAGTGGTACCTGGATGACTCCTGCATTATCTGTCTGCGGCAGATCTCTTCTGCCAACTCACTCATTCGCCGCAATGGCTGTCTTTCAGTTCCTAGAACCTTAACTTTGTTCCTGTCCCACTGTGTGGATGCTCCTTCCCCAAGTCCTCTCATGACTCGCTCCTTTTTCACACTTTCAATCTGTGTTCAATCGTCACCTCTTCAGGAATAACTGTCTGGTCCAACCAACCTAACAGGGGTTTTTCTCCCTTTCCACCACTTCTTAGTTCCTTCAAAGTTCTTACCACCAACTGTATTTATTTAAAATGTTTAGCTTATCGACTTTCCCCGCCACTAGAACGCTCCCCCAAAAGCGGGTTTTGTCTGTTTAAACCCCTTTTTTTCTTTATACACAAATTCTGGTACAGAACGGCAGGTAATGAATAAATTAATGTTTATATAAGAGAATGAATGGCAGAAAGTGAGACAATAGTTTGGGAGAAAAGTCGGCGTGGTAGTCAGGCTGTTCCTAGGGCAGGCGACAGGAAGGGGCAGGAAAAGCCAGCGAGGCTCCCGCCTGTATATAGGAGGCTGAAGGTTTATGTCGGCGATAGTAGGGAGTCGCGAAGAGTAGGGAGAAGGGCTTCGGGCTTCCACTTGGCCACTAGCTGGGTGGACGGCTGGGTGGGCAGAGGGGCACAAAGCACTCAGCGACCAACTCTTCTGCATCCCCTTCCGGGAAACCAAACTCGAGGCTCTCTTTGGGCCCCCCACCCCCAGGTCCCGCCCTGTGCACCCCAGGCAGCCGTCTTCTACAAAATCGCTAGCCTGCGGACACCAAATTTATTGCCCGGGGCTCGAGCCGGGAGCAGGCAACGTATGAGAAAAACGGCCACCCTCTACAGGTCCCCACTGAGGATCCGACACCAGCGCCGCATCCGGGGCCCGCTCCAGCACCGGCTGACGCGCTTCTCCCCGCCCCCAATCCGCCCTGCCACCCCAATAGGGCCCTCACTTACGCTTGTCTCCGGGCTATGAGCCGATGCATGGGAGTCGCCATCTTAACACTGCTGAGGCCTGCCGCGCTGGGTTTTGGGAAAAGTCCTCGGTTGGGGCGGGGACTCGAACCCCGGAGGACGCAGGCGTGGGCGGAGCTAGTACCGCCTCTGCGGCTTCGGGGGCTAGGGGAGGGTGTTGTGACTCAGGTGTGAATCTCAGGTTTTCAGAACAGGAGTGAGGCGGCTGGTCTGTCCTGAACGGGGATTTGAAGGATCAGTACTTACTTGTACAGTTGAGCCTTGAATAACATAGGTTCGAACTGTGTGGGTCCATTTATACACACATTTTCCCCCCCAGTAAATAGTTGTCCCTTCTTATACATAGGCTTTGCATTCACAGCTTCTACCAACTTTTGATAGAGACCAGCAATTGAAAGACTGACTTGAGCAAATCATGAAGTAAAAATGTTAATTATTTCTATTTTTATGTATTTCATAGGGACATTATATAAGGACCAAGTGATACTATATAAGTAAAGTGTCTTTGTCAATGGGTAAAAGATTATACAAATAATTATTTTAGGATATTTAACATTTTATGTCAGGTTATAGAGATTTTATTACTTTAAATCCACATTCTTTGAAACATATATGTGTGTGTGTGTGTGTATCTGTCTAGAAGATATCCAGCCATGTGCTATAAAAAAGAGACATTTATGGAAAAGATATAAGAAACATTATACATAGGACAAAGATGCCTCAGTTCCCTTCAAAGTAGGCACCTTGGGACCTCACACAGTTCTCTCAATCCCCATCAGCTGCCCTGTTGTATTTTCCTGAATCTCATGGGCAGTCTGGAATCTCTCTCCTTTCAAAGATGACTTTAGTTTTGGGAAAAGCCAGAAGTTGCTTGTCACCAGATCTGGGCTGTTGAGGGGCTGAGTCACCTGAGTGATCTGACATTTCGCCAAAAAACTGCGTGAGACCTGATGTACCAGCCGGCTTGTTATCGTGATGAAGCTGCCAATCACCAGTTGCCCCTAGTGGCCTTCTGAATCACCTGAATAGTTTCTGCCAAAAATGTTCAAGCTTAACGCAAAATTTGATGCAGATTGGTTGCTCCACTGGCTCAGACATTTTGAATGCTCACTCAAGGGCATCTACTACCCCCACTGACTAGTACAATGAAGTCGTCATTTTTCACGTGTGTGCATTCCATTCTACCCTCCTTGGCTGCCAGGTTACATCAATGTTGCTCAGAACGTTCTTGTTGTATTAACAATAGCTGGACTTCTTTCGAACACACTTTAAAATGTTTTAGGAACTGAGGATAAAGCATTGAACGATGAAAATTCTTGTACACATGGAGCTTCCTTCAGATAATAAAGAGAGGCAATGTCCAATGAGCATAAATACTCTAAAGAAAAGTATTATAGCCCTGGCTGGTGTGGCTCTGGATTGAGTGCTGTCCTGTAAACTGAAAGGTTGCTGGTTTGATTCCCAGTCAGGGTATATGCCTGGATTGCCAGCCAGATAACCAATCACTATCTCTCACACATAGATGTTTCTCTCCCTCTCTTTTTCCCTCCCTTCCCCTCTCTCTAAAAATAAATAAATAAAATCTTTTAAAAAAAGGAAAGTATTGAGTGTAAGGGGCTATAAAGTGATTTAGCATTGGTAGATCCAGAAGGTGATGTCATGTGACCTTTGAGCACATCTTGTTCTAAAAAAAATGGAACATTACTATCTATTCTGTTCTTCAGCTTATTTGTTTTTTCCTCAGTGCACCCCGGGACATCTTTTTCCATATCAGCCCATGCAGATCTAATTCATTCTTTTTATGTACTATGTTATGTGGATTACATGGTTATTCCACAGTTTATCCAACCAGGATCCTATTGCTGAACAATTAGATCATTTACTACGAAGATGGAATGAACAGATTTTTAAGCATTCACTGTGTCTCTGTAAGATGACTTCGTAGAAATAGAATTGCTGGGTGAAAGGATATGAGCACTTGTAATTTTGAAAGATATTACCTATTGTCCTTTGAATAGGTTGTACCCAGAACTGCTTTCTCACAAGACCTGAGAATGGTCAAACTTTAACTTTTGCCTATTGAATAAACCAGTATGATACATTATTGATGAGGTTAAATACCTTTCATATTATCATTGAGGACTATCCTTCATGAATTGTCTGTTCAAATTCTTCACCTATTTTTCTATTGGATTTTTATCTTTTTAATATTGACTTGTAAAACTTTTAATATTTTACATATAAACCCTTTAATTTATATTTTACAAATATTGTCTTATTTTGTCTGTTGTCTTTTAACTGTGTGATCATTTACCCTGTACAGAGACAGTAGATTGTATTATAGGCATTTTTAACAGTCTTTTTCTTTATGCATTCCTAGATTTGGCTCATGCTTAGAATAGCCTTCTATGTCCCAAGATTATTATAATATTTTATTTTATTTTATTGTAATTATTTAATTACAATTATGGTTATATTCTTAATCCTAATTTTTAGTTTTTGAAACACCATTTACTAAATAATCTATCATTTCTTTATTGATTTGAAATGCCACTCTCTCATATACTATATATGTATAAATTTAGTTTGTTTGGGCATTATATTTTCTTCCAAAGATCTATCTGTGCTAGGACTTTTGTTATTACATTAATTTCCATGGGATACTTATAGGATATTTAATACCTGGTAAAGCAAGTCCCTCCTGATTAGTCCTTTTTCTCCCCTCAGTTTTTAAGTTGCTCCTAGGCATTTACTTTCTTAGCCAAGCTTTATTTTCAAGTTTTTAAGTTTCTCACAAAACAATATTAAGATTTTTTTTGTTAGCTAATTTTATTTTATTGTTTAAAAGGTTTTATTTATCTATTTTTAGAGAATAGAAGGGAAGGGAGAGAGGGAGAGAAACATCTATGTGTGGTTGTCTCTCGCACACGCACTACAGGGGGACCTGGCCTGCAACCCCAGGCTTGTACCCTGGACTGGGAATCAAACCAGTGACCCTTTGGTTCACAGGCCAGCATTCAATCCATTGAGCCACAGCAGCTGGGACTGTTATCTAATTTTAAGAGAAACTGCATTATAGCCAATGTGAAAAGGCAGGAACAGAATGAGATATAACAAATCAAAAGGAGGAAGCAAATTATGATTTTCTTGTGATGATTTGGTTGTGCACCTGGAAAGCCTACAAGAATAAGCTCAGTTGGGCATCATCCTGCAAACCAAAAGGTCGTGGGTTCAATTCCGAGTGAGGGCACATGCCTAGGTTTCGAGTTTGGTCCCCACTCAGGGCATGTGCAAGAAGCAAACAATTGGTCTCTCTCTCTCATATCCATGTTTCTCTCTCTCTCTCTTTCTCCCTCCCTTCCCCTCTCTCTAGAATCAATTTAAAAAAAAAGAAAAATTTAAAAGCTTTGGGAGGGTTCAGCACAGGGGACACACACATACACACATACAGTACAATAGTAACTTGATTGTTAGTGGCAGGACCAAACTAACGTAAGTAAGGCCCTTGGGCTTTAGGGACCCTCAGGTTTATCCACTGGGGCCCTGGCTAAGATTCAGATGCTGTTCTGTAAACTTTAATGGTCAGAGGCTGAAAAAAAATGAAAAACTCTTGTGAAAGCTGAACGTAATTTTTATCTGGCAAGAATGAACACTTTGCTAGTTTTCCAGCAGACTATTCCTTTATTCTAGGAAAACTTCCCCCAAGTGTCTTCCAGCTCTGTAAGATGTCTCAAAGAACTCATGGAGGGATGGATGTAAAAGGCACTTGTTGGAGGGAGAGCTGCATCTCTCTGGACTGGGTTGCTTCTGGTCAGGATGCTTGTTTCCTGCCCTGATTCTGACCTGTTTATGAGCATCTGTGGTTAGAGAGCAGAGCACTTTGCGGGCCGACACACTGCAGTACAAAGGGCCCTGTGCTTAGTAAAGTCCCACACTTGGTTTAATGCTCTGCTATTGCCATTGAAATTCTTAGAATCTTTTCAACGAGAGGTCCCACATTTTAATTTTGCACTGGGCCCTATATGTCATGGAGCTGGTCCCGCCCCACAAGTGAAGATGTTTTCGCAAGGCACTGACACTGAGCTCAGTGAAAGCCATTTCCACCGGAATCAGAAGAGGAGAGAGAAATGATCCTCCCATTTTTCTTGGAATTTAGAATCAGTTTTTTCTTTGAAAATTAGTAGCTACTGTTAAAAAAAAATTTTTTTTCACCCTAGTGCAAAATCAAGCACGGGTTTTTCCTCCACATGCCTTTGTGTACAACAACAACAATGAGAATCGTTCTCCTTCTACTAGGGTAAAAAACTTTGACTAAGTTGGCTAAATAAGGGAGAGGTTCAAAACAGGGAGACCGCACTGTTTTGTGAAGAGCCGTGGCCACACACGCGGACTGGCGGAAGGGCATTTGGGCCTATGTGGATATAAGACTGGTTCTCTGAATGAAAAAAGGACGGCTTCTCCAACCGCCTCCAAACGTTGCGGGGAGAGAGGTGCCTGAAGTTCCCTGGAAGAGGGAGCGAGCTGCTGTCCCCAGTTATTGCCACCTTCTAAATGGGCTTATGAACTAAATACTCAAAAGCTGCGTCAGGTTCTCTAGTCTTCAGACACAGCTACTGGGGCCCTGAGGAGTTGTTGGGCTCTGGTGCGATATTTTGCGATTACATAGCTTCATAAAATAATCATAAAGCTGTGTGGTTGTGTGTCCAGGATTTGCTCATTCCTTGTCTGGTAATTTAAACTGAACTGCGATAGCAGAGGAGGAAGTTGACAAGCTGAGAGAAGCAGACAAGAGAGACAGAGAGAAAAAGACCTGCGTTGACTCGATTGTTCTCTCCTTTCATCCTTTGGGTTATCAGAACTTTCCTTCAGTAAATCTCTTCTGTGATTAAGATGGTTCAATCAAGCCCAAAGAATCCTTTTAAGTGGGCTTTATTTCTATTTTACAAACGAAGAGACTGAGAATCCTGGATATTGGAGCCAAGTTTACCCAGTTCTTTAAGTCCACTGAAGCCCCATCCAGAAGTTTCTACTGAGACTCAGCCATCTTTGTTAAATAATTTATTCAAGGCCTGCATCCTTCAGCTTTTTCCACTATACATCTCCCTCCTCCCCCAATCAGTTTCTTTTATTTTGAGATACTATAGAACCAGTTCCCTTTTATCATTTATGATTCAATCACAAGAAACACAAAACAAAACTTTGGCTAAATAAATGAAGAATTGATTGGAAGTTTGTTGGGTAGCTCATAGGCAAGAGGGAGAAATTGTACATTCAGCCTTGAGAAGGTCTTGAACCAGAAAAGTCCACATCTTAGTACTGAGAGCCTGTGTGCTATGTCTTCTGGCTTCTGCCAGCAGGTGATCAGGCCCAAGCCCCTGCAATACCCCTGTGCCTCCCCTCAACGGTCAAGTTCCCTGGTAAGAATATACCTGACTTCTCAAGATGTGCCCACCCCTCTAGTCAGGGGAAAGTGACAACTTCTTTGGGTGCTGATGACAGCTATAAGGATCTTGGTATCTCACAATCAGTAGCACATCAGAATGAGGAAGATTTGAGGAATACCTCAAGGAATGAATGGTGAGCAGAAAAAACAAAAGATGTACATTATGTCCTATAATGGGACTGTTCTTTAAGATCTTTCCGTGTAAATTTGTCACATTTAGATACAATGGTAAAGGTCACATAGTCTTTTTGCAAAGCCCTACAAGTGGCCAAACATTTAGAAAGGCCATATAACAAGTGCAAAGGAAATCAGCTGAAATGGCAAGATGGCGGCGTAGGCAGACATGGCTCGCCTCTTTGCACAACCACATCAAAATTACAACTAAATAATGGAAGGACCATCACTCAGAACCGTCAGAAGTCAAGTTGAATGGAAGTCTGACAACTATGAAATTGAGTTGAATGGAATTCTGACAATGATGGAATTAAAGAAACCACATCCATCCATCCAGACTGGTAGGAGGGGCGCAGAAGTGGAATGGTCTGGTCCCACACCAATGTGTGGTGGATAAAAATTTGGGAGTGATGTCTTGGGAGCGAGGAGTCCCAGCCCCACATCAGGCCCCCTCAGCCTAGGGTTCCTATGCTTGGAAGATAAGTCCCCACAACTTTTGGCTGCAAAAACCCACAGGGATTGTGTCGGTGTAAGAAACTGCTAGAGCACCAAGCAGTTCCCTTTAAAGAACCCACGCATGGACTCACCTACTCAGACTCACTCCCTCTGAGCTCCCGCAGTGTCGTAGCAGCCTGAAAGGCACCGATGGCATACTGCGAGAAACTGAAGTTTCTGGCATCAAGGTGAGCAGAGGCCATTGTCTCTTTGCTAAACTCTCCTCCCACAGAACTGGTAAGCTGGTGCCATATCTGAGACTCCATCAGTGGGCTAACACTGTTTGACCTGCCTTAGAGGTCCCCAGAGGCTCTGTCCCACCCACGCTGATTTTCCATATGAATGGCTGGTCTTGGCTCCTGCTTCACAACTTCCTAAATCCTATCAAACAAGCAACAACTGGCCTCAGTAAGCCCCAGGCCCCACACTAGCAACAACCAGCTTAGATTCACAGCTTGGCTTCACCTGGGAATCTTTAAGCCCAGCACAAGTAGAAGCCATCTCAGGTTGCTTTATAGCTCAGGCAGGGTATCCTGGGCAAAATGCATGTGGGGGTTGACCTTGTCCTGCACCACCTAGGACACTCCGTTACCAGAGTACCCAGTGGACAGCTACAGACCACATTGGAACACCACCAGCCTGCCCTGCACAGCTGATCCTCCACAGAGGGTGGAGGTTGGTGGTGAGTGGTCACAGTCAGTCCTTGCAGCTGACTGGCCTGGGCAAATCTCTCCCATTGATCTGCTAACAGAAACCAAGACTCTACTGTAAAAAGAGGGTGTACTCAGCCCACATGAAGGACACATCCTGAGTACCCAGCTTGAGTGAGAGGGGAGGCTGTGCCACTGGATCCTAAAGAGCACCTACTATATTAGGCCACACAGCCAAGACACAGAGTCAAAGCAGCTCTACCCAATACATAGAAACAAACTCAGGGAGCCTGTCAAAACAAGGAGACAAAGAAACATGGCCCGAATGAAAGAACAGATCAAAACTACAGAAAAAGTGCTAGACGAAATGCAGATAAGCAATCTGTCAGATGCCGAGTTCAAAACACCTTCTATAAGGATGCTCAAGGCATTTAGTGAGGATCTCAGCAGCATAAAAAAGATCCGTCCAGTCAGAAATGAAGGATACACTAACTGAAATAAAGAACAATTTACAGGGCAACAACAGTAGAGTGGAGGAAGCTCAGAATCAAATCAATGATTTGGAACATAAGGAACCAAAAAACAACCAATCAGAACAACAAGAAGAAAAAAGAATCCAAAAAATAAGAATAGTGTAAGCAGCCTGTGGGACAACTTCAAAATGTCCGACATCCACATCATAGGGGTGCCAGAAGGAGAAGAGAAAGACCAAGAAACTAGAAATCTATTTGAAAAAACAGTGAAAGAAAATTCCTTAATTTGGTGAATGAAATAGACATGCAAGTCCAGGAAGCAGAGTCCCACACAAGATGGATGCAAAGAGGCCCACTCCAACACACATCATAATTAAAATGCCAAAAGTTAAAGATAAAGAGATACTCTTAAAGGTAGCAAGAGAAAAGAATTCAGTTACGTACAGGGGCGCTCCCATATGACTGTCAGCTGATTTCTCAGAAGAAACTCTGCAGGTCAGAAGGGACTGGCAAGAAATGTTCAGTCACGAAAAGCAAAAACCCACAGCCAAGATTGCTCAACCCAGCAAAGTTAACATTTAGAATCAAGGGGCAGATAAAGAGCTTCCCAGACCAAAAAAAAAAAAAAAAAACCCAACAAAAAACCACACACACAAAAAAACCCCCCCAAAAACTAAAGGAATTCATCGTCACCAAACCATTATTATATGAAATGTTAAAGGGCCTTATTTAAGAAAAAGAAGATCAGAACTATGAACAATAAAATGGCAAAAAATACAAATCTATCAACAGCTGAATCTAAAAAACAAACTAAGCAAACAAGAACAGACAGAATCATGGATTTGGAGAACGTTTTTGATCATTGTCAAATGGGAGGGATGTAGGAGAGAGTGAGTGAGGGGATTAAGAAGCACAAGCAGGTAGTTACAGAACAGCCATGGGGCTGTGAAGTACAGTGTAGGGAATGGAGCAGCCAAAGAACTTATACACAGGACCCATGGACATGAACGATGGGGGGACTGCCTGAGGGAGTCGGGGATGGTGTGTGAATTGGGGCAAAGGGGGAAAAATCAGGACAACTGTAATAGCGTAATCAGTAAAGTATAATTTAAAAAAAAAAGAAATCAGCTGAAATGACAATCCCCCTCTCAGCTCTCTTTCTCCCTTTTCTGATGATGATAAACTTCTGTGCTCTAGATCCAGTTTAATTACCAAATATATGATGATTGTTTCATTCAAGTTCATGTGGAATTTGGAAGGATGCTCTACTGTGTCTTCCACACAAATTCCCTTCCGTCAGCCTTCTCTGGCTGCCCCCGCTCTGCATTGCACTTTTCCCACCGATATGGTGGGAAAATTTTAGTTCTACTTTTATATTAGAACTAAAACTGAGGCTAAAATGACTTAATTCCAGTTTGAACCTTAATAATCTAGATGCCTGGCCTGCATTTTTTTTTAAACCCAGGTAATCCATTTTCATTATGGAAAAACTTTTATTATTAAAATAGAGATTAAGAAAAAAAGCATGCGTGTTATCTTCCACTGTCTTCAGAAAGATTTTTGAGGTTCTTGTTTGGGACATGTAGATATTTCCTATATGGGTAACTGAATCTTAACTAATCATAACACATTTTAACATATCATAGACAGTATTAGCTCTCCAAATTTACCCAGTTGAATTTTGGTCGTTTACAATATATACTGAGACATGATCACCGCAGTAAGTCTACTGAACAACCATAAGAAGGGCTGATCATTGAAAAATCCTGAAAATACATTTCAATCCCCAGCATTTTTACATGAAGATACTCACTGCACTTGCAAGATGAGATTTAAATATGGTGGATTTATTAGTCAGGGCTACTCAAGTGGCAAGTGACAGACACCAAAATCAAAATAACCCTTTTAAAAAAGGGATTTTGGAGGATAGATATTGGGAGACACCAGAGCAGGGAAGTTCTAGGCACCTCGGCCCAGAAACAAGGGTGTGACATCTTTTACTAGAACAAGCCAGTCTCTACTTTGCTCTGAGTAGCAGCCTTCCGACTTCTCTCTACGGGTGGGAATATGGTCACTGGGACCTCGGGAACACATCCTTCCAGTTCCACAGCCTGTCAGAGAATCAAAGGTGAAAACCAAACAGATAAGCAAACTGGCTTTATTTAGGCTACTGCAATGGGGAGAGCACCCCCAGGTCTGAAGACAGCTTCTAGGTGGGGTGATTTTACAGTGGGAATTGCGCTTGTAATCGGGTGTCTCAGTCAGCTGACACCGGAGACGTTCGTAGCTAGCTAGTTTCAGGAGGACAGACAGTTCAGATGAGCACGCAGGAGACAAGGAATGGAATTTGGAGAGTCCGTGCCTGGCCTTATCGTAGGTGAACAAAGGGGGTCATCTGTGAGTCTTATCTAAGTCAAACGAAGGAGAGCAGCCCTCTGCCGTAAGCTGGAACATGAGAGGGCAGGGGCAGCTTCTTAACATTCTCAGTTTTCCAAGAACACGGGGCTTACGTTAAGTTCAACACGATCAAGACAAGAGAAGAAAGGAAGCGCCCCCACCACCTGCAGCAGACCCGTCTCTGGGAAGAGCGTCATATGCCTGGTCACATGCTCCTTTGCGTGACTCTGGTCCAGGGTAGGGGAAGGTACTGGGAATGACTCAACCTGGGGTATGTCCACTCCTGTTGCCAGAGTGGTGAGGAGAAGGGATACAGGGCAGATAAAATAGCTCTATAGTGGGCCATCACGGCTTAAATCCGAGGGAACTGGATCTGAGAGTTTTTCCTTAAAGCAGAGGAAAACACAAACCTTGGTTCAAAATTAAATAGTGGCACTTTAATAATGATGCCGGTAAATTACCATGACTCCTTTAAACATTCCATGGAGTCTCATGTGATACCCCATGTTTCCTTCCTCAGAAAAATTGCCCCCCTTTCAATCTTCCTGCTATAAAATTGAAAGAGCAAATGTTAAGATGCTTTACAGCAAACCCTTGCGTCTACCACCTGAGTTTTAAGGCCTCAGGTGCATGAATCTATATGGTGAGAAGCTGGCCCATTGCCATGAGGCTCCAGGGTAATTTGATTCCTTGGACCAGCTGGTGCCCAAAGAGGCAAATATAGACTGGAGGTCTTAGGGTCTAAGAAACACTTAAAATTTTGAAACCCCTTATATCTGATACTAATGGGATATTGTATGTCAACTATATATAATTTATTTTATTTTTTTAGAAAAGGAGTTTAGACACTTCTCATCTTTCCATTGCCCCAGCCCAACTACAGAAGGGAACAGAGCCCAGAAGCTCCATCTTGTGAAGCATCGGATTCCAACGTGGAGTTTGTGGGATTTAATTAAATCACACATTATTTAATCAAGTTGCTATTTGTGAAATCTTTGTGATTTCCTTTTTGTTTTGGATTTGGTTTTTTTTTTTTGGCCATTAATATTGTAATCAGATATCATCGAGGGGCTTCCGTGCACTTGGAGAACAGGGTAAACTTGGTTCCAATGCTCAGGGTCTGGGGTAATTCAAAGACCATTCTGTACTTTCAGTGGTTGAAATATACCTGGGCTTCTCTGATCCCGTTCCTGCCCCCGGTCATATCTGGATATGAAGCTGCACCCCCCATGCAGGTGTCCATCAGAAATCCCGTCACATCAAGCATCTCATGATTTTATGGAAGATTTATGGGGAGCAGTGGGAGGTGGCCACATTATAAATGACATGATCTCTCTCTCTCTCTCTCTCTCTCTCTCTCCCCCTCCCTCCCTCTCTCCCCCCCCCTCGCAGTCAATGATTTCCCAAGTGCTCCCTCCGCCATACATCCCCATATATAATGTTTATTTCAAAGTCCACCCAAGCCTATCTGGATTCCCAGCTCTCCAGCATTCTAGAGCATAACATTTTCTGTCACTATATCAACACCGTGAGGTAATTTTTGGGGTTGCTTCCAGCTCATGGTGACAGTCCTGTGAGCCTGGGTGTGAGTGACCCTGTATTCCCAGCCATGCTGGACCAACCAGGGTCTCTTACCCAGGAATTTTATATTAGAACTAAAGGTCTTCAGTTTTTATTCCTGTGTAGGGCTGGGACTGAAGCATGTTCATTCTGAGCTGAGGAATTGCCAGTCCAATGGAGAGGGAAATCTCTTCTACGAAGAATGAAGTATATCAAGAGACTTTTAGCTGAAAGGAATAGAACCCTTGACTCAAGAGGTCTCATGCTTGCCTGAGTCTGTCTGCAATGCTCTCTCTGTTGGTCATCCCTGCTTCCCCAGGCTACGCGGATGGGCCTCTGTGCTAATGCCTGCTGCGCGACAGGTGTCCAGCGTACATGTCCTCAGAGGGCCCGCCCAGGCCTCCCACTCCACGGTTCCCTGATCAGGAAGACCTCGGCCCCAGCTGGACCACTGCTTCTCACCTGCTGCCTCTTGTTGAAGGGGTCCCCTCTCCTGGCCAGCAGCCTTCTCGGGTAGGGACCCGTGAGACGGTCCAAGTTTAGCCACCTGTTCCAGTGTGCAGGTGGGGACCTGGGGAAAACACATATTACCTGTCACATCAGGCTACTTCCCCTTCTTGGTCTTTTCTTAGAGCCAGCTCACTCCAGTCCTCTTCTCTGTTCCTATGTGTCCCTCCTTTGTCAAAGAGGGAAATTGGCCAGCTGGCTGCCTCAGCAGGTGGCTGCCTGAATCGCAGAATGCAGGTCTCCCCTTCCTATGAGCGTCTGTCTAGTTTTTACGGCGCCTCCCTCCTCACCTGTCTGCCCTGGAGGGACAGCAGCTTCCACCCCTGTCTTGCCAGAGGAGGAAGTCTCTTTGCACCCTGAAGCCATTTTGCACTCCCCACTCTACAGACCTTGGAGGGTGGCTGAAGTGGGAAGGAGGCTGGAAACCCTAGGCTATTTGTGCCTACTCTCTTCCGGGCATTGGCTGATTCCGATTACTGGCAATTTTCTTAAGGGTGTGGATTCGTCTGCACTTTTTGTTCTCACCCGTGGGTTCTAATCACTCATTCTGGGGCAACTGGGAAAAATCTCATGCACTATCCTGTTAGAGCAACAACAATGGTACCCATCTCAAATATTTCTTGAGAAATTGCTATTTATCAGGCAAGGTACAATTTATGTTAACTGTCATATTTAAAAAGAAGATATTTATTTATTTTTAGAGAGAGGGGAAGGGTGGGAGAAAGAGAGGGAGAGAAACACCAATGTGTGGTTGCCTCTCACATGCACTGCCCTGAGGACCTGGCCTGCAACCAAGGCATGTGCCCTGGCTGGGAATCGAACCAGGAACACTTTGGTTCACAGGCTGGTGCTCAATCTACTGAGCCACACCAGCCAGGGCTATTAACTGTCTTATTTAATCATCACATTGATCCTGTGAGGAGGTCCTATATGCCCCCCATTTTCAGATGAGGAAACTGAGGCTTATAGCTTATTAAGCCACTTGCCTTGTTGCTCAGGCAATGTGTGGTGGAACTGCTACTCAAGACCAGGTTCTGGTGCTGCCGAGCCATGAGCCGTCCACTGTACTCCCTCTCCTGTACACACAGGGGAAGCATGCTTGCTCATCGTGTATTCAAGGTTATGTTGCTTAAAGTGGAATTACCACAGGTATGGATGCACACTTTCTCCAAAATGCTTTCTAGAAAGAATGAACCAGATCATAATGTCCCATACACCTTAGCCAGTACTGGGTATTGCGGCTTGTTTTATTTTTCCCAATATGGTATAAAAAAATGGAATGTTATTATTGTTTTAATTTGCATTTAAAAATATTCCAACTGAGGCTCAACATTATATGTTTATTTGTTGTTTGTATTTATTCTTTCTAAAAAGATTTTGTTTATTTATTTTGAGAGAGAGAGGAAGGGAGGGAGGGGGAGAGAGAGGGAGAGAAACATTGATATGAGAGGTATATTGCTCATTTGCCTCTCCGCATGCCCCAAAGTGGGGACCTGGCCCGCAACCCAGGCGATTGCCCTGACTGAAAATCTAACTGGTGACTTTTCCATTTGTAGGCTTGCACTTAGTCCACTGAGCCAGACCAGCCAGGGCTCTATTTATTCTTTGTTTTTTTTTAAAATTTATTTTCATTTCATTTCACTTTATTTATGTTTAAAAGAGAGGGGAAGGAAGAGAGAGAGGGAGAGAAACATCAATCTGTGGTTGCCTCTCGCGCGCCCCCTGCTGGGGACCTGGCCTGCAACCAAGGCACGTGCCCTGACTGGGAATTGAACCGGCGACCCTTTGGTTCACAGGCCAGCACTCAATACTCTGAACTACACCAGAAAGGGCTGTACTTATTCTTTAGTGACCTTTGTCTTTCAAGCTTTGGTACTTTTTTTTTCTGACTGACATGATAACTGTGTATATCAATAATGTTACCTCTTTGATGACATATATATTAAGACTATTTCTTCCCAAGTTGTCAAAAAATAAATTTTTTATTGTGGTATAAAATATACATAATATAAATTTATCACTTTAACCATTTTAAGTGTACATTTGAGTGGCATTAAGTATATCCACAATGTGGTGCAACCATCATTATAAATTTCTGGAACTTTTTCATCATCCCAAACAGAAACTTTATGCCTATTTTAAAAATGACTCCAGATTCATCCCTCCACACAGCCCAGGGTAAACTCTATTCTATGCTCTATGAATTTGCTTATTCTAGATACCTCATATGTATGGAATCAAACAATAATTGTCCTTCGGTGCCTGACTTTTTGCACTTAGCATAATGTTTTTAAGGTTCATTCATATTGTAGCATGTATCAGAATGTCATCCTTTTGTGGCTGAATAATATTCCATTGCATTTGCATGCCACATTTTGTTTATCTGCTCATTTCTCAATGGTCACTTGTCATACTTCCACATTTTGACCATTGGGAATAACGCTGCTCTGAACCTTGGTGTACAACTATCGGTTTGAGCCTTTGTTTCCAATTTCTTTGGGTATACGCCTAGGAGTGGAATTTATCGATCATATGATAATTTTATGCTTAACTTTTGAAAGAGAAAGTTTAATTTTTAAAAAGTTAAAAACAAAGCAAAAAATGTTAAAAACATACAAATATGCAAAATGGGGACACGTCAGTGATTTATTTCACTCATTAATATGGGACCAGCAGGACAGTAAAGCTGATTCAATGGAGAACTTAAGAGACTAAAATGAAAGAATGCTGAAATTAGATTATTAAATTAAATGTAAACTGTTTCTGTTCTACAGGACAATAAAAGCATAATATTTGGGAATATCTTTTCTACAGACAGAAATCATTTGCACCTCTTCTATACAAAAACCATTGGCAACGTTGATGGTAGATCAATGGGACAGAATAAAGAGCCCAGAATTAAACCTGTATCTTTATAGTCAATTAATATTCGACAGAGGAAGCAAACACATACAATGGGCTAAAGATAGTTTATTCAATAAATGGTGTAGGGAAAATTGGACAGATATGTGCAAAAAAAGAAACTAGACCACCTTCTTACACTACACACAAAAATAAATTCAAAATGGATCAAAGACTTAAATGTTAGACTTGAAACCATACAAACCCTAGAAGAAAACATAGGCAGCAATATCTCGGACATGTCTTGTAGAAATTTTTTGCTGGATATATCTCCCTAGGTAAGGGGAACAAAAGAAAAAATAAATAAATAGGACTTCATCAAATTAAAAAGTTTTTGTACAGCAAAGGAAATCATTAACAAAATTAAAAGGCAACCCACAGAATGGGAGAACATATTCGCAGGTACATCTGGTAAGGGGTTAATATTAAAAATTTATCAAGTACTTACAAAACTTAACACACACACGCACTCAAAACCCAGTTTAAAAATGGGCAAAGCCTGGCTGGTGTGGCCTAGTGGACTGAGCGCTGGCCTGTGAGCCAGAGGATGACCGGTCTGATTCCCAGTCAGGGCACATGCCTGGGTTGCAGGCCAGGTCCCTGGTCGGGGGGGGCGTGTGAGAGGCCACCACACATTAATGTTTCTCTCCTCTTTCTCCCCCCTTCCCGTCTCTCTAAAAATAAATAAATAATGCCTTTACAAAAATAGAAAATAAAAAAATAAAAAATGGGCAAAGGACCTTAGTAGACTCTTCTCCAAAGAGGACCTACAGATGGCCAATAGACATATGAAAAGATGCTCAGTGTCACTAATCATCAGAGAAATGCAAATGAAAACCACAATGAGATGTTACCTCACACCTGTCGGAATGGCTACTATCAATAAATCAACAAACAGCAAGTGCTGGTGAGGATGTGGAGAAATGAAAGCCTTTGCACTGTTGGTGGTAGCACAGACTGGTACAGCCACTGTGGAAAGCAGGAAGGAGATACCTCAAAAAATTAAAACTGGATCTGACTTTTGACTTAGTGATCCCACTTCTGGAAATATGTCTGTAGGAACCCAAAACACTAATTCAAAAGAACATGAGCACCCCTGTGTTCATTGCAGCATTATTTATAATTGCCAAGATATGGAAGCAACCCAAGTGTCCACCAATAGATGAGTGGATAAAACAACTATGGGACATTTACCCAATGGAATTCCACTTGGTGGTAAAAGAGAAGAAAATGTTACCCTTTGCAACACGGATGGACCCGGGGAACATTATGCTAAGTGAAATAAGCCTGTCAGAGAAAGACAAATACCATATGATTTCACTTATATGTGGAATCTAATGAACAAACCGAACTAAGAAGCAAAACAAAGACAGACTATAGATGGAGAACAGATGACAGCTAGTGGGGAGGGGGTGCTTGGGGGGTGGGGGAGTGGAGCCAAAAGGAAAAAGGACTCATGGACACAGACAACAGTGCGGTGATTGCTGGGGGGAAGGGGTCTAAGGGGACTAAATGGTAATGGGAAAATATAATAAAGATTAAATTTTAAAAAATAATATAAAATAAACACAATTTTTTCCAAACCAATTAGCTAACTTCTCAACATTACCTCTTCTCCCACTAGTTTGAAATGCCATGTATCATATACTAAATTCTCACACCTGGATTTGTTTCTGGCCTTTTATTTGTTTGTCTTTGTCCTTTATAGTACCCGTATCAGAGTTGTAATTATTACTGCTTCATTATACTGTGCTGCTCTTGCAGTTGTGATAGGATGGCTCTGCTACTAGCAACCACAGCTTTGGTCAAAGAGTTACTCCTCACAAGAGTGGAGTGAGTGGCCACCAGCCTTGTTGCACAAGCAGCAGCAGCTCTCAAATGTTGCAGTGAAACTGTGTTACATTTAGGAAATCCCATTGAAAATCTTTTTTAAAAAATATTTTATTTATTTTATTTTTAGACAGAGGGGAAGGGAGAAAGAAAGGGAAACATCAATGTGTGGTTGCCTCTTGCACGCCCCCTGCTGGGGACCTGGCCTGCAACCCAGGCACGTGCCCTGACTGGGAATTGAACAGGCAACCCTTTGGTTCACAGGCCTGCACTCAATCCCCCAAGCCACGCCAGACAGGGCCCATTGAAAATATTAAAGGAAGAGGACACTCAACTAAGCAACCTGAAAGTGGGAGGGCAGGGGGGGAAGCTCTTTCAGCCATGAACTTCCTCTCAATCATATGGTTATATTTTCTGTTCATTTACATGGAGATGCCAGATTGTCACCCTACCTCCCAGCTTTGGAAGGGATTCTAGTTTTAGAGAACAAGCCCCAAGAAAAAACATTAGAGAGGAGCCTTAAGGGGGGCATTTTTGGTACTCTCTCGATATTTTAAAGGACTGGAAGAGAACTTTTAGTACAGTGGGGCCTTTATGGGCCCCTGGATCTCGTCTCACTTAGAGGTAAGGTAGACATGCTGAAGATGAATGTGCTCCTTCCTCCTGACTACTCGTGCCAGCTGCTAACACAATGCTATCTCAATAAAAAAAGATATCCTCACTGGCGCTGGCTGCGGAACCCAGTAAGCCTATCTAGCTGGAATTTTTAGGGTCACTGCTCTTTCTCTAAAAATAAACTTTTGCCTTTAGTGGAAATGGCATCAAATATATTCATATTTAATAGCATTTTTAAAGGGCCAGTAACTGAGTCTTCAAAAATGACTTAACTGCATTTCTATTTTTTGCTAAGTACATCTGGCCCTCTTTAGCCACAGGCTATGCATCCATGGATCCAACCAACCCAGATCAAAAATATTTTTAAAAAAGTTATGTTGTTGCTGACACGTACTATGTAGTTAGGCCTACCGTCATTGAGTCTATACTGAGTATGCACAGCCTTTTTTTTGTCATTAGTCCCTAAATAATACAATATAAAAACTATTTAGGCAGCATTTACATTGTACTTGGTGTTATAAGGAACCTAGAGAAGATTTCAAATATATGGGAGGATGTACATAGGTGATATGCAAATACTACACAAAGCTTTAGGTATGCGTGGATTTAGGTGTCTGTAGGGGCCTTGGAACTAACACTTTGGTTACCAAGGGATAACTGTATCAAAATATCTTCATAGTGGAAACTTCCTTTGGCCACGTTTTCCAGGCCTGTCTTGGTCTCACCTAGAACAGAAACTCTGCGGCTTCCAGTGAGCGCAGATCCCCTCTTCTCTGGTTTCAGCCCGCTGCCGCTGCCGCTGCCGCCTTTTGCATCAGGGATGGATTCCTGTGTCGTTGCCCGGAAAACATGTTAGTCACTCTCCTCTGAGTTAGGGCTTATACTGCTGGCATTCAAGTGTCAAACTGTAATCATCTGTGATATATTTAGATTTTTAGCTCACATTGCATTTGAACGTTAACTACACATCAACAAGAAAGTAAATGGCCCTCCTTTGGTTGGGAAGCATTGTACGGGCAGAAAGCCACCTCCGCTTGTTCATAGTGACACTGTTCATAGTAACACTGCTTCTTTATCAGATTACAAATATTCATGCTCCAGATTCCTCTTCAATCAGGAAAAGTGAATTATTATCAGAGGCCACAGGGTCTATTAAAGTTGTCTTTGAGGCTTAGAGCACAAAGGAAAGAGCATTCTGTCCTGAGACAAATGAGATATCCGAAGAGCAACCAGCATAGGATACACCAAGTTCTGATGAATTTGATACTTAACACAAAAGATGGTAGAGAAAGTCTTGTAATTTGTAGAAACAAGACGGGGACTGCTGCTTTGGCAGGATAACTCCATGGGGTGTGGGACGAGGGTTGAGGGAGTGGGTTGGGAGTCCTTTCACACTTCAGGCAGGACAAGCCAGAGCAAAACTGGGCTGAACAGGTCAGAGTCCTGTTTCTGCTCTCAACAGACCAGACCAACAGGCAGGACTTTGGGGTGGAGCTGGAATGCCAGCTGCTAGAGGTGGATGAAAGCTGTGTCTGGCACTGCTTGCACGGGGGGGTGGAGCTGATGGATAAGGAGGTTGTGAGTCAGACCAGGAAAACTTTTGGTGATCAAGGGACCTGGATGAAGGGTTAAATTTTCACAATCTTATCAGCTTGTGTGGTTTGGAGAAATCTGGAGGAAGTTCATCCAGCTTTTTTTTTTCAAACAACTATCAATCATGTTATTTTAGATTTTATTTATTTATTTATTTATTTTTGGAGAGAGGGGAAGGGAGGGAGAAAGAGAGGTGGAAATATCAATGTGCAAGGGACACATCGATCAGTTGTCTCTCCCCTGCCCCCAACTGGGGACCTGGCCAACAACCCAGGCATGTGCCCTGATTGGGAATTGAACCAGCAACCTTGCAGTTCGCAGGCCGGCACTCAATCTACTGGGCCACACCAGCCAGGGCTCATCCAACATTTTAAGATTATAAAGGGGGAAAGAGCTTGGACTGATAATGATGGAGGCCATATGTATCAGTCTAATCAGCCTGAATAAGGGCAAAACATGGGGTTTTGGAGAAGGACGTTAGAATGAGATCATAGTGGTACTATGTAAACAGACAGTTTGATAGCGTAAAGAAAGGCTGACCCTAGGACTTCGGCCAATATGGAGTTACAAATGAACTGTACTGGTAGTTTTTTGTTTTTTTGTTTTTTATATCAGAAGAGCATATGATTAGATAAATGCTTAAGGGGAAAAACAGGAGTCTAAATTGTGTTCTACTACTCCTTAACTAGTATTTCTTCATACTTGTATTTAAGTAAACAAAATGAAACATGTTTTCTATAGGACTTCTCAGAGCCTTTAAAATGGTAATTTTAAAGGTAATTAAATGGTAAATGGTAATTAACCTATCAATATTTCATGGCACACTGTCCTGGGGAATACAAGTTGGGAGAAGCTGATTTAACCTCATGTTAAAAAAGGCATAACCAAATTCAACTATCATATACAACAAAAACACCAAACGGAAGGAAAGTATTCCAAAATGTCAACAGTGAATGTTTCTTGTTGAATTATTTCTATTACTCTTTTATTTCCCATTATTTACTTTAATGAGCCTCTATAAGGAACATGGATGTAAAGAAAGCAGTGGTGTAGTTGTAGGAAACCAGTGTTGAAGTCAGCTTTAAAAGCTGTGTGACCTTGAACATCATCAGGTCTCAGTTTTCTCATCTATAAAATTGGAAAATATCTACCTAATGGGTTTGTTATGAAGATTAAATGAATTATGGCATCTAAATAACTCAGCATGAGGTCTGGCACATACTGTAGATATGAAATTAGAACATAAAGAGATATGGGCATGCTTTTTGCTAGCTTAGCTGAAGGCTGGGTAGGTAGGATATGGTAATTACCATTGAGCAATTAGAGTCTCAGAGTGTAAGATAGGGGTGCTGATTTGACAAAGGGCACTGGTCTATTCACTATGACATCAAGGCGACCAGAAAACACCATTCTCTGAGCTCTTAGCTTCCCCCTGAAGCAAAGAATTGTAGAAGCTGCTTCAGAGTGTGGGACAATATTCCACAGGACACTAGGCAGGGATGGTTATGACTTCTCACCTGAGTACCTTCTGTGTCATGGTGAGCAGCCTATGAATACTGTATTTCTAAAACAAACAAACAAATAAACAAACACCTTCCTACAACTTCTAGATTGCTTGGAACGAAATTTAATCATTGTACCAGAAAAAGGCATTTAACAACCTCCTTCTTCTAACGTACTCAGGAAAACTCTGCTGAACAAAAATAACTTGTGCTTGAACCACAGTGTCTCCCACATTATTCTGGCGACTTCACTGCTTCACAGTTGTGATTCTTGGAAACTTGTCGTAAAAATTCTTTAGAATTCTTAAATAACTTTTTTCTGACTTCATTTATTTAAAATCCCAGAATAGCCTCTCGAGCTATAAGTTTGACATCCAGGAAACTATTTATAGCAGGATGAGTACTCTCTGTGACTGATGTTAATGTTTTATTTTGAGAAGGACAAATCCTTAAAAAGATTGATAGGGTTGATGGTATTTTAAACTGAAAGCCGTGCCAAGGCAATTACGGCAAGTAGATATGAAATTGGAACATAGAGATATGGGTGTGCTTTTTGCCAGTTTAGCTGAAGGCTGGGGAGGCCTCCCACAAGAAGGACGGCAGAGACAGAGTCTTTAGCCAGATTTAGTGATCTTTTAGGTGGATTAGACACTTCAGCCTGGGGCGCCTGGCCTTTCTTTGTTCAGTGTTTAACAATCCAGAGCAGACAAATAGATACCGACTGTCATAACTAAGGTCAATACTGTCCTTGGTGTTATTGATATCCCCCTAGGTAGGACAAAAATAGGTGATAGAGGATGGAAGGTCAAGGTCAACCTAACTTAAAAATAAACTTTGTGTATTGGGGCCCTTAAATGATAGAATCATTAAGTAAATTTTTAGAACCAGAAATTACAACGAATAACTGGAGACTTGTAAATTCAGATTCCCCTTCCTCTGAAGCCTCATTAAGCAATTTATCAGACAGGCTTTTTGAACAGAATTGCTTCCTGATCCCAACCTGGCTTCCTCTAGGCACCTGGAACACTCTGTAACTCTAAGACACGCCCTGCTCTCCCAGGTGCCCTTAAATTAAGACTCATTAGTCCCAGGATCACATCTGGAGAGTGGGTAATATTCTGCCACTTTTGGAGTCAGGAGGGAAAGCAAGCCTGGCAGAGGTACCCATTCCATTCTCCCCTTGCTTAGTAGCTGGTGATTAGAAGACACTCTACAACGTTTAAAAAAAAAAAAAGATTCATCAGCTTATTGTAATCCTACCACTTTACTGATTGGTAGCTCATCATCTATGTCCCTTGCATCCAGTTCAGGACAGGTACTTGGAATATGTTAGGGATTAAAAGGTTTAAATCCTGTAGGCCCCTCAGTCTCATCTAAGGACAGGAGTGGTTTAGAGAACCCTGCAAGGCTAAAGGGAAAAAAAAAACAACCCTCAAGGCGGTGGGATTGAGCGCGGATTCGTTCCCTCTGCCGGGGAGGGCGCTGTCTTTGACTTTGACATTGTTCCACTTAAGGCCCTACTCGGTGCCGAGTTTCTACAGCTGCCCTCTCAACGGGCCAAGCTCGCTCCCGTTTCGGAGGCCCAACACAAGGTGGAGCGCAGGAGGTTCCACCACCGGAAGTTTCTTTGGATATAAAGAAAAACGGCGGAAGTAGGCCAAAGGCTCATCCTCAGTACTTTGCCTCCAAGCAGGCTACCCTCTAGCCTTTCTTTTGGTAGAAGAGGTGCTCCATTACTCTTTCCTTTCGTGAAAAGCAGTTTCGGCGGATACCGTGCGCAGGTTCAACTGGTTAGCTCCGCCTCTCAACCATTTTCCACCCTCCCAGGTTCTCTTGCCTGGACATGACGTACGCTTGTACGTACATGGGGGCGGGGCCTCAAAAGGAAAAGCGTCTGAGCCTAGATCTCGCGAGAACATTCCTTTCGTTCGCAGTTCTCGCTTTGCAGCTTCATTCTCGTCGCAACGAGATCTTTCGAGATCTTCTCCGCCCCCGCTACCCGGCGCCTTCACTGTGGCCGCTCAGCCGGAGCCGGCCTGGGCAGCACGCTCCGTAGCGGATCCATTTAAGAGGACCTAGGCCCTCGCGTGGGCACCCCCGCGTCCCCACTAGCATCGATCCCCTGGCCTACGCGGCCCAGTCTCCGCGCGCCAGCCCCGCCGGGGTCTGTGTCCTGTCTCGCCGGCCGGACCCGGGCTCGAGCCCGAGCTTTAGCTAGCGCCATGTCGGTGGTAGGCATAGACCTCGGCTTCCAGAGCTGCTACGTTGCTGTGGCACGCGCCGGTGGCATCGAGACCATAGCTAATGAGTACAGCGACCGCTGCACACCGTAAGTGTGGGCCAGGCCGACCGCGTGAGCTGGGGGGTTGGGGAGGTAGCAATTGCTCGGGTCTGCGACCCTCCTGGCTGGGGAACACGGGCCAGGGAGTCATCTCTGTTCTGAGCCGATGGCCTGGTGGATAGGGGACCCCCAGTGGGTGCCAGGACACTAGTGGTCGTGACCCACCGTGTGGGTCTGCGCCAAGAGCGAGGTCTTTTGCCGCTGGCCCGCTGGCTAAGCGAAGGCTGAGTTGGTTGGTACTCGGACCAGCGGAGGGCCCCGGTAAGAGCTGGAGGGAAGGCAGGCCTGGAATGTAGGATGGACCGAGATCCTCTTCCCGCAGGCAGGGACCAGGCCCAGGGCGTGTAGACGTTTCTTGAGGCTAACAGAGTTCGTAGCTTTGTACACAGCAGGCACTTAAAAGTTGAACGGGTTCGGGCGTCTGCCGGCGGCGGCTAGGAGGTGAAGCGGCCAGAGTCCCACGTGAGTGGGGGCGGGGCGGCGCCCGGAAGCGAGGGAGCGGGAGAACTTGAGGCTTAGGCTAGGTTTGGACCAGGGTTCTCGAGCTTGGGGTGATGGTGTAATAGATATCAAAAAAGGCCTAAATAAGATCGATGCTGTGTCGATAACCTTTATATTCACTTTGTTTTCTCACGTCCTTTCAGTATATTGAACCATGTTGGGTCATTCTCTGCTATTTGCATATCCACTTTCACAGTAATGTATTCCAACCAGGGTATTGGCTGCAGTTGCTACCTATTTATTTATTTACTTACATACACACTTTAGAGAGGGAGTGGGAGAGGGAGAGGAAGGAGAGAGAAACAGAAAGAGAGAAACATAAAGTTGTTCCATTTATTTATGCATTCATTGATTGATTCTTGTATGTGCCCTACCAGTGATGAACTGCAACCTGGGCCTACCCTCTGAGCTTCCCCGCCAGGGCTAGGCCCCAGTTAATGAATGACTCAGGGGCTCACTTTGACTTCTAGAACCTATAGTAAGTTATGGGATGAGAATAGACACAGTTCTAAAAAATCATGACTCACCTAGGTCTTTTCTTGGTTAGAGTAATCTACTTTTTGAGTACATAGAGCTGCTTTTCAATCCTTTGTCTTCCTCTTGGACAGAATATTTTAAGCTCCGTACTATTTGCTAGGTTCTCAGTGTGGTCATTCACAGGTATCTGTTCTAAAGGGCAGTTTTCACCCTAACTTCTGCCACGCTTCTTAAGCAGATTGCTAGCCAAACTAGTTTCCCATCTATTAGCCTGATCTTTGCTACCCAGAAGCCTCACAACATTTCCCTTCCACTTCCCAAATTTCTGCGTCTTGTTTTAGAGCTAGCTCAGGTGCTTCCCCTAAAAACCCACCTCAGATCCCAAAATGAACTTCGGTGGCCCTTAGTTGATTTTGCTTTTAGTTTTTAACAGCTTTATTGTGGTGGGATTTAAAGTGTGCAGTTAGATTGTTTTTGAGTAGTCACAAATCTGTGCAATAGTCAAGTTTAAAAGCTTTTCATCACCCCCAAAAGAAAGCGTCTACCGGCTTTCTACCCCGTAGAAAAAGCCTCATCCTCTTCTACCCATTCCTGACTGTTTTTATAGTTTTTAACGATGGGTATGTTCTAATTTGTATTTCCAGGGAAGTGTATTGTATAATGACCTTTTTTTTTTTTTTAAAGCATTAAAGTTTGTTTTTAAGTATTTTAGCATTAATTTCCTATTTGATACTGTCTTCCTCTTTGGATTTAACTTTCTTCACTAGTGAAGATTGTTTCCTCCAAGGAAATGCAATAAAAAGGATGGAACACTGAGTTGGTCTTTTAGCATCTTGGTTCTTTCTTGCCTAGAATTGAACATACTTCGCCAGAGGGAAGAAGATCTCAGATACTGGAAGGAACAGTGTTCCTGTCCTTTCTTTTAGGCTGTTACCATATGCTCTAAATTTTTTAGATAAACAGGAGTTGCGGCAATTTTAACTATAAATCCCATTATATGAAACAGGAAAAAAAGCACGTAATGTTTCCAGATCACAATAAATATGCTTCAGAGAGTAAGTGACCAGACACAGTATGTAATTGTGATAAGAAAATACCTTTTGAATATTTTAAGTGATTTTTCTTGTATGTTTTAATTCCTTAGGAACTTATAGGGATGCTTGACACCCAAATAACTTTTTTTTTTTTTTTTTTAAGTATCCTCACCACAGGACATTTTTTTTTTCATTGTTTTGAGAGCGAGGAAAGAGGGGAACATCTGTATGAGAGAGAAACATGATTGGTTTGCCTTTTCTTATGCGCCCTGACCAGGGATCAAACCTGCAACCTTTTGGTTTATCGGCCATTGCTCAAACCAGATGAGCCACACTGGCCAGGACCAAGGAATTTTTTTGAACTGATTTTGATTAGCTGAGATTTCTGTGGTGTTTGCCTGGCTAAGTAGAACATGGGAGCGGAAAGGTTGATCTTTTGTAGTGGTTGTGGAATAATGGTTTCATACCTCAGGTACACAGACTGTGTGATGTGTATTTGTTTTAGTGTCAGAGGGGAGCAGGTTCCAGAGTGTTGGCTATGATGCAAGTACTTAACTCCCTCCTACCCTCCTTCCTTTCCCTCCTCCTTCCCCCTCCCTCCCTTCCTCCCTTCTAGATTTTATAGATTTTATTGTTCGAGAGGAAAGGAGGAACATCAGTGTGCTATTGCCTCTTGAATGCCCCCTACTGGGGACCTGGCCTGCTACTCAGGCATATGCCCTGACTGGGAATCAAACCAGCAACCCTTTGGTTCTCAGGCTGGCACTCAATCCACTGAGCCACACTGGCCAGAGAAATACCTCATTTCAAATTGTGGGGTTAATAGCATTTGGATTCAGTTTTTGAGGAACTAATTGAGTCTTACCCAAGAAGGGGCACTTTCCCACCAAATTTAGGTTTCTTTTATTTTAGCAAATATGCCAGCCATTGTGCTAAACACCGGAGGTGTTCTGATGACAGATCAGCGAGATCCTCCCATCATGGACATGGCTAATGGAAAAAGCCAGATGCTGAGCAAATACATATGTGATTGCTAATCATGGTAAAGGCCCAGATGGGAAAGTACAGGATATGATGACACAGGGACCTAATTTAAATTGTATGTGGGGTGGAGACAGAAGGTACTCTTTTTTTTTTTTAAATTTTTTAAAAGATTTTATTTACTGCCCTGACTGGTGTGGCTTGGTTGGGTGTTGGCCCATAAGGAGAAAGGTCATGCGTTTGATTCCTAGTCAGGGCACATGCCTGGATTGCGGGTTCGGTCCCCAGTGCATATGCGAGGCAACCAACTGATCGATGATTCTCTCCCACATTGCTGTTTCTCACCCTCTCTATCTCCCTCCCTTTCCCCCCTCTAAAAATAAATAAAACTGTTTAAAAAAGTGCCATTTATGTAGTCTTGTGTTCATTGCAGAATTACTTGCAAAAGCCAAAATTTGGAAGCAGCCCAAGGGTCTTATCAGTAGATAAGTGGATAAAAAAAGCTGTAGTACATTTACCCAGTGGAATACTACTTGGCCACGAAAAAGGGAATTTCTGTCCTTTGTGACAGCATGGATGGACCTGGAGAGCATTATGCTAAGTGAAATAAGCCAGTCAGAGAAAGACAGGTACCATATGATTTCACTTGTATGTAAAATCCAATGAACAAATAAACAACAGAATAGAAACAGAGGGGGAGGGGTTTGGAGGGAGGTAGAAAAGGGTGGGGGGGAGATAAATGGTGATGGAAGGAGACTGAACTTGGGGGGGGGACACAGGGCATTATACAGATGATGTGTTATACAATTGTACGCCTGACATGTATATAATTCTGTTAACTAATGCCACCACAAGAAATCCAATAAAAAAGTGTCATTTGGGTTGATACCTAGTGGATGAGTAGGAGTTTATCATGGGAGTTGTGGGCCTGAGGAAGACTTGCTGCAAGAAGAGCGGGGCTGATGGGACAGACTAGAGGATGAGGGCTACTCCCAGCCCCCTGAGAAGGGTGTGAGTGGATGAGGAGAGGGGTTGGGCGGGGCAGACTAGATTATGGCGGAGCTCTGTAAGTTATGGGTGTTTATTTAGGTGCATTTCCCACACACAACTATAAACCTACTTTTGCCACATCCTGTATTTTAGGTATCTTTCAGAGTCTGATATGAATTTATCTCCTTAAATATGTAATTCCATATTAGGATTTGCAACATGTTTTCTTCAAATACTCAGGTTATTTAATATTTTGCTATTACAAATAGTTCTTCAACAAGTAGTTTTTTGTATTTGTGTTTACATGTTAATACTTTTATTTTTGTTGGATAGATTTCCAGATGCAAAATTGCTCGGGCAAAGGATATGGATGCTTAAGAGTTTTGGTACATATTGCCAGAGTACTTTCCAAAAAATTAAGAGATCAGTTTATAGCAGGAACATAAGTGATTTCTTCACCTCACTGGGGGTAGATGGTTTTAGGATGGCTGACTGGATTATACTGGGGAGTTTGAGAAAAGTGAAGCAGCTCTTACATAGCAAGCTGGTTGGCAGATTTTTGTGTGAAACGCAGACCAGGGCTTCATTGGAGCTGGGGTAAGAGCTATATTTTGTTTATTAAATGCCCTTTAAAAGTGGTTAACAAAATTTATATAGCAACCACATGAGGGTGGTGCTGAAATTTTTCCATTTCAGAGAGGAGTAATTTCAGAGAAATTAAGCAACAGAGAGATCACACAGCTAGAAAGAGAGAAAGGATTTGGACAGACCCAGACTGTCCGGTTCTAGAACCTTAGCTTTTTTTACTGTATATGTATATTTAGATCAGTGAAGTTGATGGCAAAGTGGAGAAGCTCCACTTTCTTTCTTTACTCCCCCCAGCCCCCCTGCATTTCTTTGGTGCAATAGGTGGCTTATTGTTATAGAACTTTTTTAGAATGTAAATACTGTGTAGTATACTGTATTGATAATTTCTTATGATACAGTAAGAAAAATGGACTTTTCCCATACTTTGCAAGAAATATATACGTTGTTTAAGGTGTTGCTGCTATTATACAGGGTGAAGATTGATGTCCCTTAGTGACATTTGATTGCTTTGTAAGAAGTTGGGCACTGTTTGTAGTATGTGTATATACAGGCCAAAAAAGGATGAATAATTCGAACTGATACACTTATTTAGCCTTTCAAGATGTATGAAACAATTACTGTTAAAAAGGCAGATGTAGATTTTAAAAGTAAAATGTTAACTGCAAGGGAAATATTACTTAAAGCAGCTCTGTACAGTAGGACATTCTGTGACAATGGAAAAAATTGCCCAAAATCCAAGTTTTAAGCAGTACGAATGATTAATTCTTACTTGAGGGGGGATTGGGAAGGCTTCACAAAGTGGGTGGTATTTCTGGAGAATACTGTGATGTAGAAGGGACCAGAGCATTTCCAGGTGGCAAAATGACATGAGCAAAGCAGGATAATGGGAAGACTTGAACTTGCGCTGGGTCACTGTGTGCGAGGTGCGGCTGGAAGACGGGGTGGGGCTGGGATGGGGAGTAATCTGGGCTTTGTTGGGGGTTGGCTTTCTTGGGAAGGTAATTGGAAGCTCTTGCTTCTAGGGTTATCTAGGTCAAGTAGGAAATTATGTCTTCAGCAAGACATAAAGTTGGTAATGTTCGTATTTTTTATTCTTAGAGCTTGTAATTGGTTTGAGATGTAGTTTTGAGAAAAGGGCTGCAGGAAACAAGGGAAGATAATTAACATTACCCTTCAGTTATGTTGGGATTGAGGTATTGGTGGTATATACCTTAGAAAAGCAGATCTGGTAGTTTTTATTTTTTAATTTTAATTTTTATAATTTATTGATTATGTTATTACAGTTGTCCCAATTTTTCCCCCTTCCCCCGATCTGGTAGTTTTTAGAAAGATGTGCTTTTACCAGTGGGTAGACTGAGGAGTGGAGTGAACGAGTGAATGGAGTGGGTAAGATTGCCTTGCGCAATTTCCTGAAGGGTGGTATAAGCACTGATGGAGAGATTCAAGTGGTGCTCAGGAAATCCTAAAAATGTTAGTGGTTGGCATATGTGCAGGAAGGCTGGTGATGAGATCTCAAGCTAAACTGTATTTATTCAGGGCACAGCTGCCTGCAAACTGCCCTGGGAGATTGGCTCACAGGGGCTCTTACGCCATTGGTTGGGAAGGGCCTGGAGGCCTGGCGAGGCCCAGCACTCTGTCAGTGGGTGTAGGGCTAGTAAATGTAAGTACAATTCAGCTCAGTTAATATGTCATCTAACGTAGTCAGATTTGGACCAAGGAATAGGGCTCCAGAGCCCTATTTCTTAGTCTTCTATAAATTGAAAGAACTAGGATTCCAGGGAGGGTAGAGAAGGTCAAGGTCAAAGCTGTAATGTAAAGTTTGAACAAATGATCTGACTCCATTGCTTTCAGATTACATGATCCTGGGTAAATATACTTATTAATACCTTTTTGGTCTTAGCTTCTTATAAAATGAGGATAAGATAGGGTGATTAGAAAGATTAAATGAGACGCGGCCCATAGTGATTTATGCAGTCACTATAATTGAAGCAGAAGGAAGAGGGCTTTAGTAGCTTGAGGAGGAAATGGACTAGGGAAGAGCTTTGTCTTTTGGGTGAATTTGATCTCATTGAAGCTTGAGAGAAAGCAGCTATTGGAAAGGGAGGTGACAAATATATGAGAGTGCAGGTGACAAGGGCAAGGTCCCAAAGGGATTAATTTGATTGAAGAACATAGGGTGATGCACTGGGGCAAAAGCATCAACTCCCACATAACTCGAAGCTTAAGCACAGTATTTTAAAGTGGTTATACCTTTAAACAGGTTTTGGTTTTGCTTTCTAAGAGAAGCAGCAAATCAATCCAGCAGACAGTCCGTGAATTGGCGATTTGGAAGAATGTGTTCAGAAGTGGGAATGAAGTTCCTCGTCAGAAACTGAGTCCTCGGAAGCTAGTTGTAGAAAATTTACTTCTTATTTACAACAGGACAAGAGTCATTTTCAGGATTTATAGACTGTTCTCTTGGTGCAATTATAAGCTGATTTAGAAAACAACATTTAATTGATGAATTGCTATGGAGGTACGTTATTTTATGTTGGGATTTTGAACACCAGATTTGAAGAATTAAAGGATATTGGAGACTGGCTAGTCACCTGTCTGTGCTATTTCTGACAGATGATCATCACATAAAACTTCAACATCTAAAGCCTCCTGTGGATAGTTTTAACTCAATATAAAGGTTACAATCATAGACTTATTTTGTGCTGCTAAAATATATGGCTTTTTAGTGAGGACTGAGAAATCTTGTATGGTTTTGGGTGTAATGCCGCACTAAGGATGTTAATGTTGCAATAAGGATGTATTCTAAAATGTTTGTTGTATCTTCTAGGGCTTGCATTTCTTTTGGTCCCAAGAATCGTTCAATTGGAGCAGCAGCTAAAAGCCAGGTAGGTAGTTTTATTTTTTCCTAAAACGACCTATTTTTCTGGCTTGTCCATCCTTTGTTCAGCAGTTTTTGAGTGCCCCTGACATGTCCAGCACTGGCAGGCCTTAGACATACAACTGAGAGACAGACCCGATCTGTGCTCACGGGTGCTTGAGTGAAGAGCGTGAACAGTATAGTGTGTTCAGTGCAAACTACTAGGAAGTATTTTAAGTGTTCCTTAAGTCTTCTCATTGGGCTTTTCTTCTTACTAGTGTTGAGGGTCAATGTTGTCTCTAGATTCAATCTTGTTAATCAAGGTTCTCAGGGAAGGAAAACATACTGTAAAAGCACGTTAACTTACCATTAGTTTACTTTGCAAATCAGCAGTCTGACATATTTGCTGGTTTATGAGTAACCAGAGCAGCAGAATCCCAAGAGTTCTGTCATCCTGACTGACTGAGGTTGCTGTGAAATTAAGAAGGAATTGCGTGTTTGACCTTTTTATGGTTCAGTCTGGAACAAAATATAGAATGAGTATCTGGCTCTTTTTCTGGACTGGGAAGGGCCTAAAATTCATAAGCCTAAGAAAATGATGCTTGGCCAATGGTTATTAATGAAACTGGGTGTTTTATAATCTAGGAGGCAGTAGGTAGCAAGTACACAGCCATATTGAAATATCATTCCTTCTGAAATTTCAGGGAATTCTGGTTTTAAATTTGCTTTCATTATTGAGAATAGTTATTGTACTGAACTGGCTGCCTAGTCCTAGGTTGACATAGTTATTGTGATACTGGGTTTCTACTTGGCAGCTCGCTGGAGCAGGGCTGATTTGGGAGGACTCATTGTTTTACAGAAAGGCTTCTCTGTGTGCCTTTTGATATACCCGATGCAAAGGAGCTGGGCAGCCTGTCCTTGGGGTTTCGTACACTGAACTCCTGCAAGTGGAGGAGGAGCCTGTGAATCCTAAAAACAAGTTCATTCTTGAATTTTTTTGAATGTCTTTGCCAGTGTTTTTTTTTTAAAAATAAATTATATTTTATTGGAAAGAAATAAAAAAATAGATACGGTACGATAGGGAATTAGCGAGTTTTGTAGTACCATTATCCAAAAATCAGCATCTTAATGTTAACCTGTGGTACTCTTTTAAAAAAAAAAAAAAATTACTTTTTTAGAGAGAGGGGTAGGTAAGGAGAAGGAGGAGGAGAGAAGCGTTGATGTGTGAGAGATACATCAACCAGTTGTCTCTCATGCTGTCCCAACCGGGGACCTGGCCTGCAACCCAGGCATGTGCCCTGACTGGGAATCGAACCAGCAGCCCTCTGGTTTATAGGCCAGTGCTCAATCCACTGAGCCATACCAGCCAGGGCCTATTGAACTCTTAAGTATGTAAATATTTTTTCTTCTACAAAAGTAAGGTCATGCTATATAGATACTTACCTTTAAACCTCCTGTAATAATCTCGCCCAGGTATGGATATACCATATATTTTCCCATACACATTCAGGCTATTTCCAGTTTTCTGGTGTTATAAATAGTACTCTCTCAATATCTTTGTGCATTCCTCTTTGCATATATAGTGTCATCTTTTTTTCCTTTATGGTAGGTTTCCTTCACTAGAATTTCTGAATTGACAGAAACTTCCAAACTGACTCTGAAAAGATTGAATCACAAACTATGGGTAATTTTTAAAGGCTAAAAATCGTGTCTAAATGTTTATTAGATGTTTAAGACAGAAAACACTCTTATAGGGGTCATGACCTGTCTGTGCAGAGAAGCGGGACGCGCTGGGCTGTGGCCCCTCCGCCTGTTTGAGGTGCCCGCCCCTGAAGCCTCACCTCCCGTGCTCGTGGGCATCACTCGGAAAGGCTTAGCGCGGAAGAAAACGGAAACTCTGGAGGAAACTGGGCATTAACATGATGCTCATTTAGTTTGACGCTGTTGGATTTTTTCCTAGTTTAATTGCTATTAGTCTTTCTACTCTTTGATTCTGATACCCTTTCTCTTAGATCATTTCCAATGCAAAGAACACAGTCCATGGATTTAAAAGATTCCACGGCCGAGCATTCTCTGATCCGTTTGTGGAGGCAGAAAAATCTAACCTTGCATATGATATCGTGCAATTACCCACTGGACTAACAGGTATAAAGGTAAGGTTGTCAAGAGAGTGCTTATCAGTAAGATACCACATTTTATTTTTATTCAGTCAATGTATATCAATTCAGTTCTGATTTCATTGTAATGAAAATGCTCACAAATGCTTAGGAAAAGTGTTTGCTAGTAAAGCCCATTTGGCATTTTTGTAGTGATTTGGGTTTGGATTGAGAGAACCTAGGGGGCACTGTTAATATAGCTTGGATGGATGGGTGGTGATGAAGCTAATGCTGCCATTGCTGCGTGGCTTGTTTGCCATGTGATTTTAGGGTGTGACTTGTGGGAGACAGGCAAAGAAATCAGTGCTTTTAAATCACTAGGCAGGTACGTGGTTATAACCTTGACAGTAGGAATTAGATTGTAAAAGATGTTCTTTAGAGGAAAGGGGAGTTCAGTCTTTGATATTTCTGGGATACGTAGAAGAGTCTCTTTGTGAAGCATGCAGTGAACTGATCATACAACAGGGGGGAGAGGCCGGGGAATGGGGAGGGTGCGCACCACGGCCTCTCTAGCACTCAGAGGCGGGGAGAATCCAGGGGGGTGGCTGAGCTTTCCAGGCAAGTGGGTTTAGAGGGAGGAGATTTGGTGTTTTAGACATTTCAACTGGAGAAATAAGAATATGAGAGCAGGGTCAACACTCAAGAGATGATGGGAATTGGGAGAAAACGGTAGTCAATAATACCATTGTAGTCAAGGATTCAGTTGAATTGAGAAGTGAAGAATTCTGATAACGGAAGAATGATCCCTGGGTTTACTTAGGATTTCTGTGGCAATAATCTCAGAAAAGTTTGAATGACCTACTTAGGGGTAAAGCTGGAGTACAGAGGAGGGAAAAAGGAAAAGGGGAGCTGAGGAAATGAGGGGAGATACTGATTGTTAAGAAAGAAATAGAACAGATAAAGGCAGGTTGAACCCTAAGCACTGCAAGAAAAGTGGGAGACTTGGGAGAAGAGCTGGGGGCTAAGTGGGTCCACATGCAAGGGCGGAGGGTGGACTGAGATTAGACAGATAGCAGCGAAGCAGGGGCAGCTTAGCAGGACGCTCATCGAGGTGGTTATTTTCCTGTCTTTATCATGCAGTAAAGGGAGAAGCTGTTAGACTGGGACCCCAAATACATTCTTATGGTTGGGCTGGGGCGTCAGGAGCTGAGGATCCGTTAGCTTTCAAGCGGGACTGGAGTGGCACATTAGAAGAAGAGAGTGAGGTTTTCTGGTCTGGATTGTAGTCGGGGACTATGGGTATATGTGGAATGGGGCTTATCCTATGTAACCTTTTAACATTTAAAGTTTGCAACTCTTGTCAGAGTTGTAGATTTTTGTCCAGGGTAGGATAGTTGGAAACTTTCTTCGTTGCTCTCTAATTCACCGAGTGTGTGTTCTGTCAGGTCTGTCAGGTGCTGGGGCTACCGCAGTGAATGAGTTTGACTAAAACCATGTCCTCAAGTTAAATTGGGTCCTGATTGGGGAGATGATAATAAAGTCAACACAGTAAACAAAGTAAAACACAAACAGTATGTCAGATGGTAAAATAGTTTCACCACCAGACCCCCTAACAGAGGGGTGCCGCGGCTCTGGGTGAGGCGCACCAGTTCGCTGCTGCACAGGGAAATTGTCTCAGGTTGTACTGGTTGTCACAGCATTGTCTGTGTACTGGTCCTTAACCTTCAAGTGTCATGTGCGTGTTATAAAGCTAAAAGTGACCTTCACGTTATTTCTGCTTTCAAAACTTTCTTCTCTTCCCTCTTGAGATAATGTTCCATTGACGATGTGAGACGTTGCTCATTTTAAACTTTTAGGACATGAAAAAATGTAAGTCGAGATCCTTTTGTTATTTTGTTGCAGGTGAAATATATGGAGGAAGAACGAAATTTTACCACCGAGCAGGTGACCGCCATGCTCCTGTCCAAACTGAAGGAGACAGCAGAAAGCGTTCTTAAGAAGCCTGTGGTGGACTGCGTTGTCTCGGTGGGTTGGAGCCCTCGTTCCTGAGGACTCACGGGAGGAAGCACTTGCATTTTAACTGAAAATCATACTGTTTTTGGGTTTGGGTTGTATGATTATTTTAAGAATTTATCAAACTGGTCTTCATTTTCTTGAATTTTATCTTCTGGCCCCTAGATTTTGCTCAGGCCTCCTCTGTTACTCTGCCTATTCAAAGGCTTATCTCAAGGTGCGCTTCTTCCTGAATTTCTTCTAGCAGGAGGATGGTCTCTGGTAGCCACTCCTTTGTTAGATTAGTTGAATACTCTCACTAAGAAATGAGCTCTTTCTCCATTTCTACCTCTTTATATGTTTGCTCTGTTCCTGCCACTAAAGGCAGGGCAGTTCAGACTTTATCTGGTCTTTTCCACGTCCCTCTCTAGGCGGAAGCCTGGCTGTTCGTAGCTTTGTGCTCACGGTGTGACGGAGTTCTTAGCAACTGTTGAAATTTGGGCAGCTCTGTTGGTTTTGTCACTGACTCTCCTCATTCTGCAGCTATCTGATATTTTATCTCTGTGGCCTCTTGTTGGTGCATTGCTTGGCAAAGCAAGGATTGTTAGGTGCTGCTTCTCCCCACAGTCTGTTGTCCAGTGGATTCCTTAGTTCTTGGCTGTCTTGTCAAGGGGAGCTGACGTTTGCCAGGAAGAATTGGATTATGGCTTTGTGCCACATTCTGGGGATGTGAAGAGTGAAAATGCTACTTTTCTTAAAGATTCCATACAGACGCTGTACTTTGAGATGCGCTCTGCCTTTCCTGAGCCCTCCATTGGCCTGTCAGATTGACTTCGTTTCCCCACCCAGTGCCTTTACCATTGATCCTGAGTTATGCTCAGTGCAGAAGTAAAAATGTAAAAGGATGGGACACCTGAGTGGCTTTTTTCAGCTTTTTGAACAAGTTTAAAGGTGATGTGTTAAGTCACGTGTTGGGGATCCTCAGGACCACCCTGAGTTTTGGCGATTTGCTGGGAAGATTCCCGGGACTCGGTGCACAGCTGTCCTTACGGCTAAGGTCTGTTACAGCAGAAGGGTGCCAAGCACAGTCGCCAGAGGGAAGAGGTACATGGGCAGTGCCCGGGGGAAACCAGGCCCAAGCCTCCCAGAGTCTCTTACAATGAAACATCCATTAGACTGCACTGGGCTTCATTCTTCCAGCAGCAAGTTGTGACAATGTAAGTGCGAATGTCATGCACCAGGGAAGTCCTGTCTGTGGCCTGAGGAGTCCAGGGTTTCTGTCGGGCGTCAGTCTTGTAGGTGCCCTCTGCCTAACGTGTACCAGAACTACGGACTTCCAGAAGGACAGAGGCATTTCGCATACACTAAGTTGTAGGAACAGTTCAGGCACAGTGAGTCACTCTCAACGTGAAGGGAAATTTTTGTATTAACTTGGGGATCTGTTTATCGTTCAGGTTCCTGGATGCTGGGAAAGGGCTGACCTTGTCGTTAGACTTGGCTGAGGATACTGGTCTCTGACCTCTGTGAACTCGGTGTGCACAGGCGCTGCTGGCTCTTGGTACTAATGGTATATCTCACTGCTGTGAAAGAGAGCCTGGGTGTGGGTTGCTTTACAATAAATGGGTTATTGTTAAAACATAAACTTCATTTTTTTAAGAAAGGTAATAATAGCCCAGTGTTCAAAATCTAAGTGTGTAGAAAGGGGGAGGTGTATGGAAGCTCAGCACGCTTGCTGCAAAGCCTGCAGGTCTTTCCCCCACCCGGAGGCTACCTGTTCCACCCCTTTGTTACAGACCTTCCCAGAGGTTCCTATGTACTGAAGCAGATATGGGTAGGTCCTGTTTGTACTTCGATCTTTCTTTTTACAAATTTTGGACAGTTTATCTTCTACTTGTTCTGTAGCAATAAAGAAGTGCCTGTTTCCTTGGAGTGGCTGTGAGGTACTCCAGTTTATGTGGTACTTACTTAACCAGTCTCTTTTTGTTAGACATCCATTTATATACTTTTTTTTTTTATTGTGAAGAATGCCGCAATGAATGAACCTGAACAAATAGCATTTTGCTCTTGAATGATAAGTTTGTAGGATTTATAGGCTAAATTTTTAGAAGTTCAATTGCTGGGACAAAAGATGTGTGTTAAGTCCCCCTTATTCATAGTTTTCTTTTTCCATGGTTTTCAGTTAACATGCAGGGCATGTTAAGTGGAAAAGCAACTTTTAAGTTTTACGTTGCATGCTGTTACGAGTCCTACTCTGCTGGCTCTGTCCCCCCTGGATTGAGAGTCATCCCTTTGTCTAGCGTATCCATGATCTAGGTACAGTACTGTGAGATATTTGGAGAGAGCCTTGACTGCTGTCTCTCAGTGGGTTGAGCGTCATCCTGCAAACTGAAAGGTTGCTGGTTTGATTCCTGCTCAGGGTACATACCTGGGCTGTGACCAGGTCCCTGTCTGGGGGCGTGCAGGAGTCAACTGATTGATGATGCTTTTGTACATTAGTGTTTCTCTCCCTCCCTTCCGCCCTCTCTGCAAGCAAGCAAGCAAGCAAATAAATAAATCCTAAAGACATTATTTACCTTCTTTTAAAAAAAGATATTTTGAGAAAGACCACATTCACTTACTCTTATTACAGTATATTGTGTGGTTGTTATATCTTACTGTACCTAATTTATAAACTTTATCTCAGGTATGGATGTACAGAAAAAAATAGAGTTCAGTACCATCCTTGGTTTTAGGTATCCATGGGAGCTCTTGGAACATACTCACATAGATATGTGGGGTACTACTGTGTTTGTAATTTCAAGGGAAAAAAAAAAAGACTTGATTTATTCTTAGAGGGGAAGGGAGGGAGAGAGGGGGAGAGAAGCAGTGATGTGTGAGAACGTTGATTGGTTGCCTCCTGCACGCATCCCGGCCCACAAGCGAGGCGTGCACTCGCTCTGACTGAGAATCCAAATGGCGACCTTGTGCCCAGCCAACTGAGCCACCCCAGTCAGGGCTGTATTTGTAATTTTAACAGTTAACTGCTTAATTGCCCTTCAAAGAATTTGTACTAATTCACACTTCGCCCAAAATGTATGAGTGGACTTATTTGATCACAGCCTCACCAGCACAGTTTATTGGTGTCTTAACTAATTCTGTTAAGTGAAAAATGGTATGTGATTTTTCAAAGTGTATGTGATTTTAATATTATTTAGGCAGAGATGAACATTTTAAAATTTAAAAGCTATTTTATATTGCTATTTCTGTGAACTGTTCTTGTTCTTTGCTTCTTTTATTTTGAGTTGATGATTTTCATTTTGATCTGTAGTTCTTCATGCATTAGATTAGCATTTTGCAGTTTTATCATGTGAGCTGCAGATATTTTTCCCATTTGGTCCTTAGCGTTTTTATGTTAAAAAATTTTTTTCTTTCTTCTGGGTTTTCTGTTATATTTAGAAGATCCTTTTCTACTCTGATGGTAAAATTCCTTCCATTCTTCTGCTCTTGATGTTTTTTTTCTTTTTTAACATTTAAGTCTTTGGTTTGACATATACTTTGGTATAAGGCTTGCAGTAGGGATGCAACTTTATTTTCTATATGGCTGTCTATCCATTTGTCCCAATATTGCTTATTGAGTATTCTAACTTTTCCCTACTGGTTTGAAATACCTCCTTGATTATGTACAGAATAAATTGCTGTAGGTGTGTGAGTGCTTTTCTGGATTGTATTTTATTATTTTGGCAGGTGCATCTATAAAAGAGGTTCCATAATGTAGTAAACTTCCAAATCTTTTTGTAGGTTCCTTCTTTCTATACTGATGCAGAAAGACGATCAGTGATGGACGCAACACAGATTGCTGGACTCAATTGTCTGCGACTGATGAATGACACTACTGCAGGTAAAGAGAGACTGTCAACTAGAATGTTCCACCTGTTTAATCATGAAGGTGTGAAATCTTAAAATCCAGGCCGGCTTGCTCCTCATTTTGGTTGGAGTACTCACTGCCCGTGTGTCACAGTTTTCTTGGTTACTCTCTCACAGAGGAAGACTTCGCCTGACCAGTACTTTTTCTGTATCTTTGTTAGCACTTACTCTGGTACTTAATCACATGGTTGTTGGAAAGAAATACATTTACTATGCGATTGGAGCATTGCTTTGACCTAACTATTGGCCTTTTCTACGACTGGTGGCCTGGCGGAGTCAGAGGAATGGGAGGCCACAGCTCGAGGACAGAGGGCCTGGGAATGTTGAGGTGGCACGAGGGTAGAAGTCCTGCAGGATGCACTGGGGAAAGCGGGGACGCGGTTTGACAGCCATTGCCGGAGTCGTGGGGGTTGGGGCTTGGATTCGGAAACATTAAGAAACCCTAAATGAATGTCAGCCTTTAACTCTTTGAAGTTGGTGTTCTTCATGAGTAAATGCACAAAACTTGTTTAAAAATTTGATTCTTTGTAGAATGGCATGTGGTGCATCTCCATTCAGTACATACAAGATCTGTTGGTACTTAAATTTTAAGTTTACTCTTAGGTAATATGTTGAATTTATTTTTCTTGTGTATAGTTGCCCTTGCATATGGAATCTATAAGCAAGATCTTCCTGCTTTAGAAGAGAAACCAAGAAATGTAGTTTTCGTAGACATGGGGCATTCTTCTTATCAAGTTTCTGTATGTGCATTTAATAGAGGAAAACTTAAAGTAAGTATATGTTTTTTTCCAGAAGACTTACAGGTGTATGGTAATTAGGAACTTGTGAGACAAAATTTAAATGATTAAAGGATTTTGTTACACTAATGGAAACTTGCTGTGCGCCATCTAAACTAGAAACTAGGTATATGGAGATGGGGTGGAAGTTGGAAGCTCAAAGTAATTAAGAGTTGGCATGGTATGAGGAAAAAACACAGTATTTTGCTGAGCCTTATTTTTCTTACCTATAGCGTGAGAAAATAACGGTCACCTGCAGGCTTATGAGGAGGATTCTTTAATACATAGTCCCTTGGTGTTGTGCACTGTGGGTTGAGGAGATTATGACGAAGGTATTCTCTGCTTGCTCTGAAGGTTTTAAGCATTCTGGGGAAAGGGTGGAGGGACTAGAACTTGGTGGCTCGAAGAAGCCAGGTAGGAGTGATACTGTAGATGGCTGGGAAGCTTAGTGCTCTGAAGACAGTTGTGTTTGCAGGGAAGCCTAGCAGTGTCATGACAAGGAGAAGCTGTAGGATGATTATGGTCACAGCTCAATTTGCTAGTGTGTGTCTTAGTTCCACAATGGGATATAAAATCTTTAGCTCAGTGATTTTTATCTAGAACCAGTGAGTTTTAAAATTTTACTTACTTTTTTTTTTTTAAAAAGATTTTATTTATTTTTAGAGATAGGGGAAGGAAAGGAAAAAGAGGGAGAGAAACATAAATGTGTAGTTGCCTTTCATGCGCCCCCTACTGGGGACCTAGCCTGCAACCCCGGCATGTCCCCTAACTGCGAACTGAACCAGTGACACTTTGGTTTGCAGGCCAGCACTCAGTCCACTGAGCCACACCAGCCAGGGCTATTTATTTATTTTTAGAAAGAGGGGAAGTGGGGAAGAAAGAGAGGGAGAGAAACATTGATGTGTGAGTTGGCTGCCTCTTCTCTCCTATGCCCCCAACCAACCCCAGCTGAGGACCTGGCCCGCAACCTAGGCATGTGCCCTGACTAGGAATCCAACAGGCGACCTTTGGTTCAAGGGACAGTGCTCAACCTACTGAGTTACACCAGTTAGGGCTAGGGTTTTTTGTGGGTTTTTTCTTTTTTTTGTTTTTTTTTTTTTTTAATGAAAGCAAATCTTTGATATAGTTGGGAAATAAGTAGTTGGTGACTTTAACAGATACAAATGCTGGATCAAGTGTAATTCTCAGTATTTAAACTTGGAATAATAATAGAATTATTTCTAAAATTCTGTACTCCAGCCTTTTTAAACAGAAGATAAAGATCATAGCTCTGGCTTTGGGACAAAGTGTATTAGATGCTTTCTTTTCCTATGTTGCTTTTCACTGCCAGGTGTTACTTGTCAGCTTCCTGATTATAGTTAAAGTTTAATTAAAAAATACTCATGATAAAAGCATCCCCAAATTTGGAAAACATTTATGTGTAAAGAAAAAAAATACCCAAGTTCTGGCCTTGGGGCTCAACTGATTGGAGCCTCATTGTATACACCAAACGGCTGTGGGTTTGATCCCCTGTGGGGGCGTGTATGGGAGGCAGCCAGCTGAGTGCATGTGTTCTCCCCCCACTTCTAAAATCAAATATATCCTCGGGTGAGGATTAGAAAAAACAATTTAAATTTAAAAAATACTCAAAATCTTAACAGTTTGAGGTGTTTCTAGTCTTAAGAAAACAAAATTGGAATCACACTGTATTTCTGTTCTGTCTTGTTTTTCTTAACAAATTTAGAAAATTTCCCCATGATGTTTAACATTCTTTGAAGAGATGTTTTTATTGCTTTAATTCCTTCAAAAGGATATCATCACTTAACCTATTTTGTATTAGGTTACTGAGTGTTATTAGATCTAGTTTCCTTCTAATCTGCTAGAGATTTGGGAAGTGGGTAACCCACCCAAGCAAATAAGGCTTCCATGATAAATAGAAGCAAATTGCTGGCACTTAAAAGCTTTAGCATCTTTTTGGGTAGTAAACTGTACAGAGCTAGGCTTTTGGTACTTGGAGTTTTGAGATAGCAGTAACACTAGAACTGTGTATGTGGAATGTTAAGTTTTTTTGGTCTTGGATATGTAATTGCTGTTGGTGTAGTGGAGAGGGCGTGGGTTTTGAAATGAATAAGATTGGGTTTTGAATTCCACTTCTACCACTTGTTACCTTTGTGACCTGCGGATTATTTGATCTGTCTAGGTTTGTAGCATCATCTGTAAATTGGGGATTACAGGGTCTCTTCACAGTGTTTGTAACAGTGACTTCATGACACACGCACATAGCCCTGTTTTAACCTTAATGTCCCCCCTTATTACAATTTAATCATTAAGTATATATCATAATAAAATTTAAAATTGGTTTACTTTTGAATTAATTATCATCTTTTTTCTAAGGTTCTCGCCACAGCATTTGACACAACACTGGGAGGCAGAAAATTTGATGAGGTGTTAGTAAATCACTTCTGTGAAGAATTTGGAAAGAAATACAAGCTAGACATAAAGTCTAAAATCCGTGCATTATTACGACTGTCACAAGAGTGTGAGAAACTCAAGAAATTGATGAGTGCAAATGCTTCAGACCTCCCTTTGAGCATCGAATGTTTTATGAATGATGTTGATGTATCTGGAACTATGAATAGGTAACACTATTAATATTTTGATGTTAAACTGAACTGTAATTTCCCCCTGCTTTTATTAGCCTTAATTAGCTAATTGTTGAAATCATCAGGGTTCTTATATAACTACAGTTCTATAGGTAAAAACTAGAGGCTACTCAGCACCCTGCTTTTTATGTGAAGGTTGGGTTTGATTATTCCAGTAATGTAGACTAATGTTTTTGTTCTGATTAATCGAATTTTGCAGGAAGTAGTTTTTTACATGTGCATGAATTATACATGATTGCTAGTTTTCATAAAATCAAGGCAGAGTGCTTTATGCAGAACTTGTTGAATTTGATTTCGTCATTGATTCCGCAATCGGTGTTTGGAGGTAGTTCGGGTCACTTGAGGACAGCAGCTCCTTTCGGCGGTGCTGCTCCAGGGGTGCTGGCCGCCGCGCGCTTCGGGGGTGTCCTCAGAACTGCAGCTGCTGGGTTGCTTGGTGGTGAGGGCGCGATGTCCTTTAGGATGTGAATTTAGTGGAGAGTTAGGCAAGACTGGTGCTTGTTTGGGAAGGTATGGCTTTAAAACACTGAGGTGGAATTTAAATTGCTCCTAATCTGCTAGAATTTGATTATTGTGCCTGGTCACCAAATTTGTGGTTGCCTTTCCCCCTGCGTGAAGTGATGGCTTTCATTTTGATTGAGGAGCAGTTATGCATGTGTGACGTGCTGGGGCCAGGGCTGGGGTGTAGGGACATACCATGTTGTTTCAGAAATTGTTAGTGTAATGTTATGTGATTATGAGAACCACAGAGATAATTGTTAAACTTTTAAAAGCTGAAACCCGTGGATTAGCTTGTGTGCCGGTTTGGGAAAAAGGCAGGTGCGCTCCATCTGCATTGTCAGGGCACAGCTGCTCTGTGCTCCACTCTGTTCGGTAGCCTTCATCTCGTCTGTAATGCTCACGAGCAGTCTGTCTGTCTGTCTGTTTTTTGTTTGGTTTTTTTTAAAGTAATGAACCCAGATGATTTAGTTCTGATACTACAGCGTTCCTTCTAATTAGCTTTTTTAAAACACTGAGGTAAAATTCTTACACCATTTTAAAGTGAACAACGCAGTGTTGTGCCGTGCTCACCTCTGCCTCGCGACAAAGAAATCGCTCCCAAGGAGACCCTCCTGCCCCCTGAGCAGTTACTGCCCGCTTCTCTTTCTCTGCCCCATGGCAACCACCAGTCCACTCTGATTTCTGTGGATGTACCTATTCTGGATATTTCATATAATTGGAATCGTACAGTACCAAGGTGGGCAAAAGTAGGTGTACAGTTGTTTGTATGAAAAATAATACAATAACAAATGCTGTGTTCCACGTACTCACCTGTAAACCTACTTTTTGGCCACCCCTGTTTCTTTTGGCTTCTTTTTGTGTCTAGCTTATTTCACTTAATGTTTTCTAAGTTCACTGTAGCATGTGTTAGTACTTGATTGTTTTTAATAGCAAATACTATTCCATTTATCCATTAATCAGTTGATGGACATTGGTGTTGTTTTCACCTTTTATCTGTTGTGAATAATGCTGCTATGAATATTCATGAACAAGTGAATATTTTGTTTTCAGTTCTTTTGGGTATATACATAGGAGTGGAATTGCTGGGTCCTTGGGTAATGCTGTGTGTAGCTTTTTGAGGAATCACTTGCTATTAGGAATACAGCTGTCATCTTAAATTACTGCCGACATGTATGAGTTTGTGTTGCTATACATCCTCACCAACACTGGTATTAGTGGTCTTGAATTTTTGCCATTCTGATGGGTATTTTCTACATCTCTGTAATTTTTATTGAGATGTAATTCATAAGAGTGACCCTTCTAAAGTGTATTATTTCAGTGGTTTTTAGTATTTTCACAGAACTGTGCAGCCAGCACTACAGCCCGATTTTAGAAAATACCACCTCAGAGAACCCCTCAGTGAGCTGTGGAGATGTGAAGCTGTGAAAGGACAGGGAACCTGAAATGCGTATTTCTAAGTAAAAGAAGCCCATTTGAAAAGACTAAATCCCGTATGATTTCACCTGTGTGACCCTGGAAAAGGCAAGGCTGTGGAGATGGTAGGGAGGTCAGTGGTTGGCGAGGTTTCTGGGGAAGGAGGAGTGGATGGTTGGAGCGCCAGTGATTTTTAGGGCAATGAAACTGCTCTGTGATACTGTAATGGTGAATACTTACCATGATACTTTTGTCAAAACCTATAGAAGCATAATGTGTACCATCATGTGGCAATACTGGCTTTTCAGTTGTTAGTAATGTGTCATATAAGGCAAGGTATCAGTAGGGGAACTGGGAGGGGTTGAGGGCATATGGGAGTTCTGAATACTTCCTGTTTATGTCTCTGTAGACCTAAAACTGATCTACAAAATAAAGTATATTTAAAAAAAACAAAGGAAAAGAAAATAAAGAACTGTGTTCATTAACTGTCTTTTCTCATCTCTTCATTCTCCCCCAGCCCTAGGCAGCCATATATCTACTGTGTTTCTGAACTTATCCATCCTGAACTTTTCAGATAAATGGAGTTCCATAACATTTTTTTTTTGATTGACTTCTTTTACCTAGCCTAATGTTTGCAAAGTTACTCCGTTCTAACATGTATTAGCCCCTTTTATTGCATTCACTTCCTTCTGTTGCTGAGTACGTTTGATGTATTCTCTTTTGACTGCTTGTAAATAATGCTACTGTGAACATTCTTTCATGTGCAAGTTTTTTGTGTGGTCATACATTCTCAGGTCTCTTTATTACATACTCAGAGTAGAATTACTGGGTCATAGGGTAACTATGTTTAATGTTTTGAAGAACTGCCAAACTGTTTTCCAAAGTGGCTGCATCATTTTATATTCCTACCAGGAATGTGTGAGGGATCCAGTTTCTCTACATCCTTGCCAGTGCTTGTTACCCTTTTGTTTATAGCTAGCTATCTATTCCGTGTAAGAGGAACCTGCAATGAAACCTTTTGTTGTTTATTTTATAGAGGCAAGTTTCTGGAGATGTGTGAGGATCTCTTAGCTAGAGTGGAGCCACCGCTTCGTAGTGTTTTGGAACAAGCCAGTAAGTGGTTTTGTTTTTTTTTTTATTCACTTGTTTGTGTTTCTCCCACTGTTTGGAAATATGGTTTGTTACTTTTTTCAGTTATACAAATTTTCATTGTGTTGATGACCTCAGTGCTATATTAAACTTCTTTTTATCTTCCCTCTGGACCTCCCATTTCCCCCAAGTAATCTTTTGATACTAGTGTCCAGGGAAGTCTGAAAGTTGCTCCAGGAAGCCTAGGTCGGACCCTGAGACTGGTGTGAACGCCCAGGCAGGTCACGTGGGCCAAGGCCGCCTCCCGCGGTGCTGTGCTGCCGCGCGGTGCTGTGCTGCCGCGCGGTGCGCCTCTGGCGGTGAGCCGCTGCCTTGCTGAATGCCAGTTAGAGCAGAGGGGGGATGAGAGCCGTCCGTTTAGTTCAACAGGATGTTTGTTTTTTTGTGTTTTTGTTTTTGTTTTTGTTTTTTATCTTGGGCTACTTGGCAGACTTACCTAGAGGCTACTGCCGTCCAGGTGGCCAGCTGTTGCAGAGCTGGGAAGTGCCATCAGCTCGGCTCATAACCACAGTGGTCGTGGCAAGTGGGCCTGCTCTTGCCACGTGGGGTCCGCCTGTTTTCTAAGGAGCCCTTCTCAACAAATTGTTGGTGCTTGTTACATAAAACGTGGCAGGAAATCCGGAGGCCTTAGGAGTTAGAGTGACAGCAGAGCCGTGGCTCGGGCACTGTTTGTGCGCTGGAGGGAGTGCTGGGGCGGCCACGTGTGCATCTGAGCACCTCTTTCCCACATCGCGTCGGGGTGACCCAGCACTCCAAGGCCGCCTGTCTTCCTTCAGGCCAGCTTACTTACCCATGTTTTCATGGTTCTGTGTGGGGCCCTCTCTCAGAGATTGTAGGGCATTGAGCATTCCTGGCTCTCAGCTCCTAGATTCCACTGTTATTGTACCACCCAGCCAGCAATATTTTGAGATCAAAACATACCTATGTGTTTCCAGAGGCTGTGCCCCCCGTGTGTGTGAGCACACGTGTGTGCATGCTCCTGTGGAGGGGTGGAGGGGTGGAGGGGTGGAGGGGTGCGGGGTTTGTCAGATGTATTACATCTGAGTTATTTTGTTGTGATAAGACGCTGCATCACTTTTCATTTCACTGTAAAATAATTTAAAGATGCTTTTAATCTAAATGTCTAATTAATTTAAAATAGAGTTAAAGAAAGAAGATATTTATGCAGTGGAAATAGTCGGTGGTGCTACGCGAATCCCTGCGGTGAAGGAGAAGATCAGCAAATTCTTTGGGAAGGAGCTCAGCACAACACTGAATGCCGATGAAGCCGTGACGCGAGGCTGTGCACTGCAGGTGCGTTCCCTCTCTTCCCTAGATAGCCCCTTGCAGGTCAGTGTGACAGAACGGTGGCTTTACCTCTGCGACTAGTAACCTGCAGTTAGCTTGGGATGACCCCCGGGTGTCAGGTTCTGAACTTCTGACTTAAAATGGACATCAGAGGTGACGTTCGTAAATAGTACAGAACTCTGTAACATCTAGTAAGCTGCATCAGCTTACTAGAAACGTAGGTAAGCCTGAAATGCTGCTGGATTTGGCCTGTTATCTATTCTATATGAAATAGCATTGCATATCAAATAAGTGTTGCGGTTAATGGAAAATGATAAGGAACAGCTAGGTTATAAGTAATCTGACAAATTATAGAAGTTTATAATACTGCTTATTTGGACACCATTAAATTATTAATGTTGTAAATATTTAAAAACCATTGATGGTTTTCTGAAGTTTTTTTAATACTCTTGTGATACCAGTTCATAATGTTTATGTTTGTCAAATGGAATTTTTCAAAAAATTATTATTCTAGTGTGCAATCTTATCGCCTGCTTTCAAAGTGAGAGAATTTTCTATCACTGATGTAGTACCATATCCAATATCTCTGAGATGGAATTCTCCAGCTGAAGAAGGGTCAAGGTAATAGCATTTATTATTTTTGTGCTTAAAGTTAATTCAGTGTTAAGTCTGAGTAAAATAGTGTGTTCCATTTCAACTTCTCCAATATAGTGTGTTTCATTTCAGCTTCTCCAAATTTTGTTGAACATTTTGTTATAGTGCTTGAATCAAAGTGATTACTTTAGTCATCAGAGTACATTTATGCCTTTATATAGTTTCTCATACTTGATCATACTGAAATAATTTGTGCATTTTTGTGCTAATTGAAATATATTCCTTTTTAAAAAACTGACACACACAATGTGTGTATTTCTTGTTCTTGGAAAACTTAATCTGGGAAACAAGGCCAGTTGAAAAGAGTAAAAATATACAATAATTATAAAACTATAGTACATGGGCAAAAGTGTTAGGAATACCCTAAATTTCTTTTTGTCTTTTTTTCCCTCCATTTAGCGACTGTGAAGTCTTTTCAAAAAATCACGCTGCTCCTTTCTCTAAAGTACTCACATTTTATAGAAAGGAACCTTTCACTCTGGAGGCCTGTTATAGCTCTCCTCAGGATTTGCCCTATCCAGACCCTGCTATAGGTGGGTAAAGGGTTGGGAATTAAAAAAATACAAACACACATGTGCTTGGAAGAACTGGGAAAAGCAGAGCAAGTACACTTCTGAAATTTGGGTATTTTAGATCACAAAAAACCCTCTTTTAAAAAGTCTTTTTACCAGATTCAGAACCAGTAAGACGATCATTATTTAATTGGATCTCTTGTTGTGGGAGCATATTTCTTGGTTAATGCACATTCTGGCTATAACTTGGGCATAATGTGGTGCTTGATACTAAAGGGAATTAAAGAAATTCAGTTCTGACCCTGACATAGAGTAATGAGATGCATGCATAGAAAATTACTAGGAAATTGAGATATCAGTATCATAAGCTGTATTGTCTAGAGTCTCCATAGACTTTGAGAAATCTATAATGTGGAAAAAGTACTAACTGAGGAGCCAGAAACTAGAATTATATGATAATTACAGACCTATACATTGCTAAAGTATTAGTATTAGTATACATTAGTAAAGTATTAAAGACTATCCTGAATGGCACTTAGAAGCTATGGAAAGCTAACCTACTATTTTTATTTGTAAAACAAAGATGATAATTCATACTTTGCAGAGTTGTGAATTAAAAAGCATAAGCAAAATGTTGGTTTGGTAACTGAATCTAGAAATGACAAGTTCTTGATAAATGACAGAAGCACTATAAAATCATGGGGGATTTTTATAGGAGAGGATAACATGATGGAATTGTTTTAGGAATTTTCTGGCAGTAGCATAAAAAGACAGGTTGGAATAGGGACTGGAGGGAAAGAAAGGTCAGGGTTAAGAGATGTTTGAGTCCTTAATTGGGACAAGATAAGAGTTTGACTATATATGAAAAGGAAACTATGAAGGCATGATAAAATTCTATGAGTGCCGACTCTGAGGTGTCATTTTACTGTCCTATCATTGAGAAATGGACAAAACCTGGCTGTGGGGTCTGTGTATTCATGTTTGAATTCCTCCTCAGATTATTTGTTCTCTTTTGTCTCTCACGTGTCCACAGCTCAGTTTTCCGTTCAGAAAGTCACTCCTCAGTCTGATGGCTCCAGCTCAAAAGTCAAAGTCAAGGTTCGAGTAAATGTCCATGGCATTTTCAATGTGTCCAGTGCGTCACTAGTGGAAGTGCACAAGTTTGAGGAGAATGAGGAACCGATGGAAACTGATCAGAATGCAAAGGAGGAAGAGGTAATTTGGACATTTTGTACCATTTATGATGGCCGAGGTTCTAGCAAGTAGACTGAGTGACAGGGGAGAGGGACATTGTGACAGAGGTGCTGGGTGTGGGTCTGCATGCGTCCCCTTCCCCCAGCCGGGGTGAACCAGGAGAAAGTCTACACAGAATTTACATAGAAACGTCACATGACTGGCTCCTTGCATCAGACCGTGCCCTTGTTGGTTTGAGTTCTTGATTCTTTCTGATTATGGAAGAATGCTGCGAGCCTCAGTTCATTTTTCACAAGTAGAATATATTTGCCATTCATTTGTTAGAATGGTGCATTGTCTACTCCTTATTGTGCAACAAAATCAAGGCTTTATAAGGTTACAGATGTTGGAGTCTCATCCCCGGAGATTGAGTTGATCTGGGTGTCGGGGGGCCCTGGTATCAGTAGTTCTAAACGCCTCCGAGGTCATTCTGGGTTGCTGTAGGCATTGAAAGCCACTCAGTCAGGGCCTTCACAAACTTGTTTTTTTTAACAGAAGTCTCCAGGTGTTCGCTTGTCCTGATGCATGCAGTAGTTGTACTTTTGAGGATGAAAGGGCTGATTTAAAAACTGCTTGAAAAAGTGAGAAATTTTGAGAGACATTAGCTCATGAGGAAGCTTGGAGAAACTCATGCTCTCTTCCAATTACATTGTGTGAAATATGGCCACACTCTGTGCCGTGAGCACTTTATGAACAAGTCCGCAGCTGTTCTTGGTTTTGTAAGGGGAGGGTGGGGCAGGTGCTACCCCAGTGTAATACTGAGAGCAGAGGGGAAAGCGTTGTGCGTTGTAGGTGACGTATGTGTCATAGCTGGAATTTGAGTCTAGGTCTTCTGATGGCTGGTAGCCCAGAGGGAATTTGATACCATGTGATTTTGCCCGTGTGTCACAGAGATTGCTTAAGTCTTTCCTTGGTAGGAACTAGTTTCAGGATTTGACATGACCTGTTTTTCAGAAGATGCAAGTGGACCAAGAGGAACCACATGTTGAAGAGCAACAGCAGCAGATGCCAGCAGAAAATAAGGCTGAGTCTGAAGAAATGGAGGTATAAATTGCATTTTAGAGGATGTGTTACAGTCTCGTCACATATGTGGTTTTGGCTGTGTTTTCACTATGTTTTGGAAGGTTGTTAGGAATTTATGTGTTTTTGAAGAGCTTTTAAACAAAATTTTGTTTAAATATTAATGTATTTAGATAAAAACTTGTATAGATAAATACAAAATTTAAAAAACCAGAAGAGCGAATCATTTGGGGAAGAAACCCCACTAAAATCCTAAAAGAATGGTGAATGGAATACACCACGGTAGTTCGGAACAAAGGTTACTGACCCAAAGGACGCGGCAGCGACATGATCAGTGGCAGCTTCCGCCGGGTGCAGTAGGACAGGTTCTCCCGGTCCCTCGGAGGCTTTCAGTAGGTGCAGACGTTCTCGAAGTCATTGATGATATTTCTGGTCCATAAAAATGTATACCGTCTCCCCACTAATTTCATTTGCACGTCTGTATGTTTAGATAAGAGTGGAAGAAAACTAGAGAAGGTACAGTGATGTGCTGATTGTGGGAATTTGGGAGGTGGTTGTGTGCGTGTGTGTGCACTTTCAGCAGCGTTAACTATGTTCACACTGTGGTACAGGCATCTCCAGAACTTTTTCATCTTGCCAACCTGCAACGCTGTGCCCGCTGAACGTCTTCCTGTTGCCTCCCCCTGCCCACCCCCCCTCCCCCAGCCCTGGCAACTGCCACTACTTCTGTCTCCATGGATTTGACCATAATTTTAACTTTCCAGATATTATAAGAATAGTCCTAGGTTATTTAAGTCATCACAAAACAAAGTTAGTACAAAAGCAAAAACAGCTTTTGAAATGTGACCCATTGGGAAATTTAAGATAGTCTGTTTATGTGTTCATTCTTAGAGGATTTTTGTTATTTTAGACCTCCCAGGCTGGATCAAAAGACAAAAAGATGGATCAACCACCTCAAGCCAAGAAGGCAAAAGTGAAGACCAGTACTGTGGACCTCCCAATTGAGAATCAGCTGCTATGGCAGATAGACAGAGAGATGCTCAACTTGTACATTGAAAATGAGGTAGTAATTTAAAATCTCAGAACAGTAAACTAACAAATTAAGGTGACAGAGTGTTTAAGCTCTGTGTCTAGTGACTTAATGCATATTTGGTTGTTTGGATTTTGAGATTTTTGGCAAAAGTACATCTGTGTTGCTAGAAGCTCTGTTGTGAGATCTTTGACATTATGGCTTTGGTTTAGGGGAGGTGGTGTTCACGTTTGGGGGTGTGAGTATGTTTGTTCACTAGGGATTGGGACATCTGAGGTGGTGGGTCCTGGAAGCTGAGGGTAGGAGGAATTGTGTAGCGTTAATGGTGGTGCTGTTTTGTTTATTAGTTCCTTCCCCTGTTGGCAGTCAACACGTAACTTGTTACGATGAGCGATGCAGAGTTTGGGACCTTGGAGCATTTTTATTGAATTAATTATTGCCTGTGAGGTTTCTTATCGTGGATTCACTGGATCTTAGAATAGTTTTGTTTTACAGACTTTTAGCATTTGTATTATATGAATACATTAGCTCTTTCTTGGTATTCCATAGGACCAATAATACAGCAGAGATACCACTGTGACATTAAGCCAATAAAAGTTCTTAAATTTTCTTTTTCTTAGTTTTGCTTTTCTACATCTTGATATTTCTGTTGCTCTTTTAAAAAAATACTGATTTGTGTTTTTAATTTGTATTTTTCCACCACCATTCAGCCTCCCTGTGCCTCTTCCACCCCCACGCAGCCCCCCGCCCCCGTGGTGCGCCCTTTCCCTAAGCACACCCACAGAACTCTCGCTTGGTCTTCATTGTTCACTGCGGACTAACGCTTCCAGGTCTGCTTTTCTTAGATGATTTGCAGAATTAAAAGGGTTTCTTTCTTTCTTTGATAATTACGTTATTTAATATTTAAGAGGAAATGGTCTCAATGGTGTCAATGTCTTAACTGATGGATGCTGTCCTCAGGGTAAGATGATCATGCAGGATAAGCTGGAGAAGGAGCGGAATGACGCCAAGAACGCGGTGGAGGAGTACGTGTATGAGATGAGAGACAAGCTCGGCGGGGAGTACGAGAAGTTTGTGAGTGAAGATGTAAGTGCGCGTGCCGCGGGGTGGCTCCCTGTCCCACGTCTTCTGGGAGCATCCCTCCGTGTGTTAGAAGGGAAGTGTGCATCTGTAGGTGGAGGGTAAAATGATTAAAATGTAACTTTTTAGAAATACTGTTTTATGTTTATTAGTGGAGTATTCTGTTCCCTAAAGGTTATTAGTCTTTGTGTCTCACTTTCAGATACATTGGCATACTGTTATTTACCTAAAGTATCTTTCTTTAAAATCAGCTAACTTTTCCCTGGTATTTATTTTAAGTTCTTTGTAAGTACAGTTTCTAATTCTGAAATTTTCAAACATACCCAAATGTTTCTTACAGCAGCGAGGATAATAAACCTCCCTGTAACTATCAAGCAAAACATTCTTGTTAGTCCTGTTTTCTCGTTTTCTGTATCTCTTATCTCCCCCTCACGTTTTAAAGCAAATTCAGATACATCTCAGCTTGTGCCTGTGATTCTACCACTAGTGAATCAGCTGATTTCAAAAGTGATGAAGTCAAGATTGATGAGTCACAGTTGACCTCAGTACAATATTTTCATCATCTTTAGGATCGTAACAGTTTTACCTTGAAACTAGAAGATACTGAAAATTGGTTGTATGAAGATGGAGAAGACCAGCCAAAGCAAGTTTACGTCGATAAATTGGCTGAGTTAAAAGTAAGTGTCTTGTGAAAGCACAATGTCCTGAACTCGTGCTGTAGTTGCCAAGGAGAGAGCGTCTCAGAGCTGGGGGGAATCCTTATGTCCTGTAAGGAAGACAGGCTCAGACTGAAGAACTGTATGCTTTGTCGCTTAGGTTCAATGACTTTCTCACTTTTAGAACTTAAGAGTAACAAAAGAATTTTTCTGAACTTGGAGTTTAGACTTAAGATGTTCACCGAATTGGAGTTGAGTGCATCGTTGGTGTCAAGAGATACAAAGATTTGCAAGATGTGACCTTGTCCAGTTTGGGCAGGACTGTGTACACAGCTCTGGTTCTTGGCAAAGCAAACCATCTGGTTTTGTAGTTAAAGAACCTGATCGTTCAACCTCAGGGTTAAAGTACAAAGAGCTGTTGGAAGTTGAGATCTTCGGTTTGGGTGAAGATGCAAATGCACAAGGACTTTCCACATTTCTTTGGATTACTTAGTTTCTTGTCACACTGGGCCCTTGCGGCTAAAGTGAGAGCCTTAGTGAGATCCTTCTGTAGAGGATTTTGTTCTACTTTGTATTATGGGAGATGTCAAACATGTGAACGGAGAGAGAATAGTTTCAACTGCTGTCAACTTGTGGCCAATTTTGTTTCATGTCTGCTCTCTCTCCCAGTTACTTGAAGCAAGTTCTGCATGTTATATTTAATTCAACAATAACTCAATAGGTATTTAAAAGAAGATGTAACCGTAAGCTCTGCCACATGACACCTAAAAAATTCCTTAATATTACCATATCTTCAGTTTTCAAGTTCCAGTTATTTCACATTATTTTTTTAGTTTGTTTGACTCAGGATCCGTGTGAGGTCCACACATTTCGCTGATGCAGTACATCCCTCAACTCCGTGTCTATAGTTCTCCTTCTGTCATTAGTTAATGAAAAAAACCATCATTTATCCTGTAGGCTTTGCCCCAGTCTGGATTTTGCTGGTTTTCATCTCTGTAGTGTTTAATACCTGGTAAATTGATGGAGAGCTCTAGAGGCTTCCTAAGATTGAGGTTTAAAATTTTTTTGACAACTTCACATTTAGTGTCGTGTGTCACTCTCAGTAGGCACCTGGTGTTTGGTTGTCTCCCACTGTGTGGAGAATTGGTGCTCAGGCGATAGTTGAAGTAGCTCCATATGGAACATCATTGTGTTATATTCTTATAATCTAACCTGAGTATATGGGGTGGAGCAAAAGGAGGTTTACAGTTCATATGGAAAATAATACAGTAATTAAATAATAATAAAGAATAAACTCTGTGTTTTGTGTAGTCACAGTTGTAAATCTACTTTTGCCCAACCCTATATGTACATTTCAGTGGGCTGGGGGAAAATATTTAACTTCTTGTACATTGCACAGGGAGGTTAAATGTACTTTAATCCATAATCAATTTTAGTAATTCTAGAAACAGCACTACTCTCATAGTTTAAACTGCTCTGTGAAGAATTTGTATGTTCTCTCTCGTTAAGAACCTAGGTCAGCCTATTAAGATAAGATTCCAGGAATCTGAAGAAAGACCAAAATTGTTTGAAGAACTAGGGAAGCAAATCCAGCAGTATATGAAAATAATCAGCTCATTCAAAAACAAGGTATCTCTGTTTTTCCTCTTCCCTACTACTGATTTGGTAGAGTTAAGCTTTGAGGCATTTATATAGTTTTTCTCTTGATCTCTTTAATTGCTCTTTAATAATACTGTTTTCTTTTTGGATGTTAATGTAATGTATATTTTATTGAATCTTATTAAGAACTTTGAGATTTGCCACTTCAGTAGGTGGGATCTGGGCAACATTGTTTAATTTCCTTCTCTTGCTATGAATGCTTCATCAGTGACTTAACTTGCTCTATCCTGGTCTGGCTGAGAACATACTTGGCATATAATTTGGCTTGTTATGCAGAGGTGGGATTGTTTCAGCAGAAAACGGCTGCTAATTTTTTAGCACTATGTGGTATATACTTCATAAATTCTCATTAAATCCACACCAAGTACCTTTATGAAGTATATGGCATCAACAGTTACGGGTAACGTCTAACTTCTTTAGGCCTTCGTGTCCTTAAGCAACACCTGAGATCCCTTGGGGGAGCTGGGACATGGCCTGGGGTCTGACTCGAGTTTGGGCTCTTGATCACTCCACTGGACTCCAGCTCACTGATATGTGTGGTCGTGTAAGAAGCCTGGAGAGAGGAATTGAATTTGCTTTTTGGTTTTCTGTTTTGTGTGTTTTTTTTGTTTGTTTGTTTTAAATTTTGCTTCCTTAAAGGCCTCCTCTAAAAAATCCTATTTATTACAGTTTGGTTCCTGACAAGCATGCATACACCTCAGCTCTCATATGTAATGACACGTCGTGTTTTTTTGCATTGTGAAATTATCTTAAGATTTTTGTATAAAGGATGTGCAGTTCACACTGTTGCGGCCTTCCAGCTGTAACCTTAAGTATGTTTTTGGCCTTTATCTATTTCTTAAGTGTTTTAAAAATTGGGTTTATTTTTCCTTTCTTGGATTTTTAAGGACTTGAGTGTCCATGTAGATTGTGAGGGTAAATGTGCTGTTTTGGGAAAGATTGTAACCTCTTGGAAGACTGGAGAACTAGACAGCACGTGGGTAGGGAGTTGCATCCTTTGACACCGTCTTGGGATGGCTACTTGCAGGAGGACCAGTACGACCATTTGGATGCTGCTGACATGATGAAGGTGGAGAAAAACATGAACGAGGCCATGGAGTGGATGAATAAGAAACTGAATCTGCAGAACAAGCAGAGTCTGACCGTGGATCCAGTTGTCAAGGCAAAAGACATTGAAGCTAAAATTAAGGTATTCTACGGCTTTAAGTTTTAAACAGCCTTTTCTTGTCAGCCTTGTTAATTATTATTAATAGTCCTTAAAGGGACATTTAGGAGGGAACTTCATTATTGCATCTTAGCTTCTGATTTGGGGATTGGGTGGGAGAGGGTGGGTGGAGGGTTTTGTGTACCATGTAAATTTGTTACTTTATAGAAAAGCACACTTTTCTCTTCTCCCGTTCTAGGAGCTGATGAGTACCTGTAACCCTATCGTTTCAAAGCCCAAACCCAAAGTGGAGCCTCCGAAAGAGGAGCAGAATAACGCCGAGCAGAACGGACCAGTGGACGGCCAAGGAGACAGCCCCGGCCCGCAGGCCGCCGAGCAGGGCGCGGACTCGGCTGTGCCCTCGGAATCAGACAAGAAGCTTCCTGAAATGGACATTGATTGACTCCAATAATTGTTTCTATTAAAACAGACTGTTATAAAGCTTTAAGTTGTCAACTTTGTTCTAAATACCAACTAGAGCAGTCCAATACTGGACATTTCTTAGTTTTTAGGGGATTTTGGGGGAAGGGATATAGATAATGTATGGAGCATTTTGACTTCTAAATAGTTAGGTACAGAAATTAAGTGCATTCTTTTTCATAATGGTACTATTTAGAAGTCCAGTTAGTCTTACTGAGCTTATGCTTCACTCCTTTTATGTTAAATCATGCTTATACAAGATAAGTTTGTTTTGGGAAGTTGAGCTATAGCAAAAACTGTAACTGGCTATCAAGCAGACTTTTTGTTATGACATAAATGGCAGGAACCCTGACCGTGCTTCAGAAGGCGGTGGTGGACATTTCCACGAAGTCGCCCCGCCTGGTGTGGGGATGGGGGCGGGGCCTCCCTCTCCCCGAGGGCCAGAGCATGGCATGGCGTGGGTTGATAGAACCGCACACGTGTGCTCTGCGCGGCTTCCCACTGCGTTTCTGCTCCACTCCCACCCCGCCCTTAGCCCCTGCCCGCGTAAAGGAGCTCCCTTACAAGTGCCATGCGCTGTTCCTGTGAAAATAGGCCCCTTCGCCTGGAGCAAGTTGACGGAGGATTTTGTTGAAGACCTGGAGGTCCTTCCTGAGAAAGCATGTTCCTGACAATGTACGTTCCACTGATACAGGCATGATCAATTTACCTGAGGGGTTGATTCTTAATTATGGTGTAAAGATTTGTATCCTGGCCTGCCTGCTTATTCAGCTGAGAGATGTTCTGTAAACGAGGTATAATTTGAAGTCCTAGGACCAGAGGGGTGTTTTTTTTTTTTTGGTTTTTTTTTTGTAGCTCATTCAGTCACTTGTGTGTTGTATTAACATCTGTCATGAATCTGCCTGTTCTGTACTGTTAACAGCTGACAGACCATACAAAAAACCAGATACACTGGCTTGTACTGGGTGGCTCAAACTAGAGTTACAGGAGTGTGGGGCTTGCCTTGAGCAACGCCTTAGGGCTCCCTGCAGCAACATCAGGGCACCGAAGCATTTTCTGTCACTGCCCTGAGGGCGGGGACAGGGACAGCATTGATGGGGGAGGCATTTGGAAACTCCAAGCGAAGCCTTTATTAGAGGCCAGAGCTGGTGCTTGACTTAGACACTGTTAAAAGCTTTGTTGGTTCCATTTTTGATCTTTGTAATTACTTACTGTATAACAGAGTGTGTCTCTGTTTATTTTGGCCTATGTTGTTAGAAATACAATTATACTTTGTGTATTTAGAGTAAGTTTCTGCCCATCTGTGCACTGAAAAGTTGTAGGGTATTAAAACTGCTGCAGAGACGCATGGCTCAGATCAGAGGAGGATGCGGGTGCGCGCGCATTTGTGCGTAAGCCTGCGTGGGAGCCAGGAGTTGGCCCTGTCCTTGGAGCATCCTCTCCCTGTCACGTTTGGCGAGTTCCCACAGGCCGGCTGGGAGGCTGCGAGCTACTTCAGAGTGCTGGCTGTAGGGTTAAGCCACTTCCTGTGCAACGGAGTCCTTACCAGCCATCTCTAATTTTTTTTTTTTTTTTTTTTTTTTTTTGGTGGGCGGGAGGGTGTGGATGTTGAGGGTGAATTTGAAGTTTCAAGTTTAAGCTAGAAATAAGATGGTGTGGTCCGCTCGCTCTGTTAAGACAGGCGATAAGACCAGTTGGATTTACGCGGAGGCCAGGCCAGACTGTGATAACCGGTGACTTGTGTGCATACAAGCATTTCTCCAGGTCGCGTTACCCAGATGGGTTTGTTAAAGCTCCAGGTCACATTCTTCCACTAAGAAAAACAGTAAACATGACACACGTTTAGGAAAAATTAATAAAAGAAACCTGTCTTACACTCAAAATGAATGGTTTTCTTAATTTCATAATGGGCGGGGAGTATGTGCATGCGTTTGTGTGTGTGTGTGTGTGTGAGAGAGAGAGAGAGAGGAACTGCAGAGCTGAGTGCACTCAGCTCAGTCCTGGTCGTTACCCCATCAGATCCCACTCTGAGCAGGAGGCGCACAACGCACTGGTGGGGAGACGCCCTTTCTCTGTGCTCCAGTGTTGGGTTCCTTACCTTGTTCCTGTGACTGGTCCTTGGAGGGTTTTGACAGCAGCAGAGGGTGAGGTAGGGCCCCGTAAGGGTCAGCGCCAGGGTCGATGCTGCCCTTTGAAAGGAGGGCATCGCCCAGGCTGCCAGTGACGGTTTCTGCCGCCGGGGTGTTGGGCGGTGACGTGTGTTGAAAGGGGTGAAGAATTCAGAAGAGGCCTTAATGGGCATGGGGTCTAGAGGGGGAGGGTCCAGGGCCTCCCCGGCGAGTCCTGCCAGTAAACGGTATGGGCTGCGGCGGTGCTGGGAGGAGCTTACCTGCCCGGGCCTACCGACCTGGCTTGGGCCAGCCACCTTCACGGCCGTGTCCGCAGACACCCTGATTTTCTCTGGGGCCTCCGTCCATGGAAGAGGAGTGGGTACCTGCTCAGGTGAGTGGGAGGCCTGAGACCAGCCAGGTGGGCATCATCCAGAGCATAGCCATTTTACAGGGGTACTGGGGTCACTAGAGAACTAACAGCCCTGTTTAGCCAGAAGCACCAGTATCCCCTGCATGTCCCTGGAGAAGAGGGTGTTGGAGGCAAAGCCGAGGCTGGAGTGAAGGTTTTGCAATGGGGCAGCTTCAGCTCCATGTGAAAAACTTGGAGCCCAGCTGGAGCGCCATCCTGTAAGCCAAAGGTTCACAAATTTGGTTCCTGATGAGGGCATGTGTCTGGGTTGTGGGTTCAGTCCCCAGTCAGGGCACCTACAAGAGGCAACCACTCAATGTTTCTCTACCTCACTTCCCTCTAAAATCAGTAAGCACGTCCTTGGCTGAGGAGGAAAACGAGAGCTTGGGGAGTTCCTCAGCCTTGGCGAGCGTTTGTGCAGAGGCATTTGGCCAGTGGCCTTCCAGAGGCTTTCCGAACAGCTCAAGTGGTTTTTGTAGGGAGCTGTCCAGTGGTAGGGCTGAGAGATTGGGGTTCTGGTGTGAGCACCGGGCTATTGAGAGCTTTTAGCCTGAGGGTGTTTTAGGGGAGCTCTGCTGTGTACAGAATGAATTGGAGCGGGGGAGTTGGAGGTAGTGGGACTTTTAAGGTAACTCATGTTTGAGCGGGGTGAGCCGGGCGCAGAGGGAATGGCAGGTGCTGGTACCTGGAGGAGGGGGAAATATCAGAAGTGAATTTCAGGCAAAGCTCTGCTGTTAGGAGTTGGGGAAGTGGCTCACCTTTGCGGGGTAATGACAAGGTGACGGACGTGAGGCTGGCTTCAGTGGCCTGGTGGTGGTGGTTTGTTCATGGCTTTTGATAATACACTTAAGTCCACCTGAACCATTTCAACCATTTTTATTTAAAACGGCTTGAACACATTACCTTCACATGAGAGGCGTAGGTTATAAAACGTATGCACATCTTCTCATGTTTGGAAAGACTGTGAAATGCTTTTTTTAATAAAAACCAAAAGTGGATGATGGATGTCTCAAAATGAAATGGTTTTCTCCCAAGGTGGGATTGTGGGTGATGTTTGTAAATTTTTTTGCTCAGTTAGAAATATATCTGTAATTGGCATTTTGAAAGTGTACGTTTTAAAAAAAAAAAACTAGGAAGTGTCTTTTTGAAAGAATGGTTCCAGGGTTTCAAACCTGGAATAAAAGGCGTAATTGACACGTCAAGCCTCAAGTCTGTAGGAGTCAACGGAGGTGTTGGTGGGCACGGGGTGAGGTGGGTTTGCAAGACCCTGAAGCTACGGGTGGGCCTGGAAGGAGGCTTCGGAAGTCAGGCTGTGCTCCTGTGAAGGACGGGTCGCGTTTGGGTCTGTCAGGAAGAGAGAGTGGAAGCTTTGAAGGAAACCGGTTGGGAGCTGCCAGGAATGGTCATGCATGAGGTGTGTTAGGGAGGACGGGAGTCTGGGAAGTGAGAGGTGGCGGTGCCCAGCCTGGCCATGCCCCGTGGGGGTGTTTAAGGAGGCTGGGAGCAGGGCTTCAGGCTGTGCGGTCAGGCCAGGTGGAGAGTACCGAGCGAAGAGGCTTGGCCTGGTTGAAACAAGGGATCGGCTGGCAGGGGGTGTTGGTGGGAGGAAGGAGGTGGGGTGGCACCCAGCACCCGCTGTCCTGTGTGCAGATGGGCAGGGCTCCCTCCAGCCTTGGAGTTGCCAGCGCGTTCCTTTCCTGGGTGGGTCTTCTGCATCTCTGGCTGGGGCAGCCCTCGGACGTGGCCGTCCGCGCCCTTGTCCTCGGTGAGCCAGGTTCTGCTCCTCGGAGCAGGCGCCGTGGGTGTGAAGTGAAGGAGGTGACCTTGGGGTGGCGAGGTGGGAGGTGGGAGCAACACTCTCAGGACGAAGGGGGTGGTACACGTCGCGGGCGGCGGGGGCGGGGGGCGGTCACAGAAGGGAGGACCTCAGGGTGCGAAAAAAACGTGGGATGCTTTTCAGATTTGTCCAACATCCAAGGGAAAGGACCAGGCTAATCCTGACCTTGTCACCCCAGTCTTGGCACGGCTCTGTCAGGACAGGGAGGGAAAATGGGGGAAAGACTTCTAAGTCCTCTGGGTTTGTCAGGTTCAAGCACAACAGGCGGGGAAAACGAGTGAGCGAGCTGTGTGGGGGGCCGTTTGCATTAGTCTTGTCTGGGTTTGCATCCCTCCAAGTCCAGGTGGACTCGCAGATTTGGATCCGGGATCAATGAAGGGAGAGAGAACACAACATACTTTTCTTATCGCAAGATAGCAGGCCCTTCCCCACTGCACCTGCGGTTTTTCCTATGTGCATTTTAAATTTTAAAACATACTGGCCTGCCATTCACTTAAGACTCGCTAATGCTTGGGGAAGAGGAAGCAGGAAACACTTGGGGAACCACCCTAATGGCTCAGCCTCCACGATGTAAATTCCAGCAAAGCATTTCTGAGGATGAGCTGGATCAGAGGGTACGCCTGCAGCGGTGGCCCCCGCGAGGCTTCTGGGACTGGGGAGGCGGTCAGGAGGACCAGGATAGGACTCAAGATGGAGCGGGCCCAGGTGGTTAGAGAGGAAGCCCAGCCTGGGCGAAGGGCCTCCCTTCTGTGCGCAGCCCTGACCTCACCCATTCTATGTCCTACACCTGAGTGGGGGGGGCGGATGCTGCCTAGTCCCCCACAGTCTGTGAGGAGCATGGAACATAGAGCAGGTGCTCAGGGAGACATTCATGCAGTATCTTCAATGAAGAAACCCCTCAGAACGTTAGAAATATACTTGAGATCATATCTGACTCCACTTTGTGGATAAGAAAAGGGGAGAAGCAGGCAGAGCGGGCTAAGCTCTCGGAGCAAGTGGACGCCAGGAATCCCGACTCCAGCTGTTTGGAGGGACGTTAATCTGGAAAGTGTGTGGCTGGAATGTGGGGGCTATTGCTTTCCCCAAAATTCACTCTGGGTGTAGCTTGCTTTGGGGTGTAGCCCTGGCTTCTCTGAGTCGGACGGCCCCCCAGCCTGCCCCAACTTGGCCTCCTGCGGGCGGCTGTCACTGCCGCAGCTGCCACGGGAGGGCGGTGTCGCTCTTCCTTGCCTTGGGTCAGACTCCGTAAGGACTTCACTCCAAGATGACAGCCGAGTTTGGAGACTGCAGATGGCCCTCTCTCCTTCCGGGTGGTTGAGGGCAGAGTCGGCCTGGCTTAACAGAGGCCTCGAGCTAGGCAGCTGGGGCTGTTACGGGCTTTTGCTAGTAACCCCATAGGTCCCTGTCACTCAACGTGTGGCCCCGCTTGTTACAAAAGAATGTTGGAGAGACCCCAGATCTTGGGTAAGCACCCAGCCCAGTGCTTCTCCCACTCCTCTGGGGACACTGCCAAAAGGCAGATTCTGATGGAAATGCCAGAGCGCGGCTTGAGCGTCCACAGTTCTAACCGGCTCCCAGGGGATGCTGAGCGGGGGCCGCATTTTGACTTGAAAAGGTACCCTCCAGGAGCCTCGGTTTCTCCGTCACACCAGCCCCCGCCATCACATCAGACAATGGATGTAGAAGACACTCAAGACAGACAAAGAATAAAGGTATTGCAAACACAGGCATGTAACTTGCCTTTTGAAGTCCCACCAGCAGGACAAGGAGCAGCTGGCCCAGGCGCAAGCAAGTCCTAGGCCTGGCGAGGAACCTTCTTTCTTTTCCTCGTCCTGCCAGGAGCTCAGGCTCCTGAAGAACAAAGTGGAGGGGCAGCCTGAGAAGCAGACCCCTTCCTGGCGGCATGGCCACTGGCTCCTGGGGGGTGGGTGACGTGGGGGAAGCGTTGCTCCCTGCCCCTGGAGTGACACATGAACCCATTCTACTTAGTGCCCCAGGTCTCACCATGGACTGAGGCCACTGCTCTTGACTCAGTGTGGTCCCAGGAGTAGCCCCAGCAAGGGGCTGACCCTTCCCCCCCCGGCCCCCGCCGACTTCCGCAGCGGGTGGGCGTCTCCAGCTCTGGATGGAGGTTCCCAGGAAGCGACTGTGTGTCTGAGTCCTGGGCGTCTGCTGCAGACGATTAAGTCCAGCTTCGGAAGGCCTGGGGCAAAAGGGGACCCCCGCAGGACACCCGGTTTAGTCTCCTCTCCTTGCCTCGTGGCAGCAATCCCAGTTCTGAGTGGCGTGGGAAAGATGCAAGGTTCCCTGGGACAGGGGTGTCCCCTTCCCCTCCACCCCCATCCCTTCAAAGAGGATTGCCTTCTACCATTGCCCACGCTCTGAATTCTGCCCTGGCCTGCTTACCTCCCAGATTCCGGTAACATGAAGTCAGGAGAATGGGGACAAGGGACTAAACTGAAGCAGCAGGGCAGAGAGGGACTTCGGCTCTGGGTCAGCCCCTGGGCGGTCTTTTGAGGTCAAGCTGTGGCTCAGCTGTGACTCTGAATCGCTGTGGAAGGGGGAGGGGCTTGTTAAAACACAGGCTGCTGGGCCCCACCCTCGGAGGTGTGCTGCCTTGGGGTCTGAGATTTGCATTTCTAACAAGGCCCCAGGTGCTGCAGATCCGCTGCTTCTGTTCTGCGGAAGGAGAGTCTGGGTAAAGGGGGAATGAGTGAGGCTCCTGATTGATGTAATGAACACCTGAGGGTGATTGTGGGCGGGAGGTGGACCGGGAGAGACTGTAGTGCATTGGTAGGGAGCAGAAGAGAGGACAATGTAAAGTCTTCCTTAAGTGACACCAAGTCAAGTTTGGAATTTTTTTGAATATACGGCAGGACCGCCTGGGGGTCTCTTTAATACCACATCCAGTTGACACCCCCCAGGGGGGATTCGGGCTACAGGAACTTGCCCTTACTGCAGTCTCCAGAGCGTTGGCTCCTCTTCTCTGGGGGACCGGCCTTTGGCTCATCTGCACGGTGCGTCCCACGTCCCAGGCCCTCACATTGTAGGTGAGTCTGTCTGTGACTTTTTGCTCTGAGTGTGTCGCTCCTGGTCAGGCCGGGAGCTTCTCCGGGGGAGAAGATTTGCTGAGTTGAGTTCCCTTCTGCAGCTGGGTCCACAGCCTCCAGAGTGCAGCTTCAGGAATGCACTCCCCCTCCTCAAACTGGAGCACAGCTCTAAGTCTTGTGGGGGGGGGGGGGCGCGGTCCCCACAGTCCAAAGGGAAAGGCTTCTGTGTCCCCAGGTGAGACATGGTGTTATGCAATTTCCGTTTAGTCCAATTCAGCTCTCCAGCCGGCTCCACATAGCTTTTAAGGACACATTAAACATAAGCCCTGAGTTGGAACAAACTCATCAAGCAGCACTATCTGCTAATGAAATTGCTTCCTGTTAATTTGATGCGTTAGTTTGAGTGTAGACAGAAATGGCTCCTGACAATCTGGTGTCTCTGTGGCGGCACCCACCTCCCAGGACTGGGCTGCCAGGAGTGGCCGCCGGAGGACCTCACCTGGGAGCCACGGCAGCTGTCCGAGGGGACCTGGTGGCTGCCACATGTGGGGAGCCCGGATTCCCTGGGTGGCTTGTTGGTTCCGTCAACATTGTCTGAGCAGCCCCGGGCTCTGCCCAGGCCTGGGGACGCAGGTACCACCGGGCCCAAGGCTGTCTTCCCGCAGCCCTTCGTTTAGCAGAGCCCACAGGTCAGCAGATGCTTCTGGCTCAGCGCTGGGGAGAAGCACAGGGGCTGCGGAGCAGCCTGGGGGGTGAGCAGGGGCTGAGAAGTAACAGACGAGTGGGCCGCGGCGCCCTGAGCGAGTACGGAGGGGGCACGGTGAGCGTGCGCACGTTGGCGGGGACAGCTGGACCACAGGTGTGCAGGGACTGGCAGGCAGCCCCGGGTGGAGAGCGCGGGACAGAGAGCGGCCAGAGACAAGGGGACAGGGGCTAGTGGGTGGGGTCACATAAAACACCCCCCACCCCCTTTTTGCAGCCACTTTTTTATGCAGGGGTTGGAGTCCTTTGAAGTTGATGATAAGCACCATCAGAAACGGGGTGGCGGTGAGCAAGGCTGGTAGGGGAGAGGCCACAGGAACCGCTGAGCGGCCCCACACAGTGAGGAAGAAGCTGGCCCGGTGATGCAGGAGGGCGGAGGAACGCATCCTCTGCCTGGGCCTGCAGCGCCAGCGGTGTGTGTGGGGAGAGCTGTCCCCCAGTCTGCTGTGCCCTCGCCCCAGACACCCTTGCTAGGGGCGCTGCGGCCTGAGTGTGGCTTGTTTGAACAGGCAGCACAAAAGGTCAGGTACCTCAGTAGGTGTCCCATGTCTGCAGGGCTGCCTGGCCTGAGACCTGGCGCCCCTCTCTCCTCAAACGACACAGAGAACATCCAGGTAGGTCACCCATACAAGCAGCATCCTGCAGGAGGGGCCGAAGTACTTGGGGAGGGAGTGCCTGCGGCTTGGAACACTTGCAGCTCTTCTACCAAGTCCAAAGGGCCTTGGCTGTGGGTGTCGCAAGCCTCCCCCGCCCCTGTACGCTGATAAGCTAGGACACAGCGTGGGGTCTGGCTTGCCTTGCAGACCAATCCTGTTTGTGGGGAGGGAGGGCCGCTGAGGTGGAGACGGCATCCTGAGGCTAGGTGGGAAAAAGGGGCGTGGCAGGGGTGCCAGGTTTCCGTGGTTCACGTGTGCGGCGAGTAGCATCCGAGGGAATCTGCCCTTTAGGAAGAACAGTTTCACATGTGAAGGCAGGGCACGTGTCAGAGTGGGCATCCCGGCGGCCCGAGCAGAATGATCCGTTTGGGCAGTGGCTTCTCCCCCCAGCCCCGGCTCCTCCAGTCCCTGGCCCTCGGCGCAGGGGGATGGGGGGCGCTGGGAGGAGGGTTGAGGGTCGGCTGGAGGAGAATCCCTCCTGGGTCGGAGGTGGTTGACGGGACATTGGGGCCGGGCAGGCCGCTGGTCTCTGTGAAGGCTCATGCGCAGACATCCCGGCCATTTGACCTGTCAGCCCAGTTCCCTGGTTTCCAGCATCGGCTGTGAAATGGCTGTGGCTGAGGTTCCTCTGGAGGACTCCTTGTCTCTCAGGTGGGTGGGGAAGAGGGATGCGCCTGTCCCAGGTGGCCAAGAAGCAGTGGTGGCGGCAGGGTCACAGGGCTGCCTTCCTAGTAAGAGGACACAGGGACTGTCTCTCCTGGGCCAGCCCCTCGCGTCTCCTCCGCGCGGCCATCTCTCTCTCTGCTCCCGGTGGGCCCGCATTTGCTGGCCATGGCGGTTCCCTCTTCCTGGTGATAATGCGGATCCCTGTCCCCACCTCCCACTCGCCCTGCGCCCTTGGGGGACAAGCTGGGCAGTGTTTTCAGGAGCTTGTGCGGAGGCTCTGGAGAAGCTCCCTGCAGGCTGTTTACGGGCCTTTTTGTTCTTATTTTGTGGGCTGACTTGGGAGTGATTAAACTTCCTTCTCAGCCCTTTCTGGGTTAAAACGGCCCATTTTACAACGTGACCCCCAACATGGGCGCATGTGGACCCCTTGCCTGGGCCCTGTCTGGGGCCTGCAGGGAGTGGGTGTTAGGGTGAAGCCCCCTCCGCCCTGGACCTCTGGTGGTGTCCCAGCCTCAGTGGTGTGTTCGCCTCCCGCGGCTGCTCTGACACAGCCACACGACTTGGGAGCTTCCACAGTGTGAGATCGCCGTCGGGCAGCAGGGCTGGCTCCTCTGGAGTGGCCGCCTCAGGCCTGCCTTTGCAGTGGGTGGCAGCCTCCCTGCGTCTCCAGTCTTCCCTCTGTGTGGGTCTGTCCCTGGGTCCGAATTTCCCCTTTTTATAAGGACGCCAGGTATACTGGGTTCGGGCCCAGCCTAGTGAGCTCATTTGACCTTGGTTAACTCTATAAAGATCCTACTTCCAAATAAGGTCCCATTCTGAAGTGCCGGGGGACTTCAACACCCCTTTGTGGAAGGGACACAACTCAGCCCATGCTTACCTTTTTACAGGTGGGTCTCCCCGAACCTCCAGGGTACGTGTGCTCAGAGACAGTTGGCTGAAGGTTTCCGGGGTTGCCCTGTGAGCAGGCCCAGGGGCTGGCCGGTCAGGAAGGGCTTCTAGGATTGAGCAAAGATGTCAAAGTACTTTGTGGAGAACTCGGGGCAGGGGAGTGCCACTTTCCCAGACACCCTTTTCCACGGTCCTCCCCCTTCTCTGTGGGTGTTGGGTGAGAGGGCGCGTGGGCAGAACCAGTTGCACCCTGGCTTCCCGGAGTCCCCACTGTGGGTGGCCCTGGGAAATTCCAGAGCACCAGGTATAACCCTGCATGCAAATCACACGCGACTGTGCAGGAGGCCACCCTTACACTTGTCCTGTAAAGTGTGCCAAGAGTCAGGTCTATCTGGGTTCTAGGAGGCAGGAGGGACCCAGTCTGCTTGTCTAGGTTTGAGTCAGCTAAGTACTGACGACAGAGGGCAGGGGCTGGGGGCCCCTTGCCTGTGCTCCAGGGCTGGGTGGTTGGGGTGGGCTCTGCGCGGCCTGTCCTCTGCTGTGCTTTGTGCCGGTCCTTTTCTGCACATTGTTCCTGGAGCTGCAGAGTAATCACCAGCACGTCAACTCCAAATGTGGCTTTGGCTTCAGAAACGCGGGACAAAAGGCAACAGCTGATGTAGATCTCGCCGCATTTAACATTTATGAGTAGCCATAAAAGGCAAGGTTGGAATTGTAGCCGCACTTCCCAACCACAAGCCATACTTTTACACGCGCAAACATCTGTTTTAAGATCGTAGCAGAGAGTGTCGGGTAATTGGCTTCTTTTTGTCCTGGACCCATCGGTTAGGCCCCATCAGCTTTATTATAAATTCTCAGGGATTTATTAGTAAACAACATTTGGGGAGTGCAGAGCTGCCAGGCTGCTGCCAGGCAGCGTGAGGTATCCGAGCGTGGGCCGAGCCCATCATCTAGGGAGCCCCGGGGCAGGGGCCGGGGTGGGGAGAGGAGGCAGTGAGGGTGGTCCCACGGCCTGAGGCACCCTGGGGTCTGGTGCTCTGGAGGCTGGGGTGCAGAGATGTCTGGTGGAGCCTGGAGGCCGGGGGACGGGTGGAAGGCTTTGGAACTAGACAGGCCCAGCCTCGGCCTCAGGTCTTCCACGCACTAGCTGGGTGACTGTGGGTAAGACGTTGACATTTGCTGTGCCTCAGTTTCCTCCTCTGTAAAATGGAGATGGCAAAACAGTCCTATCTGCTGGGGTGGTTGTGAGGGTAAGAGGAATGCACGTGCAGGCCCAGTGCCATTCTGGGCACAGAACGACCCCACAGCGGGACAGGGCGCCAGGGAAGCAAGGGGCGGGGCCTGACAGATGGCGGGGACCAGCCGGCCGTCCACCCCAGCACCCGAGGGCGCTGGGTTCGGTGGGTGGAAGGAGCTGCTTCGCCCAGGGTTCCCTGCGGCAGGCGGGGCCCACCCAGGGCAGGGGGAGCTGCTGGCCGCATGCCGCCGTCTGGGCTGGGGGAGTGGCACTGCCCCCGTTTGCACGGCCCCTCTGGCTTCTCCAGGCCTGCATTCTAGCCTCTGGGCTATCACATTGTGCCCTGGTCCTTTGGCCAGATCCTTCATCCACCTATGGGAGCAGAGGTGATGAATAACTCTCAGTTTGGACCGTGGTTGGGTGTAGGGGACCCACGGGGGTGAGGAGGGGTGGTCCTCAGTGTCCTTTGTCCTGGCATGTGGTTCATAGGGTGGGGTTTTCCCAGGGTAACGGGGACCCAACAGGCCTGTGCTCCAGGGTTGAAGGTGCTCTGTGGGGGAGAAATTGCCTGGCCTGGGGTCTTTCTTTGGGGCCGTGGGCCTTGGCACCGCTCGCCTGCCTGGGAGTGCTGAAGCAGCGCTGCCCCTCTGGGGCACGCGGGTCCCAGGACGCCGCCCCGCCTGGGCCGAGCAGGGCTCAGCTTTCTCCTCCTGACTCAGAGCTCCGTTCAGGTCCTCATGCTGGGGAGTGATGAGGAGCCCCGACTCCAGTCTGCCCCAGAGCCCCCGGGGTAACAGAGTCCCAGTAACACACATGCGACTGGTCGTGGATCGCAGACAGCCCCGAGCGCTGAGGCTTGTCTGGAGCCTATAATCCGCGTCTCTGAACCTGCTCCCTGATTTGTGAAATGAGTGGTAAACCAGGTGGTGTCAGCTGCTTGGCCCTGCACCTGGCACCTAGTAAGTAAATATTCACTGTTTTTATCCATCAGGTGAGATGAGACATGTTGACATTCAGTGTGAGAGAAACCCACCCCGGGTCCTTGCTGTGAAAAGATCCTCTTGGCGAGAGGCATAACTAAGAGGCTCTGGCGGCAGACAGCCCAGTTCAAACCGCCGCCGCCCCCCCGCCCCCCGCCGCCCCCCCCGCCCCCCCCCCCCCGCCCCCCGCCCCCCCCCCCCCCGCCGCCTCCCCGTGTGACCTTGGAGACGTTCCTTATCCTCTCTGGGTCTCCATTTCCTCATCTACAAAATGACATTGGAACCTTGCCTACCTCACAGGGTTGTTGTGAAGTTTAACTGAAACATGCTTAGTAAGTGTCCAGCTCACGGAATGTAAGTGTCATGATTGATACAACTATCCACATTCGGGAACAGCGTTTTCTGAACCCTGCCCCTCCACCCTGACACCTCTGGGCCAGGCGCCAGTGTCAGAGGTCGTGGGATGAGCGAGGAGACAAGCCTGGAGGTGCGGGGCACAGGATGTGGGGAGGAGCGGGGGTGACGATCGCCCTCCTTCCCCGTGAGTGGCTTACGTCCGTGTTTCTCTCACCGTACCTCCAGACGGCCAAAGGAAACCTGGCCGTCTCTCTTGGCACAGAGCTGCGGTGCAATTAGCTTTCAGGCGCCGCGGGACTGGGAGGGAAAAGACAATTTTTTACACCAAATGGGAAATTAGTGGCAGGAGGGGCCAGCTTGGCAGGGAACTTGAGCCACATTGCCTGCCAGCTGGATTCAGAGTGCCTCCCTGGCATCTGGGGCTCCGGTGGCACTCAGAAGCGAGCCTGCGGTCCCAACCCGCTCCCTGGGGCGGGGTCCATGCGGCCCCCGGACATTCGGCACCGAGACCTCTGTTTTCCATCAACAGCGAGGCTTCGGCTCATGCGAGCTTGTTAGAGGCCCGGGTGCTGCCAGGGCCCTGCTGGCAGAGGAGGAAAGATCCTGCCCCTCCCCTTCCGCCAGGATGTTTGCCAGCTTGTCACCACTGCCCCCGGCCTCGGGGCACGCTCACCCTGGCTTTCAGTGCACTTTGAAGCAAACCCTTTCTCTTTGCCAAAGAGAGCTGTCTGGGCCTGGCCTCCTTTCCAGCCTCCCCGCCCCTCCCACTGCCCTCCTCCCGTGCAGGCTCCAGCCAGCAGCCCCGTCAGTTCTGTCTGCACTTGGCTTTGCATCTGGAGCTTTGCGTTGCGGGTTTTTTGTTGTTGTTGTCTTTTTTTTTTCTGGTCTCTGGGGCTTGGTGTTGCAGTTTTCGCTGATCCCCCAGAGGTGGGGGTGGAGGGGTGACCCTAGATTCCCTGGCTTACTTCCTTCAGGTCTCTGTCCCACCTCAGAGAGGTCGTCCTCGTTTCCCTATGTACTTCTGCCAATTCCAATTGCTCTTCCCCATTAACTGTTCGTTTGGTTCACAGGTTTTATCACAAGAGGTGCAGAGTGAGGGGGTTGAGAGAAGGCTTAGAACCACACACATTGTGATTCTTTTTTAAAAAAATTCTATTTATTTATTTTTAGAGAGAGAGGAAGGGAGGGAGAAAGAGAGGAAGAGAAACACGGACATGAGTGAAAAACATTGATTGGTTGCCTTTCACAAGCACCCAGCCGGTGACCGGCTGCCACCCAGGCATGTGCCTCGGCCGGAAGTCGAACTGAACTGCCAACCTTTGGCTCTGCAGGACGGGGCCCCACCACCCGGGCCAGGGCACACACTCCGATTCTTTTCTTGATCCCCGTTTCCTGGCTGTGCGGCCTTGGCTGGGTTGTTTAACCCCTTGGTGTCTCATGTGAAATGGAGATAAGTAATAGAACGTTCCTCGTAAGATGAGACGAGTGGATACATGAGAGACTCAGAGATGAGTGCCTGCCACCAAGTCAGCGCTGAGGAAATACAAGCCGTTGTGGTCACCATCGCGGTCTGTGCCGTCCTCACTTATGCTGTCGTGGCCGCGGACCACAAACACCAGGAGGGCAGGAGCCAGGTCCGGCCTGGCCAGTGCTGTGCTCCAGTGCCTGTGACTCACCCAGGGTGTCACGGGGGGTCGAGAAATGCTTGTTGATGCACAGAGAGTCCCAAGGCCATCACAGTGGACGGCAGGGCTGGGCCTCGGGTGAGAGGCCGGTCCCTGGGCCTGGATGTTGTCCACGCCACACCAGCATTTCTAATGTCGTAAGACGTTCCAAATTAGTTCAGCTCAGCTATTCCGGTTCAGGTTTATGCCTTCCCTCAGGAACATGATTTATAAAGTAAAGTAAAAGGGCGTCTTCCTTGCTGACTTGAGCCTAGCGTCAGCTATACTGTGGCGGGAGTGTCCTGGTCCCCAGTTTTGGAAGCAAAATGGGGGCAAGGCCAGGCTTGCCCTCCGTTCCCTTGCTCATCACAGAGACTTCCCTAACAAGAGACCCACGGGGGTGCTGGCTGCAGTGGGGAGCACTGGGGACTTTGAGGCCACTGTGCCTTGTTCTCACTCCCCTGGGGCCACAACCCCTGGGGGCGCGGCAGGGGTGTGGGGGTGTGGGGAGGCTGAGGAAGGTTCTGGCCTCTCGCTGGTGTTCATTGCAGCCCGGCAGGTGCTTGGTCCGGAAGGTGAGTGGGGAGGGGGCACTGGACAAGGATGAAGGGGGCTGGAGCGGGATCCTGGGTCCAGTTTCCCTCTGGGAAATGTCCTCCGGCTGTGCCTAGTCCAGGTAGGCGGGAACAGGAGCAGATGTTGGCATCTGCCACCCGGGCAGGAGGCGGCACAGGTGGCTGAGCCCACCCAGCTGCCTCACATAACCTCTGAGAGCCTCACTCAGTCTTGTGTAGAATGGACCCAGGAGCCTGTCATCTTCCCCCCTCCCCCCACTGCACCCTTCTAGGCCTGTGGGGGCCCCGGGACCAGGATTCTGCAGCTCAAGACAGCCGGGGGGTGGTGGGCTGGGGCCTCCCTCCCCATCGGGCCTCTGCCCCTCATCAGTGGCACCCCCGAGGCTCCTGCACAGGCTTGGAGGCAGAGCGCCTCCTTGCGGGGGGTGGTCAGGGAGGAAGGTGGGGGGTGGGGAAGCGATGAGGCATCCCAGAAGGGATGCTCGTCAGCGCTCTACACTTCTGAGTATACTTCTGAGCATGCTTTTGAACATGCCTGGCCTCCCCTCTCTGGTCAGGAGGGGCGACAGGGTGGAGAGGGGAGGGGTCTGCTCCGCGGTGTCTCAGTGAGCCCAGAAAGCTATTCTCTGTGGGATGTGTGCACCTTTCAACATAGCGCTCCGAGCCTTGGGGCTCAGCCCAAACCCCCAAACAGGCGAATTCCACCTGCCATCGTTTACTCCACTTCTTCAGGAGAGCAGCCAGCTCCAGGAACCACTCCTTTGGGGCTTAGCCCTCTCTGTCCCCTGGCCTGGCTGGGTGCCATTGTCACTGTGCCTGCCTGCAAGAACTGCCGGTCGTGTCTCGTCCTCGCCACAACGTGGACTCAGCCCACGCGGCAACGGGACTCAGCTGCTGCCTCTCCACCGGAACGCCAGTGGCAGAGGTCAGTGGTGGGCTGGTTGGGGTTGAGAGGGTGTGAAGCTCGGGCCTTGGCCCTTCCCTGCCCCCCACCACTCTGAACCGAATGTCCCCGACACTGAGGTGCTGCTGGCCCGTGTCCCGGTGTCCTCATTACTAATGGGGCTGCAGCCTCATTTGTCTGATTTATGTCTAATAGTCTCCTGGTTTATACTTTTCTCAGCAGTTTAATAATGACCCATAAAGCTGCCTCGGAACTGAGATTTGGAAGGTCTAAGTCCCTGGGGAAATTTTGATGTTAGACGTTTTGTAAAGGGATTTGAACTCGATCTGGGCTGGCGCCTCTTCACACAAGTTTCTTTGATTCACGGCCCATCTGGACCAGGCCCCAGCATGGGCTCCCCACGTGCTGTGTGATTCCTCTTTATGTCCACGCACAGGTGGAGTCAGGGATTGCGGTGGCGTCTGGGGTCATGTTCTCTTGTTTTGCTCCAGGTCCTGGGAGGCCCCTTGGCCCAGCTGAGTCTGGCTGGGCCTTCCTGGTTCTGCGGGCCCTGTCCTCTCTCTCTGGAGCCCCTTTCCTGGGTATTTCATGTTCTCACAAGTGGCCCTGAGCTCACGTGGAAGAGGAGGTGCTTCGTTTTTTTCCTGTTTTCTCCATTTGGGGGCGCTGCAGCCAGCCTGCTGATTCCTGCTGCGCGGTGGTGTCTGTAGAACAGAGCTCTCTGGTTGTGGCCGACAGTGCTCCCCTGCACTCAGGCTGAGTCATCCGGGACCGAGCGGTCACCTCACCCAGCTTGGCCTCTGGGTCGTTGGTCATGCTTGGCTCTTTTTCTCTCAGGAAAAGTCCTCCCCTCACAGACGCCTCAGTGTCTCTGCAGACGAACACCCAGGGGCCCATCTGGCCATGCCGTTAAGCTTTCTGCTTGTGAGCCCAGCCAGGCTCAGTCTGAAACACCTGCCCCCTCACACGTTTTTCCCTGGGGACTGTTTAAGGGTGATGTTATTGGGCGGGGACGGATAAGGGACGACAAAGCTGTCTGTGGGTGGGTAGGTGGTTCTGGTTCAGTGGACCTCAAATTTCTGAAAGGTCTATTGCTTCTTGTCCTGCGGTATCACTGGTGTCCCTCAGAAGGCCCTCAACAGTGTCCCTGGGAGAGCACTGGGGTGTGTGACGCCAAGTATATGGACACGTGGCCCTAAGACACCTAGACTCTCTCACTCAAGGGAAAAACGAGGGTCTCGTGTCAAGGATCAGTGTAGGACCCCTGGGGGCTGACATGTGGGCTGAGGCACGCGAGGAGCGTGTACTTCCTCTGTGAAAAGTGCTTGGCCTACGGCCACAGAACCCTCAGCTAGTCCTTCCTTGTTCATTTATACCACAGTTATTCACTGAACATGTGGTGATGAGCAAAATAGCTTCGATGGCCCTTGTCCTCTCAGAGCCTAGGTTCTACTGGGGCCAACCTTACCCTTAATGGCGATGAGCTCTGTAAGGAAATGCACAAGGCAGGGAGAGGGCAAAGGCCCTGGGGTGGGAGGGGTCAAGGTGAGTTCCAGGGATGACGGCGGCTGGAGTACATAGAGCAGGGGGCCGCGATGTGAGAGGAAATGGGAGAGGCGGGCTGGAAGCAGAGCCACAGAGCCATGAGGGCCAGAGAGGGAGGTACGGTCTTCATCCTGAGAGCCGTGGGCTAGCATTGAAGGTGTTAGGCAGAGAACGGACCAGCATTGAAGGTGTTAGGCAGAGAGTGGCTTGCCCGGGCTCCTGATTGAGAACAGATTGCTTGGGAGCCAGAGTGGAAGTCAGGAGGCCAATTAGGAGGTGACTGCACGTGTCCAGGTGAGAGACGGCAGTGGCTCGGCCCAGGGGCTCCGGGGCGGAGGTGGGGGCGCAGAGGAGTGCGCTTCTCTGAGGGACGATTGCGAAGGGGAAACACCGGGACTTGGTGAGGGGCTGGACAAACGGTATGGGGACGAGGTGGGGCATTGCCGGTGTGCCCCAGGTTCCCGCTCGCCCGTCGGGCGGCTGGAGGATGAAGGGGCCGCTCCCTTTCACAGGGCTTGGTGGGGGAAAGCACTAGCTCAGACAGGGCTGGTTGAGTTTCAAATGTCTATTGCTCTGCAATGATGTTGAAATGTCTGAGAGGAAATGTCAAGGTGCCATTTGGCACTGAGTGTAGAGAGCGGGCTGGAGATAGATATCTGAGAGTCGCATGGAAAGAGAAGCCAGGGGTGTGAGCGAGATGGGCTAAGGGGAGTGTCTGAGTCGGGAGGGATCGCCAGTGGAGCAAGGTACCCAGCTGCCTCCCTGTCTTCTGTCCCGTGGGCCTGCTCGCGGTCAGGTCCTGCAATCCAGACATACGGGTGCTGGCCTCCGGGGGTCTCTGGGCACCGGGAGGTAGGTTCCTGCCCTGCGGGGGCTGTGGCTGAAGAAGGCCCGCGGTCCTACCGCAGCGACTGTGGCCAGTCTCTCTGTGGCTTGGTGCCTAGACACCCCCAGCGTCCCTCTCTACCTGGGTGCTGGCTCCCCACCCAGCCAGCAGCCCTTCAGCATAAAACCCCTGGACATCGAAAGCCACAGCTGTTGACCCCGGAGTCCGGGGCTCCGAGGCGATCCTCGCAAAGAACACTGGCGGGTTGGCCCCGCTGGCGGGGCCCGCAGGCCTTCCTGGCCTCTGCTGCAGCAACAGGCCTGGGTGGCTTTCTCTGGGGAGAGGGAGGGCGAAGACTCAGTGGGCCGCTGCTCACTCCCACCCCTCTTGGGAGGGGCTGCGGCTACTCTGGAAATGATGCCCAGTGTTTTTGCAAGTGGAAAAATCATTAGTGTTCGGAATTTCTTGGCTGGGCTGAAGATAACCCTTTTCCTTTTCTTTATTCATTGTTATGAATTGCAATCAAAGACAGATTAATGGTGAAATTGCTCTGAAGTGGCAGAGAAAACATTTCTTTAGGTATTAGTTTTGTTTTAGTAAATTACAAAGTAGTGATTTAACTTGTCACCTTCTGAATTATTTCTGTCTCTCATTGGGGTAATATAATCAGCAAGATCCACGGCCTTCATTTTCTGGAGAACAGAGATAAATAATCTTCCAATATGCTCTTGAACAAACTGAATTACCTGGGACTTTTGATATCTCTCACCCAGCACCATGGGGACGTCACGGTGCGGGTGCGGTGGGAAGGGGAAGACGCCACAGACGCGTGGGAGGTCTGCTTGCCGTGGGCTGGCTGGCCGGCCGGACGGATAGAGGAGTGAGCGGATTTGTGGCTGGATGGGGTTTCGAGGACATAAGTGAACCTAGAGATTGAAAACATTGCAGCTGGAGAAAGGGCTGGCTGGTTGGAGCTCAGACAGAGGGCCGGGTGGCCGGGTGGGAAGGTGGATGAATGAAAGGTAGGTGAGGATAGAGGGTGGAAGGATGGGTAGCTGGATGGATGGATGCGTAAATACATAAACAGATGGAGTGGGGAAAAGGAAGATGGATGTTTAGGTGGATGGACAATTGGATGAAGGGTCGATGAGGATGGAGAAAGGGCGAGTAAAGGGGGCCCATTCCAGCAGAAGCGCTGGCCCCGTCCTGTTGAGGACATTGCCTCCTAGGGTCAGAACAGGGCACATTTCTCTTCCCTAACTCTTTGTGTTTTGCCCAGACAGGTCTGGGGCTTCTCCAGGCTTTCACTGGGTTCTCTAGAGGGTCCTTTTCTTGCATGCTGTGGCTATGCTAATCAAGTCTGTCTCCCTGATTAGAACTGTCAGCTCCCTGGTGGCCACCTGTCATTTTTGGGGGCAGGCTGGGACATTTGGGGTGCACATGATGTGTTTGTTAGACTGTGTGCGGAGACATTCTTTTTTTTTTTTTTTTTTAAAGATTTTATCTATTTTAGAGAGAGGGGACGGTAGGGAGAAAAGAGAGGGGCAGAAACATCGATGGGTTGCCTCTTGCACGCCCCCCGACCGGGGACCAGGCCCGCAACCCAGGCACGTGTCCTGACCAGGAATCGAACCCGTGACCTTTCACTCTGCAGAATGGTGCCCAACCCACTGAACCACACCGGTCCGGGTGTGTGGGGCATCCTTATGACAGGTCAATCATCTTTCCATAAAAACCTCATAGGACTTTCCAAATAATCAAGGAATCAAGAACGTGATTGAGAAGGGAGAGGAGAAGGTGTTGGAAAGGATCCTGAGTTAATGGGATCGGGGAGACAAGATAGAAAGGAATTTCTTTTTAGGAAACCATGTGGAAGTGTAATAACTGCCCTCTCATAGGCAGACATGGATCTTCCAGGACGTGCTTTCTCCGATAGGCCATTCTCCTTGCTCAGCAGCTGTCCCAGGAGGCCACAGGAAAAGCCGGCCTCCTTTGGGGAGGGTGGGAAGAGGGGGACAGACTCGTCTATCCTGGTCAGGCTGCGTCACTGCCCAGGGCATTGGGTCGCGGCGGGAGCCGGAAAACAGGTCAGGTGGCCCGGCCCTTCAGGGTTCTGGATTTTCTACATCAGCGGGGGCTTGAATCATTGTGATCAGCAGTCAACTCATCACCGTTAACTGAATTAGGTCTCAAGCAGGATTCCTGGAGAGGTTCCCGTGCAAGTGGTGCAGGAGGCGGCGGGGTCTGTCTGCTCTCCTTGGCTCGTGCTGCAGGCTGCGGGCTGTCGGAGGTGCCGTCACCAGCCACGCTTCCCTCAGAAAACGCACAAACCTTCCTGGGGCACCTTTCCCTCTTATTTTCAGGATTACAACCACCAAATTCCATTCTCCTTTCTAGGTACTTGGATGGTTTTATCCACCCTCCTACCCTGCCCCATGAAATCAAAACAAAACAAAACAAAAAACCAGAACCGCGCCCCCCCCCCCCCGCCCCCGTTATTAAGACAGCCTGTGTCATTAAGCCTTGGAAAGAAATATGCAAGGCTCCCAAAGTCGGGATGAGGGAAAAGGGACAGCTTTGCTGATGGTTTTCTTGATGGGACCGCCAACCAGAGGTTAGGCACTAGGCTTCCCAAATGTCCCCTACTGCCTGTGTATGTCCCCAAGGACTGGATCTCCTAGCGAGCGCTCACATCTCCGCTTCCCCTGAGGTCTTCAGATTAACTTTCTCCTCCCATGATTCCTTCCGGCTCTGGCCAAGACCTTTGAAGTCAAGACAAGTCTGTTTTTAATGTCAGTGGCTTGGTGCTTTCTCCTCATTCCCTTCCTCCTTGGTCCCCCACCCTGCCCAGTGCGATGAAGGGAGACAGGAACTTACTGTCATCGCTGAGCTGGCGTGGCCGAGCCTACCTGGGTGACTTCAGCTGGCTCTGCAGGCTCACGTACAAGGTTCAGCCTCTGAGAAGGTGAAGATGGACAGAGGAGAAGTCAGGGACGTTGAGGGCGAGGGGCCCTCCCGTGTCCCGCGGCATCCTGGGGGTCACCTGTAGAAATGTGCCATCAAGGTCAAACTTGGTTCTGAGTAACAGAAAACCCACTCAACCCAGTTAGTGGCCAACAATTATTGTAAGGACATAGGAAGTTCTTTCAGAACCGAAAGACGGGGAGGAAGCTGGCACTTGTCAATGGGCTGACTAGAACCTAGAAAGTTGCCAGCCCCCTCCCTCTTCCGTTCTGCCGTCCCCACTTTGCTGCCCGTCTTCCCCGTCCCCCTCCTGTATCCCCCCTCCTTTTCTCCTCTTTCTCTGCAGGCCAGTTTTCCCTCCTTTTTTGGGCACGAGGAGGAAGATGGCTGCCCTTGGGTTCTTACTTGGCTCTCAGTTCCCGCTACATGAAGAAATTAACATTCTGAGTCCAAATTCCTGGAGCAGATTCTTAGTGACCCAGCCTGGGCCAGGTCGTCTCCCCAGGTCCAGTCAGCTGTGGTCGGGGTTGGGGGGGGCCATGGGGCTCCAACGTGGCTGCCAGGACCCACTCTGTGTTGTGCGGAGGAAATTCTCAGGGGAGAGGGGAGGGCTCATTGCCTGTGCCCCCCGCCCCAAAGGTGTTTGCCATGGGAGGTACTTGCTGGACTAATACAAGGAGTTCTTTACCCAAGTAGGGGAAATGCTTATTGGACTCTCATTGCTATGACTATGGCTATGATCGCTAACATGATTTTTCACTATTGCATTATTGTCTTAGTAATTTTCCCTGTTATTACAAACATTTTATACATTTCAAGTGGTTTTATTATAAATTACCTAGCAATTTTCTCATTGAGAGATTTAAATTATTTTAAATTTTTTCCACCACTACAGATAATATACCAATAATCATCCCTTTGTATACGTCTCTTTCTAAGTTTCAGATTATTTTCTTTGGAACAGATTGCTGGAGGTGGAGTTAGAGGTGCTGGTTCTCATTTGCAATGACAGCAGCCATTGCAGATAGGTAAACAGAAATGAATCTTTACAGAAGCCATTGGGTGGCTCTGGGGTTGCATGGGCGATGCAGAGAAGTAGGCTTGGGTGTGATAGCAGGAGCAATGCAGCTAGGACCAGCGGTCCATCCCACGGTGGAACTTTCTAGTGACACCCTATTGGTTTGCTCTTATAACCCCAGTCCTGGACCCCAGAAGCTCTACCGCAGGTTCCCTAACAGGGGCGTCCAACTGGCGGCCCACGGGCTGCATGCAGCTCAGGATGGCCATGAATGCAGCCCAACACAAAATCGTAAATTTACTTAAAACATTATGAGATTTTTTGTGATTACATGTCACAATGTATTTAATGTGTGGCCTGAGACAACTCTTCTTCCAGTGTGGCCCAGAGACGCCAAAGGTTGGACACCCCCGCTAGAAGGACCATTTGTTTCCAACCGCACGCCCCTAGGAAACCGAGCCCTTTGCCTGTGGCTGTCTTTTCTCTCTCCTTTCTGAATACAAGTCCCATATGGGTGGATCACAGTGACAGGATCTGGGACCCAGGTCCTCCGTCTAGCAATAAGGAAGGCTTATAAGTGGATTTTTGGATTCCTAGGACAGGAAGGTAAGACATGGGAAACTATCAAAATATCATGGGGTTATGAAGGAGATGTCAGGCGTCTGTGAACGGTGTATGCCCCCGCTGTGTTCTGAAACAGATCTGGAGGAATGATTCTACAGGTGGAAGTGGTGGCTTGGTGTTTTCATCAAGAGCCCAGGGGCTTTCTATGTTTCTGTGTATTGGCAATGCGCCCTGTCATGGCCCTGAACAGCTGCCGTAGCTCCAAGCATCACATCATTGTTTGATAGAATCCCAAGGAGTAAGGAGAAGGGATTTTTCCTTAAAAGCCCTCTTTCCAGGGATTAAATTTCCAGCAGACTTTCCTTTCCATAGCCTCAGTCAAATGCCTGCTCCTAGACCCATCATTAGCAAAGCACAACAGGACTACCGTGGTTGCCTTAGATCTTGGCATAGAGTATTGCTCCCCAAAATGTAGGTTCTGTTAGGAAAAAAGCAGGGTAGCTTTTGGGGAAGCAATAGAATTTGCTGGAAGGGATATTCACTTTTCCTTATCTATTACTGTATGAATATTTTAAGATTTCTGGCACATATTGCCAAATGTTTTCCAAAAGGAAATTCTTATGAACAGCATGTGAGTACATCTTTTTTCCCCACACCCTGGCCAGCTAGTGAGTTTTGCATGTTTACTAATAAACATGGTACTCCTGAACTCGTTTCTTATTACTTCTGATAGTGTTTTAGATTGTCTTGAATTTTGTGGGAATACAATCTATGAATGAATGAATGAAAATGATAGTAGAATCATATTTTTGTTATATCTTTAAATGCTGTTCCTTATTGTATTGATCAGACCTTTCTGAGAAGTCTTAGATAATAATGGTGATAATGAACATCCCTGTCTTATTCCTTATTTTAATGTCAAAACTCGAGTATTGCACTGGTAGGTATAATGAGACTCGTTCATTTGAGATGTCTTATTTCTTCAGATTTAACATGTTGGTTCTAAGATGCACCAACTTAATGTCGGCTTGGTGGAAAGGGGAGGGGAAAGAATGACTTAATACTAACCTTACACATTGATTGAAAGAAACTATTTCAGTGACGTGAGAGAAAGGCCCCGAAGAATAATGAGGGGGCGGACAAAGGTAGGTTTATAGTTGTAAGTACATGAAACGGAGTTTATTCTTGTATTGTTACTTATTTATTAATTATTATACTATTTATTTGTATTATTTGTCATCATCTTATTGTTATAATTTTGTACGCTTACTTATGATTTATCTTTTAGGTCATGATGACTCATAATTTAACCTACTTTTGCCCCCACCTCATATATATTTTCTTCCCATTGATAACATCGTCTAATTAAATACATCACCATTATACTTTATTATGTTCAGCAAGTATCATTCTATCCCCGGGTTTTAGCATTTTTATGTGGAAAAGATGTTGGATGTAACAAGGGTTTAGCATAGGCTGTCCCCGAAAAAATGGGTGCCCTGGGCTGAGAGACGAGAGGACTCATTTCCTAACTAGATCACTTCTGCAATCCTGGGCTAGACCCTGCTTTATTGTTATGCATTAGTCTCTGAGTGTTCTTTTGGATTCTATTTTCTGGTATTTTATTTAGAATTATTGTACTTATTTTTATAAGTGAGAAAAATCCATAGATTTTTTTAAATTTACCGTTTTTGTTAGATTTTGATGCCAGAGTTGATAGTTTCATAAAATAAATTAGATTGCTGATCAGCTTTTTTTCATGTGGTAGAACAGTTCACATGACAAGAATTGGCAGTTTCTTGAAAGTTAAATTCAACATGTGGACTCGGGGGCCTTTTGTGGAAGAGAATATTTGGTAACTTTTCAACTTTTTTCTGGATTATTGGTCTTTAAAAATTCTCAAAGGGTTGATTTTGATAATTTATATTTTCCCCAGAAAATCATTCATATCATTGAGATCTTCAAATTCATTAGCAAAAAAGAATAGCTAATTGGCTTACAATTTTTAATTCTTCCCTGTATCTGCTTCCTTTTTTATCATCCAAATTTTATTTTATTTTTTGTTATTTGCCAGAGATTTGACTATTTTAAGCTTGGTTTTGCCCAAAGAACAAATTAAATGCATTTATGATTGCGCTCGTTCTACCATGTTTGAATCATTTGGTTCCTCTCCATTTTTCTTGAAATAATCCGATGTTTTCCATCAAGTCAGCGTTACCTATTTTTCACACAGGTGGTGAAGGTTGGCTTCCATTTTGATCCGTGGCCAGATGTTTTGTTGCTGAGCGTGGCGTTTCTGGGTTGCTCTGTGAATCTGTGCTCCGAGGCAGGGATCTCTGCTCTGCTTCTCTCTGATGGCTCTAAGCACCTAGAATGGCTCTCGGCCCATAGCAGGTGTGCAGTGCCTAGTGGCTGGCCAATGGAAGTTGATGGGAAATGGTGGGAAGTTGCCGGAGCCTCATCCGCTTGGGAAACCTTCTGGGAGCCAGGGAGGAGGAAGAGACAGGTCCCAGGCCTGACTGCAACTGTGAGCTTTTGCTACTGCTTCTCCCAGGACCACCGCCCAGCCCCCCCCCCCCCCCGCCTCCGGCCCCCCCCCGCCCCCGCCCCGCATCAGTCCCTCCCATGGCAGAGGGAGGTCTTTCTTGGAGGGCGTGGTAGCCAGCATCAGGGGCCAGCCCCTTGTGCGCTCCCAAGCCTGCGATCTCAGGCAGTGGGGTCTCTGTGGCCACATCTAGAGATGCGGGCGGGAGCGTGAAGGCCAGGAGAGAAGGCTGTCTCCTGGACAATGGAGAAGGGGAACACTTGGCAGGAGACGAGTCACCTGGATGGAGGAGCTGGACACAGTGTCAGGGACTGAGGCAAGATGACACAGTTATCTTGGTGAAAAAGACCTCTAGGAAAGGTTTCATTTCTGGCCCTACAGCACGTGAGCTTGAGCCCAGAATCCCTGACCTGTCGCTGCTGGGGTTAGGGGTGACCGTGCAGCCGGCTCTGCCTTAGGAACGGGGGAGGCCATCTGGGCTGACCAGGGAGGTCCGTGCGGGTGGACACTGCCTCCATCTCATCTCCACCCGGAGTTGCCCGATAAAATGCAGGATGCCAGTTAAATTAGAATTTCAGGTAAACAACAAATACCTTTGTCCCATGGATTTGGGGCCCTTCTATTTACCCAGCTCTGAGGCAGGAGGCTCCCAGAACCTGGGAGGGACGGCTCACTGGGAAGGAAGTGGGGCGCCTCCCCCTGCCTCGACCCCAATGTGCCCTAGGACACTCCCAGCAACAGGCGGTGTCTTCAGGTGTGAGAAAGCGAGGCCCCCTCCTGTCCCACCCAGTCAAAGGCAAGTGTGACCTAAGCAAGCTCCCTCCACCCTCCCCCACTTGCTGATGGCCTTTTGGACAAGGCGAGTTCAGTGTCGTGGGCTCTGGGGAACACAGGGAGGAGCAACACAGCACTGCCTGCCAGCAGGTCCCAGCCGGTCAAAGGAAGTGGGGCCAGGGCCTGGGAAATCAGAGTTCGCATGGGCTAGAGGCTTCTGTGCCCTGCATGTTAGGGGCTCGACCAGGAAGGTGGGCCGCAGGGGGCAGGTAGGCAAGGGGCCATGTAGGGGGTGACCAGCGGCTGAGGGGAACAGCCTGATGGCTGCAGCGGGGTGGGGAGGGTTAAAGCCAGGAAGGTCTTGCGGACCCTCCCTCCCGGGCACCGCCTCAGTGCCGTTTGCTTCCGGGGGCTTGGAGAGAGCTGAAGGACAGAGTCTGAGTTTCTGGGCTACGGAGTAAGTTTTGGGAAGTAAGAGTCACAGAGGAGATAACCTCTAGGTATTGTCACAAACTTTGTGTTACCTTTAGACTAGCCTCATTTATTTCTGGCAGAAGGTTAAAAACTATACAAATAATTTTAATGGACATGATTATGTTCTCATCACAAAATAATGTGGCACAGTTCCATACTTATTCAAAAATGATCATTGTGTGAACAGCTATTAATTAGCAAATAGCTTTGGAAAAAATTTTCAATAGATTTGGGAAGCGCTGTTAATAACCCATTACGGTATGTCTGGGGGTCAAATCACCATGTCGTGTCAAAGCATAGATTTATGGCTCCATTTTTAATCATTTCCAAATAATTAAGAATGTTCTGTGCATCTGACTAGACAGATTTGAGGCACGAAAACCATATATCCGCATTAGGAAGGGAATGGCTCATTTCCGGCCAAAATGGAGATCAAAGCTCTTTTGACATCCATTTGGCAAGAGCATGCACATTTTATAGCTTCTCAGAAAGTATTAGTGATTTTAGATAAATAGCATTCAGCTTTTCTTTCCCTTTGCCTGTGGCCTCCTCTCAAGCCAAGAAAGGAAAACCACAAATTGCTAGGAAATTCTGACCTTGATCTGGAACTTCGGCGAGCCCAGCCCTGTGTGGCTGCTAGCAGAGCGGGGCGGGGGATTTCTATAGTACCCTTTGTCTGCCTCTGCAGTGGGTCTGGGGGAAGCGGCTCTGCCCTTTGATCTGGGGGAGACCCGCACCCTTTTGGGGGATGAGGTGCTAGAGTCCCCTTTAGCCAAGCAAATTTTTGCCTCCTCGAAACCTGGAACATGAGGGTGTTTTGTGCCTTTGGGAGCAGCCCCGCCCCCCTCACTTCCCTGCGATCCTTGCTGGTGGGGGAGGAAATTGATGGTCACTGAGTTCCCCGTGTGCCAGGCGCTGGGCTGGATGCTGTCCCATATTATCCCAGCCTCGCCCCCTGCTAAGGGAATAAGTGTGGTCATCCCTGACTTACCAGGGAAGAACTGAAGCTCAGAGAGGGAAGTGCATCCTGAAAGATTGTTTATCTTGGGAAGAAAGCCCAATGCTAAAGAGAATTTTTGGGTCCCCTATGCCACCTGATGCCTAACTCCCTTTGGTGACTTACTCATGAAGGGATCATCCAGAGCAGGGCTCGCCACCTCTTCGGGAGAGGTGCTCATTACCAGGTGACTGGTCCCATTCAGCACGAGGAAACTGTGTGTGCTCATTTTCTGAAGAAAAATACATTAAAGTAAGAGCTGAAAGCTGCCCACACCCCTTCTAATCCCATTCCTCAGAGGTAATTACTGCTAGCAGTTGACTGTATCATTCCAAATATCTCTCTTTGCATGTATAAGTATGTGATTTTTAAAAAAAATCTAGGTGGAATTATAGTTCTGCTTTGTGATATGCTTCTCACTCAACAATAACTTGTGGGTGTGCTTTGTGCTTTCAGCCGTGCATATGCACTTCCTTCGTGCTAGCGATCCAGCCTCTATCACCTCTCTGGCTGTGGCCTTTCCATCACTTATCAGTTATCAGTCTACCTGTCTGTCTGTCATCTGTCTTTATCTGCCTAATTGGTCTCACCTTCAAAATGGATCTGACCACTTTCACTACTTCTCCCTCCCCGTCCATCTCTTATTTGAAGTCCTGTCATAGCCTCCGCCCCATATCCCTGCCTCCGCCCCAGTATCCCTGTCTCCACCCTCGGCCTGCCCGACGGCCTGTTCTGATCCCTGCAGTCAAAGTTCATCTTTCAAAGTGCAAGGTGGGTCTTGTTACTTTTCTGCTCAAAACTCTCCCATCAGAGCAAAAGCCACAGCCCTCTCCTGGCCTCGGAGGCTCTCCATGGTCCTCCAGTCCTCCTCCGCCTGCCGTCTTGCTGCGGTTCTTAGGCTTCGGCCTGCTCACTCAGCCCCTGCTGGGCTCCACTCCTGCTGGGCTGGCCTCTGCCCCTGCTGGGCTGGCCTTCCTGCTGTTGTCTGGGCTTGCCAAGCACATCGCTGCCTTAGAGCCTTTGGATTTACTGTTCATTGTGCTTGGAATGTCCTTTCTGAAAGCCATGTGGCTTCCTCTCTTCCTTCCTTTTAAATATGTGTTCAAATATAATAGAAACTTTTCCTGGTCACCTTTCTATAGACTGATCTAATTTCTTAAGATGATTAAAAAAATTATGTACCCATGCATTCAAAGCTAGCATTACACTAATGAGATAATAAAATGCATTCAAATGTACACAAGGAGAAAGACAGATCTGTTCAACTGGCCTGTCTGCGCATGCACCTGCCCTGCACTGATGGACTGGGAAGGAAAAGGAGAGGTGGGGGACCCGCCAGAGGACGCCCAGAGGGGCAGGGCTGGCAGACAAGTTGGAGGGAAGAGGGCGTGGATGGAACGTGGTGTTTGAATTGATGGCATTGACGAGGGGGTGTGATCGGCCGGTGACCAGGTCCAGGATGTGAGTCTGGGTGGCCGAGGTGGCACTGGGGAGAAGGGGGTGGTCTCAGAAGTAGAGGTCAGGGCGCAGGGAGGGTGATGCATGTGGACATCGCTCACCTACGAGGGGGGAAGGAGGGAGGGAAGACGGGCGCCAGGCTCCCAAGCCTTAGATGAGTGGCTGCCAGTCACTGGGTGACATAACGAGAAGGCTGTTCGGGGTGTGAAAGTATGGATGCGACAGGAGAGAGGCGAGGACCCCACTTGCCATCCCACTGGGGACGTGGCAGCCTTCCCAGAAAGCCAGCTTTCAGAGCAGGCGGGAGGGCTTTGGAGTAGAGGCTGTTGCGGAAGAGTGATTTGTTTATTTATTTATGTGAGTGATTTGTTTATTTACTAATATTTTTAAAAATTCAATTTACTGGGCTAACGTTGGTTAGTAACATGATACAGTTTTCAGGTGCACAAGATGGTATTTAATAGTTCGACACCTGTGTGAACGCCATTGGGCGCTCCCCACCCGGAGCGCGGTTTCCTTCTCTGACCATCTGTTTGGCCTCCCCTGATGGAGCCGGGGGTCTCGAAGGCCCAGTGGAAGGCTGGCGTGTGAAGATCTCTGTCCTAAATGACTACAAATATTAAATTTCCTAATTGAATATTTCAGACATCTTTAATAATGTAGTGTATTTCCAGCATTTTATACTTACCTCCCTTCACAGTTTATCAATTTAAGCACAGTTAGCATCTGACTGAGACCAGAGAAACCGCCACTGTCTGTCTATACACTTAACAATTGCACTGTCTTCTCTGCGGAGGGAGGTCGCGTCCCAGATCAGAAGGAAAGCCACCTTTGGCTCTAATACATCCCCTCTTTTCATAAGCTTGCACCTGAGTCCATGAGCCCAGCCAGAGAGTTTCCGGCTGGGTTCCCCGCCCCCCCCCCCCATCCTTTGCACAGCAGAGCCTTGGCTGAGACATCAGTGCGTCTCAGGGGACACTGGCAGCTGAGGCAGGGCGAGGGGCCACTTGCTACGGCTTCTTGGCTGTAAACGTCCACGAGACCCCCAGAGAGGACTGTCTGAGCTCGTGTGAGATTTCCCCGGAGAGCCCATTGTTACTCCCAGTTCTGGGGGAGCTCAGAGCGCCTATTAAAAAGTCCAGCAGGTTCGCTTGTGCACAGTAGGCTGATTTTTGTTAGTCGAAGAGCATTCTGGTGGCACAGGGTGTCCAGGCCGTTTGCCGAGGCCCCGGGCTGCGCGGGGCCGCTGGCTGCAGGCCCATCTGTCAGGCCGTTGCTGTCAGCGAGGATGTTGCCGACGTGCAGCCATGAATCACAGTGTGGGAGCGGCTCATAATTGCCTCATATGTGTTTTCAGTTCTCAAATTTAAAACCATTTACTGCTGGGAACAGATGTTAAATTCAGGACGCTTGTCAATTGTTGGCTCTATACACAAAAAAGATGCTTAAAATTAGAAGCCTGATTGAATTTTAAGTACAGTGATCACAGTGGTTGGAACTAAAATAATTGAAACGGTAAACAGCTTATTGTGAGAGATGGGAGTGAGCAACACGAAGAGAAGCTGAACTTGAATTTGAAAACCCATGGTGTGGCGTTATAATGGGGATTCTCCAGTGATCGTTAAGTTAATTAATAGTTAATTGTAATAGAAATACTCTAGGAGTACTTAAGGAACACGAATACCAAATATATTCATTCATAACTTGGGTGATCACAAGAAAAGCCGTGTGGATTCAGTAATAATAGTAAGAATGGAACATGATGTATTAGGCATCTACTACTGTGCCAGATCATGGACTTGAACCTTTGTGCCTTTGATTAATGTCTACACTGTTGCTTATTCTCTGGGGCTAGAAAGGACTGGCAATTTAGACGATCCCCTGCTTTGGCCAATTTTTAAAAACTGTGGGAAAATTATAACAAACTTCTCATTTTAACCATTTTCACATAAACAAGGCATGGATGGTAAATGCACTCACAGCGTTGTGTAGCCACCATCGTCGCCCCAAGCAGCAGCTCTGAGCCCACTGGACAGCAGCCCTCCCTGCCTCCTGCCCCGGCCCCGGGGAACCTCCCACTTGCTGTCTCCATGAGTTCGCCTTGGTCAGATGTGATAAGGCTGACGTCATCGCTATCTCATGCTCAACCACAAAGTAACCATAATGGTCTGCCGTTCTCACTGCGGTGACCCCTTATGGGATGCACAGACAGGCAGGCTGGCCCCTGGGCTCCCCGCAGCGCCGCAGGGAGGCTGTGCTCAGAGAAGGCGGGGTCGCGGCGGCTCCACCTGCAGAGGCCCTCAGCCAGCTCCCGGCTCTGCCCGGCAGGGCTGAGGAGAGGGCATGCTGCCTGCCCGCTGCGGCCGCTTCTTTTACGTTTTTTTCCCCCCCTCTCCTTAGGACATGCTTATTGATTTTAGAGAGAGGGCAAGGGAGGGAGAAATGGAGAGAAACAGCAATGTGAGAGACAAACAATAATCAGTTATCTCTTGCATGCACTCCACCTGGGGATTGAACACACAATCTAGGTAGGTACCCTTACTGGGAATTGAATCCAGGGACTTTTGGTTTATAGGAGGACTCTCCAACCAACTGAGCCACACTGGCCGGAGTGGTTCTTTTAGTTCTTTAGAGCTTAGACGTATTGGTCCTTCTTTCAACCAACCTGTCTCCCTCTTTTGCGAAACTATCTTGAAACCTTTCAAGTCGCAGCTTAGAAGTTCCTCCAGGAAGCCTTCCCTGATTCTACCACGACTTTCTGTCTCTGCTGGGGCTGGTGACCTCCTGACCTCCCAGAGGGTTCTGTACATCTCATGTCAAAGCTCTGATCACACTGGACTGTGAGTGTCTGTTCACTTGCCCATCTGCCCCACCAGCTCGTGGGCTGTGTAAGGGCAGGTCCCACTCAGCTGCAGCCCCGGCATCAGCCCGGGGCCGGGCATGTAGGAGGTGTTGGGTGAGTAAGCGCCGAAGGATCCCCTCCAGCGCTTCCCAGCCCTAGAAGGAATCACGGTGTGCAGCCCCCTCGCTGCCTGCTCGCACCGGTGTCCGCCTCCCTGCGCTCAGAGAGCCGCCCAAGTTCGCAGCCTTTTGGGAATAGGCGTGTACAGAGGGGGTGAGGCGAAGTGACAGAAAGGTGGGATTTTAGAGCAGCAAGAGGCCCGGTCCCAATGTCACCCCAATAAATTCAATTAAAAAGAAAAAAAAAAAAAGACCCGGCTCAGCCTCCTGCTCATGTACTCTACTTAGGACATGCCCCCTGACCCCTTCGGGGGGATGTGTTGTATGGAAATAGGTGTTGAATTTCAAGCGGATTCAGGTCAAAACTCAGTTTCCCTGTTTCGTTCTGAGGTTTGCTGAGCAGCAGGAATTCCTGGCTGCGCTTGAGGCCCGTGTGTGTCACAGGGCTGCTGCTTCCTGTTGCCATCATTCGTGGGCTGTGGGCAAAGTGGGTTTTAGATTTCCTTAACCCACAAGTGTTGTTTCAATGTGACATGAAACACAAACATCCTGTTTTTGCCTCATGTGCGTCGTGTGGTGGCCAAGATAATCACTACATAACGACTGTGTTTTAGTATTTTAGGCTTGGACCTTGCGTGAGGAACTCCATGCAGAGCACCACGAGTGTGCCAGCTCTCTTGGGAGACCCCTTGTGACGTGGTGAGGTCACAGATCAAGTCCTCAGCGCGCGGGCCTTGGCACGGACGAAGCACGGCCAGTAGCCAGGTGGCATTACAGCGCCAACATCCACGTTAGGCGAGTCACGGCTGCTCACATCTATTTTTGTTTAATAAGTCCTCTCACGAAAGTACCTCTCAGACGTGTGCATGTATAATTTTTTAACTGCTAGAAGGTACTTAATGATTAGGATGGTGCTAGCTTTGAATCTAGAGTCATCGCATATCAGCTCTGTGACCTTGTGCATGTCCCTCGCCTCTTTGGGCCTCAGTTTTCTCATCTATAAATCGGGGAGGACAACCCTGGCCGCCGAGGGTGGTTGTGAGAGTGAAACGAGGTAAAGCCAGAGCCGACCGCTGGGCCTGCGCATGCCCGGTGTTAAGTACAGGTTACGTATGCTCTTAGTTCAGTTATTGTAATATTTAGACTCTCCTACACATCTTGAATTTGGACGGCGGTCTCTCACGTGCTACGAGACAGACTCGGGTCTCTAGTCTCTCTTCTTCCCAGGGGAGAGTCATCAGGGATTCTGATTCTGAGAGTAATTTGCTCTGTGGCCCGATGAAAGGACTTTGGGAGGGCATCCCAGCCCACTCTATGCCTCCATGCCGGGGAAGTGTCCGACAGTACGACCAGGAGGAAAAGAGAAATGTTTGGTGTGGCCACGGCGCTGCACGCGGTTGGGGTGGGTGAGGAGGGCCTTTCGGGGAGTGTCTGGGTGGCCGTGTACTATCAATGGTGAGCTGCGCAGCAGGAGAAGGCCGCTTGTGCAGTGCACACGTGGTGGGTGGGGGAGGGGGGCGGGGGGGACAGCGAGGCTCCTCTGTGCTTGGTAGGGACTGGGATTGGCCCAGCTGTATAACGTTGACTCAAGCTGCTGCTGTGGCAGATGTTCTTTTGTTTAGAGATTCATTTTGGGGTATTTAGTATGAAAACCTGAGGTACACAGTTACTGTTCAAAGATTCACAGTCTGCATTAAAGCCTCTTTATTAGCATCGATTTAATGGGAAGATGACCCAGAGTCCTGGAGACGGTCACCCCGCAGCAACTGTATGCCCTTCACCAGGTAATGGCGTGAGGATGGGCTGGGAGCCCGGCCTTCGAGGCCCGAAGTCGTTCTCTGGGCTCCCAGGGGCCATTGGCCCCTGTTTATTGGAGTCCAACGGCACCCTCCCTACCGCCACTCTGTCTCAACCCTGTGTATTTTTAAAAGAATTTTTCTTTTTATTATTTTTTAATTTTAGAGAGGGGGGAAGGAGGGAGGGAGAGGGAGAGAAACATCGATGTACAACGGATACATCGATCAGTTGCCTTCTGTATGCCCCTTGACCGGGGACTGAACCTGCAGCCCAAGCATGTGCCCCAACAGGGACTCGAACCTGTGACCTCTTGATTTGCACAATGATGCTCAACCAGCTGAGCCACACCGGCTGGGGCTCAGTTCTGCAGGCTTTGATAGCACACAAGAAAATCCTGGGTGAGACGAGGTAGAGGGGAGGGGCTGGGCCTAGAAGTTAGACTCTGCTGTTTGTTGGTCGCTTCTGTGCCTCTTATCCAAAGTCCCGTCCCTGCCCCTCTGGATGTGGAGAAGCTTTCGCTTCATGGGGGAGGATGGGTGTTCCACCAGCTCCGAACTGCTTGTGGGGAAGGCACTATACGCTCCAGACACCCAGGCTTATAGCTCCTGTGAGATCTTGTTATAGATCCTGTGAGAGATCCTGTTATAGATCCCATGAGGGAAGAGCCTATGAGAGATCTGTTATGGCTCCTGAGGGAGAACTGCCACTTGGCCTGACTCTTCCTGGGTTAGGAAACTGTCAGTGGAAGTAAGACGCAATGCTCATCAGATACCCCTCAAGTTTTGCCTCTTGGGGTCTCGCTCGCTCTCACGGGCGTTCGGTCTCGCAGGCCCTGGAGGAGCCTGGAGGATGGTTGGCAAGAGCAGCCGGAGTGCCCGCCGTTTCCACAAATGTTTCCCTGCTTACGACCATTGAAACTGGTTTTCTGGTTTGTCACAGAATTCTTTTTCCATTGTGCACCTGGCATAGTGTTTCTTCTCAAAAGCCTCAGTAGCTAGTTTTCTTAAAGTGAGAAAAAGAAAGATAATTAGACTGAGTCAAAGTAGAAAAAGTTTTGAGGAGCGAGCTCCCTGTGACTGTGTAAGTCTGGTGCAGGTGGAGAGGGCGGGCTCCCGGGAGTGGCCTAGCGGCCGCTGGCCTAGGGGTCTGTCCCAGGCGACAGCAAACCGGCAGGGGCTGCGCGGTGTCAGTTCCACCATCAAAATCTCTCCTGAGGATATAGTTACATTCTTTAACAGGTTATTCTTCTTTTAATGTGGGGAGCTACAGAAAAGAACAATAGGCCTTAATCTTCCCACCCAGAGAAGTCCTGCTGATACTATTAAAAACAAAACATTTTTAAGGTTAGAAAATTCAAGCTACAGAAAAGGGAAAAATGAAAAAAAGCTCTTAACCTTCTTCCCCCACCTCTCCTGGTGGATAGTTGTTGTTAGAGTGTCTTATGTAATCCCTTGGGAAAAATTATGCATATGCTTGTATGTATGAAACTATATCTTCTTTTTAAACTCAAAAAGGATTATATGTTTTTGCACTTTGCTTTTTTCCTTCTTCCGACAACAATGATTCAGCCTGGCACGTTCTCCTCGTCAGCACACACAGATCTATCCTGTCCTTTTTCATGGCTACATAGCGGTCCTCGTCTGGACATACTAGTTTTATTGACTGAATCTCACTGATGGTCATTTTGGTTGTTTCCAGTTTTTTGCTCTTCAAAGGCCATGATGATTATACATGTATATAAATTTCTTGGGGGGGAACCTTTGCAAATAAGTTTACAGAGTAAGTCCTAGCGGTGGAACAACTAGGTCAAAGGGTCTATGTATTTTCTATTTTGACAGACGTCATCTAGCTGAAGCAATACAGGTAGAAAAATAGGCAAGCTGTTCACACCCTGTACACTGTTCTCATCTATTGTTCATTTTCCTATTAAGTCTAGTTTTTCCTCCCTGGTTTTTGTGTCTAGATAAATTAGTCTCTTGTATATGTCATTCTATGTTTTGCAGTTTTTCAACTCGGGGGCGCAAAGATACAATTTAATGTTTAATCTCATTTATCGCTCTTTTTTCATTATAACATTTGGGTTTTGTGCCACACTTTGGAAAATTTGGGGTCAAAATTCTGGCTCAGCCTCTGACCCGCTCCGGGACCTACACAGCCTGCTGCACGGGGTGGCGCGGGGAAAGCCTAGCAGGGGTGTGTGTGTGTGAGGCGCAGGTGCTTGAAGCGCGGTACGACCCAGCGCCAGACCCCACGGCGGCCTGCTGACATGTGCACCCACCGAGCAGTCTTTCAAGAAAGAAGTTTGGCTTCCTCTGTAACGCAGTTGGTCTGGAAGGGAGTGCGGTTTCCCTCATGAGAGGGCGAGCAGAGAACCAGTGACTGACATCAAGCCATTGATGGGGAAGACGACCGGAGTCAGCAGGGGCTGGTGGGTCTGGGGTGGGGGCGGTGGAGCAAATGGCGCCTTGTGCTGTTGCCGTCGGGGTCTGGGACCACTGCCTTTCCCTGGCCCAGGTGCTCTCTTGACCCTTCATCTGAAGATATTTGGCTAGAAATCTGGAGGTTATGTTCAGAGGCGAGGTCTGGACTTGGATTCTGTGAAGTAAGGGATAAAGTGATCTCTCCCTTCTGGTGGGGCACTTGAGACAATGGGATTTACTGCTGGGTCTAGGGACTGGGCGAGAGAGAGAGAGAGAGAGAGAGAGAGAGACAGAGAGAGAGAGAGAGACAGGAGGAGGGGGGGGAGGGGGGGGAGAGAGAGAGAGAGAGAGAGTGTGTGTGTGTGTGTGTAGCTGGGTGTACAGCAGGTCCCTAGGCTACAAGCCAAGTGCTCCTAAGCTCTTTTTTTACTCTGTGTGGCCTTTCTGAACTTTGCGTTTTCTTTTTGGAGAGGCACATGCCCCTTGGCCCAGGCCTGTGGGCCTGTGGCCTTGGAGGCAGGTCAGTGGCCTGCGCCCCCTGCATACTTTGCTTTCTGCTGGGAGGCGGCTTCCAGGCCAGGCAGGGAACCGCAGGCGCAGGCGCTCTTGGCGGAGAGTACCTGGGGCACAGCGTTGGCCGTGAGAGGCATTTTTTACCTTGCCAGGGGACAGCAGCGGCCTTGCTGTCATGGCCGACCGTGCAGACCCGCTCTGCTGGTGCCACAGAAACCGAGTATTTCGCTCTGGCTGACACCTGTCAGGCAGGGGAGGGACAGATGTGTTTCTGGAGCTGTTGTCCTTGGTTCATTCATTCTTTTGTTTATATAAAAAAAGATTTACAAAACCTCGCCTTATTAATGCAGAATACAACGAACAGATCAATCTACACTAGGCTCCTTGGGGTAGCTGAGGAGTAGTTTATTACAAATTTTTGTATTATTTTTAAAATAAAATTTTAATTGCTCAATAATACATGCATAAATATTGTCTCATTTTTGGAAAGGAAAACCACATTAAGGCTGAGGCCTCCCTACTCGGTTCCATCCCTACTTTCCTAGAGGTTGCCATGGCTACAGTGTATGTACATCCTCCCAAACCTTTATTCTATGCATCTACATGTAGTATTTGTGTGTATGTGCCTAACAGTGTAGTATTGTGTGCCTATGGTATGTTTAAAAACACAAGAGATAATATACAATATGGGGGGGGGACAAAAGTAGGTTTACAGAAGAAGACAAATAACACAATTATTAATAAACAATAATACAAGAGTAAACTCTGTGTTTCATGTACTCACAACTGTAAACCTACTTTTGCCTATCTCACATGTCATTCTGTGACTTGTTTTACAAATTTTTTTAAAAAATCCTCACCTGAGATTCACACAAGAATAATTTTTTATTGATTTCAGAGAGAGCAGGGAAGGGAGGGTGGAGGTGGGGGGCGGAGAGAGAGAGACTGATGTGAGAGAAAAACATCAATCGATTGCCTCCCATACACACCCCGACTGGGGATCGAACCTGCAACCTTTTTGGTGTGTGAGATGATGCTCCAGCCGCCGTAGCCACCTGGCCAGGGCTATGATTTAACAAAATATCTTGGTGATGTAGCCATATCTGCACGTAGAAGCCATCTCGTTTTTAAAAACTACTTTGTGGTTGTGTTGGGCAGAGTAATGTCCCCCTCTCCCCACAGAGGCCCACACCCGAACCTCTGGAATCTGTGCATATGTCACCTTAAGGGCAGAGAGACTTTGCAGAAGTGACTAAGGGTGAGGAGGACCGTGAGACAGATTATCAGATTATTTTGGATTATCAGGTGGGCCCCGTCTCGTCAGAGTTTTTAACTGAGGAAGAAGCCGGTAGAAGGTAGGGAAGAGAGAGGTGAGGTGGAAGGACCTGCTGTTGCTGGCTTTTGAAGGTGGAGGAGGGGACCTGAACCAAGGACTGCAGGTGACCTCTAGAAACTGGGAGTGGTCCTTAGTGTACAGCTGGTAAGAAAAGGCGCCTCTGTTTTGCACCTGCGAGGGCCTGAATTCTGTGAGCGTGGGAATGAGCAGGAAACGGATTCCTTTTCCCTTCGAGCCTCCGGAAGGAAAGAGCAGCAGATGCCTGGAATCAGTCTCACAAGGCTCACTGGACTTCTGACTTCCAGACCCGGAAAGTAATACGTTGTGTTCACTCACTAAGTTTGTGGTAATGTGTTACAGCAGCCATAGAAAGGAATACAGTGGTGTCCCATGGGGTGGCTATACCACATTTATTTAGCTGTTCCTCGCTGATGCTGGATATTTAAATTCCCAGTTTCCTTTTGTTACCCATGGTCCAGCGAGGCTGCCTTGCATACGCTTCCGTCTGCATGCGGGAAGGTGGTGTTCTGGGACAGTGTTTCCTAACAGTATTTTTTTTGTAATCTCCAGTAAGAAATATATTTTTTTTTTGTAGTGACCCAGTGTACACACCCACATACAAGATTTACATAAAAAATTCAAGAATCCTGCTTGTCTTTACTATGTGTTAGTTACACTCTGGTATTTTCTGCGTGACTCTGTTTCATTCAAAATCAGGGCTGGCTGCTAGACACCAACCTTTTTTCACAGTCCACAAAAACATCCCAATGTCTAGTTTAAAGAGCACCGCCTGACTAGGTTGTCGTGGGGTAAGGCTGGGTGCACACGGGTCTGAGCATCAGCCCAGTGAGGACACCAAAATATGATGAGTTCATATTGGCATACTTTATGGTTCTGCAAACAGAAAATCTAGAAATAAGCTATTTTAGCACATGTTTTAAGATTTACTATTTAAAAAATTAATTTTTAAAACTTTATTTTGAATTAACTATGGATTCCCAGGAAGTTGCCAAGGTCCTACAGAGAGGTCCTGTGTAAGGTCCCCCCGATGGTCGCAGCTTGCGTAATTAGAGCACAGCGTCAAAACCGGACACGGGCCTTGGAACGGTGGGTGTGTATAATTCTGTCCCGTCATCAGCTGCACGGATTTGTGTGAAAGCCTCGGCAGCAGGCCCTGCCCTGAAGCTCCCCCTCTTGCTCCTCCTGCGTAGCCACACCCATCCCCCTCCTCCTCCCCTCAACCATCTCTAGCCTTGGGCAACTACCAGTCTGTTTCCCGTCTCTATAATTGTGTCCTTCTGAAACTGTTATGCAAATAGACTCTCACAGTGTGTGACCTTTTGAGACGGGCCTCCTTCTTGCAACATAATGCCCTAGAGACCCTGAGTGTGTCCTTGCTGTGCGTGCGATAGAGTCCCTTCCTTTGCACTGACAAGTTGAGTTCTGTGCTATGGGCATGTCCCGCTTTAACTGTTCATCCGTTAAGAGAAGCTTTGGTTGTTTCCAATATTTGGCTATTATCAATAAAGCTGCTATAAACAAGCATTTCGAAGTGTTGTATGGATACGTGTTTTTACTTCTGCATTGAAATAAATATTGTATTTCTGCATTGAAATAAAAACTCTATCCACAGAACATTTATACATGCTTGTCTAAGTGATTGATGGGTCAAATGTCATTGCTGGATCGTATAATAAATACATTTTTGGTTTTATAAGAAACTGACAAACTTCTTTCCAGAGTGGCTATCCCGTTTCATGTCCCCATGAAACATGAATGAGAGGTACAATTTCTCTACACCCTTGTCAGCATTTGGCAATGTCACTATTTACTGTTCTAGCAGACGGCGTGATAGCTCCGTGTGGTCTTGACTTGCCTTTCCCTCATTGCTGATGATGCTGAACGTCTTCTCATGTGCTTATTTGTCATCTGTATATCCTTTTTGGTAAAATGTCTCTGTGTCTGTTTTTGGGGGGTAATTCTTTTGGTTTTGTTTTTTAATTTTATTTTTTAATTAGTTTACATTCAATATCATTTTGTACTGGTTTCAGTTGTACCGCATCGTGGTTAGACAGTCGTGTACTTTCCAAAGTGCTCCCCTCCCGTGTTTGCAGTACCCCCTGCCCCACACGTAGCTGTGACAGTGTTGGCGACTCTGTTCCCTACGCTGCACTTTGCCGCCCCGCCCCATGGTGACCTGCCGATCTGTTCTTGCTCCTCTCCCACCTTTTCACCCCGCCCCGGGGGCCCCTCCCCTCCGGCCACCATCGGCCTCTTCCCTCGCGTCTGTGAGTCTGGTTCGACCTTAGTCTGGGGGAGGCGTGGTCGGGAGGCGCGCCCTGCCCTGGCGCCCTCTGGTCCGGACGGACACGAGAGCTGGGACGTCCGGCTCGGAGGTGGACGCCGGGGCTGAGCCCGCGGAGACCTGCGCCGGCGCTCGTGTGCCCGTTTCCCTAGACTTCTTTTCTGCCGATTTCATGAGCAAACCGAGATCCTACTCTTGTCCTCTGCGTTCGTCTGGGGCTACCTGTCTTTTGATAGGTTTTTGGAGTTTGTATTTACTCTTTTTAAGAATTACCTGTGTGTGGCCTTTGCCCTTTAAAAAAATGCATCTTTAATTATACAAATTAATCTGTGTCTTACTGTTCTTCCCCATATTTTTTTTTTAAGAGGAGAATGAAAAGTAAGGTTTAGGTCCCCTTTGAACATCATCCCACTTCTTAACAGTTCTTAACACTATTTCTCCATGAGCTCTCAGATGGCCTGGGCGGTTTGGCTGGTCCGGGCGCCCTTGTGGTCGCCTGGCAGGACGGCGGTGATCTGGGTGGTCTGGGCGGCCTGGGCTGCGTGGGCTTCGCTCTCCTTCGCTGATTGCTCCCTTGGGCCGCTCCTAGACGCCCCGTGGGAGAGCTGAGAGGGTCTGTAGGGCAGCACAAGGCTTATTCAAGCTTGTGCTTTGTCCAGTTCTGCTGCCCCAGTGGCCAAAGCTCGCCACCCAGCTCAGCCGCGGGTCAGTGTGGACCTGTGTCACAAAGAGTGAACATTAAGCAAGTGTGGGCAATGGAGGCGCTGATGCGATCCCTCCACCACAAAAGGTAGTTTTTACTAGTTTGGTGTGATTGTGTGTGTGTATGTGTGTGTGTGTGAACATGAATGTTATGCTGTTGGATATGCTTCTGCATCTTGCTATTTCCACCCAGTGATATCTTTTTTTGGTGATCTATTTCTTTTAACTGCTATAAGATTTCATAGTATGAATGTATAGCACATTTTATGGAGCTATTTCTGTGATGAATAAACATTTAGGTTGTTTCCAATGTTTTCCTCTATTACTGTACTTCGTAGTCTGAGATATACCTTTTTCTCATTTTAATGTCTCTGAAAGTCTTGATATCTTACAATGATTTCATAGTGGTATTCTTTTATTGGCACATAAAATAATGATGCATCTTGTAATCAGTGCTCTTAGATTGATGAAGTGTGGTATAAACATTGCTTAGATTGAACTTCAAATCAGTTGTCACCATCTACGCTCTCAGCTGTTGCCCTTATCTTTGCCGTGAATTGGTGCATTGTTAGACTCTTTTATGTCTTGCCAACCTAATAGAAGTGAAATAACATCTCACTGCAGTTTAAATGTATTTCCCTATTACTAGTAAGGTTAAATAAACATCGCCTCATGTTTATTGGCCATTTATGTTTCCTTTCTGTGAATCACCTGTTTAAATCTGTTGCCTATTTTTTTAATAGGATTGTCTTTTTCTTATTGATTTGTAGGAATTCTTTATAATTATAGATTCTGATCTTTCATTCATGCGTTGCCAGTATCTTCTTCCAGTGTAAAGTTTATCTTTTTCCTTTATATACAGAGTTCTTTATTATACAGATAATTTAAATGTTAATGGAGCTGCATTTTTAAAAGTGGCCTTTTCTTTTTCTTTTTTTAATTTGTTTGGGCTTTTTGTGTCTTTAAAGATCCTCCAGTATCACACTCTTACTGCTGGTAGTGGCAGGTACTATTTCTTGAGCAGTTACTATGTGCCAGGCCCTGTTCTAAGTGTTTTACATGTATTAACTCATAGTTATTATGAACCCTATTCTACACCAAGGAAACTCGGGTCAACTAGCCTGTGGCAGGTTGAATGATGCCCCCTCCCTCCCACAAAGACAGTCACATCCTAATCTTTGGAAACTGCCAGTATTGTCTTATATGACAAAAGGGTGACCATTACTTTCTATGGCAAATGATGTGATTAAGTTAAGGATCTTGAGGTGGGGAGGGTATCCTGGTGCTGGGTGTGCCCTAAATGCCACCATGGTGTCCTCATGAGAGGGACACAGATGGGGACACCATGCAGAAGAAGAGAAGGCAATGGGACCAGACAGGTAGAGACTAGAGTGATGCAGCCACCAGCCACGGATGACAGCAGCCCCCCGGAACTGGAAGGAGCAAGGGACAGATAACATATTTTTATGTTATTGTCTATGTGGTTTTTCTCTTTAATGGATTACCTGGCTATCCAATTTTTCTATTGGGTTATCTTTTTTCCTAGGAGATCTTAATGGAGGCTAGGTAGTTTGTTCTCTGTGTGATAAACGTCCTCTCCAGTATATGGCATGACTTTTTGTGTTTATTTTGTTTTTGCTTTCACACTTTCACGTTTTTATTTAGTCAAGTTTATCCTTTTTAATTTATGTATCTATCTGGTCGTGATTCGTTTAAGAAGACTTTATCTTCACATTTGCTTCCAAAAGTTTGACAATTTTGGGGGAATATTTAGATCTCTCATTTCTCTGGAATTTATATTTGAGAATAGTATCTAGGAACATAATTTTATTTTTCCCCCAAGTGGAGAATCAGTTGACTGAATACCATTACTAAAATGCCCAGCCTTCTCCCGCCGATCGGAAGTGCTTCTGTACACGTGTGCAACTATGTCTGAGCTCTCAGCCATGTTCCTCTGGTCTAGCCTTGCCCGAGCGTACACGGTATTCGTTCCTTAGTTGTGTGTGTGGAGATACTTGAAACGCGTGTGAGACTTGTTCACTTAACAGTCAGCGGGTCTGACTGTTCCTTAACAGGGTCCTTTCCTTCCATAGACACATATTTTATCATCAGTTGTGGGAGATGCTTAACATTTATTTTTCTTTCCTTCATTATTTCCCTCACTTATTTGCTTACATAGTTTCTCTTTCTACTCCTTGGCGCCCTCTTTAGATGTGTCCTTTCTGTACCTTAGCCCTTTAATTAAGTCTTTTTAATATCAACACTTCAATTTTTATTAAGATTGGCGCGATGGGAATGTAATGTACAGCGTGGTGACTGTAGTGTAGTTAACAATACCGTGTTGGTATTTGGAAATTGCTGAGAGTAGATCTTAAAAATTCTTGTCACAAGAAAAATTTTTGTAAATACGTATGGTGATGAATGTTAACTAGACTAATTGTGGTGATCATTTTGTAATATATACAACTATTGAGTCATTGTGTTGCACATCTGAAACTAATATAAAGTTAAGATCAATTATACCTAAATTAAAAGAGGTGCTTTCCAGAGCTTATTGTTTTTATTTAATGAGAGTGCTGTCTTTATATTTTTCTGAGAACATAAAATATTCTTTTGATAAAAAAACTCCTGTCCTAATCGCTCTACTAACTCTATTTCCTTTGAATCAGCTCTCCTGTTTGCTAACTTTGTTCTCATGTTGCTGATGTTTGTGACCCACCGTTGCGCACGTGTCTTTAGCTGAGGGTCCCCGAGGGTCTGTCTGCTGCTTGCACAGTGCATGTGTAGAAACGAGTGGCAAACACCGCTGCTGCTACTGAGGAGGATACCTTGGGGGCTGATCTGCTGGGCATGGGTGAGCCCTGTTTCCTTCCCACCGGTGTGTGTCTGGGATGGCACCTGCCGCTCTTACCTGAGCACCCGCGTCACTGCTTCTCCCTGGACGCGGACATCTCCATGCTGATGCCCGGCCCGCTGGGGCTGGCAGCGGGCTGGGCAGGGCTGTATCTGTTTCCCTGTGGTGATGTCCTTGTTAGTCACCACGGAGCCGGGCTTTCTTGGGCCCTGGGTTTCTACCACGAGCATGAAACACCTGTTTTGCCACTGTTCTTTCTTTCTTTCTTTTTTTTCTGATGAGGTGCACCTGAATTGTTTTTCATTCTAGCCAAAGGCACCCTTCTGCAGTTTTTCAGGTCTCTTTCTTTCTGTCTCTCTTTTTTGTCTTTTATGGATTCCTCATATTTTTGTGGCCAACAAGAGTTTCCTTTCTTGTTCTGAACACAAGTGTATATTTATTATTAAGGATTTTGCTACTATTTTTATGGATTTGTTGCAGAAGAGGAAGACAGTGGCTTTGATTTAGTTTATCATCTTGAAGCTGAAACTTCAGTTTTTTCTCTTTTCTTCCTTTCCTTTTTGGAATTTCGAAATGAATTTTTTGCTTACTGAAAAAAAAAAAAACCAGAAAATTATATCCATTGTCCAGAACCACATTTTAGTAAAGAATAGATTATAGTTTATGGTATATACCTGTTTATTTGCACTTTAAAAAAAATAACTCACTGCTCCGCTTTATATTATTTAGAGTAGGAAATATGGTAATCGTTTAGTCTGGGTCTAACTTAAAAATGTGTGTTTACTATATAGAAAAGTATAGAGAAGTATATTGCAAACACTGGTATACTATCATCTATTATTTACCACTCTGCTCCATCAAATGTCACTATCTAGCCATGTTTTCTTTAGATTAAAAAATAATAGGCAAGATATTACAGATAGAGTTGAAGTCTCTTACATGCCCCTCCCTTCCCCTGTTCTCTTCGCTCCCACTCTTGAGCTAACCCCTCATGGATTTTTGGGCTGTCTTTACTGTGTGTGTTTTGGTATTATCATTACACAGGAACATAGCAACGAGCAATGGATAGTATATTTTCTATGTTTTAAAAACTCCAGGTAAATGACATTGTATTATGCATAGCTTTATGTTATTTGCTTTTTTAACTCAGCCTTATGTTTTTGAGATTTGCTCATGTTAATTCTTGTCGCTCTCACTCATCCTTTAACATTCCTCTTTGTGACTAACCAGTTCACTCATCTGTTCTCTTGCTGTTGTGAGTCGTTTCGGTTTTTTCCAATTCGTTATATTACAAACAGTGGTGCTGTGAACATCCCTTTTTTTTCCCCCCCCAGTAAGTCTAAATCCTGGAGGGGTACAGCATTGTGCGGATTCTGTGTCCAACGGCCTTGGCAGGAAGGTTGCTTGGGGACTGGGCCCGAGCCATCCAGTGTTTCCATGAGCGCTGGGCGCCTCTCCTGGGATGAGCCTGGTTTTTCCTTGTTTGCCACCAGGAGTCACTGTGTTGTTCTTTGCTTCGTGCGCCTGAGCGTATCTCTTGGCTGGATAGAGCTCAGTTTCATGGCGAGCGTGAACAGCTTCCGTTTTAGGAAGGGCTGTGGGCTCCCTCTGGTTCCGGACACGCCGCTTCTTGGCCGCAAGCACGACCTCGGCCCGCAGCCCTCCAGTCGGGTTTAGCCTCAGACGGGCCTGTTCCCGCAGCCTCCCCTGGTCCCAAGATGGCAGAAAACCCCGCGAACGTTCTTTAACTGTCTGCCTTTGAACATGAGTACTAGAGAGTCTCAAGCGTATATACTTAAAAATGTAACTGCTGGATTACAGGATATACAACACATCTTTAACTTAATTAGATCTTGTGGAATTGCTCTCCAAAATGGTGGTGCCAATTTGCACTTCAACTAGACGTGTGTGAGACCCTGTTTCCCCAGGAGCTCATCAACACCAGGCGCTGTAGGACTTGTTAATTATTGCCACTCTTACGACGGTGGAATTACAGTGCGGTGTAAACTTAAATAGCATTTTGCTGACTATTAATGTAATTAAGTAACCTTTCTTTTTTTATTGGCCATCAGGTTTCACTTCTGTGATTTCCATGTTCATATCTCTGCCCGCTTTTTATGGGATTATCTTCTTCTTGCAGCTCTCACTCATTCCTTTTAAGTCTGTTCTGTGACTAGACCGCAATACGTTGTTATAAACAATAAACAGCTCGCCTCAGACTGCGGCTTGTCTTTTTGCTTTGCTTATGGTATCTTTGATGTCTAGACACTTAAAAATTATTTTAAAACTAGATAATGTAGTCATGTGAAGAGTACGAGCGAAGTGATTTTCTTTCACTCTTGTCGCTCAGCTGCCCGGGCCTTCCACACCATTCCTCCTACGCGCCCTCCCTGTGTTCCTTTGCGCGCATGCAAGTGAGAACAGTGAGGCCAAGAACAGCCAAGACAGCCTGGGTGCTGGGAGACGGTAGGGCTGACCTGAATCAGGTAAGGCTTTTTATAAAGCTATAGAAACTAGAACATGGTTGCATTGCTGCAGGGATGAGTAAAAACACCAGTGGAACTGAGTAGAAAGCCCAGAGACAGATCCACTTATACATACGGGAGCCAGACATATGCCCCAGAGTTAGCATTAAAAAAAAAAATCAGGGAGAAAACATATGCAGTCAATTAGTCGTTCTAAGACAATTAACTATCCATATTAAAATAAGATAAAATTAGAGCAAAACTATGTAAAACATTTAGAAGAAAACATAAAAGATCATAAAACTCAGAGTAAGAAAGATTTCTCAAACAAGTAACTAAAAACACAGACCATAAAGGAAAAGATAAAGTTTACATTTTATATGCAGAGGGCCTGACGGGCCCTGCCAGTGTGGCTCGGTCATGGGAGCATCGTCCGGTACACCCGAAGGGCTGTGCGTTCAATTTCTGATCAGGGCAACGTTTCTCTCTTTCTCCCTCCACTTCTCTCCTCTCTCTTCCTTCCTTCTCTCCCTCCCTTCTCTTTCTCTAAAATCAATAAAAACATATCCTCAGGAGAGGATTAAAGAAAAATCATGAATGGCTGTTGCATTTTATCAAGTGCTTTTTTTGTATCCACTGAGGCGATCACAGATTTTTCTTCTTTAATGCAGCAACACAGTGAATTGCGCCAGTGGACTAGAATTTATCTGCACTTGTATTACTGGGTTATGCTCTTCTTGGCCGTGATGTATTATCTTCAAAGATCTGATATGCTGGAGTTTTATTCAGATTTTTTCTTTTGTTCATGAAATTGGCCCATAATTTTCATTTCTTTTACTGTTCTCATCTGGCATTTGCTTTAAGAGGTTACTGGCATCATAAAATGAATTGAGGAGCTTTTCCTTCTTTTCTATTTTTCTCAGGCCCTTTTGTCTGAGACAGAATTGCCTCTTAAACTGTCTGGGCCTGGTGTTTGGGTTTTGTTTTTGTGAGTAGATTAACTATTGATTTGCTTTCTTTTATAGGTTTATTCAGGTTTTCCATTTCTTCTTGAATTCATTTCGGCCAACCATTATTCTAGGAAATGGTTCTTTTCACTTAAGTTTTCATGTGGATTGCATGAAGTTGTTCATAGCAATTCGTTATGTTCAAAAAATTCTCCGCTAAACCTGCGATAACTATGTCTTCTCTTTCATTCCCAATGTTGTTTCTACTCTCTCTCCTGATCAGTCTTGCTGTGGGTTTGCTGTTATTAGTTTTTACAAACAACTAGCTTTTGGTTTCATTAATCCTTTTTATAATTTGTTTTCTATTTTAAACATTTCTGCTCTTACCCTATTTTTGCCTTCTGTTTTCTTTGGGTTGTCTCTGTTCTTTTTGTAATTTGAGTTGAATGTTCAGATCGCTGATGTTATCCTTTTATTCTTTTTTAAGGTAGGCATTTTATTCTAATGTATAGATTTCCCTCTCTCTCACTTTATGTGTATCACACAAGGTCTGAGATATACATCTAATATGTACCAAATAATGTATTATAGATGTATTACTAATAACTTAATTTGAAATATTTTCTAATTTATATTATGGCTTCCTTTTTGATTTATGAATTATTTAAAATCACGCATTTAAATCTCCAAATGTATGAAGAGTCTTTGGTTATTTTTTGTTATTGATTTCTGTTTTATTGCATTGTGATCAGAGAACATGTTTTCTGACTATGATTCTGTGGAATTGAAAACAGTTTGTGGTGGCATTGTAACTAGTACATGGTTAGTTTTTATTTTGGTTTCGTGTGAGTTGAAAAGATGTGTTTTCTCTGTTGTGGGGTTCCATGCATCTATGGATTAAGTTTATATATTGTGTGGTTCAATTTTTTTATATCCTTATCAATTTTTATTTGCTCAAGACAGTTATTGAGAGAGCTATTTTACCATCTCCTGACATGATGGTAGATTTGTCAGTTCCTCCTTGTAACACTATCAAGTTTATTTTATACATTTGGTGGCTGTGTTTTTAGAATTTGTTTTATCTGCCTGATGAATGGCCACTTTTTTTAAGCAGTGACTCTCTTTATCCCTGGTGATTGCCTTAAAATATGTTGTCAGGTATCAATATGACCAGAAGAGTTTAAAAAAAAAGAAGTTTTGCATTTGGGTTGTATTTCCAATCCATTGTTTAACAGTTTTTTAGTTATGTATTTTTATTGAGATATAATTCACATAACCATAAAACCCACCCTTTCGAAGTGCAGAGTTAAATGACTTATGGTTTATCCGCCCAGCTGTGCGACCGTTGTCACCGTCTGTTTCCAGAACATCTTTATCAGCCCCAGAGGAACTCTGTGCCCGTAGCTCTCAGTCTCCATGTCTTCTGCCCGAGCGCCTGGCAGATCTACATCCTGTACTAAGAAATTGCTTCTTCTGGACATTTCGTATAAATGGAATCATACAATATACGACCTTTGTGTCTGACTTCCTTCGCTCAGCTCAGCGGGTTTTCAAGGTTCAGCCGGCTTGCAGCCTGTGAGGGCGCTTCGTTCCTCTTCAGGACTGACTGACACGCCATTGTCTGGGTCTGTCAGGTACGGGGTTTACCCCTTCATCAACTGATGGACGTTTGGGTTGTCCAATCCATTATTTCTGTCTGTGAATACGCTTGTGTCTTCCAAGTTTTCTTACGAAAATATAGAGCAAAATTACATTCTAAAATTTAATCTAACAATCTGCCTTTTAACTGCTTAGTTTCTTCTGTGGTGATTATCATCAATGAGATTTATTTCTAGTTATTTCTATTTATCATGCTATTTGTTATTTCTTTGTTATTTCTATTTATCATGTTATTTGTTTGCTACTTGTTTTCCTTCCTTTCTTTGTTGACATCTATTGGATCGATATAGCGCTTTATTATTTTTTTCCGTGCATTAATTCCCTTTTACTCCCTCTATAGCTTTGGAAATCTTACATTCAATTTCAAAACCAAAAAATGGTTTTCTTCCTCCCGAACAACAAAAGGGCCTTAGAATATTCTAACTTTGATTACTCCTCTCTCATTTTATGTATAATTGTTGTCATGCTGTTAAATTCCACTTTAATTTTGTCTCTCTGGCTGGTAGCTCTTCCTGTTTTACTTATTTAGATGTATATACTTTCTTAAAAAGTCAGTTTCTTGAATTCCCTTCGTTTCTTCTCAGTTTAATTTCGGTCTTCTGGAAGTGCATACTTGAGCAGTTTTTCTGGTGATAATTCTAGGTTTACTGTTACTTTCCCTAAGCGGTGTGAGGATATTATGCCATATTTTCTGTGTTTTCCTATTGCTGGCAAGAAGTCTGTCAGTTTGATTGCTGCTCCTTCATAGGTCAAGTGTCTTTTTTCTTTGGTGACCTGCTCTTTCATTGTGAATTTATTTTAATTTTTCTTGCTCCACACTCATTCCCCGAGTCTGTTGACTCATGTATTTCATCACTTCTCAGCCATTATTGCTGAATGTGCCCTTGTCCAAACTCATGGTTCTTTACTTGGGCCTCCTATTAGATATGTGCTGATAATTTCACCCCGTCTACTATATTTTAAAAATCTCTGCTTTCTATTTTCCATCTCTATGTTCCATTCAGAGCAGTTGTACTGCTTTAGTTCTCAATTCTAATTTTTTGTTTAATGTACTTGTTGAAATTTCCATTTCGATTTCTGTATTTTTCACTTACAGAAGTTCCACGTGACCATTGTCCTCTGTGCCTGTTCTTTTTTTCACAGCCAATTTTTCCTCTTATGATTTTAATCATTTTAACATGTTTTCTGTCAGACAATGTGAGCATCTGAAGTTTTGGGCACATGTTTCTTACATGTGCTGACTGTTGCTCATGGTAGGTTTTTGCCTCATGTAGTTGAGTAATTTATTTTCTTTTGTCCTCACATTAAACATAATTTTATCTTCGAGTACCCTGTATGGCCTGGGTTTAGGGCATGGCCCTCAAGAGCATTATGATTACTTTTTTAATTCTCACCCGAGGACAACTTTTCATTGCCTTCCGAGAGAGGAAGGGAGGGAGGGAAACATCCATGTGAGAGAGAAGGATCAATTGGTTGCCTCCTGCTCATGCCCAGACCAGGGATCGAGGATCAAACCTGCAACCTAGGTATGTGTCCTGACCGGGAACCGAACCTGTGAACTTCCGGTTCTGGGACGAAGCTCCAGTCAGCTGAGCCACACTGGCCAGGGCAAGAGTGGTTTTGTATTTGCTTCTGCTGGGTGCCCCAGGGGGACCACAGGTCAAGCACCCATTTCTGTGCCTGTTCTCGCTTTGGGGGTCCTGAACCACGAGGACAGTATACATTTGAAGGCCAGATCAACATATGCAGTGGGTCTATGGTTATGAATTCCAAAGGGAGGCTTTTTCCATCTAGCCAATGGCTCCGCTTTCCTCTAGAACCCTCCTCTTCTTGAGGATGCATCCCTTTGAATGTCTCTGCACTATTCAAGAGTCTCAGCTTATAATCCTTCCCGTGGCTTTGGGCTGAATTGAAGTGGCAATAGTAGGGCCTTTGTCTTGTTCCCTAACAGAAAGGGAGCACTTTCCACGCTTTTCCAGGAAGAACGTTTGCTGCGGATCTTCATCTCCAATGATTAAAAGAAGTCTCTTTCTGCTTCTGCTTTGCAAAGGGCAAACTATAAATGTGAATGAACTTAGAATTTTTCAGTGCCTCCGCCATCTCTTGAAATGCTCATATGTTTTCCTCCTTTAATCTGACAATATGGTAAATTACATTAATTATTTTTTTGTAATGTTAAATCAACTTTGCTTTTCTGGGATTATTCCACCTTGGCCACAATGCATTATCTTTTCTTTAAGTTGCTGTATTTGGTTCGCTGATATCTTATGTAGGGTTTTGATATCTTTATTTTGAGTAAAAGAGGCTTATAATTTTCCCTTTCTCGATCTCTTTTATTCCAGCATCACAAACTGAGTTGGGAAATTTTTTTTCTTTTTTTCTGTTCTCTGGAAGAGTCTGTGCAAGACTGGTGTTATATTTTCTTAAACATTGATAGAATTCGCTGGCGATACCATCTGGGCCTGGATGTTTTAAAATTTAAAAACATTGAGATAATTGTAAGATAAATGCCATTGTAAGAAATAATGTAGAGAGGTCCCATGTACCCCTTAGCCAGTTTCCTCTGAAGGTAGTATCTTGCAAAACTATAGTAACAATATCACAACCAGAATATTGACGTTGATGCAATCAAGATACAGAACACGTCCATCACCACAAATTGATTCATATGAAATATGCTGTCAGAGTAGAGCCCTAGGGATGCCCTCGACCACTAGAAAGACGATCACGTGGGTCCTAGAGCAAATTAAGCCTGAAACATCACCAGAGGCAAAAATGACAAAGGCTGAAGCTGTCCTACTTCATGCACATCCTGAGAAGGCAGCATTTTGTTTTTGAAAAGACAATATTGCTGAGAAAAATAAGAGGCAGCAGAAAAAAAGAAAAGCCAAATATGAGGTGACTTCGCGTCCATAAAAGAAGCCGTAGGCATGAGTCTACAGGAGCTGAGCAGGGCTGTTGGGGACAGGGCATTGGGGACATCACTCATTCATAGGGTCCCCAGGAGTCAGAGCCAACTCAACAATAACAAGAGATTTCACGTGTTGTCCTTTTATAGCTACGTCCAGTTTCTTCCCATCCTCATACCCCTTTGTAACCCCTGGTACCCATTAACCTGGTCTCCATTTCTCTAACTTTGTTGTTTTGGGAATGTTATGGTCCATAAGTGGAATCGCATATGTAGCGCTCAACCTTTTGGCATTGACCTTTTCACTCAGTGTAACTCTTTGGAGATTTATTCCAGGGCGTTGTGTGTGTCCATAGTTCATTCCATGGTATGGACGGACCACAGCCTGTTCAACCAGTCACCCTTTGAAGAACATCTGAGTTATTTCCAGTTCTGGTCAGTTGTGAAAAAAGCTGCTATAAACCCTTGTAGATAGGTTTTTGTGTGAATTACTGTGGGATAAATGCTCAGGAGTACAATTTTTGGGTCATATGGTAGATGAATGCTGATTTTTTTTACAAAAACTACTCCGCTGCTTTCCATTGTAGCTGTTCATTTTACATTCTCGTGCGCAGTGTTCAAGGATCCAGCTTTTCTGCGTTCTCAGCAGCATTTGGTGTCATTTTTAAACAAATTTAGCAGAGTAGTGTTTTAACAATTCCGATAAATTATAATGATATTTTATTGTGGCTTCACGTTGCATTTCCCTGATGGCTAATGATGTCGAACATCTTTTCATGTACTTGTTTACTACCCTGTTCATCTGTGTTAGTGAAATGTCCTTTTTAGAATTTTAGAATTCATATCTTTTGTCCCTTTTCTAATTATATTGCTTGCTATGTTACTGTTGATTTGGGATGTTTTTTGGAGCTTCTAAATATTAGCCCCTTGTTGGATAAGTGGTTTGCAAATATTTTCTCTTGGTCTATAGCTTGTCTTTTCATTTTCTTTTTAACAGGATCCATCACAGAGCAAACATTGTTAGTTTTGGTGAACCTTATCAAATTTTCCTTTATGGATCATGCTTTTCGTGTCAAGCCTAAAAACCTGAAATCTTTTCCTAGGTCCTGAAGATTTTCTACTATTTTTCTAAACATTTTATAGTTTTATCTTTTACATTGAAGTCCTTGACCTATTTTGAGTTAATTTCTCTTTAAGATGTGAGATGTAGCTGGGGCTCTATGTATGTATTTATGTACTTCCTTATTTATTTGTTTCTGGATACCCATTGCTCTAGCACCATTTGTTGAAAAGGCTCTTTCCCTCATTGAATGGCTTTTGTACTTTTGTCAAAAATCAACAGTGAGAGCGCTCCCCGTTATTTTGCCTCATTTCCGTTTTACACCAGGCCAGGTCCAATCAGGAGACCAAGTCTGTATCAATTTGAATAGCAGATACTTAGAGGAAGAATTCCTAACTCGTATCAAGTAGTTAACTACCAAAAGAGATTTGGCAGGATTCTACAGGGTCCAGAAGTAAGTGCAAAAGAGCTGCTAATACCCCTGTGCAGGAGAAGAGCAGACAACGAAAGAATCAAGGACTTGAGATCGGACACGAAGGCTGAGATTCATACGCTCCCAGGACAGCGCGGGTGCGAGAGGGACACACGGTCTGCCAGAGCTGCAGAACCTCGCCAGAAAGAGCCAGCCACAGTTGTTTGCCAGATGGGAGCCATTGCCCGGCGGTGTGGCTGGAGCTGCTGCCCAAGTGTTTGCCAGGCTGTGAGCGCGGTCTGAGGGCTCCGGCCAGACCGCCACACGGCGCCTTCCAGGTGAGGAGCACATGGCCTGGGGGGCCTCGAGGATGCAGCTGGGCGTGGGCGAGGAGGGCCCCGGGCTGAGCACTAACAGGTCTCCCGCACCCAGGGCTCTGGCTCCCAGCTTCATGAAAAGGAAGGGGCAAGGGGCTCCATAAGGAAAGTGCCTTCTTGCCACTGCTGACTCCCAGTGGCCCCCAGAGTCCTCGGCACACCAAGCTTTACCCTGAGCCGGCTGGCACAGAAGAAGGGTTCACAGAACTGAAGCGCCAGTGTCACAGTGCGGGGGACAGAGGGGTGGGTTTGGAGTTGAGAAATAGTAAACTGATGACTGGCACACCGATCTCAAGAGAAAGTGTGTTAGGGTTCTCCAGAGACACAGCACCAACAGGGTGTATGTATGAAGGTAAGTAGCTATCTGGCTATCTTTATCTATCTATCTATCTATCTATCTATCTATCTATCTATCTATCTGTCATCTGTTTGACTGTCCATCCATCCATCCATCCATCCATCCTACCTACCTACCTACCTACCTACCTACCTACCAGAAACTGGCTCATGGGATCATGGAGGCTGGCAGGCTGGGGACCCAGGGAAGAGTTTGAATCCAAAGTCTGTCTGCCAGAAAAAGTCCCTCCTCCCAGGGAGCTCACTCTTTTGCTATTCAGGCCTTCAACTGCTTGGGTGAGGCCCACCCACACTATGGAGAGTAATCTGCTTCACTCAAAGTCCTCCAATGTAAATGTTAATCTTATCTAAAAATTATGTTCACAGAAATACGTAGAATAATGTTTGACCAAGTATCTTGGCACTGTGGCCCAGCCAGGTTGACACATAAAATTCACCGTCATGTGAGGCGTTCAGTCTTTCAACATTAAATAGGATGTTAGTGCTAAGTGTTTTGTGGGTGATCTTTATCAGGTTGAGGAGGCTCCTTTCTGTTCCTACTTTGCTGAGAGGTTTTCTTTAAAATCATGATTGGGTGTGGGATTTTATCAAATTCTTTTTCTGCTTCTTTTGACATAATCACAGGGTTTTTCTATTTTATTTTCCCCTTTGTTAATATGGTAAGTTACGTTGATTGATTTTGAAATGCTAAGCCAATCTTGCATTTTAGGATAAATCCTACTTGGTCATGATGTATTATTCCATTTAGATAGTATTGGATTGAAACTGTTAAACTGTTGTAAAGGCAATTAGTATTTATGTTCTTTTTCTTGAAAGATATTGGTCTGTGTTATTTTTTTCTTGTAATATATTTTTTCTGGTCCAATTTTGGTATCTAAGTAATGTTTGCCTCAAAAAGTGAGTTGGGAAGTATTCTCTTCTTTTTTTCTGGAGGATTTTTGTAGAATTGGTACTATTTATTTCTTAAATATTTGGCGGAACTCACCAATGAAACCATCTGGCCTAGAGTTTTCTTTGTGGAAAGGTTTTCAATTATGGATGAGTTTTCTTCAAAAGATGTGCAGCTCTACAGGCTGTCTATTTCTTCTTGAGTGAGCTTCAGGGTTTGTTCTTTCAGAAACCGAGAGCGTGAATGGGGAGACACAAACATTAGTTTACGAGGCAGACCCCCCCAAAACTGGAATTACCTTCTGGAGGGAGGGCCCCCTGTTGCACAGGCTTCCCCCGCTAGGTGAGTGTTCTAGGAACCCATCTGCATCAGTGTGCCAGCTGGCGTTGTTGTGAGAGGCTGCGTTCAGCTTCAGTGAATTTTTTCTGAAGACTCTTTCAGTGCACCTGCCCATGTCCTGATGGGTGATTTACGAGTGCACCTGTCCACACTGTGCTGACTATTCAGCAGTTTGTGACCCAAAATGGCGTGACTCCGTGCCCCACTCTCCCTATTCAGCCGATCTTGCTATCTTGCCTTGAATGACTTTTTTCCCCCCTGGATGAAAAATGTCCTCAAAGGGAAACATTTTGCTGATGTGGAAGAGGTGAAACAAAAAACAGCAGAAGCACTAAAAGGCATCAAAATTGACGAGTTAAAAAATTGTTTTGAGCAGTGGAAAAAATGTCTCAAAAAGTGTATTGTATCAAACAGAGAGAACTTTGAAGGTGACTGAAGTTTAAACATGTAGGAATGAATGCATAATTTTCTATAAATAAATTCTGGGTTTTTTTTGTTCCCACCTCACATATTGATACTTCCAATTCTACTTAAATGATAGGTTTTTAATGATCTTTTTTTGAGTTCATACATATATCTCCTTTCTTGCGTGTTAACATAGACCCTGTGGTAGAATTTAACGTTACTCACTGACAGTTTGTGTTCAGCTCCACGTGGGCATCGGAGGGACGGAACTTTCTGGTCCTCCTGTGGTTGGATTTTCCTAAAGGACAGTTCTGACTAATGAGTTGTGACAAGAATTAGCATTGTTTTCACTGCCAGGCTAGGTCACTTAATTGTTGATTCTGACTTAAATTCTCTTTCCCCATCCTCCACGACCGTGGAAACGTATTGTGATGCGGTTTTTACGGGCCTGGGTCTGCGAGCAATCGTAACGCACAGAGCCTGCCGACTGGCTGGGGGTGAAGTGTGTGTGAGGGTGAACCTTTGTTGTTCAGGCCACTGAGAATCTGAAGGTGATTTCTACCACAGCAAAACCTTCTGTCTTAATTGATGCCATTTCTTATTTGCTCTAGTCTGCGAGGCCCCCGCCTTCTGTGGGAGAGGGCCTCCTACTCTCAGGGTCCCCGTGACAAGGTCCTGGCCATCTCCCTGCGAGGCCGCGGGGATGGAAGCCTGCGGAAGCCTGGGTTGGCCAGTGGCCCAGGGACATGGCAGCCTCATGGCCCTGCTTCCACCTCTGGCTTCTCATGTCCTCACTCTCTCCCCACCTCCCCCGTATTTAATAAGGTGTTCTCTTTTAAAAGCTTTGTATCAAGCATTTTTAAGGGCAGGCTTGTTATAGAAACCTAATCTGCCCTGTGCTCAGCAAGGGAAGTGCGGCTGTTGATTCTGACGTAGGAAGCGACGAGGTATTTCCCTGGGGTGGCCCTCGGGGAGCTCCTACTGGGTGCTGGGGACACTCCCACTGCCTTTCCACTGGTCCTCACCTGTTTGCTTTTCTTCCTCGAGCGGCGTGGGAAGGATTACGCAGCTTCCGCTCTGTCGTCGCGGCCTCCTCCTGGGGGACAACCACCCCCCTCACAGTGCTCCTGGTCCCCCAACACATGAGTCCCTCCCATCCTTGCCCACCCCAAAGGGAGCAAGAGTGGGTGGGAAGCCACTGCTGTCCGCCCTGCACGTGTGCGACTCACGAGTGGGCGTCAACATCAGATTTCTCTTCTTAATGCAAGCGTGGAGTCTATAGCTCAGTGTAGAAGTTTCAGAAAATACAAATAAACATGTAGAAGAAAACCAGATCTGCTTATAACTCCAGAATTCAGTGGCTAACATTTGGGCCTGTTTTTTCCCCTCGTATTCTTTTCCAACAATGAGGCGGTGTAGCAGGAGTATGTTCTCTCGGGCTCCAGGGGTGGCGAAAGCCTCACTGTTGTTCTGCCTGGAGCTGCGTTCTGCCCATGGCACACAGTGTGGGTCCTACCGGTGGTCATTTCGCATCCGCTCCTCCTGGGCTGCTCAGAGCACTGGCTGGCAGTTCTGCTGGTCACCACTGACCGCTACCCGTCTGGCGACTGGGTGGGTTTCGCTTGGGCAGGAAACTGGCCCAAGCGGGTGAGCTCTGATGGCCAGTGGCCTTGGAGAAGTGGGAGTTAAAGAAATATACTAATTTTCCTGGGACAGATAGAGAGGATATCTTTATGCATAAATAAGGGTGGTACCCACCTAGACTTAAGTAAAATATAAGTATTATTGCATAAATATTTCATTTTTTAAACTTGACTAGTATTTTCAGATTCAGGCACAGCCAGCCTGGCTCAGAGGGAACGTTGGAGTGGAGCAGAGCCCTACAGAGGTGGCCTCTGCAAGGAGGTGAGGCGGGAGCAGCCGTGGGTCAGCCCTTTTGTCTAGGTCGGTACTGAGGGTAGCAGGTTTGGTGGTCAAGAGCATGAATTCTGGCCATAAAGACTTGAATTGCAGTCCTGGCTTTGCTGCTCTGAGCCTCAGCTTCCTCCTCTATGACATGTGGGTACCAGCGCCACCTGCCTCGGTGGTGTGTGGGAAGGTTTAACACAGATGCCTGGTAAGTGCTTACCACCGGGCCTGGCCCATAGTAGGTCACTCCCCAGGGCGAAAGGGGGAGCAACGCTTTGCCGATGTCATTGTGATAAGTCGTTGTATGTGTCAATTTGGCTAGACTACGATACCCAGATAGATGCTTGGTCAAACACTATTCAAGATGTACCTGTGAAGGTATTTTTTTGTTAAGGAGATTAACATTTCAATCAGTAGACTTTGAGTAAAGCAGATTACTCTCCACAGTGTGGGCGGGCCTCGCCTAATCAGCAGAAGGCCTTGAGGGAAGAAGACTGAGCTCCCCTGAAGAAGGGGAACTCAGCCAACAAACTGCCTCTGGGCTCGAACTGCAACTCTGCCCTGGCTCTCCAGCTGCCAGCCTACCCTGCAGATTTGGGACTTGCAAGTCTCCAGAATTGTATGAATCAGTTCCTTAAAATGAACCTCCTCCCTACACACATACACACACACACACACACACACACACACACACCCCTCCACACCACCCCCCCGCATACCTACACCCATTGGTTCTATGTCTCTGGAAAACCTGCACTCATAGTCATGGTGCCGTGGATTTGAAGCTCACCGAGGGCAGGGACTCTCTCCTTTGTCCAGCCCCCCATCCCTGTACCTAGCACAGTCCTGGCTCATAGTAGGTGTTCCACACCGGTAGCCTGGTGGTTACAAACATTTCACACAGTCCACACAGTAGCTGGAACGTCTGCCGGTGAGAACCAAGAGCGCCTGCAGTCGAGGGTGGATCGAGCCTGGGGGCTGGGCTGTAGTGAACGGGGCTGCCGGGGCAGGTGTGAGAAGCTATGAGCCAGATGTTGGCTGAAGCTAAAACTTCAACCTGGGGAAAAAAAAAGATGTCCGGGCTCCGGGGCCTGCCTTCGTCTGGGCCAGAGCGGGGGCCGCTCCCTGACCGTCGTGAACCTGCGGCGGCGACGGAGAAGGACCCCGAGTGGTCCTGCCCGGTCAGTTCTCACGCTAACAGCCTCCAACAGACTGGCACCAGGAAAAGGCTGACTTTTCTTGAGTTTTATTGTAAAATCCTCAGAAAAAGAGCATTTACAATGACAGTCCTTTATGATAATTTGTGAATCATCTTTATATCAAGTGGTACTGCAGATACACGGCATGTTCAATACTGTGTAATACGTCAAAGTAAACACGAACTTATTCCGGATGCCACATACGGTGTCGGTACAAAGTTCTACTAAAGTCGATGTATTAAAAATAATTTATATATATTTTATAAATAAGGAAAAATTCGCATGTATAGTAATTACAGGAGGCCTTTTGCGAAGTACTGGTGATTACAGAAAATATATTTTGGAGTCTACACAACTGCTCAAAATAACGTGATCTGCCTTGACATGAGGGACTTGGGAGTTTTCTGGGGCGGGGCGGGCTGGGTCTCTTTCTGGGGCGAGTGGCGCGTGTGTGACTTTATATCTCGAGGGCCATTTGGCTGGACTACAGCAGGCGGGTGTGTGAGCACCCCAGCAAAACTCCATGCCCAGTTCTGCGTTTAGGTCGTCTCACACAGCCCTCAGCAAGCGGGAGCAATGGGGGAAGGCAGGGCGCCAGGGGCCAGGCTTGGGGGGTGGGCGGCGGGGCAGTGGGGCTGGGTCCCTTGCGGACCTGTTGTCCCTCACGTCTCTGAAGCAGCCGACGTAGCAAGGGACCAACAACTCTTAAACCTATGGCGGATGTCATGCTGGGCAACGGGTGAAGGGTTAGAGGGAGGAACTTCCCTCATTTGAGGGCTCTTGAACTCCCGAAGCAGCCAGGACTGGTTGCCCTTCCTTAGAAACGAAGCTCTGATCTTGAAGAGGCCCCCACAAGGTGGCATCCTCCGATCCTGCCCTAGTGCTGCCTGGAGACCATGTGTCACCTGGCTTGGGGCAGGGGCGAGCCGACAGTTACTGCTTTTCGGAGCGCAGGCTAAGCCCTCCAGGCCCTCTGGGTCATGGCCCGCATTCCTGGGGGCCGCAGGGAAAGGGGTGGTCCCATGTTAGTTAAGGTGAGCTTAAAAAGAGAGATGTGTGAATTGTGGCTTTGCCAAAAAAAAAACAACAAAAAACAAACAAACAAAAAAACAAACAAACCACATGCTCAATACTCTGGCACTGGCTAAGGAAGTCTTGCTGTGAATTTTGGAGACCAGTCCCCATTCTCCCTGTATTTTTCATGCTTTTACACATCGCATTTGGTTAAATTCCCACTTATTCCCCACAGCTCCAAAGCACGTGTGAGAGCAGGCTCGCCGGGCTCGCTGGCTGTGCCTACAGGTCCAGGGAAGATGCTCAGACCCCCCAGTGACCTGGCAGCTCCTCTGGCGGAGACCAAAGCAGGAGGCGGGTTGCATTCCACTGGGTATCGGGGGTCTTGCTCTCATACCCTGAGGATAGGCACTAGGTACTTTCCCCTTAAGTTTTTAAAGCATCTCTGTTCTGTGATCACTTATGATTTTGGAGAGAAACCAAGGCAGCTAGTGACTTTCTTGGGGAGGGGGGAACCCTGCTTTGCCTACGTGCCAGTCCAGGAGGAAAGCAATAGAAGCATCTAGCCCTACGAGTGACCTCTTACTTGTCTCCCAAAGCAAGGAGGCAGCCTGGGCAAAAGCCACTGGGGGCCGATGCGGCGGTGAGGTCGGTTGCCTCTTGAATTGTAGGAGCAGGAGGCTCAAGGCATAGGGAGGACGCAGGAAAAGCAGAGGCTAAGACCGGAATGAAGGGAGTGCAGCCTGGGCCCTCTCAGGGATGAGGCTTGGCTCGGAGGTCGCCGTCGCGGCTCCTGTGGGCAGTTTCTGTCTGACAACAGCAGACTTTCCTGGCGGTACGGAGCCCTCGCTAGTCTTGGTCCCCTAACTCCCAAGGGCCGCAAGCAGACGTTTGGGGGTGGTCCTGGCAGCGGGGGCAGTGCGCCATGGGCTCTGACCGTGCTTGCAGCGGGGTCTGGCTGCTGGGTCGGGGAGGACGGCTAAGGAAGTCACGTCAGCTTGTCGTCATCCACATGGCCTGTCTGGCCTCCTGGCGTGGGGGCAGCGCTCGGTGCAGGGGGAATGTGAGGTAGATTGGCGGGTGTGTGGGAGGGAGGTGGGCGCGGAGTCACTTCTCCGGCGGCGGGGGGGGGGGGCTCTTGCTTCTGAAGAGGAGGGTTGGAGAGAACAAGCAGGCTGTGGGGTTTGGTGATGAAGATGCTTCCGCGTCTGTGGTATTTGAATAAAACACATTCTGAGAATTCACTCGATCACTTTTTAAGCCCCTTGTAGAAAAATATATCCAGAATGAATCTGTTTCACATGTCAGTTCTGAAATCGCCTTTAGTTCACAGGTTACTGGTCAACAGAAAACAGGAGGTTGTGGCTGCACGAGGCCGAGCGCTAGGCTGCTTCCCCGCACGAAGTCTCCGCTGGACCGCTCTCCGGGCAGCGGGCGGCTCTCCGCCCCCTCCAGGGCCCCTCCCTGCTGGAGTGGGGAGGCGAGGGGCGGGCGGGTCGGGGGCGAGGGTGGCAGGGACTGGGCTTCTGTGTCTGGTGGTGCTGTCTGCAGATGGGGGTACCTGAAGCTTGGCAGTATGGTTAGCCCCGGCCAGGTCTTTAAAGGGCTCTTCTGGCTGCTTCCAGGAACCTGAGCTGAGCAGTAGGACCTGTGAATGACTTGGAGACTTAGGATAGAAACCTGGGACAGGGCTGCCAGGCTGCCTGCCATTTGCAGTGTGGTGTGCGGCCCACACCCGGGCCCACGTGTGCAGAAAGTCCACCCAGCTGCCTACAAGCAGACCGACCCCTCCTCCTACCACCACTCTGTGGGGAGCCGGTGGGCGTTCGGACCCCGAACCTCCATGCGGGCTCCCTAGGGCAGGAGAATGGGGCCCTCCGTGTCCAAGCCTTAATATCCCCACAGGTGTAGATTATTTGTATTTGTTATTCTGGAAAAAAAAAATCTATGTTCAATTTTTATGAAATTTTATTTCAAAATTCAGTGATGCTGGGATAGCGAGTCCCTTAGATGAGTGGCTTTTTTGGTGATTCTTTTGGTTGCATGTCGAATTCTTGAATGTGAAGCATTGGGGGTTAGTGGACCTGTTGTGGTCACAGGGCTGCCGGCTGGGTTTGCTGCAGGGCCCGCCTGTGGTGACGGCTTCTTGCCCCGGCGGCATTCAGGTGGCTCCATGGGCCTCTTCTGGGGCCGGCCTTTCCCCTGCCTCCCGTGCAAGCAGTTCCGATTGAAAACACTTCCCTGCCAGCCTTGGTGAATTCACACATTTCAGTTTTCGGGCCCGTGGTTGCTTTTCCCCCCTTTCAGCAGTGCCTGGCATGCGGGTGGCGGGATGAAGCTGGCCGCCTCTTCCAGCTGCGCAGGGCGGACGGCGAGAGGCAGACGTGCTTTTCAGACACGTGTAGACACGGGAGGGACCGAGGAAGAGGAGCGGATGCCGCCGAGGTCACTGCCAGTTTAAAAGGCCAGTTGGGACCGGTTTGGTCTTTTTTTTAGGAATCCTGCAACCCAGCGGGGCCAACGCTCGGGCCTGGCAGTCAGTGGGCTCTCTCTCGTTGGGCTCAGAGGCTTTTTCTGCCGGGGGCTGCCGCAGTTTAGATTTTTCCAAAGGGTGAAGTTCATGAAAGTTGAGTAATTTCAGTGATTAAAAGTGGGAGTTTGGAAATAAATGTGTCGAGAGTTTCAGGCAAGAATAAAAAGAAAGGGTGCGATCCATCCATCCCAGCTACTGTGAAACTGAATATTAGGCTTTCGAAGTCAGTTTCCTTACCCTATAGCTACATATCATACCTTTAAAAAAAATCTAAAATGTGAATGTACACATCTAGGCACACCCCTGGGAGCTGGGGGAACCGGTGTTTGGTGGACCACGATCCAGGAGACACGGTGGAAGGCTGGCTGAGCTCAGGGATGGGCGGGGCACCGGCGGGTTGGGCAGCCGGGTGGGGACCAAAGGGGGTCGTGTGGCTGCAGAGAGAGGCGGGGTCTGTGCCGGCCTTCCCCTGAAAAGGGCCGTCCTCAGAAGCAGAGGAGCGTCCTGGCCACCATGGCAGGTGAAGGGGGTGCACCTAGCTAAGGTGTCTGTGATGGGACCACCTCTCCCAACTCAGGTGGCTTGAAAAGCGATCCTTCAAGCCAGCGAGGGTACCAGTATGTTTTCTCCACGGACATGAGAAGTACAGGAACGTTCTGAGAACCCAGGGAGCCCCTTCCTTGCTGAGATTTTTCCCAGGGCTGGGTGGGTGGTACTTCTGAGGGTCCATCATAGCCTCAGACATTTGGGGATAACTTGGTAAAGTAATAACCAGCCTGCATGCTTCTGATTCTGAGTTTTGGAATGTGTGCTGCTGGAGAGAGGGGCCCATGTGTCAAAATAACACCTACGAAAACGCTTGCTGTGCTGACGGCTGTGACGATGAGGGACGAAGGGCACCAGAGCTGAGCGTCAGGGCCACGGGCAGAAAGGGAATTGGTTTTTAAAAGGGACAGTTCAAGGAACCTGCCTGGACCCGACTCGTGTCCTTGGGGTTTCAGCGTTAGGCTGGGGGCCCCCACTGCGGCGGGCCACCCACACCCCACCAGGTGAGCGCAGTCGGCCCTGGGCCTGGCTAATCAGATGTCTCCCTTCCGCGGTGAAATGCAGGCACGCAGGCTTTGTCCCGGCCTCTCAGGGTCGCAGCCCAGAACAGAGACGTCGCCAGCGCGGTGGCCTGGCCTGCACGGGGGTGTCAGTGCTGGAGAGGACTGCTAGTCTTTGATGACCGCTGTTGTTCTTTCTGGCTGTGGGATGTGGGGTGGGGGCTCTCAGGGACTTGGCCTAAGGCAGGGACGAACAGAGCTGGACCTCAGACAGCGTCTTTCTGCTTACTAGCATTTGAGCTTATAAAAAATTATTTTTTAATCAAAATTTCCAAAATAAAGTGAGTGGTTTCCCCACCCCGCAAGCTGCAATAAGTCTTGTCGGCTCACTCTCAGGCTTACAAGTCAAATGGGAGGAAAAGCAGGAAGCAGCTGCGAAGGAGGACAAAGGGGCAGAGCGAGGACGGGCGTGGCTCTCATGCCAGGAGGGAAGCCCTGGCCCGCGCGGGCCTGTGTTTCCAGGCCGGGTTCTGGGCCGCCCCGGCCAGTGCAGCCCGGCGGGGTCCGGCGGAAAGGAGGATGCAGAGGCGTCCGCCTGGAGAGCCAGAGCTCCCGGTTCCACAGCGTCCTCCGGGACCAGGGATCACGGTGTGCGGCCGGGCCCAGCAATGGCTCCTTTGCACGGCAGCGTGGGTTCCCGTCGTAGCTCAAGACATACCTCCTACTTCCTGACGAGAAAGCCCCAGCCTGGTTAGCAGCGCACACCTCAGACTGGGACACTTGCAAGGAGACCAGTGTTGAACCACAAAGCGAATACAGGTTTTTGCTTTTGTCTGTAAAAATGTACAGGGCGCCTGCTTGGGGCTGCGGTGTCAGGACGAGGTGGGGCTCGGTGGCCCAGGCTCTGCGCCGGCCTCCTTCATACCTCGCCCACCCACACCGCTGTGGCTCCCCCCTTTATGCCCGACACCTCACACCGCAGTGCATTTCGTCGCCCGTTGATGAGAAACAGTGACTCCCGGGCTGGCGTGAGGAGGTACTGTCCGAACAGCCCGCTGTCCCTCACGATCCTGTGGGGCCCTCCCCAGGGCCAGGCTGGCCCTGAGGGCGGCTCCTTGAAGTTCTTCAGCACGCCCACCTTCCCCGTGGACAGCTCCAGGAACAGCAGGTCCGGCTCCGTCTCCAGCGCGGCGTAGACGTAGTACTGGTTGCTGTGGGTGAAAGAACGCTGGAACGCCACATCAGAGATGCCCTGGCTGACTTTCAGCTTGTAGAGGGTCCGGATCTCCCCCCGCAGGGTGACCTCCTGCACCTGCAGCTGGGCGCCGGCTGCAGCAGCGCTGATGACGAAGCGCCCGTCGGGGGACGTGCGTGGGGTGCCGGTCACGTCGCCGTTGGGGCCAACCACGGAGTCCGTGACGCTGTCGATCAGCAGCTGTGGAGCAGCAGCAGGGGCCTGGTCCTGCCGGCACTCGACGAAGAAGTAGCCGCCCAGGTGAGTGTGGGCCAGGGCCTGAGGCAGGCAGCCGTGGCGCCGCAGGCCGATGGTCTTGAGGGGCATCAGGGTTTCCAGGTCGACTTTGTGAACCGCGGGCTCAGACTTGTTGAAGATGAAGCCGAACCTGAGAGGGAGACAACGGAGGTCAGAGGCCGGGCCCCGTCATCCATCCCACAGGGCTGCAGCCCATCCCTTCCTTGCAACCCTTCAGCAGCTGAGAGCCCAGGGACAAGGCCCGCCATCGGCAGGGGCGGCTTCAGAAGGGATTCGCCTGCGATCTCAAACTGGAGGAAGAGAGCTACCAGCGTTCCTGGACTTATGCTTTCGTGACACGCACTCCTCTTTAGAAATGGCGAGGAGGAGGCCGAACATGCCTCCAACAGCGTCTCCCTCAGGGATGGAGGCTACCAGCCTCCTGGCAGCCTCGTGGCAGCGGGGGCCTGGGCCCGGAGGGGAAGGACCGGTGCCCGCGGCCCCGGCTCTGCCTGGGCAGGACAGGAGAGCCTACAGCCTCGCTGTTTTCTGGACAAACTGGTGGGTCTGAATTCGAGGATGCAGAATCAGCGGTGCGAGTCCAGGCTTCCTATCAGTGTCCTCTTCCCCTGGGACCAGGAAGGGGCAGCCGCTTCTCTGGCCATGTGTATGATGCTGGCAGGGGGCTGAGAGTAGCCTGTACTCTTGGAGCCCGAAGACCTGATGCGGCTGAGTCCCCTGCCAGCCACAGGGCCTGGGGCAAGTTGCTCGCCTGTCTAAGCCTCTGTGAACCCGAAGAGGGTGGTTCCTTGGAGAGCTGCTGGGGAGGATTAGATGATGTAGGAGGGAGCTGAGTGGAAGAGCTCCCTACGTGGCAGCGTCTGGCGGCTGGCATTTGGACCTGAAATTCCTCCCTGGGGCCCCTTGCTAGCTGTAAGAAGGCGTGGCTCCGGGCGGGACTTCCCACCGGAGAGCCTCTCCTGAATCCCTCGCTCACAGAGGCCTTTTTAAAATTAAATTTTTGTTTTTTAAAAAGATATTATTTATGTATTTTTAAAGAGAGGGGATGGGTGGGAGAAAGAGAAGGAGAGAGACATCAATGTGTGGTTGCCTCTCGCACACCCCCTACTGGGGACCCGGCCCACAACCCAGGCTTGTGCCCTGACTGGGAATTGAACCAACGACCCTTTGGTTTGCAGGCCGGCACTCAATCCAGTGAGCCACACCAGCCAGGGAACAGAGGCCTTTTGACACTGTGTACCCCTACAGGAGTAGAGGAAAATCGCTTCCACAGTTTTCTCTTGAATACTGATACCTCAGAGTGGGGAAAATGCCCTCTTCAAGGCATCTGGGAAGCGCCCTTAAAGAGCTGTGCACGGACAGAGCAGGGAACAAAGCCCCGCTTTCCAAGGAACTTTCACGTGAAAGCCGGGCGCAGGGGCTGCCGAGGCTCTGCGCTGCGGGCCCCCAGCTGAGAGCAGCTGCTCTGAGGGGCCGTGCCTGCAGGACCACGCGCGGGCTCTCCCCAGGCACTCTCTGCGGGAGGGGGTGGGGGGCCCGTAGAGTGGTTACTTGTCTCCTCGGGCAAGGACAAATGGGAAAGTCCTATTTTTACAAATCCAGCCTCAGCTGCCCACAGTGAGTCATTTCTTCCGGGAGAAAGGTGCTTGGTGTCAGATGAAGGGAAAGCATAAATCGTGCTGCGTGACAACGGGGTCCTGGTGGCTTTACGAAGGGCAGGCTCAGTCTCAGCAGAGGTGACTTTACGGAAGGTGTCAGGGGTGCTTGGAAATGAGTAGGGACGGGGTGTGGCCAGATCGGGGCAGGGCGAGATCTGCTGCTGAGGCCACGGCTGTCACTAGGAGGCTCTTCCCCTGAACGGTGGCAAACTGGGCACCCGGGGGGCCTCGCTTCCCGGCCAGGCCCCTGTGCAGCTGCTCTGGGGGCCCTGCGGAACCACGGGCTGTGGTCGGCGGAGAGTGGGGCAGCGTGGGCCTCTCAGCGGAAACCTGGCTGTGCGTTTAGCCAGACTGCCAATTCCTGGCTGTGTGACCTTGACCAGTGTCTCAACTTCTCTGAGCCTCAGCTTCCTCATCTGTAAAATAGGTTTTAGGTCATGTTTACTAGTCTTTTTTTGTGGGTGTCTAGCGAGGGGAACGTGCTCGATTAACCGTGCTGCTTCCTGCTTTCCTCCATCGTCTTTGCCAGAGGCCGACCCTGCCCTCGCTGGGCCCCTGAGGGCGTTCGGAGCTGGGCACCTCCTGAACTCGAACAATTAAAAACTAGGGGGGGGTCCATCTCTCTGTCCCTTCCTGATGGGGTCCCAAGCCAGCCCTGGAGGAGCGGGGGAGACAGAGACAGCAGCGGGTCGCGCCCTGGGCAAAGCGCCCCACGCAGGGCGCAGCTGGAGCACGTGGGGCCTCAGGGCCTCGCTCGCGGGCCTCACCTGATGTGGTTGATGATGAGGTTTGTTGGGGGAATGAAGAAGTCGTCCACTCCCGCAAAGGGCGTGTGGATGAGGTGCTGGCCCTGGCCGGTGCTGGCTTCCGTGATCACCTGTAACACGGAGCGGGAGTCCTGTGAGGGCCTGTCCCATGGCGGGGGTGGGGGTGCGGGAGACTGGGAACCTGGAGACCTCTGCACGCTCCGGGGGGACCCCCAGCAGCCAGGCTGCTGGACATGATGGACAAGCCACAGTCTGGGGAGGGGGCAGAGCAGACGCAGACTGGGGTGTCACAGGCGGGGACCTGACCCTCCTGGGTGAGGAAGGGGTGGGACAGGAGTGGATGCCTGAATGGCGCCCTCTGCTCCGTCAGGCGTGACGTGCTGCTCATTGTCAGCCGTGGTGACCACAGAGCGGGGACTTGCAGGGACCCTGTTGGACTTGTGTTGGGGCTTTGGAGGGCGGAGAACTGAAACCTCCTGCTCAGAGACAACCTGCCCCACAGAGGGAAGCCCACCTGCTCAGCGCCTCGGCCTTCTGGGGAAAAGGAGAGCGCGTTTAAATAATGAAAATGTTACACTGTAGCATTTTCTGCTTATTTACTGCTTATTTTCCGTGGACGCCTGGGGCCGGCCAGTTTGCTGGGGATCTCTGTCGCACAGGGCTCACTGCGGCGTTCGCTGGGAGCTGCGTCTCCACAATTCATTAGAGAAAGCGGGGGTGCCGGACGGGGAGGCTGGGGTGCGGTTAGGGGCCTTGCGAGTAGAATGCGGGGACAGGTTCCAGTGCCGCAAAGGGGACTCGCGGTGAGAGGTAGAATTAGGTCGTGTGTCTGGTACTGATTGGCAGTGACAGAGCATGGCTGCCTCTCCTTCCCCGAGGTTGCACTTTCTCCCGTGTGGACATGGCAGGAAGTGACCAGAGCCATTCCCTGGGGTGTGTCCTGCTGCGTCTGCCTCAGGGACCAGCACGTGGGCAGTGCAGGACAGAGTGAAGCGATGTCCGTGGTTGGAGAGCGTGGGAGGGTGGTCTGGGGGTCCTTCCAGAAAGCTCCCTGCACGCAGGCTGGGCATCTGGGCATTGTTGGCTCCTGAGGCCTGGGCCTGGGCCGGCCAGACGCGGAGCCAGACAGCCTGCGTCCCCTGCCTTCTGCACGTGCTCATCAGCCTCCAAGTCCAAGGCCGTTGCCCGGAAAGGCGGCAGAGCTGCAGCGAGGGGAGGGGCGTGGTCAGCCTGAGGGCCCCACGGACAGGCCCAGACGCTCTGAGCAGGACAGAAGGCAGAGGACCCTAAGCAGGGAGGTGGGACACTTCTGTGACATTGTGGCCGTGTGCACGGAGGAAAGGGCCCAGGTTTCTGCAGTCTCAGGCTGGGGACAGTCCCGGGTGGGGCTCTGTGACCCCGCGGCTCGGAGCTTGGCGTGCTTCCTCCTTCTGCGACAGGGTTGCCTGCCAGCTCTTGCTTTTCTGATGAGACCAACAGCACCTGGCTGCCGCCTCAGGCAGGTTTGAGGTTGGGGTCTCCCGAATCCCGCGTCCTGGGGGTCAACAGGCACAATGCCCGACTGCAATGACGAGGGCTGTCTCTTCTAATCGTGGGGGACGCTGAAGTTCCACAGCTGCGTGAGGTTCTTTTCCTGTGATTTAGCAAAAATGGCCAAATGACACTTCCATGGCAGGACCATGAGGAGACGCTCAGAACTGGGCATGAAGGAAGTGTCAGCATAGGAAGCTGAATTTCAGAGCCTAGAGCAAAATGCCAGAGGATTCCAGGGAGCTATGTGATCCTTGCTTGGTGGCAGCCTGTCATTTTAGCTTATAAGAGAGATGGGAGATGGCAGGCTGTCAGCGGTCGGGGCCGCTCACACCTTGCCACTCTGACGTCCTGTCCTCCGAGGTTACTTCATTAATGCGCGGGACCCGGGACCGCAGGCCATCAAACTGTTGCGGGCACGTCAGCCTCGTGGCTCCAACAAGCCGTGCACCCCTTGGCTTGTGTCCTAGCGTGTGGCTGGGTATCTCAGTGGCGCCGAGATAAGCCCTCAGATTTATTGGCTCTGTGAGCTCGGTACAGGAGGCGTACATATGCAGCTGGTATCAGATGTCATTTGGTAGTCAGCGTGGGGTAGGAAAGACTGGGCATCTCCGTCAGAGGGTGGGCAAGCCAGCTGGGAAGTGACATTTGGGGAAGGGCAGGGGACAAGGCATCCAGTGGGACAGGCTGAGAGGCAGCTGAAAGCTGGGTGGGGTGTGGGTGGGCAAGAGAGTGGCGGGCCAAGCCCCCGACGCCGGCTGCTGGGGGCGGGCCTCCTCCGTGGGAGCATCTGCGCTGCCATGGCGAGGTGTGGGTAGCCAGTTCCCTAGTGCTGGGTATTTAGAAACACGGAAATATTATTTTTGATATTTTGCAAATATAAACATCACCGTAACATAATGTTGTAACTAAAACTTTGTCCATATCCAGGATCATGGCCTTGGGATAAGATCTGAGAAGTCAAGTTGCTGGATCAAAAAGCACTGTTTTGAGGCTTTCAGTTCACATTTCAAACCGCTCACCGCAAAGGCTGTGCCAGTTGACCTTTCTGGAAGCAGATTTTGGAAGTGCTCATTTCTTTATCCCCGGTGACGAAGGTGGGTTTATTCAATCTATTTCATTTTCTTGTCATAGTGCATTTCCCAGAGTTGCCAATTATGGTGACGGTGGACCTCATGGTCTAATTACTGAAATTAATTAAAATGCTTTTAGTGCTTTGTCATTCAGACAAAATTTGCTCTTGGTTTCTGGGAAATAGTCTTCATTATATTTAAGAAATTTCCTTCTAGTCCTATTTTTAGGTATTTTATTAAGACTGCCTGCTACATTTAATTAAATGCCTTTTCAGCATTTATTGGAAATATCACAGGTTTTTTTTCTTCCTGCTTTAATTTGTTTGTGTTCTTTTTAATGCTGACTGATTTCCTGGGAGTGAACCGTCACTGCCTCTGGGGACATGTTCCCTGCTCAAGTGATCAGACGCATTGATGGTCTCTGCTTCGAACACTGTGACTGGAATTTTGTTCATGTATTTGGGAGAGTAAAAACAGTATAAAGAAAGCAAACTGTAGTCAGTTTTAATAATTATAAGAATATTGGCTATTTAAAACAAAGGAGCTGTACTTTTCTCTTTTGCTCTGAGATAGTTCAAATAATATTAAAATTATATACTGAAGGGTTGAGAAAACTCAGATGTGCTTTTTTTTAATGATAGATCTTTAATTTTATAGAAACCTCTCCTAAGATAATTGTTTTAGGTTGTTTTCCATTTCTTAGGTCAATTTTTTTCCTTACATTTTGAAAATAATCATCCATTTCTTCTAGGTTATAAAATACTACATTGGGCAGCAAATTCTAAAATTATTTCATTCTCCTGTATCTGCAGTCATATCCCTCCCTCATTCTTCATTGTCTATTTTTGTTATCTTTCCTTTATCAGGTATGAGAAGGATTTATCTGTTTCTCTATTTGTTCCTTTATTATTTTCTATTAATTTCAGTCTTTTTATTCTTACCAGTCACTTTGTTCTTTTTCTAATTTATTAACACAAATACTTCCTTTGTGGGCTTTTAAGACACAAATATTCCTTGTGTATAACTTTCTTCGTATCCCATAGGTTTTGATGTGAAACATTCTCTTTCATTGCTTTTGAGACCGTTTATAATTTCCCTTTTAATTTCCTCTTTCATCTAATAATGATCCAGGAGTGCTTTCTTATTAGGTCACGTTTTAATTACTTCTAATTATCAGATAATGTAGCCTATAATGTTTGCAAAATTTGTAAATGTTTTCTTTGTGATTACTCATATACTTATCTATATGTGAACATGTGAAAAACTCTATTTGGCAGATGAAAGGTTTCCTATATATTAATTAAACCAAGTTCCTCATTCATATTATTCAGTTTTCCCATGCCATTATTTTGTCTCCTTGGTATGTACAGTTAACCGTATTTTGCCATGTATACTTTTTTGCCCAAATTTTTGAGGGAAAAATAAGGATGCACATTATACATGGGTATAATGATTACATACCATGGGTATAACAATCCTGTGTATAATGCACACAATAACATGGGTGTGCAATATATATGGCAAAATACGGGCCAGTGCATTTTAAATTAAGTTTCCCTTGCATTTTTAATTGCTTTGGTTTTATGTATTTAGTTGTCATGTTGTTGGATATCTACTGGCTGTGTCTCTTGTCACATATGTCTCTCCTTATGTTGGTTAGTGCTTTGAACGTGAAGTTCCGCCTTGTCTGATATTATTAATATTACCACTTGTACATATATCTTAGTTGCCCCATTCATCACTATTTCTACCCTTTTAAATTTAATCTCTTATTACCATTCTATGTGTTTCTTGTAAAGAAGTTATAGTTGTCTTTCCTTCCTTCCTTCCTTCTCCTTTTTTTAAAGCCTAACCTGATCATCTCTGTTTTTAATAGAAGGATTCAGTTTGTCTCATTTGGACTGAGACGTTCAGTTCTAAGCTATTGATCTCAAACGTTCTCTATATCCTCTCTTATCCCAGTAAGATGACATTGTTGAGTATTCTTACTTCCTCCTTGTCCCTCCACTCCATACTCATTTTTACGGAAATAATTTTTACTCCATACTATTTATAGCCTGGTATCAGGGTTTCTCTGTCAGTGTGTCTCTGCTAATTCAAACATCCTTATTTAGCACTCATTGTACATTTACAGATAGTTTCTCCTCATCCACCTTTCTTTTAATTTTACACCTTCCTCTCCAGGTTCCTTACCTATGACTGTCTCCTCTTTATCTTTCTCCATCTTGATGTCCCTGATCTGGTTCCTCAGGTGGTGCCCGTGGGCGATATGCTGTCTGGATTCTTGCATATCCCTGTATCTTCCTGACGGGTAGGTGATACCTTGGTGGGGAATAGGGTTCTTGGACGCCAGCCCTTTTATCTAAGTAGCGTCCATGTGACTCCATGGTCTTCCAGCTCCTGTAGAGGCTGAGCAGCCCAAGGCCCGTTGGATTCTTGTTTCTTCTGCAGGTCACATGTTCCCTCTGCTAGTAAGGCTTCCCCTCTGTTCTTCTACCAACAAGGGCGGAGCCGTGTCATTGCTCAGCAGTTCAGCTTGGAAGTAAATCCTTTACAATCTACATGATTAAGCTTTGTAACTCGGCAGTTTTATTCCAAATGTATTTAATGTTGGACTCCACGCGAGCTGTTTCTTCCTCTCTCTCTAAACTTCTGATGAACTCCTGAGACGTCAAATCTCAGTCTCTTCATATGTTTGATCTGTGATTTGAGATTTTTTTTTTTTTTTTAATCTTTCAGGCAACTAGTTGGGTCTCAATAGAAATTTAATTTCTGGACTTATCTACTGCAGTTGGAAATGAGAGAATCATTTTTGTTCATTTTTAGTTCTGGAAGAATCATTTTTGGTGGCTGCTCCCCTTGAGTTTCCTTAAGCGCCTTCATAGAGCGGCCGGAGGGACAGGTAGCAATACTTTCTGTCAGCTGAGCCCCTGTTCTGAGCGGCCTTTTTCCTGGCTCCTAGGACCTCTCATGGGTTGTTGTTAGTTGTCGTTGGCTCACGGGGGACTCAAGGCTGGTCGGTGAGCCCACTGAGCGACAACAGGCTCAGTTTGTGGGACGTGAGGTTGTGTCCCCCCCCTGGTGCCGCAGGGGGAGCAGGCAAATGGCCAGTCGGGGAGGAAGCCTCTCTAGACCAGGTGTCCCTGGCCTCTCACCGGTCTTGGGAGCAGAGTGAACTTGGCTCCATCTGCACCCTGCTCCGCTGGGGTTCTGAGAGAGAAGTAAACCCTCACACCCGTGGCAGCCATTGTATGTAATGAATTAACTTTTCTGTGCATCTAGAATGGCTCTATGCACGATTGTTTGGGAGAACTGAGAAAACAGGCTTTCCAATCACTTTTTGTGCGGCTTAATCCTCTCATGCATCTTTGATGAGAAAGGCTGAACCAGGCACACCCAGCACAGGGATGCTGTGCCTCTTCCCTGGCTGGCGGGGGTGGGGCGGGGGAGGAATCCCACAAATCTCGAGGTCCAAGCTCTTCCCGGGAGGCGGTGACACAGCTGGAGGCAGGGGCCGCAGAGCCTGCTGCCGGAGTTGGACCGCGGGCAGCTGCCCGGCTTCTTGGAGCCGGGGCTCCCCAGAAGCGCCCCGTGAACATGCTTCTGCTGACGGGCATGGTCGCTGCTGCTGCCTTCCCTGCCCCGTCCTCATTGGCCAAGAGCGAGTGCTTGCCTTGACGCTAGTTCTCTAGCCCGCCCAGCCCAAGGTGAGGAGAGACGGTCTCCCTTCTTCCTGCCCGCGCTGCACTGCTGTTTGACCCCAGGAGCCACATTCTGCTTGTCACACCACCAGAATCCCATCCATCGTCGGTGTTGCTGTTTTTAACCGCAGACCTTGAAGGTACCCTGTCAATTGCCTGTGAGGGGTGTTGGCCTGAGGCCGCTTCCTACTCTCTCCTCGAACCTTTACTGATGTACTTTGGACAAATGTGAGTCACTAGGGAAGGAGGAGACAATTAAATAGGGAGAGAGGCTGTTCCTGTGGGGTAGGTGTCGGCCTCCTGTGTTCAACGTACCTGGAGGCTTGGTTGGGACTTGTGCACGTCCCCCCAGCTCAGGACCCATACTTGGTCGTGTGACTTGTCATAGGACAGCTTGGCCGGAAGAGGGTCCACACCTATGGACTTGAAAGAAAATGACAAGTTGGTCATGGTTGTTGCAGAGGCTGCCGCAGCGGTCCTTGCTGGGCTTTGTGCATGTGGCCATCACTCCTGGCTGGGCAGAGGCAGCAGCCTCGGCAGGGAGCCTGTGTGGGAATCCAGTGCAGAAGCCTCCCTTCTGGGTCTGTCTTTGGAGGCATCATGGTTATCAATAACGCATCCCTTTAAAAACTTGTGAGTTTTACTTCAAGGAGAGACCCAGAGTGCTCCATTCGGAACCAGCTGAGGAGCCTCCCGTCCCACCCCCAGACACCTTTGGGCCTCTTAAACCCTCCACGTTCTTCCCCTGGCTGCTCCGCGGTCCGGGCACGGGGGGAGTGGGCCTCCCCACCCCTGGGTCATCTCAGCCTCGCTCTGAGCTCATCCATTACCACTTAACTTTGCACACAGCCTCTGCCTCGCACATGCTTCGGTGGGAGCTGCTGGGACTCTGCTGTCCCCTGAGGACGGAGCTTCCCCATGGCCCTGTCAAATGGAGACTTTTCTCTCTTCTGTGCATAATGTAGTTTTTATAAGTTCTAAAACTCTGTTCTGTGACACTGATGTCGCTGGACTCTGACCCCTGCTCTCCTTGGCTAATGTCCTAGCCACTCGCTTTGTTCACTTGCGACATGAACACGTGGCTCCCTGTCTTCTCTACCAGGCACGTGTTTCTCAAGTTGGGTGCCTTCAAATCCACCCAATGCCCTGCTTTCTCACTTCCTTCTTGGTTTCAGTGATCTTTTCTCCTTCCACACTTCAGCCACCGTAACTTATATCTTGTCAGTATAATTTCTGAAGTTTCAATTTCAGCTAACCAGATTCTAGCTGTTCTGAGTTTAGGGAGAAAACCTCGTTGGTCAAAACTTCCCTGAAGAACTGTCTGCCGAGTCCCTGAATCTCCCTTTCCTCATTCCCTCCAAGTTCCTGCCTTCATCACTCCACTGACCTGTCCTAGTCCTGTGGGTCGGATTCACAGAGTGATCTTTGTGATCCCGTCTTGCTCGACAGTTCAGCAAGATTCCGCGCGGTTAATGATTCCCTTTTGGAAACATTTTCTTTACCCAGCCTCCCAGCTCCCTAAGCTTCTCCTCCTCACCCTGACTTCTGAATGCTGGCCTGTTCCGGGCCTTCTGCTTTGACCGCCTCTCATCTGTGCCCTTTCCCCGGATGAGCTCACCCAGTACCAGGCTGTAAATTACTTACTGTACGCTGATGGCTTTAGATCTCGCTCCTCTGCCGATGATCTCAACATTTACCGAGCTGAACTCTTGATTTTGCTCATCCCTAATGATATATTTTATTTTTTCTCTGTTCATCGCCATCTTTGAAATCTCCTTTGACTTTTTGCTCTAACCTCCTATCCTCTGAAGCCTCAAGTAGAAGCTGTTACTATTTTCCTACACTTCACACACCCCGGGTCCTTTGTTCATCTCTAGGGATATGCCTCCTATTCCTAACATCTCCCAGCTCCCTGGCTGCTTTCCGGCACTTACCAAAGGCTTTGAGGTCTGGCACTATCTTCTTCTACCCAGCGCTTCATGACTCACCAGCCGTGACACCGTCTTGACACTATTTCTAGTTTCTTGCATACCCTCTTTTAAAAATATGCCCTGACTACACATCTCTCTTCCAGATATTTTTCTGCTCTCTTCACAGAAAAATCTTCCCTAAGGTTTGGGCTGTAGCCAGTCTTTCTTCTTTCTGCTTAAGCTTTTCTATCCTATTTCATGTTCTCATTTGAGGTGTTCTGGAGGAAGAGTCTGAAAGATTTTTGGCTTATCTCTTCAGATTCAGAAAAGAGTTTTCTAGTCTCAACATGCTGAGGAGCAAAGGGGAAAGGTCCTAAAGAACACACTGGACCAGCAGTGAAGGCTTACAAAACTTCAACTCAGCTTTGATGCAATTATGTGTTTGATTAGATTCACATGTTGCATTCTCGACTCTCTCTGCTTAGCACAAGAAATGGTAAATCCTTTTTGGTGGATGAGAGCCATCCAAAGTCTCTGAAATGTTTTATGTGGAATGTTTTGCATTCAAGAAAATTACTAGGCACTTCAAAGTATAGACTATGTGACTTAGAACAATATAAAAAAGACGATAGAAATAAACCCACAGGTGATCCATAAAAAGGTCATTTGGAATTAAGTTGAAATTCTAAAGTAAAAATGCAATACCTAAAATGAAGAACTCAATAAATAGGTTTTGTTAAGATCCACATTAGACACAAAAGATGATTAGTGAACTGAAAGGTTGACAGAACATATCAAATTGAAGCACAAAAAGACAAAAAAGGATGGAAAATAAGAGTGAAAAAGATAAGTGAGATAAATAGAAAGGTCTAACTTTGGAAAAAAAAAAAAAAAAAGAGTTCCAAAAGAAGAGGTAAGAGAATGAAGCAGCATACTATATTTGAGAAAATAATGGCTGAGAATTTTCCAATCTGAGCAAATATATCAATCCACACATTCGAGAACCTCTGAAAATCTCAAATCAAAATAAATACAAAGGATGTATTACCTGGCACATTTTAATAAAACTGCTAAAGACCAAAGAAAATCTGAAAAGTAGTCAAAAGAGTGATACATTACTTTCAAAAGAGTAAGACTGACAGTTGACCTATTAACAAAAAGAATGGAAAGACAATGGAGAAGCAACTTAAAATGCTGAAAATATGTAATTGCCAATGTAGAATTCTGTAGCCAGTAAAAATATACTTTAAAAACTAAAGAGCAAATGTTATTTTCAAACAAACAAAAACTGTGAGAATCTGTTGCCAGCAGACTTGCACCAAAAGAACAAAAAATCTTGTTTAGGTAAAATGAAAATGATCCCAGACATAACTGTGTACTTCAGAAAGCAGTAAAGAGCAATGGAAAAAGTAAGTATGTGGGTGAATAGAAATGACTATCAACTGTACAAAATAATAAGTCACTTCTTGAAGGGTTAAATTATATGTAGAGTCAAAATGCATTCCCACAATAAGGCAAAAGGCTGGGCGGGGGGGTCTGTTAAAGAAGTTAGTGTTCTAAGGTTCCATCATTAACAGGGAAGCAAAGTTATAATATGCATGAAACTGTATTGAGGCAAGGATGCATGTTGTAATCTCAACGGTGGTAATGACAACATAAAAGAATGAATTGTTAACAAGTTAATAGAAGGAAAATAGAATAATAAAAATGACTAATTCAAAAGAAAGCAAAAAGGAGAGAAAAGTGACAGAGAGGTCAAATTAAAAAACAGTAAAATGCTAGATAATACTATATAAATTAATTAAATTAAATATAAATGGTTCAAACCCTCCAAATAAAAGACCAAGATTATTAAACTAGATAAAAGCCAAAAACCAAAAGACTACATGTGGCTTTATAAAAGACTACCTTAGATATATGCACATAGGAAGATTGAAAGTAAAAGGACAGAAAATTACACCATGATGACACTAATCAAAATCTGATTTATCTGTGCTCAGACAAAAATAGACTTTCAGGCAGGAGGCATTGTCAGAAATAAAGAGGAATATTGTCTAAGAAAGGCATCTGCCCCCCAGGAGGCATCACAGATAGCGCTCAGAACTACAATCATAGTGGGAGACTTCAACATGCCTCTCAGCAGCTGACAAGACTAAGTGGACAAACCCCCCCACGAAAACTCTGGGTGTTTTAAATTATTCAGAGTATGTTCTCTGGCCAGGGAAATCAATAACAAAAAAAGTTAGAAAGCCTCCTGTTGTACAGGCCAGGAAAAACCACTGCGTTGGTCGCGGCAGCCTTCTCCCTGCAGGGCGGCTGCACGTTGCTGGGCGAACGCACAGCCCGGCTCGTGGGCCCCGCTTCCCAGTTACATCTGCAGCCCTTGCGTGGGCCTCCACGGCTGCCCAGCGGTCCTTTCACATTCCCCGGGGAGTCGGTCTCACATGCAACTTCCTCCTCTCTCCTCAAACCTGCAGCCTTGGTGACAACTTTCCTTCCTGTTCTCTGAGAAAACTAAAGCAACCAGAAGAGAAGTTCACCCAACTACCCGTGGCCGTGCCCTGTCTTTGCCCCTGCGCCTGTGTACTTTGTTCCCTCCTCTTTCAACGAAAGGGCGCGTCTTTATCTAAGGCTGGCATCTCTGCCTCTCTGCCCTGGATTTCACTGATGCTGCTTAATTCCCTGAGGCGGGAAAAAGCGAAGAATTGTGGGAACAAATTTTCTCATTAGCACACAAATGCTGTAATGTCACCTCTTCCAAAAACAAAGGTCCTTCCACGTCCTCTTCCAGTTACTTGTCTCATTTGTCTGCTTTTTGCTGCTCATTTGTCCAATACCCACCTTTACAGCAAACCTCAAAACGCTTGTCTACACTCACCACCTGCACTTCCTCACTTACTGTCTACCTTGGGGCCGCCCCTCAGGCTTGCGTTCCACCATCACCATCCTCTCTGTTCCTGCCAAGGTGATCCACGCGGTACCGAATCCAATGGCCAGGTCTCAGTTTTCGTAACACAAATGCTCTCTGCAACATTTGACACCGTTGACTACTGACTCTCCCTCAGAACACTCCTTTCTTGGCTTCCGGATATACCCCATTAATTTCCGTCCTACCTTCCAGCTTCTCCTTTGGGTCACCTTGTTGGCTTTTTCTCTTCTTCATGATCTTTAAGCGATGAAATGCTTTGACCCCTTCTCTGTCTACACTACAGCCCTCCGTGGTTTTCCGTTTGGGTGTCTGGATTTAACACAGTTCGCGTGGCGAAGACACCCTCACTGACATCTCCAGCTTAGCCTCTCCTTTGACTGTTTATCAAACTGCTTACATGTAGGATCACATTTCCGAGCACCTAGAACAGTGCGTGGCACCTCGCAGGGGGTCAAGACCTGCTGAACCGCTGCACAGGCATCTCCTGCGCTTCTCCCCTGCAGCCTGACCACACTCTCGGCAGCCAGGGCGCAGGTGCAGAAAGCAAAGAAGAACTTGGCAGGCTGTGCCCCAGGACCGGAAGTCCCCTCACCCCGTTAGACAGACATACCTGTAGGACTTTCTGGGCTTGAACATCAACCACAAGGACTCTGCTCAGTGCCGGCTGGGCCACGTAGATGTACCGGTGCCTGACGTTCACTGCCGACGCCCACTGGCATGGCTGGGTGGCACCTCCTTCCCCTTGGGGACAGATTTCTTCCTGTAAAGGAGATAGGCTGCCATGTATAACTTCTCCACCCTCCTTTCCCCCCAACATCTCAGGGTTCCCTCTCCCCTGACTCTCCTCTGCCCCTTTCTTGCCGCCCTTAGACTCCTTTGGGTTCTCAGAACATGGCACACAACCCCACCCCCGCCACCAACTTTTCACCTAACGCTCCTTCGCCTCTCGCCTCCCGCCTCCTCCCACCGTGTTGGAGGCTGTGGCACCCGCGGCGGCCTCTCCACCAGCAGCTTCCACACTTGTGTGCTCCTTTCTCTTGGTCCTCATCACCATCATTTAAAAAACTTCCATTCATGGCGAAACTTCTGACAGAATTTCCTACGCTTTTTCTCCGCTTCCTCACCTCTCAATGCCCCCCCGCCCACACACACTTTAGTCCTCACCGCGAAGCTAGTGCCGCGCTCACCGCAGCTGAAGCTGACTCCGCAGCTGTTTGATTAACTCCCCGCCATCGTTTTACTAGAACTGGGGCATCGTCTGACACTGTGTTGACTATTCCTTGGTGGTTCCCCCTCCATCCTGCCTGCCCTGGTGGCTGACCCTTGTCTGTGGCTGGAGGCTGCGGAGTTCACTCCTGAATAACTCCCCTCTAAAATCCACTCCCTTGCTTGACCTCACCCCACCGATGACTGTAATGACAGTCCGTGTGCTTACGACTCCCCAAGTTATATCTTTAGCGTAGGCTTCATCCCTGAACTCCAGACTTACACGGCCAACGATGTAGCTCGACTTGGTTGTATAATCAAACACGTAAGTCCAAAATCAACTCTCAATTTTACTGTCCAGTCCCGCTCATTCCATTAAAAAAAAAAAAAGGCAGCTCCATCGTTTTGCTTCCTTAGGGCAAAATCACTGAGGCTGCCTCTGACGCCTCCTTTCCTCCCCATCCCCTCCGCTCTCACCCGACACATCGAAAGTCATTTCAGCTTGACCTTCCAAGGACATCAGCCCGTCCTTACCACTTCCACTTCCGTCAGCTTGGCTCAAGCCCCATCATGTCACCTGAGTAACTGCTCAGCGTCCTTGATTCCACCTTGGCCACCCCCTAGCCGCCGCGCCCCCCCCCCCCAACCTGCTCTACGCACAGAAGCCGCAGGGACCACTGTGAAGGCCCAGACAGGTCGTTATTCCTCTTCTCAGCTCCGCCCTCCCCAGTAACATCCTCTCTTGCTCAGGAGAAGACCCGAGTCCTCCCTGAAGCCTGCAGGGCCCGCACACTCCGGCTTCTCTCTCCCTTGCCCACCCTCCTCCACGCGCACAGCCCACTTGCTCTTCCTCGGCCGCGCTGCCCGCCCGCACCAAGGCCTTGGCACTGGCTGTTCCCGGTGCTGGGGACGCTCTTCCTCAGACGCCTCCGCGGTTTGTTCCCTCATGTCCTTCAGGTCCCTAAGAGTTGCCTTATCGGGAGGTCTTCTCTGGCCTCATCTAGCTGCATGGCCCCATCCCTCCTCGCTCCCTCGCCTCCCTGCGTCTTTCATCGACCACTCACCCACCTACGTTTGGTCTCTTCTTTCTCTAGGCTGTTCGCTCCTGGAGAGCAGGCTTGCTGTCTGTCTGGTTCACTGTTAGATCACTAGCAGTAGCAGGGTGCCTCACACAGAATACATTTAAAATACACAGAATAGTCTTAAAATACATTTGTTGAATGAATGCATGAGTGGAAAAGGGGCCCTCTTTTCCCTTGTCTTCCATGATATGCATTTTCACATTTTTCCTCCTGACTCCGGCCCGAGCCTGCCTCGATCTTCTCTGTGGTTCCTCCTGGCCTGCCTGTGATCTGGGGTGACCCGCGGGCTTCTGTTCCGGGTGCCCATCTCCGGTCACTCGCACAGCCCTCGGCGATGTGGGCTAACCGCTGGCTTTAGCCACGTTCTCGTCTGATGGCTCCCGGGTCTGCGTCTTTACCTCAGAACCACAGTCCCCGGTCCCCCCTGGGTTCCCGAGTGGCCACGGCGTACTCAGCCACCCACACCCGAACCCCGCTTCCGCCTCTGGGTCCGCATCACCACTGGGCCAGCCCAGCCCAAAGCGTGACCATCATCCTCGGTTCTTCTCCCGTGCAGCTCGCCCAATTCATCCTCCAGGGCTACCGGGACCCCTCCTAAGTCTCGGAATTCATCTACTTTCCATCCTCACCCCCATTTCTTTCCTAAATGGCGAGTCTCCTTTACCTTTGCTGCTCTCCATCTTCACATTTCATCCTCATAATAACCCCCATTTGCATATGAGCACGCAGAGGCTTAGAGGGATTATGTTTTCTAAAGCCACCGAGCTACTGAGGGACAGAGGTGGGATGCGAACCCCAGGCTGCCTGGCCCCGAAGCCCGCGCCCTTATCAACTAACTGTGCTGCTCCCCACTGAGCCCGGCGCACACCAGATCCAGCAGAGGGGCCGGGGGAGGATGCACCGAGCTCCTACTCACCCGGCTCTGCAGGAAGAGGGTCGTTCCACTGCAGCCCGCTGGTGGGGCGTTTGGACATTTTCTAGATGAGAAAACTGTTGTCTGGGGTGGTTCCGCAGCTCGCTGCGGTCTTGGGTTGCCTGTCACGCCTTATGACCTCGCTTACTGTGTCTGGTTCTAGCTTCTTAGGAAACTGAGTCCTGTTATGACTGGGGGCGGGGGGGTTTCCCCAAGCTACAGGTAAGGTTGTTGCCGAAGCGACGGGTGCCATGATTTATACCTAACTGCTGGGGATGAACTAGGACAGCACTTTCAAGATCAACTCAGGGCTGGTACACGGAGGGAAAATTCCTCAGAGGTGACGCGTTAAAAATAATAGTTAATTCTAATGAAATAGGCTGGAAAACAGCTGTTCCCCAGCTACAAATGTGAGAAATGCTACAGCCCGAGATGCACCGGCTGTGAGCTACACGGTGCCACAAGCCTGCCTGAGGAGCTTGCCTGCGCCATGCCCGCTCCCACCCTGGGCTCCCAGCCTGCAGCTGTTCCCCACTGTTCCCTGGCTCATTCACTGTGTGGGGGCTCACGGAGATGCAGGCGGGGGCTCTCAGAGGCCCCTCGGGCCCACACCTTAGTTCTACCCTTAGGGAGCTAGGGATTAGTAGGCGAGCTCCCTAAGGGTAGACCTCCAGACCTCCCAGTAGGAACCGCCAATGCAAAGTCAAGCGGGATACCGGCGGGAGGGACAGCGCCCCGGGTGGGGCTGGGTGAGCGCACCGCCTGCCCGGGGAGTCCTGACGGCCGGCCTTGGGGGCTGCCAGGGCGTCCCTGGGTCTGCTGCCCGCAGCCATCCCTCCGCCCCGCCCACTGCGTGTGACGCTGCCACTTCCTGCCTGGCCTCCGATTTTGCTCAGAGCACCTCGGACGCTCTGGGCAGCGTTTCCTGCTGTCACCCTGAGTTCTCTGAGAGCCACTGAGGACCTGCAAGCTTGTCTCCTCTCTTGACAAGTTGAGCATCCCCTTCCTATTGGAAACTTGGACTTCTTGGGTCCTTGGCCCATGTTCTCCAGGCTTCCTTAAAGCTACTTCTTTTGCCTGTCAGCGAGCCCAGAGCTCACCGCGGCCTTCCCCCACTGCCTTCTGGATAGTTCTACGCATGAGTCCCATGGACACCTTGAACTCGGCGCATCATAGGCTGACCTCACCTGCTTGTCAGGAGCCTATGAGTTGTGCTCCTGGGTCCCCAGCACCCCACCTGGCGAGGAGCGCTAGCCTGAATGCGAGAGAACAGTGTTCAGGCCCCCGCCCCCGCCCCCTCAACACACACACCTGCCAACCCGCTCCTCTCCTGTGTGAAGGGCTCTGGTTACCCTCAGGCGCCCTGTAGATTTTACCCCTAAAATCTCCCCAGTTCTCCCCATTCCCACGCCCCCGCCTGGATCATCGCCGCTGCCCCTGTGCTCTAGGCGGGCCGCGCGGGTCGCCACCCTTGCTGAGCGCCTGCGTCTGGCCACCCTTCGTCAGAAGCCCCGAAGGGGTCCCCGAGCTTTCGGATGCCGTTAGGACTTCTCCCCTTCGTCCCTCAGCACCTGTCCTCATCTCAGGCCCTTCCCGCAGCCACGCTCCCCTCTCGGCGCCAGAGGGCTTCCGTCCCCAGAACAGGACGCGCTGCTTTGTGTCTCTGCTCTCCACGTTCATGACGTTTCTTCCAGAAACCCATCACCAACTCCTGCCCATTCTTCAAAGCGGAGCCCAGGGAGCATGCGTCCCAGGGGCCCTCTCTGACCCTTCCTCCCCGGGTCTGGAGACGCCTCTCCCTTCAATTTCCAGGGCGCCTTGTGCACCCTTCTAGCAGCACCCTCTGGGCAGCCGCCCACAGTGCTGTCCTGGTGAGCTGCCCGTGGACTTGGGGAGGCCGGCAATCCACGCGTGCGCCCTGGGCGTCACCTCGGGCTCCGTGCGTGGAAGCGGCTGCCCGGTGAAGGAACGCGTGTCCCAGTGCTCGGCCTCCTGTGTTCCTTTCTTAGCCTTGGGACAAATCTGGAACCGCACCACCCATAGCAGATGGAATTTAAGAATCAGATGGCCCGGCTGGTGGAAGAGTGACTTCCAGGTGCCGTCCGCCTGCGGTGTGGCAGTGCCCCGGGCGCGGACACTTACGTAGCTCGTGAAGATCTTCTCCGTGGGTTTGAGGTGCCTCTGGATCTCGCAGTCCCCGGGGTGGAGGATGATAATGCCGTCGTCGGAGAAGACGTAGAACATGTTCCCCACACTGAGGCCTGGGAGGAGCAAACACAGCCACGGTCACGTCCCTCCTAGCAATGGGCCCCCGGGTGGGGTCACGTGCCATATCAGGCGCACACGGAACCGCATTTCGGGCGCATCTGCTGCGGGCACCGAGGGCAAGTCCTGGTCAAGTGGGGGCGGGGTGAGGTGAGCGGGTGGTGTGTGGGGACCCGGGGAGAAGGCTCCCCCAGGACGGCCAATCAGTAAAGCACATGGAGGGCCCCGCAGTCCCCAGGTGTCCCCCCAGGCACACCCATCGGTCGACTAGGGATGGCTGCCAACACAAGTTTCAAATAAATGACAGCTTTGGCTTTGATGTACATCTGACCTTTTCCGTTCGGAAAGGCAAAGCTTCCCTTGGTCGTTCATTGTCTGCTAAATTCCGAGTGGATCAGATGATGCCCAGAAAGCAAAGGCTCCTCCACGTAACACATTCAGGTGTACATGGCACGACTTCCTGGGATGTGGCAGGTGCACCTTGGTCTGAACTCAGTGCGGCCTGTCTGTGCCAGCGACCCCCTCCTTCAAGACTGCTGGTGGCAGCCCCGCCCCGGGTGATGGAGCCCGCAGCCTGGTCCTGCGTGCCCGGCTGCCCCCACCCTGGCCATGCGCCTTCGTGCCGGAGCTGGGGTTAGACCCTGAGCCCCTACCCTGGGCTTTGGCCCCTAACTCTGCCTCTCCATGAAAGGCAGACCTGGCACCAAGATGGGTGAGGTTTGAGTTCTTCCTCCCGCTCTCCCCACCTCCATTTCTTTTGAAGGTAAAACAATAAAAAGTTTTCTATGAATTCTAAGAGAATTAAATATAGTAAATAAATATACAGAACACTCTTTCCTGGCATGCAGAGAAAACCAGTGAATGGCTGTGATTAATTATCTGTGTAAGTTTTTAGTAAGTTAGAAAACAGTAAGACAGGTGATTCTGTGGGCCGTTTTCTGGGCCTCAGGCCCCTGGTGACGGCTTGCGTGCCTGTGGCTCCCGGTGGGGCGGCGGCCCCTGAACCTGTGACGCAGCCTCGGCTGACTGGTTCTGTGCGGAGGGCCCCGGGCAGGAGGGTTTGTGCTGTGGCAAACACTGTGACCCCTGCCTCTCAGAGCTGGTGTTGCCTGGGAGCCTCTGCATAGCCCCCGAGGGGAACCTGGGTGCTGGACAGCCTGTCCCCGAGAGCCTGACGAAGGTGGCCCTGCGTGAGAGCGTCACCTCAGCCCGGGCAAGACCTCCACTTGTGTACACTCCCACGTGGCAGACTCCTCCCTCAAACCCAGGGCCCGCGGCGGGCAAAGCCCTTGCACAACCGCAGACCCCAGGAACAGCCTCCTGGGGCTTTTTGGGAAATTGATGGCTGGAAGGACCAACATAAGATTGAAGGCTTAATAGAATCTCCACGGGGTTTGCTGCTCTGGCTACATTTCAGGCTGAGCACAGTGCCTTGCTCGCAGTTGGCAATGGAACATGAGACTAAACAAATACTCCTGAACAAACGAATGACTTCACAGGAGACCCAGCCTCACAATCCAGCCCCCTGGAAGGTTCTGTCTGAGCTTAGCTTCTACTTAGGGGGCATGAAGGGCGTCCTTTGCTTTTGTGCGCTCTTGCCTTTCTCCTAGTGAAACGTGAGAGTGCCCTGGGGCCTACCGGCCCCTTTGTTTCCGCCTCTGCACCTCCCATCCCCAGGCCTTGAGTTTCCCCAGCGAAGGGCGCAGGTGGCTGGCTGCCCCGGCCTGATGGGATCTGTCCCCGGCTGGGTTGTCTAACGTCAGCCCAGCCCCTGCCAGCCCTCAGGCAGCGCGGGTCTTAAGTGGGCCTCCGCAGCTGCATTTCACACACCGCAGGGCCTCCGGGGTTCTTTGGGTCCCTTTGCTGTAACCTCGCCTTAGAAAATGCCACCTCTTACAGACACAGAGCGAAAGCTGTGTGCATTGTGGCCTGGGAGCTACGGTCAGGCAGCGTCAAGGGACAACTCCATGAGCAGTGATTGTTGCTATCACTTGTTCTTCCAATGATTCCTAAAGCCTTTTGGCAGCAAGTCCTCATTTGCCTGAGCTTTGCCTTTGTTTTGCTCCCAGACTTGCTGTGTAAGCCTTAGTGTCTGACTTTCAGGAAGCTGTTCAGGAAGCTGTGTGTATGCACGCATGTGCCAGACTGTTGGTAACACCACATGAAGTTCCGGAGGCAAAATGAGCTGAGAAATATGTTGCCTTTTAAAGCCGGGGAGGCAGTGGGGAGCATGCGGTTTGTGCTTAACCCTGAAATCAGAGCGACCTTCTGCTGCTGCTTGCATGCCCTCTGCCCACCGGGGTGGCGGCCCCTGCTCCCGCAGGCTGGACCTTGCTCTGGTGGAGGGTTCAGCGGTCGGGCGGGTCCGCGCATGCGCCTCAGCCTGTGCAGTGACCGGGCTCTGTAAGCCAGCTCCCACACCCGCCTGCTGTTTTTCGACGCCTACGACATTATCCACATTAGGCCATATGTGATGTATGAAAATGGCAATTTTGTATGGCTCAAACTAACGTCTAAAGATTGTTTGATAGATGCAAATTTAAAGAGTGTATTCATTTAAAAATATACATGGAAATATGTATTTACAGGAATCACGGTAGCTTTTTTCCTCCAATATTTCCTCAGAGTACACATGAAGCCCCAACACCAACATCAGCTACTAAGAAGAAAAGCTTAAGGACCGGACCCGACCAGGAGCCCTGCTGAGCGGTCCCCGTCGGTGGAGGTTTCAATCAGCTTGGAATGGAACTTTCCATTGCTAAGTTCTAATGCACCCGCGACCACTAGGAGGTTCTATGTCTGCTTCTCAGCGTGTGCTGCTTGAGTTTGATGTGGACCTCCCCCTCCCATTCGATTTGGCACGTGCACTCCACTTGCGGGGACCGCCTGGCAGCTCACGGAAAGGTGGCCCATTTTGGAACGACAGACACACATGACCACAGGCAAGACACAGAACAAGGCAGCCGGTACCTTCCTCGCGCCAGAGGATGTTTGCCACTGCAGCCGCGGCGATATGGGAAGGCGGGAACACAATGGCAGGAAGGAAAGAAAGAAAAGAGCAGTGTGAGAACCTCCTCTGCAGTGATCAGCTCATGAACACACGCTACCGAGGCCATGATGCGCCGGATCAGCACCCCTCACTGTCCCGGCCGCCAGATGGGGGCACTGTGTACATGGACATGTGATCCCGGGTCTCAGGACCCTTTCAGCTCTGAATGGATCCTTGAAGCCAGGTCCCAGGATCACAGAAGCTCATGGGATTCTCTGCTTCCAGGGATCACAAAGAGGGAATGCCGCCCAGACCTCCCGATGGCTGCCAGGAGAGCGCCGATTTTCAGCGGGGGTTCGCCTGATGAGAAGTGCTCCGAGCATCTCCCTTGCTGAGAAAGACTCAGCTTGGCGCCTTTGACCAAGGGAATGAGACCGTGCCCAGTACCCACATCCCTGAAATCACACCAGCGGACCCACTGGGGGAACAGTGGCTGCCGGGAAAGATGTGCACCCTGAGAGCCCAGGTGGGCTCTCCGCGGTCCCTGAGTAAAGGCAGGTGTGCGCGGTCTGGCTCTTGGGCCGCAGGGGACAGCAGCCCCTGGGTGGTGGAGCGCAGGACGGATCCTGTCGGCGGGGCACAGGCTGCGGTCACACAGCAAGTAGGAGGCAAAACTGGGGCCGGGATGTGTGAGCTCCCTTGGGGTCCTGGGCTCTGCTGACCTGATGATCTCTATGTTCCCCGAGTTGTCTAGGTTGCCAGGCAAGTTCTGCCCACCTCCGGGCACCCTCTGTTGCAGGTGTGAGCTCAGAAGGACATGGGCGTTGCCCCGAGTTTGGGGGCTCAGGGTTGGCGGCTTTGGCCCCGGTCAGCTGCTTCCCTCCCCGACACCCTGCACATCCCCGCCAGCCCAGTGCGGAGCTCGGAGGCGAGAGCAGACTCACGGGTCTTCCTCGCTGAGTCTTCAATGAAGAGTGAAGAGATGTCTTCGTCCACGCCCACTTCATTTTTGGCAATGCAGGTGTATGCCCCTGTGTCTTCATACCGAACGCTGCCGATGTGGAGCTCGCTCCCGTTGGCTGCGGAAAGGACAGTGCTCAGGGTGGCCGCCTTAGCTGGGAGCCCCCCTCGCTCCCTTCTCTTTCGCTTCACGGGGCTACTGCCAGCCCTGGTTTTAAAAACACAGCCCCTCAGCAGGGCGGAGGGTGGCCAACGACCCTGACTGTGCCCAGAAAGGGCCCGAGCATCGGAAAGGAACTGCGGGGGACGTGGGGCCGGACTGACAGCAGCTCATCGTTGCTCTCAGAAGGCCGACAGGACTTGCGCGAGCCCAGACAGCAGAGAAACTGGGGGAGGCATTTGCTCACTCCCGACATGTCGGACTTAGAAACGCATCACGCCTCCTGCTTCCGTCCCCGGGGAGAGCACCAGCCTGAACGTGAAGGGAACAGCACAGACACGGAGGGCGGCTCTTACCTAGAAGGGAGAGCTGTTTAGACATCTGGGTTGAGACATCCATGCCGTTTTTCAGCCATGTGATCCTGGGCACAGGGATGCCCTCTGCGTGGCACCTCAGACTGGCCGCCACCCCCGGCTCCTGTGCCTGGGTCTCTGGGTAGACGCGGATGACGGGGGGCACTGTGGGTGAGAACCGGCGCTGTTGGGGGAGGCCCTCGCCTGGCCTCGGGCCTGTGGTCCGGCCCTGAAACCCCGCTCCAGGGAGGTGACCCGAGAGGCAATGCCAACTTCTCTCGGTAAGCAGCTCACAATCTTCCTATTCAGCAACTCAAGCCCCAAAAGAAAGCTATAAAATGGATTGCAGGTGATAAACACGCCAGGCTTCGTACCCTGCAATTCATGGCTTTCATCATTATTCTAAATACGATCAGAAAGACAACCAAATATGTAATGTGGTTCAGCTGCTACATATAAAGAGCAACAGCCACTGACACTTATATCTGAATGAATAAAATACAGATATATTATTTCTGTTATTGGAAAGTCATTGGGCAGAGGCTGAATTTCTCGCAGGAAGCGCTTCACAAAGCACTTAAGAGCACAGACTGGCAGGGCTACTGGCTGTATCGCTGCTCGGGGGAAATCCATCGATTTTCCAGTGGGATGTTCTTATTTTTCCACTTCTCAGCCCCTGGAACACAGGGGAAAGGCAAGTGTGCCCTCCTGAACTCCTGACTTAGCCTTGGGCCCTGGAAGTCAAGTTTGGGGCTGGGTGTGGCCCGGCCCACTTGTCAGATGGGCACGGGTGGACCAGGTGTCACCCTCCATAGAACACAGGTCCCTCTACCCTGGGCTGTCTGTGGGGAGGTACCTGGAAGAAGGGAGGACTATCTGGAGGAACTTCCTTCCTACCCCTAGAGCTTTGGGCCCAGGGAATAAAATAATGATCATTTTCGATGGAATTGAGGGGGCTCTTCCTTGTTCACACATTTTACTCTACATACTTCCAAAAAGGGTTCGTGAGAGCTTATGTAAAGGCACTTGAACATTAAACTGAACAACGTAAAAGCATCACACTTCTTTTGAAAAGGTGGGAGACAGATTGTTCCTGAGGTGGGCAGCTACTTATCTGGAAGCTCCTACCGTCCAGTAAAAGAAATAATCCCAATCTAAGATGGCGCAGAGTAGCTGGAAGTTATACTCACCTCCTTGCAGGACTAAACTGGAATCACAACTAAATTATAAAACAATCAACTTGAATAACCAACTGAAGACTAGCTGAACAAAAGACTCCTCACCAAGAATCTACAGAAGTCACACGGAGGCTGGTAGGAAGGGCAGAGACGCAAAAAGGGCTGACCCTGTGCCCACATGTGGTAGTTGAGATTCGGGGGGGATATCTTAGCTGCAAAGGTCCCCCTGAGGAGTGCGGGGTCTCAGCCTCATGCTGGGACCCCCAGCCCAGAGCATCAGAGCGGAGAAGAGGAGCCCACATAACACCTGGCTGTGAAAATCAGTGGCGATTCTCTATGCCAGGGAGAGGCAGGAGTCTGCTAGAGATCCGGGTACACTCTTAAAGGGCCAGCGCACAAAATCTCATCCAGGGCCACTCACCTTGGGCTGCAGTGGAGGGAGAGCGGCTTGGAGCAAACTGGAGTTGTTTGAGAGGAGACTGGGTTATGTGGCTCCAGGGAGAGAGCTGAGGGGCCGGCGACCAGGGTCCCTGAGCTGTCCCTCTCCCATGCCGCCCCCACAGATGCCATCTTTCCTGGGTCAAGCACGCCCTTCCATACGGCAGCAGCCTGGGGGAATGTACCAGCCCCACCGCCCGACTTCCTATTGCCCACCCTGTGGAGCTCATGCCCTGGGGAGGAGCCAGCTGCTTGGGCACGTGGTGTAGGCTTCCTTGGAGGGACTGAACTGTGTGGCTCTAAGGCAGGGGCCATTGTTCTCCTCCCACCTGACAGGTGCTGCCCTCCCCCATGGGAGATCCACTAGCCGCACCCTCCCTACTCCTGGAGACCCTGCCCCGCTGAGCTTGCCCCTTGCAGGGGTCAGCTGGCTGCCGCCAGTCTGGGCCCATGGCGAAGACTTTCTTGGAAGGCTCGCTGGAGGTGTGGATAGACATGGGGAGACAGGGATGAACAGGGGCAGACAGTCGTGTGGGACTAAGTGTGGGGATATTTTTTCCCTTGTATGCCTGACTGATGTCACTGTACCTGTGCAGCACCCTCACTTTACACAGCCAAATCTTGGTCTGTTAGGGCCCTATAAACTCTGCTGGCCTCGCTCTGATGACTCCCTGAGACCCCACCCAACAAAGGTGGGTACCTGGCAGGGGGTGGCTGGCCTAGACGTACCCTTAGGATTTTGCTGAGTGGCCTCAGACCCAGCACTGGCACTGAGTTTGAATCAGTATCAATCTGGTGAACACCATTTGCCTTTACCTGGTGACTCACAGAGAATCTGCCTCATGCTGCTCACATACCACCAGAGCGGCCCTTTCAATGACTGAGCCTGACAGGCAGCTGGCAGGTGGAGGTGGTGCTTTGGGCCATTTGCTGACCTTCCCTTGCGCTGGTGCTGGTGGAAGGCAGCCTTGGAGCGCGGCTCGGCCCTTCCCACACATACCCAGGCCCCGCGGACGCGGCCACAAACTGTGGGCCACTTTGTATCTCTACACAGGGAGCCCAAAGCTGGTCACAGGTAGCAGCTGACATTGACCTGTCCGGGAGTCCCTCCCAGGAAGCCCCAGGACCAACACTTGCCCAGAGGCGAGGTTTACCAAGAAAATTAACAAGGAAATAGTGGCCTTCAATGATGCTCTAGACCACATGGATTTAATTGATATTTTTGGAGCATTTCACCAAAAAGAAGCAGAATATATATTATTTTTCAAGTGCACATGGAACATTTTCCAGGCTAGACCACATGTTAGGACACAAAAGAAGTCTCAATAAATTTAAGAAGATTGGGATCATATCAAGCATCTGCTCTGACCACAGTGGTATGAAACTAGAAATCAATCACAAGAAAAAAACTGAAAAACACACAGAGGCTAAATAACATGTTACTAAACAGTGAATGGGTTAACAATGAGATCAAAGAAGAAATCAAAAGGTACGTTCAGGCAAATGAAAATAAAAACACAACAACCCCAAATCTATTGGATACGGTAAAAGTAATCCTAAGAGGGAAATCCATAGCATTATAGGCCTCCCTCAAGAAACAAGAACAATCTCAAATAACCAACCTAATTTTACACTTAAAGGAACTAGAAAAAGAACAACAAACAAAGCCCCAAGTGAGTAGAAGGAAGGATATAATGAAGGTCAGAGTGGAAATAAATGAAATAGAGTCTAAAAAAACAATACAAAAGATCAATGAAACCAAGAGCCAGTTCTTTGTAGAAAAATAAACAAGGTTGACAAACCTTTAACCAGGCTCATCAAGGAAAAAAGAGAGAGGGCCCAAATAAATAAAATCAGAAATAACAGGTGACACCAAAGAAATACAAAGGGTTGTAAAAAAAATATTATGAACAACTACATGCCAACAACCTGGACAAAATGGTAAATTCCTAGAAACATACTATCTTCCAAAACTAAATGAGGAAGAATCAGAGAATGTGAATAGACAGATTATACCTAGTAAAATTGAAGCAGTAATCAAAAAACTCCCAACAAACAAAAGCCCTGGACTGAATGCCCTCACAGATGAATTTTTACCAAACATTTCTAGAAGAACTAATACCGCTCCTTCTCAAATTATTCCAAAAAATTCAAGCGGAAAGGCTCCCAAACTTATTTGATGAGGCCAGCATTATCCTAATTCCAAAACCATATGAAGACACTACAAAAAAAGAAAATTATAGGCCAATATCCCTGCTGAACACACATGCTAAAATCCTCAGCAAAATATTAGCAAGTCAACTATAGCAATACATTAAAAAGATCATGAACCATCATCAAGTGGGATATATTTCTGGGATGCAAGGTTGGTACAACATTTGCAAATCAATAAATGTGGTTCACCACATAAACAAAACAATACATAAAAACCATGTGATCACAGCAATAGATGCAGAAAAAAGCATTTGATAAAATCCAGTGCCCATTAAGATAAAAACTCTCAGGAAAGTGGGAATAGAGGGAAAACACCTCAACGTAATAAAGGCCATACATGACAAATCCACTGCCAGCATCATACTCAAGGGGCAAAAACTACAAGCACTCCCTTAAGATCGGGAATAAGTCAGGAATGTTCCCTTTTACCTCTCTAATTCAACACCAGCCATAGCAATCAAACAAGAAGAAGAAATAAAAGGCATCCAAATTGGAAAGGAAGAAGTAAAACTGTCATTATTTGCAGATGATATGGTACTGTACACAGAGAACCCTAAAGATTCCATCAAAAAACTACTAGAACTAATAAATGAATTCAGTAAAGTAGCAGGATATAAAATTAATATCCAGAAATAAGTTGCATTTTTATATGCCAATAATGAACTATCATGAAGGGAAATTAAGAAAACAATTCCATTCACAATTGCTTCAAAAAGAATAAAATAATTAGGAATAAATTTAACCAAAGATGTGAAAAATCTGTACTTGGAAGATCATAAGACACTGAGGAAAGAAATGGAAGAAGATACAAATAAGTGGAAGCATATACTGTGTTCACGGATAGTAAGAGTTAACATCATTAAAATGTCCATACTACTCAAAGCAATCGAGAGATTCAGCACAATTCCTATCAAGATACCAATGACATATTTCACAGAATTAGAACAAATATTTAAAAAATTTACATGGAACCGCAAAAGACCCCAAATAGCAACAGCGATCTTGAGAAAGAAGGATAAAGTTGGGATCATGCTCCCTGATATCAAACTATATTACAAGGCCATAGGAATCAAAACATTATTGTACTGGCATAAAAATGACACACAGATCAATGGAACAGAATAGAGCCCAGAAATAAACTTGAGCCTTTACAGTCAACTAATATTTGACAGAGGAAACAAGTACATACAATGGGCTAAAGATAGTTTATTTAATAAATGCTGTTGGAAAAATTGGACAGATACAGGCAGAAAAATGAAACTAAACCACCTTCTTAAAACGCACACAACAAATTTGAAATGGATTAAGTCTTAAATGTTAGACTTGAAACCATAAAAATCCTAGAAGAAAACATAGGCAGTAAAATCTTGGACATTGCTCGCAGCAATTTTTTTCCTGATGTATCTCCTCAGGCAAGAGAAACAAAAGAAAAAATGAAAAAATGGGACTCAAGTTTTTGCACAGCAAAGGAAACCATCAACCAAAAAAACAACCCACTGAATGGGAGAACATATTTGCTGATACATCTGATAAGGGGTTAATATCCAAAATTTATAAAGAACTTATAAAACTCAACACCGAAAACCTAAAAAATTCAATTAAAAAATGAGCAAAGGGTCTGAATACATACTTCTCCAAAGAGAACGTACAGATGAACAATAGACATATGAGAAGATGCTCAACATCATTAGCCATCAGAGTGACGCAAATGGAAACCACAATGAGATGTCACCTCACACCTGTCAGAATGGCTACCACCAATAAACCAACAAACAAGTGCTGGCGAGGATGTGGAGAAAAGGGAACCCACATGCACTGTTGGTGGGAATGCAGGCTGGCAGAGCCATTGTGGAAAGCAGTATGGAGGAGATACCTCAAAAAATTAAAAATAGAACTGCCTTAGACCCAGGGATTCCACTTCTGGGAATTTATCTGAAGAAACCCAAAATTCTAATTTGAAAGAATATAAGCATCCCTATGTTCGTTGCAGTGTTGTCTGCATTCGCTAAGATATGGAAGCAGCCCAAGTATCCACCGGTAGATGAGTGGATAGAACAACTATTGTACACTAACACAATGGAATACTACTCGGCTGTAAGGAAGAAAATTGTAACTTTTGTGACAGCATGGGTGGACCTGGAGAACATTACGCTAAGTGAAATAAGCCCGTCAGAGAACGACAAGTGCCATATGATTTCACTCATATATGGAATCTAATGAACACACCGAACTGACAAGCAAAATAGAGACAGACTCATAGATGGAGAGCAGGCTGACAGCTCTGAGTGACAGGTTCAGGGGTGGAAGGTTTGAGCAAAAAAGGAAAAGGACCCATGGACACGGACAACAGTGTGGTGACTGCAGAGGAGAGGGGAGTGAGCGGAGGTAGAAGGCATAAGGGTGATAAATGGCAATGGGAAAAAATACAATTAAAAAATCCCCCCCCCTCACAAAAAAACCCCAAACAGATGAAGACACTACCAAGAAAGAAAATTAAGCCAATATCTCTGAAGAACAGATGCTAAAATCCTCAACAACATATTAGCAACCTGAATTCAGCAGTGCATCAGAAAGATCATACACCATGATCAAGTGGGGTTTATTCCTGGGATACAGGGTTGGTACAAGATCCACATATCAATTAATGTGATACACCACATACACAAAATGAGGGATAAAAATCATGTGATCATATCAATAAATGCAGAAAAAGCACTTGACAAAATCTAGCACCCATGTATAAAAACTCTTAGCGAAGTGGGAATGGAGAGAAAATACCTCAATGTAATAAAGGCCATACACGACAAACCCACAGCAAACATCATGATTGGGAGGGAAAAACTAAAAGCGTTTCCCTTAAGACCAGGAACAAGACAGGGATGTCCACTCTCACCTCTCTTATTCAGCAAGTTCTGAGGCCCTAGCGGCAGCAGTCAGACAAGGGGAAGAAATAAAAGGCGTCCACATTGGAAAGGAAGAAGTAAAACTGTCATTATTTGCAGATGGCATGATACTGTATATAGAGAACCCTCAAGATTCCACCAAGAAACTGCTAGAACTGATAAATGAATTCAGTAAAATAGCAGCATACAAAATTAATATTCAAAAATTGGTTGCATTTTTTATAAACCAATAATGAACTATCAGAAAGGGAAACTAAGAAAACAATCCCAGTTACAACTGTATAAAAAATACGTAGGAAGAAATCTGACCAAGGAGGTAAAAGACCTGCACTTGGACAATTATAAGATACTGACTGAAGAAAGAAATGGAAGAAGATACAAATAAATGGAAGCATGTATCATGCTATATAAACAGTAAGGATTAACATCATTAAAATATCCATACTGCCCAAAGCAATCTATAGATTCAATGCAAGTCCTCTCAAAATATCTATAATGTATCTCACAGAAAGAGAATAGCCCAGTGATTTATATGGAACCACAAAGACTCCGAATAGCCACAGCGATCTTGAGAAAGAAGAGCAAAGTTGGAGGCATCACACTCCCTGACATCAAACCATCCCACAAGGCCACGGTAATCAAACAGCATGGTGCTGGCGTGAAAACAGACACATAGATCAATGGAGCAAATAGCAAGATGAAGTCAATAAAAATATTGTTGATGTATCAGTGTTTCGCTGTAACAGATGCTCCGGTGTCAGGGCCACCCAGGGCTCGTGCAGAAGATGGTTTAGGGACACCTGACAGCACCACTTCCTCCTCCTCTGCAGCTCAGCCCCCAGGAGTTCAGCCACGACAGCCACCCCATACAGGCGGCCAGGCCCAGGTGGGCCAGATGCAGCCCCAGTACCCGCATCAGGCCGGTCATGGTGCGCGGCAGCCGCGGGCACCGCCTCCATCGCCGCACCAGCGTGGTAGTCGGTACTCAGCAGGCTACGGTCGACCTCAGCAGCTCTGGGGGTGTGGCCAGGGATCAGCCCCTGGCACCCGCTCCTGCCCTTTCTGGTCAGCCTCAGGGACCGCCTGCTCGCCCCCGACAGCAGCACCAGGCGAGCGGTTACACTGCACACACTTACGCTGCTCAAACCTCTCCGCCTACCTGATATCCCGCGGCCCCTGCCTCACAGCCGGGGATGGCTCCAAGCCCACCCCGGGCCTATCAGCCGAGGCCAGGCTCACTCAGCCTGCTGAGAGCACCACGACCCCCCTGAGGCGCGCCCAGCGCTCCCGCAGGGCGCCTCCTCCCTTCAGTCAGGGCCCCACGCACCCCAGGCCAGGCTACCCTTAGAGAGGCTCGGCTACACCGACAAATGCGGCTGCGAGCTGTTCCCTCCCCAAAGACTCCAATACTACTATTTTATTTTAATTTGCATTGAGGTTCAGAAATTTAAAAAGCAGACCATTTTTTTATGCTATCACTGTTGCTGCTCATTGAAAATATAATTTTCCAGAACACACACACTCACAAAAGAGCAAAATGAAAGTTTTCTCCTCCCCTGCTTACAAGTGCAGCAGCTTCCTAGTGATTCGGGGCCAGTGCTCTTATGTATGTATAGGATGATTGTCTAGCTTTCCTCGTCCAGAGGATATTAAAATGCCGGGCTGGAGTTGAGGCATCTTCTTTGGCTTTTTACTATTAACATGACATCCTAAAAGTAGACCCTCTAGAGAAAGCGACTAAATAGTATGTATAAAATGTAACATTGATAGGTTAATAAAGATGACTGAATGCAAAAAATATGAGATTACTGTAATCAGTCATATGTAATGAATGTGAAAATCTCAACAAAATGGATCACTTAAGAGGGAACTTTAAAGTATTGACGTGAAATCAAGATGAAAGTATTTAAAAAATATTATAGCACGACTTCTCAGCTCTGTAAGATGAATAAGTTCTAGAGATTTGCTCTACAGCCCGCTTAGGGACTATCGTCAATAATACTGTTTTGTGCACTGAAAATCTGGTAAGAGGATAGAGCTCATGTTACGTGTTCTTATCACAAACAAAAAAGAAAAGCAAAGGGACCTGAGGGAACCTTGGGAGGTGATGAATCTGTTGCTGTGGTTGTGGCGACGGTGTCATGTGCTTTTGCATCTGTCCAAACGCATTACATTGTAAGCATTAGATATGTGCTCTTTTTTGTATGTCAATTATACCTCAATAAAGCTTTAATTAAAAAAGCACCACTAACTCAAAAGCTACCCTGACTCCTTTCATAGGAGAATTCTTTTATGCATTTAAGGAATTAATAAGTCCCAGAGCATACCACACAGATAGTGTTCCAAATTAAACCACGAGGTGAGTTATAACTCGGCCACCAAAACCAGCTAGAGAGAGAGCACAAAACACGACCCCAGACCTAACTCACGTATGGCTAGATACGCCGAGACCCTAAGTAAAGTATTAGCCAATCAAATCTGGCATGGTATTGAAAGAACACACTGTGACCAAATATAATACGTTTCAATGGCGAGCAATTAGGAAATCCATAAGTAATCATATCCAAAGCCAAAAGCAGTCAACAAAGAAAAACACTTGATTCTCTTGCAAAACACTTGATTCTCTTGCTAAACACTGAATGGGGCTTTGGAAAAAAAATTCAGAATCCTTTCCTTGAGGGAAAACCCTCAATAAAATAAGAACAGAATATTTTCTCCCTACAATGAAGAATATCTCTATAAAAAGAAGAAACAGCACCATTCTTTTCAGAACAGTGAAGCATTAAATCAGGGGGGAAGAAAGGAGGAAGCAACATTACACTGGATGTTATTGCCCACGGAAGGAGGCGAACGAGAGGTGCGAATATTGAAAAGATGGAGAAAAATGGTATTTTACCTGGATATGCTCCAGATAATGAATGAAGTGGTAGTTAGGGCTAATAAGTGAGTAAAGGGGCCAGTAGCAAAGACTACACAATTCATAGCTTGCTTATAAACCAGTAGCAACCAGATAGACGATACCATGGGGCTAAATGAAGAAAACTGTAAAATCACACGGAAGTCATAAAAAAAAGGCTTGAATCATCGAGGTGGTCTGTTCTTGGATAGGAAGATTTATGGTTGTTAATAAACAAGATACTACAAATTAAGCCATACATTTAATCTAATTCCAATTAAAATTAACAGGTGTGGTCTTGGCAAAACAATTCTAAAATATATCCACAAGGAAACATATATGAAAACAGTGGAGGAGATTATGAAAAACGAGAGTGATGATTGTCATTTTTCCACACCAGATATTACGGAGTATTACAACACCAAAGGCTGCAAAGTGGAGGGGTGCGGGGGAGGGGGAGGGTGGGAGGGGGAGGAAGGGGAAGAAGGGAGGGAAGGGAGGGGACGGGGAGGCGGAGGGGAGAATGAGAGGGAAGGGCTGAGGGAATTGAGTCTGGCACCACATTAACGGCCTGACTGACTTCACAAAGCTCTGCCAATGCAACATCGCACAGCCAACATCTATTAACCGCCCACTGAGTGTCAGGCATTGCAGACAGCGCGGTGAATGGGACAGGCCCAGGCGCTGCCCTCACGGGGGTTTCTGTCTGGTGATTAAACAGTGAACCCCAAATGTGACAAGCATCACCGGAAGGGGTCTTCGGGGGCATGGGGACAAGGGTCCAGGGAGACTTCTTGCAATAGAGCAGGATCTGCTCTGTCTCACAACGGTGCTACGTACCTTTCCTGCACCTGTGCGCCTGTCCCTTTATTGGTGGCGGGTTTGTGCGGTGAACTGGGGACTCTAGACTTTGTGGACTGATGTCCCCAGGGAGGTAGATGGCCAGTGGGCAGCACCAGCCTGGAAGACGGGCCTCGGCCTCTGGCCCTTGGCAGAACGCCCTGGACCCGCGGTGTTCCCAGGCTTGGGTGCGTATCTGCCTCCCGGGGGCCTGCTGGGGCAGGGCTGCCTGCCCCCCGGTGCCCGGCCCTGGGGGTCTGGGGGCGCCTGCAGCGCCTGCTTCTACCTGCCAGGCTCCGGGTGAGAGCCCGGGTCAGCTGGCTCGGAAGCTCTCACGGGCCCATTCAGGGCTCACTTTGAACCGAAGTGCGTGGCACTGTTCTAGAACAAAATGAGACCTGACTGAAAGTCAAGGGTATGGCAGAGTCTTTCACCTGAAAAAAATACGACTATCTACTAAATGCAAGACACATGGGCCTCCATGGGCAACGGTAGAAGATTGCTCGCATGTGCTCAGAGAGAGAGGCACGAGCTGAGGCCACCCTGAGGGCTGGACCGCTCCTTCTCCGGCCTCTGCCGTCCCCCCATCAGCAGGAATAAGGAGGGTCCCAATGCCCCCTCCCCACTCTTGCCCAGCCCTCCACCTGGGGTCGTCAGGGCTCCTTCCCTTGGGCCCTTAGTTCGGGGTTGTGTCAGTCTCCACAAGGAGCTCGGCCTCTGGGGCTGCCCTCGCCCCAAACCTCCCCCGTGCCTTCTGGCGCTCATGTTCCGCCCTCAGCAACGTGTCCTGTATCCTCAAACCCTGCTACGGCTGCTCCTTCGTGCTCATGGGAAACCGATCGCCCTCCTTCTCCTGCAGCCTCCGAAGCGGAGTTTGTTCTCCCTCCCGCAGGCCCTCGCTCTCCCCAGTCCCCACTGGGCCGGGGGGTGGCAGGTGCAGTCCTGTGTCCTCACCGCCGCTGCGGACCACTCATCTTCCCTTCCCCAGTTTGGGGCTTCACGCCATGGCAGCCTCATGCCTAGCTCGCCCCTCTCGCGCCCCCCTGGGAGGCGGGCACCGCCCTCTCGCCCCCACAGCAGTTCCACCGGAACTGCCCCATCCGCCCAGGCAATGCTGTTAATTTCCAACTTGGAGGAAAAAACCCAAATCCACAACCCCTCTTTATCCCAGATTCTCTCCCAAACCCTGTCCATGTTCTCTCCTTGAAAACACCCTGAAGAGCTGACCGTCCTCAACGCTCCGGCTTCCGTCCGGATTCCCCGCGCTGAGCCAGTTCCAGGCCAGCTTTGCCCGCCTTGTGGCCCAAACCGCTTGTCTCCAGGTCACGTGGCCCAGAGCTGCCCCTGAGCCGACGGCCAGGTCTCCGTCCTCATCCTCCCTGGCCCGTCCGAGCACACAGCCCACCCGCCCACTCCTCTTCCGCGGCCCCCAGACACCACGCTCCTAGTCTTCCTGCCTCGGTGGCTGGTCCTTCTCTGTCTTCCTTGTTGACTCTCAGCTCCTGGGCTCCAAATGCTGCTGTGTTGGTTGTTGGACATGCTCTGTCCTCACTTGTTCCTTCATGATCTCCCCAGGCCGCTGGCTTTAAATACCTTCCGACCTCTGGGGCATCGGCCATGTACAGCCCCAGCCTTAGAAACCCAGAGGGCTGCCCGCCACCTCGCGTGTGTCCCGTCCTCTGCCCTCCTGCTCGTCTTCGGAAATGGCCACTCCACTCTGGTCGCTCAGGCCCCATCCTTTGGAGGCATCTCCGACTTTCCCACCAAGTTGACACTAATGTAACCTTTTCAGTGAGGCCTTCGCTTGCCATCCTATCTTAAACCCCCACCTTCTGTCTGACTCTCTTGCTCCCTTGCTGTTCTTAAATTCTCCTCCTTAGTCGTTTTCACCCTCGGACAGGCAACACGAGGACAGGGATTTTGGTCTGTTTGCTGCTCTGCTTCCAGTGCTCAGCCTGGCGAGAAACTCCGCAGATCTTCGGTGAATGAACGGAGTGATGTCAGCACCGAGGTCTGAAGGGTAAGGGGAGAGCCTTCTCAGCCAGGGCACGGACAGTGTGCGGCTGGGAGTCAAGAGGCCGGGCGTGCTGAGGGCCCCAAGAGACGGTCACAGGGTGGGAGCATGGGGGACGCAGCAGTGGGAGGGGGCAGGACCCAGCTCACTGTGCATGTCAGCGCACACATGTGACTGCAAGCAGGGGTGTGGCCTCATGGGGCAGGCAGCTGCTGTTGCCCCTCTGTGCCCAGCGGCTCAGGCTGCCTGTATGTTCCCCAGGGGCTGGTGAGGAGGAGACTGAAGGCGCACAGCCGGGCCAGCAGTGGAAGGGGCCCTGCAGGCAGCCCCCTGGGCTGAGTGGAGCCAGCGGGCCCTGGGTCTCGCTGCGGGAGAGCAAGCCCAAGGCACCACGCAGCTCCCCTGAGCAGCTCGCCTTGCCCGCCGGACAGCTTGCTACGGGGAAACTAACATAAGGATGTGAAACAGAAAGAATTGCCCCATCACTCGGGTGGGAGCTCGCCTGCCGCCCCCAGCGCCACCGAGCCTGCCTCGGGGTGGAACAGGCCCAGGCTCCGAGCAGCACCTGTTCACCCCGGGCAGGGGCCGCGCCTCCTCCCCGAGCCAGAGCTCCGGACCCAGCCTCCTGCCAGGACGGGGAGAGCCTGAGGAGAACCCGGGGCAGGGAGGCATCTGAAGCCCCGGCGCCCGTGAACCCCGCTTGGACGGGGCCCTGTCAGAGGCCGTCCTGCGGTTCTCTCTGGGTGAGGCGGGGAAAGCGTGCGCGGCCCTGGAGCGGGGTGGAGGCCGGGCCCGCAAGGCGAAGGCCCACCTGGTTTCCTTTGGCCCTGAGCGGCCCTCTCCTTTTGTGTAATCTGATACTAAAAATCATTGGAAATTAATATGTCCTGGGTAAACACCTTCATTTCTTTTTAATTTGCAAAACCTTCCAGTGAAAATGTTTGGGAAGCATCGGGGGTGGAAGGCGGCAGAAGTGTGTCCTGGGTAAGAACGAGGCACATTCACAAAAGCACCATGTGGGAGAAACAAACAGATTAGGGAGCTGATTGTTGTGTTTTTGAGGGATGAATCGCTACTTGTCTGAACTGCAGGGAGGTCGAGGGTGTTTTTAATTTAATGGATTAATCATTTATGTCTGGAGTTCTTGCTCCTTCCGAGGAAAGCAGTGCGGGTGGTTTGCATGAAGTTATAAATCATGTCAGAGTTTGGGTCTCATCTCTGGGAGGCTTGGTCTGGGGGAAGTTACACGAATGATTTGGGAGATGCAGCCGTTTCCTGGGACGGGTCTCCAGCCAGCCTGGTCGCGGCAGTCACGGACAGAGGGGCGTCAGAAGACGGTGGCCCAGCCTGTATTTGGGGTCCTGCTCTTGCCAGCGGGGAGCGGGGCAGCTCCAGGGAGGAGAGGTCTGTATGTTATTCCTGGTTTGGCAAATTTCTGAGGGTCTTGATTTTCCCATCTGTATAATGGGTTGGAAGCTCTCTGAGGGGCCACCAGCTCAGACATCTGTGTCCACCAACAGCAGTTAAATATGGCTTGAGACACCCCCATACATCTGCCCCCCCATCTCTCCTACCTTGGACTCTGAATTATATCTGTGCCAGGCATTTTCCACATGTGATATCTTATCAGACTGTAAAGCAGGGGTGATGTTGTTATTCTAATTCTTACAGGCGAGTTTATTTGCCTCAGACTGTACTGTAAGGAAGTACCAGCACTAGGACTTGAACCCCGGTCTGCCTGGCTCGGACGTCATGTCCTGACCCTCTGGCAGAGGCAGTGCCAGCTTGGGTGTGCCCTGGGCCTTGGGTGGAACTGCCCCTGCCCAGCTCCTGTTCCTGTTCCTAGGAGTGGTGTCTCTGTCCCTTGGGCCCACAGGCCACACGTTAGCTCCCCAGCACGTCTGCTGTTCACTTGAAATCTTCTGAGCGCCGCCCACCCCCCATCTCCTCCTTTCATCATTCCCCCTTCCTGGTTTCCCTCTGAGGAGGCCTTTGCTGGCAGAGGAGACCAGAATGTCGCTCTTTATCATGTGCCCGAGGCCCTGCCTCAGACTCAGCCCCAGGCCACCTGCCGGGCCAAGAGGGAACCAAAAGGGACTTCGAAAAACCCTGCCACACAACTTGACTGAATTCTACTCAAGCCGCTCAGGACCACCGTTCGAGCTTCCGATGCATGCTTGGGACAGATGGCAGAAAGGAACACGTCCCACAGACGAATTTGCTGCTGCACTCGCCCTCTTCCTCACGGGGCTCCTTAGAAACGCAGTGTTCCTTCTGACCCGAGCTCTGAGCTCCGGCCGTGCCGTCTCAGCCTCCCCAGCTGCACCTGCCCGAAGGCTACCCCCCGCCCCGGGGCACCACGCCGCGGCCTGCGAAGCTCCCAGTGCTTCCGCCTCTGCAGGCCTCCCGCGGTGACCCAGCCTCCTGGGCCTGCGTCCTGGGAGTGTGAACGGCGTCGGGAGTCTGTCTGCACAGGGACTGCTCCCCCCACCTGGAGGGGATGACACCAAGCCACGCAGTTCACCAGCTTCAGTCCTGCTGGGGGCGGGGGCTGGGCCTCAGGGTCATTGTCGTGGGTCCGTCCTCAGATTCTCGCAGGGCCAGCTGTTTCTGATCAGGCCCGAGCTCAACGCGGGGACAGAGATAAAGGAGGCAGGGGTCCTATCCCCTGTCCCCCCTAATGTGAAGCCCATGTAACCGCAGAGAAACTTCAGTTCTTTAACATGACTTTTTCCTTCCTGCAAGCCAGCTTTGTTCAGTCCGACGGCGCCCCGGCTCCCTGGCCTCCTGCGATGGGTCCTTCCGCCTCTGTGAGCACTGGGCGGCCCCGGCCCGAGCCAGGAAGCCCCCCGGGCAGCTAGCTTCCTCCGGTCAGTGTCAAACTGTCTTAAAAGACAAAGGCTCACATCTGTTGACCAAGAGAACAGTTTCTGTCAAACTAAGGATCACGCCTTGACCTCAGTTGTGTTTCAGCCCCAGACCCACAGAGGCGGACTGACCCTACCAACCGCGTTCTTGCAAAACCAGACGGCACAACTCCACGGCGGACATCAGGACGAGATGCGGCGATCAGCCACCTCCCCCTTGGCCCTGGCCAAGCAGTAGAGCCCACGGCCCTGACTCCCTTAGTTGCCATGATTATTGATTTCGCCCCTAGAATATAATCAATGTTATATTCAATATAACCCATCCCCCAGAAGCTATCAGGGAACCAGGTTTTAGGACACTAGCTCACCTATGTCTCTCTGCTTGGTACTACTTCCTTGCAAATCTTTCCCTTTCTGCTTGGTGCACGCAGGCAGACGAACCCCTGGAGTTTGGTAACACCCAACGTTGCTCCACACTGACCTGCTGACTGACTGCCCAGTGTCGCACATCTGGATTCTCCAACAGCAACACCCCCAGGCCCCAGCAAGGGATGGGGGGCAGGGGTCAAGAGCCATGGCTTTGTGCTGCAGTCAGGAACTGTAGGGCTGGGGCACTGGGCAAATCGCTCCCCGTCCCTGAGCCCCAGGTTCCTCATCGGGCACCGGGGTGGTGCGCATGTGCAGCAGATGCTCAGCCAGTGTTACTGTGGCACCTGTGGCTCTCATGCTACTTTCCACTCCCCCTTCCCCGCGCCCAACACAGATAGATACTTGTTTTCCTCTCAGTCCCATGTTGCCAACTTAGTTTCTGAAACACTTTGAACACCTCCTGTCTGGTTCCCAGGAGAGCAGACCTTGGGCTGGTGTCCCCGGGAGGCAACGGTTGCCCTGAGTTAGCATGTTGCTCCCCTGAGGGGGCTGGTTAATGGACCCGAATGCCGCTCCCAAGTGCCTGGGAGTCAGCCCCGCCCAGGGACCTCGGGGCTCCTGGGGCCAGGGCCACCCGAACGGCCCAGCCCCCATGCCTGGGCGCCACGCACAGTGCACTGATCCAGTGAGGAAGAAGACCGATCACAAACAGAGGCCCCAGCACGCTCCCTCCAATTCTACTGATAGCATTTTGGCTGGAAGAGAAGTCCGACATCTCTGAGCAGTTAGGAAACAGATCTCAGACAGCCTCTCTTTGGGTCTCTGGGGGAGGGTTTGTTCTGTTTTGACTCCCCCAGAGCCAAGAGCAGCCTCTTCCGGTAGACGGAGCAATTGTTGGGCTAGTTGGGGCTCAGGAAGAGGGGGAGGGGATGTGGAAGGCGTGGGCGGAAGTGGGAGGAGGTGGGAAGAGGAGGGGGAAGGTAGGAGGTGAGAGGAAGGGAAAGGGAAGGTGAGGGGGAGGGGGACATGGGGGAAGAAGAGGCCTTGAGCAGCACTCTGCGTGGTCGGGGGGCTGTCTGGTCTACTCCCACCTGGTGGGAGGAGTCCCTTCTCTACTTTGAGTCTGGCCCCACCACGTGGTATTCAGGTGCTCGAGGGCCTTGCTCCTGGATTCGCTCTGGGAGTGAGGAACTGGCTCAGCCGCATCATGAGCTCAGCCTCGGACTCCTGGGAAAACTGCCCCCAGCACCGTGGGCTTCATGTATGGGGGCACGTAAGGCCACGGAGCCTCCTCCGGAAGCTCCGGGCTCACCTGTGCAGGCTCTCACCTGTGAGTGACAGGGCCGGAGCCTCCCCTCCCCTCCGCTCCGCTTTGCTTGGGAGGGAATTCACAGGGCACAAAGCTCAAGCCCTCTCCTTGTGCGCCTGGTTCTTGTGGAGTGTGGGGGGGGGTGTGAAGGACTGAACTGGGGATCCGGGAACAGGGGTGCCCCCCTTTCCCAGGCTCGTCTGAGGACCCCAGGGACCAGGGGCGAGCCATGTGCAGTTGTTCTGCAACCACGCGGTCCCCGACATCACACGGTGGCGGCCACTGCTTGCCTGTTTTAGACCAGAAGGCCCTCTGCACGTGTCCTGCACCGCCCCTGCGGGGGGAGAGGCCCAGACGCACCGCCTGCCGCCTGCCGGCGGCCCAGCCCCGGCCTCGGAGCCCCGGCCTGGGCTGGCTCACCCAGCGGCTGTTATAACTAAGAACCCCTGGTTATATCTGGTGAAATCCAGACACTTCATTGTAGGCTTGGATTCAAGCCAGCAAGCACAGCCATAAAACCCAAAAGGATTAAGTATATCCCAGCTCAAGGGAAATACTAATAAAATACAGCTTAGCAAGTATGAGTATAAAAATCCCTGAAACATCGTATAGGGTAAGTGCACGGGCAAGCTGTGCTCTCCCAGTCGTCCTCAAACGGCTTGTCCCTGCGGATCCCAGAGGTAAGCGGAGTGGAACTCATGCTTGACACTTTGCTCACTTTGTCTCGGAGCAGAAGCCCCAAGCCCCAGCCGCCTCAGAGGAGGGGGGCGGGCTTGAGCCCCCCCACTCTCCCTGCCCCACAAGCTCCTGCCCGGACCTGCGGGGTGACAGGAGCCACGCCCAGCTGGTTTGGCTGAAAGAATCCGATTTCCCCTGCGGGGCTGGTCCACCGCAGCTCTGGGGGCAACCGCGGCTTGTTTGTTCTGATGGCTGGCGGGGCCTGGGGAGGGGGGATGCTCAGAGCACAGGCCCGGGGTCTAGAACAGCACCTGCCAGCACTGTGACCCCAGGCAAGCGACCCTACCTGGAGACTCACCCGTAACATGGGTTAGAATGCACCAACCAGGAGCGTCCATGCGAGGGGTAAGCAGAGGACTGGCCAGGGCACGTGCTCAGAAACCATGGGCTGCTGTGCTGGGGGATGCTGTCCCCAGGCGTCCTGGCGACACGGGGGCCTGGGGAGCACAGCCTCCGGGCCTGCTCAGGCTCGGTCTCTGTGTGGCTGCAGCAGAGGCTCGCCCAGCCTCTTCGCAAGGGAGACGGGGACCCGCCTAAGGGAGGAAACCGTGCCTTCCAACTGGGTAGGTGACCTGGGTCCACGCTGCCTGGAAGTGCTGGCGGGGCTTAGACAGCGTCTGCTTCTCACAGGAGCCAAAGCCACACAAGGGCCGCTAGCCCTGCCGCCCTGCCGCCTCCAGCACGCATGGCTGGGGCCTCCATGGCTCACCCCTTGCCCAGGACTCAGCCCCTCAGCAGGGGCTTTGGGTGAAGCCAGACACGACCATTCGTGGGTGGACGTTGTCCTTTCCCTACTGCTCCCCTTTGCTCATGAGAGAGATGGGGTATTTGGGGGTCAGGTGGTTCTTTAAGAAGACAGACGACGGGAGGGGGACTGTTCTGAGCAGCATTTGGGGGACGCTTTGAGGGGACGACATGCACGGAGCCATTTACTAACCATTCACCTGCAGGACGTGGGTCTGGAACAGCTCCTCGTGGCCGGAGGCGTGGCAGGTGTAATTGCCCATGTGGATGGTGGTCACTTTGGTGATGTAGAGGGAGTCGTCCTCTCCGAAGTCCTGCACGGGGCAAGCAAGACAACGAGGTTGGCCTCTCTGCGGAGTAGCGTGGGAAGGAGAGCCAGGTCTCCCGGTTTTCCAGGAGAACAGGAACGCTGCGGCTGCTGGGGACCCGCGGCCCGACCCCCTGCTCCCCCAGAGCCGCCGGCAGGGCTCCTCTGCTCCATGTTGCGCGCCCAGACCCTGTGCATCCACCTAAGGCCTCGGCCACCCTCTCTGGGGTGCCGTCCCTGAACACCTTCCCCAGCCAGCTCCCCTCATTTCCTACCAATTGGGTGCAACTGCCCTGCTATTTATTGGCTGGTTTCCTGTGCTTCTGCCCAGCTGTTCCTGGAGGGGCCTCATTTAGCGTTCAGCGTAGGCAAACTTTTTCTTAAAGGGCCACATTGCCACGTTTTTGGCTTTGTGGTCTACAGGGTTCCCGTCAACGACTCAGCTCTGCCTTGGAGCATGAATATATCCATAACGATACAGAAATTTACCAGCATTACTATATTCTAAGGAGATTTTATTTAAAGGAAGTCGGCGACGGGACGGATTTGGCCTGCGGCCTGGAGTTTGTTGCCACGGGTGTATATCCCACCTTGATACCAAAATAATTTCAGGCAGCTTGCAGAGATCTAGACAACCCACGGGAGAGGAAGCAAGACTCTGAGGAGAAGGGGAAGCCGCCACGGAGGGCAGGGCATAAAGGAGCCAGGAGGGCTGGGGTGTGGGGGTCCATGGGAGACGGCCGGTCAGCCTCGTCCCCCTGACCCTGCAGCTCACAGCGTGGGCTCCTGCTGGCCTAGTGCGGGCGGGAGGGGCTCTGGCTGGTCAGGGCTCCCCCCATCCAGGCACTTGGCACAAGGTGCTCCCCCAGGGCCTTCTCGGTCAGCGGCGTTCTCTCCAGCAGCGCCGTGCGCAGTGCTGGCCCCTCGGCCTGACGGCGGATGTGCTGGGAGATGGAGTTACACGGGGTTTCAGGGGGGCCCCTCGACAGGCTTGGCCTTAGCCACCAAACATCTCTCAGGTGTGGTGCTCAGAGGCGCGGGGACAGGAGGGCTGGCTCCCTGGCGAGAAGCAGGGCTGTGCCGTGCCAGCTGCGAGGTGACGGCCCCGCGCTGGGGCTCAGGGGCCTCGGCGCTTGAACTCTGTCATGGACCCGCTGTTCCCGCGTCCCTCAGGCAGTGGTGGCTGTGCCTGTAAGTGGTGCCCTGCCTGCCTCCTCAGGTGTTGGGAGACGAGGCTGGAGAGTGTCCGTGAATACGTTTCCCATCACGGGGAGTGAGACACGCGTGGGGATGTTATTTTTGCCATGGTTAACAGAAGATGCAAAACCCCTCTTGACCCCATGGAGCCAACACCAAACCATGCCTCCTGCCACCCGCCCTGGCCTTTGTCCACAGGAGCAAGCTGGTGGCAGGGGGGAGGAAAGGCCACCAGCCAGCGGGGCACAAGTGTTGTCCAAGGGCAGCCACAGGGCAGCTCCCGGTCCTTGTTCTGTTCACGCTCCTGCTTCCCGAAAAGCAGACCCCTGTCTCCCTCACACTCCAGAGCCTGGCCACAACCCTCTTGAGCCCTTTAAAGATGCTCTCAGGCCAATTCCCGAGCTGATGAGGGGGCATGGCTCACGGAGGGGCCTGGGTTAGGGCAGAGGTGGGAGGGCAGAGAGGGACGGAAACCCCAACAGCGCCCCCAGTGGAGGGAACGCTTGGAGAGGCTGCAGGAATCCTCCGAGCTTCCTCTGAAAATTGCTCTGCTTCTAAAAGCCCCACTCCTATCACTCTGGGGAAGCTTTAATAATAAAAATAAAATACCAGATAGCTGATTTGTCCTGTGTCATAACAGAGTCATAAAAGGTTCATACCCGAGTTGCTTATGAAAAGGTAATGGTTAGTCAGTTCTGGGGCTGACACATTTCTGGTCCAAGCTATTTCCTGTGTCAAAAACCTAAGTCTGGAGGAAAATGTATTTTGCTGGAGTCCCAGCGGCAGGGTGGCATCTTGAAAGAGGCCTGGAAAGATGGTTGCAGCCGCCCCCGACCCCAGCCCCCAACAAGGCCTCACCTGGCCCGCTCCAGGGCAGACTCCGCCCCAGAGGGCAGCCCCAGAGCTGCGCGCAGTTGGGGGGAGGGTGCTGGCTGTCACAGTGGTGGGGGGGCCGGTGCTGGGGGCCCCGGGCCTTCATTGCCCCTCCCCACGGCCTTCCTGCGCCCTCGCCCCACAGCGCATCCTTCATGCTGAGAAGTGCCCCGAGCCTGAGGCTCCCCGGGATCAGTGGCAGAGCGACATCACAGCTTGTAAGAGCTAACTCTGCGCTGGAAAACTTGACATCTACTGCCTCGTTTAGTCCTCAGAACCGCGCCCCCGCCCCCCTCCCCCAAAGTCGGGAAGCCAAACAATAGCTGGGTCCTGCTGCTCCTCCAGGGCACGTTCAGCCTGACCTCCTCTCACCACCTCGGCTGCTTAGGTGGCCAAGGCGCCGCCCTCCCTCCTCGGGCCGGCAGGGACCTCCCCACAGCAGCCAGACCACGCCCTGGCGTGAACCACCGACTGGCAGGGGCGTCCAACCTTTTGGTGTCTCTGGGCCACATTGGAAGAAGAGTTGTCTTGGGCCACACATTAAATACAGTGTGACATGTAATCACACACACACACAAACAACTCATAATGTTTTAAGTAAATTGACGATTTTGTGTTGGGCTGCATTCACAGCCATCCTGGGCCACAGAAGGCCCGTGGGCCGCAGGCTGGACACCCCTGGCCTGGAGGGTCTGTAGGGGTGACTTGCCTGTCCCCTCTCCCTTGCTCCTTCCACTCCAGCACAGCGTCGCCTCGCTGTTGCGCCAATGCGCCAGGCTTCCTGTCCCCTCCTCCCGGAAGGTGGCCGCCCGTCTGGCCTGCTCCCCTCCTTCAGGTCTGCTCAAATGCCGCCCTCCGCCCTTTCTGTACCCCCACCCAGCACCCCTGCCTCCCTTCCTGCTTTATTTCTCTGTCTGCCACTCGCTGCCATCTAGCACACTGTTCTTTGTGTTTGCCTGCTTTGCAGTCTGTCACCCCCTCCAGACCGCGAGCTCCGGGGGCGGGCAGAGCTCTGAGCGCTGCTCACTGCTGTGTCGGTGGCGCCTGGCCCCGGACCCAGCATCCTGCGCGACTGCGTGAGGCCAGGGCTAGGGTTTCTGCACGGTCCGTCTTCTGGTTCTTCGGGTTTGACCACTGAGGTGCCCATCTCCTGCCTTCCCATCCACCCCAACATCACCAGTCCTACGGGTCGACGCGAGGCGGCTGGTGGGGAGGCAGAGAGCTGGTCCCAGTCTCCATCTCCTCGGTGCTGCCCCCTTCGGGTAACTAACGCGGATGCTAACTGAGCAGCAGGCTCCACTCGGACGGCAGGCAGAGATGGAAGGGCCCACGCATGAGATCCCCTCCCAGACTCAGTGGTGCCTGGGCGAGCCCCTGACCGAGTCATTTCGCCTCTCTGTCCGTGTTGCCTCTGCTCCCAGGGGCAGAGCCACCACTCTCGGGTGCCCATCCGGGGCAAAGGGGGGTGCAGCATCTCCTCAAGGACACGCGGGGCCACGGGACGCGTCCGGCTCCTCCCGGAGCACCGCACTCCCTGGCTCGTTACCGGCCTGCAGTTCTGGCTCCGGGGAGAACCTGACTCTGTAATAAAATAATGTCTCTAGGCTAAAATAATAGGCATCACATAATTACAGAACGAAGTGCATATTGTTTTCTGGAACATGAATACGGGCTACAGAAATCACATTTACCTCAATGAATGTGAGAAAATTACTTTAAAAATTGATTTATAAGAAGCTACATAAAACTAAGGCTGCAATCCTTCCTCTCCTGAATGTTCTCTGAGATCTGTCTGAGCGCAGCCATCAAAGCTTGATTGCATCTCTGTGATTGTCTTTTTATGGATGGCTTTTTTTTTTTTTTTTTTAAATTCGGGTGCATGGAAATGTATTAGCAAAATCAAGGCTCCTTCCAGCAATAAACAGATGCCAGCTTAGGCCGTTCTTTTATTGATGCACATCCATCTTTGGGAAAGAGACAATTTTAAAGACATGGATTTTTTGCTTTTAAAAAGTTATATTCTAAGTATCTGCCCATAATAAAGAAAGTAATTAAATGAAGCTTCAGTATTAAACTGTATTTAAGCAGCGGTGAGAGGAGGGACGTTGCCATAGTGACACATGGGAGTCAGGTCTAAGTGGCAGGAAAATGAGCCCTGGGCGTCGAGCTTGCAGCGACCGAGTGTCAGACACAGGGCTTCCGCGTGATTTCCGAGTTTGGGTTAACAACTCTGCTGACGCTACCAGCTAACGCTCAGGTTAGAAACATTTATTCAGAGCCTGTCTGACTCTGCCCTTCTCCGGAGCACGCCTGGCTCTGCCTGGGGGGCGGGAGTAAGGAGGGGTCTTGGCTTCCGTGCTGGGGCAGCTCTGGCCCTTGGAATTTCACTAACCTGAGCTTCCCACTGCACCCGCGCTTCGGCGCCGTGGACCCAGACACCGGGCGATTCGCAGCGCCTTGGTGAGGCCGGTCCTCAGAGGCGTCTGTTATCCAGACCGGGCGAGGACCAGACGTGCCACCGGTGCGCACACGCAGGCAACCCGAGCGTGCACGCGCACGCTCGTCCCAGCCCCCTGGCTCTCTGTAGCCCGCCGCTCTGACGCACGCTAGCGACCCCGTGCTGGTCACTTCTTTCCAGCCCCGGGAGGACACACCTGCCACTCTACAAGGACCTGCAGAGCCAGTCCTCTTGCTCGCAGTCCCCTTTGAGAAGGCCCTGCAATTTGAAGAGATCCCTAAGTAGCTGCCAAGCCCCCGGGGCTCGCTGCTAGGGAAACTTTCAGTGTCTTTCCCCCTGCCAGGTTCCAGGCCCAGGAGAGGGAGCCAGAGGCCGGAGCAGCCCCTGTGGGCAGGGCTCCCGCCTCACCCGGGAAGGCAGGGACCGTGGTCATAGGCTGACTTGAGGCTAGGCGATCGGTCTCCCCCATGGCCGAGCGTGGCAGGGCGTGCACCGGAGGTGCTGCGTTAGTGTCTGCTGACTGGGTGGAGGCGTGTGAGCCAGGCGGCTTTGTGGGGAGCCCTGCGGGAAGGGTGGAGAAGCAGCAGCGTCAGCTACAGAGAGGTGGGCCCGTGCCCTCAGCCTCGGGAGGGGACGTCCAGGCCTCGGGACGTCCAGGCGTCAGGACGTCCTGCCCCATGGGAGTGAGAGGCCTTTGCTGGCCTGGTAACATGGCCGTGGCTCCATGGGGCGGGGACAACGGGAGCTCACATTTGGACCCTCCTGGACTCTGCCCCATGGGCGTCTCCCCTTGCAGGTTTTAGTCTGTAGTCTTTCCCTGTAATAAATCGTCACCACAACTGTAACAGCCCTCAGAGGGTCCTGTGAGTCCTTCTAGCCAATGATGGAACCTGAAGGTAGTTTTGGGAACTCTCCAAACTTGTAGTCCACATCAGAGTGGGAGCGGTCTCGCGTGGGCTGCTGTCTCTGGCTTTGTAGTTGGCGCCAAAACTCAAACGGGAATTCTGACCCAGTCGTGTGGGTGCTGAGCATTTGACCTGGGGCCAACCGTGAGCGTCCGGGTACCCACGGGCATCTGGGCGCCTGAAACAGAAGGCCACCGTCAGACACTGTTTTGAGCCCTCAGCTTGTCCTCAGAGGCCGGAGGGCAGATACCTCTTGACGGGCCAGGGCCCCGGAGCACCGTGCGGGGGCGGCCGCTCGTGGGGCCTTCTGGCAAGTCGCAGGCCCGAGCCCCTGACCAGGGTCTGGTCTTTAGCTGATCAGCCCAGCGTGGCCGGCTGGGATGCAGGTGGGGGGCGGCGAGACTCAGCACTGTGGTGTCACCTGAGGTTCCTGCCGGCCTGGAGCCTGCTGTCGGCATCGGGGCAAAGTGCACCCCCACCCCTGTGCCGGACCTCCCGCCAAAGGTGCCCGGACTGTGGGTCCTGGGCTGGGAGGGCCGGGCTGAGGGCGCCGCCCCCTCTGACCGGATGCACTCACAGCAGGAGGGCCGACCGCCACTCGGCGCTGTCCTTGAAACACTCCGGGGAGGATTTTAATTACATTTCCTTCCGCGGCTCATTTCAGGGACCAGGAAGGCTTGCAATCAGGAAATTTCTCCTGATGCGGTGTTTCAAGCTCTTCCACACTGTTGGAGGGAGTATAACTGAGTGCAGGCTTTTTGGAGGGAGATCTGGCAACATCCATCAAAACCCCAAATGTGCCCATGCTAGAATGTAGTCTTTCTGCTTCTAAGAACTAATCTTACAGACCTCCTCAGGCAAACGTGCAAAGGGGTGGGTGAGGGTGTCTATGGCAGTACTGGTTGCAGGAGATAAAGCCAGAAAACAGGCGGAAAGTGGGCCCCCTGCGTGGGGCGGGGGAGGGCAGCTCAGGAGTGGCCGGTGCTCGCTGTGGCTTGGGGCCCTGCATTCGGGGTCTGGAAGCTGGATCACAACTTTCCTGGGGGACCCGTGCTTTGAGACAGGGCCAGAAGAGGTCACAGAGCTCAAGGGAAGCCATGAGGCCAGTAATAGAGGGGAAGGAGGTGAGCCTGCGGGGGCCACTGAGAAACCAAAGGCCGGCGGAGACAACGGCGAGTAGCGGGCCGTGCGCCCTGGGCCCGGCCCCGCCCGCGCCCCTTCAGAGCCCAGCCGGCACTCCCAGCCGGTGAACTCGTCCAAGGTCCTGAGGAACCAGATGTTCCTCAGCAACCAGGATTTTTGACACTAGCCAGAGACAATTGGCCAAAGCCTTTGAATGTTTCAAGTAGAGTGTTTTCCAAGATTTTAAAACAAAATGTACTGAAGCGTTTAATGAGATTATTTTAATGCAGGGCCTACAACCACCGTCGGTTGTGTTGCTGCTCTCCATGCTAATCAAACGCCTCTCATCTTTTCACAGCGGATTCATGGCTGGTTCGTATAAAGACAATGAAAATTAAATGAGTCATGAGCTCCTAAATCATTCTCTTTTGGTCTTTTTAATAATTCACTTGCAAAGAAGAGTTGGCTGAGAGCATATGCTTCATTAGAGTTGTTTGTTCCCAGTTTTACACCATTTAGGCATGGGGGAAAAAGCGAGCCTTTTAACACATCCTTCAAACACGGCCACACACACTTTCTTCTAATGGGTTTTGTTTTTCTGCTTTTATCACTGTACTACGCCTGCTGACATTTGAAAGCCCCCAAAAGCGAGATTGGGTGAAAGGAAAAAAAAAAAAACCCAACAAAAAAGAGTGGCTCTTTCAAGTTATTTGAAATATACTGGAGTTGTTGTAGGCTTTTTTGTTTTTTTTTTCCTTTTAAAGAATACAATAGAAAAGTGTTTCCTCTGCCTGAGAATACTCAAGCCAAACAACCCCCTTGCGGGCCTCAGCCCCCGCCCCTCCCTGGGGCGGGGCAGGGGGAGTGGAGGCGGGGCCTGCAAGCCCAGCTGCACACCCCGGGCCTGAGCACCGCTGTGGTCACTGGAGCAGGGGCAGGCCCAGCGGGCCGCAGGGCAAGGCCTTGGCGATGCTGGGGGCTGAGGGTTGTGTCGCAAGAGTCACGGACACAGCGGGCTCCGGCGGGGTGTGCAGGCCGGCGGGAGGCCCTGCCGTGCCAGGTCCCCGGACCCTGTGAGTTGCCTAAGCCCGCTGCCTCCTGCAGTTCCAGCAAGGGCTCAGTGAGATGGCCTGTGTGCTCCAAGCGGCACGGAACTCGGAGCTGCCTGTACTAATGGTCGAAACGGCAGCGTTCACGCTGTCAAGGATCCAGTGGGTCAGCTGTGGTTGTGATTTTGGGGGTGTCCTCTCCCTGCTTCTGCTCCCCTCATGGGCAGGTCCCCTGTCTGTGAGGAACATAAGGGACAGTGAGGAAGACAGCCATGGGGGGAAGGCCGGTGACGCTATTGAGGCAGGATGTGCCAGGGTTTGGGGACAGCTACTCACGTCATCCTGGGTGGCAGTGTGTGGTCTGGGAGCAGGGCTGAGGCCTAGAGTGGGCTGCACACTCAGCGTTGGCAGGAGGTGAAGTGGCTTCCCCGACCCCTGAACCCCAGAACCCCGAGGCGGAGGCGGGTCAGGCGGGAGCCTTCAGGCCGGCCTCAGAGATGGGCCCAGCCGTGGTCCTCCCGCCTGGCTCCAAGCCCTCGGGAGAAAGCCAGGTGCTTGGGTGGGATCAGGCTTTCCTGGCTTATGTCCAAGACCTCCATGTCCGACAGGCCCCTGCTCCTCAAGTGCCCTCCATATCGCGGGTTGTTTGGCCTCACGGCTGGGAGGCTCCTCCGAGGCTAACCCAGGTGGTCCCCTTTCTGCTGGGCACTTGCAGTGACGGGCCCCTCACTACCTCCTGGGCAGCATTGTTCCTGAGGGTCAGCTTACCCGTGGGGGCTCTGGTTGTGGCTGCTGGGACAGACTGCCCTTCCCTCACGTGACATCGGGTTCCTGTGCAGGGCAGGGCCACGGGGCAGGGGGGGGGCGGCTGACCCCAGGCCCACAGTGGGAGGTCGGGGGTCGGTTAGGGCCTGTCCCCTGTCAGACGCCAGCTCAGACACACCCCTGAGAGCAGCCTTGAGCTTGGGCTCCAGCCTGGGAAAGATTGCAGTGGCGCCGGACGGACGTGGCCATGGCCCCGCCCCGACTTAGCTTCTGAGGAGGGGCAGTGGGTCATGGGTCCTGGAAGCCCAAGGTGGGGGCCTTGGGGCCCAGCCTGGAGTCACCTAGACCTGTAGCTTCAGGAAAGAAACCAGCGGGCCCGGGCTGGGCAGCTCAGTTGGTTAGTGAGTTCGATCCCTGGTTTGGGGCACATACGAGAATCAACCAATGAATGCATAAAGAACAGAACATCAGATCGATGTTTCTCTCTCTCTTCCCCTTTCTAAAAACCAATAAATTAAAAAAAAAACAACAAAAAACGAAACCCATCAGCAGTTGGCCAGGAAGTAAACGAATCACAGGCAGCCTTTGTTAGCTCTGGGACAGGTGTGGGAGGAGAGACCATTGATTTCTGGTGAAGCAAACAGGAAGGAGGCCTCCGCCCCAGAGAACCGCTGCCGAGCCCGCAGGCATTCCTGGGGCTGCGCCTTCTGCCGGGAGCACCAGTCTCTGGGCCTGCTCTCTTGGTCGCCATGCTGCTCTGTGTTGCGGGGGTAGGGCGTGGGGGGAGCGGTGTTTTTCTAGGTGCTGCTGAGACAAGGGTCCCTCGTGTGAGCTGGGGCCTCCTGCAAAGGGGCAGCGGCTCAGGCATCCTCAGAGGCCCACCAGGTCCTTGCTGAGCTCCGCGGCAGCCGGAGGAGGCAAAGGCGCCGGGACGGGAGCCCTTGCTGCGCGGAGGGACTCTTGCGCAGGAGCTCCAGGTGGTCTGGGGCTCTGTCCCACCCCGAGGCACCATTGGGCAAGAAAGGAGGGAGGGAGAGCCGCACCTCTCCTCCCCTAACATCCCCCAGAGCACCGGCAGGGCTCCCCTCATTTCTGGGTCCCACTTATTTGGGGTTCTCCTTGGGTGCATGTTTAACCTCAGGCTGGAGGGGTCTCGGGACTCCTGCAGAACGTACATCTGACCACGTCACTCCCCAATTTAAAATCCACGGGTCCCGCTGCCCACAGGGAACAGCGAAGGTCCTTTATGTTAACATTCAAGGCCCAGCCCCACCCTGTCACTCCAGACTCCTCTCTCACTTACCCCTGTCCCCTGAGCCCCTATCACCATCTGGACGGCCACACACACGGGGTGACTCCTGAATGCTTCCGACAGCACGCAGCTCGCTGGGGAATCTGAGAGGCGCCTTCCCACTTGGCTCTGGGCTAGAGGCTACATTTACTTTCTAATCAAATATTATTCTGATGCTCGAGGCCTCCTTGATGTTTGCAAGTCAGAAAAGTTTAATTACATGTGTCATTAGGATGGCATTCTGTAACAGCTCTGTAACTGAATTCATTAACAGAATGCTTAACAGATAAGACAAGACAAATTAATATTTTGTTGCCCATGAAAGCATCTCATTAAGAGAGTAGTGAAAAAGTGATTAATATTTTGTTGCCAATCAAGATGTCTCCCACGAATGACAAAGAGAGGAGGCCCATACCGCCCCGCGTTCGCTCAGCTCTTCGCTCAGCTCCCCACCCTGGGTTTTGTAGGCTGATCAGCTTCCTGGTCTGTGCAGTGTTTCCGTGCCAGTCGCTAATTACTAGCTGGGGATAGAGTTCCACCTCTGACTGCGGCGGGCGGGGTGGGCGCAGGGGCACCGCCGCCTGCTGATGTCTAGGAGCCGATCGATCTCTGATCTCTGCCCCAGCAGGTTGCCCTCCTGGGCAGTTTTCCCCTGACCAATCTCGCTTCAGAAATACCCCTTAAATCCGGAGGACTTGGCTGTCCCCCCATCTACAGCTGATTTCTTCCCAGGGCTGCTGTCCTCGCTGTCCCCAGAGGGGGCTGCTGTTCATGAACACCTGCCGTGTGCTGGGCACTGGGCTAGGCGCGCACCCGCCTTCAGCCTGAAAATGCGTCGGCAAGGAGGACCTCCTCATCCCCGTGCCCCACAGGCTCGGAGACGCCACACCGTTCACCCCTGGACTGCCCTGGACCAGCGGGAGGTGGCTGTCATCGCCTGTCCCCCTGTGCGAATCAAGGCTGACGTGGAGGGGCAGCCGGGACGCCCAGGGTCACTGCCGCCTGACCGGGGAGCCTCAGGCTGCTGCTGGCTGGCTGTTGGGGACTTAGGGCGCAAGGTGTTGTTTGGCAGCAGCAGTAGTAATAATAACACAACGATAACAATAATGAGAGTAATAATAGTTAGCATGGAACGCTTAGGCTAAGAATGTCATATGTATTTGTGTGTATTTTCTCATTTAATCTTCCCAATAACCCTATGAGGCAAGAGCTATTATTCATCCCCATTTCACAGAAGAAGAGAGGCTTAGAGGAGTCAGGTGCCCTTTCCAAGGGGGGCTGAGTGCAACTAGGAAGAGGCAGAGCTGAGACCGAAGCCCAGGCACACGTGACCCCCAGCGCCTGTGCCTCACACTGGCAGGCTGCGCTGCCTCCCTCCGCGTCTTCAGGCAGGGGAACCACGTGCACCTGCCGCATGTGTGTGTGTGGGTGGGTGTGTGTGCTGTGTCACGTGGGTTCGTGTATGTGGCATGTGCCTCCACGCATCACTCGAGGGCCCCCGTGGGGCTGCTGCTGCCCTGCATCCTCACGTGGGGGTTTCTGAGCAGCACGGAGCCCTGCCTCTGTGCGCGCTGCCGATGCGACCATGAGCAGCAAGTGCTTCCTGGGAGGTAACGAGAGGCCATTAATCTCCAGCTGCACCCACAATTACCCAAATTGCTAACCTCACAGTGCCAAGTAAAAATGCAATTGAGTTGGTGCTGGAGGCTTGTTCGAGGGAGGGGAAAACACCCCAAGTAATTTAATTAACCGATGGCAAGTGCATTAGGAGGAGTTCTGCCTCTGCCTGTATCCCTGGTGTCTTTAAATAGAGCATTGAGCCATGCCCATGGGTGTTCGGACAAACACAGGCAGACCTGTCCTACTTCTGGATCAATCACCCCTGGCCGAACAGTGAAAAGCTGACATGCCACATGGAGAGCTTCTGCACACGCCAGTGTGCACCCCCACACCCCCTCCCCTGTCTTTACAAACAGAACACCGCCTCTCCTTGCTAAGATCCCAGACACGCTCTGGGCATCTTAGGCTCAGGAGACGCCTCCCGCTCGGCACCTGTCCCTGTCCGTCGAGCACCCACGGGGCCCGTGTGGGCACTGACATTCAGAGATGGTAGGACACAGCCTGCGCTCACCGCGGCGGGCAAATCACAGGGGAACGGTCCCGCCCAGTGTGACGAGGGAGGGGGAAGGGCGCGCCTGCCCGCTCTGCCCAGGGTGGAACTCCAGGCGGCCCCTCTCTCTGTCTGCTTCCTGCACAGCCTCCAGGGTGCAGCCAAAGGGGGCTGAGAGGAACAGAATCCCAACATCGGAGGTTCCTGCAGAATTTCAAGCTGGGCCTTTCCCCAGAAAGCAGCCTAGAGTTGGAAGGGATCGTCAAGGTCGGGGGGTTCAGCTGCCCTCTGTGGCTAGCGGCCTCCCCCCGCCGCCCCCGCTCCTGCGTGGGCTTGCACGTCCCCGGGGATGGGCGGCTCCCTGCTTCAGGGCATGGCTCACTCCACTGCGGGGTGGGGCTCGTGGCTGGAATGGTGTTCCAGCCGTGGAGCTCACGGTGGTCTCTTTTGGGGTGCACCCTGGCCCTTTGTGCTAGTCCGATGCATGGGGCCCCGCGGCCCTGGCCGGCGGGCTCCCTGCGCCCCAGCGCCGCCCCCGGCACCTCAGTGCTGCTGGCGGGAACTGACCACTCAGCCCGCAGGTGGTCAGCCTCCTCTGGGCCGCGCGTGCCCCCCGAGCCAGCTGGCCTGACCCGAGCACGCACACGGAGAGCAGGGCTGCCCCAGTCAGCCTGGAAGATGTAGTCCCGTCCCTGCAGCTGCTGGCCCGGCGGCACCCTCCATGGTGGCGTCACGCGGTCTTCTCGCGTGAGCTTTTGGGAAGTCACCTCAGCCCTTGGTCCACCCAGGGCCAATAAATATTCTCGAATTAATCCCTGTATTCCTCAAGTCCAGTAGAAGGCAGTGCTGCTCCTGTTACTTTGCTAATAGAGTAACCCATTGAGGATCTCTCTCTGTGTAAGGAGCTGCTCAAAGCGCTAAAGGCTGTGCGGGAGACGCTGGGAGCCCAGCCCAGGCAGCCTGTCGGTCACGTTAGGCTGCCTGAGTGAGCTTCGGGGCTCTGCCACTCAACTCATCACACCCCCACGCCACCCCCACCCCACGGACAAGGCCCCCAGGCAGGCGCCCTGGCTTGACCTCATTTCCTTTGCCCTGGTCACCTGGCCCCTGCCCTCCCGCCAACCGGGCCCCGCAGCTCACCCCCGCCCTCCACAGGGGATTCCCGTGCCCCGGCCCAGCTGTCTACATCCTGACCTGCTTTAGGCCCGGGGACTGTCCCCCGGCGGAGACCTCACCTGGATGTTCCCCCTGCTGGGGTGCCTTCCTGCCTGGCCATGCTCTCTGTTGGCTTGTGGTCCCTCCTTCCGAGCGGTGGGCTCGCTACACAGCCCCCTTCCCTCACGTCTCATCGTCACGCCCACCTGCCCGCCTTCGCTGCTTCGGCCAGTGCAAGGACCTTGAGCCCTGCCTCCCGCGCCCCCGTTCCCCTCCTGGGCCTGGCTGGCAGGCTTACGGCCACCATCTGTCCTACATCTGCATGTGGCGGGACCTGGGTTTTCCAGCACCTCCAGGCATCAGACAGCAGGGCGGAGGGCACCCGAGGCGGATGTCAGAAGAGAGTCCTCAGGCCCTGCCTGCGCCCCAGCCGGGCACAGCTACTTACGTTGATGTCTTCCAAATCCAGGAAGTTCAGGGCGAGCCCATTGCGCTTCCAGACGATGGGTGGCCGCAGGTCTCCGCGGACAGCACACGTCAGCACCGTGCTCAGCCCCACGGTCACCGTGGCCACGCTGACCCTCTCCTCGGGGGCGAGGCTGAGCTGGACCACCTCTGCAGGGAGACGGAGACGGCGGTCAGGTGCGGGCCGGGGGTGGGGCCTCCGCTCAGAGGGGAATGGCCGGGGGACGGCCTGCAGGACCGGGCCCCGGTGGCTTCCGGCAGCAGAAAACTGTCCGCCACGTGCTGATGAAATGGACAGCTGGACCCGTCTCTCGGGAGACAGGCCACAACTTACGTCAAGTGACCGAAGGGCTCTGTGGGCCACAGCGGTTCAGGAGCTACGGCTACTGTAGAGAAGCCATCAGGGCCACGGGTTTGTGAGTGGACCCAAGAACGTGGACTGCCAGGGCCCCGTGGGCCACCACACAGCGACCAGGGGCCAGACGGGCAGTGCCTGTCCTGTGCCCCCGGGGCTCGGGTCTCACCACATCCGGGCCGGGCAGGTGCAGCCGAGGTCCGCTGGCTGGGCCAACAGGCTTCTCTTCCGTCTGGGGGCAATTTAAAGGTTGCACTGTCCGAAGTTTGGGGAATGAACTGGCTGCCCTTTGAAGGCTTGTTTCTGTCTGAGGAGCCTCTGAACTTGGGTTTGGAGTCTGCTCGGCAACCGTGCGCGGTAGCCTTTAGTTTTTTGAAATGCGCTTCAGGCTGTGCAAATGATCAGTCCTTGCCGTTTCACGCTTGATAATGGGCCTTAAGACTGACCATTCTTCAGGCAAATGGGAGGGTCTGAAATATTTCCCTTCAACCACAGGCTCTCTGAAATTCTTGGAATTTATGAACAAATTAATCAGACACACGTTCAAATGCCAACATGGGACTGGACTTGGAGGGAGAGTTACCAGCCCGCCGAGCAGATGACGTCTCCCAAGTCTACAGCTCGGGGGGCTCAGGGCAGCAGCCAGGGGCGGCCTGGGCGGGGAGGCAGCTGGCCCGGGGGGCCTGCAAAACCGCCGGGGGCCCTATTCACCCTGAGACTGTCGGGGCCCGGGGAAGCCTGACAGGTGAGGAGCAAGGCGCAGGGTAGGGGCTGAGCTCTGTGACTCAGCGGGACACTTCCGAGCTGTGATCAGGCGGAACATCTGGGCTCACAGCCCCCAGCCTGTGCATGGGAGGGGGAGGGGAGGGGAGCTGAAACGGCTGCAGGTCCCACTCTCTGCAAAGTGCAGAAGTGACAGCAGGTGCCGTCAGGTGGGATCCCGAGGAGCAGGGCTCCTCCCCGACCCAGACCAGCCATTCAGTGGCCCTGCCCTGGGCCCACGAAGAGGAACAAGGGATAGACTAGGCGCTTAGTCAGTGCTTGTTGGATGGATGGAGGCCAAATGGAGAAAAAGGAAATAAAGAAGGAAAGGAGCCAACTGGCCAGAGGAGAGAGGACAGTCACACACAGGACAAATGTGATGGAGCCACAGGAGGGGAGATAAGCCCCACAGGATTGATGCAGACGCACCAGCACATTATTTTACAAATGAAGGGTTGCACTTCTCTGCAATTGCCTTCTGCTTGCCGTCCTCCCACCGCGGAGCCAGGAGGCTCCTGTTCAGGACTGAGAAGGCACTAGCCCACCATAGACCGGCTTTGGGGATGCAGAACGCAGAGAGATGGAGAGAGAAGAAGAATTTGCTACAATCGTTCAGCTCCCCTGTGCTGTGCTGGCCCTTGGGACTCAGAACCCAGGTTCTCCCCAAGTATAGACAAGGTGCCTCCCAGTCACAGGATAAACCATGAGGCTCCGTGCTCTATGGAAGAAGGAAGGGGTACGGAATACCCCCTCCTCATCCCAAGGCCTTGTGGGAACCCCAGGGGAGACAGTGGGAAGGGCAAAGAGCGCTCCTGGGAGTGCGCAGGTGAGGGGAACCAAGGGGGCGCTCTAGGAGGAGGCTGAACCGCCCCAAACAGCCTGCTCCCCTCCCCACCAGGGCAGCTACACAGGGCGCGACGGGACGCAGGGCCTGGGACTATCTGCCGGAGCCCCCTCGGCTCCTGCGTGGCCTGGAGAGGCCCAAGGGTCCTTGCCTGCACACTGGCTGGGCTGGGAGGGGCTCCGCACCTCGGTACCTGAGGACTGTGTGGCAGAGCCAGCCTGGGCCCCGGGGCAAGGACCCCCAGGCCTCCAGGGGTGCACAGAGCCAGTGGGGACTGTGGGGGCTGAGCCAAGGGGGACCTTGGACTCCAGGCTTCACCAGGCCGAGAGAGCCCCGACCAAGAGCACAGCCAGGGCCGACCTCGGGCAGAGCAACTGGGGAGAGGTAGGGGTGGGGGGTCCAGGCCCGGGAACTGGCGGTGGCAGAGGAGGGCAGGGCGCTTACCTCCACACTCAGAAACCAGCTGGGGGGCAGCTGGGGGGCAGCTGGGGACGCAGGGCGGGAACTGGAAACAAGAGGCATTTTTCTTAGGTAGGGCGTTGCTTATGCGGACGGCTGCAATGGTCCGCTTGGACTGAGCTTTATAATGGATTGAATATTTAGTGCATTTTTCTCCCAATGGTGGGTGAGTGGGGCTTGTGAAGGAGCCAGATATGTTACCACGTATATGGTCAATTAATCTCTGACAAAGGAGACAAGAAATATATACAGTGGGGTAAAGACAGTCTCTTCAATAAATGGTGTTGGGAAATCTGGACAATGGAAAAACAAAATGAAACTAGACCACTTTCTCACACCATATACAAGAATAAATTCAAAATGGATTAAAGACTTACATAAGACCCCAAACCATAAAACTCCTAGAAGAAAACACAGGCAGTAAAGTCTGACATTGCTCTTCATGTGTGTGATATATATATATGTATATATATACCACACACATATATATACACTATATATATATACACACACACATATATAAACACACATATATATAAAACACACACACACACACACACACACATATATATGTTCTCCTTGAGCAAGGGAAACAAAAGAAAAAATAAATGGGTGTGTGTGTGTTTTATATATATACATACACATATATATATAATATGATATATGTGTGATATACACACATATACATATAAAATATGATATATGTGTGTTATATATATACACACACACATATGTAAAAATATATTCTCCTTGAGCAAGGGAAACAAAAGAAAAAATAAATGGGACTACATCAAACTAAACAGCTCTTGCACAGTGAAGGAACCATCAACAAAACAAAAAGACAACGTACTGAATGGAAGGAGATATTCACCAATGATCTGTCCAATAAACAGTTAATGTCCAAAATATATGAGGAATTCATACAACTCAACACCAAAAAACAATCTGATTAAAAAATGGACAGAGGACCTGAATAGACATTTCTTCAAAGAGGATACACAGACGGCTAACAGACGTGTGAAAAGATGATCAACGCCACTAATCATCAGAGAAATGCAAGTTAAACCACAATGAGATATGACCTCACACCTGCTAGAACGGCTATCATCAATGAATCAACAAACAACAAGTGCTGGCGAGGATGTGGAGAAAAGGGAACCCTTGTGCACTGTTGGTGGGAATGCAGACTGGTGCAGCCACCACGAAAAATAGTATGGAGGTTCCTCAAAAAATTAAAAATGAAACTATCTTATGACCCAGCAATTCCACTTCTTAAATCCAAAACATTAATTCAGACACATATATGCACCCCTTTGCTCAGGGCAGCATTATTTACAATTGCCAAGATATGGAAGCAGCCCAAGTGCCCATCAGTAGACGAATGGATAAAGAAGATGTGATAGATACTTGTATATACAATGGAATATCACTCGGCCATAAAAAGAATGAAATCTTGTCATTTGTAACAACACGGGTGGACTTAGAGGGTATTATACTAAATGAAATATGTCAGACAAAGACAAATGCCATATGATTTCACTTATATATGAAATTTAAAAAACAAAGTAAATGAACAAACAGCCCTGGCTGGTGACTTGGTTGGGTGGAGCCTCGTCCCCTGCACCAAAATATTGTGGGTTCGATCCTTGGTCAGGGCGCATACGGGAGACAGCCTACCGATGTTTCCCTCTTACACTGATGTCTGTGTTTCTCTTTTTCTCCCTCTCTCCCTCTTCTTCTCTCTCTAAAATCAATAAGAGTATATCCTTGGATGAGGATTTAATAAAATGAACAAACAAAACAGAAACAAACTGATAGGTACAGAGAACAAAATCGATGGTCGCAAGATGGGAGGCGTAGTCGGGCGCTGGGTGAAAAAGGCGAAGGGATTGCGAAGTACGAGTTGCCAGTTATAAAAGCAGTCACAGGGACGTAAGCACAGCATGGGAAATACAGGTAATAGTGTTGCAATAACCATGGATGGTGCCAGATGGGTTCTCCGCTTCTGGGGGGATCGCCTTGTAAGTTATAGAAATGTCTAAGCACTACGTTGTACACTTGAAACTACTATAATAACAAATGTCAACTATAATTGAAAAACAAAATGTTTTAGGAAGGTTTGTTACAAAAGGAACGTACATTTCCTCTGCATGCCTGAGCCCCAGTCAGACTACAAGGCGAAGGCCAACAGGGCCGTCAGGGAGGGGCCCTGCTCCCTGAGGTGTGGGTCCCCCGCCACACCGGCCTCTCCTCTCCAGGGGCACAGACTCCAGGCTTTAACAGGCACCCCAGGGCTTCGGCGGTGCCCTGGGGCCTGAGAACCCCGTCTTAGAAAATGGGGGTCTGCACAGATGGAAAAGGGGCTGCCTGTGGGGCTGGGAGGCGAGGCGGCCTGGCTGGCGGGGTATCGGGGCGGTCGCCAGGCTGGGAGCCTTGGCCCGCGCTTGGGATGTCAGAGCCGTGTGTGCAGAGCAGGGGCACTCCCTCCACGTGGACCAGTGTGATATATTTCACAAAGTTTTAGAAAAACGTCTGGAAAACAAACAAGGCGCATGGGAAGTCTGTGCGCCTGTCCGCCTGCGCTGGGACAGCCCGTCCGGTCCCTGCCGAGTGCGGAGGCCCATTGTTGGCACGTCTGAAGACATGCGCCTTGCGCAGGGAAGACTCGTGCAAGATTAGAACGCGCGCGTACCGGCAGCACCCTCATAATTCTGCTCCCGTCAGCTACACAAACATTCACCAAACCGCAAATATTTGGATCATTTCAAGTTTAATTAAATGACTGTTTTATTGAATTTAATTCATGTCAATATTCTCCGGCTCCGTTTAAAATTCTGAAGCGATTTATGGCGACCGAGCCTCTCCCCACTGCTGGTTATTTTCCGTTTCACCTCTGGCTGCTCCTCTTCCCTGCTCAGTGACCTCCCAGGGTGATTCCCCAGGAGCTAAAAATGAAGCCATGTCGTGGGCCGGGGCTCCGGAGAGCAGGGCAGATGCCAGATTGTAGCTCTGGGTCCCTGCCCTCTGGGCCTGGCCCTGCTGGCTGTGACTCTCCTGGTCAACTGCCTGGACTACAAGGTACAACCCTGCTCAAAAGCCACCAGCGGCTCCCGCCCCCGACGCACTCACCGCAGAGGTTCCCGAGCAGCCTCCGGCCCGGCCCCACGTCCCCCTTCCACGCCACTCACCCCGGGGCCCACAGGCTCCCCATCCTGTTCGTGGTTTTGTCCTAAGCACATGCCTGGCGGGCACCTTCTAGTTGTCTGTCTGGAGACCCTGCCACTCTTGGCCCCCACCTCTGAGATGACCGCAAGGGACGTTCCTGGTACCCTGAAGTTTTAGCCCAGGGAGACGCTTGGATAGACACTGGGGGAAGAAGATTGCAAGAGATTATCCTGGTGACTTTGTCAGGACTTTTTCAGGCTTAAGTAACAGGAGCTCTCAGAAACGCTTCCCGAGCTTAGCAAAGAAAAAGGAGGGTGGCCTTAGTTCCCTCGCTGGGATGCCTAAGGGAGCAGGGGGTGCTGCAGGCACCCAGCACCCCAGGCAGTAGCTTCTCTGCTTGGCTGCAAGGTATCCCATGGTGGCTGCACACTCACATTGTCCCTGTCCACGGGGTCCCAGAGACAGGGACCGTCTTTCCCGAGAGCCCTGGAAGAAGGCGTGGGGAGGGCCCGTGTTGGCCAGACTTGCCCGCTCTGTTCCTCCTGAAGCCATCCCTGAGGCCAGGCGCACGGGGCACTCTGCCGCCCCAGTACTGAGTGACCAACCCCAGGCCTGGCCAGGCGGCCGCCATGAGGCCAGGGGCTGCACGGTTGGGGTGGGGTCAAATGTCCCGACAGAAAGGGGGCGTTGGGCAGATCATCGCCCTGTGACCACTGCAGAGACAGAGAAGGCCCCTTCCCATCCCTCCCTCCTTTTCTTCACGGCCCCATTGGGAGGCCTTGACACGGGGCCAGATGCCGAGGGGACGGGGGAGACAATGAGGAGCATCAGAACCGAAACCTGGGTTTACTCGCAGTCCGCCCTGACCTGCGCCTTCCCTGGGGAGTGATGGTGGGGGGGCTGGCGGTGCGGGCCAGCCCAGGGGACAGGCGGAGGGGTGGCAGCCTGGACTTTGTGGGGATGGCCCTAACGGGCTCAGTGAACACATGCGACTGCACGTCTACTCTGGGCTGGAGCGCCCTGTGGGGCGGGGGACTCGGGTACGTCCTGGTCTGGACTCTGCTCTGGCGGGGCCAAGAGGCACAGCAGCGGGAGACCAGGAAGCCGCGCGGCAGCCCCGGGGCAGCGGCCGGAGGAAGGGCGGGCAAGGGCCGTGCGGCTCCCGGCTGGGCTCTGCGGCTCCTACAGTGCCCGGCCGCCTGTGGCCCTGTGGCCCCTCTGGGAAGGCTCGCAGGATCCCCGGGGGACCGACCGAGCAGCAAGGCTGCCCTGCGCTCAGCGTGTGATGGGGGCTGAGACAGCGCTGGGCGGGGCTGCTGAAAGGTCTGGGGCAGGAAGCGGCTGGCATCCTTGGACGGGAGGGGGAGGCCTGCGCTGGGGGCCAGAGCAGCTCATCGGCGAGCCTGTCTGGTCCGGGTGGGCAGAGATGCCCCCAGGGGCACGATGGCCGAGTGATAAGAACTGGAAGGCTTGCCTGGCGAGTAGGGAATTTGGGGAGGGCAAGGGAGTTGGGGGTGTTCCTGACAACTTGGGACACCTGTCTCCCTATGCGCCAGGCCTCCTGACCTCAGTGGGCCTCCCTTGCTCCCCCCCCAGGATGAGGAGGGACAGGTCGCACGGCCACAGCTGTCAGCCAGCGTGGGTGGGTTAGCACAGGCAGACCTTCCTGGGGTGCTAATTAGGCTGCGTGCCCTGCAGTGGGGTCCCAGGCAGGGCTGTTTGGTGCACTGGCGCCCGGCACACAGCAGGTGGCTCGAGGCCCAGCTGGGCTGACAGCAGTGTCGTGGGAGACGCCCGCCCTGCTCTCTGGGTCCTTCAAGCCAGAGCAGCGGCACCTCGGCGTTCCAGACACTCGGGGATGCAAACACCCGCGCCCGGCTCCCGCCCCGCACAGCTGCTCCCCGCGCCCCCTGGAGCCTGCAGGGAGGGGAGGCGCTGGGTGCCCGGGCCTGCTGTAAACAGTGTCACAACCCCCCCCCTCCACACACACACCCTGCTGAAAACAGGAGGCCGTGGGACCTCAGCCGCAGGAGAATTGGGTGTTAGTTCCTATTACAGCTTCCCCTCCATCTCGCGCGCTGTTGCGCACTCTGCACTGAACTCGACGAGACACTCGGAAACCAGTCTGCGCCCTCGCAGGCAGGACCCTGGGGCTTCACAGCAACAGAAATTAAATTTCGCAAAGTCTTGTCAAGCTGGCGTTGGTGTTAGAAGTGCACTAATGGAACACATTCCTATCCGGACAGTCGCTGTTTTCCAAAGGATGGCTCTGGTGAAAAGTCCCCGTCAAAAGCTCCACCAACCTGTACGCTCGGCGACGTCTGAGGCTGAGCCTTGGAGGGCGAAGCCCGGCTCCCGGGGCTCCCGGGGGCCAGGGCCTCGCGGGAACCAGGGCCTCGCGGGGAAAGAGCCGGGCTGCGGCCTCTGCTCCCACTGTTCTCCTCCCAAATGAATGTTTTCCCCCTGGGACAAACCCCGCAGGTGACCAGGGAGTTGTCAAAGGAGGTGTGGCACCTGTGGGACAAGCTCTATTATTGATCCACCTTTGTTTCTGTGACCAGGGCCACCCTGTGACGTTGGTGATTGGGACAGATTTTGCCTCTGGCCAATCAGCCTTTTTGGCTTCGGGAAAACCGAACCACAGTGTGACTGCTGTGTGCAGAGTCTGGGAAGTCGGAGCGGAGCTCAGCGTCGGGGGGCTGTGGCCCCGCTGTCGCAGGGGCCTTGGGGTGCCACGGCCGCGGTTGGCAGCAGGGGCGTTAGTGGGAAGGCGCACGGGGTCAGAACTGAGGCAGGAAGCCCAGGCCCCCGGTCAGCGGGGCGTGTGGCCACCACGGTGCTGCGCCCAGGTCTCCCTCCACGGCCGGTCTCCCTCCGCGACCAGCCTGAGCATCGCCCACGCCCTGCAGAGTCCACTCCCAAGGCGACGGGAGTATCCCTGTTCAAGGTGCCTGCAAAAGGCAAATACCCCAACTGCTATTCCTTTGGTGACTTCAGGGAAAAGAATGTCTTATCTTATGCAATTATATACTGGTTACTCAGGACTCGCAAAAATTCATAGCGATGTCAAGGGCTGATTCTAGAATCGTCTTTACAAGCTTCCGGTGGAAACGAGCAGGCAGCTCTGAGCTGCCCAGCGGGAGGGTGCCGCGCCATGTGCTCCCAGACGCAGGGCTACTTTTCAACTTCTGCACACATGGGAGGGCTGCTTCCTGGCCTCAGGGAGCCAGGAGGCGACTGGGTCTGACCAAAGGGGTGTGAACAGCTGGCTACACGACCCTGTGTCATTGTGATGGGTAATATATCGTGTCCACTTGACTGGGCCATGAGTGCCTATTTCAAACACTATTTCTGAGTGTCCCTGGATGAAACTAACATTTGAATCCATAGATTCAGTGAAGCTGATTGCCCGGGAGTGGGGGTGGCGGGCGGGCGCCGGGGGCGGGGGTGCTCCTCCAATCATCTGAAGACCTGAATGTAACAAAAAGGCTGAGTAGGAGAGAGTTCCTTGTGTCTGGCTGCCTTTAAGCTGGAACATGGGTCTTTTCTGCCTTTGGACTTGAATGGAAACACCATCTCTCCCTGGGTCTCCAGGTTCCTGGCTGCAGATCTCAGCTGAAACAGCGTGAGCCAATCCTCTCTCTCTCCCCATCCATCCACCCACCCATCCCGCTCTCCCTCCATCCATCCCTCCCTCTATCCATCGATCCGCCCACCCATGCATCCTACCGGTCCCGGTTCTCGGGAGAGCCCTGCCTAAGGCAGTCATTGTCCCCGCTCTCTTCTCTCCTCCGAGGAGACACCGTGGTCCCACACTCCGTGAGAGCAGAGAACACAGCCTCCCAGCTGCCGTCTGAGGGCCGCCCGACCCGCTCAGGCCTGCCGAGGGGGCAGACCTGGCCTCTGCTCTCGCTCCTGACATCTGGGGGTTTCTGCAGCGGCGGGTGTTAACTATCCAGCGCCCTCCCTCAGAACAGAGAGAGACAAGCTCATGCATTCCCACGGCAGATGCCGCAGTGCGCCGTGGAAGGATCTTTGAGAGGCCAAGTCATTCAGGTCAGGGGCCCTCTGAGAATCTGCCGACAAGAAGAGATCCAATGTCTGCTCCAATTCCCCCCGAACACCTCTGTGCAGGGAGTGCCCTTTCTCATCCCACGGCCGTTTCTACTGCTTTCACGATCAGATAGTGTCCACACTGCCTGCGCAAGGGAGGGGTCTCGGGCTGGGCTGGAGAGAAGGTGTAAAAAAATTACACAGTGTTGTAAGTACCACATTGGGAAAGAGCAAGATGCTGAGAGAACGAGGGGAAGGCCTGTGGAGATGTACGTGGGGAGTGGCGGTGGGCGCCTCTCTCCGCAGGAGGCATTTGAGTGGAGCCCTGTGAGGTGAGGTGCGGCCACCTGGGCCGAGAATGGGGGGAAGGGCCTTCTAGTCGGAGAAAGCAGCCTGCTCACGGCCTGCTGTCCGACGGGCTGCGAATGCTGGGGGAACGGAAGGCCAGAGTGGCCGCAGCAAGGGGAGCAAAGCGCAGGCGCAGTCAGAGCGGCAGGAAGGGGCCCGGCGGCCTGGGGGCCCGGCCGAGGCTTTAACCTAAGGCAGTGGAACAGGATCGGGAGGGTTTTTTTAAGTGAGGGAGTGATGTGTTCTGACTTGCTCAGAGGGATTGCTCTGGCCGTAGTGTGAATAATGGGCCGCTGGGAAGAGGAGAGGATGCGGAGACACCGCTTAGCAGGCGAGGCCGTACTGGTTCAGGTGAGAGACAGGCGGTGGCTGTAAGATGGAGAGAGGGGGAGGGAGGGGCTTGGACTTAGTTTGGATGAGGGGCAAGGAAAGGGGTGTCAGGAGTGGCTCCCTCCTGTGTTCCTGGCTTGATCCTCTTGGATAACACGGTGCAGTTCCCGGGTGAGGCAAGCTGGGAGGTGCAGGGTCCCGCGCGGCCTTGAGGTGCCGTCTCCGTCTGAACTGATAATCCTCTAAACCTCCCGTGGCATTTGATCTGCAATTTGATCTGCAGTGTAGATTACAAGAACGTTCTGGGTCTCCTCAGTCAGTAGGATTTGAAAGCAATTTCTAAACCGTGGCATTCTAGTTCCTAAGATGCTTCCGCCAAGGAAGAGGGAACAGACAAGTCTCTATGGTGCAGATGGCTCTCCTCGAGTCCCTGGGGGCCTGGGGTGTGTCCAGCAGGCAGCCAGAGCAGAGCGGCAGAAGCCAGACGGGGAGCCGGTCCCTGCTGGGCCGCTCCCCCCGCCCGCGTGCGAAAGGGATAAGCCACTGGGTCTCCCAAGGATAGGGATAAACGCAGCTTGTTTTCTGTTTAATTACCCAGTCCCCTGAGAACGCTAAGCTGTGGCTGCGTTTTGTAAACAAGGCATCAGTAGACCATTCTGGAGAACAGCTCACATCACTGTATTTGGTTTTTTTTCATTTCCAGCTCCCCGAGTGCGCCACAGCTCTGGCGAGTCCCCGGCGAGTGGCCCCGCAGCCCGGCCGGGGGCTCCGCTGCTCCGGGGGCTCGTGGGGCTCCTTCCAACGTCTGTCTTCAAGGGAAATGTTGCTCACAACCTCTGCCTCTTCCCAGCACGGCTACCAGGGTTCACGGGCGAGCGAGTTAGGACTCAGTCCTCCCCCGGGCACCCCACTGTGTTCTCGTTTTAGGGTCCACCCGCGAAGCTCCCATGGCTTTGGTGACTGAGGGTTTCCTGATGTGGCCAGGAGCTCAGCTGAGCCCAACCGCTGGAGGGGGAGGGGGTCAGTGGGGCCTGCTTTGGGCCTTGGCAGCGGCGGTGGGGCAGGGCGGGGGGTAGTTCAGGGTCGGAGTTTGGAGAATCCTTGTCCTACCCTGGCTGGGGATGCTACCGGCTGGAGCAGGGAAGGGGCAGCCCAGGGAGGGAGCAGGCCTCAGGGGCAGCGGTGAGAGGTGAGGTTGGGGGTGGGCTTGGCGGGGGGGGGGCTGGCGGGGCCCTTGGCCGTGGTGAGGAGATGGGGTTTCATGGCCTGAGAATCCATGGGACCTTTAAGCAGGAGACTGAAGTGGTCTGATTTATGCTATTAAAGGCCATCTGTGCATGGGTCGAGATGTCTTCATTTTCTTAACGGAAACCCTTGACTGGAAATGGGGCTGACTACCAAGGAAAGCGGCCACCTACAGAACGAGAAGGCGAGTGGGCTCCTTCTGGGCTTCCAGGGTGTCGCCGAGCACACGGGCCCTGTGGCCCTCAGTGCGCGAACCGACAGCCCTGGGCCTCGCGGGCAGGCCCTTCACGGCAGGGTGGGGAGCAGGGCCCCTTGTTGTGCACAAGCTGGAAGAACAGGAAGCCTTCCCAGAAGCCCCCGCGCCGACGTCCCCTCAGGTCCCATTAGCCGGATTTGGGTCACGTGCCCACTCCTAAAGCGACTGCGGCAAGAACCGCCAGGACTGGCAGCCAGAGGCGCGTGGCTGTGGGAGGGGCGGGCCCGCCTCGGGAAGGGGGGAGGGTGTTGGGGTGGCGCTCTGGGGCTTGTGTGGCGAGTGGGCAGGATGGGCAGCGGAGGAGGGCCTGTGGGGCAGGCGTCAGCGGCTTAGGCCAGAGCAATGGAGGCAGAGGCGCTGCCAGGCAGGTGGGTTTGGGGCACCTGTTGGAGGCAAAGCCAAGGGATTTGCTGACTTATTAAATGCTGGGTGGTGGGAGTTTGAGGGAAAGGGGCAGAATTAGGAATGAATACTTAGAAGTCTGGCCTGAAAAACTCAGCGCTGGTTGCATTTACTAAAAGTCTGATGGAGAAAGAGCAGACATTTGGGGTAAGATCCACGTGCTGTGTTTACTGCGGTAGGTGGACGGAGGGGCAGGCAATTGGCTAGACGGGCCTGGGGCTCCGAAGAGGAGTCCAGGCCAGGGAGACACCTGTGGGATTCATCCATGGCGCTTGAAACCATGGGATGAAATGAGACCCCCAGCATGTGTGGCCGGAGGGAGAGGCCTAGGCCTGAGGCCTGGTGCCTGGCGGGGGGTGAGGAGGAATCGCAGGGGCCCGTGGCTGTGAGAGAGGGAACCGGGCACTGTGCCCAGTGCTGTCCACAGCTCCACTCACACCTGGACTGAGGCTTGATCATGGGCGATGCAAAGGTCCTTTGGGACCCCGACGCCTGGAGCCTCTAACGTTTCTGAGAGTGCCGGGGCATGAAGTTGCCTTGGGGACGGACTGAAAGAGACCAGGGGGCAAGGAGGTGGGGGAAGGAGTTCTCCAGAAGAGTTGTGTTGTGGAGGCGAGCAGAGGGGTGGGATGGTCGGTGGAGGGTCAAGGAAACATTGGCGTGTGTTTTACAGTGTTGCGTGTGCCAGCCAGAGGAAGCGATCAGGTGGATGGGATGAGCTTTATGATGCAAAAGAGAGAGGGGGTGACTTGGGAAGAAAAGTCTCTGGGGGGGGGGTTGAGCGCTGGGGGCCCCCAGAGAATACGTGGCCTCTGACGGGGGCGGGGGATGTGCGTCTGGCTGCAGACGGAGAGACGCGGGGCAGCCGCCTGGCGGTGAGAGACCAAGGAGGTGAGGGACCAAGGAGCGCCCTTGCGCTGTGCGGTGGCCGTTCTCAACCCGAGGCGATTCTGCCCCCAGGGACACGGGGCTGTGAGAGGTCACCTTCCCTTGTGTGGAAAATCGCTCTCTGTCTTGGCTGGGTTCTTTAAATTATCTGTCCAAGAGAACCCTATAACGTATGCTTTGTCCAAGGACGGGTCTTGGCAAGAAAAATGCTTCCCATTTCCTCTCCAAAGACTCCTCTGCCATCTGTCAGTTTGGAAATCTCCGCATCTTGACCCACGGCAAATTGCTTCTCGCCGCACGCGCCGCCTCTGCCACGCCTGCCTGGCCAGGCACCTGCGGAGGCTGCAGGCTGGCTGAGCGAGTGCTCCATGTTAGGGATGAATGAACCCAAATCTCATCCACTGCTCCCCATTTTACAATTACAGCCGAACCCGCTTCGCGCACCTCTGAATAGGTGGATTCAGAGGAGCCTCTCTTCTGTCTCCTGTCCTCCGAGGCTGCCACTCCCAGTCAGGACTGGTGGAAGCAGGAGCCTCTTCCCTGGGGATGTCTCCACAGGTGGCCACTGACAGACATCTCCACTCCCCCGGGCCCCCCCTCCCGCCTCTGGCTAGCGAGGGACCCCAACTCTGCCTGCCCTTTAAGGACACGGACGCGCAGTCTCATCTCTCATGGCTCCTGTTTAGCTGGACCCAAACCGAACCCCCTGCCACTGTCCACTTGTGTCCTGGGTGTCCCCACGCTCGCTGGCCACGCTGGCACCGCCGGCAGAGGAACTCAGCACTACACAGATGTGCCCACGGCAAGTCAGCTCGAACCTGTGAAGCCGGCGGAGACTCCGCGTGAACGACTCTTGGCTTTGCTTCTGCCCCGCCATCGCACCGCCCCGGGCCCAGAGAGGGTGCCCGCCTGGGAGCCCCTGAGGCGGGGCAGGCGTGGGCACAAGCTCTCCTCAATGGAGAAGTTCCCACAATCACCAGGCAGGCGGTGGACCTATAGGTTTGAAACATTTTCCACAATTTCACAAACGTGTCATTTGGTGGAGGGAGAAGGGGCAATTGAAAACTCCAGAAACCATCTGGGTCTCTTCCTCAAGAAGTCAGAGAAAGGTGATTTAAGACTGGGACCTGGTGCCCTGTGCCCACCCCCGCAGCTCCGCAGCCGGGCGGGGTGGTGGGCAGGGATGCCCCGGGGACTGGGCACTGGCCGTACTTCTCTGGTGGGGGAGGCAGTTTTTTGATGGTTGGGATGCTGAATGACTTTGCAGTTACAACTGAACGGCCTTATGCAGCCCGGGGCCACTGTGGGACTCCGTGGACCCCGACGGAGGGGGACATGCGTACCCCTGAGCAGGCGTCAGCGTGCTAAGTGGCTCCTGCCTCAGGAGGCTGGCACGTCCCATGTGGGACAGGCTGGGCCTTGCCTGGGACGCAGCCCACGTCAGGGACCTGTAGCCAAAGCTGTGCCGGGCCCAGGCCAGGTGTCTCATTTCGCATTGTAGCAACCGGCTCAGGTTCAGGCTTAAAGGGGTCAGAGGTCTTGGGGTGAAACCCCCTCTGGGTTCTAGAGCTCCTTGAAACACCACACACACACAAACCGCACAGACAGCCTGGGGCCCTGTCCACCCTTCTCCATCCCTGGAGACCATGATGGCCCCCCCTCCCTGGTACCGTGGTTCACACTGGCACCTGGCGGCCTGGAGCAGCCTCCCTCCTGCCACCGAGACCCCGTCCGGGCCAAGATGACCGCCCTCAGCCTCACTTGCTGTCTCCACTCTGGCCCGCCAGGGAGGAAAGGCATTTGAGACAACCGTGCACACGGAGGAGGAGCCACAGTAGCTGGTGTGTTGCTCTCCCAGGTCTCGCCGCCCGCGCCCCCCCGCCCCGCCCCCCGCCCCGCCACCTCTCCCTGCGGAGACCTCGCTGCAGGGCCCTGGAAGAGTCGGGGTTGGGGAAATGATCCTGCCCGGGCTCCAGGGACACCAGGCCCCGCGGTGTCCCTGCAGACCCCGGGCAGCCCGGTGGTCCCTGGGAAGCGCTGCGAGTCCTGGGAGCCACGGGCTCCTCTGCTGACCCACAGGACAGTGAGCTGCTGTCTCGGATCCCAGCAGAGCCCTCTCCGGTTAATCTGATAGGCTGAGGCTGAAAGGGAATCAAAATACAAAAATCCAGCCATCGGTCACACAGTTGCTCCTGTCGCCCCTCCTGCTGGGAGCCAGGCCCTGTGTGGCCCTGGGAGCGGTGGGACCAGCCTGACTGAGCCCTTTAGGGCCCGGTGCTCTGGTGTCCACAGACCCCCACCCTAGACAGCCTGTCCGATCCCTCGGCTCCTCTTCTCTGTCAAGTCCCCTTCCTGGGCCCAGCCACATTGTCCTTTCTCATCCCTGCAGCCTTCTGCCCCCAAGGTCCCTAGGTCCAGCCACCTCCTCTGTCCCAAGCCTTTCTGCTCGCCAGCTCCTCCCACCCATAGCCACAGGCCAGAGCCACCCTAAAGGCCGCCCGCCACCAGGCCCAGGTCATGGACATGCGCCCTGACCTCAGGGGGAAGCCTGGAGCCCCGTGGGAGCTGTAACAGCACACCTTTCCCGTCCCAGCCCCTCACCCTTCCGCCCACCGCGCCTTCCTGAGGCTGCCTCGCTGCCCCTGTGCCACACAGCTCCCTCGGAGCGCCGAGTTCGGGAGGACTGAAGAGTCCAGGGGAGCTCTGAGGCCTTTGCAGATCAAACTGGAGGTGGTGGCAGCATGGCCGGCTTGTCTTTGCAGCAAATCCCACGTGTAAATCACCGCTGCCTTCCTGCTTGTCCCCAGTGGGGAGGATGGGGTGGGATGCTGAGTCTGTCCCTAGAGATGAGAACCTGTCACTTCTGGAGGAGCTGTCAGGCGCCTGCAAAGCCAGACCCCTCCAGAAGCTTCTGCGAGTTCACCCGACAATGCACTTGCCCACATGTGCGAAGGTGTCTTGGACCAGGGGTGCCGGTTGCAGTGCCGTCTATGTTGGCGGGACACCCAGCACCGGGGGTGGCCAAACACCGAGTCTCAGCCCCACACGGAACATCAAACAGCCATTTATTGGGAGGAGCTGGGTAGATCTTTTTGTACATACAAGACTTCGTATCATTTTAAGTGAGAAAAGCAAGTTGGAAAACAATGTGTAGCATCTGATACAAGGTCACACAAATCCCTGGGTGGGTGTCTGCTGGTGCAGGAAGACAGCCTGGCTGGGCTCCTCGGCCGTGTAGACGATCCCCGATCCCCCAGGCCCGGGACAGGCAGGGGGTTTGGGGGGAGCTATCTTTCAACTCCATGTGCAATTGTGTGAAATTAGCATATAATACTTTGAAACAAAAGATGTTATTTCAAGAAGAAAATGAAGGACGACCCTTGGGGGCGTTCCTGTTTTGGAGTCTCATGGCGACAGGACGGGGTAGTTGGATTTGAGGGCTGAGTTCTTAGGAATTCACACTCCTATGGCGGGCGGGGGGTTGTCAGTCAGCCGATGCCCTGGCCTAAGCCCTCACCAGACAGGAAGCGGCTGTCCCGCTCCACCTGTTGACGCCCTTCGCCCCGAGCTGGCTTGGGGGTCTGCAGAGTTCCGCGAGGCGCCATGGCGTGCCCTCTGTCGTCCCGTTGGGTGGCTGGCTGCAGGGCTGACTGCAGCGTGGGGTTCCGTGAATATTGGCTTCGTGAACGCTGCGCGCGTAACGCTGACAGAGGCGGTGAGGTCGATGCCGTCAGCCGCTCACTGCCGCCTCCTGGATGGAAACCAGCGCCCAGGCGGCTGGTCGTCCTCTCTCTCTCCTTCCCTCTCTGCGTTTTAATTCAGGGCAGCCTTCCCTGCGTGTGTACCTAAAGCAGCCCCCATGAAGTTCCACTCCATTGTCTCCGTAATCCAACACGGGGCCGGGGAAGAAGAACACGACCACTCTCCGAGTGATTTAGCAGGATGCTCTAATGATGTATAGAAAATGAACACTGACCCCAGGTAAGAGGTGCTAAACCGATACTTTGAGAGCCCACCATCCATTTCACTCTGATGGACTCTCCTCCTTAAATCACTGTGTTGTCATTTTTACGATGCAGATCTAGCTATTGAGGCTACAGGACTGTGAAATGTCATATAAAAAAGCCAATAATAAAAAAATAAAATTAAGTTGTGGGGAGCGTGCATTAGCATTTCAAAAATGTTCCCTTGCATTATGCTGTTATTCTCTCCCAGTGAAGGGGCACCGGGCTCCCTCCCTCCCCTACGGAGACCGTGCCACAGAACAGATTAGCGTCCATCCCTGAACCCGCGTGGCAGCTGAAGGGTGTCCTGACAGTAACGGTGGAATACATTCTGGACTAAATCTGAGGGGACACCGGGGCCATCGCTTCCTCTGATGACAATGTCTTGATTGCTTCTCTCCTTGTCGGCTCAGGCCTGTGGCTTTCAGAGTTTTGATAAATTCATGTTTTCGGCATTTCTGCCTTGGAGAAAAGTAAGGAATGAGATCTGCTGAGGTGAGGGTCTGACTCTTCCACCTGAGATGACAATGTAGGGGCCGGGGTTCCGTGAGGCACAGGCCGCCGCCACCCTGCTCTCCCGGGCTGGCAGCCTTTCATGCACCTCCAAGTTTCCCGAGGGCCAGACGGCTGGAGTTCCTGGACCCGGGGTCGGGGGACACGGGAGCTGTGCCACTTGGAACAAGTTCCAAGAATCCTAAATGGGCCTGGGTCCTCAGGACTTGCGGTCTCTGGGAAGACTGACTCCTGTCCCTAGAGTTCAAAGCCTTGGCTCTCTGCGGGGCATCTCACATTCCACTGTAAGTCAGTGAGCACTGCCTCCTGGGCTTGCCGGTCCGAGAGGGGCCAGAGGGAAGGACAGCGGCTGCAGACAGTGGAAGCCCTGCCAACACGCTCCTGATAGAGCCTGCGTGTGTCCCGGGTGATTATGGGAGTGCAGTCCTTTCCTATGGCTCTGAATTTGCCAAATCGGAGAAGATGGATCCAGTGTCCCTGGTAGTCGATTACACGAGGCTGTTGAGACAACTGCAGTGCTTCATCTGGAACTTTTCAGAAAGCTGACTTGTTCTTTAGGAGCCATCGGCTTAATGGAATTCCACTGCATCATTTTCCCATGCGATGTGCTGCAAACGGGTTTGTTCAGCACTTTAGTTGGGGGAATATATTTTTGTTTGAGAGGCTGCCCCTGCTGGGCTTCTCGCAACCTTGGTGTAGAAGGCGCAAGGCTCTTAGCCCTGCTGAGTGGGGGTGGGGCCTGAGGCAGGCAGTGCAGGGCGGGGTGGGCATAGCCGTGCCCGAGTGGCTGCGGCCTTTTTTTCCCCTTTTAAATAATATATTCAGCATCAATTCCAGCAAGGGAGATTCTGCTCTGAATTGAATTTTACCCTTAATGAGATACCATGTCCCTTTGTTCTCTGTAACAGAGACCTTGAGAGTTTTTATTAGAGAGCAAAACAAAACTTCTCACTGTTTTCATGTTTCCTAACAACAAATGGAGTCGTAGCCTGAATTTTTATGCAACTAATAATGAGTGAGACTTTGGCAGGAAAGATTGATATGATCAGGAAAGAAATTACCTGTGTTATCTCCGGGCAGGCGGGGGGTGTGCTGAGGAAGGAAGTTAATCAGTTTTCTAGGTCGTACAAAAGGCACCTGTTCCGAGCCGGCTGGCAGGCCTGCTGCAGAGGGAAGGAGGGACGCAGGGGCCACCTCTTGGGACAGTCCCCCGAGCTGCTGGCTGCTCCTCCACCCGGGAGCAGCCCGCTCTGGCCAGGGGGCCTTTGGAGTCAGGATTTACTTCCAATGTGACATTTCTACCCTCTGCTTCTTAAGAGCAATGCACCCAATGAACAGCCCCAAGATAACAAAAGCACGCGGACGTAACTGGGTTAATAGGAAACAAGTGACGTTTCCAAAGGGAGAGGCTCGGGAAGGTCAAGTCCATGATCAGAATGGAAGCCAGAATTCTATTAATTTGTGCCCCATAATGTGCTGTTTGAGTTAAAAACAGAGACTGAATATGAACTACACAGCCCTTCCTTGAAGCCCACAACCAAAGGAATGAGAGTTTGCTAAGCAGCAATAGCTCTTGCACCCGTCACACTCGCTAAATTACTAGCATATTGTTTATCTGCGGAAAACGCAGCTCGCCCAGCATGGCAGTAAGGAGCTCATGATGGAGAGGCCGCGTGGAGGGGGGAGCCATGCGTGGTGGGGCCGTAATGTGCATTTAGTTACATGGCCGTTTGCTGAGGCCCACCGCCGATTAATAGACGCAAGCTTGTTCATTGACTCGGCATTATGTTTAATCATTTAATTTTGCAAGAGTTTTCAGATCTTTTAATCATCCTAATATTCTTCTTATTGCAACACATTACTTAGCTGTTAGTTCAATTCAATTAAAAAGTGTCATCCCAAAGTAATTTATTCCACGTGCGTCGCTAAGTGGATACCCCAGATATGCCTGCATTTTAGAGGAATAATAACTCTTCCGATTTATTAGTCTGCAAACGACTGCGCTGCATTAGCCCCGAAGGCGGCACCGCGTGGGGCGAGCATCTGCGGGCACCGATGTGGCAGCAGATCTGTGGCTGTTCCTCCAGCTTCTGTAGTAAGGCTCAGAGGAGAGTGTGCCACCGTGGACCATCTGGTAGCACTTGGGCGGCCCTGAACGCCCAGTCTGGCTTTCTCACCCTGACAGCAGCTGTCACAGCGTGGCCTCCGAGTTCCCCCGGGAGCCTCCTGGCGGGTTCCCGCCTCACTTTAGGAGAAGGCCGGCACCGAGCCTTCAAGGGCCAGTGCTCGGGGAAAGCGCCTGCCGCGGCCGTGAGCGGGGAGCTACACTGTGACGTATATTGAGATAGATTTCAACATGAAATCAATATGAAAGTTCGCTACCGTGATATTTTGCCTTCATTTTCCATACGAGTCTTCAAAATCTAATGTGCGCATCTCACTGTGGACCAGCCTCCACTCAGGTAGCGGCCACTGTCTGGGATGCAGGAGCCCGGCGCACTCGGGGTGACGCACCGGGAGACCAGCCCCCGGCCTGAGCACCAGGCCCGGGTAAGCGTGGTGCGTCCCCTGCTGCGTCCCCCAGGGAAGCCGGCCTCTTGCTTTGGCAGAACCCTCAGGGCAGTGGCCAGAGCGGGCGGACTGTGGTGTGCGGAGATGCGCTCTAGCCAGCAAGGATGTCACTTGAGTCCGGTGACAGCGGCGGAGTGCCACGTTCCCACAGCCTAGATCTTGGAGCATCTGAGCCCCTGGGCTGGCTGAGGAGCCTTGAGAAGTTGAGGACGAATAGAGAGACCTTGCGAAGTCTAGGTGCCCTTTCCCCGCTCTTGCAGAACGCCGAGATTATTAATACCCCACTCCTGGAAAGGGGCTATCGGTGTTGTTTTGTTGGAGAACAGCAATAAAAAGGGGAGATTAAATGAGCAACTCCCCGCGTGCTTCTAATCCATTACAGTGTCTTTACCTCCATAACCTAACATAACCTGTTAACTTAAACTCTGGCCACCTCCTTAACTGTTTTCTAGAAAATAGCGGTATCCCTCCCGGCCTCCTTTTGCACGTTGTGATAACAGCGATCGCAGGTCAGCAGTGCCTGGGGCTTCCCAGCGACAGGGCTCTGGGCGGCTGGTGTTCCCAGCCCTCCCACGCGACTGGAGGTGCCCATCTCTCCATCGACACCCCGGAGTCCTCGCCCCAGAGCTCACCCCCAACTCCAAGGGCTTGTCACATACAATCCTACACATGTGAGGTGGACTCTCCCACCCCAGTTAAATAACGAGGAGACCCTCTTCAGAGGAAAACATCGCGAAGAAACTGCACTTAGCAGGGAGGACAGGGTCCCAGGAACAGCAGCGAACGACCCCGGAGTGCCAGCTGTGCGCCTGGCCCTGAGCCTCACAGAGGGCCCGCGGCAGGATCTGCGGGCGCGATGCAAAGTGAACGTGCAGAGGCCTGGGTGGCCTGAGGCCCGCCCTGGCCCCGCGCTACACGTCGGCCCGCTGGCTTCGTCCTCACAGCACGCGCCACCGTTACGCAGATGCGCAGGCCGAGGCTGGGGAGGCTGCGGGAAGGGCTGGACGCCGGCTGAGTGGGGGGAGGGGCGGAGGCCGTGCCACCCGCAGCGCGGCTGGAGCCGCCGCAGGCCGCCTGGGATCACGCTGTGAGCGCTGATTTAGTTTCAGGAAAACACTATCATTTGTCCCATTAAATTAATGTCGTTAATTTGAAGTTTATTGGTTTTGCAGTTTGTTTTTATTTCATGTATAAATTTGTTTTAGCTTTATGCTGTAAAAGAACTCTATGCAGAAGGAACGTGTACCTACTTTTATGTGTGTACATATTTAACTAACATTATACTCAACGTGAATTAGGGCAACGGAGGGGAGCCTCAGCACTTCCCCATTTCGTCCCTCAAGGAGGGAAATGCACCTCCTGCCCCCAAGATGGGAGCCTCTGAGACGCCCTGGACCCTTCCCTGCTGGAGAGGGAGGGGCGGAAGTGAGGGGGACGGGCAGGAGTTGGAGGGAGGGAGAGGCCGGTATCCTCCCCACCCCCCGTGCCTTCTAAAGGCTGGCAATCGGTCTGGCCCTTGCCCCTCCTGGCTGCTGCTCCACGCTTCTTGGCCTTGGCCTGGGGAGCCCTCAGCCACGTGATACTGATCCTCAGAGGGGCCCTGGCCCAAAGGCAGGGAGGGGGTCTGAACGCTGGGGCTAAGACTGTGATGAGGGGGCAGTTAAGACCCTGCGGGGCTGTGTTGCTAGCTGACGCGGACAGGTGCCTTGGGGCTAAAGGCCATCACCCCCTTCCCACCACCCTCTCCGTGGCAGTCCCTGCTCTCGGAGCAGGAGCGTGCTGACAAGCAGGGGTCACTGTACTCACACTCCCGAGGGGCAGTTCCACACCAAGACACCTTTCCGACAGAAATGCACATCGAAGATTTGCAAAGAGTGTTCGTAGGAGCCTTATTTCTTACTGCCCTAAGCTGGAAACAACCCAGACCCATCCATGCAGCGTATTCTTACGATGCAGTAATACAGACCCCCAAAGGAGCAAACTTCTGCTGTAGAGGAAGCTGCCCTGGACGAATCTCATACATAGTTCTGAGGAAGCAGCCAGACACGTTAAAGTCACGCTAGATGATTCCATTGACATGAAGTTCAAAAGCACGCACAGTGACCCTAGAGCATTAGAAAGTCAGGGCAATAGTTACGCTTGGGCGGAGGGAGGGAGGGATTCTGAATGCTGTAGTGCTCTAGCTGTCCATCAGGACAGTGGTCCATGGGGTGCCCACGCCGATGTCACTGCACGGGGTGCTTAGGTTTCGTGCAATTTCTGCGTAGAGTATGCGTCAATCACTTTAAAAATGACAGACCCATTATAATTGGAGACATAGGGCTATAAGTTAATAAAGTCTATAAAGAGAAGAAATGTGTTGCGACTCCCCATCAACTTCCACCTGCTTCCCGTGGGAGGGATGGGGGCGGGGGCCCGCGTGGAGGCCAGGCCCCGCTGGCCTGCCTGGCCCCTGGCAGCGAGCCCCGAGGTCCTGAGCAAGCAGCCCATGAGCGCGGCTGTCTTGCTGGGGATTTCGGGGACCCCGGCTTCCCTCTCCCGCACAGGACTTGAGTGTAGCCCTGCTCTGAACCGTTCCCCGGGGTTCGTGCCAAGGACGCAGTGCCGTTCTGAAGAGAAAGATGGGGGACACAGGCAGTCTGGGTTGGGCGGGGACCTCTTTGTGAAGGTGCCCATGTGACAAGGGGCCTCACCATCCTCTGCCCTCCCCTGTGACCAGTGCTCTGTGCTCCTTGTGATTAGTCCCATGGCCTGGGCTGCATGGCCCCCCAAGAGGCGGGAAGGCTCTTCCCTGGGAACTGAGATTTGCACGGGGACCTCTGGGGGCATCCCCAGCTGATCCGAGGCCACCTGGCTACATGGCCTCCCCCAAGTGCAGCTGGGCTGACGCGGTTGGTGCCGTGGTGCTCGGAAGTGCAGAGAGGACCCACGCCCGTCAGCAGGAGGTGCCCGTTCACAGGGAGGCCAGGAGCCACACCCTGGCCCGGGCCGCCGCCCCAGGAGCTTCTGGGCCCAACGTGGGTGGATGGTCGGGGCAAACGTGATCTCGCCAGACCCTCTGCAGCTCCTGCCCCAGCTCCCGGCCGCCCCTGCTCACCAGGACTCCTGCCGCACCTCAGCTGCCGCCTGGCTCCTGTTCCCAGCCTCACCTGCCTGCCAACCGCACGCACAGCCTTTCCCTGCTCAGGTGTCCCAGAAGGGCTCTGCCTCTGCTGGAACTTTGTGTCTCATGTCCTGTCAAGGCGAACACAGCTTATGCTTCCTGCTCTGTCATGATTCAGACACGTTTTTAATGACAACTGCTCCCCAGCACACTCTAAGGGAGCCAGGACCTGCTCCCCTGCCTGCCCTGGGAGGCGACCCTGCAGGTGGCATTAGGAGCCCCGTGGGGGCGACCGGAGTGCGAGGAGGCTGTCAGCAGAAGGCGGGGCACCGGGCGCTGGGCTTAGAGGGCTGTGGAGGGGAGCCGCCCTCCCTGCAGGTCTGCTGGTCACACTCACCGGCAGACCCCCAGACATCCCCCAACAGCTAGGCAGGGGCATTTCTGAGCTTCAGACCCAGGACATCAGGGAGGGAAGGGGTCTTGCAGGCCTCTGTTCCCTGCTCCTCCTGTGGGACCGAACCCAGGGAGCCTCAGCACCCAGGGCGCTAAGAGGTCCAGGCTCCCAGACCAGGGTGGGGGTGCCGGACACCGTTTCCTGAAGGTTCGCCCGCCGGCCTGGCCCACGCGGATGCACCGGGAGGCCCGGGCCCTCGCAGCGCCGGCCACCCTGCTCAGACCGCGCGGCTGTAACTCCAGCGCTGCTGCGGGGCAAGGGCTCGTGCAGCGGCTGGTCGGTGTCTGTGCAGAAGTTCTCTAGTGCTGACTGTGTCGTCTCTGGATGTCTAGTACCTGCGGCTGCGGCCATCACTAGGGTCCTAGACGCCTGGCGAAGAGACGCAGGCTGGGCCAGTCCGGTCTCTGCACACATCTGCTAGGAAATTCAGGGCCCCTCAAAGTGACCCAAGGAAATGTGGGAAGGGGCAACACAGCGGGAGTCACAGAGCATAGGCGTGGTTGGGGGGTGAAGGCGGCACAGGGAAGCAAGCACCTGTGAGCGCCCGAGGGCACACGGTAGGGGTCCCACACCGACTCCCTGCCAGGGCCCCCCTCTTGGGGGCTCCAGTTTCCCACAATTCATGTCCACCCAGAACCTCAGAATATGGCGTTACTTGAAAATAGGGACTTTGCCGGCGTAGTTAATTACTTAAGGACCTGGCCACGAAATCATCCTGGACTTAGGGTGAGCTCTAAATCCAGTGACCGGTGTCCTTGTATGAAGAGGACACAGACAAAGAGCAAGGCCATGGGGAGACGGACTCAGAGACCGGAGTTGCATTGCTAAACACCAAGGAGCGCGGGGAGCCGCCAGAACTGGGAGAGGCGAGGGTGGCTCCTTTTGCAGCGCCTGCAGACGGGGCATGGCCCTACCAATGCCTGGATTTCTGACTCCTGGCTCCCTGGACGATGAGAGAGAAATTCACGTTGTTTGGAGTCGCGGCCTTGCTGTAATTCGATACGGCAGTCAGTCCCAGGAAATTACACAGGGGCCTTTCTTGAGTTCAGGGGCAAATCAACCCACAGCACCCCCAGGTCTGCCTGCGGCTGTGGCTCTGACCTTGGCCAATCATTTCAGTGCCCGGGGCCTGAGGCGGGCTGGGAGCAAGCACGGGAAGGAGGAGACCTTGATGGAACTCTCCAGCCCCGGGCTCCGTCCCGCCCTCTCTGCCCGGTGCAGGGGCTCGGAGCTCTCTGCCTGGGAGCCCAGACACGAACATCAATGAGCCAAGTTACTGAAAGCATCTCAAACTCCCAGCCAAGGTCCCTGCCACTCTGGAGGTGGCCTCGGCCAGGGGGTGCCAATGCCTCGGCCAGGGGGGGCATGAAAGTCGTCCCCAACTGGCTCTGAAAACTGTCCTCGGAGAGGGCTGCCCAGGCTCCAGCCCCGACGGAGGATGCACGGCACGCCTGCCAGCAGGAGGCTCCCGGTGGCAGCACCTGGGCGCCCGGCCTGGCAGGGCTCAGCACAGGGCCCGGCACCCCACGCCCCCAAGCCAGGGGTCCTAGTCAACAGCTGGCCCTGCCTGCAGAGTAAAGCCACCTCCCGTCCTTGGAGAGAGCCGCTCGCTGACAGTGCCCTGACACCACCGCCTCCCAGCCACCCGGCAGTCCTCCCTTCCCGGAAGACAGCCTCGCCTGCGCCGTGTCCCCTGCTGGGCTGACTGCTGGCCTCTGCTCTCCTTCTACGCCATCCTGCAGGGGGGCGGCCCGGCCCTGCAGCCGCCGCCCCCGAGTGGGTGGCCGCTGTTTTCTCACTCTCCCCAAACACAGTAGGCTCTGCGAGGGTGGGAGCGGTTTGTTCACCATCGGGCCCAGTGCCTGGCACGTGGAACCGCGGGGTGGGTGCTGGCGGGCGAGCAGTGAGGCTGGTGCTCCCCTGGGCGGGGGGCGCCCCGGGAGGCTCTGGGGCAGGGGTGGTGGCTACTCACTCCTGTCTCTTCCACCAGCCCCCCGTCCAGAGCCCCGAGCCAGCCATCTCTCCCCTTTGCCTGGTGTTTGTCATCTGGTGGCCATGAGCCCCGAGTCCTCGAAAGATCCCTGCTGACTATTGCTGGGACCTTCTTTCTAGGGAAGTGCTCCCAACCAGGTTGGACCTGGGAGGCCAAGCATGGTCCTAACGAAAGCTAGGCTCCCCGGGGCATCCTGCCTCGCCCTTGCTGAGCCCTTCACACACGCCCTTCAGGACGACCCTCCAAAGCAGCTGGTTTTATGAGTCCCATTGCACAGACGAGGACACTGAGGCCTGGAGAGGAGGGGCAGCCCGGCCCTGCAGGACTGCCCAGCTGAGCTGCCGAGTTCCTGCTGCGCCCCAGTCTGGGGTTCTTGCGGGAGCTGCGTTGACAGCTGGAACGGAGAAGAAACTGGAAGAGCGTGATGGGAATGGAGACCGAGGGAACGTGGCAGTGGGGACTTCCTGTCTCGTGAGCCACCAATCGAGGGCCCCTTATCCTGGTATTTGGCTTTTCCATGGCATGGCTGGGTCTCCCGGGGGCAGGTCAGAGGAGCGCGGTCAGGGGATTTGATCAGGACCACGCAGCGGTGGCCAGCATTTCACCCCTGAGTGGCTGGCAAAGCTGGGCCTGGCTTCCAGACTCCGGTCAGGCCAGAGCCTGGCCCATACGGTGGGGGGAGCTGGTCGGGAATGCCGGGGCTTGTTTTCCCGCTGCAGCACGAATTTATGGCGCACCCACTGTGTGCCAGGCCCCATGGGGGCTTTGGCAAATGGGAGGTGAGTAGGTCCAGGGGAGGTGAGTAAGTCCAGGGGAGGAAGCTGAGGAGAGACTTGGGCAGGGAAGAAATGCGTGAAGAGGCATCTGCTGTGTCCTCAGAGCCCCACCCCCTGGGCAGGGACACTTAGGCTGAGTCTTAAAGACTCAGAGGATGGGCGGGGCTGGGCAGGGGGTTCCATGCAGAGGACACAGTAGGTGCCGTGCTGTGGGTTCGGATGAGCCGTGGCAGGCACACCAAGCCACTTGCTGAGGATGTGGCAGAAATTCCTTAACTGTGTGGGGCCGGAGAGGCAGCGGCCCGTGTACCCCGTGTGTCCTGGGGCGGGGAGCTGCGGCCACTGGGGGAAAAGCTGTCCATCCTGGCTTCCCGCCAGCTTGCAGCCGCATTGTCGCTTTCCAGTTAACTCACGTGGTATAATTGAAATACATAATTGGAAAATGCAAAGCGCGTTTTAATCCCATTAGCAGGAGGACTGTTTGCTTCCCACATGACTCTTCTTGCGAGAGGAGATGAGAAGCTCAGGGGTGGTTTCTGAAGGTAGAAGCCGGGGCCTTCTGTCCCGGAAGCCGTCCCCTCCTCTAGGACTAGGGTTGCCCCTGGGGTCCGCTCCGTGGACACCCGAGTTGCTGTGCCCGCGGGTGCAGCCTGGCCAGCGGGACCTGCCCGCGGCCCTCACCTGGGCTCTGGCCCATTGAGCGAGGGGCTCGCCACGCCGGCTCAAGTCCTCCGAGCCGCTGGGTCCCCTCCTGAAGGGCCTGTACGGACCTCATTACCATGGGGAACAAGCGGGCCCTTTACCAGGAAGATAATTTTCTCTAAACAAACACCGCCGTCTTGCAAGTCTCGCCTGCCATTTGCTTCTTCTCAGAGAGACAGCAGCTGACACTGCTCAAACTCTGCGAGGCAGCCAGGGCGCGGCGGGCGCGGTGCACCTGTTTGGCTCGGGGCTGGGGCCCTGGAGGGGAGGCGCCCCCATCACCGCATTTCGCTTTCTCACAAGGTCGCTGAGACCTGCCGCCTGCCTGTGAGGACGCCGGCAATGACAGGCTTCGGTGGAGGGATGGAGGGGCCAAACCATTTGCCCCTACAGGTGCATCGCAGAAGCCCCCCTGGGGGCCTTTGGGCCTGCACCCAGCTTGTGGGGTTGTGTGTGCGCGTGTGGGGTCGTCTCAAGGCCCTGATAGGGCCACACTGTGCCTGAGGGTCCCACTCCGAACTGGCCCCCAGCTTTCCAAACGGTGACGGCGACGGTGATTTGCGCCCTATCTTGGAAAACTGTGTCCTCTGGGAAATGATAAATAAAACAAAACAAGACCAGTCACTGAGGCACCGCCTGTGAGAATTCTCCTTTGAGGTGCAGATCTGCAGGACAGCCTGCCTGCGTTGTCTCTCTCACCTCCTTGCTCCTACCAAATAATGCCAGGCACCTGGTGGTTCCTCCCTGCGCAGACCCCGGGCAGCAGACCCCCAGGCAAGTGGTCCCTGGGTGTTGCTTGGGGGTTGGGTGGGGGGGCAGTTGAGAGCAGGCCCTGGAGATGTGTGGCCAGAGGTTATAGGCGGAGCTGGGGACGCTCACAGAAGTGGGCGGTGGGCTGTTGGCTCACGGCACTGCATGAGCGTGAGGCTGCATGAGCGTGAGGCCGCACGGGGCAGGCGAGTCTGCCCAGACCCAGGCTGCCGGATCCAGCCGCAGCCTGGGAAAGACCATGGCATCCCTGAACCCCAAGCGCACCTTCAGGAGCAAACCTCACAAGTCCATGCCCCCAGGCCAGGCTGCTGCTAGTCAGTGTTGTTTCCTCTAATTAGGACCGAGCAAGTCATTAAGAACACTCTCTTCTTCTTGCTGAGGGTGCCACTCCCTCTCAGGAGTGTCCCGGGGAGGGAGGTGGGTCCTGGGTGTGGTGAGAGAACACTTGCCTTTGGAGCCTGCAGCAGAGGCCCGGCAGGTGTGGGCGGCGCCCCTCTGATTCAGCACCCACCCTTGCCTCCTCCGCGCGCGCCCTCCCCAGGCCTCTTCCTCCTCCCCGACCTGCGTGGACGCAGCGCCTGGCACAGCTCTGCCCTGCACGCACCCGGGACCCGGAAACTGCTCATGGCCTCGCCTCTGCTTTGGACTCCTGCTCTTTTTCTTAAACCCTGGCCAGCCCTCCGGGACATGACTCAGGCATCTGAGGCTTGGCTGATCCCTCCCACCTGCCAATCTCCTTCCCACTTCCTGCTTTGAAATGGTTAATAAACCACCCCTGAAATCTGAGAGGATGTCCAGTGTCAGATGCTGGGGGAGACAGCTGAATCAGACACAGTCCTCGCCCTCCTTGAACAAATTAGCTTTTCTGGGGTTGGGGGGAGGTGCCATGAGGAACACCCACAAAGCCACGGAAAGGGACAGGCTGGGCAGGGGGTTGGGCGCTTTGCACAGGCCGGCTGGGGCCTAAGGCCTCAGGAGCAGGCAGACTCAGGGAGGCAGGAGACAGGAGCCACCAAAGGCTCCGGAGCAGGTGAGCGCAGGGTGGCGGGCGGTGGGTTGGGAGCCCTGCCGGCAGCCGAGCGTGGTCAGAGCCTGGCACTGGGCCGGCCCCGGGGCGCTGCCCCAGCTGTGTCCAGCCACTTCCCGAGGGACGAGGGATGGGGGGTCTGCATGCGTTCACTTGCCCCCTTGCTATAAACAGGCAGAGTCTGAGGGAAGAAAGAGAAGGCAAGACATACTTATGAACAATGAAAAGAGGAAGGAGAAGACGAAGGCAGCCCTGATGGAGACGGGGCGCTGACACCCCGTGGCAGTACCCGCCCTTCCACGTGGAACAGCGTCTTGGCCAAACCGGGGAGCCCGAGGCGGGCGTGATGAGGGCGGCCGGCGCTGGCCTGGCTGGGCCCCAGCCCTTGCCGTGGGCTGCCTCTGGCGCCGGCTCTCTTGCCGCTCCCTGGGCCGAAGCCTCACCCCTGGAGCTGCCATGAAGCAGGATGCGAACTCTCACGTTGTCCCCTCCACGGCAGCAATGGGGTCACTTCCCAGTGACCTCCACGTCCAAGGGCAGGGGTGCTGCCGCCCAGGGAGCCTCCCTGACCCTCCAGCGCGCTGGACCTCCCACCTCCAGATGCGGCCTTTGGGCTGGATGCAGCCCGGCGCCGTCGGGCACAGCTGGGGCCTGGGATGTCCCAGCGGCAGGACAAGCCGGGGCTGCACCAGGCTTCCCACGGTTGCCAGGACGGGCCCTCAGGCTCAGCCGGGGCCAGGCTCAGGCTCTGTTGAGGCTCCTTCTGGGCCTGCAGCGTCCTCGGGGTTCACCACAGCCCTGAGCACGGGGTTGCCTGGGCCCCAGTGGCTCAGCTGGACAGAGAACACCGTCCTGGTGTCCGAGCACCGCAGGCCCGCCGTAGCCTGTGCTCATGGAGCGAGCAGCCCGGTGTGCGTGCGACGCGGTCACAGCACGCGGCAGACTGCCTGCGCTTCCTGGGTGTGAGGCCAGGCGGTGCTCGGGGGCCCGGGGTCTCACCCAGCGCGGCCGCTTCCCGACTGTGCCGCCTTGGGCAAGTCCCCCTGCCTGGCTGCTGGACCCTGGTTGCCTCCTCTATAACTTGGGAGTTACGATAAGACGTCTGTGAGGACTTATGTGCCCAGCATTGAGCATTGGGCCAGGCTCACGGGAAACACCTGATGGCTTGTATTGCTATCAGAGAGGGACCACGGATCCTGCGACTTGGTGGGGCCGTCCCAGAACCCCACGTGCATGGACGTAAAAACCCTTGTATGAAGGTCTAGGTTTTTTTGGAGATCTCATTTTTATGAAGCACCTTTTAATACACGTCCACCCACCACACGCTAATCACCTCTCTAGTCTTGACAAAAGCCTTTCTCACCCCCAGGCTATGGTTCAAAAGGGCTTTCTAAATTTTGTTTTTTAATTAAAAAAAATCCACTCAGAGAAACTGCTGTGCGTTGGGGAGAGGCAGAGCTGGGTGAGTTAAGGGCGAGGCGGGGGGCGGGTGGAGCGCGGCGCTGACCTCTCGGGAGCCAGGAGGCTGCTCTGGAGCCCGGAGCCCGGAGCCCCAGCTCGAGGCCGTGCACTGCTCGGGGGCCTCCCCCTACTCCCTGGAGCAAGGAACGGCCAGAGGGAGGGGCGTGGGGACAGCTTCCCGAGGACGTGGCCTTTGAACTGCCCCCAGGGACGGGAAGGGCCCTGACAAGCCGCGGGCCTGCTGGCTGCTCAGTGGAGGCCATTCGGTTCCCTGTGTTTTTACTCCAAGTGTCTGGGAGCATCTGGAGTCATTAGAGTCAATGATCCCCTTGAAGCCGCCCGCAGTCCACGGTCCTCCTCCAGGTGTGAGTGCAGCGTTTTTAATCCCACAGAAGGAAAACCTCATTCGAGAAGTATTGATTTTAAATTTCTTTCCATTTCTTTCACTTAAAAACAATCCCCCGACTCTGGGCGGCCCCTGCTTCCCTGGGCTGAGCGGACCGGAGATCACGTCTTTGCAAACACAAGGCCAACAGCAGCGTTTCTCAGCCAGAAACCCTCACAGCTGCCAGAGCGACTCTGCTCAAAGGAAGGGAGCGCCGGTGCCGGGAGCGGGCGGGTACAATCACACGCCCCTGTGTGAAGCTGGCATGGGTTTGGGGACACTACCCAGGACAGCGTTCGGGTCACTTCCTTTCTGGCCCCCCTCTCCTTTGCCCAGAGCTTTGATGGGCTGTCCCTGGCCTGGCATTCGAGGTCTGTATGCTCTGGCCGACCTCACCACTGTGGTTCCCACTGCCCCCTGTTCCCTGTGCCTTGTGCCCCGGGATCCAGCTGCACCCCTTTTCCTGGATGTATACTGAGCCCTCCAGTCTCCGTGCTCACAGTGTTCTGCCTGCCATTTACTTTACTTGCACCCATCCTTCTGGACACCATTCATACGCCAAATGCCACCTCCTCCAAGGAGCCTTCCATGACTGCCATACAATGAGCACTCTGAGTCTCACCTTTACCGCCCCCGCCCTTCCCTGCGAAGCACAACTGTGTGGTAGAAAAGCCATGCATTTTAGAGTCGTCCTTGACTGGGTTTAATCTGGCTCTGCTACTTCCTGACCTTCCTCACCTCATCTGCAGAGCGGGGTTAATAACACTACCCGCCTGAGGACTGAACAACATAAAATATGTATGGCACAGAGTAGTGGCTCAGTAAGAAAGAGTTACTGCCCTTTAAAAATATCCTTGCCTTGTGTTTCATATTTCAGCTCCACCTCTCTCTGGCTGGGTGGCCCTGAGAACAGTGACTTAACCTCTCTGAGCCGGGGGCCTGGTGGGGTCCGTGGACCTTAGACGAGTCTGGGGACAGACACAGGCAGGGAGAGGTGCTGCCCCGCCCCCCAGGGCCAGTCTGGGGCGTCCTAGGCCCCACTCTTGGCCTCTCCCTGTATGGAGCTGTCCAAGGTGATATAAAAGCTCGTCACAGTGCAGGGCCCCAAGCCCTGCCATGGGGGGCCCATTGAAACAAGTTGCCTCACTTTTAGTGGTCCTGGAAGCTGGGACGGGGCCTTCGGGGGGGGCCCATTGTTCCCGAAGACCTGAGGTGCACCCAAGGCTGGGGGTGCCCGTGAGCAGGGCTGTGACCCAGCTCTGTGGACCTACCCAAGTGGCAGCCTCTGTCAGAACAGCTGTATAGCACTGAAGAGGACATCTGGGGACAGAGGGGCACTCCACCTGTCTGGGTCTCATGCCACCTGGCTCGTTGTTCCTTGGTCAGTGGAACAGCTTCCTGCTCTCCTTCCAGAGACAAGTATGAGCGTCAGTGAGCGGCTGCTGTCTGCACCCCAGAGGGGGTGCGGTGTAGGCTGGGCTCAGGGAGCCCAGGGAGGCCGGTAGGGGGTCCCTTGGCCAGGGCAGCTCGGCTTCTGCCCTCTGGTGCGTATTTCATCAGGAGTAAGATCGGTTCAGAGGCATGGCCTCCTGTCCTGGCACAAACGTGGCCTGAAGCCTACCATTTTGCCTCCAGAGCGGCCCAAAGCCTGGCACCAGCCCTTGGCTGGTAATGTTCCATGGCGGCTCCGAGATGCCGTGACGGGTAGGGGGCGCCGTTCACAGGCACAGCCAGGCACAGAGTTATTTATTGCCACTGTCCTTCGCCATCAGTTCACTTGATGAGAAACGAAAATGGAACAATGGCTGCTGAAACAGAAAGAATTTTGTCTCAATTGCATTTGTATTCAAATGGGCGAAATAAATTTCAGGGCCTTCCCAAGTGTGCCAGGAGCGGGGCCTGCGTACTGAGGGTGCTGCCGCCTTCCGTCCCCACGAGAGCAGCCAGGATGAAAGATGAGGCCTCAGCAAATCCTTACAGTGGGCCCACTGGCAACAGTGTTGCGATGCACTGGGCGGGACCCCTCCTCGGGGCCAAGTGGGCCCCTTGCAAAGGTGGTTTGGGAATTAATTATCGGATAACACAGCCCAGGACTGGAGGAGGAGAGTGAATGAATGAGGCGGGATTTTATCTGCCTGCACCAGGCGGAAAGCAGGTGAGACTATCTGTGCTCCAAATGACCAGCATGTTTAGAGCCACATCAATCAGACGGCACAGTCAGCGCCGCAGCCCCCAAGCGCCGGCACCGGGCCAGCTGGGACGAGCGAGTGGAGACAGGGCTCCTGCGAGGCCGCTGGGAGGCCCACCAGCTCCTGCGAGGAAACGGGAGCCTCCTGTCTGAGTCTTCCTCTTAGCCTGGCATTCTGCCTGCTGGCCAGGCAGCAGCCCTTGAGAAGGTGGTTCCACGTGGGCAACAGGGGGCTCCCAGGAGTCATCTGTGGATCCTGACATGGGTGTCTGAGGCCCCTGGAATTTAGCTGTGGGTGCCACAGCTGGGCCTTGGCCATGGCCGAGGCAGAGCAGGAGCCGCAGGAAGGGAGGCCTGCGGCCTTCAACGGCCCTCCCTGGAGCGTCCCTAGAGGGTTCTGAGGACCAGCCTACCCTCCACTCAATGATCGTGGCAGCAGCCGGGCATGGGCGGGCCGGGAGACAGGCGCCATGGCTGCGGACACCTGCCCTTCAGCCGTGCGGTCTCTCGCTTGCGTTTGGTAAAGCCATCCCTGGGCTCCTTTTCCTTTAAGGCCCCCTGTGGGCCCACTGCCATGCCCAGGCCCCTGCCGGGTGGCTGGCCAGCCCTCAGCAGGTGGCGGCCAGGCCCAGCAGGCCCTCGGCGGCGGGCTTCCCACTCTGGTGACACGTCTCCCAGGCTGCGGTCCCTCCATGGCGCCCTCAGTCGCCCCTCCTGCTCCTCCGCAGACATGCAGCTTCTCAAAGGCCCTCCCAGCACTCAGAGGTCCTCGGTAATCTGATTACAAGTAAATTTCATTTAAGGGCAAAAGGGAAAGTACACTAGTGAGGTGGGCTGGGCGGCGGGTGGGAAGTGTGGCCACACTAAGTGTACGGGGCCCACAAGTAATGACCAAGGCGGCGCTGGTTGGGGGGCGGGGCTGAACACCTGCAGCTGGGAACCTGGCGTCTGGAGGTGCCGGGGTGGGGGCGAGACCCCTCTGAGGGGAGAGCAGGCTGAGGAGACAGGCACACGGGGGTCTTGGACAGGCCCTGCCTGCTTTGTAAAGTTTTCCGGGAACACAGCCTCACTCATCCGTCCAGGGCTGCCTCTGTGCCACAATGTCAGGGTTAAGTTGTGACAAAGCATGTGCTACCCGGCCCTTCACGGGGGACATGCGAGAGGCTGGCGGGGGAGGGGCTCGCTGGCAGAGGAGTCGAAGGGGTGGCTGAAGAGGTGGATGGTGACTGAGCGGCCCAAGGAGAGAGGACTGGGCCGCGGGCCCTGCGTTCACACCTGACGAAGGCAGAGGCGGGTCCATTGGAGGCGCCGACTGCAGGTCACGGGCGGCCTGGGTTGGTCTCAATTTCCTCCTCAGGGTGAGTGTGTGGAGCAGATGTGAGGAAGGCGGACAGGCCGCAGGGAAGAGCCGGGGGGCAGGGTCAGGCCGCGGGGTGGGTGAGGGGAGACCACTCCTTGGGGTGCTTGGCTCTCTCAGGAGGGGAGGGGATGCAGGGTGTATGGCGCACACAGGGTGCCCGGGGCAACTGTGAACCTTCCTATGCCGGACCCAAGCCTTGGAAACTTTTCTGAAATATCAGAGCCCGCATTCCTACCTGGGTTACAACGGCACAGCCAACTTCCCAGACTCGGCCTCGCCAGGCCGTGAGCCTGCGCCCCGGCCCTGGGCACGGGCAGGTAGGGAGGGGAGAGAAGCGGCGCAGGGCCGCACCTGGCCGCTCGTCCCGCCCTGGCCCTGGCCCGGCCCTCGTCTGGGCCGCCCCACCTCCTCTCTCCCCGTCTCGTACCTGCTTTTCCACAACAGAGCCCAGAACACGAGTCTGCCCGGTTAGGGCCTCGCCATGCGGGCTTTCCTGGCCTGTGGCTTCCAGCCCTTTCCCCGGGGCTGTGCCCCGGGGTTCTGGGTGTGGTTCCACAGCTCAGCCCGCCAGGCCTGGCCCCGGGTCTCCTGCCTCTAGGCAGTCCCCTGCCTGTACCACATAGATGGCCTGGGGGTCCCCACGCCAGCTGGCATAGCTTGAGCCCCGTGGGCCCCACTGGTGGGGTCGTGCCGCCGCCAGCCTCCTAGAGCGAGCCCCGCTCATTCATCACAGCGGTGCCCCAGCCAGGCCCGGGCCAGCCTGTGAGTATGGAAAAAAACAGTGTGAAGCTAAGGAGCAAACTCATCATTTGAAACTCTCACGTTTCCCGAGATGAGATGATTCCCATTAACCAAACACCTTCATTTTCAAAAAAATCCATGTTCACAGCTTGCTCTATAGAGCCTGCCCCCAGAAGTGATGATTTATATTTTATTACAAGGTGAAAGAGACAAAAAAAAAAAAAAAATCTCACTAGGAAAAAAAAAAAGTGCATGGACTCCTTAAAGCAACTCCCAGGGCATTTGATTTAAAGGGACATTGTCATCTTTAATGTGTTCATCCAGAGGAATTAGAGAGCACCGCCGCGGTAACTCACAGGCTGCTGATTTAAGGGGCAGCCTCTGTGCTCTGGCTTCACTGTATTTCCCTTTTTATGGTTCCAGAGAGTATTTTTCTGAGAGATAATAATGTTGGGTGATATTTCTCCTTTGTCATGTGGAGGCCCAAGAAGAAAATTAAAATAGGCTCCTTTGCCCCGCCGCGCCCCCCGCCCCGCCGGCTGCAGACGAGGAGGACTGCCGGGCCGCGCTGCCGGTCGTCTTCCCAGGGCCCGACGGGGCCCCTCTGTGGAGGCAGGGAAGCAGGAGCCGCCTTGGCCCCACGGGGAAGCCTCAGAAGGATCTTTCCCTGTTCTGCTCCTGTGCTCCCCTGACCCGCCCGCAGCCCGTGACCACGAGAGCCTCTCCACGTCATTCCCGCTCGGTGTCCCTTTGCTGCTCCCACTGCTGCCTCTGCGTTGGGTCTCCATGACCTCCCGAGTCCTCCAGCCCGCACTCATTTCTGTGGGCATCTGCCGCTCAAGCGGGCTTTGGTCATGTCCCTCCCTGCTTTCCTGGTCTCCCCGACTTCCTTGATAAGCCTGTGGTCTGCACCTGGGGGCCTGCGGCAGACACTGTTTCGTGTTCGCCCAATTGGCTTTTCCTTTCTCTCCTGTGGACACAGCTAGACTACATTTCCCAGCTGCCCTTGCTGTCAGGGGTGGCCATGTGACTGAGTTCTGGCCAATGGGATGTGTCCGAAGGGATGCGCACAAGTCCTTGCTGGCTTTCCCCCAAATCTGTAAGATCTCTGTCTTCTATGCTGGTCAGGTGCAAGGCATTCGGTAAAGGAATCCCGTCCTATGAGACGGCAGAGCCAGCAAAATGAAGACGCCTGGGTCCCTGTGTCACTGCGCGGCCACAAGCTGAGCCCCGGCATCGGACTGCTGCACGAAGGAGGAGGAGGTCTACGCTGCGTTAAGCCCCTGAGACCTGGCTTTGTCAGGACTGCAGTCAGCCTCCCTAACACAAGCCCTGCTGCTCTGGCTCTGTCTTTCCCTCCAGCACCATCTTCTGTTTCTCCCTTACTTGTCCATGACACGAGGGACAAACGGGCCAGGCCGCATGGCCTGGGGCCTTCCCATCTCCGCCCTTTTGCTTAGTCTGTTCTCTCTGAGGGGGAGGCCTTTCCCTGCTCCCACACCTGCCTACGAACCCCTACCCGTCCTTCTCTGAAGATGTCTGGCATCATTTTGATCAGAGGTCTACACCCTCGTCAGTTTCCAAGGCCGTCTCTTGTCAACCACCTCACCGCCTTTTTGCCTCATCTTTGCACATGTGTTCACTTCCTGGAGGGGAGCTCACTCCTTGGGTGCGGGGACCAAATAGCGCTTGCCCAGCTTGTCATTGTGGAGGGTATGCCGTGCGGCGGCAGGGTGCCCCCTTTGGAGGCAGACTCCCTGTTGGCTCTACCACCGTTTAATGGCCCATTGGTGCCTCAGTTTGTCTTCTGTGAGATGGGGATAAACAGGACTCCACCTCCAAGAAATGCTCCCAGGGAGAGGCAGAAACACCCGTGCATGCTCTGTGGACTGCCCCTCCCTGCTGCTGTCATCTGCTGATCCGGGGTCACTCCCTTCTCTGTCCCTGATGCTTGTAGCTTCTGGCTGACAACGGTCTCTCAGAGCTCCTCCTGTGTTAACCCCGGGTGACGCAAACACCCCTGCGCATCGCCTGCCTGCGGACTCTCCCCCTCACCAGCCTCCTTCCTGTGACTCAGCCCTGGAGTCTAGGCATTGTCATTGCAGATAACAGCATCCTGAAAAACCTTTGCTCCAGGCACCCTGCTCTCTGACCCCCACCCATCCCTTCTGGTGTATTCTTTCTGATATCCAAACACCGACAGTTCTTCAACTCCCCGGGGACCCACAATCTACCGACCAACCATTTAGTTGTGTCACCACCGCCCCCCGCCCCCCGCCATGATGGCACTTCCTTCTCACCCAGCGTCAGTTCCGTGGGGTTTCCGTCACCGGAAGCACACACGGCACACACCCTCAGTTCCCTGCCCCTCTTGGCACGACCGCAGCCCCGGCCACATGTATCCGCGGACTCTGTGCCATCTGTGCAGGTGAACTTGGCTGGGGAAAGCGCCCGCCCTGCCAACGGAGGTCCCTTTGGATTCAGGACTGTGGGCCTCGAAGGGGCCCTTAATGCTGCCCCGGGGCCACACGGCCTTCTCTCCACGTGACCACCCCCCCACGCCCCCCAGGCAATTCTTCCAGACCTTCCCTTCATCCACCCTCCCCATCGCTTCCTCCCTCCTCACTCTCAGCCTTGGCCTTGTTTCCTGATGCACTGAGAAGACAGACGTCTACCCAGACTCCCACCACGCCTCCCCCCAACCTGTGCCTGTGCCCGCCCGCCAGGCTCCTCTGCGGTTAACATGTGACTACCAGCCACTCCGTATGCCACCCTTCCCCTGGGCGCTAGGTCCCACCTGCCCCGCCTGCTCCAAGAACTCGCCCCTGGCACATTGCCTCCTCCTTCCGCAGCCTCAGTCTCCCTGTTCCCATGCCTGGATTCCCGTCAACCCACAGACACGCTGGTACTGCCTCCATCCACCATCCCTTGGCGGCCGCCCTGCTCCTCTGCTCCTCCTCCCAGCAGAACCCTCAGCAGAGCTCTCTGCCCCATTTCCTGATTCTCCTCTGCCTGCTTTCTTACTCTTAGACCCACTCTCATGAGGCTTTGGCACCCTCTCTGATGTCATTCAGTGGAAACTGCTCTTCAAGGTCACCAAGTCCTCCAAATGGCCAATCCCAGGCTCTCTTCCCCGTCCTCACCCTCGCTGGCCTCTCAGCGGCATTTGGCACCCCGATCGCTTCCTGACTCATTTCCATCTTGGCTTCCGGGACAGCACACCGGCCTCGCTTCCCTCCCACCTTCCGGGAACCTTCTCTCTTCTGCCGGCTCCTCCTCATCTCCGACCCCTTCCCGCTGGGGACTCTTTGGGCTCGGCCCTGGAGAGCCTTCCCCGTCGGCACTCACCCACGCGGTGATGCCATCCAGCCTCACAGCTTCACATGCGGGCGGGAGGCAAAGGGCTTCCCGATTTCCGCCTGCAGCCTGGCCTCTCCCCTGAACTCCATCTTGTACATCCAGCTGCCCATTCGACACTGCCGCTCGGGTGACCGATGGGCACCTCACACTCAGTATGTTCCCATGTTAACTCCTGAGCTTCCCCACCAAGCCCACTCCGCCCCGGGCCCCTCCAACGCAGTCCCGGGCAGCCCCGCCCTTCCAGGCCTCATGCTGAACCTCAGAGCCGTTCTGGACTCACGTCTCTCCTCACACCCATTGACAAACTTCTTTGGCGCTACCCTTCAAAACGCGCCCATGATCTGACTCCTTCTCCCCGCTGTCACGCCCGTCACCTTCCTCACGGCCATTCAGCATCTCAGCTGGGCCATTGCAGCAACCCCCCAACTCAACAGCTGCCTCTGCCCCAGCCCTGCAATGGCAGCAGCCTTGTCTTACAACTGTAGCCTGAGCGATTCCTTTAAAACATGAAGTCAGGTCACGTTACTGCTCAGCTCGAGACCTCCAAAAGATTTCCTGTTTCACCCAGTGTGAGAGCAAGTCCTTATGCGGACGTCCAGGGCCCTCTCGGACCTCTGCTTACCCCTCCTTCCCGTGCCCCTCCAGCCACCAGACCCAAGCTGAGGGCCTGGGCCGTGCCATCCCCAGGTGACCTCGCGGCGAGTGCCCTGACCCACCCCAAGCGCTGGCTCAGATGGCCCCTTCCTGGCGAGGCCCCCCTGGGCCACCAGACCCAGATTCTGCTGCCCACTTGCCCACCGCCTGTTCCTGCCCTGCCTCCCTCTTTCTCTGTGTGGTCCTCAAGGGCACGTCTCTTGTTCTAACCTGTGTTTCTGTTGTTTATGTGGGCCCCCACACCGGAAGGCAAGTTCCACGAGAGCGAGGGTTTTTGGTGGAAACCTGCTGACTCACCGGGGCCTGGGGCTGAGCCTGCGGGAGGCACCTGCTGCGGGAATGACTGTGTCCTGCCTCCAGGGCGAGCGCTTCCACCTGCAGACCGACCTCGGGGGTGGGGGTGCAGGCTCAGGCGTGGCTTCTGCCCAGGGGCACCTCTGAGGCTACGTGGGCAGCAGGCAGTGGCCTGTCTCGAGGGCCTCAGGAGGCCCTCCAGAGTCAGCAACTGCTCCCTTTGATGGAAAACATTTTGAAAAAAGGCTCTCTGCGGGAGCCAAGAGGACAATTTCTCATGCCAAATAGCATCATTAAAGAACTGTTCTGCACATGCGTCCTATCTCACATGTGGGGGCTCAAAGCATGTTGCAAACGTGTATTAATTCATTTTTACAACATCCCTGCCAGACAGGGGAGGAATCGGTCCCCTGACTAAAGAGAATTCACGTGCTCCTACCCCGCGCGGCGCTGAGCGCGGGCAGCCCCCGGTGCCGGGGCACAGGGGGCGCTCCTCCCTGCCCTGGAGCTGAGACTCGGGCTCAGGCGCACGTGGCCTCCGCACAGGCTGTGCCTGGGGCTGCTGCAGCCTCAGCGCCTCGGTTCGCATCCTCCGCCTGCCGGGTCCCAGCTGGGTGACCATGAGCGAGTTCCTTACCTTTGCTGTGCCTCAGTTTCCTCCACTGTAAATTGGGGATAAATGGTATAACCTTTTCGTAAGGATTGTTGTCACTAGGCAAGGTATGTCAAACTTGCTGGCAGTTGATAAACGTGGTCGGCGATGACATGAGTCACAGAGCCGCTGGCCGCAGCCGGCCTCCTGCTGCCCGCCTCCTCCCGGGAAGGCTGCGCCGATGGGCCCTGCTCCTGTCCGCGTGCAGCCCGCGGAAGCCCAGGGCTGGGCACGTGGAGCCTCAGGAAGCGCCTGCGAGTCAGTCTTGCCCACCTGGGACGTGGGCCTCTGAGGCCCCACGGGGGTCCTTCGCTACTCTGCTGGGTGGGGCCTACTGCAGAAGCAAGGGTGCTCCGGGTGGGCTGGCCTTGGGGCGAGGGTGCTAGGAGCGGGCAGGGTTGGGCCAGCTGTGTCCCCTGCCTCTGGTACCTGTAGGCCCCTCCCCCAACCACCAGCACCTGCAGGCCAACACCTGCCACGTCTGAGGCAGCCAAGGGCCCTGTGGAAGCGCGCTGGGCATCGAACGTGCACAGACCTGCTCAGCGGCACTGTGGCTCAGCCTGGCCCTGCAGCTGGTCTCCGGGTCAGATCCTGACCTGTAACTCCCCAGCTCTGAGATGCGGGCAAGTCACCCCAGGGCATGGCATCTTCAGGCCTGTCTTTGCACAAAAGGCGGTAATGATGGGTGCCTCCCACCCCGGGCCCCGCAGACGTTGTGAGGACGAGTGAATTCATTTAGAACGGTGCCACGGCACAGGGGCACGGCGCGCTTAAGGGGCGAGCTCTGCACCACGCCGTGGGTCCTGCACGGCCCCGTCCCTGAGCCCCGGCGCCTCCCCACTGTGCGCTCGCGGGAGGCCTTCCCTGGGGTGGGCCGCGAACTATTTCCTCAGCAGGCACCCCAAGACAGGGGGACAGGGCCAGGCCTGCCCTGGTCACCACACCTGTGTGTGCAAAGAGGGAACATAAAAAGAATGAGCCAGAACAGCCCCTCCACTTTTCTAAGCATGACTTGCCACCCAGAACAGGGAAGGGGAGACCTCGCCCACGCACCTCTGGACACAGGGCCCCGCCATCACCTCGAACCTATCCTGTTCCCTGTAGGGTGGTCCAGGGGACATGACAACTACTGTGTCCACAGAGAGAGTCTGCGTGTCACGAGTTCACTTGTCACTCAGTCCCGCCAGGTGCCAGGGCTGGCTGGGCCCAGGGCCAGCCTTGGGAGCTTTATGTCCTTATTTGACCTCTAGTCTTTCTCAGTCCAGCTCCTGACCGACCCGTCTCTCCCATTTGAGCCAGCCGTGGGTGGCCTCCACCGACCCTTCAGTCTCCCAGTGCACCCTCTGCTCTGTGCACTGGGGTCCCACGTGTGGCCCATGCAGCTGCCACCTGGGTGGTGCTCTGCCTGGCGAGCTCCACCCCCGGGCTGCGGGTCCCCTGAGGGAGGGGTGCCCTGGACACACAGGAAAGGCCCCGCTGTGCCCCAGCCGCCCTCTCTGTGGCTCCGAGCCCGTGTCAAGCACCAGCACACTTCTCAGCATCCCTGCCCGGGGGAGGGCTTCTGCAGGGACCAACACCAGGCCTGGGCAGGGCTATAAAGAGGGATCTCTGGAGGTGCTTTCATCTGTGGGAGCTGAGACGGGATCAGTATTTGCTGGGTTTTGGGCTTGAAAGGACAGTCTCCTCTCACGGGGGACCTGGTCACTCAGGGAGTGTGGGGACCGCTGTTGTGAGCGGCAGACCTGCGCCTGGGTCCCACCTTCCCTTGTGGGCTGAAGCCTACTGGTCCTATGGGGCTCTGTTCAGGGTGTCATCTGAAAGGGCCCGGGGAAATGTCTGAGCACACCTGCCGCCCACGGCCCTCGGGTCTGGAAGGGGGACGCGGAGTAGTGGCCAAAGGAGTCAGCAGCTCTCGGCTCACCCTGCCCCCGCCCGCTTCCCGCCAGCGCACAGACGGGGAAGCCTCAGCTCGCTGGGAAGGCTGCGCAGAGGAGAACAAAACTGATCTATTTCATGCTTGTACGTCTGCTGTGGTTCAAGACACTAGTTGCCTGTCCTTGTTTGTCCCAGTACCAGCCTGGATGCTGCGGGTCCAAGGACGACAGCAGCCTTCACAAGTCAGGGCAAAAGCCGTGGGCCCCTGGAAACCTACCAAACCCTGTGCAAGCCGCGTGGGAACCCGAGGCCCTGGGCGTGTGGCTGCTACTACCTTATCGCCTCCTGCCCACGTTCAGACCTGTGCCCCTCTCTTGGTGGGGGGAGCGCCTCCCACATTCCCGCCCGACTGCAAAGGGCATTCGAGCCCCACCCGTCTTTTGGCCTTGGGCCTCCTCAGAGCGTCCAGCCTGGGAGCTTCTGGGAGGTATTTGGTAAGGACTTGTCAGAAGCCATAGTTCTAAAGGGATCGGAGAGAGGCTTTGCACTAGCCGGTGGGAGGCCAGGCTTGAGGGGAGGAGGTTCTACCAAGACAGCAGAGAGCGCAGAGAAGCTTGGGTGGGAGAGGTCCAGGCTGGCAGCATCTCTCTGCCCACCCAGTGCCCCAGTTAATGCAACCGCCCTGTAGAACCATCGGGGGTCGTGCGCGCAGGCTGGTGCCATGTGGGGGCAATGGGATGACCCCTCACACACACCAGAGGGAGCACCCTTGCTCTGTTCTTTTCTGGGAACTGCTATGACCACTGAATCTTTTCTCCTTTTGCAATTAAAAAAAATCCATCATAGTCTTCAATACTTTCAGCAAATATTTACCAAGTGCCTACCACGTGCGAGGTTACAAATACGCCTTATGGGAAGCTCTAGGCTCCCCGCCCCCGGCTGCTGGCTATCTTCCAGCTGGAACAAGACGGCCCAGGCAGCCCTGTCTTTCCTTTGCCTGTTGGTGCCTCCTGCTCGGTCACTGCCCTGTCCCTTCTGCTGCTACCTTTGTTCAGCTCCCAAGGTCTCCGCCTCTGTTTCAACCACCTGCCATTTTCCCTGCCCTCAGCCCTCTGTCTGCCCAGAGGGAGAGCCCACGGCGTGGGCCCAGGAAACCACCCTCAGCCTTCGGGGCTGCAGATCTGCTGAGTAACAGTTCTGGGGAGTAAGGACCAGCCCACCAGAAGGGGACGCGGCAGAGTGAACCTCAGAAGGGCCACCAGCCTGCGGTCTGGGGCCTCCGATGTGCCCCTCACGTGCCTGGTCAGTAGCAGCAGCCCCGGTGAGCCCTGTCTGTCCCTCCTCCTCGCTCAGGAGAAGGCACCCTCCCTGCCCACGCAGGTCCTGGAGCCTGGCTCTCCAGCTGCCCCCTGCCAGGGGCCACCCTGGTGCTGCGACCTCTGAGGGTCCCCCCGCAGCGTGGCCCATGTGCTGTCCACCCCGGGAGTCGCTGTGCTTATGTGAGCGGAGCCCTCCCACACGCCCCAGCCCCGCTCCCCTGTACTCCTTCCTTGTGTAGCCCCCAAGCTGGACCTGCGTAGTGGTCGTGGGGTCTTGGGGAACATGGCCACAGAGGCTGGAAAAGGTGGCGGAAGAGGAAGAACACAAGGCAGAGGACAAGGGGTTGGCGCTTCAAGGTGCATACAGCCTCAGGGAGGGCCCCATCCCAGAAGCACGCGTCGGGTGGGCTTTCTCGGCACCTCAGCACACCGGGGTCTCCAGGTGCTGCAGGGCCCATACCGCCCACCAGGGCCATACTGCAGAGTCATGGGTGCTCCCGGCAGGACCTGGAGGCAGCAGGGCTGGGCTGTACCTCTGCGTGGCCCTCAGCTCGCTTCCTGGGCTCTTGCTGGAGGCTGGGGAGGCCGCCTGGGCCTCAGGAGCCCCTGGAGCGCTGGGCTCTGGACGGCTCCCGGCCATTCGCAGCCCAGCCTTCTCGGTGCTCTGCTCCCAGGGAGCAAGGCTGGAGGGGCGGATGCGACCTTCAGTACTTAATTGCTTGTTGAAGTCCTTTGAAGTCCTCACAAAAGCTTTGTAGAAACACTGAGATTTATGAGGTGCTGTCCTCATAAAAAGCTGACATTTAAATTGTTCTCCTTTTATATCTTTGCCATGAAATTCTTTTGTTTCCTCGGCAGCCATTTCTGAATATTTACTAACATTCAGAGAGCTCTCTGTTCCATGCAAACTCGTGATTCTCTGCGGTGCACAGCGTCCTGCTGGGCACGCGGCCAGGGAGCCGGGGACCTGGGCCCTGGTCTGCAGCCCCGTGGACTGCCTGCCCTGAACGTGAGCAACAGGGCACCCAGCCACCCCGTCCCTGCCTCTCCCTCCAAGAGGAGGATTTTTTAAAAACAATCAGCAAAGCATCATATTTTAATGAGTTTTCTTTGCAACTTGTATGTAATAGATTTTCAATAACAACCTGTAATTAGTTCATTTTCAACTATTCAATTGCTCTGCACTGAGACCATTGACAGCTTCCAGCTGGGATCTTTAAAAATGGAAAGTGCTCGAAGGCTCAGCTCCAGACAAAGGCTGGAAAGTGCTGGGCCTGAAAATACAGCTGCTAGGAGCCAAGCAACAGCCTTGGGAAGGACGGGCCTGGGTCTGACACTTCCAAGAAGAAAGTGGTGGAAGGCCAGCTGGCTGGCAAGCAGCAGGTCTGGCTCAGAGCTGACCCCTCCACGGTGGGATGGGGGCGAGAGTGTCCCACCCCAGCGCCCTGTACAAGCACAGTGTGGGGGGCATTCCGCCAGCCTGCTCCCCAGGGGGCAAGGTACTCGTTGAACAGTCCCTGCCCCGCACCAGGGCTGCCAATGGCTTCCGCGCAGCCGGGCAGTCGATGGGCGAGCGCGCCCTCAGCGGGAGGCCTGCAGGGCCGAGGTCAGGAGCATCGGTTCTGTGAGTCCCTAGACAACAGCTCTGCTCACTTTTCTGTCCTGACTGTCATCACAGAAAGGGGCTTCCAAGGCCAAGTCCAGCTCTCCAGCTGACACCCTGCGTCCTCTCCAGCGACTTGCCTGGGTGGGTGCACCTGCAGCGATGGGGCCTCACTGCCCGGGCAGCTCCCGCAGGCAGGGCGCCGGTACGGGGTGGGGAGGCCTCCTCCCAGCCACTCATTCCCACCTTGTGGCAGCCTCCTCACTCACCCAAGCCCTCGGCCCCTTCAGGACGCCCACACTCCTCCCCCACCTGTCGGAGCCACCTTCCCCCTGGCCCTTAGCCTTGTTGTCTGTAACCCGGTGTGCAGGCCTCGTCTAAAATGCCCCCCTCTGACCTCTCTGGGGAAGGTAGGTCCTCCCTGCCCACCCTGCACCGTTGCTCTCTGTCCCAGCTCCCCCTTGGTTGATTAGATTGTTTTCCTGTTCCCCAGCTGCCTCCCCGACAGCACGCAGGCAGGGCCGGCTGTGCTGCTCGCGGCGGGGCGGCCTTGCCCTCCGCAGGCCAGAGTGGGGACTCGGGGAGCGCTGGCTGACGGGGCGCTCTCCTCCGCCTAAGCTCCGGGTCTCTGCCCTGGCCAGGCCCCAAATGTTCTGGTTGGCTGGCCTGTCCCTTACAAGGACGCCACCCTCCCAGGGTTGGGGAGTGAGGATCTGCGCCTCTGCCTGGATGCTCGACCTCCCTCCAGGGGGCCTGGCCCACACCAGCCCAGGGCAGGCCTGCCGGCCCTCCCGGGGCGGCCCCGGGGCGGCGCGGCTCCCGTGATCATTTCTGGCCCGGGCCTGAGTCAGGGAGCTCGGGTCTCTGTGCTCAGTGTGTTTGCTCAAGAGGCCCGCCCTCACTCCTGCCCTCCGGGCCTGCCCTCTTGCCCTGCCTGGGCCCACCAGGGCGAACTTTAGCTGACAGGTCTCCCGTGTTCAGCAGGACACACTGTGGCAGAGGTGCCACGACCCCGTGTCTGTCTCCCTGTGCAGGTGTTGCTCTTTTCGTGAAGTGGCTTCAGGTGGGAGGGAGGCAGCCATCGGGCCGAGCTGGGGCCGCTGATGGGTTTTGGGTTCTCAGGGGCTGAGCTGAGAAGAAATACAAACCCACACTCTGTGCTACTGAATGGGTCCCCGAGGTGCACAGGGGTCCTGCCTCCGCTGGGGACGAGGGTGCAGCCTCAGGCGCCACAGGGCTAGGAGCGGCTGAGCGGAGCCCTTGTCACCGCACAGTTTTAAGAGGTGGAGGTAATTAGGCAGGCGCAGGCGGCCTCACGGCCTGCAAGCACACTTATCCTGAGGGCCAAACGGCCGATGAGTGGCCCTGGGAGCAGGACAGGAGCTTTATGGGACAGGCAGCTTCTGTCCTCATTAAGGAGGCGTGAGGCCCGCACGTGGGCGCCTCACTCCCCTGGCGGATCAGGAAGTCTGGGCTGCGGGGCGCCCGTGGGCGCCTGCGGTGGCCCAGCCTCGCTGGTGCTCCGCAGCCAGGGTCCCGGCTGTGGGACCCCAGCAAGGTGCTTCCCGTGCTCCCTCTTTCCTGGCCCCCTGGAGACCTACGAGGGCCCTCTGGGGCCCCTGCGACTGTCACATTGTGTTTGGACCCCTGTTTGCCAAGTGTGTTTCTCCCTCTATGTCAGCCCCTCACCGAGCGAACATTCAGAAAGGGCTCTCTGGGCGCCGGCCCCAGGCTCGGGAGAAGGGCGCGTGGTGAGCACAACTGCTCCTGCTTCACGGAGCCTGTGGGCTGGTGCGGGCAAGAGGGCAGTGAGACGGCCCCGGGTGACCGGGGCGGGGGGACAGGGGCTGTGGGAACACGCAGAGCCATCTTTCTCATCACCGTCACTGCCTCCCTCGTGGCCCGACCTGGTCAATGGCTACCCTGCACCGCCACACGCAAGGCGTCATTCTCTTCACTTAACGTGTATGCCACTTGGTCCTGAGTAACCCTACGCGCAGCGTGACTGCCGACCGGCTGCAGCTGGCCCCATCCTATCAGAGGCAACCGAGCAAACTGCAAGTCATACAGCACGGGCAGAGGAGAACTTGGAACCCGAGTTTCTTCCCCCCACAGAACCAAAGGACGGGGACACGACCAGGACCTGAATGCCGGAACTCTCTCAGAACCGCCCCTTGTTTAGGAAGATCCGGTGCTGCATCCCCTTAAATCCCACTCCGAACCCTCGACTGGTGCTCAGTGGGTTTGCTCAAACCCACTGTCAGGGTTTGCCCAGCATTGCCTAGGGTTAAGCCTAGCCTCCTGTCTCCTTGCCAGGTGACTTTACAAGAAAGCTTTTTCTTTTCTCAAAAGCCATGGCATCCCATAGCGTCTGTGCGTGCCGGGCAGCGGGCCCCGCTCGGTCACAGGGGGGATTCTGCCCGCTGTGCGCAACAGGGACTCGGAACCCAGCTTAGCCTCTGGCCAAGAACTGTCCGCAGCCACACGGCTAGTACGCAGCAGGACAAGGACTTGGACGGGTCTGCTTAGCCTGCATTTGTAGCCTTTAGACCACAGCCCTGCTGCTGTGTAGAGATGAACTCAGGGCTGTGGACACACAGACAAAGGTGTGCAGGGCTTGGCAGAGCGGGGAGAGAGAGGAAGGCTTCCTGGAGGAGGAGACCCCTGCGTTGGGACTTGCCATTTAGGGAAGCCACTGTGGGGACCGTGAGACCCTCGTTATTGGAGAATTCGGATGAGTGCAAAGTACGTTTAGTGCATGAGAAGCTTCCGGAGCCAGGCACCTGGGTCCAACCCCACTTTGGGTTGGCCGCTTAACTCCCCTCAGTTCAGTTCCTTCATCTGTGAACTGGGGCCCTGATACCCGGCGCTAACTGAAGCGATGCTGACCCCTGGGACGGCACGCTGACTGTGTTCCCGGGCCCCTCGTCAAGCTCCTGCGGGGGCCTCCTCGAAGCCCCTCTTCCTATGCTTGAGGCATGGAGAAAGTGCCCGTCTCTGTCCTGCGAGGGGAACGGCAGGACTCAGCACCTCTGTCAATTCGCCCTTCGGCCACTCCAGCTGAACTGTTGTATGCCCCTGGGAAAATGAGGTCGCACGGGCAGCGAGCGAATCTGCTACTCGATTTGCAAGTCCTGCGGGAGCCGCTGTGCTTTGTCCCCTTGAGATTAGGGGAGTCATCACACCAACGTCCTGGCCGCAGCCCAAACCGACCCCTGCGGGCAGGTGTTCCCCGTTCTCCAAACTCAAGGGCCAGTCTTTGACAAATCCCGTGCTATCTGAGCCTAGCTACTCACTCTCCCAAACTCAGGAGCCGAGTGGAGGAAAGAGTGGCATCCTTGCCGCCTGCACCCCCATCGGAACTCACCCTCCCTCCGCCCCCTCCGCCTACAAGGAGCCGGGGTGGGGGGGAGGGGGGGTGGCGGGAGCGGGTGCTTGTTGTTGCTGCATTTGCCGTCCTGCTCACGGCCGGCTGGCTGAGAGGATGGACTGAGACTGTGTGTCTGGCCTGTGCCAGGCATGAGTCTTTCTAGAGGAATATGACGCGGCATCATCCTTTCAGTTCTCAGCAACAATGTGGGAAAACAGCTGTAAATTCACCAGGTGACCATTTCGGCTGTTTCTCAGAGTTGCCCGGATACCGAGACGTTGCACCATCAGGAGAAATCCCTATGTTTCTCCCTGCCTGCCTGGAGCTGAGGGAGGGTGTCCGACCCACACAGCCAGCTCCCTGTGGTCCCCGGGCACGACGCTCCTGGACACTAAGCGTCTGCGATCCCAGAACATCCACGCGTGAGGCCTCCTTCCCGCACCACTCGCTGCTCAAACCTTTCCTTTGCCTCCAACACATTGCTCTCGTAGGATTCATTAAAAGGACAAGCATCTTTCTAAAATTCAGATGAAATTTGTAATGAATTTGAAGCGAGGAAAAAAAAAAATACTCATTTAAGCAATGTGATTTTCCCAAGATCCCAGCCCAAGCATTCAGAAAAGTGCAAAAACATGCATTATTGAAAAGCTTTTCAATCGAACGACTTTTAGATTAATCTATTGTGCTGCACAGACAGGGCTGGTGCGCATGTTGCTCGCCAGGGACCCTGGGGACCCGTGGCAGGTTCTGCTGCGTCTTGGGTGGGACCGGAGGGACCAGGAGGGCGCGAGCTGAGAGCCGGCGATTGGGAAAGCCAAAAGCAACCAGGGCAGAGTGTGTGGTGACAGATGGAGGATGAGAGGGAGGCCACCTTCACATTTCACTCATGTCACTGCACAAAGGCGGGTGCCTGGGAGCCTTCGCTCCACCTGACTTAGAAAAGGGCAGAACTGACTTCCCTGGGGAAGGGACCTGTCCCCTGCTCCTCTCCCTGGGGAGGGGTCACCTGTGCTGCAGGGGATGGGTGCAGCCCCACCGGAACCGGCGGAGCTGAGCACGGGCCACCGCCAGTCACGGGACCCCCGACATCGCCCGAGCCAGCTGCAGACCACAGCAAGCGCGTCTCCCCGCGGATGGCGGTGCCGCTGCAGGAGACGATGTGACTTAGGGGCTCCCAGCCCCCAAACTTGCAAATACAGCCTATTTCTCCAGGGAAAATGCCTGAGACTCATCCCTTGAGAGAGAGACTGGGTTGGGGTCAGGACTCATGCTGCCTGGTCCTCAAAGACCCCTGCAAAATAGAGACTAGAAAACAAAAACCTGAAGCCTCAACCATTGCCCGTCCCCCGGCTCCAGTTTTAAAAATTAAATCCAGAACGTTGTTGCTGACATGTTTGAGCTATTGTTTTCTGAGTTGTAGAGAGATTTCTCTAATGCCCGTTGGTTTCTGGGTAGTGAGCTGTACCCCTACGTCTCACTTCAATTACCTAGTTAACATTCACCGAACCATAAATCCATCCCCGGAGCTCTGGGAGTTCAGCTGCGAGTTCCTGTGACTTTGAAAAGCCATTGATCCCGCGTGCGCGCGTCTCCACGAGTCAGGCCTTTAGAGCAGGTTAAGTCACTCCGCGGCTCCCTTAATGTCTGCGAGTTTACATTTTATTGCATATCTATTGTTTGGGTTGGGCTGTGATGAATGGTTTGGCTGCCTGGTTCAAAACAAGTCCAAGGCGACAGCAGAATCTAATTTGCTTTAAAAATGATGATTATCCTGCTTTTCAAGTCATAACCCAGGGAGGAAGGGAACAGCCACGGCAGCGCCGTGCGGGCGACACACATGTGGCCGGAGCAGATGCGGGCCTGTCGCCCTCGCCCGGGGCGCTCCTGCTCGGGGTAGGGGGGGGGCCTCGTCAGGGAGGCCGCCAGGCCTTCTCTCTCGCGGGGGGCAGCGGGGCTGCTTCCCCCCCCTGAGAGTAATGCCAACAGCCCCCTGCCCGGCCCCAGTCTGGTTCCCAGAAGCAGAGCTCACGGAGCCGAGGGGGCTGTGGCGCCAGCGCCAGGACGGGGCCGAGCAGCGCCGTTCTCGACGTCACGCGGCCGTTGCGGGCCATCTGAGCGCTGGCGCCTGGTGCAGCCCCTGTCTCGGGGTCCAGTCTTGGCTCCCGGCTCTTAAAACACACTGACCTTTTCCTTCACAGCTCCTTTTGCCGAGAGGCCTGCTGGGGATGTCGCAGAAGTGTCCCCAGGACACTTGAGGCTGCCTTCCTGTCATGGAGGACTCATCTCTCTGTCACCTGCCCTGCCCACCCCACTCATATCCTGTCCAGATTCGACAGGGATTCAAACCATCAGGAGGCCTCAGCCGGGGGAAGGTGGGTGGGGAGGGTGTCGCAGGAGGTGGACTCGGGGCAGGAGTGAGGTGCCGGTCAAAGCCTAACAACGGGCTCTCCAGAGGGACAAGGCCGCCCCTGGCTTTTCCAACCATTTGTGTGGCATACATTTCTGTGGTGTAAAAACTCCCACCACGAACAACTACGATGAAAAGCTACCCACTGTTTATCTGCCTTGGAAATTCTGAAAATGGAACAGTGGGCTCTCAAGAACTAGGCCTAGGGAGCTGCTGATACTTCTATACATTCTAAAGGTTAGAGGTTTATTTCAGGGAATAAGCTCGTTGCTCCACAGAGCAAGCACCTCCCCTGGCAGGCCAAGCCTATCCGTCATCCACGCCTCATTCGGAAGGACCGCAGGCAGATGTGAGTGTGAAGAGTGGGCAGGGAGGAGGCTGGTGGGAACCATACCCCATACCTAGTCATGCAGAGCAAGCGCAGCACTGTCCTTGGCGGCTGGACTCCGTCCCTGGCGATACGACTGCTGTGAACTGGGAAGGCACCTCTGTGTCAGGCTCACGGACCTTTCCCACAGGGAAGAATCACACTTGTTTCGCTCCTTTTATGTCACACAAGTACCTCCTCCATCTGCTGCAAGAGCCCTTCTTGCCAAGGACTCCTTCTCAGGCCTTAAGAATGTTTGGAATAACAACCGCACGACAGGGTGCCACCAACGCCTTTCTGAAGTGGGGCTCCAGGTACAGGCTGGGTGATGTGGGAGGGGAAGGCCAGGATCTGTGGCTCGGGGCTCCGTGCACCCTGGGAGTCTCATGCCTTACTTCTCAAATTCCAGGGCCCAAAGGTCAAGTTCAAGGACGCCTCACACGGGGCGCACATGCCACCTGCTTTAAGCAGAGCCGGAATACTGTCCGACACGGAGACGCTCCACCTCCTCATTGCTGAGCTCTGTGAGCTCTCTGCCGAAGCGCCCTCTCCCGCCGGGCCCAGCGTGGGACCCTCCTGCAGAACCTTCCTCCTGGGGGCGGGCCCGCAGCCCGGGGGCAGCCCTAACGGCTGCAGGCACAGACCCCTGCGGTGTCCAGCAGGGCATCCCAGGCGCACGGAAGGCACAGTCCCGTGCTCCTCAGGCGATGGCAGGAAGCTCCTTCCTCCAAATGGAGCAGACCGAGCGCTCCCTCTCCCAACCGCCCTCCTTTGCCCTTTTCAAGGTCAGGCTTGTTGCAAAACAAATCCAACCGCTCTCCTCTACAACAGAAACCAGCCTCGGAGACAACCGAGGACAGACGCCAGGCCCCGACACCTGAGGTGCAGGCGTGCCGGCGGACGCCGCCCGTGTGCCCACCCGCCCGGCCGGCGCCTGACTCACGGAAGGCTGTGTAGAGCTCGCGGAGGGTCAGCCAGCCGTCACTGTTGTAGTCATCGAACCGAAGGAGGTCGCTGGGTGAGCATCCCAGGAAGTCCTCCGCCAGGTCCTGCTGCTTCAGCGCGTGCTGCGGGTGAGGAGGGGACAAGGCCAGAGCCGAGCGTGAGCTCAGAGCCGTGGGCTTTGCTGGGATGTGGCTCAGGCCATGCTGGGGCGAGGACTCCAGTGACAGCTCAGCGGGCCATGGGGAGCCTCCGTAGTGCTTGGTTTTGTCTTGTCTGACTGTCCCCTTTCATAGATGAGAAAACTGAGGCTCAGAAGCAGGAGGGGCGTCCCTAAGGTCACACAGCGGTCAGGACAGAGTCGCGATGGGTGTTCAGGTGCGTATGTCTTCTCCCCATTTGGGCAGACAGACCCGACAGCCTGGGATCAGAGGGATCCTTGAGGCCACCTGATCTACCCCTTCATGCTCTCCACGGGGAGACAAAAGAGAAGGGGCCTGATCCAAGGCATCAGCAAATATTATAAAGAGCGGCTGGACTGAGCGAGGGCCCTGGCTCCCAGCTGTGTTCAGCGGGCAGGTCCCTGCTGCACGAGCCCCTCCCTCCCCGACTGCGACCGCCCTTACCCACCCTAGGGCTGCCCTCCCAGCCTCCCAGCCAAGCACACCCCCGGAAAGGGGCAGCTGCCATTCTACTGACCTAGGCCTGGGCGCCCCCCGGCCCCCGGCCTGCCCTGCCCTCCCTGTCTTGCCCTGCTGGGGACACAGACCTCTCTGCCAAAGCGCCCTCTCTTGCCGGGCCCAGCGCAGGACCCTCCTGCAGAACCTTCCTCCTGGGGGCGGGCCCACAGCCCGGGGGCAGCCCTAACGGCCGCGGGCGCAGACCCCTGGGGTGTCCAGCATGGAAGGTGCCCTCCCGTGCCCTGCCCTGCTCTGCTCGGACTTCTGCCCTGGGGACTCTGGCATGGTGCTGTGCATGAGCGCTCCCGAATGCCCCTCTGGAAGAGGTCTGGGCCGCAGGGCACAGAGGCGTCCCTGCAGGACCAGCCACGTGCCAAAAGGTGACAAAAGGTAGATATTCCGGGCGCTCTCGCTCAACTGGAGCCAGGGGCTGGAGGGTCTTACAGGAAAAATGCTCCCAGGGAAATCTCAGAAGAAGGAAAGGATTTTATTTTGGTGGGGGGGGGGGGGGGGGGAAGAGGGGGGAGCAGAGGTATTTTCTCTTTATTTAACAGTCTCAGCTTGGTCTGCTATATTAAAGGCAATTTAATGTGATAATGTTAAAAAAAATGACCTTTCACCCAGCAAGTGAGAGTGGTCGATAAAAGGGAGATCAACCGTAACGCCCGAAATCAATCTTTCAGAGAGGGAAATTTCCCTCTGTCTGTTTCTGCATTGGAAATTGATTAACTTTTCATCGGACCGACAAGTTTTTCCGCGCCGCCTTTAATTCGGTGTCAAGGCAAGGCCCCCTTTAGCTGGGCTCTGCTTGGCAGATTTATGAAATGGACTTTAAATTAAATACATTAAATTTTAAAGAGGAAATCATAGTCCAATTACCACGCTTGTTAATGGCTTCAGGTGCCTCGGGGCACATCGGCCAGGTTAGAACAACATGACCGGGAGCTTCTGTTTACTTGGCAGCCATCTGGGAGCCACGCGGGCTGGGGCCAAGGGCCTCAGCGCCTCTGTCCGGGCTGGCCGACCGCTGCCCCCGGCGCTCCCTGCACAGCCTGTGGCCTGGGGCGTCACCGGGTGGTCCTTCCTGCAGGAACCGGGCTAACGGGACCTGGGCTTTCCCCAAGCAGCTTGCGTCATCTGCTGGGGGTGGGGGCGTGGTTGGCCCCGGCCCTCCGGGTCTCAGCCACAGCTGGGGGCCGAAGCCTATGGAGGTGCTGAGCGTGGCTGGCGCGGCGGAGACGGCGCGTGCGGGGAGCTGAGGGCAGCGGGTGCCTGGGAGGCGGTCCCTGCGAGGCCTTGCACGAGCTGCCCAGTGCGGGCGAGCACCGTGGGGCCTGCTGGTGCCTTGGGATCTGTGGGTCCCAGTGCACGCCCTGGGGGCAGGCTCTGGACTGGCCCGAGTAAAAGGCTGTGAGAGGGGGCTCTGCAGGGCAGCGCTTCGGGGCAACTGTTCCATACTCGGGTTTTGTGGGACCCTGCTGGCCCCACAGACCTTGAGGGGGCCAGGCAGAACTCCCTGGGGGGAGCCATTCTCCCCCAGGGAGATCCCGGGCTGTGAGGAGAGCAGGTGCACGCACACCAGCCCACCCGGCGTGCAGCTCAGCTCCAGGTGTCTGGGGCGGCAGACGCCCCCAGGCCAGCTGCTTGATTTCTTGGAGGCCTGGTGTTTCTCGTGTAAAAACACCTGTGAGGTGGCGGTTATGGCCGTGCCCGCCTCCCAGCAGAGGGTGGCTGAGAGGTGCACGAAGGAAGGGACAGTCATCGAGGGGCAGGCGAGGACGTTGATGCGGACCGCCGCCTCCCTCTGGGCACTCACGCCAGGCCCAGCTGTGCTCAGCACTCATGTGCCTCAGTTGTTGAGGGCCCCTGATGACCCTGTGACAGTCACAGGCAGGACACGCAGGCACAGAAGGGGGAGGTGTCTCCTCAAACCTGCCAGTGGGAAACTGCGGCAGGCGGCCGTTGGAAGAGGTCAGCCTGGCCTTCAGTGAAGCCGGCGCATGCGGCAGCTGCACCGCACAGCCAGGGGCTCCCCTGTGCTCTGCCTCCCAGGGAAAGGCCTGGCTCACCGTCCCACACACAGGGGTCCTCGGCCCGGGTTAGGGCTCGCCCCAGCCCTGTCCATCCTGGTGACTGGGCTGCTGTGATGAGGTCACCGCACCACGTGACGGTTTCTTTAGCGTGGCCTCCATCCTTATTCTCGGCCCTTGGGGTAGGTGCTCTGTGGTCTCTACAGACGAACTTCCCTCGCCCACAGCCCTGCTTGGGGAGGCTGACCCTGCCTCCCTGGTATGTCATGGCACCTGCCTGATCAGTCCCACGGGCCCCAGACTCAAGGCAAACCAGCACGGCAGGAGTGGGAAGGCAGGCCTTTCCGGCCACCCGGCCCACCTTCCTGCCACCGGCCCCGCAGGTCCTCCCCATGTCTGGCTGTGGCCGGGCCCCCGTTGCTCCTTCCTCCCTTCTCTCTGCCACAGACACTAATTGCCCTTGCACTTTCTTGTAGCTGGACAGACGGACACGTGCACTGGCGTTAGGGAGGGAGGAAAGCCGCGGGCCCAATCCAAGTGTGTTTTCAGAGGAAGAGCAGAGCTCAGGGTGGACACAGGGCTCCCTGAGAGGAAGCAGGCTGGGCTTTGGGTTGTGGATGTCTGGGCACTAAAGAACGGGGAGACCCAAGGGGACAGGACTTGGGGACTCCCAGGTTGCGGCTCCAGTGGTGTCTGGGGAAACAGAACCTGCTTCCTTTTAACCTTCCTGCTGAGGGAAGAGAAAGACTCATGGAAGGAAAGACTTATTTCCTAATGACAACATCAGAGCCAGCCCTGCTGAAGCGCGGGTTTGGCCAGCTGGCCACGAGTGTGCCAAGTTCGTGCGTAAATGTGGCTGGAGGCGGCTGGTGGGGTGAAGTCACTGACACCATTTTGTTTGTGAGAGAGTCTCAGGGCCTTTGGCACAAGCTCCCCGGCTCCCGGGGGACGGGGTGGGGGGTTCTCTTGCAGGAGGGAGGCCCCCTAGGCGTCCGGGTGCAGAGACAGCTTTAGCGACCTCCTGGGTTTCTTCATTTACATGCTAAATGGAAAACGGGGTTCCTCCTTAATTTTATTTTCTCTGGACACCGCACTCACCTGAGCCAGTTCGGAGCTGCTCAGGTGGCCGTCACCATCTGCGTCCAAGTCCTTAAACAGAGATTCCACAAGGAAGCGCTTCTGGGAGGCAGGGTCCCCTCTGCTGTCCCCTTCCTGGCGCGGCAGCCGGCGGGTCTGAAGCGCCAGGAGGACGTTCTTCAGGCGGGCATAGTCGGCCATGGTGCACGGGTCGCCTGGAAGAGAGAAGCAGTGGTTGTGGCAGCGAGCCCCCTCCCGGGGGCGGTGTGAGGTCGGCCGTCTGTCCATTCCACCTGTAAAGAGTGTCCGGGCGTTTGCTGCGTGCAGTGCGGGTGCCCCTGGAGTAGGTGGGATCTGTTTGTCCACCTGCCCACCAATCCACCCCATAAATATTCACCGAGCACTGGATACATGCTACACGCGATGCAAACGCTGGAGGGAGCCTGCTTGTCCACCCCACAGAGATTCCCTGCGCACCTACTGCATACCAGGCCCAGAGCCCCCGCCAGATGGAATGGGCGAGTCTGTCCAGGGGAATCCACAGCGGCAGCCCCACAGCGGCTCTGGGAAAGCCGGCCCCAATTCCATTTTGTAATGCTCATCTTTGTTTTAATCCCACCTTAAAGGCTGCTTTTGAACACTTGGCCTCATAGACTCGGGGATGTTAGTTAACAGGACTAATAAGCCCTGCTTAGGCTAATGAGGTGCACTCCCCGAGCTGGGTTACTTCAAAACAAACACGCACGCAAGTCGATGGCCAGGAAACAAGAGGAAGCTTTACGGGAGGATCACCGAGCGCACAGCCTGTCGCTCGCAGGCCTTTGTCAGAGGTGTGCTTACTGCACGGCATCTGGGCCACACAGCATTTTAGCAAATGGGGCCTGGGATGCTCTGCGACCTGACACAGGTGATCTGCCTGGTGGCGGGCCACTAGGAGAAACCCCCTATGAGGCGCAGCCTGCAGATCGAGGCTGCAGGGTGTTGGTGGCAGGCTGAGCCTGCAGCCCTGCTTCCGCCTCCCGGGGACAGAGGGCTTCCTGTGGCTGGTTTTGCTGAGTCCTGGTGGGATCCTCACTGTCCGCCCCAGGCGGGAGGCCAACGTGCTGCTAGGAATGGACTGTCTGGGGCCTGGAGCTCTTCCCCTTGATTCCGAGGCCAGTTGAGGGCATCAGGTACTGGCTGGGGTTTGGAGAGCCACTGTAAGGCAGGGCTGGTGAGCACCGGCGCCCGCCCACTGGGTCTGGGTCCCGGCTCTGCTGCTGCCGGAGCGTGCACCTTGGACCAGGTGCCTCCGTGGTCTCGCCTGGGAAGGGGACGCACATGGCCTCCTACATAGGGTTGCTAAGAGGACTAAAAAAGATAGGCACACCAAGAGCTTCGCTTGGGTTTGGCACGGAGTGAGCGCTCATAAAACAAGAGCTGTTCTCCCCTTATCATCATTAGGACCACGTTTGCTGAAGAGAAACAAATAAACATGGAAGCTGCTTGGTAGGGGAAGGGCTCAGGCGGAAGTCTGCCTGTTTCTCTCTCCCTAGACAAGCTGGGATGGCCCAACTACTTTTTCCTGTGCTTGTTTGTGTTTCTAGATTTTCTTCCAATTTGGGGTCAATTGATTCTTGTCAGAAACAGATGCCTGTTACCATTTCCTCCTGTGTGTTTATTTAGAAGAAAAATCAATTGCTGTGTTCAATATAATCAAATCTATTTGTTCACTGGGAGCTCCACGCTCTGACGGGGCGGCTCCCCCGCCCCCACCGCGCTGGCGCCCTCTCTGGCTGGCAGGGTGTCTGTGCGGAGACCACTTCGGGCCACCAGCTGGCAAACCAACCCTCAGGTGTGTGCAGCTGCACAATGTGGAAAAGCGCGGCCATGTCCTGCTACAAAACCGCGCCGCCCAGGGGAAGGTGTGGCAGCCTGTTGGGTTTCTCTTCTTCCCAGGTCTGGATAAAGGTCAGCTGTGGCAAAGGAGAAGAACAGCTTTGTCCAGATCCTGCCCCCTGGTCCTCAACAGGGTGAATCTGGTTCTGGCAAACGAAGGAGAAGTTGGGGGGCCGTGCAGGAGTCCAGATGAAGCTGTGGTGCGGCTGCTGAGGGGGTCTCTGTGGGGAGGATGCCCAGGGCCCTGCCCTGGAGGGGCCCGTGGGCTCTCCCGGGCGCAGGTGCGCATGCCTGGAGGCTGCGAGGCCGGCATACTCAGTGGATGGCTATGGGGTCGACTCAGAAATACTGCAGGATGATCAGCCTCCAAAGAACACGCCGCAGCAGCACCACCTGAAGGATGGGCTGGGAGAGGGCAGATGGGCAGAGAAGTCTCATTCTCACGGGTCCCCCCAGCCCTCTAACCTCCCTCACAGCCCTGGGTGCAGCCCGGCGCTCCCTGAGCTGCCTGCTGCCCTGGGCCAGGCGACTGCAGCGAGGCAGCATCCCCCACACTGGCGGGCGCAGGGAACCCCCGAGGTGGGTCCCGCTGGTGGGCTGCAGCACAGGCCCCCAGGCCCTGCCCCTCCTTCACATTCCTGCAGTTCACTGCGCGTTCACAGGCCCCTGCTTCTCCGCCCTGGCAACTGCCTGTCCTGGGCCTCCAGGCCAGGCAGGGATGCCCACGGCTAGACAGCAGCCGGGGGCAGGGTGGGCGCCGCCAGGCTCCAGAGTCCTCTCCCTGAGCCCTTGGTCCTGCCCCTGCTGGAGCTACACAGGCCCAGCCCCTCCCGTCGGGCACTAACTCAGACTCTGGGCCAGGTGACGCTGGGCGGCACGCTGCGGGGACAATGGGGCTCCGGGTCCTGAGCATCCAGGGGCCGTGGAGGGGCAGCCAGCGAGGGAAGGGCGTTCCGGATGAGACCGCGGGACCAGGGCATGTGGGGGAGAGGAGGCCCGGGGAACAGTGGGCCAGGCCGTGGGGGCCGCAGGTGCCCGCCCTGCCTGTAGTTGCTACCTTAAAACGGGCCCACAGATCTCCCCTTCCCACCTTACAGGGTCATGACCTTACAGCAGCCATTTTCAGCCTTTGTCATCTCACGGCGCATGTAAACTAATTACTAAAATCCCGCGGCGCACCAAAATATATATTTTTTGTCAATCTCACACACACGAAAAGTAGGTATGACTTTGATTCATTCACACTGGGCAGCTATGGTTGCACTGGCTGCTGCCATTTTTTTTATTTGACAATCTAAGAGAAAAGAGGTCGGTGCCCCTGACTAAGTAGCTGGGCACTGCGTGTTTTAAGCATCTGCGTGGCCCACCGGTTGGAAGTCGCTGCATTGAAGGAAATGCACGGGGACTCTGCCAAGCCCAGGTGGTCAGCCAGGCCTGAGGACGGCTCTTGATGGACAGCCCCGAGGAGCCGGAGCATGACTCACTTGTCTTTGTCCCCTTTGCCAGTGCCCCACGCCTGGCACAGGTGGCCACCGTATCAGAGTTTGCAGAGAACAGAAAATTTCCTCCCTGCCTCCCACCACTCGCAAACGTCCCTCTGTGGGGTCTCTCACGGGGGCGGGTCCGTGTCTAGGGCAGCCTGACCCCGATGAGCACCCCAGCAGGCCTCGCACGGGCCCAGCCACGGTCCCGCCGGCCCAGGTGCCCTCCACGCGGCAGCGCTGGCCTGGCCAGCCCCTGGCGCCGGCCTCGGGCTTCCTGCCAGCGTGTGTGTGCGGGGCTCTTCCTGCTGCCAGGCCAGGCCTGCTTTGGCAGATAAAATATTGATCAGCCTGCTGAGGAGCCCAGAGTGGGATCCTATTTTCATGTCAGAACTTGGTAATGAACTACATTCATCAAGCCCGCTCTCCATGAGAAAGGTCAGCCGCAGATCTGGCTAAGTTGCTATGACACCTCATTAATCTAGTTCCCTCAATAATTGTCCCTCTTTGAAGATTCTAATGTTCTCCCAATTCCAGCCACACTCCCTCCAGGCCGAGGGAGATTATTATAGCAACAGCACAGGCACATCCGCATTTAATTTTTTGAGTAAAGAGAGATAGGAAGCAGGTAGCAGCCTCTGGAATTAAATGTCCATCAAAGGAACACTTTCTATTGCAAAACAAAGGGAAGCAAGGGAGACATTGTGAATGTTCCATCAGCCACGCGCGCCCCCGCCAGACGTTACCTCAAAGGGACCATCTTCACTCTGTGGCAGGCGAAGCTTCCAGCCCCAGGTGGGGGGAGGGCTGAGGGCTCCAAGGAGCCAAGGGCAGGGGGGTTCGTACAATGCGGTCAAGGTGGGAGATGCCACCCAGGTAGAGTAGCTCAGGTTCCGAGAGTGAGGCAGGTCATGTGGTAAAGGCTCCTGGTCGCCCAGGTGCTGGGTGCAGGAAGTAGCTGGAGGCAGGTGAGGGGAGGCCGGAGACACCTTGCACCAGGGAGGGATGGTGCTGAAGCTCACTGGGAAGGGGCAGCCGCTCCATCCCCCTGCCTGCATCAAGTCCTTAGGCCCCCTCTCCAGCACGCCAAGCCCCGCCCAAAGAGCGCCGGCGAGCACTGCCCGGGTTTCTCAATCACTGCACTTGGCCCGGCCTCCCTGTTCGTCCACGGCCAATTGCCAGGCTGCCCTGGTGGGCCGGGACCCCCAGGCTGGCGTCTTGCCTTGCTGCGGTGGCATCCCCAGAACCTGGCCCAGGCACCTGCGTGTCGAAGGTGCGCATTAAATGTCTACTGACCGACTACAGAATCCTCGTCGGAGAGAGGCAGCCGCTGGGCTCAGGGAGTGGCTGCAGCCCTGCGCCGAGGAAGGGACAATCCCAGCCGCCCTGAGCTGCAGTGACCAAGGACCGGAACTCTAGAGGGGGCCCATGTCACCCATCACGTCAGCTCCTCGGGGGGAACCATGGGGTGAGGTGGGTGCAGTGGGGCAGCTCCAGAGTGTAGCCATGCTCACTGATGCCCACGCCGCCCTGGGCTGGCCGGGGGCACAGACCCTCCCTCTCCGGGGGGGCACCCCAAACCTGCCACAGTAGCCCTGCAGGGCGGCGTCTGCACGGCCTGGCTGGGGTGGCGGTGGCAGGGTGGTGAGCCACGCGTGGGCTGCCGCCTGCCGGACGCTGGGTTGTACAGAAATGCCTCCTCCCAGCCTCCTCTGGCGGGCACACGCAGTGCCCCGGAACTGCCTCTGGCGCGGAGGATGACGGACGTTTCTGCCCTCTTGTTCTGCCACTGCCGGTGGGCACGGCCCTGCACAGATGACAGGCAGGGGCTGGAAGGGCAGCGCGGGCAGGGAGGCTTGAGGGGGAACCGGAGCACAGCGCAGCTTCAGCGAGGGCCCACCTCCTGCCAGGGCTCTGATCGGCGACGGAGACCACGCTCCCCTTGGGGCCCTTCTGTGCTCTCAGGAGAGCTTTATACTCAGGCAGAAGTGCAGAGTGGGCTGGATGGGGGGATCCGAGGGCCCTGTGCAGACCCCACCCCCGATGGCCAGCAGGGGGCTGGCAGTTCGCTCACTGGGGCAGCCCTGTACTTCAGGAGACCCCTGCACCCCCCACATTTCCTGGAGGGGACTGCAGGACACAGACTACTGGGTGTCACCAAGAAACTCCTCTGTCACTAGCAGAAGCAGTCCCTTTTGGGGGTGGGGGAGGGCTGAGGAGCCAGGGATGAGAAGAGAGGAAGTGCTGGGGGGTGGGCAGCTGCTTCCCAGACCATGCACAGTCCCAGCCCTTCTTGCCCCGGCGGGGACCCAGCCCCTTGGCTCTGACCCTCGGACCCTCACGTGCAGAGGAGCCCGAGGGAGGGCCTGAGCGTGTCCAGGGCCTGCGGGCCTGCTCGCGGGCAGGCTCCTCCCAACCACACATGGACATCGGCATCCCGGGTCCCCACACTGTGCCCAGCGCCCCGAGAAGCAGCGTCACTTGCCGCTTGACAAAGCTGCGATCTTTACCACCAAAACAAAAACTTGACTTAATCATCCAGCACCGACGTCACAGCTGAACGTGGCTGTGATGCACGGGCCTCGGTTGCGATGTGTCATTCTGAGGTCTGTTTTGAAACCGCTAAGTTGTGCAAAGAGCAAAATGCATTTTGCTCCCAGATCTAATTTATGAGCTGCTGTAAATTTACTGGAGTTTAGCTTAAGAGGAACAGATGTTTAACTTGATGTAAGTTCAGGAATGTTAACAATACTTCTGCTGCCATTTCTGGGAAAATGCAATTAACAATAAATGCCAAAACCAATGTGTTCATCTTTAAGACACATTTTCACTAGCATGGTACAGTTTTACTGATGGGGTTGACCAAGCCACAAAACTTTGAAAATTCCAGGAGATAGTTAAGCACATATAACACGGGCTCCTCACAATCCCCAAACACACACACACACAGATGTACTCAAAGTTGTGCCACGTAGTGACCCCTCGCTGGCTGCTTCCTGGGACTTTTGAGCCGATGGGTCACTGCTGCCCACACTCAAGGACCATGGGGCGGGGTTCAGGCCACGGCCTGAGCTGGAGCCACTGGCTAGTCCCATTACCTGCCGAGCCGGCCTGCAGATTTTGCTCCCAGGGGCTCCCTTCCCGAAAAGCCCGTTCTTCAGATCTGACCTTCCTGCCAAGGCCCAGCTCCAAGGAAGAGCTTCTGCACACACTCAAAGCCGCACAGCCTGGCGCTTTGGTCCCTTAAGCACTGAGGAGGTTGCCTTACCTCCAACCCATTTCCTCCAAACACGGTGCCCCAGGGCCTTTGCATCTCCTGCATGACAGTCTTCACTCTTAAGGAACCCAGCCATGGAGCCCCTGGGTGGCCGCTGGCATGGGCCACAGGGACACTGGTGAGCTGCTGTCTGCCCACAGTTTTGGAGATGCTCAGCCTGCTTCCTGCCCCTTCCGTCACTCGGAGTGCCACCCGAGTCCCCTCCTCACTCACTAGTCCCAACCCCAGAACCAGCAATGGGCCCAGTGCACCATTACAGTGTCCTCATCTGCTCAGGTGCCCAAGGGGCCTAGCATCTGGCTGGCCAACTGTCCTTGGTCCGTGTCCTCTGCTCTTTTCCCTGGAGGGTCCTATTTTCCATCCCCTCTGCTTTGAATGCTCTGAGTTCTTAAAGGTACGGAGCCCACTCTGGGCCCACACACAGAATCTGCACATCCAAGGCTCCACAAGACCTACAACTTTGCCTGGGCCCAACACACAGGCCACGCTGACCTCTGAGCTCTTCCCAAGCTTCCCCAGCGGCTGTACCAGAGCCCATCAAGCCTGCATGGAAATGTCTACCTCCAGTTGCCCCCGAAATCACAGGCAAACCCTTGTCTCCGTTTTTGCCCGGGCATCAGGTCATTTTAATTAACATAACCACCCAGGCCTTGGCTAGATAAATGGCACATTTGCGTACAAGCGCCTGGTTCAACGGGAGTTGCTATATGACCTGCCATTTGATGTTTATGATCCTCTCTTCTATTCTTCTTAGAGAAAGCAAAATCCATTGGATTTCTGGACCAGGGGTCCACATACACGTTTTACAGGTGACTGGCACATCTGCCACGTGGCCCCAGAGTGAAAGGGTGATGTTTGAAAACTGAATAAATGCAAAAGCCCTCCGTGCGCTTCCCACCAAGGAGGGAAGAGGCCCCAGGCAGGCGCCCCTGGGGCAGCACCCGCCTCCTCCCCCATTTCTCCAGATCAGGGCTCTTCCCAGGGCACCCTAATGGCCGGCAGGCAAGGAGACTGGGGCCAGGGCGGGTTGAGTCCACGCCTCATCTGCCTGGCGTGGCCGTGGGCTTTCTCTCTCCTTGGTGTTGTTCAGGGTGTTTGCTCAGATGAGGCAACTTTCAGCTTCTCAGCCAAACTCAAGAGCCACTAGTGTTTTTTGTTTTGTTTTGTTTTGTCTTGTCTTTGACAGGTCCTGCCTCAGATTTACTTGTACAACTAGCACAGGAGGACACCACCCCATGCAGACAGCAGCCTGGGGGCGCAGCAGTCCCTCCGTCCTCACTTGGGCAGGCAGACGCCTCTGTTCTGGAAACTTCGTGGGTGCCTGAGCTGGAGCCTGAGCTGGAGCCTGAGCTGGAGCTGCAGCCTGGGACTCTGTCTGAGCCTTGGCCTCGGGCTTTGACCTGCAGAGCCGGAGACCCTCGGAGATACAGGCCTGAGCGTTGTCAGTGGAAATCAGGCTGTTCTGCAGGGTGGCAGGGAAGGCATTCCAGGACCCGTATGGGAGGTGTGGCAAGGCTTATTTGGGTGCTTGATGAAAAATCAAATGAGGGACTCTCCTGGGTTCTCACTGTCTCCTCTCCAGCCATCCCGCCATGGAGAGTCCAACCATGTCCTCAGCAAGGCCAGAACATAAGCCAGTGTCCAGAGCTTCTGCCTTGTATTAAAGCTCCGTCCTTAGGAGCCCACACCGCCTGGCGCAGCCCCAGTAGCTGCTAGACACGGTCTCGTGCTGCCGAGGCCGTGAGAGAGAACGTGTGGAGGCAATGGGTGAGTGCGGGCCATGGGACGGGAGTGAGTGCTTCTTTGTTAAGTTGGGTTTATATTACCTTCGGCTTGGCAAGAACCAGGAGCTTCCTCAAAATAACCAATCAACTTCCCAAGCTTTTGATAGGCCCATCCCCTAGTTAGATGGATAGGCCTCTATGGTCAAGCACCTCCGTTGCTCCCATTAACAATCCGGGACTGGAGGGGGAAAGGGAGGCGTGTCGGTCCCCTGGGGGGAGCAGTGCTGTGGTCCCCTGCAGCGTGTGACGTGGTAGCTTCCTGGCTGAGCAAACAGGCTTATACTCCCTAGTTTATCAAGCCCCTTTGTTTCCTTCTTCGTGAATAATTAGCTAACTATCCACAGTAACAGAGCACAATCGCCACGTTTGGGGTGAGTGATGTAGGCAAGTCAATTGAATTTGCCCTGCTGCCCTCCTGGGTCTTGGGCTTGACCTCCTGGGGCTTTACAAGGGCCGCTGGTAGACATGGCACGTGCACTTACTGCCCTGCAGTTGTTGGCCTGCGTTGTCTTCAGGCCCTTCTTGTGCCTCTTGGCAAAGTACACATTCCACAGGAACCTGGGGTCCGCTGCCCGAAGAGACTTGTATTTTATGATCGGGGTTTCTTGATGCCGGTTCTGTGCCATTTTGGGGATTGTGCGTGGGGTTGCTCTTGGGCTTGGCCACGTCTGCACAGAAGCCGCTGGCTCCTGGGCGCCTGAGACCGGAAGGGAGGAGCCACTGGGTCTTTAAGGCAACAGACAGACATGTCCCGCCTCCAGGGGGAGGGCGGCATGGGCTGCCCATTGGCACCATCGAGCTGAGTCCCCAGGAGGGAGCCGCCTCCATGTTTACAGGTCCAGTTCCACTTGTAGAAGCTTTGCTGGGCTCATGGGAACATGCACTTTAGAAGGGACGGTATTACAGGAAAACTGGCCTCAGAAAACAGGGTCCACTATAAGCCCGGGATTTGGGCCTTTTCATGGGCTTGGCAGGAAATGACATTTCAGAGAATCACCTGCACAGAGGTTTTCAGACCTCAGATGCCTCAGACATTTCCTGAGGTTTGAAAATTTACCTTAACCTCTCTGATTGATGTGATTGACAGTAAACCCCAGGTCAAAACAAACAAACAAAAATTCACAACAGCTCTGAAGGAAAACCACAGCATTGGGGGCAGAGTCCCGGGGCCTCGCTAGCGCCTGCGCTGCAGGAGGAGAGTGAGGAGGTGCCGCTTCCCGTGCCCGAGCCCTGTTCCGGGGCGTCCACACCGGACTCGGCACAACGCGGATGGCCCACGGCGGCGGTGGGGGGGTGGGTGGCGGCGTAGACTCTCGTCCCACTGACAGCCAGCCCCGGACGGAAGGACACGTCTGAGCTGCCAGCAGGCTGTGTGGCCCGAGGCAGGATAGAAAGAAGTCGGGGAAAAACCCTGGCAAATGGAGTAAGGAAGTAAGAGCTCACCCGCCTCACACGCCTCCACCTCAGGGCATAAGCAGGGACACGGGTCAAGGCAGAAACCCCTGAGGTGGTCGGCGGTCCCTGAGTCACAACGAGGTCCCTCCCAACCAGAAGGGGAGTCATAATTTGGGGCCACAAAGCCTGGAGACGACCCCCACCCTCAGAAACACATAAAACTCCAAGAACTAACTGACGTGCGAGCAGCTCAGTCTTGGTGGCCCGTGTCCACTCGGGAGGATACGTACTTTCAGCTTTTTTCATAGCGGCGCCCGTGCCCCAGCCTCTTTCTTTCTCTTTACCTGATAAAACTTGCTTTATTATCATTCTGATTTGTCTTTGAAATCTTTCCTGGGTGAGTCAAGGACCTGGAGGTCGCCTGACCCTCGGAAGGTCCCGGACTGTGCTGGGGCGGGGCCAGCCCCCAGCAGGGCAGCCGTCAGGGACCGGCTCAGTGTCCAGGAGCCAGAGCCTGGCTGTGAGAGGGGCCGGGCCAGCGGGGAAGGGCGGGACACGGGGACCGAAGAGAAAACCAGGTTGTGGCTCCTCTTCCAGCAAATTGAGTTATTCCAGACACAGCTCAGCCGTCGCCGCGGCTCTGCTCACTCGCAATGGGACTTTGCGGACATGCTGACTCTCATTAGAGTCCACACACCAGGAAAGCCTCAGTTCTGTCTTTGCTCCTCTTGTAAGTGAGTTTGCAGACCCTGAGAATGGCCTCCTCATTGCCTTATCTGGCAAGAAAACGGATTCAGATGAGAGGTTCGGGATCCACAGGAGATGGGAGCGACAGGGAGCTTCCTAAGGAGAATGTATACAGCCCTGCGGAGCACACCCGAGGGCAGACAGGCAGGGCCCAGGGGCCACGGCCGGAGCGAGGAGGCCTGTCGGACCCTCAGGACCGGAGACGGGACCCTCAGGCTAGCTTGCCTGTCACGTGATTAGCATGCTCGCCTCCCGGAATGTTTGCCTGTCTTCTCTGGGGCTTTGAAAAGATGGTTAAAAATGTCATCAACAACTTTCCATGGCAAAGGCCAAAAAATACCAAAGGCCAAAAAGGCGGGCGGCGGCGGGCTCCGCGGGATTAATTGGGGGGGTTAACATGGAACTGGAGCCCACGGCACCGTGAAGGAGCGCTCGGGGTCCACTTATCTGAGTTGCATCCACCTGAGCAAATGGCCATGATTACGGATTTTAAGCGACTTAGTAGAATTAATGGGTCACAGAAAACAGTGTGGGACTAAAAGTAAATCTAAAACAAGGGAGTCTGCTGGCTTGAAAGCGGGGCTGCTGCATAGGAAGACCAGTGGTAATTTGTTTAAAATGGCACCCTGGTCTCAGGAGAATCTTCTCTGGGCTCAGGTGTCGGAGTTTCTCATTGATGGGGTGGCGGGTGGGGGAGCCCCGCTCGGTGCATAAAGGTATGGGGACTGGAGTTAGTTCTCTTATTGGCGGTAACATTGGTTAACAAAATTATATAGGTTTTAAGTGTATAATTCTATGATACATCATTTGTATATTGTACTGTGTGTTCACCAACCAAAGTCGAGTCTCCCTCCGTCACTGTCTGCCTGCCCTTTGCCCGCTTCTAGCTCACACCCCACCCCCGTTCCCTCTGGTAATCACCATGCTGCCGTCTATGTCTGGGTAAGTTTTTTTTGCTTAACCCCTTCACCAATTTCACTCAGCCCCCCAACCCCCTCCTCTGACAGCTGCCAGTCTGTTCTCTGTATCTATGCGTCTACTTCTATTTTGTTTGTTAGTTCATTTGGTTCATTAGATTCCACGTATGGGTGAAATCATACAGTATTTGTCTTTCTCTTACTGGCTTATTTCACTTAGCATAATGCTCTCCAGGTCCATCTGTGCTGTCGCAAAGGGTAAGATTTCCCTATCTTTTATAACCAAATAGTATCCCATTGTGTAAATGCACCACAGCTTTTTTACCCACCCCTCTACCGATGGGCACTTGGGCTGCTTCCAGATCTTGGCGATTGTGAAATCTCTCCCTTTCACCTCACTTGGCCCTCACGTGTGCTCACAGGATGGGCCGGGGGCTGGTGCGTCTGCCGCCCGCATGTACTCCCGTTCTGCACGTGTGCACGCGGAGCTCGCCCGTGTGCTGGGGACTCAGTCTTCTCTCCCTGAGCCCCGCTTCCTCATCTGCACGAGAGGGCTGACGGCCTCAGTCCCCGGGCTTGCTGTCAGAGTCACTGGCCTAGGATGGCACCTCGCCTGGCACAGAGGAGGAGCCTCTGGACAGCAGGGAAATCCTTTTTGCATTCTGATGGGTCAGACTCCCAAGACCTTTGGGGTGCGGGGGGAGTGTGAGGTCCATGGAAGGTTCTGGGAGGTCAACCTCTTTCTAGAGGAAACCCCTCCAGGGTCCTGATCCCAGGGCCCAGGATAAATGTCTCTCTCCCTGGTGGTACTGGGTGGGGGCGGGCACCGATGAGTGACTGCAATGGAGCTATAAATTGTTCTACTTCAAAGCAGACATGTTAATTTTTTGTAGTTACAAACCTGTTCTCTGCACACTGCAAATAAGCACCTCAGCCCCACACGACATTTCCCGGTCTCTCTAAAGACACACGAAGCAGGTAGTGGAGCCAGAAAAGAAACATGAAAATACAGTTGCTGATGAGCCTAAAACTCATTTCTTTGAAGCTTAATTGATGGGCAAAGCTTCTGGCCCCAGAGAACTTCAAGGCCCATCGTGTGGATATTCAATGAAGCGTCTCTGTATCGTTGACCACGCTAAACTGGAAATCATTATATGGTAATTGCAAATACATTAATAAAATGATGATGTGGGTTTGCTCATGACATAAAAAAAGGAATAAAATAATTCACTCAGATAACTTAGCAAAAGTGTATGGTCTGCCCCTGAGACAGATGGATGCGGGCAAGGGCTGCTGGGGTCCCAGTCTTCCCGCCCCCTAGAGATGGGGCCCAGCCACTGCTTAGAAAAGCCCGCGGAAGCATGGCCAGGCTGCAGAACCACGCGTGGGGCCGGCGATGCGACCCCGGGGGTCCTCTGAAGCTACTGTCCGGGGAGCTGCCAGCCCATTCCCACTCCCGTCCCATGGCCAGGGAGGGAGGCTGAGCTCTGATGGCGGTGCCCTGGGTGGCCCCCCAGCCATGACCTCTCCCACACGACGAGAGAGGACGGCACACGGGCTGCGCAGTAGCTCCACTGCTCTGATTGCCCCAGGCGTGGACAAGGCCAGGGTGACTGTCCTTAACTGCAGGCCGGTGCCCAGCCCAGCTCCCACAGCCCGGCACACCGAAGGTGCCCGCTGCCTCTCCCGGCACTTTGTGCGCACGTGGCCGCAGGATTCCCAAGGCAGGACTGCCAAGCCCATGTGTGCGAGTGTGCATGTGGATGTGTGGGTGTGTCTGCACGTGTGGGTGTACGCACAAGTGTGCATGTGTGAACATGTGTGAGCGTGGGTGTGTGCGTGCAGTGTGCGAGTGTGCATGTGTGAACGTGTGTGAGGGCGGGTGTGCACGTGCGTGTGAAGTGTGTGCGAGTGTGCATGTGTGAACGTGTGTGAGGGCGGGTGTGCGCGTGCAGTGTGCGAGTGTGCATGTGTGAACGTGTGTGAGGGCGGGTGTGCGCGTGCAGTGTGCGAGTGTGCATGTGTGAACGTGTGTGAGGGCGGGTGTGCGCGTGCAGTGTGCGAGTGTGCATGTGTGAACGTGTGTGAGGGCGGGTGTGCGCGTGCAGTGTGCGAGTGTGCATGTGTGAACGTGTGTGAGGGCGGGTGTGCGCGTGCAGTGTGCGAGTGTGCATGTGTGAACGTGTGTGAGCACGGGTGTGCACGTGCGTGTGAAGTGTGTGCGAGTGTGCATGTGTGAACATGTGTGAGCCCAGGTGTGCGCATGCGCGTGAAGTGTGTGCGAGTGTGCATGTGTGAACGTGTGTGAGCGCGGGTGTGCGCGTGTGCATGAACGTGTGGGGGTGCGTGTGTGTGGCAGAGCAGGGCTGAGACAAGCAGCACGCAGACTTTTCAGGGAGAGAGCCTCCTTCCTGTCTCCTGTGCTTACCCGCAGGTGGAGTCCCCAATACCAAGACCTGTGCACAAACCCAGGCCCTGTCACCTCTCTGTGCCACCAGCCTGTGCCCTGCTTTCCGCTTGTCCATGTGCCCCGTCTTTCCAGGCCCACTACGAAGCAGCCTTCCTCTAGGAAACCGTAGGTATGAACCCTGGATACGCCATTTGCAAGCTGTGTGACCTCAGATAAGTCACTTAATCTCTCTGAACTGCATCCATGAAGCAAGAATATTAAGATACCGACCTACCTCACCCACCTACTGGAGCTCTCCAGTGCATTGCAGCCTCCCCCTGCCCCAGGCCCCCACAAGTGCGGGCACCTGCACCAGGTGTGTGGGGATGCCTCAGACCTGCGACAGTGCTGTCCCTCCGCTTCCCATGGCTTCCTGTGCAACGCCCCCAGGGCCTGAGTCGCCCCGTCTCTGGCTTTGGCAGTTTGCATAGCTCTCCGACAGAGGGTGGTCCCAGGCGTCCCAGGAACTGCCAGGGAACTGGGATGTGGTGACAAGTGGGCAGGAAGGAGGGCTGGCAAGGACTGTTCAGGGGAAGCAGGTCTGAAGAGTCTCTGGCAGCGTCGCTCGAAGCTCAGGGAGTGGCGGGCTTGGAACCAGAAGGAACAAAGGTGTGGAGCCCTTTGTGGCCAGAGGTAGGAGGTGGAGTTCAAGGCGAAGCCTGTGTGGATCGGAGGGCGCAGAGGAAGGGCGGAAGCAGAGGCAGCTCAGGATCAGAGAAAAGAGAAAACAGGAAGGCCCCCTTGCTCTATAACGCAACCACACTGACGAGAAAAGTGAGGAGAGCTTGTGAAGCTCATCCCTCAGTGAGCAGCTGGGTTTGTCTCCCATGTTGGGGACCTCAGTAAGGAGGCAAGCTGTCGAATTGCTGCATTTTTACCCAAACACCCGAGGAAGGAGAAACATTTGGAGCCGGCTTCTGCCTGTTGGCTCTGCCAGGGGCTGTGTCCCTGGGTCCACATGCGCAGGAGCACCCTGACCAGGAGCCGCCCACGGATCTCTACTCTGCTGTGGACGCCTGGTAGAACAGTACAGGGCCTCTGTGCTTCCGCAACACGCACATGCACACTCACACGCAGATGCGTGCTCACGGAGATGACACGCGCACCCGGGGCCAGTGGGGAGAGGGGAGCGGGGGCGCTGTTCTCCTGCAGCGCTGACCTAGAGAGCAGGTAGAAGAGATGAGACATTAGGTGGGGCTGCTCTGGGCCGAGGCCGGAGCAGCTGATGGGGCCCCCGGCTCCTCAGACCTGTTGCCTGTTAGACGTCAGCCCGATCAGGTCCTCGGACCTGCGTGTGTGTCTCAGTGTAGCCCCTACTGAATGAACGGTGTCTGGCGCTCATTTTCTTTGACCAAGCAGGGAAATTGTCTTTCTGCTGAGCTGGCTTTGTTGGAGGTTGGAGTATTCTCCCTCCAGGGAGAGAAGGGCCCAAATCCAGGCAGTGTGGCCGAGTCTCACCCTATGCTGTCCTGTGGCTCAGTTAGTTGTAAAATTATAGAACTCAAGGCACTGGGAAAACTTCCATTGAATTCAATTACATCGTCCCCTCCCTTATCCATGGGGGAGTCATTCCAAGACCCCCAGTGGATGCCTGAAGCCGCAGATGGTACTGAACCCTGTATATCCTATGTTTTTTTCCTACATACATACCTATAGTAAAATTTAATTTGTAAATTACGCACAGTAAGAGATTAACAACAACAGTAATGGAACAATTATATTATAATACAAATTATATGAATGTGGCATTATTAAATAAATGACACAAGCACTGTGATATTGCGGCAGTGGATCTGGTAACAGATGGCAACCAGGAGACTGGCAGACAGGTGGGCAGCGGCTCCGTGTGGGTGAGCTGGACGAGGGGGTGACTCCCACCAGGCGGGACAGAGCGGGGGGCTCGAGATTCCATCAAGCTACTCAGAGAGGCACGCAATTTAAGACTGAAGCATTTTTACTTGCTGGAGTTTTCCATTTACTATTTTCAGACTGCCGTTGACCCGCCGCAGGTAACTGAAACAGTGGAAAAATCAGACCACTGATGAGGTGGGGAAGGGTCTACTGCAACTGAATTTCAGCCCTCTGGGTTTCCCTTCTATGGGGATTATGTGAAAATTTGGCACGAGGAAAAATAATCACCCACAATTCTTGAACCTCTAACCACAAGGCACGTGGATTTTTCCGCGCCTTCCCCTTGTCAGTTTCCTCCGCGCTGCGTGTTTTTGTGTCACGGCAATCGCCCCTCGTACGGTGCCTGGCTTGGCCTTTTTAACCACCTCCCAGAAGATGCGTGTTTCTGATTGCGCACGGTCCTCCCGGTGCGAGGGGAGCTGCGCCCCGCCGGCCCTGCACAGCTCCAGTGCCTGTCATTATCCCACTGACGGGGGGTGGGGGCCCTTCCTTTCTTCTGAGGACGGGCAGGCCAGGGAGCACCCCTGACAGCCGTCAAGATGAAAACCGCTCTTGTCATGTGGGCTATTATTATGCATTGTAATAAGAGCTCAGGCTACCCGCCCCAGAAAAATCCATTTCATTTCAATCAGCAAGAAGTAAAGCAGGGCACAGATTCCTTAGCAACGCTGGAGTAAGAAGAGAAAGTGTCTGGACCCGTCCTCCGAGCGCTCTGGGAGGAGGATGAGGGGCGAGGCCGGCTCTGCTGTGGGAAGAACCCCCCGCGGGGCAGGCGCAGGCCTGGATGCTCAGCACAGGTGCGGAGGCCGCCCGCGGCTTCCCGCACCGGGGCTCCGGGAGCCTGGAGGCTGGCCCGGCCACTACCCTGTCCCAGGGACATGTGAGCAGCCCTGGAGCTTCACAGAGTGTGGAGTACAGGGGGCTTTTCTCGAAACACTGCGTCATCCTTCTCAACACTGGGGTTTGACCACCTCAAATCTTCTAAAACCGCACGTGTAAAAAATACACTTTTTTGGTCAAATTCTTTAGCAGGTTTGATTGAAGGATGACTCTGACCCTGCGGGGGAAACATAAAGCTTTTACTACTGGGGGCTGCAGTTTGGTGACTTTTGTTTTGTGGCGTTCGAGGCAGTAAGAGACATTTTTATTAAGGGTGCACTTCTCATTTACTGGGTTTCTATTTACGCTGCAAGACCTAATTCCACATTGTCATTCTGAGAGCAATGCCTCTTGAATTCAGTCACTAGATTGTGAATTTCCTCCAGCAACTTCTATTTAGTCAAGGCCAGGATCTCAGTGGGTGGTAATAAATATCAAAGTACAGGATGGGCAAGAGAAGCAAAGCAAAAAACCCACATCAAATACAATTATTGATCAACACTGAACTGCCTTTATCATCTCTATGCTAATTCTGGATATATACATTCATATTGACAATTTCATTACATAAATACATTGACATTTGCAGCTGAGAAAATATATTGAGCAATTCAAAATTGCAATCTTTGAAGAAGAGTAAATATATAAAACTACCATAAAAGACACGGAGCAGTAACGGCTGTGTGGATTCTCATACGCATGAGGCAGCCTGTGAAAAAGTTGGGTAGAAACTCTTCAAATGTTTAATGTGGCCCCCACAACTTTTGTAAGTAAAATATGCATACCAGAAAAACAAAAAAGCAAAACTTTAAATAATGCATTGAGATCAATTAGGCAGGACTTCCTGGTAAGATAGAATAGGTAAAGGCAGTTCTCAAATTCTCCCACAACCACATCAAAATTATCACTAGACTATGGAACAACCATCATTCAGAACCACCTGAAATCTAGCTGAACAGAAGTCCTACAACTAGGGAATTAGAGAAGTCACATCGAGACCGGTAGCAGGTGTAGAGACGCGGAACGGACTGGCCCATGACCACGTGTGGAGTGAGGGGTCCAGCCCCTCACCAGGCCCCCAGCCCAGGGTTCCAGTGCCAGGAGGAAAAATCCCCATAAACTCTGGCTGTAAAAAACCATGGGGATTGAGGCTGAGGGAAATGGGGGGTTCCCTGAGTCCCAGGCAGTTCCTCTTAGGGCCCCCACACAGACTTATAAGGACTCCCTCCCTCTGGGCTCCAGCACTGGGAAAGCTGCTCAAAAGGCACCGGGGGAGGAACCAAATGGTTTGGCATCAGGGTGAGAGCTGAGGAGGGAGCTTTTTCCCAAAGGTGCTGGAAGAGGCCATTGTTCCTTTTCGGAGATCCTCCCGACCCCCAGAGGGCTGGCAGGTGGGCACAATATCTGAGTTTCCATCAAACTGGCTCCCACGCTGGTGATTCCCTGAGCCATCCCCCTCTCCTCGGCACACACACAACTTGCAGGTCCACCCAAGCCACTTCCAGTGGCTTCTCCACCCAAATGGCCTCTCTTGCTTCAGGCTTTGGACTTTTCCTAAAATCTCTCAAACAAGCAGCATCTGACCTCCACATACCCCATACCTCTCTGTAAGTGACCCCCAGCCTGGCACTGAGCAGCTGGCCTCGGTTCACAGCTTGGCCTCTCCTTCCACCTCCAAGCCCAGCACAAGCAGCAGCCATCCGCAGGTCGCTCTGTAGCTCACGCAGGGTGGCCCCCGGCAGGACACACTGTGGGCTGTTGGTGACGTTGTCCCTCCTAGGAGGCCCCTGAGCCAGTGAACCTGGTGGACAGCTTCAGACGATGCAGGATCACAACCCTACCAAATCCATGAGTACTACACACTCAAGAGGCAGACTTGGAGAGCACCAAAGCCCCACTGGAGCAAGTCCTGCTCCACGGGGCCAGCCCCTGAACTGCAGCCCTACCACTTCAGTCGCAGCTGGTCCTCACAGTTGATTGGCCTGGGGTCCCTCCCAGCGACGTGCCCACAGCAGTGAAGGCTCAACTACAATAGGACAGTGCAGACAGCCCACACAGGGCACACCTGAAGGACCAGCTTGGGTGATGGGGGAGGCTGTGCCACTGGGTCCAACACAAGGAACTGAGTGAGAACTTTAACAGCATGAAAAAGGACACAGCAACCACAAGAAAGAACCATTCAGAAATGAAGGCTACACTAGTTGTAATAAAAGATAATGTGCAGGGAATTAAGAGTAGAATGGATGAAGCCAAGAATCAAATCAGTAATTTGGAATATAAGGAAGCAAAAAACACCCAATCAGAACAGAAAAAAAGAATTTAAAAAAAAGAAGATAGTGTAAGGAGCCTCTGGGACAACTTCAAGCATTCCAGCATTCACATCATGGGGGTGCCAGAAGGAGAAGTGAGAGAGCAAGAAATTAAAAACCTACTTGAAAAAATAATGATGGAAAACTTCCCTAACCTAGTGAAGGAAATAGACATACAAGTCAAGGAAGTGCAGAGAGTCCCAAAAAAGATGAACTCAAAGAGACCCACAAAAAGACACATCATAATTAAAATGCCAAAGGTTAAAGACAAGGAGAAAAACTTAAGAGCAGCAAGAAGAAAAGCAGTTAGTTACCACAAGGGAGCTCCCATAAAACTATCAGTTGATTTCTCAACAGAATCATTGCAGGCCAGAAGGGATTGACAAGAAATATTCAAAGTGATGAAAAGCAAAGACCTACAACCAAGATTATTCTACCCAGCAAAGCTATTATTTAGAATCGAAGGACAGATAAAGAGCTTCCCAGAGAAGGAAAAGCTAAAGGAGTTCATTACCACCAAACTGGTATTACATGAAATATTAAATGGTCTTCTTTAAGATGAAGAAAGAAAAAAAAAAGAATAAAAATGTAGACATTAAAATGGCAATAACTACATATCTATTAACAATCGAATCTAAAAAACAAAATAAATTAACAAGTAGTACAGAAACAGACTGACACAGAGAACATTTTGACGGTTGCCAGATTGGAGGGGGGTTGGGGAGATAGGTGAAAAAGGTGAAGGGATTAAAAAGTACACATGGGTAGTTAGAAAATAGCCACGAGGATGCAAAGTACAGCATAGGGAATACAGCCAAAAATATTCTAGTAACTATGTATGGTGTCAGGTGGGTACAAGGTTTACTGGGATGATCACTTAGTTATATAAACGTCTAATCACTGCAGTGTACCTGAAACTAATATGATATTGGATGCCAGCTGTAATTAAAAAGTAAGAAGTGATTTAAAAATTAATAAATAATAAGTAAAATAAAATAAAAAGATCAATTAGGCAATCTTTCTTGGTGGAAGAAATCCAATCCCTGGTCCTTCCTTGATACTTCTGACTTCTATGATCTATAACATTAATTTTACCTTGTTACATTCTGTAACTGTAGGCAGTAAGTGTAAATTTCTGTTAATTGATTCAAAATGAAAATGAACGAAGCGCATTAGCAACATCCTGACACAAACCCATACCCTCCACAGCAGGACACAGGGGAGCCTCATGCCGGGGAGGGAAGGGAAGAGAAGGCAGCCCGGGCGACGCCCTGCGCTGTCTGGAGGAGGCTGTTCCAGGCTTCACAGCCAAACAGTTCTCTTGCTTCATCTTCCTTCAGTTACTCAACATTGTGGCATAGTTTAGTTTGCTTAATATTTGACTATTCCTTTCTTTAGTAATTTGTTTTTCCCAGAATTTTTAATTGCCTTTAAAAAAATGTATTCAAAGATTTCTTTCTTCCTTTATCATATTGCTAAAGTCTTAGAGCTTCTTAACCTGAATTTTGCAAGAAACAAAATCCACTTTCTTCTCAGACCCATCTAGCTCCCGCTCTTGACGTAAATGGATTACCGCTCAGTGTCTTAGCCCATTGTCCCACCTGTCCTTCTGGGATCCTCTCACTACCACCTGGGTTAGTTCTGCTGTTTCTTTGACCAGCTCAGCTGTTCTTTTTTTTTTTTTTAACTTTTTAAATTAAAAAAAACTTTATTGATTTGAGAGAGAGAAATGTCAATTTGTTGTTCCACTTACTTTGTATTCATTCGTTGGTTCTTGTATGTGCCCTGACCAAGGATGGAACCCGCAACCTTGGCATATGGAGATGACACTCAGACCGACTAAGCTACCTGGCCAGAGCTCAGCTCTTCTTTTTTAGATTCCTTTTCTGTTTAACGGGGGGGGGGGGGGGGGGGCACTTTTTTTTTTTTTTTGCCAGAAAGAAGGTAATTTTCTGAATGCTTGCATGTCTAAAAATGTCTTTATTTGCGATAGAATTCTAGGTATAAAATTGTTTTTCTTTCAGAAATTTGAAGGCAATTACTTCACTGCCAGCCAGTGTTGATACCACCTATCCGATAACAATGGTTCCCGATTCATTGTTGACAACCTGTTTTCAGTCTGGTAACTTCTACACTCTTCTCTTTACCCTCGATGTTCTGAAATTCCAAGGAGCTGTGCGCTGTAGGTCTGTATTCGTCCCCTGCTCAGTTCTCAGCGAGTTTTTCCATCTGAGGGTCTCTATCTCGCTTCAGCTTTGGTCAGTTTTCTTCTGTCCATGCTTTATGATTTCCTCCTCTCAAATTTCTGTGTCCCCTTCTCTGAATGGACAAGCCTGAGTAAATATATATTGACACTGTTAGCTTGGTCACCGGTGCCTGTTACCTTCTCAGTCTCTTTTTAAATCAATATTACGAAATACTGTGAGTTTTTCCTCAAACCCCTTCTATTGAATTTTAGATTTTAGCCATTGTGTTTTTAATTTCCAAGAACTATTTCTTGCTCTATTCCTCTTTCCATAGCAATACTTTCTTATCTTATAGAAATGTTACTTTCTCAAGTCTCTCTAAGGGTTTTTATTAGAAAAATTTTTTGCTTTTGTTCCATATCCTTCAGGGTTAGTTATTTTTTTATTCACCTTGCTTCTTCTCTTTTATGCTTCTGGTTTTCTCCAAATGTCTCACAATCCCTGATCCCAGATGAACATAGATGCTAAAATCCTCAACAAAATATTAGCAAACTGAATACAGCAGTGCATCAAAAATATCATACACCATGATCAGGTGGGATTTATTCCGGGACTGCAAGGTTGGTACAACATTTGCAAATCAATAAATGAGATTTACCACATAAACAAAATAAAGGATAAAAACCACATGATCATGTCAACAGATTCAGAAAAAGCATTTGATAAAATCCAGCACCCATTTATGATAAAAACTCTCAGGAAAGAGGGAATAGAGGGAACATACCTCAACATAATAAAGGCTGTACATGACAAACCCACTGCCAGCATAACGCTCAGTGGGCAAAAACTACAAAATTTTCCTTAAGATCAGGAACAAAGCAGGGATGTCCACTTTCACTTATCCTATTCAACATAGTATTGAAGTCCTAGCCACAGCAGTCAGGCAAGAAGAAGAAATAAAATGCATCCAAATGAGAAAGGAAGAAATAAAACTCATTCTTTGCAGATGACATGATACCGCACATAGAGAACCCCAACGATTCCACTAAGAAGCTACTAGAATTGATACACAAATTCATCAAAGTAGCAGGATACAAAATTATAATATCCAGAAATCAGTTGCTTTTTTATATGCCCATAACAAACTAACAGAAAAGGAAATTAAGAAAACAATCCCATTCACAATTTCTTCAAAAAGAATAAAATACCTACGAATAAACCTAATCAAGAAAAGACCTATACTCAGAAAATTATGAGACACTGAATAAAGAAATTGGAGAAGATACAAATAAGTAGAAGCACATATTATATTCATGGATAAGACAAATTAACATCATTAAAATGTCCATGCTGCCCAGAGCAATCTATAGATTCAATGCAATCCCTATCAAGAATCCAAAGACATATTTCACAGAACTAGGACAAATATTTCAAAAATTTCTATGGAACCACAAAAGGTCCCACAGAGCAACAGTGATCTTGAGAAGGATAATGAAGTTGGAGGAATCACGCTACTTGATATCAAACTATACTATAAGGCCATAGTAATCAAAACAGGATGGTACTGGCATACAAAGACACATAGATCAATGGAACAGAATATAGAGCCCAGAAATAAACCTATACCTTTTTAGTCAATTAATATTTAACAGAGGAAGCAAGCATGTACAATGGGCTAAAGATAGTTTATTTATAAGAATAGTTATGGTATTGGGAAAATTGGACAGATACATGAAGAAAAATGAAACTAGACCACCTTCTTACATCTCACACAAGAATAAATTCAAAATGGATCAAAGACTTAAATGTTAGACCTGAAACCATAAAAACCCTAGAAGAAAACATAGGCAGCAAAATCTCAGACATTGCTCATAGCAATTTTTTATCAGATATATCTCCCCAAGCAAAAGAAACAAAAGAAAAAAATGAACAAACGGGACTACATCAAACTAAAAAGTTTTTGCACAGCAAAGGAAATCATCAGCTAATAAAAAGACAGCCCACAGAATTGGAGAACATATTTGTCGATACATCTGATAAGGGATTAAAATCCAAAATTTATAAAGTAGTTACAAAACTCAACACCAAACAAACAAACAACCCAATTAAAAAATGGGCAAAGGACCTGAATAGAAACTTCTCCAAGAAAAGGATGTGCAGATGGCCAACAGACATATGAAAAGATGCTCAGTGTCACTAATCATCAGAGAAATGCAAATTAAAACTGTAATGAGATACCATTTCATATCTGTCAGCATGGCTATCATCAATAAATCAACAAATAGGTGTTGGTGAGGATGTGGGGAGAAGGGAACCCTTGTGCACTGTTGGTGGGAACGCAGGCTGGTGCAGCCGCTGTGGAAAGCGGTATGGAGATACCTCAAAAAATTAAATTTGGATCTGCCTTTTGCCCCAGCGATCCCTCTTCTGGGAATATATCTGAAGGAACCCAAAACACTCATTCAAAAGAACACGAGCACCCCTATGTTCATTACAGCGTTATTTATAATCGCCATGATATGGAAGCAGCCCAAGTGCCCATCAGTAGATGAGTGGATAGAACTATGAGACATTTACACAGTGGAATACTACTTGGTTTTAAAGAAGAAAATGTTACGCTCTGACCAGGGCGCCCAGCCGGATTCTGCCCTTTGGTCAAAGGCCCTGCAGCTCCTGAAGAAAATGAGCGATGACAAGGCCAAGACTGTCAGGAGCCGCTGGCCCCCAGCTGACCAGGGACAAACCCCACAGACCCAACTACGCTGTGACGCGGGCAGGTCACGGTCCCAGGGACGTCCTGGCCAGCGACACACGAAGAGCAGCTGTGGTCCAAGGAGCTAAAGCAGGAAACGAGAGGGGGCCTGGTGGCCCCGCAGACTCAGGGCGGTCACACCCAGTCCCGCGCCAAGAGGGCGCACCCTTTCTCCCTCTGCAGCCGCGCGCTCCCTCAAACCAGTGCATGTGGTGACTTCCTGAGAACCCTAGTAGCCCTGGGGGCAGGCGGGGGGGCATCACCCCATCCTTCAGATAAGCAAACTGAGGTTTAGAAATGGGTATATTAGTCAAATGCTTCCAAGGGCATAAAAGAGTAGCTTACAAAATTAATTTCCTTTACTAATTAAATCTTTACATTTAAATTACACTTTTATCCAGAAACTTGCCCTAGGCACCATCAGAAGTGAAGTGGCAATTTGTCAGAGAAACCCCTGTTCCAGAAAAGATCTCAGTTGGCTTCTGCTCCCTCAGACTGTGCCAGGGCCTGGCTGGACCCTGGTCGAGGCTGGCAGCTCCGCCTTGCTGGTCTCAAAGCTTCCCTACCTGCCCTTGGGCCGCGGGCCCAGTCCTAGGCTTCTTCCCGTCACTTCCCGCTCACAGGACTCAGACCCTTCAGAAGGCCTCTCCCTGGCCAGGCCTGGAAACTGAGGATACATTCTGCAAACGGGGCACCCGCCCTGGGATGTGTGGCAATCCCTCGGAGGCGCCCCTCAGGAGAAAGCGGGCCCCGGTGCCAGGCGCAGGGGTGGCCAGGGGGCTAGCGGAGAATTCCGGTAACCGCCTTCCCAACCAGCAGCGAGGCTCCTGCGGTCCTGCAGCTGCAGCGGCGCTCTCCCCGCACCCACCCTCGCCATCCTGCCTCCACCCCTGCAGCCTGCCTTTCCCACCCCCACCTGCAGTCCACCCTGTTTTATGAATTCGTGAAATGTGGAGTCACTTATTCTGAGAAGATGGAATGTGTTAGCTGCAGCCAGAGACAGCAATGAATTTTACAAATAGCTTTCTGGAAGCCCTCATTCAAGTTCACAAATCAGGGCCATAACAACCCCAATTCTACATCCCCGCAGACGGAGATGGCTGGCGTCTCATTCCAGGCAGGGCCATTTGTCTTGGGCTAATCTTGTGCATGCAGTGTGAACGGCTCAGGCTGATCCTGGGTTTCCCAAATTGCCTCCAATTGCAGGGGACAGAGACCCTTCTTCACACATGTCCCTTTTGAAAGGGCCCCGCACTCCTGCTGGACAGCAAGAATCGTGGGTTGTCACAGCCCAGGTCCAAGAGATCAGCAAGGTTAACACCTCGCCTAAAAGACAAAGAAACCAGGGCCGAGTCTCATCTGAGCCAGGGGCCCGTTGAGTAGGGCAGTACCGATGGTCCTGACTGACGCTGGTTGAACTTAAGATTTTTTGACTTTATGATGGAGCAGAAGCGATACGCATTCAATAGAAACTGTACTTCGAATTTTGATCTTTTCCTGGGCTAGTGACATGCGGTACCATCCTCTCGGCGACTCCCAATCAGCTGTGTGAGTGTGGAGGTAAACAGCCCAGGCTCCACAGCGTCCTGTGTTGCCAGCGTGTTTTGGATGTTGTGCTTTTGCACCCCAGCATGTGTACAAAACGGCCATCTGTGTCCCCTGCTTCTGAGAAGAGGAGGCGGGCAATGACTCTTGAGAGGAAACTCAGCTGTGTGTTCCTGGAAGCGCCCTGAGCACGTGGTGCGGCCGGCGAGGCTCGGCTCCGGCGCTTGGTAGGTCAGGTGCAGCATGACGTGCATTTTCAATTTATGACATTTTCAACTTAACGATGGGTTTCTTGGCATATAACCCTGTTATAAGTTGAGGAGCACCTGTATTTCACATGATGGCTGGTGGTTTTTCACTTTCAGTGAATTATTTTTTCTCCTAAGTTCTTTTGCCATGAAAACCAGACAGGAGACTTAGGGGAGAATGTGGTACACAGAATGCAAAGGTGTCAAATTCTTGGCTCTTGAAACTCATGGCAGAGATGATTTTCTGGAAATGAAGGCTTTCAAAGTGCAGATCACAAGCTTTTTGAAAAATAATCCATTTCTAAAGCTCTATAATCTTGGCTTTTAATAGCAAGAAATAAAGTGATGGAGTCCATAGCCTTTAGAGTATTCGCAGCTGAACTGGGGAGGATAGATGGGAATTTACCAGCTTGTTTTCCCTCCCAGTAGGTGATGGGGTCACGTGGCTGGGAGAGAAGGGGAAATGAGAAGAGCCGAGGCAAGCCCTGGGGTCCCTCTTCCAGAAGGGGCCTTATGGCCCCTCTCCTTGGAGGAGATGAGCTAAACCCCGTAAAAGTTGGTGGGGGTCCCAGAAGAGAGGAGACCTGTGCCGTGGGAGCGGGGCTGGAAGCCTGCTAGGTTAGAGAGGCTGGAGTGTAGCCGGGTGAGGGGGCCGGCGGGCCGCAAGGGCTGTGGGCGTCCCCGATGCTGGGCCCGTGGGCCGGAGCAGGCCCTTCCGCTGTGGGTCCCACCTTCCTCTTGGGTCCCATGGCTTTTGAGCCACCAGATCTAACTCACCTATGGTGGTCTCCTCCACTTCCTTGTGCAGGGGCTGGGGGTTAGTTACCAAACCTGTGCCTCAGCGTCCTCACCTGAAAAATGGGGATAATAATGGAACTCGCCCCACCAGGTAGTTGTAGGATTCAGTGCGCTCACGCACAGAGCCTGCCCCAGAGAACCCGTCTGAACAACGCGGCTCCAACTCCCGTTGCTAACAATGCCTCACTGGCTTTGAAATCAACTTGAACGAGCAGAACCAGGGTCCTCCTGCATGCAGGCTGATTAAAACATCTGAATCATCATCATCTTTTCAGTAACTACTAGTCAGAGCCCGGACACAAGGGCTTGTGGGGTTTGTAATCACGTCAAGTGAGATCTCAGAACACTTTTCCCAAGTTCACAGGCCAAAAAAGGAAACACATCTTGTGACAACGTCTCTCCTCTTTGCAGAGGGAGAGCTGCATGTCCCCCTGCCTCTGCAATGAGTCACAGACCAGAGGAGCAGTGGGCAGTCCTGGGGAGAATATCACAGTGCTTCTAATTGCTAGGAAATGTCGTGCAAGGCTGTTCCCCCTCTTGGAAGCCAGCGCACACGCGTGTCCCTGTGTGCATCCTTCTCCTCTCTGCAGCCCCCGCTTGCTGAGGAGCCTGAACCAGACCCACAGGACACACTGCAGCACGGAGCTAACGCGGAAGCTAACAGCACAGCCAGCCCAGCCCAGCACTTTGAAATGTAACGTTGCGCTGATGGCTGAGTCATCACACCATGCTGAACCCACGGGCTGGACTGCACCTCCTCTCACTCTCAGAGAGACTGTCACGCACCCACCCATGGTGGCAGTTATCAGAGGCATTGTGGTGGGGCCCTCGGGCGGACGCAGCCCAGCTGAGCCGCGGCCTCCCGGCCTCGGCCTGCTGCCCCGCAGCCCGCAGCTGCAGGAAGGGCTCCCTGTCGCCGCAGGCAGCTCCGCTCCGGCCCCAGGCGCTCAGGCCCGACCACCTCCCTGGACTCTTCCCTACTCCCTTCCTTCTCCAGGTCTTTCCTAGGGTTTGGGTTCCTGTTTTCATCCCTGCTGTAACAGGCACCCCTTGCCAAAGGGCAACTTAAACAAGTTTGTGGGTTTTTTCCCTAAAACTTCAGAGATGTGTGCACCCCATTTTGGAGATGGTTGTTCTAACCAGCTTCCATGAGGAGCGCCTGTTTCAACCACTTCTGCGAAGTTCAGACAATCCAAAGGGCGAGCATCTTCTGTGAGCCCTGCTCGTGGTGCTGAGGACTGAATGACGAACAAGTCAGACCCGGCGCTGGCCCTCGGGTGCTCATGGGCTGGGGGAACCATAGGAAATGTCCTCATCGGCAGAATGCTGGACATTTGGCCGGACACGTAGCCCTCCGGGAGGCAGAGCAGCGCTGTGGGAGCGCACCTGAACCTGGCATGCGCTATGAGTAGAGGTCAAGAGTTGAAAAATTGTGACCAATTGATTTGCCAAAAATTTGTCTTTCCACGTAGCCATCCAAAAAGCACATCAGTGAAAAGGAGAGCGCCGGCTCACTGAACCAGAGGATTAAAGCCCAGAAAAGAATATAGAAAAGGCACAGGTAACATGTCTTGACCTCTGAATAATTAATTTGGAATTACCCTAAATCCAAAAGCCAAAACCTTGGCATCCCATTCCTAGCCTGTCAGCCAAAATCCCCAAGAAGCAGGAAACAAAGTGTTAGAACTTCTTGAACAAGTTTTGAGTTTTTGCTGTCGTTTTCATGTAAAAGAATCCAGAAGCAGGAAATTCAGAGCTGGCCTGGTGTATCCACCGACTTGTCATAAAGCCCGTGTCATCCCAGTTTACCACTCTGCCACCTCCTGCCCTGGCCTCGCGTCCAGGACGGAGCTAGGGCCCGGGCAGCTGGGAGGACTGGGGGAGGGGAGGCTGGCCCGGCCCTGCCTCTGTCGGGTGGCCTCCTGCTCTCACACGGACACGTCAGCTTCACCTCATTGGGCCGGACTCGGGGCAAGGCCAACTGAGGAAGGCGGGGGAATGTAGAATTTTGTCCGACTGGCAGTGTGTTCGGATGACGTAGAGATTTTGTCATTAAATAATGAGGGAGGCGGGGAGACAGATATTGGAAAGCAGTAAGCAGCACCTGCTTGATGTAAGCTTTTAATTTTGGCAACAAAGGGAATTGAGCACAGGTCTCTCCACGGCTCCTCCCTGCACCCCACGCCCTCCACGTGGGGCCACCAGCATCGTGCCCCTGTGTTCTGACATCTGTTCTTGTTGTTCTGCCAGCCTAAGTATTGTCCCTTTGTAGGTAATATGTCTTGTCTTGTCTTTTCTTTTTAAATCTCTGGGTGTTTTCAAACTTTCCTCATTGTCTTTGATATGGCACAGTTTTGCCATTATTTGTTTAATCTAGGGTCTGCTTTTATCACCCTGCCTGGAACTTGCTGTACTTTCTTAACCTGAAGAGTAAAGTACCTCCTCTATCCTGGAACATGCCAGGCCATTGTCTCCAAACTTGGCCTCTCTTTCATTCTTGTTAGTTTCGCCATCTGTAACTCCTCTTGGGTGCGTGTTGGACCTTCGCATTCTGTCATCCATAGCTTAGTTGCTGTTTCCTGTTTTCTTTCTCTTTAGTTCTCAACGCTGCATTCCGGCTTGTTTCTTCAGCCGTCTTTCAATTCATTACTTCTCTCTACAGCTGTCTAATCTATACTTTGAAGTCCTAGTTATAAGGCAATTACATTTTTTCTATACATTTCATTGGGCTCTTTCTCAGAGTATTTAGTTCTTTCAGGAAGATTTCGACTCTTCCTTATACCTTTAAATATTTAACATACTAAAAAGTTATATTTTAAACAAAGTTATACAAGTCCATAATTTAAGGAATTTAAAGCTCATCATTTATTAAAGGGCCGATCGTTACTTAAGGCTTTTAAGGAAAAACAGCCAGCCTTCGTCCCTGCCTTCCATCCCTCTTCTCCAGAGGCATCCCTTCAGCTTTTTTACTTAAATAATTCGGAATTAACCTAAAAAAAGTCTACTTCTTGCCTTTTAAGAGTTAGGCATTATTTATTAATTTCCCAGTATGAAAAATGAGAATTTTGCTCCTTTTTGCACAGTTCTGCCCCCGCCCCCACTGCAAACAGGCACCTTCCTGCCTGTCCTTGCCCCTTCCCTTCCCGTGGAAATACAGGTGGGCAACAGCAGGCTCACAGTTGTTTGTAGGGAAACTAATACAATGATTAATCATAATAATAATACAGGAATAAACTCCGTGCTCGCAGACTTGCAACCACCGACCTGCTCTTGCCCACCCTGCATGTTGCATCCTGGTGAACGCGGTGTTCGGTGCTTGTGTTCTTGGGCTCTGTGAATGGACTCAGAGCCAAACCATGAAGTGCACTGTGGCCAGCCCTGGTCTGTGGGAGGAACCGTCAGGAGCTGTTTTTCGGTCACCCTGGAGAGACTCGTTGGTGACAAATGACCCCTCTGCAGAGGAGGAAGCACAGGTCCGCAGCTGGGCGGCAGCCAGACTGCTCCTCAGGCTGAGGGGGGCACGGGGGGGGGTCCCACCTTCTTCCAAAAGGCAGCGAGGCGCGCTCCCGCTCCCGGGGCTCTGGTGCGCGTGTGCAAGGGGCATCATTTCTCAAATTCAACAGCTTAGAGTGAGAAGGAGAGTGTGGCGCAGGTGCCTTGAGGGACCCGTGCTTAATGGAGTGGAGCCATGAAATGATAGATCACCACTTTCTGGAAGTTTGTTTTTAAAGTTGCCACCTGACGGGTTATAGTGGAGACTGTGAGGAGTGGTACACACACACACACACACACACGCACGCACGCATGTTTTAAAGAACAGCAGCAGACGTGGGAGGAAGCACCTGCCTGCTGGGACTTTGTTCGCCACAGGCCTCGGGTTTTACACGGTACTTCCTGCATGAAACCTGCTGGGCAGCGCAGGTGGCACCGTCCTCGGCTGTCCCCATGCTGAGGACCAGCCAGAGCCGCTGGCCAACAGAAAGCCAGGAGTGACCCTGTGGAAACAGGTGGCCGTTCTGCAGCTGGGGAGGTGGTCTTGTCTGGGCTCTGCTCCGCTCCGGCTGTGCGGCCTCAGACAGGGCACTCACGCATCCTCTCACAACCAAGCTTAGTTTGGCCATCTGTACAGTGACCCGTTCAGGCAGGATGACCCTAAGGATCGAGAGAAATGATAGTGTGGGAAGAAAGGTGTGGAGAGTTTGTAGGGCGGCCCTGGACTGCACAGGCAACGCTTACCAGGGGGAACAGAGAGAAGCAGCTAGAACGACACACCCGCTTGGCCCTGGAACAAAGGAGAGTAAACCTCTGTTGCTGACATGGGAACACCATCATCAGCTGTCCCAAACGGGTTCCCCTCTGGGAACATCGATGTTTCCGGAGCAGGACGGGGACTGTTGGGGGACCTGGGAGTGTCCCAGCCTGGTGCTCCCAGCTGAGTGTGCCCTGACGTGTTGAGACAGGACATCACCGACAGTCTGGATGACCCGGGCCCGGGCCTCTGCCTTCTGCCCCCAGCAGCCCTGTGGCCACCCTGCGCCTGGCCCTGCCGGTTACCATGGGGTATGAAATCCTTTCACCTCCCTGGTGAGGCCACAGACGCTGCTGCGCACAGAGACTGGGCTCATGCCTCAGGGGCCCAAGACGACCCCAGGCGGTGGGCCAGCAACGGGCTGGGCGCCGGGCAGGGGATCCCCGCGACCCGGATAGTCACTGACGTAACTAAGTGGGGCATGGCTCCAGCTGGTGGCTTTGTGGCAACCTTTCCACGCATAGGCTGTGCCCATTTGGCGCCCGGGCTCCCCACGTCCCACCTGCAGGCCCAGGGGCACCGTTTTTCCACGAAAGGGTGAACAGGAACAGACTGATGACAGCCAAGTGATGGCAGCAACGCGTGTGCGTGGGTGCGGGAAGCGTCCCTGCCACCGCCACGCTGGCCTGGGCCTCAGGCCACTCTGTGCCCACTGGCTCCTGGCGGAATTTGAGACGCCTCACGGTCTGCAGCAGTCCCCGGCTCTGTGCTTCCTTGGTCCCCAGCAGCTGGCAGTGAGCACTTTGCATGTGAAAAGAGCGGAAATAAATACAACACACAGTTGGGGACGGGGAGGGGCCGCGGCCTGCAGAGATGGGTCACCCAGAACAGCTGAGGGAGCCAGTGCTCTGGGTACCTGCACGGCCTGCTGCACAGAGACTCCCAGGGGGCTCACCCATCTTTGAAGAGAGAAAACAAATAAGCGACGCTTATTAAATGTGACTGAATTTTTCTTTGGGCTCAGGAGGCATGCCAGGCTCCAGTGGAAACTGAGCACCAGCGTTCGCAATGCCAAATTTAGCTGTAAGAGAAGGCTGCAAATAAACCTTCCAGCTATTTAGGTTTCAATGGCCAATAAGGGGGTTTCTAATCCTTTATTTCAGCATTTCCTTTTCTTCTGAGATCCGCTCTCCCCTCGCAGGGCCTTGGCACAGGCATGCAGGCTGGGCCCCGGTCTGGCGGGTGCTATGAGGGGGGCGTCCAGGCCCTTTGGGGGCCCCCCAACCCGTGCAGGCGGCATTTTATCTGTTAAGAGGAAGACTCCTAAGGCGTTTCACAGACACATGGGACCTGAGTTCCAAGGGCCTTCAGAGTCACGGGGACCCTGTTATAAAAAGTCCTCATAATTAAAATCAAAGTCTGGCAAAGCAGATATGCAAAATAAATCTTATTTACATATATTCAACCACAACATAGGCAGAGTATCTACCATGTGCCAGGCCCTGGGGACATGGCTGGGTCATTACCAGCACGGGACAGATTCCTGGGGGCAGACAAGCCAGGCCAGGAGGTGCACAGTGACCTTCAAGAAGGCAGAGCCCGGGCCCGCTGTCTCCCCAGCGTCTCCCCAGCGTCTCCCCAGCGTCTCCCCAGTGGTGAGAGACCACGCTGTTCGAGGACGGACTGGGGCAGGTGCTGACTTGAGTGAGCGCGATCAACCTCAGACACGCAGCTGAGTGAAGGGAGCCAGACACTAGATGGTGCCTACTGCATGCCCGTACTTATGAGAGGCTGGAATAGGCAAAATTAATCTATAAAGATAGAGATCAGATGAGTAACGGCGCAGTCCAGGGGGCGACGGATTGGGAAAGGTCATCGAGGAACCTTTTGGGGTGATGGAAACACACTCTATATTGGTGTGGTAGTCATACAGGTGTGAGGTGGTGGTCACACACGAATGTAGCCACTTAGAATCAGTAAGGGTGTTTTGATTCTTAAAGATTTAGAGCGTCTTTGGAGTAGTGAAAGGCAGAGGGCACCCCTCTGCCCTCTGCCTTTCACACCGTTTCCTTTACTGTTCTTTTGCTGCATTATTACTCCGATCCGGGAGCCTGTCCCTCTCTGCTCCCCTCTGCTGGCTGTGGGTCAGTGTCCCTCACGGGAGTTTCCTAAAGACCAGAGCTGGGAGGATGGGTGGAAAAGAACTCTCCCTGGGCCCACCGCGCCAGCGCCAGGTCCCAGACTCACAGCTGCGCCCTGCAGACAGAGGGCCAGGCCTGCAGGCTCCGCTGGCCGCGGGGCCCCGCCTCCTGCTTTCAAAGCCCGGCCCGCAGGTTCCAAGAAGAGCCCTGGTACAATATCCTCTTAACTTCCCCCCCTCCAAATATGAAGGAGGACTTTGGGTGATTTCCCCCCCTCGAAGCCCCTCGTTGTTTGTTTCCTGACCTTTTGAAACCTGTTTTATGGTAATAAAGAAGGGACTCCTTCTTTAATTCAAAGCAGGCCCCAAGCTCTGACCTTAACGCACGACCTGTTTTGGTCCAATGATCCTTCTGCAGAATCTAAATCTGAAAATATTCTGGCTTCCAATCTCAAGTTAAAAAACATAAACATTGCTATTAATGTCTCTCGGAGTTTATTTTTCCGGCAATAAAAACTTTCTGCAATAAACTGGCTTTCATTCTCTGTGAACACTCTTTAAACTCTCCAAGCCTGAGAGGCTGGAAAGGGACAGACAAGGCTGTAAAAGCCCAGCGGGGCAGTTCCCGCTGGTGCGGCTGCTGCTCGAGGGAGACGAGAGGGGGTGCGTTTGAAAAGCAAACTCTCGTTTACATCATCTGATTACGCCCCGCAAGAATAAAAACAAGCTCGAAGAAGGGGAGAGGTTTTCGGACTCCACTTTAATTCCAGGCCATTAAGAGCAGCAATGCATTTACCCTTCGATAGTAATAAATAAAGTTCCAGGGAAATGGAAAAGTCTCTTCATCTCTCCCGAGACGGCGAGCCCCAGCCTCCGTCCTGTGTCCCAGTGACCACCCAGGCAGTTTAATTGCCATCTTGCCTTCTTTGGTTCTTTTTTTCCCCTAAAGTAAAATTTGGGGAATTAAATCTTTGAGAACAAAAGTGTTCAATCACAGTAACACCATTGTGTATTAACTTTTTTTCTCTCCTTGAAGTTTATAAACCTCAACATTCTTGCTCTGAGCAAGAGCCTAATTTTTAAAATGAGTTAAATTACTCAGGGTAAGAAGACTATCAGATTGACCTTTTCGGGGCCCTTGCCACCCAGGAGGAGTCTGAATCAGGACTCCTGACCCCTTCGGGCTCTGAGGCACTTTCCAAGGCGGGGTCCCCACTCCAGCCGCGCGGTGCTGGCGCCTGCCCAGAGCTTTCTGGTAACGGCGGGGAAGCAGAGTAGGACCTGGCGACCGTGCTGGGAACGGGCGCCCTCGCCTCCGACCCTTATCCCTCATCTGGAGATTGAACAGCTGATTACAACTGTCCTGTATATTTATTTACTACTCTATGTGAGGAGCACCCTCTCCTCTGCCACCGGCTGTCCCTTCTGCAACAGCAGGGCGCACTGCCAGCGGGTTCTTCCCGAGGGAGCTCACCTCTTTCCTCCTTTTCCACTGCTGTCTCCAGCCTCCAAGGGACACCTGGGCCAAAACTCACAGCTCTCTCTCGTAGGGTTTCCTGCTCTTGCTCCTAAATGTCTTCTTTCACCACAGGAATGTTCCCTGCAACTTCTGAGGCTTGGGGTGTGCACCCAGTCAGCCACCAGGAGATCTGGGTGCTGTCAAAGGCCAAGTTTCTCCTGGTGACCGTGGGTCTAGTTGGGGAAAAACTGCCTCCTAGTGGTTTGTCTGGAAATTACTAGAGCATTTCCTGTTGTCACAATGACGGGGGCGTGGTGCATGGACTGAGGTGGCTGTTGGCACTGAATGGGCAGGGAGAGGGCTGTCACACGTTCTGTATCGTACACAGTTCTTCACAAAAATGAACTGTCATACGTCTCCAATTTTTTGAATGTCTCATTAGATAACCGTGGAGGTGAAAGCATCTCTATAATTAGTTGAACCTAGAACCTCACTCTCTTATGTGTACATTCAATGTATCTTGTGCGTGGTTTTATTATAGTAGGGACTTGGGCTGCAATTGCTATGAAAACCAAGGGAAGAGTATACATTGTTTTCTTTAGAACTGTATCAAACGCTGCTCCCCGTGAGCTCATTGCCAATGGCAACGCGTTGTTTGTGGTCTGAGTTGCCAATTCAGTGCACCTGACACCTGAATCAGTTGCATTTGTCACGGTTGCTTTCATGCCACCATCTGGCTCCCTTATTGTGAGTTCTGTTGTGGTCTTGCATGAGCACCCACATATGGAAATACACAGTATTTTACTACTAATTACTTTCCTTGTATTTCTCATTTATATTTCAATTAGGGCACCTACTTTGAAATTATGTGTAAGTGGATTATACTATCTATCATTTTCACTGCAGGGTTGCAGAGGGGGTGTTAGAAATGGTTTGTTAGCGAAAAGGCTGGGCACTGGAGGTGAAAGGTCGAGGGCCAGCGCTGAAGGCCTGGCGGTGCGATGCCTTTGTTCCCTGGAGCAGCTGTCAGGGCTCACCCAGCGCACGCTGCCTGATCGCCCCCTGGGGGCGGGGTGGGGGGCGGTTCTGGGCTCAGGGGTTCACTGCCTAGGCCTTCAGGGCTTTTCTGATGGGTCCAGGTGCTGGTGTGCTCATGCATAAAAGAAAGACAGACCTATTCCCCCCAAATTAGAAGATGTGGGCCCTTGGGTCTGGCAAAAAAGACAAGGGTCGGGGAGGGGAAAGCTGGGCACAGGAGGCGGGCCAGGGCTGCAGCCGGCTCTCGGCTGTGACCTCCTTCACAAGCTCCCCTGTGACACCTCCAGCTGCCTCTTCGCTCTTTTCCTCAGGGGTTCTTTTTCTTTCTTTCTTTCTTTCTTTTTTAAAATAAATTTCTCTTTTTTAAATCCTCACCCAAGGATACATTTATTGATTTTAGGGCAGGGGAGTGAGAGAGAGAAACATCAATGTAAAAGAGAAACATCGACTGGCTGCTTCCCATATGTACCCTGGCCAGGGTTTGAACCCACAACATAGGTACGTGCCCTGACTGGGAATTGAACCTGCAAACTTTGTGTACAGGACGATGCTCCAACCAGCAGAGCCACCTGGCCAGGCATCAGCAGCTATTTCTTAACTTTAGTTACTTTCTATTTTAAAATGCTTATCTCATACTTTTAAGCTATCTCCTTTTATAATACTCAATTGTGAAATTCATTTTGTTTTCTTTATTCCTTTCTTTTCTATTTATCATAAGTTTCATATCTGAAATTTAAATTCTAGTCTCCTGATTTCTTTCCTCCTGTCTCCTGTAGCTGTCAGCTTTTAAAACCTCATCTGTTTTATTGATTCCCTTCTCTTCTTACTCCTGTTTTACTTCCATTTTGGGACTTTATGTCTGCTCTATAATTCTTCAAGAAAAAAAAGTTACCCATTTTTATTCTTTTCTCTTTCCAAATAAGCTAGATGATCTGCGGAGCCAGGGGAAGGATGAAGGACCGGCCGCGTGGCCCAGCTCTGTGGCCGGCGGGCGGCGGGGTGCCAGGGCCCCCGGAGGCGTTTCCCGGGCTCCTGGGTGGGTGTGAAGTGGGGCACGGTGTCCGGGAGGGCCCTGACCTCCAGCTCCAGCCCTGTTTCTCCTTTGGGGCACAGGAGGGGGTCAGGGGGGTCTTCCACTGTAGCCCCCCAAACCCTTGCTTTCCCCAGAAACCCAGGAAATGCCCACCCTAGCTGGCTTCCCTTCCTCCACACCCCCGTCCCCGCCCCCCGCGTGCCTTCCCCTGCGCGCAGACCCCAGGGAAGCCTTCTGTGACCAGCAGGCATTGGATCCCTATGGCCAATACACAGTCTTGTCTATATTAATTACATTTGGGTTTTGCCTCCTTTGCTCTTTCTTTTAAAACAACAGCCTTTAGCATCCATGTAGGAGGCCAGGCAAAGATGGTCCCTGGACCTCCAGCCAGGGTCCTGGGCGCTGTAGCTGGGCTGGGGCCTGAGAGGCCCTTCAGAGCAGGAATGAGCTCCACTCACTAGCCGGGCCCAGCTGCAGTGCCACACACCAGGAGCTGATCCCAGCCCAGCGCGAGGTTCCGCCTGCCCCTGCTCCAATTCCGCTCCCTGCTCTACCTCCGGTCCCTGCCTTTCCATCAGTATCCGGCTCTGAGCAGCCCTCACCGCCGAGACCGCCTCTCACTGAGCTAACGACTGTTTTCTGTGGCTGGATTAATTCCCAGGCAGCAGGACAGAAGGCACAAAAGGAGCACTTGCCACTTTGCAGTACCTCACCGGCCTGGCTGCTGACTCTAGCCCACCTCTGGGCCTTCAATGTGCTGTTAGGAATAGACCTTTAAACAACCCCTTCCAACCGAACAGCCTGGCTAAGGCGCGCACACGCGACATGCCAGCATCGGCAGGCAGACTGACAGCTCAGAAATATGCAAGCAAGTGTGCCAGTAGGCGGGCGGCCCGTCACTGCCCAGTGGGGACATCTCGAGCCAGGCTCCGTCGCTGAGGGTGCAGTCCTGCAGTGCTCTGTTGCGGGGGGCAGGGATGGGGGTCACGAGCGAAGCCTGCTGTGTCAAGGCCTGTGGCCACCGAGGGAGCAGCAGCGACCTCCCTGTGGACAAGGACCCTCCCAGTGTCGGTGGCCGTGGCCTCGAGGGCAGACTGGTGGGGTCACCACCCTGGGCCCAGGCCTCCAGTGCCCACGGAGTCTTGGGTTAAGGCCCTGTAACGATGCCTCCGGGGCCCCCCTTCAGGAGCGCACCGCCCCTCCCCGCGCACCTTAGTGAGCAGCGTTCGGGAAATTGCGCAGTGATGAGGCGGGTGCCTAAATGAGTCCTGGAGGAGATGGTACGTTTTTTTAAGCCACTTAATTGAATCTGTGGCAGTAAATCTTTTAGTCTTCTCTAAGCATTTAGAATCTCCATTTACACCATGGATTTTTGCGCTCAGCCCCCGGTGAAAATGAGCATTTGTGCCGAAAAGCTTTTAATCAACTGTTCTCAAAACGTCAGCCCCCCTTATCTCCGAAGCCCACTGAAATCTTGGTGCCCAGGGTTGAAAAATACGTTGTGTGTGTGTTGTTTCTCCCGTTCAGGCCTAACGTTTTCTAGCGTGATTTTATCAGAGTCGTTTTTGATGTTCACTCTCTCTCTTGATCTCCTTAGATTTCTTTTTAAGGTGAGCTTGCCGTTTCAGTCCGACGTGGCTGATCTGCTGGGATTCTCCACGGCCGTTGCCTCCCGGGTGGAGGCAGGCTTGGGCGCGAAGCCCGGGCCATGGTGTCTGTTGGAGCACACAGAAGGTCAATTGCCCGGCCTGTAATTAAATCAGTAATTTTTCTTGAATGTTGTTTGTGGAACTCTGAATAAATGAAGCCGCAAGCCTGTCCTCATTTTCTGAGGAGTTTGGGTTTGCGTGTCCTTGCTTCATTCTTTTTCTACAGGCTGGCCGTGGCAAAGCCAATTTCTAAAAAAAATCCTTAGTGGACAAAAAGAGAACTTCAGGGATTCTAATGGCAAGTGTTTTATTTTTAGTCATGGTTTAGGAAAAGGTGCTTTTTAATACTTCTGTGGAAGGACCACCGGCCTGGTCTCCCTCCCTCAGGCCAGGACAGGTGCCTGGCGCCCTCAGGACATTGCTGTCATTCCGGTGGCCACTAGGGGGCAGAAAACCCCCCATCTGGTGATTTGTTAATCAGCACCCCTGCTGCCCTGCCCCCTTGAACGGGGCATCGGCGTTCTCCTATTGATTTCTCCCTGGCTCTCTGATTTCCAATGAGCCTAATCAGCTGTGCAGCTCTCAGTCCTTGCCCCTTGATTTGTCAGGAGGATGAGTTATCTGGGCAGACGCTCCCTGTGATTTGTAGGTTGCAGGACTCGGCGGTACTGCTGTGACCTTTTCAATATTCTGTTATTAGGTGGCCTGGCCATTTCAACTTCCTCCCGAACAAAGTGTCTTCCACGTGTGCGGAGGAGGGAGACGGACCAGTTCATCAGAACACCCAGTGCTCAAAAGGTCGCGCCAGGGCCGTGGGCATTAACATTTACTGGCTGCATGGGCATCGTGCGGCCTGCAGAGCTCGCGACCTGCAGGTGTGGGGGGCGCCCGACGGAGGGATGAGGCTTTGCCCTCAGATCCTCTCCTACCGCCTCAGACAGGGGCCTTTCCGCCCCGCCGCCCCCGCCTCCACAGGCAACCGAGGCTCCCTCCGTGGTCCGCAGGCCTGTCCGCCTGGGCTCCCAGCTCCCTCCCTGACCTCACCGCCCAGCGCCCTTCACGTCACTTCCGATGCCCCAGCCACGGTGACCCCTTGCCCTTGTGGGTCCTGAGCTCCTTCCAGTCCCAGGGCCTTTGCAAATGCCGAGCTTTGGTGTGGCTCGCCCTTTCTCCAGAGTTTTGCTGCCTCCTTCCCAACAGTCAGCTCGCAGCTCAAAAGCCATCTCCTCCCAGACGCCTTCCCTAGGTGCCCTGGCCAGTGAGGCCCCTGCTGAGACATCGTCCTGTTTACATTCCCTTTTCCACACTTGCCTGTTCATGTGCTTTTTCTCTCTCAATCTATACAAATACAAACAGCTCAAGGGCAAGATGCCGTCTGTCACGGTCCCCACTGTATACCCAGGGCCTGGCACGGTCACAGGTACACAGTGGGTCTGCCATAAACGTTCTGGGCTGAATGCACCCCCCTCCCCAATTCATATGTTCAAATCCTAACCCCAATGTGATAGTATTGAAGGAGGGGCGCTTGGGACATAATTAGGTCATGAGAGATTAATGACCTTACAGAAAACACGAGTACTTGCTTCGTCTCTGTTCTCGGTATGTGAGGATGTGACAAGAAGATGGCCCTGAAGAAACTAGGAAGGGGGCCCTTGCCAGGGGACCGCTGGCACCTCGACCCTGGACTGCCCAGCCTCTAGGACCATAAGAAATAAACGTCCGTTGCTTGAGCCGCCTGACCCCTAGCAATCTGTTACGGTAGATGAACTGAAGTCATGTTTGTGAAAACAGCCCCGCCATACAGGCACCACACTCGTCACTGACACTTCCTCTGCTTCCTCGTGCCCTTTGCTCGCCCCTCTTGAGAGGACCAGAGCGCCCGCTCCAGCGGCACAAAGGCCAGGTAGACCCAGCGCCCGGGATTCTAACTCATTCAAATGGGATTCAGTTACTTGTTCAGAGTCTCAACAAGCGATGAATCAAAAGTAGAAGTTTCTTCTGCTGCAACATCCTTTACAGCGATGAAACCATTTCCAAGATCTAAGTTTTAAACTTAGGCCTACTTCAAGGACTCGCCTCAGCTTGAAAAGCCCCCCCCCAAAAAAAACCCCCAATCCCACAGATTCTCTTTGCTGAATTTTTGGGTACAAGGCGTTCTAATGCTGTTCAGCAATACACTTAAACTTGGATTTGTACTGCAGTGTTGAGGCCAAACGATATCAGGATGAGAGGGCCCCACTCTGGTGACTGAACGCCCTCCCCTTGAAGGCCTGTTGTTAGCTTTTGGGGGGGGGCGGGCTCAGGGGGAGAACGGCCATCCTTCTTTCCCAGAAGAGCCCATCTCCGGGCTGGGGAGGCGTGAGCAGACCCGGCTGCGTGCCTGCTTACGGCGTTAAGGGAGGAGTGGACGTCGCCGACACCCTCAGTCAGGAGCTGTACAGCGAGTGAAGACTCAGGTCGGCCAGCGATGCCACCCCAAAACCTGAGATGTGTGTCTATGTGCCCACCGAGGGGGGTGACGCTGTTTTTAGCACGACCTAAAAATGCAAGGGGACGGAAGGGCTCTCCCCGAAGCGGCCCAGGCTGCCTCCCTTCAGTCCTCAGGTAAACAAAGCAACAGCCACTTACAGCATTTTGTTCTTGGAAGTGTTTTAGGAATCCAATCAAAGCATCCCTGAAGGTGTCTGTTGCTTTAATTCCATTCCAATCAGACCCTGGGTTTTAGGCTCATGATGTGAAGAGGCTTCGCCGCCACGCGGTGTGACATTTTTCTGTGAGCGCGTCTGCGCCAGATTTTGGTCTCCAGCAAGTGGAGCCAAGTGAACAGCTGCGGCCGAGCAAGGCTCGCACTCCTGGCTCTCCCTCCCGGCTCTCCCTCACCTGGACGGGGAAAGGCGTTAGGAAATGCAAGGAGGCAGTTTCCCTCCATTCGGGCGCTCCTGCAGTTGGCCAGGCCAGGAGTTTGGAATCAAAGATCAGGGGAGCAGGAAAGAAAACTAGAGCTAATGGTTTTCACGCGTCTGCCAGCCATGACCCGTGGGAGGAAACCAATCATTTCCACAGGAGACATGGGACGTACCTGAAGAGAAACCTAACAAAATTTCACACTGCCTTTCACTGGTTGGCTGGAAGTTTGTTCCCCAAATGCCATTGTTGACAAAGCAGGCCCAACAGGTGGAATCAAGGCTCAAGCCTGGGACCTGCAAGGAACCAGGAGGCTGTCTTGTCTGACCCCATCACTGGGCAGAGGGAAACTGCAGTAAAGGGCTAATCTTACCCAAGGAGACTCTGGCCTTTGTGCCCTGGCTCGTGGGAAGTGATCTCTGTGGCCCCGGAATGTCCTGCCTGGCAAGAGTCTTTGCTGACCTGCGTGCTTTGGGCCACGTTCGGTAGTCGATAACCATGCCATTTATGGTGACAGCCATGAGCCATGGGCTACCAGCTCAGCCTCTGAAAGGGCTGGAGACTAAGGTCAGCCTTGGGGCTGCTGGGCAGTCGGCCTTGTCTGCGCGATGGAGCCGCAGTGACGCCTTGGCCTCAGGGCCTCGGGCAAGCTGCCCGGGTGGGCGGTCTTCCACGTGTGCCATGGCCGGTCAGGGCAGGGGAGGCAGGGGCAGAGCACTGAGCTGCACTGGGCGAGGCTGATCGGCCGCTCTGCCCTTGGCGCCCTCCTGGACCCTGCCCCATGGGCCTCTTCCCTGCACCCTTTTGCTGTAATAAACAGTAACCCTGAGCATACTGGCTGTTCTCGGCTTTGTGAGCCCCGTAGCAAATGATCAAGCCTAGGGTGGCGTAAACTTGCACTTGGTTTCAGAAATCAGGGAGGCCTTGGGGATTCACTAACGCTGTAGAGACGAGGTCCAGAGAGCAGGAGAGAGAGCAAGGAGAGAAGTTGGGCCCAGAGCAGGGCCTGTGTGGGGCTCCTGAAATCTGGCCCCGTGGGCGCCTGTGCCCTTGGCTTGCTGCCTGATCCCCTGGACCCTCCAAGCCAAACTCCACTAGGTCCTTTGCATCTGCCCCAACTGTGGACACACTGTTGGCTTGTCATCAGGCCCATTCGGATCATTTTATTTCACTGAGCGAAGATGAACTGGCAGGTCGGGGTTTTTCCTGGGCCAAATGGCTTTTTCTGTAAAGTGGGATTTTCCAGCAGACGGTGAGTGAGTTTTTCCGACAGCGGGAAAAGCCAATGTGGAGCCAAGTGTAGGTGACACCCCAATAAATGGAGGAGCTGCGGGCGCTGCTTTCCAGGCTGACTCGGCCCCACAGGGACTGGGCGGGCGCACCTGCACGAGGCCTGCTGAATGCCACCAGCCTCCAAGCGACCCAAGTTTGCCCTTTTCTTGTTAATGTTAATCTCTTTATATCTCGCAAAGCTCAGTGCCCATCTGGCATTTGAAAGTTGGCTGGAGAGAATCATGCCTCTTAATAAAACAGAAGCCGATCATGCAAGTTGTTGCATTTGGCAACTGGTGTCTTGCTAATACGCAGCAAACGCTGTCCCTCTGTCGGTCACCTCCCTGGGGCTCGTCACTCCTGTGGCTCCTCAGCAGGACCCGGGCTGAGACCCACACTGAGGTGCGTAATGCCACTCACAGAAGACTCACAGAATGTCACGGTGGGCAGGGGACAGAGAGAACAGTCCGGCCAACCCCTCCTTGAACAGAAGGAGAGAGTGAGGCCACCTGCAGGGGACGGTGGGGAACCAGGTTCGTTCCCAGTCATGACCCCAGGAGGCTGGACCACCAGGCCCCGCCCGGTGCGCAGTGCCCAGCACCCAGCCCAGCGCAGCCCCTCCGGCCGCCCTGGTGCCTGCTTGCTTATTCTGCACGGAAATGCAGCTCAGGCAGGCCTTGTTCCGACGGGTGTGTGCCTCCTGCACAGACACCTTAGAGACACCAAATACCACCTCAGCCTGAAACGGCACCACTCACTGGCATCTGTATTGTCTGATTTCCTGGGTGGGCTCCTAGCCCCTGGTTGCCTGGCAGCAGCAGGGCTTTAGTGAGCCCATCCCCTCCCCCCCCGTGCCCCAAACCTGCGGAGAGCCTCCGAGCTGAGGGCGGGACCCCGCGACAGGAGGCTCTGACAGAGCTGGTCAGTGCCGCGTCTCTCCCCACGCGGCAGCGGGCCTGGCCGGTCAGTCTCCTTTGATGAGGCTGGTCCTGTGCCTCTGCCTCTCTGACCCCAGACTACATTGCTGGGTTCCGATCCCACCTCCTCCAGGAAGCTTCCCCGGTGCCTCCCCACGGGCCCCGTGCTCGCCACCCCCTCTCCTCCAAACTCCTGCTGCTGCGTGTGATGAGAGCCCACAGTCCCCCGCGCCCCCGCCCCGCCCCAGCGAGCGCCGCCTGAATCGAGCCCTCGGCACTCCCTGCCCTGATGATGACACCAAGCTCTCCACGCAGGGGGAGCGGGCTGCTGCCAAGACGCTTGGCTTGTGGCTGAGAGGATGACAAGGTAACGTGGCCAGCGCAGCTGCAGCTGGCAGGCAGGGCAGCGGGCAGCGGGACAGGAGCTGACACTGGCAGTCCCAGCCCTGCCACTTGGCCAGAGACCTGCCGCTTAGCATCTGACCCCCAGGCCAGTCCCACCGGAGTGAAGCACCTGGATCATTGAAGGAGCCTGTCCCCGGGCAGTTTCACATTGTAGAGCAATTAGCCTGGGCCGGAAGGAAGCCTGGAGGAGGGCGCCCGAAGGGAGAGAGGGCCTGCCGCTGCCCTGCAGAGGGACAGGACAGGCCTGCGCCCAGGGCATGCCAGGGCGGTCCCCAGGAGGCTGGCGTACAGGGAGCACCAGGGCTTGGACTGTACAGCTTCCCCAGTGCGAGGTCAGGGAAGGAGAGAGAAAGCCGCGCTGGGGGAGGTAGGAAAGGCTGGGTGGGCACGCCCGGAGGCGGGGGGCCAGCGAGAGGCTCCGCGCCAGAGGAGGTGTGCTGGTGGCTTTTGGAACAGGGAGAGGACAGAATGCCAGAGCCCCAAGGCAGACCCCTCAGGACCCGAGGTGACTGGCTCCACAGAGTGACAGGAGAAATGGGTCCGGGAGGCCCAGGGCTGGCTGGGGTGCTCAGTCCACCTGGGGTAAGGGGCTGGTCTGTCGTAGGTTGATGACTGGGTACAAACTGGGCCCTGGCACAGACGTGGGCTCTGACGTCAGGCCTGTGATGAGGGAGACGTGCTCCTTCCCTTGCCTGGCGCCGGGCCTGGCTCTCGGGTCCTGAGTGGCCGCAGTGTGGGTAAGCTGGGGGCACGGAGGGACAGGGTCACTGTGTCAACTCCGGGGCTCACAGAGAGGTGCCTTGTGGGGCTTACTGAGGCAAGGCCACCTGGGCCGGCCCACACTTCCGGGCTTTCTCGCTGCACTCCCAGCTGGTGGCCGGGCTGGCACGGGATGCGCCTGCCTCTGAGGGCGTTCTCCCACGAGGCTCTCATGGGATTTAAAGTTGGGGCTGGAGTCCCGAAAGCCCCCATGGAGCTGCAGGAGGATGAAGACGTCTTGGAAAGTGTGGGACTCCGGTGGCAGGCTGAGGCCCGTCTGGGGATGAGACGCTGCCGGGGTGTCCCTAAGGCAGGGCTACCACTGGTCTGCACCATGCGAGCCCTCTGGGGGCAGGGGGAGCCTCCCAGACAATGGAAGAGCCACAGAATAACACCGAAAGTGGCAGCTGATTCATGTGCATAAACATCAGCTGGAAGACAAGGACCTGCCGGCTTCCCTTTGTTCTCAGACCCTTTGAAGTGTCCTGGGGAAAAGGCTGTCACGCCATCCCCCATCGCCAGGCGTTGTGACGGGAGCATCATTTCAATAAGCTGATTTGGGCCTGAAAAATCCTGAGATCCAGCAGCGAGGGTTAGCGCAGACACCTGGGCTCCAGGAGGGAGGTCCCTCCAGGCGACACCAGCCTCCCTCCCAGGAGAGGAAGTCCTCCCACCTTCCTGACAGATGCCGCCTCCAGCCTCTGCTGGTCGTTCAGGGGACATGAGGCCTGGCCTCTGTCACACAGACAGCCCAGCTGTCACAAGGCTCACATTTTATGGTAGAAACTGCTTCTTGAGCGGAAGTGAGATTTGTGACACTGACAAGCAGGGCCTCCGAAGCCCGCCTGGGTCGCGCACCCACGGGCCCAACGCGCACCTGCTGTGGCGCCTACGCCTGTCGCATCGAGCTCCTGGGAAGGTGTTCGCCTTCGGACGTGGGTCAGACAAGCCTGCCTGCTGAGCGAGGGGGACCGCCAGGGAAAACTTACAGTGTTGCTGTTCGCTGTCCCACGCGTGGCGATCCCATTCTGCGTGCCCTCTTGGCTTCCCCATCCTGGAGGCCGCCTGCTTGTCAAACCCCTCCAACCAACACGCGGCGCCAAGGACAGAACACAGGACGCAGCTGGGCCCAGCAGTGCTCAGTGAGTGTCCTCTCCCTCCCTCCTCCCCTGCCCCCTCCAGGTCCCTGTGAGGACAGGTCCCCATCGGCCGGGCCTTCCCACAGTCTCTCCTGGGCCCGCAGGAGCCCCCCTCCAGGCTGCCATGGAGGAGCAGCTGGGAGCATAGCAACGAGAGGGAGCGACCCAGAGACTCCGCTTCACTCTGGACCACTCCTGAGCACCACTCAGAGTGGGGACAATAAGGCAGCCGGGATGGAGCCAGGGGTTGCCTTGTTACTGTCACTTACACGGAGCAGACTGGGATGCGCTAGCACAGCCCCCGCTCTAGCCCGCTGGAGGGCCCCAGGAATCTGCGTGTCGGCTGTGGTGTTTCACAGCGGAAGCTGGGCTCCCAGCAGGAGAGCGGGAAGTCGCGCCTCTGACCAGCAGGGCGCCCTCTCTGCTTGTGCCCAGAGGGAGGTGGCTCTGAGCTTCGGGCTCCTGTACCTGTTGCCTCTGGGGCAGGGCTAGGGTGGCTGACCTTCTGGGAAGGGATTCCGGTCGTAGGCAGAGCCCCCACCCCTCTGCACTGTCAGGTCACCCAGGGGCTGTGTGCACCCTAAACCCTGGGCCCTGGAAAGTGATGGGGGTTGGGAGGACTAGCCAGTGGGAACCCCCCTTGAAATGAGCACATCCCGAGGGTGAGCATGTGAAATCCACAGGTGGTAGCGCTGGGCTGGAGGTTGTATATGAGCTGTTGGTGGGATAAGAGGCCCAATGTGTGTGCACATTAGAGGGAGACAGTGTGAGCAAGCAGCTCCTGTGAGCGAGCCCACAGGCACAGGGCAGCCCCCGCCAGTCCCCATGGAGAGGCTGACGCCGCTGAGCGTCTGCGGCTCATGGGGGACAAGCGCAGGCGCCAGGCAGCTTTGCTCAGGCTGGGTGGTCCCTCCACAGGCTGGGCAAGGGTCTGGTCTGGGGTGCCGGCCCCATGGTGAGCAGCAGGCAGACCCTACAACTCCCATCCTCTCTGCCGGTGGGTGCCCTGGTCACACCCTAGGCCACACAGTCCGGGATGGGGTCCCAGTACCCCTCGGCCCCCAGGTGGGGCTCCAAGGAAGGTGTCCCGCACAAGCACCCGAGCCACAGAGTCCCCAGAATCTGAGCATGAAATACTGTCTGGCTCTCCCTACAGCACCGTGCTCTGCTCCGTGGTGGCTTCAATAGAGCCTCAGAGCCAGCCCCCACCCTTCCTGAAGCAGCGGAGGCCTCTCCCCCGGCTCGGCCTCTCCTCCCCCTCCCCCCGTGGTGAGCATACCCAGCAGCACCGACAGAGGACGCCACGCCACATGCCTCTGCTGGACCTGAACCGGAGTCTGGAGGCTCTCGGGCAAGGCAGCCCTCAGCCCACCACTGGGTGGCAGCTTAGAAGGGGCGGTTTCAAAGCTCTGCTCCCCCCACTGCCCCACACTCAGGCTTACTGGTCCTGTCACGGAGGAGTTTATTTAATAACAAAATGCAGTTGTGTAATTTTCTCCTTCTCAGTTGTTATGGAGACCCCTTTATTCACATGTAGGTCCTTTCAGAGGGGGCTCATTTCAGTGGCGCAGCTGAGGGGAGCAGGGCAGGGTCCCCTCAGGACACAGAGACATGTCACCAGAGACAGCTGTCCACGTTGTGCGGATGGGGTGGCCTTTAAGTTTCTCTTCTCCGTAGGAACCGTGACAGCAGCGCCTTCCTGGTCAAACACGGACCCTTCCAGTCGTGCTCTCGGCGGAAAGTTAAATAAAACATCGTCAGACCTACAGTGCAGGCTGGTGACCGTGCGGGTGGCACGGGCCCACGGAGGGAGGGGGCATGTTGGAATCCCGACACCTAGACTTGGAAGGAACCGCGAGGCCATCCAAACCATGAGCCAGCCCTCTCAAAATGAACGGGCTGAATTCCACGAGGGAGCTGGCACACGACCTGGCCAGACGCGCGATTTAGGAATGTTTTCAGGACGCAGACCTGCTGCGCTGTTTCGATTTCACCACCCCTGCGTCCCCTGAAGGAACTCTCAGCCGCCTGCGAAGAACATCTGAGCTCTCCCCACCTGCCCTGCCTGGGCTGCCGGCCCTTCTTCCAAGAAAGGGATGGTTTTACTTATTGTTGAGTGAAGAGATCAGGTTATAAAGTGCTGTTCTGGCGGGTGGGGGGCGGGAAGTGTGTGCACATACATATCTCTAAAGGTATATACCAAAATATTATCCATTGTACTCTCTAAAGGTAAATAAATATTATTTTTCTCTTTTGTACTTTTCTGTATTTCCTAAGTTTTCTGCAAATAATGCAGAATACCTTTGTAATCAGAAGAATGACAGCAATAAAAAGAAAGCAACAGTGGTTACTCTTCAAAGCCCTCAATCAAGGGTTTCCTGCTTTGATTGAAATAGCAAAGCCTCCTGCCAGCTCCCCATCATCAGGAAACAGCTGGGACGTTGGGGAAGGCATGGAAGGAGGCAAACTGGTTAGTAAAAAATGCTGGAGGAGCTTCAAAGCAGGCGTTCCTTTGTGACAAGAACGTACCTTCCTCTATTCTGACTCCTGGTGGGTATGGTTGATCCATTAGCGGCAGCCACCCAAACCTGGCATTCTGTCACGAACAGACTCTAAGGTTAATTTGTTTCTCTCACATGGACACATTTTAGAGTGAGATCAACTCTTGTGAGAAAGGAGTGGAGATAGTAGAAAATGTTACAAGTCTTGGAAGGATCCACAGCCTGGAGAGCAGACACACTGCTTGCATGAACAGACGGAAACAAATGGAGAGATATACTATGTTTGTGGATTAAAAGACACAGTCATGGAAAGGTGCCCATTATCCTGAAAATATGAGCATTTGATACAAAACAGAGGTGTTACTGTAGATCCTTGGAGGAACACGGACCTTTTAATAAATGATGCTGGCACAAGCCGGGATCATTGTGGAAAAAAAAATAAAGCTAGGCCTGCACTTTATACCAGTCACAAAAATTTACTTCCAGGCAGGTTATAAAATAAACGTGAGATTCTATTTCTGGAATGACCCATTGGTTTACACAATACAAATACACAAAACTGCCACCAGGGCGTGTGCGCAAGCATGTGCGCGTGAGCACACGCCTATGCTCACACTTCACAAGCAGATCGCACGATTCACAGATGGGAAGAGCTGGGGACGGCCTCAGTGCGCTCAGGGGGAGGGGCCAGGCTTGCTCTGTGCAATGTCAAAACTCATCATAAAGTTCTGGTAATTAAGACCGAATGGTATTGGTATAGAAATCGATCAATTGAACAGAAGAAAGGGCTCCACCATAGGCCACTGAAAGTACGAGCATTTGCTACTAGACAAAGGAGGTGGTGTTGCTCACTGGGGCAGCAGAGAGGCCATTTAGTGCACGATGCTCGTGCAAGGTGGGACCCACGTGGGAACACACACAAACAAACCAACAAATAAACAAACCAAAAATACCCGGTCTTCACTTTATACCAGTCACAGAAAGTCACTGCTGGGTAGACTGAAAAATAAACTCGGGGTTCCACTTCCGGAAGGGCGGCATGAGGGGCTTTGCAGGCCTGCTTCCCAGGGAAGTGACCGAACTGGCGAAACGATGGAAGGAACCAAGCGCCAATCATTTCAAGTGCCTGGAAAGTCTCCTGAGAGAATGCAACACACAAAGAATCATTTTTCCAAGACAATCTACTAAATCTTAGTAAGAACAGTGAATCTTACTTGAGCAACGGCCTGCTGACTCCCGTCCCCTGCCAGACCGTGTGAGGGAAGGTCCGCTTGGGCGGGAGTGGCCCAGGAGACAGAGCTCCTTCTCCCCAGGCTCCCAGTCACGGTATCTCCCTGGGAGCGCAGGACACCAGCATCCCTCAGCCCCGACTCCCTGGCTCCCTGCTGCACAGGCTAAGTTCCACGTAAGAGCGCTGAGGTATAAAGGAGTAACATTTCTCTGTCTCACTGGAATTTACTATGAATCTGAAATAGATTCTTTTAAGTCAAGATGTATATAACTAGGCCTAAAGTAACTGCTAAGAAAATAACTACAAAAATACAGTAAAATTTAATTAAAGTGCTTAAAATATTACATTAGAAAATAGTCACTTAATGCAGAAAAGCAATAAAGGAGAAATAAACAAAATGACATGAGACATGTAGAAAACAAAGTAAAATGTCAGATGTAAATCCAACTATATCAATAATAATAGCAAATGTGAATGGACTGAGCAATCCAATCAAAAGGCAGAGATTGTCAAACAGTATAAAAATGCCAAAAACCAAACAGATGCTACTTACAGGAAACACGCTTCAGAAGAAAAGACAAAAATAGGTTGAAAGAAAAAGAATAAAAACAGGAACTCTAAGAAAGCCAAGCGACTACACTAATATCAGACAAAATCGACTTTAAAACAAAACAAAAAAAAAAATGCTACAAGAGATAAGAGAGACATTTTGGAATGATAAAAGAATCAGTTCTTCTGAAAGTCTTAGCAATTATAAAACACATGCACCTAACAACAGAGTCCCCAAATCCATAAAGCAAATACTAACAGAATTCAAGGAAGAAAGACAATTCAACAATAACAGTTGAAGGTTTCAATACCCCACTTTTAACAATGAAGAGAACAACTAGACCAAAGATAAACTAGGAAGTAGAAGACTTGGACAACACTATAAATTAATTAGACTTAATAAATCTCTATAAAATGATCTGACAACAGTAGTATACATTTTTTCTCAAGTGTACATGGAATATTCTCTAAGACAGATCATATTCTAGGCCATAAAACAAGGCTTAAAAAATTTAAAGGACAGAAATAACATAAAGTATGTTATCCTACAAAAATGGAATGAAACTAGCTATCACTATCAAAAATGAATATTGGAAAATTTACAGATATGTGGGTATTAAACAACACACTTTTAAATAAACAATGGGTCAGAGAAGAAATCAAAAGGGAAACTAGACAGTACACTGAGAGGGATGAAAATGAAGATGCAACATAAAACTTATGGGATGCAGCTAAAAGAATGCTTAGAGGAAATGAATTTACAGCTATAAATTCCTACATTAAATGAGAACAAGTCTCAAATCTATGACCTAACCTACCATAATATACTAGAATTAGAAGAGCAAAGAAACCAAGAGCAAACAGAAGTAATAGTAAAGATTAGAACAGAAATTAGTGAAATCAAGAATAGAAAAATAGAGAAAATTAATCAATCAAAAGCTGTTTCCTTAAAAAAACCCCAAGAAAGTTGACAAAACTTTTGGCTAGACTGGTAAGGAAAAAAATACAGAAGGCTCAAATAACTAAAAACAGGAAAGAAAAAGGGGATATTACTGACTTTATAGAATAAAAAGGGATTATAAGGTAATAATATGAAACACTGTAAGGTGACACATTAGATAACTGATGAATTAAACAGATTTGTAGAAAACCACAAGCTGACTCAAGAAAAAACAGAAAATCTATAGAAGTAAAAATATTTAATTAATTACTCAAAAATGTCCCTCATAGAAAAATACAGGATCAAATGGATTCACTGCTAAAGTCTACCAAAAAATTAAAAAGAATTAATACCAATTCTTCATAAACTCATCCATTGTAAAGAGAAGGGAAGCCTTCCAAACTCATTCTATGAGGCCAGTAGCCCCTGACACCCAAACTAGACATCACAAGAAAATAAAATCTCTCACCAGTATCTCTTATGATTATGGATACAGTGAAACCCTCAACAAAATACTAACAAACCAAATCCAGCAACATTAAAAGGATAATACACTGTGACCAAATGGGATCTGCCCAAGGCATGCAAGGTTAAGTTTAACATATGAGAATTAATTAATGTAATACACAATATCAACAGAAAAAAAGAAGAAAGCCACACAATCATCTTAATAGTTGAAGAAAAAGCATTTGATAAAATTTAACACTTTCTTTTGATTAAAAAAAAAAACACTCAGCAAAGTAGGAAGAGGAGGGAACTCTTCAACCTGATACAGGACACCTGTGGCTAATAGCACACCTCACGGCAAGAGACCGAACGCTAAGATTGGGAACAAGACAAGATCGTCTGCTTTCACCGCTCTGCCGGAGGTTCTGGTCAGGCAATCAGGCAAGGAAATAAACGATAAGACATCCAGATCAGAAAGAAAGAAGCACAACCATCTAGAGATTATTACACTCATTATTTTTTATAGAGATACTGCTAAATCAGACAATAAAAAACTATTAGAACTAGTAAATGAGTGTGGCAAGTTTGCAGAGCGCAAGATCAATATACAAAAATCAACTGTATCTCTATACATTAGCAATAAGCATTCTGAAAATGAAAATATAAAAACAATTCCATTTACAACAGATTCAAACAGAATAAAATACTTCAGGATAAATTTAACCTAAGAGGTACACAAGTTATACCCCCCGAAAATGACAAAAAACATGTTGAAAGAAATTAAAGACATCCCATGACCATGGATCGGGAACTTCATACTGTTAAGATGGCGATACTTTCCAAACTGCTCTACCCACTGAATGCAATACCCTCAACATCCTGGCTGGCTTCTTTGCAGAAATTACCAGCGGATCCAAAATTTCATACGGACTCAGGATATCCAAAACAACCTTGCAAAAGAACAACAAAGTTGGCGGACTCCCATTTCCTGATTTAGAAACTTACTACAAAGCTAAAGTAATCAAGACAGAGTGGTACCAGCATAAATATAGACACGAAGATAAATGGAATAGAATTGAGAGTCTAAAAATAAACCCTTTACAATTACAGGGAACTGATTTCCAACACGAGTGCCAAGGCAATTCAAAGGAAAAGAACAGTCTTCAGAACAAATGCTGCCGGGACAACCGGATGTGCACACGCGCAGTCTGGCAACAGCCCTCTGTCTCACAACGTATGCGAACATTAACTCAGAATGAAGGCAGGATAATGTAAGCTCTAAGTGTAAACGTTAAACCTGTAAGATTGTTAGGGAAAAAAGGGGTAAACCTTTGGGACCTTGGGTTAGGCAAAGCCTCCTTCAGTCTGACACGAAAAGCATGACTGACAAAAGAAAAAATAGATAAACTGGCCTTCACCGAAACCAAAAACTTCTGTGCTTCACAGGATAACAGAAAAGGTGGAAAAGAACCCGCAGAATGGGAGATAACATTTGCAAAGCATGTGTTTAGTAAGAGACTTGTGTTTAGAATAGATAAAGAACTCTTGCAACTCCATAATAAACAAACTGCCCAACTAAAAACGAGTAAAGGATATGCTTAAACAGTTCTTCAGAGAAGATGTACGAAGAACCAATAATCACATGAAAAGATGTTCAATATTATTCACCAGGGAAATGCAAATCAAAACCCCATGAGATACCACTTCACACCTGCTTGGAGTTTGCAATTAAAAAGAGATAATAACAAGTGTTGGCAAAGTCAGGGAGAAATTGGAACCCTTATCCACTGCTGGTGGGCATACAGAATGGTGCAGCCACTTTGGAAAACAGCCTGGCAGCTCCTCAAAAGGTTGAACATAGAGTTAACACGTGACCCAGCAATTCTACTCCTACGTTAATGCCCAAGAGAAATGATATGTCCACACAAAAACTTGTATACAAATGTTTATAGCAGCATATTCATAATAGCCCAACAGTGGAAATGACTCAAGTGTGCCCACTGATGAGTGGATAAACTTGATATGTACTCTTCCATGCAATGAAATTTTATTTACAAATAAAAAGGAATGAGGTAGGATACAGACTACAACATGGATGAATCTTGAAGACATTATACTAAGTGAGAGAAACCAGTCACAGAAGACCACGTACTGTCTGCGATGCCTAGGACAGGCGAATCTGTGGGGACAGCAAGGAGACTGATGTTCGCCTGGGCGAGCAGGCTGGCGGCTGGGGGCGGGCAGCCGCGGGGAGCGGCTGCTGCTGGGCGCAGGGCTTGGCGGTGGAGGCGAAGATGTTTTAACATTGTTTGTAGTGATGATAACACAACTCCTTGGATATATGAAAAACTTGAACTGTGCACTTTAAATGGGTGAATTGAATGATAATGTGAATTATATCTCAACAAAGTTATTATATTAAGAAAAATTAAATGTAAAAAGCAACATTATAAAGTAGAATATGCTATAGAATAGTGGAGGGCCTTGGGGGTAGGGAAGGATTTATTTTAAAAGGCACAAAATTCGCTAACCAAGAGGGGAAAGGTTTTTAAACAAATTGAGATATAATTGGCATATAACATTGTGTAAGTTTAAGGTGTACAGCACGTTTGATAAATCCAGCTGCATTAAAATTAAGGACTTATATCCTTAAAATGAACCAAAGGTGAAAATTCAAGCCATCATTTGGAAGAACACGTTTGTAATAAATGTCATCAACAAGGACTAATTACCTAAAGTACATAAAGAACGCCTGCAAATGAACACAGAAAAGCCAAACAACTGAATAGGAAAATGTGCTGAAGACTTGGGCTGTTACTGCAGAGAAGAGGAAATCAAAACGGTCAATAAACTAATGGAATGATGCTTAGTCTCCTCAGCAATCAGGAAACTATCAATTAAGACCACAGTGAGATACCATTTCATACCCACCAGACCAGCAAAACTGAAGAATGTTTAGCTGTCATTAGCGTTAGTCACTTGAAGGGTGGGAACTGTCACACGCTGCTCTTTTTAGGGTGAACTGATCAACGATTTGGAAAATACCAAGTAAGGCTAAAAGCACGGTGCCCGCGGATGCAGCCTCGGGGAACTCGTGCACACGGGCACAGCGACAGGCACGGGCGCGGACCAGTCCAGTGCCGTCGCCTGGAACAGCCCCACCCGGGACCCTGATGCTGCGCCCGCAGGATGGGTGCCCTGTGGTGTATCCACGAAGGGGGGCCTCTCAGTAACGCAAGTGGGGGAGCTCCGGCTACACTCGGGGTGGGTAACTTTCACAAATACAGCGAGAGAGTGAAAGCAGCAAATCAGAAAAGACCATTCACAACACAGCTGCATTTATGTGAAGTTCAAAATTAGAAGGAAGCGAACCAGGTCTCCACACTTATTTAACTATTTAAAGAACAAAGCCAGGACAAGATGATCGCAGACACTGAGAGGACGGGACTGCCCCGGGGCAGAGAAGAGGACCCGAGAGGGGGCTGCAGGGGCGGGGGGCCCGTCGGGGGGCAGGTGTTTCCAAAGCACAGCCTGACTCCTAAAACAGGGCTCTTCCCTGCGTGGTTGTTCTTTCAATGTCACATATACATTTCGTGTCCCCTTCTGTCTCTGTGTCATCTTTCATAACAAAAAAATGAAGAAAAAGGCTGTTTTCAATAAGTGGCTTCCTTTCCAATGCTGTGGCCATGCCGTGGGCAGGTGGGCACAGCCGTGCAGGGTCTGACCTTGGAGGGCGGCGGGGAGACCTGTGGACGCCAGCAGGCGCTGGAAAGGCTTCTGCGCCCCTGGCGTGGGAGCCACAGAGCCGAGCCCTGCCGAGGTTTTCTCAGCCCCTTCTCGGCTTTGCTGTCATCGACTGCTGTTCCACAGACCAGGTGAAAGCAGGCTTGCTCCTTCCCCCGCGGCCTGCCAGCCGGCCCTCTCCTGAGCACGCGCCTGCCAGGCCCCGACGCTGCGGGCAGCAGGCAGGCCTGGTCCCCACGCTTCAGTCGGCGGTGGTGCTACCTTCGCCCCCAGTGAGCTGACTGCTATTGTACCCAGAGACAGAGGAGAACATTCAGGTTTCCGTGCAGCTTATAAAGCCAGGCCCAGTGCAGAAGCGTTGGAAAACAATGGGAAATTCTTCTAGTCTTGTGTGTAAAATATTAATTTTGTGGAGACCCTGAAACACGCGGAGTCTTCAGGGATGTAAAATTTGGCCATTAAGCAGCAATTTGGGTAATGTTGCTGTCACTGCCTTTGTGATGCTAACACCTTCAAATTGCCCTGGAAGGAAACGTCGAAGGCAAAGGATGGCTTCTTTCCGTGGCTTCGGGTTCCTGTGCGCAGGTGCAGGGAGGGCCGAGCGTTGGACGCAGACCCGATACAGCGAGGCGCCCAAGCGGCCCGCGAGGACAGCCTTTCTCCCGACGCACCCAGGCAGGAGGTTCGGCCTTAACCCCATTCGCTGTCACGCTCTTGCAGTGCAGCCTCCTCGGGGACCTCCCTGAGCACGGGAGAGGGGCTGGACCCGTCGGAACCTGCGGGGCGCGGCCTCTCCGGCGCCCCACCCCCGCCCCCAACGTGTTTGGATGGGAGCGTTTGTCCCCGTTCGCAAGCGGCTCAGACTGCGGTGTGAGCGGGACCCACAGGGCCCGCCCGGCCAGAGCGCGCCTCGCTCTCCGCCTGCCGGTCCCCAGGCGATGATGGTGGAGCGGGCGCTGCGGTGGCCACGGTGGGCCAGGCCCCGCTGGCCCCCGCGGGATGTGCCGCGTGAGCGAGCGCACGTTCACGGGCCCCGGGATTGTGCTGCTGAGCAAACCCAGCGTGAACCTCGGGCGCCTCCTCACAGCGGAAGGTGGTGCCCACCGGCCCGCCTGACTGTTGCTTCCGTCATCCCCCGCCGCCGCCTCCCGCTCACACCCGGAGGCGACGACACTGAGAAATAACTCACTAGTTTGTTGAGTGAGTCACTCATCTATACTCCAGGCTGTGACTGAACAAGTGGGGAGAGGGAGTCCTCTAACAAAAGACAACTCGCTGGCTCCTGAGGAGGGGACGGCCCTGAGGGGTCCGCGGGCAGTGGCCCCACCCCTGCCTGACGCAGGGCGACCCCTCCGGAGGGCGCGGCCGCTCGCCTTTCCGACTGTGTCTAACTGCGCCGGTAGAACCAATTAAGTTGTTAAAAACTTAAAACTAGGAGCTGCGTCACCTGGTACATACTCCCATTTCACTGAGAAACATGTTAATTTTCAGCCACTTGTTATAGAAATGTGTGGGCACATGAGTCAGCCTTCTTGGGCAGAGGGGGGCGAGGGGAAGTGGGGGCTGTGAGAGGAGGCGGGGCGGGCGGTGGGGAGACGCAGAGGGGGAGACCGCCTGGCGCGCGCTCCGCCAGCCTCCCCCGCCCCTGGCCTGGCTCCGGCCTCAGCCGGGCGGCCCCTGTGCCCACGCAGCCTTTACTGGCGCGTTACTGCCCGGCCACTGGAAAGGAGCCTCTCCAGGGGCACGACCGCCGTCCCCAGCGGAGCTAGCGCAGCCCAGCCTGGCCGGGCCCTCCGCGGGCCTTCGGCCGGCGCACAGTCTCTCCTCCCGGTCACCCCTGCAGCCCAGGCCTTGGCGATGGGCTCCTAGCAGGGGCTCCCCGGACCCCACCTGCCGGGGTGCACAGCTGCCCGTGGATGAGGCTGGATGAGCACAGCCCCGGCTGCTAAAGCTCTCCCGGCCTCTCCGACGGCAGCCTTGCCGGCCAGCTCCGGGGGCCCGGGTTAGGAATCCCCAACTACAGAGTCCCCAAGGCGGGGCGTGGGGAGAGATGAGCCTCTCCGAAGGGGGTGCATTTTTGGGGGGTCGGGCAAAGATCCTTGTCAAAAACAAACCTCGGTCCCATTAATGACAAGCCAGTGCCCACTTCCCTGGAAGGAGTTTTTCTCCAATTAACTTAAGTCACGTACCTGCCTGTCGAACTGACTGGCTTGGGGGGTAGGGGGGACTCTGGGAGAAGAGCAGGCATCCCATCCCTCAGTGGGGACACCTCAAACATTTGCTCTGCTAATTGGCCGCTGCCTTATTAAGAGGCGGGTCTCCGGCTGTAGCTTCATTACCCATTTCCAGGAGAACTGTGCTCCCTGTCCCCCGCCGCCCCCCACACCCCCACCCCCAGCCCCATGCTCCAGTCAACCAAGGCGGCGGTTAAACACATTGATCCCCGCTTCTCTGAAGCTGGCAGCTGGCCGGCGAGGTGCACGGTTTCCAGGCAAAGGTATCTCTGGATGTGGTCGCATTACGATCTAATCAGCAGCCCGGTGGCCCGCCGCCCTCTCCCGCCACTTGCACGCCCGCCCTGTGTTCTGAGAAATCTCCAGCCTTCACTCCTGGTGGATTTTTCTCCCTTCAAGTTTGTACCTTATATCATTTGAGTGTTTAAGTATAACTTCAAACAGTTCTTGTTTAAACTATTAAGCTGGTGGAAGAAGATAACTTTACTGGGAAAATACATTGGCAGAAAACACTCCTAAGGCTGGTGGCTGAAGGAGGGTGAGGACTTACGGGGTCCAGGGCAGCTCCCCCACCCTCCTGTGGAATTTCTGGGTGCTGGGCAGGGGCTGGGTTGTCATGGGGAGGCAGGTGCGATGACCCCAAGGGCCCGACACGTCACCTACAGCCCAGGGACGAGGACTGAGCCTGAGGGGAGGGGGACATACACCTCTGACTGGCCACCAAGCCTCCTGCTCTCTAGCGGGGTGGCCGTGGGGTGCACCCCTGCCGCAGTGCCAGCATGTCCGCTGTCCAGGGCCTGTAGGCAGGAGAAAGCCTGCACCCCCTTAGCCTGATGTTCGAGGTATAGCCCTGGCTTTGCCAGACTCAATTTTTGCGGCTTTCTCTCCACCTTGAACTTCACATTTGGGAAAACAGCTATTGGCTCGTGGCTCCCTCAGCTCAGATTAGAAGCTCTCACTGGCCCATCAATACACAGGTGGATAAAAACGCTGTGGTGCACGCACTGGCTTCACAGCCTAATCCTTGGTCTAAAAGGCCCTATCCCTTCCTCTTTGCCTACCCAATTTCTACTCATCATTGAATACTTGGTCCGAACGGCACCTCTTCCAGGAGGCCTCCCGGGTTCCTTCCATACAGACCGACATGCTCTGTCATGCGTTCACCACCCTGGTTTACATTTGTCTCTGCTACGAGCTCCCCAAGGGCGGGGGCCACATCACCTGCCGCTTGAGTCCCCAGCCCCTAAACCACGCCTGGCACGCAGTTGGTGCCCAGCAGTGCTTGGTGAGTAAATGGAATGCCGAGCTGCTGAACCGGCCACGTCATGAACGGCCCAGATATAAGAATCACAGGTTTTTTCTAACAAACCCTGAAACATAAGAGTGACGCTTGGTCCACGGGATGTGGAGGGCAGGACCACCACTTCCCGTGCCCCAGGAATGGGAACAAACAGGCAGGACAACAGGCAGGCCCCCCTTAGGGTGGCTCATGGGTGCCTGCGTGATGGTGCCTAAAGAAGCCCTTCTGCCATCCCACCTGCTCCGGAGCCCTCGTCCAGGGCTGCTGCCTCAGGCTGTCCGCAGCCTCGGGGCCCCCAGAGCTCGCCCTGGGGCTGCACGGGAGGCAGAGGCCCCTGGCAGCCGTCCCGGCTCCACGCCCACTCTGTCCGCTGGCTCTGTGGGGGGGAGCCCACGCAGTCCCCAGCCAGCCCTGGCCCAGAGACAGCCTGGGCGGCGCCCGCCGTGCGGTCCTCCTTTGCTGTTAAAACGATCATCACTTACACAGGAGGCATGCACAGCTGAAGCAGCAAAGACAATGGAGGAACAACCGTTTTCAAAACACATCACCCTTCTTTTGACGAGTCAAGAGTGGCTAACAGCCAGGTGACCTGCAGCTCCACGTGCAAAAAGGTTTCCTTCGGAACAGAAGTATGATCGCAGGCACAAGCTGCCAAGTTGCTGAACAAGAATCGTTGGGTGCTCTAAAAATCGGAGGATTTCCAAACCTTGTTTTTTTTAATTAATTATAAAAATCATTATGGGTCAAATGGATGCGGTGGAGTGGCTGGAGCAAAGACAACATTTAAAATTTAAAATCAAAAAGTTAAGTGCATGTGAGTTTGAATTGCAGATCTCCCCCTCACCAGCGGGGTGGTCTTGAGCAGGACACTGAACCGCTCCGAGCCTCAGCGTCCTCTCTGCCAAGAAGGGCTAATAGCAGCCCTTGTCCTGAGGGCCGGGGTGGGGTTCACGGTGGAAGCGCCCGGCCCTGGGCCCGGCACGCGGCATGGGTCATTACCCTGCTCTCCGTTCCCCTCCACTCTCTGGTCTCTTAAAAAGAGTAAGAGGTATAAAATCACCATCATTAGCTGCAAATTTTGGTAATTAGAATCGCAGCCAAAGGAGTTCCTGGAGAGCTGAACCCAAAGGAAACCTGGAGGGGCCATCGTTTCGAATCGTTTCTTCCGCAACCTCTGGATGTGCACACAGTCAAGGGTGTGCCTGGCTTCCTGCCACGCGTTTCTCTACATGAGCACGTGGGCTCCTGCTGGCGCTGCCGAGAGGGAAGCCACGTTTCCCAGGGGTGGGGCTCTGCCTCCCTCTTCTGTAGATTCCCTTTCTCATTGGCCTTCCCGATACAACCAGTTGCCCTGAGAGTCACAAAGGTTTTAAAAGTGAAAAGTTGTTCCTTTACAACTGTTAGGAGGGTGTTTACCAAGACAAGCCTGGCATGCAGACAAGATCTTCATGCTACTAAAATTTGGTGGCAGGTGGGGGCACTGGTGAGAAGGGAGGCAGAAGTAGAGAGAAAGGAGCAACCGGGAAATGTGGGCGTCTCCCTTCCCTGTGAACAAAGCCCACCTGCTCTGTGTTTCACGTTTGGGGGGTGGGCACTTCCTGTTTTTTGGCAACGGGCTCGTCATCACGGTGGCCACGGCACACAGCCACATGGAGCTGGTCACTGGGGTTTACAGACAATGTGTGTGAGTAGGATTCATTTCATCCAAGTGGCTGGAATGGGCCTTGGCTGGTGTGGCTCTGCCGGTTGGGTGTCGTCCCGCAAACTGAAAGGTCACTGGTTTGATTCCCAAGTTGGGGCACATGCCTGGCTTGTGGGCCAGGCCCCCAGTTGGGGGCATGTGAGAGGTAACGAAACAATGTTTCTCTCCCTCTCTTCCCCTTTCTCTAAAAATAAATAAATAAAAAATTTAAAAAATGACTGGAATGGGACAATGCTTCCTGTCTGTTTGGGGACAGCTCTATGTTCTATCCGTGTTTCGTTAGGGGAAGATCATTTTCAGGCTGATGGTGTCTGACAAGTCACAGGTGGCAAGTCTGAGTGGGGGCAGGAAGGACTGGTGTTGGTAACACTCGGCAAAGCTGATGATGACGTGTCTCCATCGGCTGCTACCCTTTGCCCCCCGTGCCTGGCTATTCCAGTCCCTCCCATCCTCCAAGGTCAAGTTCCCTTCCCCCAGGGAAGTCCCTCCTAACTGCAGGAATGGCACTGGCATGAGGGGGAAAGGAGGGCAGGTCCCAGTACCCATGCTGTCACTTACCAGCTCAGTAAATGAGCGAGGTTATTTGGCCTCTCTTTGGCCCTACGTAAAAAGCCACTTGGAAGGCAATTAGGGGAGATAATGCCCCCAAAGCATCAGGCATGAGCTGGGCACTAAGCAGGCCCCAGTGAATGGTGGCCGCTGCCATGCTGACCCCACCCTGAAGGACACCCCCTTTCCTGCTGTGGGTGGCTTTACCCCATGGTGGCCTCTGGCTGTCTCAAGGGCCCAGTCTCTACCTCCAGCTTCCAAGAGGCCAGATCTGCTGCTTCTTGGTGTTTCTCTCATTGCTGTTGTTTTTGCAAGAGGGCCCAGCTCTCATGCAATTCCTTGCTTGTTGATTAACCACATATTCCCGGCTGTCGCTTAGAATCAACAGCCGAGGCCTTCCAAACTTGCCCCGGTCACATCGCTGGCGCACTCGCATGAGCCCCTTATCGAGAGCATTGTTGCTCAAGACAGACACACTTGGACACATGGGAGTTTTCTTCTACGTCTCAAACAGCCTAGCGTGTTTCCCAGGGGCTCACACTGGCCACCGTGATGAAGGCAGTTCAGGTCCCGACCTCAGGGAAGGCCCCCTCAGCCTGTGTGCACAGAAGCGAAGGCAGGCACAGAGTCCCGGTGTGGCTGGGGACCGCCAGGACATTTGTTTGGGGATCGGCCCTGGGTCCACACTGGGCGTGGAGCCAATAGAAATGGCCGAGAAGGGTGGGCTGAGTGATGGATGCTTTTTAACATGCTTCAGTAGGAATTATGCAGGATCTGTTGGCATTCCCTCCGTGAGTCAAGGAAATAAACTGCACTGAGCTTTGCCCTTCGCCGTTCTGGGTGACTGTACTTCAAACAACTGTTTTGACCACTTCGCATGGGAGGGGTCCCTGTGCTCCCCTCCAGGCCGGGGGTGCGACGGCTCCCTCTTTCTCGGGTCCTCTGATTTGTCTCTAGGTTGTTGGAGGTTCATCTTATAGTATTTTTTCCAGCCACGAATACAGGAGTGGTATAATGTCTGAGCCCCGGCCCCCCAGAGAATCCTTTCTGTTGCTCCACATCTGGGTCGCCGCGTGACAACAGTGGAATTCTTGGGTCATAATCTTACCGCCTTAAAACTCTGCAGAGGGTCTTCGTCGCCTCCTTGTTTCTTAATGTTGCAGGAAAGCCTAAGGCCAGAGGGTTCTTTTTTTTTTTCCTTCATAGAAAACCAGATTCTTTTCCTCTGTCTGGACACGTCAAATATAATGAAACTTTTTTTGAAATCCAGAAATTTTAGCAGTATATTTGGACTTATGAATCTTTCTGTTCAGGGCAATTAAAAATAAAAACCAAACCCTTTGTCACTTGTCCCTTTGATACGCTTCGGAGGTCTTCATGGTGGCCAATCACCAATATGCTAATTTTTGTCTCTGTCCTACATATTTACCATCTCTCTCACATTATTGTTGCTATTTCCAAGGCTTCTTTCTCTCTTTTTTTCTGTGTATTTTGGGAGAGGCCTTCAGTTCCGTCTCTCTGTTGTAGAGGGTGCTGCTTGATTGCCGCATGGTTACCCTTGTCCTCACGGCTGGGCCGCAGGAGGCCCTGCTGCCATTGTGCCCGGATTCCAGGTCCCGTCCACTCCTCCCTTCCCTCCTCCAGCTTCCGTTTTATTTTTGCCTGTGCCTTGGCCAATTTAGGGTCCCATATTTCTTCTCCCTCCGGAGTTCACGGTTTCTTGACTTGATAGTAGGACATAGTTGCTGTCCCCTGGGTTCCACTTCTTGTAATGATTTTCCCCAAGAGCAGGCGCTTGCCCTGCGCCTCCGGCGCGGCCCTCCCTCCTTCTGCGGCGCGGACGCCAACTTCTCTCCATTCCTCATTCAAACAGGCCTAGTCAGGCTTCGGCTCCTTTCCCCTCACCTCTGCCCCGCTGAGGCGGCCCAGAGGGTGGGATTCCAGCCACCTCCATGGTCACTGCCACAAAATGGCACCCAGGGTCGGGGGCGGGGTTCAGCGGTCATCACGTCCCCACAACCGGCGCTTGTGGCCAAAGGGTTGGCAGACCCCCTTGAACGTCTGCAGTGTGGGGTGGGGGGGAGAACTAACGAGCCCACTTTCTACGTAAGTGGGACAACACATTGCTGACTCTTCTGCGGTATGCCCATGCCACCCCTTTGCCCCCAGGTGTCCCCTTTTGAAACCTCTTCCTCACTTTGGTGTCTTTCTTCTTCTGCCGCTTTGCAACGACCTTTCTCAGTGTCCCTTTCCTGACTACTGTGCCCATCAGGGAAGGGTCGGCTATTCCCCCTGCCCCCCCGGCGCCTCTCCTCTGGGGCTGCTGACGTCAGCGGACAGGCTCAGGTGGGGGCAAGTGTAAAATACCAGCTATGAGGGCCCACGTAGAGGTGGGTGCAAGCGAAGGCCTCTGCCAAGCCCTAGGAAAAGGACGTTGGATTTGTTATATTTCAGTGGAAACGTGAGTCACTGGGTGAGCCATTGGGGGAGAGGGAGGGAGGGAGGACAAGGGGGGGAGAGAGAGAGAGAGATCAGAGAATTCAGCCAGGCAGAGTGGGGCAGGTCAGGGCTCAGAGAGGCACTCGATGGACTTAGGGACCAGGCCTGCAGGCTGCAGGTCACAGGTCCGCCCATCAAAGTGGGTGGGCGTGGACTGAAAGGCAAGCAGGGGGCGAGGAGAGCTAAGGCTCCCGCAAAAGCAGGGGGTGAGGAAAGCAAGGCTCCTGCAGGAAGGTGAGCGCACAGACCAGCCTGCCAGGTCCGGGGTGAGCCCTTCCTTCCAGCAGCAAAGAGCAATGCACCACTGAGCCCTCCTGCTTATAGCCAGTGGACGGAGTTCACTGCCTCTGGAGATTTTAATTACCTGCAGACAAAGTGGTTTTACTGCTTGCATTCGGAGGAGCCTTTTGAAAGTCGTTTCACTGCGATTACCTTCATTAATGAGTGATCAACATGCATTAAAGCAGAAGCGAACGCAGCAAGAAGGCAGGCAGAGCGCAGCCCACACCTGGCAGTGGCGGGGCTCCGTCTCCCTTATCAGCTTCGAGGGCACCCTGTGTCCTGGACCCGGTTCTCTGGGGCACGTGGCACAGGACTGGGCACGAGCTCACCCACCATAAGGAACCACAGGGCGTTCCCAGGGCCCGGGACGCAGCTTTCTGAAAGCCCTGCCCCGTGGCTCTCCTGGCTGGGTGCTCAACCCCACAGGCCCAGTGTGGGGTCGTCTGGTGTGGTCTCGTCACCGGTGCACTGGGCGAGCCTGCTCTGCGGGGTGGCCTCCCCGACAGACGCTCTGCGGGGGGAGGGCCACGGTCAGCTACCCCTCCCTGGATCACTCACTGGTGGGTCCGCACCCCCAACGCCCCTGATTTATATCAGCTAATTTGACACAGTGGTAAGTGTTCTTCCCTTTATTTGGAGAAGAAAAAAAGATGGGTCAGAACACCTTGCTTCACTGTCCAAGAGCAGCAGAGGGGCGGGGAGGCCACGCCCTCTGCAGGGGCTGTGGGTGAGGGAGGGCGGGGTCCAGAGCCAGGACGGGGCTGACCTCCAGGCCTCTACTCAACTCCTGCCCTCAGATCCGCTCCTCACCTCACCCCCAGGCAACGGGAGAACCTCGAAGGGATTCCCCTGCAAAAAGAAAACGTGAGCCCTTTCCCTCCGCCTGTCGGTAAGCAGAAAACACTTCGAGGCAGGGACCCAGAGTCAACATATTTGAGTCGTGGCTGGTCTGACAACTGCTGAGTTTGTCACACAGATAATTAGATAAACTGCTTGAGCACAGAGATTCAATATGCAGTGTCATTTAGCGGCTGCTACATGGGAGCCTTGATCTTAATTGAAGGTGCAGAAGGGGAGAACCTTAAAGAAGTCCCAAATCAACTCCCCCTCACTCCAGTAGTTAAACACCAGCTCCTGACCAGCCTCCAAGGCCTCCCACGTGTTGGCCGCGCGCTCCACTAAATGGTTCTCTGGGGTCTGAGCCAAGGGCACCCCCTAGCCCCTGCTGCCCTGTCTCCACGCGAGGCCTTCTTTAAGCAGCCTCCTGGGGAGGAGCTTGGGGACAAGAGGCTCCAGGTCACCCCCTCCCCTGCCTCCTCCCACCCCTTTCCTTCCCCATTTTCCATCGACGCGCTCAATGGCTGCACCCCGTCCCTCGCCCCGAGAATCCACCATGTCCTTTGAGCAGGGTCCTTCTAGGAACCTATCGCCAAATTAGGAGGGACGCTGATGGAGGGTCTCTAACTAGGGCGCCCCACGCTCTCACTTGGGGACCGTGGAGAGACTGCACATATCCTATGTCGCACATAGTCATCAGTGCGCGCATTCACCTGAAAATGAGCAGAGCACTCAGAGGGCCAGGGATAGAAAGGTAAGTCACACATCCCCACTGGCAAGCTGGTGGGAAGTTACAGCAGAAGGCGGACCTTCTTCTTGGTAGAAGTTCTGATAGCACGTTGGTCGGCATGGGGCTCACAGAGGAAGCCCCCTGGGCCCTGTGGGTTTATCTCGATAGAGAGTGAACCGAGAGAGGCTTGGCCACGAGCTCCTGGACAGGCTTCCCCTTCCCGCTGTGGCAGACCCTCGGTGCTGCTCAGGTAGGGGGAAGAGGGCGGCCCCTCAAGGCCATCCCTGGGAGGGCACTGCAGGATCATGAGAAGGCAACATGGCACCGTGGCTAAGGGTCTGGGCTTCTCCTGCCGACAAGGACCTACGTGGACGACCCACCCCAACAGCCTTCTGACTCCCTCTGGGAGTTCTCTCCCCTTCCCTGCTCTGGCCTCCTTTGTGAGCCCCAGACATGCCCAGCGAGCTCTCACCTTGGGGTCTTTGCACCTGCTCCTCCTTCTCTTCTCCCAGGTGTGCAAATGCCTCGCTCCCTAACCTCCCTGCCTCCTTCGGGGCTTTACCGAGATGTCATTTCTCAGATTAGAAGCTCTCACTGGCCCATCAATACACAAGTGGATAAAAACGCTGCGGTGCACACACAGAATGGAATACTACCATGCTACAAAAAAGGACATCTTACCTTCTGCTACAGCACAGATGGGCCTAGAGGGTATTATGCTAAGTGAAATACGACAGGCAGAGAAAGAAAAATACCCTATGATTTCACCTATATGTGAAATCTAAAGAACCAAATCAAGCAACAAAATAGAAACAGACTCACAGGTACAGAGAACACACTGATGGTTGACAGAGAGGAGGGGGTTTAGGGTGGATAAAAAGGTGAAAGGATGAAGAAGTCCAGATTGGTAGTTACAGATCAGTCAGAGGTGCGGATTACGGGGAATATGGTCGATAACCTTGTAATACGTATGTATGGGGTCAGGTGAGTACTTGAAACATTGGGGGGACCACTCTCTAAAGCACATGATTGCCTAACCACTGTGCTGTACATCTGAAACGAATACAGAATAATATTGAATGTAAACTGTATTTAAAAATTAAAAAATTAAAGCAAAAAAAAAAAAAATAGGAGGAGCAGCTCTCCCCAGGCCCTGTCCCGACCTGATTCCGCCCCATGGCACTTGCACCACCTGCCGCCGCCACCTCTCGTCTCCCGTCTCTCCCATGGGATGCTGCGTGTCACGAGGGCAGTGTCTGTGCGGCGCACGCTGTGTCCCCAGTGCACAGAACTGACCTGACTCAGACGCGGCATATGTTTGCTGAATGAATAGGCAGAAGGGTTCAAGCAGGGGAGTACCATGGTCAAAGTCACGGCTTGGCAAGTTCACTCTCAACGCTGCATGGGAGGCAGGTGCGAAGACTATCTGACCAGGAGCTGGAGGACAGCTCAGGGTCACAGAAGTCATCCAGGTGAGAGAGGGTGGGGGGACGTCGTAGCAGAAGAGGGAGAGGAGAGAGGGGCAGAATGAAGGCATAATGAGGAAGGAAACCTGGCCGGGCTTTGGAGTCAGTAGGGGCTTAACTGCAAGAGGAAGCTAGGAAGATGCCAGGCCCTTGGGGGACACGGGGTTGCTGCTATCGCTGAGACAGACGCCGGGTGTGGGAGAGAAGGTTCCGGGGCAGAGGGAAAGGGAGATGGTGGGTTCGTTTGGGACACACTGAGTGTGAGGTGCCCATGGGCTTTTAGGGTGGGTGCGAGCAGGCAGCTGGAGGCGCAGAGGAGCGGTCGGCGGGGAGACACAGATGGCCTCATTGGCACGTGAGCCATGGCTGGACCCGTGAGAAAGTGGGGAGGGAGGGCGGGGACGGAGGGAGAAGCGAGCCAAACAGGACCCCTGGGCGAATCCATGTGTAAAAAGCTACTGTGAGTAATAGAAGGCAGACAGAGAAAGACAAATGCTGTATGGTTTCATTTGTAGGTGGAATCTGCAAAAACAAAACAGGCTCACAGAAGCAGAGAACTGCTGATGGCCAGGGGGTGCGGGGATGGGTGAGAAAGGTACAGGGGCGAACAAAGTGCCAACTCCCATATATGGAATGCATACGCCACAGAGACGCAGTGTGCAGCACAGGGAGTATCGCCAGTACTGCCATGACTGCCTGGTGACAGATGGTGACTAGACTTGGTGCGGTGATCACTCTGTAAGTCATACAAATGTCAAATCACCATGTTGTACATCTGAAGCTATTGTATGCCGACTATATTTTAATGAAAAATGAATAAATAAAAACAGAAAGCTCCTGGGGAAGGAGGGGCCTGTGAAGTCAGAGGAGCGAGGGCTAAACCACGTGGGAGGGGCCGCTGGAAGACTGACAGATGCCATCGCAGGAGCGAAGCAGGAAGACCAGGCCTGGCACGTTCCACCTGCAATTGGCATTGGAAGGAGGCCGTGATCTCAGGGGGCACAGGAGCCAGCCTCACACCCTGGTGGGCCGTGTGCAGAGGGAGCTGGGGCAGGGGAGGCGGCCAGGGCGCTGCCGCTTTGGGCGCCTGGGAGAGAAGGAAGGGAAGGGCAGAGCTGACCTGGCACCTGCAGGGAGGCTGGAACAGAGCTTCCAGAGGAGGAGTGGGAGCAGGCCAGGTCCTGCCTCCCAGCGAGCGGGGGAGAGGAAGGGGAGGAGGTGCCAAGGAAGGTCAGGAGGCACCTTGGGGCCTCGGAGGCTGTGGCTCGTTTCCATAAGCGAAATCAATGCAGTGTGAGGCTTTCTCAGCTCAATAACTTATTAGCTGGCTTTAATTACTGGGGCGTAATTAATTCATCCCAGGTACAGCAGTTCCGTGAAGCGCACCGCCTGGACTGAACCGAGGACACCCTCCCACCTTCGCTCACACCAAGGCATTTTGTTGTACGAAGCCTAGAGGAAACACCCAGAGCACACGTGCGTTTGTCTTAGTCGCGTGTCTGGGTCCCGGAAGCAGGTGCTGTGAGAGGAGGATGGAGTTCTGCTCCGAGGGCTGCTGTGCTCAGGCGCTGGCCGCGGGGCATGCGGGTGCTGACTGAGCCCACAGGGAGGCGTCGACACAGCGGGTGGACAGCCCGTGAAGGCTCCCATGGGCCCTTGAGGTCTTGGGGGTGTCTCTGGCTACAGCGGCCCCACCCGATGGCCCAGAGGGCGGGGTGCCAGGGACCTGCCAATGCCATGGGGTCAGGCCTGGCATCCTGATCACACTGGGATCCTCAGGTCCTACACAGCCTTGGTCCCCAGTGGACATTCAGTGATGTCCTCGAAGCCAAGTGGCTTGGTAGAAAATGTCCAGGCCCCTTTCTGTGGAGCTCAGCGTGAAGGCCAGGCGAGGCGCCGGCGCACAGACTCCTTTGCGAGGGCTGGGGGAGCGGCAGCGACCCATGGGCAGGCGGGGCCAGGAGTGGAAGGGCAGCTGCAAGAACATGGAAACAGGAAACAGGGTGTGGCCGCGGAGGCCAGCGCTGAGAGCCGGGCCAGGCTGAAGGAGGGTCCCCCGCAGGCCCCGCTGTTCCCTCCCTGGGCTCTTCCGGCGGCCGATCCACAAGTTCCCCACTCTGTCCTTAGCAGGGAGAGAGCAGTCCAGCGTTCTGCTGCCCAGAGGCTCTGGGAGCTGGGAGGACTGAGCCAGCTTTCCCGGAGGAGCCCCCAGAGCAGGGAGGCCCCAGCCCGCAGCAGCAGCCATGGCTCCCAGCGCGCCCTCCCCACCAGGAAGCCTCCGAAAAGCGTAAACCTTTCACCTCCTACAGACACGCCTTGCTGGACAAACAGCCCCAAAGCTGTGGGTGGTTCTAAAGGGCCAGCCGCGGTGACGGAACCGTGACTTGGGGCTGGGACTTAGTGCTCTCTGGGCCTCCAGGTCCCTGTCTGGGAACTGGGAAAGCTGGAGTAGCTCACGTGTCGCTGGCGCGGCTTGCGGTTGCCCTGCTTGGCCTGGCGCACAGGCCTCTCTCAGCTTGCCCTCACCCTCCCATCTGCACCTGTCCCCAGCTGCACCTGTCCCCTGTAGGACCTGCACTGTAACAGCGGCTCTTCCCCGTGCTTGCGGCTGCTTCCCGCCTGCGCCTGGGATGCCCCCTCGCGCCCTTTGAGATGCACCACACCTGTCTCTTTTCCAGCTCCTTCCCTAGACACCCTCCTGCTCGTGGCAGGCAGATGACCCCTCCCTCAGGCTCAGCCGACCTTTCCTGAGGGCCTTGCACTCATTCCAGAAACCTCCTCTAGACCTGGGATCAGGGGTTCTCAGTTCCCTTTCTCCACTGGCTTGCTGGCTGAACTTGGAAGACTCATGGCATCTCTTTCCAAAACACAAGGCAGCCGGGGAAGGTGGTTTAAATGTGACCACAAGGAGGTCAGATTCCAGGCACCCGTTAAATACATACGAAGGCTCACATTCTCATCTTGCCTGGTTTGGTCCCTGGGGTACCCACCGCCCCCACCTCTTAGCCCATATAGACAGCATTGTCACCCATGGACAGGGGTCTGTCAGCCTCTTGCTTCTGTCCCTAGAATCAGCCCTGAAGTTTGCAACATCGCTGTCCACTCGCATGCTGTCGATTCAGCTCAGAGAGAAGGTGCGACGATCATTCCCATTTTACAGACTAGGTAAGTGGGGGCAGAGAGCTCACGCGCCTCATCCCAGCGGGTGTGGTGTGGCCCAGGATGGATGAAGCTGGTGCCCTGGAGGCTGCCTGCGCCCCCTACCCTGCCCCGCGGCCCTCCCTGCTGGAGGGACCCCTCCAACGAGGGAAGCCCACTCCCCCGTGACTCTTGCGGCCATCAGGGCCCTGTGCCGGCACCTCACGCACCTTGGGAAGCTGAGTCCCCGCTGGAGTGGGGAGCCGCTCTCGCCACAGGCAGAGAAGACTTGCAGGGAATGTGGGGACGCCCAGAGGCCTGAGGCTTAATTTACATTCCTAAAGCAACAGGGCTCACAGTGACAGCAACATGAAAAAAGAGAAATCTCTTTGGCAGCAAAGTCTGGCTGCTCTGCTAACCTGCAGCAAAAGGTTGGGTTTTTGTTTCCTGTATGTAGTAACACTTAACAAAAGAAGATTTGTGAGTGAGCCAATAGTACGGTTAATTTTTCATCAAAAATGGACGTTATCTCCCCTGACTTCATCGGCTCCGGAACTCCCTGCGGGGGGCCAGGGCTGCGACCAAGCGCGTGCAGGCTGAGGCGCCTGCGGTCCATTTAGAGCTGCACCCCTCACAGGCTCCCGTCTTCCACGATTTCATGGTTTGTTTGGAAACTGCCCAGCTAAGCCACTGGGTCAGATGGGATAACACGGCCCTGGCGTGGCGAGTGATCGCTGAAAGGCAGCCTTGCCTTCCTGAACAGTGTAGGACGTAAAGTGTGAATTGAAAACCGAGTCAGAAAAATACTTTCAAAAGCGCCCTCTAGACCACACATGGGAAGCCATGTCACAAGATAACTTTTAAAACAAACTCCATAAGCAGTGAGAGTTACAGAGAATTCCACGCACTCTCCGGGTATTCTCCAGTGCTGTTTGGTGCTAAGGACAATTGTGACTAATTTTGCCACAAGAAGAAAGGGATACCACATCCAACATCCCTCCAAACGCCTGATTTTTGGCAGGAGACCGTCCTGGGGGCTTCGGGGAGCTGGTTGCCGGGGCCGTGCAGGGGAGCTGAAGCAAGGATTTTCAGTTTGGCTTTGATTTTCCCACATGCTAATAATCCCTAAATGATGTGCTATTTCATTCCGAGTTCACAAGGCATCCCATTTCCATGGCAACTGGAATGTGATACCAGAAGTTTTCTTGTAAGCGGGGCTGAGCAGGCTGCCTGTCTTCCCTTGCAGAGCGGCGTGCCCTGTGCCCCACGCGGTGCTCAGGCGACCGCCCCCCCCGCCCCAGCTTCACGCACACCCCTCCCTCCTCTCCCATAGGGACTATGGAGGCAGATGAACCACCAGGGGATGAAGTCGCAACTTCCCTCTGTAAAGTCTGCTAGGACTAGTGGAACATAGCTGATTTTAGAATTTTTATTTGCATGGGGGAAAAAAGGTGTTTTTAAGTTTCCTGTTATCAATAACTCCCTGGAAATCTAGGACAAAAGACAAATGATCATCAGGGAGCTCAAGATGGCACTAAACACTCCACTGCAACCTTTCTTGGCACTGCAGGCAGTTGCCCTTCACACCCTCCTTTCTTCCAAGACAGCCCCCCCACCCTCCCCCTGCCAGGCACTGAGCTGAGCCTGCGCCTGAGGCTGCGAAGGCCGCTCCCGGGGCTGGAGCCCCACGAGCCTGCAGAGAGGGCATCGCCAGGACAGCGGCAGGCTGCCCCCTTGTGCCTGCCATGCTCACTCTCCATCTACCACGAAGCCACCTGTGCCCAGGCATGTCCCCCAAGCCCTTCTGGGCAGAGCCCTTGTCCCTGCCTTGGGACCCTTCACAGATATGCATGTCGCTGCTCCAGGGGCCTCGGATTAGACGCACGATGACAACAGGTGTCATTAATACCATCACCTGTAACGTGCCTGGCACGAGTCAGGCAGTCTCTGCATAGCGTCTCCTGTACCTTTTCCAAGAGAGCAGGCAGGAGCTGCCGGGAGCCCCACTGCCCAGCTGGGAAAGGTCCGGCTGGGTGGAGTTCCGCCCCCGAGGCCGCCCAGCTGGGAGAGGGCAGCGCTGAGCTGCAACCGCACAAGCCCTGCCCGCACTGGGAGGGCACGTCAGGACGGTGGCCCTGCCACAGTGCCTGGGTGGGGATTCACAAACTCTGTGCAAGACTCCGCAAGTCAGAAGGATCTGGTGGATAAAGTCCGTTAGCATGAAGCAGCCCCTGTCTGCTTGCCCTGCCCCCATCCCTCCCAGGTTTGGTGGTGGCTGCTTTTTGCTCGCATGAAATGAGAAATGCTCTTTGAATAACCGATGGCGAGGGGGGCTGTGCATACTCTGAGGCAGAAATAAAAACCTTCAGAAAGATGCAGTCTGGGGGATATTGGGAACTGGAGAATGGAGCATCAGTCTATAAAATTCAACACGGCCAATAAAGCCAGAGCAACCGGTCAAGTGTTTCAGAGCTCACGGCTGCAGGGACTCGGCAGGCTCGCGGCTGGGCAGGGCTCCCAGACCAGGGACATTTGTCCTGGGCTCATTTTGGTCTCATTTCCATAATGGGCCTCATGATTTCTGAAGCACCTCAGCAGTTGCGTCCTAGCACAGCCATGGAAGTGTCTGAGGCCATTCCCGCCACAGGAGAAGCGACTTCCCGGAGTCCCGAGTCCTCCGGGGCTCCCTGCCGCCACAGCCCCTGCGTGCAGGGTAGCGGGGGTGGGCCGCCCTTTGGAGGAGAGCAGATGGCGCAGGCCTGTGCTCCACCGCTGAGAATGTGCCCGCCGCACCGTGCGTCCTGGGCTTGGGGCCGGGTACAGTGACAGCCGCCCAGCCCCCGCAGCCCTAGCCTCCCAGCAGCCCTTTGCTGTCAGCGCTGCAGGTGCCGGTCGGCTCATCCAGGGCCTTCTCTCCCCTCCAGGGCCTTCTCTCCCCTCCCTACCCGCCTACGTCCCACCCTTACGCAACCCCACGTGGGCTCTCCCATCTGCGATGTGCCTCATGCTCCCACTGGCCCACACGTGGCTTCTGCTTTCTCGCGTTCCTGAACTTATTAACACGAATAAGTTCAGGAAACCATGTGGCCATTTGGTTTCAGAATTGCAGATATTTCCATAGTCTGCGGCCTGCGCTGTCCATTGGGCCCGCATCAGTGTGGGAATCTGCATTCTAATGCTCACAGTTTCCGGTGCCTCTGAGCCAGGGAGCGTCTGCTTAGTGCAAGGCGTCACGCCAGGTGCTGAGAACGGATCTGAGCGTGAGGAGCAACAGGCCCTGCCCCGGAGGCTCTGCCCCTCCAGCAGGAGCGGCCGCTGCTCTTCTCCTCTGACTAAACCCCTGCACCACGCACGAGCCCTTCGGCCCACACAGGGCCTTCCTGTCTTGCTCGGGGTGCGCTGGCCAGGCCAGGCCTGAAGCGCTGTTCCGCCAGCGACCACTCCAGGCCGGAGCCTGAGAGCCTGCCACGCTGGGACCCACTGTGCTGGTGCCATCTGCTCGCATTCTGTGCGCAGCGCGGCCCCCTGATTCATGCAACTGCCTCTGTGCAGAGGGGTAAACATAGGCTCTGTTGCCACCTGGACAGGGCTGCCCGAAACGTGTGAGGGACCGCCATGTGCCCTGGTTCCTCCTGGACACACGTGCCACGCCAGCTGGGGCTTAGCTAGGCCCCCCTGGATCCCACCCTCTGAGAGCAGGTGGCCACAGCAGAACCTGCATCTCCAAAATGCCACTGCTGCTGTGTTGTGAAGGCTCCAGCCTTCTTCTCTACTGCCCTTACACTTTAACCTGTGCCCTCAGCACACCCTGTCAGTGGTCCAAAGTGCATTAGAAGAGCCACTCCCAAGCCCCAGAGCACAGGGGCACGAAGCCGTCTCCCTACCTTTCAGGAAACAGGCCTTGCCATGGACGACGACGATCTTCTTCTGCAGCAGGCAGGCGGCACGGTGGAGCTCGCAGTGGTTCTCGTAGAACCTCCCGTCGGAGCCGCACACGGGCACGTAGCTGGGTTTGCAGGCCTCCAGGCATCGGCACTCGGGCTCCCCGGTCTCCCTGCTGAGCGTGCATCTGCTCCCGCGGCGGCACAGCATCTTCCCGCAGGAGGCTGGCAGTGCGTTGTGGCCGGAAAGCCCTGCCAGGCACACAAACACTGAGGGTCAGCTCTGGGCACTTGGATGGGGCCCTGGGCTTCCTTTGAGGCTGCTTCATGTCACGGGGAGCAGAGGGTACATTTGCCTGTGAGGCTGAGGCCTGAGGCTCAGGGTGCCCCAGAGAGTCCCTGCCCCTTCAAGGGGAGGCGGCCGTGGGCGCCAAGAGCAGTGTCTTGTCGCGCAGAGCTCAGTTTTTATGGCTGGCTCACACCGAACAGCTCAGGCACGAGCCCTGCCCATCTGGGAGGGAGGAATAAATGGGGGCTGCAAGGAGGGCTTTCCAAGAGACACAGAGGGTTCGAGTTGAGGGCCCCATCACTGCTCGGCAGGCAGCAGCATCACACACTTGGGGGAGAAGCCCTGAGGTGGGGAAGCCTTTCGGAAGGGGGTGAGGGGTGAGTGGGTAAAGGAGACTGAGAAAGCCAAGCAGGGGAATCTTGGTCTGACACGTTAGGCACTGACAGTGGGGAGCCACTGCGGAATCTAGGGGGGAAGTGTAGAGTAAGGAGAAAGCCGTATTCTGAGTGTTCAGGGCGGGGGCAGGAAGGGCCGGCGCGGCAGGGAGGCCAGAGGCTGGCCGTTTCCTCGGGGGAGAATGGAGTTCTCCGGGACACACGTCAGCACGGTGGCACCAGCAGCCCGTCTCCACTGCCTGCTCCCTTCTAGCGCAAGGCTGCGGCTGTGGGCAAGAAGGCTGAGGACCTGGGAGCGGCAGCTGCCACGGTGCTGGGCGTCCCTGCGCCCGACACGCGTCCGCGGTGATCTCAGGCCGCGGTGCCCAGAGCGCAGATGGCAGAGCGGGCGGGGTGGGCAGCAGAGCGGCTCATGCTGAAAGGGCACACGGAGTGAAAGGCCAGGCGAGCGTCTGCCCCCGCTCCGTCACACTGCCACGGAGTGCAGAGAGCTGGCTGGCTGCCCCGTGGCACTAATGGCAACAGATGGGAAGCTGAGAATTATAAAGGGATATCAAAATACAAGTGATTCAAACATGAATGCAGATTTTATGGCCGCAGAAGTCTTTGCGTTTAAGCTTTAATTAAATCTTCCAAATACTCAGGAAAACAGAATGGCCCTGGCACTCAGGACTGAACTTTCAGCCCCAGCTCCCACCCCATGGGATTAAACTGTCTAAGGAGGGGGGAAAAAAGAGAACCTTCCCTTTCTTGATTTTGGCTAAGTCTGCTTTTCATCATTATAGATTTGAAAGGAAAAGAATCAGTTATCGGTAGATTAACTGCTTGACTCAATAACTCATTTAAATTCCTCCAGCCTTGGCAAGCTAAGAAATATTGACTTTTTCTTGAATCATAATAAACTAGAAGATCGAAATATCTCCAAGTAGTGTGAGAGAGCAGGCCCTAACGGGTGCCTGAGCTAACTGTTCACAGGCACCGCCAAGCCTCCGCGGGCGGCCTCGCGGGCCGCGCACACCTTCCCGGCAAGGTCGCGGGTGGAGGGCGGCGGGCAGCCCTGGGCAGGAGGCCCCACTCGAGGGGTTTGCGGCTGCTTTGCCACCGCGTGGGTTTGCTTCTCCTGGAAAATGAGTTACCCTGGAAAGCACTTGCGGCCATTTGAGGAAACGCGGCTCTGAAATATCTGCACTTGCTTCCATCTAACACAAAGCACGGCCACTCTATCACCTTTTTAATACACTTCTGCCTGCGACGGGAAGGCAGCCCTCACTGCCCTGTTTGGAAAAGCAGCAGCAAAGTTTCTAAGCCTCCGGTCCCTGTTGCTCCGGTGGCACTGCCCCCTCTGACTGCGCTCTTTTCCCCTAAATCAGCTCCAGCTCGCCCCGGGGTCCGCCTCCTCTGAGTGCCCCTCTCTGGGTCCTCCTGCCTCACGGCGTCCGCCCCGCTCTCTGGCCTTGGGGGACCCCCCAGGGGCAGGGCCTTTGTCCACATGTGCCTCCCCTGTACCCCGCACACTCAATTTTTAAGAAACACAACATTCTAAAAGCTCATCTCCTGAAGTCTGAGGGTGCCACGCTCAAACCGCGGCCAGAGGCTGAGAGGGCGGGGTGCTGAGGGCCTGGAGGGTGGGCAGCCGCCTCGTGAGGAGTGTGGCTCCCTTGCCTCCTCCGAGGACCGGCAGGAGGGAAGTGGGAGGGAGAGGGCACGAAGGGGACACATATATCCTTGGAAGTGAGCCTTCTGGGGTCTAGGGGACCCGACTCTGGAGTGGCAGAGCAGGCAGGGGCTTCAGAGACCACCGACTCCAGCCCAGGCAGGCAAAGGGAAGCCAGCTCATTTGGGGTGAGGGGAGCACCCCCGCCTCAGGGGTGCCCACATGCCCTGGTCGCAGGGCGCGCTTCCAAAGAGCAGCGTGCCGTGCAGCACCTCCGATACCCACGGTGGATTAGGTGTGACTGACGCCTTCGTGTTAAAAAAACATGCCAACCAGGGCTCACGGAAGCTGTCGAGATCACTCAGGTTCTCTCTAATGTGAATTGGCTGTCGGCGAACAATGGAGTCCTAATGATTTGCAATTAAGGTAAAAGTAGCTTTAATGCCTTGCACCTGCCCTTCCCAGTCTGCAGACAACAGGCCTGTTGTGACAAGCTGGGAACGCCCTCCACAGGGGTGGGCCTGGGACCCCGCCTACCACGGAGGACCGTGGTGCTTTCCTCATTAACAAGCCCCTTGTCACCACTTCCTCCTCATTACTAAAATGGGATGAATTTCCCACTTCTCGCAGGACGCTGATAAAACAGTAATGGGAAAGGTAACCAAGTGAGACCGCCAGCAACTGCCTCCAGCATTTATGAGGACGACCATGATGCATGGAAAAGATAATGTGTTTAATTTGTAGTCATAAAGAAAGCCGTTTACCTGGGTTAGAAACTGATCATCATACCAAATACGCTGCTTTTCAACACTAATTAAATTTACTGAACACGGTCACAAAGGGGAATTGTTACATGAAAGTTACGGCGGCAGGAGAAACAAGTCCATTTGTACCAGTCGGTGCTAAAGGCCCCTCCCGTGAGTCAGGTGAGGATTCTTGGTGCCAGCGTCACAGACCGGGCACTGCCAACTCAGCGTGCGTGCGGTCGTGGGCAGCGGCCACGGCCCAGGTCCAGCCTGCGCGACCCCAGTGGCGGGACCAGGCCGAGACCGTGGGCGCCTTCCCCCACCCGGCGCAGGCAGCCTCCCTCCCGCTGAGCACACCAGAGCGCAGCCGCTTCTGTAACTGGCTCCTTGGCACAGAGTAAGCCAGTGCGCGCTTCCCTCTCAGGGGTTGTGCCCTGAATGGCACGTGACAGGAAACCCGCCAGCTTTCCACGTTGGGATGCTAATTGCCTGCGAGCGTGTTTGCCCAGAGCACGACTTCTGCCTGAGAACTCATCCGTGGCTTGACCAGCGAGGACAGCCTCCGCCCTCACATGGCCTTGGGAGGTCGCCACCCAGGTCGCAGTCAGCAGCACCGCCTCTGCCTCTTCCTGCAGGCCCTTGGCCCCCCAGCAAAGGACTGGGGCGACACCCCCACGGCCTCACCTCACACCACCCACCCCACCAGAAAGCCACAGTGAGGCGGCTTCCTGGCTGTAAGGCGGCTGCACACTCAGCAAGGCCCAGCGCGGGTCGCGCACGGTGGGAGGTGGACGCAGAAGGCACGCAGGGTGCCAGGACCCAGCCGCCTCGAGTGCTGATGGTCTCACCGCTGCCAGTCGTGAACCCCGCCTGGCGCGGCAATGGTCCCAACATCTGCAGACAGAAGGTACCTGCGCAGGAACCAAGTGCCCACCCATCAGCAGGCGCAGCGCGATTACAGGCTTTATTTTCTTATAAAACAAACCCACCGGGGAGCTGCAGCCCACATCCTGGGTCAGGGTCAGGCTTTTTAAAGACCTAACGCTGAGGACATGCCTTTAGAAGAGCAGTGTGCGCACAGAGGTGTGTAGACGCATGGGGTGTGCCAGCCAGGGGCTGCAGGTGATGGTCCCAGGACGCCCCCGCCCTCCTGAGACAACCCACGCTCTCAGACGTGCCCAAGCCGGTCCTGGGACAGAGTGTCCGGTTGACTTCGGCTCCCTCGTGCCTTGGACGTGGCCGCAGAATTTGGGCTGGTGTGAGAGCCGGGCGGAGACCCAGCCAGCTGGCCGGTGCTGTTTCTATGCCCCACACGGATGGGCGGCAATGACATGGCACTTCAGGGGGGCCTGCCTGCCAGCTCTCCACCCACCTCATCATCCAGCACATATTTTTGGAGCACCCACTATGTGCCAGGCCCTATTATAGGCGTTGGGGGTACAAAGCAGACTAGGACACTGTCCCCAGAACACTCACACAGCAATGTGGGAAGACACACATGAGCGTGAAGAGGAAGACAAATAAATCAGACACGGGTGGGTTGTGGTAAAAGCCAGGAGGGAAATACACTGGGGCAGAGGGGACCGGCTCTCACCTGGGGGTGAGAGGGAGACGTCGGGAAGGAGGTGAGATGTGACCCCAGACCTGAAAGCGACGGGGCAGAGCCTGGGACCGGAGAGCGGCATGGCCTGGGGCCTGGCGCCCACATGCAGAGAGAGGGGGCCGGCACCGGGAGAGGCCTGGCCCGCGGAGTCCCGTTCCTGACCGGTCTGCAGGGAGCTGTGACCACAGAGGCAAAGTCTCCGCCTCGTCCCGCTGTGTCCTTGGGGAAGTGGGGCGACTCTGGTTTCCTGGAAGCCTCCGTCGCCCCGGGGAACTGAGTGTTGGAGGGAGGGCCCGTCTCTACCCCTGGCTGGAAGGGGCCGCTCAGACACCCCCATAGGCTGGAGGCTCTCGGCACTGCCCAGGCTGCCCATGGGGAGGAAGCAGCCCCCCGGCTCCCACCACGGCCACCTGGGTGGCAGCCTTCACACCCTCAGGGTGCCCTGGGTACCCCGGGTGCTCCAGGTCCACTTCTGCCCTGTAAAGTCTTGTTCACTCTTAAGCGTTAGGAAGAAAATTGGTAGTTCCTTGGGGGGAAGTACATTCTCAGCACCCAGGCAGACGGGGCAGCGCCGGAAGCTACGGCCACGTGCCGAGGCGTGACAGGCCAGGCCCTGACCGGGCCAGCGTTTGGACACACTACAAGCTCATGGGTCCTTCTTTCACAGCTCTGAGAAGCAAACACACAGGCCTCACTCTGGGGTGGGTACACGCGCCCGTTTTACAGATTAGGAAATAGGGGTCAGGAAGTGACTTGCTTGTGGTCAGACAGCAAGTAGGTGTAGGCGGTGGGGGCTCGATTTGGATCGGTCGCACTCAACTCGCTCAGACTTGGGGCATCTGCTCGGCCGGGGGCAAGGTCTCTGCCTCAAGGAGCTGGTGCCAGGAGGGTCCCGAAGTCCACAGTTTGGGCTCCTCCGATGTTAGGGGGTGTCTACCATCAGCACGCCTGGCCTCTCGGGCCTCTGCCACTTGCGCACCCCGAGAACAGGCAGCTCGCAGGCCGATGAAGCTACTTCCCCCAGGGCTGGGGGTTCACAGTGCGACACGAGGAAGCTCTGCCGGGTCTTCCAGCATCTCAGGCCGGACCCAGTCCCTGTCACACACAGACACCTGGCCACCCTCCCTCCAGTATGACGTCTCTTGGCTGCACTGTCTCCCTGCCCCCGCCTCTACCGTTTTCCCTGAAATTCCCCAGGTGACGGCTGAGCAGATAGGATGTCCTGCCAGTGACCCCAGCGCAGAGCCCAAACCAAGGTGACCGTGTGCTTCATGGAAGCAGGGTTTTGTCCAGCTCTGAAGGTCCTGACCAAATTCTCCAGGTCCCAAATCTTAGCAGGAACAGACAGACGGTCACCGGTCGCCGGCAGGTGTGGTAACCTGCCATGTGCATCGCTCACAGGTCCTACACTGTGGTCAGACAGACGGGCCTTCAGACAAACCACTAAGCCAAAGGCAGAAATGCCTGGAACATCGAGAGGGAACGAAGCCCCTCAGCCTGGCGGGTTTGAACCTAACCAACTGTACACACGCGAGGCTCCCGGGCAGGGCGTGTGGAGTTGTTTCCGACTACAGGTGAACACAGGCGCCAAAGTATGCTTTCCAAAAACATAAAGCCATGACTCTCAGGGGAATATAAAGTGCGCCTGAGTTAAGGATTTATTAGACTCCTTAACCGGGGGCCCCAAGGGAGGGTGAGGCCAACACCCAGGTGAAGGGGAGAAAGTCTGTGGGGGCAGATGCCATGGTCAGATGAGACACCCAATTGCTTAATGACCTGCAGGGAAAGAACACTGCAACCTTTGGGGTCATTTTTCCGTCAGACAGAAGGAGTCTGTGTCTTTTACTGGATACAAATCTACACGTTCATGTGTAACAGCATAGTCCGGACCTTTAATCGGCAGGAAACAGTGAACAAAGGTTGAACAAAGGTGCAACCTTGGCCCAGGTCAGGACGTGCTCCTTGGGTGGGTCTGTTCACAGATGCTCCATAGGAGGCTGGGAGGACTTGCCACCCTCCCTTTGCCTCATCCTGAAGTTTCACACAATTCTCTTGATACACAGAGCGCCTACAGTGACAGAGGTCACTGGAGTAGGCTGTCCCTCTTTCCCCCAAACTGGGGTGTCCCCTTCCTTTGGAGCCCCCAGCCTGACTTACTAGAAGACTCTAGAAGGGAGGAAATGAGGACCCAAACCACAGAGCTCAGCTTTGCTGAGACGGACGGGGACTCTTCACGCGGCAAAGGCGCGTGGTGGAGGCGGCCTGTGTGAGAGCCGCTGACACGGGACTGCTTTGCTTTCGTGCGTGATGCATCCAACCCATCCAGGGCTTACGGACACACAGCTGGGTTTCAAGCAACTTGTGGTTAAGCCTCGGTACTGACCCCTGGCCTTTGTTGGCTCTGTGATCCAGACAAGTTCCCTACCCTCTTTTCCCTCTAATTTAAAAATGAGAATAACAATGGCTTGCTGCTTACGGGACTTTTCCGAGGATGAAACGAGATAACTCATCGGGAGCTGGGCGCACAGTAAGTGCTCAATTAGCGCTGGGTTGAATGCACAGGACTGGAAGATGAGAAGCCACTTGGTGTCGCCGATGCAGCTGTTCACGGCGTCGGCTGGTCCGGTCCGTCTGCGGGAGACCTGCCTCAGTGCGAGCGAGCGGAGCGTGTTTGCACGGGCAGCGCTGGCCGGTTTAAAAGGCAGACGTGAGGCGGCGCGCTGCGGAAGGTCTCAAGGGGGCGCGCCTGCGCATCCTCCCCTGCTTCGGGGATTTGCTTGGCTAGGTAGACTCTGCCCAGCTTCCGAGTGGCGGGTGGCTGAAAGGACACATTCTCCAGGCAAAGTGACCAGAACTGACCCGCAGCCCAACGCTGCAGGTTCCACGCAACCCCTCCGTGGAGTCAGGCCGTCAGCGGGCCCTGATCCGTCAGGGAGGCGGGGCTCGGTTTCGCAGGCAGCCGCCAGGACAGCGTAGTCCCGCTCACCACATCCTGTCCTGGGGCCTCTCTTCCCTCGGGGCTCCCTTCGCTCTGTTGTGCCATTTCCCCCTCGGCGCTGTGTGATGACAGTACTGCCATCTGACCCAGGACGTCTAGAGCTTTCTCCCCAAGGCCTCCCACAGGCATGCTCCTCTCAACCCGAGCTCCAGGCTGAGGGCCTGGAGGTTTTTCCCGCTGTCACTGCAAAGCAGGATCCCCTGCTTCTTCGGCCCCAGACAAGCAGCCCTGGGGCAGGGCCTGCAGCAGCCAAAACGCAGTCACTCAGAGCCTGGCGCCGGTGTGTGGGTGGGTCCAGGACAAGCACCAGGTTCTCGTCCTTCTGCTCAGAGCTGGGCACAGGGGCTGGCACAGGTGCGGAGGAGGCCAGGTGAAGGAGGGAACGCGGAGAGGGTAGTGCCGCGGCCGACTGCAGGCTCGGTGTCTGCGTGATCGGACGTGAAGAAACAGACGTGAACCGTAGAAAGGGCGGAGACTGTGGAAAGCGTTGGGGGAGAGGCTCCAGACCGGGGTTCCGATCCGGCTCTAGCAAAGCACGTCTCTTTCACAGGCGAGCCTCAGTTTCCTCATCAGTGACAGGAGGGGCTAGTAGAGAGGTTTCTTGAGATCAAAAAACAACCTTACGCCCGTGAATTTAGGGCGTGTCTAATGCCGGTGTTCTGGCTTGCGTGTCTCCTGGTTGTAATGAAATGGCAACAATCTCTTCTATTCCTTTTCTACCCCTATTTGTCCTACTAAGCGATCTCAACTGGCTCCTGAAGGGTTATTTCCGTGGCCTCCTCGGAAGGAAAGCTGTGTGAACATGTGAAACACGATAGGATTTTTGCCTTTGGGAGAGTGTCCTTTACAAGACGGCTTTGTTTTGGAGCACTTCCCCCAAATACATTCCTACCCCCAAGTTCCTGTTCTTTGCTAAAGCCTCTTGAGTTTGTGTCTGTCAGATTCTCTGTCACCGGAGCCCCCATGTCTCCTCAGGGTACCAAGCCCCCCTGACACCTTCTCTAGCTCCTCTGGGCCCCCCATGTCTGCGAACGGGGGCGGGGGGCAGATGCTGCCGCTCTCAACGGGCCTTCGCTCTCCCGCGGACGCCTCATTACGTGGGTTCCTTCCTGCGTCTCCGCCAACTAATGACTCAAGGCCATGACACCTGGGCTGCCTCCAATTATTTCAATATTATTGTGGAGACGCTCAGCGTGAGCCACGGTGACAACGCTCCCCATCACTTGAGATGTACGAGTCCCAAGGAGATGCCACGTCCTTCTTGGGCCCTGTACCTGCTGGGCACGTGCTGCCCCGAGGTCAACATCGGGCAGGTTCCTTGTCATAGATGTGTCTCACTACCGGAGACACGAATGTGCTCTTCTCCTTGGTTATTCTTTCAGAGAAGGGAAAAATGGAGCTAATCAGAGGGGTGTCCATTTCTCCTCCTGCCCTTTTCTCTCCATGAGATGAGCAGCCACAAAAACGCACCGGATAATATCAAAACAGAGTTTAGTCACAGTATCAACCAGATCATTTCATTTCATTTCTTGTCTTCTTTTTTCAGCCCCTGTCCTCAGCTCACCTGAGCCAAATAGCTTCTGAGGCCTCTGGCAGGTGGGCCTACGGCTTGGGGTGGGGGTCTAGTTTTCCTGGGTGGGCTGGGTCTGCTCCGCTTCTGGGAGCAGGAGTATGTGGGCTGACCAGACAGGAGGAGGCTTTTTCTCAGTGTCCCCACCGGGCCAGCAGCCTGCCTACTCCCAGACCGAGGCCCCGAGGGGCAGCCACCCCCCACCAGGCACCGTCTGTGGGGCCACTGCTGCCTGATGTCACTTCAGTGCCTGACGTGAGCTGCCATGAGTGGGCAGTCAAAAATAAGCGTCTACATGAGCGGGTCCAGGCTCCAGAGACGGGGGAGTGACCAGGATGACGACATCAACAGAGACAACCGAGTGTCAAAACTCTAGAAGTGCCTGTGGCGAAGAGTGGGTTTCCAAGAAAACCACAAGTTTTGAACAGAAAGGAAGGTGAGAGGAATTTTAGGAGAGAATAGTCCCTATTAACGATCAAGTTAGTGGCCTCTGAGATCAAGCAGAGGACAGGGATACTTGTTGTCACCAGTTTTTATTTAAAAAGAAGGATAATAACACAAGAACATAAAACGATAAGTAAAAATTCAGAAAAGGCAACTAACACATATCTCTTTTTACTGCTTGTGTATCCCTATACTTGGAACACCAAGAAACTAGTGAAAAATGTTAAAATTGGAAGAGAATTATGATGAGGTAGTTGGACAGGTGATAAATATGCCAAAGTTAATCATTCTTCTCTTCATTAGCAATAACCATTTAGAAAGGGAAAAGGGAAAAATATTCCACTCATAATAATGGCAAAAACCATAAAATATTTATGAATAAATTTAACAAGGAAGCCACAGGACCGATATGAAAGAGACTGTAAAACCTTATTGAAGGTCATAAAATAAGATTTGAACAAATGCAAAGACATTTCTTTTTCTTGGGTGGGAAACATTACCATAAATTTATAAATTTAAGGAAATCCTTCTGGAATTGGATAAAATGATCTTAAGAAGTTCATTTGGAAGAATAAGTGCCCCCAGATAACCAAGGAAAGCAAGAGAAAGGTTAATGCAGAGAGAAGTGCCTTTAGCAGGTACCAGAACAGCAAGCCACAAAACTATTGTGATCACGTCAATACGACATTGACGGAGAGACAGACAAATCAATGTCGGTCTGACAGGAGAAAAGAGAGGGCCCGGAAACAAATCCCACTACATGTGAAAATTCGCTGTGTGACAAGAGTGACTACTGCATTGGGAAAATGACAGTCATTTGATAAATGACGAGCTATCCCCTGGAATGAAATGGAATTGGAACCCTATATCTCACCACATAAAAACCAAATTCAAAAAGCCATTAAATTATTCTTGTTAAATAATGAGTAATGATGAAAGAATACTTGTGTGCTTTGTGGGCAGCATCAGCCGTACAGCACAAGGGACAGCTATGGGCTCCCCTGCTCGTGTAAAGAAAAAGAACAGTTTCATTAGTTTCGAAATCTTCCTGTTTCCGATTCCATCCCCTCGTTTCCACTCAGAGGGAACCGCTATCCCGGATTTTGTGTTTATTACTCGTTTGCCTTTCTGTGCAGTCTGAGCTCATCTTCGCATCTCTCCACAGTCGATGGCTTGGTTTAGATGCTTTTGCACATTATATAAATATAAAGGAACCAGACTGCGTCTGTGTGTGGAGACTTACTGTATCTGCTCTTATACCCTTTTGTTTCATCCACATCCCTGCGTATACCTGTGATTCACTCATTTTCACTCACAGTGTGTCCATTGTGCGCACATACTATTATGATTTATTTGGTCCACGTTAAATTGTTTATTGCCTTTTTCTGTAGTCCTCTTTTTTTTGGTTGCCTTATTTTGAACTGAATCCTTCACCTTTCTCTTTTTTGTACTCATATAAAAATTAAATATACTTCCTATTATTCTACTGTTTAAATTTAAAAATTTTAAAATGTATAACTGGCGCCTCGTCTAGAGTTCACGAGCACTTCACCCCCCACACGAGAAACCGCAGGACATAGGAGCTTCCGTCACTCCTTTCCTGCCTGGCGACAGTATGCGTATTAATTCTATCTTTATTCCCCACAATTCCTTCTTGTGCCCCAGACTCTCTTGGTTATGCATGTCTAACATATTGATTTTTATCCTTATTTTAAAGAGTTATTTAGGCTGTGTAATTCATTCTGTGCTCACAGATTTTTCCCCTCAATCAACGCTGTATCCCCTGTTGTTTGCTTTCTATGGCTGAGACAGGTCAGCAGAGAGCCTTTCCGCTCCCTGGCAGGTGATCTATCTTTTCTTTTTGGATAATTTTGACCTCTTCTCTTTGGTTTCCTGCAGGGGGTTTTTTTTTGTGTGGGATGTAAATATGCATATCTCTTTGCATTTATTTGGCTTATACTTCACTGAGTTTCCTAGAAGTGGGGATTTTTGTCTTTCTCCAGTTTGTGAAAACTCACAGTCATCTTGCTCTAAGTATTACCCCTGCTCCGTTATTGCTCTCCCTTTTTTCCGGGTAGGTTGATTCGACATAGAATGTTACGAGTTCTCATTCTCTCTTGATAGCTGGCAAAAACCACTGTATTGACGAGATCACAATAGTTTTGTGGCTTGCTGTTCTGGTACCTGCTAAAGGCACTTCTCTCTGCATTAACCTTTCTCTTGCTTTCCTTGGTCATCTGGGGGCACTTATTCTTCCAAATGAACTTCTTAAGATCATTTGGTTTCCCTCTAATTTTTTTCCAAATTGGTCTTCCAGCTCCTAAATTCCCTCTTCAGCTTTTTCTAACCTACTCTCACACTTTCCCACTGACTTTTTATTTCTCAAAGTTCTAGTAGGTCCTTTACAAAGATGATTGGCTATTTGCATAATCTCTTGATTTTCAAGCATATTCTCATTCTTTTAAAAGTTTTAAACCTACATTACATTCTGTGTCATCTTGCTATTTATAGATTATGCTGGAACTTAATGGTACTTCTTTAAAATGATCTCACATTTCCTGAAAATGTATTGGTGAAAAATTTCCGAGGCATAGTTTGGAGATGGGCTCGCCTTGATTGTATCAGGCACCCAACGACTCCGCTGTTCTGGGTTAAACCAAACTTTACATCTGAGGTTTTTCCGCCTGCCGACGCAGTTTGTGCCCGAGCTGCCATTCCTTGTGGAGGTCACCGTGTGGGTCCTCATTATCAGGGAACCTTCTCCCTCTCCGCTCAGTGACAAGTTTTGAGACGAGCATGCTGTCTTGTGGAACCTGGGGACTGGCTGGGTCTCTTTCTTGTTCACCCTGCCATTGCAGACATGGCCCTTTGGGGTCCCAGCTTTATACAGGGCGTGGGGAGACTTTCCAATGTGCCCGCCGTGGGAGGGCCTCGGGGCCTGTCCTTGGCGCCCCGCCCTCGCGGCGTGTGCAAACCAAGGCCGAGGCGCCTGGTCTGGCCCAAGGCCTCCAGGAGAAGCCAGCGTTGCGGTTGCATCGCTTCTCTGGGCTCCCGCTTTCACTTGCTCTTCTAGCCTCTCAGTATCTAGGATCTTTCTTCATAAGCAATCAATAAAAGAGAAGAAATTAAAAATAAATAAAAATTAAAACTTCTCCACCCCGTCACCGGGAAGGCCACAAAGGCAAAAGCAGCCTGGTTTGCTCACATTCAGCCCCATCTTCCCCCTCGCTGAGCACCAAGAAGAAATTCCTGCTGGGGCTGGCGGTGGTTAAGAAAGGACTTTTTAAAGCATGTCAATGCTTAAAAGGATTTTAAAAATATTTATCTGCCATGTTGCCAGAGCTGGAAGTCAGAGTATGCCTTTTAAAAATAGAATCCAACCATCCCAAAGCACTTTGAGGTCATTGCAGGGACACTATTTTCGCCACGCCTGTGCCGCCCTTCGGAGGGCGGAGGAGAACAGTCCCTGCGGCAGCAGCTCAGCGAGGGCGCGGCTCAAGGCAAGGTCGCCTATTTTAATTTTCCTGATCCACCTGTGTGTTTGAAGCAAACGGAAACTCTTCTGTCTCCAGGAACTTAAACAATAAGGAGAAGCCTATTAATGGGGCGCAGTGGAGAAAAGAAAGGATACCGTTGTCACCAATAGCCTGTGCCCCTATCTGCCACCTTGAAACCCAGAGGAGGGGCCCCTCAGGAGCGGCCCTTTCCTCGACATACAGATGTGGCTGGAGACTAACACGAGGTCCGTGACGGCCCCACGGGCACCGCTCCCGCTAAGAGGAATGGAAAAGCCCGAGCTGAGTCGGCGTCTTCCGAGTCAGCGACTGTGCTCTAGGCCGGCCTTCCCCTCCCCACCCCCCGCCCCCGTCTCCAGCCCCAGGGCCGTCTGCCCTCTAGTTGGTTTTGATCGGAACAAGCCTGTCCTGACTGGTCCTGCTCTCTCGAGGCAGCAGCGTCAGAAAGGGGGCTTCACTCTCATTGACGTACCCCTGCCTGAACCCCGGGCAGAAGCCATCTGGACTCAGGACTGGCTCCATCTGCCTTAGAGCGGCAAAATCAGACAATATTAAAAATTGAAACACAGCCTTCTAAGCAGGTCATGTTAACCAAAACAAAATTATCTTTGATTCATGAAAGGCACACTTATTACCCCCACTCTACACAGGTCAGAATGAAACCTGCTCTTTCATTCTGAGCCGAGAAAATTCTAACGGTGTTTAATCTTCAAAAGTCATAGTTAAAAGGGAGGCCAGCGGAGCAGGGCAGTGGTCAAATGGGTGTCAGGCCCTCACAAGGAAAGGGGCCACAGGGACGGTGGCCTTTTTGGTCCGGTAGACAGCCGTGTTGGGTGATGGCAACGTGGGGTTAGGGCCCACAGAGGCAGGTGGCTGGAGGGGCAGCAGCCTGGTGGCATCAGGAGATAACTTCTGTGTGGGAAGACCTAGCGACAAACAAACATACTGAGGAGAAGGGGAACTGCATTTCTCACTGAAGACGAGAGTTACAAACAGGAAAACGGGAGCAGCTGGAGCGAACGCTGAGGCTGGTTGGGCAGGCACTGGTGGAGCTGCTGTGAACGCTTGCCTCCCAAGATCTGTGTGTACGTCTGTGCGTGTACACATCTGTGCGTGTACCTGCCTGTGCGTCTCATCTCTCTCCGAGAGGAGCTGAGTCTGGAAACCCCAGAAGCAAGGAGCACAGTTAACTCTCAGGTCCCGGTTTCTAAATGCGGTTGACCCCTGAGGGAACCAATGCCTTGTGAAGAAATGGCTTGTTCCGGCTGGGGGCAGGGAAAGCGTCAGACTGGTTTAGAACATCTTGTTGTTACAGAAAGTAAGGAAGCACTTAAAGAATCATGGGACATGTCAAAAGGACACAGAAGCTGGTTTGAAGAAGTGCCCATTGGCCAAATCTGGGATATTGGGGCATAATAAACAATTACAGTACTTGCTAATATCCTGTCACATAAATAAAAATCCACAAATCCTCACTGGTTTTTAAAAAGTGAGCAAATAAACCGGAAAATAAAAAACTCTTCCTTATGGTAGAATGTCAACTAATAAATGTAGAGGAAATGAGAGAATTAGAAACATTTCATTTGACTATCATGACATACTAATTAATTCAGGAATAAAATGAATCAATAAAGAGTAAAATAAGTGAGTGACAGAAGCATAACAGGATATTTACATAATTTCAAAGTGTCTCATGACAAAACACTCAGTAATATTAAAGGAAAACAGCGACTCAACAGTGCAGAAGCTTGGCAGGCACCCCTGTGTTCAGGCGGCCAAAGCTGACGTCACCACCGGCGAGACAGGCCGCCTCGGGTCCCAACCCGATGGCTGCAGGGAGAGACGCTCGGCACAACATTGGTGACGTTCTTGCCTGAAACTCACAGCCTCAGTGTAGTCACGAGGAAACCTCAGACAAGCCCAGCTGGAGAGACATTGTTAAAATAACTTGCCTGCTATCTTCAAAATGTTAAGGAAGGGCAGAGGACATGCAGGCTGAGGACAGGTGACAACTAAGTGTCATGGGTGGTCTGGTTCACATTCTCTTTCTATAAAGGACTTTATGAGGACAGTTGGCAAAACCTGAAGGGAGTCTTTGGATGAAGGATATAGAAGAATTCTTTATCCTTCTTGCAATTTTCCAGTAATATGAAAAATACTCGAAAACACATGGTACCTAAAGTTTCATAGGCAGACCTCTACTTCTGGCTAGGATACAGAAGTTTGCAAAAGACTGTTGTTCCCATTATAACCTCAAGAAAACACCAGAGAAACGAAAATTCATATTTTTAAAAGTCATGGGATAAAGAAATACCTATCTAAGTGAACCAAATTCAAAAGGCGAAAGATTTATACGATCTGAAGAGAAACCAGAGTATACTAAGTGACCCAAATTCAAAGAGCAAGCCTTTAATAGAACTGAAATACACAGTATCTGAAATCAAGGATTTGTTAAATGGTCTTTAATCACGATAAGAGCTAATTGGACACAGCAGAAAACAGGATCAATGAATTCAAAGACGAGTCAGTAATAAAAAGGCCCAGACTGAAGCACACAGAAGAAAAATAATTTTAAAAAACGAACAGATCATTAGAGAGCTGCAGCATCACCCGAATACGACTGACACACGAGCGCCTGGGGCTTGAGGAGAGGAGAAAAAGATGGGGCGGGAGGAGGCTTGGAAAGGGCTCTGGCTAAGGATTCACAAAGCAGGCGAAAGCCATCAACTTAATAACCAGGAAGGTCCGTGACTTCAAGTAAACAAAGAAAATCATGAAGGCAAAGCATCATCAAACTACTGAAAACCAAAGAGAACAAGACAATGTAAAAAGCATCCAGAGAGAAAAAGATACACCCCCTTCAAGAAGATAATAGGAATAATGTTTCACTTCTCATCAGAAATGATGGAAGTCAAGAGACAATGAACTAAGCTCCCACTTCAAGAAGAAAGAAGAAAAAAATACGAAAGAGGAGCAGGAAAAAAGGAAAGATCAGAGAATAAGTTGCTAAAGCAGAAAACATTCCCATGTGAGTGTTCTCGTTCCCCTATATCTTTGCCAACACCTGCTGTGGTCAGCCTTTTCGTAGATTTTAGACATTCCAACCGGCATGCAGTGGTGTATCACTGTGGTTTTAATCTGCATTTCCTAATGACTAAAGGTGGTGAGCAGCTTGTTATTTGCCATCCGTATTTTTTAAAAGACTTTATTTACTTATTTTTAGAGAGGGGAAGGGAGGGAGAAAGAGAGGGAGAGAAACATCAATGTGTGGTTGCCTCTTGCTCACCCCCTGTTGAGGAGCTGGCCTGTAACCCAGGCATGTTCCCTCACTGGGAATCAAACCGGCGACCCTTTGCTTCGCAGGCCAGCACTCAATCCACTGAGCCACACCAGCCAGGGTGCCATCGGTAAGTTTTTATCCAAGAAAAATGAAAGCCTATGCCCACAAAAGGACATGTTCAAAGCTATTCATAGGAGCTTCGTTCATAGTAGTCCCAAGAGGAAACAAACCTAATGTGCGTCAACAGGAATGGCTGACAAACGGATACAGTCATAGAATGAAGCACCGCTCAGCAATAAAGAGGAGCAAACTGATGTACCAGCCGCACAGAGAAAACTGAGAGAGGTTGTGCTGAGTCAAAGAAGCCAGACACAAAAGATTCCTTCCTGTGTAGTGTGCAGTTTACTTACAAGACCTTCAAGATTAGCTAAAACTATTGGGTGGTGTTAGGAGCAGTGGTCGCCCGAGTGTGGGAGGGTTTACTGGAAAGAGACTTGAGATCATTTTCTAGGGTGACAGAATATTTTATGTCTTGATTTCGGTGATGGTGTCCAGGGGTGTCCAACCTTTTGGCGTCTCTGGGCCACACTGGAAGAAGAAGAGTTGTCTTGGGCCACACATTAAATACAATATGACATGTAATTTCTCTCTCTCTCTCTCTCTCACTCACACACACACACACACCCCCTCATAATGTGTTAAGTAAACTTAGAATTTTGTGTTGGGCCATTTTCAGGCCATCCTGAGCCACATGTGGCCGGCAGGCCACAGGCTGAACACCCCTGGATACATCTGTCAAAAATCATTGACAAAGATATATGCATTTCATTGCATGTAGATTATACTTCAGTTGAAAATATTTGCATCCAGGTTTTCTTTTTCTTTTTCTTTTTTTTTTAAGACAGCATGATATTAAATGATTACAAGTAAAAACTTAAGAAATCTTTTCTTTTCCTCCCAATGTCACCTAGTAACCCAGGGCTTCCCACCCTTACAGGGTGGCGAGGCTCTGGTCCACTTGAAGTTCTTGGGGGCGGGGAGCCCCCAGCCAGGGCTCCTGTGCGGAGTCCCTGGCGGAACCGGGTGGTGTCCCACGACAGTGCCCGGACAGCAGCGCCAGCAAAGCAAACGGGGTCTGGCAGTGACACGGAGTGGCTCACGCCTCACAGGTGCTTCGAAAACCAAAGGCGGTCGCAGAGCAACCCCGGCTGACCCTCTTCTGCGACTGCAGCCAGGGCTGGTTCATGGGCATGTGACTGGGGCAGCGACAGTACAGGGCCCCGCCCTCGGGGACCGCGCTTAGGGTTTAATGCTCCAGGGTTGTTGTCTTGAAACCCTGAGTAATTACCTTTGAATTAGTGTTGAGGGAGGGAAGTCCAAGGGAAGTGCGGGTGTGCAGTCCTGACTGCCGCCGCCCCCTCACCTCCCCAGGGTGGCTCTCGGCTGCCTCTTCCCGCCGCGTGGAGCCCTGACTGGCCTCCCCTCCTCACCTCTGCTGCCGCCCCCCAACTTCGGCAGTTAACGGGTCACGGGGGAGGCGTCCGCATCCTGTCCCTGCCTTCCAGCCTTGCCAGTGGGGGTGTGGGGGCAGCGTCATGTCTGTGCCCACACCGCTGGTATCTGAGGACGGGGCACCGTGGTGGCTGTCCCTGCCCCAGGCTGACGGCACCATGGAGCGAATGGTGGGGGTCCTCGCTCACCTTCAGGTCAGGTTCGGAACGCCCCCCGGGGCCGGGGTTCTGCGAGCCCGTGGGGAGGCCCGTGTGTGGCATGTTGGGGCAGTGGGCTCGTGGAGGGTGAGACGAACTTCCACACCCCTGTCTGGGGTCCTATGTTGTCATTTTACCGTGGGCCCTACACAGTCTGGACTCCCTGCCTGCTCTACCGCATCTCCTCTCGCGTGACCCCAGGCCGGGCAGCTGTGTGTTTCCTGCCCGCTGAGCCCTTCATCTGCCCCGCTGGCTGCCTTCTACCAGATGGCCACGGCCCTGCCTGTGGGCGAGGACGGCAGGTGGGCCCCGGGAGCAGAGCCGTTTCCAACGCCTGATACATTCTCTTTAGAAATGGCCCTAAATTGGGAGGATCACAAGTGGACAGCTCAGGACACAATGCTGAGGAGAGAGAGCAGTGAGTCGGGTGGGCATTAGTCTCATTCATTTGTTTCAATGTCTGTTGAGCACTGCTGCATGCCAGGCTCTATTCTATGTACTGGAGATACAGCAGTGGACAAAATATCCAAGCATCCCTGCCCTCGTGGGGCTTAAATTCGAGTGGAAGAGACAGACAGAAAGTGATCCATGCCTTGGAGAAAAGAAGCCAGAAAGGGGACAAGGGGTGAAGGGGTGAGGGTGACTTAGATAAGGTGGTCAGGGAAGCCTTCTTGGAGGAGGTGACCTTTCAGCTAGGACTTGCATGAAGTGAGGGAACAAGCCAGAGAGGATCTGAGGACAGACCAAGTGCCAAGTCTCTGCGGTGGGAAGAAATGCAGTGTTTTCAGGGAAGGGCAGGGAGCATGGCTGGCGTGAAGGAGAGGCAAGTGGCTGGTGGAGGGGCCGGGGAGCCAGGCGGGCAGAGCCTGTGGGGCCCGTGGGGGCTCTGCCTGCGCTGAGTGCGAACACAAGCTGCTGTAGGGTTCTGAGCAGGACGTGATATGACATGATTTATGTTTTTAAAATGGATTCTGGCTGCTAGGTGGCTAAAGGAGAAGCTGGGAAAACAGTGTAGGAGGCCGTTGAAATCACCGAAGCCAGCGATGCCAGTGGCCTGGCCGGGTTCGCCCCGGCGGGAGGAGCAGGGGGCTGATGTGCTGCGGCAGGCAGTTGCTGGCACAGCCCAGGGTGCTGTGAGTGGAAGAGGCGGGTCAGGAACGAGCTGTTTATCATGTGCTGAGGGGGGGAGAATCGGGGACGACCAGGTCTGGGCGTAAAATCAAGAGATTTGTTCTAACCACGCGCAGACTGAGGCGTCTACTGGGCAGGTAAGTGCCCACCTGGGGGAAATCGAGGGCAGCTGGCGGCGTGAGCCTGGCGTTCAGGAGGGAGGTGTGAGCCGAGACAGAGACTCGCAAGATTTCAGAGTCATGCAACGAGATGGCATCACCCAGGGAGTGAGTGCAGCTAAAGAAGAAAAGAGTGTTATCATAAAAAATCCTTCTTGGACAATTCTCAAGTGTGGCAATTTGTAAAATTTAACAACTCTACCGCTGCATTAGAAAATCTGTGTTTAATTTGAAAGAGATGTGTTTAATTAGGCCATTCAGGCTACTTTAAAAGCAACGCTTCTGGAATGTATTTTCTTTTTCCTTTCTGCGGTACAAGTCCCCCGGGACTGGGGGTGCTCTAGTGCCCGGGGTCCCTGGCCTGCAGCTCAAGGAGCAGGCAGGTTGGCGCTGCACGGCCCCCCACAGCCCCACTCCAGGTGTGCTCTCCTTTATACAGCTGCTGTTTGGGGACAATGAAGGAGAAGGAAAAGGTCCCCTGGAATTTCTGTCACAATAGGTGGGAGCTGGCACACTGGCTTTGTTCTCGAACTACACACATTTCACGTGTGACTTGTTTCCTTGTTTGACGACTCAGCCCTGCTCCCCTGAGGTGGGGGGCGGGGGGGGGCCTGTGTGCACTCGCGCCAGCGGAAGCCTCAGTCCTGCGCCCGCCCAGGCGGCTCCTCCGCTGTCCTGCTTGCACTTCAGGAGCCGGGGCGTGCGCATTGTCCTCCCCACAGGCCCTGCCCTCTAATGTTTTTGTTTGACACATCAGAGACAAGAAAGTGGCACATTTTGATGAGCTCTGCATTTTCAGTCACTCGGGTTGTGGCATTTAGAAAGTCCAGGGGGCCCGGGGCTCCGTCCAGCTCCCGCTGGTTTGCTGGCCCGCCTGACTCCCTGTCGGTGATGCTGAAATACCAGCGGGTGAGGTGACAGTGTCCTCAGGAGGCTGGTCTGACAGGGAAGCCGGCAGCGACCATGGGGTCACCCTGGGCCATTCCAGCTCGGAGTTCGCCATGGAACCAACTCTTCCCATACCTGGGCTAACTTCTGCACCCCACAGAGAGGACAGTACACAGCTGTGGAGTCCCCCAGTCTTGAGCTCTACATCTGGAAAATGGCAGCATAAACCTTCCCTTGAGGCCGGCGGAGACGATGACGCTCAGCTGTGAGCATAGGGTGCCACACGGCCTCGGGCCCACCGTGGGCGCCCGAAAAATGCCAGCGTTGACTCCCTGCTGATTAGAAAGATAATCTGATGAAAAGGAAACATGTACAAAGAAAACAGCAGATCCTCTCAAAGTGTATGTTCAATATCCAACTGGGTCCAAATTTTAGACTGTGGGTTAATCTATTTCAGAAAGTGAATAGTGATATAAAAGATCTATGGGCTCACATTTATTGAGCATTTACTATGTTCCAGGCACTACAAGTGCTGGATGTAGATATTCTTCATGGGTTATTTGTTATCAACTTTTCAAAACACCTTACTACATAGTTTTTACTTTGCATATATTTTTAATATTAAAATTTCATTAAAGCAACTTAAAAAAATTGAGCGTTAGCTAAAGCCCAAGGTTTGTACAGAAGTTGCTCTTAAGCTACCAGGATGGCCTGCCCTGCCTGGTCTTGTTCCTCAGCGGGAGGCCCGGGCAAGACCCCTTGGCCCCGGCGCACCCAAGACAAGCCCTGCCCAGGGAGGGGGCCATCGGAAGCCCATGCTGCCCAGCCCGGGGGCCTGAGGTTAACGGCTGCCCACAGCAGACGTGCTGAGATGCTGAGAGAGACAGAAGGAAAAAGCATGTTGAATCTGAGTTCAGACTGTCATTGGCAGACTCCCTCAAGGAAAGATTTAAGGCCAAACTGACTTTCTGGGACTCTTGCGACATCTGAATTTCCACTATTGGAGATTCATTTCTTTGACTAGCCTTTCTGGGCCCCTCTCTGAAGGTACAAATCTGAACTTTGGATGGCAGCATTAATTAGTTGACTCATTCACTGAGTAATTTTGTGTTCCTGCTGCGGGCTAGGCGCTCGGTCCTGGGGATACAGCAGAGACCAGGACAGGCGGGGCCCCTGCCTCCCAGCCACAGGCTGGCTCCTGGCCGCCACGCCCAGCCGCGCACTTTGTGAACTGCACAGTGTATCCAGAGAGGGGTAGAACCCAGCACGCATTCTACTTGCCCAGCTGTGTACATTGGTTTGGGGCTGAATTTGCCTGGGTGAAGGGACACCATTGCCTTTGCACAAAAATACCATCTACTTGTCAAACCAAAAACCCAGGCCTGCGTTTTCTTGGGGGCGCTTTAACTATGACTTACACACAGGCCCTGGAGGTGGAGCTGGCCCCGGCCCTGGGGACATGGGCCTGGACAGGCGCCGCAGAGCCATGCCTGCCTCCCTGGAGCCTCCACAGCCTGCGGGGGTGGCAGAGGCCTCCTCCCGGCCCACAGCCAGGCCCGGGCAGCGCGGACCTCAGGGGGAGAACAGGCTTAGCAAAGGGGGTCCGTGTCTGAAGCTGGGGTGAGGGAGAGAAACAGGAATGACCCAGGTGGGCTCTCGTCCTCCCGTGCAGTGCTGAGGACCCCAGCGGGCAAGGCCCCTCCTGGACCTCGGCCCCCTCCTCTGTGCACTGCGAGGTGGACTGGTCTATTCCCGACTCCCCTGTTGCTCTCCTCCTCCCTGGCTGCTCCACTGGCCCTGAGAGTGGGCCTCATCCTTCCAGGCTAGAAATTCTTTTTTTTTTAAATCCTCACCCAAGGATATTTTTTCATTGCTTTTAGAGAGAAAGGGAGAGAGAAAGAGAGAAAGATTGATTAATTACCTTCTTGTACGCAGGAGATCGAACCCGCAACCTGCGCAGGTACCCTGACAGGAATCGAACCCACGGCCTTTCTGTCTATAGGCCAACACTCCAGCTGAGCCATACTGGCCAGGGCTACAAAATCTTTTTTTTTTAATTGGTAAATAATATTATATAAATTTCAGATGTACAGCCTTATAACATGATGTCTGTATACTCATTCATAAGGTCTTAAAACACAGGCTGAGCTGTGGGAACAGTGAAGGTTCCCTTTAGGTGCGTCCAAAAGGAGGCTTCTGCGTGGAGGGCGGAGCGCAGAGTCTTGGGAGCCTGCGGCAGCGGCGGAAGAGGCCAGCGCCCCACCCCTCCTTGGGTCGCGCTGTCCAGCAGGACCAGCGGATGGGGGGGGGGTCTCCTACATAATGAGCTCTTGTCACTGCACGGGGGCTCCTGGCCAAGGAGCAGCGCTGTCCTGCCAGCTCCCCTGCTCCCTAATTGCAGAATGTCCTGGAGGCGGCCCTCACACAGTTCATTAGGGAAGGAAGTCACAACTCGGATTCCTCATAACACCTCTCCCACGGCCAATTAGCAGCTGAGGACACTGCGCGGCTCCGCGGGTGGGTCGGGGATGATTGGTGCTGGCTCTGTGCCTCCTGCGCGGGTGGGTCCGCGGGTGGCCAGGGAGTGGGGCCGACGGTGGGGCTGGGAGGAGCCGTCTCCGGCTGGAGGCGATTCTCTGTCCTGTTCCTTGCCAACCACCAGGCAGAAACCTGCCGACTGACCCCCGCTTTCACGGCACATCCAGCGAACCCCCCATTCCCTTCTCTAGTTCGACAAACCCGACTGCCGTGCAAGGCGAGAACCAAAGCCAGGCTGCAATGGCTCCTCCTCCCAAAAGTCAGCACGAGGTTTAGAAGCTGCAAGCTGCGATTTCAAGTTCGGAAATGACCTCATCATCGCAGCGTGTCTTGTCCCGTTCCCAGTGTCCGGTCTCCTAGATGCCCGAGGGCCGGGGGAGGAAGGCGGGTTTTACCACATCTGAAAACACCCCAGTGTTCACTTTTATAGACCAGCTCACACCGTCTCCTCCAGGAGATCCCACGTGTCCCAGCGGGACTCAGTCAGCCCCGGGCTACAGTCATGCTTCCGCGTGTGCCAGCCGTGGTTGTGCGGCCTTGGACCAGTCACATCACTTCTTTGGGCTTTGTTCTACCGCTGAGGAGCACGGATAACAGCTGGTGGAGTCACTGACACCAGGGGCTGCCCCTGACCTCAACTCAGGCGATGGTGAGGGTGGCAACAGTGAGCACGGTGAGCCCTGAGGTGGGCTGGCCCCTCACCAGATGCCAGGCGAGGGGCGTGGCCTCATCCCATCTTCCCTACACCTCACGCGGCAGGTTCTAGCATTGGCACGTCGGAGGCGAGAAGACGGGCAGGGGAGGATCCTGCCCAGGGCCGCCTGGACCCAGATCTGGGGCCCATGACCACCGCGCAGGGGCCAATGGGACAGGCAGTCCTAGGCAAGATGTCAAAGGCAGGGGCCGAGGCCCAATTTGTGGTTTTTTCCAGATCCCGCCTTGCTCTAAATTAGGCCCGTCCTTTGAGCATGGCTTTCCCGGATCCTAAACTTAAGGCCATTTCAGACCATCGGGGCTCACCGTGTCAGGGGTTCCTGTGCTCCATGGGCGCCTGCAGGAAGGGGCGCAGAGCGTGGAAGGCTTAGGGGGCCAGTCCCTGCGAGGCCCCTGCTCTCAGCATGAGGTCACGGTCCCTCGTGACTTCCCAGAACCCACGGGCACCCTCCACGCCATGACGTAACTCAATCAGAGGCTAACGCCCCTTCTCTCCTATTTCATGTAAATTAGGTCTGTATCGTCGTTCACACGTTCTTGTTTTTGGATCTTTGATTATTGATTAACAGCGAGCCATCAGTTACAGACTCACACTGCATACCGTCCGCATTTGATACGTGCGCTGTGAATAAATGCTCCCAACTACTACTTGAGAAAGAGGATCGCTACAGATACACTGCGCACTGGGGAAAGGCGAGGTGCAATTTTCCCTCATTCAGGCAATTTCCAAACTCCAGATATAAAGCTGCCTGGGTGTGGAATGTTAAGTGGGAAGTGAGATTTGCACACTAGGGGTAAACTCTACAAGGGAAGAAACAATTGGAAGGAGCCCATTTACTTAATTGCCTTTGTTTTGCCAGCCAGACTTTCTCCTTCTGAAGCCTCGTCGCGCTCCCGCCCCAGCGGCCCTGCGGGCTGGGGCTTGCTGCGTCCGCGTACACTCCGCTGCCTCCCAGGGCTCGGACTTAATGGGGAAGTGGCATTTGCAAAGGTTTTGGGGAGTGGCCCTAGGACAGTGAGGTTTGTTGCCATGGAAATGAATATAAAGTCTCCAGTTCATCACTGTCATCTCAGCAGGACTTGGGAGAGGAATGGACAAGCCGGAGCTCTCACAAGTTTGGTCACAGAGGCATTCACGAGCCAGCAAAAGGGTGGAGGAAGCGCTGTCCAGGCATGCCTCAGCTCAGCCACGCTCATTACAGCAAAATCTCCCTCTACAGACAAAAGAGTGATATATGGCTTTCCAAAATAATAAGCTGCTTGCTTGCTCCTCCCTCCTCTCTTCCTTTCCTCCTTCTTTCTGTCCTCCCACAAATTCCTGATGTGCATTTCAACATGAGTCCACTTGGTAGCATTAGGGGTTTTCACAGAAAGTCGCGCCCTTAATTGAGGTAGGTATGCCTGGTTGGCCTTGCTTAATTCTACCTTGACAAAGCGATAGAGGGAGGTCAGCAAAGTCTTCCATGGACAAGGCTTAGAGGACAAGGGCACCTGATAAAGGCATGAGCCGCCAGCAGAGATCTAAGGCCCCACGTTCCTGCAGAGTGGTGGTGAGCAATATGGTTTCCCGGAGAGCTCTCCGGGAGGCAACACTTAAATACAACCAAAACGAACTGCTGTGAGGAAGAGGTCAGGGTCGTGGAGGGAGGGTGAAGCGTGGGTTCTGAGGGAGAAAGTTCTAAGTCAGGGATGGCAAATACAGGGCTCTCATGGCAGACAGTGCGCGTCACCCCCTTCTTCCCCACTGAGCCCGGGTGTGGCTTCTCATTTATCTTACGTCACTCTGGGCAGACCGTTCCAAGAGGTCAGTGACCACCTGTGGTTGGTTAAGATGGCAATGAACTCTCTGATGCCTGTGTAGAGGCAGAGTCTCATCACCCTCCGCCAAACCTGGTCCGGCCTGAGTGGCTCGCTTGACCAACAGAATGTGACAGACACAAGTGGGACTTCTGAGGCCAAGCATCCTGGACTCTTTTTCATAAGGGCATCTTGGAACACGCACTCTTAGAGCTCTGGGCCACCAGGGAAGAGGTATGATTATCCTGTAGGAAACATTCTAAGACTACGTGGGCGGAGCCGTCCGGCTGACCCTGCCAAGGTGCCTGATATGTGAGTGACACCGGCTAGGACCTTTGGTTAGAGCCCAGCCAGCAGCTGAACTCCCCCGAGCAACCCCAGTCCATGCCGCCTGAAGCCGAAGAGTCACCCAGCGGAGCCCTGTCCAAATTCCTTACACAAGTGGGAGCGCGAATGCGAAGGTTCTTTTAAGCTGCTAAGTTTTGGGGTCATTTGTTACATGACTGTAAATAACCTGAATACCACCGAAGGGGAAACTCCATGACCACCCTGGTTCAGGGGGCCGGGGCTCAGCAGGAGTCTTGGGGGCTTTTCAATACTAGTATTTATTGAGTGCTGACTCTGTGCAAGTCACTTGGCAACATTTTATATGGAATGACTCACTTAGACATAAAATCTTCCCAAGTAGCCAAGGACAGAAAGCAAAGCCCCATGAACCAGGCCAAACAATGATGGCCTCACCTCAGCCGAGCGTGAACTCACCACCTCCTTTCTTTCGTTGGTGTCTCACTAAACCCTGAGTGAGCTGGGAGCGGCTGGTTTCATCTTCTCTCTTTTCTTTTTTTAACAGATGAAGAAACTGAGGCTTAGAGAGGTTGCAATTTGTCCAAGTTCATACGGGTTAGTGAAGGAGATGGAACTAAACCCAGCTAGGACAACTGCCTGCCCACGGTTTTCCCATACATCACGCAACCTCTCTAAATACGTGAGCCGGTCGAGAGGTGTTCTCCTCACCCTGCCGCTTCCGCCTCCCCCACTGTGCCTGCCCAGCATCCGAAGGATCGGACAACAACCTGACAAAGGGCATGACGTCTAACTTTCATATGGACATGTGCTGCATGAGGTTTGCAGCCCCAAACTTCTCAGGCGCCCCCTGCAGAACCTGCCTCGTGGGGCTGGCGTGAGCGCAGGGTTCAAGGTCCACCCTGGGGGCTCGCTAGGGGGCAAATGTTATACTCACTTATCAGCTCATGCAGTGTTAACTATTAAGCACCTGCTGTGTGCATGGTACTGATTTAGGCACCAGGGATGATACCACAGTGAACAAACTAGGCAGAAATCTGCCTCTTACAGATCTTATATTCCAGCGTTAAGTGGAAGCTTCTTTGAGGCGAGATGCTGAGTGGCCGACTAGGTCCACTTACTAGCTAAGTGATCTGTTTTCACACAGCAACCGTGGACTGCACATTATTCAAATTTACTCCACAGCAATATCACAATCCATGTCCTTTGAGGACGTTTAAGTTCAATCAAGACCACAAACCCTAAATCTGGCGAACTTGATGTGCCCTTGGGCCTTGTGGCGCGAGGTCAGGGCCCGGTTCTCGTAAGCAGCCCTGAGGAGGGGCTTACGAAGAGGTGAGAAGGCTCCTCGGGTCCCATCTCCTGCAAGGCCGTCTGGCTTCACCACGAGCTCTACTGCTGATTTCTGCGCTGTCATGTTGGGAAGGAGAAATTCCTGGAGTGGTTGAGGCAAACAAATATCCAAGCTGCTCTCTTTTAGCGAGATAAAAGCTAGAGTGGAAATCTCGCTTGTTTAAAACTGAAGCTCACTGGAATCCACCAAAACCTGGACGAGGTCCCCTGAGACCTGCAAAAGCTTAGTGGTGCTGTTTGCTTCTGAAGCGAGGGGCGCCGCAAATCCATTCCACCTGCCCACCCACATTCATATCATTTTCTGGTCTGGGAGGCTCCCGAGGGGAGGGACGCTCCGCCCTCGGGCAACGGGACATCCACGCAAGGCCAGGACACCCCTCCAAGCCTGCAGGTTCACCAGAGTAGTTTATTTGTTGAAGAGTGGCGGTCAGGTAGCCTCTCCTGATTTACCTTTTCCAGTTTTGATGAAACATTTTCAGTTTCATTTCTAGTTTCTGCATTCGGCTAGCACTTATTGCCTCTAAGGCAGGGCTCTAAGTGAACAGAGCAGACTGTGATGAGTTTATATTCTAGCGGGGGAAGTTTAAACAATGCACAAAGAAGTAGGCGCGTAAGAAGAAATGAGGTGGTCATGAGTGCTCTGCAGAGAACTAAGCTACACCAGTGTGATCAGGGGTGCTCTCAGAGGAGGTGACATTTAAACTGAGACCCGAAAGGAAGGGATCGGCCATGTAAAGGGCAGGGGGAAGCATTCTGGGCGGGGGAAGTATTCCAGGCAGGGGGGGAGCTAGTGGCAGGCCAAGGGGTGGCACTCGAGGGAGCGAGAAGGGACCAGAGAGGCTGAGAGGAGCAGCACTGTGGCAGGGGAGAGGGGCTTGGGATGAGGTCGGGAAAGTGGCTGGGATTAAGGGCGACCTCAGGGCTCTGGCACAGGAAAGAGCTTTGGATTGTGTGCAAGGTGTGGCAGGAAAGCCCTAGCAGGTTTGACGCAGGCGGCCATGTGATCTGAGTTACTTTGAAAATGGATTACTCTGGCTGTGGCTCGAGGGCGGGAGACCTGCGAGAGGCTCGTGCTCATCCGAAGGCGGCTCTGACTGTGCTCAGCCGCGGGACGGAGGAAGCCAACGCGGTGTGCTTTGGAAATAGAGTTGATAAAACTTGATGGATTAGATGTGGGTGGTTAGGAAACTACATGGAATGTTTTTCAGGGAGCATAACTCAACATCTTGGTAATTTCACTCTAGTCTTTTCCAGTTCCATAAACATGCATATGTATTTTTAGAAAACTGGAATCTGGGTATAGTTTTACATCATGTTTTTCAACTTAACCTTTTTGTGAATATTTCTACAAGTCATAATTCTTAGAGGATGCATAATATCTCATGATATAGGGCATACCATAATTTCCTAAACCAATCACTGCTTGACAATTGGGCTGCTTTCAATATTTCTGCTATTATAAACAAGGCTGCAGCAAGTATCCCTGTACATAAATCTTTAGGCAATCTCCGATATTTTTCCCGCCTGCAATAAATTGCCTGAAGTGAAATTATTGAATCAAAGGCATTTTTAAAAAAGAGACTTGATAAATAGGCACTGTCAAATTACTGGCAGGAGAGGTGGTGCCATTTTATATTCCCATTGGCTGTAATTGATCGTTCTTATTTCACTTTATCTTGCCCAAACTAAAATTTATCACTAAAAAATGGCCAATTAAATAGCCAGAAAGCATATTATTCTATTGGTTTTGCTTGCTTTATTTTGATTTTTAGTGAGGTTAAGCATCTTTCTAATATCTAATCATCGTGCATATTTGGTGGGTGGAAGGGGGGTGTGTGTGTGAGTGCATTCATTCTTCCTTTATGCTCCTCGCCAATTTTTCTGTTCGAATGGTCACCTTTTTATTGATTGCTAAGAGCTCTTTACATAGAAAAGCCATTCCTAACTCCAACTACATTCCCCCCACCCCAGTTTTTCATTTACTTTATGACATTCAGAAACCTAAAGATTTTATGTCATCAAATATATCCACTTCCCTAATCGTGTCTTCCTCTTTTTTTTTTGGCCAAGGAGGGTCTCCCTCAGCTGGAGGAAAGCATGTAAGTACCTGGGTATGTTTATTTGGAGTCTCTTCTGATTTCATTTATGTGGAAGCCACCCTCTCCCAGGTGATTTCTGCAGCACAGAAGGCGGGAGGCCTCCGAAGTGCTCGGGGCAGTGGCTGCAGTTCCCTCTCGAAAGGACCTCGTGCAGGGGAGCGGCAAAGATGTGAAAAGTGTGCAATAAAGAAATCTGCTCACCTTGGCTTCCCGTAGTGCCTCCCGGACTTACTTGATTATAGGACCTTTCCCTGTTTTGATTATTAATGCAATATAAGAGTGTTTGGGGACAAGCACCTGAGAAGAGCCATTTTATCCGAATGGAATCATGCGACATTCCCACTCCCCCCCCGCCCACCGCTTACACAAGCCCTTAATCATTTGTCCCAGCACCATTCAAAAATAACCTGTCTCTTTCTCACAGTTCTGAAACACCGTCTCTATGTTCATGTTGTGCCCTGAGGTTTGTCTCCGGCCTTTCTGTTCCGTTCCGTTGGTATGTACAAGCCTCGCACTACGACTGGGCTCCGATTTTTTCTCCTAATCCTGACAGGACCAGAGGAGGTTATTTGGTACACAGAACTTTTGACCATCACACCTTCTTAAGGGATTTTATCCCCATAAAATAACCTCCTTTTTGCTCATTTAATGTTTTTTTCCCTTGAATTATACTTTGCCTCTGAGATTGCTACCGCTGCTTTCTTTTTGGTGTGTGTTGGACAAATAGATCTTGGTCCACTCTGTTTCCTTTAATGTCCTTGTGTCATTTGACTCTCCGCGTCTCTCTTTCCATTCTCCGCTTCATCACTGGCAGGCATTTGAGGTACTTCCTACCTGCCGAGAGTTAGGCACTGGGGAACACAATGGTGATCATAAAATAAATACGGCCCTTGCCCTTGTAGAAATTAAAGTGCAGTATGAAAGACAGTTGTTAATAATTGCTAAGAATGTGTAAAGGTACAACGGCGGTATATGTTTTGACGGTATGGCATGATGAGCTACTAAGCGCTACAAAAGTCTACGACGGAATGGCTTCCCTTAGCTTGGGTGAGCGCTCAGGAAGGGCTTTCCTGAGAAAGAGGTGTTTCAGCTCGGCTCTGAGGGGGCCATTCGTTTGCCAGATTGGGGGCGGGGTGGGGGTGGGGGGTGCCGACGGGGAGCATTCCTGACAGAGGATGAGCTTGTGGCAGAGGGAGCCTGTTAGGTACAGAGAGAGAGCCAGCAGGATACAGTGTGAGCTGAGGACGAGGGTCAGGTTTAGGGTGAGAGGTCAGTGGGGTCAGACCATTCAGCCTCTTTCAGGTCCTGCTGAAGATTTGAGCCTTTATTCCCAAAGCAATGAAAAATCGTTAAAGGCTGTTAAGTGGAGCGTTTATAAGCAGTGACGTGCTGCAGACTTCTGCACACAGGAGCAGACCTGGCGCATCTCTTCCCAACCCATCCTTGTCCAGTGACATCACCGAACTGGTCACTCGTAATCACCCACAGTGGTCGTTACACCAGGGAAATTGGCAATCGCTACATATTGGGGCATTTCTCCCCTGTTGGAGAGCCAGCTGTTAAACGTGTACCTGCACATCACTGATTGACACAGTCACACATTGTATTTTGAAAGGAAATTACTCTGGTATCCGGGTGGAAAATCGATGCCCAGAGAGCAAGAGGGCATACAGGGGAACTGGTTAGGACGTGATTACAAGAGTCTGGCTGAGAAGAAACTGTACCTCGAGTAAGGATGGTTGTAGAAGAGATGGAGAGAGGTGGCTGCGTTTGAGACACGCAGAGGGTGTGGAGCCAGGAGGAGTGGGCGATGGGCGGGGCGGGGCGGGGCGGCTGCCCGAGAGAGCGCTGCCAACAGTGGCTCCCTGAGCCGGCGCTGGCGGCTGCGGCTGGCTGGTGACTATGGCTGAGAGGCAAGCGCCGACTGCAGGACAGAGGGGCGTTTTGTTTTTGTTGTGGCAGGAGGGTTGGCAATGGGAAAAGATCATGAGCTCAGATATGCACAGGATGAGCTGCCCGTGAGACGCAAGTGCTAGTGCCAAACAGGAAGCTGGACGTCGGGCCTCGCTACCAGAGCTCTGCCTGTGAGAGTCACAGCGCGTGGGCGACACGTGAAATTCTGGGCACGGAGGAGGGAATCTGAGCACACAGCATCGGAACGAGGAGCTCATCTAAGAGCGAATCACTGAGATTAGAGCCTGAGGGAAGAAAATCTACCAGCCAACAGTCAATGCAAATAGTATATAGTCAGTGGGTTTTTTTTTTTTAATCAATAGGGAGTGTTTGCCTTTTTTACTGGGAAGTTCTTTTAATGTTCTTAAGTATTTTTCATTATTTCTGTTATTAATGTTTCCTTGCTTTGTCCTTTTTTTTTTTTTAAATCAGTATTCAATTTCCATCTTCAGCTCCATGGGCCAAGCTTTGCTCTTTCCTTCCCTTCTCTTCCTTTCCTTTTCTTCCTTCCTCCCTCCCTTCCTTCTCTTCTTTCTTCCTCTTCCTCTCTCCCTTATTATTAATGAATTTTAATATTTTACTTTAATGACATATACTTAACTCTGTAATTAATGCATTTGGAATCTCATAGCCCATTCTTTTATGACACACACCCTCTTCCTGAGTTATTTATTTGATTCATTTATCAATGGGGTAGAGGGTGATGAAATACATGTTTTTAAATAAGAAAAAGCAGGAATATGTCAAATGTATTTGAACACTTGCATATCTAAGAATATCTTTCTCTTGCCTTCACACTTAACTATACCAAGGCAGGGAACAAAATTCTTGGATCATAATCATTTGCTCTCAAAACTCTACTCAGATAACTACTGCTCCAGTATCTTCCGGCATTAACGACAGACAAGAAGTCATTAACTGATCTGCTTCCCCCCTCCCGCAGGATGCTAGCAGAATTTTTGTGTGTGTTTTTTGAAATCTTTTCCAGAATATGTCTATGGATTGGGCAGGACTGATGAGAAGGGGAGTATATTTTATGGGTGGAAAAGAAATGTATTGGGCGTTGTAAACAGAAAAGAGTCTGTGATGCCCCTGAGGTCAGGGACACTGTCCCCGTCAGTAAGATGTGGAGGGACAGACGCGGGGGTGGGGGAAGGGGGTCAGTGTGGTGGCAACTGCGGGGCCTTCCATCCGTATGCTCACACATGCAGGATGAGTGAGGAAGACAGGGAGAGGGCACTTAGCTAAGGAAAGGTTTCCATGAAGGCGGAATGGCAGATCCGTCTTCCTGACTGTCAGGCAGGGGGGCCCACGCCCCCTGGGCCGTGACATTATAATGAGGGGAAAAAACGCATGCAAATTAAACACATCAGGTGAGTTGAGGATGAACAGAATGAAGGTCTGAAGAGGAGTTAGGGATGCATTTGGGCTGCAGGCAAAGAATGGGACAGACTCTGTGAGAAATGAGTCATACTACACAGGGCAGGCAAAAGTAGGTTAATAATAGATAATACAATAATTAATAAGTAAATAATGCAAGAATAAATGCTGCATTTTGTGTACTAATGACTGTGAGCCTGCTTTTGCCCACCCCTGCCTATAAGAGGCTCAGGGGGAGCTTGGCGGCCAGGGCAGCCAGAGCCCCACGCGCCTTTCGATTTTTCCTGCCCATGCTGTGGAAGTCAGGGGAGCTAATGAACCACGGCCCTGGGAGGTCACACTGTCTCTCACTCCACCGATCGGTAACACCGCCTAGCAGGACACCGGAACGGGAAACAGCAGAGCGGGTTCCTGGAGGCCTGGGGGCCCGGTGACGCATGGACCAGAAGCTTCTCCCAGGCCCCCAGGGGTAGGGAGTGGAGGATGATGGGCGTAGAAAAGGAGTTGCTAGACAATTTTTTCCCCCTTAAACCTCTGTGAGCCTTTCAATCTGTTACCTGATGAATTTAAAAATAAGACATTTTTAAAAGAAGTCTTTCAACATGACCAGGCCCAAACCTGCCAGTATTTAGTGACTTGAGTTTCTAACTTAAATCTGTACAAAAGATATTTTGGGTCTTTAGGTATTATTGGCAGATGGGAGGTTGATTGTCCTTCCTATCATGAAAGATAAATAGTTCAGGATTGCCAGGCGGTTAGGAAAGTTGAGTAAGCAGAGCACCGGGCCTTCAAGTGCCAGCTCACGGCACACGGTGGGGAAGCCCCGTCCCTCTCGGGCTGTGCTCTCCTCATCTCTGGAACAAGGATTTCGAGTGGGAGGTGGTCCCAGCCCTGACACCGGTGCCTGTGGCCGCAAAGACAGCGTCCTGGCGCCCCGACGGCCCGCCCCGACGGCCCGCCCCGACGGCGTGGCCGGCCCGGAGGCTCTCCCTGGCTGAGCAGCAGCCCGCGCCCCATGGGAGGAGGTGACGGAGGGGCCAGGCCCAGGGTTTTCAGGAGCACAGCCCACCCCGCCCACCCCCAGGCCCAGCACTGTCGGCAGCAGGAGTCCTTCACTGGGGATCCACTCCCTCGCCGTAGCCTTGTTCTCGTCAGGGCCCAGACACCTGGAGGAGTTAGATGGTGATCGAGCCATTCTACGAACGGACAGATGACTTCTTCCTTCACTGGAAGGACAGTTCTCGGAGGGCAGAGCTCCCTGGATGGGGGACGGGCTGGGGCGGGGGGTGGAGCAAAGGAAGAGCCATCTTGTAGTGCAGGCCTTGGCCAGGGAAGAATGGAGGGTCCGGCTGGGGAGGGGACACAGGGGACGGCTCTGGACATCCAGGACGCGCCCATTTGCTGAATCACTGTTACATGTCGGCGAGAAAGAAGGGCTCCGCGGGTGAGGAGGGGGGCACAGGGACGGCGCTGTCCATTTGGGGGGTGGCGGGCAACTCAAGGGTGCCTGCAAGATGTCTCGCCAGGCCTCTTTCCGGGAGGGGTTTGGACTTCAAGGCACTCGCTGATGGAGAGGATCAAAGTGTGCCAGTGGCCGCAGGCCCAGCCCCATCACTCGGCCCGCGGTGGCCTGGCTGCGCCGGGCACTTCCCTCTGCCTGCCTGACACAGCTGCTCATGGCGGAGTCCAGGGTTTCACCTGAGACATCCGTTTCATGAAGGAAGGTTACTGCCTGCAGAGCCCCGGCAGCCGCAGGATGACGGGCCAGAAAGCGTGACCGTTCTCCACGCCCGGGGCCGCCTCCTCAGAGGCGCGGTGTCCGGGCCGTGGCCTGGCTCATCCCATTGGCAGACACAACTCCTGAGAGGCCGGAGGCGAGGGGAAGACAGTGAGGACGGCAGAGGGCCAGGCCAGGGCCAGGCGTGGAGCGGGGTTTCGGGCCCCACCTCAGAGCTGCGGGGCCCCTCCCCCCGGGTGTCAGCACACCACCGTGGGCCTGTCGCGGCGCGGTGCGGAGGAGGCCCGTGGGTGCCCGTGGCTGACCTCTCCCCCGGGCCTGGGCCTCCTGTCTCTGTGTGTGACGGGGTCAGCCCAGCTCCTGAAGATGGCAAGGGAGAGGAAGAGAAGACGCTCCGTGTCGGGGCAGACACGGGGCAGGGGGCGGGGTAACGGGTGCCTGTCTGGGGGCAGGGCTCCGACGCGGGTCCTGAGTCAAGGACTTGAGCGCAAGGGGTTTATTGGGAGGTGAGCCCAGCAAGCACTGGTAAGGGATGAGGAAACGAAGCAAGGAGGCAGAAGCTGACCCAGGCGACGTTAGTGAGCAAGTTATCGCCATGGGCAACTGGGACTGAAACCTGCCGAGCAGCCCCCCGCCCCCAGGGCGGTGGAGGTAGAACCTGCCTCGCCATCCACCTGAGGGGTGCAGAGTTGTGGCTTATCTGTCAGTTTGCATTACCTGTTGGTTCACGGCTGCTTCTGGGGACGTGAGTTTCCCAGCATTTCTGACTTATGGGGTGCACTGACCAAGCCTGTCCGAGCATCCAGGGACAGGCAGAGAGCAGCACAGACGCCTTCGGGGGTCAAGGGCAGGGCACCTTTGGCATCTGCCAGGGGCCGAGAGCTGTTTAGTAAAGATTTCAGAGAGGGAGGGTCACAAGGGGATAACCCTTCACCACAGAGGGCAGGGCAAGGGTCAGGACCTGACCGGAGGCCTGAGTCCCATCTCAGTGACGCACGCAGCTCCTGCCGCCCGGAAACTGAATCAGGACACAGCTGGGTGGTGGCCAGGTGAGTGTGAGGGAGGCCAGGTCTGCGGACCCCCACCCCCCGTGTAGCCTCCCACCTCCCACAGGCGCGCGCCATCGTGGCCGGCCGGCTCAGACTGCCCACCCGCCGACAGCACTGTCGGTGGAGGTCACTGTCTCCTGCTGGGCCCAGCTTCCCTTGTGCAGGGACGCCGGCCGCGGGCGGGCCGGCGGGGCCGGGGGCAGATGGGTGCCCGAGGGCGGAGTGTCGAGTATCTGAGTGGGTGTGGGCAGCCATGCCGGCCAACCAGTGAGCTGCTGGCGTTTTACCCCTGAAGGCTGGAAGCTGGGCTGATGGGGACAGAGACCTGCTTCCCCTCTGTCACACGGAGCCCGGGGGGGGGGGGGTGCCCATTCCCTGGATCTAAGCTTCTCACGAGTGCACCAGACGTGCCCATCAGAGGCAGGGCCAGGCAGCCTCCCCGGGGGGCATGAGGAGGCGTCTCCACGCAGAGTCTGATGGGATGAGCTGGGGCGGCAGTGGCCTCCCGAGGGCTAACTGGCTTAGGGCGGCTCTATGTCTGTGCCAAAGGGTGACAAGATCCCAGCTGTCTTCTCCTCTGTCTGGTCACAAGAAGATGCAGCCAGACTGCAAACCGATGGCCCAGGCATCCTGTTCAGCCCCCAATCCTGTCCCTTTGTTGCTAATTCTACAGTTGGGAGAGTCCACCATGAAGTCCCCAGAATGGGATGAAGATGCTTCTACCTGAGCCCACGCTAGCGTGGAGTCAGAGCCATTTTTACTGAACACCCTCTTCTGCAGCTTTTCTTGAGAAATGTGATGTTGATTTTTTAAAATCTTTTTTCAAGATGAAGGGGGAAAAAAAAATCCTCATCTCCTTTTGACCAGAGTCAATAAAAACATGTTCAGCAAAACCAATCCAATACAGCAGGGGTGTCATTCTTTGATGTATTCTTTAAAGAACTCTCACACCGTGGCACGCCGTCTTGGACTCTGGCGGAAATGAGAAGAACACACACACAGAGGCATCTGCGTGACGACCCACGGAGAGCCCCAGGACCCCGCACCTCATGTCTTCCCTTCTCCTGGATCCGACAGGCTCCGTGAGACGCTCAGAGTCAACAAGAGAGAACCAGTCACGGAGTGAGTCTCGTTCTGCCATTGACCCAGCGCCGTCATTATCCCCAGATGTTACGCACTATTTCATTTTTTTTCCCACGTACAATTGCCCATTGTGTGCCTTCTTTAAAGAAATAAGAGGCGCTCTGTAGATCTTGCTAAATAGGAGCAAATCACATTAAGTCAATCTGGTGGTTTAAAAAAAATATTTTTGAAGACTCTGTTTGTCAGAAAACTGCTTCCTCTAAACAGACCTGCAGAACTAACACTCTGGCTCCGTACGGGCCACCTGTATTCCCACGCATCCGCAAGCTCGTCTGCAGAAGGTCTTCAGCACAACACCCTGCCTTCCTAAGGTAAGTGTGACATTCTAATTAGAAATCAAACATGGGTGGTGGAGTCTAAATGTGGAATTTAAATTAACTCGAGGTCCAAAAATATCTAATCGTTCCTGAGATTTTTCCAGGTGCAAGAAAGTGATAAGAGGAGTTCAATGCTTCTAATGTGCCTTAAAGGAAGGAAGAGCAACATTTAAAGATTCCCATCTGGGAAAGAAAAAACCCAAATGTTCTAAACATCAAGTCCGAACAGAATTCTCGCACTCTCTGGTGCTGGGACAACTCATTCATGGTTTTGGGAGGTCCCCAACCCCTTCTTGCTCTTGTATCTTCTTAAAACAAGGTGGAGGCTAACCCTTCAGACCCGTCCGGTTGGCGAGGGCGACATGAGACTGCTCCCAGAAATGGCCGTTTTTCTGATAATGTTCCCCGACCTGGACCCGGGCCTGGGCCTGGCACGGGTGGGTGGCACTCCGACCTTAGTTCGGGATTCCTACCGCCCTGGCCAGCCCCCGTGCTGGTTCAGCCTGAGGTTCTGAGGGGGCTCCCAGCACTGGTGGTTCAATTCCTGCCCTGGGGACCCTCCAGCCTCATAGGAGGCCCCACCCCACGTCAGCCCCGGGCACCTCTTTCGCACCAGATGCCACCTCCTGCAGCGCCCCACCCCCATCTGCCCTGGGCTCTCCACGCCCCAGGTGGGGCACACCCCGCTCTCTTCGCTGAGAACGCTGCCCTCACTCCTCTGCCTTAGTTCCTCCCTGGCTTTCAGGGCACACGCCCTGGCCTCGGAGAGCCATGCCTGAATCTCCACTTGGGAGGAGGGCTCCTGCCGTGCGCCCCACAGTCCCCTGCCTCCCCTCCCGCTGCCTGCGCTGAGCTGCAGCCGCTGGACCGGACCGCATGCACGGCGCAGTCCCTCGGCACTGGTGACCGCGCTAGCCTCCGCTCCACAGCCTTTACTAAATGGAAGGAAGGAATGGAATGGAAGGAAGCTTTACAGCTAGAAGGAAGGAAGAAAGGAAAAGCAAAAATGTTCAGACAGACAGATAAGTAGGTACATTCTTGCCAAGGCGATGGTATTAGGACATGGGAGGTGACTTTGGGAGGTGACTAAGTCATGAGGGGGAGCTGCCATGCATAAAAGAGACCCCAGGGAGCCACACGAGGACACAGCAAGAAGTCTGCAACCAGGCAAAGGGCCTCATCAGAATGCGATGGCGCTGGTAGCCTGACTTCAGGCTTCCAACCCCGAGAAGTGAGAGACCGATACTTGTTGTTTATACGCCCCCTGCCCCCCTCTGTGGCATTTTGTCCCGGCAGCCCACGCTGCCGCTGATGGAGGCAGCCCCCCCGGGAGGGCGCCCAGGGCAGGCAGGAGTGCTGGGCAGGGCTGGGCCAGGCGGCTGCTCGGGGCCCACCGCCAGCGAGGGCCGGCCCAGGAGCCACCAGCAGCCCGACTGCAACCCGGGCTCCCTCTTGGGGGACCGCCGGGTCCTCTGCTGACACTCAGTTCACTCGCTGCCCACTCTGGGCAACCAGGAAGGTCCGTGCTATGCCCCGGTATTTTCTCTCACGCTAGACCACTGTCAGCTGCCCCTGCTCCCTACCTCGGCCCTGGCTGGCCACCAACAGTGGCTGCCGCTCTGGGCCCTGGCCACGCCCCGCCCCGACAGCCTCTGTGCTCTGGGGACTGGGCAGGAGTGAAGGTGAAGTAGCGGCTCCTGCCAGGCACTGCGGGAGGGGGCTGTATAGTGTGAGGTCTCAAGCCGCCCCCTCATCTACTCCACTGGGCCCCGGGGGCCGGGCGAGATGCCTGACTGCCCACAGCCCCCTTCAGCCTCCACAGTGATCCACTGCAGCCGCTGACCTTGGCGCTCAGCCGCAGAGCACAAGTGGCCTCGAGCTGGGCGCAGGCAGCACGTGGGAGGACATAGGCCCTGCGCCCCGACGAGGGCCCAGACTGGAGACACAGCGATCCAGGTCCACGTCTGAGCCCGTTCGGTTTACACTTTCAAGTTAAAAGAGCAAGTTTGCTTTCCTCTCACGGGAGAAGCACTGTCTGCCTTTGAAAACCAGAGAAAGGGGAGAGGCAGCTGCCAGCTAGCAAGGCCTTGCTGGGTGAGGGTCATCATGTGGGCACATCCATGCACGGGGCGTGCAGGCGCCATCAGATCGCCACCCCCACCAGCACAGGCCACAGAGCTCGGGTCCAGCCTTGTCCTAGTCACCGCAGGCAGGCTGCCACCCCTCCGCCCTGCCCACCCCGACGCCAGGCGCAGGCCTGGGACATGCCTCCTGGGGACGACGTGTGTTCGCCACGGCCTGCCAGCCCCACCTGGGGGGTCTGTAAGACACCAGCCAGGGGCAGGCCTGGACGGTGGCAGGCGTGTGCCAGGCTGGGCTTCCGCGGGGGCTCGCTTCCCCTGGAGTGTGTGGGCCCTACGGCCCCCCAGACCTGCGTGCGTACCCGCCAGAGCAACGGCAGTATTAACTCACAGGGGCACTCTTGGGGGTTTAGTTGAATGTTGAACTTATGTTTGAGTTTGAAGCAGGAGGAAAAAGACAACCCTCTTTAAACAACTCCCGTGAAAGATTAGAAACACAGATAATTTACGCGTGGGAGCAGATGGCACTGCGTGCTGTTCCAGGAAAACCGTGTGTCCCCAGCAGTTCCTCCTCACGGATGCTACAGGTTTATATGCGGTTTACAAACTCAAGGGCAAGCAATTTTCCTGAGTGACTGATCACAGGGTAGAGCAATGCTAACAGTCAAACCTTCCTTTTTCCTGAGGAGACTCTCCTCCTATCCGCCCCTATTCCAGGGGCACCCAGAGCATCACGGCCCCGGGACTCTTGTCCGCAGGCCGGCTCTGCGGGCCACCTGCTCCAGACCCCGTAGCTCCCTTCCATTCCTGCGTATGCTGACCTCTGTGCACCCCAGCTCCAGACCTGCATCCGCCTTCTTCCAAGCTCGCTCTACTCTCTGAGTGGCTCCTAACCCTCCCTCCGCCGCCATATTGGGGGCGCCTGGCCCTGCCCCTCCCTTGCAGGGCCTCTGCCGTGGGGTCCTGAAGCCGGACCTCCCTGCGGCAGCCCACCCACGGCCTGCCCCATCCCAGCGTCCTCTGCAGAGGCTCTCACGTCAGTGCGGGCCCTGTGGGACGGGTCTGCTCCTCACGGTCCCTCCCTCTGGCTGGGTCCAGGCTGCAGGCCTGGCCCTGGTCCTCTCTAGCTCCCCTCCCGTCCCCTCGCTGGCCCCCAGTCTGTGGGTGCTCTGACCACCAGGGATTCGGTCACGGGGCAGCAGTGGGGGCCAGGGGGCACGCATGGGAGAGCGCGGGCCTAGGGAGTTCAGAGCAGGAAAACCAGGGAGAGGAAAGAGGACTCCTGTTACAAAAGTTCCACTTCCTTTCAGCTTTTCAGCATCCAACAACGCCGTCCGTCCTTTCTGGGCTCCCCCCGCCCCTGCCAAGGAGTTGCTATGTGCTGCGTGTGCCGTGGCAGCAGGGCTGGCGGAGGTCGCAGGAAGAGCAGCGATGGTCAAGGCATGAGGAGGTCTTGTGTGCTGGGCATGTGACAGCCTCAACGACGAGGTCAGCATCATCACCAGCCCACGTTACATTTAGGGAAACTGAGGCACAGAGCAAGGAAAGGGCCAGCCCAGGCTTACAGGCCACCCGGTCCCCAAGTTGCTCTCTAAGCCACTGTGCTCTTCTGCCTTTCAAAGCATATACAACGCGCCTCCCGGGAATTTCTAAAGCCTGCACCTGAGAGGAGCGCCCAGCTGGCTGTGGGGAAAGACCGGCATGCTCGGCGGGACCCAGGTCCCAGGCTCCTGCCGCACAGCCCACACAGACACGCAACGGGCGGTGGGAACGTCCTGATTTTTCTACAAAACTTTCCTTGTTTTCTTTCTTGGACCAGATGGCAAGATTTTTATCTCAAATAACCTCCCCGCTTTGGAGTTTATGTCCCCCCTTTGTCTGCACGTGCGCGGTTTCGTGTATTAGCGTGAGAGTGGCTGTGTTTAGTCTGCGCTCACACTGGAGATGCAAGGAGACACTTTAAACTAAGCACTCTCAGTAAACAGAGCTCGTAAAGTCGCGGGAACATAACATTCTGCTAATTTGGCGCCTGGCGAGGCCAGATGCCGCCGCCTCCCGGGCCTGCCCTCTGAGAGGTTTCTGTCAACTCTGCCACGACTCCCAGTTTCTCCTCTGTGCCCGCTGTCCTCCCAGGCCCAGCGACCCTGCCCAGCGACCCGGGGGAGCAGAGGCCCAGCACCGGCCCCGCCTGAAGGGGAGCAGCGCCCAGGGCCGCACAGCTCAGCTCTGGGCCGCCAGCTCTGTCACCAGAGCTGTGTGCCAATGGCCATGGGCGGCCTGTCCCCGCGGCGTCTCTCCTGTCCCACAGGCCAGCATATCCTCAGAGCACACACGGTGTTGCATGCTCCCTGGCTCCTGGGGCTTATGGGGAGCTGCACGCAAGATAAGGGCCTCTCCTCCACCAGAGCGCACCTGGCTCGTCAGCCCCCTCTCAAGGACACGGGTGGGGGCACATGAACACCCCCACTTAGAGTCCGACTGGGGCCCAGAGGACTTGCTGAGAACTCCAAGGTCAGACTCTCCTCGGCGTTTCTTAAAGAGAGGCCTTGACCTCCCACAGACCTTGTTACAAAATGCCCTACTGATTCAGGACCTGGGGGCGGGGTCCTGAATGTCCTGCCTTCTGCTCAAAACAGCTTGACACCCACTAAAGGAGACGACAGGGATCTAAATTCAGGTCCCCATATCCGGGGCTCTTTTTAAACCACAGCTGCCACTGCTGTTTCAGGTAATCGACTAATTCACATCCAGATGTTTAATGGCTGGTGGACTAATTCACACTGGGGAGGTAATTCTGACAACGGTTTAACAGGTTTTCCCTTCCAGGTGACACTCGAGTTGTAGTGGTGGCCTTTAGGCATATAGACAAACACAGGAAAGGGGACGGGCACCTCCAACCCGCCCCCACCCCGTCCCCTGCTGCGTGGACTGCCTCGCATCGCCCGAGGGACAGGGAGGCCAAGTCCCTGCTCTGCTCTCTGCCCCCGAGCTCGGCCCTGGCCCGGCCCTGCCAGCTCCACAGTGTCGCTCAGTGACCGGCAGACCCGCTGGCCATCCACCCCAGCCTGAAGGGGCCCGTGGAACCAGGCCCCCCCCCGCCGCACCGAAGCCTCAGGGAGAGGCAGGCAGGCCCGACGGGGCTGGAGAAGCACAGCAAAGCCACGTGAACCACTGCACAGAGTCGAGGTCGAGTGGGCTCCTCTCAGAGGCGTGAGTGGTGGGTTGTCCCCTGGGAGAGGCAGGTTTTAGGGTTCGTGTCCAAGGGGATGGGGTCAGAGGACGAGTCCGGATTCTGTGATTCAGTAAAGGATTCAAGAGTGATCGCCGCTTGAGGAAAACCGGGGACACATGTCACCGGAGAGGACAGGGCCAGAGAGCCTTCCACAGGCACCCTCCCCAGGTGGGGTCCGGGCATGGCGTGACCCCACGGTCACAGCCTCTGCAGCACTTCAGGGCCCACAGGATCGGTCCCAGAGTCACCGTTCTGAGCCACCTGAATCCCCCCCCCACCAGGTGCCCTCCTTTCATCTGCCTCCCCCCAACATCGCTGTGCCATTCATTTTCCTGGAGGTCTCTTAACTGTTGGCGAATATAGGAAATGCAAAGGAAAGGAAGTGGAGGCCAAAGGATTTCCTCCTGAGTGAACGGGGCCTCCGACAACGGACCGCAGGCCCCCTGCTCTGGGGCCCCCTAGGCCCTTACTAGGGACGTGTGGTCAGCTGTCCAGCTGCGGTTACAACCCAGGCTCCTCCTTCCAGGTTCTGGTCAAGTTCGACTCAGAAACGCGGAAGCTCTTCTGTGTTCAGCAGCCCCTGTACAAGTGGCTTTGGTACACCCACTTACCAACGGACTTGGAAAGCAGAGTTCTTTCTGCTTACAGTTTCTTCAGACACAAAAACCAGCCTTTCCTCTACTTTCTGCCCCGGGGAAAAACCCAGAACGCAAAGCCACAACCACTGAGCCAGCTTCTGGGGGGGAGGGGGCGGCAGCGCCAAGAGCAGGCCAACTGCAACACCCACCGCAGCTCCCCAAGAGGGGGCACAGAGGCCGTCACCCGGGGGTGAACCTGCTGAGCCGGAGTCACAGGAATGACGGGCCCCTCAGGAGCTGGGGGCTCGGCCAGGATGGCACCTCGATGGGCAGCCTCTGAGCCCCGTGCACAGCACTAGTGGGGCTGCTCAGCGCACTCACCGCCCACGGGGCTCAGGGGAGCCCCGAGGACCATCACCACTCTCGTCCGTCTTTCATAATTCAGGACAATCAGGGTTACAAAGAGTGCATGAGCAAGTGGCATAATTTATACACTGCAAGTGGACAAGCTGGCATCTTCTCACATCGTAAAGTTTCAGTAACGGCGGTTTAACACCAGATGTGAGGCAGCTGGCCTGAGCGCAACACCATCAGCTCCATTACGACAGGAGCGGGGTCTTCTCCCAGATCAGCATCCCCAGGAAACATCGCACCTGTCACCTCAGCGCCGCCGCAGCTGCCTTGATGCAGGCGTCTACGGGGGCCCTTTCAGATCCGATCTGATCTACTGAGGAGCTGGGGCGTTCACAGCGCAGGGGAGACTGGGCCGCAGCCCCACGGGGAGGGGCCCCGCCACCGTGCCAGCACTGAGAGCGCGCGAGGCAAGACCGGAACTCCAGGTGTTCCTGCGCTTGTCACCCTAGAGGAGGCATGGAGCGTGCAGAGGAAAGAGTGGGAGGAAAGGGGAGGGCGGGATGGGGGAAGAGGGTTAGGGAGAGCAGGATAAGAGAGGGAGGGGAGGGAGGGAAGAGGGATCAGGAGGAAAGGGGAGGAGGGAACACGGAAGGGGAGAGGGAGCGCGGGACCTGAGCACCTGGCGATGGGAGCCCCCCCGCCCCCCATCTTGGCGGAGTCCCCCAAGGGCAGGCCGGATTGATCCAGGTAGGTAGGGCCGTACATATTGATTAGTTCCACCTGCATTGGCTAATGGGCATGTTTCCATTCCAATCAAGAAATCTTTGGAGGGCCAATTATTACAGATACAAAGAGGAAGCTTGAGAATGTCAGCAGCAGTTAAAGGCCAGCAGGGCTGGGACGGAGCCCCAAACACACCTGGGGGCGGGGCGCCAACCAGGTTCCACAGTGTCCTGCTGGGTTCCGAGTGGTCCCCGTGGGGAGTGGGGGGGGCAGTGTTCCCAGGCCCCAGGGCAATTCAGGGGGAGGCACAATTGTCAGAGTCAGGCAGAGGGACTGGGCTTTTCTGTTTCTCCGGCAATGGAACCGCTTTACGTCTTTACCAAGAAAAGGGTATTGAGGTCACCGTGAGCGATGAGAAGCAAGGCGGCCACAGCCGAACAGGGGACGACCTGGCCCGCGGGGCGCCTGCCTGTGACTTCCCCTGAGTCAGGATCCACACGCGCTGTCCCTCGGCCTCCAGGAGCCGGCACCCGGCTGGGAGATGGCCGGCCGAGCCCCTGGCTTCCCGGCTGTGCCGAGGCTGCGGGGGCCCAGAGGACGGAGGGCCCCCGCCCTCAACCTTGCGGGGAGGAGCGGGTGGTGGCAGTGAAAGCCAAAGGAGGCCCCTGACAACACAGTGGGTTCCAGGGGCCGGGCCAGTCTCCTGCTGGCCCACCTGGGGGCTGCCTGGGTGGCTGCCGCCTGGGTTCAGCCTGTGACGCTGCAGAAGCCCTGGGGTCAAGAGCCGTGGCCAGGACCCCGACTGCAGATGTCGCAGGCTGTGACCCTCCCAGACCACGGTGCCAGGAGCGGGGGGCGTCAGCTGCCCGTGGCCCAGCGCCCCTCGGGAATGTGAAAACCCCAGCGCGCTGCTGAGCATCCTCCTGCCCGTCTGAGTACCTGGGAAGCCGCTCGCCGAAGGAGATACAGGCTGTTCCTGCTGCATCATCCTTGGCGCGTATCTCTCAAGTACCAAACCCAAGAATTGAATTTTAAGAGCTGACACAGGTATTTGTGTTGCACTGAGCGGTGAGAGGAAAACAACACAGGAATACTTAGCGGCTACTGCAGCGGGGGAAATTTTCCTGAGTTAAAGGATTTCTGTGCAGGCGATTTCTATAGACATTTCTCATTTAAATGGAAATTCCTCCTGAAACAGTAACAACAGCTAACGCAGCCAGTGCTTCAGCAAGTGCTGGGCGCCGTTCCAAGAGCGGGGTGTTTATTAACTCATTTAACCCCCATAACTACGTTAGGAGGTACGCACTTTATAGGTGGGGGAACGGAGGCTCAGAGAGATTACACTGAGCAATGAGCCCCAGGTCACTCGGCTTGCAAGTAGCAGAGGCAGGACTTGAACTCGGGTAGATGGTCTATCCTGAAAACATTCAACGCTCTTTCAGAAGAACTGCTCACAGTTCCAATGACCTCTACAGCTGGTTTGGAGGGATTTAGTTAGTTTTAATAGACCTGGATAATTAGCTGTGCGGTCGATCTCAAGAGGGGGAAGAATGGAAAGGCTTCGCCATCCTGAATTTTGCGAGTCCTTCTGCCACACCAGGAAGGGGTAAGTTGTCTTTCGCTGGGGAAGCAGGGCCCCAGGCAGCCGAGGGAGGCATGCTGGTGCCGTTCCTGTCCAGAGAGACTGCACTACTGCACACCATACAGCTCTGCTGTCCTCAGACCACAGACAGGACGGTGACCACATTCTCCTCTATCACAGGCTCACTCTGCATCGTGTCCCGTTCACTCAGTCCCCCAAACAACCCTGTGAGGCAACCGAGACGCAGAGGTGAAGGGGCTTGTTGGAGGCAATACCCAGCACCCTGTGAACTTGGATTCATATGCAGGCCAAGGGCAGTGCCTGAAGCACATACATGCTCAAAACTGAACAAATGAACGAACGCATGAACAAACTACCCCAGACCCCAGCCCAGACCTCCCCGCAGTGGGCTGTACTGCTCTTCCCGTGCTACCCTTCTTCTGCATCCAGTGACAGCGTGGGCAGTGAGAAGGCGGAGCAGGGCCTACCACTCCTTCTCTCTCCTGCAGGGCCTCACTCGTGGGAGCGAGGGGCTGCGGGTGCCGAGCGACCAGCAGTAGTAGACCTGCCCTAAAAACGTAACTGACGCCGCCCTCCCCCGAAGCCTGCAGTCTGTCATGTGACCATCAGCTCCCCGGCCGCCACAGCGCAGCCTTCTGACTGCGAGGGACTACAGCCTCCCTAGTGCTTGTACTGAGGCTGGGTGGACTCTTGAGTGCCTGCTCCACCCCCGGCGGCCCCAGGCACGGGAGCCTCCGGGCGGAGCCTGTGCTCGGACTCCTCCCCTCGCTCACGGCAGGGCCCCCCCACCCCCGGGCCCAGGTCGGCAGCCGAGGATGAGCCCTGAGCCAGGCCAGACCCTGGGGTGGCCTTGACTCTTGCACAGCCCAGGCTGCCAACGTGGGGAGGGGAAAAAAGCCAGCCACCTTCTCAGAGGTGTCCCCCGCGGAGTCCGAGGCTGGGAGTCACAGCACATACCCAGGCAAGGGTGGGTGGTCCCTGGGAGGGCCCACCACGGGGGGCCTGTGGTGGGGCCCGGTGAGGACCCTGAGGTTCACCTCATGACTCGTTAGGGAGAGGGGCCGGCCGAGGGGCTGGAAGAGGCTGGCGCGCTGGGGGCGGACCAGCCCTGAAGCAGTGTTCTCACAGCTTGGAAAGCCACTGCATTTTTATCTTTCACAGAAGTGGGAATGACTCAGTTGGGTAGGGACGAGGCATACCGGCAACAAGGCAGCTGTCAGGAGAGAAGCATAAACCATTCTCGGCAATAGAAATATCACATTTCTTCCTCAATCAGCGGGTTTTAATTTATTTATCTTGCCGAGCCATGATGGATACAGTCTGCCCAAATATATTACACGGGGATAATGCAATCTCTTATCCAGAAAACCACCGTATTATAGATACTATCAAGCTACTTTCTCAAAAGTGTTTGGTACCCTAGCAACCAAAAAAGGGAAAAAAAAATAAAACAACAACTAAGACATAAAAATTACGTTGCATCTGCAATACTTTGTTGAAATTGGTTTTGCAATAAAGCATGTATTGTAAAAACAAAGGTTTAATGATATATCAGTTTGGTGAAAATCTGATTACGAAGCAAAAACACATACATCTAAGTGAAGTTGCAGAGCTTTTAAAAATGAAACTTGGCAAGGAAGGCCTGGGCAAGCTCGAGCTGAAAGTGCTGGATTTCCTTTCTCCTAAGTGGCAGCTCTACACCGAGAGCGCCTCTCCACACCCAGCTCTGTGATGCAGACTCAGCCCTGAACCTGAACTCGAGGCAGAAAGCCCTGGAGTCCCTTGGCTTACACGGGTGACCGACGGTTGTCTGGTCATATAAACCATTAGACAAGAAAGTAAAGTAACCTCTGCCCCCGAAGGTGGCATTTCTCTCGCCACGGAATTGCGTGTAGCCTGGGCTCACAGGAGGCCCCAGCAGGGCGGCAGCGGCAGCGGCAGCGGCAGCGGCAGTGGCACCCTGTTCTGAGCAGTTCCCCCAATTCTGTTGACCTGCACTTGGCCATGATGACCTGCACTTGGCCGTGACGATGCCACCCACAGTCCGGGTGGGTGTGAAGGCTGCTGTTTTGTGACCGGTCCTGCGGCTGCCAGGCTGAGCCTGCTATTGTGGAGACCCCAAGGTGTCCTATCATGAAGCTCTCCTCGCGGTGTTTTGCTCTGTAATTTTCTCTGAGGCCTGTCTCCTGCACCGACTGCAGCTCCGTGGGGGCAGGACTGGGCCTGGGTGGACTCGGAGTCCCACCCCCAGCACCGTGCGGGGTGTGCAGCAGCCCTCACTCAACATGAGAGGGTTAAATGCATAAGTGGACTGTGCCCGGCCTTCCTCCTCTTACTCCTCCCCTGCCCAGGCTCCTCGCCCCGGCACTTCCGGGTTCCCTGCTGCAGCTCAGCGGCGTATGAAAATGCCAGGGATACGGTTCCGAGAGGTATTTTTATTTCCCAAGAAAATAATAGGCAGGAAATGCTTCACCTGAAAGAAGGAACGGGAGGATGTCAGCGTGACCTCTGGCTGATAGATACATGGCGGATGCGCCTGCTGACACAGCAAAAGGGGAGAGACATTTGTTTTTCAAACATGTATGACATGCACGTGTTCCTCGTTGATTATATTTCCTAACCTATATTAATTGCCTTTTCAAATGAGCTCGGCCTTTGAGAACGTGTCAGGCCTGCAGGCTACACCGGCGAGGCTATGGGCCCAGATCTTCGACGGAGGCCTGCGACAGGGAGCGAACAGAGGGAAATGTCGGGGGGCTTTTGGGCGGGCGGAGGCCATACTCAGGGAGGTTTCCATGACAGGGGGTGACGCCCCAGGCCCTGGGAGAGCAATGAAGAGGCAAAGGCCGAGAGCTGGCGGCAAGGAGCTGCGGCAGGAGCCCCGCGGCCTGAGGATGGGGCTCTGCTCCATGAGAGCGCGGAGGGACAGGGCGCCTGGGACTGGGCCGCCACCCACAGGCCGTCTGTGCGCCCCGCCCCCCGAACCCGCAGGGAGGCCCCTGAGGGCCTCCGGATCCGCCGGCACTTCCCAGGGCCCCAGCGCTTCTGCTGCCTGGACGTCAGCCTGTTCCACAGGTGCTGTTCTGTAGGGTGGGGGCTGTCCTTCTGGGGACAGCGGTGACAGCGTCTTGGGTATTTCCGGGAAAGAGCCTCAGCCACATGGGTCAGGCTTTTGGAGGCAACCTCCCAGTTCCCTGGGGGCCCTCTGATTTCTGCATCGCACCTCAAGCCCACCATTCACGCGCATGCACACATGCACATAACTCCCCAGACCCACCCTCGGCGAGTGGAAATGAAGTCCACTGGCCAGGGAGCAAAGTCCAGCTGACCAATGTGGACAACCGGCCAATCCACTGCCTCCTGAGCACGCTACCCGAGACCCCGTCACCAGCGCTCCCAGCTCGGGCTGACCTCCCGTGCTGGTCACTGACACTTTGGGTTGGGATCCAAGAGTGGGAAGCTCCAGCCACGCCCCCACCCCCTGCCCGCAGTGGTCAAGGCACAACATCACACAAAATTTTGTTTTTTTTAAAAAACCCTACGGCACAAGTCATAAGCCACATAAGCCTGAGATCTTCTTTACTGCACCTTTGGTCCGGCATAGAGATAAGGCCGCCTTGTGCCCCACCTGTGACTTGAGCACCTGGTCTAGGTTACGACGCACCAGAAGCGCACACCTGGCTGCTCACCTGCACTCCTCCCACCTGTTGCTCCACTTCTGCCCTGGTGACTTCCTGTGTTTATTCTGCCATCCATGTCCAGTGTGAGAACTGGCAGGCAGGTCTCCTGAATATGACGGGGGAGGTGGCACTCCACAGGCATTTTAGTAAGGTCAGAGCTAAAAGCACTGGGTGGCATGCACAACTTATAATTTTCTGTAACATTGTTGCCAGCGTGGGGAGGTAGAGAAGGCGAAAGGAGAGAGGGAGAGAGAGAAAAGGAAGGAAGGAAGGAAGGAAGGAAAGGGAAAGAAAGAAAGAAAGAAAGAGAGAGAGAGAGAGAGAGAGAAAGAAAGAAAAAACGGGAGAGAGAGAGAGAGAAAGCAAGAGAGAGAGAAAGCAAGAGAGAGAGAAAGAAAGAGCTCAGAGAAGGCAATAGCATTTCAAGCTCATTCATGATTTATCTGTCCCCCTCAGTGGCTATGGGGATCTCAACCCTGCTGCAGGGTAGCCTGGGGCAGGAGCCGCAGGCCATGGAGCTGCAAACAGTTCACTAGCGACCTTAACCTTTCCTTGTAGCTTCCAGCCCTCCCGCTACTGCTGCTGCTACTAGGCGTCTGTCTGGTTGATCTCAGCACCTGCGTGGGCAGGACAGCACCTGAGCAGGACAGCGCTCAGGCCTCTGGGGCCCACAGGGGGGAGCACCCAGCCCACAGAGAGCTCCACCCCCTCTCCCACACAAACAAAACTCTCTGGAGCCAGAATGAAACAAAACATTTGAAATCTGTGTCCTTTCCGAGGCTGCTGCTCTCTCCTTTGAAATGCCGTAAAGCCCTGAAGAGAGGCGAGGGCGGTGCTAAGGGCCCTTTTAGAAAGGTCAGTTTCTGTGCTGGCGAGCCAGGGCAGCCGGCCAATCAAACGCTGCGTGGCCGCCCATGTCTTTTGCCTACAGGCACCATCTATAAAGGAATCATCAGCATCTCCACTCTTCCAGGCCCTGCACAGTTTATAAAAGCCTTTTCTCATATGCTTATTTCCCCCATTCAATCCGCTTCTGCCATTTAATCATGTTCTTTAACTTCCAGAAGAAAAGGGGACGGGCAGACCTTGGAAGGAGTGGATGAGGTCATTAATCAGTGGGTCTCCGCAGAAGGGTGAGGAGAGGCCAATTCTCACAGCCGAGTGTCAGCTTCCAATTAGTGCACAAGACCGTGGCCTGGGATGAAGGGGTTAAGGCCAATGTCAGCCGGCAAAAGAAACGTGGGAAAACGCATTCCCACAGCCGGCCTTCGACAAGCACCCATCTATCTATATGTTCGGCTCAGCTTTCCCTTCCCGTTCCGCACAGCGAAGTCATTGTTTAAAAATGTCACGATACTAATCAGCTTTTGCGGCAAAGATATGAAAAATGTATTGCAAGATCAAAAGGATGATATTGTCTCCCTGCGGATTACGCATTCCGCCCACAGAAAGGGCTAATCTGATGTCCTCAGAGAGGAAATAGGTAAACATTTTCAACATTATTTCCATCTGTGTTTCATTTCTTCGAGCCTGCTCAAGAAAACAGTTATTTATGTATAAATATAAAAGAATGATTTCGTCCTTAAGAAATGAGTAATGGAAGCCCTGCAATATCTGCCTTGGCTGTTACCATCGCAGCCAGGACACTCGCGAGGCAACACATGTCATCAGCCAACCTCCTCGGCGACAGACAGCACCCCCACTCCTCCCACTTCCTTCTTTCTGAACCCCTGCTGGGACTGAGCCTTGGAATTGGCCAAGGCAGTGTCGCACCCCAGGTATGTCACAGGGAGGGTGGGCTTTCCTTGCTGGGACTCCAGGGGGCGCCCTGGGGCTGCGAGCCTGGCCCCTCCACACCTGGCAAGACAACTGCCCACTGAGCCTGTGCCCGGCTGTGCAATGGTGACGACGGACCTGAGGGGCGTGCCCAGGGCGACGGGCGACTGCTGGCTGGCTGTGAGGGCCTCCTCAGCCTGCCGGCAGCGGTAGGGGTGTTGTCGTTAACACCCAGTGGGATGGGGGAGGGGAGAGTCCAGTGCTTTGAAATATGCAATTTTGGAGATGGTTTCAGCAAGTGTTTTTTGAACAACCTGCTGTGCACAGCAGGCCTCCAGGGAAGGACATGAAAAGGCACAAAACATAGAGGACAGTGTCACATGCTCTAGAAGCAGGAGAATCTGAGGGGAGCTTCAATGTCCCAGCTTCTGCGGCCTCAAAAGTTGAATGTGGAGCTGGTGCTGATGGACAGCTCAGATCTCTGTCTCTCCACACGAAGTGTGTTGTCACCTCCCTGTCCCACAACAGACCCAACTGCCTCCGAGCGGGTGGTACATGAGGCTGACCCTCCAGGGGACCTTTCAGCCAGCAAATTTCCAGAAACCAAGGGGATCCCACCGTCTTCTCCAATTTCCTTGGGGTATCAGCAGCCACTCTGCCAAGAACCTGGCACTGATACCTTAGCAAGGGCCACTCACTATGTGGGACCACCAAATGTGATTATGATTCGATCATACATTCTAGATTTTTAAAGAAACACTAGTTTTCTTTATCCAAAGAAAACAAAAACATTAAATCGAAAAGATATATGCACCCCTATGTTCATTACAGCATTATTTACAACAGCCAAGCTATGGAAGCACCCAAATATCCACCGTTAGACGAATGGATAAAGAAGTAGTACTTATATCCAATGGAATATGACTCAGCCATAAAAAGAATGAAATGTTGTGACAACGTGGATGGACCTAGCGGGTAATATGCTAAAAGAAATAAATCAGAGAAACACAAATACCGTATTATCTCACGTATATGTGGAATCTAATAAACACATAAAACAAAATAGAAACAAACACATAGATGTGGAGAACAAGCTGATGGTTGACAAAGGAGTGGGGATGAAAATAAAAAATTAAACATTTGTCTAGAATTTCAAGTATAAATTTTAAATTTTGTCATTTAAAAATATTGTTTTGCTCTCAGAACTCTATTTTAAACTCGAGCAAATTCGATCACTGGGTACAGTGTTATCAAACCCCTGGTGAGAGGACTGCAGAAAGTCAAAGGCAAAACAGCAGCCACTCGGAGGGGACGGGTTATGCAGAAGAGGAAAGGGGCCCGTGGGTTTCTGGAGCTCAGGGCTGCCTCTGGGCCAGAGGGCGCGGTAAGGTCATGCGTGGGCCATGTTCGGATGAAATGCCAGCTTCTATTTTGTGATGCAAAAGACTTTGGCTTTTATTTCTTGTTTTGGCCTCGATGTGCTTGGGGTTACACACCTGTGACTAGTGAGCTATATTTCTAGAAGACCCACCCCCTCTCCTTCGTCAAGACTCATGTGACGCTCTCCCCATCCCCATCATAGACACACAGTCCTAGGACAGTGCTCTTTCCAACAAGGGCAGCGACCAAGCTGCATGGGGGTGACAGCGCCACCTGGTGGCAAGATCTGTCTGCTCTCTGCAGGGTCTCAGAGGCAAAGCCCTGCTCAGGGCTGGGGATTCCGACCTTCCCACAGCCTCAGTGCCTGGCTTCTTGCTATTTCCAGCTGAGTTAGTTTCAGCTGGTTGTCATTTCCCACACAAACACACATTTTTTTTCTTCCTTCTGTCTGTGGGCTCTCTTTCTCAAGAAGTCTATCAATAGCCCCATCTCCATTTTAAAAAGAAGGAACAGGACATATTTCATAATGAAACTGGGAATAACAAACATCCAGTGGGGCCCAACCACACCCGGAGGACACTAAATGCATCAGACAGTCTCTTGGGAAACCTGCCACAGGCACCACTGCCTGGGCCAGGGCCTGGGTTCCAGCCACACTGGCCGGCTGTGTGGCCTCAGGCCAGACCCCGTCCTCCCTGACACTCAGTCTCCTCACTTGACAAACAGGGGCTTGGCCCCAACGACCACTCAAACCCCTCCCAGTCTTGCCTGCCCCGAGGTTTGCCAATCAAAACCCCCTGGGTTCCCGATATTAGCCGCATGTGGAGAGTATTTTTCACATTTCATGTATGAAGGGTTAAATGACGTTTTGGAGACTCGTCTGTAAATCAGCCCCCATTCTGGGGAATGTGCCCGTGCGAACTGCGCTTTCCTTTCCCAAGGTCCAACCGGCAGCCTGCGGCAGAGCGCCGGGAACAAAGCCCTCTTGTGGATTGCGGACTGCTGGCACAAATCAGTTACTCAAATTCCATCTGCCGACACTGCTCTGCTATTAAAAGTTCTAACCTCGGGGGAAAATGCGACACTGGTGTGGGTTTCAATGCCCGGCCCCATCCTGGGACCTGTCCTCCATCCTCCCCCGTCATAGCAGACTGATTGCCTTCGAGGTGGGTCTTCGAGAAGCGGGGCGCTTCTCACACCCCCAGCAGTTCGGTTTCCGGCAGGGGACTTCGTTCAGTTCCTAAGCAGCTTACAGGACCAATTTCCTGCTCCACATCCCGACTCCACAGTGTAACCTCCCTGTTTCAGCTCACCATCGTTTGTTGCTGCAAATCTGTCCTTAAAGCATCTTGAGGTGAATGAAGATTTGGTTCCCAGAAACAAATAAAAACAAAAAATCCAAATTTTCAAAGAAATTCTGCAGTTACAAACCCTGCTGGTGACAGGTCAGACGAATCTGGGGCTCGCGTGTCTCGTGCCAGTGCCCTTGGGGACAGGTTGGGTGCTCAATCCTATTCAGTACTACGCTATTCATATTTAAGCATTTTATACCACTTAATGATTTTTTTATGCCTTTTGATTGGCCTGGGTAATAAATCTTGTAAGTTTTTTTCACTTGAGAACTCAGCTCACCCCAACACATTTTGAAAGAAATGATCGCCTCCCCGCAGCCAGCCCGCAGAACCTCCCAGCTCTCTGCCACGCGGGCGCCGGCGAAGGGGCCTGCCCAGCGTGTAACCCCCTCGTGAGAAGTAAACGGTGGTCTGTACTTTCACAAACCCTCTGGCCTGGTCCTGAGTCGCTCACAGACGTCACCATCCAAGATGGGGGCTGTGGCATGGGGAAAGGCAGACAGAGGTCCTCCCAGCTCCGTCACCCCCAGGCCAGGCAGCCGGTGACATCCGCTTAGGCACCGAGCCCCTGGAGGCAGGTAGGAGGACAGGAAGGGCCAGAAGAGGCAGGTGGAGGTTGGGGAGGCGAGAACAGACTTCTTTCCCTGCATCACCTACTGGTGGCAGGGATGCCCCGCGCCTTCACGTGCCAGACAATTCCACCAGGTCTGTGTTGACTCCTTGTTTTGAACTCAGTTCCAATCACTTCCCACGGGCACAGTCACTGAGTGTGCCGCGAGCGTTCACGGACACATCACAGCCGTCTCCCGCACGTCTCCCGGGTCTTGCGAATATTCCCCCGGCCTCTGTGCCCCTACATGTGTTCCAGGGACATTAAAGTGCCTCCTCTCCTGCACCCACACAAACCGCCCGGCCCGGCGCCTGCCTCTGTCTGCGCACGACTCTGCCGGGCCGAGGGTGGGGGGCGAGGCCCCCGCAGCGCCCGCATTGCTGACTTGAGGCTGCCATGTTTCTCCAGCAACAAAACCATGCTTTTCTGCTGACTCTACATGCAAGTTTTTCTGGTGAAATTATGAGAAAGATAGTCCTTCCGGCCACAAACACCCCAAACAAAACTACAATCCAGGCTTAAAGCATTCAAGTTGTGCAAAAAAAGTTGCTCTTTTCCACAAAAGAAAAGCGTTTGCTAGTTTTACAACAAAGCATCACCAGAGGGGCCGGTCTCGTGGGGGACATTCATTTCATTGTGGCAGCAGAAGCACCAGGGTCGCACCCTGGCCTCCCGTGGCCAGCAGACCCCGCCCCCCACCCCCCCCCGGGGGACGGGTGCGCATCAGCCAGGAAAGACGAGAGAAGCTGCGGTGCAGGAAGCGAGGGGCGCGGTGACTTCAGGCCAGCAGCCAGGGAAAAGGTCGACCCAACCGCAGGGTGTGACGGAGAAATCCTCAAAGGTTATGTGACAAAAGAGGCCATTTTTTAAATGTCTTATGCTTTTCCTAGAAACCATAGCTGAATGATCAAGAAATTTTAATCAAACCTTTGACCTCTGACCTGCCTTTAACTTGCATAGTCTGCACACTAAACCACGCCCCTGGCATTTCTCCTCCATCCGGGGAAATGATCATCTGCCCACAGGGCTGCCTGGCCTCTCACACTCAGTCCCTGGAAGGTGCCGCCACGCTGTCGTCTCCTGGCCCCGGCCCCGGCCTGTGCCGTGCTCGCTCCTCCCCTGCCGTCCTTACCTCCAGCCAGAGAGCCCGCTCCACCTCCCACCCCGCCGGTCAAAGCCCGCCCTATCTGGCGTAACCCACACTCGCCTCCTCTGCGCCCGGCACGGCCCAGCCCCTCACGGCCTGCCTGCTGCACTTTCCCCAAGACAGCGCCCGTCCCAAGGGCAGGCCCAGCCACACACCTGGAGACGCCCCCAGCAGGGCTCTGAGCCACAGTGGGGGCTGAGCATAAGGGGCAGTAGGGGGTTGGGGGGGGCAGACCAGCACGGAGAGCCGGAGCTCCCAGGCACACGTGATCCAGGATCGGTGCCCCGACTCCCTGCTTCCCAATGGGCAAGCGGTGGTGAGATCAACCCAATGGCCCACCTCCCACAGGGAGACCATGGGGTGGCCCAGCGGTGGGGGGAAAGGTGTCCCCTGCCCCTTGAGGGGCATGTCATGTCAGGCAGGGCCTCAGCTTGGGACCTAAGATGCAGGCTGGTCCATGTAAGAGCAGCTGTGGGAACCTGAATGAACGGACAATGTAATCTGGTGAAGGCGGGAAAGAAAAAGCCTAAACGACGTGTGTGACAAAGTGGCATGCAGACAAGCATGACTAAAATACATTCTAAGCAGGATGCAGCATCTCCAAGTAATTATATCGATGGTTGAAGACGCAGGTAGTTTTGAGGATGTAGGGAGCGGGAGGTGGTTCCGATGAGGCAGGAGAAGCCACTCAAAGAGAAGGTGCCCCGGCTGCAGAACCCGCCGGGAGGGTCGCCAAGGGGCCAGGTCTGGGGCCGCCAAAACGGAGGGGGCCGCATGTGATTCCGGTTTCTGTCATTTTAAATTCTTTCCAGCGGACCCTCGGAAGCTCTCAGGCTATGGGTCTAAATCTTCCCCTGCATAAGAAAGTCCAGGGGTGCTGGTTTCAAACACCCATCCCGGATCCCGTCCCGAAGATTCTGACTCAGCAGGACTGTGCTGCGGCCCCGAAGCTCCTGTGTAAGGAACCCTCCCCGCGACTCCGCACGCAGGTGGTCGGCATCCCAGCTGCGAGAAGCCTGTGACTCCCGAGCACAGCACAGGCCTGCCGGCTGCACCTCTTCTATTTTTTCACCACATAATCAAGGGCAACTTTAAATTGACGGTGTTTCTGTGCTGCAGGGTCTCCCTGTGGGGACCGAAAAGGGTGGCTCGTCCAAGAGACCCGACCTCCACCCCTACGCCAACCAGGCTTCCAGCGCTGCAAAGAGAGCTTGAGCTGGGATTTGTGCATTTTTGGACGATGGAACCGGGAGAAAGGCCGATCTGTCAACCTCACGTGGCCCTGAGTGGGAGGGAAAAGGGCACGGCCTCGGACATCAAACTGCTCGCAGGCTGTTTGCACAAGGTTCTCAGCACATCTGCTTCCCACACAGGAAAGGGTAGTGCGGGGCGGAGAGGGGCGGAGAGTTGAGTCCCCAGTGAATCACTCCCCGCCTCTCTTCCCCGGGGCGGTTTCTGATTTTGAGCAGGTTGAAGCGGAAGAATTCCCTGGGACCAGAGCCTTTACCCATCCTCGCAGCCAGCCATTCATTTACTGCCCATCCATCCGCCCGCCTACCCACCTACTACTCATCCTGCAGGTACTGGATTCTCTCTGAATAATAGATCCCTTGCCACACGCAAGGGCTGCAAGTGAACAAAGCAAGGACCCTCCTCTCTCAGTTGCTCACAGCCTGGCGAGGGCACCAGTGAGACGAAATGGGCCCAACACAGCGTACATGGGAGATCAGTCCCAGGTGCAGGGGGTGGAGCACAAGGACGGAGGTACCTAACACCTCCCGCGTGGTAGGGGAGGCTGCCCAAAGCAAGGCTGGGCGGACTGCAGGTGAGGAATGGGGAGCAGTCCAGGGCCACAGTGTGTGTGTGTGCGTGCGCACACGCTATGTGCACCCCACCCCACTGGCAGGCCGGGCTCCCAGCTCCCCAGCGCTGAGGGCTGTCTGGTAGCCTACGGAAAGCCCTAAAGGTGTTGAGAAGTGGCGATTAGGTCCCCATTTGTGTTACTTGTCTTTCAGTAGCCCCTACGGTGGCCGTGAGGAGGGTGCTGAGGGCAAGCCAGGGAGCCCAGCTGGCAGCTGTTCTACTGATCCTGGCCACAGAGTGGGCGTCTGAGCCCCGTCAGCGACAAGAGGGGGCAGGGGGCGCAGGACCCACAGACCTTGCAGGCCAGGGGGAGAAGGTCAGGAGCCTTGGAAGGCGCCTGGGCCTCCCCAGGACCCGGACTCTACTCGGAGGCAGCCAGGAGTGGAGACCCCCCCACCGCAGTCCTCAGGGGGGGAGCGGCCCCGGAGCAGGGGTCTGGGCCGCTGCGGTGCCCGCGCCTTAAGCTGCTCGCTGGCCGTTTGCTCAGGCACGGCTGGCTGTGAATTAATGCTCCTCAAACGTTTCTCAGACTACATTGCAGACGTTTTTCTGCCCTGAAACACTCAGGTGGTTTAATTTGTTTTCTGAAATAACAAAAGCAATTAGACTAATTGCCTTCAGAATGGGGCATCCTAGGGAACGGCCGCAGCGCCGCGCGCGAGGGGCCCGGCAGGCTCCTTCCAGGTTCACCGTTTTCGGAGCAACCTGCCCATCTTGTCACAGGCAGGTGTCTTGGCAAGAGGAGGGTGTGCCGTGCCAGGCGCCTCACAGCACAGCCCCTCGGTGGCCCCTCTTGCTGGGAGGATGAAAATAAGAGATGCTGCTTCCCACCGGCTCACTGCTGGCACACTAGCTCTGGCCCCAGCCAGGGCTCCGCAAGCCTTGCCGGAGCCGGTGTCGCTCACAGACTCAGACGGCTCCGTCCTGTAGAGCTGGACTAGACGCCGGGGACCACCAGGCCAGCACAGCTGGGAATGACAACCTAGACTCCGTCCCCGGCTTCTGGCATCCGGCTCGCTCCCGAGCTAGGTGACCAGCCGCTCAAGGGCGAGCTATGAGCTAAGGATGCTGGAGGGGAGGTGCCTCCATCACGTCTCTGTTTTTTCACAGAGACACACTCAAGTGCCTCAGCGAAGCTTACTCAAGTTGCCCCCTAAGGCGGCGGGGGCGGCGGGGCGGTGCAGAGCGGCGGACTCATGGCCCGTTAGAGCTGTAGCCACATTGGCATCCCGACACTCAGGCACGGGGCTCACTCTTCAGGTGGCCACACCCCCAGGCCTGACGCCCAGGGGCCATCCCTGAGAGGCGTTGGGCGCCAGCCCTGGGCGGACTCCCCTCATCTGCCCCCGAGGTGCAACGTCCGCCAAAGGGCTCTCAAAGGGTGGGCAGGCCAGCCACGACCAACACTCTCTCTCGGGCCTTACAGCTCAGTGGGGGGAACATACCCTCCCACCAACACCCAGGCACAAGGTGGATGACCCAGGAGCTATAACAGGATACACAAGGGAGGAGCTGAGAGAGTCCATCCAAGTGTTGGGGTTCAGGAGACTCCCCAGAGGAGGGAGCGTGCCATCCAGGCCCTGAGGCACGGGCAGGATTTGCAAGGCACGCATGGAAGAGGGGGCATCTTAGGCTGAGCAAACGCACAGATGTGTGAAGGCAGGAGATGTGTCTGAGGGTGGCAGGTGGGGTCCGAAGGTCAGAGGGCAGGAGGCAGAGAAGAGGAAGGTAAGGTAGGAAGACAGCTGGGACCAGACTGAAAAGGCAGAATGGCGCAGTGGGTGACTGGTTCTCCTTTGGGTCCTGTGAGAGCCAACGCCTCCAGTTCTGAGGCGCGTCCGCTGCAGTGGCCAGGGCTGCATCGGAGCTGGGGATCTGCCGGCTGCGCCCGCAGCCCATGCCCCCAAGGCTGGGTGAGACCCGCCCACGCGGGGCACCTGCTCCCTCATCCCCCCCTCGACCCTTGCTAGGCACACCTGCCGGCACCGTGCAGGGGCCGAGGACATGCTGGAGAAGAAGGCCAGCCTGACTCCTGTCCCCTGGGGGCCTGGGGGCCTGGGGCCCAGGGCAAGACCGACAATAAACCAGTAAACCTACCACTGGAGCTGTTTGTATGCAGTGTCAACTGCGATAAGGGCTGTGAAGGAAATGAGCAAACAAGGAAAGATGGTTGGGCGCTACCTACTTAGAGCGAGTGCACTTCAAGCAGTGCCTGAGGATGAGGAAGAGGGTGCGCGCGGAGGGTTGGGGGAGGCGGGGGCATGGTCACGGGAGGAGCCCGGAGCCCAGAGGCAAAGGCGGGAGAGGGGACACACTGAGATTTGGGAGGTGCTAGCTCAAGCAGAAGGGCCTCCTGGGAACTCGGATTTTACTGGGAGAGCGATAGGAGAGATGAGCTGGGACTACCTTGTAGGTGGCTCACTCTGCCGTGGGAAAAATGGGTGGCAGGAGGGAGGCCAGGCCTGGCTTGTCTAGGTTGGTGGCGGTTTGGGGTGGAGATGTGGACAGATTTCAGATACCAATTCAGAAACTAGAGCCATGTGGACTTGATGTTGGAGATGGAAAAGGGAGGGCTGACAGATGACTCAAGTTTTCCTCCTCAAGCAAGTGGGTGGATTTTAGCACTGTCCTCCGAGGTGGGCGTGACCAGAGGAGCAGCAGACACTTCTGGGGCTGGCGGAGGGGAGGTAACAGCTTTGCTGGGGCATTCGAAGCCTGAGAGGCCACGTGCAAGCACCTGAGGGCTAGGCCTTCCACGCAGGTTGACACAGAAGAGGTGGGTTCAAAGTGACGGCGTAGGCACATGCACTGCTTCCTCTTCCTGAGTCTCCATTAAAGTGACCTTAGAGGAATAAATCACAAAAAGTGAAGAGAATGGGACAGCTACCCTCAGTGAGATTTTCGGGAAGAACATTCACTGGCGGACACAGCAGAGACACGTCAGCCCAGAACCTGGAATGTGGGCAGAAGGGGCGGCTGCTGAATGACACCTCCCCCAGAGGGAGAGCTGAGATGGGGACGGGGCGACAGGAGGTCTGTGTATGGGACGCCCCTCGTGCAGAATGAAAACCAGGACACCCGCTCGCAGGCTGCTCGCCCTGCAGCGGCAGCCGCCGGCTGAGAGGCCGCCCCACGGGGGAGTCCAGGCAGCCCCGTGCTTCTTCATCCTGGCCTTTGGCCACTCAGCCAGGGGCCGACAGACCCGCCGCATAACACGGACGGAGCGAGATCATAAACACACTGAAAACAGATGAACAAAAAAATGACAATTAAAAAAAATATACAGATCATCCATGTGGAAAAAAGACCTAGAAGTAAAAGCAGACTTTGAACAGAAAACCAAAATTAGTAATGTCCTCAGTTTCAAGAAGACGCCACTTGTAGAAAGTGAAGAATGAGAAAGTGTGCTTAGAAATTAAAAGCATAATATTTTAAATAAAAAGTTTGATACACAGAGTGAACAATAAAGCCAAGGGAATTTTCCAGAATATAGAATAAAATTATATAGGAACAGAAACTTTAAGAGGACATGTGAGACAGAAATATTGACCAAGGAGGATACATTTCCAATGAAGATTTCCAGAAGGATAGGAGAGCACATGAAGAAGAGGGGGTTGCTTTATAAAAAAGAAAAGGATTATATGAGGTCTTCCAGAAAGTATCCAGCCATATAATATTAAAAAGAGAGACATTATTTGAAGAAGACACAAGAAACATTGTATATAAGACAATGATGCCTCAGTCCCCTTCAAAGCAGGCACCTTGGGACCCCACACAGGTCTCCCAGTCGCCATCAGCTGTCCCGTCGTATGTTCCTGCATCTCATCGATGGTCTGAAATCTCTTCCCTTTCAAGGTGATTTTAGTTTTGGGAAAAGCCAGAGGTCACAGGGCACCGAATCTGGGCCATAGAGGGGCTGAGTCACCGGGGTGATTTGATGTTTTCCAAAAAACTCTGCATGAGACGTGATGCATGAGGGGGCATTTTGTTGTGACGAGGCTGCCAACCACCAGCTGCCCACAGCAGCGGCCTTCTGAGTCGTCTGAACAGTTCCTGTGGGGGGAGTGGTCAAGCTTACACAAAATTGGATGCAGATTCGTTGCTCTACTCGCTTAGTCATTTTGAATGTGATGGCCACACAGGGCACATGCTCACTCAATGGCTTCTACCGCCCCCAAGTCCACTCTCCTTGGCTGCCAAGTTACGTCGATTTCCACAAACCATTCTCATTATATTAACAGTGGCTGGACTCTTTCCAGACAGACCTCATACTTGTTTTCATTTGAGGAAGGATATGTACCTTTAGACTGAAGAGAGGGGACCACAAAGCCAGATACCTCATTGCAAAATTCCCTAACATCAAGGACATGAACTATTAGTTTGTTCATTGTGAATTTTTATAATAATTTCTATTTTGTAAGATATGGCATTAAAATATTATTTTTTCCCCTTGATTCTTAAGTTTAACCCAGCCCTGTTATATGCTAGGCGGGAGGTACTGGAGATAAACTAGTAATGACCTTAAAGGAGATACAGAGATGGTCCCAATAACTTCCAGATAAATTAAAACAGCTCACCCATAAGGAACAAAATCAGTCTAGCACTGGACTTGTCGTCAGAGGCGCCACTTGCTCGAAGACGATGCCTTTACAAAGATAAAGCTGTGGTTTTCCTTCCTGCCTTCCTGAACTACACTTCCCATGCTCCTCCTCGGGGCCATCTGACAAGTTCTCACAGAGAAGACATGAGAATGGCCCACCACTTCCCGGCTGTGTCAGCTAAGGGCTGGTGGGCCTTTTCAGTGCTCGCTCTCTCTCTCTCTCTCCCCCTCACGTCCTTGCTCACAGTGACCTTGGAGGCCACACTATCCATCCAAGGAGCCTACATAAGCTCCCTGAACTACTGGTGGGGCAGAGAACACCTGCATCCCAGGGTTACAGAGGAATGAGCAGGCTGTGATGGGAGTGGAGTGTACAGTCAGCTCTGTTATGCCACTGATACTCATCCTACCTTGACTGTTAAAAGGAACATTTCAACTTGGGATTCTAAATCCAGCCAATCTGTCAAGTAGGAACACAGAATGAAAGCACTTTCAGACTTCTGAAGAACAGAAAGTAGAACTCCTATACATACCAGCCTAGGAAATTATGTAAGGATGTGCTCCAGCAAAAGGAAGGTATGGAGAGGAAAAGCCAAGAGAGAAAAGCCAGGCTGTCCTGAAACAGCGGTGCAGCCTAAAAGAATGCTCTAGATTGGAGCAAGACAAAGAGACTATGAGAGAGGACTTCGGGCAAAAGAGACAACCAATGACAAAAGAGGTAATGTGAATGAATACAAAGATACGTGAAAGGCCATTGCTTGAGGGTCAAAAAGGAGAATCTGTCTGAACTTGATTCCAGAAAAAAATCTTCACAGCATGAAACAAGGGGCCAGTGCACTGGATGCACACAGACTGAAACAAAACACCAGGACATCACTTGACTCTCCGGGGAACACTATCTTATATCATAATGCTATCGATGTGATTGATTCGTCCTCAACCTTTAGAATCAGCTTGTAGGCAAACGACGGGAGGCCATCCCAATGTTGGCATGGCGGGGACAGCTCTTGGACACTGAGTCCAACCCCCGCCTTTAAAGACGAAGAGACCAGACTGGAGCAGGAATGTGATTTTCCCAAGGCCCCGCGGAGCGGAGCAGGGACTGGAGGGCGGCCGCCGCCCCTGTGCACCTGCCCGCTTTGCGCCCGGGTCTCCCATTGTCCGCCTTGCCTGGGGTCCCTGCCACTGCACCGGGCGGGGCCCTGCCCTCTCGGCAAAGGCTGCGCTGACGCCTGCAGAGCTGGCACCCAGCTCCCGCCTGGCAAGCCTTCCCCACCTCCCGACCCACCGTCTCTTCGGACGCCCCGTCCCGGGAGGGGCAGCTATTTCCTCTCTGGAGAAGGTAACCTTGCCCATCCAACAGGCTCTAATCTAGTGCTCTGTTCCTAGAGTTTTCGGATGCCTCCTGGGAGACTATCATTTGAAAAGAAAAAGTGATCCGTGGTGCACTCTGTACAGGTGATACGTCAAGGCACGTCAGCCACTCAGCGGCTTGCCGGGCAGGCAGCGCCGCGCCTCCCGGCCTGCAGAGCACTCCCGAGGGGTGCGTGGCTGGGCCTTTCGGTCAGCACTGGACAGAGGCTCCTGGCTTGTGCAACGTGTCCCTCCTATGGACTCTCTGAGTCTGAGATTGGTTATGAACGGGCTTGCTTGGGTGACAGCTGCCCAAGTGGCTATAGGGCCGAGAGGTCAGCTAGGCCAGTCCTCTGCGTCCAGGCCAACGCCCCGATGTCTTCTAGTGAAATCGCGCTGCAGGGTGGCATGGGCTATGCCACCATAAAGAAAGCAGGCTTGAGGTCTTCCCCCCGTTCCTGCTGCCGAACTTCCTTCCCATTCCAGGTTAGTGAGGCTGACGGGGAGCCGGTCCCCATCTCCACAGCTCCCCATGTCACACCTGGAAGCTGAGACCTGCGGTGGCGGCATCTTGCGCACAGGTAATAGCAACTAACAACTAACGACTACGGAACGGGACACACAAACACTCAGCCTCTCTGCAGCGCCAGCATCACCCTTCCCCACCATGCCAGGCACCCCCGTCACTCCCTGCGGAGGAAGGCAGGTGCAGAGGGAGCCAGGTGTCTGCTGAGGAGCGGCAGGTGCGGGCCCCCCTGGAGAACGCCGTGCCTCCGGGGACAGGCCCTCGCACCCCAGCCGGTGAGGGAGGGCGGCCAGCCCCACCCCCGCAGCGGCCGGGAGCGGCCAGGCCGGCAGAGGCTGCCCGGGTCTGCCCGTCTGTGCGAACACTTCTCTCAGCGCCTGTCGCCCTGGGCGCTCGGTGCTCAGGGATGGGCGAACCTCCACGGCTCTCGTGATGTCGTGACGTACAGGCGGGCACTGCAGTGTTAAGGAGCTATTTGCGCAGAAAGGCCTTCATCTTCCGCTCCCCTTCCCTGGCATTAATAAGGAAAGCACATCTAATTGCCAAGAATGGTTGATGCAATGAGAGAAAATTCTTAATGCCTGGGTCAGTGGAAAGGGCTGGTGCTCCAATAATTACTCCTAAATTCTCCTCTGTCTTCGCAGCTTCATCTAATGGCAGTAAACAAAGAGCAGTTTCTTTGTGGTTTGACTGGTGACTGTCTCACTGAACTAGCCCTGTAATTTTAATTGATGGCCCCCACTCCCGGGGCGGAAGTCAGTGAGCCCGGTCCCCTGGGCAGCCTAAGGCAGCCCTGGCCCTAAATCGTCCCAGTGCTCAGCTCTCCGTGGACAGAGACTGAAAGGGAATGCCTATGTCCCCAGGGGCTGTGGGCCTCCTGTCCCCACCAGGCTGGCCCCAGGGCACGGCCTCCCAGGCCCTCACGCAGGGGAGGGCGGGAGCCTTCTCAGTGAGGAACTGAAACTAAGCTCCAGGCTTTTAACTTCCTGAGATGTCTGCTCCCTTTAGACAACAACTGTATTGATTTTCCCAGTTAACTACCAACAGGTGGGGGAGAAGGGCACACAACAAAATGCCATTTATAATTTAAAATTCATTATTGAAAAGGGCTCTGCGGTAATGGCCCTCCTTCAATCATGTCAAAGATGCCTTCGCAAGGAGGCTCCGCGTCCGTATTGGGAGGTCGGGAGGCTTTGCCGGCGTTGCCTTCCTCCACCCCCCCACCTCCCACCCCGCCAACCCCAGCCCTCCTGTCAGAAAGCTATTTTATCTCTGGGCAAGTTTTATGCCAGGAATATATGACCAGAATACATGAAGGTCTTTTAAATTTATTTTCAATAGCCCTGCTACTCCCTTCTCTCTGAAATATTTAGCGTTTAACTCGTTCTTTCTGCTGCTAGCAAAGCCTCAGGTGCAGGTAGGTGGCTTTGTAGCGATGGCAGAATGTCACACCAAGGTAATTGTTTCTCTTTACTTCCTCTAGATAAAGAATAAGTAACTGGCAAGTCTGAATGAACGGGCAGCGCCTCCATCACGGGCTCTGGCGATAACATAAACCAGGAGATTGAATTCGGAGTGGTCCACATAATCAGCTTACCCTCTCCCTCCTTCAGACTCTTGCCTGAGACGGGTCTACGTCCGCCAGCCACTTCTGCTCTTGGGCCGGGACGGCCCCTGCCTCCCAGGAGCTCCCAGGGCGGACCTGCCTCCTGATACCCAGCCTCAAGGAGCGTCAGGGCGGCGGGATCCCTGCGTGGGACTCTCAAAGAAGCGCGCAGGGCAGGGCAGGAGGAGGTGGAGAGGAGGCGGAGGTGCTTGAGGTCAGCAGAGAGGTGAGCGCATGGGACCAAAGCCGAGAGCGCAGCACCCAAAGAGTCTTGATGGGTTTCTGCATCAAACGGAATCAACCCCCAAACCTTTGTCACTTCGCTTCAAGTAAATGACATGGAGCTCAATCACAGACAGACAGGGGACACAGACAGCCATGACAGGCCCGTGCCGGGCGCCACGGGGAGGGGCCCTCGGTTTCCTCATCTCATGGATGCCTTATTCAGGTTACCGTGCAGCCAGCTTGGGCTTTACGTGACTACTGGGCTAAGCACTTGGTTTAGCTTAAGCGCATTGTTACTATCTTATACCAATGCTCATATAGCTCTCAGAATAATTTGAGACTGAGAACAAAGTTTGTTTCCCCCCCTCCATCCATTTTAAACAGACAACACATAAATGTTCACGAGTGGTAAGAAAGCCAGCTAGAGAGAAGTTGTGGTGGAGAAAATGATTCTGTGAAATTTTTATAGCCCAGCCACTTTCTCTTATCAGAAAGAAGTCCATCAGATGTCAAATCTGCCATCCTCACTGACAGGTGTCCACTTTCTGAGGAGAGAGAAGTCTCGGTCCCGCAAATGTTTGCGCCGGGTTGTCGGGAGTCCCCTTCCCTCGCCCCCTCCCCTGCCCCGTCACCGTCCCTCCATTCAGGAGCTAGAGGTGGCCCTTTCTGTGGAGCGTGGGCCTCACTGACCCCATGTCTGTGGGAACTGATGCAGTGACCTTTAGATGTGCAGTCATACATTGAAACTATAATGGGGAGGCTGATTTGTAAGTTCCTTCTCATGTCACAGCATGGACCCCAGGACCTGGCTGGACAAGGTCAGGGACCATGCTAAGCCTGAGTCAGAAACACTCGGTGCCTGGGGCTGCGCTCATGGGGTCCTTCAGGTGACTCGCCAGAAGCCTAATGGATCCGCCTGGAGGTTATAACCATGGCCTTGGTCTCTTTGGCAAAGTGTCGCAACACCTGGCGCTGTCCCTGGCACATAGTATGTGCTTAGTAAACCACTTGCATTATGGAAGATTTCTGCGTGTTCTACCACCGCTGCCCTGCTCAAGGAGCCAGCGGGTGACTGCCATTGATATGCAAATGCTTACCCACTATGTTTAAAGTCTGGTTTCAATAACTGTTCCGATGACTCACTCATTGTCAGTGAGAATGAGCCTCGCAACCAATTCCAACTTTTTTCTCTTAAAATGAGGGAGGGGGGAGAGGGAAGAAGGGAGGGAGTTAAATACATTTCTCAAATCTGTTAATAGCTTAATTGGCCTGTAAGAATTTTGCTCTGATTTCTCGGGGAAGGGAGTCGAATTTCTTACAAATGATCAATAAGCAATTCCGCCATTTTCTCTCTTATGCTGTCTGCTATGGTAGCAAATTCCACTCCTTCCCTCTCTATCCAACGGATTGTCGTTACACTGGCATTTACTTCATGCTGGCTCCTCTGCTCAAGGACTTTCGTCCCTCCCACTGAATCCTCCTAGCAAACCTGTGGAGATAGGGCTTACAGTGCCACCCACCCCGCACATGGGGAAACTGAGGCTGGAGAACGCACGGGGCTTGCCCTGGGCCGCAGAACTGGTTAGTCCCAGGGCCGGGAATCAAACTGTTCTGTGGGAATCCTGATCTTAACCAATTTCTAGTATTTCCCTCTTCGGGAAGACACTGGTGACAGACTTGACCCGTGAAGGTTTTGTCCGCTTCTCTTCCCTGAGAGAACAACCTGCCGAGATTTTCATTGGCTTAAGGGACAACTTTACTGAAAGCTTCTTCTTCAAACTTTATCTTAAAAACTCTGCAAGATCTCTTTTTTTTTTTTCCCTCCCTGAGAATTGCCAGTTTTCCAGAAAATTCAGAGAGAAATTTGCCCAGATAATTGATAACTCTTTGCGGAAGCAAACCTGTCGTTGGGGTCATTTCATAATACTTCGTGCTTCAATTACCGAAAAGTTCCCATTGTCTGGTTTACGTGACTCCAGTAGCAATGGCATCTGAGGCAGATGCCAACCCATTAGCACCAGTGGGACAATTTTCTCTTTCTCAATCCCAGTCTGGTAAATATGACTGTATGTGTGGGTCTCATGAGGGAGCAAATTACATTCTTCCATTGAAGGCCCCCACTGCACACCAAATCGCTTTCCATGTTCCTCCAAGGGTTTCCTGATGACAAATGTGTGGGAATGAACCACATAACCAATTTCACCATTTTTTTCTCTTAAAATGTATGTTGTGTAAAGCCCGCATTGTGGCCCCAAATGGATTTAGACTCACACAGTTGCCTTCATCCTCAGGATTCATGAGGTGATGGTACACAAACCCCCCAAAAAGACCATGGCTGCTCATCTGAAATTCTAACTTCCCTGGTGAGATCTAAGTCGCCTGTCTCCGGTCTGCTCCTCTCACCGACGCGGGTCTGAACCACGGGAACGGGCGTCCATGGCTGTGATTACAGGCAGGGGATGAATAATGCATTTTCAGAAGAGAGCCTCATTTATTGCAGTTTTAGAATGCAGTCCTAATATCAGAGGCCTGCAACTTTAATCTTAATTTCTTCTGCGATTTTCTCTTTAAGATTCTCCATTGATCCCCTGAGTTAAGCAAATGCGTAGTTTATCATCTGCCTGGTCAACGGTGGCTGAGTTCACCCAGTTGCCTCATCCGTTTCTGTGCATCAGATCAGGACAAGACTTTAATTTTTCATGAGGAACGGAGCTGCGGCTCTTGACGTGGCCAGATAACTGGGGTAATTTGCTCCCACACGCTGATGCGGCTCCGGCTGGAGCTCCTGAGGCTGTCCTGAGCGCGGACTGGGAAGGACGCTGCCTTCTCAGGCGGATGAGTGCGGGGGGGTGTGGGGGGGCCCGGTGCGGGGGGCATGCACCGACCTCCGCAGTGCGGAGACCAGCTGCGTACTACCCCCAGGGCAGTCGCGGGTGTGCCCTCAAAACACACAAACGATCCCCTCTCTCTCGCACCTTTGAACATTTTCCATGTAAAGTGAAATTACTCGGATCGTTTTTTAAGTAAAATAGAAATTTCAAATGCCGGGGATAACACCCAGAGATGTTTAAATAAAATAGAAACACTGAAAAAAACCCTGAGCTCCTTGGTACAGGTTCTCACGTTATGTTATTTCCTTTGTAGCACACTTGTCACTTCCTAACATTTTTAAGTTTGTCCACTTGCTAATTGTCGCCCTCCACTGGGGCCACGGTCCCATGAAGACAGGGACCCTCTGTGTCTTGCTCACTGCAAGCCCCCAGGGTTTAGACCTGTGCCAGGCACACAGAGGGCCAAAGACGCGCTTGCTTGTGTCAGTGAATGAACCAGGAGTCCCCAGCCTGGTCTAGCCTGACCCCTCTGATGACAGAACTGACAGGGGCCAGGCTTCCCTGAGACCCACTCCTTCCCCCTTGCAAAGAGAATGATACAATGGCTGGAGAACGGAAACCACCCAGATCTTCCTCAGCGGTGGGCGGCTGGACAAAATGTGGTACAGAGGATGATACAGGATTCAAAAATTAAAAGGAATGAAGTACTGATACATGGAAGAACTTCAAGAATGTTATGCTTAGTGAAAGAGGCCAGACCCACTCGGCCACAGGGTGTTTGAGCACATTTTTATGAAATGTCCGGAAGAGGCAGATCTATAGAGATGGAAGGTGGGTTAGTGGTTGCCTCGGGCGGGGCCGGGAACAGGGAGCGTCTATAAACAGGCATGAGGTTTCTTTTGGGGGTAATGGAAACCTTCTAAAATTAGATCGTAGTGATAGCTGCACAGTTCTGTAAATAGTCAAATGTCAGTTTTCTCAAACGTCTTGTTTCTTGAACAATTCAGTTCTTGACCAAGTTGTTCACGGAGAAAATGTCTCAGTTGTCTAATAAAACTTTGGGTCTCAGTCTTCTCCCCAACAACTCTTTCACGCTGATACCTGTATAACCAGGCATGTGTCTCTCAGGAGAAAAACAAAGGAGGTTTCCGTTTTCAAACAAATTGCTTCCCAAACAGTTTTCTGGAACGAATTAAGTTTGAGAACCAAGCTTCCATTGTATACGGAAAACATTGAATTGTACCGTAAACATGAATGAATTTAATGAAATGTAAACTGTATCTCAATAAAGTTGTTTTAAAAATGAAATACTCAAATAATCTTAAGGACAAAGCCTTGGGTCTGTTGACCACAGAGAAAGAGTTCTGGTCAAACCAGAGGCGACATCGAGGCCTCAGCTGTGTTTCAGGTCCAGGCCCAGAAAAGCAGTGAGGCCAGGCCGGAGACACCAGCCCACAGCTGGCAGCTGGCATCGGGACCAGCTGTGATGACTAATGACCCCCTGCCCTGGCACCAACCAAGCACTGGAGACCAAAACCCTCTAAGGACGCGCCTGGAAAGCTGATGAATATTCTATTGAGATCGCCCTCTGAGACCTCTAGATAAAAGCGCTCACTAGCTAGTCCCGCGCTCCAGGCACCAGCTCACGGCCATGGCATCGGCTTGGGAGGTGGAGCAAAGGGAATTGCTTGACCTGGGTAACCTCTGGCGGCCACCTTCTCACCCACAGGCTCCTAAAGAACTGGTTTCTCCAGGGGGAAAAATACCGGCCATCCCAGTTAAACAGAATCAGGATTCTATCGACAACACCTCCTGAGGAAGTAAGTTCCTTACACTGCAGTGCTTCCGATTTCAAGAAGGTCACCTGAGCTATTTAAAGGAAACCTCCTTCAAATTTCTCCTTACAGATTTTTTTTTTTTTAACCTGGACATGATGCATTAAAGCCTCCAACAGAAACAGAACGGAAGGCATTTAGAATGGCGAACCACACCCTGACATATGGCACAGCACCCACGGCACCGGCCCTCAGGATCAGGTGGAGATCATTTGGACCCGAATCTATGAGTCCATGTACTGGGGAGATGAGTGCTTTGGATTTACGGCTGAACTTGTAGTCTGTAAAGCCATGGAGTTAAGGTTCGTGGGTGGCATCTATCGCGGTAACATGCAGCCAACTCCCTTTGTGTTTGACCTTGAAGATGCTTCAGATTCAACCAGGAAAGGATACCATTGTTGAGCTTATAAAAAGACTTCAAGTACACCTGCTTGTTGGGGGCACTGTACCTGAGGCCGACAGGCGCTGCAGATGATCACTGCAAGTCCTTGGAACCTCTGGACGACCATAGAAAAATTGGAAGCCAGACCGAAATGAGGAGCCTGAATTGACGCACAGATGAGCTATTGATGACCAACTGCATGGTCAGCGAGGCCGTGATATCACTCCGCCCCGGCTACACAAACGCTACGGGCTCGAGGAGGCTGAGCAGTTGGAGCCTCGGGTGCGCGCTCTGGAAGAGGCCGCGGATGACGTGGAGTCCCGCGAAGAGGAGGATGAGAAGTTGGAGAGAGCACCGTCGCCGGATCACCGCAGGGAAGCTACCAAGACTGGGACAGGCGGCGGCGCTCTCACACGCGGGGCTGCGCGCAAGATAGGAGCCTGGCTCCTGCAGGCAGAGTTGGTTTCCCAAAAGGAGGAGCCCCACCCCATGCCCAGAAAGGCCTGGGAGCTAGAGGCAAGGACGCCACGCCCCCGCTGCAGGTCCCAGACAGAGGGCCCGGATCCTGCTCCAGGTCCTCAGGTCATCATCGCGGGCAGAGACTCAGGAGCCACTCAAAATCTCCTGAAAGACCTAAGAAACGCCGCCAGAAGCGCCGGAGACGGAGTGAGTACTGGACTCAGCTTGGGTGTACTCGGAATGGCTCCCTGCCTCTCTCTTTTGCAGGATTAAGGTCTGCTCCGGAGGCAGCTATGAGACTATTTTAGGTGTGGGGTTTTTTTTTAAAACCTAAAAGTTTCTCTACTTTTTTTTTTTTTAATGAAAGAGGTGCTGAGTTTTGTATCTCCTTTGAATCCCAAACCAGGTTTGAGGAATAATGGTCCCCAAGGGCTGCTTTTGACTCCTTTGTACAACGGACACTGCGGATTTGAGGGGTGGTGGGTGGGAACGAGGAGGAGAGGATGTGACCACCAGTGATCCTTTTGTTACTAAATTTAACACACCCGTTTTCAAAAAATAAATAAATAAATAAACAGAATCAGATGCCTGGGGGGGCGGGGGGCGGGGAGGAATACTATGTTAATGCCCTGAGTTCTTTCTGTGGTCTTTGGGAAATGCATCCTGGGGCAGCTAATATTCCTTTCATCTCCTTAAACAAAATAAATCGCATACAGGACTCAAAACATTTCTTTACACAAAGAGGGTGACACTCTTCCCTCCATCTCCACAGGATCAAATGAGACAATGTTTATGAACGCATTTAACACGCGGCGCGGCGGGGCGCGGGGGAGGAAAGTGGCCCTGGACGGAGCGGGTGCCGGCACTGCCGGCCCGGGCCGCAGGCCGAGCCAGCGCAGCGCGAGGGATGCCGGGCGGGGGTCTCGGCGCCTGCGTTGGAGGCTAAACTCTGCCATCTCCGTGCCCTGTAACCTCAGGCAGATTACTGCCCCTCTGAAGCCTCAGTTTCCTGATCTGTAACACAGGGATTTTATTACAACATCAACCCCATTGTCCTCCGATCTGAACTGGCGCGGAGTAAGCCGTATATAAATAAGATGGGAAGGGGGGGGGCAAAGGTAGGGTTACAGTTGTGAGTTTACTCTTGTATGATTATTTATTATCATCTAATTTTCCACATGAACAACTGTAAACCTGCTTTTGCCTAACCCTGTGTCTGTCATTACTACTATCTGAGTTTCTCATTGAGACTAAAGAGCTAAGTGCCACCAAAGTGCCCGCACGGTCATCTTGCCACACCAGGGGTTGAAGTGTTGTCCCAAGTGACGGCTGGAAGAACAAAGAGCTTTCCAATTCCCCAGGGTTTGGCTTTGGCAGGCGTCCTCTGATTTGACCTGAAAACCACCCCCTTGCCCTGGTGATGCCTGGCTTGGGTCAAGGTTAAGCCCTTGTCTGCCGGTGGCCACACCTCTCAGATGGCGGGTGATAGGGCCCCTTGTGTGCGAGCGTCGGGAGCCTGTCTCCTCTGTCCCAGTCTTTCCTGCTGTGTCTTCCCCAGAGACGCCGCTCTGAGGATCTCTGAGGATCTCACGACGAATCCTGAAGCCTCTTTCTCAAATGACCTTCCCCATGACCCTGAAGAAATGCTTCTGTTTTCCTGGGAAAACAAACCAGATTTCTAAATGAGATCTCTCCCCCAAAGGCTTTACCTATTCCGGAAGAGAGCAGCCCCTGGCTGAGCAGCAGGCCATGCCGATCACATCCGAGGCCTGGGGGGAGGGGGAGGACGTGCCAGCCTGTGACACAGACGCAGTCCTGGCGATGCTAGGCACCCCCGATGTCCAGGCTGGACACAACAGCGGCCGTCTGCCGAATAAGCTTCAGGAGCCAGGCCGCTGGGACCGGGGACCACACATTTGCCGAGGCCGTTCTGAGGGCTGGCGTACGTCTGGTGCCTCCACAAGCCGCGAGCACAGGGCCGGGTCCCTCTGGCCTCGAGGTGTTTAACCCCTGCTTGGAGGCTGGGTTGGAGTTGTTCTTATCCTAACCACCCGTGAGCTCTCAAGCATTAGCCACGCAGCTGAAATGAATGTTTTCTTTGTTCATTCATTCTAAATGTTTATGAATGCCCTCCGTGGGCCAGGCGCCATGTCACTGTCTGGGTTTGTAAGGGTGACAAGTCAGATGCTGTGCCTACATGCAGAGAGTGACCCGGGACTGAGGCCACATTAAGAGGGAAAGTTCCACTTCTGGGACAGCGGCCTAACACAAGGATAATGAGGAGCCGTGAGGCTCTGACTCCTGCCCGTGGCATCTAGGAGGCCACCGCCGCAGCCACAAGCCACGAAGATGCGCAGAGGGGACCGAATCCTGGCTCTTGTGGATAACTTGTCTGGGGAGCGGGGGAGGGTTGGAGGGAGGGAGGGCAGGCAGCTGACTCCGGGTGGAAGCGGACAACGTCGAAGGAAGATGAGCAGGACGGGAGTGAGGCAGTCTGCCTGCAGCACAGCCCGTTTCACTGGAAGTGATGTTAATTGATGCAGAAGAGAAGAAAACACCACGCGAGTTGTTTGTTTGAAAAGGACAAGGAAGCCAGACTGCGCTGCCAAGAGACAAACTCAAATCCAGGGCTCCGGCTGGCATCGCGCGGGCATCGCGCTGGCGTCGCTGCTGCGGAGCAGACTGACTGCACACAGCTGAGCACAACGCAGGAGCCTGTTCAAAATGCCCAGGCTCCTGTGAAACATGACCGGCGCAGGTGGGGCTGCCCGGGGCCCAGTTTGGGCTCAGCCCTGCCTGTGCCAGGCCCTTGATGGGCCACTGAAATGGCCCACTTCCAATGAACGCCACAGGAGCTAACCCAGGCTGCCCCCTTGCTTGCCCGTCGGTGCGCATCACCTCCTGCCGGGCAGCCAACAGGCTGCCCAGAGCAGGGCCTCGCAGCTCCGCCTGGGTCTGAGTGGAACACAGATCAATAGATGCAGCTACGAAAAGAGTGAGCAGGTGCAGTGGGCCTTCCCATCACAGCACAGAGCTGGCAGGGTAGGAAGGTGAGGAGAAGATGGAGTGTGTAAGGATGGGGGCCCCAAGGCCTCCCTTGAAGGGCAGGGGTTTGGGGATCCCTCAGCCAGTGCAAGGGTCTGCTGCAACTTTACAAAAAGGGGGAAGCTCAGAGCAAGCGCACCTGGGGCTCTGCATCCATGGGGAATGCAGACCCTCAGGTCCCTGCATGTAATCCACAGAGGCTGGACAGAGAGACCCGAGGGCTCCTGGGGACCAGCACCATCCTCAGAGAAAGCCAGGCACACAGCAAAGGGTGTGTGGCTGGAGCCAGACCTTTGCTCATGTGCACACGCCTCTATGCATGCGCACAACGCAGCGAACCCCGGCTCAGTGCCCACCCCAACGAAAAGGCTGGCATATGCTGGCTGGGGCTATGACTGGCCTGCCTCTAAAGCCAGGCCTTCCAAGGCCATCCAGGTCACCCATGGAGGGGTTGGCCATCCTCGTCACGGACCACAGACCAGCCCGGCCCCGGCCTCAGAACGGCCTCCTCATTTAGCCTGTGGGCTAAGGCCAGTTCCCCAGCCAGCCCTTCCCTTGAGATGCCACTCGTTAAGAGCTGCTCACTCTCAGGTGTGTGGTTGAGCAGGGCCCACGTGGGGCATGGCGGTGGCAGGCCTGCCGGTCTCCAGGGCAGGTGGGGGCCTCTGGGCAGAGGCAGTCGCGGGCTCAGCAGCAGACGACATCATTTCCTGCTGTCCACCCTGCCACCCAGCCCACAGGACGCCTCCTTAACCCCTCACCCAGGTGAGTCCCAAGCCACCTGTACTAGAGGTGCTGGCTGCAAGGTGTCTGCCACCTCCAGCTCCTCCCTGCAGCTACTAGGCGCCCCCCGCAGCAAGACTGTCCACTCCCACTTTTTCCCTTCGGACCCTTGTCCCTGCTCCCCACTCGCAATTCCCAGCATCTGTCACTCTCCACGCCCTGGCTCCAGCCACATGGCTGCCTTTCAGTGTCTGCGCCAGCCTCAGCTATCCCTGTTCCCAACCTCTGTCTCCCAGGTGCACGTCTGCCTGAGTAGTAGGTCCAAGCAGGTTCTCAGTCCCCTGGCGATGGCACCTTCTCTGCTGCACAGCAAATTGGGCAATTTCTTCATCTCCCAGACACGGGCCCTTGAAGTGAATGAAAGGCGGCAGACTACAGGAGGAAGAGAATACCAAGCAGGCAGCGACGTCCATTGCAGGCGTCCGCCCTTGCCCGGTGTGATCGCCCTGAGCTTGGCCGCCCCGGGAGCAGACAGACGTAAAGGCAAGGCTTGGGCAGTGAGACCCAGAGTTCCGGGCCCGGCCTCCCTGTGCTCATGTCCTCCGGGGCTCCCAGGATGCCTTTACTTGGTGCTGGCCTGCTCTGCGCAGCCTCCGCGGTTCTTCCGTGTGGTTCGCTGCGGTGCTGGGTTCCAGGGTCACACCCTCCTTCCCGGTCACAGCCACAGTCAGCAGTGTAATGGCTGCAATCCTGACGAAGCACAGTTCTGTCTTGGGTGGCAGGCATCCCAGAGAAGTCCCAAGTCCTCCGCCTACCGATTCCATAACCCCAAGCAAGCTATCCTGCCCGAACCACCGTTGCCTCATCAGTCACGTGCAGGTGCTGGAACTGGGGGAGCTTCCATGTGGCTGTGGTGCTGAAGGCGGCGTGGTCCGGAACTCCCTCCCCGGCGCCCCGCCCCGCGAGCTCCAGCTCTGAGACCGCTGGCCCTCAGAGGGCTGTTCCCCCTCCAGGTTGTGGCCGCTCCCAGGGGACCGGCAGCGTGCCTGTCAGCTGGGAGGGTCACCCGAGAGTTTCTGCTTGCTTAGTACGAGACAGCAAGGGTACCTGTGTTGGGTGATGGGTTTTTCATAGGGACACACGTTTTTCTTCAGCTTATCTCCTCAAAAGCAGTTTTAGACACGACAGATGAGTGAGCTGCTTTTAAAGAGACCGAAGGCCAAGACTGAGGTGGGGGGGACACCTGCTGGAGAGCAGCCCCTTCTCCCGCTCCAGCATCAGCTGACCCCCCCCCCTTGTCTCTCAGTCTCTCCCTGTTCCTGTGCTTCTCTCTCACGGTCTGTCTGCCTTGTCCCCTCGGGCTCCCTTCTGTCTCTCTCTCCTCTCTTTAGGTCTCTCTTATGCTCTCGGAGCCCCTCTCTTGCTGTCTTGGTCCGTCTCTCTCTCTCTCTCTGTCTCTCTCTTGCTCTCAGCCCCTCTCTCCTCTCCCTCCTGCCTCCCTGTCCCTCACTCCCTTTTCTCTCCCTGTCTCTCTCTGTCTCAGCCCCCTTCACGCACACGCACGCGTGCACACACACCCCTTGCTCACACTCCCTCTCATCCATAAGCCTGGCTCTTACTGACGGCTCCATGAAGGTGACGTGTCCGAGAGCGTGAGCTAACCCTCCTGTGACTGCAAGTCCTTCCAGGGGCAAGTGCATGCTGCTCGCCTTGGAAATGTGTCCATTTACTGACAGGAAGACAGTCGCATCGTCCGGTGTTGGAGAAAAGAGGGGTTTGCCCCTTGGAGGGGTTTGCCGCTTGGAGGAGTTTGTCTCCTGCACTCCCCCAACTGCCGGGGTTCGGGACCGACTTGTGCTCGTGTGCAGCAGAGCCCAGCATTCAGCCTCCCTTGGCCATGGTGTCTCGATAGCTGGGGGCTGGCCAAGGGTTTGCCGGGACCCTGAGCACTGTCAGCGGGCCAGCGGCAGAGCATGGGTCCGCCCAGCAAACCCACTGAACACACGGGCTCATTTGCCGCTGGCCTGGCTGCTCCCAAGTGCGTATTTGCTTGGAATGTGCTGACTCCAAGTCATTTCCCTCTTCTAAGGTGGGGGTAAAGGGCCTCTGCAGAGCAGTGAGTTCTGGCCATTTCCAGTTTGAGTTGCTGCAAAACTGAAGTTAAATTAGATTTCACTTTCCATGTTCCCAAATCCAGCTGTTGCAAACACAGCTGGCCACCCTCCCAATTAGGCAGGCATGGTGAGGTTTGCCTGCACGGGGGTCAGCGCCTTTACCTGCCCCGAAGGGCTCTCTCCTGCTTCCTCTGTGAGTCTCCAGGCAGGCACTTTCTTAGCATCTGCTGCTGGGAGCCGGCTACCATGCGCTCTGCCCCCTTGCTTGTTCCAAGTAAGAGAAGCCGCGCTCCCACGGGGGGCTGCTGCAGGGGGCTCTCTGCGGCCACAGGGACCACCCCCTGGCGCTCTAGGGTGTCTTATGAATATTTTTTTCTGGGTAGATAAATGGCACTACCTGGGGCAGTCACATTTCATTTTTAAACCAAAATTCACAGCTACTATCAAGGGTAATATAAATGTATTGAAATTCTTGACAAAGAGATAAAAACAAAAGAGGAGCCAGAAAAGTTCTTCGGGTAAAGTTACTCTGCAAATCATCCCTAAACTGCGATTCGGCCTGAATTGTGCAGCATCTTTCCCTCAGCAATAACAAGACTTGTCACTTAATAAATACAAGGCGTTTGCATTTAGCTGGCTCTCGCTGCCATGTTCATGGTCTCGATTTACCCTTGTGGCGACCACGCGAAGGAAGAAGGGGAGCATCCCCATTTTACAGACGGGACTTCGGGGCCCTCATGCTGCCATCAGCTGGGGCGAGATTTGAAGTGTCCTGATTGACGGCACCAGGCTCTTGTCACTGCATCGTCACTAAGAGACAGCAGACAGAGTCGCTGAGCAGAGTGCAGGAAGAGCCACCACGCAGTGCAGGTAAGGCAGCGGAGGCCTGGGTAGTAAAGGTGACTCTCCTTCTGGTGGGCGCAGGAGGCTGGGAGGTCCCAGCTGAGCTGTTTGGAGCGTCTGCAAAAGCAGGTGTCTCTTTGACGCCTGATGGTTCTCCCAAGTGTAGGAAAACAGAGTTCTCCTCGCATGTAAGCTAGTGGGAATCTTCTACTCTTCCTTTCTTGGTTAGTCAAGAAAACAGGAATTTTAATTCTATTTCTTAAAAAAAAAAAAAAGAAAAAGGCCACTATTTGTGAAGTGGCCTCTCCTCCAGCGTCGTCTTTAGGGTTCTGTGCAGGGAGACCTTTCAGTGAAACATCCTCCCGGAAAGCAGTCTTCTCTCTCCGCTTCCTTGCAGATGATGGAGCGGGAGCTACCCTGAGGTATCTCTGCGGCCTCGGGTAAGCCGCTGCCTCTGAGCCTCAAGCCAGCACCGTGAAATGTAAAACTCCTTCCTTATCAGGTCGTGGCGAGCATGTGCTCGGCTGGCGATGTAAACATGTCAGCACGGTGCCCAGCAGATGGCAAGTCTGCACTCAAAAAGGAGGGTCAGCTGTAGAAGGAGACTGCGTCCCCCGCCGTGGGCACCACCACGTGCGCCAGGATGCCGCTCGCCACCCCTCGCCAACTCCCGGGGCCTCAGCCAAGGGCCAGCACCTCGGACCACCTCCGATCTCTGGGACATCCCAGGTGACCGGGGTCGGCCTTCAGCCCTGCCGCTGTGGGCCTCGGACTCTCCCCCGCTAGGACCTAGTGGACAATGCAAGGTCCGAGAGCAGTGGTCCAGCCCCGCACGATAATTTACGGACGGGAAATTGGATGTCCCAAAGCGGAAGGGTTTGCACCTCACACAGAGATAGTCAAGGAACTAGAAATCAGACCTCTTCCCACACAACTGCGGTTTAAAGGACTGGAAGCTAAACTGGAAAATCTACGGCCGTAGTTTTTAACTGGTGTTTTATAATTTTGACTTTGTTGCCACAATTATCTTGTGTGAGTCAGGATTTTTTAGAAAGGCAAGGACAAACGAGAGATGCTGTCTTTTTGGTCAGAAGCTGATACAGATCAATGATGGAGCATTTCTTCCCGTGCAAAGGGTGGAGATCATGTGTTTATCTCCGGGTGAGTAATGTTATTAAAAATGCAGATTTGGAAGAAAAACTCTCAAACCACTGCCAATTTCATTCTCAAAGACAATGGAAACCTTGAGGTAAGAACTCCTTCAGGGGTGTGGGGGTCAGTGCCAGGCCGTGAACACCCGCGGGGGGCTTCAGTGGAGTCCCCGCACCCTGACCTCACAGGCCAGGATGCCCCCCATCTTTGAGGGGGGCACCTCACCCCTCCCACTGCTTCTGGACCCCTAACCCTGCTCCTCTGGTATCTGGTCTCCCTCTGGGGACTGCCTATCAGAGACCCACAGAGCCTGGGAACCCCGAGACTGCGGCTGTCAGACCCGCCCAAAGGGCCGCCTGGCCCAGCCCTCCCGGGGCCGAAGGCTGGGTCACTGGGAGCCGGCGCATAGCAGGTGTCTATTAAGCACGCTGGTGCCCCCGGAAACCAGATTCCCTCCTTTCTCGGACCCCGTCCTGACACAGGGAGCTACTGAGCAGGCCCAGCAGCACCCCAGACTCTTAAAAGTAACACCAAACTCTGAACCTCTGAAACAAGGGGGCGGGCCCCTCAGGGAAGCCCGCGTTTAGCTCGCCTCTGGGGAACACCCACCCAGCCTCGTCCACTGTGGAAACCTAGTCAGAAACTCTCATTGCTGAGGGTTGGGAGGGCCAGGAGGGAGGGCGGGGGAACTTGCCCAGCTTGGCAGTAGGACCATTGTGCACACGTGGCTGTTGATGCGGGGGACTGTCATCGAGACTACCGCAGGCGACCCGGACGGAGGGCCTCGGTTCCATCTTTGTGTCTCTCTGAATTCTTTTCTGGATAATTTCCCCAGAGCTATCTTCCAGTTTAATAACTCTCTTTTCAGGTAGTCTAATATGCTTTTTAACCCACCTACTGAGTTATCAATTTTAATAAGTTAAATTTTTAGAAATTCTACCTTCTCACGTTTACCTGTTTTTTTCCCTCCATAACTCTTTCTTCATACTTCTCTCTACTATTCTCATAATTTCAAATGTGAATGTTTAAGTGGCCTTTTCCATTGTCCTACTCTCTGGGGGTCCTGAATGACCTAACCCTCCAGTGTGTGATTCTCTTCATTTTCCCTCCTGGCAAATGACTTGCTTGTGATCTACACGTTCATACTTTAGGCTCAGGTTTCCTTTTTCCCCGTGGGCATCCCATACATTCTGGCATGAAGGTATTTCTTTCTAATGAATATGTTTCTTTAGTTGTGTTTCTTCTAAGGTCAATAGTGCTTTTACTGATCTTGGAACTAGAGTTAATTTCTAGGTTTAGAATTTCGGCGCCATGTGAGCCGTGTAAATTCAGGCGCCCACTCCAGTGGGATCCAGCAGATCACAAATTACTGGCTGAGGGGTAAAACTTTCCGAGTCCCGGGCAGCTGCCCAGGTGTCAGCCTGTGCAGAAGCCTTTGGTTATGGCGCCAGTGCTGTCCTGGCGTGGGTGTGAAAGCCCCAGCCACCAGCCCTGACGGCTGACAGCTGCCCCTCACACTGCCCCCCAGCCTGCAGGGCGCCGGCGTGCTGGCTTGTTCGCTCTTGACCGCCTGTGAGAGTTCTTCATTCATTTTTGGCGCCTAGGAATTCCCCTCACTGTCCGGTTCAGACATCTTCAGAAAACAAACGAACACACACATTTCTTCCTAGTGATATTTTATCTCACATATGTGTTTAATGTGTTTGGAGTGGGGATAAATGGAGGGGCCTGGTGTCAGCTCAGCTCACCTGTCTGTCAGAAAGATGCTTTCTTCTGAGGCGAGAACCAGTCCCCAGCCAACTGTAGCTTCAAACCCCGCAAAGTTAAAACAAGGAAAACTCCAATAGCAAAGAACAGAGCTCTAGCTTGTACAACAAGAAGAGCAGACCTACTGTGCTCCGGCCACTGTTCTCAGCACTTTAGCCACACTAAGACACTTCATCTCCATGACAGCCCCGTGAGGTGGGTATTATTATCCGTTTTACAGTTAAGGAAACGTACAACGAAGAACTCAAACCTGCACAGTGGCCACGTGTTTAAGAACATGAAAACAGCTGCAGAAAGAAGGAGAAATGGAGGGCATTTCCACCCCCCTAAGTAGGGGTGGCTGCGGATTCTGTATGGGACACTCTTGCAACTTCCATCTGCCGTGAGGCCTTAGAGCTGGGTGAGCCGGCCTACGGGACACTCGTGGCGATGTCTTTCTCATGATACTGCGTTCTCCGAGTGTGCGATTTAACTTCCCTGACAGCGTTCCCAGTGCAGCAGGGCACAGGAGGGAGCCCCCTGAACCGCCAGGGCCATTCCTGGCGCCCCAGCTGTTCCTGGCGTCCCGGCGGACGTCAGCCCACGGGGACTGTCACGCTGGAAATACAGTATTGGCAGACATTTTTGGATGCCCTGCCAGCACAGAGCGCACTGAAAGGTAGTAGTTTTTGAAGATAAAATGTTCAACAACTGTGTCCTCAGACCTTGTGGGATTCCTAGCACAGATTTTGATCAGCTGAGTCTGAATTTCATGAGGCTGAAGCGCATCTGGAAATCTCTGAAATCCTGCTGTCATTTTGAAGAGCGTGGTCTGGTTGACGCACACATTCATTTCCTTTACAACAGTTACAAGGTGGGGGGCCTGCTGCCCGAGCCCGGACAAAGTCCACCGGTGTGACCGGCCCCTGGGCACACCGTCCTGAGCACAGAGAGGCACGGCTCCCCCGTCAGGGCGTCTTATGCCAATGGTTTGATCAACCGGGAAAATGAACTGTTTTTTCCCTCTCCTCTCAGTCCTAAACTGCAGGTTACTTTTATTAAGTACTTTGACTGTTGAGGCTGTAAACAACTGTCTGCACTCTGAGGCAGAAAAACCAAATATATCTGTGTTGGACAAACAAAGCGGACAGGATCGTTCCTGCCTTGGCCCATAGCGTCTCGATGGAAATCAGTCTGGGGCACAAGCAACAGAATTATTTATGGGAAGGATCGGCAGAAAGGCCAGCCCGCTTACGAACCGGCTGGGACTCGGGGACTGCAGCTGACATGAGAGATGGAGGCACCGGCTCCTAATGAGCAAGGCTGGGGCTTGCCCCGGCCCCGTGGGCACCGGCCAGGCTGCGAGTGGGCGTGGGGGTCCTGAGCTCCCAGCGAAGCCCTGTGGCTAGTTCTCAGGCCGTCCGCCGTGACCGTGGGTGACCGAGCAAGAATCTCAGGTGTGGAGATCGCCCCTAGAAGGTAGTGATTAGTGTGGGGAATGAAATGAAACTGGAACATCGGCCCAGGCGAGCAAGTGCCGCCTGCCACACCTCAAAGTGGCACGCTCTGGATGTCTCCGAGGGACGTGCAAACCTGTTCAGTCCAAGCCTCATCGTTTCGCATGGGGTCCCTACTGTGGGGTGTGACCCATTCCCAGGCCTTTTACAAGGAGCTGAGCAGCCTCTGGTGCTTTATGGAGAAGCCAAGCTCTTACTTAACCGCAGCATGGATGGTGAGTCCTGGGGACAGAAGACTTTCTCAAACATCACTTGACGGAGGAAGAGCTCAGAGAATGTGGGATGAAGCCCAGTGGCCATTCCGGGGACTCTAAGGAGGAGGGACTGTGGCAGCAGTTGCCCTGGAGGCGGAGGCACCTGAGGACTTTTCTGGAAGCCCCCCTTGCACAGCACGACCAGTCTGCTCTAAGTCAGAGTTGTGGTTTTGGAGGAGGGGCTGCAGAACATTGTGGGAGTGTTGCGGGAGCGCTGCAGGCTCTTCTCCCAGCCGCCCCTCAGGGCCACCGTGAGGCAGTTGGCTGCCAGGCCTGGAGACAGACCCTGCATGTCACAGACAAGCCCGGTGCCCAGGCCACTTAGTGTGGGCTCAGCAGAAGTTCCTTGCGGGTAAGTTCTGTCACATGACTGTTCCTCCTCTTGACCTTTCTCTAAATCCTGGCTTTCCTGAGAGAATCTCCTACTTCAAAAAAATTACATAAAATGTACTAGCCCTGTTCTACTCTGCCTTCCATTTAAAGAATGAGGGAGGAAAACCAGTGGGCAGAACAGGGAGGTGCAGAGACGCCTTCAGGTGCAGGAAGTTGCCGCGGCTCGGTCTGAATCACGCTCCAAGTTTATCGGAGATGTCTGACGTCAGTGCGTGGCGGACTCGCTCCCCGGCTGCCAGGCCAGGGGCTGTCAGCTCAGCACTCAGGCGTGCGAGTGACACGCAGATGCTGGGTCTGACAGAGACGCGGCCGGCTGTTTCCTTAGATCAAGGCGACTGTGCCCCCCAGGAGACCCAATGTCAGGGACAGAGGCTGGGTGAACGGGGATAAGGAACAGGCCTCGGGACGCCTGGGCTCAGCCCAGAGCCGGGAGCTGAGGCTTCTCCCCTGTCCCTCAGGCAAACAACAGTAGCAACACTACCTCGGCCCCAGCGGCCATTTACTGTGCCTCTACTAGGAGTTAAACAGTGTTCTGAGGGATTTCCATTTATTATTCTTTTTTTATCATCTTTAAAAAGTTTTTTAAATTGATTTGAGAGAGAGAGAGGAACGGCAGGGGGGGAGGGGGGAGAGACAGTGACAGAGGAAGAGAGAGTGCGAGAAACACCGATCTGCTGTTGCACCTGTTGATGCATTCACGGGTTGCTTCTTGCTTCTTCTATGAGCCTTGACCAGGGATCGAACCTGCAGCCTTGGTGTATGAGGGTGATTCTCTAACTATCTTAGCCACCAGGCCAGGGCTCCATGTATTCTGATGTCCACAATCCTCTGTAAAGTGGGCTTTGCTATAGTCATCTTGCGGGAGAGGAAAATCAAGGACGGGGACCATCTCAAAGTCACACGGCTACTTAAATGGCTAAACCTAGATTGGAGCTCAGATCCGAAAGAGTCCAAAGCTCTAAGCCCCGCACGTCCGTAGTGGGGAAGGGCAGGGCGGTCTGTGCTGGACCATGTGCTCAGAGCTGGGCTCAGTGGCAGTGCCTGTGAGGGGTGAGTCCACGGGAAGAGATTGACATTTTTTTCCTGTCAACATGTGTCTTCCTTCTTTAGAGGAAACGCCTACACCATCGCCAGCCAAGGAGGTTTGACAGGGACACAGGAACTCCTCAAATCCGCAAAGCCCAGCATGTTCTCAGTGTCCACACATATCTCTCCCTCTCTCTCTCTCTCTCTCTCTCTCTCACACACACACACACACACACACACGTGCATGCACAGCTGCAGCGCGAGTGGCGACAGTCAGAATGGATCCCAGCCATGAGCACCTAGTTCGGCCACATGCTTGCAGACTGGCTACATGTCAGCCCTTCTCCTGGCCTGTGTTTTAAAAACCACACGCAGGGGATCGGCTAAGCAGCTCCCATCACATCGCTGTCTAACCAGGTCCTAACGGGACAGGCTCAAAGCTGGGAAAATACTCCGAGGTTAATCAGAGGCCAAGTCTTCGCTGAAACCCCAGGAGGGATCTGACCATTTGCTCCAGAGCCTCCTCCGGGTTTCACATGTCACTGGGCCCTGGAGGGCCTGAGGGTGTGAGGGGACCGGGCAACACGGGTGGGAGGCTCGTTCTGCTGTGGATCCAAGGGCAGGTCAGGCTCCCTCGCCGGGGCGTCGGGCTGCGGCCTCCGGGGAAGGCTCGCGCAAAGGGCGGTTGCCGACGGCGTCCCCCAGCCCCAACCCAGGAATGCGACAGCCTGCCAGGCTTTCAGCTCGGCTTAAAATGTGCTATTCATAACAGCGACAACTTATCTTTGCTTCAGTGAAGCACACTCTTACATGGTTTTAAATTCCTTCTGTGACTCGGAGCAGGGGCTCCTCTGATTAATCCCGTGTTTGGGGATTCGAGGCCTCTCCCAGGCCCGGGCCGCGCTGCCCCGTGCTGGCCCCTCATCCCTTTGAAGTCCTCCAGGCAGCAATGATCTGCACCCACCCCCACCTCCCACGCACACATCTTAGCTTGACTGTGGGATGCTGGGAAGGTAGGGCCTAAATTCTGCCCTCTCCCGTATTTTTGACGTGCATTTGTTCGATCAGCCAGTGTGTATTTAGCGCCCATTCTGTGCAAGTCTTATCTTTTATTTCCTGTTTACCACCTCTCACGGGCCAGCCAAGGGCCAGGGATGGCAAGGCTGCTTCAGAAACTCTGAGACCACTGAATAAAGGTCTGTTCTGCTACAGACAGGACCGGAGAGGGAGGTGCAAAGTTGAAGGGTCTTTCATCTCCTGGGTCTGGCTCTCCACCTTCCACCTTCCTCCTCTCCCTCCACGGCACTCTTTCACTTTTATGAACTCATGTGACCCTCCCAGTGTCCCTGCAAAAAAACTGAGCCCTCACTTTGCAGAGAAAGGCACAATGTTCATGACGGTCAGCCAGCTTGTCCCCGCTTTGGATGCCGATGAGCCGAGTTGACTGCAGTTCACGCTCTCTGAGCCTTGGTCTTCGGCCCATCACGCTGTATGGCTCTGCCACTGGGCTCGGGGTTAATGAGGCCAAGGTCGTGGGTTCAATTCCCGCCTCCACCGGAGGATCCTCGCCAACCCTGTGTCACAGAATGGCCCGCCAGGCAAAGCTTCGATCCCAAAGTGTCTGCTCAGCAGCAAGAAGGCCTTGCCTCCTGACCCGGGGATGCTATGTCATCTTGGGGTGCGAAGACCAGCAGGCAGACACACAAAATAAAGAATGTGTCAATTTTCCCAAGCCTGTAATGCTCTCTGAGACCATTTTTACAAAATACCCATGTTAAACAAACAAACTGATGAACATATTCACTTTTGAGGATTTAAAAGCTAGTACAAAAACCAAACCCATTTCCAAAAAGGATTTCCTAATGACTAATTCTCCTAACCTTTCTGGATAGAGTAGACGATCCTGTGATAACTTAACATAATTAAATTCTCCAAAAGAAATTGCCCGGAAGAGTATAACCTGGACACACGGTGGGAAGCCACCCCGTTTTCAACATTCCTATACAACACAGATAGCAGCAAGGCTCCCGCTTGCTTCATAGAAACCTGTGCTTTAACTTTTGAATTTTCTCGACATCTAGGGGAGGGGGGAGATAAAAGAGAGACTCTAAGTGCCGTGGGATTCCGGCCATCATTCGCAGTGGGGAGCGAGCTCCCGGGCAGATGAAAAGGCTGGGCAGCCGGCAGCCCGCGCATGCGCCCCTCCCAGCAAGCCGCACAGGCCGCAGCAGGCGGGCGGGCGGGGGAGCGCGGTGTCCTCCAATCAAAATGCACGGGGAGACACGGAGCAATTTGTTCCACGGTTTACAATCTTAAGAAAAAATAAAAACCAAGGACCAACTTTCCTTTGCTGATGATGGGAGTACAAAATCGGTCCTGTTTGTAGGATGGGAGTGTTCCTTCTTCTCTCGGTGTCTTGCGCTGACCCCCACAGTCGGCTCTGGCGGTAACCTCCTGGGCCTGGCCCTCGGGAAAGGGCACTGTGTGGGCCATGAGACAGTTCTGCGTGGCAGGCAGACAACACACTAGAAAGTGGAGGAGGTGGGACAGCTGTGAACAGAGGCTACCCCAGGAGGGGCCCTGGGGAGCACGGGATCTCTTTTCAGGTAAGTCAGAAATGAAACAATGCCTTAAGGAGCATCTTTGGAGACTGAATTAGGCAAGGATTACTAAATCCCTCCCCCTACCCCCCAACGGTCCAAGCTCTAATCCCTGGAACCTGCCGATATGATGAGATAGCATTTCTGAGATTGTGTTATGTTACACAGCATTGCCACGGGTTGAGTGGTGTTGCTCACAAAGATGTACTGAAGTCCTACACCCTAGCACCAGTGAATGTGACTTTATTTGGAAAGAGGGTCTTCGCAGATGCACTCAATTTAAGATGAGGTCATTAGTGTGGGTCCTGATCCAACGCGGCTGGCGCCCTTATAAGAAGGAGGGAATGTGGAGAAATGGACTCACAGCCATGGAGAACAAACGAGGGGAGCTAAAGGAGGGGGCGTTCGGGGGCTGGGTGAAAGGAGTGAAGGGATTGGGAGGTAGTGCAGGTTAATTTGTGTCATTAAAGGTTCATTTTTAAAAGTGGCAAAGGCCACACACAGGTAATTCTTAAAAGAATACAAACGCCAGAACCTATCAAAAGACAGGTAGCCTCAGACGAACGCAGATCAAATGAGTAGGATCTCGGTTTGCTCATGAAATCGGCAGAAAAGAAGTCTAGGGAAACGGGCACACGAGCGCCGGCGCAGGTCTCCGCGGGCTCAGCCCCGGCGTCCACCTCCGAGCCGGACGTCCCAGCTCTCGTGTCCGTCCGGACCAGAGGGCGCCAGGGCAGGGCGCGCCTCGCGACCACGCCTCCCCCAGACTAAGGTCGAACCAGACACACAGACACGAGGGAAGAGGCCGACGGTGGCCGGAGGGGAGGGGCCCCCGGGGCGGGGTGAAAAGGTGGGAGAGGAGCAAGTACAGATCCGCAGGTCACCATGGGGCGGGGCGGTAAAGTGCAGCGTAGGGAACAGAGTCGCCGACACTGTCACAGCTACGTGTGGGGCAGGGGGTACTGGAAACATGCAGGGAGCACTTTGGAAAGTACATGACTGTCTAACCATGATGCGGTACAACTGAAACCAGTACAAAATGATATTGAATACAAACCGTAATTTAAAAAAATTTTTTTTAGTTCTCAAAAAGAATAAACAAGTTGGGGATCTGGACAGGGACACACAGACAGGAGATCACAGACCCAGAGGGGAGACAGTCACATGGAGATGGAGGCAGATGTCGGAGTTGCTGCCACCAGCCAAGGAACGGCGGGGGCTTCCAGCAGCGGGAAGGGGCGAGGGCGGATCCTCTCCTGGAGGTTTTGGAGGAAGAACAGCCCTGTGACACCTTCACCTGGGACTCCAAGCCTGCAGAACGATGAGACAATGAATCCCCAAGGTTTTAAGCCATGCAGTTTCTGGCATTTCGTTACAGCAGTCCTGGGAAACCAAGGAACAGTTAACCTTAAGATGGGGAGACTGTTCCGGTGATCTAATGAGAGGAACCCTTAAAGGCAGAGAGCTGTCCACGGCCGATGGCACGGACGTCAGAGAGATTCGAAGCAAGAGGAGGACTCAGTGCACCTTTGTTGACCCGAAGGCGGAGGGCCCAAGGGCAAGGTGATGCGTGTGATTCCAGGAGCAGAGGGAGTCCCTGGCTCACAGCTGGCGAGAAAGCAGAGACCTCAGTCCCCCTTTCACGAGGAATCAAATTCTGCCAACAACCTGAAGGATCTTGGAAGCGGATGTTTCCCCAGAGCCTTCAGACCAGAGCCCGGCCAGGCCCACACTGTGACCTTCCTTTGTAGGGCCCTACGCAGGGAACCCAGCCAGGCCCGCGAGGACTCCTAACCTCCGGAGACCTTGAGATGATGAATCGGTGTTGACTTCAGTGGCTAAGTGCATGGTGATCTGTGACAGCAGCCGTAGAAAACTAATACAGAGACAGGAAGTTCACTGTCTCCACATGTCACCTGCTCGCTCCCTCTTCAGAACAAGGGGCTGGTGATTTAGAACAAAGTCAGAGCCTTTAAAAAGAGATATCGAAGTGATCACAGACGACTCTCCCTCCCAAATTCAAATGACATAACCCACAGCATAGTGCCAGAAACAAAAACAGAGGCTGGTCGCGGATGGCGGTGTGCTGGCAGTGTGACCAACCAGCTCTCCGGGGAGGGAAGAGAGGGTGCAGAGCGGGCCCTGAGTTGCAGCACCTGCCAGTTTGATGGTGTGAATGCTCCTATCATGGCCACACTCCAGCAGCTGGTGCACAAGAGCCCTGAAAACTGAACAAAAGCTCTCACAAACCAGTACGAGCCGGCTTCGGCGCGTGGCTGGGGTTCCCAAGGCTGAGTGCAGAGAAGTTGCCTTGAGGGGCTGCGGACAGGCTGGGCCTCAGGGTTCAGGGAGCCCAGCCCCAGGGTGCCTACGCCCCTGTGCAGGTGCTCAGAGGCTCTGGCCTTCTCCAGAGACTCTACCCTCGTGCCCAGACCGTTTCGGCCACGCCGGGCTTCTGCTGCTGCCCCGTGCGGATGGCCACCCGGTCCTCTGCAGCCCAGGGCCCTCGGTCGCACCCTGATCCTTCCTAGCCAGCAGCCCGTGCCTCCTCTCCCACGGGCACATCCAACACGGCGGACCAGAGCCCGTGACCTTCCCCCGAAGTCCCTGACCTTCCCCCGAAGTCCCTGTCCTCCCCCAGGGCTCCCGCCTCAGCGCCCAGCGCCTCTACTCAGACGCAGAAGGCGGAAATCCGGGAGCGCCCTTGCCGGCTTTTTCCGTTTTGCTTCCACATCCAGCAAGTTGCCATCTCAGACCAAGGCACACCTCCAACGTGGAAGAAAACAGGCAAAGTCTGCCCAAGTCTCTGATGTCCACTACCATTCTGTACCAAACCACTGGCACTGAATTGCTAGATTATTGCAGTAGCCTCCTCACTTCTCGCAGCTACTCTGTAGTCCCCATTCTTTGCAAAAGAGGAATCCATTTAAACCTGCAAGTCTTACCAAGCCACGTCTCTGGTTAAAAACCACGGATGGCTCACCATTGCTCTTTGGGTAAACCCGGCATCCTCAACGGGGCTCTGAGTGACCTGGTCCTCAGCTACCTCTCCTGTGGCACCAGCACTGCCACTCCCTCGCTCTCTAAGTCACACCCGTTGTCTTTGTCTCTGCTCCCCCAGAACTTGTGTCCCTCCCACTCTCCCCCAGGCTCTCTGCTTAAACCGCCTTCCTGCCCCTTCCTCAGGGAAGCCTCCCTGCTTCCCAGGCCAGGTCAGCTGCCCACAGCCCTCTGTCCTTCTCCGCCACAGCTCTTCGCACAGTTGTAACCCCATGACTTTTGCTGTGATGATTTGTTTGACTCCTGCTCCCTCCCCTGCCCCGAACGGGCACTCGTGAGGGCAGGTTCCCTGTGGGCTCGTGGCCGCCATACCGTCCTGATACCACAATGGCCTCTTGGTGCACAAGCGCAGAGTATATATATTTTTAAATAACAGTAAATGAAAAATACAGTGTGAAGTAAAAAAATTGGGTTATAGGATAGGCTGTGCAGGAAGATCCCAGTTTTGTGGAAACAACATGAATTCTTTAAGACAGACTAGGTTGGATATAAATCAGAATAATAACAAAGACTGTCTGTGGATGGCACGTGACAAGTCACTTTTGCTGTCCTCTCACACAGTTATAGATTCAAGTATTTTTTTTTTAACAAAGGACATTATGTTTTTATAATCAGAAAAAACCCCCAACTCTGAAGAGTATGGTTTTGAAACATAAGACCACAAGGGGAATCACGTCTAAAGTCAAGGAACATGGGAGGGGGCCGCCCTCACCCTCCACTGTGGGGGTCAGCGTTGTGTCGCGGAATCCCCGGCCGCCCTTAGTGCTCCCTTGGCACCAGCAGGTCCTCACAGGCTGACCTCTGAGTCCCAGGAGGCGCCTGGCCCAGTAAGGACCTAAGACAAGGGTTTCCTCCTATAGTCTGACTAGCAGAGGAGACAGACAGAGAAAGTGCCCAGCTTTGCAGTTCCTCCTTAATCAAAGCCCGGGGCAGGTTGCTGGCCATTCGGCAGAATTTTTATTGCCATGGGGATGAAGATATTTTAGAATAAATTCTCTCTCTCATTCCTTGGAATGAATTTTTAAAAGAGGGAGTGCATCTCCTACCGCTGCAGATTTTTTTTTTCCAAGTGGATGAGAAACTGCAAGGCTAACATCTCCATGATAAAGTAAGGTTCTTCCTAGCAGCTGAAACAACGCAAGATTGTTTATAACATGAATACTCCCGAGGTCCGGAACCACGGCATTAGGGCTGCATAGCAACATCTGGCAGAAACAAATCAGATAAAATCCAATAAACTGCACCTCTCCTCGACCCCCTAAAAATAGCCATCCCACTTGCTTGGAAATACCACCTCCATGTGGGTTTATTTAAGGCAAGACAAGTGCAGAGCCACAGAGGGTGGGCAAGGGGCTACCTGCCAACCCCAACACGATGGGGCCTCACCGGAGCCTGGAAGGACATTTAACTTCAGGGAGTCTCCACTGAATGAGGATCAAGTCGAAGCTGTCACCCAAGCCTGCCTCCTAGAGAAAATGCTGATAATTATTTTGTAAAGAATAAAATCTGCGTCAATTACTTACTGTCCAGGGACCTGTGACATGGCGGGAATATGCTCTTCCTTAGTTATAAAGTTTTCGTCCAGGTACACCCCCTACTCTAGCTTACAGTCTGTTGGGGCCAAAGGTGAGAGATTTGACGGACAAGTTGATGGCCTTGTGCCAGGATACAAGTATATGTACAGAGGGATGACAATGAGCCATTATTAGCTTCCTCCCCATTAGCACAGAGGAGTTGATTCTACCAACTTGTCCCCCTGAAAAACCAATAGCTCAATTTGTCACCCTGAGGGAATGAGAGGAGGGACAGGGAAGACTTGACGAGCAGGCAGGCAAAGAAGAAAGACCTGAAACTCATCTGAGTGGACAAGAGGGACACTCTGGTTTCGGACTCACCGCTTCCCCTGACAGAAATGTGGCCATCGCTCTCAGTGTGTTTTCTCACCTGCGTAACGAGGGTATCGCCTGCCCAACATTGTTGTGAGAGAAGACGAGACAGGAATACCCCACGGATGTGAGAGCCCAGATGGCACAGAGGGGAGCATCAGGTGAGAGCAGAGCTGCGTGAGCAGCCGTCTCTGGCCCCAGGACCCAGGACAGCGCCTGGCACAAGAGGGGTCATCCACGAAGCACGTGTTGGAGGGATGGCTGGCTGAATGAACGAACAGCAAGTATCGCCGCAAGGTTGATCTGAGATAAATTAGACCGGCCCTTAAAAAGCCAGCAACACAAAAACTTGGCTTTGTTGTTTGTTAATAAAAATGAACCATGCAGCAAGCTGCACCGGCTTCTTAGAGTTTCCCCAAACAGGCTGAAAGGAGGCTGGGCCCTCTGGCTCGTTTCTGCAGGTCGATCAGAGGCTGCGTTGGAGGCAGCTCAGGAGCTGCCTACACCCTCTCAATGGTCTCATGTTCCCTCTTCAAAGTAACAGCGCGTACGAAAACAAAACAACCTGGCAACGATTTTCAGGATGCAGGTCCTTTTCCTGCCACCCTGTCCCACCCCCACCCCCACGTGTACGCTTCCCTCAGACCCAGGAGAGCTGCTGCCCGCCGCAGTGGGGGTCTCCTCCCGCACGCATGCCGCCGCCACGGCCACCAGCTGCCCATCCCCCGAACCCCGCCGCCCAGGGCTCCTGGACTCTTCTGAGGCACAGCCCTGTCCTCCTTCTCACACAGCGAAGACGGGGCCAACCTTCACAGTTCCTCACTGCCATATTCTGGTCAGGCTTTTGCTTTTCCTGATTTCCTCTTCTCCGTTCTTTATCGAGAGGAGGCTTTGCCACCCTGGCACCTGCCACCTCCTCGCTGATTTGCTCCTTCCGGCCAGCACCGTGACTATCCCCACGGAGACGCAAATCACTCAGCAAGCACCGATTCATCCCATGAAAGCCTTTTAAGGGACTGGGGTCTCTGAGTGCTCACTCTCACTATTTAAACAGTTACTGCTCCTAGCGTAGCAATCGGACTGTTGGAGCTTTTACTTGTTTTCTTCTGGAAATGATTCATTTCATAGCTACAGAGCCCTTCAGTGAAGGGCCGCAATTGCATCTGGGTTGCTAAAAACTCTGAGTGCTTCATTACGGGTAATGGGCCTAATGCAACGACATAGGTAAGCGACCAGGAAAAAGGAGACTCAGAGGCAGCTGTGAGGCTGCGCGTGTAGGCCCCGCCTCTTCTGCTGCCCCGCGCGTGATACCGTGGGCGGGGGGCGCTGACCTTGCGGCACCTGCTCTGAACCTGGGCGAGGGCCTCCGAAGATGCGCCCATGTGCAATACCTACACGGCTCTAGGGACAAATATCTGGCACACGTCCCAATTGCCATGGTTTATCTATGGAGAACAAAAAGAGATCTGGTCACTCATCCATACCTGGTAACCGCAGCTAACATTGTGGGTGCCCCTGTGTGCCAAGCCCTGTGCCAAGGTATTTACACAATTATCTCCTTTAATCTTGACAATAACCCTATGCGGCAGGCACCAGCATTGTCCCCACTGTTCAGCCGGGGAAGAGAGGTTCGGTGTGGCTCGCGAACTTGTCTACAGTCACAGTTATCCAGTGGTGCGGCTGCACTGTGGACCTCATTTGTCTGACCCCCAGCACTGAACTCCCAGTCAGTGTGTTACAGCTTATTCCAGCACTCCTTCCACAATCACGTGACACAAAACAACATGCTAGCATCACACATTAACAAAAGCCACCGGCCCCAGGGGGCCAAGTATTAAGTCAAATGAGGTTCTGCCCATTTCTCTATAAAAAATTACCTTTCAATCTCCAAGGACTATGCTGAATACTCCCAGGCTGGACCACGAGCCCAAGTCATCCAGGTGGCACCTTCTTGTCAGCGTCATGATGAATCGGTGACTGTGGAGTCTATTATTGTACCTGCCCGGCAATGTCCCTGGCCCTCCCCTAGAACAGGCCACACAGGCGTTCGTTCAGGACAATCAATTTCCCAGCAGAGGGACAAACCAGACTCAGCTCCCCACCCAGATTTTATTCCTGCTCCGAGGGAAGAAGGAGAAAACGTGTTTGAAAGGCAAGCAGGGGCAAGTTTTGGCGTGCCTGTCCCTGAGGGCCCTGGCTCCGCGCAGCCCCCGGATGGCCCTTCTGGAGGCGCCGCTCCAGGTTCCGCCCTCCCGCCCTGACGAGGAGCCCCAGGGCCAGTCGGGGGCAGGGCGGGGGCCCTGGCCGCCTCCCACCGCAGGGGCGCCTCCTCTGGCCTCAGAAGCCACCTGCGAAATGGGGCACGAGAGCCCTTACCCACCGAAGCAGCGCTCTGTGCAGCTCAGGGCGGGGGGGAGGCTCCCTTTGCGGAAGCTATGCTTACAATGCCTCTCTAGCAGCTCCTGTTTCTGTCACTTGGTCCCCTCTCAGCTCCATCTTTACGCGGTTTTGTGAACTCAGTGACGGGGCCTGGGATGTATCCACTGATTTCCACCAGCGTCAGAGAATATGCCTTCAAGGACATCTCAAGCACAGCCAGGCCAGCTTTGGGCCAGGCTCCTCCGGAGCCATGACCTAGATGGTCTACCATGGGCCTGTGTCCCCCCTGAAGGCCTCGGCCGGAAGCCTGAGATGCCCAGCATCATTCACAGATGGAGTCGGATGTGATCTTTGTGTTTCCAACCGGATCCTGAAGGACAAGAACCCAGACTGAGGCATTTGTGCCAGGGTTCCTCTGCCCCCGAGGGGTTAGCACAAGTACACAGGTCCCACCACTCCGTTCTTGCCACGCCCACAGCCCCTCCCAAGGAACACGGTCTCGGCCACAGCCCTGGGCAGCCATATTTTGCCTGCGAGACTTCCCCTGACCACAGCTCATTGGATCAGCGAGCACACAGGACCCAAAGACAGCTCACCCAAAGCCTCTCTAGTGACATGCTCCAAGAGTCGTCGGATTCTCACTGTGTCCCACTCCTCCCTCCCTCTGTCTACACACAGCAAAACTCGATTCCGACCACACAGCGCTCCCCGCCGCTCGCACGTGCCTCTCCAGCCCTCTGAGGTGCAGCGAACCCCCCGCCGTGCACGGGGCTCACGATCTGTGGGCTCACGATCTGTGGGCTCAGGAGCAGGGCTTGCATCTCAGCTTGAGTAGAAAGGTGGGGAGCTGGACATCAGCTGCTGTCCAATATATCTTTGCTATTTGCTGGCTAGCAGAGAGATTGGGCACAGAATAATGTGAGTACATCTTCCAAGAATTTTACACTTTGGACTTTTACAGAACTCATAGGTCAAGTATGTTTCTATGGACCCTGGACTCTAGGCAGCCCGCGTGTGTTCTCTCATTCCTTTTCCCTCTTTATCCAAAATCATGTATCACCGGCTGTAACAAGATAAATATGTACATTCACACATATGCACATACAGTGTGTAGACACCCGTACGCTGAGAGAGAAGGCCAAAGGGATGTGTGTATGAAGTCGCGGCCACCTGAGATGCCAGCGCTGCGGGAGGCGTGGACGAAGCAGGCGATGCTGAGCAGCGGGATAACATCTCCCACAGTCTCACCGAGGGTGCGGGGCTGCCCTTCGCCTACTTGTGGTTTACAATGGGCATTTTGCTCAGATGATGCCTAGTCTTAAACTTTTAAGCATGGTGTGTGTGTGTGGGTGTGTATGTGTATGTTCATACGTACAGGCACAAATACACACACGTATACAGGGGTGGGCACAAGTAGGCTTACAGTTGTGAGTACATAAAATACAGAGTTTATTCTTGTGTTATTTATTAATTATTGTATTATTTATATGTATTATGTTAACCTGCTTTTGCCTACTCCTGTACATATATAAGGAGGGACCCCACACACACAAAAGTTGAATTTATTTATAAAAAATTGTGTATTTATTCTTATACATTTAAACTTCAGTGGCCTTCAAAGTAATCTCCATTTGATGGAACACACTTGTAGGGAAGGTTTTTCCACAGGATGCCTTTCAGTGCTTCTGCCGTTTTTTGTTTTGCCTCCTCCACTTGGCCGAAACCTTTCCCTTTGAGGACTTTCTTCATCCGGGGAAACAAACAAAAAAAAAAAAAGGTTGCTCGGGGCAAGATCAGGTGAATAGGGCGGGACAGAGGAAGAGGCAAGAGAACACGTCAGAGGCACAACGGGAGAGAATGGGAGGTGGCCTGTGGAAATCAAAGGGGAGGCAGCTTAGAAAAGGGGGGGTCAGAGGAGGCAGAAAATGAATTTCCATCATTAACACCCACATGGGAGCCAGTAAAGAGCAGAACTGAATGGGACAAAACTCAGTGACCTGGAGACAGGCTCCAGACGTTTCCCGGGGCGCAGAAACATCTGAAGGGACGCAGGGAGCAGGGCAGCAGGCACCGGAGAGCCCCACGCGCGGCTTCATCAGACAGGCCAGGGCGGTGCCTTAGAGCACAGTGCGGGGAAGTCATCGCAAAGACCAGAGCCAGATTAGAAGGGTCTCCATGTTCCAGAAAAAAATGCTGATAAATGTATGCCTATACTTACCCAAACCGAACATCTGGGTAACAAAGATAAAGTAGTACAAGCAGCTCTAGCATTGTAGCAAGAAAATAGAACAACAACAACAAACAGATTTTCTGCAAGGAAACAAAATCAGGCCTCCTTTAGACTTTTATTCTGGAGCATGATGGAGCAAAGTTTACCTCACTGTAAGGGAAAATAATTTTATTTAAGGATAGCCAGGGAAATATTTTATGTGTGAAAATATTATATTCTTAGACACGCAACATTTCAGACACTATAACACTCAGGTATTCTTCAGAAGCATTGCTTGAAAATTAATACAAAATAGTATAAATAATATTAATATAAAATTGCTTATAATATTAATACAATTGCCCAAAGAGAACATTAACATTTTCTGAAACTATAAGTAACCTTCAATAAGCCATGCTACCTATATAAATGCTATTGTGTTGGCTAAAAAGCTAAAAAAAAAAACCTGTCAACATTTTTCGCAAAGAAAGACTAAAATAATGTTTTTCAAATTGATTTGGTGCCAAATCCCTGTTGAACAAAAACTTAATAGTGGTAGAGGAGTGAGGAGAGAAATTGAAAACAGAGAGGAGGTTAAAATTCATTTAAATGAATTAATATTGGGGCTCAAAAGATGTTGTTTCAATGGATTTGAGAATTAGAGGAAGATGGATTTAAAATGTTTCAAAAATTTAAAAATCGGCAGGAGATATAAGAACAGGGAATATACATACAAAACACTGAAAGATGATAAAATAAAAAATCATTTATAGGGTAAAATACAAAAAGCAAAGAAAGACAAAGGAACATAAGTACAGAAAACAAACTAAGCTGAAAGAACTCCAATCATGACACACATTCTAAGAAACATAAGTCGGTTAAAGCCTTTTGCTATAAAATGGAAGACTCAGACTGGCTCAACAAAGAACAGCTGCTTTTTTAAAAAATAGGTAAAGTATAAAAAACAAAACACAGAAAGATTAAAAGGTAGATAAATGAAAACCAGTGCTAAGAATATAGTATGTGCTCAATAAATATATGTTGGATAAATGAGTATCAGAAAAAACAAAGAACAAAAACGCAGGGCTGGTAACAGTAACATCAGACACAAAGGAGATACGGTGGCAAATAGTACTTAACAGTCCAATGTATAAATAAACGGTTTCCTAACTCATTTCACAAAGTGATCCACTCATGATACAAACACATGAGAAATCTCATGAAAATGTACGCAAAAACCCTAATTGGTAACAAATTAAATTCTGCACTATTTTTTTTAAAAAAGAGTAACACACCGTGACCACTAAGGACTAATTCTAGGAATTGAATGATACTTGAGAGGGGAATGAATTTCATGTGCGTAACAACAGTAATAGCAACAATACCTAATGACCAATATTTACTAAGGAACTATTATTATCCCGACTTAAAGGCAAGAAAACCAAGATACAAAAAGACTTAGTAATTTGTCTAAAGCCCCTGTACAGTAAATGGTGGCGGAAGGACCTGTACCTAGGAGTGTGGCTATGACTCACGCCCTTAACTACTGTGCCAACACACAGACCATGCAAAGGCGAGAAGCCCCCCACAGGTGTAGAAAAGGCACTTGACAAAGCCCCCAAATAGCTCCTAATGTAAAGTTCCCCCCGTGAAGCAGGAAAGTGGTGCTTGCTTTATATGGGAAATAAATCCTGCCTCAAAATAACAACCAACATAACTTTAACCACGACTCACTTAGGGGCATTCCTTTAACTTTTAGAATTAATTCAGATGCTACCATAGTGTACTAGAACTTTGTTTTCTGAGAAGTCTGGTCATTGCAATTACACAAGGAAATAAGACAGCGGTCAAAAGCGTTGGAAAGGAAGAGAGAAAAATAATCCTCTTTTCTGGCCAAAATTCTGTAATCTCCAAAATTACTATTACAATTTATGAAGGATTTAGTAAGGCAACTTAACAATATAAATATCAGAAGAACGGACATAATGCCAAACATGAATCCCGTTTACAACAGCTACCAAACATGTAAGTCTGTGAAATGTGCAAAATACATTATGAAGAAAATTACAGGAGTTCGTTGAGAAAAATAAGAGACTTAATGGAGAGATTCTATGTCTCTGAATGAGAACATTCAAAATTATAAAAATTTTAATTTCCTCTACATCAAACCTATCATATTAACATAATTCTAATAAATCCCCCATAGGACTTCTTTCTTTCCAAAAAGTATCTGGAAGAGGCAGCGTGGGCGCTGACGTGGCGCACAGCAAAGCAAAATGTAAAACAGGGAAATGGAAGAGCGGGGCTGCGGGAGGAGCCACAGGTCAAAGCAACAGAATGAGAGTCCAGGAAGCGCGGCTTGCAAATGAGGAGGGTGCTGTTTCAGGGAAGGAAGAGCGGATGTACTCTTCAATTTACCGTGCGGGGACAGCTAGTCAACCACACGGGAGATAATTAAATTAAATCTCTGCCTCACAGCAAACACAAAATTCTCGACAGACTAAAGAAATGTAAAAACTGACAGCATAATAGTATGGGAAGAAAGGACAGCTGAATATTTATATTATTCTTGATTTGCAAAGGGTTTTCTACGCATGTGAGCAAATACAGAGACTATGCAGAAAAAGCATTTGAAAAATTTTACTAAATAAATATTTAATCAAATCCTTCGTGCATCAAACCCATCATAAACAATATTAAAAGGCAAACGGCAAAGTGGGGGAAATATTTGCAGAATATATGCTGAAAAGCAATGCCTTTAATATATTAAAATGTTATTTCACAAATCAGTAAGGAAAAGATGAAATACATCCAGAGAATAGAGGCCAAGGTGGAACCTGCAGAGAAATCAATGCAAGCCTCCAGTGGCCGGAGGAAGAGGTGTTCACCCTCACCGACCATTACGGAAAGGTACAGTGAAACAAGGAAATGCCATTTGCATACAATCAAATCAATAAAGATTTTTTTTTTTTTAAATGTCAACACCCAGCAAAGGACAGGTGAGAGGGAAACAGCATTATCTTAAATTTCAGGTAGGGGTGTGAATTAACATCAGTTTTCAAAATGGCAATTTGACACTACATCTCTCAAGATCTGAAACTCTGCATACTCTGCATATGTTCTGCTTCAAACCCCAACAGTGTCACGCTAGAACCCAGTGTTGAGGGAGAAATTGGGAACATACAGACGAGGGTGTCAGCACAGAAGGACTAAGTGTTCGTTGCTTTTAACTGACACATGGGAGGGAAAAAAGCCTGGATAAAACCCGTCTGTGCAAACAGTAATGATTTTTAATGTCTGGATGGTAGATTTAAAGTATTTGTTACATGCTTTGCTGTACTTCCCAAACTGACTACAACACAGAGGTACCACTGTGGGAGCTGAAAACAAATGGAAAGCTCCCTCAGAACCGAATCCCAAGCGGTGTTGTTCCCTGACCTCTGTCGCAAGGAACCCAAGGAACACTAACCTTTGTGAGCGCTCAGTCTCTCTCTGAGGCTTTCATCACACCAGCAAGAGAAGAAAGACTATTATTATATTATTTATTAGGGCCACTTTACAGACACAGGTATGGGGACATAGAGGAAAAACTAGGGGGGGGGACCTTTTGTGAAACCTGGCTCTGTCTTTCAGAGCTCACTTGTCAGGCGGGGACCAAGGGCCCCCAAGCAAAGATGGGGTCTCCTCCCTCGCCTCTGCCCCTTAGGTCAAATTGTTTGTCCTTACTGTTTAATGTTGTATATGGCACTTTCCAAAGGCTACCATTTGTTCTAACCGCTGTAAACACCCCCAACACCTCTCCCCGACAGGACCCCCAGACGCCCAGTGCCTCAGCAGCGCCGACAGGTGCCCACAGCTGGCTCCTCCCTCCTCCTGGGGAGCAACCGGGCTTCCCACCCCCTGGTCGGAGACCAGCCCCTCTGCCCCACGCCAGCGCCTGGCCTCAGGGAGTGTGTGCTGAGTGGCGCTTTGGGGCTCTCAGGCTTCTAGCCTCCTGGGGACGTATTCCTTGCAGCCTGCCCTGCCCGGGCAGCAATGCTGGGGAGAACCCCTCAGCCAGGCCATTTTGAGGCTGCTGGGCTGGCGGTCCCCTGCCTTCCAGAGATGGGCAATCGCGGTAACAATGGTACCTGTGCCCCTCTGGCTTTTTCCCACGCGAAAACTAGCTGTATTTTGCCAACCAGATCTTATTCCTCCTCCTCTGGCAAGTTCCATTTTATAGAAAATTTTGTTGTTTAGCAAGAACCATTTCTGCTCTGAGAGGCACAGGCAAGCCAGAGAATTCAAAATAAGTCATCTGCACAATCTCCTAATCAGAGGGACAGGGCACGGGGCCTTGGCCGCGCAGGCCACGGACATCCATTCTGGGTCTCATTATAATACTTAGGCCGGAGACGTAGGTGTGAGCCCCGGCACGGGAGCTGCAGGGGACTGAGTCCGTGTCGTGGAGAAAAAAATGGCCTAAAATTACTTGGGATAAACAAGCAGCTAAATTAGACGGAGGACACCACTGTGTTAAAAAATATAGAAAAACATAAAACAGAGGCACATGCAGAGAACCTGGAAGGAAATAAGCCCAAGTAGAAATAGGAAGGGGGTTATACATTTCTTTTCTGAATTTTTCTTCTTGCTTTTCTTCCCTCTTCTTTCTCGTCTCTTTTGCCTGCCCTCCCTCCCTCTCTTTCTCTTTGCAATGTGATTGTTTTCATTCTGTATTTACAAATACAGGGTTTGGGGGGAAGACAGTGCAAGGGTACCTGGGCTGAGACCATCTTGGAGGATGTCACTAGACACCAAAACAGGGCCCTGAGCTGTGGTGAAGGACCTGTGCCACCCCGTTCCCCGCGGTCCTGCAGACCCTGTGTGGCCCCAGGGGGCGACCCAAGGCCACCGTTGGCGCCGAGCACATCTGCACACCGTGGGCTGCCGGACAAGTACAAGGGAGATGACCCGGGGCCGTCCGCCGCGGTGCTCAGTGCCTGGACAGGCTGGGGCTGGGCAGCTGCGCAGGCCGCAGGTGACGGGCAGAGCTTTCCTGGGACATAAGCCACCTGCGAGGACAGGAGAACAGGGCCCACTTCACGTCCAGCAAATGCCCGCGGGTGTCGACTGTGTGTCCAGCGTGGTGCTGAGAGCCAAAAGGAAAGGTGCTTGGTCCCTGCTGTTGGAAGGTGTAATCCTTGGCTCGGGCCTGCTCACAAGGACAGGAGGGTGGGAAGTGTTCAGGGAGGGACTGTCAGAAATAGCGTTGCTTTTCCAGAAAGTCATGTATATGTGTGTATGTGCATCATGTGTGTTGCTACATATAATAATCTACAATCGAATTATGCATCACTTTGGAAAACAAAGCTGGGTGCTGGAGAACAAGACGTGGCTAGATGTCTGACGGGGTGAAAGGCTGAGGGTGTGTCCGAACCACCCGGAAGAGCTGATGTGGAGGGAGAAGGTACAATCGGCTGCAGAGGACCAGGGAAACGCCGGCCTGCGGCTCTCGGCGGCGCCCGCTGCCAGGGAAGATCTGGGCCCAGCGGCCAGCTCTGCGTCTCACCGGAGACCATGCGTGCGCCATGCAAACTTTCTGAAGCTTGTTTCCTCTCTCACAAATGGTGTAGCAGGAAGTAACAGTGCTGTTTTCTGTTTCATTTTCTATCCACTGTTCCTTCTTAGGGTGAGAGCACTTGAACCTGCTTTAAGGGAACCACCCTGCCCCACTCTGGACCTCACGCTCAGCACCAGGATGGGGAAACAAGGTCTCCACAACCTTAGTGCCTCTTTCCTTTTCTGTGCAATGGGTGACCAAGGTGGGTCCAAGGCCCAGCGCGGTCCAGGGAGAGGAGACTAGGGCGTTGACATAAGCAGCTGGGGAGGGACCACCTCTTGCTTCCCTACTGAGCTCTGAGCCCAGTCACATCGGGAGTCTCTTACTGGCCTCCTCAGTTCCACATCCCTGTCTCTTGCTTGAGACAGTTTGGGCTGGATTTCTTCCACGTGCAGTTGCAGGTCCTAACTGACAGGAACTGCAGGGCCTGCGAGGTCAAGAACTCGGTGCCGTGGGCTGCCCTGTCCGCGCGCCCGCCAGGGTGCCTGGCCGCGAGCCGGCCTCCCAAGTCCTTGTGGGGTCTCAGATACGTGATACGGGGAGGGACGGCAGCATCTCCTCTGCGAATCTCCTCTATTGTAACAGAAAAATGATTCTCAATAAACAGTGCTTCCTTTTCCATTTTGTTGCCCATTTTCTTATCAATTCTTTCTAAATGAACTCCCTGAGAGGGACTCTGTTGGCCAGTGGACTCTACAGCCATTAATGTCTAAGCAGGAATTTTTATTATGTTCTCTTCCATGGACAGGCACAGTGGGCCCCCACAGTATTGCACTCATGGTTACGTTATAGGTGAGACAGGCACTCGATGTTTTGTCCGCAGAGGCTTATGGGTCACCTGGATTAATCTCCCCACGCCAGGAGCTGCACTTGTAAACTGCACGGTTGTCCCAAGAGCACAGCGATGCACTTGGGCGCTGTTGTTCACGAGGCACAGTTAGATGACAGGAAAGTCCCTTTAGGATGCAGATGTGGAAACTTCAGGAGACAGTGTGCAAAGCAAATGGGGTGTGCAGGTCCCCAGAATCCCCCCAGCCCCCAGGGACATTCAGCTGTGGGGGAATTATTCCTGAGTAGCAAGAGTTCTACCAGGTGCGAGAGGCTTGCATTTACTTGCACGTGGACCAACCCAAACAGCTGCCAGGACAGGACCCCGGCCGGTGCGACAGTCTCGCTCGTCTGACTCAGTGTTTAATTCCACAGAAAAGGAAAACGATCACCGCTTCGCTCTTCCACCTTCCGTTTGCTGGACCTGAGACTATAATTCCTACTAAATTTTCCAAGAAAATGCTAAACAGCTGGTCAGCATCCCTCCTTTAGCTATCCTAGGGGAGAGTAAATTAGCTATTTGCCACAATGCCTCGGGCACCGGGTTTAATAAATAAAAAACACAACTCATCACTTTTCCTCATAGCATCATTTTCTGTCCCTTACTTTGGCAGTCCCCAACCTTTTTGGCATCAGGGACCAGTTTTGTAAAAGACAATTTTACACGGACCAGGGGTGGCTGGATGGTTTTGGGATGATTGAAGCGCGTTCCATTCAAGCTCACCTCCTGCTGCGCAGCCTGCTTCCCCACAAGCCCGGACCGGTACCGGTCCGCGGCCCGGAGGCCAGGGGCCCCTGCCTTAATTCACCCTTGTGGTTTATTTCTGGATCCTGTCCAGCTTTTTCATATTCTGCCTAAATTTTGGAGGCCAGAGCATGACATAATGCTGACGCAGACCTCTCTCTGATGTGACTTGCAGCCTAAACAATTTTCAATAGCATCTTTCACATTTAATACTTTGGTGGCTGCCACTTTTTAAATTAAGCTAATTGATTACCTAACTGACACATTCTTAGCAAGTGCCTGTCCCCGTGGCCCCTCAGAGCCCACAGGATTCCGCAGGGCGTCTGGAATTCATTCTCAATGATTTGATTGCTTGAAACTCCAAGTTCTTTGAGGGTAGGAGCCACCTAGTTCAATGTCTTGAGACACTCCATGGGAACATTCGGGTTTTAATCAGCAAGGCACAGCTAAGGAGTTGGGAAAAAATTTTCCATGGACTGAACTACGTTCACTCAAATTCATCTGCTGAAGTCCTAGCCCAGTGGGACTGTGTTTGGGGATGGGGCCTTTAAGGACGTACGGCCAGGGGAGCCAAGAGCCCCAGGGACGGGGCAGTGGACCACGCAGCAAGTTGCCCCCTTGCTCTCTAGAGGCATGGTTTCCAGGCCACACAGGCCTGGGTTTAAATCCCAGCTATTACGTTTGTTACCGAAGTGAAAACGAACTTAACTTGTGAGTCTTGATTTCCCCCTATATAAAGTGAGGGTAACAGCTCGGACCACTTGGGGTGGTGTGACAATTAAGTGTGTTGATGTTCCCAGGTTGATACACAATAGATGCTCAGGAAACGGTGGCAGCTGCCGTCACTACTGTGATTCGTTCCCTCATTCAACAGTATTCGAGGCACCTAAGACACCACGGTAACCAACTCCGACAGGGCATTTTTCCCCTCGGAGCTTCCATTTCTAGGTCACAGGACAGACAGTAAACTGTAAGTAGGATAATCTCAGATAATTGCTGGGAAGGGACTTAAACAAGGCACTGGGCAGTGGAGGGAAGGGGGGCTCCTTGACCTGAGAAGGTCGGCAGCGGTCCTTCCAGAGCGTTAACATCTGAGGGGATAGTGCACAGCGAGGAGGGAGGCTTCACAGGCAGAAGACCAGCGAGCGTGAAGTCCTGGAGTAGAATCATTTGTTCCCCTCGAGGGGCAGAAAGGCTGGGCCTTGTGTCTGCAGCACGGGGAGAGGTGAGGAGAGAGGGGGGAGGGTGAGGGGAGAGAGAGGGCCAGGTGGGGAGAGGTGGGGCCAGGTGTGGAGGGGAGAGGGGAGAGGCTGGTGGGGGTGAGATCACACAGGGCCCTGTAGGCTCTGGGAAGGCATAATGGGACGCTGCTGGAGGGTTTAAAAAGATCAATCATTATATATTGCCTGGGGTTTTCCCAAGTCTGACAAGACCAAGGGAAAAGGCTTTCTGATGGCTGAAGGGTAGAAAGACAGTCACAGCCTCTGGCGATGCAAAGAAAAAAGGGCCAGAGCCATGTCAACCCCAAAGACTTTAGGAGGAGCACGCTGCTTGTCGCCCTGCCCTGTCAGGCTGCCGCTGGGGAAACCAGTCAAGAGTCGGCGGGCGTAGGCGAGCCTGAGCTGTCTCCCAGCGCAGCGCCGCGCCCGCGGCACAGAGCGGACCCAGGAGTGCGTGCCAGGGCGGGTCACGTGGTCCTGCGCTGAGACAGACGGGCAGAGGTGAACTCAGGAAGGTCACGCCCAACACCCAGCGCTCCAGGGGGCTCTGTCCGCGGGAGCGAGCCCTCCCGCCTGCCCTGCCCACCTCCCGAGGGCGCCACCCACTCCGACCTGCAGAGGATCCTTAGATTTCAGTACTGAGTTTGGACTCACTGTACTCAGTCCTTTTCAAAGCCCTTTAGAGCCACCTCTTCGTGCTGACTTGTCTGTAAATGCTCTAGATAAGGAACCCTTGGGCAGGCCTCCGAAACTTCACCTTTTTAACTGCGTAATATGGAGTCTACCGAAGAGGCCGGTGCTCTGGCCTTTTACTGTTTGGCAAAACAGGCCCAGGTCTGGGAGTCCCAGTCCACTTCACGTCTGGAGGACTTCTGTGAATAATGTGTCCCTTTGGTGAAAAATGCAAATGATCCTTGGCCGGCATTTAGATCTCCGTGCGAATTAGCTAATTGCACACAGTCCACCCCCGAGTCTAGCCGGCCGAGGGCGATGCTGGATGAGGGCCGGCTCTGGGAGCCGGAGTCTTTCTGCCCATGTCCATCGCGGGCTGGCTGTCTTGGCTTCCTCCTCACGGGAGACGCAGGGCTCCCACTCAAAGGTGGCTCCTTTATTTCATGATGTGAGTGAAGAGATGCTTAGGGAAGAATTAGAGCTAGCTAAATTAGGAGCATTGAAAACCTCCTGCCCACTAATGTTCCCAGCTCTGGGTCCAGAGCTTTCTCATTTGGTGGTGTTTGGGTGAGGTTTTTATTCATCTGAAGCAATCTCCTGGCGGTCTTTGCTCTCCTGAGAGTGGCAAACAGTCATCAGTAACCACACCGGCCTCGGCGATGCTGCTGTCCTCACTAACGAGCTATGTCTCGGCTGTGTAATTGCCAGTTAAAGAGCACCTCATCCTAATTAACCTCTTCAGGGAATGAAAGCAAAAGCATTAGGAATTTCAGAGTTCGCAGGACCTGTGCACAGCCCCTTGTCATAGAGATAAGGAAATTGTGTATGAGGATAATTAGGGCCCAAGGTCCCGCAGCCCATTAGTGGAGCCAGGACTGGAATCCGGGTCTCTAGCCGGATGACAAAGCCCTGGGTCACTCCCCCCACCAGTGAGAGCTCTCCCCTAAGCCTTCACCCCTTCAAGCGTGTCCATCAAAGACACATTAGTTGAGCGTGTACTGTGTATCCTGTACTACGCCAGGCACCAGGGGTGTGGGGAAGTCACGGCGCTTGTTCTTTCAGTGACTCCTGCTGAGCACTTACTGAGCGCCACATGCAGTGAGGGCGCTGGTTCAGGGGCTGCTTCTGCAGGGAAACAGCTCTGCGTCCTGGCAGTGCGATTTACTAGCTAACATGAGAAATGGATGTTAACCAACACGGAGTTATTGAGCATATTAAATGCAGTGATGGTTAAGAGGGGCCTGGCCTACTCTTTAGTCCATAGGAAGCGGTCAGTATGTTGCAGCTATTTTTATTCTCCTCAGCACAGAGCTAGGGGGACGAGGTGACCCACGAGACCAAGCTGGGTGGCCTTATTATCAAGCACTGGACAATGAGGGGTGGGTTTCAGGTGGTGAGAAAAAAGCAGGTGAACAGAGAAAGACTGAGATGAGACTTTTAGCTGGACCTTGGAGGAAATGGAGAATTTATTCCAAAGTAGGGGAAGCCCAAGTATGAAGCCAGACAAAGGAAGTATGCTAGTAGAGTAGGGTGATGCTTCTCACTGGAGAAGCGGGGGAGGATAGGCCAAGGATGGCCTCAAAATTCAGGCAGGAAAGCGGAGAAGGTTCCCAGCCATCTCCATGTGGATTAGCATATCGCACACACTCCAACCCCAAACCAAGCTGGCCGAGGGCAGAAGGGCATGTGGGTGAGGATTGGCATGGTGCTGGGCCAGCGGGGCCAGAGAGGCCTTTGCAGACACCCAGGGGCGAGGATGGCAAGGTCCAAGGGAGCGGATCTGAAAGAGGAGGCGAAGGAGAACTTGTCGACTGACCTGGAGGAGGCAGATGTGGGAGCAGGGGAGCTGGAGAGTGTGCCAAGGTTCTTAGCCAGCACCCTCCCTCCGGCTTTATGGGGCTCAGAGGAGGAAGTGTCCCAGTCGAACCCCTTCCCCCCGCCCCCGACAGAGGGACCGGTGGCAGCCAGCTTCTGCGCCTGGAGAGCACCGTCCCTCCGGGAGTTGGCCACTGCGCTGCTTCTCAGGCTTGGCACGCCCTCTCCCGCTTCCTTCCCCCCGCCGCCTCTTTTGTTTCTCCGCTGCTGGAAAATGAGAGGTTTCAGTGGAAGATGAAAAAATTATCCTTTATTTTGATTTTGTTTGAATACCTTCTACTCCTGGGTAAATTGAAGGGTGTATTTGGGTACTCTGTCTAACGCCTGGCTAACAGAACCAGAGGATGGAAAACTTGTCAAGGTTCCAGGGAGCTGCGGAGCTGGGTGCCTTGGGGACACATCACTCTCCCCGAAAACTGCCACGGACTCATCGTGAAAGCCACATTCCACCCCAAAGCCAGGCGGGGCCAGCCGGTGCCCACAGTCCTTCCTCTCAGTTATAACCTCCCCCAACCCCAGCCCACACGCGTGTGGGTGCGCGGGGGTGCTCCTTGGACCACTGACCAATGTTACAGGCATTCCAGAAGCATCGTGCTGTCTGGCAACTAGGAATCATCTAAAAACTGTGGGCCAGATCTCACCTTGTAAGAAATGCAAAGTGAATAGCAGAGGGAAGGCAAAGCAGCAGGAATCATTTATGTTTTATTGATTTCCCCTCATTTTTCTCCTGATTTGGAAATATCAAGGTGCAAAAGAAACACAAGCACAGCCTGAGTGGACTGTGCAGAGACGGCCGGCGGAGTGCCCGACCCCACCAGGTACGCACAGCTCTGTGCCCAGCCAGGGGGTCCTGGCGGCCCCTGCCAGCCAGGCATCCGCCGTGCCACCGCAGCCTCGGCCTGGCCTGGCCTCTGTCGGTGCTCTCCCCCCCCCCGCGAGTCTGTCAGGACACAGATCCCATTACCTTTGCTGCCCCCAACGCCATGCCGGGAGCAAGGGTGACCTCTGGTCCTCAGGTCCAGTCTAAGCAGAGCACAAACTTGGTGAGTGTCTGCCCCTTCCCCTCGGGGACAGGTAAACAGTGTGCGTCCTGGACCGGTGACGCGGGGCCCGAGAGCAGGGGCGGGGGCACAATGCCACACACTTCCACGCCGTTTCAGTAAGAGCTTCTACGGCATCCCATTGTGACACCAAGAAATAAGTCGCCTTTCATAAGGGGACATCTGCCATAGGAGGTGGCCTGCAAAGCTCTGCACCAGCCGCCAACTGCTCTGCGGCCCTGCCACCCCCTCCCCCGCCACCACCTGCGATCTGCCCGCTTGGAGTCCCAGTTACTCGCTCAAGCTGTGCGCTTGCTCCCTCAGGACTTCGCTCGTGGGAGTCCCTCTGCTTCGAACACCTGCCCCACCAGCCCCGCCCACACTGCCCCTGCGGGGCCAGCCCTCCTGTGCTCTGGCTCCTGTCCCATTTGGGAAAGATGCCTTGACTGCCTTGTCCGGATCGAGCGCCCGATGCTCTCGCAGAGCGTGCCTCGCTGTACGGCAAGTCCAGTTCATGCCTGCTCCTCCCTGAGGGCAGGGGCCAGGCTGGTCAGGCGACCGCCATGTCCCCAGCGCCCAGGGCCTGGCACACATTCCTTGGTGAACTTTGTTGCGCTGACTTGGTTGGGGACAGTGCAGGGGTAGTGCTGAGATGCTGGCCGAACGCCCACCTTGCTCTTCTTCTTCAAGCCAAGGCCGCTGAGCCCGAGGCAACAGCTCCCCTTGCCCATGGCCCCTTTCAGCTCAGGTGGCGTGACGCCCAGCAGCCCAGGTGGATCAGTGTGGCACTGCAGAAACGAGCAACCCGAGATGCCTGGCAGAATCTGCGCCCTGTCGGCGGACACAGAGTGGGAGGACGGGATGACTGCTCCCAGCCATTCCTGCCAGGAGCGGTGGCGGCCCGGTTCGCCCTCTCCACCGGGACCCGGGTGGCAGAGAGAGTGCCGCCTCCGGGCTCGGCCCCCGGGGCCCTCCGCGCCCCGCCCTGGGCCCGCTGGGGGGCTGGCGCCCAGGGCGAGCTTGGCAGCTGCTGTCAGCCGGGGCCTCTGAACGGCCATGGGGAGGGCAGCGGCCTTGACAAGCTGAACATCTGCCCAGCTGTTGCTGGAGCAGAATTCCCTTCCTGTGGCCTTAGGGCGCTAAAGCTGCGGAGCCTGTTTGTCAGGGCAGCCCAGCCCACCCTAACAAATACCTGGGGTCTCCAGAAAGATCAATGACTTGCCCCCGAAACTGACACCAATGCCACCCCGGAGTCTACGCTTTCATTACTAATCCGCCCACAAGTCTGTGCTGAGCCAGCTTCCACGCAAGGCGGCTGGTCCGGCGGCCTCCTTCTGGGCCTTCTCCACAGGGCCTCGGCTAACAGGAACCTGCCCGGCACCATTCCTGGTAGGTAGTGGGCTCCCAACATTTTATGTAGCACACACTTATATGATGCTTGCTATGTGCCAGGTTCCATTCTAGGGTTTTGATAAACCTTCATTTAATTTTAATTCTCTTAACTTCCTGAGGTGCATATGATCATCATCTCCATTGTACGGGTAAGGGAACAGGCACCACCGCTTCCCTAGTGACCCGACAGGCAGCCGGAACCCTGCACCCAGTCAGAGAACTTCCAGCCCGGACCCAGGCCGGACCGTCCGAGGCCCGGCACGTGGAGCGCTTCCGCTTCGCTGAACACGCGCTTCTTCAGAGTTGCTGGTTCAGACCTCTGTTGAATGGTGTTTTGTATAACACTATTCATCTACAATAGTGTTTATTTTCTATAGAAAAGGAAAAGAAAGCGGCAAAGCGGTTTTGAAGAGAATTCCTGCGTGTCCACATCTGTGCAGCAGCCCCCAAACACCAATCCAAACTGCTACAGGAAGGCACCAGCTCTCCGCGCCCTTTTCTCTTTCAATCCAGCCTTTTGGAGGGGGACAACCAATTTGCTTGCTTGGAGTTTGTGGCGCTTCCTCCCCTCCTCCAAACTCGGTGAAAACTGCTGTGTTCTGCATATTTGTTTTGCGTTGGAAGCTAATGGCTTCGAGCATTGCATGCCAGCCCTTGAGACAACTGCAGACACCCGGGGGCACTGTAAAACCAAGGGCGGGAATTACTGATCTAAGGAAAAAGGAAGGGCTTGGGAAAAATCAGCGTCTCAGCATCTTCCCGAGCCGCGGCACAGTGGGGCCTGTGCTGCAGCCCAAGTGCAGTCGCTGCTTGGACTCGATTTCAAGGTTAGAGCAGGTTAAACACACCTTGCGGGGCTCCCAGCACCCACCTCTGCTCCCCGCGGTTCGCGAGCAGATTCGGGACAGCTCAGCTCACGCGGCCATTTCCAGGGGCCCCGCGATTCTGACGCCCAGGACATATGTCTCTCTGCGCAGCACTAGCTCGGCCCCCTTCAAGAGGAAAGTAGATAAAGAAGCGCCTTTAAGGAGTCAGCAGACTAGGCAAGAAGGCAAGACATGCACAGAATACGCTATCGGGTGCCACAGACAAGATCAAGTGTACTTGGAAGTGGGACCGCATCTCGTCGTCTTAGAGACCGCTATGGACTGGGGGTCAGGGACCCTGCCCCGACCACGGGGCCCGTCCCCATGGAGTCCCCAAGCACACAAGACATCTTGGCCAAGGAAGGCTGAGTAACCCCTCGCTAAACAGCAGGCCCCGGGCCCCCCACCTAGGGCGGAGATCTGGCTGAGCTGGGCGAGGGGTGCAGGCGAAGCGGGCTCTAGCTGGGGCCTGTGTGTTTCAACACTAACGCCCACACATGCTGGTCTGGGACCTTGCCACACTTCCTTGGGCTACAACAGCAAGGACACAAGGAAAGGTCCCCATGCCCGGGGCGTGGGCTGGACCACGGCGGGCAGTGCCCTGCCCTGGACGTGGGGCCATATTCTCACACCTGGACATGAGCCTGGGGACAGGGCTGGGCCCTGGGGGAAGCTGACAGTCTTCTTTGCCAGGACAGCCAGTGTAAAGTAGGATGGGCCCCACCGTCCTGCCTGCCCCTCTCCTAGTCTCTGCAGGGACTACTGATATGACTTTGTCTTCACACTGTTTCTTTCAACATCTCTCCATCAAAATCTGAACAGCTTTCTTGTTGACGTGTTCCCTCATCTATGCTGTCCCCAGGCACCATGGTTGGAGAAGGCGCTCCCAACACCCCAGTGCTCACAGTGAGAGGCACGAAAGGTGAGAGGAGAGAGGTGGCCGGGGCCTGGACCTGGCTGGCCCCTCCGCCACGGAGGGACCCCTGTTGTGTTTCAGGATTGTTCCTGCCAGCAGTGGCTCGTGAGGCCTCGGCGTCCCGCCTTTCACGTCACAGATCAGCTGGAAGAGCAACTGCCTGGGCGCCGCGTGTGGACGCCCCGCACAGCCGGAGCCGAGCCCTCCAGGCTGAACCAGTTGCCGTCGCGGCTCCAGGCGGGTCTCCACTCTGCGGCTGTCCAGTGACAAAGCAAGTGACAAACTGTTTTGTTTGTGAAGAGTGAGTTACAGCCTGAAGGAAATCGGCGTGCGTCGAGGAAGAGAGCAGGAAAGAGGATCCTTCTCAAACTGCCGGCTGAGTTTCAGTTGACAAAGCCACAGGTTCAAGATGGGGTGGAAATCATCAGACTCTGAGGTCACAGCAATGTTCTCGGATACATAACCGAGTTCCTTCTTGGCATCCATCTCCACAATATGTGACGATAACCTGTGTTCTTCTGTCACGGGGAGCAGAACCAGGAAGGCTCCGAGGCGGGAGCTGAACGGGGTGGGGAGGGGGGCTCCTGACCCAGGGCGGGGCAGACAAGAGTGCGGCTCCCTCAGGGTCCGCACACTGTTCCACGGGGCCTGTGACTGTGTTCCCTTCCCGGGCACAGGGGCTTTGCAGGTGTGTTCAAGGTAAGGACCTGAGATGGGCCGATCCCCCTGCATTATCCTGCTGGGCCCCCTGTGATCACAGGGGCCTTCTAGGCGGGGGCGGGGGGGTCAGAGTCAGAGTGGAGTCCGAACAGAAGCAGAGGGAGGAGCCGTGCGGGCCCACAGCCAGGAAGCAAGTTTTCTCCAGCCGGCGGAAAACGCAGGGAAAGAGCCTTCCCCACCCCGAGCTTGCAGGATAGCACTGCCTTGTGCTTGTTGGAGGCCACGCAGACCAACGCCGTAATTTGGAGGAATCCACAGCCACAGGGCTGGCCCCCACGGCGCCACCTCCGCGCCGCGCATTTCAGAAATTCACAGCCTAGACAATTGTGCGCAGTATGATCTCCAGTCTGACTGGAGCAGAAATAGCCGCCTTTCGGGACATGCAGCCCCATGGCAAAGCCTCCATTATACTGACTTTCCGGTTCAGAAAGGCTCCCAAGGAAGACCTGACTAAAGGACTGAGACCGCTCCCCTAAAATCCCCGAAACTGGACCCTGGGCTGCAGAGCCAGGCCCAGCTACGCCTCCCCACGCCCAGGGCAAAAGCTCGTCACCCTGCATGACGCACAGGGCAGGCCTTGCCCTGACAACCCAGGTCAGAGCCTCCATTGACAATGGCAGCAGCGGGATGTCACCTGCAGACGTCCTGGCTAGAGAGGTGGCCCCAGGCGGGCTGGCTGGCCACCGGAGCACCTAGCTGGATTCTGCCCTTTGGTCAAAGGCCCTGCGGCTCCTGGAGAAAATGAGCCTTGACGAAGCCAAGCCCATCCAGAGCCACAGCCCCCAGCCGACTGGAGACAAACCCCACAGACCCAGCTACGCTGTGACGCTGCAGGCCACGGTCCCAGGGACGTCCTGGCCGGCGACAAAGAGCACCTGTGGGCCAAGGAGTTAAAGCAGGGAACGAGAAGGGGTCTGGTGGCCCCACGGACTCAGGGCGGCTGCACCCAGCCCCGCGCACCACACCTCGATATCAGCCCGGGAAGCTGATGCTGGACTTCTGCGCTGCCGAACCGAAAGGTCACAGGTGTGTGACTCACTAGAGCAGCAACAGGAAACAAGTCAAGCTCTCCAGGAGCACAGCCACTTCCACGGCTGCCAGGCAGACCAGGTGCCCAGCAAGGCCAGCTGAGGAGCGCGTGACCTCCGGGGTCCTCAGCTTTGCCATGGGCCTGCACCCCGGGGCAGGCTGGCGGAGACCCTCGGCGAGGCAGAGGGGCAGGTGCATTCAGCCCCTGGGGAGTCTCCGTCCTGTGCCCCTGCCCTTTCCTGCCTCCTGACCGCTCTCCAGGGCCTCTGTCCTCTCCCCTCCCTGCAGGCAGAGTGGCCTGTGGTGACAGCTGTGTCCCCTCGCCCACACTTCCACAGCGACACCTCAGGCCAGTGTGGTCCCCTCGGAAGATAGACCGGGTACGTGTTAACAACAAAAAAGTTAAAAATAAAAAAATGACAACCTCCTATGCAATAGGAGTCTGCATGTTCAAGTTAATAAATTATCCTAAAATATTGGCTACAAATTGTTTGCCGATCACAGGAGTCTCAGCAAAGGTCCGCTGGGGTGAGCCAGGCCACCACCGTCTCCCCGCTAGCCACCTGGCTCGCCATCTGCAAGCTGCTCCCACCTGGGACGAGTCCAGGCCTCGGAAGAGCTGAGCCCCAGCAGGAGCTGCGAGGAAAACTCACTGTGGATCTTGTCCAATACGATTCCCCGCAGTCATGAGTTCCTTGCATGCTGATATATGTCTTCACGCTGCCCATGCTGCTTCTATACCTGGTGAGGGAGCCCCGATAACTCCATCCTCCAGGCGCCAAGACTGCCATTCTTGTGTAGCCGTTAAACCCAGAACCCATAAGGTCCAGTCTTGGAAGAATAATGTGGTTGAAGGAACACAGCCCTGAGGTCAGAAATAATTTTAACAAATCACACCAATTCTTGACTTGCTTTTTTTCTAAACCAGTTACTGGGACACAAATACAGACTTTATGATAACATTTGTCAGCACTCTTTTCCCTCCTGCCTCCTTCCCCCTCGCGCCCCCCTGCCCCGCCCCCGCCCCAGCGCCCCCCTGACTACTGACTTAACCTCTTCGCTCCCAGCCACCCTGGCTCTTCTGCCGCCAAATCTCCTCTTCGTTCTTTTAACACGTGGCCCGTCATCCGTCTCTTAATGAGTAAGGAAGGAGAGAAGAGAGCGTAGAAAGTGGGTTACAATTACGGGACTTCCTTTGGTTGGCTGAAGGAAGTGAAGAGGCAGTGAACGCTCTTGTACTAATGAAGGTGTCAGAACGGTACATGTGACAGTAGATTATTGTTTCTACAGAGGGGACTCCTCTGCGGCAGGGGCCAGGCCTTGCTCACCCTTCTTGTTCTAGTGCCGCACAGAGGGCTTCACGTGCACGGCATGTGCTCAGCGACCACGCAGGGAACAAGGACAGAACCAGAGGATGAAGAATGCGCTGAGCCCCTGGAGAAACGTCCGCACCCCCTCACCTCTGCTTAGCAGCACATTCTACCCCCTCGCACAAGCTGTGTGTGTGTGTTCAGGGACAGCGTCAGAAAACACAGACTGTCGCGAAGGAAGGGAAAATTAATTATTCAAGCTGACTGGTTAGAAATAAATCTCTTGATTTTTGGTTCCATATACTTCTACATTTATCTCTTTTTTTTTCTTTGCAAAATAGAATCCAACAATATATCTTCTTTTTATATCTTGCTTCCCCCCCCTTAGAAATATACTGTGAACAACTTTATATTTCAACAAACATATTTGTGCAACATTTTTTTAAAATCCTCATCTTGAGGACATTTTTTTCATTGCCTTTAGAGAGAGGAAGGGAGAGAGAAACGTTGATGTTTGACGTGAGAGAGAAACATGGATGGGCGGCCTAGGTATGTGCCCTGACCAGTGAGCGAACCTACAGCCTTTTGATCTACAGGATGATGCTCCAGCTAAGTGAGCCACACGGGCCAGGGCGGCAACACCGTTTTAAATAGCTTCTTAGTATCTTAGAGCATGGATGCACGTGATTATTTTAGTCAATTACTTTTTATTATTTTAAAATATTATAACCAATGCTGTGATAAACATTTTACATTTATTTAACATTATTTAAAATAACTTTTGACTAGAAATGATATTATGTATAAAATAGAGGCAGCACATAAAATAATACAATGATTACCCAAGTAAGTTATTTAATTTTTACTTATATATGAAGACATCCTTTTGTCATTTGGTTCTTTATGCTCAGTGCCTAAGACGACATTACATGTGGGTATAATTCATTCATTTTCACTGTGATGTAGTGTTCTATACCTAACTATATCTTTACCTCCCTCCCTCCTTTCCTTTCGTATAGCGCTAGAGAATAGATCACTATATACATTATCACTGCAGACTATATCACAGTTTACTTACGCATTCTTCTGTTAAGAAACTGTTAATTTATGGTTTTCAACTGCTAGAAACAGAGCTGCTGGAGCTTTCTTGTTCATGTCTCCCAGCACAAATATGCAAAAATCCCCTGAGCGCGAATACCTGGGGGTGAGGAGCCTGGTACACCGTGTGCGTGAGCACTGTATGCTAGGCTGAGACCCAACTGCTTTCCAAAGGAGTCATATACTTTATGTGCTGCCCAGCAGAGCATGAGAGACCCCCAGTTTGTGACTTTTCTTCAGGATGGCCGCCGCTATTTCCAGTCCTATGTTTTAATGGAAACGTTAGAACCAGCTTGTCAAATTACACACACACACACCTCATAGAAGGTTAATAATCATTTGGGGGCAGAATAAACTTCTCTGCAATATTGAGCTTTATTATCCATTAATTTAGGTCCTTCAAGAATTTGTCACAAATCTTTTCTATGACTATCTTAGATACATTAATTATGTTCATTCTCAAACATTTTCTATTTTTGATGCTAGTGATTATGGTATCATTTAAAATTACATTTTCTCTTTGTTGTTCTATAGAAACACAATTGAATTTTATATGTTAATTTGGTAATTAACAACCTTACTGAAATATATTAGTTAATTTTAACAAATTATTCACAGAGTCTTTTGGCTTCTCTATACAACTATATCATTTGTGAAAAATCAAGAGTTTTGTGTCTTCCTTTTCAATTTTCATACTGTTTATTTCTTTCCTCACTGCGCTAGCTAAAGCTTCCAGGACAACTTCCATAAAAGAGACAAGCAGACACCTTTATCTTGCTTGTGATATTAAAGGGAATCCTTTCGATGGTTCTCTATTTAGAACACTATTTGCTATTGGTTTATCACTCTTTGATACAATTTCAAACTTATTGAAAAGTAGCAAGAATAGTATAAAGAAATCACATCTTCTATCATATTCATCATTTTGCCCTATTTGTGTATCATTCCTCCCTTTACTATATATGTATATATAATATGTATGTATATATAATATATAAACATATAACATATTATATGTACATACAATATATAAAATATATAATATATACACACGTAGGTATACATATAAATACACACACTGCACACACAGGCATGCACACACTTTTGGGGGAACTATACAAGAACTTGTTAAAGGTACATGCTCTTAGCCCTAAAGCATACGTTTTCTGAGATCAAGACATCCTTCCAACCGTAAAACCCAGCATTACTGCAAACTATTATGTAACCCACAGGCCATATTCAAATTTCATCAGTTGTCCAATAGTGTTCTTTATAGCTATTTCTTTCTTAGCCCAGGGTCCAACCCAGGATCACAGATCACATTTAGTTGTTACATTTCTTTCGCTTCCTTTTCTCTGGAAGAGTTCCTCAGCCTTTCTCTGTGTTTCTTAACCTTGATATTTTTGAAGAGTACAGGAAAGTTATTTTGTAGAATATCCCTCAACCTGGGTTTGTCCGATGTTTGCTCATGGTAAGAGTCAAGTGATAAACTATTCACAGAATACCACAGAACTGACATTTTCTCCTCCTCAGTACATTGTATCAGGAGGCACATGATGTCGGCTTTAGTCTCTTGGTTAATGGGGTATCCACCAAGTGTCTCCAAAGCCGAGGTCATGCTTTTCTCTGCGTGAAGAAAGTATTTCTGTGAAGAAATACTTTCAGAATATGTAAATGCTGTATTTGTCGTCAAGTTTGGACTGTTGGTTTTCCCTCCCTGTTGATGACTTTTTAAACTCCACCCTCCTTTCTCTATTCCGTATCTGCCGTTCTTCCATAACAAAGAGCTTTCCTTCATCCCCCTTTATTTGTTCATTCCTATGAGAATGGGCTCAGGAAAGAACGAAACAAAAAGAACAACAGAAGTGGGCTCATGGATTCCTATTTTAGTCAACATGCTATAATCCTGTTCCCGTTATTTTTTGTTACAGAACTATTCATTCAAAATTCCAGTGGCTTGACGCAACAACGCTTTTATTGCCTCTCAAGTTTCGGTGCGCTGGGTCATTCCGGCTCAGGGTCCCCTGTGTGGTTCAAGTCGGACCAAAGCTGGAGCTGGAAGAGGAGGGGACTGGCCAGCTGGAGTGTGGCGGAGGCTTCATCGGTGGTCTTCCCACACTGGCTGATTTGGGACCCCTCACAGGACGCCGACTTCAGGGTAGTCAGGCCTTTTACATGGAAGTCCAGAGTACCAGCGTGAGCAATTAGCCAGCAAGATGGAAGATTTCATTAAAAAAAAAAAGTGAGGGTTTTTAGTGAACCAGTTTATAGTGCAGTATGTGATGGTTAATTTCATGTATCAATGTGGCTGGGCCACAGGGCCTAGATTTTGGTCAAATATTCTTCTGGATGTTTCTGTGAAGGTGGTTTTGGTTTTTTGTTTATTTTTCTTAGTGAAATTAACATTTAAGCTGGTGGACTTTGTGGAAAGCAGTAACCCCTCGTAGTGGGGGTGTGGCTCCCCCAGTCAGCTGAAGGCCCTAACGGGGCAGAGCCGGACGTCCTCTGGGTGCACAGGGACTCCCCCGGGGCGGCCTCTGACTGGAACCGCGCTCCTCCTGAGCCTCCAGCCTGCAGACCCACCCGGCTGCAGGTTTTGAACTAGCCAAGCCCCCACGATCCTTGATTTAATTCCTTAAAATAAGTCTCGTTCTATATAAAGACATCCTGTTGGTTTTGTTTCTGTAGAGAAGGTGGACTAATACATACTTGTCAGACAAAAGCCAAACCCACAAAATCTCTTCAAGATAAACTCTCCTGGATCTTGAGCTCCCTGCAAGGCTGCCATGGGGCAGTGCTCTTAAGATGTTTGAAACCCCACTGTTCAACAACAAAACAGGCATATCCTTAAGATTCTTAGAATGCCTTTCTTCCCTCTTTTATTTTTCTGGTTGTAAGGGTCTGAAATACCTTACATTTTTCTGAAGTTTTAAAAAAGAAGCTTACATTGCCCACCGTGGATTTGATCTTTGCCCAGAAATCTTTTCCTAATTTGACCACTTTATTGTCTTCTTTGAGAGGCTGGGAATGAGAAACAGTTTTATTTTCAGACCCCGGGAGTCCTAGCTCCTTTACATTTAATAGTGTTTGCTCCTTGGCCCTCTCTCGTCTCTCACATTTTATCACAGCAAGAAGCAACCAGGGGTTACTTTCAACATTCTGTCTGCGAATCTCTTTAGTGGGATCACTGAGTTCATTTGGTGTATGTCCTATTATTTTATTACCACAGGTGACACTATTACTAAACTATCTATCCACTCCCCCATATCCAGTTCCTCTCTCATCCAACATTTAATAACCGCATCCCTTCTTGCCTCCAAGTGCCCACGAAGAGCCTTCTCGCGGCCCCCCTCGCAGTCCCCCCCAAGGCCTGCCTCAGGGTCCCCCCCAGCGTCCCCTCCCAAACCCTTCAAGGCCCTTCCTTCTTCCTGCCACCTAGTCCCTAAGCCAATGTCACACGCTCTGATTTTTTTTCTTTTTGGTGTCACACCATGCCATATCCAGGTCCCCAAATCTTTATTTGATTATTATTATCTAATGCTATGCAAGCAATCGTCACAGAGCTTAACGACTTGCAATAACCAGCATGGAATTATTTCTCAGTATTTCTTTTGGTCAGAAACTGGGAAGGGTCAGCTGTACTTTTGGAATGAACAAACTGGGAGATGCTTTTGAGGCCTTTTTTGGGGGAGGGGGAATCCACAAATCCATTAGTACCTTTGTTTTTTTGTTTTTGTTTTTTCCTTTGTTAAGCCCAAATTGGCCAGTGTGAGCCCTTTCGGGCTGGCTACTCTATCCTTTGACAAGTCCCTGTGATTCTTTGAGCACTGCCTCATTTTCTGGAACAAAATGAGGTTGCAAACCCCCTGTGCGCTGTTTCTGCTCCGGCACTGGAATCAGCTGTTTCTCCAAGTCCCAGTTCCCGTTAGTGGAGAATCTGGTTGCTCTGGATTTTCAGGGCTATTGCGGTGTCACTGCTTCTGGGCCGTCTCAGCAAAGCTGGGGAACGTCATATACACAGACACACGCTTTGAGCTTCTGTAGAGGCTTCCAACTCCAAGTGGGCAACCAAGAGTGCGTTCTAGGCTCCCCTCTTTCCCTAGGACCACCCCCTTTCCCAACAGCGAGAAGCCTGTTCTCATTATATTTATTCATTTGTTTGCTGTGGGGTTTTAAAAATTACATATGCTTTAAGTTAGACAAATTCTCTTCAGTTCTAGTCCTCTTTTTCTAAGAATTCCTTCCCTATAGTAATGTGTGGACATTAGAGCTTTCCGCATGCTTTCTCTACATCTAGCGAGGCGACCATGTAACTCTGCTACTTAAAATCGCTGCTGCGGTGGAATGCCTCAGGACACTGCTTGCGGCGACCAAATATATCTTGGAAGTAAACTCACATCATTACTGTATTGCTAAATGTAGCTTGCTAACTGTGAGATAATAGAAGACATTGTGGGTCTCTGCCCTGGGTTCCTGGCAGGAGCCCCTGAAAACCATGCAGTTTCCTGAGTGATAAGGGCCCCGGAGGTCTTTGGTTCTGACGTTTGGACTTTGACCCCGGTTCCTGACACAGGACTCTGGAAGCCCTGGCAGCGTTCAGGGTAGCAGGCGTGTCTTTTGTTCTAATGAGGTGCTCGGGGTGGGCTCCTGGGTAAGGAGCTTGGGACTCTCAGACCCTCCCCCACCTCCTCCTGAGAAGGGGGAGGGGCTGAAAACGGAGCCAATCGTCCTACATCAGGAAGCCTCCATTGAAGCCGAACAGCATGGGGTTCGGGGAGCTTCCCCGAGCGTGATCGCATGGGGGCGGGGGGGGGGGGGGTGGTTCGGGAGAGCAGCACAGGAGACAGGGCACCGAAGTGCCACGTCCCCGCCCCTGCTGGGCCCTGTGCATCCCTGACACCTGGCTGTTCATCTGTAACCTCTGTCTTACCCTTCGATAAACCAGCAAGCAGAACTAGAGTTTCTCTGAATTCTGTGAGCCACTCTAGCAAACCAATCTAACCCAACAAGGGGGTCGTTGAAACCTCCAATATAAGGTCAGCCAGAAGGACAGGTGACCACCCAGGCATGTCACAGGCAGCTGCAGTGTGTGCGTGTGTAGGGGGCAGGGGTGGGGTCATGGGACAGAGCCCTTGACCTGAGGGACTGGACGCTATCCCCGGCGTGATAGCACCAGAACTGAGTGAACAGTGGGACACCCAGCAGGTGTGGCCGAGAGCTGCCTGGTGTGGGGGAACACACGGGGTGACCGGAAGTGTCAGAAGGGAAGGATCGATGTGAAAGTGAAGGAGGCTCTCAGGAAATGCTCAGTAGGGAGGAGCTGGGCTTTTCCCTGCTTAGGAGGCAGGCTGAGCAGGGGTTTCCCCAGATAGGACTTTCACAGCTACATTTTTAAAACTGGACTTTTCTCTTTTTTGTATCACCCTTGCCAGGTTTTGCTATCACATTTCCTCTGCCTCAGAGGGACACCTCCTTTTTCTGCATTCTGGAAGAGCTCCTGCAAGCCTAAGATGTTAGTCAGTCCTTGAAATTTGTTAGTGACCCCTGATATCTAGATCTGATAGCAGCTTTGTCAGAAGAGTTCTAGATAGAAATCAGAGTCTATAATCTTTAGTCTGCATCTTATAAATCTTTAATGATTATAAGACTGATAGGGTTTTTAATTTCTACTTAAGTTTTGGCAAGTTTTGTTTTGTTTTGTTTTTTAAGGAATTTTACCATTAGAGCCTTGAAGGTCATTGACAAAATAATATTCTGGTGTTTTAATTTCTGCAGCTTCAGTAGTGACATCTTTTTATTCCTCATATTACGTATTTATTCTCTCCCTCTCCACTGCCCTTCCCCCCCCTCTTCTTTCTTTTCTTGCAAAGTTTTGTCGGTTTTATTGGTTCTTTCAAAGAATCCCCGTTTTCCTTTGTCTGTCCTTTCTGTTGTATTTGTTTCAGTCCCACCCACTCTTTTTTCACATTGCTCTTTATTTATTTACTTTCTATTTATTTGGGGTCATCCTGCTATTCTTTACCTACCTCTGTGAGGTGGGCATGTAACTCATTAAGCTTGGGCCTTCTATCTCCTCTAATGGGCTTCCTTAGGATGGAGTCCCAGTTAGCTGTGCTCCACAAATTTCACTATGCAGTGTATGTTGTTGTTTAGTTAGATTTTCTCATCTCCTTTTCTTTGAATTGTGTATTATTTAGGAAAGTATTTAATCTTCAAACATAGGAAAATATTTCTTGTCATCTTTTTAAAGTTTCTGCCTTAGCTGGATCGAGGGCAGAACTTTACAAGAACCGCTTCACAGTGTAGCTTGGGGCAACGTTCTCCGCTCTCTTTGGCAGGGGAGGGGCGCATGCTCACCCCTCGCGGTGCGCATCCCAGGTCACGTCCTCAGATCTCTCTTCTACTAGTTCTCTTCAGTTAAGTCCAAATTTGCTCTTAAATTCATCCACTGATTTTTTTAAATGTTTCACTATATTTTTCATTGCTGCATATTGTACTTGGTTAGTTTTCAAATAATCAAGATCATTTGTTGCAGCATTAGTCTTTGTTCACATTTCAGCTCCTTTTTTAAACGTGTATACCATAGACATAGTTTTTGGTTTATTTTATATCTGTTAATTCCAATATCTGAAGTTCTATTTCTGTAGGCTCTTTGGTGTCTTTTTTATAAATTTATTTTATAGCTTAATATGCATATTTTTATTTTTGACCATGAATTCACATCTCTTGGATAGTAATCTGCCAGAATTACTTGAGGCCTGTGTTTTGGAAGGTTCTTCTGGACTGGGTTGGCCTTCACCCCGAGCCGGCGGGGCGGCCGCCCGGGGCGGCCTGCATTCCATTCCGGGCTGGAGGGCCCCTCAGCCAGCCTGCCTACGCACTGGGGCGCAAACCCGGCGCGGCCCCAGCTCTTGGAGGAGTGTCCTGACCCTTCCCCCACCACGCCACCCCCTCAACCCCCACGCAGGGCCAGGGCGGCAGTGCTCCTCAGTCGGTCGCCGGGGGGGGGCGGGGGGGGGGCGCAGGGCGCGTTCTCTCCCACCCTGACGCTAGATGAGGCGCTGAGAAGCCCCGGCTGTAGGTAGGTGGGGTTTCCTAACACGTTCGTGTGTCCTGTGTCCTGTGCTTCGCTCCTGTCCCCGTACCTGCATTGGGTGAATGCCCTCAAAGCGAAAGGCAGCTTCTGGGCCCCGATTTTCAAATTGCATGGAGTTTTTGGCCTCTCAGGAAATCACTTTCTCACCTCTGACTGATGTCACTAAAAGATTATGTAAATATCTGCTCCATCATTTGCAATTGTTGTAAGTGGCAGAGTCAGCTAAGGTATCTAGCCAGACAGCCAGAAACAAAAGTCTGCACAGATAGTTCTGACGTTTTCATCTTACTACCGCCCGCTCTTCCTGGAACAGCGGGGACGTGTAACTATTTAGTTTTAATGAAAGAAAATACCTTGGTCCACTAAACCCAAGGCTTCCTAACCGATTCACTTCAGCAGGCGCTCACTGAAGATGCTCCGCTTCCCAGGACTGCGGGCCAGCTCTGAATCACAAGACACGCACCCCCGCCCCAGCGTGGGTGCACGGCAGCCAGCACAGACAGCTGACGCAGCGTCTCTCGGAAGGTGGGCCAGTGCCGTGCTGGGCTTTTCACGTCTGCGTTCAACCCATACAACCGTCATATAAAATAGAATTATTGCTACCACCGGCTTAGAGGGGAGAAAACCAAGATACAGCAGATTAATACCTTGCCAACAGTGATACAGCTAGTGAGTTAGCTCATACCCAGAATGTCTGGCTGCTTACGTTTGAAAAACCACACAGAAAACTAGAGAACACGATAGCAGACGATGCGCAATGATACGAGGAGTAAGAGCAGGAGGAAGTCCCCAGGTAACGGCGGCCGGAAAGGGGGAGGCGCCGGCGCGGAGGGAGACCGGGCTTGGGCTTCCTCGCGCTGTGCAGTGATGACTCTTCTTGCCCTTTACATCGCAACTTAGGACACCTGTCCCAAGCGGCAGGGACCATGTGGCTCTTCTCCCCCCGCGGGAAGGCGTGCACAGTCCCGGGGCAGACCTTGTTGGTCCCGCCCTCTCACGGCTACTGAGATGCTTCTCTGAAGCCTCCTTGGCGTCATACAAGGCCTTTCACTGCACAGCAGCCATCACAAGGTGGGGACCCAGGGGGGGTTCCTAAAGACAAGGGGCGGGCCATGAGGCGCCGCCAGGGTGCCAAGGCCGGAGGAGGCGGGCGGGGTTTGCCGGCCTCCTGCCTCAGCCAGTGACACAGTGACATGCGGGGGGAATAAGTGTGGGAGGGACAATGAATCACAAGATTGTCTTTACAAAATGACGAATAAAAAAAAATAATGAGACCCTAGTAACTACCAACCACAGAGGCAAGAGAAATAATAAAAATAACAAAGCAGAAAATGTACAAAGCAAATGATTAGGACTATTTCGTTAACACAACACTTGCCGCTCAGCAAGCACTAATCCCCCACTCAAGGGCAGGAGCTGCCTATCATCTGCATTTTGCACCCCGAGGAGACAGCCCAGAGGGAGCTCAGGGCTCCTCCCAGCTCCGGGGCTCCTCGAGCCGGATCAGAAACCGGCTGTGCCCGTTCTCGGGCTGACGCGTCATCTCTCATTAAATTCTAAGTCAGCCCGGAGAACACACCACGTTTATTATTTTTCTATTTTTCTAACACTGTATGACTGACCCTTGAGGATTCAAGAGGATTCTTTGGAATAAACACACTGATTAAAAAAAAATAGTCTAAAAGTGTCTCTTTTTCTTTTAACCCAGAGGGCCAAAATATATAAATCAGAACTATCCCAGTCTACTGAATATTATAAATGTATATTTAGATTTAACAAAATATAAGTGGGAAATACTTTGTAAAGTAATTGCTTTAAAATATATGTGAAATGTCTTTTTCAATGCTTAAAGCAACGGATCTATTTTAAAGACATAACTTCCATAAAGAGGCACAAATATTAATTACCAAGCTGGAAACTCACTGGCAAACTTACAGCCCAGAGTGAATGTTTACAGAGCCAGGCACAAATACCAGGAAATCAGTTCAATGGGAGACTTCACTGCCTCAACCAAGGACCCATCTGGGGCCACCTGCCTGACCAGGGATTCTCAAGGCGGGGTGGGCTGGGTGAGTAAGGGTCACCTCAGCCTTTGCACTCAATCCCTCTCTGCTTCCTGCTCCCCACACCTCACCGTGCCCTGCCCCTCGCCGGCACCGGCCCTACTGAGAGTACAAAGCAAGGCCAAGACCTGAAGTGGCCTCCAGGGCAGGCGGGAGAGGGAGAGCGGGGGGCGCCTGATGCTCTCTGTGCCAGGAGGGCCGAAGCTGTGTTTGTCTGTCTGGCCCAGGACCCTCACCTCCATCCCCGGCACCAGCAACTTCAGCACCTGGCCTTCGACATGCCTGTCGGCTTCCCGTGATCCTCCACACGGCTCGCCCACGGCTCCCAGCCGGCCTGGCCCGGCCGTAGAGGCGCCTGCCCTTCTCAAGCTTTTCAAGGGCTGACCATGTAGAAATGGCCTTGCAGATGTGCCTTAAAGCAGAGAGCACACAGGACAAGGGTGACAGGGATGCCACAACAGTGAAACACGGGGACACCCTCTCACAAAGGACTCTGAATACCGGGTCACAGCGAGAGGCAGTGCACGGGCACCGGACTCTTTGAAGCAGACGGCCAGCCAGGTCACTGGTGCTGCCAAAGCCGCGTTTCCGCACCTGCAGAACAGAAGACCGCCTGAGCTGGCTGCCCTCGGCTACTGGGGGCGCCGAGACCAGGCAACTCAGCAAGGCGCAGGGTGGGGCTTTAATGGTGACAGTAGTCATCACATGTCCCTCCAGTGGTGTCCCCTCACCCCAACAGAAAAACAAAATAATTAGCTACATTTTAGACAAAAGTCAAAGCAGACAACTTGAAAACTCAGCCAGAATGCGCATGACTAGGAAATGGTGGCTGAGTATCTAGGGTACGTTAGACACTGTACCACTCTCGAGAGAAGGGAAAACCTGTCCCCAAGGGTAGAAAGAAGGAGAAGAAAAGGAAGAAAACCAACCAGAGAGAGCCCCGAGGCCCAGGGACGCTGCCTCGAGCCCTCACTTCCCAGCTCTGCTACTCACTGGAGCCAGAGGACCCAAACCTGCCACTTCCTCCACCTGCGAAAATAAGGGTCACCCTGCAGGGACTGGTCAGATCCAGAGTCGGGTCGTTGGGTTGAACCTATGACTGGCAGCACCAAGATGCGAGTCAGGCCTCCCGAGGAGACAGACGGCTGGCGCTCAGAGCGTCAGCAGCCAGCCGGCGGCGGGGTGCGGCCGTGGAGGCTGGCACAGGCCTGGCCATGGCCACCAGAGACTAAGGCGGACACAGAGGGGGCAGCGGGGCTCCCGGACCAGAGTGCCAGGCACGTCCAGTGTGATCTCAGCTCGTTTGAATGGGGCTCGCTGCAGGGCAGCATGTCTCTCACTGCGTTCCCAGCGCCTCTGATCCAGGACACTGGCATCCCAATGTGCCCTGCTGTCAGCCGTGCGTAAGCACCGAGCTAAGAGATGTCAAACAGCATTTGCATCTCTGAGATGCCTTCATCTGCTCCCTCTCCCAGGATGCTCCAAACTGAGATTGGAAATTTGGACAGACAGGCCAGCTCTGGACAGCTCCTCGCCCAGCAATCTCATAGGAAGGGGACAATTACACAATCATTTCCTAAACAGACAGATGAGGCTGAGCTTATTAAACCACTGCCCCCAGCACCCACCACAAGAAGCTTCTCACCCTGCAAAGGCATGGAGCTTCCTAGGCAGGCGTGGAAGTGTACGCTGCCCCTTGCAGTTTCAATAGCTTTCTTGTATTCCTTCAAAGCACACTTCACTGCCACTACCTTGTTCATTAGAAATTCTGCAGAAGGCCAGTGAGCGGCAAGGGCTTGGGATCGTCGTGAGGTTAGCACCTGCCCCATGACGCGGGGAACAGACCGCACTGAGAGAGCTCACTGAGCTCCCTCTGGACGCCGACAGCTGGATCGGGACAGAGTTCTTGTTTCGGGTCTCGGTTCCGGGGACATCGGGAGCTATCCGATCGTGCTGCAGGGCCGCCTGTCTGGGAAGCGCCTGGGCTTGGGGGGTGCTCGGAGGCAGCACCTGGCACGATAATGAGTGGATTTCCTGGCTCTATTTTACAACTGTCATCATTTTAATCCATGAAATATGTCAAGTGATAATTAAACCTCACCACCGACAGGTACTGCGAAAATGATAAACTTTTCCTGTTTCCTACACATTTTCAATATGCTGAATCCCCAAGGTATGGGATGATCCCATTGACAGATGAGAACAGTTGTCTTGATAATCATTTATTTTTAAAAGAACCGAAAAGCAGGACTAAAATCTCTGTGCTTTGCCATTGGGTGCTAATTTGAGAAATTCTGCCCCAGACTCAGAGTGAGCGGGGGCGCCCGGTGTGGATGGGGGCGCACGGACGGGGCGACCAGCATCTGCAGCCCTGCCGCAATGAGCTGCGTGACCCGGGACGCGTCCCGCAGGGACAAGTCTCTGAGCGCCCGTTTCCTCATCCGGCGGAGACCAATGGTAATATCTTCACGCCACCGAACTCAAAGGCTTTCTTGAACAGGCATTAAATGAGATGACACATGAGCAAGTTCTTTGACAGCAACAGCAGCCTGGGAATGCTATCTAAGTATAAGATTATTTTAAATTCTGTAGAAAGAGGAGACGTGACAGGCTAGCACAGCTTGACAGACCCGCTGTCTTAAAAATATATATATAATAAAAACAACTCATTTTATTTTCAGCTGAAGTTTCTAAGCATGAGATTAGATCTGACCCTATCAGATAAATGCCTGCTCTTAGCCACAGGTAGGCAGGGACTCAAACAAATGGTAAAAATACAAATGAAGCAGCCCAGCAGCTGGACAGAAACGCTACTTCCAGCAAAAGGAGAGAGCGAGTCGCTGCTAAAATTAGAAAAGCAGACAGATTGACATGTAGTTTTACTCCCACAACTGATTTTCCAGACCTATAGTTTTTTTCCTCAAAGTCCCATTTCTCCTGAACGCAGAGGTCCCGTTTCTCTCCGGCAGTGGCAGACCCGCAAGTCCCACGGCCCTGACCCCCCGGCACATAAGCCGCAGACAGACACATCTGTGTCTGTGAATACGAACGTTTCGATCAGAACTGTACAAACACCGCTGAAGTTCCCTCAAGGACTGTGCTTTCCTGCATGACCTCCGTCGAGCCCATTTTAATTCTTTGATCAATTTCCTACACCATTCAAAGCCTCCCTCATCTTTTCCTATTTACAAAACAAGATTGTCACGCTGATGTCAGAGGGCATTTATGAGGATTAAATAAGACACTGAACGTGAAACTATCTCCATTAGGAATGGTCCTCATCGAAGGCGTTTATATTAAAGCAGTGAGTAAGTCTTCACCCCTAAATTGCTGTGTGGACAAACAGGAACTTGCTTGTTAAAAAGCGGCTCCAAACCTGACCTCTGGTTATGGGTGGCCCAGGGCCCCTCCCCCCCAGTCTGTGTCTCCACCTGCCACGTCAGGCACATGTGGAAGCAGCAGCACAGTGGGCCCTCCTACCCTCTTCACAAGAAGAAATGGGATCTCTCGTGAAAAACGTAAAATAAAGCTTCCAAATAGCCCATGGACGTAACTACTAAAAGCTGTCACCTGGAGGAATTTGCACAGTCGCTTTTGGTCCCTATGCCCTTTGGCTGGAGAGCTAAAGACAAGACATGTGGTGGGGTCCAAGCAGACAAGGTGACACCTCCCTGAGTTCAGGCCAGCGGTGTTCGATGCACCTCGCCGCGTGACCGTGTCTGTCACAGTGGATGGGGTGAGACAGCAGGCAACCTGGCCCAGCTGCTGGAGGCAGCTGTGATTTTTAAACAAAAACAAAAACAAACAAACAAAAAAAACCCCCAATAGACAAAAGGGCCCTGTATTTGTCATCAGGGAGCTGGCCTGATGTGAGGGGGAGGCGGGCACCCACTGCGTGGGGTGGAATGAAGGGAGATACCAGGTCTTTGTGCCCTGCATCCATCCCAGTGTCCACTCATTGCCTGACTGTCCAGTTACACGAGTTGATAACCTCCTCTATTTGTTTCTTCTAATCGGGCTGGGTTTTGTTATTTGTAACAAAATGTGCCATTAATAGTCACAAGGAGAACCTCTGCTGACAGAGCCATCCTTGGAGAAGAGACCCTGAGACCTGGCCTCCTCCAGAACAGGCAGAGCGGTTCTCCCAGCTCCGCATCGGCCCGCACCGAGCAAACACTCTCCCACTCGGCCATCGGCCACCTGTGCGGGGCCCAGCCGCTGTGCAGGCACACCCAGGTGACCTCCCCCTCTCCGGCTACAGGACACTCGCCCTCAGCTGACACGTGCGCTGATGCGCGTGCTCTGGAAGGGCAAGGGCTGCGTCTCCCATCGCTGCCCACCAAGCGAACTCCAATCCGCCCAAGCAAACTTCCATGAGCACCCAAGAAACCTTCAAGAACCCCTGAAAGTGGTACCTATCTTTCCACAGGAGCTATTTCTCCTTTAGAAGTAGTCATGTCAGCCTAGGTTCCCAGGCGCCGCGTTCATGAGCACTGCAGGGGGTGGAAGGGCCGCTGAGGGGCCGAGGCTGCCCCCAGCAGCCCCAGAGAGTGGGGCGGTGGGCGATGCCCGCCTCAGGTGCTCGGCTGACCCGACACCACGCACCGCCCAACCACGCTGCCGGCACCAGCCCAGACCCTGCCTGTTGGCTGTCCCCTGGGCCCCGGAGGCTGTGGACATCCCAAGAGCCCGTGGCCGGTCAGAACCCACTCCTTCCTGTGCCGTGTGTCCCCTGATCCCCTGGGCAGCACAAGGCAAACTTACATTACCCCATGAAAAATTCAACATCATGCAAAATGTTTTCTACATGCAAGCCCTTAAGCATTTCTTGAAACCCAGAGGCAGCTGTGGCCAAGAAGCAGCAGAACAGAAACGGGAGGGCGGAGAGCCTCAGGCTGAGATATGATGCTCAGGGTCTTGGGACCGGGGCTGCTGGATCGGCATGGACCGCCAGGGACACCGTGGCCCGGTCACCAAGCCCAGCGAGTGCCACACTGTGGAGCCCTGGGCACAGGGGAAACACAGGCCCAGGGCTGGGTGGCGGGGCCCCCCGTCAGAGCGAGCACAGCCAGGCCGTCCTTGCCGAGCCGCGGCGTGCACCCTGTAGTAGGTTGTTTCCAGCTTTGGCTCTGCTCCTGCCAAAGCTGAGATCTGTGAAGAGACAACACAATCTGAAAATAAGAAGGCCTAAAAAGAGAGGAGTTTTTAAAGGATGAACTAATTCCGATGACAGGAAAAGAATCAGTATGCAATGGTCAGTTGGATTCTGTGCCTCGTGTCCTCAGAAAGGCTGCGGAGCAGTGATGGGGCAGCAGCAACAGAAGCCAACAATTTTCACATTGCAGGTGACTGATTTTCATGTCACAGACGCCTGCTGACGGCGCCCTGATACCGCGGGGCACATGGCTCACCACGATTGAGGAGGATGCCCGTGTTCACGCGGAGAAGACCATTTCGAGGGTTCCTGAAGAACAGAGCAGCGCCTCCTGGCTTGAGGGCCAGGCAAGAGGTGAAAAGGACCAATGCTCGCCTTCAGTGCCGGGACCTCGGGGAAGGGGAGCGAGCCTCCTGGCGGGGAAGAGCCGCCCCTCCCTCTCCGAGCCTGACAGGCAGGCTCGGCATTGGGGCCGTGCTGCCTGGTGAAGGGCTCGCCTCGTAGTCCTGGTGGCCCTGCAGTGGCTCATGCCCTTTGGGGTTATGACCTCGTAGGGAACAGGACTCTTGCCCCACGAAGCCTGGATAGGGGCCTATGCCCACATCTTGCAATGGCACCAAGGACGCTCCACCGCAATATGACACGCTGCACGGGGTTCATGACCCCGCCCAGACCAGCCCAGCCCTAGAGCCGGCCCCGCGGGAACCGCAGAGACGGAGCTCATTTACACAAACACCTTTGGAATACTTTCTAAGGAGGGACCCACAAGTCGTCAGAAGGAGCACAGGGGCTCTCTGAGGGGGGCCATTAAGGACAGGGAGCCTTCCACAGGCACTGGCAGGGACAGCGAGCACAGCAGACAGGCAGGACAGGGGTGCTCTGGAGCCCTGGGGCCCACAGCCAAACCACCTGGCAGTCCTTACACCTGTGATTTTACCTTGCGGAGGTGGAGATGTGCCAAGAGCCAGGCCAGCCCTGCAAGGCATCAGGCAACAAGCTCTTTCCTCAGCGCTCTCTGAGTGCAACCCGGCTGCTCCTTCCAGGGCCTTCGGATTATCTCGGGGTATCCTGGGGAACAGCAGCTTGGGGTCACCCACCAGCTATCAATCCTCTGTCTACTACTGTGCTTGGTCCTTGGGAAGGGCCGTTGTCCGTACTCACTGAGCTTTACTGCAACACAGTAACTGACAGGAAATGAAGGGTTGCTAACTGTGATGCTCAAGGACAATTTCTGATGCCAGTGTCAAGAAAGCCCTAATCGAGGGAGAGAGGCTTTGTGAGTATTGGCCCTTAAGCTCTCAAAGACACTAGTAGGAAGGGAGCTGGTTGGTTCTTCTGATTGTGGAACAAGAGAGTCTGAGCAGGAAGCCACAGAGAGACTCCAACAGAAGGGAGGAGTGGGAACGGGCTCTTTCAGGAAATTCTCCAGAGGGCAAGTCCACTGGCCACACCATGCACGGTCACATGCAAGTCTGCCTGGAGACAGGAGGAAAGGCTCGGTGACCTGAGACATTCCTCATTCTAGGTCGAAGGCTGTGCATACAGATGCAGGTGACGGAGTGTCATCATGGCAATTGCCACCCTCGCGGGCACTGATGCCCCTCCCACACGGCCGAGGGCCGTGCACACCCAGTCCCTCCCCACAACATCTCCAGAGGCGCAAGGAGCAGAGACTGCATAGTGCCAGCATCCTTCCTCCGAGGGCCAAAGCTGCCCCACTGCCTGGCATCTGAGTGAGGGCGATTTTGCAAATCTCATGGGGAGAGCATGTGATCTCACCTGGCCAATCACAGTATCCCACCCCGTCCCTGCTGCAGTGATTGGCTTAGAGCTTGACTCGTGACACAAGCCCAGCAGAGCACAGTCCTCGCTGGGACTTTTCTGGTGTCATTCTGGGGAAAGCAGCTTCACCCTCTGGGCTGGTGAGCAGCCAAGACTCTGAGCTGCAGCTGCCAGTAGCCACCTGCAAGGCTGCATGAAAGAGGCCAACAAGCCAAGGGGAGGAAGGAGAGGCGGAGCTGAGAGCCCATTTACCAGCTGTTCCTGAGGCCAGATCCGCCTTGGGATTCCGTGGTTTCACCAGCCTCTCAGGCTTCAGCCAATGCAAGTTGGGTTTCTACAGCCCAGAGATGGGACTAATCATCTGTACTGTTTCTAGCCTCATTTTTTTCAGATAAGATTGAGTAACGAGCCCAAAACTACCTGTGAATAAGTAAGTGGAGAGGTGGATTTCTGCTGTGCCTGCCAATTGGTCATGATCTAAACTAGTTCACTATCTTCGACCAGAGCAACCAGCCAGCTGTGCCGTCCACTTCCCACTCGACCTGGGGCACCTGGGTACAGTCTGGGTTTCCAGGAGCTGAGACAGACCAGCAGTGCCCTGACAGAGACCATTTCTCTGGGCTTAGAACAGGAGACCGATGTCACTCCCAGCTGCTACAGGAGAGGAAACGCAAGCCCCACCGCGTGCATGGGGCAGGGTGGGGAGGAAACGCCGCCTGTCCCGTGGAGGGCAGCCACCATGTGAGAAGGACCCACTGCCCCAGGCACTGTCCAACCCGGACGGCTCGCTCTTAAATCTTCTACATCTGCAGCCATTCCAGAAGCGACCTCAAAAGAAGCAAGGAGTTAGTTCATCAGTGTCTTCCATGGGAGGGAGTCAGAGACTTCACAGCACACCAAGAAAGATTATGCAGATGGTGGAGAGAGCCAGAAAACAGCTGCTCCACGAAATCCCGATTAGCAGCGAACAGAATGCAGTATTTGGGAGCTGGAGTGCTCCCAGGCGCGGAGCGCCGTGGGGGCTGCGAGAGGCGGCTGCCAATGAGGGGCTAATTCCAAGAGTTTTGTAAAGTGAGGCTCTGGTCACACACTCGGGACTGGCAAGGCATGCTTATGCAGGGGACGGGCATAGCTAAGGCGCGGGGGCCACCCTGGCACCGTGTGTGACTGTCACTCCCCTCTTTCTTTCACTGTGAGGACAGCAGCATCCCTCCTCTTAGGTCTCGGTCACAGCGCCGCTGGAAGGCAGGCCCGGCCGGTCTGGACTGGGACGCGTGAGGGAGCCGTCAGGGGCTAATGCAACGTGACACGGGTGCCCGCCCCGAAACTCCCAGCCTCCTGTCACAGCACAATCACGGACATCTGGAAGGGCTTGCAGATCGCCCCGCACTGCTGAGATGCGACTGACAAGGGCTGAATTATCCCGGCCACTTGCTCAGCTCACTCAAGTGTTCTCTCATGGCTGTAATTCAACACGATGGGATCGGTTAGAGAAAAGTGCTAGTCTGAGCAGATGAGTCCTGGCAGTCGCAATCAACACCAGCCCTCCGAGGGGACTCGGGGTGTCCTGGAGAGGTGAGGCTCGCACCTTTTGCTGAAGCTTCAGAAAAAGTTGAATTAAATTACAGGTGGCTGGAGGGAGGTGTAAAACACCTGCATGGGAAAGCAGATGAAGCAGCAGCCAGTCCCTTTCCCCCTGCAGCCACCAAGGGTGGGGCCCAGGGCCCGAGGACAGTACAGGGCTGCTCGGAAGGGCCGAGGGCTTTGTCCAGTGGGGAAGGCATGCGTCCTTCCCAAAAAACATCCTGCCGGTCTTTCGGTGCCGCTGTAACCTCCAACGCTGTCTCCTCCGGTTCCCCTGAGAATCCTCAGCACAGGGCTGACTTGGAAACACAGCTCCCTTAGCAAGTTTTCTTACAAGAGTCCGTCTTAGCGATCTGAGCTTGGGAATGGACGTGCAGGTACAGAAGACCTTGGATGTGATCATCCAAGGTCGAGTCATGTAAGCCACCCCCCCAATTAGGGAGGGCCGGTGCATCACAGGAGCCTTTGTTCCTGCCAAAAGCAGAGGGATAGGAAGGAGGCGGTCTCATGTGCCAGGTGCCAGCCGCTCGGCTCACGTCACAGGCTGCTGAGGGTCGCGGGAGGTAAAGAATGTGAAATGTCTGTGCAAGCTTCAGAACAACTGAGAAGAGATCATCCTATTACTACCCTACCCTCCTGTCCTGGCACTGCCCTTGGAAGTCACTGGTGCCGGGGCACGGCCTCATCCGGAGCCCTGAGGAAGTCCTCCTTCCTGTTCAGGAGAGGGGCACAGCTAAGCTTCCTCCTGAGCCTAGAGCAGGGCCTGAAAAGGGCACCGCGTGCCAGTCCCAACATGATCAGAAACAACAGACTGAAACGCCATGGGAAGCTAAGTTTGGAAAATGCTGCATACGACACCCCACGTTCAGAGTCATACTCAGCATCTTAAAAACCTGAGAGATATGCCCGGGCCAGGTGGCTCAGTTAGTTGGAGTGTTTTCATACACCAAAAGATGTGGGTTCGATCCCCAGTCAGGGTACATACCTAGGGTGCAGGCTCGATCCCTAGTAGGGGCACATACAGGAGGCAACCGATTGGTGTTTCTGTCTCTCTCTCTCTCTCTCTCTCTCTCTCTCTCTCTCACACATACACACACACACACACACACCATATTCTTGGGTGATGATTAAAAAAATTTTTTTAAAAAGACCTGCGAGGTTCTGCAATAAAAATATCAACAACAATGAAAAACTAGCTGAATACTGAGTCTAGCATTTGCCTAGTGTATGAGTCTCCTAGGGACACTATAACAAAGTTCCACAGCCCGGCAGCTTAACACAAGAAAAGTTAGTTTCTCGCAGTTCCAGAGACTGGAAGTCAGAAATCAAGGCATGGGCAGAGCCGCACTCCCTTGGACGGCTCACTTTCTGCCTCTTCCTGGCTTCTGGCGGCCACCAGCAGCACCTGGCCGTCCTTGGCTTAGAGGCTCATCGCTCCGGTCTCTGCCTCTGTCATCACAGGGCAGTCTCTCTATCACCTGTGTCCAAATTTCCCCCTTCTGATCAGGACGCCACTTGTTGGATTAGGGTCCATGCTAATCCAATATGAGCTCATCCTAACGTGTTACACATCTACCAAGTCCTATTTCCCAATAAGGTCTCATCCACAGGTTCTGGGCTAGGACTTCAACGTATCTTTTGTGGGGAACACAATTCAACCCGTATCACCAAGCTTATCTGAACATGGAACATTTTCATCGGTGCATCAGTCAGCAATAGCCAGTGGCCAAACCCAGAACACTCTTTAAAACGTGTTTTTCTAGAACCAAAGCACTCAGCGCCTCACTTACATATCAGTAGGGCAGGATCAGCATTAAAAGACAACAGACACAAAGCAAGTTGTAGCTTGCTTCATTCAAGAAACAGTTATTGAGCAGCTCCAGGCCCCAGGCCAGGGCTGTGTGGGATTGGGGGAGGGGGGGCGCGCAGTAAGAGGATGGTCTCCACCCTCTGGAAATGAATGACCCAATAGGAGCCCTTGCCTCTCGGATCAGGTGGGGAAAGGTAAACACTTCAAGAAACAGAGTTGGAAAGGATGAGGGACAGGTGGCACTTGATAAAGATAAGGGACAGAGAGGGTGCAGGCTGTAGGGACAATGTGAGTTAGGCCAGAGCTAAGAACGCTGGGCTACAGTCTTGGGACCATAATACTGGCCCTAGGGCTGGGAGGACCAGGGGGGAACAAGGCCGAGAGCAGCTCTCCCGCGCACGGCGCATCCACGTCACCTAACAATCCCCAGTCCCTCTAGGATTTAGCCTGGACTCCGTTTCTGCTCCTAACATTAGCCCCTCTGACTTCGTAGACTTAGTGAAGAGTTTTCAAAAGCCATGCAGTGTGAAGTTGTGACTGGTCATCCCGTTGGACCACTGAACCCTGGATGAGCTTATACTCCTGAGTCAGGTGCAGAATTAAAATCACACACACACACACGCACGACTTATCTAAGGTGTTGTGGCCCAGAGGCTACCTCTCCAGACCTCGCCAGGATCTCCTGGGCCTGGGAGACTGAGCAGACACATTCAGAGTGTTACTTATTCACTCCTCTTTCAGTTCCTGGTCAAGACAAGGCTAAGGCACCAGTCTTAAATACTGGAGGGTAGACAACACTGTCTTGTGTTTGGAGGAATAATGACTTACTAGAATATTTGCAGTGCCTCTACTATTTGTATATCCATACACAGTTCTGAAAAAGATGAACCACCCCACTGCCCCAGCCAGTGAATCCTCAGACACAGAAATACTTGCGACCGGCCGGCAAGGCCTCACTCTCCCGGCTGGCCCGCCAGGTTGTGGGGATTGACATGAAGCGCTGGGCTATTTCAGGAGCTCTCAGACATCCAATTTTGACAGAAACAAGCAAGAAAGACATCGGTTCACAATAGGAACAAGAAAGTTGATGTGATGTCAAGACAAATTTGCCCGTGCAAACCCAAAGCAGAAGCTGGTTGGCCCATTGTGAATGCTGCTCCTTCAAGGGAGGAGGAGGTTGTGGATGAGCGGAGCGCGGGCGACCGTGCCTCCGCTCGTCCTCTGACAGCCTGTGTCCTTGCCCCTTTCATGTCTTTGAGAAAAATAGATGTGGTTCTCTCGTACTCCAGCCTTACTATTGAGAAACATTTCTAATGCAAGGACAATAAGATGCCAAAACAGTGCGACGCCATACTGCAAATTAATTCCAAATATTCACACTCAGGGATACTGACACAACTATAATAGTATTCAGAACCAAAGTTCACGCTACCTTCTCTCCTTGCGGCTATTTCTCTCCGGTGTACACGGCCTTCGTACCCACTGTGAGCGCAGCTTCCGGTAAGGAACAGGCCTTCCCTGCCCCGCCCACCCTCGGCCAATTTAATTTAGTGTTTATACCCTAAACACTAAACGGTGTTTAAAACAGTGCAGTTTACCCTACGGATGCAGTTCAGAGGACATGGAGTCCAAACTCAGAGACACCAGCAAATGAGAATGGAAGCCGGAAGCCCACCCTGGAGCCACAGGGTCGACATCCTCTGACAGGAGACGCCAGCACTGCGGATGGCAGCAAGCAGACAGCTCCACTCCTCCCCCAGGAGACAGGCAGTGTGGGAGTTTGGGTCTCCAAGCTCAGAGACACACTTTGATGCTATGGCCATTCTATTTCTTTTATTATGGTGCACAGAATAAGAACTAAAAAGGAGGCAAGAATATGTTAGATGTAGAAGTCAATATGGGATTTGCTCACTTTTAAAATGCTGCCACTCTTTCTGAAGGCTTGCCACAGAGATTGAAACAGAAACCAAAGGCCAGAGTCTGGGCCAAGACCTCACTTTGTTTTCTGACTTCATCTGCCCATCCGTGTCGTTAAGGGGATGGTTGGCGGTGGTCCCATAAATCATACAAAAGACATCCTCTTATTAGAGACTGGGTGCTGTGCCGAAGGTCAGTGAGGAAAACTTCAATTTCCTCTAAGAGATTTCATAAATTACCGCCCATATACTTACCTCAGAGATCAGAAAACAAGTGTGTGAGAGGAACTTTGGCAGGGACAACAGAACATCATGGAATTGTTTTCAAAAGGAAAATTAATTGGTTATTTCTATTTCAGCTTAGCTAAAGCTATAAAAGTCTAATCAGAAATATTTTTCACAGTGGCATCTTTTCCAAGATATTGAAATACCTCAAACCATAAAAGATTTTTAATGTTGATGCTGTTTCTGCTGGTGAAACTAAATAATTACATCAGCCTTCATTCCAAAAAAAAAAAAAAGGCTCCTTGCAAGGGACTGTAAACATTATCATGAATGAGCCAGTTTCCCATACCCCACCTGTGATACGTGAAGGTAGAAGACACAGTTCTCACAAGCAAACCCAGCCTTCAGCGCTTGCAGTCCCTGCAAGCCAAGTGCCGAAAAGTCAGCACCCAGCAAAGAACACATAAAATTTCCAAGGACAGAAGTTCATCTTAGCTTCAACAAACTGCTTCCAAGATGTCACCACTGAGAAAGAAGTAGGAATGAATGCATTTTTCCTACCTTCTCTTCTTGTGACTTCAAAGCTCCTGGATTCCTGCAAGAAAAGAAAGGCTTTGTGTTTTTGAAGAATAATTCATGTGCACAGTTACTTGCAAACATCTCACCTTTTATTAGCCATTTATTCACAGAAAGGTGACCAATGTCTACTAAACTCTCAGCACACATCTATAAATGTAAACAACTTGTTGCTTTGGGGACTTAGGGGAAAACATCGTTAACCGTGCAGTCTTCAATGAGTGGAGCCAACTCTCGGGGTCTTCCTTATGTAGAATCTGGGCTGGTACCACGTGACAGACCTTGTTCCAGGTCGATGCCCTGCCCTCCACCTAGACTGCAAGTGCTTGAAGGGCCTCGGGAAAACATAAGTAGACAAGGGCCAGAGTTATCTGACCAGCAGCAGGTCCCAACAGTGGTGCCACAGTGAAGGCCACTACTGCTCCTGCGGAGGTCACTGGCATAATGTGGCGATGAAGTATGCTCACCTCGGTAGTTTCCAAACAGTAGGGTCTAACGGACATTGCGGATAGCCGGTGCATGCCACCCACTACATTAAGCCCTTAGTTTTTCTTAACCCAGTGTCATCTTCCTGCTAAGTGTAGGGCAATAAGCAAAAGTGTTTTAGAAGTTTCATAGGTAAAACACACAGAGTTCCTGCCTTGAAGATATTCATAGGTAAACAGGAGGCTACAGGGCAAACACAAATTCCTGAAAAATAGAGGGGCGATTTTTCCCTGACAAATACCACTACACGCACACTCAGCTGCAGAGGGGCGTGCGCAGGCGCCTTGGGAACCACGCTGGAGCAGGACAGGCTGACCAGCAGGAATGAGAGAGCGCAGGGGGAGGGGCGAATGGCTAAGGAAACGTGGGGGCGGGGAGGAGCACAGGGTGTGCCCAGGAGACAGGAGAAGTGAGCGCAGAGGGCAAGGGCCGAAAACATATATTGTAGTTTCGCAATGAATAAAAAGTGCCCACTATTCATCATAAATGACCAGTTTAGGACAAAAAGCCTAATATTAAGAGCAAGCTGCAAATCTACGCTAGCAACTGAAGGAACGAAGAGACACACCAAACAGGGGCTACCTCTTCACCATCACGACCAAGAGACCATTCAGTGCCAGCACTTTGTAAACAAATGGCATTATCTGTCATACCTTAGCCTACTCCCTAGCCTTCTTTGGGGGCCAGCACAGGGGAGCCATGTTAGAGAGGAAACACAGGAGGCAGTGAGAAGTTTGTCCTCCCCAAATGACACTCTCTGCCTGCCGTGTCTCGAATGGGTCAAAAGCCCAAGTGAAGGCCTGCGGAGGATACACGTTCCAGGCCGGCAGCGCATCAGCACAGCAAGTGAGCCAAGCGCCCTCCAGGACGCTGGCTCCTGAAGGGGCACTCACAGCCCGGGGCTCGGAAGGGGGGCGTGGGCAGGGCTGAGTGCAACGAGAGACACAAAGCCATGGCGCGCTTCCTGTGCTGCAAGCCCCGCTCCGCCCCTGCTGCCCCTGCGTCACAAAATGGCTCGTGCTTGCGGGACAGGGAAAATCAGTAATCAGCCTGTACGGCTCTGTAAAAATCTTTATGGAAGTTTTATTGCAACCGCATAAAATTTAAGAATTAACTTAAAGAAACCTAACAGTGGTATAACATTGTATCTTTTCATCTAGCAACATGGTGTTTTAAATAATTGGGTCAAATCTACTTTTATTTCTTTCGAGAGTATTTTATCATTTTCCTGTATTTTGAATATTTTAAAGGAGAGTGGTCTTTAATTTTTTGGTGCTTTTTTCCCCTCAGTTTTAGGAATTAAAAGGATACCAGTTTCATAAAATGAATTTAGAAGTTTTCCTTTTATTACATTCTGAAATAGTTTAAATAAAAGTGGAATTATCTGATCTTTAAAATTTCATTTCCCAGATACTTATTAAAAGGGGAGGAAGTGGAGGATCAGAGAGGTTAAAACTTGCCCTAGTTCTCACATTTTGGTTAGTGGCCAGCGGAGATTTAAATTTCAAAGTCTGAATCCAAAGCTTATGCATATGGCAACATGCCACCTTTATTTAATTTCATAAAGATAGTGTGAAAATTAGATGAGATAGATTTCTGCTTTAGGCTATAAAAGAATGGCCTATATTAAGTCAACCCTTCTGTTAAGAAAAACTGTAAAAGTTGTTTAAGAGGTTTCTTATATTCTCAACAAACAAATAAAGAAAAGCTTTTTGAAGGCATATAAAAGCAATAATAGCAGCCAAAACGTGAGCCAATTATTTGGAGAGAAGAAAAGTCCATTGAAGTGAGCCCAATATTTACTGCCAAATTTTTTCTTTGGACCATTTGCAGTTAGAAGCCAAACAGAAAGTGATGTTTCAGAGCTTAAAAAAGCCGGAGTGCAGGGTGTGCGGCCGGTGCTCCCAAAGCCGCCGGAGCTTGCAGGTCTAAGACCCTGGAAACAAGGCCAGGCAGAAGGAGCCCGATAGTCTACAAACAGCTTCCCCTTGAGTTATGTGGCTATGCCTGAGCTGCACATAAAAGAGCAAGAGGTTGGAAAAAAGCTCCCCCCAAATTAGCTTCAGATGAGCTAAAAAAAACAAAGCACAGATTTTGCAATATCATGAGACTAGGAGGGGAAAAATCAGGCTTTCTAAAACAGAGTAGCCCTGGTAAAGGCAGCTGACTTTCAGTTCAGATCATAGCCTCTCAAAGAACTTCTGATCCTGAGTAGATCAGAGAAAGTAAATTCTCTCTGGAAGACAATAAGTTATCCACAGACTTCGTAATTTTTCATAGATGATGTCCAGCATTCAATCCAAAATTAATAGGCATTGCAGGAAATAGGATTGAATGACTGAAATCCAATAAAATAGACATCAGATACAGAACCACAGACTATCCAGATTTTAAAAATATTAGGCACAAGCTCCAGAACAATTATCACTAATATGTTCAGGAAAATAGAAGAAAATATGCTAAATTTCACCATAAAATTTGAATGCACTAAAATAAGAATCAATTGGAAATTCTGGAACTGAAAATTAAATAACTGAAATATTTAACAGATAAGTTTAACAGCAGATTACACTTAACTACAGAGCAAAATAGTAAAATGGAAGCTAGGTCAATAGAAAATAACCAGACTAAAGATCTGAAAGGGAGAAAGAAACAATGAAAAATACAGAAGAGAATGAGAGACACTGCGGCACATGGTGAAAAGCATGTCTAACAAGCATGTGATTGAAGTTTCAGAGTGAAAGGAGAGGGAAAATTAGGCAGAATCAGTATTTGAAGACATATTTGTTGAAAACTTTCTTAAATTGATGAAAGGCATCAAACCAGAGATTTAGGAAGCTCTACAAGTCCAAGGCTAGATGAATACAAAGAAAACCATCAACAGGTACTCACAGAAAAACAGGTGAATATTCAAAGAAAAAAAAATCTACGAACAGCCAAAAGTGGGCAGTGGAGGTGAAAAGGGAGTCTTACTTACCAAGGAGCAACAGTGAGGCTGATGGCTGACCTTGCAGGGGAAATAACGGGTCCAGAAAACAATAGAATGGCATGTTTAAAATTCTGGAAAAGAAACCCTAGAAATCTATATTCAGTGAAAATATGGATATTCATACAGTAAAATAAAGACACATATAGACAAAAACTGAGAGAATACTTTGCCAGGAGATTAATAATAAGAGAAATAAAAGATAACACTTTGAACAAAAGGAAAATTTCCAGATGAATGCATAGTTATGCAAGAAGGAACGAAAAACATCAGGAAAGGTTAAAAAATGGGTAAATCTAATTTTGGCTGCTCAACACAACAACAATATTGCCTTCTAAGGCAGTAATTAATATTTGAAGAACTAAAATAAATGGCAAAATGATCACAAAAGGTCTGGAGGTCAAATGAGACTGAAATCTGAAAATGTCCTATTACTGCCCCCAAAAAGGATAAAATTAGTGCTATGGGGCCAAAGGATTGAGATAACAAAAAACTGAGGAAGGAAAGAGAAAGAAAGAAAAGGAAGGAAGGAAGGAAGGAAGGAAGGAAGGAAGGAAGGAAGGAAGGAAGAAAGAGAGAGAGAGAAAAGGAAGGAAGGAAAGAAAGAAAGCAAGCAAGAAAGAAAGAAAGCAAGAAAGAAAGAAAGCAAGAAAGAAAGAAAGAAAGAAAGCAAGCCAAGAAAGGGTTGGGAAAAAAAGGACCCAAGAACAGAGGAAATAATGTGTTAAATTTAAGCCCATTAAATAAAAGTGGACTAAATAATCCAACTAAAATACAAATACTAACATATTACATAAAACAAAATTCAATTATATGCTACTTATAGGAGACACGGCATAAGTAAAAAGTTACAAAAGGCTGAATGCAGAAAGATATGAAAGATGAACCACATTAATGTCAACTAAAAGATAGTTGGTGTAGACAAAGTAGACTCTAAAACAAAAATTATTATTAGTGACAAAGAGAATGGCTCATCAGGATAAAAAGGACATTTTAACAGGAATATATAACAATTCTAAATTTGTATACATATAACATCATAGACCAAACATATGTAAAGTCAAAACTAAAAGAACTAAAAGAAGAAACCCCCATTGGTAAACCCATAATGAATAGTTGGAGAAGTTAAGAAAGCTCTGTCATTAACTCATAAAATAAGTAGAGAAAAAAACAGAAAGATATAGAAGATTTGAACCGCATGAACAAACTTAACCTAGATGATCTATGTCAAGCACGGTGCTGGCCAACATCTGTCAGTATTTATTCAACATTCACAAAAATTGCCCATATGCTGAGTCATCAGGGTGTTTCAACAAGTTTCAAATTACTAAAATCACATAGAGAACACACATAGTTTTCTGATGCAGCGAAAATAAATTAGAAATCAATAACAAAAGACTACAGAGAAATATTTCCAAATATCTGAAGAAATGAGAAGATATTTTGAACTGGATGATGACTGAGTGGCAGCATTTAAGAAATTGCAGGATGTAGCTATGGCAGTACTTAGAGGGAAATTATAGCCTTAAATGCATGTTAGAAAAAAATAAAGTCTAGAAATCAATGACCTAAACATCTACCTCTAGAAGCTAGAAAAAGGACAATTTAAGCCCACAGAAAGTAGAAGGAAAAACTATGATAGGAGCAGAAATCAATGAAATGTAAGAGAAGAAATTATACCATAAAATTTTAAAGCCAAAATTTGGATCTTTGAAAAAGAGTAATAAACTTAATAGATTCCTAAGAAGGCCGATCAAGAGAAAAGAGAAAACATATACAGAATTCAGACTTGAGCAAGAAACCACCCATATCCAGTTTCTGAGTTTACGACAAAGGTGTCAATGCAACGCAATGGGAACGGGATGGCCGTCTCAGCAGATGGTGCTGGAGCAATTGTCTGTACAGAAAAACATAAACCTCAACTGCCTACCTTACAACACATAAAAATCACATCCAGGTAGACTATAGATCTAAAAGTAAAAGGCAAAACAATAATGCTTCTAGAAGACACCACAAGAGAATATCAACATGACCTTTCAGTAGGTGAAAATTTCTTAAATGGGATGTAAAAGGCAGCCCCATAAAGGAAAAGAAAGACATGCTGGACTTCTTTAAAATGAAAATTTCTGCTCATTAAAAGACACAGTGAAGACAGTGAAGAGTGGAGCCATGAAGGGAACATATTTGTAATAAATACAAAGCAGTCATTCAGCGTGGAGGACATACTGTGGCAAATAAATAAGGCAATTACAAATAACAAAAGACTTGAAGGGAAACTTCCCAAGTTAAAATTACAATGGAATACTGTTCCCCTCAAAAGGAAACATTTAAGACCCTGGTAACGTTGAATGCTTCTGAGGACAGGAGCAACGGTGGCTTCCTTGCCCCTGGAGGGACCAGCGGCAGCAGGACTCTCCTCGCCCGCCTGAGCCTCGGTTTTACAGCCCGAGCCTGGAGACAGGAGCCGCTTCCTACAGTCACTGCTCTTAGGTATCTGAGTGGCTCCTTCTTAAATGTTGAAACCTTTCATGTCTGTTTGACCAATTTCCTACCTTACATTCCACACTATTCAAATAAATAGAGTGATTTCTGTCTTCCAGACCCAGCACCTCCCCTGGTAAACATCCAGCCTGAGGACATTCACGTGAGCTCCAAAACGTGCACGAGAATGCTGGTGGCGGCCGGACAGGCGCGAGCGGAGAGCCGGAACGGCCCGAAGGCCCCCGGCCGCAGAACGGTAGGTGGAGAGCGGTGCGCCCACGCGGCGGGCGACGCCACAGCGACGCCGAAGGGTCGGCTCTGCGCGAGGTGAACCAACCTCAGGGACATTGCGTCGAGAGAAAGAAGGTAGGCACACAGGAGTGCAATTTATGGGGTTTTGTTCCTATAAATTTCAGAAACAAGCAAAAGCACTTTCTGGTGATAGAGTAGTGGTCCCTTTGGAGAGGCTAGTGACAGAGGGGACACAAAGGTGGTTCCCGGGGGCTGGGAATGTTCTAAGTTATGATCCTGGTGGTGGTGGCAGGGTGGGTCCAACTTTGTAAAAATTCATTGAGCTGTCCTCTTAAGATGTGTGCCCTTTCTTACATACCAGATGTGCTCCCATCAAAAATCTAAACACAAAACAGGACAGCGCGCCCACATCAGAAGTTTGGGCTGGATCCTGGCTTACTCCTGCCGGTGGTACCCCCACCACTACCGGTGAAGCACTTCACCTTCCGAAGCCTCAGTTTGTTCATCTGTAAAACAAGGCCGTGACGGTAGCTTCCCCCCACAGGGCAGCTGTGATGATTAAGTGAAATAATAATAAGCCTGCACCACGCTGAGCACGGTGGCCGTCGTCATCGCTATTGTCTAATGAGGGCAACTAAGGGGGAGAGACAGTATGATCGTTTGGGGGAGACAGATGAGTTCAATGGCTCTGTCAGTTATTGAGGCTAAATAAGAATCTGTCTTTCCAGCACTGGAAAATCAGCCCCTCCAAAGCTGCAGCCGGTCTGAACAGAACAGAATTCATTGACATAAATGAGACCAAGGCCCTGGGTGCGCTGCCTCCGGAAAAAAATTATGTGCTGCAGAAGCTTCAAACAAGATGGTTATAAATGAGAGGTAGCGCATGGGCATTACTTAATGACTAAATTTCTTTAACTAAAAATCTAATTTTATTATGGTATAAATCAAACTTTCTGGAAGTAGGGAATTAATTTTAGATTTTTCATTCACTGCTCATAACCTTTGCACGAATTTGACAGCCAAATCACTTTAAATGTCATTTAACCAATACAATACAACAGCTTTATTCCTCATTGTACCCTTCCTGAATCCATTATCTCCCACTATTATATAGAAGAACTTAAGTAAAAAATTACCATTCCATAAAGCTATATTTTACTGTGCAGTTGAATTGCATAATCTTTATTTTTGAATCAATATAATGCAAGTGCTGAGTAATATTTTTCATAATCCAACAGCGTATTATGGATTCTCAGCTACCAAAAGTGGCTGAAAGGTATGAACGCGGAGCCTCGGATTCCGTCCCGATCCCTCTCGCTCCCATTTCAGGCTGTGGGGGAGGCTCAGGAATAGGGTGGTGGGGCTCGGGCACAGGCCGAGGTCCCACCTCCCCACCCACGTAGCCAGCCGTCCTTGGCGAGAGGGTCTCAGTCGGTCATTCGAAGTATTAAGGGATGCAGTGGCTTCTGGGACGATGTTGGCTCTGTGGGTTAGGGGAGTGGGGATTTAAAGTCCCCACTCACGCGAAGAAAATGCCCAGAAAACTAAGCTGGAAGGAGCTCAACACGGCCAGGTCCTTGCAGACCAAGCAGAGGGGCCTGGCGCAGCGGGGGCACGGCCTGCGCAGGTGGGCAGCTGCCGGCCCTCTGCTCCCGCCGGATCCTGCCAGTGAGTCCAGGACCAGCAGCACCTCAGTCCGGCCTCAGAGGAGCCGAGGACACCCCCCTTCCCAGAGTTCCCTCGGCCCCGACTGCCTGATGGAACTTCAAAGGAAGCCTGTGTGTTCAATTTACCAACCGTTTGGTGCAGCGGAGATGGGGGCTCTGCTGACAGGACGAATCGCCCCTGAAACTCTGGCATCTAAATGCTAAGTTCCTCATATCCGAGATGCTCTTAAAACTAACGCTTCTGTAACAACCTCTCTTGGAATTTTTCATTCATTCATTTGAATTTTAAAAACTTGGCTCGCACTGCGTTCATTTTTGCTAGCAAGGCACCATTCTGCAATTAAAAGCTTCGCTGGGGCTGACAGGCTACAGCTAAATACAGCGATGCCTTATGTAGCATGTAGCTGGCTCCCATTTACGGAGCGCACACGAGGCATTTTGTACACTTTATCATGTTGGTATCAGTCAATTAAAAGCAGAAGAAAAACCTCCACATTATCAGATTTCCCAGCACAACACGTCTGGGCTTCAAAACCAGCTAAAGAAAGGGTGAGGGGGATTAACCTTACACCCAAGGGCTGGCTGCAGAGCCAAGTGAGTAATCTGGCTAACAACAGGGTTTTCTGGCCAAGTGTTAGAGAAAAATACCAACTAGGAGGCGCCCGCTCTTGAGAAATGTCACCAGTCAAGAGGTCAGAGCTCATCTCCTGCCTCACAGAGAACAGCCCAGGTGTCCCCCTCTTGTAGGTTGGCTTAACGCCTGCCTTAGAGGCACGTCAGAGGGGGGAGAGGCAAGGTGTCAGTAATAAACCCCAGGACACGTGGGGAGCCAAGGAAGCTGGGCGCCGCAGGGCCCTTCCGCCTTCCAGCCAGCCCCGGCCACAGCCTGCCCCGTCGGGCGGGGCCTTGCTGCCTTTCTCAGGAGGCCAAAAACAGAAGGGGTGGCTCGGGCAAGACGGCATAAGCAAAGGAGGAGGCCTTCTCCAGCCCTGTGGGCGGAGACACGGCTGACTCAGTGAGTAAGGTCCGTACCCCTCCTATTTCCTAGCCAATAATACACGCATCCGTATAAGCAAAGGGGTGTTTACACGGGACAGGCGAGCTTCAAGGGAGGTTCAAGACAAAAGGGAGAGACCGTGTATAGGTGATTCTGAAAAAAGTATCAGACATCTCTTTACCGTAGGGATGCATGCCATCTGTTCAAGAAAAGAAAAGAGACAACTACTCTCGTGGGGCTGCCAGTAGCCTCCCTGTGGCTCACCTGTGAGGAACACCAATTTTATTATGGCAAGACCCTCACAGCCTCCAGGGAGTCTGAACACCCTGATTTGGGCAGTAACTGCCACACCAGCTGCAGCCCTGAGAGAGCCACCCAGACACCTGCCACCGCGGCTCGCCCATCTGTGCAACACGCAGACCGGGCAGCCCAGCCAGGACCCACGGGAAACACGGGCGGCGGCCCACAGGCGCCTCCGCCGGCGCCTTCCGGTGGGGAGCAGGGGCGGCCGGCGCCTGGGCGGCTGTGATTCTCTAAAGGGACAAGGGATTCGTGGTGATTTTAAGACACCGGACAGGAAAGAGAGAATGAGGACACTTACCAGGCCTTTGAAAATTACGATCAGTTGGGCGTTCATTTTCTCATTTTAAAAGGTAAGGAATGAATAGAATATTATATGAGAATTTAGAATCCTAAATTATAGGTATTATTTGAAGCTCTATGCTGAAGGTTATTCATTTAAACTTTTTTTTAAAAGTTGAATTTAAGGCAGTCTTATGTGGCGAGTCTACCAAAGTGACAATGCACGTAAACATTAAAATTACACTTGGTGGAATAAATGACAACGTCTAATATATCACTCCACCTGCTAAACATACCCGCCTGCACACCGCCAGATGAAGAGCCCAGGAAAGACAGGGGCGCTTTCCAGTTTTACCCTCTGTCAGCCCAACAAATTAAAAACTAATTAACTTTTTGATTTGGAAAGCCATCCACACCTCGGCCTCAGAACAAGCACCCGCAGCGAGCGGACCCTCCTAACAGTGAGCAGCTTGGGGCTCCCGTTCGGCTCCCCCGGGGCCGCTGCGTTAACCGGCATCCCCAGGGCCACCAGCAGGGCTCCGCACAGCCCGGCACACTAGGTGCCCCGCGACCGAACCGAACAGCGAGGGCCACTCTGGGCCTTCATTCCGAGGGCGGCCTCTGTGTCCCCCACAACAGCCCACGTCTCATTCCTCTCTTACCCTGGCATAGGGCCTGGCATACGATAGGCCTTAAAATTTATTGCAAGAATAAAATCAGATCGGTTTTTTTATTTGACTTGCAAGAGCATCGGGTGAGTGAGGTTCTCCCCGAGGCTCCCGAAGCCTGACTTCCTACATACACTCGGACAGGGACAGGGACAGGGACACCCCACGATGCCTTCCTCACTCTGGGAAGCTTCGTACCCCCTAGTTGTCCCACCATACAAGCAGCCCCTGCGTGCTGGCTGTGTGTCAGCGCACCCCGCGCCTAAGAAAGTCGAGACCGTTTTGTGGGTGTTGGGCAGAGGACAGATGGCCCCTAGGAGGAAAGGGGACAGGTTTACATTTTATTCACCGTACCCTCCAGGTACCTTCCAGTGGGCCTGCTTAACATGACATTCAAACCTGCCACCTTTTTCCCCTCCGCCAGCTGTACGCCCAAGATGAGATTTAGAATAACCGTGTCCAGAAAATTAAAAAGGCAAAAAAGGAAGAAAGGCTGCCTCCAGGAGACTCCTCCTGTCTATTTTTCATTCTTGTCTTTGGACATGGAGTAGCCAGGGTGGGGGGCGGGGGCAGGGTGTCACAAATACAGATGATCTGATGACGTACAGACGCAGAGTTCCAGAGCTGGGGGGGGGGGGCGGGTGGGGGGGGGGGGGCGAAGGGGGACACGCGGGGAGAGCGGACTGCAGGTCAGGCGGGGCGGTGTCTGACAGCAGCAAGGCGGGAACACGTGCGGTGGCCGGTACCGGAGGACAGGCGCGCCCTCTCCCCGCGAAGGGGCTATAGAGATCCTTTAATCTGAGCTTCCCGACCAGAACCTCTCGTGCTGCCCAGAAACAGATCCCCTTCCCCGCCATCCTCCTGCTTGGCCGGTGACCCCTCTGTCCTCCAGGGCCCCCTGGCCTCCCGAGTGTGTCCTTGGCCTCCTCGTCACTTCCTGCCTCTCCTCTGTGGGCTTTGGGGGTGCGTTTCTGCCAGGCCTCGTCCTGCTGCGCCCCCACCGGACTCGCCCCCGACAGCCAGCTCCTCGCCAGGGCTCTGGGCAGAGCCCTGCCCGGTGTGTTCCTCTGTTCGCTCCTTCCCTGGTTCATGTATCGTCTTCAGTCAGTCAATGTTTCCTGCCCCGCAGACACAGCAGCGCCAAGACAGCCACAGCCCTGACGGCCACAGCCCTGTCCCCGCACAGCCCTGTCCCCGCACTTGTCATCTCACATGGAGAGACAGACCACAAACAAGCAAACGAAATTCATAAAACACGGGCGGTAGGAAGTGCCACGGTCAGAAATAAAACAGGGAGCGGGGACGGGAGAAGGGGGCCGGGGGCCCCCCACGGGGCTGTCGTTTGAGTAGCCGCCTGGACTGCTGAGCGTGGCCTTCCCTGCTCCGTCACCCCTTCTGCCCCACAGGCAAGCTCCCCTCTCCCTTGTCACCTCCCCCCGCCCCCGACCAAAGTGTGGCTCCAGCAGTGAGACGTGGCGGTGGGGGCAGCTGAGCGTCTCCATGGCAGCTTCCGACGGCTGTCCCCTCCGCAGGCTCGCCCTTCCGTCTTCGCGGCCCCCGGGCAGGGCCTCCCACGCCTAGTCACTCACTCGGACCTTCCCCGCCACGCTTCCCACTCAGCGCCTGGTGGGTTTTGATCACTGTCTGAACAAATAATTGGCCTGGACTCCCATGGGCATCTGCTCTTGTCCCAGGAGATAAATCCCCAAACACACTTTAATTAGAAGGCACTTTCGTTGTGCCACTATAAAACTTATATTAAAAATGGAACTTAAAATAGTTTAAATTAAGTGAGCTATATATAATTAAAAAGCCTTTAAGGCACAATAAGGCTCTTTTTCAATTTTCTTTTATAACAGAGTCAAAAAGGAAGAAAGTTACCCCAGAGCTGACATGGCCGGCTTGCTATTCACTTTGTAGCTGGTCCATCCGAGAGCCCCGGGTAAAACCACCAGTTTTTTCCCTGTCCGCCCCCAGCTCCTTAGGTGGGGAGCTGCACGAGCTTCGGTTTGCTCAGCTGTGGGATGAGACCCTTGGGAGAGCACAGCGAGGGGAGCGCCGAGGACCCTCAGTCTCACCCCTCGGCTGGAGAGCGCCCGCCCTGCTCCCGCCCGCTCAGCAGCCAGGCCAGCCCTCGCCGCCCACGCTGCCCACAGCGCCTTGTGTTTGGGGCAGAGACACGTGGAAGCTTTGTCCCCAACAGCCTGAATCATCCCTCCCCCTAAATAGCAAGTGCTGAGAAGGACAATGGCGAGGAAAGTGGAGGTTCTGCCAGAACCGCTTCCCTAGGCTAACCCAGTCTCTCAAAGATTCAAACAGGGGTGTTTTCATCAGCCCACAGCCTGAGCCACATCCCAGAGCCACCGAGTCACAGTTCCTGGGGCCGGGACACAAGCATCAGTATCTTTTTGAAGCTGCCAGATAGTTCAATGCGAGGACAGGTTTGGGAGTCACTGAGCAAACCAAGGATCTTACCACCTCTCCCTCCCGGTACAGGGTTCTCACGGCGCACCCGCCGCTCCTCACTGTGGGGTTGGGCAGCCACCTCTGGGTCAGCCTGGCTCCCGCTGGGGCTGGCAGGACTCTCCCAGGAGCTGCTTGGTGCCTCTGCCACAGAAGCTGTTCACAGCGACACCAACTTCTCCTCCTCAGCAAGAACAGGTGAAGCCACGGAGGTGGCAAAGGACGGACTGCGTTCTCTTCCTGCAGCGGTGAGGCCAGGCCAGCGTGCAGACCCCGGCAGCACTGGGTGCAGGGGACGGGCGGGCAGGCCCAGCACCCAGGGCTGCGGAGCCGCCCCATGCCGGAGAGGAGGGGTGGCCGGCCTGGAGCGCAGCAGCTGGCTTGCGGAGGCCATGGGGGTGCGCAACGGGGCCTGGGACCCCGCCCACTGAGTCAGCAGCGGCAGGCGTTCACCTCCAAGTTCAGTTCTCTCGGCCCTAAGGTGAGGCTCAGGGCAGTGCCCGTGCGACTGTGGTGACAACCGAGAGAGAAGGGGTACAGAGAGCACGCAGTGTTTGGTTTCCACCCACAGATGGCACCTTGGGGACTGCTGGGCACCACTTTGCCCAGCACGGAGCACAGTGCCCAGAGGGGAAGAGGTGCTGGTCCACGTTTTGGGGCCTCCGCAGTGGGGCAGGGCCGGCAGCTCCGCCGCAGCCGGTGGGCAGTGACGAGAGAGATGGGGCCGGGGCCGGGGCGGGGGGCGGCTCCAGCGGTGGCACTGTGTTGCCCTCGAACCAGCCACGCCTGGCCAGAGCCGTCCGCGCCTCTTCTGACCGCACCCCGGGCTGCCACCCCAACCGTCTCTCATCCTTGGGGCTGCCCGCTGGCTCCCTGGCCCCAGCACATGTAGATGCTGGAACTCCTTCCCCTCGGTTTTCTGCGGAACGGGCGGGCACGGCGCGCGTCCTACCACAGAGTGGCCCTCCCCTCTGCAATCGCGGGCAGCCCTGGCCGCTCTCCGGCCGTGGCGGCTCCGTGGAGTGGGGGCCGCAACTCCCTGGTGTCCTCGCCCACCTGGCCGGGGCAGGCACACCTGTGAGGGAGCCTCCGCCCCCGACCGCCCTCTGTGGCCGCCGCAGCCCTCCCCAGCAGGGGCACCCCGCTTGCCTCCGCCTGTCGCCTGGCGCTGACCACCTTGTTCTCTTCCAGTGGCTGGTGGAAGAGTCAACAAACACCAGCATTTTCCCACTGGGCTTCCTGACCCCCCAGTCCTTTGTCAGGAACTACCTTGGTCCCTGCTGAGGATCTTGCCCCCTCCCTAAGGTCAAGGCCTCAGGTTCTGGCTTTCAGAAGGGAATCGCTCTCCTCGACCCTTAGGGACTCCCCAGGGCCAGTCCTCAGACGCAGAAGCAGAGACCAGTGCCCACCATCCATCCAGGGCCCGGACCCCCGCCTTCCCGTGTGCACAGGCCCAGCCGTGGGCCTGGCCAGGCCCCGCCCCATGTGAGGGCAGGTGCTCAGGGATCCACAGGTCGTAGCTGCAAAGTGTCTACCAGACCCCCTTGAAGAACTGGAAAGAAATGGCCAACACGGTGTTCATTCTCTGAGGATCAATGGCTGCCCTGCAGGCTCTTTCTGGTGGGTGGGAGGAGATATGAGAGAGGCGTGGTTTCCGGGGAGCTGAGGCGAGGGGGGACGGGGACAGGCTGTGCTCCGCCACGCCCCACGAGGAAGGTCAGGAGGCTGCCTCAAGCCCTGCTGTCCTCTGGGAGGTGAAGAGGCCTTCACCTGGCACAACAGGGTCTGCTTTAGCCTTCAAAGCTCAATGTCACCAAATGTCCTTCGCTTAGCCTGAAAATCATGGGGTGGGGACAGTAAAAGCACAGCACAGTGCTGAGGGGGACAAGCAGGACGGTCGGGACACTGGCACAAGTGCCAGCCCCGCCGCTCCGTACAGGAGACCCGAAAGAGCTCTCCTACCACCTTGAAGTACCTCACAAAGTCGTTCAAAGAAGTCAGGGAAGGAACCTACGTAAAGCTTTGACGAAACGATAGCTGCTTATTAATGTCATCATGACACATAGCTATGGAAATCGAAGAAGTCCACCTCAGAAACCACAGCTCCTATCAGGCATCTCCTCCTCAGCCCTGTTAGGAAAGGCTGAGGAGTGGCGTTCGGACTCCCAGCCGCGCGCTCCAGAGGCCACCCTCCCCTGTCGCGCCACCTCCGAGGCGTCCTCTGTTCCCAACTCTTGGTTACACTCCCCAACTCTTGGTTACGCAGAAACAGACATCACAGCAAACACCACGATCCTAATGCAACAAGACTCCGCACCTGGCTGGGAGCAGTGCTCAGCCCCAGGCGGGGGGAGCCATCGCGCCCTGTCCTCCGCGTTGACTGGCCTAATTATCCCGCAACAGCTCAAGCACGACGTGGCCCACTGGATGCGCCGGGTGTCAGACTCTCTAAGAAGAGACATATGGTAAAGCCATGACTCACCTCCCGTGTAGCCCCCTTTTTCTGCCCAAGAACAGTTCCAGCTAAACCTCAAAGCAGCTGCACTGAGGAACTCCCGGCAGCCACAAGATCTGTTGACTCTGGAGCCGCAGGGCCACGTCCAAGCCCAAAGCCTGTTCGGTGTTGGCGGGCACAGCCCTGGGTGTCAGGAGCACAGGAACCGGGGGGAGGGGTGGGGTCAGAGTGGTGACCTTGAGACGCAAGTCAGCACCTAGAGGCCAGGCGTGCTTTATAGCAGGTCTCCTGGGAAACCCCAGAGAGGGACGCGCTGGGCTTCCGAGCTGCCCGGCTACAGGTGGGCCAGGCAGGTGTGGGGAGGGTACAAGTGAGACAGGTAGAAGAAGGTGGGCGGGCCAAGATTTAACACCACAAAGGCAGGCTCTCCTACCCCAACTCTGGCTCTAAAGAACAGATGGACGGATGCCATAAAATGCCACTTCTAAAAACCTCGGGGTGCATGTTGCTCTGGGTGCTTTTGGAGAACCTGGAGGCTGGCTCCTCGGTCTCAGCAGCCAACTCCCTGGTCTCCATGAACCTGCGCCCCTGCTCCCTCCCTAGGCCTCCCAGGCCTGAAACCACACCCTCTGCTCAGAGCCCCTGATGGTCGCCTCACATACGGGGACCTGTCCCCTGTGGATAGGACCGGGACAGATGCTTCTTCAGTCAAGTCCTCAAAGACTAGACCTCACTCAAGCCGTCTGGGGTCCTGGAGCAGAAGGGTCTGCGATGGCAGAGCCAGAGCCATGGGGCTGATGTTACCTGGCAAAGGCCACAGAATGGGATTTATTGCTTCGTAGAAAAGCCAGGCTCCAGAGGAGAGAGAAACAGCGGGGAGAGGGTGTGGGTGGGAAGGAGGGGGAGGAGGGGCAGGCTGCCCGAAGACTGGCTGCCTGGGCACCCCCGCAGCCAGCAGGGGCCCCAGGAGATCCCTGGGGCCCGACACGCCCCTTCCTCCTGAGCCGTGGGGAGGCGAGTCTGCTCCCTGCCACCAAAGGTCCCAGGTGAATCAGTTGGCCAGCCCAGCGGGCCGAATATCCGGCCTGTGGTCTCTCTCCTCTTTTCTCCTCCCACAAGATAGCGTCCTATTCCAGCCCACACCTACACTTAGAGGGTTCCTCCTCCTTCAGGACTTAAATACTGGGCCCACTCAGATGGCCCCCGTCCTCTCCAAGGGCCTCCGCCTCCCACCCAGCACCTCTCTGCTCTAAACTCACACCACCCACGGTCTGGCCCACATTGTAGCTAAAGAGGTTGTGTACTGTATGCATCGGCCATGATGTGCAAGTGGGTAACTGATTTCTTAAAGCTCCGTTTGGGACTTTTCTTTCTTACGATCACATGGTGAGGCATCAGCCCTGTGCAGGAATTTCCTATAGAACGCAGCTCACGACCGTCTTTTCCTATACGACAAGAAAGAGCTGTTTTGAATGAGGTCGGGTTTAAATTACACATTTTCATCAATCACAGATAATTTTGTTCTAGTCAGCATGGCCAGAGAACTGTTTTCATTACTAAGAATTACACCAGTTGGGACAACTGGGTGGGTGAGGGTGGACAAGGATGGACACCGAGCTCAAGATGGGACTCTAAAAGCCAAGACCTCGGGCTAAGACTGCCAGAATGACAGCCGAGCACTGGAGGGGTAGCGGCACATGTTGCGGTGCCCTAAGCAAGCGACACAGTTAGAGCAGTAACGGGCAGCCATCCCCTCCCACAGACAGCCACGTCCTCTGCATGGGCCCTGGGAGGCACGGAGACAACACGCAGGGCAGGGCCACGTCAGGGAGGACCGCCGCGGGAGAGGGCCCGGAGGGACACAGGCCCCGCTCCCGTGGACACGTCCTGGGAGGGACGCAAGGGCTCTGGCTGAAGTTCTGAGCTCTGGACGCCATGGGGCCGCTGCAGCCAGCACTGCGTCCAGCCGAGGTAGGTGACACTCTGACACTCCAACTTCTTCCAGTCCCCACCTACCCACTGAGGACTCTGGAGCAGCTGCGTCGTGGGCCAGAACAAACCCACGACACCATATCTGCCATCAGCCACACCCCCTCTGGGAAGGAGGACGCTTGAACTGGGAGGAGAAGCGCCTGCCTGGGGCAGAGAGCAAGAGAGGGGGCCCGGGGCAGGCAGGAGCCGCTTCCTCCTTTATTAGTCAATAAGCAGAATGAATTTCCTTTAGACTGACGTTGAGCACTTAATTGAATCACTACACACAGGTTAGAAGAGATCAACCATCAACAGAGTGTTCAATCCTTCTGCCCGTTCAGATTCCGCTCAGTGGCAGCTGACTGCTCCATCCGCCTCCCAATCCACTACCCCACGCCGCGCCCCACTGGTCCTGAGGCCCCCAGAATGGAACCATAAGTCCTATTTCTCTTCAACCACTTGGCCCTAGCACAGGGCCAAGCAGGGGGCTGGGGGCTCAATGGATGGGCGCCTGGCGATGACCGAGGTGTAAGACCACCACCCAGCCCTGTAGTCCCAGACAGCCCAGGGCCCGGACGCCCCCGCTACTGCAGGCTGCCATGATAAATGGGCACCCACGTTTTCGGCCCAAACTTTCAGGGAAAAAAAATCTTTCGTTTTAATTTTTTAATTCAACTTTTTATTTATTTGTAAGTTCAACAAAACTGATTATCATATTCCCGGGTATTATTTTGCATACGGATATTGTCACTGCTTTCTAGAGTTATACTTTTAACATATAAGCATAAATAAAAGAATTAAAAACATTTATATAGATACAGAATTGGCACTGCCCATGTATAGTGCGCAATTTTATTTTTCCTTCAAAAGTTTGGACCAAAAAGCACGCACAATACACAGCCAAAGACAGCAGGTAAGTAGAGAGCGTCCTGAGAAGGGCGACACTTTGGACACCAGGACACACTGCCAGGGGATGAGCACCCAAGTACGAGGCAGAAAGTCCTGTTCTTCACAGCCAAATGCCAAAGTGAACACCACAGCACGTGCGCCAACCAATCAGAGGAGGGCGGAGGAGGAAGAGGCGGGACAGCGGGGCTTTTTCCAGAAGCACTCCAATTAAAGCCTCCGCCCGGCAGGCCTCTCCCGTTTGACGTTTCCCGGTGCGCCCACAGGAAGGTCTGTTTCCCTGGATGGACGCACAAAACGTGGCATCTGCAGGGCCACAGAATCCTAAAGTTTGTTTTAAAAGCAAGGCTAGAAAGGGAAATAAATAGGAAGGGTTCTGTTTTCTTTATCTTGAGAGCAAGCCTTAAATGACAGAACAGCTTAAACAAGCTTTTCTCGTGCTAAGATGAGTGTCAAGAAAAGCCACCAGAAGTCCTACACCTACTTAAAGACATCTCCAAAGAGAACTTCTGTTCCCACGGCCCTCGCCTCCTCCCCCTGCAGGGACAGTTGGCGGCCGCCCTCCCCGGAGGGAGCCGTGGACTGTTTTTGCTGACTTGGAAAATCCTAAGCACAAACAGAACATCCTGCATTTGTTTGAGTTTGCGTTTCGCTCCCTGGGTTCCCTTTGTTGGCGAGGTTCAGGTTCCGTGTGGTGATGCAGGCCTCTTCGCAGAAGGGACAGCCAGGGCCACCAGGTCCCAAAGGCTACTTTAAAAAGGGGCAGTAACTGAGTCCAGGACTCTGCTCCCTCCCCCACACACAGCCCACAGGACTCTCTTACGCTTCATCTGACTCAGTAGGATGTTGGAAAGATTTGAAACTGTGACAGGATTCTACTGCAAATGGAAACCAAAGAGTCAGGTGACTCTCTCCTGGGGGTTCTTCTGTGAGGAGTCCCAGAAGCTCAAGTCACCTTGTCCAAATTCCTACCTGACACCAAAATAAACATTAAAAGACCGCTGACTCACTCACTCACATGACAGATATCTGAACACCTGACTCTGCACCAAGATCTCCTGGATGCCGGGCACCCAGGGGCCCAGACCTCGCGATACTTACCCTTCACCAGAAAGAGGACCCTCCCACCCCAAGGGCCACGCTGCTGAACTCAGAGTGACGAGTGCTACCACGGAGGCTGACACACCAGGCCGTGGGGAGGGAGGGGTGCGCAGTCTCCCTGTTGGGCACTCAGTGGGGCCCTGAGATGCCAGACCCCGGACCACAGCTCTGACGGCCACGTCTGAGCAGGCGCTTGGTGCCGGGTGGTACACGTGCCATCTCGGTCCTCATGACAACTGACATCGTCTGCGTGTTACTCGTTGCTAACCTGAAACCTGAAGGTCACAGGGATTCCCTCAGCGACACAGCTGGAGAGGAAGGAAGCAGTTTAGAGCCTCGGGGCCCCTGACACAAAGGCAGCACTGGAGGTCCCTTCCCACCAGTGCGGACAGGCAGCACGTCGCGTGGGTGACTCGGCCCCGCAGGAAAAACCAGCCGTGGGCTTTTCAGCAACGACAGGTATCCTGGAGGACAAAGAGGAAAGGTGGAACACACAGCGTTTGGCCAGGAGTGGGGGAGAGCAGCGGCCGTTTCCCCGCAGAGCCCCAAGCCGCCTGCACCGGCGCCCGCGCCTGCCAGGGCTGCCCACTGCCAGCTCAGCCGGGCGGGCAGAGGTGCGCGGTCGGAGAGCAGGCCACCCAGGCCCCCTGCTGGGCTGTGCCTGGGCTGTCATGTCGCTGTCTGTCACCTCGGCTGCTGGGCCAGGTTGCCAGTTCCCACCCCAAAGGCCAGGTGGCCGGGGAGGCACCCCTTCAGCGCACTCTGCCCTGTGAGAGGCTCGCTGGGGACCGGTGCGCTCTAGAAAGGACTTTTGTCAGAAATAGAGGGGTCACCTCCCTTCTCAACTCAGAAACGCACGTGCACGCACACGAGCGCGCGCGCACACACACACTCATATTTCTCTGTCAATCCAGACCCAGAAAACCTCAAACCCTCAAACTTTAAAGTATTTCAACAAAAGGCATAGTGGTAACTTACCCTTCTGGCTAAGACCTCCAGAAGGGCTTCGATTTGAACTCAAGGCCCTACTGGAACCCCGGGGTGGGCCGCATCCAGCAAGCACACAGGTGCCTTCTTAGAGCTTCCTCCAGACAGAGCAAAGCCAGAGGTCGCTCTGGAGGCCCCGTGGGCCAGCACCTGCCTGCCGTCAGCACCTGCCTCTCCACCCTCCCCTGGGCAGAGTCAGGCTGCGGCGGACCCTCTGGCTGAGGGAGACCCGAGCCTGCCGGCCACTCACCCTCCTTCCTTCACTCCAGCCGAGAGCAAACGTCCCCAGATTTCTAACTTCCCAGTGAAACAAGACAGCCTTCCACTTGGAGGAAGATCACCAACCAAGTCACCAACCGAAAAGAAGTGGTGTGTCCTTTTTCAGGACAGGAGCAAAGAGATGGCAAGACACTTTAAAAACCATGAGCAAAAAATCGTGCGCCCCACTTTCCCTTTAAAACCCAGCCACACCTGTCACTTGGACACAGACAAGCGCCTGAATGTGACAATGAAACCCTATCTGCAGGTTGACACCCCCGCCTACGTGGGGGGCACCTCCTCCCGGGCTGAGCAGCACCTGCTCTATCTTGGAGCTCATCTTTCCGGCCATGGAACTGGGGCAGGCTCCCCAGGGAGCAGCACTGGACCTAGTGTCTCAGTGTGGCGTGCACTCTAGCTCACCAGGGACTTCGAGGCCACACAACCGCTCGCTTCTATGAGCCTCATTTCCCACTGGTCCCTGATCAATGTTTCTCTGTGACCCACGCCTATGACCCCGCTGGTCCCCCGTCACGACACACCCCCGTGAGCAGTGCAGGACAGCCCACAGGACGGCCCCGCGGGATGGGCTGCTCTCTGTTCTGAAAGCGTGGCCTTGCGCTTCTTTTATAAATAGCAAGGAACACAGAAAGGTGTAAAAAAAGAAGTGAGAGTGACCCTAGTGGGCGGCTGAGTGTTGACTTTCACGAGTTTCCCTCTTTCTGCCCTGCGAAATCAAAAGGCCTGGGGACCACTTCTCTGGGCGCGGCTCCCAGCCCACAGCAAAGACTGAGACAGCGGAGAAGAGGATCCATTCCAGTGCCTTCCTGGCTCGCATGCCGAGGACGCCCTCCTCCCTCCCGGACGCTGGCAGGTCGCTGGGGTGTGCGGCATCATCACACATTGCTGTGGAGCCCTCTTTGAACCCAGGTCTGTGCCAAGGGACAGAGAGTCCTCAGGTCAAACAGGCCCCTATGGTTCCAGCACCAAGTTAAGTGATGGCGAGCTCCTCCACCACTGCCCCTCCCCAAGGAGAACGTGGGAAGAGATGAGACGAAGGTGGGCCAGGCCGTCAGACGGCGCCCCTGTTGTTCGGCCGCCCAGGAAAGAGGGAGGTGGGACTGCATCTGAATGACACGCGTGTGCTCTTCACACCTCCTGAAGGGGTCCCGTCAGCTGCGCCAGAATTTAGATGTGAAGACAACCTGGTGGGGGCGCACGGCGGCACCCTGATCACCCCTCGCTTCCTGCCGAGGGAACCAAGGTCCAGGGAAGAGAAGGGAGAGGCCCAGGTCCACAGAACTCATTTGTGCCAGGCCAGACCCAGGAGGCAGAGGGCAGGTGACCACCCTGTGGTCGTGTCCTCAAATGAGAAGGCTCTGGCAGCCTGCACGCAGAGTTAGAAGGTTCCTACGGTGCATAAAGGTCTCTGCTTGCTTTTCCCTCGCTGGGTCACCTTTCAAGTCTTGGGAGTGGAGACAAGGACCCACAGGCTTTACTCTGGACTGCAGGGGAGGACCAACTCCTAGAACACGGGGGTCAGTAGCGTCTGACACACGCCCCGCGTCACTCCCAGCTCCACTGCCGTCGCGGGGCATCTCTACTCACTGACCCGACAGTCACTCTTCAGAGCTCTCCCCGTCCAGCTTCTCAGCCCCACCCCTCAGCCCTCCATCTCTGTCTGACTGCACTACAACCCCGGGCCCCCTCGGGGACTCTCCTCCGGGGCGTGACTGCGTGGCACCATCCCTCGGAGAAGGGGAAGGAGCACCAGGGGGACCACCAGCCGCGCCTCCCCCAAGCCCGCCGGGATTCTGCGCCTCTTTCCACCTGGGGGCAACCCACTCGCGGCCGGATTCTGTGCCCTGCTCCCTACTCAGCCCAGAAGTACTGTCAGGAACACATTTCTAAATTAAACTGAAATGGGGTCTATTTTATTTTCTGACTTTCCCTACAGTCCTTGAATTATCTGAGCACAGCATGGGCTGGGAGCTGTGGGTCGCCAGGGTCCGTGGGTGGCCGCACCCCGATGAAGTGTTGAATGAGAACACTCAGGTTGTACTTTCCAAAAAAACCAGGACCCCACAAAGAAAGAGACTGGGTTTCTCTCGGTCCGTGCCTGCCTGATTCAAGGGAATGAATGCCTGAGGCCGGAGCACAAACGTGTGTGGTCACCAATCAAGAGAGAGGCCAGGCTGAAGGGACGGATGCTTCTCAGCCAGGACACACGTCCTCTGCCCGACAGCAGCATCCTCAGGGGGTGCCTGCTCAGCGTGCCCGCAGGGCCCACCTCAGGCCGGGCCCCGCGTCCCTGGAACCAGTGCCCTCCCCCTCCCAGGTGGTGGAGACACGACAAGGCCCAGGAGCCTCATAGCAGAAACCACAGGAGCGGAGGCAGAAGGACAGAGGACCCAGGCTGGCAGGACAGAAGAGCGGAGCCCACATGCATGAGAGCCGTTAGAGTCTGTCTGACACCAACATGGCGCTGACCTCTCTCTAAACGGGAAGTGAGAGAGAGAGCCCACAAGCCATAGAAAATAAATCAAGCAGATGATCGGGGCCTAGCAGGTCTGATGCTGCCAACTCCCCCAAAACGGAAAATCAGAGCCCCATTTACAACACGTGGCCTCATGTCCTGATTACAAGGGTGGACAGTTTCCTAAAGAAGCATAGATTATTTAGCAGCAGAGGCATAAATAAAATAGTTAGATGGGTAAATGCTAAATTAAGAGGAAAAAAAATAATGATTTTCTGTGAACTCATAAATATTCATTTTCCTGGGTCACAGAACTTCTCAGAGGCAATTAAAACTCTGTCAACTATAATCTCAAAGTACTAAAAGGGCAGTGCGCTGACTAATACGGAGCAAAAGGCTTGCTGGGAGAGGGGAGAGGAGACATCCGACACAAAGAACAAAGACAGGGACTTCATCTGTGCAAGGATGAAGAACAAGAGCCCTAAACAGAACACCAAGCGGGCAGCTGTGTCACCCCAAACAGCCTGGCTGGGCCCTGGGGACAGAGCCTGGGACAGGACACCAGGAGGAGTGGCAGGGGGTGGTGACGGATGTGGCTGACCCGCAGGATTCGAATCACCTCCAAACCAGGGAGGAAGGCTGGGCCAGAGATCGAAGCATCTCTCTCTACCTGCTGGCTTGAAAATAGGTGGAAACGACTCCAGCCTGCCCTTCTTCTCGCCTGCCGGCCTCTGCCCCAGAAGCCAGCCTCGCGTCACGTTATTTCCAGGCGTGACGGCAGCCTACGCATTGCTCTCCTCTTCCTGACGGCAGTCGGCATCATCGTGTTGACAAGAGCTAAGAAAGGCCAGGGTTAATCACCCACTGGATCCTCCTCCTTGGGAGCTTGTGAGAAATGTAGAATGTCAGGACCGCCCCAGACCTACTGCGTTGGCACCTGCACTTTAACGGCACCTTCCGCCCCCACCGGCTGTTCATGAGCTCACTGAGGCTCCAGGGGCACTGGCCCACCAGGGCACGGCCCACGCTGGCTCGAGCGGGGACCAGCTCATCCAACACCCTCGCCTTGAAAATGATGGATCTGCCAACACATCCACAGATGGGAGGCTGTACTCTCCCAATGTCATGTGAAAAACTAAAACCCACATCCTCTGACACGGCAGAGAGCCTCGGTGAGTGCTCACAGCCCCGAGAAGGGCGGCCCCCACCCTCCGCTGCAGTAGAAGCCAGGGTCCTCATAAGAGGGGCGCAGGCAGCAATCCCAGAGCTCCACACCGGGAAAGGACCACTGGGTGCCTCCTGCTGAGACACATGGCCCCGAGTCTCGCCTCCTGTAACAGCCAGTCCAGTGCCGGAGCTGGCAGCAGCGAGTGCCTGGGAAGGGTGATACCGTGGACACCCGGGAGGGGTGTGCACAGGCTGGCACTGCACGTGAGGCTTAGGAAACGCCCAGCGACTGCTCTGGACTTCTCTGTCCACAGGGAGGAGGGGGCTGGTTTTCCCCAAGCGCGCGGAGTGTGGGGCGAGAGTGAGCAGAGGTACCAACGGTAGACCTTAAAGCCCGCAGAAGATCAGCTACTCTTCCCCGCAGTCAAGCAAAAAGAGGGGGCAGGAGTGGAGGAGGGGAGGGAATATGACTGGGAAGGGTCAGGAGCATTGCCTTAAATTCAATCCTGTGTGTAAGAATGACACACATTAAGGAAAAATGTGTTTTCTTAAAAGGAAGGCCCAGTCTTCCTGGCCCAAGTCCTCCGGAACGCCCAACTGATGCCGAAAGAAGCCAGGGAACTAAAGGTCTCTGCAAAGAAGAAGCCGCCCCCGCCGCCCCCGCTGTCTCCCCACCACTTCCACCGCCCCGGGACAGGAGTGCCCGTGAGCACAGTGCTGCAGGCAGAGGAAAGGACCGGACAGCCGGGGCAGGAAGGGGCTCTCTCAGGCCGACCCCCGGGGTTAAGGAGCAGGGGAGCCATCCTTCTTACGGACACCACCCGACATATTTTCTCCTCCAAGACTCTCCCATGAGAACTTGCACATACCCAAAACATAGAGTCGGACCGCAAAGCACGTCTCTGGTCTGTAAGCACTGAGGCACACAAAGCTGACCATTTTTCAAGGCTCCAATACTCCTGTTTCCAGTTACTGAGCCCATGCCTAGAAACTATGAGGAAGGGCAATTTTGGAAAAGTTCACTGCGACGCGGGAAGGGTGCATAAGGCTGTGTGAGGGTCAGCATCCAATCCCAGAGCCCAGTGAGTGGCAGGAACACAGCTCCCAGGGCCCAAAGCGGGGAGTCCTCCTTCAAATGCCTGCCCCGCAAGGGGGGCCGGGCCCCTGGCGCTGCCCCCGCAGCACGTCTCACTTTCCTGGTCGCCCCCACCCATAAAATTCTACCAATATTGATCGTGCTGCTCTATCTACATTAGCCAGAGCATAGGAGAAATGGGAAAATAGAGCCATTTCAGAATTTCAATAAGCCGCATCTCTCCGAACGGTTCCTTCTGAATTCAGAATCGCGTTAGCATTCCGGGCCGCGCGCTGCCACTCAGCGCTCGCTGAGGAGCGCCCCACCCCGCTACGTTCCTTTTTATCTGTTTGTAAAATGGCAAACGCCTGGAAGCTATTTCAACTGCAGTCTTTGTTCTTAAAACAATAATTTAACAAAATTCACATTTGCTATAATTGCTTTAAAAATGTACCGATGCGCACGCATTGGCCATTTAATCCTTATTTACCCTTGGGTCACTTGGGTAATTGGTGTAATAACTTTAAAGGCAAATCAAATCTTATTAATGCTCTCCGAGTACTTTAAAAATCTTATGTGAACGAATGTTTTGTAAAGGACTACTATCAGGAAGAAAACACATTTTACCATGTAGGGCCTGAAATGGTTTTTAGATTTAGTGAGTCTCAAGAAACTCTGTTGGTTTTGATTCTTCCAGAAAATAAAACTGTCTGAGGAAACTGCTAGAGGAGTTTCATATGGTTTCGGCAGTGAGTTATGGATGTATTAATAGCTACAATTCAAAGAAAAAATGAGCCAGAACCTACAACACTCAAGGACTTCCTTGGATGTGGATAAGATAAAAGTCTGGCTCGGCCGGCAAGCTGCTTACGGGTTTGCCGGGGAGACATCCGTGCCCCCACGGGAAGCGAGCCTGCTGGGCAGGGAGCTACGGCACACACTTACGTGCGCGGTGGTGTAGTTGGAATTTGGAAAGCACCCGTGACTTCACGACTGCTACCAAAATGTTGGGGGGAAAGTCAATTGGCTCAGAAACACACTAAGCTTCTATTTTGCCCTTAAAATTATTAGACGCTGTAGAGAAGAAAAAGATAAAGAAGATAGGCTTCGTCTATATGAAAAGTAAAAATGTCAGTAAGGAAAAAAGGTGGCAAAGGCTAGGAGTTCAGAGAAAGAGATCAAAGGTAACCAAGAGTGGTCAAAGAAGGTTCTGGACAGTGAGCGCCAGCGCTGAGCCTCGAGAAGCGGGTGGTCCAGCCATGCGGAAAGATGGGACAGCCTTGCAGACGAGAAGACCCTGGCGAGTGAGGGCGTGGAGGGGCTGTGCAGAAGGTGGGAGCAAGCCAACGAACTAATCAGCTATAAACGCTCCGCCTCCATCTAAACAGGCACGAGGCCGTCCTGTGTCCCGGGCCCTCCCACCTCCATCGTCTCATTTAACCACTGCTATACGTAGAGCTGTGAGCAGAAGTTACAACCCTCTGCAAAAGCTCAATCTTCAGCAAGGAGATGATGGCACCTCCTGGGCTCCAGCCTAATGGGGGTGGGAAGGAGAGCAAACCGCAGCCCCAGACAAAAAAGCCTCACTTCCTCAGAATGAGCCCCATTGGCTTTCTTGTTGGTACACAAAGTATTAGGGTGTTGCCAGCTACGATAAAGAGACCCGAGGTCCATATTCACTTACCTTCAATTGACCTCCAGCTAAATCCCACCGTAACTGGCTGGACCATTTGAATTGAAAGGAGGGGTGTGAAACAGGGGGCCAATGATCCCCAAAAGGAAGAAGCCTAAGTAAGCACACCTGTGTGTTTGCCTGCTGGCCTTGTCTTTAGATACTTCACAGTGTATTTGTAGGATTTGGGTCATCGTTTTCTCTCTATATGGGTGAGAGAACAATGATTAAGCCGTTCCCATATGGGAGATGCTGAGCTCGCCAGCAAGGCAGCCTCCAGGTGCTCTTAAAAGAGCATTAAGTTGCGCCCTTCCTGGATTTAGATGGGAGAGGGACTGTTTCTATTTAATCATCTGCTCACCGCAAAAGGAAGCCTACAAACTACCAACCAGGAACTGCAGCAGGAAAAGTGTGTGGTAAATTACTGCTGAAGCTCCCTGAAGATTAAGGCTGGTAAGTTTGAGACTGCATTGCAATTAAGTAATAATGAAAGAGAAATTGTATCTCTTGATCAAATAATGCATTAATCCAACCCTACACTGTGTACTGTTATTCGCTCTGGTAATGTTAAACTTTTTGAGGTGCTGTTTCTCTCATTCCACAGGACAGGAAACACGCATAGAGAACCAAGGGGGTGGAGGGTAGGCCTCGAGGAAGACAACGGACGTTCAGACGCTCCGAGAAGCCCTTAGATAAGACTCGGCATCCACCACATCGTAAAGAACATCCCAGGTGGTTTTGGTGAAAGGGTACAGCCATTTCGTAAAGTTCAACACATACGAAACCTTTTCTGCAGAAAAACAGTGCCCCCTCATGAGCCCCAGATTCCCGAGGCCTACTACCTGAACGGGGTGAGGTGTAGTCTATGAATCCCCTTCAGTACTTAGGCCTAAGTTCACCAAACGATGAGCAGGATATGGAGGCTCTCCGGGGAGATATCTGAGAAGAAGTCCCCACGCACTCTGGAAGCATTTACATACGCGCCTAACGTGTGGCTCCTCACTCTGACCCGGTCATTACGGCGGCCTCCCGCAGGGCCTCGACTGGCCAGGGCTTTCTCAGCCTGCTTCTTTTTTCTATAGGCCCCAAAAGGAGTTCATTTCTCTTAAAACATATTTTATAATTAAAAGACTTCATTAACTCACAGGGGCGCGCTCCACCTATGAGTCTGCGTTTTCTGAGTTTTATTAACAATAGAGAGAGGCCGTCCTCTGGAGCGTCTTTGTGGCAGACAGACCGTGCCGATGCCGCTGGGCTGTGGCACGCATTTTCAGCATTGGAGAGATTTAAGCCATCACTTACAACATAATGTATTTACATTTCCTGTCCACGCCAACACATGTTGCCTCTTCCGTCGTCCCCTGCCAGCAAGGGGGAGCAATTTAAATGCACTCTGTCACCTAATCGATACAAACTAAAGGTGGAGGGCAAAGCAGACAGTGGAACCCTGGAAAGCAATCAGTTTGCAGTGTCAGGTCAGCTGTTATGTGACCGTACCTCTGCCTGCGGCTCCTCTGCACCCACGTTCAGGCCTCTGCTGGGTCCAGGGTCCGTCCATCCCAGCGCAGCCGGCAGGGAGGCCCCCAGCAGCGCGAGACGCAGCCAAGCGTGTCCTGGTTTCATTTTGCCGAGTCTGCTGAGAAAATGACAAGGGCTTAGAATTAAGCATTATAAATGTAAGCAAGTCACAGGGTAGTTCGTATTTGTACTCCAGAACCAGGTAAGCCTGGGGTAAACCCGGCCATAGCTTTTCCGTTCTGTGGAGAAGTTACATTACTTCAGAGCCGTCGTTCACTCATCTCTGGAATGGAGTCCATACTATGTACCTTGTACAGCGGCTGGGAGGACAGGAGTCGGTGTCAGGCTCATAGTAAGGGCTCTCTAAATGCTAGCTGCTCTGTAGAAACCCATCTGAAATGCCCCCTACTGCTACACCTATAGGAACCAACTAGGGCGACAAAGCTGGGTTCCCTTCTGTTAGGTCACCACACATCCATGCCTCAGGGTCCTCAGAAAGCCGCTGGCGCTCAATGAATGATGCCGAGGAATCGTGCTGAGCCTGTGGGAACCCATTTGTAGCTAATGTCTCAGTTTACAGGACAGTGAGCTTCAAAATGGCATAACGAGGCCCAATATTTCCGCTTCCAGACCAATGACATTAGCAGCAGAACCCAAACATCCCATGGATAATGGGATTTCGATAACTTCTAAGGTGTTTCCTGAGGCTCACATGATAAATTGTCACAAGTCCCAGAAGACAAGACACAGGCAATTCAAAGCAATGATAAAATTACCTGGCTGAAAAAAGACTGAAGATCTGCTACAATAAATATTCCACTCCCTATCATGTGCCAGGCACTTGCTAAAGGGGACAAGGACACAGACTAGTCCACTTGCCCAAGCAGCTGTACTTTCCCTTTTTAAGGTTTCTGCTACGAACATATTCAAACCTTAATTTCAGTATCTCTAAGAAACAGCCAGATAGACCTCATGGTGCAGTATTTACAACTCTTACTCAAGGAAGCTGTAGGGGTTATTGATTTCTGTGAGCACCACACAGTTTAGTGCTTAATTGCATGTGGTCCGCACTGCATTCTGATCGTGGCTGGGAGGTGAAAAGACACAGAGCTTCTTGGAGGCCGGCAGCCCTAGATTGGGGCTGGTCCGGTGCAGGTGCCTGTGTCAAAAAGGATGAGCTGCATGAGGGACATTATAGCCTGTTTAAGGAGCCCACCCCGGCCCACCCCTAAAGCCAACAGCTTTGGAGGATTCGGACCCTAAACGAGTGGGGTCATAGGTGCCACATGATCACTGGTGCTGACGCCAAACACACACATTCCTGCCACATCCCAAACAGAGCTGTCTCTCCAGGTTCGCTTTATTTTCCCCAGCTGGAGACAGAAATGCCCCAGGAAGGAGAATTCGTACTAAAAATTGTGGGTAGGCAACACTGCTCTGTGAAATGGGAAGGTTATACGCTATGACTATCTTGTAAGAGAAGGTGTCTTGTTGTATTAAGAAGAGTCCATAGACTCTCAACTCTTGCATCTCTTTCTTCAGCTGTTCATTTTTGACATCTGGTGGCAAAGCTGGAGCTACTGGGGCAATAGTCTGGGTGGCCAGTGAATACAATGTGAAGGTCACATTCACGCCCCCAGCCGCACCGGCTCCACACGCTGCAGAAGGCCGACTGAGCGGGGTGCTGCGGCTTGGGCTGCCGCTCAGAGGTGACCGGCGGGTTCTCAGCAGCCACCCACTCGGCACTCCCCTCCCAGGACTCTAGGGCAGGTGCGTTCCCCCAGGGCTGGGCGGGAGGAAGACGTCACATTCAGGACTGAAAGGGAATCAAAACGTCTTTCCCTGACTGCAACCAGTTTTTCTAAAAATAAATAGGACAACTCCCTACTCTCCATAAATTATTCTCTTCTGAACGCAGAGCCATGTCCCAGAGACTGAAAGCAGTTGCTGGATTTTTGGAAATTTTCTTTAAAACCCGCAACAGTAACTCAAGCTGGAAGTCGAAACACAGTGCTCCCCACTCTGCTTGACCAGTTCTTCCCTACTCGCCCCTCCCCCTGTGCTCCTGAGCTGCGCACACACAGGGACGGCCTTCCTTTCCCCCTGCTCGGGCCTTCCAGCCTGAATGAACTAATACCAGCAAGATAATCAGAACTTCCTCTAGTAAACGTCCAGATGTCAATTCCTGGAGTTATGAAATATTCAAGCCACAAAATTTGGTTTTGAATTTACCTAGTAATCCAAGGCCAATTATGTTTGATGTTTTAGTATTAATGGATGGCATCAAAATAAAACCCTTTCGCTTCAGTTGTTGCTTGGCGAGCTGCGAGTCTCTTCATTTAGGAGGGCGCGGCCTGACCTCTGGCTCTACACCCCCTTTTCGGGTTTCAGGAAGCCCAGGCTCAGCCCCACGGCAGCTGCCGTCGGCTGGTTTCACCTGGGCTGTGCTGAGGTCCTAGGAGATTTTATTTGAACCCAGGGGGATACAGGACAGGCCAGCTATTAAAATATTGCCAGGCAGCTTCTTTGTCAAGTTTAGCTCAGTTCGGCCACCGCTAGATCGAACTTCATTTACACGGCAGATACGTCTCAGATGTCATTTTATACTCTCGGTGAGTGACAATTCATTATCTCTACCACAGCAACAGCCTAAAAATGCACAGCTCCAGTTTTATGACAGTTCAGTTCATAAAAAAAAATTTAATATTGGGTCTAAATCAATTTTGATGACCTAATAACCAAATAATGGAGACTGTCTATTCAGTTAACACTTAACATTGCAATCACTACATGTCGGGCACCGTCCTAAACGCTTTACAGATGTCAACTCATAGCCTTCATTTCTACCCCATGAGGAGGGCGATGATTATCCCCTAGTCGGATGACAGAGGACACAGACCACAGAGAGGTCCCTACCCTGCCATGGCCATGTGGCCAATAGGTGGTAGAGATGGGACTTCAAACCAGGCTGTTGGACTCGCTGTCTATGCTCCTAACCTCCATCCTCTGCTGCCACTCGACACTAGGCATGATGGGAAAATCCATGTAGGGCGAGAATGGAGACCCCGAGTGCCAAGTCTCCCTTTCCTCCGAAAGCTGCCGAGAGCTGCACTCCTCCAACTGCCACGGGTCCGACCACGACCAGAGAGGCCGAGCAAGGAAAGGCCGAGTGCTGCCCTCCTGCACCCACCCCTGGACGGGACCACTCGGCAGGCCCTCCGCAGCTCCCACTGTTGCTGTCTTTATTGGCCAAGAAGAAACATGGCTGAAGAAGAAACTCGCAGGAGATGCACAGGATGCCGGCAAGGAGGCCCCTGAGTTCACAGGACGGCCCTGCGCAGCAAAGGCAGTCGCTGGGGGAAGAGGATCTGTGCACACTTAGCTCCTCCTCAAATGCAAATAGCCCTCCGGCCTTCGGACAGAAGGAAATGCAAGGCTCTCCGGTTATAGACATGGCTAGGTACCATCAATAAGGTCGCAAACCCTCTTTGTACTGAGTTCCTTCTGAGATCAATGTAAGCTCATAAACTTCATTCAGTCCATGCTAGAGTCCTAAGATTGGTTATAAATCTACCTGAGAGTGTTTTCATAAAAGAGCTGGGATACCTTTCCTTTCAAACAACTCATAAATCACAGTCCTTTGACATTTAAGACCTGCTTCCAGGAGAAGCAGTCCGCTGCCTCCTCCACGGTTTCCCACCTGTGCCTCGCGTCCCCCCCTCAGGGGAACCTGGCGCCAGCCTGTCAGATGCACGGACAGGACCCCAGAGCCCGGGGGGTTAAGGACTTTACCCACGGTGTGCCACCAAGTCAGAGGCCAGGCCTGGACGAAAGCCCAGGCACCCGGGCCTCTAGGCAACAGTCTCGTTTCTTACATCGTCACAAACCTGCGTGTGGAATGCGTCTGCAAGCTCTGCTTAGACAAACTAATTGTGCTTTTTCATGCTGGATGGGCCCCGCTAGGGCGTCCACCCGATCCCTGCAAAATCCACAGGATGTTCTGGTTTCACAACATAATCTTACACTGGCTCCGTTATCTGTTTGCATTTAAAATGACAGAGGCTGTCCTGGCTGGGCGGCTCTGGGAGCTGGAGGGCTGTCCAGTGACCGAAATGCTGCAGCTTCGATCCCCGGTCCGGGCCCATGTGGGAGGCAACCGATCAACGTTCCTCTCCCACACTGATGTTTCTCTCTCTCTTCGTTCCACGCTCTCTAAAAATCAGCACGCATATCCTCAGGTAAGAATTAAAAACAAAATTAAATTACAGAGGTACTACGAATTCGTATAATATAACCTTCTAAATTCTGACTTGCTGTTTGAAAAAAAGTGAAAAACACAACATATTGGGGAGAAATCAGTTTGAATTTGTAAATTCCCAATCTGCCCCACCAGAGAACACAGGCCAGTACATAAGCCTGTCTTTCCTGAGCAGGGTCAGAGGCCAGAGAGAAGCACCGACGTTACACTGGCTGTGGGTTTAATCCAAACTTCTGTTTTCTCCTGCGGGAACCGGCGCTGTCTGAGTAAAGTGGGCGCTCTGACCATCAGAGTGTCTGGGGAGACTGGTCGCCAGCTCTCGCTCTTGGGCTCCTTCCCAGAACGCGGTGATGTTACCAAAGCAGGCAGGGGCTAGCCACGTGGAAATGGCTTCTGTTTGTCACCGACAGGACCAAAAATTATGGCGGGGCTTTGGCAGAACCAAGCGACACCACCCAACCTTGAGGAGCCCAGGCGAGGTTTGTGACAACGGCACCTGCATTTCCAACCTTTCTAACTGAAAATGTGTGCACTCTAACTAATTACGCGAGGTGCGCTGCACTTTACACATGGGCGTTGGCAATCAACAGACAGAAACCAGCTGGGGACCACCAAAGTTCTGTAGCCCCTTCTGTGTGTCTGCCCAACGTAAGAAGAAAAAAGGCCACAGAAACCCCAACCTGAAACCAGGAAGCTACATTTTAATTTCTTCCGGAAGGTTTATGACCCTAGGTTTTATTTGTGCGTGTTTTAGAAAAAAAGGAAGGGATTCAAACTTCCTAGGATAGTCCCTAAAATACCAATTCAGGAAATTGGTATGGAAATGTAACAGAGTAACCCTGCAACAAAACATCATGAAATTATATTGCATTTCCTGTTAATTCCCACTCTATATCTTTGGTTGATATGTTCCAACAATTGATAAATTAGATCCTAAATTACTCTGTATGCAATGTATAAATCTATGGCATTCATACTTACTGTGAAGCTTCACACACACACACACACACACACACACACAAATTCCAGTAACCCTCACCCTTCCAGCATTAGATTATATCTCTTAAAATACCATCCTCTCTCAATTGCCAATCTGTTTTTTATTTGAAGTCTCATGCCTTGTGTTATGCATTGAGAGAGAAAATGTAAGGAAAGATGTGCTCTTGAAATAACTCCCTAATTTCATTACCTTGGTATGTACACAATTGACTACCCACAAGCAACACAAGAAGACTGAGTCTAAAAAGAGATACCCCAAAAAGCAAAATAAGAATTAAGGTAGATTTTTAGGAAATCTTGACTATTCAATTCCAGTTTCTGGAATATAGTGTTAAGTCAAACAAAAGAGTACAACGTGAAGATCACTTTAAAAACAAAAAATCCTGCAGCCTGTAGTAGAAGGAGAAGAATCCTGAGTGACCGACTGGTGAAGGTAGAAAAATCCGACCTACCCCTCCATTACCCGCTCCAGGACACAACCGAAGGGACAGTTCTCCCAATGCTCAGAAGAATGAGCAGGCCCCTCTCTCTAGAGCAAAAAGAGCCTTCCCAGAATTGACAAAATCTGGGGGTGCTCATACAATTCGAAGAGAGCAGAAGCCACTTGCACAACTTTAATGAGAAATTTAACAGATTGCATCAAAGACTATTTTCAGCCCGAAGTCTTCGCGGAGAGGGCTGCCGTTCCCCCTGGGATGCAAGGAGAGCGGACGCCCAGCTGAGTGTCTCAGGAAAAATGGTCTCGTGATGCTGCAGTGTCTGCGCACAAACTCTGATGGGAAGCAGACACCGCGGGCCCTGCGGGGCGTCAGCTCGAGTCGGCCGGGAGCTACCGCAGGAGGGTCGCTGCGGCTCCGGCGACACAGCAGCCCCCGCCCCCCATTCCCTGGACACCCATTCGCTTGACCCCGGGCCTCCCCGGTGAGCCCTGCGCGGGACCACAGCCCACCCCCGGAGCCTGTCCCAGGCCACTTCAGGACTAAGAGGACACTGGAAAAAGCCATCTCTGGCTTTCCCCGAAGCCCGATGGTAGAAAAATAACTTGGGACTTTTGAGAAAAGTCAGAATTTCTTCCCCATCCCCTTTCTCTCCTCATAGACTGTCATACTGACCCATTCCTGATGCATTTAACAGTAGTGGCTGTGCCACCTCCTCTTAAAATTATTTATCTTTACCCCAGAACATGGGGATGGGCGTTTGTATCTCAGGGGCCCATCTAGTTCAGCGCCTGGTGCATACACAGCATTGCAACAAATTTACGGAGAGGCAGACCGAAGCGGCCGGCGCTGTTTTTCCCTCGCCGGAAACCACGGCGGAAGCGACACCTAGAGGGGAGTGGAGGAGAGGCCGTGGAAGCGCTATTCATCAACGTCGGCGACAGTTATCAGGAGCGAGGTCGGCTGGACAGCTCCGCGGGGACCGACTCGGGGCGAGGATACAGCCCCGCCGGGCTCAGCTCCGCGGGCCGCGGGCTCTTCGGCAGGCCAGCGCGCTGCCCGGGTGCTCGCCACGGCCGGCGTGGAGAGGAGCCCACTGCTTCCAGCGGCTTCTGCCCCCGCGACAGCCGAGGGCGCCGAGTCCTCAGGTGGCAGGCCTCCAGCGAACGCGCTCCTCCGGGCGCTCCCGTGTCCGCTGACGGGAGCCCCGCTCGAGCCGCTCTCGCCCCAAACTCGAGGCGACACGCTCCCAAATCGGAGCGTTCTGCCTGCGCCGCCTAGCTCCCCCCGAAACTTGGAACAGGTTTCCTTCGCTAGCGCAAAGAGAGGCGAAGATACCCACAGCACAAGCTCGCTTAGGACCAAGCCCCCTGCCTGGACGTCCCCCAAACAAACTGCTCCCTAATGACTCCCCAGCAGGGAACACTGTCTGCCCAGTATAAAGGGGAGGGAACGGCAATAGAAATGCGGCTTCTGTCCCGGGTCCTTGCTCCCCAGTTTCCCCCGCCGAGCCCCACGCTAAGCCCCAGACGCGGGGAGCCCGGGGCAATGAGGGCCAGGCGAGCTCGGCGGACCCTTCAAGCTGCAGCGAGGAGACGCAAGTTTCCCCGCAAAGACGGAGGGAGGAGGAGTGAGCACGCCCCGCCGCCCCCCACCCCAGCCGGCCAAGGGCATGGGTCGGAGCGGAAGGGCCGCCGCTCGCCTGGCTCGCTCAGACCGCTAGGGGTCCGGAGCCCACGCGCGGCGCCTGCAGGGTCTCGGAGCCCGGCGCGGGCTGTGGGCTCGGCCCCAGCTGTTCTGCGCCGCGCTCCGCGCGCCATCCAGGTCACTCCGGTCCCTGCTGCAGACCCGGGCCGCAAGTCTCGGCGCCCCAGCCTTTACCTAAAGTCCTGGCCGGGGCAGGGGTAGCCCAGCCGAGCCCGGGTCCCGTGGTCCTGTTCCCGCCGCCAGGCGGGCAAACTTGGCTCTCCCAGCGCGGTCTGAGAGGCCAAGCGAGCGCCCGCTCCGGGCCCTGCGGGGAGACGCGGAGCCTTGGGCGCCGGGACCCCAGCGGGACGCAGCCCACCCGGTTGGTGGCGGCAGCTTGGCGCCCTCCCCGTGTCGGCGTACCTGAAGCGGCTGAGGTGGAAGGAGAGACCAGGTGGCCAGACTCCCGCGGGCGGGAGCGCCCCGTGGCGGCAGCGACGGCGGCGACCCGGCTCCGCGTCCTTCGGCCGCTCTCTCCGGCTGTCGGCGGGTCCCGGAGCGCTGGAGGTTGTCGCGGCTCCACCTCTCTGAGCCGCCGCTGCCCGCTGCTGTGCCACCGCCGCCGCAGCTGCCCTATTTCTGCCGCCCGGACCAGAGCCCGTGACGTCACCCTCCCGGCCCCGCCTGTCCAATCGTCGCCACCTGTGCGCGCCGCCCGCCCGCCCGCCCGCCGCTCGACCCGCGCGGGGCCCGCGGCAGGTGCGCGGAGCAGCGGGGCGCGCACCCGGGGCGCGAGGACTCCGGAGCTCTAGAGTGACCCCTCCACCCGCCGCGGGAGCGGGCAGCTCCACCCCCGGCTCGCAGGAAGCCTGGCAGGCGACAACTCCCGGTCACCCTCCAAAACACCCCTCCTCACCTCTCTCTCTTCCCGGGCTCCCTCCAGGATGGATTCTCCAAGGCCGTGCTCTCAACATGTACAGCTGGTCTTAATCACGCGCCCATACAGCTGGTTGAGCGAGGGTGGGCCACCGCACCGCACAGAGAGCTCTCCCTGGAGGCAAAGTCAAATGACACTCCCCCTCGCTGAGAGCCAAAAACCTGCGAAAAAGCAAAGTTTGTATTATTTCCCTCTTCTGAGTCTGCCCTCTCCCAGCTGCAGAATCTTACAAAATCTTGGGCAGCCCCAGGGGACATTTGCCTCGCCTGGCCAAGCTGTGACCAAAAAAGGTCCCTTCTTCTCCTTCAGAACCGGACATTTTTGCAGCCGGACCTCATCCTCAAGCCTGGGGCTCCCAAACCCTTCTGGATCCCTCTTCAAGGCCCACAACTTTCTGAGACTGCAACCAAGCAGTCACTTTGTTTTTATTAATTGGCCTACAGATCAGTCTTGAAACCAAAAAAAAAAAAAATTGGAAACATCTTTGTAACAACTAGGACCCCCCCTCAAGTGGTCATACTGTGGTCCCAATCCAGCCTCAGGCTTAGGAGGGGGACCCCAGGCAGGCCAGGCGGTGGTGTCCAATGGTCAGGCGCCTCTGGAGGGTAGGGGGGCGCTGCCCCCTGCTCTGGCTCTGTGGACACTGGGTGACTTTCCGGCCTAGGGGAGCAGTGTCTTATCCATGCCCCAGGGACAACTGCCGGCCTGGAGGAGGGGCAGAGGGGCCTTTCTGAGGAGAAAAGTCATCAAATCCCAGGAGAAGGGCAGGACTGCCGGGCTGACGTGAGGAAGAGGTGTTGATAGTGCATTTGCTCTTTCCTTCCACGCGCATTTGCGGCGCCTCCTGTGTACCAGGGGCTCAGCCCGATGCTGGGGGGTCCGCAGGAGATCGGCCCGTTTCAGTTTGGGATCCAGCGCTCCCTCTACCACTGGCTGGTCCACCAGCTGCCCCAGGCCGGTCATATCTCTGCCAGAGACATCCGTTTCCCCGCCTGTAAAATCAGGAGTGGGATGAGACCTGCCTCCCAGGTCTGCTGTGACTTCCCACGTGGCCGTCATGACTCGGGCACAGAAGGATAAAGCTCCTCCATCCTTAGTGCCCCCAGGGCCTTGAAAAGTACGGCGCTCTCTCAGACCTGATCACGCCGCTTTGTCACGGCCACCCACGACTGGCCTCCAAGGCCTGAGGCCAGGATCTCTCCACTGGATCAAGAAACGGGCGGCACTTTCCATTTGGGAAAAGGAGGAGAAAGGCTGGGCATAAGAAGAAGCAGGGGAGTTTGGAAACACGCCATACCTCCCTTTGAAATGTAATTCTAAGTCCTGGGCACGATGGCGCGCCACAGCGCGGAGGCTGCATTCGTCTCCCCTCCCACGCTGGGTGGGGTTTGGGAAACCAGATCTCTGTTCTCAGCTCCGAGCACGAAGTCCCTGATTCAGCCTCGTGGCCCTATTACATAACCCAGGCGGGCCTCGGGGTATATATTTTTAATAACTCAGGGTCACATGTACGTCAGGGTCTGCAGACTGACCAAGATCAGAAATAGCTCTGTTTACTGCAGGGAACAAGGACTGGGCTTCCACAAACTTCCTCTGCTTCCCAAAGAAGAGGGAGAGTGTAGCTGCTACAAACCAGATGTACAGGAAATCCCTAGAGATAAGCGAACATCTGAAGTGAGCTATTGTGACTACTGTGCATAAAATGAGAGGAATTAAAAGTCACCTTGGAATAAAAAAGGTGAAGTGTGAATGATGAAATCAAACAAGCCTTCAGGGAAGCGGCATCAGATGCCAGCAGACCTTGACACCTCTTTGAATTGCTCTAAATAGGCTGGATTTCACACAGGACATTTCAGAATTTGCTTGAAACCCTGCTTCCAAACAACTGGAAAGCACACGGAGGATTCTCCGTAGCCAGGTAGGATGCGACATCATAACAACAATAATAATAATGATAATAATAATAAAATGTTAAGTGTCCATGTCATACAGCTCGGTGAGCTCGGAATGGGAAAGCTGAAGGAACCCTGAGGCCAATGGCTGCCTCCAGCCCCCGCCCCCGGTCACCGGGGAGAGGCTCAGCCAGGCAGACTCAGCGTCACCCGGAATGAAGCTATCGGTGTCCATGAGATCAAATATTTAAAAATCCCCAATATACGTCTTTTACCTTACCACTTTCTAAACTGTTTTTATTTCTATTGTTACTAAAAACACAACCATATGATCAAAACGGCTGCCAAATAACATGTCTCCCACAGGCGATTTCAGGTTGAAGCAGAGGTGACATCGAGCCGCGCGATCGGGAGGAAGCAGAACGCCGCCTCCTGCCGCAGCTGAAAGTTTCCTGTCACTAGTGATGAGTCAGGTTCGCCCGGGCTGGTCAGACAGTGCCCAGAAACTACCTGACAGAAACCAGACCAGGAGGTCATGTGAGAAGATGAGAAAAGGCAGGAAACTGTCTTCCTTGTCTTACATAATTTAACATTCTGCTGCCTGCCCAAAAAATGTCTTGAAAATCTTTTGAAGCAGCGGTCCGAGCCTTAGGAGAGCCCCGGACAGAGAGGCGCGGGGGCTGGGTCCTTCTCCTGTCTCTGCCCCTCCCTGGCTCGCTCGGGGAGCCTGCAGGAGCCCCCCCCTCCCTCTCTGGACCCTGTTTTCTCATCTCTCACGTGGGAGTTGGGGGGGACAGAGTGGGAGACAGTCATACTAAAAGGAACTTCTGTCTACAGCCACACCACCCTGAACGCACCCAATCTCGTCTAAAATGAACCTCTACGGCCATTTTCAGCTCTGCAAGTCTATGCCTTTATTTTGCTGGTATCTATGGAAGTTAGGACTTCTCTGATCTAAAAGGAGCTACGAGGTTAAAGGTTTTCCCTAAGTCTAATATAAATGTCGATTTCGCAAAGGATGATTCACTCGGTCATCCAGACATTAAGCAAAGATAGGCAATAAACTCAAAATCCTCGACCTACAATTCACACTTGGAAATAATATTTTAATTTTGATTTGGGAGAAAAGTAGCCGGCATGAATTATGTAAGGTATTCATTTAAGAGGTAAGTGTGATTTGGGAAACTTTTTAAGGCAATGAAGAAGTGGTGGAGAGGAGAAATTCTAATTGAGAAGCTGGGATGAGACAATGCAGTGAAGGCAAGGGAACTGTGAAGGGTGAAGGTGGAGGGAGACGAGGATAAAACCGTCCCCTGGGGCATTGTTTCCAGAGACAAAAGGCCCATCGAACTCCCAGGGGCCAGACGGACAGTACCAGGGGCCTCAGACAGGCCCCGATAACAGGAGGAAGAGAAGCTCACCTGCTCTCGGAATTCCCTGTGCACAGAGAGAATTTGGGATGAGGAGGCCAGCCCTCCAAGCCACAGGGCACCGCGTCCTGCAGAGGGAGGGCCAGACAGACGCAGGAGGGAGCACAGCAGGAGGAGAGCAATGGCGCGCTGATCGCCTTTATTCAAAAGGGAAACCCAAACTCACAAATTTTTGTCACGACCTTGTTTTCCACCTCATCTGTGCAGAGTGATAGATAACATGACACTTAAAAAAAAAATCATTCAAAGATGAGCAGCGACTTTATGGAGGTTCCAGTCTTGTGATGATACGCCCCATTCCAGGGAATGGTCAACAGTGCGGCGGGGCATCTTCAGCAGGACGAGGAGAACTGCGCACGATGAGTATCTGCGTGACGGGACGGGACTCAGTTTGTACGCCTCCCAAATCTGGGCAGCCTCCCTGGCCTCTCAGCCTCCAGCCCAGCCCAGGGCGCAGCGACTCGCCTCGCTTCCGGGCCAGAGGGGCCCTGCCCACTGTTCCATGCTGTTCCCACAGTGTTGGAGCCAGTGCCCCTGCTGTGGCTGCCACGACCTTCGGATCAAGAATCCCTGCATACAGCACCAACTGACCCGGAGACCGTGGACTCCATGTCTAAGCACTGGCCAGACTGGGCGGGCGGCTCCAGAGGAGCCTCTCACCGCAGCACAGAGGTGTAGGGGCTCCTGCCGAAGGGGCGGAGCTGGCCTGTGGAAGATGAACCCCCTTCCTCCCCCAGGTGGTCTGTACTGACATGCAACGCTCTCTACGTCCTGCCTGAAGACATCCCTGGAGCCCGGGCCCTCAGCTACCGTAGTACAAAGCTGGGACCAGCTCACTATTTGCCCTTTCATCTTCCTTGTTCCCTTGTCCCTGGGACCGTCCTCCTCCGTGAAGCACCAGCATGTAGACTTCTGCCCCACCTTCTGTCTTCTGGAGAATCCAGACTAAGAGAAAGAGTAAGCGGAAGTAAGAGCAGTGACTCTCTGAGAGGGCAGGCGACGAAGTTCTCTCCGAGGAGGCGGCGAGGGCTGAGGCAGGAGTAAGGGAGGGGTCGGGTAAGACAAGGCCTGGTGGGGACAGCATCCAGCGAAGGCACAGCAGGCGTGAAGCAGGTGGGGCAAGACCTTAACACGCCCCAGGCCACAGTCGCTGAGCAGAGGGGTCCGGTGGAGTTGAAGCAGCAGGCAGGGACCCAGGCCAGATCCCAGAGGACCCTGCGAGCTGTGATGTGTAAGGACTGCAGACCCGTGCCTAGGTGTCATGGGAAACTCTGGGGAGTTCTGAGCAGGAAAATGATATGATCTACTGTATGTTTTTAACAGATCCCTCTGGCTGCGGTATGGAGATTAGGCTGAGTAGAGAGGAGATTGCAAAAAGCAAAAAGAGTAAAAGCAGGAAAAACAGCTGTTCAGATGCTGAGCGTTACAAAGGCATGTCTAGCTCACTGTTATCATCACAACCATCATACCAGCATTGAACGGTTATCGATTGCTAACTGTGCATTGGGCCCAAGGCCTAGCCTTTTATATGTAGTGTTTCACCGAATCCTCACAACTTGTAAGGTCCCCATTTTGTAAGTTACGCTCAGAGAAGTCACACAACTTACCTAAGGCAGTTTGGCAAATGGCAGAGCTAAAATGGCCTCTGAGCCTGCCCTCATCATCATCATCATGCGATTCTTTTTTTTTTAATCCTCACCCAAGGATATGTTTATTGATTTGAGAGAGAGAGGAAGGGGGAGAGAGAAAGATAAATATCAGTGTGAGAGAAACATTGATTGGTTGCCTCCTATATGTACACGGACTGGGAATCAAACCCGCAACTTAGGTATGTGCCCTGTCTGGAAGTTGACCCTGCAATCTTTTTGGTGCCTGGGATGACACTCTAACCAACTGACCCGCCCGCCCAGGGCATTGTGCAATTCTTCGTCTGCTCTACATAGTGTATACATATGTGGCAGCTAATACATATCTCAGAATTCATGTCCTACAAATAGGAGCCTGGAGAACCTTCTGTTCTGAACCTGTCAGTATATTCACATTATTGTCCTCATCACAAACTCTTGTCACATCAGAGCCCAGCACACAGTCACCCTCTCCTCTCTGCCTACGGAGCGTCAACTCTGTTCAGCACGGCCTCAGCACGGCCTAAACCAGTCGGGAAGCGGAAACTGGCTCAGGAGCAACCAGGGCGCTCAGCTCTGGCCTCGGAGTGGTGAGAGGAGGTCTGTTGGGGGGATAAAGAGATGCTCGGGAAGAGATGGCTTCTCTTTTCCCTCTTAATATCCTTATTAATTACAAGGGGCCCTGAGACTTACGGTCACCATCTTGTGACGCTGAGAGCAGCCGAGCTGATGCATGGAAGGGGACAGAGCCAGAGACGGGAAAGAACCTAGGCCCCGAAAGGCCTGCTGAAATGAGCTGCTGAGACAGCCACTCTGAAGCCGCCCTGCCTCGAGATTTCTATTTTCCTCATGACTTACATCAGTTGAGTTGGGGCTTTCTGTCACTTGAAGTAGAAAACAAACCAAATGAGAAAGCAGCTAAAATGTAAATTAAAACCTGATGTGTTATTTGACTGGCCTCAGACACACAGCATGGGAGACAGGTGCTACTACATTGTCACCATCCTGCTTGATCGGTCCATGAACCCTAGGCCTGACCAAAGGTCAAAGCCTCTTGACTCTAATCCAGTGCTCCGACAGCGACTTCCAGTTGTGGAGCACGTGGAATTAACCAGGCCCCTCCGCTTCCTAGCTGCCCTAGATAAAAGACGGACACATCGCTGCACAGGATGCGGTGAAGCTGATGAATGCACGCTCACCCATCAGCACTGCCTGGCCATCTGTGACTTGCAAATGCCTGTCACTACAATCCTCAAAAATTTTAAAAACTGGTTTTGCGATTTTTGTGTGACATGTGACAAATGAGTGATTTGAAAGGGGTTTTTTTTGTGTGTTTGTTTTTGTTTTTATCCGAGCACATTTTTCATTGCTTTTAGAGAGAGAGGAAAGGAGAGAGAGAAATGTTGATTCAAGAGAGAAGCATCGATCGGTTGCCTTCTGTATGTGCCTGGACCAGGGGTAGCACCTCCCAGACGGGGAGCTGAACCTGCAACCCAGGCAGGTGCCCTGACCGGGAACGCAACCTGCAACCTTTCAGTTCCTGGATGACACTCCAACCAGCTAAGCCACACTGGCCTGGGCTGATATGAAGTTTAGACAAATTATCTGAGAGTATCATATTTAAATATTTGTATTCTAAAGCTTGTTCTAATGCAATCAGTAATAATATTCACATAATACGGAATATAGTCATTGCAGACAAATGTCCACTTTCCATCATTTAACAACAAATGCACAATGTTTAACTTTTATTAAATTATATGAGAAAGCATAATTTTCTGATAAATATACTAAAAATGATATGTCATAGCCGGTTTGGGGACCAAATATACTAGTATACTTACAAGTACATTGGGATTTAACTCCATGACACAGCACCAAGTATAGGCAAAAAGTGTTTTCTAAAAGCCGATGTCTGAAATTATGGAATTTTATGCTTAAAAAGACTACAGTCTCATTTTTATAACTTTTATGTTTTGTTTATAAATGACTGGAGAGGAAAGATCCCTGGCCGCTATTTGCAAGCACTCCACAAATAGCACATTGTGAGAGTGGGTAGAGCCTTTATTCTCAATAAATGAAGAGCAAGCAAAATTGGATATAATTGTCACTCTATTTTCCCTTCTTAACACTGTTTTTGAAGTACCAAAGACATCTTGATGCTCTACATAAGGATTTTTTTTTAATCATACGAATGCAATTTACAGATTAGCGAAAGTAATTTTGAAGTAGGATCATATAGTCTTACCACTTTTTGTTCTTAATTATCTTGTATTTCATCACTGGGTTCCTTATGTTTCTAGTCTTTAAACACAATCTATTATGGGCACAAATCCAACAGATAGGACTAAGAATAAAAACAAGTTAGAATGTGCCAGCGTCAGCCCTCCCAGCAGCCAGGCTGCGCCCTGAGGGACAGGCGAGCGGCAGACCAGGGCCTGCTCGTCTGCGCCCATCCCGGCTCTGCACGTGCTCGCTTGTTACACCTGGCCGGCGCCCAGTCTCTTCTTATAAACGGAAAAAATAAATAATGTATCACATTGATACTTTAATATAAACCTTTCATTGAGAAATAATTGGAGATTCACGTACAGTTGTAAGAAGTGATACAGAGCGACCATGTGCAGCCTTTACCCTGTTCCCTCCAATGCTAACATCTTGCAAAACTATGCAGTATCTCAGCCAGAATATTGATATTGATACAATGAAGATACAGAACCTTTCCATCACCACAAAAATCCCATCTGTAGACCTTTTGTTATTTTTTTTTATCCTCACCCGAGGATATGTTGATTGATTTTAGAGAAAGAGGGAGGGAGAGAGAGAGAGAAGCATTGATCCGTTGCCTCCTGCACACACCCTGACGGCGGATCAAACCCACAACAGACATGTGCCTAGACCAGGGATCGAACCTGCAACATTTTGGTGTACGGGACAACACTCCAACCAGCTGACCCACCTTACAAGGGCCCACCTGTAGACCTTTTAAAGCCACACCTATCTCCCTTCCCTCTGTCCCTCCCTCCTCACCCCTAACCCCTGGCAACTACTCTCCTGTTCTCATTTCCATAATTCTGTCATCTTAAGAATGTTAAATTTAGATACAATATGTAATCTTTGGGATTGGCTTTTTTTTTCACTCAGCCTAATTACCTCGAGATTCATTCAAGTTGCTTCACATATCGGTAGTTGTTCCTTTGCATTACTATTCCATGGTACGGAAGTACTGCATTTGTTGAACCACCTGGGTTGTTTCCATTTTGGGCTATCACAAATAAAGTTGCTATAAACATTTGTATACACGTTTTTATATGCATGTACCTTTTCCTGTCTCTGGGACAAATGCCCATGAGTGCTATTGCTGGCTTATATGAGAGTGGCAGGTTTAGGATTTTAATAAATGGCCAAACTGTGTTCTAGAGTGGCTGTTGCATTTTACATTCCCACCAGCAATGCACGAGTGACTGCTTCTCTGCATCCTTGACTGCATTTGCTGGTGTCACTATTATTTTAGTCATTCTGGTAGGTGTGCCGTGAGATCTCACTGTGGCTTTATTTTGCTTTTCCCCAAAGGCTAGAGATGTTGAACATCTTTTCATGTGCTCATTTGTCACCTGTGTATCCTCCTTGGTCAAAAGTCTTTTCATGTCGTAGGTCATTTTCTAGTCAAACTGGTTAGTTTTTTAACTTTTAAGTTTTAAGAGTCCTTTCTATATTTTTGATATATAAAAAGATACGTGGTTTGCAAATTTTCTTCCAGTCTATAGCTTGTCCTTGCAGCCTCCTAATAGGGTCTTTGGCAAAGCAAATATTTTTAGTTTTTATGCAATCAGATTTAACAATTTTTCCCTTTTTATAGATCTTACATTTGATGTCAAGTCTAAATCTGAGGTCCCAAAGATTTCCTCCTGTTTTTAATAACAGTTCAATAGTTTTACATTTACAATTAAGTTTAACACATTTTGAATGAAGTTTTGTATGAGGTCGAAGACATTGCTTGAGATTCTTTATTTTTTTCCTCCAAGGATGTCCAACTGTTCCACATCATTTGTTGAAAAGGCTATTTTTCTTTCATTAAATTGCTTTGCACCTTTGTCAAAAATCAGTTGGGCAGGAATTGCGAAGGGCCGTAAAAAGCCAAACAATCTTGAGGAAGAAACAGATGGAAGGAAAAACAAAGTTGGAGGACTCACACTCCTGCTTTTAAAACTAACTACAAAGCTACAGTAAACAAAACAGTGTGTTACTAGCATAAGGATAGACATACAGACCAATGGAATAGAACTGAGAAGCCAGAAACATACATGTGTGGTCAACTGATTTTCTACAAGGGCCCCAAGACCATTCAATGGAGGAAAGAATAGTCTCTTCAACGAACGGCACGGGACAAACTGGATGTCCACATGTGAAAAAATTAATTTGGGCCCTTATCTTACACCACATTCCTGGTATCGGTACTTTGTATCATCTCCTTTTTTCCCTCATCAGCCTTGAAAAAGGCTGGTCAATTTTATCAATCTAGTCAAAGAATCGTCTCTTTGTTTCACTGATTCTCTCTATTGGTTTTCCCTTTTTAATGTCATTGATTTCCCTTATTCCCTCTATTATTTCCTTTCTGAGGATCAGGATTCTCCAAAGGGATGAATGAGCTAAAATGCAATGAACCCCACCCCCGCCGTAGTCCGAGGGGACAAGGGGCCCCCAGGCGGCACCGTGTTTACGCGCTTGGTAATGACGGTCCTGATGTGAGGAAGTAACTCAATGTTTCAACTACGAATCTGGAAAAAGATGAAAGATATGTCCCTGTTGTTCATAGATGGGAAGATGCGTGGGCATTAAACACCGCCGGCTCCTGAAAACCGCCCCGGCTCCTCCTGCCTGACCACACCTCGGAAACTTCTACTGCAAGATAGGCCACCCTCGGCCTCCGCACTGCCCCATCCAATGACAACTCTCAGTCCCCATCTCACTTGACTTGCTTGTGAATGTGCCACTTTTCTTGTGCTGAGCATCTGCTATGGGCCAGGTTACAGTTTGGGGGCTGGAGGTCAAGCATAGAACAAAATAAACAAGGTCCCTGTGCTCGGAGGATCTGCAGTCCAGGATCGGCAGAACTGCTCACAGCCGATCAGGGCCTTCCCTCAGCGACACTTGGTTTGATTTGTGGGAGGCCCCTTTCTCGGTTTCTTTCTCCCTCCCTGGCCAGTCCTGCTCAGTCTGCCACGTTGGTTCCTACTTTTGTCTCCAACCTCTAACCTGGGGTGCTCTGGGTCCTAGTCCCGGCACCCCTGTCTTCTCTGTCTTCAATCGCTGTTTTGGGGGGCCCTCCCACTTCATGCTTTTATCGCCCTGCGGCAGGTGACGATCTTGAAGCTGCGTCTCCAGCCTGGACCTCTCTCCTGAACTCCAGACCCCCCCAGTCAACTGCCCCAAGCACCCCCGTTGGACGGCTAACGGGCATCTCCGGCTTAAAGGGCTCACAGCTGAATTCCCGACATTTCTCGCTCCAAAGCCACCCCGCTCGGCCTTCCTCAGGTCAATAAGGCAGCTCCAGCCTTTCTGCTACTCAGCCTGGAACCTCAGAGTCATTCTTGGCTCTTCCCTCTCTCTCCGTCCCAATACGATCTGTCAACAAACCTTTCAACTCCGCTCCCCCAACAGATCCAAAATCGGGTGGCTGCTGCCGCCGCCTTCAGAGCCACCCCGCCCCGCCTGCAGGCTCCCATCCACTCTCCGAGGCGTCACTGAGCTCCTGCTGTCCCTGCCCCGCCCCCGGGGGTTATTCTCAAAATGGAAGTCAGCCCTGTCCTCTGAAGTACCAGCTGGATCATGTCACCCCTCTTCTTGACCTGATCCCCCAATGACCTCATTTCACTCCAAGGAAATCCTCCCAGTCCTCGTAAGGGCCCCTGAGACCCTACAATGCTCACCCACTGTCTCTCCGACTGTGCCCCCCACCCCTGCGCACTCCGCGCAGCCACACTGGCCTTGTTGCCATTGCTGGACACCCTGGCCGCCCCGCCTCGGGACTCCGCCCCCAACACCCCCGGGCGCGCTCACAAGGCTCTGCCCCCCCACGGGGCCTAACGCTCCATCTCCTCCCCAGCCTGGCACAAGCTGCCCCCTTCCCCAGCTTTAATTTTCCCCCATAGCATTTATTTTCTTCCAACATATTCTAGATTGTGCTTTTGTCACTCTCTACCCACTGGAACATAAGCTCCGTGAGGGCCAGACTTTTAGCTATTTGGCTCAAAATTCTGTCCTATTTTATCCCTAGACTAGTTTACATGTCTCCATCCCTAGATCTATACGAGTTGGTTGATTGGGGATTCAATGCAATTGGGTGATGGAGTGGGGACCCTGAGGTTCAGAGCGGGGAGGGTCTGTGGGCCCCCCGTCGGGTTTCCCCAGCCCCCGGTGAACACAGGCGACGCGTGAGGTCCGTAGGGTGGCGCTGGAGCAGGTGGGGTTTCCCAAGCAGATTCCCAAGCCTCCTCAGCCCCTGCCCTGGGAGAAGCCCCCGCCCTGTCCTGGGACCGTGCCCTGCTCCCAAAGCAAACCCAGGGCTCTCAGTTGTCAGGAGGCCCAGGCAGGGCAGAACCCCTGGGGGAGCCGGGGAGAGCCCCGGCTCCGGGCCGTCTGAGGAAGACCTGGTGTGGCCAGGGAGGGTCCTGCTGGGGGTGGAGCCTCCAGCCCGCAGGGCCTTCTCCCCGCTCATTCTCTCTGACCGCTGCGGCCTGGGGGGCCCGCAGCAAGGGGAACAAGCAAGCGCGCATCGACCATCTCACCTGCCAGCCCAGGGCTGAGCCTGGGTGGTGGACAAACGTCGTCACCCCACGTCCACACCACCCTTGGTGACCTTCCTTCCCCACAGACGCAAAAGGGTCAGCACCCAAGACCCCCGGCCCCATTCGCCTTGCCCAGACTCTCTGTGAGCTGAGAAAAAGAGTCAGAACTGACTTCTCAGAGCAAGAAGAAAGAATCTGCACTGTTTCTGATTAACATGAAAACACAAGCCCCCTCACATCCAGTGTGGGTGCATTGAGTAACCACAAAGCGACAGCAGGCACAGGGCAATGTCGGGGGCCCACAGTCATCAGAGGGACAAGGTGCGCCTTGCCCACGTGCCATTTGTTAAGGCTTTTCACTCTGATGATGCATGAAATTATCCACCTGACAAAGCTGCGCCTACGTTCGTGCCAACTTGGGCGACGTGGCCTCCTCTCATTATCCCCTTGGTCGCCGGTCCCCCTGGAGGGGTGTGATTAACGCGAATCTCATAGAACCTGGGGGAAGGCCGTCCCTGGTGCCCTGTAAGAGCAAAATTGCCATTCACAGCCACATAAATCACTGCGTGTCAATCTCCACTTCCTCGCTGTCACACCTTGGAGAGCCACCCCGTGGCCTCCAACGTGTGACACTGTTTCTAGGAGAGCAGAATTGGCGGCTGTCGGGGCCATTTTGTACCTGACTTGAAAGCAAGGTCAGAGTTCAGCTCTAATTACCGCAGCGCTCTCCGGGCTCCGAGGCCTCCTAACAGGGCGAAGAAAGGAGCGGGGTGTTCCCATCGGGGAAACACCAACTGGGGAGCGCTGGCCTGATTCATTTCCCAGCTGCAGTCCTTTTTGATTTGTTTGTAATTTTCTACACTGCTGCTTCCAATTTGATACTGTCTGGGCCTAGGATGACAAAAAGAATGGGATCACAGATGATGAGCTCAAAAAACTGAACACAATCAGAGTCACCCTGCATGTATGTACAATCAATATGTCACTTGGAAGAAGGGACGGCTGGCCGCTGGGCAAAGCTGGGAATGTAAAATGTCACGGAATTCGAGCTGTTTCTTAGGTACTTAGGAGCTGTCAGCGTAGCTGCCTCATTGCTCCGGAGGGGAAACGCGTTTAATGTTTCACAATCAGTTGCCTTAGACAAATGAATTAAAGGTCTGAAAGGAGTACTAGGAGGATTTCCAAACGGCCCTTCTTGCATGACTTGGCCGGGGCGCCACGTACTGCTGGGCAGGTTGCGCCCTCCACAGCTCCGGGCACGGCTTCCACAGGCTGCGCTGGGAAATAGCACCTCCCGGGGTTGTGAGGTCGTTTCCGTACAACCACAGCAGCAGCCCGGTGGCTGGATGGGCACCTCGGAGTTAATGTTGCTAAGGGCTCACGGAGTGTCCCAAAAATGGGTCCCAGAGACCCAACCACCCAATGCCCATGTGGATAAGTAGTCTGGAAAACCCAGGCACAGACCCACACGTGACTAGGACAGTTAACTTGCTGTTGTCAGGCGTGGTAGGGCAAGGACGATTCCCTCTGTTCTAGAGATTCTGGTTAATAAAGCTGGCATATAGAGACACACATGTGTTAGCCATTTTTGAAATCATCTGAATATTGTCCTGGCTGATGTGGCTCAGTGGACCGAGTGCCAGTCTGCGAACCAAAGGGTCGCTGGTTCGATTCCCCGTCAGGGCACATGACTGGGTTGTGGGCCAGGTCCCTAGTAGGAGGCACATGAGAGGCAACCACACATTGATGTTCCTCTCCCTCTATTTCTCCCTCTCTAAAAATAAATAAATAAAATCTTTAAAATAAAAGAAAAAACTGATTAAATTATTTGAATATTATTAAAACTCCCTAAACTTGACTTCTCTAATCATGATCTTTGTTTAGAGGCACTTCAGCAAGTTTTAGGAAGACAATGTTATAATATGCATCAAATAATAAGATTTTAAATTTCCTGTGGATAACGCTTCTACTACTAAGAATTAATCCTGTAAAAATAAGGTAAAGTATACAAATATATTTGCACATTTGTGTAAATATATAAACATATATATATTATATACACACAGATACATGAAATCATTGTAATATGATTTTAATAGCGAAAATAAAGGAAACTATTTGAATGTATGCTAATAAGGATTTGCTAAATGAAATGAATAAAATAAAATACTATGGAGCCTTTAAAATAATCCATTATAGCTATTTGTGCTTGTAGAAGACTTTCTTTTTCCTGCATTGTCAACAGATTTTGAGCATCCTTTTAATGTCTGAGGAATTAACTGCCTTATAATACCCTCTCCCCCAGGCAGAAGCCAGAACCCCCACTCACTTTCCAGCCTCCCTTGCAGCTAGGACACAGGTATGTAACCCGGTTCCACCGATAAGCCACAGCGCGCACAACTTCAACCAGGAAGTGAGGAAACCGGCTCGGAGAGGGGCGGTGTTTTGCTAGCGAGGAGAGTGGTCAAGACAGCCTCCTTGACAACTGGCAACGCTTTGTTTCTGACTCGGAAGTGGCGTTGGCACCAGGGGCAGGACTGGTTTCAGCCAAGACGCGACCCCAGCAGAGCCCGCTGCAGCACATACGGCTTCCTGGTGGCGTTTTCTCATCAGGACAGCTCTGCCCTGTAGGTTTGGCCATTGTTGCGGAGAGCAGAGCTCCAGACCAACTTCTCAGACCCCCGGTCCTTCTGTGAGCAGCCCCCTCCTTCAGAAAGCTTCCACTGCCTGGGAAGATATCCATGACACAGGTATCCCCGACTTGATAAGTTCCACTTTTTAATAACCCGCACTTCTGTATACCGCACACGGAGACCCTCCGAGCCCCAGTCTAGTAGTATCAGCTGCAGGCCATCAGCACTCAGCAGAGAACCGCATGTTGGAGTTGTGCAGGGTGACCTCGACCACGCCAGGTTCACGAGCACAGCCGAGCAGTTTGTAGAATTATCCCGGAGTCTTTTATTGCATCATGCCCCAGTTGCCTTATAAAAATGAATGATAAGAAGAGAAATTGAAATGTTGGTATTTACAGCACCAAGATAAGGTCTCAGATGCTTAATAAAATTGAACCAAAGAAATCGCTGGCGCACTACAAGGAGAAAGTGTTAAGCTCACGGACTTTATTTTCGACTGCAAAGTGAAAGAACAAATTGGAAGAATGTGAATGAGATGCCAGAATGATTCTAAGATCACTGAGTCTGTAATCCCCTTAGAAAATGTATGTTGATGATTCACTTCTGCATATTTAAATTTTGAACCTTTTTTTTTCAGAAGTGTATTATGTGTGAAAGCAGGAAAGTGTCCGTATGTTCTAAAGTAAAATACACATGACACAGGAACCCAGTTTTACAACGTTCACGAACATACGTATATGAAACAGACACTGAGAAATGTCAACGCGTACGCCGCCAGCTCCACAAAGTTAACTCTGTGGGTAGAGCTAGTAAACTAATTGCACAGAGCCGTGAATCGCTTCACATTTTGCAATGGGCAATTTTTACTTACTATTAAAATCATCACAAACCTTAAACATATGTCCATTGTGGGGAAAAAAGAAAATGAGGGCTCTTTAGAGTTTTCCAAGACCTGGGGCCACTGTGTAGACACAAGGCCCAGTTGGCCTCTGCCCCCTCCCTGACCCTCCTTCGGACCGGTGTGTGGCCTTGGGCCCTGCCATAGCTCCCCTCTGGGCCCCACGAGGCGATTCCTACCATCAGGGGTTGGCGCGCACTGCCGCGGCGCCCCCTGGAGTGCCTCGCAGCGAGCAGAGGGCTCAATGCACAATTCAGGGCACAGAAGGTCACCCGCTGGACAGGTGCCCTTCCCCGAGAGTGGCAAAAGCCACCGGAACTAAACCTTGTCTGAAGAGAAACTGCCTAACGATGCAGTGCAGCGTGAGCAAGACTAATTGATTGTCCTGTTTAATAAAGAGAAATCCTGCGCCAAAGGCAGCAGGGGCCACAGAGCCCACAGGGGTCAGAGAACGGAGTGAAGCCGGCACTACCCCGTGCACACGGCGGGGCGGGGGGACCTGGCAGCCTTCCCAAGGGACAGACCAGCAGGCAGAGGCACCCAAGGACAAAACGCAGCTATTCCTATTTCAGTGCTTTGCAGGGGGACAACTTATTCTCATTCACATTTCTAATACTCTATTCTTCTAGTAAATTGTTTAAAATATTTCCTAAATTCAAATGGATATCAAAATAAAATGATGACATCTCCGAGGATAAAGGTGCACTTTGTATGACGCGTCCTTCCAGGGCCGCAGGGATGTGCTTTGCCAGGAGGAAAGAGCGTCCACTCCGCTCAGATGCCTGGGTGTCCCGGGGACATGTGTCACCTGGGCTTACGGCTGGGGCAAGAGTTCAAATTTGCGGCTGTGCTGAAAAAGACAACTCCAGTCCTTACACTTTCCTTTGTTCCCACATGAAAGTAAAAACTAAAGTTTTCTTTCTTTTTAGCCCGGGGGGGCAGGGCAGAGACTGAGCGTGAAACCCACAGGGGAATTAAAGTTCTTGCTGACACCCTCTCCGGGCCCCTGGCCACGTCTCCAAGGGCTTCAGCCCTGCTTTGCACGAGTCTCGGGGACGAGTGTCCAGGCAGATGAGACAGCAAGCCAAAGGCCCCAAGGTGGCGAACATACTAGCATGTTCTAGAAACACAACAAAGTCCCGTGTGGTTGGAATGAGGTCAGAGGGGTGAGGAAGGCCAGGACAGACCGGGTTGGTGGGTCACGGTAAAGCCTTAGGATTTGTTCGGTAACGAGGAGAGGTCTGCTGGTTGAAGGCAGTGGGAAGCCGTGAGCCGACCGAAGGTTTCGTATGGACCCCTCTGTGGATTGGCAGGAAACAGCTTGGCAGGGGCCGGAGGGAGAGCAGAGAGGCCAGGGACGGGGCTGCTGCAGTCACCTTCCCCGTGGACGGCGGTGACCCCTTAGGGGTGGAGAGAAAGAGATAACTGAAGACGTATTTTGGGGCGAGGACTGTCAGGAATTGATGGACATGGGGTGGAAGAGAAAACAGGACATGAGTTAAGGAGGGCAGCCAGGTGTTAGGCTCGAGTACCTGGGTGACTGTGGTGCCACCCGCTGAGAGGACAAGGAGGGTGAGGAAGAGAAGGGGCCAGGGGTGAAACTGGGAAATGCCCTCCCGCTCCCTGCACCGTGTCAGGAAGGTCTTCTGAGACTCAGAACTGTGCCGGTTTCTGTTGTTTCAGGGACCCTAGGAAAAGCCTCTTGGTTCACACCAAGGGGGACAGCGACTGTTTGTTGGTCACCTAGATCTAATTCCCCTCTATCACACGCCACACAACGCAACAGTGCAGAGAGGGAGCGAGCAGGAGCGAGATCTTCCAAGGGAGGCGTTTGTTGTGTCTTCTACGCTGCACCCAGAGTCCACTGTGACCTGAGGATTCCACTGATTGGGGTCCAAGTCAATGACCTCTACACCCCACCCCGTTGGCTCCACCATCGACCCGTCATGGTCCTGGCTCTCGTGGAAGCACCAGGAGAAGCTACAGGAGAGGCAATGGGTAGAAGACGTATCCCGAACACCTGAATGACCCACTACTCACCAGACTCCCTGCTAAACTAGTCCATGGTGTCGGTCGGTGTCACCTCAGTCCAGAGAGTTCGGTAAGTGGACCATCCCTCTTGACTCCTCCCCCTGCCCCAGAAAGGACTGCCAGAAAGCGACCCTAGAAAAGGAGAGAATGGCCTGTCTCAACCTTCCTCAGGGACTCACCTGCTCCCAGGAAGCAGAGATAAGGACACCTGCCACGATGGAGTCGCTTGGGGCCTGTGGACAACTCTGAAGTCTTGTACTGAAATTGTAAGTGGCACTTTTCTGGGGACAGTATCTGAAGAATCACCTCCCTAATCCATAGGTCATTTTTTTCCTTCTTTTCTAGGACACAGCACACAGTGAAGAACCAAGAAGAAGGCAAAGATGCGTGCGTGGTCTCGTTCCCTAAGCCAAAGGTTTATGCATGTTTCTCATCAGAACTCCAGAAATCCATTCACTCTTCCCCCGCTAGGGTTTGTGGAATGTTGTATTTAAGGCCACGCCCAGTTCTAACATTCCTGAGGATCTGATTTCCCAACTCACAGACTTGAGCATCAGTGGCCATGAAAGCAAGAGAGGGAATTCTACAACCAGATACACGCCAAGGAACAGCCCCTAAGAGCATGAAAAAAAGGAGGTGATAAATAGAAATTTAAAAGCAGAATAAGCCCTGGCCAGTGTGGCTCAGTTGGCTGAAGTGTCATCCAGTAAACTGAAAGGTCACAGGCTCAATTCCGGGTCAGGGCTCCTGCCTAAGTCGCGGGTGTAGTCCCCAGCGGTGGTGCGTATGAGGGGCAACCCTTCGATGTTTCTGTTTCACATCAATGTTTCTTTCCCCTTTTCTTTTCCTCCCTTCCCCTCTCTCTAAAAAAATCAATAAGCATGTGCTCAGGTGAGGAATGAATGAATGAATGAATGAATCAATGAAAGTGAATAAAAGCAGACTAAGAATTGGAGAAAGTATGGGCTAAACGGTGCTAGGGCAAAAGCTTCCGCTCAGGTCCGTAGTCCCAGGGCAGCAGCGAAGCGCTGCGGGGGTGATAACCGGGGGTCCCGAGCACAGCTCCCAGGCAGGAGGGGCATCTCCTCACCAAAGCTGCCACGGTCCGCCTTTTCCCGGGCCAACTGTCTCTTCCTGGTCTGGCCCCCAGAAAGGGGTCGCATATCCGCTCAGTGAAGTGGGCATTTACCCACTGCCTGGTTGGACCCAGCTCAGTTCTAGGCCTGGAAGAAGCAGAGCACACCTGCCACCGAAGTCACCGTTGGCTCGCTAGCCTCAGCTCCGCCCGCCTTGGAGGGTCTGCTGGGCACCAACCCCACAGGCCAGAGAAAGGGCCCGACTCCGTGTCTGCTTTTTAAAATCAGAAACAAGGATTCACGCTTGTTCTGATTAACATCGATATCCAGACAGCCTTCCAACAGATGTATTAAATGAATGTAAATGTGACAAACACATGATCAATTAGAAGTGCCCACAGCCATCATGGCAATGGCAGGCAACTTGCCCACACCCCTTCTCCTAGGGGATTTATTCTGATTATAAAATTATCCAGTCTGAAGTCCCACATCCATACCAAGAATGGGTTCATACATCCAGAAATTGCCCTCTACAGAGGGGCTCACCCACTGTAAGTATCCGTTCATGCTGCCTTCAGGCCTTGGACAAAACAAGACACACACACACACACACACACACACACACACACACACACTCATGCTGCAGAGCGCACACAGTGAGTCAAGTTGCAGATTGTTAGCATAAGAAGGGTCCTTGGTCACGATGTAGCTCAGCCTCCCCTTCTGCAGGTGGGAACCCACAGGAGGTACAGGGAGGGAAGGAATTCTGAAATTCCCTCCAGTCTAGCATGTCACCGTCCTGACTCACGGACGCGTGTAGTTCACACAGTGTTTTCCCACTGAGGCCTCGTCTCCTCAGCCGACCAACTTCCTGAGGCGGAGCTCACGCCACTAGACACCCCCGCCAAGCCGGAGCCTCCGAGAACCCAAACGTCTTGGGTCCCAGGGAGACACCCCTGCAGGAACACTGGCCCTGGAAATCTCTTCCTCAGAAAGTGCCCCCTCTGCTCCAGCTCTGCCCCCGCCCCCCACAGCATCTTTTCTCTCCTGCTGAGGATTAACCATTCTGCATCTTGGGCAGGAAGTGAGTTCTTTGCTATTTATTGTGGTCAACTCCTGGAATGAAGTCGGTATGGCAGTAAAAGCTGGATAAGCTGGTGTCTTCTTATTAATTCATGAGGCACTTTGCAGCCCCCCACTGTCCACGCTGAGATTGACGCGAGCCGAAAAGGAAGTGCAAGGGAAATTCTATCTGATACCTTCTTAACCGGCTGTCAGGGACCAGGAAGATTACACACGTGCCATTTATTCCTGTGTTCACCTCCACTCCACACTGCATTTCGGACGCAGCGCCCCCAGTTTGCGATGTGATGGGCCCTTCAGAGAAAGCTCATTATTCCTGTGTTTATTCCTTCGTTCATTGGTTCACTCAGCCTTTCCTCCTCCGCTTCTGTATTTCTTCAAAACAGTCTTGTGTTGAGCGGGAAGGAGATTCCAGGGGGGCCCCATTTACCCATTTCCCGGCAAACAGCCTGGCAAGAATGTATCTGAATGTGTATTTGAAGCAACTTCTAACATTTCCAGCCCTGCTTCTCGCAGGCCACGTGGCCTCATGCTAACGGGTTCCCCTTCTCTCATCTCACCCTCCCCATGAACAGAAGGTGAAATCGGGGGGCTGAATAGTCCTAGCAGCCACACCGACAGGCATGTTGGGTACCAGGCCCTCGCACTGGTCCTTTATGTGAATTGTCTTATTTAATCCTCACCTAAGCCTCTGAAGTAGGAATGATCTGTTTACAGACCAGAGCTCTGAGGCTGAGAGAAGTTACAGGCCCTGCCCGAAGCCTCCAGGCTACGACTCGGAGAGGCCACGCCCACATGGTGGAACTTCAGAGCCGTGTTCTCAGCCACCCCCCACAGCTGGAGGACAGCCCTCACACCTGCGCACCTCTGGGCTGCCCTGGGTCACCATGATCCCTGCCTGTCCTCTCTGAGGTTGACAAGATCAGTCGATGGTTGCCTCCCGTGAAGTCTCCTTGTTGTCTTTTCTTCTGGACTTGGGCAGATGGTGCTGGTGTTCTGGAAGGGGCTTCTCCTAACCTTGATCTTCAGCCCCACCAGGACTAAGTGCAGGGCCATGGCGATGCAGGGGAGGGGCAGGAAACAGGAGAAAGACGGCAAACGTCCTGGTATGGGCCCAAAGGGATCTGCAGGGACGCAGGGGTCGGGCCCCTTCCGTGGGAACACGGGCATCAGGGCCGCCCTGGCCCCATCCAGATCTCCGGAGAGCCTCTGGTGTGGCTTGGATTCTCCTCAGACAGAAGCTGGGGGTCGCACTCCCTCCCACCGCTTCAGCCTTCTCCGGGTCTCCTGGCCTCACCCCGCTCTGAAGCGGCAGGTCAGGATATCTACCGGGGTACCAACATCCGTCCCACCAGGCGACCCACGGACTCTCAAACCCAGCAGAGTTCAGACTAGAGTCAGCATCTTTCCCTGTACCTGTTCCTTCCTGTATTTCTTTCAACTCTCTGTCTGGCCTGGGCCCAGGCTCCAGACCTTGGCATCTCCCACCTCCCTCGCCTGTCAGGCCCTCCTCTTCCTCCCCACAATTGCTGCCTGTGTTCAGGACCTCTGCCCTTCTTGTCTCCTCCCCTCTCACCTGCCTTGGGCTACGCCAGGGCCCCTGTGTCCAGCCTCTGGCTCCCCAAGCCCCTCTGCATGAACTGCCAGCGTGGGCTTCTGTAAGAACAGCGCGAATCCACCCCGCCCGGCTCCAGCCCCAGCAATGTCCCGCCCTGCCCCCCAGGCACACGACACAGTGGCAACTTTCCACCTGTGCCATCTTGTTGGCCAGTGAGGGGTGCATGGCGGGGGGGGCTCTTCAAGGGCCTTTACAGAAAAGTGTTGACTAAGAATCATTTACTGAACAAGTGTGCCTTGAGTACTGACGGCGAGCCAGGCGCTGTGCTAGGAGCTGGGTGTGCAGCCGTGAATTACACATTGAGTCCTTGCGCACATGGGCCGAGGGTGCTATTGAGGGAGACAGAAGGCAAAGAATGAACAATGGAATATAACATCAGATAGTGATATGCTGCCCTGGGATTAAATGCATTCATAAACGTGGTACACTTAGAACATAGTCTGGCATGCAGTAAGCACTCAATAAATGCTTCATTGTCAGCCCTGAAGATACCAACCAAAATAGATTTGGCCTTATTACTAGGATTACTTTTCATTTTGCAGACGAGAAAATGGGGCCCAAGAGCCCAAGTTCACAAAGCGAGTGAGCCATGGGGCCAGGCTTTACCCCGCCCCCTGCCCCCAGCAGCTTGACCCCCAGACTCCGCTCTCCTCACCACTGTGCAATGCGGCCTCCCCGGGAGGTCACGGTTAAGTGGAGACCTGTTGGAGTTGGCCGTGCCTTGGTTTGGGTTCTCATCAATTCTGCGGCCCTCTGTACCCACTCCCCATTCAACACAGGCGGAGAAGGCTCTTAGCAGAGAAAGCAGCTGGACAAGGAGATGCAGCTGCCGGCAGGCAGAAGCCAGGCTGTGTGCACCGAAGTGTGGAGGACCAAAGGGGTGTGATCAATGAACCCACAGCGGCCACAAGAGCTTTCCACACAGGCGGCCGCTGTGTGCATGGACGAGAGCAACCTTGGTGTGTTCTCGCGGCAAAGAGAAGGCTGTGCTAGTAGGACGACCGATGGAGACAGTGCGGTGGCATTTAAAGCCCGAGGGGGCGCTAAGGCTGGACCATGGAGGGACTCAGGAGTGAGGACAGGGAGCGGGCGCTCTCATCTAAGTGTGCTGGGGATGCCGTGGGAAGTGTGAGAGCAGGACAGTGCCTTCATCTGGTTCATGTCTTTACAGGATCACTGTGGTTGCTGGGTGAATAGACTGTAGCGAACAAGAATAGAAAAAGGAACTCCAGTTAGAAGGCTACGATGGTAGTCCAGGTGATAGACATGTTGGCTTGGCCTAGGGTGGCATTTTAATTGTGGTTAGATTCAGGCTCTAGTTTAAATTTCCAGCGGGTAAGAATTGCTGATGGAATGGTCACAAGTCAAAGAGAGGAGTAGTTGATTAAGATGGAGAGATTAGGAGAGACACAAGTTCAGAGCAGTGGCTAGGAAAATCCAGAACTCAGTTTGGGACTCTTAAGAAGTTTCAGATGTCTATTAGCAGAGTTTGCGCACCGGAGTCTGGCGCTCACAGGAGAGGCTGGTTAAGTTTGCTGGACACCCCCACCTTCCCTTGCCTCTCCATTGCTCTAAGCCTTCAAGGGCGCCCTCCTGGACACCTTGGGCAGTGCCTCTCATGTGACGGAGCGTGCTGGCCTGGCTTGGAAGAGGGGCGGTGGGCTCAGAAACACACGAGAACTGCAATGTACCAAAATGGGTAACTCTGAGCCTGAGCGGACAGGAAACAAATTAACCCTGGGAGGTCCTGGCGTGCACCCAGGCTACTACATCGCATGGGTAGGCAGGCGCTTTTTTTCTATTTTGGTGGGCAGGTGCACAGAGGTAAGTGGATCATGTTGCTCAATTCAAGGGCTCTTCTCTACCTTCGTTATTTTATGATTTCTCCTAGTGCCCTGTTTCCAGACATATTCATATCTGTCCACGGCCCCCGTCTAAGAGACACTCTGAACACCACTGGGTATCTGGGTGCCCATGAAAAATGTGTAGTTTTGTTTCATATGTGTTTGTTCTTATAATTCAAAATGACATATTCATTCTTTACTGAATTCTATGTTAAATCTAGTTTATTTTATCAATTCCTGGGTAGTGTCTTAAAAAAAATGTATAGACTAGATTTTCTTACCCATTTTCCTAAGGAGGGACATTTCAAGCTGTTGCCTCAAACTCCTCCTTCATAAATAATGCTGTAAGAAATAGCTTTTTAAAAATGTTTCTAGTAGCTAGGCTTTGTTAAGATTGGAAATTTCCCTTTTAGTCTGGTTTTCTCTGAGGTGTTCTTTTTTTTTCTTTTCTTAAAGAAGATGAGCTTTATCAAGAGCTTCATTTGCATCTACCAAAGTGATCCTAAGAATTTTCCTCCTTTATTTCATTAATATACTGAATCACACTGATAGATTTTTCTCATGTTAAGACTTCCTTAAATTCCTTGCATAAACTCAGTGTGATTGTATGTGTTTTTAAAAATAAACCATTTGATTTGATTAGCTAACATTATATTTATGATTTTCATAACCTCAATCGTAGTGAAACTGGACTGTAATTTTCTTCTCCTGAATTTTTTTCATCCAGTGTTGGAATCAGGCTACACTGTTTTTGTTTTCCTGCAGCAACTTCGTGTGGTTGGGATGACCCCTTCCTTGATTACGGGACAGAGCTGTCGAGCCGCCTGGAGTGGGACTTTTTGGAAAGGCTGGTGATAATTCCATTCCAGTGTCCGTAAGGCTTGCAATTCCAAGACCTTAGGCCTTGGAATTTTCTAGCATTTTCACACTTTTCCAGAACTTTATCTAGTTCATCTAAGTATCCAGTTTATCAGTATATAACTGTACCTATATTCTTCACTCATGTTTGTTTATTCTCATTTCCTCCCTCCTTTCCCTCTTCTATGAATCTTGCCAGGGGCCTTTCTATTTTGTTAGTCTTTGTAAAGAGCACACAGTTTTGTTAATCTTCTATTTGTGCTTATTCTGTAGATTTATTGATTTCTGTCCTGTATGTCCTTCTTCCTCCTTATTTGGGTTCACTGTTTCTCTCTTTTGAACTTTGTAAGTTGAAAGCTTGACTCTCTTGTCTGCATTCTGTCTTAATTTTTACTCTGTTTGAAGCTACATGTTCACCTCTAGCGTTACTTTAAATATGACCCACAAAATCTGACATACTGTACTTTTACCGCCATTCACCTCTAAGTCTTCAGTAGTTTTGCCTTGGCTTCTTGGATAGCCCAATGATATTTGGTAGGATTTTTTTAATTTCTAGACATACAGGATTTTAAATTTTAATATAATTACATCATCATCAGAAACAGTTTGTTGTATACCTAATGTCGATTCTTTTACATTTTAAAGCTTTTTTGTGGCCTAGCACATAATTTGTTTGCATTTGTTCTGTGTATGTATTAAAAAAAAGTGTTTTGTTTCTTGGGACACATAATTATATTACCATAATCTTTTATATCTTTGACTATTTTTCTATGTTTCAACTTCTAGTTTTTGAAAGGGGTATTAAAGTCCTCAACTTACGAGTTTTTATTTATTATCTGTCTTCCTAGATCTGTCAGTTGTTGCTTTATATATTTTGATGCTCTATTGTTAGGGACACATATGTTCATGATTATTATATTTCTTGATATATTATTTGTTTTATCAAGATAGCTTCATTTTCCCTTTCTAATACTTGTGCCTTAAATTAATATTTGTTTGATGTTAAAATTTCTATCTTGGCTTATTTTTGGTAAGCCTTTTTCTATCTATCCTTTCTGTGCATTTTTGTTTTTAATATGTACTTGCAGGCAATCCATTACTTCATTTTTACCTTTGAATTTAATTAGAGAGTCCTTAGACGGTTATGAGTTTAAACTATTTACATTTATGTAGGTCCTCCTGTATTAATATTTATTTCTGCCTTTTTTTACATTTACAATTTTCCACATCTTTTTTTTTTTTTCCTTCCCTTACTGTTCCTATATTCTGTTGGGTAGATGATATTTTCTTCTGCTGGTTTGAAAATTACACACTCTATTTTCATTCTTCTCTGAGTTTTCCCTAAGTTATTAACAACAATACATTTTCCCCTTTCAATTTCTTAACCTCTCTATATGTATTCCTTCCTCCAGAGAAAAAATACATTCAGAGACATAGACAAAATCACACCAAAGTGACACAGGAAGGACAAAAGGAAGGAAATAAACGAGGGAGCAAGAGGTCAGCAAGGAACAGAAAAAAGAGAGAAGCCCGTAAGTCAGAAAAGAAAGAGTTCAGGTTGGAGGGAATCCCGGCAGGAGGCCTGTGCGCCCAGCACGCTCAAGTTCAGGCGGCGGGAGAACCGCAGGTCATTCGTCCCTTCTGTGCCATGTCCCCAGATCGTCTCTGCCTTCCCTTCTGGGAAAACGTTACAAATTACTCCATGATTATTTGCCAAGCAGCGACTGTGTTCTAGGCTCTCTTTCAGGCCTGGGGACAAAGCAGTGAACAAGGAGACCCTCTCCTTGCCCACCTAGAGCTTGCAGCCAAGATAAATGGTTTAAAAAGCAATTACAGCAGAGGCGGGGGAAGTACCGGGCACCTTGGGAGCATCCAGCAGAAGAAACCAGCCTCGCCTGCAGGAATCAGGGAGATGCTCCCCTACAAGGCGATGTCTAAGCGGAGGTTAAAAGAAAATAGCTCCTCCCTCAGGGGGCGCCGAGGGCAGAGGCTGGCCGTCACGGCTGCCTGGTGCTGGCCCCCGGTCCCCTGCGTTCCGTGGGGCTGTGGGCAGGACATAGCCAGGTGTGGTCAAGGCTGCGGTGCTCACACTCGGCCCAGAGCCCGGGGTCTCAGTCCACGTGCCCAGAACGCACAAGGTCCCACCTGCCCCACCTCCCTGGGCCATGTTGCTGGGTAACTGCAAACTGTTGTCAATGTGACCACCGGCTCCTGAAGTCAATCGCTTCTGTGCTTCACCCGCCTACGTATCTGCCCTGTGTCTTAATTTTCTTTTATGCACAATCACACTCCCTAATTTAGATAGATCAAGGAAGGAGTCTGAGTTAGGGAATCTTTGAAAGAAAAAAAGCAGTTATTACTGCTCCCAAAGACTAGAGTAAATCCAACGAGGCCCACTTCACGCACTGTGCGCACTGGCTTTAATGAATAGATAGAAACACAGCGGCGTGGAAACGGGAAAGGAGATGATGAGCTCCTGTTCGGAGACAGCCACCTGGGATCAAGCCCTGATTTGTCCGCCTACTGTCACCGTGACCTTGGGAAAACCACTGAAGTGCTGTGAGCCTCGGGTTTCTCATTGTTAAAGACGTTGTTTGCAGCTTCACACGGTGGTGGTAAAGGTTGAGCAGCACCAAGCCTGTGACGCTTAGCACAGAGCTTAGAGCCTAACCAAGGCTCAGGAGGGTGGGCGCTGAGTACTAGCGTTAGTATAAGTAGTACTGTTAGCACTAGCAGTAATTTTACTACATTACTGCCTGACCTGGGAGTACTAGTGAAGAAGACAGTAGCACTGTTTCCTCCACGGATGCCCAACACCTAATCTACGGTATTTACTCATCATTTCTTAGAATTGGTTAAACAAAATACAAAGCTCTTGTTCATAAGGATGCCTCTGTAACTGAGTAAGGGAACAACAACAGGTTCCTCAGGGACTTCTGTGCTGTCCTGCAGTTTGCATCATTTACTTCATTTAGGAACCCAGGACACCTGGTCCCATTCTGAGTCATCTGTCCTCGTACCTTCATTATTCATCCATCCTTTTTTCAACAAATATTTGTTGGATGCCTGTCAGAGAGGCTTTGCACAAAGCAGGTATTCAATAAATGTGTGTTGGATTTAAAAAATAAGTATAGCCCTGACCGGTGTGGCTCCGTTGGGTGGATGTCGTACCACAAGGCTAAACGTCATCAGTTTGAATCCCAGTCAGGGCACACGCCTGGGTTGCAGGTTTGGTCTCTGGTATAGGCAAGTGTTAGAGGCAACTGATCAATGTTTGTCTCTCACAACAATGTTTTCCTCCCTCTCTTTCCTCTCTTTAATAAAAATCTTTGAAAAATAATCATATACCAGAATTGAACCATATATATGTATTTGATTATGTTTATAAAATACCTTGAGTTTTACTTTGCTTAACCTCTGAAACAAATGAGCTAATCTATAGTCAATACGTTTGTACTTTGTGAGGATTGCTTTAGAAATTTCCATACCATTAAACTTCCTAGATAACTCAAAAGGTGGGAATAAAACCCCACTTCCTGGCATAGTGCAATGCTATAAATAGCGAAGCTCACTAAATAATCATTTACAGTCCTACAACATGAGCAGCTCTCTTTTCCATCCAATCCTCAATTTTTACATACTTTACTTTTTCACTTATGCTCAGCAGCAATATTGATATTTGTCAAATCACTGTGGATACACTCTGTGGCTAATCACTCCTGAGTTTGCAAAGTCAGATTGGAACCTGAATTCGTAAACTTCTCTCCAGATCAGACAACCACAGAACACAGACAGGTTTACACTCTGGGGGGATTTAGAAATATGACAGCCCCTTGTCCCGGTAAAATGCTTTATGGGGAAGGGGGACCCTGTATGTCGACAAGTATAATTACTCTTGACTTTGATGCCTGCCTTTTGAAAATGTTGACGTCGTCAGCCTATGGACATGTGTGTGAAAGCACACAGATGGTTAGAAGGGAAAAAGGCGGAACGCAGCCTGTCCACAGGCTGACGGCCCAGCGGCTCTGCCAGGAGCTTCTCCACGGGGTCGCCCAACTCATGCTGCCACGCTCTACTTACTGGCCGTGGAGGCACAAGTCACTCTCCCTTAAGCCAGTGGCTCATTGTTTAACTGTGCATTAAGGAAGTCTTGTCACATTGTCCAGGATAAAAACACGGGGTCCGGCACAAATAATGCCTCCCCCCTTTTTTTATTACAAAATCTTTTATTACAAAATCATAAGCATGTGATTCTGTAACATAACAACACCACATTTAAGTATACCATATTATATTTTAAATGAAATATTCATATTAAAACTATAAATTGTTACACCCATATTGTTACCCTACCAACCACACACAAGCAGGCATTACTTCTGCCAGACCCTATATAAAGGCACCCAATAATTTCGGCGCAGGAGTACCTGTAGGAGATACCCTTGGCCACTGTGCCGAATGGAAGAAGCCAGTCTCAAAGGCTCACATACTGTACGATTCCGTTGACACTGCATTCGCAAAGTGACAAAATGACGGAGGCAGAGCACAGTGGAGTGGTGGCCAGGTGTTAGGGTCAGGGAAGGATGGGATTACTGGGGGGGCGGATGTGAGCAAGTTTCTCTGCGGCGATGGGACAGTTCTGCCTCTTGACTGTGCCACGGTTACTCAGTCTTCATGTAGTATCATAGAACTACATACAAGAATGCATGGGAAAACAGGTAACGTCCAAATAAGGTGTGCAACTGAGTTGAAAGCATTGTACCAATTCCAGTTTCCTGGTTTGGATAATGTCCTAAGGGACCGCAATTGTCATTGGAAGAAATTGCCCGAAAAGGACATGGGAACTTAGGCACTATTTTTGCAACTTCCTTTGAAATTTCAACTATTTTTTAAAAATTGTAAGAGATCCGTGGGTCATTCTTCACCAATATTTTTCATGGGCCAAGAGCACGTCGTCCTTCACCTGAGGACAGGGGTGTTAACTGACAGGGGAGGAAACCTGAGCACACGTGGTTTCGCTGGCAGGGCCTCCCTTCCTGCCACAGGCAGGCAGTGCAGGAGTTAGGCCACAAAGGGACTCTCCCAGGGACTCCACTGCGGGACACAGGAGTTGGAGCCCTGAGACTTCCGGGGCCGCAGGGCCCCGCCCCTGCTGTGCAGAGCGGCAGGCCTGGAGGCAGCCGGGCGGGCAGCACCCCCCACGGCCTTTGCCGACTGAGACCAGTCCAGGAGGCCGTCGAGGAGGTGAGGGGTCTGGAAACCAGGCTGCGCTTCTGGGAGGCAAGGCGTGTGGAGCCAGGGGCCCCGGTGGGAGATGCGGCCTGGTCGCTGTGAGCAAATACTGCAGGGCTGTTGTGCGAGAGCCAGACGATACCTGTACTAGAGTCACCCTGAGGGCAGACCTTAGCCCTGCTAGTTAGAAGCATGAGGAAAGCAGCGTTCGACTCAGATAAAGAATTGTCCAACGCACCTTCTTCATCAGGCAATAGGTTCCCAAACACTGGAAATATTCAGACATTAATCAAATAGCCACCTGCTGAGGATGCTACAGGGGGTTCCAATCAAGAGCCTCCAACCCTCTCTAATAAAGTGACACCAACAATGAGGACACTGGAGGGCAGGGACCCTGGTCTGAAGATGTGACCCAGTGCGGCCCCCTCTCTCCTGTACACATCTGCCTCCCTAAGACCATCAACTCTTCAGTGGCTCATCACGTCCCCAAATGAGTGTCATCTCCCCAGCAGACGCTCAGGCCTCTTGTTGAGAGGGAGGCTGCCCCTCCTGCTCCTTCCGCCCCCATCGAGCCTGGCGCGAGGCGGGTGCGGACAGGCGGCTCGGCGGACCTTCGGAGCCAGGGAGGGACCGCTCTCGCGTGCTGAGGCAGGAGGCCGGCCAGGCTGCCGCCTGCCGTCCCGAGTCCATATACTTTATGACCTCGGAGTGCTTCCTGGCGCGGGCCCTCCCCACCGGTGATTCATTTCTCCTGTGCCGCGTTGTCAGCGTCTGGGTTTCCTACTTAGTTCTCAATGAACTAGCTATCATCGTTATAGCTCCCTGGGAAACGTCCTGCGGTAACTTTGTCAGAGTTTTTATTTGCTCGGGCAGACCGTTTTATTTCCGCAAGGTGTTTTATTAGCTCTGAGACTCATCCATCACTTCAAAGGTAGGTGAGAGATGGCCCAGCACGCACGATTTTAGATGGGGTGTTGTTCTTGCCGCTGAAGACAAGTCCCCTTGATCAGGATTGAGATCGGCTTAATTTCATGCAAAGTGTGACAACCGAATCCTATCGGCGTACCCAGGCCGCCCCCGGCCAGGGCGAAGAGGCTGACTCCAGCACCTATCTGGTCACCACGACTCAGGGAACCGTCACCAGCACTTAAGGCTGTCATGGCCCCAAACAGCGCTGCAGGAGCCTCCCCGGCTGAGGCATGTGTCCAGACCACACCGCTGGCTGAGACCCCGTGACATGGGAGAGCGCTTTGTGACAGGAACTGTGTTAGTCAGGAGAGGCTCTGCCACGTTTCGATCAGGCCTAAACCCCGGTCGCAGTGGCTTAGCCCAAGGGAAGTGCGCTTGTCCTCCTTGTGAGGTGGCCAGCGAGCTTCGGCCAGGCCGCCCTTTGCGGTGACTCGGAACCAACCCTGTGACGGCAGAAAGAAAAAAGGGAATAAAGAACTCCACCCATATTCCTTTCTCTTTTCTTTTAAGACTTCTTTTAAGAGCAGTTTTGGATGCAGAGCAAAGTGGAGGAGGAATCAGGGTCCCCACGCACGCCCTGCCCACGCACGTGCGCAGCCTCCCCGGGATCAGCACCGCCCCCCCAGAGGGTGCACGTGTCACAGCTGATTGACCTGCGTTGCCACCATCACCATCCAGAGTCCCCAGTTCACACCAGGGTCCGCCCACATCCTGTGGGTTTGGACAAATGCATCGCGCCGTGTATCCACCATCCTGGCGTCGCACGGAGCAGTGTCGGGCCCTAAAAGGCCTCTATGCCCCGCCCATTCCTCCCTCCGCTCCCACAAGCCCCGGCAGCCACTGATCTTTTTACTGTCCCCATAGTTCAGCCTTTTCTGGAACGCCATAGAGCTGGGAGTCATAGAGTATGCAGCCTTTTCCTATTTCAGTAATGTACCTGTATTTTGCTGTGTATAACGAGCTCCCATGATAATGAATGCAAACCCACATTTTTGGCCCAAAACTTTCAGGGGGAAAAAAATCTTTCATTTTCATTTTTTAATCCAATTTTTTATTTATTTGTATTTAGAAGCAAAACCGATGATCATATTCCAGGGTAGTATTTTGCATACAGACATTGTTATTGCTTTCTAGAGTTATACTTTCAATGTATAAGTATAAATAAAAAGAGTTAAAAACATTTATAGAGACACAGAGTTAGAACTACACCTATATAATGCACATCTTTATTTTTCCCTCAAAAATTTGGGCAAAAAAGTGCGCTTCATACACGGCAAAATACAGTACATTTAAAGTTCCCCCATGTCTTTTCATGGCTTGATGGCTCTTTTTTTTGTCAGTGCTGAATAATATTCCATGCTCGGCATGCGCCACAGTTTATCCACTCACCCACTGAAGGACATTGTGGTTACTTCCAAGTTTTGGCAGTTATAGATTAAGCTTCTATACACATCTGTACACAGGCTTTTGTGTGGACATAGTTTTCAACTCCTTTAGGTAAATACCAAGGAGCATGATTGCAGGGTTGTATGGTAAAAGTATGTTCAGTTTTGTAAGAAACTGCTAAACTGTTTCCCAAAGTAGCTGTGCCACTTTGCATTCCTACCAGCAATGAGTGAGAGCTCCTATTACCCCACATGCTTGCCAGCAATTGGTGTTGTCAGTGTCTGGGTACTGGTGTGTAGTGGTACCTCACTGTTACTTCCACTGCCCTGAGGACATCACCCACGCCTGAGGGTCTAGGCCTGCAGATGCCACTCACTGCTTCTACTCACCGCCCACTGCCCAGGACTGGGCAGAAGCCAGGGCCTGACTGCAAGGTGGCACCTGCGTGGTCAGTGAGCACAAGACGTCTCTGCCACTGCACTTTCTCAGTGCCCGCACCCCACCTTGCTCCGTCACCCGGCGGCGCTAGTGGCCCCTGGGGGCCAGGTTTGTTCTGTGGCGTGAGCAGGACTGAGAAAGCAGCCTCACTTCTGTGACCAGCGAAGAGCTGGGATGCACAGCATAGAAAGCCTGTCTGGGAACAAGGTCAAGGTTAGATGCACTGAACCTGGGAACATCTGGCTGACCTGGGACGTACATCAGAGAGGGTTGCAAGGGTCTCTTCCTCCACATTCCGAATTTGAAAACACCATCCAGCAAGGAAATGCAGAGCAAGCAAGCACAGCCAGGTCCTGGCCAGGTGGCTCAGCTGGTTGGAGCGTCGCCCTGTACACCAAAAGATGACTGATTCGATCCCCGGTCAGGGCGCACACCTAAGTTGAGGGTTCGATCCCCCGCCGGGGCATACAGGAGGCAACAAATTGATGTTCCTCTCTCTCTCTCCCTTCCTCTCACTCTAAAAATCAGTAAACATATCTTCAAGTGAGGATTAAAATAAAAGCACAGTCAGGACCCTATACAGCCCTTTTCTAAGGGCCTGACCCGGAGAGGCGTCTGCTTGATGCGAGCAGAGCAGGGCGCCGGAGAGTCCGCGAGCACCGCATGCCTGGGCGCTCGGGACCGCAGCGGCTCAGGCGCGATGCTGTCTTCAGGCTCCGACCTCCCAGGCTCAACAATGGCCAAGGTCCCCCATAGGAAAGTCAGACATGGGAGAGTCTTACATAGTATGTCTCTCCCCAATGCAAAAAAATAAAATAAAAAAACCCAAAAGGCCCAGCAGAGTCTCATCTGCAGGTGAAACAGCCACGCCACTCAGATATTACACTATTATATACTTCATGTTATAGCATCTTCAATGCAAAGAATCATTTCAGTGAATAAAGCACTTTTTTTCCCCAAACCCTGTTTTAATTAGAAAATTGATGGAAAAATCTAGAAGCACTACCTCCCCATAGGTACTTTTAAAATATCTGTTTGGAAGCCTTGAAAATATTGATAAATTATAAAAGAAATTGAACTCCGATGCTTTTCTCCCATGTCATTGTTCTCTATTCCCTGAGAAATCTCCACCATTGTATTTCTACAGCTCAGAATAAGGATGGAGTTTCCCCTTAGAACCTGTTGATATTCTAATTATATGTAAATCAGCCCACAGAAATAAATATGCATGGATAAAGGATGTTTAAAATGGTAAAAGCTTTTTCTTAACTGGTCGCTGGGAAGGAAGGCAGGAAGGAAGTGAGGGAGGGAGAGAGGGAGGGAGGGAGGGAGGGAGGGAGGGAGGAAAAGAGAGAAAGAAAGAAGGAAGGGAGGGAGGGAGGGAGGGAGGGAGAAGTCTATTTCCAGACCCTGCGAGCTGTAACAGGACGGCTTCCCCCTATTGCCTGATGGGGTCGGAAGCACCTCCTCACACAGTGCAGCCTCCTGGGCTGCTCTCTCTGAAACACCTCAAGTGCGGATCACAGCCTGAATCTGATTTTGAAGCAATTCTATGTTAATCTCCCCTTCCTTACACTGAAGACTTTTGTCCCTTTTCTTCAGAATCAATATACACATTTGGACAAAGAAACTGAATAGAAAATAAAGTTATTCCCGCACTGTAACGGGTTTCTTGAGCGTCGCCTCTGACTTGCAGGAAACATTGCCACAGGCGGACTTGTAAAGTCTCATCATTTCCCTGCTACCCGAGTTCCACTCCATGCTAGTCCCCTGGCCACAACCACCCTTGAAATGCTGGTGGCCCCGAAGGTGTATCTGCACTCGAGCCCAGGCCTCCCCCGTGACTGACGACTGGATGCCTGGGCTCAGTTCTCCCACAGGCACTGCCGACGGACCACGTCCAAAACCCGCGTCCCGTCTCCTGCAAACCCGCTCCTCGCCCGCTCTCTCCGCCCCCACAAAGGCAGGCCGTGCTTCTGGCTCCCCAGGGCCAAAGCCTTGCCCTTTCCCTTGCCCCTACTCTTTCTCTCGTATTCCATTTCAATCCACTGGCTACGTTCTATTGTCTCCACCTTCGAGTATGACCAGAACGGGACCATTTGTTCCCACCTCCGCCATTAGCACCCTGTCCGAGCCACTGTCATTGACTCCCCCAGTCTTTGCAATGGTCTTCTCCCTGATTCTGACTTTGTCCTCCTACAGTCTGATCAGCTGTACCAGCACAGCTACAATGATTCTTTTAAGACATAAAAAGGATCATGTCACTTCAATGCTCTAAACCCTCTGTGGCCTCTGGTATCACCCAGCGTTAAAGCAATGTCCTTAACATGGCCTGTAACACTCTGACCTCGCGTCCCACAAGTCATCTGGAGCTGAGTGAGTTTGCTCCTCAAACACGCCAGCCCTGTTTCCACCCCAGGACCTTTGCACTGGCTGCCCCTCTGACTCAAACGCTCTTTCTCAGACATCTGCAAGGCGCTCTCACTTCGATCCTCTGCTCCAAAATCATCCTGAACACGTACAGTTTGACAGCCTCACTCCTCGGCCACCTCCCTCCCCTGCTGCTGCATTTTTCTCCATGTTTACTTTCTGTCTGACATACTTTGCATTGTGCTTGCTTATTATATATATATTTTTTCATTCTGGAATATAAACTCCACAAGGGCAGAGATTTTTATCTATTTTGTTCACGGCTGGGTCTACTCCCTTAGATTGGCGCCTGGCACACAGCTGACACTTAATAACTATTTGTTGAATGAATGAACAAGATCCTATTCATAGGGAATCACTGCATTTGGATAAACTAGGGGCTCATCCTCACCCCCCACGACATGACGCTTCTCACTCACCCATCTGTGGTGAGAAAACCAAAGATGGGCCAAGGGGCTCCTTGCAATAGGACTGAACTTGTGACCTAACTTGAAGCATGATTTTCAACATTGAACTGTAGTGTATGCTGTTGGGCCGGCTCAATGCAGGGGGTCGGCGACAACAGGAACCTTTAGGGACAGGCTTGGGGTCAGCACATCGGGGACTCTGGAAGACCACTCACCCAGGGAGAAGACAGAGCTGCAGGGGTCAGAGGGCAGGGGCGATTCAGAATGGAGCCAGGAGGTTGTGAATAAATCAGACCTGCTCCAACACCTTTGCCCGCTCAAGGGAGGGGTGTAAGTGAAAATGTGGATTTGCCTCACTAAATGCTGCCGTACCTGCAGGCACATGTAATAAGAGAGGAGCAACGTCTCCCCTGCGCCCCAGACACTGGGCAGCTTCATCTCCTCCAGACCCAGCGGGCTGCGGGGTCTGTGAGCCCAAGAGACACACCCAGGGAATTTCCAGAACATCTGGGAACGGTCGAGAGCCCGAGGGGCCAGGATTGGGTTATGCTGCTAACATGACTTCTTCAGCAGCCAAAGGCTGGCCGGGCCTGGGGACCCGGCGGCCCCTCCTGGGCGACACCTGCAGCTCCGGCTGAGGCCTGGACACTCTCCCTGTGGCGCCTGCGAGCTGAAGGGGAGGCCGCCCAAAGGGGCCGGTCGGCTGGCCCCAAAACAAACAAGCAGGGTCCATCAGCCATGCACTTCTAACTAGTCCTGAGGGACCCTCAGGTGTGACGAAGTCTAACTCAGTATGTCACAGGCAGAAAGGGTAAGGAATGTTTCCAAGTCTCATTTGCTCTTATGAAGTGATATCTAGGAAGAAAATGAATCAGATGAAAAGGAAAAGGCAAATTATGATATTAAAATTTCATTTCCACTTACCAAATTTGCTATTAGCATCACAATTCAGGCTATTTTAGTAATTAGAGCCTTCTATAGGTGGCAGAATTGAAGCCTCACTGATATAGGATTTAACGAGCACCAGAAAAATCCCTTTTCCAAAATCACTTCTGTGGCCTGGAGTCACCCACCAGGGCTGGACACAGCTGACGCTCCCCTGGCTCCGCTTCCAGATGCACATTCCCCGGGCTGTGGGGGGCGGTCATTACTCAGGCCTGGCTCCTCCCGGTGAGCGGGTGGGGCCGATGAGGGCACCCCCAAGCGTGGGCCCCCCACGCTCCAGGAGGCTCCTCCACAGCCTGACCTGTGTCTGCTGCAGACGAAGGTGCACAGGAGAATAATGCTTCCTGTGGATTCGCAGAGACATGGCAGGAACTGTGCGCCGTGACGTCCTTTGGCTGGGGGACAGTCTGCCATAGGCTGGGGTCCAGGAAGGGCTGGGGTATGCCCTGCCCTCTGAGCAGCAACACCTGACAGCACGGTCAGCGTGGCTGAGGACCCGCTGGGTCGCCCACCTCCGTTCAGCCAGGCCCCTCCGGAGCCTCTGGAACAATCGCGGGTCCTGCGGCTGCGTTCTCTCAGGCAGCCACCCTCACTCTTTAACAGAGGTGAGGCAAGTCCAAAGGACGGAAGCCCCAGGTTTAGCAATAATTTGGAGGGTCCCTTTGCTTCTGTTTCCAGCAGCCCATCTCAGGGAAGGTGAGTTTCTTCTCAGGACCATGGCCCCCCAGCCGCAGGCCCCCCGCCCATCCCCCCATGGCCATGAGAGGGGCTTTGTGTAGGGCTAGGAGGCGCTTCTCGGCTCTCTCAGTGTGACAGTCACCGCAGCCTCCCACTACCCTCGAACGTGGGGCCCCATCCTGGCCGGGCAGACCTGGTTACACAGGCCTGGGTCCTGCCCGTCCTTAGGCCTCCTCCTCGCCTCATTCCCACAGGCCCCTGCGTGTCAGCCACGCGCGCATGCAGCTCCCACGATGGTCCCCTGCTGAGCACCTGTGTGTTCCCCTCGGCCCCCCACACCCGTCCCCGTCCTGGGCCCCCCATCCCTGGGGCCGCAGCTTCAGGCCTGCTCCAGGGGGAAGGGACCAGAATGGGGGCGGGGGGGCCAGAGTAAGTGAAAAGACAGCAAGGCTTCATTTTTACCAAGATTCGGCTCTTTTTCTTTAGTAAACATTCCTCGTATTGTTGCAGCCCTTGGTTAATTTCTGGAGCTCTGAAGAAGTTCGTTTTGGCAGTTTTTGCCGGTATTCTCATTGTGACCCGGGAGGAGGAGTTGATGGAGGTCCTTATGCCGCCAACGCCGAGGTGCCCTGTTAGTTCCAACAGGGGGCAAAGGCAGGTCACTGGGTAAGGTAGAGTCTTTGCAGCATATTGGCAGGAATAATTCATATCCGTATGAAAAAAAGGAAGGAAAAAAGGAAGGAAAGGAGGGAGGGCGGAAGGGAGGGAGGAACATACCCTGGCCCGTACCTGCACTGTGCCAAAAAATGTAAACCAAATGGGTTATAGGCCTAAACATAAAACCTAAAGCTACAAAATTTCCAGAAGAAATAGCAGAAAATCTTCATGACCTTGGGTAGACAAAGATCTTTGATACAATGTTGATCCTTAAAAGAACAAATTGATATATAGAACTTTATCAAAAATAAGAGCTTTTGCTCTTGTATATCACTGTTAAAGGAATACAAAGGCAAGCCACAGACTGGGAGAAAATATTTGGAAATCATATATTTGGTAAAGGATTTGTATCCACAGCCTATAATTTCCCATACAAACTCTCAAACAAAAAAACTCGATTTAAAAATAAGCAAAATACTTGACCAGACAGTTCATGAAAGAAGATATGTGGATGGCAATTAAGCACTTGAAAAAATATCCAGCACCTTTAGTCATCAGGGAAATGCAAATCAAAACCACAGTGAGAGAGCAGCGTGCACCGAGGGAATGGGTACAACTAAAGACGCCGCACCGAGGGTCGGTGCGGATGTGAAGCCCGGGACTCTCAGGCCACTGGTAGGAAGGGAAGCGTGGACAGCTGTTTCGGAAACCAGTTTGGCAGTCCCTTAAAGAGTGAAATACATACCTATCCTGTGCCACTCCATTAACCAGGAGGAATGGAAGGCCGTGTCCACTAAAGACTTGTACTTGAATATCCACTGCTCTATTTGTAATAGCCAAACACTGGAGACAACCAAAATGTTCATCAACACATGAAAGGGTAAACAACTTTTGCTATATCCATAAAATGGATTCAGCAGTAAAAACAAATAAAGCCTCAGTCAATGGAGCAATATGGACGATCTCAAAATAAATATGCTACGCCAAAGAACCTAAACAAACAAAAAAAACCAGTATTCTGTATGATTGCATTTGTGTATAAAATTCTAGGAAATGCAACTGTATTTCATTTGTTGGTTACCAGGTAATTTATAGTAGCAGGTAGCAGGAAGTGCGTGCATAGGATGTGGCAGTGCTTAGCGTGGACGGAAGAAAAGAAATACCAAATGTTTCAAAAAAGTTTCTGGATATGATGCAGACATTCATTCTCTTGATCGTGGGGATGGTATCACAGGTATGACACATATGTCAGAACTTTGATTTTAAATACCTACACTTTATTATATGTCAATTATTCTACAATAAAGCTGTTAAAAATAATGAAGCGTGGGACCATAAATCAAATCAGTTTGTGGCTCTAAGATCTTTTGTTATATCATCTAAAAGAATAAATGCAATGTCCAGTAGAACTTTCCAAATAAACAAATGAGCATTAGAAAGCTTAGGGCAAGATCCCACAGAAGCATAATCTCAAACACAGCAGTAAGTCTAGAATGAGAGACGCTCATTGAAATAGTTGTGAGTGTAGCTTTTTGAAGATAAAGTGGACTATCATAAAATATATGGAAACTCCATGAAGTTTTTAATGTGAGATGTACTTGGAAAAGTACTAGCAGCCTGGGCTAAAAGGAACCAAGACTGTTCCATTTGCAAAAAGACCTCTGGATCCCTCATGTTCTATGGCCAGGAAGCAAGCTGAGAAAACTACTCAGCCAGTAACATCAATCATTTCTTTTAAAGTAGCTATAGAGTCCTGGCTGGTTTGACTCAGTTAATTGAGCACCAGCATGTGAACCAAAGGGTCACCAGTTCAATTCCCGGTCAGAGCACATGCCTGGGTTGCAGGAAGGTCCCCAGTAGAGGATGCATGAAAGGCAACCACACACTGATATTTCTCTCCCTCTCTTTTCCCCTCCCTTCCCCTCTGTCTATAAATAAATAAATAAATAAATATATTTTTTTTTAAAGTAGCCTCAAGTGTGATAGAAAAGTAAGCATGTCTCGGAGGGGGGAGCCAGGAGCCCAGCTGGTGGAGCCACAAGCTGTAGAAAACAGAGACCTGGAGGATTATTTCCAGGGAGCAGAAGAGTGGTCTCAGCAAGGAGCCTCCTCACCCCGGAGTGGGGAGCCTGAGCAACATCTCTGCCCAGCAGGATTTCAGAATTACTGTGGACTAGAGGCTGGTCTGTTTCGAATCATAGTATTTACTGCTATTCTGTTACCCTACCAGGCTATCCTTGTTGCACCAATACATGGTGGGTGCGTGGGAGACAGATCACTTCCTTCTTTGTTCATTGCATATCCAGATCAAGAAGAGCTACTTTTGGATTTTACGTAGATTACGAGATCCTGGATTTTGAACATTGGGCCATGAGTGCATAAGGCTCTTGAGGGCCTTCACAGGGGATAAGTATATTTTGCACGTAAAAAGCAAGTGAACCATTTTGACCAGAGGGCAGGCTGGGGACGACCGAGTGCACGCACGGCCCAGGCTCTGGGCCCACAGCCTCTTTAGGGAGGCCTTGCCGCTCCTTCTGTCGCGATGTGGACTCTATCTCCAGACCCTTCGACTCCGCTGACTTTGTGAACTTTCTTTGGCTGACAGGAGGCAAAAGAAGTGATGGTGTACCCGTTCAAGGCCGAGGCTTCTAGGCTCCTTCCACTCTTTGGCCCTTCTCCTGGGTCGCCTGCCTGCACCACAAGAAGACGCCCGGGCCAGGCTGCCAAAGGACAAAGGACCTCCTGAAAGTGAACTGAGGTGCCTCAGCTGACAGCCAGACAACCCCCAGGAGCAGCGTCCCCTGCGTGACCTGCGGCTGGCCACGCGAGCCCAGCCGAGTCCAGGAAAACCGCCCGGAGGAGCCGGGCCCGAACTGTCAAACCGCAGACCGTGAGCTAAACAAAGGCCTGTTGTTTGAGCCACTGAAGTCTGTTACGCAGCCCTAGGTAACTGATACGCACATATCATCTCTTTTAATCCTCGCCACAGCCAAAGAGATGGGTGTTGTTATTATCCCTGTTTGACAGCTAAGACTGAGGCCTCGAGCACGTTTCATGACTATCCAAGCAGGGATGTCCAGCCTGCGGCCCATGGGCCTCCTGTGGCCTAGGATCGCTATGAATGCAGCCCAACACAATACTGTGAATTTACTTAAAACCTTTTTTTTTGCTCATCAGTTCTCGTTAGTGTTCGTATATTTAATGTGTGGCACAAGACAACTCTTCGTCCAGTGTGGCCCAGAGATGCCAAAAGGTTGGACATCCCTGATTCTAAAGTCACACGGCCAGTAAATGGCTTTTCAGTCATGAGAACTGCGTGCCAATAATCATGGTCTTCTTCCGGCACCTGGTGACAGTGACATCGAGTGGAGTTTGGGGACTTGTTCTGGACAATAAAACTGCAGAGGATGCACTGTGTGTTGCTTCCAGGACAAAGACCATGAACGAAATGCGAGATTTGCCACATTCTCTCCCTCTCGCCACAGTACCCACGATGCACCAGCTGGAGACCGCTTCCCAGCCCAGCTCCCTGAGGGTGACAGCCAGCCCGCAACGGACACTACACGTGACAAGGAAATTAGCCTTGTCTGGGTCAAGCCACTGAGGTTGCGGTCGCCCCTGCAGCACAGGCCGGCCCAGGACTGACACCGTGGCTGAGCAGGGCTGCACCTCCTACCTGTGTGGCCCCTAAAGCCACGCCCCATTCGCAAATGAAGGGGTGAGCAGACGACTCTTGGCTGAAAGACGAGGCCACCCTGCTCACTGCAATAGAAATAGGAGAGATCAAGATTAAAGACAACACGCTGATGCGGCTGAGACAGGTGGGCACAGAGGAGCAGATGTTCTACTCAAAGATCAGAGAGAAGGGCAGCACCTAGGGAGGAGCGGGGACATGAGGTGCCCCCCGGCCACCGCCCTCCAGGGCAGAGGCAACAGGGGCGCAGAGGCGACGGGACAGAGGGGCAGAGGGGCAGAGGGGCAGAGGAGATGGCTGGCTCCTACCTCCCCTCTGATGTGTCTGGAAGAACCGAGGCAAAGCAGACACAGCAGGAACAGCTGCTCACTGCTCCTCTTCCTCCCCTAAAATATGCAGGAACCGGACGACTTCTCCGCACTGCTGTCACTCAAACCTCTTCAGCTCTAAAGTAGCCAAGATCACCCGATCGGTCAGCTCAGGGGTCTTAATTCGGCATCTCATGATGCCCACCAGCAACTGGGAATTCAAATCAGCCCCCTTGCCTTGACTTTGAACTCTAATTTAAGTGAATTTTCTAGTACCAAACTTTAAGTCTATGCAAATCCACAAATACTTATCTTGGGCCTATTATATACACAGAGCGATGACCAGGAAATAAATAAAACATCTTCTCTGGCTCCAGGGACCTGCAGTCTAGTGAGGGAGAAATGTACAAGTAAAAGGAGCCCTAATCCAAGGCCAAGTTGATAAGAGCTGGAATAGAGGAACAAAGGCAGCTAGAAAATGGTGTGGGCAATATTCAAACTCTCCAAGTTTGTCTCAGTGACAGAACTTAACTGTCTGTTTGGGTTTTTCCTATGATTTTTCTACGGTGCAATTCTTGTTATTTTGGCCTCAGTAACAAGCAGGGCTGGGAACACAGTTAAACTTTCACGATGGTCTGATAATCACTGTAACAGTCACTGCAGGGCAAGGCGGTGCTACAGCAACACGCTCCCACGGTAGGTGGGGGGTGGTCTGCACAAGCTCCAGTGGCTGTCCCATCTGGAGACGTGTGTCTCCCTCTGCGAGTGAAGGACTCACATACAGACGCCTGTGGACTATGCTTCCGTCCTCCTGACTTCTGTCACACAGTCGTCTCGAGACTGAGCGCTCTTGCCCCTTTCATCTGAGCAAAGGGCGTCAGCGGTCTGACGACGCTTTGCCCCTCCAGGAGCTCCTTGCCACCACCTGCTTCAAAGCTCCAGCAACTTGATGGTGGAGGTCACGGCCATTCTGGCCTTGGGATCGATGGGGGCTGTAGTACCATCATTTCTAAGACAGTATACTGGTGGTCAAGGGGGCGCGCCCTTCACGCAAAGTAACCAGGAGAGGGAAAGCGTCTCCACGTGTTACAATAAAAACAGAAAGCAAAACTTTATTCACTTGGAACTCAAAGACAAAGGAAATCCTGACAATCACATAGAGGATGAAACAGAAAGACAAAAGTGCCATGTGTGTATGTGTATGTGTGAGTGTGTGTGAGTGTGTGTGTGAATGAAAACCATATGGATGTGAATAACAGAGACCTTTCTCGCTCTGCTGCCTGGAGGGCTCAGATGGCTGATGTCAGAATGTCATGCCAGGCACACAGTAGGTGCTCAATAAATGCAGGCTGGATACAATTAGAGCTGTGAGGTTAAAGGAAAGGGAACCTGCTCATAAGCATCAGGGCATAAAATTGAATATTATTCTCAACATAAGCTGGTAGATTTCTCATTATAATCACACATTCATTAATCTAGCCAAGAAATCCCTGCACTACACATTTATAGAGCCCACACTATGCTCAGGCCCTAGTGTAGCTATGGGACCTGGTGCAGTGGCCCAGCCCGGCTGGAGACGGTGTTCCAATGGGGACACAGACAATGGAGCCACAGACTTAAAAATCAGGCTGTGACTTGGGTGGGGAAGGTCCAGGAGGCCTCTCGGGGGATTGACGTTTCAGTGGCGACCTGCACGGGAAGGAGGCGCTTCCCGTGCGTTCCAGGGGAGAAGCAGGAGGGCGGGAGGGACAGCTTGCCCTGAGGGCTGAACGTGAGAAGAGCTTGGCATGGGAATGGGAACACGGAATATTTAAAATGAGGGAAATATGTTTTTAAATGGACACTTTAAAACAAAATAATATTTGTTGCCAGTGTCTCCCGATCCCAGTGCGAAAGGGTAAGCGGATGTCGCTGGTTCCAAACCATCATTCGTGGCGACACAGGTCGGGGCAGCAGGGTGTGGGTCAGACACATCTTGCTGCCATGGACCCCAGACGAGCCACTCCCCTCCTGCCTCGATTTCCCACCCGAGAACGGAGTGTTTCTGTGGGTCGGATGAGACGGTTTGCTGCGCCGGCGTGAGAGCTGGCAGCTGTCCGTGCCCGGCGCTGCGCAGAGCCTGTGGCAGGCAAGGGAGGGTTGCGGGTACTGGCCCAGGGGGCGAAGTCAGAGCTTGGACTGAGATTTACCCCCTGGAGGCTGGCTTGCAAATAAGCCCGTGACCATCCCCCTACATTGGCTGGGGCTTGGGTACACAAAGGTGAGGAATACACAGAAATCGGGGGGGTCACCAGAAGAGCCTCCGTATCTCTCCTGGGCGGATCTCAATGAACCCCTCAAGGGACTGCAGAGGGGCAGGAAGGAGCTGCCCCTCGCTCCTGACACCTTGGCAGTGGGGAGCCCTGTAGTCTGACCTCGAGCCCCGGCAGGATGGCAGGGTCTGCGGGGGGCGGGGGGATGTGGCAGGCCCTGGGCCCAGCGGGGACGCTCCTGGGCTCAGCCTTGGCGGCTTCCTCATCCAGACGCAACCCCTCCCCACCGCGGGCTCCGTGATCAGGCCCCAGGGCGCAGGGGGACCCTCAAGGGCACACCTGGGTGACATAGACTTTCATTCCTACTGGGCTAGAGGATACAAGAGGCATTTTAGAGACCAAAGCAAAATACAGTCATGGGAAGGTGGGGATTAGTATCTGCTCACCATATTTATTCACAAAGAAATTCCTTATCCTTGTTTGTTTTGTTCATTAGGTTCCTCTTACAGGTGATATCATACAGTGTTTGTCTTTCGCCGCCTGGTTTGTTTTACATAGCATCATGCTCTCCAGTTCCAAAAAACAAGCAAAGTAGAACCAAAGGCATGGAAACAAGGGACAGACTGAAAGCGACCAGAGGGGAGGGCAGAAGGGAGAAGGGGGGAGAGGAGGGGAAGGGACTAAACGAGGAACAGGTATAAGGGAGCCACTGACTTGGACCACAGGACCGGGGTGGGGGGTGGGGGCGGGACTGGCTGCGGGAGAGGGTGGGGGCGGCGGAGAGGAGGGGGAAGTTGGGGCCGCTGTGATAGAACAACAATAAGAAAAAGAAAAGAAAGGAAATGCCTTACCCTAAGGATTTTTTAACTCCTAACACTGAAATCCATATGGAAAAACGAGGTTCATGTTTCTCTGTTATGTAATCAGCCCCCGGACCGACGCTCCTGGGGCTTTCTGGTTACTTTCCAACCCGTTCCAGAGAGCGGGGGCCCCTAACAGCGCCTTTTGTTAAGAACGATTTAAATTCTATGTATTCTTAGCTCTCTGAAATAATCCTGCTTTTAACAGGATGTTTTATTAATTAGTTTCTTCTTTCAAGATTCCAGTTCTTCCAAAGTGCTTTGAAATGTAACTGTTCTCCCTGCATTTTTATTTTTTCTTAGAAAAGTAGTTGCCTCAACCTTAGAAAGAGTTGGATAATAACCAATTTTGGCTTAACGGCGAAAAACATTAGTATTAATATTGCCAATTTCCTATTACATGAAGACGCAATAACACCAGGAGGTTTTGATTTGGACTGCATCTACAGGCTCAGATGTTTAAAAAATAGATTGTTCTTTTGGGCTTCTTCAAATAAAATTGAGTCAAGTTTGCGTCAGCCTGAAAATTAAATTGAGAATATTGTCAAAATGGAAATTTCTTACATTCGCAAGCCAGCCCCTTATCAGAAACTGGAAGGGAATAAAACCCCCAAAATCGGTGTGTCCCTTCACTTCTCTCATCTAATTCCATATTCTGTTGAGTCTCTCGATGTTAATAGTTAAATTACTTTTCCACTATGAGGGCTGTGGTCCTGCTTTCAAACATCGAGACAGATAATGATGTGCTTCCCCAAACGCCACGAGAAATTTCACGGACCCTTGCAGAGCCCTCTCCGGGGAAAGTGCATTCCACAGGAAAATGTCACGTTTCGGGAGGGCGTTCGTAGTCACACAAATGTCGTCTTTGGAAAACATAATCCTTGTAAACCTGAAACCAGAATTGACCGACTGTGCCTCTGTCTAAAAGTGAAATCCCCAAAGAGAGAATCACTCACACACACGTCCACCTTCAGCCATAAAACATTTACTTCCCCCTTGAATCAAACTTCTGCTGAGACTCTTCCCCAGGGAGGCGGGGGGTCAAGTAGCTGACCTCCTGGGGATCTGGGCAGCTTGACCACGATTTGGTCCCTGCGTGGACGTGGATGTAGGGTGAGCAGTGCCTTTACCCCCCTGCCCACGCGCCAGCACATCCACAAACCCCTGCAGTCTCCACTGCGCTTGGCCTTAGAGAGCAGGGCCCCCTCGGAAACCAGAACAGCCTAGTGTGGAAAAGCCCATTAAGTTCCGGGGCAGAGGGGACCCCATCCGCTGGAGTCCCTGAGCAAAGGCTGAGAAGCGTATCCTGCCAGCGAATAAAGCAGTGTCATAGGCAGAGATGTACCTGACTTCTGATCCGAGGAGAACATCCTCTCCAGGCCCGAGCAGCCTCGGACGCGAACACACACCCGGCAGAGGCCGGCAGAGCAGCAAGGCCTACAGCCCTGGACTCGAAGGAGAACCCAGATCTTGAATGCGCCACTTAATAGTGCGGTGACTTGATCAAGTTACTTAATCGCTCTCAGTTTTAATGTCCTAAATAAAGGGTTGTGAGGACTAAGTAAGGTATTGTGTTTATTCATTTATGTCTTCAACAAATAACTACAGAAAACCTACAATGTGCCAGGAAATATTTTAAATGCTGAGGGGACGGCAGTGAATGACCCAGCGAAGCCCCGATTCTCGTGGAGCTTACGTTTTAATGCAGGGAGACAGAAAATAAACGACCGACTGCAGATCACATTGGGAGATGGTAAGAACTGTGGAGAAATATTTTAAAAGGATCACCCTGGCTACCGTGCCAAAAACAAACTCTAGGGAGGTAGAGGTGGGAGACCAGTTAGAGATATCGACAGCCTTGGTTGGCGGGGGCGGGGCGGGGGGGTTGTTGGCAGAACACCAGGATCTAGTCAGATTCTGAATTTATTTTGAATGTGGAGATGACAGCATTTGCTGAGGGCTTGGAGGTAGCATATAAGAGAAGGAAAACAAGCAAGGATAATCCCGGTACTGCATATCTGGCCAGCAACTGTCTGGGCTGGGCACCAGGAACTGAGGAGGGAAGCCTGGGGAAAGGGCAGGTCCGGGAGTGAGCACGAGGGGTGGGCGGGCAACCAACATGTGAGCGTCTGGGGGTACCGAGAGTTCAGCTAGGACGTGTTCATGTTGAGATGCCTACTGGGTGCACAGGTGGAGCTGTGGAGAGGCTGGATATATGGGTTTGGAGAAGTCAAGCCAGGAGACCTCATCGTGGGGATCATCACTGCATAGGAGGTGTGTAAGGCCTGAGACTAGCCGAGATTGCTGGGAGAGGGGGCGCAGCGATACAAGGAAATAGAACTAAGGATTAAGGCCTGGGTAAGTCAATAATTAGAGGCCGGTGAGATGAGAAGGAGCCAGCAAAGCAGACGGAGATGAAGTGGCAGGGTGGGTTAGGGTCAGGGGGTTCGTGTGGCGGGGACTGAAAGCCCGAGAGTTACGGGACTCTTACAGGATTCAGTACATGCTCAGAGGCAGCGGCCGACGCACGGCGCTCGTCTCCCCAAAGCCGGAACACACAGGTGTGGAATCAAGGGGTGGAGATGGGAGCAGCGCCTCTCCTTACACCCAGGGACCCGCGCACAGCATTTTTTCTTTCCATCCTTGCAACTGCAGCCTCTGTTGGCTCGGGGGCCTTGCTCCTCAAGGGACCACTGCGGATTAAGACCTCCAGGGATGAAGACTTAGAACACCGCTCCCCCTGCTCCGCCCCCGCCCCCCCACCCCCGTTCCCCAGCTCAGCCCCGTGAAGAATCCCAGCGAAGAGAAGGTGGAAGGGGCAGCAAGGGGAAAGAATTGTAAGCTCCCACTCCAGCCTCGAGGCCAGTTCCAGAAACACAGCCTGTAGCAGCTACGCCGGTTTTCCTTCCTGCTTCTACGTACAAAGGGCGGGGGGGGGGGGGGGGGGGGACAAAACAATGAAATTTTTTTACAATATAAAAAATTGTGCATTTATTCTTACATGTTTAAACTTCAGTCACCTTCAAAGTACTCTCCATTTGATACAACACACCTATCGAGGCGTTTTTCCCACTGCTCCAAACAGTTTTTGAACTCATCGATTTTGATGCCTTTTAGTGCTTCTCCCGGTTTTTGTTTCACCTCTCCCACATCAGCAACAAGTTTCCCTTTGAGGATTTTTTTCATCGGGGAAACAAAAAAAAGTAGCTTGGGGCGAGATCAGGTGACTAGGGAGGGTGGGGCACGGGGTCATGCCGGTTTTGATCAGAAACTGCTGAACACTCAGCACAGCGCAGGCGGGTGCACCCGTAAACCACCCATCGTGAAATGGGCAAATGCAGTGAAAGAGTCTTCACTGAAGCTGAACGCATCCTCTCACAACAACGCCCGCTGGTACGCGGGTACAGACAGGTTCCTAGAACACTCCCCTAGTGGGGGAAGCCTGAACTACAAAGGGCCAGCCCTCCAGAAGACAATTTCATATTTTGGGGGGTCCCCCCCTTTGTATAGCAACAAATTCCATCTTTCCTTGCTCCTCTTTCCTTGTACTTTGCATGAGAAATTATTGGTGGTGATTAAGTTCAACATTTAGTCTGTACATTACAGACAGTTATGTGGAACCATAACTCAAATAAAGGATTAATGAGCTTCATCAGGTAGGGATACAGGGACTGTTGAGCTTTTGTGTCTCCCCTTTCTAGGGTGAGAGCACCTTCATTTGTCCAAAGATAGTTGCATCTCGTTAGGCGAACAGAGTTGAATAGAAGTTCATACATGTGTGTGACAGGGTAGGTATGGACCCTGAGTGACAAAGGGGGGGACTGTGCCTGGGAGTAAGCTGTTGTCTCTGGTCTCTATCCTGCCCTGAGACGACAGCACTAGAACTTGGGACGATCGTTCCCCTTTGCCCCTGGATTCCTGCTGGCTTTTGCTGTAGCCACACAAGACGGAAGCGAGAAGCTGGAGGAGAGACTGGCTTGTTCCTGCCGGCCTCACCCCAGCAGTGGCCTTCACCTTGCTGGTGGCAGTTGATTCCATCGCCACTGGGGCAGTGTGCCCTGTCGGTGCCCTCTCCCCAGCTCCACAGGACCCTGTTCCAAGCCCCTGCACTCTGATAGCCTCAATCCGTGCCCTTGTTTCCGGCCCCGGGTGGAGCCTGTGCAGTTGTGGTCGGTGAAACCAAGCAGTCACAACACTCTGGCGCGGGTTCTGTCCTCCCGCATCGGGGCGGGTCTGACAGAGGCGGTCGCGGATGTTTCCAAATGCTATTCAGAGGTCACCGAGGACGGGTCAGACAACTGACTGCCGCCGGTTTGAAGGCAAAGACCTTAGCGTCGTTCTTTCCAAATAGAAGTGTTCAGTAAACAGCGGCTGCTACCCTGCTGTTGTTGTTATTACTAATACTTTTTTCTGTGAGAGAAATGTTGCCTGGACTAACTCACAGCACCGTCACACTGGCCGGGGGCCATCAGACCCAGGCCGGCGGGTGGGCGGTGAGGGCGCGCGTGGCCCAGGTAGGGGGAGGGGCACAGAGAGGAGTGTGCGGCAGGCTCCTTGTCTGTGAGTGGGGAGGCTGGTGGCAGTGGGTCCCCAAGACCTCCTGCTGTTGAGAGATCCACTAGAACACTCAGCAGAGAGTGCACCCCAACGCAGGACTTGTTATGGCTGGACAGTAAGGGCAGCCTGGCAGCCAGGTCCTATGGGGACAAGGCGCAGGCAGAGCCTGGGGGAACCCTGTGGGTGCCTCCTTGTGTGCTCCCCCTCCCACTGGGCCACCCAATCTCGCTCTTCCCCCAGCGAGGAAAATGCAGCAACGTGGGAGCAATGCTTCTGCCCAAGGAAGCTCATTAGGGCCGAGGTTTGCACGGCATTTGGGACTGGTCACAGAGACAGCCTCTGTCTAGTGTGTACCCAAATTTCAGGCGCCCGAGAGGAAAGCAAGGGTCGGCATGAACCACAGTGCACAGTCCAGGCACCGAGAGCCACCTGCATCACTTAGGGAGAGTTTCACGTCGGTGCCGGGAACTGTTGACCAGCCAAGTTCCCAGAGGCCAGCCCAGCACGACGTGGCTGGCAGGGGTCTCTACGGTCGGCAGTCTCGGGCGAGCCTGCCACGCCAATGCCTTTCTGCAGTGGGACTGGCGATCCCTGGAGCAACCAAGGAATAGATGCCGGTCCTCAGGATTTTCCCAGCAACCTGGGCACCCAGGCTCTTGAAAAGCCCCGGAAGATGGGCCCATGGCTCTGGGCAGCTAAGAAGAAATCTGCTGGACACAAGCACAGAGGGCTGGGAAGTGGCTGAATTAATTCCAGGTCTGACAGAGAAATTCTGGAAAGTCAGCTCTCTGAGGGCCTGCAGAACTCCCTGACGCTGTAGTCGGTCGCCTGTTTCAAAGGAGGCACCCGCTCGGGCCTTCGGTGGGCGGCAGCAGCCCTTCTCTGCGGGAGCCCTTGGCAGGGAGCCCCCCCAACCCAGATCCCAGCCCCTCCTCCCCGGACTACGGCAGCAGCCCCTCATCCCCACCCCCAGCACCCTGGCCCTCTCTCCCTCCAGCCGGGCAGGCTGCCCTGTGGTGACCACAATTGGCAAGAGGCAAGATATGTTTGGTTATAGAGAAGACTCCAATAAAACTTAGAAAAGGCAAGACAGGAGAGGAGTTGGGACGTCAAAGTGGCAAGTAGATCTCTTATTTTGATTCCATAAATCGCAGTAATCGCCAAAGACCTCTTCTGGCTCCCAAAATTCATGTAAAAATCCCAGACTGCATTCCACAAAATAGCATATTTTTTTCATGCCTTCTCATTCATTCATTCTCATTTTTAGTCATTTATTCTCATATTCATTTATGGATCCAACTCTACTGAGTCCTACTCTGAGGCCTGGTACTGAATTCTGGATATACACGCACAGCATACTGTCTCCCCGCACCCCCAGAAGCTGTGGCTAAGGAAAGAGACACCTGTGGACCAAGGACTTCCACCAGATGTGCAACACCTTCTGTGTGTAACACCCGTGCATGGGGCCATACGTGAAGCTCCAAACACAGGATCCCCCCCAAGGAGGGGGACCTCATCCCCCTAGCCCTGCTGTGTGCCACCTCCTCCAGGCAGACTTCAGTGGGCTCCTCTCGATAAAGCAAGCCCTCCCTGTGCAGGGTCCCCGTAACACATGGCCCCACTTCGGAGTGGATGGCCCAGTCTCTGATCTCTTCCCATCCAGGGTCTCACCGAGGGCAAGAAAGAGCTCACGATTATAGGTGAGCTTGACCCCCCGTGACCCCTCAATGCACACTCATCAAATGAAAACCCCTGTCGGCCCCACAGGAGAATGTCCCTCCTCACAGGCACCCTGACCCCGAGAGGAGGGGTGGCCGCAACGTCCATGCAGTGATCTGGCTACAACAGAATCAACGGTGACACCACGACAGCCACCATGCTAGTAACATCACATGCATCGCCTCCTGTTACCCTCATGAGAGATGCTATCCGTCACCCCGATGTCACAGGAAAGGAAGCTGAAGCTCAGCAGGGGAGTGGCTCGCTGGGGGCAATCAGCTAGTCATGGGCGGCGTCAGAACCAAGCCCAGACCCGGGAGACTCCAGAGCTGGAGCCCGTTCCCACTGGGTGCTGTAGCCTCTTTACTGAGGCCTGGATGTCGGACAACACGGGCACCCAGGCAGGCGGCAGCGAGCTCCGCACAGGCACACCCCCCAGGGGGGCGCAGCAGGCATCTCCCCAAGGTAGTTCCGGTGTCCCGCTGATTTGCCTTAGTGGTCAGCACCAGTCACCTGGACGGGGGCAAGCACAGGAGGGGGGGTGGCCGGTGGGTGGGCTGGCACCGGCTCCCACCTTGGCCTCCTCGGGCTTTGTCTCCAGGTGCCCAGTGGTCCAGGGAAGGCGGACCCTGGGTCGGCTGCGACACGTGGTCGCCCCACCCCGAGCCGCCCCAGATGACAGGAGGCCAGAACAGAACGGGAGTCACGAGCGAAGCAATGCAAACCCTACCACACAGGCATGTGTCCGCTGCCCTCAGAGAAATCACAGGTATGGTCACAGCCCTTCCTGATGCCAAGAGCCCTGAGTCCGATGCTTCCCATCTGGAGCCACCAGGAGGGCTGGGCCGGGGCCCCCAGGGAGTCTGTGATGTGTAAACATATTCTAGAGCCAAATGTGAGAGTGATCAACTCTGTAAAAATCGAAGGGAGGCTGTCTGATCATTCTGTTACTGAGGGAAACGGGAAAAAAAAAACCTTGCGTGACAATTGTTATTGATAATGTGATATACTTGACTTGCGTGTTCCTAGGGCTGATTATTACCAAATGTGATTTTTGAAAGGCTGCTAATCAGAAGGAATAGGGGGTCTCGCTGGGAGAGGAGCAAGGCCAGGGAGCTGCTGGAAGCTCCTGTGGTGGAAATTGTCTGTGTCACGAATGACACCCACCCCAGCAAGCCAGGCCGGGCCCAGCATTCCAGGCCCAGCCTCGGGTTCCTCTGCGTGGCAGAGGCGGCTGGAAGCGGCCCCTTGGCTGCAACAGAGGCCAAGGTCAGGGCCGCTCTCGGAACTGCCCTGGAATTGGCCCCCCGGGATGAGACCCGCAAGCCATGCTCAGGAAAGGAGCAAAGAGAGAGTGGCCTCTCACTAAGGGATCCTTGGTGGCACGGCCTGAGAGGCCTCAGCCCTGCGTGCCGGGGGGACACGTGGCAGTGACACTCCCAGTGTCACCCTGTGGCGCAGTGGAAGAACCCCCACACGGCACAGCTCGTCCTGGCCCCGCCCTCACCTTATGCGTCCTGTCGGCGCCAACCCCCGCGCGGCGCTGCGGCGAGCGGGGTGGCAGTTCAGCCCCTTAAAGAGACCTGACAGCCATGAGAACAGGACCGAGGACCCCTGACGAGTTGAAAACCCCTCAGGGCACACACGTGAGCTCAGCCGCCCCATCCGCTGGCAGCCGCCCGGGCAGGAGCAGAGGCGACCAGCTCCCCAGTCCGGCCCCAGCCCCAGGGCCCGTCACACTGCATTGTCACTGCCGGTTCTGCTCCTGAGGGCAGGGACCGTCCTGCATTAGTGGCTAAAACCAGCACAAGCCCCCACCCCGTGTAACCCCATGGGTATGCAAACCACTGAACTTACTTCCTCAGCACCAGAGCTGGCAACGTGTGCAGCCACCTAGCGAAAGAAGGGCTTTCCATAAACATACCGCCCTGTTTTAGGCGCCTGAATGATGGCGACCAGCACTGGACTGCGCTGGGGGCGGGGCTTCTCAGAACCCCAACGCGGCGCCGGGGGTCAGGGCAGCCCAGCGGCTGGAGCCCTGTGCGCCCTGAGGAACACTGTGCCCTGACTGTCTGCAGCCCATAATGCTCATCACACCCCGCCCAGGCCAGGAAAGGCGGCGGGACGGGAGGGGGGGCCGGTAATGGCGGGGAGACCTCCTGCAGAGGGAGAATGGGGGTGGCAAAGGTCTTACGTTTAACCAGACGTCCTGGCGCTCAGCCTCCCTTCCTTACGCTCCATGTACTGATGTTAAGTCCGGCGTGGGGGCAGTGGCTCCCGATTCAAGCCACGCAGTCCTCCACCCAAGTGACTAATGTCAAGCTATCCTCTGTAGAAATGTTTGCTTGGCCTTTGGGATATGGTTGAAGCCTTTGCACATCACAGAGAAGCAGAAGGAGATTTGACACGGTCCATATTTTCCCAAGCGCTTGCCAGGCGTGCCTGCGCAGGGTGGGGGGCAGCACGTGGCGCGGGAGACCGCCAAGGTCTGCGTCTCTGGAGACCAGAGGCAGGAGGGACCTAACGAGAAAAGATGGATGTTGTATGTGCGGCGCAGGGAGGGCACCGGCAGACAGTCACATCTGCCACCCCCTGCATTAGAGCTATTTGTTCTCACAGAATTAATTGCAGAAATAAATAAAATTTATCTTCAATATTGGGCATGTGATCTTAAAAATTAGAATTCATGAGCTCACATTTTCGATAACTCGCACATAAATATAGACAAACGGGTGCTTTAATGCAAATTTAATATACAGTAGTTAAATTAATGATTTTTCTCAGTTCATTTTTAATTGGGAAAAAACCCCTCACAGCCACACCATATAAATCAAGCTTGCCCGGCGTGCTTGCGTGATGGAGAAGCGGGCATGTGTGCGGGCCATGTATCAAGATCCGATGTGCTTAAAATAAATGGCTCCTGCTTCCCTGTCCTAACACAGCATCACATTAATGCATATTCATAACTGGGCATTTCTTTCCTTTTTTTTCTCTTTTATGTTTTCTATTTTCTGGGTTGAAAACATAACCAAAGGACATTTGTTCCCAGGGGCCATGTGGGTCAGGAATGCCGTGTCCGATTGGATTAAAGACGAGAGGGAGCACCTTCCCCTGCCCCGAACACCAACGGGAAAAGAAAAGCACCAACTTCAGAAAGGGACCGGGTGGCGGGATCCGCTGCGGGGGCCCTCCCCGCTCGGGCCGAGGCAGGGGGCACGGGCACAAGGAGGTGGTGAAGGACAGGACCCAGGACGCGGGCTCTGCTAATTGCTCCTGCTCAAAGCTCATCTCGCCTCATCCGCGGTGATTGCCTCTTGATTTCATGCTGGATGGCTATACTGCTACCAGGAGCCTCTTGGTGAGTTTGTGGACCATACCAAAAAGGCATTTTTATCACCGGTTTAATGCCCCATGGCTGACAGGAAACAGGCGAGAGAGAGAGAAGGGATGCTACGGCTGGGGCATTAAAGGGATCATTAAGCTCTGCGTTAGGGAAGGTCTTGTTTGCAGTTACATGCCAAGTGCGGGGCTGAAAGTGACGCGTAAGCAAATGCAGGAGCGGGATGCTCACCTTGCCTGGCCAGCTGCTGCCTGCACCCCACCTTTCTGTCCTCCCACCTCCCCTCCAGGTCGACCAGGGCGATTGCAGAGGAGAGAGCATTTGCAAGAATCCAGGCCTTGCACCCCAACCCCACTTCTTGATTGCATGGCTCTGTGGGGTGACTCACCGCCTTTCCCTCACTTGTTGCTTGTCAACCACGCTGAGCTTCCCAAGCGCAGAGACGCAACCACTGACCTTGACCTTCTCCTTCACCCAGCCACTGAGGCAGCTGAGACTTGAACATTCTCTGCCCCAAGTACCCAATGAGGGGGTGCTTGCTTTTCTTTGATACTCCACAGAGAGAGGCACATTCTCTCTGTCCAACCTAACCACTGGTCTGCCTTTCCGCCCCCAAGTATCCAGGGACCTATCGCTGAGATATTGAGTTTGCGGAACATGAGCGTTCAGCCAGGAGGCTCGCAGCATGTCAAGAAGTGGGAAGCTGCCCTCTTGGTACAAACAGCTGGTTCAGCCTGGAGAGGGGCTCCATGCAAGAAAGGAACCAGGCATCACCGGGCTATGCAATTTACAGATGACCTGGGGCACCTGTAAAAAGTGAACATCCCCAAATTAGTATTCATCGTTTTATTAGGCATCCTGCCTCTTCCCAAAGAGAAGCTCCAGGGCTGAGATATATGTGTGACAAGGTGTAAATGACAACCATGTTGCTTTTGTCTATGCTCGGAGGGCCTGTTCCAAAGAGCCCATAAATTCCTCTCTCACAAGCAGCTGGTTGGCAGCACTGAACACCTGACCAGCGTGCAGGGCCTGCCCGGCCCTGGCAAGGTCGACCGAACCTGGCAACAGAAACACACAGTTCTAATTTTCAAAGGGCAAGGGCAACTGCTCCCCTGGTGTCAGGAACCTGCCCTGGGCACTTGGCAACGCTCCAGGGATGGGCTTGTGCGCTCACCTGAATGGTCATGTTTCTTCTGCTGGAAACCTGGCTTTGAGATGACAATCCCTCTCCCCTCCCGTTTGAGTCTAAGTTCACGGGCTTTTAACATGGCCCCGCAGAAGGAATGCAGCTGCCACGCTGGGGCAAGGCGCTGGGCTGGCTGCGTTGGGAAGGGAAAGCTAGAATGCTCCAAAGAATGAAACTTCTGTCCAATGGCAGTGGCTGCCAAGGGCCAGCACATGCTGTGTCTGCACAAAGAGCAAAACCCAGAAGTCCAGAACGTAGGCAAAACAAGACGTACAGGTGCCTGGAAATGGCGAAACGCTGAGCGACGTCAGGGAGGGCTCTGCTTGGTGCTGCTGCTGCTGCTACGTGGCAGAGCCTGCCCTTGCACCGTCTCCTGCTGCTGCAGCAAAGCCCAGGGTGGAACAGCCTCCCTACTTCTTTGTTCACCCACAGACAACTCAGGAATTATCTGAGCCCTATAAGGCACCCGCTCTGTGCCAGTCATTACAGTAATGGAAGTCTGGGACAACCAGCCAGGTAAGAGCCAGAGGATGTGGGCTCGCAACCAGCACTCGGCAACAGCCGGGCCTGCCGCAACTCTCCAGTGATGGATGCCTACGAAGCTGGTCCCAATCGCTCTACCAGCAACTGCTTTTAAAGAGCCTGTCCTTGCTGTGTTTCAGCCATGTCCCTGAGGCTTATCAGCTCTGACATACTCCCGACTCATTTATTTTTCTTATTCGCCCCACAATCACTTTGAGAGGGGCATAATTTCCCTGACAAATGGTGCGGCTGTCAGATCACCTGATTACGAGGTCTGCATTTATTACGGTGAAGTCGCACTGCGTCTGCAGAGAGCCCGCTGGACAGCGCACAGGCCTCTGTAGGGGGTCTCTGTTTTCTCCTGTAATTCCAAATAAAGATCACAGCTATGACCGTTCCACCCACTTGCCACGACCAAGCCCCCAGCCCTCTGGCTCGCTGGCTTTGGAAAGACGGCAGGTGCCAAGGTTAACCGCCGGGGTGGCAGAGCCAGATGGCCTGGGTTCAGGCCTCTGTTCTCCCACTAAGTCTGCCCGCAGGCAGTGTCTCCAGCCCGTTCTCAGTTCCCCCATCAACACAATGGGGGTGAGTAAAGTACCCCCTGCAGAGAGTGGCAGATAGGACCAAATGAGATAATATTGTGAAATGTTTAACCAGTGTCTGGCGCACGGTAAGTGCTTTATAAAAGTATTTGTATAAATAAATGAAGGCCATCGTCTGGGCAGTTCAGTGGGCTCGGTGTCCTGTCTGCCGAATGCGGCCCAGAGGCCGTGCCAGTGTCCCAGCCGGGAGCACCGGTGCTCGCGTCCGCACCACACAAAAGGCGACGCTCATCCATGCACATCCCTCAGTGCTTGCGAAGGCCAGATGAGAGGGACAGGGGACTGTTATTACCCCCGTTTCACTCACGCACGGCCTGAGGCCAGGAGGCTATGGGAAGTGACTTATTCAAGGTTACAGGCCAGGATAAAAGCAGAGTCGCCTGACGCATTTGTTACTTTTACTGTGTCTACGATGATCTGGGGGCTGGGAAGGAAAGTGAAGGTAACCACGGTGACAGATGGGCAAGCTCCAGAGAAGCGACTCCAGTGGAAGGAAACTGTTCAATGGAAGTGTGGCTGTCACGGGGCAGCCAGGCGGGGTGGGTGGGAAGAGGCCGGCAGGGGTCGGGCCTCGGAGGCTGAGTTCAGCAGGGTAGGGAGCGGGGCACGGCATTGCAGTGGAGACAGGAAACGCCCGCCAGCAAGGGTGTAGAAAAGGGCGCCACGGCCTGGGAGCTGCCGGGTGCATGAGGGACTGAGCCTGTGGCCCAGGGCACGTGCAGGAGGGACTGGGACCCATGGGTCATAACTCCAGGACTGCAGACTCTGCCCTGCAGGGAGCCGATGACAGGCTGGGGTGAGGGGTGGGCGGGGGGGCGGTGGGTAGGATCGGCAGGATGGCAAGATTTAGCAAAACGGCTGTGTAGCCTGGGCTGAGGGAGGAGAGCAGGGAGCCCCAAGGCCGGGAGATGGAGTTGGAGCTCTGTGGTTACTAAGTCAGCCAACGTCCGTTGAGTACCTATTACCTGCAAGCGGCCCTTTGTAGTGTGGGGATAAGCAGTGAGCAAAAAGCCCTTGCCCTCTTGGAGTCTGCATTTCAATCCTGCAAGAGATGATAAACTCCTCAGCCAGGATAAGGGATAACACACAGACGGGGGGAGCGAAATAGGAGCAAGAATATCCGGGGCGGGGGGTAGCTTCCAAGGATGGTGAGTTTTCAAAGCTCACTGCAACCTGGCATGTCTTTAGAAAACCGCTCATTCCTCCCTCTCCTGAAGGAATGTCCCAAGGCAGCAAATCCACACAGTTGTCAAAACCTTAAGGTAATTTGTTTATACACTTTCTTAATTCTCCAATTGTATATATTCAACTTCCAAATGAAAGAATTTTAAACAAGGATCTAGATGTAATTTCTGTGAGTAGGGAGCCAAAGTAACAGTAGCTTAGCCCTGGCTGGCATGGCTCAGTTGGTTGGGCATAGTCCCACACACCAAAAGGTCACTGGTTCGAGCCCCAATCAGGACACATGCATGGGTTACAGGTTTGGTCCCTCATCGGGGCACATATTGGAAGGCAACCAATTGATGTTTCTCTCTCACATCAATGTTTCTCTCCTTGTCTTTCTCTCTCCCTTCCCCTCTCTCCAAAATTAAAAAGGAAAAAAAAAAAAACAATCGCTTAAATAAGGGAGACACCTACTTCTCTGTTGCACAACAGTGAGGGCATGATCAGCCCAGGCTGGCGCGGTGGCATCACAGTGCTCTGGGCCCAGATGCCTCTGCCTGACTGCTCCACCCACCCCAAGGGCGCTGCCACCCGGGGTCCTCCCACCATGTCTGCATTCCAGGCGAAACGCAAAGGGAGCGCTCGACGAGGCTATAAGGCACCCGACGTACAGGCATCGCTCACATCACCGTGTTCACCTTCCACGGGCCAGCACTCGGAAACCGGCCAGAGCTGTCTGGCAGGAAGGCTGGGAAGGGGAGCCCCTCTGGACACATGGTCCTAGAGAAGAGAACGGATGTGGGGGGCAACTGGTTCTTTCCAGCTAAAGGGTTTTGTACTTTGTCATTGATTTGAAAATGCAGTGCAACTTAGCCTCAAAACAGCCACGGTTCTCCACCCCCCCCGCCCACCTCCCCCCACCCCCCGCCCCAGTCGTCCTGAGGACAGAGCTCACACAAAAGCCAGACAACTGGATGCCACCTTCAAGGGGATGAATAGGTCTAACTTGAAACTTTTTTTTTCTAAATTTAATCACTCCAGCTTCCTCCATAAGCACGTGACTGTGATGAGGACCATCACAGGGCCCAAGTCCCCGTGGTCTGCCGGGTAGGAACCAAACTTAGCGGCTGATTTCCCTTGGCTTTCTGTTCTGCCCGCCGCCCCGCTCCCCACGCCTACCCTCCCCAGCCGTGGCGTCTGATGCCTCAGCTGTAGCCCCGAGCCAGCCCCCAGACTCTGCGGGGAACCGAATTTCAGAACCTGGAAAACCGAAAGCCCCTCGCTCTGCTCAGGCCTTTAGCTCCTGGCCTGGGTGGCAGCCACTCAGGGTAACAGAAGCCCTGGCCAGAGGCAGGTGCCCTCAGAAAAAGAAGAGGCGCTGACCGATGTCCCTGCGTGACTCCGTCCCTGAGCACAGCACGGCAGCCAGCTCTCCTGCCATCTGCCCTCCCCACGGTCCTCCGGTCTTCCCGGCTCTACACTCGCTGGGAGCTTGCGTGGAGCCCGCCCCTCACACCCCGTTCTCCCCATAACGGCCCTGCGGGCCGGCCAGCCACCTCTCTCCCACCTCTCCGATCCGCCCTGGACTCAGCTCCGGCGCTGCCACCTCAGCGCCCACCCTGACCTCCCCCGCGAACTCCCCTGGGGCGGCAGGGCCCACTTCTGACAAAGGAGGTCCTCTTTCTGGAGGCAGAACAAACTCCTGCCCTTCAGAGCAATTACGTAAGTTTAGGAAACATTACTCAAGAGGATCCTTGGTGCAAACAGCTCCTTCTCTCTAGTAACATTGCATCCTTTTCACAGCAGCCTCAGTACATTCAGTACAGCTGTGGGTCCACGTGGGAGAACCACTGTTTGGTCCACCCACACACAGGGCTCTGCTGGGCACGTGGACGGCAGGGCCCGCTGCACAAACTCTGAGCCACACACGCAGTACCCCAGGCAAAAGAAAAACTCTCTTCTTCAGGGGTTCAGGCCTCTGACCATCAGGCCCTGCCCTACATAGTCAAGGTGACTGTTTCTTGTTCCCCAAAATTGAACCCACATCCACAATCAGGGGAGAGGTCTCAGTGCCCTACCTTCCCATCATGCTCTCTCCCCAGCCAGCTCATCCCCGCCCCCCACACCCACAGCCTGCTGGGAACTTCCCGCATTCTCTCCCAAGCCCATTGCTCCCATTCATTCCCCACTCCATTCTTCAGACCAGGCATGGATGTAGTTCTCTTCCTCCGGGAAGCCTTCCTGGCTACCCAGCCTTCCCTGGTTCCTAGCATGTACCCTGGAAGGACCTCTGGATCAGAACAAGAGAGAGAACCAAGGGAGAATCACAGCGTGCCCACTGATTTTGTCTCTCAAAGAAGATGCCACTTTCCTTAAGGGAAGCGTCAGGACCTACGTCCCTTGTGCCTTTTGTATACCTAGCATAAGAGATCCATAAGTACCTGGTGGTTGATTACAGGTATTGAAAACCTGGTGGTTGATTATGGTTATTAGGGAAAGAATAAATCATGTTCCGTTGCTGCCGTGTGCACACAGCTGGCCCATGCAGAGAATAGCAAGCAGCTGGGTGGATGATAAATTCCAATGATGATCCAGATGTTCCTGAACATGGAGATGCAGGGCAAACGCTCATGGGACGAACCGAATTTCTGCCTTTTCACGTAACGTTTGCAGCTACGCACGGATGCCTTAAAGTCCTTCTGGCCAACCTTCACCGTAGAGATGGTAATCTGCACATCCCCTTCTCCAGCAATTTCCAAACCCTAAACCTCTTATCTGCTTCTTCTAATAATTTTCTCTGAACACCTGCCTGCTGCTGCATTACCATGGGACGGCTCAGAAAGCACACGCTTCCTCCTCCCCAGCAGGGGCATCTCAGGGTTTGCCCATCTCCCAGGGAGCTCCGTGGAAGACGCACAACCCGCCAGGAGGGCTCTGGGCATCGGGGAGGCTCTGAGCCCAGGGTATCCTGAGCTGTCAGTCACAACCCTGCCATGGCCTGAGTCCGAGGCCTCCTGATTGAGACCTTTCTTCCGTTTAACCGTGCTAGTTTTCACAATTTCTGTGAAAAATCAATTTGGAAAGGCATTTTTTGAGGAAAAGCAAATAAAATTTTGTTACTGAATTTTATTTAGAGAAAAAATGTACGGCTTCCCATAAAAATGCAATTTGATTATATTACAATTTCACTCCTCGACTGTATTTCCTATGCCAAAGCTTTCTTTAATGGATCAGAAATACGTAACTGCCAGCCATCCACGACTGTGTTGCAGCCTCCAGAAACTACGCCCCCGATGCGCTCTCCTGGGGGCGGGCCCCTCTGGCACCACTCGGGCCCGACCCCCGAGGCAGACAGCCCGCCAGCTGCCATGGTCCTGCCGGCCAGTCGGCTGGGGCTGTGGACGTGGCTCCAACCCACATCCAAGCTCTGAGCTGCCCAGAGCTGAGAACCCGGCAAACGGACCCCTCCCATCATTTCCCTACTTATTTCTGCATTTCTCACCTCTGACCAGAAAGGATGGAAGGCTGGGCCCTGCTGAACTCCCCCGAGGTCCAAGGCACCCACGGAACCCTGCTCACACCCATAGCTGTGAGGCTGAACCCTCAAAGCGGGCACCCTGTCGAGAAGGCTGTCTGCCCTAGGCCAACCGCCACAACGAGCAGAGACAGCACACAAGAGGCGCTGGGCCATCGGCCCCGGCAGGCAGCCAGAGCCTGTGCAGGGACCGGGGCTATGGCGGCATCCCAGGGAAGGGGAGGCAGCACACAGCCACGCAAGCTGTCACTCCACCACTCACTTGTCTGCTGAGCACTGCTGTGTGCCAGGGGCAGGGCAGACACCAAAGACACAGAACACTGTGCAAGGGGCAGACGTGGGATTCGTCTCAAGGACTTTATAGTCCAGAAGGGAAACTCAATACGAATTGAGCATCTGCAGCCAAGTGTCGTGGAAAACTATCGATAGATCAAAGGCCTGCGAGGGGCTGCAGCGGGAGGCCCCCGGAGGAGCTGACGTGGACGCTGAGAACTGAAGATGGGATGGGGAGGAATCGGCCGGGTGGATCGGGGGATGTGGAATCGGCCTGGGGGGCGGGAGAGCGCTCCAGGGAGAATAAAGGGCATGTGCAAGACGCTGAGCAGAGGGACGGGGCACATCCGCACAGCCCGAGACAAGTTGCGTGTCTGTGGTGCGGGGAGCAGAGAGGGCAGCAGGGAGCTGCCGAAGGGTCTGAGCACAGGCATGATGGGACCAGACTTGCCCCACATAAAGACCCCTCCGACGGAAGGGTGGCGAGGGGGCCGTTGTCACGTCCAGATGGGCTACGGTAGGAGATGGCAGTGACTGGACTTGTTCAACAAGAGCTGGAGCCATGAGTTCATGCAAAGGATGGAAGCAGAATAAAAGGAAGCCCTCCCGGAGGACGTCCTCGGAGGGCGGCTCCGAGACGAGACCTCTGCTGCTCTACCACAGGTGGGCAGGGCAGGGGGACGGGCATCTGCCCAGGTGTGAGGAGGGAAGCGCTCAGACGCCCCCGCCTCAGGCTGCTCTCCTGGCTTGGAGGGCTTCTGCCACCCTTTGTTCTGCTTAACTCCTGCTCACCCCTCAGAGCCCCGCTCACAGCTCCCTTCCTCAGGGACACCCTCTGCCCCCTGCCCCAGGACAGGCCCGGCAGCACCTGCTTTCGCTGCACCATACACCTCGTGCCACAGCCCGCACCCCCGCGGCAGCGTCACAGCGCTCGGCGGGACTGCTTGAGTCACACCCCTCTGGCCCTCGCGTGGGAAACTCAGTGATGGCAGACCCACAGCGGTCCCTGGCACACGGTGGGTGCTCGGTGTTCGTTCAATGACTGCAGAATGAAGGCAGCCACGCACTTCGTTTCAGGGGACATTTCTGGCAAACGTGAAAAGATTTCCACTTGTGAGGATGCACCCTCGCTACTCAGCCACACCGCCCCACCGAGGGTGATGGGACCGGGGGCCGGATGGAGCCGTTGCCTCTGCTTTCGGAGAGCTGGCAGGCTCCGAACTCGACAGACTCTCATAAAAAAAAAATTTTTTTTTGAAAATAAAAATACTTTTAAAGAGGGACCATTCTGGAGCACACAAAACATCCTTTTCCTAATTAGATTAGGGAGTCTTTTATGAGAACAGAACTATAACCATCACATTTTATTACAAGGAATAATATACAAATTATACAATTATAAAAAATTTGTTGCATCCTCCCAAATTATAACACCCTGCGCATCTCCTGAGGAGAACTACCTCTTTTGTTTCCGCCCAGTTGACGGGCTCGGTGGCCCCGGCTCTGTCCTCCCAAAGGGCTCTGCCAGCCACCACAGAGCCAACCGGGGTTCCGTGTGGAGACCCCAAAATGCCAAATCCCAGAGACACGCCCCTACTGATCCCAGCAAAGCTGCAAAAAGCATCTGCTGCTTCGACGTGTGCCTAGGACCAGGGAGCGCCTGGGAGAGGAGACAGAAGACCTGCCCCCGAGGGTGTCCGGTCTGCCTCACTCTGTCCCCGGGCCTCATCTGTGTGTGCCACAAAGGGCCAGCCACCACGCACAGCCTGAGGCTGCCTTTGCCGCGACCGTCTGCAGTTCTCTGTGCCCCGCCACCGCCACCCCCAGAAATTCCCTCCTCTCCCCCCTCACCCACCGACACTCATCACAGGCATTGACTGAGCACGTATCGTGCCAGGCACGTCGCTAGGTGCTTGGGACACGATGGGGAGCGACGCTAAACCTGGCTCTCGCCCCCATGGAGCCCACGGTCCGGCTGGGTTGACGGGCACGAACCAACGTCCTGCCACACACAGGCAGAGCTGGGAGCCCTGCGAAGCCGCCTGGTGCTTCCGGCCTCCACTTACCTCAATCCGCATGCTGTTCCTCCTCCCCTCCCCACACTCCTTGCTCACTCCCCGTTTGAGGGGCAGAGGTAGGGACGGGGCATCTTTGGCCTTTGGCTGTCCTGGCTCTGTCTGGGGCCTCTGAGGACAGGACTGGTGCTTGGCTCCGAGCTTTCACTTAGGGTCCTGCCGATGTCCTCATGGCTGTCCTTCTGGGGGTCTGTTCCATCTACTGGCCTCTTCGCAGGGCCCTGAACAGGCCCAGCCTTCCGAGCCAGGCCTCTGCTCACGCCAACCCCTCTCCCAGGTTTCCTTGCCCCGCTCAGCTCCTCCAAAGCGTTCAGACGCCCTGGGCTCCCCCCGCCAGGCCAGGAGTCCAGTGTGCTCTCCTTATAACCTGACGCACTCCTGGTTTTAATTAGTCATGTCCATCTGCCTGTCAAAAGGCCCACTCTGACCGTTTCTGTGGTGTTCACTTCGGGCACGTGGCCAACCTCAAAAGATATCTGTTGAGTAAATAACTGTACATATGGAAGGGCACAGGCGGACAGACTGATTCCTCATATGGCTCTAATTCATCTGAGTTAGGCAAGGAGGGCTGTGGGGAGGGAGGAAGAGGAGGAGACCCTGGCTGGGCAGCCCCCTTGGGGACAAGTGCCTTCCCATCTGTCTCTGCGCTGGGTGTGTGAGTGGCCATGAGTGTGCATGTGTGTGTGTGCAGGCAGGTGCAAGGCTGAGAGGCAGCCTGTGCTGAGCCTCGGCCGGGGGCCCCTGAAGCCTAATCTGACACCGAGCTGCCTCAGAAGCCCCTCTGTGGGAGAGGAGCAGCACCACCCGCGCCTAAGGTCCTGGGCTGGGAAACACATCGCCTCCGCAGTGGCGCCTGGAGCACCGGCCGATGAGGAGGAAGTAGTGGAGGGCGGGGAGGGGGACTTGCAAAGTGCCATGGCAACTGTGGGCACATCCGAGCGGCTCTCTTTGTCCCCGCCCGTGGAGAGCACAGGCATTACGCAAGAGCAAACGTGCTCCCTGTCGGTTCCAAAGCTGCGTCCCTGGGGCCAGGAGGCACCACACCGTGACCTACTCCTCCCGTCCACCACCGTGAGGAAGGTCCCAGGCAACCCCAGGTGACCCAGCTCCCCAGTTCGGCCCCACCCCCGAGAGCATCTGCTCCCCCGGCCACGCTGGGCAGCCCGAGCGTCGTCAGCAGAGCTGCCCCTGCCCCCGACCACGCCGACATCTCTCCCCGCAAAATACACATGTTCACCCTCCGTGTTCAGAAGCCATGGAAAACGGTCTCCACCCCCATTCACCTGCACTTAGCCAGGAACCCCAAAGCCTCTCCCCAGCCAATGAGGAGTAAAAACTGAAGCCCCACTCGTCAGAGCCCTTTTCTGTTTAAAAGGCTAAATTTAGAAACTCAGCGTAAAGCGGGCCCTTCTCCACAGCTCGGGGCCAGTGGTGAGAGCGAAGGCCAGCGGTTCAAACCCCAGGGAGCACCGCCGCCTCCCCGCGGGCACCGCGAGACCAGCCCCAGCACAGCCTTGCCGAGCCGCCAGACGCCAGGATGCACTGCGATTCCCAGCAGCTCCTCTCCTGCTTGACAACCACTTGCCTCATCATATCCTCCCAGCATCTGTCCCTCTCACCAAAGGAGAAACATTTTCCAAAAAGGACAAGTCAAATGACTGAGGGCTTAACTCCTAGCCTTTACCCTCAGCATACCAGTTTTATTACCAAGGAGTCCTATCACTTTCTTAAGGACAATGTCTTTTTTTCTTTTGAGTTAGCAGGGATTCATCAAGCACCCACTGTGTGCACAGTTCCGAGGAAGAAACCAAACAGGGAGACAACAGTCACTGACCCCAGACTGTCACAGTCAAAGCCACAGAGAGACAACAACGACTTTAACTCACCCTGCTCACTTCCAGAACGTACTCCGGCAACATCAAGGAGAATCCCCAGGGAAATGGGAGGAACAATGTTCCTGCAGCCAGAAACTTCCAGAGACAGGAGAGAGCATCCGTTCAGAAGGGCTGGACCTCCTCTGACAGATTCCAGGGAAATGAAGGACAGAAGCAGACAGGCAGGGACGCTCACGGGCCCCGAAGAGCATCGCGTGCCGTCCTTGGTCCAAATCCCACGTCTGCCCCTCATCGGCCAGGTGACCCTGGGCGACGCGCTTTTCCTCTCTTGGCTTCCATTTCCTCTTCTGCAAAACAGTAATAAGAAGAGTGCCACGTGGTGGAGTGGTTGTGACTGTCACATGCGATCTTGCTTGGAGCATGCTTGGCACAACGCCTGCACAGACAGCGCTCAGCGCGTGGGGGACGGTTTCACTGGGGAAAGTAAGAGGGTTCCAGGTTTGGCCTTAAAAGCTGCTCAAGAGCCCTGAGCTCCCGATCTGCCCACAGGACCAGCCGAAACTGCCCCCTGGCGAGAGGGACTCACGACTCCAGGGTGGAATGAGCCTGGGGAGCCAGGCAGCAACTTGTTGCTCTGGGGGGTCTCCCTCCAAGGGGACAAACCCACAGCACTTGGGCGCAGAGCTTGGCCTTCTCCTCGGAGACAGATTTATTCCCAAGGCCCAGGCACCGACGGCTCTGACGTTCCCCTCCCAGGGTGCTGGTGGCAAGGTCAGGGCCTTGAGGGACAGAATCTCAAACGGGCAGGAGGAAAGGCAGCGGGGGGGCATCCTGGAGGGCTGGGACCTGCTGCGACCAGGCTCCGAGACCCAGCCCTCTGACCAGCCTTTTCCCCTCGGAAGGGAAGGGCATGGCATTTAGCGCAGGTGAGAAAATTGACGTGCCTTCACCGTGAGCCTTTCCAGGGCATCATTGAGGCCACCAGAGTCCCAGGCAGGGCTTGCCAGCTTCCCCCTGCTTCAGCCAGCCAGGCAGGAGGAAACCTGCTGGAATCAGCTTCTTCCCAAAAGCCAGGGGTTCCCACTCTGCCGCCAGCAGCATCAGCATCAGAGGCCCCCCAGGAAGGCTGCCGACGCAGAAAACAGAACACAATGAAACTCCGCGTACTCCGTCCATGCCAGGACGTGTGCTTATCTCAGCTAATCCTCACGACTGCCCTACAAGGTCGGTATTACTCTATTTTATTCATAAAGAAATGAAAGCGCCAAAAAAGTTAGTTACTTGCCCAAGGACGTTGTGCCAGTTGGTTTCTGCTGCATAACAAATAACTTCAAAAATCTCAGTGCCTTAGGTAATAAACATTTGTCCTTTCGGGTCTGCAGGTTGGCTGCCACGTGGCTAATCTAGTCTGAGCTCAGCTGTATCGAACGGGACCTCAGACTGTCTGTCAGGCTCCCAACCGTCTGCCCGCGGGTCTTCACTCCGCGGTCCATGCCGAAGGGTCAGCAGCAGCCCCCACCCCGGCCCCGCCCTGCAAACTTTCCAAAGGACAGATCAAGGGGCCCAAGAGAATAAGCGGAAACAAAGAAGCACCCAAAGCCTCTGCCCACAGCATGGGTGCCCACGTTGCAGTGGCCAAGCCAGGCGTCCGTGACGTGGGCAGGGAAGTACACACCCCACCAGGGCACAGATGCCGAGACTGCATTCCAGGGTGGAGAGCATGCCCGCAACGATACCCCCGTCAACCGTGGTCACAAGGCTCCCAAGTGGCAGAGCAGGAGGTAAACCCAGGCAGCCCGTTCTCCTCGCTGTCCTGCTATCTGTGTGACCTTTATTAAGTCACTTCACCTTTCAGGGCCTCGGCTTGGTCACCCCCATGGGAGGGTATAGGGTCTACATTGCTGGGCTTTGTAAGGATCAGACGCGGCGGCATGTGTAAGTCATCGAAGGGATGCAGTGGCGAACAGGAAAAAGTCACTCCGAGCCCTGATTTGGAAATTCCAGGGGATGCTGACTCTCTCCTGGACACAGGCACTGTCAGAATGACAAAGAGGCAGCGCTGCCCACAACCTTGAGAACGACGGCCCTCTCTTTCCCTTAGGCGCGTTTCGCGTGGACAATGTGTCAGTGTCTCAGTCATGATTAAGACAGCTGTCAAGGCTTGGCCAGGTTGACCGCCTTAGGGGGGACAGTCGGTGCTGAATACAAAAACCAGGGAGAACCTCGTCAGAGAAACACACACCGTTAACAGGGCGGCCCCGGGTTCAAGGGCATGCTGTCATTGCCGCGGGGCACAGCTCGGTCTGCACAGTCATCCCGCTCCTCATTCCGGATCCCCGCTTCCCCTGCACACGTCCTCGGATTGGTACACTTTGACATCTTACGTTCAGATCATAGAACAGCAAGGACCCAACGTATTAATGGAAATGACAGGAGACATAAGTCCGTCACAAAGTGCGCGCCGGAGAACGTTTGCATGTTTTTCCCAGGAAGTGCTCCGTAAACTGTACCGTTGCTATTAGTACCCTTTTGCTCCCTCAGACCATCCCCCACCTGGAAACTTCTCTCTGGGCCTTGCAGAGATTCTGGGAAGCAGATAACCGCGTGTCCCTGAGGAGTCCGTTTTAGCACTGAGCACACATCTCCGCAATCTGATTTTAGGCATCGCTGTGTAAACATATGACCCTTTAATTCTATTTCGATTCAATTATGCAAATCTAATCACACATTCAGCATCAAACCGTGTTTCTATCCTCACACAATCTGTCCACCAATGGCCAACTGAACCTCCTGCTACTGACTTGGGGCCCGCAGTGAGCGGAGTCCTAGCAGCTTGAGGCAGGACGCTGGGCGGTGAAGTTGCGCTGCTGCAGGAGCGCAGGGTCGGGCCGGCGGCAGGAGCTGATAACCCCAGAGCCGCAGCGTCGGGCAGAGGGCAGAGCCGAGAACATTCTAGCAGGCACCTTCGCCTATTGCTCCACGGGGTGCCAAGAGGCCAGAAGGTGCCCCCAGGGCCTCTCTGTGTGGGGAAGCAAGGGGGGTCCATGGAAATAGGCAGGAAAACGGGACCCCATTCTCCATTCATTCCCCAGGAGGGGCATCTACATACTGGGGTTCCATGAAATTCTTAGTTTGGAAGACAGGGTGCTACTGCTTTTATATTTAAAAAAAAAAAAAAAGGAAAAAGAAAAAAACAAGACAAGTCCATTTTGTTCCTGCCTTATGACCTGGCAATTCGGCTTTGGGTCATATATCTAAAGAAACCCAAAACGCTAATTTGAAAGAATATATGCACCCCATGTTCATTATAGCATTATTTATCATAGCTGAGTTATGGAAGCAACCCAAGTGCCCATTAATAGATGAGTAGATAAAAAAAGCTGTGGTATAGATTTTTAAAATGGAGTATTACTCATTCATAAAAAATAATGAAATCTTAGCTTTTGTGACAGCATGGATGGGCCTAGAGGATATTATGCTAAGTAAAATAAGTCAGGGAAAGGCAAGTACTGTATAATTTCCCGTATTTGTGGACTCTAAAGAACAATATAAACAAACAAACAAAGCAGAAACGGACTCATAGACACAGAGAACAGATTAGTTGTTGCCAGAAGGGAGGGCGGGATGGGAGGCTGGGAGTGAGAGGTGAAGAGATTCAAAGTGCCCATCGGTAGGTGCCTAACGGCCACGGGGCTGTGAAGTTCCGCTAGGGAACGTAGCCAATAATATTGTAATGACTGCGCGGTGCCAGGCGGGTACAGGAAATATCCAGGAGACCACGCTGTAAAGCCCATGACTGTCTAACCACAGTGCTGTAGGCCTGAAACTAATACAGAATGATATTGAATGTAAACTGTAATCAAAAATGTTTAAATAAGACAGGAGAAAAGAAATCATTCATTAAACCTGTTCTAGAATCTTTGGTCAAGAAGCAGGGAAAGTGAGGTCCAGGGAGGGAAAGGGCGCAAACTCTTAGAGACGGGGAGTCAGAGCCCAGGGGGTCAGAGCAGGCCCTTCCACTTGCACGTGGACCCCGGCTCCCGCCGTGGGAGAGCTGCGTTAGCAGGGCCGCCCCTGAGGCCGGGCTCGGAGACGCAACGTGCCACGGCTCCGTCATCTCCCTGCATGGGGACCAGAGCAGGAGGGGCTGCAGACAGGGCCCCGGCCCAGGGGCGGGCCACCGCCGCGACGCCTGCACCCGTCTGCCCCCACCGCAGAGGCGCCCGTGGGCAGGAAAGGCGGGCGGACAGGGCGCCCAGGGGGCCCGCAAGGCCCTCATATGGCCTGTCTTAGCTTATTAACAGGAGATGGATAATATCTGACAAATGACAGGAGACAAATTGTTAAGCAATATGCAAATATGCCTGGAGCAGAAATGGAAAATTACTATACAGTAAAAGCTTTTACGGCTGCAAGAAAATTCAGAGGTAATTTGTCTCTGCGTCTCCTCAAATTCCAATCTTGCTGTTAGCTATGGCAGAATCCTGCATCAAAAAGGAAAAAAGAACCCCTCATAGATACAGAAAACAGTATGGTGATTACCAGAGGGAAAGCGGGTGGGAAGAGATAGAAGAGGGTACAGGGGATACGTGGTGATGGAAGGAGCCTGGACTTGGGGTGGTGAACACTCAATGTAACCTACAGATGGTGCATTATATAGAACTGTATCCCTGAAACCTGTGTAATTTTATTAACCAATGTCACCCTAATAAATTCAATAAAAATAAATGATTTTTTAAAAAATGAATGCTCTACCCATAATCATTCCAATTAGATCATTACAAAAGGGCTCCCACATAGACATCAAGGTTGAGGGGCCAGGGAGGAAAAGACATTTATAAAGCCAGGGTCAGGCTCAGCCACAGCCTCCCAGGGACCTGTCCCTCTGGCATGGACTGTCCCTCTTGTTGCTTAGACAAAAGCCAAGATCATACCTCAGGATCATCTCTGCTGATCACATGCCCATCCATTCACCACCCTTGCAGGCCCAGCTGACTGTTCCTCAACACACACTTCTGTAGGACACTGGGCAAAGCGTGCAAATGACCACAGTCTATGCTGACCAGAGAGAGGGGCTTGTGGGATGGAGAGGGATTTTGTACCTACGGAAACTTCCACAGATGAAGTAGAGCAATCTATGAAAAAAGATCTCACGGTCCCTAAGGGAACCCCCAGACTCAGCCTGATCCAGAAACAGAAAAAGCGATGGGAGGTGTACAGGGTCCTGGCCCAGAAGAAAAGGCCAGCGACTTGCTGAGGGCCAAGTGAGGGCACTCGGACTGCAAGCCTGGTAGACTTCCAGAGAGGAAGGGACGCAGGGCGGGGCCGGGGAGGCTGCCTGGGACTGAGCAGAGCCCCTGCTTCTCCAGGACACACAGCCAGTAAGGTATCAAGTTTTCCCCTCTTTTGGGAGTAGCATCACCCAGATGGTGACCTGGCCTTTCCTGACTTTGCTCCCCCTCACAAGAAAATAACTAAAAGCTCTTCAATGAGTCACCACTGAGAGAATGCCAGGACATGGGGTGAGGCTGACACACCCCACTTCGCCACAGAGACAGATCATATTCGAAGGGGAAGAAAAGTGGCTGTCCACTGACCGCATTGCCCCTCCCCGAGGCCAGCACAGCACCATGGGGAGGGGCCTCTGAGCCTCCAGTTCTTCCAGGAGGAAAAGGAAATCTGGGGGGGAGCCAGCTTCCCCAGCATTGTGGGTCACTTTGCGGGAACCCCAACTCTGCTCTCACAGCACAGGGACAGCAGGGGAATGGGGGCTCAGTCTCCGGGAATCTGACTCTGATGGAGAAGAGGGAAGGAGCTTGCCACAATCAGCACACAGAGCTCAGCAGACCATGTTCATGCCTCCAGGGCCCGAGTAGCAATCCCAACCAGAGGCTCTGCTCTTCTGCAAAGCCAACTCAGAGGCATGTTCTGACCAGGAAACTCGGCAGAGTACAGACATCGCCTGATTCAAATCCTCAAATGAGTTTTTCCAGCCCTAGAGCCCAGTTTGCCCTCAGCCAGGCAAGGAGCAGAAATGTGGCCCCACCCCCAGTGGAGAGGGTCTTCTGGCCCCATGTGACCAGAAGCCCTGGAGACAAGTCCTGGAGGCTGTGTGGTCCAGCAGCGCTCCAGATGAGGGGCGAGCAGAGTGGAGAGCTTGCAGAGCAAAGCCAGTGTACCTGTTTGGTGAGGGAACTTGGGACACAGGCTGGCTTAAGTTAAAGCAACAAGCAAAGAGCTTTAGAGTCTTTCGAGCTATTTCTCCTGTTGCATCCAGGCAGGGAATCTAATTCATAGCCCTGCTCACTGCTGGGTACAGCCTCCATCCTGCTGGAGCAGGGAACCTAAACAGCGCACATGGGAGGCTGTGTAGCTCATCCAACTGCCTTACTTACAGGGGCACTTGAACAGAGAGCAGAGCCGGTGGCTTTCCATGTCCACAGAGCAAAACCAGTGGTCTCATATGACCAGGGAACTCAGTGCCCACTCTTGCCTAATTCAGGTCCCCAAACAACAAGTTGTACAGGCCCTGAACTCCATCTTTTTGCCCTTCCAGGGCTAGGAAGCTAATTCATAGCCCCATCTACCACTGAATACAGTCCCCAGTCCCAGCCATCTAGTAAGCGTGACCAGAGAACTTAGGCAACTGTGAAGTCTGTAGTACCACCTCACATGGGCAGAGAATGAAGGCAGTAGTTCCATCCAGCTGTTCACAGACAGTGGCACACCCCTCATCATCAAGCTCAGAGCTCAGTCACCTGGCCCAAAAATAGACCATAATAACAGGCCCCATCTACCCAAGGACATTACCAGCAGACACTCCCAGAAACCCAAACTGAGCTGACTGCTGAAAAATTGTCTCTGCCAAAGCAAACCTATGAAATATGGAGAGGAGCCAAATGCATAGACACCAACTTAAGGAATCAAGATTCCCCCCCTAAATCAGGTAAATACGACACAAGTAAAGAAAACTGATGATAAACTCGAACAACTGACCCTATAGTGATGGTGGTCAATAAACTGTCAGACAAGGATTCAGGATAATCCTCTTAAGAAAGTTTAGTAAACTATCAGAAAATACAGACAGATAACTTAATGACATTAGGAAAACATTTTATGGAAAAACGAGTTTGACAAAGAAGTAGCAACCATCAAAAAAAAAAAGTTGAAAAACACAATAACTGATCTAAAGAATTTAAAAGAGAGTTTCAAAAGCAGACTTGGCCATGCAGAAGAATCAGTGACCTGGAAGACAGAACATAAGAAATTAACTAGTCAGAGGACCAAAAAGAAAAAAAATGAAAGGTGAAGAAAACTTACAAGATTTATGGGACACAGTGAAAATAAGCAAATTTGCATTGTAGGAATCCAGAAGGAGAAGAAAAAGAGAAAGGGACAGAAAGTGTATTTAAAGCAATAACAGCTGAAAACTTCCTGAACTTGTGCAGAGAGATGAACATCCAGATCTATGAAGCCAAAAACACTCAAAATAGGTTAACCCCAAATAGGACTACAATATACATTATAATTAATTGTCAAAAGTCAAAGACAAATAAAGAATTTTAAAAACAGCAAGAGAGCCCTGGCTGGTGTGGTTCAGTTGGTTGGACATCCTGCAGACTGAAAGATCATGGGTTCCAGGTCAGGGCACATACCCAGGCATTGGGTTTAATCCCTGGTCAGGGCATTAATGAGAAGGCAACCAACCAATGTTTCTCTCTCACATCAATGTTTCTTTCTTTCTCTCTCTCTCCCTTACTCTCTCTCTTAAAAAAAAAAAAAAAATGTCCTCGGAGGAGGATGAAAAAAAAGCAGCAAGAGAAAAGAGAGAGTTACATACAAGGGAACCCTCATAAGATTCTTGGCAGATTTCTCAACAAAAACTTTTCAAGCCAGAAGAGAATGGGATAACATATTCAAAATATTGAAAGAAAATAATAGCCAACCAAGAATTCTATACCTGGCAAAGCTATCCTTCAGAAATGAAGGAGGAATAAAAATTTTCCCAAATAAAAAAAAGGTGAGGAAGTTCACTACCATCAGACCTGCCTTTTAAGAAATGTAGAAGTGGTTCTTTGAATAGAAGTAAAAAAATACTAAGCAACCTCATAAAAATATAAAAAGGTAGTATGAATCTCAGTGGTAATATACATATTCATAATTAATTCTGCAATATAATAGTGGTACATAATCACTTAAAACATTTATGTAAAAGTTTCAAAAAAGAATGTAGTAAAAATAACCATGATGGAAATAAAGAATAAACAGCCAGTGACCAGAGGGGAGGAGGGAGGGAGATAAGAGGGTAAAAAAAGGGAAGGGTCAAGTCAAGGAATATGAATAAAGGATCAATGGACAAGGACAACAGGGAGGGGGGAGGACTGAATATAGGAGAGGGGCATGAGTGGGGGGAGTAATGAGGGAAAAGGAGGAACAACTGTAATTGAATAACATAAAAATACTTTTGGAAAAAAAACACTGCCAAGAAGCATTTCAATAAAAAAAGATACAATAACCTGTTATTAGTTACACAATATTTTTAAAAATCCAAATTGTAACAGCAATAGCCTAACATGTGAGGAAGAAGAGAAATAAATGTAAAGTTTACAGATTATATTGAAATTGTCATCAGTTTAAAGAGTGTTATAATTTAAGATATTTTATGTAAGCTTCATAGTAACTACAAAGGAAAATCCTGTAGTAATTACACAAAAGAGCACAATAAAAAAGTCAAAACATACTGATACCAAAAGACATCAAACACACACCAAAAAGACAGTAGGATAAGAAACAAGGAACAATGGATCTACAAAATGGCCATAAAGCAATTAATAAAATGGGCTGAATGGATTTTTAAAAATCCAACAATATGCTGCCTACAAGATGTCCACTTTAGCCTTAAAGAAACACATAGACTGAGAGTGAAGGGAAGGAAAAAGTCATTTCAGGCAAATGGTAACTGAAAAAAAGCAGGGGTAGCATACTTACATCAGACACAATAGACTTTAAACTAAAAATGTCTAAAAAGACATTTGTCTCTAAAAAGAGACAAAGAAAGTCATTATATAATGATAAAGGTGACTACATCAAGAATTTGTAACAATTGTAAATATTTATGTGTCCAACACTGGAGCACTTAAATATATAAAGCAAAAACTAACAGATCTAAAAGGAGAAATAAACAGTAATAAATAGTTTGGGACTTTAACACCCCAGTCTCAATAATGGATGATCATCTAGAGAGAGAATCAATATATAAATAATGGATTCAAACATTATAGATCAAATGGACCTAGGAGACATATACAGAACATACTCTACAACAGTAGTAGAACACAAATTCTTTTCAAGCACATACAGAACATTTTCTAGGATAGACAATATGTTAGGACACAAAACAAGTCTTAGTAAATTAAAGATGATTGAAATCATACCAAGTATCTTCTATGACCATATTTGCATGAAACTAGAAATCAGAAACAAAAATAAAACTGGAAAATTCATGAACACATGGAAGTTAAACAGCATTCTTCAGAAGAACCAATGGATCAAAGAAGAAATTAATGCGGAATGGAAAAATTTCTTGAGACAAATGAAAATGGAAACACAATATACCAGAACTTGTGCGATAAAACAAAATCAGTTCTAAGAGTGAAGTTCATAGCAATAAACACCACCATTAAAAAGCAGGAAGGAACCTTACCTTATGCCTTAAAGAACTAGAAATACACTGAGCCCAGAGTTTGCAGACGAAAAGTAATAGTATTAAAAAATTAGGTCTTTTTACAAATGAAATAGAGTACAGAAAAACAATGAAAAATTAACCAAACCAAGAACGGGTTCTCTGAAAAGGTAAACAAAATTCACACACCCTTAGAGAGACTAGCCAGTAAAAAAAAAGATAAAGAACCTGCCCTGGCCCAGTGGCTCAGTTGGTAGGAGCAACAAAGGGTTGCAGGTTTGATCCTCAATCAGGGGTTGTGGGTTCACTCCCTGGTTGGGGCATATATGAGGGATGGCTGATCGATGTTTCTCTCTCACACTGATGTCTCTCTCTCCCCACCCCTCAATCAATAAACATATTCCTGGGTGAGGATTTTAAAAAAGAGAACTCAAATCAACAAAATTATTAAAAATTATTTAAAAGGAGACATTAAAACTGATACCACAGAAGTACAAAGGATCATAAGAGAATATTATGAACAATTATATTCCAACAAACTAGACAACATAAAATAAATGGAAAAATTCTTAGAAACATACAACTTACCAAAACGAATCAGAAAGAAATAGGGAATCTGAATAGACCAATGACTAGTAAGGAGATTTATCAGTAATCAAAAATCTCCCAAAGAAAAAAGCCCAGGACTAAATGGATTCACTGGTAAATTTTATCAAACATTTAAAGAAGAATTAACATAAACCCTTCTGAAACTCTTCCAAAAAAATTTAAAAGAAGGAAACACTCCCAAAACACTCATTTTATGAGGCCAACATTATCCTGAAACCAGAAACAGGAAATATTATTAAAAAAGAAAACTTAAAGGTCAATATTCCTAATGAAAAATTCATAATAAAATACTAGCAAACTGAATTCAGCAACACACTTAAAGGATCATTCACCACAATCAAGTGGGATGCAAGGATGGTTCAACATCCACAAATCAATCAATGTAATATATCACATTAATATAACAAAAGAAAAGAATCATATGACCATCTCAATAGACAGAAAAATCCTTTAACAAAATTCAACATCCATTCATGATAAAAAGTCTTAACAAATTAGGTATAGAAGGCACATATTTCAACATAATAAAGGCCACATATGAGAAGCCCACAACTAACATCATACTCAATGGTAAAATGTTGAAAGTTTTTCATCTAAGATCAGGAACAAGAAAAGGTATCTATTCTTACCACTCCTATTCAACACAGTACTGGAAGCCTAGCTAGAGCAGTCAGGCAAGAAAAGGAAATAAAGGTTTCAGAATTAGAAACAAAGAAGTAAAATTGTCTTTATTTGCAGATGACATGATTTTACATGTAAAAAGTCCTAAAGACTCAATGAAAAAAACTGTTAGAGCTAATCAAAGAATTCAATAAAGTTGCAGGATACAAAACTAATATACAACAATCAGCAGCATTTCAATACACTAACAACAAATTTTCTGAAAAAGAAATAAAGTAATTGATCCCATTTACAATGGCATCAAAAATGATAAAATACTTAGGAATAAATTTAAGTCAGCAATTGAAAGATTTATATTCTGAAAACTACAAGACATTGATGAAAGAAACTGAAGATGCAAATAAATGAAAAGATATCCTGTATTCATGGATTGGAAGAATTAATACTGTTAATAATATCAATACTACCAAAAATCATCTACAGATTCAACGCAATCCCTATTAATATTCCAATGGAATTTTTTACAGAAGTTGGAAAAACAATCCTAAAATTTATATAGAACCACAAAAGACCCCAAAGAGAAATCCTGAGAAGGAAGAACAAAGCAGGAGGCACAATACTTCCTGATGTCCAGCTATAGTATAAAGCTATAGTCATCAAAACAATATGAGACCAGCATAAAAACTGACACAGAGACCAATGGAACGGAATCAAGAGCCCAGCAATAAACCCAAGTATACATGGTCAACTAATATTTGACAAGGGAGTCTAGAATACTCAGTGGAGAAAAGACAGTCTCTTCTACAGATGGCACTGGGATAATTGGAATGAAACTGAATCTTATAACACTCACAAAAAGTTAACTCAAAATGGATTAAAGACTTCACTATAAGACTCCAAACCATGAAACTCCCAAAAGAAAATACAGAAATACAGCTTCTGGACCCAGGTCTTGGTCATGGTTTTTTGTATGCAATGCATAAACCACAAACAACAAAATAAAAAACAAACAAGTAGGACTACATCAAACTAGAAAGCCTCTGCACAGCAAAAGAAACCATCAACAAAGTGAAGAGATAACTTATGAAATGAAAATATTTGCAATTATAAATCTAATAAGTGTTTAATATCTAAAGTATATATATATATATATAACTCATACAACTCAATAGCAAAAGAAAAAACAAATAATCCCCTATGAACAAGAGACCTGAAAAATATTTCTTCAAACAAGACATAGGAAAAGGATCTAGGTCCAATAGGTACATGAAAAAAACACTCAACATCACTAGCCATTAAGGAAATCTAAATCAAAACCAAAATGAGATATCACCTCACACCTGTTAAAATGGCCATGATCAGAAAGACAAGAGATTAAAAAGTGCTGGTGAAGATGTGGAGAAAAGGAAACCTTTGTGCACTGTTCATGGGGATGTAAATTGGAGTGCCCACTATGGAAAACAGTTATGGAGGCTCCTCAAAAAAATTAAAAACACAACCACCATATGATACAGCAATCCCACTTCCAGAAATATATCCAAAGGAAATGAAAAGACTAAGTTAAAAAGATACCTACTCCCCCATGCTCATAGCAACATTATTTACAACAGCCAAGACATGGAAACAACCTAAGTGTCCAACAATTAATGAATGGTTAAAGAAGTTGTAGGCAAACAAACACACACACAAAAGAATATTATTCAGCCATAAAGCACAAGGAAATCCTACCATTTGTGACAGTATGGATGGACCTGTAAGGCATTATGTTAAGTGAAGTAAGTCAGACAGAGAAAAACAAGTACTATATGATCTCACTTTGCGGGATCTAAAAAAAAAAAAGAGAGAGAGAGACAGACAGACAGAAAGATCAGACTTGTGGTCTGACCAGAGGTGGAGGGTAGGGAGATAGAGAATTGGAGGGAGGTGGTCAAAAGGTACAGACTTCCAAGTATAAGAACTAGAGATGTAATTATATGACATGCCTATAGCTAACACTGCTGTATAATTTATGGGAAAATTCTTATGAGATTAAATCCTAAGAGTTCTCATCACGAGGAGAATCTTCTTCTTTCTTTTCTTCTTATTGTATCATACGATGCGATGGATATTAGCTGAACCTGTTGTGGTAACCACCTCACAATATACGTAAATCAAACCATCGTGCTGTGCACCTTAAACTTCTACAACGATGTATATCAATTATTACTCAATAAAATGCGGGGGAGTTGTCTCTTTATTTGATTCAGGCTCCTTGTTTTTCCATTGAATGACAATGTCAGAAAAAATTGTTGAGGAAAATTGTTGTGTCTGAAACACACCTGTAGACAGCTGCTGCCGACAACACGGATGTGGGGCTCGACTTCCCTAGGTGTGGGGGACTGCAGGGTGGACGGCAGGACAGGAGCAGCCCCCTCCCACCGCCTGAGCCCTTGGCGAACAGAGGAAGGGGCCTCTCTGCCTCTCCTGGGCGCACTTTGGGGCCCCTCTGCTGGAGGGGGGGGCAGGCGATGGGGAGGAGCTCAGGGCCCATGTCTTTTCGGTGAGATGGGAGATGGCCCTGAGACAAGAGCGCCACAAGCAGGTCACACCACCGGAGTGTGGCAGAGCCCAGCACAGGACACAGGCGGGGCTCCCGAATGGAAAGCAAGGGGAGCTCAGGAAGCAGCTCCATGTGCATGACGAAGGTGGAAACCTGGAAATTCAGTCCCACGATTAACTTGTTTAAAGGCTTGTTCCTATATTTTATTTTCTGAGTAATCATGCCAAGCTACTGGTTTAACTGACAGTTTCATGAAACCCACTGGCAATTCTGAGATCCTATAGGAACCAACAGCCCTAGTGAACCCCTCGTGACCCCTGCATCTCCCCACCGTCAAGGCGGGGCCACAGCAGGTGACGACTCCGGCGCCCAGGCAGGACGCAGGCCAGCAGCACTCAGCTCAGACTGAGCCAGGACAAGGGGCGCAGAAGGCCATCCTAACTCCTGACCCGCAGCCAAGGGCCGCGGGCACAGTGTGCCTGTGTTCTCACATGGCGACGAGTAGCCAGGTGATACCCGAACAGGGCCAATGGCATCTCTTGATCCAAATATACAGCCACTCAGGAATGCTCTTCCTCCGCAAAGCTCCCCATCCCGGTGTGGCCATGCACTGTCACCAGCGCCAAAATCACCCTCTGCCGGCCACCGTGTCAGGCAGGTTGCATGCTGGACCCTAACGGCACGGCCACTGCTGTCCTGACGTGGGAGGCCAACAGAACCAGGGAAAAGGCACTTGCCCACTGCCTGGGCATTATAATTGCAGCTGACTTTGCATCCTTTTCATGGGGCTGAATTGCACAGGTGTCCTTACACCAGCTACAGCCCCAGAGGCCTGGGGCGGAATATGAAGTTAGTAGGTTGTAGGTTTTGCAGATTAACTCTAGCCATGGGTCTAGAAATTATTTAAAAAAAAACAAAAACAAAAACAAAAACTGCCTACCAGCTCCACACACTTTCGTCTAGAACAGGAGCCCGGTCTCTCCCCTGCCCTAGCCACCCCCAGGCCTCTCTGCAGGCCCTGCTCCCCTCCTGCCCGTAGGGCAGCCTCAGTTGGACCACAAGTCCTTCTCGCAGGATCCCGGCCACCACCACAGGGTCTGGGCTCACCTGTGTGTTCCTCTGATCCTGAGGAAACCTGAAGCCCAGGATGTGGGGCTGCAGCCACAGAACCCAATACCTGTCTGAGCAACCTCTTCAATCTTCTTTCCCTCCCTATTGTGGGTCCTCTGGGCCCCAGCCAGAGCCCTTAGCCATCTCCCTTGCATTATTCGGGGTCCAAATCAAGTTGTTCTTCTTTTAGAAACCTCCCTGATTCGTTCATATTCTCGCTTTCTCTCTCTCTCTCTCTCTCTCTCTCTCTCTCTCTCTCTCTCTCTCACGCGCACACACACACAGTGCATGGCTGTCGCGCCTCAGCTTTCTGAATCATTCGCATGGCAAGGAACCTGAAGCACACCGTGTGTTTTCTTTCTCCTCTATGTCCTGCCATCTCCCCATGTGACTTGAAAGCAGGGCCTGAGTCCCCTACAATCCCTCTCACAAAGTCAGCCAACAGGATAGGTGTCCAATAACACTGCATGGTTCAGAGCACAGAATTGGGAGTCGGGCACATTTCTATGCCATCCTGTGTGATCTTGGATGTATTATTTAATCTCTCCAAACCCCATCTGTTAAATAGGAATATTAGTAATATCTACTTAATAGGGTTGTTGAAATGATTAAGAAAATATATACAAAGCACACAGGGCCTGGTTTACAGTTAGCATGCAAGAAATCGTATCTATCATTCTGCTTATAATTACTTGTGTATCACCATTAAAATCAATAATGTAAAACTGATTGAAAATACTGACCACGGTTATGAAAAGAATGTTCCGATTAGTTCACCATTTTGGTTAAAAGAAAGTTACCAGAGTTGCCATAACAGAATTACTAATTTTTCAAGAAATAAAGTAACATATACTAGAACTTAATAATGGATGAATCTGAAGACATTTAAGGCTCTCCTAAGCTTTTGATCATCCTTGCACATCTGGACCATTGTCTGTGCTGGGAAATTTTAGAAGTGCCTCTTGGCGGAGCTCTCTGACTTTCACAAGAAGAGTCCACCCAACCTTTGCGGTGTGAGGCACAGGCCTGCACACGCCTAAACGCTCACGAGTGTACAGACACCTCCAGCCAGCCCCGCCCCTTGGCTCTTCCACTCCACCTGACACAACACATTCGGGATGGTTCAATCCCGTCCCTCCCTCTGGATGTGCCACAGCCCGCAAGTTTGGAAACCACGGACACACTGCTCCGGGGAGGATGGCATGGAGAGCAGCCTTCAAGCAGAGCAGAGGCGCCTCCCACACAGCCTCTTCCGCCATTGCCTGGCGGCCATTGCGTGGGCCAGGGAGTGGCCGAGCAGGAACAGGCGCTGCCTGGCCTTGCGTCGTCAGAAGCTCGTAAGCGCACCGCCATTGCTTCCGGCAGCGGTCAGGCACCCAGGACGATTCCAGAGCCTAGGTGAGCTTCCCTCCTCCTTGAAGGGGAGGCTGTCAGGCGACTGAATTGGCGTCCACTTGGCACAGATCTGGGCGATTTGCTGACTCGCAGCTCCGTCCAGTCTGGCGGCTGTTCGCCTGTTCCCTAACCCAAGCCTGGTTTGTTTAAATGATAACAATGATCTCGTGCCCCAGTTCCTCAAGGATGCGGCCCCTGAGCAGTGGCCAGGCTCCCTTCTCACTGCTGTCTTGCCAATTACAGGAGGGGTTTGCTCACGTGGCACAGGAGGCGAGGGCTGATGAAGCTCACAAAATCCCCCACAGCAGGGAGTGGCTGCTGACATTTCAAAAGGTCAATCGATCACATTGTTTCATGGAACGCAATCATTTCCCAGGACCTAAAAGCAACAGTAAAACCAAGCGGTGCCAAACACTTGGGGAAAATGAATGATGCACACACAGGAGAGAGGCTGTCATTTTCCTGGAAAACATCCCCGCAGCCTGGCCCCGGAGCCCCAAGCTCTGGGTGTGAGCCCTGCCTCTACCGTTAGCCTTGAGTAAGCCCTTTCCCCCCATCCCCTGGGCCTCAAGGAGGGAGGGAGCTGGGTTATAATACTGTGCAGATCGAACAGAAGTTTCTCTAGAGCAGGAAGCACAAGAGGCTGGAAGGAATCCCTCAGAGGTCACAGCAGGCCACTGAGAGGTACGTCCAAGGACAGCACTCAGCAGGCGGTAGCTCACTCAAGGGCAGGGAGCTGGTCACGCCAAGGGAGGAGCCACTGCGCCTGGTTCCCCGAGGCTAAGAGCCAGGCAGCTGTGCCCCCCGGGACAAGGGGAAGGGAAAGGAAACTGCTTGTTTCATGGACTAGGGCCACCTCCGCACCCCCTGCCGCCCTCCCTTTCTTCTGGGCTTTTAGGGAGCGAGGAAGCCAGCATTGCCCTGGGCCCTCACACAGCAGCCCTCTCGTCCCGGGACCTGTGCCAGGTCGGAGGTGGGCCAGCAGCAAGGGGCTGCCTTGTACGCGTGCCTGACACCCACCAGGGCCCACCGGACTATCCCTCAGGGCCTGGCCACAGCGCCCAGGACCTCCGCTGTCCGCATCTCCTTGCCACAGGTGCCCCTCCCCTCCTTACCCCCCACTGGGGCCTTGGGGGCTCTTTTCCTGTAAGCCCCTCCCCCACCCACAGCCCCCTTACCTGGTGGTCCCCAGCCCCCTGCTGGACCCATGGCTGTCTCTCCCAGACCTCTCGTCTCTCCCCCACACTCATGTCAAGCTGCCTCCTTGTCAAACCAGAAGCTGTCACCTGGGCAGCTCATTAGAATATCATCCAAGGAGCTTCTAAAACTCCCAGTGCCACATCCCAGACCAATCACAGTGACACGCCTAGGCATGGCCTGGCATCAGCTTTGTACAGGCGCGCAACTGGGGAGAGGGGCAGGCCCGCAGCTCTGACCACAGGCCCAGCCCTGGGCTGGGTGCGAACGGGCCGACCCACGTCCTCCCACGAGCCGGGACGACGCAGCCTTTCCCTTGCCCTCGGCCTTCCTGCATCCCTGTAAGGCCGGCCGCTGGGGGGGCATCCCTGCTCGGGGCCCTGCCTCTGGGGTCTTTCCCTGCCTGCGCTCCCATGAGGCATGTTTGATTGGCAGGTTACAAACTAGTCTGTGGGTTCCTTGAAAGCTGGGGGGTGTGTCCCCCATGCCTAGAACAGAGTCTTGTGTGTGATGCTGTCAGTAAATAGCTGTGGGGTAGAAAGAAAAGAGGGAAGGAAGGGGGAGGAAGAGACAGAGAAGGCAGAAATCCAGTTCATTCAGGACGTGAGGGTGAGGTCCAGGTCGCCTCCTGCCTCTCAGAAATGAGGTGATTTGCGCATCTTTGGACTCTGGCCACAGGCCTGGCAGGGGGCTTCCTGGCGATGCCCTTTCACTTCCTGGGCACCCTGCTCCTCCTGGGGGTGGGTCTCTGCTCTATTTGCGGCGGGGTCGGGGGCGGAGGGCTGCTGCAGAGGGCCACGTCCCCTGTGTGGCCCGGTCCTTGGAGATGTGCCCTCATTACCCACCCGCCGCCTCCTGCTGGACCTGAGGCAGTGAACCAGCCCCGGGGCCAGGCCGCTGCCCTGTCAGGCCCAGGCACCGCGCTGCTCCACGGCAGGGACACACCTCTGTCCAGGGGCCGCTCACAGCCCCCAGCTCACCACACCTGGAGGGCGGGGGAGGCCCCGAGGCCACAGAGGGACCGGGCTGCCCAAGCCCTCAGCCCCAGGAGCTGCAGCTGTGTCCTGACGTTACCATTCGCCCCTGTCAGTCTCTCCTTTCAAAATTCAGGAGCAGACCAGTCCATCTGGCCCCAACCTGGGGGGAGGGGTCGCCTTGGTCTGGGTCCCTGCGACTGGGGACAAATGGATGCTGGCCTTGGTTTCCAGGGGAAGGAAAGTGGTGAGGATTTCTCTCCTCCACTGGCAAACCAATATACTCACCCCTATATTCCACCTCGCTGTCTCTGGCCTACGGAAAGCACTCAGTAAATATTACCTATCACTATTCATAATCTTAATCCATCCCAAACCTCTCCAGAGCACTAAAAAGGGGTACGACTTACAAATCATTCTATAGACAAAATTTTAGACACACTCCCGAGATCACAGTGAAGCATGGCTGTTGCCCACACACGGGAGGGACATCTGCCCAGATTGTGGCCGCCCTGTCGGACCCCATGTGACCACTGGGGAAAGCTGAAAAGACGGAAGGAGGTGAGGGTTTTCACAGCGACTGGGACCAGCGGTCCCCCAGGAAGAGCGCATTCTTTCACAGGAATGGCTGGCCGTTTGGTCGGATAGACCACGTCCTCTCCCTCACGCACACACGCCACACGTGGCATTGGCTGCAGATGTGAACTCTTTGAGGACCGGCTGTACTTATTCTAAAAACACTGGCTCCTTCAGTATATATTTTTCCTACCTCAGCAGCAGGAAGGGCATTTTCGAAGATGTTTCTTTTCCGCGGTGGAACAGAGCGATGGGCCAGCAGCTGCGGCCGGCATCGTGGAGCCTCTGCGGGGCCGCTCAGGTGCGCTGCGAGCAGGCGGAAGCTCCTGTGTCCACCTTCCTGAGAAAGTGACTTGCCCTTCACTCTGCTCCTCCTTCATCACCCAGAGGCCCCATCTCAATCCACCTGAAGGGCCAGAGACCCCACTGTAAATAGGTTGCACACAGAGCCGCTCGTCCCAAACGCTCGTGCCCCCAGCCAGCTCAGCGAGAGCCACCTGGGAGATGACTCTCTAGTCACTTGTATGGGGCCATCCGTTTTGTGCTTATTGGCTTGAAGATAAAGGGGCTCTGACGCAGCTCGGTAGATTGTGGAAGGATGGGCTCTCCCGGGGCAGGCTCCACGGGAGGCCTGGAAAGAGACTGAGCTCCACAACAAGGCTGCAGAGCCCGGGGGTGTCTCTGCCTTCTCGGCAGCCCAGCAGACCCGCACCAGGGTCTGCGTCAGACCGAGGCTGACATGGGGGGACTCGGGGAGGGGCGCTTGGCCACCCGCCCCCCGGTGCTCCAGAAGGCGCCACTCGCACCTGCCTTGGACGTCAGCCATCAGCCGCCCTGGGGGCCTAGTCACTGGTTTAAAAAAAAAAAAGTAGACTCTCCAAAATGCTCCCCTTTAGGACAGTTGGTGGCACCCATACCTTCCTGGGGACATGTGAGCTAAATGCCAGGCGCCACCTCCACAGAGCCCAGCCGCTGGCTTCGCTCTTCACAAAGCCTTCCCATACCTCCCAGCTGGACATGACCCGGAGGCCGGAGGCCCAAGGTCGTGGACCCCGTCCTGTCTTGCACCTCCCGCCCACTGTGTTCATTCGCGGTGCCTGCTGTCATCTGAGTGTCCCAGTTTGGATGATAAGTTATATAGGCTCCCTTTCTCTCATCCCTCATACCCTGGATCCCGGGAGGCCCCGTCAGATGCTCGGGAACTTGACTGAGGCTCACAGGGCACGATCCACCGTCCTGGGATGGTGGCCACAGCTTCTCTTTCTCACCTGCTGTCTCCAGCCTTCGCCCCCAACAGGACCGTCCAGAGAGGACCAGAGAGTGTGTTAAAAAGCATGACCTGGACCTGAGCACCGGGCTTGTGCGAATAATGGTCAAGGCAGGAGCAAACAGGCGAGGAACCCAGCGTTGAGGGGCTTAGCATCTATAGGAGGCGAGACAGGTGAGTGGCTCGGGACTGCGCGGGAAGCTGCGAGCAGAGGGACCACCAGCTCTGCACACCGCCAGGACACGACTAGCTCTCCTTCGCCCTGAACTTACAGTACGTACCGTTAGAAACAATAAAAACATGCCAAACGAATGGACAAGCCAACGAACAGAAGAAACCTTTGCCTCTCACTGCACCCTGAGGTCACAGAGCCCATCTCCCGTCTGAGCCCCTCAGCCGCGCCAGGTTGGGGCCGCGGGCACAAACACCTGGCAGTTCTCACAGCCTATCCTGGGTGTCCGCACTCAGAGGAGAAATGGCGGAAGGAAAAGGAGTGCTCACATGTGCTGGGCTCTGGGCTTTAACTCTTCTTGCAATAGCACACCAAGTTGTTTGCTTCATTTTACAGGTGGGGAAACTGAGGACAGCTCAGGGAGGTGATGTAACTTACCTGAGGTCACACAGCTAAAAAATATCCAGCCCCACGCTTTGGACATTTCTCCCCCAAACCCCAGCATCCCAATGAAAACTAACCGCTGAGATACAGGAGATACACGGTAACTAGAGAGGGTGAGGGTGGCAGTTCAGAGTCAGCAGGAACGCGTGGAAGGCAGCTCGGGGTGGTAGCTTCCCACCCTCACTCACGATTAATGCAGACCTTTCCCATTAGCTCTAGTGGATGTAGAAGTGTAAATCTCGGGGCACAGATCAAGACAGGCTCCTGTGATCTAAATGCCAGTAAAATCAATGGCATCGTCCCAGTATTGATAAGACGACTGTGGAGCTTCACGAGAACCAGTGGCGCACAGCCAGGCTTCCGGCCCAGCACAGGACAGCCACCCGCAAGGACAGCATGGTCTCCTGAGGACACGCTCTGCATGGTTCTCACGCCGCACCGTCTCTCTCCCCGCTGCCCCGGCTCAAGAGAGGTGAGCGTGTAAGAACCTGGTGTCTGAGACTTCCTAGAAAACTAGAATTACGTCCTACTCTTATCAGTATTTCAATTGGTGTTTTAAAAGAAATCCATGAGGAGATCCTTGTTCTCCAAGGACCGCAGGTAGCAGAGACAAAGGTCTCTGGGAATCCACTCAAAATGGACAGTGAAAAAGCTTTTATCGAGTCTTTATCTTGAAGATTAGAACTAAAAACTTGTATTTATTTTTAGCTTATAGTTTTAAATTTATGTGATCATTGCAACTCTGCTAATTACTGGAACAAACAAAGAATAAATTACAGATTGGCATAATCATCCCAACACTTGCTTCGGACAAACCCACAGAAAAAGCAAAGTGCCAGACTTGATGGGAGGGAAATGGCTCAGGACCCCCTCCCACACCTGGCCCCAGCCGCCCCAAGCCTGCCAGCTGCCCTCCCCGCGGTCCAGAGCCCACGGCTCCCGTGCGCTGTGAAAACCAAGCACAGAAATGGGGACACAGACAACCTGGATTCAAAGAGAGGCAGCAAAGGCCCACAGAATTCTCAGGAAAGCAGGGCAGATGCACTGGGTCAAGGAACCGTGAGCTCAAGCCGCCTACCTGGGGTAGGGGAAGGGGTCCTTCCATCTTCCCAGGATGCCACTATCTACAGCAGGCAGTAGGCTCCCCATCAGGCCGCTGTCATCTGGTTCTATACACCTTGATGCTGGGTCCTAGCTGGCGGGGGGCAGGGGGGCAGTGGCGTGGGGGGGGCGTTGGGGGGCCCAGTCCTTGATCTCCATGCCTCAGCAAGAACTGAGGGCTTCAGAGAAGAGAAACAACCAAACAGCAGTGATGGGCAAGCTTGTTTTCTTCCAACACTGAAATCAGGGAAGCGGCCGGGGTGAAGCCGTTTCAGTCCTTCCTACTCGGTTGCGGTGGACAGTGCTCGCCACAAGCATCCATCGCCCCGCAAACCAGCCCACAGAGGGCTCTGCGCCCTGACGTGCCCAGCCTGGTGAGCCAGAGAGAACCACTCCGCGTTTCCCAGGGCAATGGGGCACACCTGCCAGGAGGGGCCAGCTTCTCCCAGAACCCCGCCTGCCCACTCACAAAAGAGGTGAGAAGCTAGAAACTGCACCAGGGGCCCTGCTGGGCTCTGGATTTGAATTACACAATGATGATATGCTCCCCGAGGACCTCCCACCAGCTCAGACCTGGCCCAGACACGAGAGAAATGCAAAAATACCAGACACAGCTCTTGTCCAACATGTTCCCCCCTCTCTGGGAACATAAAATAACCAAGATTTATCAAGCCCCTTGCACGGGCTTGTGCTCCACCATCTCATTTAATCCTCCCAACCACTCAGTGGCTCAGTGACTCAGTGGCTCAGTTTGACAAATGGGAGGGCCAAGGCACATGCCCGGGAAGAGGTGCGGAGCAGACTCTCACTCCTGCCGCTCACCCCGAAGCCCACACTCCATGTGGCCAGGCTGGGCTGCCCTCCAGCCAGCTCACCGGAAGCCGAGCGCTCGGCCGGCCTGGTCCCTGGAACAGCGTCTGGCACTGTCTGCAACAGTGACACACAATATCTGATGCTGCTAGTTAGGCTGTGTTGACACTTCACAGCAACCTGAGCTATGGAAAAACTGACAGTTCATTTAAGCTTCCTAAAACGTCTGCTGTGGCTCGGTGAGTAAATCTGGACTGTGAGATCTTGCAGGCAGGAACTTCCATCCTTGCCTTGCTTCCCCAACGCACCACTGCTCTCCAGCTTTGCATTTTAATTTGTGTTTGTATGATTCTCTAAAACCCGTGTTCCCCGTTAGGGTATGTGTTACCTCAGCATCAGCTCTAGGATGGGCACGTAGTAGGCACGCAGTGGATATCCTTGAATAAAGAGATCAGTGACCAGCAAGGAGGTTGGCCGCGCTGGACTGTGGCCGGGAAGGCAGAGACGTGGGAGGGCCTTCAGTAAGGAGACTCCCTCGCCCACCGGGAACCTGGGCCCCTCCAAGGCTCCCTCCAGTTTCCTGTCTCCTCCAGGGGTTCCACGTGGGGCCAGGGCCTGCACGGTCCCCGGTTGGATGCCTTCAGCACAGATTTTACTCAGTCAGACCCTCAAAACGTTCCTCAGTCATGTTAAATATGAGAATTTTGTCCTGAATAGGAGAAAATGTGGTGAAAAATTATGTGTTGCTTTTCAAATGAGCAAAGATTCCTTGAATTATGAAAGTAAATAAATTAGGGTAGAGGATCTCCAAATAATCGCATAAACTCCAATTTCCTGTTTTAACATAAACATCAAAATAATAAACGCAGGCATATATGGCGGGAGGGAGGAAATCCAGCTGACGCTGTGGCGTTCTTTAGAAACGGAAACCTAAATGACTAAATTGGCAGTTTATTAACAGGAAAATTATGCTAAGTAGCTTCATGTTGATGTCAAGAATTTTATGCAGCGAGTTATGGCATGTTAGCCTGAGTGCCTCATTTGCATTTTCTCATTGCGAGAGAACAATGGCTCCAAATGAGTGCAGCATGTTCGCATCACACACCCAAGAACATTTGCACAGACAGAAAGGCATATCTCGACACCAGAGTGATTACGCCTTTTATGCATTCGCTTCAGCCTAGACTTAGGGAAAAGGGAGCCGATTAGCCTCCCTTAGGCTGGGAGTGAAGGGACCTGGGGTCTTCAAGTTCTCACAGGACAAGGAGCCACAGCCCACAGGGCCTTTTTCTTCAGGGCCCCCCTGGTTTGGTTTTCCCCATGGACGTTGGGAGGCATGCCACAGGTAAATAAATGCCCAGTCCCATCACACCGTGGATGGCCTCGTGACATTGGCCCTCGCCATTTGGGAGGCATGGCGCAGAGACCGTTGTGCAGCCCACACCTGCTACACCTGGGCTGCTCTGCTCCCCAGGGTTCAGCTCCACCCGGCAGGCGCTTCCCACTGGCGTGTTCAACCAATGCCCAAGGAAAACAGGAATTTATTGAGCATCCACCTTGTCCTTACTCCTCTGCTGGATGAGAGGGCAGGAGGAAGCACCATGCCAACCCTCAACGAGCTGATGAACTTGAGGAAACAATTCTCAGGTGCGTGGCGTCATTAGAAACCACGTAACTGTACGTAGCCAAGTGCTGGGGGGGCATGCAGTTCAGCAGGCATGTGCACGTGCACTCAGAGATGGCCACGGACCAGGAATGGGTCACGGGAAGAAGTAACTCTTAAATGAGTGTCTAAGAATCGATCCGAATTTTAGCTCGTCCAACAAGAAAATGGGGCACCTTCTGGAATGGAAGGACCTGTGCAAGCTAAACATAGAAACACAAGAGAGCATGGCATCTGACAGAGACCGTCACTTAGGTTCACTTCACGCATGGCTCACTCTTCCAAAACACCTCCGGCCGTCAGCAGACTTGCCTCCAGCTATAAACCTGGCCTATTCTCAACTGCATGTGGCCGAGGCAATGCTACGTGTTCACCCAGCACCATTTCAAGTCCCTCCTTTTCTGGAGACATGGAAAACTCTTTCCCGGCCCCCCTGCAGTCAGCTGGGCCATGTGACTGGTTCTATGTGAAAGATAAACTTTTGTCATTTAGTCACACGGCGCTTTAGGGGCCATTGGTGACATGGACAGAATCGCCTATTTCATCTGGACAATACACTGAATAAACTTATTCATTACTGGAATCCTGGCTTCACATACCCACACAATCATCCAAAAATGTCTGTAAAGAACCCACAGTGTGCCGGGCACCCCATTAAGCACAGGGAAGACAGTAGCAAACAAAAACACAGGTCTCTCCTCTCATGAGGCTCGTAGTCATATGGAAAATAACCCCAAATAGTAACGTGGACGGATCACGAAATCCAGTTCTTTTTTTTTAAAGGGAAACTTTAGACAGAGCATTTCTTAAATTACTGAGTTGGAAAAAGATCTTCCAAACCAGTATCTCATCTCAGTCTGAGTACCTGTCCCTTGGCCAGCTGGCTTCTCGGCAAATCCCCTACCTGGTCCTTGGAAGGCAGAGCGGCCCTCGGCCGGCGCGAGCCTGGGCAGCTGCTCTCCTGCCATAACGGGTTTTCTGCGGCTCCCCTGTGGACAGCAAGCCCCAGCGGCTCGCCCTCCCAGACAACACTCCTGATCGGACCAGGTTCACGGTCCCACAGAAGCCTGCGAGCGAAAACGCCTTTGACCCTTCAGGACAGTCATATAGTTCCCTTTGGATGACAGAGGCTGATTTTTTAATGTGCTTTGTACGATATTGTTCTTTAATGAATTTTACTAAGGTACAACTCACATGCAATAAAATACATCCATTTCAAACATACATTTTGATAAATTTTGACAAATCTGTACACTCACATAACCACCAACTAATGACCAAAATACAGAAAGTTTCCATCTGAAGGAAAAGTTCCCCAGTGCACCATCAGCCAATCCCACCAGCCCCAGGCTAGTACTAACCTGCTTTCTGTGACCACAGATGAGATTTGTCTTTTCTAGAGTCTCAACTAAGTAAAACCATATAACATGTATTCTTTAGTGTCTTGTCTTCTTTTTCTCAATGTCACATCTTTGAGCATCATCCATGTCATTACATGTATCAGCAATCCGTGCCTCTTCATTGCTGAGTAGTATTCCATTGTATGGATATACCACCATTTGTTATCCATTCACCTGCTGATGAGCATCTGGATTGTTTCCAGCATTAACTATTATGAATACTGTGCTATGAACTTCCATGTACAAGTTTTAGGATGAAGAGAACATGTTTTCATTTCATGTGGGTGAGTAGGAGTGGAACTGATGGGTCTTACTGTATTTGTAACTGCCAAAAATGGCCAAGCTATTTTACAAAGCAGTTGTGGTATTGTACATTCTCACCAACAAGGTGCCAGGGCTCCAGCTGCTCCACACCCTCCCGACAGAGCATTCTGTTAATTGCAGCTGTTCTTGTGTTCATGCAGTGGTAGCTCCCTGAGGGATTTTTACGTGTTTATTGGCCACTCAGATATTTGTGCATGCGTGCAGTATGTTCAAATCTGTTGCCCTTTTTAAAATTAGGTTGCTTCTCTTTGCATTATTGATTGATAAGTGTTCTTTATACGTTCTAGGTAAAAGATCTTTGTGAGAAATATACATATTGAAAATACTTGATCTCAGTCTGTGGCTTGACTTTCCATTTCATTAGCAGTATTTTTAAAAGAAGAGGATATTTTAATTTTGATGAAATAAAATGTATCAGTTTTTTCTTTTTGTGTCCTGGGATGTTTGCCTATCCCAAAATCATGAAGATTTTTTCCTATTTTTTTCAGGGTTTTGTATAATTTTAGCATTTATACTTAGGTTTATGGCCCATGTTGAGTTAATTTTTGTGTACTACATGAGGTAAAATTAAGGAGCACTTTTTGCCATATGAGTATCCAGCTGTTCCAACCCCGTTTGTTGAAAACACTATCATTTCTCCATCAAATTACCTTGGCATCTTTGCTGAAAATCAATCGACAACATACACGAGGGTCTATTTCTGGACTCGATTCTGTTTGATTGGTCTCTGTCTCTATTCAAGCCAATATCACACCATCCGGATTACTGGAGTTTTACAGTAAGTCTTACAATCAGGCAGTGTAACTCCCCCAACATTGTCCTTCTCTTTTTAAGTTGTTTTATCGATCCTAGGTCCTTTCCATCCTCATGTAAAATCGAGAACACCATCTTCAGAGCGTATAACACAGTGCAGTAAGTTTCGGTGTGTTGACTTTGCCAGAAAAGAAGCTCAAACTAGATGCAGGGATGAAAACGCAGACGCAAGTTGGAGGCTGGTTAGTTCTGTGCAGTGAAGGGGAAAATGGCCTATTGCCAAGAGGCAGTGTTCGTCTGTCAGCGAATGGCTGTTCTACCCGGAGACATGTTCTCCAGAAGCCTCCCACTCCTCAGATCTGCAGTTTGTTTTGTTTAGGAGAGGAATAGCTTTCAAACAGACAGGCGATGCGTTTAAATTGTTACTCATAGAGGCAATCATCCTTCAAAGTTCTGCCTCTGCCTCCCTCGCAGCTTTTACCAAATCCTGGCTAGCAGTCTGGGGTCACCGGCTGGAGTCTTCCCCGCTCTGGGGAGGTTGGCCCGGGCCACACACTGGCACTCACAGGAGTGTGAATGGTAATAATAAAAACTATGATAGGGTGGAGATTGGATAAGGGTGAGGTTTCAGGGGCGTCCCAACTTTCAACATCTCTGGGCCACACTGGAAGAAGAGCTGTCTCGGGCTACACATTAAATACGTTGTGGCACGTAATCACAAAAAAATCTCATAATGTTTTAGGTAAATTTACAGTTTTGCGTTGGGCCACATTCATAGCCATCCTGAGCCGCATGCAACCCGCGGGCCGCAGGTTGGACGCCCTGCCGGGTCCGCATGAATGCAAACAGTGGTTACTAATAGCACCCTTCATCACAGTTGAGAGAGGGTGTCCAGGTGTGTGAGACTGAGCTGTCCTCGTGACTCCAAACCACAGTCAGTCACGTGGAAAGCGGCAGTTTGCCTTCTGTCGGGCATCACGTGGACCTCTGCTTCTTGACACTGGGGAGACTCAGTTTGGGAAACACAAGAGGATAGGACCTGGATCAGGAACCCTGTCAGCACCTGTTCCACTCTTGAGATAAGACTTTAAAGAACAACAAGCTGCCTCCCCATCACCTGCCTCCCTTGGCCCTTGTTCGGAGGCCCAGAGTCCAGGTGGAGCCAGTGTTACCATCAGACCAGCCTTGTTACTCCCACCCGCTCCAGAACGCTGAGTGAGTCTGCTCGCCGACAGCTGACGGAACGCCAGGGTGGCTGATGCCATCTCCCTCGCACGGAACTGATGGCCACACGAGCCAGTCAGCGTCCCTGTGCCCAGGCCCACCTCATCTACGCAGCCAAGCGAGAGGCCAGGATACCAAGTGAGTGAGTGACCCTGTCAGCCGTGCCACTCGCTGGGACCTTACTGAGACTGCAGGGCGCTTGGCGTCCACCCCGGAGCCCAGCATAGCCGGCAGTGCCTGAAACGTTCTTCCCACCAAGGGGGTCCTGAAGCTGGTGGCTCCCCGATCCGTAGGGGAGAGCAGCTTCCCAGCCACACCCTTCGTGGGGGCTTCATGGTGCCGTGGCCCAGCGATCCTCTCTTCCCCCAGGAAATGCTGCTGCTGTGGAAATTATCCCAATTTCCGTTATCCCCACCAATGAGCCAAGAGCAGCAGCAGAAGGGTTGGGTTTTTGGGGGTTTTTTTCTATAGCTTGAGGGGCATTTCTTTCAGCTGGAGGATTTAACATATTCCAGTGTTGTGTGTGCTGAACATAATGAAGGAACAGATTCAAGAGAGGCAGGGCAGCCGGCTCCGAACGGAGCTCCAAGTGTGGGAAGGGTCCCAGCTGAACAATACACCTCCAGCTTCAAACACGAATGAAGGAATTCAATTTGTAAAACCGATCAGACTTCAAATATTAAAAATAAAGCCAGTTTGAACAATTCTTTCATTTACTCCCATCCTTGGCTGAATGAAACTAAGAAAGGCACATCGCCACTTCACATGCAAGACAAAGCACTGCTCATGTGTAAGCAGTTTCATTTTTCTAAGGCTGGAGCTCCTATGTTAATGTTTGAATTATTACCGAGCAGCAAATTGGAGCCAGTGGCATGTCGGTGAGTTAACTATCTATTCGAGAGCCTGGTGGCAGGTGGGGAGCCATCACTTTATTCTCAATCACATCTTCACATTATACAAACCACATCCTGCATCCAGAGCTAACTATGTCCCTGACAAAGGGAAGATGTGAAGACCCAGAGAGCCATCAACTTTCAGAAGTAGCAGGACAGAAAAATGAAACGGAAAAGCTCCAACAGGCAGCAAACTTGGCGAGAACAAAAGGCATTTTCAAGACTACAAGGAGGCGTAGCTTGACCCTCATGGAAGCTGAAACAGAGATGGCTACTCCCTGGGGGGTTAAGAAATGGTAGCAGACAGATCAGAACATTAGTTTAAACTTAAAAGAAATAAAAGCCACGGTGACCTCCTTTTCTACCACTGAAGCCCTCGCCTTGCTGGGCCTCCCTCTACGCCGGCAATGGAGCCCACCCTTGCTGGAGGAAGTCGTCCGCACGTTGCCCTGCTCTCCCGCCCCCAGACAGACCTGGGCGTCAGGCACCAGGTCTAGCTATGAATGGACGACCTCCTCAAGAGGGACCAGGGGAGGCTGTCCTTTGAGGTCAAACAGGGATAAGGAGGCCTCGTGAGGACCGTCAAGATGAAAACCCAGCCCATGTCTCAGATTGTAAGGCCAGGAAGAAGATGGCAATGCAGGACATCAGCTCCTCCCTGGACCTGGACCCTGGAACGATGCCACACTGGTTTGAAAGAGCAGCAGTTCAGTATGAAACAAAGGCCACCCCGTTTCACACGGCGGGAATAAGCCCCTGGCACACAGCACCATGAGGCAGGAGGCCGGGACCAGGCAGAGGCTGAGGAGGCCAGCAACTGCAGGACAGCACTGTGGGAACCAAGAGGCCGGGAGTCCACCACCGCCCTGCGAGCCACCTTCGGGAGCTGCAGGTCTGGCAGGGACGGGATGGAAAGAGAGAAGCGTCAGTAACTTACAGACAAGTTTTGCTGGTCGTTTGTGCATGTTAAGAAAGAATGAAGAGGCGAAAGGGGGCACGGGGAGGGTAACAGCTGCCCTGGCTCTGGAATATTCTGCCCACCGCCTGACCCAGAGCGAGGCAAAGGCCTGAGGAGGAGAGGACACTCCAGCCTCTTGAACAGCGCTGTGCCTTACACCCACTCCATAGATCCGCATTATCCCAAGCCCGGGAGAGGCCATCTGAGAAAGACAATTGCATAAAAAGAGGGCTCATCACTAGCACTTAGCAGATTATGAGTGTTTAGCAAACAACGGGCACAGTCAAATGGCCCTCGCTGCTCAAGAATCTCAGGATGAGAGCTTGTGGAAGCAGCTAGGATGCCTGGGAATCTCTGTACCTTCGATCCAATCAGCAGCCCCCAAAACCTTCCCAGAAAGGAGCCATACTACCTTATGACGTGGAAACTAGATGCCGGGGTAAGGGAGGTACCCCCACCTTTATTACTGGAAGCAGGACTCAATGTTCCCTAAGCAAGACGCCCGTAGACATCGAACAACAGGATGAAAAAGATGGAATTGAAAATAGGGTAGGACTCCCCCTGAGTCCCTGAAGGAAAATGCCTTTGTTAAAGAGACGTGGAATCAGCCTGTATGATGCACAACTGTCTTTAATGTGGGAAGTTTCTTCGTGGGAGTTACAACATGCCATGAAATGACTCAGAGACAGAGTAGTCTGCGAGCAGACTGAACTACTAGAAATTTTAACAGAGGTGGAACTTTCTGAGTCTGTTTCCTCCTTCATAAAAAGGGGTAATATCACCCATTAAGACTTGCTGAGAAGATTAAATAAATAATCCATGTGAATTTTTGGCACAGCACCTGGCGGCACCCAGCAAGTGACCAGTCAGTTAATTGTGGGGGGGTTTCATCACATACGCTTTTCTAAAATGTCTCCATCTAACGCTGTGTTACCATCTCATCCCTCCTCTAAAGAAAACAGCTGAAATTTGTACTTAGTTACTGCAACCGACTTCAAGCCCAAGATCTCTGGGTAACATTCATTCCTCCCATCTCAATATTCTGTCGCCTACAGACTAAACGGTAAATTTATCCACCGCCAACACACCCTACTGATAATGGGAGAAAGAGAAAGAAAAAGAAAGTTTCAAGATTATATGAGGCAGAAAGAAAAGAGATGCAGAGAGAATCCTGTCCTTTGTACTATCCCACTCCCTAATCCAGAGGATACGTGTCAGATTCCGACAAGACCTGGCCCCAGACATTAGAAGAAGGAACCTCAGGAGTAGGGGCAACATCCCTAAGAACACCAACACTCCTGGCTCTCATTCTGTGCTCCCCATCAACTCTCTGATGGTCAGAACAGCACCATAGCCTCCAAAAGTCTCCAGAAGCACAGCATGATGACCTGGTCATCTGGTCAACCCCTTGTCCTCTTACAACTAGTAAACTGACTTGGATAGGACAAACCGGAATGAAGTTAATATAAGGTTAGCCCAACTGAAGCACTCTTTTTTAGGACATAATTCTCCTTATATTAACAGACTGAGAGGCCCTGGGGCATGAGACTAAACACCAGGTATTGAAGAGTATGGGAGGATATAACCGTATCCAATTCTTATTTCTAAGGCAGTGGCTAGAGAGTTCCAAAGTGGAAAGAGTAAGAGTTCAAGTCTCTCAACCAGGCACCCCTCACCAAGACTCTAGATATTTGCCTTAAACAAGATCATCCATTCATTCTTCCCACAAGGTCTTCTTAAGCCCCTCCTCTGTGACAGGCTCCATGATGTTAAAGAAAGAGAGCTAGCCCTGACCCGTGTGGCTCAGTTGGTTAGGCATCATCCCACAAAGCAAAGGGTCACTGGTTCAATTCCCAGTCTGGGCACATATCTGGGCTGCAGGTTCAGTCCTCAGTTGAGGTGCATACAAGAAGCAACCAACTGATGCTTCTCAATCACATTGATGTTTCTCTCCTCTTTCTCCCTCTCTTACCCTCTCCCTAAAGTAAATTTAAAAAGGAAGAAAAGGAAGAGAGCTAAACCGAGAGTCAGGAGACCTGGCTTCTGTTTGAAGCCATGGGACCCTGGGTACCTCACTGTCATCCCAGGCCCCAGGTGCCCAGCCACACACGGAGGTGCGGCAGGATGATCTGGCATGTCCTACTCAGCCTGTGTCACCCCCGATTCTGCACGACTCAGGGGCATTCACATTCCAGGTGGTCACTCCTGGCCAACAGCGTCCTTTGCCAAGTCCAGCAAAGCTGTCAGACGCCTTCTGGAGGGAGGCATGGCCAGGCCCAGATGGCTTATTAAAACCAGGAAGCTCCTGTGACGGCAAACTAGCCATCAAGGAGAGGCGTGCAAGTTAACTGAAACATCTGAGCCTCCCGTTTACTTTGAGATGATTTTTAAATTTTATTTTGGCTAAAGAAACCAGCCCATCTGCCGGGCTCCTGGAGCAATTAGAGAACACAGTAGAACTTGAAAGGCATAAAATGAAACAAACCAAAAAAAGGAAAAAAAAAGAAAAAAAGAGTGAGTGAGAAATATGACTAAAAAAGAGATGCTTAATGCCTTTGACGTGTCCCCGAGATGAAAAGTGATGAGACCTTGGGGACAGGCATGCAGACTCTGGCCCCCCGGGACACTTCAGAGCCAGGGGGCTGCTTTGACCCTGATCTGCCTTGGGACTCAGCAGTCTGGGGAAACAGGAGGGGCCTGGTTAACAGGCTGGAGAGCTGACCCAGCCTCCCTCTACACAAACAGCAGAAGGAAGGGCTGAAGAAACCACAGGCGCAATCACCATGCTGCTGTCTGTGTCTGTGAGGGGTTTTGTTGGGTTGGTTTTTTGTGGGGGGGCTTAATCTTTTTAACTTTTTCACCCAATCCTCCAACGCCCCTCTCCTCTGACAGGCGTTAGTCTGTTCTCTGTATCTATGAGTCTGTTTCTATTTTGTTTGTGAGTTTATTTTGTTCATTAGATTCCACATATAAGTAAAATCGTATGGTATTTGTCTTCCTCTGACTGGCTTATTTCACTTAGCATGATACTCTCCAGTCCCATCCATGCTGTTGCAAAAGGTAAAGATTTCCTGTTTCTTTATGGCCAAGTAGTATACCATTAGGTACATATGCCACAGCTTTTTTCTATCCACTCATCTACTGATGGGCCCTTGGGCTGCTTCCGGATCTTGCCTCTTGTAAATAGGGCTGCAATGATCGCGGATAGGGGAGCATACATTCTTTTGAATCAGTGTTTTGGGTTTCTCTGGATATATTACTAAAAATGGAATCACTGCCTCATAAAGCATTTGTCAACAAGTCAACAAACAAGTGCTGGTAAGGATGTAGAGAAAAGGGAACCCTTTTGCACTGCTGGTGAGAATGTAGACTGATGCAGCCACTGTGGAAAGCAGTATGGAGTGACCTTAAAAAATTAAAAATGGAACTGCCTTATACTACCGCTTGAGCATAGCAACAAAGAAAAAAGGAAGAGAAAGAAAGCAAGAAAGAGGAAGGCCAGCAGGCAGTGGCAGCCCACAGAGTTGCAAAGCATCACCTGAAAGTGCAGGCAGAAGCTCACCCAGAGAGAAAGTAGGTGCCCTGCTTTTCTTCAAGTCTGGTCTGAGATTTACTCCCCCCACCAAAAAAAAAAAAAAAAAAAAGGCACTTTCTAATTAACTCTAAAATTGATGCCCCTTCCTCTCCCTCATTCTATGATCCTCTAAAGCTCCCCCAGCCCCTGCTGCCAGAAGGCAGGAGAGACATTATCTCCAGCCCTGACATTATCTAACAAGCACTGTTCACCCCCTGCTGATGGGGTGCCCAGTGATTCGTGCGCAGCGAACCCATCTGCCCCCCACAGGGTGCGACCCAGTGGGAGGATCCCCCGAGGTCAATCTGGAGCCAGTGCCAGAGGAGCAGGAGGTCTGCCTGGCAGTTTGTGCCCACTCCCCCCGCCCCCCGCCCCGGGCCTTCCTAAACCCATTGCCCAGTGTAAGGAGGGACGCTGCAGTAGAAGCCACGCCTGGGCTGGTGTACTGACCATCGCTAGGGCTGCACCGTGAGCCCCGGGGAAGGTGGCCCCGCAAGGGGCTCCCTCCACCGTTGGTGGGTCCTAGGGCACCAGGCAGCAGAGGCATCAGGTGGAACCAGAGGACTTTGTGGGGCCATCGCTATTGCTCTCTACACATCTCGGGGGCCTGTCTGCCCCACGGCTTCTTAAATGTCCCTTCACATCCCTAGTTCAGCGCCAGGATCAGGCTCTGCCGCCCAGCCGCACCCCACCAGACCTACCCGCTCACCTGCACGGTGCACCTCCCCCTGCACGGCCTGCCTGCTGGCCCGCTTTGGATCAGCCACTCGCCCTGGGGCCTGCCCGGCTCCGGGGCCTGCACTTTCCCACCAGGATGCTCTTTCCTCTTCTGCGTGTCCAGGCCCCTAGGCGGCAGGAAGGGTCCGCCCAGGTCCGGACTGCGCACTGTCCAGGGGCTCGCCGGCTCCCCGTCCCCACTTACAATCAGACTCCCCTGAAGGAGGGGGCTGTCTGCGCCAGCTTGGCACAACAGCCCGGCCTGGACAGTTCACCACCAGAGGGACGATGTCATTGGACTTCTCACTGTGTGTCACCGGCCCAGGCTCACCGCACGGCCCTTCAATGCCATGCACAGTGTCCCCAAGCTCAAGTCTTTAATTGCATTCCTTCTCCGACAGGTCAAGTTCTAGCCCCTCTCTAAGCACATGGGAAGCTCTCAAACGCTGGTTGAATGAACAAACCAATGCACAGACAAATGACATGCCTCCTCTAGGGATTTTTCCCCACAAAGTATATATAGTTGGTATAGATTTCTGAACGTTTGTGTCTTGGAGGCGGTCACTCTGTTGTCTTTACTCACACATAGAAAGCAGCTTGGTCGGTTACCAAATCCTTAGATTCTGCCTGTGTCCCGTGGTGGGTCACCTAGTTTTTCTAACTACGTGCTTACACAGAGGACTCTTCCCTTTGTCCATAAAGTTCAAAGGTATTGCCAGACCCCCTGAACCTCCTGACCAGTCTTTCTTTCTTCTGTTTTTCTTTTCCTTCACCAAACTGCATGCCCATCCCCCAAAATCCTCTGCATGTTCAATCTCTGCTGCTCCCTTCCTGCCTCTGAACCATAGGCTGCTAACAAGGGTCTGAAGATTTCTTTGCAGCTGCAGCAGCAGAACAACCACCTGCCTGTGTAGGTCTGTTTTGTCGCAAGCAAACTGGGGTCTCTACAAGCGGAAGAGGCCCCTCACCCTCATCATGGGGGCACCTGATTTTGACTGCCCCTCAGTCTGGCAGGGTCTTCCTTGACCTGCTCCAACGCACCTGAGAGCAGAAAGAACTGCCACTTGCCACAGCTGGCAGCCACTTCTCTACTGCCCGCTTCCTGACTCGGGAAGGCAGGCCTTCAGTCCCTGATATTGGAAGTGTGGAGACAGACAACCAGTGCATATAGAACGGCTTGTTACCCACGCTCCTCCGTCTCCGGATTTAATGCTGTTGGGTGACAAGGGGACAGCCTGGAACATGCCTGGAGACTGGAGGACAGGGAGCCTGCCATGTAGGGCCTTGTAGTTCCGAGCCAAGGACGCCTCCAGAGGGTGTAAGCTGTGCCCTTCGGGAAAAAGGAACAATGGCGGACCTGCTCAGTTGTATTCTAGAAAAACATTTCTGTCCACAGTATGGAAGATAAATTGGAGGAGGTAAGACTAAAGGCAAGAAGGCATCTTCGGAGGCTGTTTTAAAGTCCAGGATACCGGTGCCTACTTTATTTCTAGCAGAGTTTCCACAAACACCCGAGCACCACTGCGGGCACGTCCAGGCCACAGGCTCTGGCCTGGGCGAGGGAGGCCATGGGCCACGTGCAAGCCCCCCGGCTCCTTTGGTAACAGCACCTCTAGGCAGCCATCAAAACAACAGCAGGAGCAAAGTGAGATTTAAAGCAACAATCTTGTATCTGCTCATACAGAAAAAAGTAAACTATATGAAACGTGGGTGCTTTAGTTATTTGTCATTCAGACATTATTTGTGACTCTTCTCATCACTCACCTGGAGCACCACCGTCCAGACAAGAGATGCCAGCGGTGTGTGAGCCAGGCGAGGGCCGGTGGAGAGGGGAGGGAGGGGACAGACACAGGGCAAGCTAAGGAAGTAGAGCCAAAGCCCTCGGACCTTCTGGTTTTGCTGACCAGCCCCTCAACTGCTTCTGCAAGCTGTGGGGTCCAGCCTGCAGCGCGGCTCCCAGGGGCAGGACACAGATTTCCGAGGGGCTCCAGTCTTGCCAGTGTCAATCAAGGTGAGAGGCCGACTCAGGGAGAACCGTCATCCCAACACTAGAGCTGTGTCTCCAGCGGACGCGGGGGCCTTCCTGTGCAGGAAAAGGAGGCGCCTTCCTGGGCCATGCCTACGTCTCTCAGGGCCTAGAGTAAGCAGCCAGCTCTGGGATGGACTCAACCTGCCGCCGGCTCACTAAGAAGAGACCTTCTGTCAGCATCCTGCCCGGGCTGCCTCACTCAGGGCTTCTGCCAGGCCGGACAGAGAGTCACCGGCTTCTCCTCCCAGGGTCCCGTCCCGTCCCGTCCCTCCCCGTCCCCTCCCCTCCCCTCCCCTCCCCTCCCCTCTCCTCTCTCTCTCTCTCTCTCTCCCCCCACAACAACACACAGTCCCAGAACACCGAGACTTATTGGATTGCAGGCTTCCTAATTTGATTTCCTTGGAGTTTTCCCTCTAAAGAGATTAGTACCCTGAACTGTGAACTTACTGAAGTTTGCTTATTTATGTGTGTTTTCTTATAAGACAAAAAACACTGCATACTGCAGACCCTGGTCTCCACCTGTAAAGGGTGGGGGTGGGGGTGAGGGTGTGGTCTGAGCCTCCCTCTCTCCTCCTGTGACCTCCACAGGTCTGGCCCGGGCCATGACTGTGACCCCAGCCCTAAGATGGATCACAGCACCGAGCACCTGCGCCCTGGAACGGGCGCCGGCCCCGCCCTCTGCCGGCCCCGCCCTCTGCCGGCCCCGCCCCACCCTCCTTAGCCGCGGCGGCAGCGGAGGTGGGAGAGGCTGTTCTTCTGACCCGCTCCCCCGCCCCCCGCCGGCTTCTGTGCTTCTCCAACTAGCAAGCTGGGCCCTGACGCCATCTTTGTTAGCCCTGCGCCTTACCTGCCACCTCTTTTCTTCTAGAAAAGGTAGTGCGCTTGTGCCAGAAAGGAGAAAGTCCTCAGGTGGAAGGTGAGAGAAAGGATTTTTGACGAAAGGAACAAGTCACCACACACGGGCGGCCGGACGTATCCCAGGCGCAAGCGTGGTCTCCTACAGGAGTCGCAACACGACGCCAGGCCCACGACTTCGGAAAACGGAGCCCTTACGTCACCGAGGTGGCAGAGCCGCAGCTGGGGCCCCCGCAGATCACACCCCCGCCCCCTCCCACTCCTGGCCAGCTCTTGTCCAGAGCTTTGCGGGGGTCCCTGGTGGGGAGCTGCAGCGGCCCCTGTGCAAAGAGAAGTTGCTGCCGTGGGTCTCACTGGGCTCGCTGATCGGTCCCCTTCCGCCCACGCCGCCCCACCCCCCCCGGGGGACGCTTTGCCCCTCAGAGCCCACGGCTGCCCGTCAGCTGGACGGCCACACTGCCGCCCACAGAGCACCTGCAACTACGTTACATACCCACCACCAACAGAGGCCTTGAGGCTCTGCGGGGCTGGGCCTCTGGGAAGAGTTCACATGCTTATCTTGCCCACCCAGAGGAAATGCAAAGAAAAATTAAATAAATAGAAAGAAAATGAATGAATGGAGTTTCTGAGAAGAGCAGAAACCATGCGTTTAGGTCTTTCTGGATCACCATTCCATAACCCAACCTGGGAACCTTTCTAAATTTCCAAGTGCCCAAAGGAAGGGGCACTGGCCCTCCATAGGAAGAGATCACGTTTACTAAGCGCCAGCCACGTGCCAGGCCCGGTGATCCTCACGACAGCTCCGTGAGGGGGGGCGCAATTGCCAGCCCCACTTTGCAAAGGAGGAAACTGAGGATGGGAGAGGCGAAGCAGTCCGCCAAAGGCAATTCCCCCGGGAAGGAAAAGAACTGAGATTTGGACCAGAACTTAAGCTCTTAAGTGCTAAATGATACCGCCTTCAAAGGTGGGAGAGACTTGTTTCCATCTGCTTGTACGAGGGATTGACACCTCTCCAAACTCGGGAATGAGGGGGCACTCTCGCCTGGAAACACATTCTCACCTGGAAACACATTCTCGCCTGGAGACACATTCTCGCTTTGAAGTCCCACCCTGACCTGCATTAACCCATAAAGCAACCCAGATCCATTTTGTTAATGCCTCGATCTCGATGCTAAAATACTTGAAACATTCAAACTCACGTCCTCAGCCTGGCCCAGACAGATCGTGTGTGTCCACCCGCCCCCTCTCCCCTCAACCCAAGCCCACCACAGGCCACGCAATGTTCACCCACTGATTGAAATAATGCAATTAGGGAATATAGAAAATCTATTCCACATGGTGCCATCTGCATTCTCTTCCGACAGCTAATTTGATTGGCTCTCAGTAATCAATAAAGCACTCACGCAGCAGCCACATCATTCACCTCGATTTTTCCTACACCATTTATAAGTGAAAAACACTCCCTCTCCGGCTTCGGCCAGTGACCCAGGGCCCGGCGGTGAGCCTGTAGGAAAACAAGCTCATGGAATGGCAGAGAATATACTAAAGCAAGTCCCAAAACCAGTCCCCACTCTGGATGGGTGTTTCCCTTGGCGCCACCTCCCATTCCCCAGCCTTCCCCACCCTCTAGAGGAACAGAAGGGGAGCCGAGGCTCGAAGAGATAGCAGGTCCCGTGCAGTCTCCACCTGGGCAGAACCTGCTCCTGGTGTGTGCAACGCAGAGGAGGGTTTGAAGGTCAGTCTGTGGACAAATGGTTGTGTGGACAGAAGGGCAGAGGGGGTGTGAGCGGGTAGGCCTGAGTCCGTGCAGGCACAGGAAACAGCAGAGGAGGGAAAACGAGGAAGGGATGGGGGAGACGGAGAAGGGGAGGGGCTGGCGCTACCGGAATGAATAGGGGGAAGCCCCCTATTAATCCCACGGCACCAACACAACCCTGGTCAGTGGTGACCATGTACCTTAGGTCAGAGTCCCTAACAGCAGGAACTAACACAAGGATTTGGGCTCTGTGTGCAAATATTCTCAGAAATATTTATGACTCTCTGCAGATATCATGGGGTGGGTGCAGGAGCAGACAGGCAGAGGGGGAGCAAGCAGGATGCATGCAGCTGCCGCAGAGGCCTGCTTCCTGCTGGGGCCGGGCACGCCCTGAGGCGCCGCTGTCCACTGCCCCCCAACCCACCGCCCCCCGTCAGCCCCGCCCTGAGGCACGTGGGTGGTCTTTTGTACCTTCCTGTCTGTGCGTTACTGGCCCCAGGGGATGGGGAGGTGGCAACACTCCGCTGACAAGGTAGCTCCCAGCTGACAGAGGACCGTTCCTGGAGAGCTCCCAGCTCAGAGCAGCCAGAGCGGTGAGCACCAGCAGGAAGAGGCCTCGGACCAGGGCACCCATAGCACCCCCCACATTGTGTAATAGCCCACAGGAGCCAGGAGCCCGAGGAGACCACAGAGCCCCACCTCTGTGGGAGGCGGGGGCTCGGGCTCAGGCTGTCGCAGGGAAACTCTGGTACCCACACCCGTGCTCTGTGCGGTGGCTGCAGGCACATCCCTTCCCTACAGCCATTCCCTACAAAGCTGACCCAGAAAGGCATAAAGATTCAGCGTGTCCTCTCCCCCAGCCCTCGTGACTGGGCGTAGGTGTCCCTTGTGGTACTGTAGCTTCAAGAAGACATGCACCTCTACATTTCATAAGTCAGGCTAGGTTTCTGGCATCTTCAGAAGACTCCACTCATCGCTCTCCACCTCCTAGAGCCGTCCCCTCTCTAGGAGAAAGAGCTCTGTGTCGTGACAGACCACACATTATGAACTTGTTTCAGAACCCTGCAGAAGTGTGAACGTGACATATTGGTCACACAGCCTTTTGCACGGGGGTCGCTACCTCAGTGCCGCGGACACCTGCACCCTCTCGCAGCTGGCGAGTCCACGTGGTGACAAAGGAGCTCATTGATGTGGCACAAATGCAGTCCATCGCCCTGGTGCTTGGCCTGGGCAATGCCACAGAGCCAGAAGGGCTGCCCTGTGGGGCACGCTGAGCCGACAGACATTAGGGCCAGGCACGCCCGCCACCATCAGAAGCGCCACCTCACGCCCCCAAACTCCAGCTCCACAGAGCCTGACAGATCACAGACACTGGCCAAACACAACCATCAACCATCCCAAGAGAAGAAAAATCAATGCACCCAAAAAGAAAGGGGACATGATATATGAGGAAACAAGAGCTATTTTCTAGGCTGAGGAGAGAGAAACCTACAAAAGTGGCAGATAAGTGAAATCTCAGACGAACTGCCACCAAGCAGACTTTAGCAGCACCGCCAAGCTGGCACCCGCCCAGCACCAGACCCGCCTGTGTGGCCACATGCGATGCCTGGAGGACGAGAGTCCCTCAGCCCCAAGAACCGTGGCTCTAAGGAGACAGGCGTGGAAAGGACGTCATGATGGCAAAACCAAAGGGAAGGCTCAGCAAGGTCCTGACAATTAAGCTGTGCCCTCCTCTGGGGACAGAGGGAACAAGAGAGAGACAGGGCTGGCTCTTCCATTCCATCCCTGTGATCTGAGGCCTGTGTGGTTCTGCAGTGTCCCTGGAGGAACAACGCACACACTGGAGTGGGGTCCAGGGGGCCAGGCGGAGCGCCAGCCTCAATGATGACAGGAACGTGCACAGCGGAGGTCAACATCCCCACAGGCTGAGAGGCGATGCGCCTCTGCCAGATTTGCCATTCCCCACTGGAAATTTATCCCTGGACACGATTTGTCTGCTGCTATTACAGTCTCTGAAACCAGCAAAGAAAATTGTTGGATATTCTTTTTATTTAGGGGGGAAAACGAGAGCCTATTAAGGGAATTATTTCTCCCAAGAAGTATACTGGGGGGTTGGGATGCCTTCTGCCTCTCAGGAGCAAAAAAAAAAAAAATCCCTGTCCAGCTCAGCCTTGGGCCGCCCCAGGCTGTCTAAGTTGAAAATGCCAGAGGACGCATGGAGTCCAAGCCCTCATTTTCACAAGTGAGGAAGCAGAAACCTGGGTCCTAGGGCAGCTTCGAGGCAGGAACAGGCCCAGAACCCAGGAACCTGGAGAATATTTTCTACAGAAAGGCCAGAGGGCCCAGGAAAAGGCTCAGACCCTTTCTTGGTGGGAAATCCTTACCCCACAATTCTCAGAACATGGTGTACCTGGCATCCTACCTTTAAAGTCACAGACCTGAGTTCAAATGCTGTCTCTGCAACCAACTGCCTTCGTGACCTGGGGCAAGTCACTTCACTTCTCTGTGCCTTGGTGTCCTCACCTGTACAAAGACTGGTGATAATTCATGATCACAGTCTCAGGGGTTTCTGTAATGCCATTCACACGAAGTGCTTAATATATTAAAGTCTTTTCAATCGAATGGTAAATTCCCAAATTAATGGTAGCTGCTGACACTTACAAACCTAAGTTGTTGTTTTAATGATCTGTAAACAGATACCAGCAGGCAAAGGCCGGGGTAAACTCAGGTCGCGTCTGTCGTGTAGCTGTAGTAAATATTTGTGCACTTTCGTGTCCCCACAACAGCTCCTCGCTTCCATTTGGTCCCCCCAAAGCTGGCTGTGTACCCCCAGGACAGAGCCTGGGGGTCCCTCCCCTCCACCAGCGCTTAGCTTAGGAGCAGCCATGTGAGCCCAGCCAGTCCCATCAGGGGCGTCTCGGGGGCTGCGGGAAGGTTGAGGCAAAGATGGTTAGATGCCAACAAGTGAGCCCGCGGCCCCAGGAACTACTCACACCCAGCTCGGGCCGGTCGAGGAAGCCGGTCAAAAGCAGCACAGGGCAATGGAAAGACTCAGGGTCCCTGGTGACATCATTGAATTCCTGGGTCAATCCTCACCTAAGCTTATATCCAGGCTTTTCTGTTAACTGAACCAAAAGATTTCTTTCACGGTTTAATCCAGTTTGATTTTCTTTCTTTCTTTCTTTCCTCTTTTTTTTTTTTTTTTTTGTCACTTGCAGTGCACAGATTTATAATCATTACAATGATCTCCAATGTCAAAGCCCCATCTCCCCCCTTTCCTAACTTGGAACTTTCCTAAGCACAGTGGGAACTACTGTCTTCTTAAGAACAAACGGCACGGGGTCTCATGGTTCCTCCAAGACCCCTGTCGGGACCATGATTCTGTGGTTTCTAGCCCCGTGTCAGGGACAAGGCCTGCTCCCGCTGCGTGACAAGTGCCTCACATAATCGAGGCTTTGCTCTTCTGAAGCCCGTGGCCCCCGCTGTGTTACAAGGTGCTGCAGAGGAGGCTGTCACCAGGCGCCGCGACATCCCTCTACAGGTCCTGCCCTGGTGCAGAGCGTGCGGGTAATTGACACTATTGAGCAGAGGCAGCTGCAACTGAACTCAGCTCTTCCCTCCAACAGAAATCAAAGCCCTGGCTCCTCACCCCCTTCCCCAGGAGCCCAGCATTGCACAGCCAGGGACGAAAAGCCACATTAGCTGCTGTACAAATTTTCCTCCATCTGTGTCTCCTTTCTGCTGTTTGGGCTGAATGCAAGCACATAGCCAGACACGGGGTTGGACCAAGATGTAGCCTTTCTGCTCATTGAAGTGTCGATGGATGTGGGAACTCTTAACGATTGCCCCAGTGGATTTGAAAGATTCCACTTGGGTTTCCATGGTAATTTCACAGAGCCAGCACTCAGTAAGTGTTGGTTAAATTGAATTCATTGAAGAGTAAAGTGAGTTGGATATTCCCATACCTGGACTGCATCACCACAGAAAATGTCCTGGCCTGGCAAAGGGACAAGCCGGAAGCTGCAGGCCAGGAAAGCTTACCAGCGAAGAAGGGCAAGGCTGTTTGTCCCCAAGAATGAGAACAGGGCCTTCTTCCTCCATCTGGACCAGGAAGATGGCATTCTTTTTTTTTTTTTAATGGTGGCTTAGGTAAGAAATGAAAACCCAGTTTTAAAAAGAGACACTCAGTTCGAACCCCTTCCGCCAGGACCAGCAAGGCGTCCAGGCTGAGGATACACATCCCTCAGTGCCGGCGAAGCCCCTCGGTGCCGGCAAAGCCCCTCGGTGCGAACCCCCGAGGGCCCTCTACTGAGCCAGCTCCCCTTTCAACTGGATGATCCTCAGGCTTTGGCTTTATTGGAAAATGTTTTAAACCCAGATTAGAATTTAAAAGGCAAAACTGCCGAATAAGACCAAAAAGTGAAAAGTCACCAGCCCCAAGTGAGAATCAATTGCACGCAAGTCGATAACACCTAAGAAGACAAGCTGTGGAGGCCCTTGGGGAGTGGTTAAAATTTCAAATCCGCCTAGAGTATATATTCATACACAGATGAATGTTCCTTTAGCCAGAGGTCTGAACACACAAAATTGCCACCTTCCCCAAGCAGCCTGAGCCGTGGCAACTAGGCTGTTGCAAACAGGCCATATCCTTGGCAGAACCCTGAATTTACACACAGATTCCAGGGTACCCTGCCCTACGACCCCTTAGGCTCATGCAACTCATCCACAAAAGGACTTTGCTCAGGGCAAAACTGCCTGGCAGATCCAGCCACCAACCAACCCCTATTCCATTTGCTAATACTGCCACTTGCCAGCTTTGTCAAAACTACCAACTGTCATTTTGTCAGTCTCTACAACCCATATCTGAGGTCAGGTCGACCCCAGAACAAAGGTTTGAGTGACAACATGACCCCCGGGGGGCGGGGGCGGGGTTCCAGGGCCTTTCCTTTCGCATGGCCTTCACATTGTGGCAAACCAGTTCCCCATGGTGGCCATGCCTGCACTTAGTACTGAAGGGACAGTTAATGACTCCAAGGTACTGCTATACAGGCCTTGTACTTCAAATTTAAAACTCTTTTCAAAGTAGAATTAGTTTTCAAAGCCTAGAAATGAATGCTAATATATTAGCCATAACAAGTTTTTAGCGCCTCAAAAAATAAAGCAAAGGAAATTAATATTAAAGACTCCACTCCGTTGAGATAACCCCCAAACCCCATTACCCCCAACACACTGTCTGTGAGGCTGGTTCGAGAGCCCTGCTTGTCATTCCTGTCTCAGCGGAGGAGCTCCACAGGTCACGGATTCAAAGTGCACAATACTTCTGTCATTCTGAAAGGCACATCACTTAGCAAGCAGGCCTTGAGCATGTGCGTGGTCGGTGTTCTCTCTTTTCTTCCACTAGAGATTATAAATGATAGTTCGTGAACCTGCATGGCCCTGCCTTGTTTCAGATAGGCATGTGCAGACAGCTATCTGAGTATTTCTTCTAAAGGAAAATTAGAAACTTACAAAGAAAAAAAATGCACTTAATATCTGAAACATTAAATCAGTTTTGGCCCCTGAATCTGGGGAAATTGCTTTCTAAATAGAGTGACATTTTCCCCCAGGCAGAAAAAAAATAATTTCTGGACCCAAAAAGCCCGACAAATTGCTAGCAGTGACCAAATGAAACACCAATTCCAAGCTAAATGAACTAGAACCAGCATAGAAGGAAAACTGGTATTGCAAAAAGACATTGACAGTATGCAAAGAGCTGTGTTCTGTTTTCACCATTTAGGTATAATAAAAATGACAAAACTAGCCATTGAAAAAAACAATGGCAGATCATTGCCAACTGCTAAACTGCCTGGCCTGGCTATGAGAATATGAGCAGATGAATAAAACCCCATCCCCAGGCTGCCTGAGGGGCTTGGAGGAAATGCTCCAATAACTCCTCCAGGCCACCAGGGGCACTGTGAAGAGAGATGAGAAGCTTCTCCCTGACCACAAAGCATCCGGCTGAGAGGCCATGGCTTTGCCGCGCCAGGTCATGCTATGGCTTCCCATTGTTTATATTGCCTAATGTGGACTCTCTCCCGCAGGTGTGCTGTGGGCACTGGGGTCTCCTGCGTCTGCAGCAGCGGGAGCAGAGAGAGCAGAGCCTAGACCTCTCAGGTGCAGGGCTAGGCCAACGCACTTAACTTGCCACCCACATTATTCTATAGAAGCACAATGTTTCCCTTTCCCAACTTCCTGTGTCAAGCCTGTGGAAACTAAAGGACTACCCCTGGGGACCCAAAGCCAATGCATCTATCAGAGCTGTGGCACCTGGCAATTTAGCGACTCTTTATTACAATGTTGATCGATCCTAATTGCAAGCCCCACAACACAAAGCAACGACTGTTAGCAACAGCCTCTCGCCTGCGCGAGACCTCTGGTTCTCCCTGAGTTATGCTTACAGTAAATTGCCTCCACTCACCCACCGCTGCCAGATGTATGAGTCCAACAGGAGGCTCTCAAGCCCCATTACCACTAATTTAAAAAAAACAGGTTAAGAGGGAATATAAACCTGGATAGATTATATAATCAGGCTCTAATAAGATCTAGTGATTAGAGAATGAATCTGGGTTAATTTTCTTCTTGTTTTTATTAGGACCTAAAGAGCCGCTGGGCCACCTGTGCCCATCCTTGACTGTCTCCGCCCCGTTTTCCCAGCCTCGGGCCCTGCCAGGGTCCTGGGGGAAGCCAGGAGAGGCGCGGGCGTGGGACTAAGGCCAGAGAACAGCTTCAGACGGGCTGATTTGGTGGGTAACAGGTGTGGAGTCCCAAGGGCAGTCAAGTGGCTGAGGTACTCGGTTTGAACCCCTAAATCCTACCTCCAACCAACAGCTCCCTTGCCCCTGTCTCCCTGTAGACTCTCTGGCAGGAATTTATGCATAGAAGGCAAAAGGAAGTTTCTAAACTGCTAACCTCGATTCCCGTCCCCTCCCCACGAGCTGCCAAGGCTATTCACAGACTGGCTCGGCGAGAGGGCCTTGGCTCTGGCTGAAGGCAGCAGTGTCAGCCAGGGGAGCTTCTCCTCAAAAACAGCCCAACGCCACGCGTGACCCAGGCAGCCTTCTGAAGCTGGGGCAGCAGCTGCGTGGCGGACAGACAGAGCGGGCAGGGAGAAAGCGCGCGAAAACTGCAGGTGAGAGATGTTTGCAGAGCAGCTCTCCTGCCGTAGAGTCAGAGCTGAAGGTGCACACTTGGTGGGAAGGGGACAGAGGGAGCCTCCGGGGGTGGCGGGCTGGGTGCCAGGACCAGGGCTCAGCGCTGCAGGAGAGGAGGTCGGAGGCGGAGGAATCTGTCTGGGGCTGGGTGGGTCGTGGGGAGATAATGGGTCGGAGGAGCCAATCTTGATCAGCAAGCCCTGCCTGGCAGAGGCCTTGGGCTGGGCTCTGGGCCCCTTAAGGAACGTGATGGCGCGTGAACTTCTCAGGAGTCGCTGTGGGACCCAGGGGCGGGGGGCCTTAGGAGTAGCAGCAAACGAGAAGCCAGAGTGCACAGAGTTAAGGCGTGGGTGCTCCTCCCCAGAGGGGTTCACGGGTGTAGTCTGAGCGGCCAGGCCCTGCTCTGAGGCCAGCCGGGCTCCCCAGCCAGGGTCGCCACCAGCCTGTTCTCTCTGACTCAGAGAATGTGCCAGCTGGGCAGACACAGCCCCACGGGCCACAAGCTGGTACCTCCGCGCACACTGGGTCTCAGCCCCCATTGCTCCCTCAGCAGACGCCTTTGAGCCCTGCACGACCTGTTCAAGTGCCCAGCTCTTCAGGGGAACAACAGCCACCGGCTGAAAGCAAAGGGGTGACGCTGATACCTTACACTGTGTTTACAGTTTGCTTTTCTGAAGCCTTCCTGGTCTCCTGCCAGGGGGGGACAGCAGGGATCAGGATCCATGGCCTGTTTACTTTGTGAGGGACAGAGCTGGGAACCAGCCCCGCGGGGTGTATCTAGCAGGCCAGCTCTTCCCTCCCACGACCCCGCCCCCTTCTCAGCCTGTTGCCGGGTGGAAGCATCCCAAGGAAAAGCATCGCATCCCCCCCAAATCACTCTGAGCCTTACACGTGACTGCAGTGGGGTTTAGGGCAGAAGGACGTAAGTCCGGCATTGTAACAGCTCAAGAAACAGGATAAAATCTCTTAACAAAGTTTATTTAATTCACCTCCTTCTTAAGTTGAATGTGTTCCACAGAGGAAAATGGGTCACAAAATCCCCTTCTCTGCGGGACCCCTACCCTGACCTGCAGGGATTTGCTCTGCCGCCGTGGGCCGAGCTGGCCGAGGGCTGCTGAGGGCCCTGTGTGCTGGGCGGGGAGACGGAGCAGAATCACACTGGGAGCCACGAAGCCAGTTGAAGCCAGGGGCGCTCTTCACACGGCAGTGCCAGGAGGGGACAGTACCAGGAAGACACGGAACCCAGAGGGACCCGAAGAAATCCTCTGTTCTGGCAGGCACCTGACCTACTAATTACCTAAAAAATCCAGGGCAGGTGCTTGCTCCACCTATTAGTTGTTCAAAAAAGCCCAGAGCACGGGAATCACACAGGCATTGGTGGAAGGTGCTTCTTGAAGAATCACGGCACACGTTCTGTGCCCGTTTCGCACGGTTCCCGTCTGTGAAAACGGCCACCATTTCGTGAGGTGAAAGTTTCTGACTCCATCCGGCTTTCCCTCCCTCCCTCCCTCTCCAGCCCAGGCCCCACTCCCACATGGAGCCCGAAAAGGACATGACAGGATTGGGCACTTGCAGGAACATCGCAGGCGAGGGCAGGGGAGCCTCTCTGGGTCACGGCCACGAGGCAGGAGAACGAGCCTCTAGAAGGGGAGCCAGAGCTCCGCCGTCTGAGGGCCCTGAGGAGCCGGACCACCTCCCTTCTGCCGGGCTGACACGCCTTTGTGATGGTTCTTCCACGGAAACTTCCCCAAGGCGTGGGGCGCGGGCCCCGCACACAGCAGGCCTCTCTGACAGTAGCCGTGCTGCTAGTCCCTGCCGCTGGGGCCGCAAGAGGCACACCTTCCCTCTGCTTCCACGCATGACCGTGAATCGATCGCTCCGTTTCAGCCGAGGTCGGAATTCCACGGCCCTGGGAACTCGTCGTCCACAGCCCTCTCCCTGCCCACCGAGCAGCCCCTCCGCCCAGGTCCCCACCCGCCCACGCCCCACTTTTACCCTAGACCCCAGTGTGGATGTCTCTGCCCTCTATCCCCCCAGCTCCCCACTTACCAAGGCCCTTCCCTTCCTTTACCTCCCTCTGTGCACCCCCCTCCAGGAAGCCCTCAGGGGCCTCCCTCCCTCGGAGCTCCTGCCTGCCACTCACCCCTGTCCTGGAGGCCTTCACCCAAAAGCTGTCTCCTCAGGCCACAAGAAGGCCCCAGGAAGCAGGACTCCCTGAGGCTTCTGGGGGCCCCTCAGGCTACGAGCTAGGCACTCTGGAAGAATTCCACCTCACAGAAGGCGGTTCGTGCTCATCAAAGTCAATACCGGGCGTGTTTCAGACCCATTTGTCATTCTAGTCATCTAGTTATCAACATCGCATCTTCTAAATATATTCCTCTGGGAGTGAGAACTGTTTCTTTTCGTTATCGAAGGAAATTGTGAAATACTAGTGTTCAATGGAACAGTTGTCAAATCTGGCTTTGGAGTGCCCCGTATCGCAGAAATTAAATGTTTTCTTCATCTAGCCATATTGAACAGCCGAGATTGCCCCGGCTGGTCATTAGAGAGACAGATGCTTCCACGTTCCACGGGGCGGCTGCAGCACAAGACGCAAACTCCCGTGGCAGATGGAGGGGGAGGGGCGAGGATAATCACAAACAAACTGGGATCACTGTCTGAGAGGTGTAGGGCCAACCAGACTGTGCCTAGAATAAACAGTCCTTTCACAAAATGCTTCTGGGACAGGCAACCACCATTTCTTCCTCTTCTTCCCAAAGCTGCCTGCGGGAGGAACACAGACCAACTGCCCCTGTGAAAACCTAGAGGCACCGTGGGTTTGAGAATCTATCCCGCAAAGTCTAGTAGGTCAGTTGCTAATGGAGTCAAACAAAGGAAGACTCGCTGCGGGGTCGGCGATTCAGACTTGCTGTGCCCCTCAGATCAGGGAGGCTCGGCCAAGAGGCAGGTTGCACAAGCCCCGCCTCCCGGGCGCCCTCCTGAGAGAGCGGGCCACCTGAGATGCTAAGTAAAGGGAAAGGCCACGCGGGCCCCAGAGAGGATGACTGGCAAAGGGGCCCTGTTCGGCTTGCCTTTGCCCAACCTGCTAAAAATGCTCTATCAGAACAGGGTCCTTGACTGTGGGACCTCGTTTGGGGTAGAATATTAGAAACAGAAGGAGTATCTCCAGCTTCAAAGAGCAAAGTCATCACCTTAGGATTGACCCAGCATCCAGGTGGCCCTCAGCCAGACCGCTGGGTACAGAGGAAGATCAGCAAAGGCAGGGACCCTCCAGCTGACCCTACAAGGTTTCCCAGCAACCACCGGTCACCTCCTCCTCTCCTGACAGACTCTCAACATTAGTGGAAACTCTCCGACCTGCGGTTTTGAAAGTCCTCGTCCTTTGCTTATGTAACTGTGACCATGTGTCACTGCTCAGGGGTCATGGGGGACACTGGGGTTTGATGGTCAGTGCGGCCGGCGCAGGTGCCCCAGAATTCCACATGGAGGAAGGCCACCCCAGCCCGCTAACCAGCCAGTCAGCTTTCTCTCCATCTAATTAGGTCAAGTGTGCAATTATTTTCTCATGCTCTGAGTCCTGTCTTTGTGGGAATGTGGATTTTCAAGAAAGAAAGGAAAAGACAAGACCTCTCTCTCATTCTCATACTATTGTGATGGTTGTTATGAAACAACCCCTTTAAAGGAGCACTGTGCCACAGTGAAGCAGCATTCCTTACATAATCAGAAAAAGTAAATGTGTTACAGCAGCACAAAGAAAAAGCCTTCTTCTCAGTCATTGCGGGGCCTGAAGTACCTCCGGGCATTATGCACCATGGAAGCCAAATAGGTAATGGTGTGCGTTCCAGGCCCACAACCGAAGAGGCAGCCTCTCCTCAGCTCCCTGCTCAGCACCCACAGGCAGGAGCTGGGGGTGGGGGGTTCCACTTAGCTCCTTCTGATGGGGAAATTAGACCATGCGAGAGACACGGGGCCCCAGGATGGGCGTGTGGCCACTGCTGGGCACGGGCACTTGTAGCCAGCAATCTAACAGTCCCCATCACTGGGACATTTTCTCCCAATTTCCTTGAAACAAAGGAAATCCAGGCATCTCCAGTCTCTGGCGACTCGCACTGCCTGGCTTCCTCAACAAAATGCCTGCTCGTTGAGCCAGAGAAGATCCGGAGACACGTGTCCAGGAGCGGAGCTAAACTGAGTAGCGATCATCAGCAGAGGCTGGCATGGGCGGGGTGTGCGGCGGGGGAGGGGGTGTGCTGGCGCTGGAAGCCTGGGTTCTAGCCTACCCTGCTCTTCAGTAACACCTTGACCGTGGGCTCGTCCTTCTCTCCCTGAGCCTTCGTTTCCTCGTTTGGGCTGTGTGGGCGTGTACGTGTGTTGATAGGGTGGGCCTGGGCCAGATATCCCAAGAGCAAAGCCAGCAGCTCTGCCCCTCAGAGAGCATGTGGCAGTGAGTGGGTGCCTGCTCAGCACACAAACACAGTGTAACCCACACAATGTAACCCAGTGGTTTAAACGGTGGGTTTTGGGTTTAGACAAACCTAGGTTCAAATCCCAGTAAGCCCCCTGCACATTAAGCTGCCATCCCCACCACTGTGAAACAGGGGAGGAAAGGAGAATTTGGCGAGGTGACGTCTGCAAAGGGCCAGCGCCCTGGCTGCACAGGGCGAGCGTTCTGGGGAGGGTGGGGGAGCGGAGGCAGGACGCCCCACTGCTCCCTCTGCCCCAAGCACGCCCTGACCTGTCCGTGCACCGCCAGCTGAGGAGGCGGCGTAGACACAGCACACAGAGTAACCAGGGACAGACAGGAGAAGCAGACGCACAGTTCAGCCACCAGGACCCTCTCACAGTCTTCTCATTGTGTTGTAAAAAATTAGTGAAGAAATACATATAAACTATCGATCTTTGACCCTGGGCATAATGAATTTTCTTAGAAGAAATAATCTTCTCCAAATAGAGCTGATAATGATTAGAATTTCACCCTGTACAATTTGTTAGAGATTATATATATAATTGTCTTGATAAAATTGAGATCTGCAAATATTTGCCCAGGAAAATTGGATTTGATAGAAACAATGGCCACAAAAGAAAATCCACAATGTCAGATGTTATAAGGGATACAATTTGATAGATGTGTTAAATTCTTCCTGTACAATGTATACAAAACAAAATTAAATTCTTTGACAATAATTTTAGTAACATTAAAATAAAAGTTAAAAGTATCAGAAACAGGCTTACTAAATGGGGTAGTAAACTGATCTAGGCATTACACTGGTTTAATGGACTCACTCCAAAAACTCATTACATCTGCATCCATAAACAGGGAGGAGGTCCTCGGGCCAAGGTCAAAGCACACGTGTGAGCAGCCAGGGCCACACTCTGGGGACAAAATGCCCAGTGCCCACTAGAGGGCAGTACCCCAACCCCAGTGGAATGCTGGCATCTGGGTAGATACAGCCTGACTGATTCTGCTCTAACCCCAGAGCCTGCCATGTAAGACGGCCATGCCTGGGCACCTTCCCCTGACTCTCCAGTCAAACTGGGTGACTTCTTCAGCCTGGGTTCCTGCGCTCACACCATCCCCCTTCCTGGGAGCTATTCCCGTGCCCCGCTCCGCATTTTTCCTTCAAGACTCAGCTTCCGCTCCTTCTCATTGCCCCCGACGGCCTTCATGCTCCTGAAACCCACACCTTGCCCCTCCTCACATTCCTCTTGCCAAAGTCACTAACAACTTCTGTGTTGCCGAATCCAACAGAAATTCTTGGACCACCTTCTCTGCGCACCACTCCCCCCTGCTGGTGACCACTTATCTCCAAGTTCCTATGACTCCTTGGGCAACAAAGCTCCTTCTGGCCAAGGGCAATTCTCTGAAAGGGATTGGAGCCATTTTCAACCGATGCCAAGGCCGGCCGGGGAACCAAGACCTCCTTCCTGACAGAGGGGCCTGGGCAGTGTCCACCTCACGCCTCAAACTCAGCAGGCCCCAAACCAAACTCACTTGGTCCTAGCCATTCAACTCCAAAATGCTTCCTGACTTTGCCGGCCTAGTGAAGTTCCTGCCACCTCCTGACCAAGTGAGTAAGCCAGCTGCCCCCTCCTCGGTCCGTTTGGCCCTCACAGTCACCAACGAGCTAGCTTTTCAGAAACAGGTCAGATAATGCCATCTGATACTGGAGGAAGGAAGGGAAGGGAAGGGGAGGGAAGGGAAGGGAAGAGAAGAAGGGGAGGGAAGAGAAGAAGGGGAAGGGAGGGAGAGGAGGGGAGGGAAGGATGTTAGACCCCATAATGTCTTGGATCAGGCTCTAATTCCTTAGCATGTGTGGTGGTGATCAAGTGGAACACCCTTCCCCCCGGCAGCCAGCCCTGGAGTCACAGCCCTAAATGGTCCTCCTCGTTTCATCCATAGTCCCCGTAGAGAAGACCTGGTGCATTCAACATTACCTCCAGGTGGATCTATACTTGAAAAAGAATGAATGCTAGTATAATTCATAAGCTAATGAGGTTTTAAGCTCATGCCACCAACGAGAGGCAAAAATATGGCCAATCAGCCACCGTGAACAGAGGGGAGCTGATTGCCACCATTCCTGGAGAGAATACATTATTCCACATTTGCAGCAGGAGGAGCAAGATGGAGACAAGAGCAGGACAGTGCGCCTGTGTGGTGTGACAAGGAACAAAGCCCCTACCCTGCACATAACCTAAAACATGCCATCAAACCGTCTCAGTATCTCAAGCTTCAGGCATTATTTTGCAACCTTCAAGGTTTGAAGTCTGTTAGAAATACTGAAATACAAATTCTTAAAATATTACCACAAACTTGTGGCTTAAACAATGCAAGTGTATTCTCTTAGCAGGTCTGGAAGTCACAATGTCAGAGGAAATGCACCTTCCAGAGCTAAAATTGAAGTGTCAGCAGGACTGGCGCCCCCTGGAGGCTCCAGGAGAGAATCGGTTTGCTTGTCAGCTTCCAGAGTCGCCCGCACTCCTTGGCTCGTGGCCCCTTCCTTCATCCTCAAAGCCAGTGGCAGAGCCACTTCTCTCTCTAGCTCTGTCTCCATCATCACATGGCCTCTCTGACTTCTGCCTTCCTGTCGTAAAGGCCCTGGTGTCAGGCCCACCCAGGTAATCCAGGAAAATATCTCCCCTCCACAAGACCCTGAATTCAGTCACATGTGCAAAATCCCTCTTACCACGTAACATAGCATATTCACAAACTCCAGGGGTTAAGACAACGACAATTTTGGGAGGTCATTATTCAGTTTACCAGTCTGAGAAAAATATATTTGCTCTAATCTCTAATCTCTAAACTCTGTGATGCTTTTCTTGAGTTTCAGCTGGTAATAATTTGGCTGTGCATTTTCTTCCCCTCTCACTGAGAACAGACTATACTTCCCTGTCCCATAGGTGTGTGGCTTGGTCACGTGACTTGCTTTGCGCAATGGAAGGTTAGCAGAAGTGACACAAGCAGAGGCCTTCAGTATACAGAAGTGGTTTAGTTTGGCTCATGTGTCCGGTAATCCACTAGCTAGCTGCTGCCCCTTAAGCCTGGGCCCCAGGAGGATCGTGCATGGAATAGACCTGAAGTCAACCTGTAGTCTGGCGTGCTCCCCTCCCCCACCCAGCCACGTGCAGCCTATATGAGCCGACCCACGTTCAACCTGAAGAGGCCTGCGCCTGAGAGCATTTGTTGTTGTCAAACCCTGATTTTGAAGAGGGTTTGTTATGAAGTTTGCTGTGGTAACAACCAACTGATATACAGGCCCAATCTCCCCCACCTTCCCTGAGATACCGAGAAGTTGCCCTCAGTACATCAGCATCTGTGAGTGAGATGAATATGCTAGTAAGAGTGTTAGGCGCCTGCCATGAATGAGAATTGGAATACACGAAAGGGCCAACGGCCTGCAGACTGGGCCAGGAAGAGGTGGGGGCTGCCGCTCCTTGGCAATGGAAAGTCAGGCTCACTGGTGCACCCCCGAGCCCACAACACACCCACCACGGGAATGGAAACACCCTACCAGCCCCCACAGTGGGCCCTCCACTCAGTGCGGAACTGTGATTACAGGTCTCTATACCTGGAGATGACAAGCTGTCACTGGTCCTGGGACAACAGCAGCAGCAATGAACCCGCCCCTCCGCCAACCCCAGCCCTGCGAAACCCCGGGGAGCCCCCTTCCCTGCCTCACCAGCTCTTAGGGCTCAGAAACATCTCCACACCCAAAGCAGCAAAACGCAGCCTCAGACCCTCACGCCCTCCCCTCCCCCTGCTCCCCCACCTCTCACACTCGGGACCCCACCCCGCATCTCAGCGCACCTCAAACCTGGGCACACACCCCCTCTACGACGTTTGCCAAGTTAACTGAGCCTGGGGCCCCACCGTCAGGGAGCACTCTGAACGCTGGGGAGGGTGGCTGGGGGTGCCCTGAGCCTTCCCTGGGCTGAAGGAACTGGAACATTTACACAGAGCCTGGCACGCAAGGCAGCGCAGACCCCAGGCAGAGACCTGCGAGCCTCTGGCTGATTCGGGGAAGTGTCATTTGCATAATTTCCACATACATTTGAATGTTGAAGTCAAGAGGAGGTAACCCCGCATGTGTACAGTATAAAAATAAAGCGGACTAATTGGCACGGCTTACAAGGAATCACAAATCCAAGGGCTTGACATCAGAACGGCCGTCAAATCTCGCGGCTCTAGAACGAGGGCGGCCTGAAGTTCCGTCAGAGCTGGTGAAACCGTTAGGTATAACGTGGGCGCACACTATTAATACACAGCTTGGTTACTCTGAGTCAGGGAAGTCAGCATAGGTAACGTTTGGTTTTACTTGCTCCTCTGATTATTAGTAAAAACAACAGCAAACATTGATGACTTGTTTTCCATGTATCAGGCGCTCGCTGAAGCCTTTACTGAGATTATCTGATTCCACCCCCACAACCCACCCAACAAGGCAGGTACCATTATTATCCCCATTTTACAGATGGGGTAGCTAAGAGTCAAAGAATTTAGCTCAGGTAGGTTGAGAATCAATGGATCACTGGGTTTGTCACATTTTAGTCACTGTTAAAGTAATCTTATCATCACCAATCAGAAAGTATAAAGTAAAAATATTTCTCATTCACAATATTAACAAAAAAATATAATACCCCCACAATAAACATAAGGAAACAGGGGCGGGGGGGGAGGACCTAAACAAATGAAACAACCACATTTACTAGAACCTGGAGAAGACTTAAACCCATACTCATGGACAAGAAGCAATACTGTTCTCCACAAGTAAAAGTAAAGATGTTACTTCTCCCTCAAATAATTATAAATTCAATGTATATTCAATGAAAATCCCATGGGATATTTGCAACATATTAATCTATAAATAATTGATATTCTTACTCTATAAAAAGCTCTTACAGGTCAATAAAGAAAAGACAAATACTCTGTATTAATGACCTACTGCTATGTAACAAATAACCCCCAGACTCAGCATCTTGACATGAGAATAAACATTTATTATCTCACATAGTTCTAAGCATCAAAATGTGGGCGCAGCTTAGCTGGGTGGTTCTGGCTCAGGTCTCCCATGAGGTTAAGTGTCAGCCAGGGCTGTGGGCATCTAAAGGCTTGGCTAGGACTGGACTATCCACATCCAAGGTGGCTCACTCACACATCTGGCAAGCTGGTGCCACCTGTTAATAGGAGGCCTCAGTTCCCCACCACGTGGCTCCCAGTTCTTCTCTACACGGCTGCTTGAGTGTCCTCAGAAAATGGCGGCCAACCTCCCTTAGAGCAAATGACTCCACAGAGAACAAACTGTGGTCTTTTCTGGTCTGGTCTTGGAAGTCACACATCACCACTTCTGCCACAGTCTGTTTTTTCAAAATGAATTGCTAAATGCAGCCTACATTCGAGGGATGGGACTTAGACCTCACCTTTTGAAAAAAGAATGACAAGGAACATGCTGGCATATGTTAAAAGCCTCACACACTCCAATAGGGAAATGTGCAAAAAACACAGACAGGAAATTCAGAAAAGATTAATATGCATATGAAAAAGTGCAAGCTTGCTAATAACCAAAGAAATAAAAATTAAGCTAACAGACACCATCAGACTGGCAAAGACTAAGAAGAATGTCAAAATTTAGTTTTGGTGAGGGTATGGAAAATGGGCCCTTCTGTACATACATGACATGAGTATAAATTGGCTCAGCCTTTTCAGAGAAATGTGGTGACTCATATAAACAGCCCTAAACAGGTGACTACAGTTCACTTAGCCATTCCACTCTAGAAATTTATCCCAACAAAAAAAATTGGACTTATTTCACTTGGCATGATCTATCCATGTTATCACAAAGGTCAATATTTCATCTTTTCTTATGGCTGGATAGTCACACATTCCTTTGTGTACACACACCACATCCTCTTCATCCAATCATCTACCGAACGACACATCAGTTGTTTCCATGTCTTGGGCACCATGAATGCTGCTGCAACGAGCATAAGGGGACATAGCTCTTTATGAACGTTTTCAAATTTAAGGGGGTAGATACCCAGAAGACGGATTGCCAAGTCATGTGGTAGCTCTATTCTTAATATTTTGAGAAAACCCCATACTGTTTTCCATAGTGGCTGTACCAATTTTAAACTTGAAAGCAAGAAACAAACAACTCATAAACAACAGTGTGGCAGTCACCAAAGGGAAAGGGTGGGGGGAGGTAGGAAAGGGGAAAGGGGATCAAATATACGACGATGGACGACCTGAGCTGTGGTGCTGAACACACAATGCAGTATACAGCTGGTGCGCCCTAGAATAGTACATTGAGACCTATACAATTTTATTAACCAATGTCATGCCGATAAATTTATAAAATTTTTTTAAAAATTAAAAAAGTCAACAAAAAATTTGCTAAATGATTAACATACATAGCTATTATTGTAACAATGTTTACAATAGAAAAGACTTGTTAATGACCTTAAAGTTCAACAACAGGGTCCAGTAATATGTGGTATATACGAATATAATACTATGCAATTACTTTACATGTTTTAAATATACAAAACTTATATACAATACACTTTTATTTCCATGATTCTCAAACTGTGGACCAAGGCAACCCAAGGGTCCTGCAGCAAACTCACAGGACATCACATCGTCTTTCAAATTTTTGAGAAAAACACAGTGATACTCAACATTGTTGGGTGCCACTTGAACTACTAGCTCAAGTTACAGTCTCCACACTACATGGTTCTACATTCTTCTGCAGATGAGAGGAGGGTGGATTTTTGTGTTTCCCATATTATGCTTCTCTGTTTAACAAGCATGGCAAAAAAAAATGACACGAAATGCCAAGACGTACCTTGTATTTGGCTGCTGTGGCAGAGCCAGGCAGACAGCGCTTCCCTCCCGCCCGCCCCGCCCGCCCCACCCCACTCCCCCCGGAGCCCTCCTTGGAGAAGCACCGCGAGGGCAGTGGGAGGGAGGGGCTGCCCCGGAGCCCGCAGGGGTGGGCAGAGACGAGCTGCCCCGAGAGCAGCAGCCCGGCCCTGGCTGTGTCCTGAGGAGGCACCGGGGAGGTTGGACCAAGGACACCAGAATGGCTAGCCTTGGCCAAGTGTCCCTTCACTGGTGAACGGAAGCCACAAAACCACTCGATGTCAAGGGACGACAGGGTCACTCTGGGGTTTCCGTCCTCCGGGTCTCCCGTGAACTCCGTGCTTCCTGGGTAGGGGCAGAGCCTCCCCTTCCCAGGGATCACTCACTGGCCACGGCCCTCCTCATCGCCTCCGCTGCCTGGCGCACGTGGCTCCCTGCTGACCCCACGCCACCATGCAGGGACAAGGGACACTGAAGCCGCGGCCCTATCTGTGGAAACGCATCAAGTCTAGGATTTGTCACCTGCCCTCAGGCGCTCAGACAGGGCAATTGCCATCTCGGGGTGACGGGCAGAGGCCATCTCCCTCTTGCGTCCCCCACACACTCTGCCTTTTTCCTCAAACCCCATCCTCTACCACAGGCGCGGGCTTTCAGAAGACGAAAGCCAAGAAGTCACGCAGGCAACTGCTGTGTGGCAGCCTGGCCACGCAGCTCCACTGAGGCAACAAAGCCCCAGGCAAGCTACCTGCTTGACTAGGAAGGAGGGGGAGGGGGAGGGGAGTCAAGAAAAATGAATAGCTTGAAATATGGCTCAGCGCACACGCAGTATTTGTTCAGCCGTGATGGCTTGATGTGTTAGCAAACCAGAGCCACAGTGAGTGGTATTTCATCCACTGACCTCCAGGTTCAAGCCACCATGTAAAACAGGGGACAACATGGCTGGCCCCAGGCAGGGGGCTGCGGAGGAGTGACCTTCAGGCTCCAAATGGCGGAAACTCCTCGCCCACCGGCCGCCGCCGCTGGTTAGAGCAGAGCCATAATTGATCACCGCAGCAAATCAATATGAGTGAGGTCCCTTCCAAATTTCTGTACAAACTGACTTCATAATGAAATATGAGCTTGTGAAGTTTCTCATTTTGCACTATTCTGACATTTTCTTGCAATGTGATTAAAACATAATAAGATCAAGTAGAAAATACTATTTGCTCAATCACCTCCAAACCTGACACAGTCAATAGTCCAATTCCGTCTAGGAACAAAGTCATTTCCAAGACTCCATAAAGAAGCCTACATTTAAATTTCATGTTCTTTGCTGTTACCGTGAAAAATTACATGTTTTAAATATAGGACAAATACAGGGCTGGCCCATTCTTGTTATAATAAATTTTATTCCAACATTCTCGGTAAATAAAATCACCAAGACCTAGCCAATGAATGGCTGCTTCAAGGTTCATTCAATAATACATAATTCCAGTCCAAATCATAATTTGCTCAATTTCTTTGGAGTCTAATTCAAGCCCCATTTCCCCTGAGAAAGCCCAGATCCCAAAAATCGTTTCCTTCTTACGGACGTCTGAGAACATACACAGCCTTAAAGTGCGCCCTGGAAGCTAGGTGTGGGGGTCCTGGCGGGGCAGGTCCCCAAGGTAAGGGGATACTCTCCTCCTTTAATGGCGCCCTGCAAGCCCGGACTGCTGGGTGCCCAGTCTAGCCCTAGGCAGCCGGCAGGCGCTTCACATCTATTTCCTGGTTGAAAGAGCCTGTAACGATGACATTTAACCTGTGACTGGCTGTCCATCTCCACTGCTACCAGTCCGCATCCCCCCACATAGTGAAGGCGTTGCATTAGCCTCCAAGACCACGACACACACCATCATTTTACACACTGTCAGCTGCACCTATTAATTTTCTGACTGTCAGAGACAGTTAAGGGGGCCTTGGAGGAAACGTCTGAGGTTTGTGAAATGAAGTCCTGTTTGTCTGGCTTCCCCTGACATACAGGTTTAGAAATGGTGCGATTTTAAGCGCCACTAAGGCTTGCGGATAATTGACCCCAGGAGCTAAGTACACAACTTAGGAGAGATTATTTTCTCAATGTGTTGGTAGTTTCCAAGCCACGGAGCACTGGAAGAATAAATCTAAATTTTCAGGTTGAATTCTTCTAGATCTAGATCATCCCCAACTCCCAACAAACTATAGGCTAGACTTAAGTGCCCCCAAAATGCCAAGAGGGGCCGCTCCACGTTGGAAAGGGGTCTGCGATGACTGGAACGAAGAGAGGCCTGGCACAAGCCCGCTCCTAGCATTCCAACCTCCAACACAACGCTTGGGTGTCCGCGTGCAACCGCAACCCCAAATTCCCATTCTATCTGCTTTTGGCTCTAGTCCCGGGACACAGAACTCTAAAGCTGACTTACTGACTTCTAGGATTGAGAGGACTGTGAGAAGCCAGCCTGTCCTGTGTGTCAGTTAGAAAGTACTCAGTGCAAGAATCAAAACAGGCAACTCAAACTGACTTGAACAATAAAGGAGATTTATTGCCTTAGATCTCCAGAAAGTCCAGCTCCATTCTGTGTGGGGGGGATCCTCTCTGCTCTGCTGCCCTCCATGTGTTAATTTTGTCTTCAGATCAGCCTTCCTCGTGGTCACAAAATAGCTGCCAATGGCAACATGAAATCCACGCTTCACTTTTCACAGCCAGAGGAAAAGAGAGTGCCATGTCTCAGGCCACTAGAGTTTTGTTCTGATTGGACCGTTTCCCCAACCATCCATCCAGCAAGGGCAGAGGGGGATTTCCCTGACTGACTTGGACCAATCGGGGCCACTCCAATCACGAGGCTGCTAGACCTGGTGGAGCACGAGGAGGGGCAATCACGAGGTACATTTCCTCTGGCTTCCGAGCAGCAGGGCACGAAACCTCCAATCCCAAGGGACCTCATCCATTCCTGAAGGCTCTGCTCTCTCCTGTGAAAATGGCCTCCGGGTCCAGGAGCACTATTTGCAGTGCCATTCCATCTAAACCAAACCCCAGGAGCCCTAGGATGCTGAGAATCGCTATTCTCTCATCTGGGACTGAGTCAGGACCTTGCAGCTGCTCCGTACTCAATTCCTCTGTTAACTGGAACATAGCCACAGCTCTGGGATGGGCCCCGGCCATGTTCGCCTGCTCTGCTTCAAGGGTGGGCGAAGCCAGTGTGGCTCAGCTCAGTATCTTAGAATTAGTTAAGCGGCTCTCGTAACTGAATTACTCTCTACAGAAAGCCAGATCACCAGCTCAGGGCACAGATGGGCCACTAGCTCCTCCTTCCTCGACTTTTTTGACCAACCCTCCTTCCACATTCACCTGAACAATGATGAGTCTCTCGTGACAGGACACACTCTCTGAGCCTTCTGCAAACAATCCTGCCTCCCATGTTTGCCCAGGCAGCTCTTGCTTACCAGGAGCATCTGCCTGACCGGCTGACCACAGGGCCTTGGCCACAAAGTCCCGGACCCCAGACAGGAGGACCCTGGCAGCACGTCCCTGTCTCCCCAAGTGCCTTCTGCCTTCTGCATTTTATAAAACCCAGTCACATGTCTTCCCCTCTGTCCCCAACTAACCTGGGAAGAATAAAATCAGACACTGCTAAGCCTTCCACAGAGACTGAAACCCGGAGCGGGAGGCAGGTGATGCAAGGTGTGCCCAGAGCCCGAGTCAGGCCCTCGGACCCTCGGTCCGGGGCGTCCACCTGAGCAGGCTGCCTTCTCCGGTGCCCTGGCAGGAGCTCTGGAGCAGAAGAACATGGCCACAGTCTGGCTCATGCTCTGCTCACCAGCCGGAGCCCAAGGTGGCCCAAAGGAGCGGCTTCCCGCAGCAGCGGCCTCAGAAGTGCTTTGCCTGCCGGCAATCAGGGCTGGGCAGAGCCCAAGCCCTCCCCAGGCTCAGAGGTGACTGCTCCGAGAGAGAGCGCCTCAGAAAATCCTATTTGTCTTTCCTTTTACAGTCTTTGCTCTGGTTATTGCTTTGAAGTTTCTTTTGCAGCGACTTGGGTCTTTGATTTGTACTTTGGGTCTTTGGTGAATACAGCTTTTTCTGCCCTCCTCTGTGCCCAGCTCCCGGCCGACCCCTCCTGGAAAACCAAAGTTGCCTCTTTCCTTTGAGAGGGCGCAGGGTAGAGTGCTCTGGGATCAGGGCAAACCCACGTTCAAGTCCTGGTGCTACCATTCTATTCACTCACTTACTGAATCATTCAACCCACAAGTCCTCATTGAGCAACGGCTATGCACCAGGCTCTGCTCTGGGAGCTGGGACCCTGCAGAGAACAAGCCAAAGGAACCACCTTCGTGAACCAACTCGTCTCCTGAGACCACACCACAGGCGGTTCTTTCAGGGTCCCAAATCCTTTGCAAATCCAAAGAAAGCCCTAAACTCTCTCCCCAAAAGAATGCATGTAAGCAAAGGCATAGAAAACTGGATGCCTTTTCAGAGGGCTGGTGGATCCCTCAAGGCCACAGCTGGACCCCTCAAGGCCACAGTTGGACCCCTGAGGTCTGAGAACACCAGGTCAGGCACCTCCGAGCAAAGAGAAAGCTAATGCAAGGCCCCGTTCGGTGGGAAGGGCTCGCTGAGGGATCTGGAGAAGCCCTTCCATGGATCACAGTCACGTTCGACCCAGACCCTCAGATCTCGACTTTCCTGCATTCCAAAGACAGTTCCTTACAGGTGAGCTTAAGATAAAAGACTAGGAGAAATCTGCATCCCGGACTGTGCACTAGCTGCCCTGTGGGATTTGGGGCTAGAACATCACATCAGACTTGCAAATGATCTCTTCCTCATGGATGGGGGGGTAGCAGGCTGCTCCAGGTGAGCCTGAATATGCCGGGCTTCGTGCGCGCGCTCGCTATGCTCCCCAAAAGTTAGACCGGAATCAAAGCCTTGCAAATAAAACCACTTAGAATGCACTAAGGGAGCTCCCTGCCTTATGGAAACTGGCAATGAATTCTTTTGCAAACCAAGGGAAACTTTGGAGCATGCAAATTATTTCCTCTCTTTGTTAGAGTAGATTCCTAAAAAATGGGTAACTGTGAGGAACGCCAGCGAGGGCGGGGCGATCTACGGCATCAGGTTTCTATTTACCTGTATCTGTGCCTCTAAAAAGGGTTTTTTTTTTTTAATAGAAAATGTTGTTTTTTACTATCTACATCAGAACCAAAATCACCAGTGCATGGCGAAACCCTTTGAGGTGAAGAGCACAAGGGCACCGAGGGACCTACTGCATCATGAAGTCATCTCCCTGGTGGCCAGTGCAGAGCAGGGCTCTGACACTCAGGAGACTCTAGGCCCAAAACAGCTGTGGGCACGAGGAACATTAAAACACTAGTTCACAAAGACACGTGCACGCCCATGCGCACCGCAGCCTTGTCTACAATGGCCAAGCTCTGGAAGCAACCTGGGTGTCCATCGGCGGACAAATGGATAAAGACACACACACATACAGATGTTTTCACTATGGAATATTACTCAGCCATAAAAAAGAACGAAATCTTGCCATTTCATTCATAGGTTCATAGGTTCATAGGTTCATCAGGGATGAACCTAGAGGGCACTGTGCAAAGTGAAATAAGCCAGACCAGGAAAGAGAAATACCATATAGTGTCACTTATATGTGGAATCTTTAAAAAAAAATAAGTGAACAAAATAAAACAAAAAATAACAGACTCATAGAAACAGAGATTGAACTGAGGATGGTTGCCAGAGGGGAGTGGGTGAAAGAGGTAAGGGGAATATAGTCAAATTATGATGTTTCCATGGTGACAGATGGTTACTAGACTTAGTGTGGTGATCACATTGTAAGGTCTATAAATGCCTAGTCACTGTACTGTACACCTGAAACTAATATAATACTGTCTACCAACTAAAATTAAATTTTTTTTTTTTTTTGAAAACCCAGCTCTGGGTTGCAAACACCTCATCAGCCACTGACCGGCTAGGACCTCAGGCTGCTGTGGGGACCTGTGCCCTGCGGAGGCCTGGGAACCAGCAGTCGCAGAGACTTCGGAGAGACAGAGCGTCGTCTGTGGGACGGCAGGAAGGCGGGCAACTTGCAGGCCGCACCGCGGAGGGAGGGAGGGGCAGTGATAACCAGAGGACTGCCAGCAGACGCAGCGGGGAGGGCTCAAGGACCGGGGCCGTTGGGAGGTTAATACGGTGTCAGTTTCCAAAGTAAAAGCAGAAATAAGATTGTGCCATTACGCAGCCAATTCAATCAGGAGGGGCAGCCATTTACGAAGGAAGCGACTGCTGACCTCCGGCTAAAATTAAAATTGCCATCGAGCTGGGAGCAGCCATGCCGAGCGGAGCAAGGGCAGTGCAGGGCGGGCCACCCTCCCTGGCCCACCCCTCGCCCAGGACCAGTCAGCGCTGTGCTCCACCCACTTCCCTTTCTCAGGAGCGCCCCGCCCAGCCTGGAAGCGGATGGACAGTCGGAAGGTGCAGGTCGCCAAGCAGGTGCGGAGCACGCAGCAGGCGCCCTGCAAACGCTGGCTGGGTGAGCCACTGGACTGGGGCAGGGGGCAGCCCGCAACCTGCTTTAATACTGCCTGGAAATTAGAACAGTTTTTACATTTTAAAGGGTTTAAAAAAGAAGGAGGAGGAAGAGAAGATGTGACAGAAGCCGTGTGTGTCCCACAAAGCAGACACTGTTCACTATCTCACTGTGTACAGAAAAAGTTTGCCGATCCCTGAACTAAGAACGGGTGAACAAAACAAAACGAGTGGCTCAACAGTAAGCATTTTGAATTTAAGGCTCACCCTTGCACTCTTCCATCCCCTTAGGCACTATGCGTAACGCATGGGTGGCTGTCTGAATATACCGGTGACTATACTGATGACTTTCAACAGCTGTTCTTGGCCTTTGGTCTAGAGGACAACAGTTCAGAAGAGGAGATTTAACCACCTTTAGAGAAAGCAGGCAGGGCCCTCAGCCACTGGCTCTCAGAATGGGAGTCTTGGCGAAGTGGCCATGAGGGTCGCACCGACTGGGGGGAACTAGGGGAGTTCAATCCAACAAGTATTCGTGGGAGGTCCAAGCGCCAAGCTTTAGACTGGGCGCCACGGGAAATAAAAACATTTTTTAATTATCTCATTTCTCCAGAGAAGACGGAAAGTGGGGTGCGAGCCCTCGGGAAGGCTTCCCAGAAGAGGCCGCCTGGCAGGTGCACTTGGAGATGGCAGGCTTCCAGGAGGCGGGGCCGGGGCGGGGGCCCACCGCCTGGACGGCGGAGGACCCGGCTTGAGCAAAGGTACAAAGACAGAGGGAACCAGGCGATGGTCAGGGGAAGGCGGAGCCCCAGGCAGGAGGTGGGGAGAGGAGGAAAAGGTTAGCTGGTGACTTCATTGGAGTCCCCCCAGAAGCAGACCCTGAGATAAAGATTTAAGTGTCACGAGCAGAGATGGGAAGCAACAGCCCTGAGGGCTGCTGGGGGTCAGGCCCTCCGGCACCTCGGGGGCCAAGGCGGAACATGCCCCTCAGAGTCACCCTACTCAAGGGACAGGAGGCTGGGGCCTCTACGTATCACCCCTCACCAGTCATTTATCTAGTGAGGGTTGCTCTGGGGACTACGGGAGGGTGACAGGCATGTCTGCTGGCCTGTCCCTAGCAGCACTGGCACCTGAGAGGAGGGGACCCGGGTACCGGCAGGTGCAGGGGGCCTGTGTGGGCCGACGTGGTGAGGCCTGAGGATGCGCAAAGCACACCTCCACATCTGCTCCAGGTGGGTCCTGACTCTGGACGTCCTTGAGGGTGTCCGTGCTGGGATTCTTGGTCTACAGGGAACGGGAGCGAACAAGGCTTCGATGTCTGAAGGTAGCAGGGCTACAATTTAGAAGGTGATTCAAGAGACGAGTGAGCTAAGGGGGGCGTGGAAGAATTCTGGAACCTCCCAGAGGGGTGGTGACGGGGCCAGAGCCAGGCCACGATATTGGGGGTGGAGGGATGGAGACTCACACATGCAGTGATGCCCTGGAGGCCAACCAGGGTGACCCCAAGGTTCTAGCTGACAGTCGCTGGAGCAGCAGCACAGAGGAGCGCAGTGGGTGGGTGCAGGGGGGTGGGGGTGTAGGAGGGGCACAGGGGTTCAGAGGCATCTTCGCGGTAATTGGAAATTAGTCTGGAGCTCCAGAGAGAGTACAGGACTGAAAACAGATTGGAAAATCACTGGCTCAAAGGTCAGGAGATGGTCAATGTTATTCAGGAGGATTTAGAGAGAAGAGATGAAGACTAAGATCAGCTTTGAAAAATGCCTATGTTGATGGAAGAGGAGGAGGAAGAGGGGTCAGTGAAACAGGAGAAAAATGTTGGGAACCCAAGCTAGAAACACGAAGTCGAGGATTTTTAGCAGCTAAATCTTCCTGGCATGAGGTAATTCTCCACGTGGGCTCTGCAGCCCAGCCCAGCACCCACCTCTCCTCGGGCAGCAGGGAGGGGTCTGACTTGCTCTGACCAACACCACCAATGTCGTCAGCCTCAGCACCTACGTCTCAGGTGCATGGGTTTGCGCGTGGTCTGGGAACACGGACCCCCACGCCATGTGTTCTCAGGACTCGCTGTGCCTGTGCAGTAGGCGCCTTGTGGGGGAGATGATCCGACGCTGTCAGCGATTCCCAAAGGGCCCCACGAGCCCGCACGGGACAGCGCCACGGCTCTAGGTAAGTAGCGAGGCCCCAGCCCCTCGGAGCTGGGATGCAGCCTTGGCTTGAGCTGGGATAGCAAGAGGGAGACAGAGACCCCCTGAATAAGCGAGAGTGGAATTTTCCCTGCACCTTGCAGAAGAAAACCAACAGAATCAGAATACCAGAGCTGCCATTGCTACAGGCACGTCGGTGAAGTCCATTTCTTCTTGGTGGGGAGTTTGCGCCTGCTCCAAGGGCCCTTCCACCTGGCTTCTCAGAGATGCAGGGCCGCAGACAGAGCCACCAGCGGGCAGAAAGATTGCCCCACACTTCCCGCGGAGAGCACAGCGTTTTCTGTTACGGCAGGGTGCGGGGGAGAGAACGAGGCTCCAACTTGAAAGGCTTTGAAAAATATTTCAATGCAAGGAAGTCAGTGCCTCTGCCGGGCCACCTTGGTGCTTGCAGACAGCCACTGTCACCTGTATTTTACACCAGGTGCTCAAGGCCTTCTCGGTTGGTCCTGTGGGTCACGAAGACTGTTGTGTGCAAAGCCACACTGCTTCTCCAAACAGGACAGAGCCTGTGCATCTCAACTCCCGCTGTCCCAGCAGCTCCTGGCTACACAGAACCTTCTTTGGATGTTGCCTTCTAAGTCCACAAGAGAACCACATGTAACTAAACCCACCTGACTGGCCACAGGTACACACTACCAGTCAAGACCGGAGCTCTGTCCCGGACCCTGGCGATGAACACCTGTCCGTGCACTCGCCTGGCCTCCGCAGGCCGCTGGGCACAGCTGCCCAGGAAAGTCACGTGACTGCCCAGAGGCAATGAGGGCCCGTGGCCCGCAGGGGCACTGGGAACTGTGCTCAAAAGCAAACACTTCCTAGGATCGTTTGTAACGAGCAAAGACATAGCGCTTGCTCTTGTTAAGGCTCTGACACTGGTAAATCCCTTGGGTTGCTTCCTCCTTGGTACAGCATATTCAGAGGTGGCAGGACGATGCGACCCCAATGTCTCTTCCAGCACTGACATGCTGGACACTTGGCCCCCTGGGAGCCAATTCTCCACTCGGTGGAGCCTGGTCATTCCTGCCCTGCCTCCTGCAAAGCTATGGTAGCCCGAGGAGGCGGCAGCGACAACAGCAAAACCAGAGGGGATCAAAGGGGCCTCTGCTCTGCCTGCCACCAGTAGCCGACGACAAGCCTTGCGGGGGTTCGGGACGCTAGCCAGGGTCCATGTCCATAAGCAAGGAGGTCCGTTTCCATTTTTAAAAAACAACTGCATCAAATCATTGTTATGAGTTAAAGAACTCCTTAGTGTGCATTAAGAGAACAAGAATGGCTGTTAGTAAACAAATAAACCTGCTAACAGCTCAGTTTCTTAATCTAGTCGTAACTTAGCTGCTCGCATGCGAACCGCCGCAGCAGGCTTGATCGTTATGCTCTTTTTAAACGTCCTGTTCTTAACCATACATTACTCATACTCCTCCTGGGCCACTGGTTTAAAGTCAGGAAGCATACGAAACACGGGTGTTAAAAATACAATAAATTAATGAAGACTGTCAAAAATAATAATTCTGTGAAACCACCCTGGGATGATTTCTGCCAGGTAGGTAAGTGGGCACCCATGTGATGGGAAGTCACACATAACACATCTTGAGAGCTTTATTAGTACTTCAGAATGTGAATGTTAAAAAAATAAAACCACAGTAACAATCACATCCTGTTTGGCTTTTCATTTGTTGAGAATAAAGAATAAAGAAATAGCATGCAATGTTATTTCTAGCCATGTGATTACAAATAACTGAATGAGGTCATCTCTCTTATCTTGTCTTTTAAAACATAATGCAAACATTGTCAAAATAAACGATTTGTGTTTTTAGTGCGAAGTGCAAGAATCTGAAACACCAGGTCATGAAGGCAGCTTTTCTCTGTTAGATGTTAAATCACACAGCTCAATTCCAGTCATATTTTTATATATATTGACTCCCCAACAAACATCATCATGTAATTTATTTGTTGACGAAACATGCTTTTTCTTGCACAACTAATTAAAACTAAATTAAATTAATGCCTGCAAAGCACCTCCTATGGCACCAAATATCTAGAAAGCACAAAATAAATGTTAGCCATTATTTTTATTAAATTATTATCAGTTATTAAGTGGGAAAAATTTCATTTGTCCTAATGTACATTTTATATATTCAATGTCATTTATGAAATAAATTTTATATAAACTTTAACAATACTGATCTCAACTTTTAATTTAAAATTAATTTTAATTAATTTTTTAATTTAATTTTAATTATAAACTTAAAATTATGTTAATTATGATTATAAATTAATACTATAAATTTTAATTTTTAAAGTTAACATTATAAGATACATATTAATAGATTATTTATTACACTACCACTCAAAAATGATTGAGTAATTTTTAAAATTCTTTTGGGAACTGAGAGATGAAATTACTGCAAAAGAAGTTCATATATTTTAAAAAAACGAAAACCACCCTGCTCAACCACTGTCCTGGTTTGTCTTCCGTCCCCTTCCCCACGCTTGCTCTGAGCCCCGGGAGGCCGGCCTACCCACTGCCCACTGCATGGCTGGGTTTCCTCCCTTTCCCCTCAGCCCCCACTCCCGCTTCCCCAACCCCCCCCACCCACCCCGCAGGCCCCGGTTTCCAGTTCAGCCCTGAAGAGGCAACCGGAAATGAGAGGGTAGGAAGAGCGAGACATTAGAATATGTGTCCCCCATCTCCTCTCCTTCCACACAGCAATTCAACAGTAGCCACGTTTCGGCCTAAGGCTGCAACAAGCCCAGAGACCCCTGCCCCTCACCTGCAGCTTGTGCTGGGTTCCAGGAGCCGCTGCTTCCCTTCCCCTTCCAGTCCAGGGGAGGCAACGGCTCGCCGCCCTTGCTAGTCACCAAGCGCTTCACCAACCTTTATCAACAGCCCTTACACCAACCTCTCTCTCGTTACTCTTCTGAGAGTATCTCTTTTTTTTTCTCCTTAACTTTCTACAACAATTGATGCTGGAAGCGGCCCCAGGAAATAAGCCCTGAAAATGGGATTTGGGGATTGGGTTACTCACCTATTTGACGAGCGCGTGGATCAGCTTTCGAAGGCAGGTGGGCAGCGATCCCCGGGGGTGGGCAGTGGCATTACAATTATTCCCATCACTGGCGGTGGCCTAGGAGGGAGCACAGGTAGAGGACCAGGTGTTGGAAGCTCAAGTAGCTCTGACACTCTCTCCGTCAGTGACAATGGCTATTACAAAGACCCTGGGTGTGCCACCTGCTTCTGACCACTGCAGGTGGAGCACACAGAGAAAAGACAAAAGGAAACCTGGGATTCCTGAGCAAAAGGACAGGTGGAAAAGCAGGAAGACTTCCTGGCAGTTTCTCAAGGAGTTTCTCACCATCAGGGCTGCAGGGCAGATACGGCGGAGGATCACGCACAAAGCCTACGTGTAAGCATTACAGAGGTCGAACACCAGCGGGCACGTGTCCTGGCCAGGTATCTTGTGCTGCGGTGACGGTTCTTAACTCGCCTCCCGGGGAACATTCGGCACTGTCAGGAGACGTCTGGGGTTGCCACACCAGGGGCACTCCTGGTGTCTAGTGGGTGGAGGCCACAGATGCTGTGAACATCCCACAGTTCACAGGACAGCCACACAGACAGAGAGAACAATTACTTAGCCCATAACCCAGTCGTGGTGAAGTGCAGCAACCCCGTACTGAGGGAGGGGCGCTGGCTATGCGCTGCTCTGCTGTCTGTTATTTGGGGAGCCAGCACATCCAATCACACTAGAAATATCCGTGGCAGAGAGTGATGTTATAGCAGAGCCTCCATCGAGCCCTAACAGGAAAGTCACACCACAGACCCCCAGGGTTTAGAGTGAGAATCCTGCTCATGACAGCACTCCCGGAAAGCAGTTTCCAGCTTCCTGCTAAACCTCGGAAAAGACTGAACGCCAGACCATCGGCCACCAACTGGACCGTGTGACACAAACCACCCCCGGGAACCGAGTGCTAGATGATCTGCTGCGTCGTGGGATCAGAAGCACACAGCAGAATTCTACCGTCCAGGTGGAACCATGTATATGCGATTGAGCCCGAACAGGCCAGAAGGCGGCTCAGACTCGCCCGGCCCTTACTCCTGCAGCTTCACCGAGTCTGCCTCGACCCACGCCGACGCGCGTAGGGAGCTTCCCATAATTAGCAAAGAGGAGGAACAAGCGTGGCCTGGTTTGCTGATGGTATTTGCACAGGATGCTGAACCCAGTTGGAAGTAAATGGACAACGTGTTGCAATTCCACTCAAGGTGATCCCAAAGGACAGTGTGGAGTGTGCCTCCAGGTAGGCAGAAGCTCGGGAAGCATCACATGGAAGGAGAGGGTGCTCCATGACCCTGCACTGACGTACAATCTAACACTAAGGCGGAGGCACTGGAGACAAAGACAGACCTGCGAAGGGACACACAGAGTGAGTCCAGAGTATGCGAGAAGACACCCACGTCCCAGGGCACCCTCACCGGGGGCAGTCAGACCCAAAAGGCTCTCAGTGACCAGATGAATGACTGTCTCTGTGTGTCCCAGTCACCTGTGTCCCCAGTCATCCCGGCACTTGATCAGCTGGCCCATGTAAAACATAGCTGCTGCTACTCATATACACTCCACAGGATCTTGATCCTGGATGAATAAAGGGTTTGGTCACACCATCAGGTTAAAAAAAAAGCCACCAGCCCAGGTGCCGGTGGAGGACCAGCGGCGGACCAGCGGCACGTGAAATGGCTAATGAAATGACCAGCTGCGGAGCAGACAGGACCACGTATGCCACGTTAATTAACTGTCTGTTTTTTTCCCCACTACCTTGTGCGAGGGATGCCAGGAGAGACTCCTGTTTTAATTGGATTCCTGGTGGGGGTACAACTGAACTGATCCCGCCACACTAAAACCCAGTGGCTCACGGGACTTTGTGTTTCCTTTGTGCGGGGCCATGGCTCCTCCTCCCCGCTCTGGGCGCTGGGGCGCTGGCCCAGGTGAGCTGCCCTGCCCAGGCTCCCTAGTCCCCTCTGGCTTTCACGGGGTTTGTCCACGGACAGCAGCAGCGGGAGGCCGGGAAGCGGGAGGAGCGGGAGGCTGCGGTGCTGCTCCCTGGCTCCCTCTGTGCCAAAGCTCGGTTTAGAGCTCAGCTAACGGCCCCGGATGCTGTCGGACGGCTGCTCTCCTACGGCTCCAGCTCTCTCCGCGTTCCCAGCAGCTCCTTCCCGGCCCCGTTCAAGCCCAGAGGCCCGAACCCCACTGTTGCTGGGGTGCGGTGATGGAGGGAGGGGCATCGTTATCGCCTCTCACGTTGCCCATTGGGGTTTCTGTGTTTTTTCTGCCCCAGGCAGCTTCATTCCTCAGAGCAGAACTCTGAGGCCTACAGGCGGGATGGGCCGCCGCTCCAGGACCCCCCACGAGGGACTCTCTGGGGCCGAACCACAAGGCCTTGCCTGGGCCTCCTCACCCGCAGGACATGCCTCCAGAAGCCTCCTTTTCTGGATTCGGATCATAAAATGGTTAGCAGGCTGGGAAAAAGGTTTTCCAGAGGAAGGAACGGAGTTGGCACGGAGCTGGGTCTCCAGCCCAGGCCTCTTGTGCACCGTGCAGAACACTCCCAGGCCATCTGCTGTCCCCTGCTTCACAAGGAACTGACATATCCAAAACGTGCTGCTGGCCTGACTTCCCAGCCTCCAGCTTGTATGTGTGGCCCAGCCTCTTGTGCCCGAATCCCCCCGGGAGAGCCACAGCCAGGCCCCCTCCCGGGCAGGGCCTCCGCTCCCATCGCTCTCACACACGTGCGCGCATGCACACACACACACACACACACACGCACGCACACACACACATGTGCGCGCACTGCTCACACCCCATTCCTGGTCCAGCGCCAAGCACGGGCGTTGTAACAATGTTAGTTGTCTCACAGGCTGGTAGGAGATTTCTAAGCAAACAGAGATCACTTTTTAAATAGGAAGGAAAAGTGGGAAATGGCTAAATACACACAATAGAAAATTATGCAGCTATTAAATGTATTTATAGGGAGCGTGAAACAGCGCTGGAAGTGTTTATGACAAATGTGAAGAGGAAAAAACAGGGTACAAATTATATCCATACAGTCTGCTCAACACGCCGGGAAAATGCCCGCAGAGAAACAGGCTGGAGGGAAAGGCACCAAGGGGCTCCCAGGGGGACAGACACAGGGTGTCATCCCTCTGTATTGAACAAATCTCTTTACGTTATGTCCTCTTATAATCCTCTTATTATACAAATGAGAAAACATTATCGTTGTTAAATATGCATGAAACAAAAGACCGCCTTGACGATGCCACCCCTGACCCCAGTCCTCACCCAAAAATCACTGTTTTCATTTTGCTCCGTCTGGCTTCTTGTGTATGTAGAGAAATAAAGTTATCATTTCTAGGAGTGTTTTATCTATATGGCATGTGATACAAATCATTCTGCAACTTTTGTTGCTTAGTAAGAATGCCTGGGGGGGAGGGGTGGTCTTTCTACAACAATGTATAGGCATCTAGCTTAAGAAATTTTAACCCTTCATAGTAGATCCTAACATGGATCTGTAGTTTATTCATCATGTAGGACATTTACGGTTGTTTCCATTTTGTCACTGTTGAAAACAAATTGCAATGACCAACACAACGTCTCTTTGCACATATTAGGACTATGTTTCTAGAGTGGACACTAAGAAGTGGAATTTCAGCAGAAGGTTTGGATATATTAATGTTAACAGTTCCCATAAACATACCAGATCCCCGTCCCCACCCCCAGGCACCACTGGCTGTTTCTGGGGGAATGGGGGTCTCAGCTGGTCCGTGGGTTCTGGGGCTGTAGAGGGGGGTTCCCTAGCCTCTCAGGGGCCCTTGGGTCCCTGCGGGGTTGCCCTATACCCAGGTACTTACGCACTCCATATGTGCCCACCAGAGGTGCCCTGGGGATCAAGCCACAGGACCTGCCTGGTTTCAGCATTCCTTTTTAGCGTTCGGACCAGGAAAAGGCGTACAGCTGGAAAGAGGGTTTCTCAAGAAACACCCAACGCCCACCACCCGCGGAAGCTCGGCAGACATGTCTGTCTCGTGCAGAAAGGAGTTGATTTCTCCCCAGCGCTGTCCCTGGGGGCCTGAAAGTCAGAGCCAAACATTCAACATTTCAGAGACTTAACTTCTGGAAGAAACGTAACTTAGAAGCACCGTCTTGCTTTCTGAAGAAATGTTGTCTTTACCTGAGGAAGCACAACAGATTCCAGTTCCACCCAATCCCAGCTGAAGCGGCCCTCGCCCCCACGGGAGGGCCCCGGAGGGCCCGCGGGAGCCCCGAGCCCGCGCCTGCGCGAGGCTGGGCGGCACACGGGTCTGCTCCGTCCATCTCACAGACGCTGGGTCTCGGCGGGCGCTTCTGGGGCAGAGAGAGCCCCTGGCCTCCCACACCCCCAGCAACGCTCTCAGCACAACCTCCCTTCGAAGGGCCCTGAGGCAGCCTCACCGGCCTTGGGGGCTCCCATCTCTGACTCACTTTATTCCAAGGCAAGGAGCCGGGCCCAGTGCGGGGCTGCGTCTGCCCAGGGCTCTCCCCCCACGGCCCCTCCAACAAGGCCTGGCGGGCGCGGCCTGGCGGCACGGAGGTAGGCAGGGCACAGGCAGCCGGGAGCAGGTACAAAGTGACACCACAGAAAGGCACCCGCGATGTACGGTGAGGGCAGTAACAGTGCCTGCCTCACTGGACCACCTGGAGGACCGCTGTGACTTCGGCAAACTATAAAACTGACTCCACGTGTCTACGCGTTCAGGGTCACCCATCACCTACCAATCCCCAGAGCGAACCCCAAACCCCTCCTGGTTCAAGTGCGTCCTCTCTCTCCTGCGTGACTATTACAGCCTCCTACCTGCGCTCCCTGCATCCACTCTTGTCCCCTAATAATCTGTCCCTACACAGTGGCCAGAGCTCTTATAAAATACATTGTATAGTGTTACTTCTCCGACTAGAAGCTTCCGATCATTTCCTATTGCTCTTGGGAAAAATTCACATCTGTCACAACCAACGAGGCCCCAGAGGCCCCAGCCCCCCTGCCTGCATCTCTACATTCACCCTCTCCCGGCTTTTGGCCAGTCTTCTCATTGTCCCTTCAGCATGTCACACTCATTCCTGACTCAGGGTCTGCCATCATTTCCCCAGAAGCTGAGAGGAGGTTCCCATGAAAGGGATTTATTAGGGAAATGGGGCCACAAAAAGCCAGGCTGAGAGTGAGCAAGAAGGATGAGGAGGAGACGAGGCCAGGTAAGCGAGCACAGCCTAGCAAGTCCTGCGGAGGGTGGCCGTGGCACAAAGCCGCCGGGAAGCCTGGGACAGTGTGGGTCACTCCCTGCCAGAGCAAAGGGGCTGGCGGGCACCCCGGCACCGTCGGTCATCGGTCATCGGTCATCTGTTACAGCTGCCCCAGCAGGGAGATGAGAATCCCCCGATGCCTCCTGCTCTGTGGGGTGGCGGGAGCAGCTCAGAAGCCTGTGGCCAGTTCACCAACAAAGAGCCCCGGGCACAGGCTGCTGGGAGGACAGGCACAAAAGTGTGCCCAGTGTGGGGACAGCCCCATGGGGCCACGGGCGGAGCAGCTGCAGCACCAACTAAGGGTCTCGGTGCCGGCCTTTACCTCTGCCTCCTCCCCGACTGACTCCTCCGTTTGTTAACGTGTCCGCTCAGACGTCACTGGCTCCGTCTACCGAAAACCACCTTCCCTCCCACCTCGTGCCTCTCTGCCCCCTTCCCCCTCTTTAGTTTTCCTCATGGCACAAACCACTGCCTACAACGTCCGTTCACTGGCTGGTCTCCCTGGGTCTCCTGCGCTGGCTCCCTCACGCCTTGGGTCCCCAGCACGTAGCACAGTGGGTGCTTTGAGCACTTCAGGGTCGCCTGGCACCTTCCAGGCAGCTTACATCACTTTTGATTTACTTACGTCAGCAAACTCTTGTGTCGCATTTACTGCTCTAAGCTCCTCACAACTCACTCAGTCCTCCGGGGACTCCAGTGAGGTAGGTGCTGTTATTACCCTCATTGCACAGGTGAGGGAGCTGAGGTCAGACGTTAAGCAACACGGTCAGAGACGCACAGCTGGGGAGAGGGCCGGAGGGCCTCCCAGCCGAGGGGCTCCGGGAGCCGCGCCCCACACAAGCCCATCGTCTGACCTCTCCAGCGACCGCTTCCCGCCACTTCCCAGGAAGAGGGGAGGCGCTGTCCCACGGCTGATGAAGGCTCCTGGGAAGGAATAACCCGGCATGACGTCCACCCAGCCATCAGGCCCCAGGACCAAAGTCCCCTCCCTTCTCCCACAAAGTGCACATGCCATCGGCTGGCCGAGCCGGAATCATAACATGATCCGGACATTCTGCGGCCAGTAACCCTCATGCAGCGTCATCAGCTGCCCCCGCTAGAGGTGGAACAAACCTCTCAAGAAGAAACAGTCCAGACAAACAAGCCAGTTCATGGTTAAACACGTGTGTGTGTGCATGTGTGTGCATGTGTGTGCGCTGGGAGGGGCAGGAGAGCTGGAAGGGCATTTACACAGACATGTGATCGGAGGCCCGTCTCTCAGGCTGAAAACCTCCCGCCACTCAGAGGGAGTCTTCATTAACCCAGGCACCACGTGGCCGGAGACCAGAGGGCGTAGCAGGACCCCCGTGCCGCCCACCGAGTAACACAGCTCCTCTGAAGGGACCCCACTGAAGGGCAGAGCGAGCGCTGCCGCACGGCGTTCACCCGGCCTCTCGCAGCTGGGCTCTGGCAGGTACAACATGCACCCGCCCGGCCAGCATGGCCACCGCCCAGCTCAGCTTGCCAACAATTAAGGCAATTCCCAAAGTGCAGGAGACGACGCGTCAGGGTTACTCAGTACCTTCTAATTAGTGTTACACACTGATTATCTGATGCTATTGATATCGGCCTTAATCTGAAATTACAATTCCCACATAAAACATTTAATAACCATTCATAATACAAGAAATCCCATTAAGGGGAGAGCATTTTTCTTGGATTTCCACATCAGCCTCCCAGAGGCTCGGCCGGGTCCCTCCTGAGCAGCAGCAAACACGGTCAGCACGATCACCCACCAAAGGCCGTGGAGAGTGGCCACTGCGACGCCCCTACCCTGGCTCCCCTGAAATACTTGGCACCAGCTACAAAACCCAGGCAAAGGCCGCTGGCGGGCGACTCACAAAAGAAGGAATTCATGCAGCCAACAACTCCCTGGGCAAAGAGCCTCACTGACAGCCAAGAACTACGCATTTCACTCAGACACTCTCTCCTCGAGGAAATCAATGAGGACTCCCAACTATAGCTCTGCAGCTGTTGGTACAAACGTGTCCGGGGCCACTCTTGCCTCTCGGGCCGTCCCTGCCTCTTCAGGAGAGTCCACCCCTCACGCCGGCACGGTCTCTCCCCTCCTGCAGAAATATGGTTGGAAGTGGAGCTGCCGTGTCCTGTCCTTCCGTCCCCTCCAGCAACAGCAGATGGCCAGAATCAGGGCTCTGAGCGGAGCTGGCCCCACCCTCGCCCCACCCTCGGTGCTTGGTCAGCGACAGGCCAATGGGACTTCCCTCGGAGCTTTCCATTTGGGCAGGAAGGGCAGCTCCAACCCGCGCCAGCAGCGAAGCTGGAGACACAAGCCAGGAAAGCCAGCAGGAACCTTACTCTGTAACCCTGTGTTGTGACTCTTACAGGTGGGTCCGCACAGCCCACCACCTAGAAAGTTTAGAGTTTGTGACGTGATCCCCAAACCTCCAGAAACTCCCTCTGGGCGGAAGAACCCATGTACAGAACGCGCGTGCTCACGCTTTCCGGCCTCCAGCCTCTGGGGAGCTCTGCGGCTTCTCCCACCCGAGGTTCCCTCTCTGCCTTCAACGGCCGCGTTCCACACAGGGAAGCGAACGGTCCCACGGCTTCCAGGCTCGGACACAACTCAAACCAGACACAGAAGATGCAGTTCATCAGAGGCCAGAGGGTGGCTTGGATAAACAAACAGGGGTGATCCACAGTTGCGCCCAAGGACAGGCCCAGTGAAACGCCTGCCCCCCAGCGCCATGAGTAACAGCACCTTGCCCTCTGAAAGGCATCCCGGTTGGGGCACTAAACGAGTTCTGTCTGTACGCGGTTCCATAAACAAGCCAGCCCCAGCCCCACGGGCGCACACCCTCACGCGTTCTCCCGCTTCTTCATCACAGTGAATCCTCCCTAGTCTAAGCTAAAGGGAACACCATTTATACTTTTCTTCCATTGTGCGTGAATTTCTTTTCCTTTCTTCCTTTTTCCTAATGATCAAAATTCAAGTTCTTTTTCAGCTGTCCACACACAGAATGGCGGGGCCAGCCCCGCGCCCTTGTCCTCGTTTTTGTGCTGGGGCATCTTCTCCTCTTCGGCACGCAAGCATCCGCAGGTGGTCTGGCGGAGTCCTCTCTCCAGGCTGCTCTGTAGCTCAAGGAAAGCTACGGCAGCTTGGCCGGTGTCGGAATCCAAGAGGAAAGGAAGTCACCGTCGTGGGGCCCCTTCCTCCAGGTCTGTAAGCAGCAGCAGACATCCCTCTCTACCCCCACCGCCACAGCCCTCCCCCCCATTCTAGAAAGGGGAGCTCAGGGGCAGGGTTCGGAAAAGCTCCTCCAAGGCAGGCCTGCCTGTACTTTGTCCTCGAGTCAGACTGCCCGGGTTCAAATCCTGCCTCCATCACGCACTAGTTCTATGACCTCAAGCATGTCACTTAACATCCCTGGGCCTCAGCCGTATCACCTGCTGAGTTATGAGGTTGAAGGGGAGCAGGCGTGCAGGGCGTTTATCCCAGGCTTTGCACTGTGCGAAGCTTTATCGGGGGCGTCTAACCTTTTGGCGTCTCTAAGCCACACTGGAAGAAGAAGAGTTGTCCTGGGCCACACATTAAATATACAAACACTAACAAATACAAAAAAAATCTTATAACATTTTAAGTAAGTTGACGATTTTATGTGGGACCACATTCATAGCCATCCCGGGCCGCATGCCCGCGGGCCACAGGTTGGACACCCCTGCTTTAGATGAAGGTTCGCCATTGTCACTAATAATAGCATAATAGTAATGGTTTAATAATGCAAGTTTAAAACAGACAGGTAGGGTACACCCTGGTGAGAAATGGCTTCAGCATTTGAAAAGCTGACTTGCTGATATTTGTGGTGAGTCTGGCCACCCACGAAGTTTATTCCATGGGTGCATAATCTGAGGCCAGGGAGGCCAAATGCCCTCCCCCACACTCCAGCCTCTAAAAGGCCGAGCAGACCCGAAGGTCCCACACCCGTCTCTGCACCGGAGGAGCACACCCATTCCTTGCAGAGCACCCTTCAGAGGATTCACTTTACGTGTGTAATGTGACCGTCACGGTCATGACCCCCATTCTGCAGTTCAGAAGACGGAGGCCCAGAGGGGGGGAGTGACTTATCCAGCGCACGCAGCTTGCAAGGGGCAGAGCAGGGATGTGACCTTACACCTGTCAGAATCCCAAGCCTGTGCCATTAACGAGGAGGTGGTATACCACTTCCTCCACTCCAAGGAAAAACTTTGATCTTGCCCAGCAACATGGCAGAAATAAGCAGGACTCAGTGAAATCGTGACCTTGAGGGGCAAGCACTAGAGGCCCAGAGGACTAGGGCCAGGGGGCGATGAGGGCCCAGCTCGCAGAACATACTCCCGTACCTCCAGCCTCGGGCAGGGACAGGCCTTCCCTGGCTCAGGCGTCTGCTCCCCTCACAGAGCTCTCGGCTCACCCAGCACACCCTCTACAAACTTCGCTCAGACCCCGCTGAGGGTGCGCGCCTGAGAACCGCACCTACTGCGGTCGCTGCCATTGTGCCTTCTCCTGATGGCTGTGAGTAGCTGGGCTCTGCAACCCATCCCAGGTAGAGACACATCCCCGTTCCAGGTGACACCGATAGGCCCCGAGCGACCCGCCACAGGAAAGGAGAGCTAGGCATCTTTGCCAGCTGGTGACTAACCCTCACCGCCCCAGCAGGCTCAGCCCAGAGCCATGGGGCAGCAGGGGGACGAGGAGGGAGCTGGCCTCGCGCAGGCACGGCGCCTTGGCCAGGCGCGCCTGCGAGGCCCTCACGGAAGCCTGCGTGTGTGGCTCAGACTGAGGTCTGGGCCCTTTCAGAGACAGAAATCATGGCCGGGTCTGGGGCCAGCCACAGTGGCTCAAGTCTCGCGGAGGAAGCAACGTGGACAGGGTGTGGGCAGCGTCCCGGCACCCGCCCCCTCCCCGGGTGCTGACGCTCACCAGCGGCACCCAGGCCAGGTGGAATTGGCAGGCGCCCGCCCGAGGGTCAGCCGTGTGCTGCTGGGCAGGAGGTAAGACAAGCCTAACACCTTGGGGGAGGGGGGGCTGTGAGGACCCAGGAGTCACGGTGTCTAATGGCTTCCCCTCGATGTCCTGGTGCGCACTTCCTGCACTGGGTTGAGAGACCCAGGAGGGCCTCTCGCCGGCCCCTGTGCTCCCTGGGCCCCAGGCTCCTCTCCGCCCAAACAGGGCCAGCGCCGGTCTCCACGCTTCCCAGGAGGCCTCTCGCAACTCCAACGCCCGCAGGGAAAGGAGGCCACAGCCTCCTTGGGCGAGTGAGACCACCCCGCCTCTCTGAAGCAGGGAGCGAGGGGTGTCTCTTATTTTAATGGCCAAAGTTAAAGGTTTCATGGGCCAAACCGAGGCCAGGTGACTTATATTTTTCTCAAAAGAAAACTTTTTTATTTTGGCTGAATAATATCTAGCAATGTTAAACAACAATATCTTAAAAGAACAAATATTAACAGAAATTACAAAGCAAGGAAGAAATTATTGCAAAATCTTAAGATTTCTAATCTATGAATTTGGGACTAAGCCACCCTATCAATTTAGGACTAACCTAACAAATATTACGTAATTTGAATGCAGTGTTGTTTCATTGAACTTTTTTGTGTGTTGTTTTTAAAATTAAACAAAAATGTTTCAGGTTCCTATTAAGTTACTTCTACAGATTTATAATAATAGCCATAGCTGACAATAACAGTCTTTGTTTTAAACTTCCATGTCAAACTTAGATCACAGTATGGTCAATAGTGGTCCTTTAAATCTAAATGCAATACTTAGTATATCATTCTAAAGGGTCTAATAGGGAATGTATGTATTCATAGGAGTTATAGTAACAAATCTCTATTTAAATACCACGACTCTGAAGTTACAATGCTATACTACTAAGAGCAATTGCGGCGCCATTTCAGTAACAGTAGCATCACTAGAGAGAGCGCGCCCTGAGTTACTTCAGCAGCAACACACACATTGTGCCACGGTTGTGGGTGTCCAGCACCCAGCGGCTGTGGCCGCTGAGTCAAACCTGCAGGCGACCCGAGACCCCTGGGCACTCAGCGTGACCACCCCCCTTCCTGGGGGGCTGATGACCCAGGCGATGGCCAGACATCCCCAGGCCTCTGTGGGCTGCGGTGGAGCAGCAGGAAGCAAAGGGCCGCCTGGGGAAGGCCGGGGCTTGAGCTTGGCCAGCATTTGCCTGTTGCAATCATTCTCTTTCCTTAGCTCCCTGAGCTGTGGCTCCGTGGACACAGCTGCCGCCCAGGTTGCTCCTGTTCTTTTCTGAAGAACAGACTCTCCTTCCTGAGGTAGGAAGTGCTTGTCTGTAGTTCCTTGCCTGTGTCTTGGACCATCTTCTTACAAGTGTTTCGATTCTGATATGTGGAGTTCATGTTCCTGTGCACGTTGAGAAGCTCCTTCTTCATTTCTGAGTAGTACATTTCCTCCTTAAACAGGTTTTCCTGAAGTTGTTTTAAATGATCTTCATGTACATCAGGTAGAATTTGAAGCTTCAGCGTCAGCTGCTGAATCTCATTTACGTTTGAATTTTCACGCTGCCAAGACGCTTCCTCGCTGTGCAGACTCATTATTTGTGCTGTAAGCTCTTCATTGACTTGCTTTTCCTCTCACACCTGCCTGGCTATTTCCTGCTTTTTCTCTTCAGCACTTTGAAGAGACACACTGAAGTCAGTATCATCCGCCATATCCTTCAAGTCATCTTCTGACCGACGGATGAACGGATCCCCGTCTCCTGCCCCCTCAATGGCAGGGACTCCGAGTTCCCGTCGCCCACCCGCTGTCCAGGTGGCCGGGCTCGGGGGCGGTCCGCGGCAGGCCAGCCCCTGGCGTTCACTGGCTGGCCCTGTTTCCCGAGGCCGGCTCCACGCCTGCGCCCGGCCTGCCTTTCTCCTCTTTTTCCTGGGTTTTCTGTCCCATGTCATCTTTTCTTCATAGCGGTTCTGGACTTTCTGGAAAATGAGTGTTTCCATTCAAATCATTTATTATTTTCTTTTGAATTTTTCCTCCATCTCTCCCGATGCTTGTGCGATGGGTTTTTCATCAGTCACTTGGGAAAGTTCAGGGGCCTGGCTCTTCATTGCCTTTTCCAGTAAGTCAACCATGTCCTGAAGGGAGGACCTGTTCAGGGGTGTATTCAATGCCAACAAGCGCAAGGTCTGTAACGAGAGAGGACTGGCCTCCACCCCAGGTGACCTGAGGGCACCGTTGGCCAGTGTTCTCATGACATCGTCCACAGACTTCATCACGAGAACACCTTTTGCCTGACACATTCGCTCTTTCTGAAGTGCATCATCTCTTTACTATCAGAGACCCCACACAGTGCCCACCAGGATCACCCAAGGCAATGCAGCGACACCTGGGACATGTCTCAAGCTCTCAGAAATCACCAGCAGAGCACCACACAGGTGCACCAGGATCGGCCGGAAGGTGGGTGCCGTGGCAGGCAGCTGGCCCTCCACGGCTGCACCGGGCTCACAACTCTGCACTAGACGGTGTGACTAGTGCACTATCCCCAGGCCACAGCTGATGGCTCAGAACCTTGACAACTGGGCCAGATCAGCTGGGCCGGGGAGGGGAGGGAGAGGCCAGATCACTCTATAACCGTTCTTCTGGCTCCTGCATAATTGATGTCCCTTATGCACTTTTCATGATCTCATTTATCTACCTCCTAGAATACTTTGTAAAACCGGAGACCCATCTGTAATGATCTATGTCCCATTATCAAGTCCGCCAAAGGACTTTGCTACCCAAGCCGCATCTGTGAGCTTAAACCAAGCTGCTCTAGGTGGTTTCCCGCTGGGACGGACGCAGGCCTGACGGGCCGGAGCGAACCTCGGGCGCCTCCCGTGGGCAGCACGCCCAGGGGGCGGGAAGCCAACCTCAAGGGAGAGAGGCAGACAGTGAGGGAGCAGAGGGCCTTCCCGGGGCAGTTACGGAGGCAGCAGGTGACAACGACAACAACGACAGTAGTCGAAACAATAATAATGGGGGCTCATCATGGAGACTCACAGGTGCCAGACATTATCGCATTTATTCCTCATGCGTGAGGTGGGGCTCTCAGAGTCCCACGTCACGGAAAAAAAAACTCGGGCCTGGGGTGGTTAGTAACATGCTCAGGACCCTGTAGTTAGCAAGTGAGAAAGGTGGGGTCAAACCTGAGCCATCGACAGGCTCCCGACCTCCCTCGTAGTCTCTTCTTCTACATGAGGCTAACTCCTCAACCTTATCCTTCCTGTGAACCTAAAAACCCTTGCATTTCAATAACCCATCAACGAGCCTTCTAGAGTAGAGCTGCCAGATGCAGTGTTCAGGAAGAAGGGACACCCGTTAAACTTGAATTGCAGATAAACGACAAATAATTCTTGCATATAATGATGTCTCAAACATTGCATGCAATAGCCCGTGCAATACTAGGAGCATATTTATACTAAAATATTATTTATTGCTTATTTGAAATTCAAATTGAATTGGGTATCCTCTGCTTTGCCGGCAACACTCGTCATGTGGCCAGGCCCTTGCAGATCTTTGGCACTGAGATTGCCCTCAGGGACCCCAGGTTTCCCGGGGCAACAGGATGAACACCAGGGCAGGAGACAGCCCCAGACCAGGGTCACAGCCGGGTCCGAATCTCCCTGCCAGAGGGCTGAGGGCGGTTCAGGTCAGACGCTTACAATTCAACAGTTTCCTGGAAGAGCTGGGACATAACTGACAGCAAAGGCCGGAGGGAGAAGGGACCAGAAGGAAGGGCAGCTGCCCTCCCGGCTCCGGAGGTCTGCATCTCAGCTCCTGGCTGCAGCCGAAAGAGCCCAGGCTGGCGTCCAAAGTCCAGAGCAGCAGCTCCAGAGGACCAAGCTCAGTCCATCCCACAGGTAGCTCTGCCTGAACACCTGAGGGATGTCACACACCTTGTGGCAGTGGCCCACCTGCTGCCTGGTTTGCTGACCCAAATCCACACAGGCCCCACACTCACACCCCTGGGCCTTTGCTTACTCTGCCCCTCCCATCCGGAAGCTGCCTATCCTCCCCAAACCCTGCCTTCCTTGGGGACCCAACTCAGCCCCGCCCTCTCAGGAAGCCTCCACCCAGCCTGCCCACCTGCCGCTCTCAGCCTGGCTGGGCCACCCTTGGAACCTTCCCTTACACCAAACACTTACACATTTTATTATTTATTGAGCACCTACCATTGAACCTGGGACATACCCGATGCTCAATTAGTGCTTGGTGAGTGAATGAATAAATGAGTGAGTGAATGAATCAATGAGTGAATGAATGAATGAGTGAGTGAGTGAATGAGTGAATAAATGAATGAATGAATGGTAGGCACGGAGGCTCTGTCCTGCATGCCGACTTCCATGTGTGCAATTCTCGGCAAAAGGACAGAGCGCATCCTGGAGGAGCTACGGTAACGGCCCTTGCACACTAACGTGTCTTCTCGCCACGCCGAGCCAAGCCAGGTCCTGGCCTGGAGCAGGTTCAATGCCTGTCTGTGCAGAGGGGAAGGTCAAACGGGCACGAAGAACACGCGGCCAGGAGACAAGGACACAAGGCCTGGCAACCCCTGGCTCTACTCCGGCTTCCAGTGTTGGCTTATTCTGGGACTTGAGCAAGTGACAAGCTACTCTTTTTTTTTTTTTTTTATCCTCACCCGAGGACATTTTTCCGTGCTTTTAGAGAGAGAGGAAGGGAGAGAGAGAAACATCAATGCGAGAGAGAAGCATCCATTGGTCGCCCCCCCACCCCGTACGCACCCAGACGGGGAATCGAATCCGCAGCCCCAGTACGGGTCCTGACCGGGAACCAAACCTGCAGCTTCGGTTACAAGACAACACTCCAATCAACTGAGCCACGACGGCCAGGGCGCAAACCGCTCTTTGTTCTGGTTTCCTTCCCTGGAAAACAGGACATAGACCCAGTGCGCCACCTGCCCATGACTTGGGCGGGGATCAGGCAATCACTTCGGCATTTGCTCCTTCCCACAACAAGAGGCACATGGCAGGCCTGGAAGCATGGTGGGCTCCAGGCCCTGGTCCTGGGCGAGCTCAAGCTGCACCCCCACGGGTAGCCTCCTGAGCTGGACCTGCTGAGCTGGACCTGCCGGCCCCTGACCGTGATAAACCCCCTCCCACAGGCCCAGCCGGGAGCCCCGCCCACAACTGTGCTTTGCTGAGTCCAGCCTCTCTGAGCAGAGGCCAAATAAAGATGAATATTCTCTCTCGGAGAAAACACAATGCCTCAGCCAGCCTCCTGGCACCCGAACCACACTCATTGTTCTTGTGTGGAATTCCGCAGATGCTTATAAACACTTCCATTACTTCTGAAGTTTTATTTATGGTTTTTGTTAAACCTTTACTCTGAAATTTGCCATTTTAAACACTCCCTGCTGAGTAAGATTTATACAGGTTCTTCACACAGAAGCTACCTGTAATGGACAGAGGCAAAATCAATTTATAGAACCTCAAGAGCAGCTGACCACTCACTTTTATTGAGATAGGGTTTTCTTGGTGGGGGGGGGGGGGGGTGGGAAGAAAACATTAAGATTCCAGAAACATCGCTTCCCAACAGGCTGACCGCACAGGGTGCACCTCTCTGCACCTCCTTTACAACCAGCTCAATCAAACAGCACAGAACCTGCTCCTCCTCAGACGAGGGACGGAAACGGGGACACCAGCCTCCTTGGGGTGGGGGTGGGGGCCCTGCCCCTCAGAGGCGCCTGCCCCTCAGAGGCCCTGCAATACGCAGGGAGGCACACACTGTAACTGAACCCAGAGAATCAAAGGAAGCCAGAAGCAGGGAGGGCGTGACAGCCGTGGCAGAGGGTGGCCCTGTTGACAATTTATTCAATGTTCTAGAATTCCCATCTGGAAAAATGTGAGCTTCCCCAACTGCAGAATTGTAAGGTACCATCACATCATTTGTTGGCAGTGGGGTGACTTTACAGCTGAATTGGGCCCTGGATGACGGTCTGGCCGTTATGGATCCACGTGTGGCCAGAACACCTAACCCAGCAGTGCGTCCGCTGTACAGGGAGGGCAAAAATGCCACGGAGGTTCCCGAAGCAGCAAGCAAGCCTGTGCATCCCACGGCGGGGTCTCCCCAACGGCTTCGTCTCCCCCTTGCAGCAAAAGCTGCCAAAGCTTCTCTTACTCCTAAGATGTTTCCCTCCACCAGTATTTCTAAACATATGTCACCCTTTCTTCACAGGATGTCATTTTAGTTACTTTTTCAGTCTGCTGGAAAGGGAACGGAGACAGCAGTGGGCCATCCGGTCCCTGCCGCCCTCTGCTCTGGCTGTGGCCCGCTGCCACACGCGTCCACTCCTCCGGCTCCAGGGCAGCGTCCTGCCCATGCACGTCTGTGGGCTGTTTGACCCCTGACACGCCCACCTCCTGCCCAGGCCAGGTGCCCGGACCCTGGGCCGGCGCCCGTGCGCTGTGAGCCCCCACGCCACCGAAGGGTCACACGGTTCCGCTGCAGCCGGACGTGGAATCAAAGGCCTGCTACAAGCCCTTAGAGAAGAAAATGGAATTATTTCATCTTTGGAATTTTCCATTCTATTAGAACGGTTTTTGTCTTTCTAAACAGTGAAGAAAATGTAATAAAAGCATCTTTTTCTGTTATTTGCTTACATTCATCCCCCACGCTCTGATATCTTAAAATGAAAAACAAAATTACACCAATTTTTTGTAAAAACACTTAAAAGATTTTTCTTTAAAAAAAACTAAAATAAAATAAAATAAAATTCTTATCCGAAAGGAATCTCTCCTGCATTTTTTTCAGGCCTTGTCAAATAAATTAGGAAGTCTCTTCCTTTGAAGATCAGTGGTATAGAGATGACTTTGAACTCTTAATATCAGACATTAGCAAGATAATGTTAGGGTTTATTATGAATGAAAAGAATTTACCAATTTTCTTTCAGCAATTCTCTCTGGACTCCACAAGGAAGCTAATCACTAGGTGATCGTCCAGCGACCCTTCTGGTCTATGCAAATCCGCTGGATTGTAGGGGGTGGGGAGGCAGAAGTCCCTTAAGAAACCAGTTACCAAACTGCTGGGCCCTGCGGCCTGACGAAAGTTCTGGAAAAACCCAAAAACCAAAGCGTCGGGTGGATTTGGCCACTCGGGCTGCCATGACAAAATACCACACACCGGGTGGCTTCCCAAACATTCATTTTCTCCCAGTTCTCGAGGCTGGAGGTCCAAGGTCAAGGCTGGCGCTGAATCGGTGCTGGTGAAGGCCGTCCTCTGGGCTTGCAGGCAGCCTCCTTCTCGCTGCGTCCTCACGCGGCCTCTCCTTGCTGAGTGTGCACAGAGAGACAGAGCTCTGAGATGTCACTTCTTATAAGGACACTAATCCTGTTGGATCAGGGCCCCCACCTCTATTACCCCCTTTAACCTTGATTACTACCTTAGAAGCCCAGCATCCAAATATAGCCACCCCGGGCATTGGGCCCTGGACACATGAATCGGGGAGAGACACAAAGACTAGTTGACAACGCTGGATTTGCCACAGCGTATTTCTCCCCTTTCAGGAAACCCCTTCTCCAGCCCTGTTCGCAGCCCCCAATGGGTCGTCCAAACCTTCTCTGTGCTCCCTGCCCTGGCGTCTACCCCTCCCCTTCTCAGGGCGTCTTCAGGTGCCCCCAGGTTCCTAATCACAACCGAGTCCTTTCTCTGCTCAAAAACTTCCGTGGCTCCCCACCATGCACAGAATTAGGCCCTTCATTTAGAGAGTCAGCAAGTGGAATGATGAAAAACTTAGAGTCAGAGAGACCCGCATGCAAATCTGGCTCTGGCCCTTCGTAGCTGCCTTCGGTCTTGGGTAGCCCACCTCACCCCGCTGACCCTCAGGCTCCTCATCTGTAGAGTGGGGGAAATAACAGCTCCTAGCTCATCGGGGGCGGGGGTGGTAGAGGCAAAGGGAGGGACTGCTGGGACGTGCTAACAGAATGCGTGGCACTGAAAACTGGAAGAAGTGTTAACCCCCATTGTCATTAGCCTCAACCCCATCCCATGGCCTCAACGCCGTCTAACGGCCGGCGGGCCTCGATGCCCACCGCCAGCCCCACCCTCCCTCCGGAACGCCAGATGAGGAAAGCCAGCCGCCCCTCACACCTCCCCACGGACGTCCACAGGCATCTCGGGCTCATCGTGTCTAAAGTAGCTCCCGATCCAACCCAGCCTGCTCCACCCACAGCCTTCCCAGCCCCGCTGCCGAGGCTGAAACCGCGGCATTACCTTTGCCTCGCCGTCTGGCACACCCGCACGCAGTCTATTAAGAAATCATCCATGTCCAGAATGGAGCCACTGCTCACCTCCCCCACGACACCGCTCTGGCCTGGCCACCGTCACCTCTCGCCTGGAGGCTGCAGCAGCCCCGCACCGGTCCTCCTGGCTTCACCCTGACTCAGAAGTGGCCAGGTTTTCACATTACGCACAGAATGATACTTGGAAACAGAAGTCTCATCTTAACTCTCCTTTACTAAGAAGACTCCAGAGGCCCCCTTGTCACCGAAGGTGAAGTCCAAGGCCCTGTGCTGGCCCCCAAGGCCCCCGCTGGCTCTCTGCCCTTCCCTCCCACCCCTGATCCCTTGCCCTCCCCGCTGCAGCCACACTGGCCCCCGGCTCGCCGGGAGCGTGCTAGGCACACATCGGCCTCTCACGCACTTCCTGTTCCCCATGCCCGGAATGTCCTTCCCCCAAAGATCCACCCGACCGACTCCTTACACCCTTCTCAAATTGCTCAAATGTCATTTCTCAAAGAAGAAATCTACTCTGTGACTCTGGTCAAAACTGCAACGTCTCCCCAGACACACACGTACGTCCCTGGCACCCCCATCCCTCCATGGTTCCATTTACCCTTGGCCCCTGCACTCACCTCTTCCTAACATGCTGCGTACATTACTCATGTGTTGTATTTGTTTGTTTACTGTCTGTCTTCCCCTGCTGGAATGTAAACTCACAAGGAAGTGATATTTATCTCTTTTGTTCACAGCGGCACATCCAGCCCCTAACAGAGTGTTTAGCACATAGTAGTCTCTCAGTAAATATTTGTCAGAAGAATGAAGGCTCAGCTGTTAACTCACACATTCATTCAACAAATACCCACTAAGCATCTTCAAAGCCCATGAGGACCTCGCTCACGCTTTCCAGCCACTTTCCCGGGATTTCCCTCCGCAGAACCTCCTACCAAATGGCCCTCGTTTCTCTGTCTTCACACCGACGCGTTGGGTAGCCTTTCCCCTGAAGCCTTGCCACCCCGTCTCTGCCTGCGGACATACTAGCCATCCCCCAAGGGCCAGCGCCCCTCCATCTCCTTTGCATCCAGCAGGGGTGCCTGCCCCTGAGCTTCTCCGTGCCTCCCCTCTGCCCTTGCCCCTTCCTGCTGGGCATCACCAAGGCCTGTGGTCCGTCTCCTGTGCCCTGCTAACCGGGACAGCCTCCGTGTCAGGACCGTTGCCCCCCGCCTTCCCCCTGAGCGAGGCACACACACCTCATCAGCCGTTCCAGGAACACCAAGGAGCGAACGAGCATGCATCTGAATCAGTCTGTAAATTGAAAAGTCGAAAGTAAACCCCAGTTTCAGAGAGTCAGCTAATGTGGCCCCTCGAGACAAGATGACATGTAATGACATAATTACCGTCCCCCTGCCTGGCTCACAGCCCCGTCAACAGCCCCAGCAGGAACGCGCTGCCCTTCCTTGAGGCTGTCTCCGTAACGCAGCCCACGTGCGGCCTCTTGCCTTCCCCTCAGCGGCCTCGAGACAGCGCGCCAAGCCCATTCAAAAGAATCCTATACAGGAATCTGTGCTTTGTAGGAACAGAGAAATGACAGATTTGATACAAATGAGGAGAATACAGGGCACCACGCACCAGTTCCACAGGGCTTTACCCTTGAAGTAATAAGTTGTGTTGTTCAATCTTTTGCTCCAGAAGGAAAGGGCATCCTCACGCATACAATCAAAGACGGATTCCCCCAGCCTTGCCCTGAGACCTCATTCTGCAGGACACCAGCTGACACACCACCCATGCCACCCTGGATGTGTCTCCAAAAGCTGCTTATCCAAGCACATCCACAAAAGACATAACATAAAAACCACACCTCCTCCCACTCCTAGCAGGCGGCTCACGGCGCTGAGCTTGGGAGGGGAAGGCACGGCCTGGGCGTGAAGCACATTTCCCCTCCTTTCACCCATCTCCGCGGAGGAGGGTGCAGCAGAAGCCATGGAAAGCCGAGGGAGCGGGATTATGTTAAATTAGACGTTCCTCCTTGAATCAGCAGTGATCCACGGCCTAAGGCAGCGGTCCAGGTTTTCTTTGCTCATAAACATGAATGGGACCAAATTTGAGGAAGAAGAAAGGGAAATGCCACAGAGCAAGCAAGTGCCGTAAAATGCAGGGGCGGGGTGGCAGGAGGTCTGGGCTCCGGGGAAGGGGGACAGTCCCACAGAGGGACTGTCTCTGCCTCCTCATGATGCATCCATCTGGAAAGCTTTTCTGATTCCTTGGAATTCTACAGACACTTTCTTGAGTGAGAAGAAAAAAACTTAAAATTAGAGGCATGTTCTTCATGGCCCAACCTCTGCCACAGAGCCCTGAGGATGGAGACCCCCACCCAGCACCCAGCAGGCTCGTCTTCATCCCAAACCAGACTGAGGCCTGGGGAGGGGCCCCGAGCTGGGAGCAGGGGCAAGATGCCCACCAGAGAACGGAGGGACCCCCGTCCCCGCCCCGTTCGTCAGGAACGGGCCAGGGGATTTTAGGAAAACGCGATCTCCCCCAGCCGCCCCTTTGTCTTCTCTGCCACAGGGCGCATCCCCTCTGCCTGGGAGCCCTGGGAGCAATGAGAGTGTTCTCAGTTGGCCCCTGCTGAGTTCGTCCTGTGCACTAACTCATTTGCATGCTATGATCTCCATTTTACACACTGAGATCACCGGGCTCAGAGGACCTAAGTCCCTGGTTCGAGGTCTCACAGCTGGACCGTGGGCAGAGCCAGAAACAGGGCCCAGTCTCCATCAGGAGTCTGTGCGTTTTAAGCCGTAACCTACCGGACCTGACTCCACACAGCGTCCGACCAGGCCTCACACACAACGGCTGCTTACGCAAGGCCTGTTCCGCTGGATCGCAGCCACTTCCCGGGCTGCGCCTCTCGCGGTCGCCCTTCAGAAGCCTGGTTGCAGGCCGGCCACGAGCAGCCCCGGGTCTGTTTCTCCCCCTCTGGCTCTGCGCGGAACCGGAGGAGAGTGGAGGCTGTCTCGGACCCCTCTGGCTCCATATCCAGGTTTTCACTGAGAGGTAGGGAAAGAGAACTTATCTTCTTTCCCAGTTTCTCCTCTTATTTGAATATTGGATTCGTAGAAGCCCCGTTCCCCAGAGGAAATCTCCTAAGAAGCCATCTGCTTATGTGCTTCTGAGACACCTTGGCAAAGGATGCTAATCAATCATCGGGGCCGGGGGAGCTGCTCAGTCTTTCCCTGGGAGATGGGCGTGCTCGGGCCCCCGAGCACAGGGGCTCCGTCGCCAGGGAGGCATGGATTCGGGCTCTGCGGAGGCTCCGGCCCTTCCAGGGTCATCTCTGACGTGGGCCGGGTCAGGTCAGGTCTGCCCGGGGCAGGGGCCACATCAGTGCAGGACAGAGGGCAAGGGCGGCCTCCGTGCCTGTGCCCAGAGCAGACCCCCGCTCCAACCAGATGGGGGCGCAGACACAGCCCTGTGAGGACACCGGGCGGGAGTCAAGACATGGGCAGGCCCAGGAGGTCAGCTCGGAAGTGCGGCTGGCCAGTGCCACGCCGGTCCTTAGGTGGGGCTGCCCCAGCTCCCGCCACGCCTCCGTGGACAGGAACGCCTCGGTCTGTTCGAGCCGCAGCAGCCCCCACTCAGCGGGGCCTCCAGCTGCAGCCCTCCCTCCCAGGGCAGCCGCGGGGCCCAGCCCATCACCCTATGCATCAAGGTAGCAACGGCGTCACACGTGTGAGAAACAAGCCAGCTTCCAAGCCGAATCCTATTACCTAAAGTTTGCCGAGCCCCAGAGCCCCTGGTCTGCCACCTAGTTCTGTCCGTGCAGAAACCCAAGCCCAGCAAGAGTCAAGTACTCAGCCAAGGACACACGATAAGCCTCCCAGTCCGGGGCTCCCTCCCAGCCCCCAGCGGACCCTGTCCTCCCGGGCTCTGGGTCAGCAGCGCCTGCCTCGCCCGGCCTGCAGGGAGAAAGTGGGAGAAGACGGCCACCCTTGAGCCCTCCCTGGCCCCTCCCGAGGAAGCTCCAACCCCTGGAATGGTTCTCCCTCTCTCTCTTTGTCCCCCTGCTCCTCTCTCCAAGCACCAGGGCGGTTCTGTCACATGTTCAGGCTGCCCCTGGTGCCTTGACAAAAAGGTTTCCAGAATGGAAGACTCTCCTTTAGTATTTCATCGCCGTATGCAAAGCAAGGCAGGCAGAGCAGCCCGGGGCCTGCGCTGCTGCAGAGCGCGGGGAGTCAGCAGATGGAGGGCCCTGCTCACGTCCTGTCCTCCGCAGAGCTTCCTGGGCCCGGGTGAGCTTCACTCGGCCGTGAAGATGAACGAGTTCAGACTAGCCGTCGCGCCAAATGCGCCTGCTGAAGGAGGAAGCCATCAGCGGGCACACGGAGGCCGCAGGAACGGGCTTGCCGAGTGGTGCGGGGTAAACAGACGTGCCCGCGCTCTGGCCCTAGCAGGCCTGCTCGGAGCGCAGAGGAGGCCACAGCAGGCCAGGGGACAAACGCGCTGCCCAATTTGCAATTCAGAGCCTGTGAGTCCACGAGGCAGCTGGCACGGGACTACAGAGCAATCAGAGCCCCCACGGTGTACGTGTGGGACGAGGAGACTTGCACAGGATGTTAACAGGCTTTCTGTAACAAAAGGGATCTGTGGTCTAAGGAGTTTAGGAAACAGGGGACTAAAGAAAGTTTACCAGATTTCTTTTGCAGAACAACTTGGAGCCTTTGAAATGCTAATGTTCATTGGAAATCCCTGAGAAGGAAGCGTGGCCCGCACTGTTGCCCAGTGGTATTCTGCGGACCACAGGCAGCGCTGCCAGAGCCTCTCACAGGACCTGCACAGTAGGACCCTCTGGGATGGCGTGAAGCGGTGCCTGGAAGGTGTTCCGGGGACACGAAACGTTCGCAGGAGCCAAGCCTCTGTGAGGGCTTGGGCAACGCGGCCTCCGCGTCTGTGCGGTCTAAATCTCCCACCGGGAGCCACAGATGAATGAGGAAGCGCAGTACCCACAGCCAGGGGGTCACACGGACAGGTGGTGTGCGAATGTGGGCGTGCACAGCGGACCAGTCGCCTGGGCTCCTCTGTGGACTCACAGGGGCTCCCAAGCGCCAAAGACCCCGCCCTCCTTGCGTCCTGCGCCAGGTGCCCCTCCCCTCTTCTCCCCGGTCCAGTCCTTCTGCCCTGCTTACCAGCCCGCCTCCCCCCTCTCCAACCACCTCCTATGTGCCCCTTGCCTGACTGCCTCTCAGAGAAGCACCCAAGTCTCTTTTGTGACCACAGCGGAGCAAATCTATGAATAGATGGATGCATGGATCAGATGAACCAACAAAGCCACAAAGCTTAAGAAACCTTAGAAATGAACAGTGCCCGTCCCTGGCCCGAATGAAGGCTGGCCCCCATCAAGCCCAGGGCTCCTTGACCCTCTTTACAACACTTCCTGTTCTCCGTCATTGGTGGGAGCCAGTCTCAGCCCTGTCCGTCCCCAGGGCTGGGCACCGCTCCCCTCACTGAGTCTCCCCACCACAGCCCTCGGACAGTCTTCGCTCCCCAGTTACCCCCGGAGGTCGGCCAGCCTCCCCGGGGGACCCAGCGCACTGGAAAGTCAGCCTCCAGAACCCATCACCCCCCCACAGACACCCGACTCCTCTCCGGCACCTGCTCATCGTCTGAGGACAGCACTGGCCCTCAGGTGCTCCCTTCACGGGGGTCCCGACAACACCCGCCGCTGCTGGAACAAGCAACAAGCAGCAGCCCAGCCGCCAGGCTCCTGCCGTCCCGCCCGCCCTCGGCTGCGGCCGCGGCCACGGTCCCCCTAGCCCCACACTGCCTCATCGTGTTTTCCCTTCTAGAAGACGAGCTCCTGCAGAGGTTTCTCCTCATTGGGCTGAAAGGAAGTAACGGTATTTTAATGCATGCACTTTGGGATTCCAAGCAGATGAGTTCTACAGGCTCAGAGTGTTCAAACCTTTGAAACACCACTCACCCAGCTGCCTCCTTTCCCGGAGGAGCCGAGGGGCGGGGGAGGCGGCTGCAGCTGAGAGGAGGGTCTGCGGAGGGCCTTTTAAAGGACACCAGATCGCGTTGCTGTGAACACAGGAACTCTTCCCGCATACGTGGTTCCAGGACACAGGGCTTTGTCACAGCTCAGCGGCAAGGCAGGTTCTGGGAGAAAACATCCAGAGCAACCGCATGAACCTGCACCGACTGCCAGAGGGAAAGCAGGGCGGCGGCAGCGAGGACACACAGCAGGGCGGCCCTCCCTTCCCAGTCGGGCCCTGCCCCCTGGGCTCTGCCCAACCCAGCCGCCCTCGCCGGAGCCCACGGTGGCTGGGCCCAGTCACACCGGGGAAGGGCGAGGGACGATCAACATCTTAGGAGGCTTCCAGTAGCCCCACCAGGGGGAGGGGATCCCCACACAGCACCCTTCGCACTGACCATGGAGCTGTCTGGTCCCTGTCTGCCCCCTCCCGACCCAAGGCTTCAAACCTCGACTGCTGTGTCCCCAGCCCCTTCCCTGAATGGATGATGGATGGTGGGCGGATGGTAGATGGATGGTGGGCGGATGGACAGAGGGACAGATGAACTGACAGAAGGGAGAGAGAGGAGAGAAGAGAGAGGAAGGAAAGGAAGACAGAGAGGGCAGGGAGGAAGGAGCGACGGAGGAGATCCAGCCAGCCGTGGCCTCGCCTGGCCCACCTGCCCCTCGTCCCCTCAGGAGGTGAGCAGGGACTGAGTGACCGCAGGAGCCCCAACACTGGGACTCACCCACACCCAAGGGCATTAGCCCCACAGCTCCAAAACCTAGGAGCCCACACCAGGTGCTCCTGACCCTCCCCAACGTCCGGTCTGAGCCACCTCAGAGGACCGCTCTGGTTGGGCACCAGAGCCCAATAGCCCCAGTGCCCAACGCCCACTCGAGCTGGCAGCAGCAGCGAAGAACTTACGAGATCACCAAAGCACCCCACGTGGCCCCAGAGCTGGGACGCGGGAGGTCGCAGGCCCGGAGACTGCTGGACCTCCCAGAAGCCCGCCTGTCTGCAGCCCCACCCTGGGCATAGGGCTCTGACGCTCTGGGACCCTAAGACACTCGGTGCCGTGGCTGGGGAGGCACCAAGTCCCCCCGCCTGCCCTGTCCCCTGCTGGGGGTGGCCGTGTGCTGTCTGTAAACTCTGTAGGATCTCACCTCTACCGCAGGAGGTTCTGCTGGGCGGTGCTCCCCGGGCCAGCGGGCCTAGCTGCCCTCGCTGTGACAGCCACAGAAAACAGAGCCCACACGTGCTGGTCATTCACCCTGCCTGCACTGCTGGGGCAGCATCTCGTGGGACACACATAACAAGGCCCGGGACAAAGACGCGATAGGCGCCGAGGACCAGCTGCCCCACAGCGCCTTGGCCACTTCGCGAAAGGGAAAGGAGGCTTCGATGTTCTGCAGAGTTCATCCCACCCCCGGCGCCCTGTGTCCTCTGCCCTCCGCACACGCCCCAGCCTGCTGGGGGGAGACTAGAGACGGGTGCGCAACAGCAGCATCAGGGTCCCTGGCCACAAACACAGGGGGGCCACGCAGGTGTCCACGGGCCACAGGAGATGCGTGGGGGCGGGTGGGGGCGCTGAAGACTGAGGGAAAGGAGCCCACGAAATGGGTTAACTTTAAAAAGGTCAGTGCTGAGAAGTGGTCATTCCCAACCGGGGAGCGGTGACGGCAGGTGAGGGGTGTGGACAGAGCGGGGGCACACACTGGCCGTGCGTGAGGCTGGGGGGCCGCCGGGGCGGGCGGCGGGCAGAGCTCGGCCCCAAGGTGCAGGCGGACGGGGCTCCCGCCGCCTCCTCCTCCCCCCGCGGCCGCCGGCCCCACAGCTGGCATTTTCTCCTTCCCCCACAAAAACTATTTCCCTTTCGCAAAACGATGACTTTGCAGCACTTTCTGGAGGGGCTTTTAATGGCTTGTGAAATATAAGCCTGGAGCTTCAAATGCCGCCCGGCCAATTTGCTGGAACGCTTCACCTCCCAGAAATTTCTTCTAAAATGACTTTCCTTCTTCCACCACAAACAGAGCCTTTGGAGCAATGGGCCTTTTAATCAACAATTATAAGAAGTTTTAAAAGTCACTTTTAAAAGGCTGTCACGGTGAGCTGCTCGGCTATTTTCTCTATTCCTCAGGGACTGCCTGGTGGCGGCAGGAAGCAGACGCTGGCGGGAGGTGGGGGGCGGGAGCACCCTCCATCCATCACCAGCGACAGGCCCCTGGCGCCCGGGGGGCCTCAGAGGCACATCTGCAGCCCCGCAGCGCCCGCATGATTCATCTCGGGCAGCGTGTCAGCTCCCCACCCCCGACTTCATCCGTCTGCTTCTCCTCTCACTCGCCTCCACACGCCGCGGTTCCCTGGGACCCAGGCCCGGTGTCCCGCCACCCCCCACGCAGGCCCTCCCGCCACAACGTCACTGCCCACTTGGCCGAAGCTCCCACACTCAGGCCTGCAGCCCGGGCCCGCGCACCCCCCTGGCATCCCCTCAAACTCAAAGCTTCCGGGACAGAACGTGTGCGCCTGTGTTTAGTTCCTCCGAGCCGGCGCCCTCCCAGCCTTCTGCACCTTGGCCGATGGCACCCGGCCAGAGCGCCAGCCTCGCAGCCTCCCCTATTCCTCCTTTCCTCCGCTCACCACGCCCCCACCCAACTCTGCCCGCAAGTCCCACAGCTTTACCTTCAAAGCCCATCCTGAATCTGGCACTTCGTTTCACCTGCACGGCTCACGGCCTCTTCCAAGCACCACCCTCTGCCCTCCCAACGCCCAGCCTCCCCCACTCGGCCACACAGCAGCCAGAAGGGCTGCCCTGCAGCAGCCTAACTATAGCGGTGTCCCACCCCACCTTGGCCTGAAAGGTTCGAGGGCAGTGAGGGGAACACGCTCCCCCAGCTCGGTGATCTGGGGGTGGGGGGCACTCAGAGGAGGTATGGCAGCTGGGCAGGGACCATTCCTCCCGCACTCACAGCGGAGGGCTCTGAGGGCATGGCACCAGGGTCCTGCTCCCTGGCGAGCTGGCAGTGGCAGGTGGGGCCCTGACCCGCTGCGTGGCCTCCAGGCCTTCAAGCAGAGCCCCTTCCAGCCCGCTTGCCCAGCCCCGTCTGGCAGCAGCCCCCGCTCTCTGCACAGAGCCCTGGCGTCCAGACACGTCGGCCTGTCTCGCTCCTTTGGCCTCATCAGAATTCAGAGCCAGGCCACCGCGCCCCCCCACCTTGGTTTAGCGTCCCCTTCTCAAGGAAGCCGCCCTGCCCACAGCCAGGTCTGTCACGAATTGTCACAACACCCCAGGTGTCCCCTTTGAAGCCCTATCCCGTTGCCACCAGTAATGGATTCGCCAACTAGGCCAATAACCTGCTAGGCTTTGAGTTTTATGAGGGTTCAAGGCTAATCCCCAGGGCCTTTGACACAGCAGGGTCTCAGCAAATACCAACTGAATAAATGAATAATCCTGCAATTGCTAAGTAGGAGGGTGCCAGGAGCCAAAAGATCAAGAAGGAAAAAGTAGGGAGGGAAAGTGTATCCCTCTTGGATACGTTTGGATACGTGTATCTCTCTTAGATGGGTAGTTTCAGCATAAAACCCATGCAGCTGAAAAGTCTAGTGAATTTCAGACACTGTATCCAGGGAAAGACCAAGTGTGGCATTTAAAATACGTCCATGGCAAACACAATGGAATTGAGGGGAGCAAGGACCTTTGTACCATGCCCGGGAGAAGTCCCGCTCTGGGCTGCGGACGGGCCCAGCTGGGTGCCAGGCATGTGTCAGATGACGCCAGCTCTGCTGAGGGCTCTCACGTGGCTTTTATTCCCTGGCTAGAGTCGCCCTCCTCTCAGCCCAGGCCTCTCCCCGTTCTCTTCAGTTCCAGAAATAGGTTGTTTTAGCTGCAACTCTTAATCCTTTGGGGGACCGTGCCTCTTGCTCTTCATGGGGTCCTGTGGGGCTGTCCCTCAGAGCTCCCCTCCCCCAGTCTCTGGCCACAGAGGTGGGCAAGTGTGCCAAGCTGAAGCAATGACAGTCACATCTTCCCAACATAGTAAGGTGTCCACAAGGCAGACGCTTAACCCAGCAAGGGCAATCACGTCCATACTCGTGTTTGGAGAGGAAGCTCGCTTAGCGGGGCTTCTGGGAGCCGGGGGCTGCTAGTAGCCACCTTCCCCAACGTTATCAAGGAAACCCTTGATAGATCAGAGACAGCAGAGCCAAGAAAAAGAGAAAATGAGAGAAAGAGCATTGTGTTGCTAGATCCAGCCTTGCCTGAAGGCAGGCACCCCCGAACTTCTCAGCTACACGAGCCAATAAACATCCTGTTTGGAGGGGGCGTGCCTGTTGTTTACACTCAAGAATCCAGATGAGCAGAGTCCTCCCCCTCAGGAGCTCCCCAGATCGGCCCCAGAGCCTGTGAATGAACGTGGCTCCTCCAACTCCAGGCCACGTATCCGAGATTGTGGTCTGAGTGCCAGGCCTGGCCACGCCGTCACAGGAGAGAAGAAGAAAAATCCCGGTTGAGCCCAGTCTCTACGCCTCGGCCCAACCCCCAGAGACACAACGCCCCACCCCCGCCCCACCAGCTGCGCTTCCCCACCCTGGACTCAGGGAAGCTCTGAAGGCGAGAGCCACGCTTCCCAGTTCCCAGGCCTGGGAGTGCTGCCCTCCTCTCCAAGGGCTGCTGCCCTTTCAGAGGGGCGAGATTATAGAGCTATTCTGTAAGAGTTCCTCCTGTAAGCTTTGTCAATGAAATGAAAATAAAGTGGATCCCTTCGGTCTTCCTTACGTGGGAGCCAAAACCAGCCTGCACGTGGATGGCTGCCCCACCTCCAGGATGTCCTGTGTCCTGCTCTCTGCTCGGCTCTCCCAAGGGCCTGAGACCTCCACGGTGCTGTCATCTGAGTGCCGCTTTGAACTCTATAAGCCACTTGGAACCATGTGGAGACTATGGACACAGACTCTGTCTAGTCTGGTTCCTTACCAGACTTCTCACTTCAGGGTCAAAGTCGCTCGCTCTGGGTCTCAACATTACCGCCTCCAAGGGGCGGAAAGAGCAAGCCAAGCTGACGTCATTAACAGTGTGGCTGGGACTGAAGCCCAGGATCTTCCACCTGCCCCCCACGCCCGCTAGGCGGCCCTCCCCCATTCACCAAGTTGCCCATGTTCCCGCGTATGGCATACAGCCTGAGAGAATTTGCTGGAATTCCCCCAGTCAATGCTGCTAACTTTTCTTTTATCTTCTGTTCTAAAAACCCGTCAAGCTCATCATCTCTGCCCCACAAAACAAATTTATTTTTTGAGTCATGTAGGAAAAAATTGAAGTTGAAATGCTATGAGGGTAGAGGCTTTTGTATTGATGTCAGGTGTCTGAGAAATCTAATGGGACCACTCTTTGACAACATTATCTGTGTTTGGCTAATTTGGTGGAGCAGGCAACGTCCTCTATTGAAAAGGAAGAATAGATGCACAGTCCTAGGAAGGCAGAGAGTTGGCCCATGGCGGATAATTTACTTTCACTATTCATCCCACAGATAGGCACTCAATTACAGAGCCGTTCTTGGGTAAATTTCCATTCATTCTTTTATCACCTCACAAATGAAATAGTCATTTTTAAAATAGCTTCAAGCCGAAATGCATATCAGTAAACAAAAGTGCAGGCCTCCTTACCACAATATATTTTGTCCTGATTATTTGTTCTTCTACCCCACAGAAAGCTCTGCCACTAATTCACTCCTTAGGTCTCGTCCTGCCAACTTGTTTGGACTGACGTGGCCCAGGCTGGCTTTCTGATGAGCAACAGCAAGAGTAAACCCCTCCTGAACTCCACGTCCAAGGGCTGGCCCAGGGTGGAGCCTCACTGGAGGGGCTGGGAAGCACCCCGTCCCTGAAGGACCCGATCAGAGACAGAGCCAAGCAGCCCGAGCAAGGGGACTGCAAAACCTAGGGGTCTGCCAAGGCCGGTCATGCAAGACAGGGCTTGGGTCACTGCCCAGAGGCACGGACGTCTCCGTGCCCCGGGGCCACCGAGAGAACTTCCCACAGAGCTGCTCCCAGGAGTCAGCACAGTGCATCCCTAAGCTCCTTCTTCACACAAAGTCTGGTCCTGGGGGCTGGAGGTGCGGTGAGTCAGCCGGGATCGGGCTGCCAAGCGGCTGTCACACAGGAAGAAAGGAAGGTGGGGCAGCATCACCGGCACCACCAACTCAGGTTAAACAGGGACTCAAACACTGAAAGGTTCTCCTTCCAGGATAAAGCACAACTTGAGAGGTCCATACCAAGAGGCTGGTCCTCGTGAAGGCTGGCAGGCTGGGTCATGAGCGGCACAGTCATACGGTCAGCCGAGAACAAGCTCTGGCATCCGGCGTCAGGGAAGGCAAGTGTGATGGGTGACTTCATGCAGTCACTTGGCTAGATCATGGTCCCAGATATTTGGTCAAATACTAGTCTAGGTGTTTCTGTGAACGTAACTTTTTAGATAAGATTAACATTTCAATTGGAGGACTTTGAGTAAAGCAGATTACCCTCCACAGTGTGGGTGGGCCTCACTCAATCAGTCGAAGGCCAGAATAGCAAAAGAGTGAGCTCCCCTGAGAAGGGGCGATTCTGCCAGCAGACAGCCTGTGGACGCTCGCCGCTGTGTCAGTTCTTCCCTGGGTCTCCAGCCGGCCAGCCTGCCCTGCAAATGGAGACTTGCTAGGCTCAGCAATACTGTGAGCTAATTCCTTAAAATACATATCTATAAATGGGTCGATACACAGATGGATGGATGGATGGATAGATAGAGAGAAAGATGGATCATCATCTGTTGGTTTGTTTCTAAAACACTGATTAGCACACCAAGTGGCATAACTCCACGCACTCTGTGGCATGTGTGGGAACTACCCACCCAGCCCACACAGTCCACTGCAGGGCACAGAGGAGACCCGGCCTCCACACAGAAAGCGCTGAGGTTTCAAACCCGGGGGAGCAGGGGAGCGGGAACCGCAAACTCGTTTCACATTCTCAGAAGCCTCCGCAACATCCACACTCACTGTCAGCCCCACCTAGGGATTCGGGACAGGACCTGGACCACTGAGTAGTTTCTAGATTCTGCTGTTGTTCTCAGGCCCCAGGTCTGCCTGGAAAGGAAGCAAAGGGCATTATTTGGAGTCCACAGCACAGGTACCAGGAAGGCATGTGGCTCGCCTTGGGTCCCAGAATAAATGAAAGAGCTGCTGGAAAACCTGGAGCGCTCTAGCCTCACTCCAGGTCAGAGAGAAATCGGCTCCCGAGTGCACTGGGTTGGCTACACCAGGAATGGTCCTTTCTGTTCCCAACTGTGCTGCCTCATAGCTGGAGAGTCACAGGGAGCAGAGGGGCGATGTTTGTTTTTCCAAAGCAGGATTAGAGCAACGCGGACAGACGGACGGACGGATGGACGAGGGTGCCCGCTCTGCATAAATAAACAGGACAAGCACCTCAGGTGACCCTCCAGCAGACATTACCTGAAGGAGCCAGGTCCTGGCAGAGCCCACCCAGTGAGGGGCTGAGGAAGCTCCCGAACACATTTCTGGTGTGGGCTGTCAATCAAACTCCTGCTCCCCACAAGTATGTGAAAGTGTTGCCCTGGCAGGATGGCTCAGCTGGTTGGAGCTTTGTCCCGTACACCAAACGATTGCATGTTCGATCCCCAGTCAGGGTGCATACGGGAGGGAATCAATCAAGTTTATCTCTCACATCCATGCCTCTCTCTCTCTCTCTCTCCTCCCCCCACCCCCCCCAATCTTCTCTCTCTAAAATCAATTAGCACATCCTGCGGTGAGAATTAAATATATATACACACACACACACACACACACACACACATAAGTATCATGGATATTCATGAGCATCCTATCAACCTCACAGCAAGAGGATTCCTTTTGTTGTTAAACAGCCTCTTCACCTCAAGTGGTCTGCTGGGGAGGCGGCTGGGGAGACGTGCACAGCTCCCCTCTGCCCCCACCCCCGTCTCCTGACAGCCAGGCAGAGCTCATGCTGACCCCCTGCTCTGCAATGCTTGGCGCCCCCGGGGTGGGCTGCTGCTTCCCAGTGCATGCGTGGCCCGTGAGTGCGGCACACCTCCCCGGCTGTGCAGGTGGACACGGCGTTCCAACCGCGTTTCTGTCAACAGACGTCCACTTCAGACCGTCTCTCTTAAAGCGTTCTTTCATGGCTGGTCATGCGGGCTCTGGAGGGCTCCTCGTGCTTTCAACAGGGGACAGATGGAGTGATCAAAGAGCACGTCTACAAACAGACACCTGACCGCACGGGAGGAGGCTGGGGGTGCGGAAGCCGGTCACGCTGCTTCTCTCCCTGGGGCCGTGTCCCCTCTCTCCGCTGCGACTGACTGTTGCCCCTGAAGGCCAGTGAGAGCCCTTGCAATCAGGAAAGAGCGGAGAAGTGCGGGCTGTGGACGCCACGCGGTGGAAAGCAGCGGCCTTTGGCAAACGGGCACAGGAGGACGAAGAACCACAGGGCTGCCTCTGGAAGCCTCCGCGGTTAGGAGGCCGTGTCCTCTCGCTGCAAAACCCAGAGGAAACCGAAAGAGGCCCTGGTCAAACGTTTAGACAGCATCTGTCATAGCGCATGAGCCCATCTTGCCCTCTGACAGGGCGGAGGGTGCCTTCTCAGCACACTCGCGATGCACCTTCAGGAAGAAACTTGGCGATGTCCACCATGAACCCTCCCCAGCCCCGGATCCGCCCCAGGCTTCCTGCCCCGGGCTCCTTCAGGTACGGCCTTTCACCGCTGACCTCCTCCGGCTCCGTCTCCCCGCGCCAGAGACGGGGAGCTCCTTGAAACGGGGTCCCCCACCACACAGCGTCACACAAATCCTTGCAGTTACCCACAAGAATTTTTTTAAAATCCTCACCCACGGATATGTTTACTGATTTTAAGAGAAAGGAAGGAGGAGACACAGAAACATCGACGTGAGAAAGAAACATCAATCCACTGCCTTCCGTACGCACCCTGGCCAAGGATCAAACCCACAGCCCAGGCGTGTGCCCTCACCAGGGACTGACCTGCAGCCTTTGGGTGCATGGAACGACGCTCCAACTACCTGAGCCGCCCAGCCAGCCCTGAACTTCATCCTTAAGGCATAAAATATGAAATCCTCAACTGAGGTTTATTTTTTCATATAATCCAACACTGAACTTTCCTGCCAGCATTTAAACTTCTATAAACGTTGTCCCCCCCAAACTCGAACGCAAGACTGTGCCGCCTTAAGGCAGCCCATTTCCCCGAGAACACGGCACGTGGCTTTTCCAAACACGCAGGGCGCTGAGTGCATGCGGAGGGCGCCGGGCTAGATTCAGGGAGGACGGAGAGAAGCAGGGAGCGTCTCTAGGACACAGTGGGCTCAGATGGGAGGAAATCACGTCACTCAATCTGGGGCACATCTGGCGGAACTCAGGCTCCCGTCCTGACGGTCCAAGCCAATTAACCGCTACCAGGCACGGCTCTCGCCACCTTGCCCTCAAGCCCACCCAGGCTTGCCGGCCAGCGCGGGGCTGGGGGCCGAGCAGAACACCTGCCGCTGGAAAACCAGATGTTAAGGGACTTCAGTGTGAACTTGGCAGTATTAAAAAGAAATCAAAAAACTAAAAGGAAAGTTAAGTGTGCGAGCTTCGCTTGTATCCTTCAGAATGACTTTGAGAGCCTGATGGTGAGATGGAGCCTTCTGGAATTGTTTTCCCTCCCGTCTCCCCCAAAGGCGTAGAAAGAAGACGTCGAGGAACAAGCCAGCCAGGATCTCACTCAGCTGCCCCCTCTGTGCTGCTCCCCTGGGGGAGAAGAGAGAGCCCCCAGAGCCTGGTGATAACCCAAAAGCCACAGGAGAGCCCTCTGCCGCGTGCCCACCAAACCTGACAGAGCCTGGAAAACCTCGATTTGGACGAACTAAATTTCAAGAGCCGAGTAGCCAGGCACACGTGGCCGGGGGCCATCGTCCTGCACAGCGCGGGTCTGGGGTAGCTGAGCTTCGCCTGGGGTAGATCTGAGACAAGCACGTCAAATCCAGGACGCATTTTGTTCTCATACCTTCTTACACAATGCAGGCTTTCCCGCATGAAGATTAAAACAGAGTCTGCATTGAGTTTTCTTCCTTTCCCCTAAATTTCTGTGACAGAACATTTTGCCGTGCCTTGAATTCACTACATGTATAAATAGTAGGAGCCAGCCCTCCCCTGGCAACAGAAGCAGCAACCCTACGCCCACCCCTACCTCCATCCACCCCTCCGCCACCAGCATGGCTGTTTTCAGGCTCCTGTATCTCCTGGCTCCAGGTCCACGGAGAGGTTATCCCAGTTTATTAACTGACTTTAATAGGGATCTGTTTCTAATAGCAGAATTAATGGATTCTATAAACCAGTTGCACAGAGTGAGAGCAATTCCATTCCAAAGAGACGAGAGGCTTATTTGGAAATCCAGAAGTGCGCAGCAACCACACGCCCTCTATTCCCCAGTCCCAGCCCCGGCTGGGCAGACTCTCCACAACAAGCTGGCCATCCTGGGGCAAACCCGGCGCAGCAGGGCTGTGAGGCCAGGAAGCGCCACCGGCAGGGCAGCGACGGCCGCAGATGCAAGAACACACAACCTGATGCTAACATTCCTCATGCTTGCTCTTCAAGTGGACGCGGGGAGGGGAGGGCATGAAACTCAGCTGTGTAAAACAGTGTTTCTGGGGCTGCTGGGACAAGGCTGGGGGGCAGGGGCTGGGGCAGGGGGTGCGGGGAGGAGTGAATGGAGGACCAGACACGATGGGCATCCTCCCCTTGGAGGTTGTAAGGAAGCAACGCTTAGTTTCGAAAAGCAAAGTCTTCTAGCATTCGGCATAAAGAACACGTTTCTCTCTTGGGAGCCACATTGCGCAGGAGTTGGGGGCGGGGCGGGGGATGAGTGGATGACCTTTCCCCCATGCCAGTGCCCCGGGCACGATGTGGGGAACAGTGACACCGGCCAGCCCGGGAGACAGGTCAGCCTGGAAAAGGGAGGATGAAGGAAATCACAGGGATGGCTGCAGAATTCCTTCTGCCTCTCTTTTCACTGTGAGGCTCTGGGGAAAGAACATCAAAATAACTTAGAGACGCAGAGAGATAAGCTTTCAGTCCTAAAAAAAGGGGGGGGCGGGGCCAGAGAGGCCTCCGACAGGGCCCAGGAGAGAGCAGGGGAGAGCAGCCAGCGGCGGAGGCCGGCTGCGGTCAGCAGCAGCCGGGGCGGCGTGCGCCCCGCCACCGGGGCTGTCCTTCTGAAACAGAAAGCGCTACAGTGAGAAAGATAGTTTCAAATTATCTGGAACACCGAATAAGGAAGCGTCGTGATAAGGTATAACTCAAGTTCACTACAGGAAGCTCAAAACTGTGCCTAAGTATTGACTTCTCTGAGATGATGCTCTACTTTATCTCCCACGGGACTGCACGCATGCGTGTGAGGTCACGGCTCGTTTCCGGGGCTTCTCAAACCCAGCTGCACATCAGGACCAAGGCCAGGGCCTCACGCAGACCAAGGGAACCTCTGTGCCAGGGCCTGACTATAGAAACGTGGTTCGAACGTGCAGCCAGGGTCGGGATCACCGTACCAGGGGGTTAGTGAGACCCGTGGTGGGGAGGGGGAGAGAGGAAGGAACCTGCTTCAGGGGCGCAGGAGGTCTAACAAGCCCAGCTACTCGTGGGGTCGTTGCCGCAGCCCAAGGTGGGCTCCTCTGCCCGGACTGTCCTCGCACCGACGGCTCGTGCCCAGGGCTCTCTGCGCTACATCTTAGGTTCCAAGAGAACTGAAAATCAAGTGCCTTGTGATTAAATTGCTTGTATGGGAAGGTGCCCACTTCCCACGACCTAACTCAGGGCTGGAGTTCTGGAGAGCCGCCCCATTCACGTCTGACAGGCGGCCTGAGCCATTCACCCTGAGGGAGAGGCCCTGGGGTTTCTGGACTATTTCGGTGCTTCGGGGGCACGATGGAGCAGAAGCCTGATGTAAGGCCGCCCCCGACCGCAGGCTGTGGCACAGTCTGCGGTCAGGAGGGCTGGCCGGCTCCCGCGTTACTGTACACCAGGGTTCACAAGCTCGGCTAAACATCAGAATCATCGGGGGAATCTGGTTTTAAAATGCGCATTCCCAGGTCCTGCTTCCAGATCAACTAAAACAGAATGTCTGGGGGTGGGGTCGAAGAACCGCATTTTTATATTGCGGGCGTTTCTGTTGTGGAGCCAGAACAGGGAACCTCTGGCCTGGGCAGCTCCCCATCTGCAGGTGGGGACAGCCCCTCTGCTGGCAGGACCCTGAGAACTAGGTCTCCCTGGCGCCCAGAATGGTGCCAGAGGCCCCAGAGGGAAACCCAAACCCCTGTAGGGCTGGTCACACAATCCCAGACATCGCAGGAGTGAACAATGAGGCTTCAGCCTGACGTTCGCAAAGGCCCGGAGAATCATTTCAGGCAAAACCTAATGAAGCATTTCTTGCACAACACAGAGGAAGACAGGAAGGAGGGAGATGAGCGAGCTCTGACCGGCCGCGGAGCGTTCCCTGGAGCCTGAAGAAGCAGCAGCATCTGCACGCACGGGGAAGAGCAGAGGTGGGGGCGGACATGAGCACCCTGGGAGCGGACCCACCAGCAGGCAGGCTTCCAACGGACAGGGCAGATGCAGGGGCGGGGGGCCTGCGCCCTGGGTCCCTGGAGCTCTTCTGACCACATGCTCCTGGCTCCAGCTCCCGAGGACCGTCCCGGGGAAGGCGGGACCCGCTGGGAGCCATCGGTGGGCCAGTCTGCACTGTCCGGGTTACCTGCTTAGGATGCCGGCTGTCTCTGCTCTGCTGGCTCAGATCCCTCTGGAGTTTTCCAGGCCCTGCCTGCTCATCACGACCCCCATCCCCTCCCTAGAGATAAACAGCCCAGGGGAAGCCACTTACAATGGGGCTGCTGACCTCAGGGGCCTGAGAGATGACCCACCCTTTGGCTCTCCCCACCCCGTGATTCTCGAGTAGCCCCAGGGAGTGGCCAGCACCGCCAGCTCCCCTCCGCGGGGTCTGGGCCAGCAAGTGCAGAGAAGTTTGGCCATGAAGCAGCACATAAAATACTCTGTTCTCCAAACCCCACAAGTGTCCTTCTGAGCGGAAAATAACATTATAGGCCAGTGTTAGGTCATTGGTTAATTGAGTAAAATGAATGACTAAGTAGGTTTTTAAAGCCACGCTACCAGCGATCCCTCAGACTGGGGCTCTGACCCATCCTCACTTATCTGAGCCCTGGAGACTTGAGAAAAGGCCATTGCAATTGTGGGGTCATCCTCCCGGCCCAGCCCAGGGAGGGCCCAGCCCCAGGCGCTTAACTGAAGCTCTGAGCTAAACTGGGGGAGGACGTTAAGACTGCCCCAGCCCTGGCTGGGCTCAGTGGGTTGGAGCATCATCCCATACACCAAAAGGCTGTAGGTTCGATCCCTGGCCAGAGCACATTACCTAGATTGTGGTTTCAATCCCCAGTCAGGGCTCATATAGGAGGCAACTGATCAAAGTTTCCCTTTCTCTCCCTTTCTCTCCCCCTCTCTTTCTCTCCCTTCCTCTCCCTCTAAAATCAGTAAACATATCCTCAGGTGAGGATAAGAAATATCCTGCTCCGGCTAGTCCCTGGGCACAGGCCCCCACGGCTCCTGCTGCCCACGGAGAGCCTTTCCGGCAGCATTCCCAGCACCCTGAGGGCCAACCTGAGAAAGCAACCAACGCTTCTACAACCCTCTCCTCATGTTGTGCTGCTGGGCACTAGCACACTTGTATTTCTGTTGTTAGCTCTTTGAATCCTCCCAACGAAGGTGGGTCCATATCATCCTTATTTTGCGGATGCAAAGGGGAGGCTCAGGCCACACAGCAAGGAAGTGATGGAACCAAGTGTGGGGGCCGTGCCTTATCTGACCCCAAGGTCCTGTCTTGCTGCAATTAAAGGGAGTCCCACCGTCCCCGTCAGAGCCCAGTCAGGAGAGCCCACTGGGTCCTTCCCGCAGAGGAGGCTCCACACAACACATCCCTTCCCAGATGCCGGGGCTTCGGGGCCTCCTGCAGGCAGGCCCCACCAGGAAGCCGCCTGGAAGGCGGCCTGGGAAATGCAGGCCGTGGACCCCGGTGCAGAACTACGCGTGGATGGGTGAGCGGAAGCCGAGGGACAGAAAGTGAAGCAGCAGCAGCGCTCAATGGCGCCCAGCACAGGGCTCGGTGCTTCCCAGACCTTACGCCGCAGACCCTCCCGCCACCCTGGCTGCTGGCCTGGTCGTCGTCCCTGTCTCAGAGGTAAGGAAGGTGACACTCAAGAGGCCCTGTCACACACCAAAGACCACCCAGTAGAATTCAGACTCAAGGCCTCACCTGCCTGGGCCCTCGCCCCGGCACACAGGGGAAGCGGCGGGGGACAGGGCGGCCTGGCCCTGGGGATCCACAGCCCGGGACCCCGCGGCCTGTGGCTGGCCTGGGGCGTCACCGTGCCCATGGTGCAGCCTGGTCCCTCCTTCGGCGGGAGCACCGGGCTGACTCACAGCTCACCACCCTCATCCTTTGCCAGGGCCTCCAGGGTCGGCAACTCCCAGGGAAGCAGGGAGGCAGGGAGGCCGCAGGCCACCGAGCTCCACCAGTGCTGCGCTGCTGTGTTGGCAGATCCGCTGCTGGGGAGGGAGCAGGCTGTTCCACCAGGGGACGAAGCAGGGCTAATTCCTCTGAAACCTCCATTAACGTTCCTCCTCCTCTCCCAGTGCTTCACCCTCCATCCGTAATGATTCGGCCCCGCAGAAGCACGCTGCCAGTCTCCCGGTGGACAAAAGCGAGCGTCAGCTCCCAAGGCCCACTCACGGAGCCCGCTGTGAGCAGGGCACCATCTTCCCACCCACAGCGGCTGCCAGCATCCCCACGGACCCCAAGGGAGGCTCGCACAGCCTCCGCCTGAAAGAGCGGGCCTGTGCACCCCACCCCCTCCAACCCCACCCAAACCTCTCTCCCCAGACTCCTTTTCTAGAAGGAGGAAGCAGACCTTGGCTGTGAGCACGGAGAGAATTGCGCTCACCTCAGGAAGGTGCCAGAAGTCCTCCGCCCAGCCCTCCTCCTCCAACAAATTCCAAGAAAAGGTGTTTTTGAAGACAAAACACACAATTCCCAGAAACAGCAACAGGATTTCTTACACCAAGATTTGCCCCACCCTCCACCTACACACACCCTTCCCTCCCCACACATACACACACACAGAGCTTCCCCGAAACTTTCTTGGGCTTTAGGCCCCATCTGCTGTTTCCCTGTCTCAGGTGCTCAGTGACCCGCAACCCCCCGCGCCCCCGCCCAGCCCTGAGCAGACTCGCCATAGGATTCAGCTACAATAAAAACCACCTGGCACAAGAGACTGAGGTCAACGTCACTTTGAAAATAAACAAGCACACACTCTGCCCTCCACCAGCTGGATGACAACAGGATGCGCTGTGGGTGCAGGGCCCCTGCAAGGGACAGTTTGGAGACCACGGTCCCAGCGATGCCCTGAGCCCCCCACCCCCAGTCCCAGCCCAAGGCTGAACGCGGCGCATCTCAGCTCCTGGGAGCAGCCGGCCCTCTCTGCAGAAGGAGCACCGCCAGGGGTCCGGATCTGAGGCTCTGACTCACACGCTGCTCTACGTGTGGGCGTGCCCTTTTACTCGCTACGGTGATGCCAGCATTGGACGTGCAGGCTGGCTTAGGTGGCCTGAGAAATTCACAACATCCACCTGACGGTCCAGGCGAAGCCAGGCTGCCCACACACATGGTGTTAGATGAGACCTCCTGTTTTCCAGCTTCAAATTTCCAGCTCTGATTTTTAAACAAAGGAAAGAAAAGGTCTACAAGCCTACATAAAGCCTAGACCAGGGCACTACCCAGGCTGGGGGACCCCAGAGAAACTGCCCCTGGCCAGCACCTCCTTGCTAATCAGCTGGCACCGGGACAGCCACCCTTTCTGCCCTGGGACGCAGACATGAGGCCGGCCTCAACCGGGAGGGTCCACACAAGGGCATGCCACTTGCTCCTGGTCACACAGCTACAGCCGATAACAGCGCTGAGACCTGAACTGGGGCCTCCTCATTCTGAATCCCCTTCCCAGCCCAGCACAGGCCCGAGGGGCTCCTGGGGCTGCGTGTCTCCTCCTGAGTCACCTCCCACCAGCGCCGCCTCCGAAGTGCTCCCCGCGAAACCAGCGCAGCTGCCGGCAGGCCGGGGGGGCGGGGCAGGGGGCGCAGGGGGCTGTGGGAGGGGTGTCAGCTGTCACATCACATTTCTCTCCACTCATGTCTGCTTCCCTGGTGACCTCAGTTTCACCAAGTTGTGCCTTTAAATTAGATCCCAGAAGGAACTTCAAAGCAAATTTCTCCATTTGTGACGTTTATGAATCTTGTCATTGTTTGCGCTGTGGCAGGGCCGTCAGACACAAGTGGACACTCCCCCAGGTCATACCGCTGGTTTTCTCCCTTCAGCAGGAAGCTCGTTCGACACCGAAGGCTTGGCTGGCATCAGGGTTCCCTCTTCACCCCGCTTGATGTACAATTTTTTCTATGAAACATTGAAATGGGCTTTCAGATTCGAACACTTCTTGTGCCCCTGATTCATACATTACAGAGTCTGTTGGTCTCTGTACAGAAAGCTATTTTTTTGTGAAAACTTGTTCTAATGATTCCCTTTAAAAAGTTGAATACTAATTACATAATAAGCTGTTGTCAAAAGAATTCACAGGGAGGTTAGAAAAGAAAGAAAATGTTAAATTGTGAAAACACGGACTTAAGAGAGAGGGCCTTCTCTTCACAGTAAAGAACCTCTTTCAGATTACTAACAGAATTTCTTGAGGGATCCGCCCTGATGCCATGCCTTCCACAAAAAGCTTGTCATCTCTTTTTCATGCCAAGTCTGAGCTAACATAGCCCCTCCGTCGGACACAGGGACATCAAAAGGAGAATCAGGTGATGGGCAAGAGGAGCCACCAACAGCCGGTGAGAAGGCCACACTCCGAGGCTGTAATAAACAAAAGCGTACGGCGCTGTCGGCGCCCTGAGTGTCCACGGATGATCGCACCTGCTCGTGGACACACCTCGAGAGACTCCGACAGGCCTGTCCAGGGAAACACACGCCTCCTCTTCCTCTGTGTCGATCTGTCCCCAAGAAGTGGCCGCCTACCAGGAAGTCCACCCCCCAGTCGTTCTACTGTCTTGGGCTGTCCACGTGACTAATTCTCACAGATGCCATTAGAAAGCATGAGTGTTCTTTCCTGGCAGGTAAGAAGCAGGTGGGCCTTCCCTGCTCTCTCTTCCTCCTTCCAATGGGCGGTGGAAAAGCCACACACGGTCCTCACGGATGGAGGCGTCAACATGAACAGAGCCTGGGGCCTGCCTCACTGGCTGGGGAAACTGCCCTCTGACCTGGAACATCAACAGTAACAACAGAGCTGCTACCGCAGGAAGCCACTGACGTCCTGGGGCTTATTTTTTACAGAGCTGCTGTTGTCACAACAAATCACAAGACCAAGGTGGGCTGCTCCGGGCAGAGGAATGTAGCAGCTGAAGCTGTGCAAGGCGCTGAAGCCTTTCTGTTTCTTCAAAAACACCCCAGGCAGCACATCCCCTTTTTCTATAAAGCAGCCAGCAATTGCTATGATGTTTTTTAACAACCCAATAATATTTTTAACGTTTAATCAGGATTATTATTTGTAAGATGCGGTGGTTTTAGGCAGAAAAGAATGTATGAAAGCACATTGAGTAGACGATGATAGGTGGATGAGAAATTAAAGGGGAACTGGATACTCCCAGGGCGCCCCATTAGCACCCACAGACCAACTGCTGTTCTAAGGGGAGGAGCGCAGTTTTGCAATGAAGGATGCAGCCCGTCCCCAGCGGAACCCGCCGCTCAAACAGGCAGCCGGGCGGGCAGGGGCACAGGCGCAACGGGCCAACGCAGAGGGCAACGCCCGCACTGCGCCCAGCATGCCTGCCGAAATGCTTACACCAGAATCTCCGCAAGCCTCCCGAGCAGTTTCTTATTTGCAGGAAAAGCCAGGGATGCAGGAACAAAGGGAAAAACTACCACCGGAAAGGAGTCAGGTGAGGCCAGAATGTGAGAACTTCTCCAGGACCACAGAGCTGGCTCCTCCAGCAAAGCAAGTCGGTGCACGGGAAGCTCTGCCGTGAAGCAGACTCCAGGACAGGAAAGCTCTACGCACAGCGTGGCTCCTGGGGGGATCCGGACTTACACAAAAGGCATTTTGACACAATCAAGGCAATACAGACTGGCTGTCCAATGCTATTAAAGGGTTACTGCTAATCTTGCTGGGGAAGATGAAAAGTATAAGGTTACATAAGAAAATGTGCTTATTTTTTAGAAATTTATTCTGAAGTATTAACAGTGAAATATTCTCTAAATTCTTTAGATAGCGAGACAGAAGGTGGGGGTGGAAGGGACAAGAGAAAAAAGAAAGTGGAGAAAAATCTCATCATTGTTGAATCTGCCTGGTAAGTATGGAGAGGCTCGGGTTCATTGGGTGATTTTTTTCTTCTCTTTAATTTGTTTGCAGTTAACATAATGTGGTTTACACTGAAGAATCCTGAACAGCTCCCAGAGCCCCCGGGAGGGCCGGAGCGCCAGCCTTGGAGGCAGCTCCGCGTCGTCCCCGAACTGGGCCCCAGAAGCCGCCGCTGATGCCCCCATGCCCGATGTAAGCACTTTGGCTGGAGCTGCCACCGACCCCCAACCTAAGGCGCCCGCGGAGGACTGCTGCCTGCTGGGATGGCCCCAGCCCGCGCCAGACGGCAGCCAGACGGCCCCCCTGCTCCTGCTGCAAGGGAAGCCGGAAGGGAGTCCCGGGCGCTTCCGATCGGATATGCTAAGAGGCAGGCTCTGCCTGGAACGGCAGAAATTACCTAAGAATTAAGGGGATCTGGATATTGGAAAAGCCAAAAAGTATGGCCAGTGAGTACAAAAACACACAACGGAGTGGCACCCTTGGTACTACCAGGAAGGCCCCCTCCTGCTGCACCTGAGTCTATGCTCCTGACCCGAGTACCTCTCACCTACCGCAGATACTCAGGGGACAAGCCCAGGGCCAGGAGAACAAAGGGCGTCTGGCTCACCGTCTTACTATGGAGACTCGGAAACAGAAACTTGCCAAGAGAGGCTTCCTGGAAGTGAATCATCAAGGACGGGCAAGACCTGAGCTCAGCGTAGCGGGAGGGCACGAAAGGAGATGACAAGTGAAAGAGGGCAAGGGCCGGGCACAGCCAAGGCGGCCGCACGTGCTGGTTTCCTGAAACCATCCATCTTGCACCCGTTACCCCAGCATAATTATTAAATGTCCCCCTTCATTATCACAACGATCCTGGTTTAGACAGTAGAAAGAGCGCAAGCAGAAGTTTGGAGGCTGGGAATGTCAGGAGGGGAGGGGACAGGAGCGGCAGGGGGCCGTGAACAGCCAGCCCCTGTGGAGGGCTGAGCCCATTTGGGGACAGGGAAGAGGGGGCTGGGAAAGAAGTGAAGGGCTGGGTCAACCAGGGCGCGGACGCCGAGGGAGGAGCTCCCATTTCATGCCGTGGGCGGTGGAGAGCCACGGGGGGTTCTGGATCAGGATCGTTGCAAGCAAGAAGCTCAGCAAGGGTGGGGCGCGAGATGCCGGAGGCAAGGAGACCAGCCCGAAAGTCAGGTGCCCGGAGGATGGCGGCCTAAGCAGGAGGACCACACACGGCAGGGGTGTCGGAAGCCAAGTGCCTTATAGGCACCTAAGGGGACAGAGTGAGAAGGGCAGAGTGAAGGCGAGCAGCCTTGGGTTGCACTCACACACGTTTCCAAATCAAACCTGCTGCCCTCCTTAAGGGACAGAGAAGGGTGTTCCGCCACGACTTTGTGTTGCGTGAGGGAAGGGAAAAGCTGATGTGACAAAACGGTAAGAATTGTGCCTTTGATGTATGAACACTCCTCACCCCTGTGGACCCTTATAAACAAGAGTTCAATGCCGACTGCCCTGACGTGGCCACGGTGCACATCTTCCGTAACAAGAGGTCTCTGAAGGGGGGTTTGCTCTTCCAATCGAGGGACTATTTCCATTTTGAGGGGCTGAGAGATGCTTCCGATTAATTGTTAATTTAGCCTTTTGAGACCTCAATTTATATTCAGCATTGACCAGTGTCTGCCAACAGTCTGAGCAGAGGAAGGAAGAGGTCCTTAGGAAATTCATGCGACAGTTTCAGCTCATTTCTTGATGAGCTCGTAGTTGGAGCTCAGGAACCCCGTCCATTCATTCGAAAACCCTTTAAAATCTGATTAAAATCAGAGGTCGCACACTGCAGCGTTGTTTATTTCCTCATTACCGAGGAGTGAAAACCAACTTCAAAACTGCAGAAACCTAAGGAGGTGAGTGTGGCGCTGTATGAAGGGACACAGGACGGTGACGCTCCGCGGAAACGCAACACCTGGCGAAGGCATGATTTCAAAAGAACAGCGATCCCACCTTTAAGCAACAGTTTCCTTTTCCTTCAGCAGACATTAAACACCCTTTCTGCGGACCCACAAAATTTAACTCCACCCAAAAAGAAGCACACACACGAAAAAAACCCCAGAAAATTAACCTCCCGGAGAAAGGCCAGAAGTCTGCCAATGTGTGGAAGGAACACTAGTCACTCATTCATTCATCATTTAACAGTGTCTGATGAGACCTTCCCTGGGCTGCGGCGGTGAGAAAACCAACAGTATTTGTGCCCTGGAGGAGCTCACGGTCACAGCGCGGTCAAGGAAACAGGCCGCAGACAGCAGACATGACAACCGGGGAGAGTGTACGGTGCATTAAAAGGCTGTTGAGCTCCATGGCATGTTCCGGAGACACACGGGAGGTGAACCTCCAACTGAGAAGCCAAGAGTTTCTACAGGGTCAAGGACAGTGAGTGAAGGCAGGAGAAAACAGAGCTGGTCATCGCCAGACTCCTGGGCCACCCCCATGTCCCCATCAGTTCCTTCCAAAACCAGTGTCGCCCTCTCAGGACCTGAGTTGAAAGGAAAATACCAGAAGCGTGTCCCAAAGTGGCCCTGCGGGTCCACTGAGCTGCAATCACATTCCACAGGACAGGACCCCTCTCTGTCTCCACCCCCCTCCCAGGGCCGGGGCTGGGCCTCCCCAGGCAGCGGTGGCGGGGCCGCAGCCTCACGGTGAGTTTTCAGGGACCGGTCCCTCAGCAGGGAGAGCCTGCTGGAGGCTCGGTCCTCGGGAAATCAGCGGTCCCACGCCCAGTGGGGCTGCACGCAGCCCTCGGAGAGGCGGTCTGGTGCCGCAGACAGAACAGCCCCTCCCTCGGCCTCCCCCACCTCCACCAAGGCAGGAACCAGGAGGGCCCTGCTTGGCCGTGAGTCCACGGGCATCCTGGGCCAGTCACTCCCCTCTCTGGGCCTCAGGTCCCTCTGCTGTGAAATGAGGAGCTTGAGTCTACCATTGGGGAGTTTTCTGAACAAGGTCAGCAACCCCAGGGGTGGGGCGGGGAAGTCCTCATGGTCCCTCAGAGGCCAGCCTGCCGCTGGGAGAACAAAGGGCCATACCGGTCCGGCCACAGCGCCCCACTGCAGGCTAGCCCCCCTTTTTTGTATGAACTAATCGATTTCTTCATACGGTTTAATTTTTTCAAAGTGTGTTGCTGCTAGATAGATGTTTGAAAGTGAAGAGTTCGGTGGTGAATACATTTCACCAGTATCAAACAAGAGGTGATGCATTGCTGAGCACCATCAAGAAGTAAAAGGACTGGGGGCGCAGAAGGCCCTGTGCCTTTCTGTGACGTGCTGGAAAGGGCTGCCTGTGTGCCAGCTCCTCGCCAGGATGCTCATTGCCAAAACAGCCAAGCCCGGCTTTTCCAGCACAGAGCGCACAGGCAGCCCCTGGCAGAAGCGGGGAAGGGGACCCAGCCATGTGCTGGGAAGAAACCGCTCCACCCGCTCCCGCCAGACCCCTGAGCCCTTTCACCTGCTAAGATCACTGAGCGGCGCCTCAGTCCAGGAGCCCCCCAAAGGCAAATCCCCAATTCCACGGAAGTCACGTCAAGAAGGGGGCGCTGAGTATTGAGAACAGAGGGCCAGTCCCAAGGCGGCCAGCCCTCCCACCCCCCACCCCCGTCATCCCTGGAACCACTTGTTACAGCCACAGGGCAAGGGCCTGGGGGTGACACGCAGGGCTCTGGGGCGCTGGTCCTACCTCGTCACTCCACGGAGACACTGACGCCACGTGTGCACTCGGGAGCAGCCGACCCAGGCCTCAGGTCACCCAGCTTCCCAGCTTCTGTGCCGCTGTGGAGGACACACACCCAAGAAGCCACCAGCGGGCTCCCTTTTCAGGACTACGTATCAGAGAGGCAAACCCAGACTCCCCTTTGCTCAAAGTGCCCCAGGGCTGAGATGAAGGTCCTTCAGGTGGCACTGCACCTTGGTGTTGAACCAGCAATTCATTCCAACGCGGTTCTCGAGACCGCTCTTGCACACATTGCAGCTTGGCACGAACCGATCCTCATGGCCATTCAGCTGCCCCTGAGGCCCCTGGCCGCCTCATTGGCCTTTGCTTCTGGGTTAATTACAAATAGACTGCAGTTCTGTCGATTGGCGAGACAGAACTGAATTAGCTTAGTTTTAATCTCTCATCAATACTTCAAATGACCTCTTCCCATAAAGGAAAAATAAAACCGTCCAGGACGGGCTGGAGCAGGCTCCCATGCCTCGGAAGCCACGAGGCTTCCTCAGGCAGCGAACGGGGCACAGCCTCCGCGGGTAGATCCAGGCCTCCCGTGGCGGCCCCACGCTTCATTTCCCTCGGCCTCGGCTGGGCCAGGGCTGGGGGCACGGGGACGCTGGCCCGCCTGACAGCCCATTACCCCAGCTGTCAGAGACATCTGCCTGCTCCGATTACAGTCAGAGCGCAGGAGAGGCGGGCCGGCCGGCGTCCCGACGTGCCCCCAGCACTGAAATGGGGTCAAGTGATTGTGCTTCCACTGTGAGGCACTCAGCACCATCCCTGAGGCTATTCCTAGCCGCCCCGTGAGGTCAGCTGCCGGCCAGGCTGGAGAGGCTCTGGGCCGCTTCAAAAGGCCCCCACAGCACCAACTCCTGCCACCGCGCCCAGGCAGGACACAGGCAGCCTCTGCCAAACTGAGAAAAATCCACTCATCCCATCAGCTTTCACTGTGTCCCGAAACTGCAGTCCCTGCAGGGCTGGCCCTGGCGCCCGAAAAGATGCTGCTATGGTTGCAAAGGGGCTAAAAATCCCCAGCCTCTGACGCGCACCGGGCCGTCCTGTGTTCGTTTCCTGGGGCCGCCGTAACAAATCCCGCAAACTGAGGGACTTGTAACAACAGAAATGTATTTTCTCACAGTTCTGGAACCCAGAAATCAAAACCCACAGGGCCCCCCTCCCTCCGGGAGCCCTGAGGGCGGAGCGGGTCCTTCCAGCTTCTGGAGGCCCAGCGTGCCTTGACTCAGGGACATGTTCCTCCAGTCTCAGCGCCCGTGGTCACATTCCTCCTCCAGGGTCTGTATCTCCTCCTCTCCATCTCAAATCTCCCTCAGCCTTTCTATTATGAGGACGCTTGCTGAGGGATTTAGGGCCCACCAGGATCATGGGAGATGGTCGCTTCATCTTAAAACCCTGAACTTAATTTTATCTGCAAAAACACTTTTTCCAAATAAGGTCACATTTACAGGTTCCTGGGACATGGACTTATTTTCGGGGTGGGGGGGTGCCTTCCATTCAAACTATTTAACAACCCACCTGTGGAAAAAAAGAGCCCAAGTATAGCATCTGGGTCAGGAAGCTCTGGGCTTGAATCCCACGTCTGCCCCTTAATAACTAAAATTCGGTCCTTTCTTAGGTGATCACCAACACCTGGTACGATTCCAAAAAAGGACGCCAGAGCAGTCTGCCCACAGGCCCTGCCCTCCCCCCCTCACCCCAGAAGGCCCACCCGCGCGCTCAGGCACGGTGCCTCCCAAGCCCGGGTGGGAGGGAGAACTTCGCGGGGCCTGCCCGATGGCCTGCAGCGGAGCCATTTGCTACCCGCCCTCCACCAGGAACTCAGCACTCCCTCCCTTCTCACGACCCCACGTCTTCCCGGGCTCTGCGATCTGGCTGCCCTCCCTCTTATTTCTGCCTCGATGCCCCCAGCAACACCCACAGGTCTCCATCCACCCAGGCTTTGTTTGCTTTTAATTACCGAGCCAACCGAAGCCGCCCCCAGCGCGGCCGTGCGCAGACACGCCCGGCTGCCTCCTCTCCAGGTAACAGTCACTCAGCCACGCTCAAGGGCAGCTCTTCCCGGCGGGCGCCGGCGGGGGGGTGGAGTCCATCGACTGAACAAAGTCAGGGTGACCTCAGAGGTCAAAGAATATTGAATAAGGAGCACGGCGCCCCGGCCGAGAGTGCCCTGCCTCCCTCTCACCTGCCCTGAGCCCGGCTGGCACCGATGCAGCCCCGGCCTCCAACCAAGTGCTTCTAACGAAGAGCCTTGATTTTTCGGGGAAAATGGAAAGTGAACACTGAGCAAGTACTCTCTGGTACAGAGGCACCAAGATGGAGATCCTTGAACTCCACTTGTGAGTGACTAAAAGAAGAAAAGCCAAGTTTTCCTCAGGGCCAAGGAGAAGACGTAGGCTCCTCGAGCGTGTTTTCGTCCACCAGCCAAAAAGGCCTGCAAAGCCGTGGGTTTCTTTCACCCCACGCCCCCCGACCCCAAATTCTGCAGCCTGCATGCAAGGCTGGTCATGCACCCCAAGGCTGCAGCCATCCTCAAGCAGGAGAAGGTCACCTTCAAGGACCCAGGGAGTGGCAAAGGACAGGATAGGACACGTGGGCAGAACGAGGGGGTCCTACAGGGCTCAAGGCCCAGGGCTCACCTCAAAGCCGCGAGGCCAGCCACGCAGGGCACATGGCGTCCATCCCAGCCCCTGCCCGGGAAGAACCACCAAGAGGCTCAGAACAGCTTGGTATTTCCTAGGTGACAGAGCACTGGAGGCAAGCCAGAAGGCTGTCAGGGTCCCATGTGGGCCCCCAAGAGGGCAAAGAGCTTTGGGAGTTGGTGACAGTGATCAGGTTTTAGTCACCCTACTATTGGTTCATTGGGGCAGATCCCCTGGGGACAGTGACCTCCAGGGAGCAAGGAAGGCTCATTGTGAGCCTATGGGTCAGTCTGCTTCCGGGGCAGCCAGAGGCACCACGGCTGTGCACATGAAAGGCAAATACACTTTTTATCCCTTTCTTGCAAAAATTTTAAGTACATATGTAGAGGTACAGGCACACACGTGTGGAACTTTCTGGAAGGTTGCACATGGAAGTGTTAACAGTGTTTCATTCTCAGTGGTGTGATTTGGAATTTGTTTTTCATTGCGCTTTATCTCTATTTTCCAAATATTCTACAATATACGCCACATTACTTTTGTAATGTGGAAAAGTGCTATTTTATAAACTGTGCAAATGCACAGAATTGCAGTCTTAATAATTCTCACATCCCGGCATCTATTCTGAAAGAACTGTTTGTAACAGACTGTGCCTAATTAGATGACAGAGAAAACCCAGCCACACCCTCAGCCGATGATGTTTGAGGGACCAGGGGCACCGAGATCCTCCCGGACCCAAGGGGACGCTGGACCCTCTGTTCTCTTCCCCTGCTAATACCGAAGCCCCAGCGCTGCTGTCTATCCCATTTAAGAATAACCAAAAGAACCAAATTGATTTCATAAATCACTTAGTCTTTGCAGCTTTCTCCTCGAGGACACACATACAGGCTTCTAGCAAAGATGGTGCAAAATAACAAGACAGATGTAGTAACTAATACGAAGTGCTCGGTTCACTAAACAAAGAGCTTTTGATGCTATAACTCAATTTGCGTTGGCGTAATAGGATCTGAGAGGGCTAAGAGGAGCCATATACTACATGGGCAGCCACGAAGGCAGAGGGGAGAGCGGAGCGCAGCAGGGCTTCAAGCTACCTGCTCCGCCCACACGCCACTCCCCTGGGACCTCGGCCAGGCACTGTCCCCTTGGGTAAGACATGGAGGGCTTTTTCACTTTCCTCCAAGGAAAGATGCGGAAACATTTTTTGGTTGTACCTGGTGCCGAGGACCAAATCCAACAACCTTGTCTTCCACACACCCTCCTCACTCGTTCCTTCATTCAGCACCTGCTGTGTGCGTATTGGCCCAGGATGTGCGCCAAGGTGAGCGCACAGAGGAACCCAACATGGCCACCAACACGCAGGAGCTCACACGCTGCTGGATACTTCCCTGGTGTCGTCAAAGGACACGGAAAAAGGGTCAGAGGTTCCACTGTCCCCAGTGGGCCTGGAGTGATAGAACAAAGCCAAAACTCATGGCTCCGGAAGACCCCAGCCCAGGAAATGAGGAAAGGACCTCAGGCCTATTCTTCACACAAAGTCTGATCTCCTCAAAGAGGCTCTTTCGAGAGCTTCCCTGCAGGGCCGGAGGGAGAAGGTCTTCCCAGGGACCCTGTCCGGGGGTGTCCTCCACCGGCGCAGCCATGACCCTGTGCACTCGGCAGCAGCTCGACTGTGAGGAGAAGATCCTCCCATTCCGGGATCCAGTGACCCGCCCTGGTTCAAGTCCGTGAGGCCCTGGGAGAGACCCTCGCCCTGCCTGAGGGGCCAAGTGCCCACTGGCAAGAACCAGGGTTGGCCTGGGTGGACACAAGGGGTCAGCCCTGAGTGACATCAGCACGTGGCAGAGTCAGAAGACCCCCTGGTTTCTCCCCTTAAAGTTACAAGTTGGACAACTATAGTTCAACAAAAGATTCCCTGCTCAACACACAAACCCATCTGAGAGGCCCACAGAGCAAGCGGGGGAGGCAGGCTGGGGAGAGGAGAGAGGCGGGGCTGCAGATGCAGGCCTGCGCCCACTGCGGCCCCCGCTGACGCCCTAGCAGTGGGCGCGCCTGGCTTCAGCCCACACTCAGGAGCCTGGAGGGCCAGAGGGGCAGAGGGCTCAGCCCAGCCCTGCCCTTGGAGAGGCCCTGTGAGGACCCTCTGACACGCCCCCCCAAAAGTGGGCCCCAGTAACAAGATCAATAAGCATGTACCCACTTCTGTAAGACAAATGGGCTAATGAGATTGTCCGAGCCCTGCTCTGGCGGCCAATAGCCTCCATTTTGTGCCCAGGCCAAGGTCAAAACACAGCAGGTGGGGAAGCTGGTGCTGCCCAGCGATGAGCTAATCCCTGACCGAGCAGACTTCTTGGCCACAAACCAGGACGTGTCAGAGTCAATGTGAGACGAGCCGGCCACAGGGTGTTCTGCTGCCCGATGCCCACCCAGCATGGGCGGAAGCAGCTCCCAGAGGCAGACCAGGGACCCGGTCTGGAGCGTCGCCCCAGAGAGGAAGTGGAGCCACCATTGTCAACTGAATGGACAGGACCTTGGGCAGAGGGCCTGATCGCTATACTCACACCCTCCCTGCATCCCCACCCAGCCTCTCCCAGGCCAGGGAGGGGAGCCCAGACGCACAAGCACTTTCTCAGCACATCCACCATGTGTTCTCATGGCACACAGAGGCCTCGTCAGTTCCAGGTGAGGAAACTGAGGCTCAGCCACGGCCAGGCTTGGAAGGCACAGAATCAGCACCTGTCACCAGCCCCAGAGCCCTGTCCTCCACACTGCTCTGCCACCTCTACAGGGGTCTTCCTCAGTTAGGGGGCCCCGTGGGACTCGGGGGCACAGCTGAACCACCCTGCCCCCGAGGAGATGGCCCCCTCCGCTCCCCTGCCACCCATCCAGTGGGATGGAGAAGCTCTGTTCCCTGCTCTGCCACTTACCACAGGGGCAAGACAAATCAGCCTCCCCATCTGTGAGGTGACCGGCTGGGCAACAGCCTCCGAGGCCTCCCGCCTTTGCCCAGACGACTGCAGAGGCACCGGGAGGGGACGTACCCGTGAGAGTGCTGGCAGGCACGGGGCTACGACCCTGAGACAGTGGGGGTCATGCCTATTCCCTCCCCAGAGCTGTAAGAGACATGAAAGGGGAAGCGCATGGTCCCAGGGTGAGGACCCCACATTCTTGTTGGGAGACAAGACAGCCCTGGAGCCAAGGCTGCCCGCAGGAGACAGAGGAACAATTTTCAGCCCCCAGTGAGCGCTCGGAATGCTTCCTGGAGGAGGAAGCATGAGAGCCAGGCCCCAAGGAAGGGTAGGTGGATGGGCTATGGCTACGCATGTCAGGTAGCAGGGGACATCAGCAGAGGCCTGGAGACAGCAAAGGGCACGGGGGGTCCAGGGCCACCGGGCTCTGTGAGGACAAGGCCCCTACATCTTGAGGTTACCAAATGCCTTTTAATGATTCAAGTGTTTCCTTACAACTTTCTATACATCCACCAGCTCATCCTTGTCCCAGAACGCCACATGCAACCTCATTAAGAGGCAGTAAGTGGGGGGAAATATTGATACTTCTGGCTAATCGCATTATTAATACCATTACCGTTCATATCACCTCGTAAACAACTCGTATAGGACATTTAGCATGGCTAAATCCAAATGAAGATAATACTATTGCTAATTATATCTCTATAAACTTCTTTTATGGCAGGGAACAAGGGCTCTTACATCCTGATTACTCGGTTGCCAGAACCATAAGGAAGTAGACAAGACTTCATGAAGACATGCCCTCTGGGGATGATTCATTACGAATAATTGTGGTTTGCAAAAGCACAAGAGCTTTCAGGAGATTTTTCAACGGAAGGGACTGTAATTTGTAGCAGAGAGGAAACAGCTCAAGCAGCCAAAAGGAGGGAGGCTGACTCGGTGGCCTTAGTTGCTCCAAATCACTGGGCAGGATGCCCCCGCTTGCTCTCTGGGGTCCATGTGTCCAGGGGGCGGAGAGTGGCCGGGGCAGGGCCCGCCCAAGCTGCCCCGTGGTGGGGTAAGCACACCAGCGTCAGCCACCGGGAGCTGCGGGAGGGAAAGCTAAGCGTGTGTCTCTGTCTCCTGAAGGGGAGCCTAAACCCAGCAGCTCTGAGATCACTTTTTGAAATTAATCACATTTCTTATTTATGTAGTGGTTTCCTGAGCATATGGACTTAATGGGAGTTGGTCTGAAGCTGGAGGAGACTGTCATGCCAGCCTCCCGAGCACCCCCGCCCCCACCCCACATTATGTGGGAAACAGCACTCCCCGATGAGGGCCAAAAGCACTTCTTCTCAAGGAGGCTGTGAATAAGAAAATAAATGCTTTTCGTTTCTCTTTGTGGCTAAGCTCAGACAATTTACAGTATTAAATGTCCCCTTGTACTCTGGAGAACTGGGATTGATTTTTTGGTTAAAATTGCTCATTGGGTTGCTTATAAATTTCTGCAGCTGTTGTTACCAAGTTGTAACTTGCAGTTATGAGAATAATCACAGATCGATTGCAGTCGTTCCGAGGGAGGGCCGGGCCTGTGTGAACACAGGCAATTCAGGCCTTTGACAGACATTTATAGTGAATTATCTTTAGTTCAGATTCAATTAATTAAGAACTAGTGAGATCTCTGCTAGATACTAGGGAAAAGTTCACCTTCCCTCCGTCTACGACAGTGATTTTCAAAAAGCGCGCCGCAAGAGTTGTTAGAACATGCAGTCCCTGACTGCCCTCTCTTCCCTTAGATGGTCAAATTAAAGAATGACAACAGCCAACACAACAATAGCCGTCCAGTGTGAATGAATTCAAATTACACCTATTTTTTTTTTTATCAGATCTGCCAAAAGTGTAGTTTTGGGTGCTGCAGAATTTTAGTAACAGGTTCCGTGCGCCATGCGATGGAACAGGCTGACGCTCGCTTGCCTGGGGGACGGTCGTTCCCGCTTTTCTCCAGACGCTCCCAGTTCTCCTTGTTCTGAGCATTTCTCCGTCTCTTCCAAAGTCAGGCAAGGCCAAGGGACGTGTTCGGGGCATGAGTATCCTGTATTATTCCAGGTAGGTTCTTTCAAACAGGGATGGGCAAACTTTGTCCTAAAAGACCAGATCATAATACATTTTAGACTCTGTGGGCCATGTGGTCACGGTCACAATGACTCGCCTCTGCCGCTGTGACACGACAGCAGCCATAGACAATGTGTAATCAAATGGGTGTGGCTGTGTGCCGATAAAACTTTATTTATGGACCCTGAAATGTGAATTTTGTGTCATTGTGTGGCACAGAACACTATGCTTTGGGTTTTGTTTTTTTTTAACCATCGAAAGTGTAAAAATGATTCCTACCTTGCAGAATGTACAGAAACAGATGACAGGTCAGACTTGGCCCCATGGCGGAAGTCTGCCAACCCCTGCCTTAGCAGAGTCAGCAGGTGATTTGCTGTAACCCCTTCCCCTGCTGAGATGACCACGGAAGCAGGTGTGGAACAGGTCCTCCCCCAGCCGGCTGCCTGAGTGCCTCTGCTGAGCGGAGCCGTGAGCCGGTTCCCACTGGGCATGTAGAGTGAGTGAGAAATGCACTCTTATTGTTCATATCACTGAAATTTGGGGGGGTGTTATTTGTTACTGCAGCAAATTTAGCCTATCCTGTCTGATGCAATCTATGAAGGACTTTTCTACGTGAATTAATGGAATAGATAAAATTGCCATATTAAAGTTTTATTAAGACAAGAAATGATCTTTTAAACACACTTTAAACATCTTTTTTAGTGCCCATTTTCATTAAAATCATAAATTATGCATAAATGATTTTAATCTGTTCATTAAAGCAAATCATGAATATGTTGAAATTTTACCTTCTACGGCTATTCAGAATCACAGTGGATTTTTGGAGTCATTTCCTTTTCAAGGATATTCACACTCAGACTAGGCTTTCTCTTAGTCTGTCCCATTCAGTGAAACTGACCGTTTGGGAATCTGAACCTCATGCCCAATATTTCTGTCTTTCGCTCAAGGGAATAGCAGATGTTTCCAGTGAAAATGAACCATTCCAAAAGTCACATTTTAATAATACGTATTGGAGAAGGACAGAGGCAGACAGAGAGGTATGCCACATGACACTGGGCATGGCCCTTGTCTTCTCTTGGTTTCAGTTTTCCCACCTGTAAAATGGGGAGATGAAATAAATATCCTCTATTAACTCTTGCAGCTCAGATGTTCTAAGACTAGCTATAACTTCAAACAGACAATTTAAAGTATATAGCCTTTTACATCTGATAAACAAGCCAAATAGAAGCAGACTTTGGTCATAACTCAATCTAAAATTTGGATAAGAGCCATCATGTAAAAAAGTCAAATATACCCCATTTTTTAGTCTAAAGGACCAATCTAGAATGACCAGGAAATTAACAAAAAAAAAAAAGAAAGAAATCCAGATGGACATATTAGAAAACATTCAACCTCACTTGAGCTCAAAGTAATGCAGTTTAAAATCAAAATACCATTTTTCATCTAAAGGCTTTGCAAGGATTCATAGAAGGATCATGTCGCATATTGGTAACAGCAGGGAGTAAAAAGGCCCTGAGCAGACGGGCATATTAAGTTAGCGTTGCCTTTAGAAGACAGCGTTGCCTTCTAGAAGACAATGTGGCAAAATGAATTGAAAGCCATAAACATGGGCACAGCCTTTGACTAAGCAATTAAACTTCAAGAATTTTTTCTAGAAAAAACTGGTTAAGTGTCACAAAACATAGACTACCCAACTGATGAATGCACCATTGTTTCCAACAGCAAAAAAAAAAAAAAAAAAAAATTAGGAACACATAAATGACCAAGGTAAGGAACTGCATAGATAAAAGATGGCACATTGATATAGTGGAATACAATTCAGCCATAAAAGTAAAGTTGCCATGAATAACATGAGCCTAATTTTGTTTTGGAGGGGATAAAAAGCAAAAATTACATACATATATGGAAAAAAAAAGAGTGGAAAATTTTAACTAAAAATAGAAAGAGTAATTGCTGGAGATGTTAATTTTTTTAATTTTCCTATTTTGTATTTTCCATATTATTATAGAATTAGAAGAAAAACATTAAATGGTACTGCAAATAATAAATCTACAAATCTATATTTATTGACTTTAAAAGGTGTTCTTGATACAACTGAAATGTTTTTAAAAGTTAAGTCATCACAAAATACGTAATTAGAGCCTGTTTGGGAAAAGAGGAGAAAGGCTGGAAGGAAATGTAATAACAATGATCTCCAGGGATAAGATTGAGTAATTACTTTTTTCTTGATTGTCTCTTTTTTTTTAATTCTACACTGAACATAAATTATTTGTATAAAAATATAAAAGAACACAACTTTTATAAAAATGATTTGAGAAGGATATGGATGGTTCAGATAGATTTGTTCTCAATACTAAACAGAAGTCACCTACACCAGCCTTCCCCTTCCAAAAAAGTTAACCACCTCAGTGGTCCTGTCCTCGCGCCTACAGGACAGAACGTCTGGAAGATGCTGGGGGACGAATCTGGAGCCGAGGACCGCAGGAGGCTAGGGACACGCCTTTGGCTCTTGCTATCAGCTCATGAGGGGCCCGATTCTGATACTTCTGTCTCTCTACGCTGAAGCATCTCACAGCCAAGATCCACCAGCCCACGTCTGCTCTGCGTGTGAGTCCCAATCATGCTGACTCTGATATAAAATACTAGGTGGTCCAGAAGTGCACCCAGACAGGGGTTGACATGCTTTAAAGTGCTGACGTGGTCCTGACATCTGTTCAGGTAGTTAGACGTCAGGAAGCAGGGGACTCACAGTGTAACACTCGGATTTAGCAAGGTATTTGATCTAGTGCATGAACCAAAAAGTCCCTCCTGGCGAGTAACCCACTCCTTTACATGTACACAGAAATCTCCATGAGCACTTGCGATCACAAATTTTAAAAGGTCTTAGAGAAAGCCTAGTACACTGTGCTTCTTTTCCATGAATATTTGTTTTCATTAATTTTTTGCTCGGTACTAGAGCTTGCTATCAGATAAGAGTTATCAGGACCCAGTAACTTAAAAAAATATGAGAAAAGCTTAAAGTTGAGAAATTCTTTCCATTAACTGGGAGATAAAATCTCTCACCATGATTGTAAATTCAACTATTTCTTCTTTTAGGTCTAAGAAAAAAAATTATATATTGTGAAGCTATGTTATTAGATGCATATGCATTTGGATATGTTACAGCTTTGTGGCACATTTGCCCTTCTCACCATGAAATGATTATTTTTATCTCTGTTAGTGACTATTGCTTCAACGCTACACTGCTACTATTAGTCTAGCTAAACATACTTTCTCTCTTTTGATTAATGTTTACATGGCATATCATTTTCTTACTCTTTCCTTTCAATCTTTCTAAGTCCTCACATTTAAAATGTTTCTAAATAGCACAGAGTTGAGTTTTGTTTTTGCTCAGCCTAACAATCTACATCACTTAGAATATTTAGTGTGTTTATATTGTTTATAATTACTGATATATTAGACTTTAAATCTACAATCTTATTATTTCATTTCTATTTGTCCTGCCTATTTTTTCCTTTTTCTTTTCTTATATTCTGGATTAACAAAGTATTTTTATTATTTTTTTCTCCTCTCTTAGCTTGTTAGTTATACATTACTTCACAAATCATATACATGCATCTTAAACTGAGTATGTTCTTAAGTTTTTAAAAGCCTAAAATACTTTATTTACTTCCTAGACAATGCAAGAAATTTAGAACACTGATTTTATTTAACCTCAGTGGACTGCCTTTGTGTTTTTTTGTTGTGTATTTTAATTCCTTATTTATATTTTTTTTTTACCCATTATATATACACCCTTTTTACTGTTCTTCATTCATTCCTCCATTTTCATGCTTCCATCCAGGACTGATATTCTTCTGTCTTAAAATGTCCCTTTATTATTTAATTTAGAATGGATCTGCTGATAACTCCTGACAGGTTTTGTGTTTTGGGGGATTTTTTTCTTTTATTTTTTTTTTGGTCTAAAAATGTGTTCCTGAAGTTTACTTTCCCAGTATATAGAATCTTAAATTGGAGGTTGCTATGAATGAAATATTTGCGTTTCCCAAATATTTCCTCGCACTGTGAAGGTATTTGAGGGTGGGGTCTTTGGGAGATAATTAGGTTTAGATGAGGTCAAAAAGGCGGGGTTCCCATGATGGGATCAGTGTCCTTATAAAAAGAAGAAGGGAGACCAGAGCTCTCCCGCCAACCATGAGGATACAGTAAGACGCAGATGTCTACAAGCTAGGTAGGGAGTCCTCGCCAGGAACCAAATCTGCCGGCATCTTAATCTTGGACCTCCCAGCCTCCAAAATTGTTTTTTTTAATATATTTTATTGATTATGCTATTACAGTTGTCCCAATTTTTCCCCCTTTGCCCCCTCTATCCAGCAACCCCTATTCTCTCTGGCAATTCCCCGCCCCCACCAACTTAGTTCATGTGCATGAGTATGCATGTAAGTTCTTCGGCTACTCCACTTCCTATTCTGTTCTTAACATCCCCATTTGTTATGTACCTACCTGTGTGGACTTCTCAACCCCTGCACCTTTTCCCCGTTCTCCCCCTTCCCACTCCCAACTGATAACCCCCCGAAGGAACTCCATATCCATGATTCTGTTTCTGTTCTGCTCATTTGTTTAGTTTGTTCTTTAGAGTAAATTGTTGATAGCTGTAGATTTATTGCCATTGTAATGTTCATAGTTTTGAATTTCTTTTTCTTAAATAAGTCCCTTTAACCTTTCATACAATAAGGGCTTGGGGATGATGAACTCCTTTAGCTTTACCTTGTCTGGGAAGCACTTTATCTGCCCTTTGATTCTAAATGATAGCTTTGCTGGGTAGAGCAATCTAGGTTGTACGTCCTTGCTTTTCATCACTTTGAATATTTCTTGCCAGTCCTTTCTTGCCTGCAAAGTTTCCTTTGAGAAATCACCAGACAGCTTTATGGGAGCTCCTTTGTAGGTAACTCTCTGCCTTTCTCTTGCTGCTTTTTAAGATTCTCTCTTTAAAGTCTGGCATTTTAATTATGATGTGTCTTGATGTGATCCTCTTTGTGTCCATCTTACTTGGGACTCCCTGTGCTTCCTGGACTTGTATGTTTATTTCCCTCACCAAATTAGGGAAGTCTTCTTTCATTATTTTTCAAATAAGTTTTCAATTTCTTGCTCTTTCTCTTCTCCTTCCATCACCCTATGATTCAAATGTGGGTGTGTCTGAAGTTGTCCCATAGGCTCCTTGGCCTATCCTTGGGCTTCTTTTTTGATTCTGGATTCTTTTTTCTTCTTGCTGCTTTGATTGAATATTTTTTTCTTACTTATGTTCCAAATCATTGATTTGATTCTTGGCTTCATCCACTCTGCTGTTCGTTCCCTGTAAATTTTTCCTTATTTTACTTAGTGTAACCTTCATTTCTGCCTAGGTCTTTTTTATGCTGTTGAAGTACCCAATGAGTTCCTTGGGCATCCTAATAACCAGTGTTTTGAACTCTGCCTCTGAAAGATTGCTTATCTCCTTTTTGTTTAATTCTTTTCCTGGAGTTTTGTTCTATCATTTGGGCCATATTTCCTTGTCCCCTCATTGTGGCAGCCCCCCTGCATTTGTCCCTATGTATTAGGTGGAACTCCTTTGACTCCCTGTCTTAGTAGTGTGGCCTATTGTAGAAAAGCACACCGGTAAGTTGGATGGGGGTGGAACCCTAGGTAGTCACCAGGGAGGGCCAACCAGTGTGGACCAGGTTGATGGAGTCTCCATTATGGTGTTGCCACTCTGTGGCTCTGTGCGGAGACGGGCTTAGAAAGGGGACAGTGCCGCTGCCTGGCCTCTGGAGTTTTGTCTGGGAGGAAGCTGTCCCCCGGCACTTGCCTTGATGCCAGACACTTTAGTTTCACTCCGTATACCATTGGTGCCCTTCCAGCTGCTGCTCTGGTGCTGGCGCCCAGAAGGAGTGAGTCTGTGTAAGCTCTAAGTCTGTTGCGGGCCCTTTAAGAAGAGACTCCTGAGAATTCTGCTGCTTCTTCCACCCTGCCAATCCCCACTGGTTTTTAATAGCCAGGAGTTATGGGGACTTATCTTCCTGGCACTGGAACCCTGGTCTGGGTGGTCTGGGGTGGGGCCAGGATCACTTGCTCCTGAGGTATCCGCCACTTGTAGGTGTGGGCCTGCCTGTTCTGCGTCTCTACCCTCCTACCCACCTTGATGAATGTGGCTTCTTTAATTCCTTGGTTGTTAGACTTCCATACAGCTCAATTTTCTGATGATTCTGGGCGATATTTGTTTTGGAATCTAGCCGTGATTTTTGCTGTGGCTGTGCAAGGAGGAGAGCTGTGTTTTCGTACGCCTCCGTCTTGGCCAGAACTCCCCAGTCTCTATAATTGTGAGAAATAAATGTCTATTATTGAAGCTTTATTGAAGTCTGTGGTATTTTGTTAGAGCAGTCTGAGCTGACTAACACAGAGGTTATTTTTTTCACCATGAGTAATATCTTTCCATTGCCTTTAAGTTTCCATGGTTTCCTCGGAAGTCAATCATGCTCATTGTTGCTCTTAAAAGGTTGTTTGTCCTTTTTTCCTCTGACTCCTTTAAGAATTCCTTTTTTATTTTAAGTAGTTTTACTGTGATGTGCCTATATATGTTTCTTTTAATTTATTCTACTTAGGGTTCATAGTGATTTTTAATTCTATAGCTGAGTGTTTTGTCTTTTTTGGAAAATTCTTGGTCATTATCTTTTCAAACATTCCTTCTATTCCTCCCCCTCGTCTTTCTGGGACTCCAATTATACTCATTAGACCATTTTATCATGACCCACATGTCTCTTAGACTTTTTTCTGCATTGTCTCTCATTTTTTCTCTTTCCTTCAAATTAAAAATTTTTTACTCATCTTTCTTCCAGTTCACCAATCTGCTCTGCTACTGTGTGTAATATGCCATTTTGTCCCCCAATTATTGACTTTCCAGTTCTCAAATTTCCATTTGATTATTTTATAGTTTCCAGTCCTCTACAGAAATTCTCTAGGTTGTCATTCAAATTATTGAGCATGTTAATCACAACTGGTTTAAAGTTCATGTCTGATAGCCCCAGTTGCCAGATTTCCTTTAAGTCTATTGTACTAAATGCACTGGTTATCAGCCAATCTTCCTCTTTGTGTACATCTAATTATTTCTTAAAGAATTCCAGATATTGCAACTATAATTTGAGTTTCTTAATGATATTGCCTTGCTCACAAGAGGATTCCTTGTTTCTGGTGGCAGAGAGAGTAGGCACAGCTGACTTTAACCCAATCAGTGGCTGAGCTGATGTAGAGGCAGGCTTCACACGTGGGAGGGCTGGCCCATTTCAAGTTCAACTTCACTCTTGACTAAGTTGCAACTCAAAGTCTGGGGTGTTCACCAGGGTCCTTCCAACTTGGAAAGAACTTGAAACCAATTCTACCCGCAGCCCCATGGAGATGCCAAAAGCTGCCCTCGGCCATGTAGCAGCCGCTTTCTACTCAGCCTCCCACCTCTCCACCATTGCATTTGAGGCTACAATTAAGCTGAGTGTAAAAGTGGCACCAAATTGCTGGCTCTCCTCCGGGCATCTTCCCTTCTAGCAAGAATCTCGGCCCCCTGAGCCAAGCCTTTGTTGCTTTACTAGCTTCCCGAAGCTTTCAACACATGGTGTTAATTTTGTGGAGCTGTGTTCCATTACTACAGCTACTCACCCAATTCCCCCAACAAATTCAAACATCATCAATCACTTCTCATCTCTCACAGGTACTACGGTCAGGAACTCGGGTACAACTCATCCAGGTGGTCCTGGCTCGGGGCCTCTCGCGAGGTCGCAATGAGATGGTGGCTTTGGCTGAGGTCATCTCTAAGCTTCCTCACTCCTGTCCAGGACCGGCCTGGAAAGGCTCAAATCACTGGGCAACGGGCTCCTCGGGCACCTCTCACTACCTTTGCAATTCTTCCACGTGGCTGCTACACGGAAGCTTTAGCTCAGTTGGGCTTCTTACAAGTTGGCTCAGGGCTCTCCAGGCACCTATCTCAGGACAGAAACGGAGACTCAGGTGGAAACTTAGGACACAGTCTCAGAGGCCTTCATCTCCATGGCATTCTGTTGGTCACGGCTGTCGCAAAATCTGCCTAAATCCCAGAGGAAGGAATATAAAACCTACGTCTCAGTGCGGGAGTGTCAGCACCATGCTGCAAGAAGACAGGATACATAAGGGCCTGTGGTAAGAAACAGTGACGCGGCCACCTGGAAAATACAATCTGCCGCGACGTCTCTCGTTGGCTCTGAGAGCAGGTTGGACTGAAACAAGCTAGCATGCCATTTCCGAGGGTAGAAATCCCCGTCTCCTTTCACTGGAGGCTTTCTTTAATTAAGGTAAGACTTCCGTGATTGCATTTTGGGGAGGGACAACTCTGTTTTGGAGCTCTTGCTTTAGCTCAGCTGAACACCCCCTTCCAGGAAGGCAGCACGGACCCTAGAGATATTGGACAATCTCAGAGGCTCGGTGGGCGGGCCCTGACAGCATGCAGGCAAGGCTTGGGCCCTCTGCCTGGCACAGTGTCACTCTCCTGCTACCGACCCAGACGTGCTCTGAAGGCTGGTTTCCCCAAGGCCAAGAGAGCCAAGGAAACCCAGACCCTTGGCTTCAGCCCTTCAGACCAGTACTTCCCAAAGACTGTTCTGTAAAAACTCTCATCCTACAAGACGAAAATGCTGTTAAAAAAAAAAAAAAAAAAAACTTAGAAAACTTGACATACCCTTTCCCCCTCTGCCAGATTCATAATGCATATTAACGTGCAGCCTCTGAAAATTTCTGCAACAAAGAAATCTGTTTAACTTCGTCTCATTCCCACGTTTGATGAATTCACGTAATCACGGAAAGTGGATTTGAGGGAATTTATCTTTTTATTAACAGGATATCAATGAACACCCCACAAATATTGTATAGAACACACCTACTTTGTACAGAACATCATAGATTTTGATTCCATTGCTGCTCTGGTGCGACTATAAAACCAAGCTGTTCATAACAAAATATTCTGCCTCAAATTGCCGATGGGCAGCAAGGTCACAGCTGATCACTCTCCTGCTCAGGGGCATGCATTTCTGGGTATTCCAACGCCAAGATGGATCGTGAGCCATTTTCCAAATTAGGCTAATGAATGCATCAAACTTTTCCACCTGCCAGTAATACAACAACAAGTTTTTAAAAGGCTTGTGTTTACTGTCTACCAATACACATGGGGCCATTAACTAGTTGGCAGGCCTTGTGCACGCTTCATTTCTGCCAGCTTGCAGCGAGCTGCCCACTCCCTAGCGGAGAGCGCGATCAATGCCCCTTCAATGCTAAAGGGCTACAGGGGTGAAGTGCGGGGGAGCCAGCTGTTTTGATGAGTGCGAAACAAGGAGAAAGGGACAAAGCCTTCCTTCTCGTCCTGCCACTCAATGCCTCATTTGAGGCATCGCTGCCTGCCTGTTCTACCAATCTCTTGATAATTTAGATGTGCTTCCAATTGGGAGCTGTGTTGTTTAATAAAGCAGAGACAATCGACTCTTCGTCAGTGTTATAATAACCTCTCTGGGTGTTTACTTGAGAACAAAAGCTGTTATAATTTCTTTGGGGAATCAATATCTTCCATATAGGGCACATGCACTGCCCTATTGGAGGTTCAGATTGTGTAAGGAGAGAAGGGGAAATTTATTGCCTTGTAAATGCTGGCAGAAGGTGGGTTTCGTGAGAGCTGTAATTAAAGTTTTGCTGATGATAAAAAATGGAGGCAATAAGCAATCACATGGATTTTCCAGTCCTCAGCCCTAGAAGAGCCAAACGGCCGAGGGTCCTGGGCACTTGCTGGTCTCTGCACAATTAGCTTCTGAAAGGGCAGGTCCCGTGGCCCCAAAGGCCGCCAGCTCCTGGACCCCTGCGTCCCCCATGTGCTCGGGGCCCAGTGAACAGTCACTTGCTTTTCGATCTGCTCTCTCAACTTCAGGGGTCGCAGGCAGCAGGGCTAGCCTTTGTTTTATTGACTATTTCCAAGGCTGGCCATCCACGCCAGGACACCTCTAGGCCAGCCGTGTACACAGGCCTGAGATTGGGGAGCGCAACCTGGAGGTGGGGACGTGGCCTTCAAAGAGAACTGACCCGTAAGGGATAGTCAATCACTTCCGGCCGACCCCCCCGGCAGGAACCGCTCCCCAGGAATCCCGCTCAGCTCTCTAGCGCAGCTCCTGAAGTTTCCCCCAACGTGACTGCTTGTCCCTCAACAATCAACTGAGTGCTTGCTGTGCAGTTTCGTGTCTGTTCTGGGCTTTATTTTTTTTTTATTGTTGTTCAAGTACAGTTGTCTCCATTTTCCTGCCATTACTTTCCCCTGCCCCACCCGCCCCTACCCGCCCCACTCACCCCCACGCATCCCCGCCTCCCACAGTCCTAGGATTGACAGACACAGAGGGACTTCGTGGTTGCAGGGGTGAGTGGGGAATGGACGCTACCAGGGCCCCCAGGAGGCTACGAAATGCTGGCTGTGGCCACAGGTACCAGCAACCCCCTGCCGGGGAGCTAAGGAGGTCTGTACTCTTTTCCAAATAGGATGAAATCCTAGCCGTCTTCTCTCCCTGGGATCCCTTATCTAAAGAAAGCCGGGCTCCAGAGGAAGGAGCCACCTCTCCAGCCCAACAGGGACGAAGGCATTGTCAGGGCTTCCTTGGCACCAGGCACCCAAATGAGATCAAACGGCCTGAAGAAAACCAGAAAATATCTCCACTTGCCAGCACCACCCCCTTCCCCAGGCTAAGTTCCTCGAGAGCAGGCACTTGGTCTGTAATCTCTGCAGCCATCCAGCAGTAAGTCCTAACTGAGCAGCGCTGTTTGCCGCGCCCGGTGCCACCAACATCCCACACCGTCGTATGCAGAAAGAACAAGCCGAGGGAGCAAATTAACACCAGCCAGGAGGCTCCTCTGAGAACGCAGGAGTCTGAGTCCCTCCAGAAACAATAAGGGACCCTATATTGAGCACCTGCTGTGTGCCAGACATCATACAAAGCCCTGCACAGACACCCATCCTGTATTTTGGGCCTCACACGCACCCCCGCCCCGTGAGGCAGAGATGGCGGACGTCTCGGGCAGCGGAAGGCAGCCAGACCCAGAGGCAAGCGGCCCGCCCAGGACTGGCACTGCCCTATCAGCACAGGGCGGGGGCCGGTTCCAACCCAGTCAGTCGTGCTCCGTAGTCCACGGTCTTTGTCTTATGCTCCCCTCCCCGTCCTCCCTGCCACAGCAGCCCCTGGCCTGCCCTCGCACCTCTTCTGTACCCTGGGGTCTGCCGCTCAGGGAAGGAGAAGGTACAAAGAGCAGTTCAGATGAGGGTCCTTGAGGCCTGGAGGGAGGACGGGCTGACCTTCAGAGGAGAAGCACAGAGAAGCAGGAACGGCAACTAGACCTGGGCTCCGGAGCAGCAGCCCTGAGACACGTGTCCCCAGGAAGGAGGCCAGGCCGCAGCAAGTCTGGATTCCGTGGCTTTCTCCCCTGCCTCATTTTCTACCCTTCGACCCTCCTCTAAAATGGTCAGAGGCCTAAGAGCTTGTGAAGGACCTCAGTGTGGTCCCCTTGCCAGGATGCCTTCTGTGCTGCCAGCGGCCACAGAGGCGGCGGCAGCCCCAGGCTCCTCCCCTTCCGTGGTCGCGGGCTACGGGGCTCCTCCGGCAGCGCCAGGCTGGGCTCGCCCCTCCCAGTCAGGGCCCCCGCGGCAGGCTCAGCTAGGCACGCGACAGGACACAGCCCGGGCAAGGTGCAGAGGCTGTGTGCCCAGAACATAAGGCCCCCGCAGCGTGTGGCCCCCGCGGTGGGGGCTCCCCGTAGAGTCACGGCTAGGCCTGGGCAGGCTCCGATTCTCTTCCTGCAACCCCTTCTCCTCAAATGCCTCAGAACCTGCACCGGCCTCCTGTCGCTCATCTCCAAAGGGGTCAAGGACTCGCCCTGTCTTGTATCAGCTGCCCAGCATCTGATAGGAGACTCATACGTGGGGAACACTTAGGTCTGGATTTGGGTGGCGCCTGGGTCTGCAGGGGGCTGTGGACGTCTTTGGCGGCCGACGGGGTCCTCTCTGACAGGGAGCGGCAGGCCAGGGTTCTTTCTGCACAGCTGCAGGCCAGGAGGGAAGTCCCTAGAAAGTGCCCAGATCTGCAACTTTCCAGGCCTGTGTCTTCTCCAAAGAATTCAGTGGCCCCGGATGAGGGCTGCAGAGCTCAGGTTGCGGTGGGGACCCTGGGCTGCTGATTATCCAATAACATTACCAGCAGGTATTAAATCTATCCTCAGTTAACCCAGTGTCTTTAATAATAAAAAAGATTTTGCACTGGGGATAAATACCTTGTCTCATTTTCTCACTCTCACTGGTCTCTTGTCACCGTGCACTTATTAATACAATCGCTAATATATGGCTCCCAATCAGCTCTTAAAATGCTGCTGTTATTCCTACTAATTCAACAGTAAAATGTGGCTGTGCCAGGCCATAAAATGAAGGCCATGATGTGACTGGAGACTCCGGGGAAGGGGAGCCAGGAGGCCCGGGGGTCTAAACTGGCCACCAGGAACAGAGCCATCAGGGCCACAATGCAAGCCACAGCCCTGCTGCAGACCCAGGCGCCCCCCAAATCCAGACACGAGTGTTCCCCGCATATTAGTTTCCTAGTGCCACGTAGCGAATTGCCACTTAGCAGCTTAAACAACGCTCATTAACTATCCTCTGTTCTGGGGTCAGGAGTCCAGGCCCGGCTTGGCTGCGTTCTCCGCTCAGGGTCTCGCCAGGCAGGAATCGAGTGGTCAGGGGACAGCATTCTAGCTGGGAGGTGTCACTGGGAAGGATCCGCTTCAGAGCGAACTCCAGCTGCTGGCAGAGGGGAGTTCCTTGTAGCTGCAGGACTGAGGTCCTCGTGTCCTTGCTGACCTAGAGGTTGCCCTCAGGTCCTGGCCACGTGGCCCCGTCCACAGTAGAGCAGCTCACTCTTCCAGGCCAGTAAGAGACTCTCTGCCCGTCTGCTACATCGGGCCTTACACAGTGCAACGGAGTCCTCTGTGCTGGAGGATACGACACCTGCCATGTACTCCCCGACTCTGTTGCCACAAAGGCCTGAGGATGAGTACACTCCCGCCCTCCCCTCCCCAGCCTGAGACAACCACATCCTTCCAGGCGGACTCTGATGCCAGCTGCCCTTTGCTGTCACCTCCACAGTGTGTCTGGGCGCAGCCCCATCGCGCAACGTTCCTCTCAAGGCGCTAGCTCTGCACGTGGCAGATGTCGTCCCCCTGCCCCGGTGCTGGAGTAGAGAAGCATGGTGACCAGCAGGGCGACCTCTGCTCATCCTTCAGAGCTCAATCTAGACATCACCTCCTCTAGGAAGCCTTCCCAATTGAGCCTCTCCTCCAGCACCCCCAGCCCCCCTAATGCCCCCTTCGCAGGACTGACCGCCCCACCAAGCTGAGAGGTGACTTGTCATTTTGTCTGGCTTGTGACTGGTAACAGCTGGTCCTCCACAGATTCTGGAGCATAGAACAAGCGTGCCTCTTAACAAAGCCAACCCGCCCCGTGGCCCAGGGCACTTGCACTCACAAATACTCAAAAATTCAGCGAACGCACCCTCTGCACCCTCCTGAGTCGTTACCGTGAAGGTCCTACTGGGACATCCTTAGAAGGGACAGACTCTGCCAATGCCGTCACCTTTCCCTCCCCAACCCCCACCCCAGGAAATCAACAGAGCAGTTCCATGAGAAAAAGAAGCCCACAAGGATAGCGGCCGCCTCCCTCAAGAACCAGACCCCCGACAGCCAGACCCCCAGAGAGTTGAATGGAATTAAAATAATATCATTTTGTCACCCCCAACCACGGGCAGACACAGTCAGGAAGGAACAGCCTGCTAACTGCTTCCTTGAAGAGGCAAAGACTCTTCTACCCAAAAGCTATTTGTCCTCCGTAAATGGGATTTCAGAAACAGAGCGGAAAGGGGAAGCAAAGGCCTCAAGAGCCCATGCTTATCTTATACATTCGACAGATATTTAAAAATAAACAGCGATTAAAAGGAAAACCATAAATGACAGCAGAGAGCTCTAGACCCTCCAAGGACTTTATGCAAATATCTCACTGCTCTCTCTGCACCAGAAATCTGGGCCGAACGGTAATCATTTCAATTATTTTTTATTGAATCTATTGGGGTGACATTGGTTAATAAAATTATATAGGTTTCAAGTGTACAGTTCTACAGTATATCATTTGCATGCTGTATTGTGCGTCACCGCCCCAAGTCCGGTCTCCTTCCACCTCCGATTATCCCCTTCTTTGCCCTCTTCTACCTTCCCCTGCACCCCCTTCCCTCTGGCAGTCACCAGACTGTTGTCTGTGTCCACGCGTCTTTTTTTTTTTTTTACTTTGCTTAATCTCTTCACCCTTCTCGCCCGACATCCAACCCCCTCCCCTCTGACAGCTGCCAGTCTGTTCTCTGTGTCAATGAGTCTGTCTCCACGTTGTTAGTTTATTTTGTTCATTAGATTCCACATGTAGGGCTGGCTGAGAACTTTCCAGAAGCTCAGTGGGAGAAGGCAGCATGAGTCTTCACCATTCAGCTTATAGGCTTCCCCTTGCCCTCCCCCCATGCTCTCAGCCATGTCTGCTGTCTTTGAGTCCAGCACCTCTTTGACCCAAACTTTGCAGAGCTGCCTCCCATTTTTACCACAGGGGAGGAGAGTGAGGGTGGTTATTGTGTTAGGGGGTGGAAGTATGGTTCCTAGTTCTCAGGTGGACTTCCCACAAGGCTTCCGGCTTTAGCCCCACCATGCATCTGAGATTCCACGTATAAATAAAATCACATGATATTTACTTTTCTCTGACTGGCTTATTTTGCTTAGCATAATAGTTTCCAGGACTATCCATGCTATCACAGAAGGTCAGAATTCCTTCTTTTTTATGGCTGAGTAGTATTCCGCTGTGTAAATGCACCACAGACTACGGCTATTTTTATATATATTTTATGGATTATGCTATTACAGTTGCCCTAACTTTTCCCACTTTTTCCCCCTCCACTCAGCACCTTCCACTCCCTCGGGCAATCCCCACACCATTGTTCACGTCCATGCGTCATGCACGTAAGTTCTTCCGCTTCTCCATTTACTATACTGTGTGCCACATCCCCACGGCTGTTCTGTAACTACCTATTTATGCCTCTTCATCCCCTCACCTCTTCACCCCTTCCCGCACACTGCCCTCCCAGCCGGCAACCATCCATATGCTCTCCCTGTCCACGATTCCGTCTTTGTTCTTCTTGTTGGCTTTGTTTTTTAGATTCAATTGTTGACAGACACGTATTTATTGCCATTTTATTGCTCATAGTTTTGATCTTCTTTTTCTTAAATAAGTCCCTTTGGCATTTTGTGTTATACTGGTTTGGTGGTGGTGGTGAACTCCTTTACTTTTCTCTTTTCTGGGAAGCACTTTATCTGCCCCTCCATTCTAAATGATATGTTGGCTGGGTAGAGCAGTCTTGGCCATAGGTCCCTGCTTGTCATGGCTTTGAATATTTCTTGCCAGTCCCTTCTAGCCCGCAGTGTTTCTTTTGAGAAATCAGCTGACAGTCTTATGAGAACTCCCCTGTAGATAACCAACTGCTTTTCTCTTGTTGCTTTTAAGATTCTCTCTTTATCTTTAACTTTTGGCATTTTAATGATGATGTGTCTGGAGTGGGCCTGCATCCATCTTGTTTGGGACTCCGTGCTTCCTGGGCTGGCTTGTCTATTTCCTCCACCAAATTAGGGAAGTTTTCTTTCATTATTTTTTCTAATAGATTTCCAATTTCTTGCTCTTCCTCTTCTCCTTCTGGCACCCCTATGATGTGAATGTTCGGACACTTGAAGTTGTCCCAGAGGCTGCTTCCACTATCCTTATTTTTTGGATTCTTTTCTTCTTATTGTTGTTCTGATTGGTCATTTTTTGCCTTCTTATGTTCCAAATCATTGACTGGATGCTCAGCTTCATCCACTGTACTGCTGTTGCCCTGTAAAATTATTTCTTTATTTCAATTAGTGTATCCTTTGTTTCTGGCTGGATCTTTTTTATGATGTTGAGGCTCTAAGTTCCTTGAGCATCCTGAAAATGAGTGTTTTAAACTCTTCATCTGATAGCCTGCTTATCTCCATTTCGTTTAGCTCTTTTTCTGGAGTTTTGATCTGTTTTTTCATTTAGGCCATGTTTCATTGTCCCCTTATTTTGGCAGCCTCCCTGTGTTTATTTCCATGTATTAGGTAGGGTTGCTATGCCTCCATCTTGGTAGTGTGGCCTAATGTAGTACGTGTCTTATACAGTCCAGTGACACAGCCTCCTCGATCACCCAAACTGGGTATTCGACGTATGCCCTTCATGTGGCCTGAGTTCTCCCTCCTCTTATAGTTGAGACTTGATTGCTCTTGGCAGGTCAATGGGAGGGATTTACCCAGGCCAGTCAGGTGAAAAGACTGGCTAATGACCACTTACCAGCAACATCTGCCCTCCATGAAGGAGCAGCTGTGCAGGGGCAGGGCGGTGGTGCTCCACTGTGGTTTGTAGTTGTCCACTGGGGACACTGGCCCTGGGGTTTCCTGGGCGGTGCAGGCCAAGATCAGACCCCTCCTGTGTTCTGCCCGCGGCCACCCTGCCTGAGCTATAAAGCAATCTGAAATGGTTGCTACTTGTGCTGGGCCTAGAGATTCCCAGGTGAAATGAAGCTATGAATCTAGGGTGGCTGCTACTAGTGCCGGGCCTGGGGCCACTTAGCAAGATGTATGGGGGCTAGGAGCTTCCTAAGCCTGGCTTCTTTGAGAAGATTTATAAAGTTGTGAAGCATGAGCCAAGATCAGACATTCATATGGAAAAGTCGCAGTTAACAGTTTGAGTGCGCCCGTAAGTTGTGTGGGACGGAGTCTCAGGGGATCTCCAGCCCAGGGCAGGGCAAACAGTGTTAGCCAGGTTGATGGAGCCTCAGATATGGCACCCACCTGCCAGCTCTGTGGCTTTGAGGGGGAAGGGCTTTGAGGGGGAAGGGCCATGAACAATGGCCTCTGCCCACCTTACTATCTGGGAGAAGGCTGTCCCCAGCTCCTGACTTGCTGCCAGACACCTCAGGTCCCCTCAGTACACCACAGTGCCTTTCAAGCTGCTACCCCAATGCTGGAGTTCAGAGGGAGTGAGTCTGAGTAAGTCCGTGTGTGGGTTCTTTAAGAGGAACTGCTTGGGACTCCAGAAGTTTCTTCTACCCACCCAATCGCTGCTGGTTTTTGCAGCCAGAAGTTATGAGGACTTATCTTCCTGGCACTGGAACCCTGGGCTGGGGCTCCTAATATACGACTAGGACTCCTCCTCCCAAGATATCCCTCCTGAGTTTTTATCCACCGCATGTGGATATGAGACCAGCCCATTCCCATCTCAGCCCCTTCTACCAGTCTAGATGAATGTGGTTTCTCTAGTTCCATAGTTGTCAGACTTCCATTCAACTCAATTTATGACAGTTCTGAGTGATGGTTGGTCTATATTTCAGTTGTATTTTTGATGTGGTTGTGCAAGGAGGCTAGCCGTGTTTACCTATGCTGCCATCCTGACCGAATGTCCCTGAGTTTTACTACAGCTTTTTATAAAAAATATTTTATTTATTTATTTTTAGAGCGGGGGTTGGTGGGGAAGAGGGGAAAAGAGAGGGAAACAACAATGGATGAAAGAAACGGCAATCAACTGCCTCTTGCATGCTCCCAACTGAGAACCTGGCCCACAACCCAGGCATGTGCCCTGACTGGGAATCGAACCAGCGACCTTTCTTTTTGCTGGCCGGCACTCAGCCACACCAGCCAGGGCTAAGTCTACCACAGCTTTTTTATCCACTCAGCTATTGATGGGCACTTGGGCTGCTTCCAAATCTTGGCTATTGTAAATAGTGCTACCATGAACATAGGGGTGCATATATTCTTTGAAATTAGTGTTTCTGGTTTCTTTGAATATATTCCCAGAAGGGGAATTACTGGGTCATAAGGCAGTTCCATTTTTCATTTTTTGAGAAAACTCCATACTGCCTTCCACAGTGGCTGCATCATTCTTGCATTCCCAGAAAGAGTGCACGAGTGTTCCCTTTTTTCCACATCTTCACTAACACTTGTTGTTTGTTGATTTATTGATGATAGCCATTCTGACAGGTGTGAGATGATATCTCACTATGGTTTTAATTTTCATTTTTCTGATGATTCCTGACATTGAGCATCATTTTGTATGTCTACTGGCCATCTGTATGTCCCCTTTGGAGAAGTGTCTATTCAGGTCCTTTGCCCATTTTTTAATTGGATTGTTTGTGACTTTTTGGTGTTGAATTTTATAAGTTTCTTATAAATTATGGGTTTTAAGCCCTTATCATATGTATCAGCAAATATGTTCTCCCATTCAGTGAATTGTCTTTTCATTTTGTTGATGGTTTCCTTTGCTGGGCAAAAACCTTTTACTTTGATGTAGTCCCATTTGTTTATTTTTTCTTTTGTTTCCCTTACTCAAGGTAATATATCGGAAAATATATTGCTACATGAAACATCCAAGATTTACTGCCTATGTTTTCTTCTAAGATTTTTATGGTTTTCAGTCTAAACAGTAAGTCTTTAATCCACTTTGAGCTTATACTTGTGTGTGGTGTAAGAAGGTGGTCTAGTTTCAGCTTTTTTGCATTTATCTGTCCAGTTTTCCCAGCACCATTTATTGAATAGACTATCTTTAACTCAGTGTATGTTTTTGACTCCTTTGTCAAATATTAATTGACTATAAAGGTGTGGGCATATTTCTAGGCACTCTATTCTTTTTGAACAATCTATGTGTCTGCTTTGATGCCAGTACCATGCTGTTTTGATTACAATGGCCTAATAGTATAGTTTGATATCAGGTAGTGTGATTCCTCCAACTTTGTTCTTTCTCAAGACTGCTGCAGCTATTCAGGGTCTTTTTTGGTACCATACAAATTTTCAGAATATTTGTTCTAGCTCTGTGAAATAGGTCATTGATATCTTGATAGGAATTGTGTTGAATCTATAGATTGCTTTTGGCAGTATGGACATTTTAATGATGTTAATTCTTCCTATCCATGAACACTACGTGTGCTTCCATTTATTTGTATCTTCTTCAATTTCTTTCTTCAGTGTCTTCTAATTTTTCAAGAACAGATCTTTTACATCCTTGTTTAAATTTAATCCTAGGTATTTCTTTGGAAGCGATTGTAAATGGGACTTTTTTTAGTTTCCCTTTCTGAGAGTTTGTTATTGGTGTATATACTACAACTGATTTCTGGATATTTATTTTGTATCCTGCTACTTTACTGAATTTATTTATTAGTTCTAGTAGGTTTTTTTTGGTGGACTCTTTAGGGTTCCCTATATACCCTATCATATCTGCAAATAATGACAGTTTACTTCTTCCTTTCCAATTTGTACGTCTTTTAGTTTTTCTTTTGTCTGATCACTGTGGCTAGAACTTCCAGTACTATGTTGAATAAGAGAGGTGAAAGCAGACATCCCTGTCTTGTTCCCGATCTTAAGCAAAAAGCTTTTAGTTTTTGCCCATTGAGTATGATGTTAGCTATGGGCTTGTCATATATAGCCTTTATTATGTTGAAGTATGTTCCCTCTATTCTTGCTTTGCTGACAGTTTTTATCATAAATGGGTGCTGGATTTCATCAAATGCTTTTTCTGCATGTATTGATAAGATCATGTGATTTTTATCCTTCATTTTGTTTATGTGGTGCATCATGTTTGCTGATTTGTGGATATTGTACCAACCTTGCATCCCCAGAATAAATCCCACTTGATCAAGGTATATAACCTTTTTAATGTATTGCTGAGTCGGTTTGCTAACATTTTGTTTTGAGGATTTAGTGTGAATGTTCTTCAGGGATATTAGCCTATAACAGTTTCCTTCTTTGCGGTGTCTTTATCTGTTTGGGTATCAGGATAATAGTGGCCTCCTAAAAGGCAACCCATCAACGACGGCAGAGAGCTCCTGACCCTCCAAGGCCTTCCTGCACATATCTCACTGCTCTCTCAGCGTCAAAAATCTGGGCCACACTGTAATCATTTTTCTGACTTTTAAAAAATGTTGTCACCCAGCTGCTTTGAGGGGCTATGCTGGGCTCCAGGCAGAGCCTCAGCGTGGAAGCAGGGCCGGCTTCCCACGGAGGCCTGTGCGCATGCGCCACCCTCTCACCCTCAACTGGGAGCAGCCTGGCTGTCGCGCCCCCTCACCCATCACTCCAGCGAAGTCGCTGTCCCCTTCTCACAGGACTCATCATTCCATGTGCCAAGACCTGTTTCCTCATCAGTCTCCCTACCAGACTGTGATCTCCAGGCGCCAGGAACTCTGCCTCGTCCTGGGGGAGCTGCCTATAAGATTTTACTGACAGACCATCCATTGGACAAACACACGCTAAGAGGTATGGGGGAAGAAGGTCAATGCCTGAACTAACTGACACCAGCCTTAGCCTAAGTTTGGCTCGCTAGTTGTTGTTGCTGTCGTTGTTGTTGTCATCATCATTAGCATGAACATCAGTGATGGCTGGAACTCCAGTCTTTAGCTAAAGACTTAATACTGGGAATGTCCCCTGGAACAACCATATTCTCCACTCTTCTCGGTCACTCCTTTGCCGGAGTAAATGAGTTTACATCCTTTTATTTTCTTAACTAAAGTCTACACTTCATTCAGATCTTATTAGTTTTCACCTGATGTCCTTTTCCTCTTCCAGGATCCCATCCAAGAGATCACGTTGCATTTAGTCATCTCCTTAGTCTCTTCTTGCTGTGAGTTTCTCTGACTTTGCTGGTTTTCAATGACCTTGACATAGTTTTGAGGGGCAGTGGTCAGGTATTTTGAAGAATGCCTCTCAGCTTGAATTTATTTCATGTTTTTCTCATGATTAGGCCAGGGTTATGGGTTTGGCTAAGGAAGACCATGAGCTAAAGGACCGTTTTCATCATATATCTATAATACACACCATCAACATGATTGATCCCTGTTGATGTTGACCTTGATCAGCAGGTTGAGGCAGTGTTTGTCAGGGTTCTCTAGATCTTTAATTGAAATCCTCCCTACTCCCTAAAAAGCTCAGTCAAAAATCACCTCCTCCCAGAAGCCTCCCCAGATTATACCCACACACTATGAGTTCCTCTCAGGACTTAGCGTAGCTCCTGAGAGGTATGCCTAGCTCCCTAGCAAGTATTGTAGATGTCCATGAACTTGCCTCCTTATTTTGATTGCAGGCTCTGTGAGGGCAGTGACCTAATATCCAGCAGCATCTAGCTCATAACAAAAAGTGATCACTGATTTCGTACTCACCAAGTGCCAGCTCCAGGCTAAGCACCTCACAGGTACTATCTGTCTATAACCCAGTGAGGGAGGATCTCTGGTTATTGCCATTCTATAAATGAAAAGAGCTCGTGAATTTGCACGGGGAGGCTGCAGGGTCCCAGCTGTCTGACCCTGCTGTCTGTTCCTGTATCCCTCTGCGCACCCCTCCCCGCATGGTGGGTAGTAAGGGCTTTCAGTGCACCCTCGACAGCAGGTCTAGGGCCAGCCACTAAAGTAAAGGCAGAAATGTTAGGTGGGCTGTGAAGAGGTCTGGGGTCTTCAACACAGCACCACACGTATGACCCTGACCTAGCTTGACCTCGGCCCAGCTCTGTCCCAACCCCAGCCCCAGAGACTGTGGATGATGCCACCAGCCTGCCCCCGTACCCATCAGTCCTCAGCAACCAGCAGGCCTTCCATTTTTGACATTCAGAGACAGGGAGGCCCGGCCGTGTGCACAACATGCTGCATCAGCAAGCCGCCGAATGATGTATGTGGAGCTGGAACTTCTCCTATAAATTTTGTTTTATTAAATTTTAAACTTTAATAAAACAATGACACATTTCCAGTGCCCACCCTGCTCTCCCTCATCCCCGCCACTCCACCCCCTCGGGCTCGCCAAGATCCCTCTCGCTGGCAGCGCCCTCAGAGCATCCGGGGCTTTCCTGGGGTGTTGGCCTCTGGCCCTAGGGGTCCTGGGCAGGGGCGGCAGGAGCCAGGGACCGGGTGGGGGCCCAGGCCGAGGAGGGCATGCAGGCCAGGCACGCTCCAGACAGCCAGCACAGGCGCTTCCGGCCTCCCAGCAGGAGCCAAAGCCGCCAACGTCAGCTCTGCTCGGGGGTGAGGCCCCAGTCCCTCAGGGGACAGATTTAAACAGTGCAGTTGAGAGCTGGGCCCAATTTCCTAGCCGAGGTCCCACACGGGAGTCTGGGCACCGGGGACACGTGCGGCTGGCTCTCTGCTTAGCCATGCCTTCCCTGGTGATGCTCCTCTCCCAACACAGCCCCCGCCTCCTGCTCTCACTCCCTGCCGGCCCCGGCCCCGGCCCAGCGGTCAAACGGCTTCCTCAAAACTAACTCTACTCAAGCTCCCAAACTCACACACTTCCCAAGGGCCCCCTCTCCCTGTCCCATGACCAAGCTCCTAAAATGGCACCAACGGCCCCCAAAAATAGCCCCCATCGTACCCCTCTGGCCCCCCCTCCTCTCCGCCCTCGCTCACCCTCGCTCCAGCACCGAATCTCTCCCCATCCCACTACCCGCTTACCTACCTCCAGACTTCTCCCTGCTGCTCCTCCAGCCTGGAGCATCCTTTCCAAGATCCCCACCTCAAACCCTAGAGAGTCCAGAAATGCTCCTTCCCCACAAAGCCTCCCGCGACTCTGAGGCTCCACCGCCACCTGACACCACCGAAAGCCCCTCTCCTGAGCTGCTCTCCACGCTCCCCTGGGAGGGTGGCCAGTCAGGGACCTGTGGCATCTTCCTCCCTAACTAGCAAGCTCCAGGCCATTGGGGACAGTCTCTTTATCGTTTTGCAACAACCCTGCAAATCTCACAGTGCCAGGCAGAAGGCACCGGGGACGATTGCCGGGGGCGGGGCGGGGGCAGCTCCCAGGAAGCCAAGGTCAGATTCACGAGAAGGGCCAGAGAGCTGCCTCCTGGAATGGGCCAGGCAGGTGGGCAGGGCCCTGGAGCAACCCCCTTCTCCCCACCAGCTACAACCAAACAGCAGGCCCCTCATCCTGTGCCCCTTCTCCTCATCTTCCTCCATGTCCAAATAAAAGGCAGGGCACAAAGCAATCAGATGCCCAAACCGACTTGGTCAAGACGCTTGTCCAAGCCTCCCCTCTCCTAACGTTGCCGCCCCTGCTCCCCGCCCCGGGCTCTGGTCTGGGGAGAGGACAGCGCTGTCCTCCCCGTCCCACCGCAGCCCTTTGCAGCAGAAGGAGAGGGCAAGGACGTCCCCTGCTCAGGGAGGGGATGGCAGCCCCCCCTCCCCGTCACACAGCAGCAGCCTCGAGGCCCTGCTTCTTAATCCCCAAACCCACCTCTCACCCCTCACTGGCTGCATGGCTTCTGAAATCGGGCTTCTGCAGAAGCGCTTTAAGCCGTTACAGAGCAAATGCGTGGCTGCGTGTGCAGAACTGCGATCTGTGTGTAAAAAGTCAGCCTCGTCTCCAAACACCCTGCCCCACATGCCCAGCCCCTTGTCCACACACTTCTTTTTTCAGTCCTCACCCGAGGATGTGTTTATTGATGAGTGTGTGTGTGTGTGTGTGTGTGTGTGTGAGAGAGAGAGAGAAACATCAATCGGTTACCTCCCGACCAGGGATTGAACCCGCAACCTTTTGGAATAGGGGATGACGCTCCAACCAACTGAGCCACCCAGCCACGGCAGCCACATGTTTTTAATGAAACCCCTGCAAGGCCCCACAGAGGGTCAGTCTCCTTAGCTCAGCTCCTTTCAAGGGCGAGCTCCAGCTATAGCCACTTTTTTCCAACCCAGAAATCATGCTGGGAAAATGAGAGAGGAAAGAGAAAAAGAAAATCTGCCCCTCAGAACGAATCCACTGTCCCTGCAGCCCACGGCCTCAGCCAACCTTACAGAGCTTTCCCTGTGATGCAGCCTCCGGTCCCAGGCAAACACGCCAGCCCTGAATCCTCGGAGCCTGGCAGCTAGCACCGCGGCGCCAGCCCTCCCCAACGGTGTCACTTTTCGAGGGACCCCAGGATGGTTGGCTTCCCCTGCAGCAGCCGCTGCCTCCCTCCCTTCCAAACGAAGCCAGCTCTGTTTTCTTCAATTCGCAATGCCCTTCAAGGGTAAATATGTTTCCTTAAAATGAAGAAATGTTTTCTCCGCTGTTTCTGCACCAAAGGGTGAGAATGTTTTACACTGGGGAGCGGAGTGGGGGAAATGGTTCAATTAGTTTGAAGACATAAGCCCGCCAAACCCCCTCTTTTGTAATTGAACGTAATGAACTTTAATCAAAAAGAAAAAACAGCACAGCCCCTTCAGCATCAGGTTAGATGTCAATGAAACTCATTTGAGTGCTGTCTTTCAAGGTTCTCTCCGCAGGGCATCGCGATGAATGAAAGCCGAGGAGAGGAGGAGAGGTTAATAGCCCTGACTCCTTCCTGATCAGCCTCATCTGAAGAGGATTCTGGGAGTGGGCGCCTTCGTCCCAGCCAAGGCCCTCCCCGGGGGTCTGCTGAGCCCGTGTCAGGGCTCGGCCCTCGTCCTCCCACGGGCGAGGCGGCCCCTCCATCCCACGCACGTGCGCGCGCGCACTCCCCCCACACACGCCAGCAGGCCGCAGAGCCCCTCCCTGCCACCGAGGGTCCTTTAGTCAAGGGAAGGGAGGTCCATGGTCCTCTCCAGCCTCCGAACGGTCGGTACAGACCATGACTCCACAGGCATTTGGAGGAGGAAGATTCACAAGTTCACTCCTTGAACCCTGACCCCCTTCTCCTTCAAAGCATCTTGTGGGACCCTGAGGTCAGCACAACCAAACAGAGCCTTCCAGCATCTTCCACCCAGAAGCTCGCCTCCTCCTCACTTCCCCGGTCTTCTTTTCCATGTTTTTATTGCAAAAGTAATGGATGTTCATTATAGAAAACTCAGAAAATATAGATAAGCAATAAGAAGATAATGAAAATATCACGTAACATCACCACTTGGAAATCGCATTAGCATTTGGGTTTATAGCCTTCCACGCATTTTTCTGCATATAGAGGCAGGTTTTTGGTTTTTTAGGGGGGCTTTCCTGAGGCAAAAATGGTATTGGATGGGTTCCTATCACAGCGCATTCTCAGTCACCCGGACTCTGAACCTCGGACTCCCCTCTCCCTGCAAATCCCCTCTGGGTACTCACTGAACTCGCGGCACCTCCTTCATCTGCCCCCTTCTCTGCATGCCCAAGGTGGTGCCCGGGCCTTCAGCCTGGAGGCTGGCCTCTCCGGAGTCTCCTCACCGGTCCTGCCCCGCAAGCCTAGAGGAAGAGAGGAAGATCCGATGGTTTTGCCAACCATCTGTTTACACGTTTACACTATGACTGTATCTGAGCAGAGCTCACAGCCAACAGCAGCCCCAGAGACGGGTTAAATTAGGATATATTCCAACGATGGACTATTATGCAGTCATGAACAAGTGGCGCCACGGGAGAGTGTTTAAGACACGGGGAAATGTTTAAAAAGCAGTCCACAAAACAATACTTACAGTACACTCTCAATTTATTAAACATTATCTATATTTATAAATACACAGGTACTTAGAACAACGGAGTGGCTGCACCCATAAATTAACACTAACCTCCAGGTAATTCACATTTCCTCCTCTTCCTTTCCTGCGTTTTCCAACACATTGCTATACTGAACACTTTCACTTTTGGAAGTTTTTAATAAACAAAAAAGCCTTGAGAGGATCTTTTGAAAAGGCCTAGAGCGGTGGTTCTCATTTTCTCATGCATCAGAATCCCCTGCAGGGTTTGTTAAAGCAAATGCTGCACCCCACGTCCCGAGTTTCTGATTCGCTGGGCCTGACGGGAAGGGCTGAGAATCTGCGTTTCTACACGGCCCCAGGTGGTACGGCTGGTCCAGGAACCGCCCTTGGAGAACACGGGCCTGGATGCTCCCGGCTGGTGGCATCGAGGAAGACGGCTTCGGGGAGCTGACGCGGTGAGGCAAGTCCCATCCTACGGAGGATTTACGCTGCTGTCCTCGGGACCCCTGAGCTGTGTCCCACACCCATGTGCCCCTAAGAGTGGGGAGGAGAAGGCACCGGAGATGCACAACGGACAGGGCCCCGCCGGCCTGCAACCTCTCCTTACCCAGAAAGGCCCGCTGACACCGGGCCTCTGGGAGCCTGCCCCTCCCGCGCTGTGCTGTGGAGCCCGCAGCGCTGGTGTCCGAGAGACGGGGGGGGGGGGGGGGGGGGGGGGGCTGGCGAGGGGAGCTGCCTGTCTGGCGAGCTTCTGCGGCCCCCTAGGGACCCACACAGAGACCAGCAAACAGAGAGCAGACACCCACACACAGTCCTCCCTGTCGCAGAAGGACACTGCACCCCGTGGCCCTGTGTTGCCAGGGAACCCTCCTTCCCTTGAGCCCATCCTTCATTCCTTACTTCATTCTTCCATTCGAAAAGGCATCCGCCCTCTGCTTGGCTCCCCACCCCAACCAGCAGGACAGACAGGCAGACGATAAGCCAAACCCGGCAGAGCGGGACAGTCCACGCTGGGTCTGAGGGACAGGAGCACATCAAGCAGGGACATCACAATAAAGTATGGGGGTGGCAGAAGTGTTTACATAACACAGGCTTCATAAAAGCACGGTGGCGCAGTGGCTAAGAATGCGGGCTCTGAGCTCACACAGAGCTGCATTCAAATCCCAGCCCTTCTACGAGCTTCGGTGCTCTGGGCTTCGGGTATCCCGTCGGCCACGTGGGTGTGGGAGGCAGTTTCTAAGAGGGTCCCCAGTAATTTCCACCTCCTGTACTCACACCCCTTTGTAGTCCCCTTCCCCTGAGAGTGGCTGGATCTGGTCACCAGCTTCTAATGAATAGAAAATGTGGCAGAAGTGTCAGGAGATTATGTGATGAAAGGACTGCGGCTTCCATTTCCATCTTGGGCTCGCTCTCTCGCTCTGTCACCCCTCTCTCCCCGGCCCTCCCTCCCTCCCTCCCTCTGGGAGAGACAAGCTGCAGCGCTGTGAGCGGCCGACGGAGAAGACACGGGCGCTCCAGCCAACAGCCGGAGAACGAACGGGGAGGCTACCAACGGACCTGTGAATGCGCTGGCCAACAGGCCGGCCCCGGTCAAGCCTCGAGGTCACTGAGACCCCGTCGACACCTCGATGACAGTCTCATGAGAGATCCTGAGCCAGAACCACCCAGCTAAGCCTCTCCCAGATTCCTGACCCACAGACGCTGTGAGATAATAAATTGTCGTTGTTTTAAGCTGCGATTTGCTACAGAGCAGAAGATAACGAATAGGGTGTGGATGGTAATGGTACCTGCCTACGTGTAGTTGTGAGGACAAAATAGGCTGGTGCGGGGAGAGCTCTTAGCAGAGCATGGCAGGTAGGAAGTGAATACAAATGTTACTAGTTACAAGAAAGAACATCTGCTTTCCGCAGGTGCCTGCAAAGGAGTAGTTCTGATGGCGTCCTTTCAGGGGCCTAGCAAGCTGCATGGAGAGGGATCAGGGAGGGCATGTATTAGTTTCGTGCTGCTGCTGTAACAAATTACCACAAACTTAGTAGCTTAAAACAACACAAATGTGTTACCTTATAGCTCTGGAAGTCAGAAGTCCAAACCTGATCATACTAGGCTATGAAATCAAGGCGTCGGCAGAGCTGTGTGCCCCCGGCAGGCTCCTCGCCTGTCCCCGCTCCTGGAGGCTGCCCGCATCCCTCGGAACTCCGCCTGTGGCATCACAGCTCCGCCTGCCTCTGACACCCCTGCCTCTCTCAGAAGGACCCTGTGCTTGCACTGGGCTCGCCTGGGTGACCCAGGATCCCGTCTCCGTCGCCAGCTCCTTCACTTAGTCACATCAGCAAAGTCCCTGTTGCCCGGTAAGAGTGTGTTCCCAGGTTCCCGGAAATAGGCGAGGACATCTTGGGGGTTGCGGGGGACATGATTCAGCCTACCACAGTGGGGGCGCCCTTCTTCTCTGCGCCTCCTCTCCTCCAGGCGCAGAGCCCCCAGTCCCATCAGCTGGAACACCAAGGCTTCCACTGCCGCCGCCTCCCCTCAACACCCCCGCCCCCAGCACTGTCACCTGATTCTTTAAAAATCCGGTGGAGATGGAAAATCCTGACACTGTATTCCTACAGGACGGAATTTAATAAGTGAAGACGTTGGTTCTCACACATTTCACAACACTTCAGGAAAACAAACATCCCCCCCCTCCTAACACCATTACCAGCATGAAAATTCCGCCTTCCCATTCCAGCTGCTGCGAAGTAGCTCACAGGAGAAAAGGTGAATTATTCAGGGTGGCGTTGAACTGGCATTTAATATTTGATCAATTAGAATTCTTTGATCCATGTCCTAACAGTAGGCTGTCCCGAGCTTGCTGTCCCATGAGGGGTGTGTGTGTGTGTGTGTGAGAGAGAGAGAGAGAGAGAGAGAGCATGTGTGTGTGTGCATGGGGGGGAGGGGCTCACACCCACGACTTAGGTGTGACCTACGTCCAGAAGCACGGGCTGCCTGGGCCGCAGGGAGAAGGGAGATCGGGGAGCAGGGCGCACAAGGCAGCAGAGCGGACGTCGCCCTGGCACTCCCTGCCCAGCCCGGCTGAGCGCCCACGGCCTACCCGCGCCCCAGATCATCTTGCTCCGCTGCCAGGACCAGCGTGGTTGGGCAGCACCCTGCCTGACACTCTGCACACAGGCAGCGTGCGGTCCAGGAGACAAATGATCCAAACCTGGGACTTCCAGTGGGACCTGCACTTCCAGGTCCCCACGGGCCTGGCCCGAGGAGCAGGCCTTGTCCCCGCCGCCTGCAGCCGCTCAGGGATGGTGGAGGAGTGCACGGTGCCGGGAAAATGCTCCTGGCCCTAAAAAGGGAGTTCATGAAGCACCCTCGCGGAGACTGTCTTCGGCTTTGCCGAGCTGTCACCTGCAGAAACTGGGCTCCTGAATTTTGGATTTCTGAAATAGAATGCTAAAACAAGAGGAAAGCTGCCTTCCGTCTCTTTAAGGAGAAGCCTAGATGCAACACACAGACAGACACATACGCACACTCGCACACCTAAACATGCATACACATGTGTACACATCTATAAACTGAGATGTGTGCACACGTGTGGATACACGTGTTTGTACGTATATGTATGTGTGCATGTGCATACACCCCATATGTGTGTGTTTATATGCATGTGTACATGTGTCTATGGCGCATGCATATGTGTGTGCGTGCATACTTATACATACGCATACATGCACATGCATATACTGCACACACACTCCCAGAATCTCTCCTCCAGCACAGCCCATCTTGGGGGCTGAGAGGGAGTAACAGACCTACACAAAGAGGCGCCTTCTCTCGCAGGCGCCCCCGCTGCAGTTCAAGGCTCCTGGATGGGAGGAGGCTGTGGAAAGAGGGGCCTCTGGCCAGATGTGGCCCAGGACGGGCCATGCTGCAGTCCCCTCCGACCACCTCCCCTAACTTCTGGACCGGACCGTGAGCCAGCCGTGCCTGCTGCTCAACAAACCTGCAGGGGTGCTCTGACGTCAGAGCGAGGCGCTCCTGCACCTCTTCCCACGGCAAAGCGATTTCTGTGTGTCCATTTACTTGTCCCAAACTGGGAAAGAATGGAGGCTTTGTTGGTTGGATGTTATTAGATGCAATCATCAGCCACCTCCCGCACCGCATCTGTCATTGAGATAAATGACACTATTTTTTCCTTAAAAAAAAAATTTCTACGCTAATGAAGTCTCTTTCGTGGCACAAACTCAGCAGTAGAGATAAATGAGAAACAATTTCTTGGTATCCATTATTTTAAATTACAGATATCAACCCTGATGCTGCTTTCAAGGTTGATTGAATTTTCATAGAGTATCATCAGCTTCTACAATCTACACGTGTAATAGAAACCTGAACTCAGGGTGGTTTTATGGCCTCCTTTAAAGCCTCAATGAGAATGGTCCCCATTCCTCAGCTTCCCCAAGAAACCTTCCAGAAAGTTCCAGGCTCTCTTGGCCAGACCAGGAGAGAAGGGGAGAGAAGAGAAGCCAGCCAAAGGAAAAGAACAGGAAGAGGAGGAGCAGGAGGAGGACCGGCAAGAGGGCATGTCTGCTTCTCCCCTGGCCGAGCTGGGAGCCTGCTTCCCCCGACAGCTGCGTGCGGCTCCGGCTGGCGCTGCGTCATTTCCGGTGCTTGGCTGCCTAGCCGACTTCTCCCGGGACCCAACCTCCCTGTTCAGACAATAAATCCCAGGAGCAACCAGGGTTTGACCGCAGCCCTGAGTCAACGCTTAGTGAGAAGAGAGCGCGATGCAATCACCCACCTCCTCACAGAAGCCCTTCCATGCTGCCATCCCCTGGGCAAGTCCCCCCAGGTCCAAGTGACCTTCCTGCTGCTGCCACAGCTGACCTGGCACATCCCAGGCCTTCTGCACTTTGACCCCCAGGGGTCACTAGCAGGCAGGAGAAGCTGGCACAGACACTCACAGACCAGCAAGGACGGAGGTCCCAGAACAGTTAGGCTACCCCTGAAGAGGGAAGCTGAAGCCCAGAGAGGCCGCACGGCAGGGACACTGGCGGCTTCCACAAACTGGGCCTCGCATCCACGGAAGGGAGTGGACAAAGTCCAGGCCCACCTGCTGGGGAGCGAGCCCCGCTCTCGGCTCTCCGAAGGGTCTAAGCTCCCACAGAATTCAGGGTCGTCTGGTGGGGGGGGATGAGTGTGAACGTGTGTGTGCGTGTGTGCACATGCACAGCTGCGCTCTTTCAATGAACAGGCATTTACCGAGCACCCAGTATGTGTCATGTCAGACGCTGAGGTAAGGCCTGGGGAACAGCAATAAACCCAGCAGTGCTCGTCCCCACAAAGCTCATCAGCCAGGAGCTGCACCCCGCACCCCTGCAGAGGGCTGGCGGTTGTTCTCGGGAGAGGCTGGTGCACCCACTGCTCTCTGGGCCCCCAGGCCCAGCTGAGGGCTGGGCCCACACTGAAAATAAGCGAAGTGGACGTCTGCCTAGCCCGTGGCTAGAATCCCAGGCCCCTTCCCTGCCTGGTTCTGAAAACACTCCTAAGGAAAATCACCCACCAAGAAAAGAGACTCGCAGATATAGGGCCCTCCTCCCCACTCAACTCATGTCTTCCCAGAAGCTCAGAATGCAATCTTATTTGGAAACAGGGTCTTTGAAGAGGGAATTAAAGTAAAAATCAAGGGGAGATCATGCTGAGTTAGGGTGGGCCCTAAGTCCAATGACAGTGTCCCCAAAGAGACAGAAAAGGATACACAGAGACTTGGGAAAGTTGGCCGTGTGACGGAAGAGGTGGAAGTTGCGCCGTCACAAGCCAAGGAATACCCGGAGCCACCAGAAGCGGGGAGAGGCGAGGAAGGCTCCTCCCCTAGAGCCTGCTGAGGGTGTGTGGCCCTGCTGACCCCCTGACTCCAGGCTTCTGAGTCTTGCGAACGCCTTCCCTCCCACCCAGAATTCCTTTCCCCTCCCTTCTGTAAGTCTCGCCCCACCTCCTCCAAGAGCCACCTCCGCCTTCCCCCAGTCCCAGCAGATCTCCCCCTCCCATGTCCTCACACAAGGCTCTCGGGACCCCAGTTCTGCCCTCAGGTGGGCCGAGCCTGGGCTCCTTCCTGCTCAAGGCCTCAAGAGGTGGCCGAGGCCTGCAGAAGGGAGGCGGCCGGGTTCCCCAGGACGCCTCGTTTAGCCCTGCCTCTCTGGCTATTTCTCCCATAAAGTGAGCGCCTGGGGTCATCCAGGACGGCTGAGGCCCCCAGCTGCGCCAGGCACTGCGCTGGGTGCTGGGAGGGCAGCAGGAACCGGAAACCCTGCTCCCAGTCCGTATGGGACAACAGTCTGGCAGGGACAATGGGCAGTGGCCAGAGCCAGGCCAAGGGCTTCCTTAGAGCTGCCCCCACTCTGCCATCCTGGAGAAAGTGACCCCACATCCTCCGTCAGCTCCCCCGACTCCCCTGACGTGGAAAGGAGCCCGCCTGGGACTTGGTGGGCAGCAGGGCCACCGCACGCCGCGCCCCTTTGCCGGCCTGGGCTCCGGCGAAGGTGTGCACGGCGCCTGTCATTTCAAAGAACTCCCAACTTTGCAAAACCACAGAGTCTCTCACATAAAAACAGAGAGCCCATTGCCGCAATCTGCTGTTAAATTTTTCCTGGGACCTCCACTGAGCGAGAGTGTAATCTGGAAGATAATGTAAGTGCTAATAATATTTTCCAGGGAAGCATTTCTCACTGTTACAAACACAAACTGTTATTAGGGGGTATATTTGTTAGCATTGATGAGACATAGATTACCCGGCTTCTGCAACAGGATGGGAACAGGCTGATTTTTTCCTCCTCTAAGCTGTTCAGCCTCTGGAAGAAATTAGCATAATGTGCTGAATGTTCTACACGATTCTAAGTTACTCTTAAAAACTCCTTTGTGATTCCTCTCCCATTAAAGACTTTAAATATCTTTATTCTCTTTTAATAGAGCAATTTATCAATGTAGTCCTCTAAAAGGTAAGTAATATAGATAGATTAGACAGGGGACATGTTACATAAGGAGGAATACTCCATCAGAAGTGACTTGTTAATACCATACCTGGCACTTAGTAGGTGCTTCATAAGTGGATAGCATATTAGTTAATTGAACACAATTTCCTAACATTTATAACATAAGGCTTTTCAATAGCATGTCAAGACTTTAAAAGTAAGAGATGCTTAACCACCATTTCCTCCTTAATTTTAAAGTTGGGTGGATTCTGAGGCTTTCCTCCCAGAAGTGGATCGCAGACTTTGACAGAGCGCCACCTACTGCCCAAGCCTCGCCACCTCTTCTCGCCAGCTCCCAGACCACAGGAAGCGCCCCAGGAAAACCCAGAAAATGTTGGGTTTTATCCACAAGCATCCAGCTGGTCTTCACTGTACCCCTACTGTGTGTGTGGCAGGTCTTTGGGATACAAAGAAACTAAAACATATCCTTGCTCTGAGGTGTTCAATCTGCAGAAGCAACCAAAGAGGCCAAGCAAAATGCCGCGATACTCCCGGGAAGGACACAGGAAAGAGGCCTGCGCCCATGACAGGCACCCTCCCCATGTGGTGGCCCTCCCTCACCCACTGGCACTGCTCACATGCACTACGATGGCCACCAGGCCTCTCGTGGTCCCAGCTCTGCCAGGGCAGTGACCGTGGCTGATCACTCAGGACTCAAGCAGCACCTTCGGAAACTCACAAGAGGCAAACAAAGGCTTCAGCAGGTGCTCGGCTCAGGGCTGCGCTCTACATGGCAAACAGGTTGTATCCCCCTGTTGGCGGAGATGCAATTAAGATATTGATCCTCGTGCAAAATAGGCATTGATAAATCAATACCAAGCCGATGCCATAGATAAACAGTGCATGTCATGGGGAGGCATGGCGTGTATAAATGATTCGATGCAGATTTGTGTCAGGGGACATTCTGCCTCAATACGGCCAAAGGCTGAGGAAGCCAAACATGGTTAGGATATGTAGCAGCAGCTTTTGTGCTAATTTACTGTTATTCTCATTCATTCATCAAGCGTAGACTGAGGACCTTCTTCAAGCGCCTCTGGCTGTGTCACAGGCCTCGGAACACGTGGACAATGGAGCCCCCCTCCCATCACACCCAAGGAGTTCACAATCCAGGGCAGGGCTGGTGGGATATTCGTCCCTGCCTTCTGTGGGAGCAGAGACCTGAGTCCGGGCAGGCCTCCGCTGAGTACCCCCAGGGGCCGGGCCGGGTGTGCGGTGATGCCCATTCCTCTCAACCTCCTGGTTGCTGAGGTCGGCGTTCTGGCCAATTTTACAACTGAGAAAACGGAGGCTTAGAGAGGCTAAGGGGTCTCGCGGCGAGTCCACGGAAGCATGGACATCTGAACTCAGGGCCGCCCTGGGTTCCCAAGCCTACGCTCTCTTCTGACCCGGGCTATGCAACCAATCCCTTGGATCTGATCAGAGATCAGGCTCTTTGAACAGCCGCCGGCCATCCTTCCGGCCCAGGCAGGCTCGCGGCTCTGACCACGCGAGAATGGGGACTCCTAAAAGCAGCCTGACCTTGAAGGCACAGGCCTGAGGCCACGCCCCCTAGCAGGAGCATGAACCAGGAACAGGGTCCCCACGACCGGGTGCCTACCCAACAGCAGTCTCCCCATGTCCCTTGTTGCTGTCCAGGACTCCTCGCAGTAGGAAAGCTCCCCGAGCCCCACCGTAGGGTGTCGCCCGCAGGATGTTAATTAGCCTTAAACCAATCAGAGTCGTTCCCTTCCTTTTGCCAGTGGCTGGCTTAGGAAAAGGCACATTACAAATCTCTGGCTGAGGAGACATTGCTCAGGAGAACAGGTCTGCTGGGAGTGGCTTCTGAGCTCTCAAAATAGAGACACGAGGGCCATTTTCACCTATCAGATTGGCAAGAATCCAAAAGGTTGAGCACAGACTCTGTGGATGCGGGCCCTTCAAACAGTGCTGACGGGGGAATAAATGGCACAAACCCCGGGAAGGACAATTGGCAATGTCTATCAAGGTCACAGATACATCCATTTTTTTTATTCTTATCGGAGGGCGCACTTATTGATCTTAGAGAGAGGAGAAGGGAGGGAGAAAGAGGAGAGAAACACTGATATGAGAGAGAAATATTGACCGTCTGCCTTTTGCTGGCACCCTAGCTGGGTGCCACACCTGCAACCCAGGCTTGTGCCCTGACTGGGAGCCGAACCCGTGACATTTCGGCTCCTGAGACGACGCTCAACCAACTGAGCCACACCAGCCAGGGCACAAATACATATCCTTTTGACCCCGCCATTCTAATTCTAGGAATTTATCCCGCATGAAAACTAACAGGTTTGCAGAATTTATTATAAGAGCAAATATGGGAAACACCTAAATGCCTATCAAAAGATGACTGGTTAAACAAATTAGGTTACGTGCATACATATAACAATGTGATAACAGCTGTAAAACTATATTAAGGATGCACTTCGTGTACTAAATATTTTGCAGGGTGGGGAAAAAAAAGCACTGCCAAAAAGTGCTTAGAATATGCTATCATTTAGGGAAATTGAGAGTAGAGTAGCTCAAACTAAATATTCATATTTGCTTGTAATATTCCTTATTATATAAAGAGATTCTGGAAGAATAAACAAGAAAGTCCTATTAGTAAGAATAAAGGATAATATTAATAGGAAGCCTTTTTATTGCATATCTTTTAAGTGTTTTTAAATGAACAAACTTGTGCATGTAACACCTATTCAGATAGTTTGATACGGTTGGAATATTTGCGTCCCCACACCCCAAAAATTCATAAGAATTTCTAACCCTTACGGTGATGGAGCTGGGAAATGCAGCTTTTGGGGGGTGATTAGAATATAAGGGCAGAGCCCTCATGAATGGGATTAGTGTCCTTATAAAAGAGGCCTCAGAGAGATCCCTCACCCCTCAGCCACATGAGGAAACATCTAAAACAGGGGTGTCCAGCCTGCAGCCCGCGGGCCACATGCATCCCAGTATGGCTATGAACATGGCCCAACACCGAATCGTAAATTTACTTAATACATTATGAGATGTTTTTGTGATGACGTGTCACAATGTATTTAATGCGTGGCCCGAGACAACTCTTCCCCTTCCAGGGCAGCCCAGAGACGCCACAAGGCTGGACGGCCCCGCCGGCTGTCCCTGCACCGGGAAGCCCTCACCAAACACGGTCTGGGGCAGCACGGCTCCGGGCTTCCCAGCCTCCGAAGCTGCAGGAGATAAATGCTCACAAGCCGCCCAGCCTGTGGTATTTTCTTATAGCATCCCAAGTGGACTAAGACACAATCATACATTTTTAGAGAGTCAAACAACAAAGGGATGCTATCTTTTCTGCCTGTGGACTTTTACATACAAGGACGTAAGGGCTGGGAGGAGCCATTCCCTGACCATGAAGGGCACCAGAGTGGCTGGGAAATGGAAAACACTTGTGCCCTAATTACAGTGCTCAGCTGTTGAATTAACCAAACCTGGAGCTGCCCTGCCTAAGAACGTCTTGTAAGATGAGGTGAGCCTCTTTACGGAGGAGTGTCCAACCCGCGGCCCAGGATGGCTATTCTGAGGGCAGCCCAACACAAAATCGTTCATTTACTTAAATCTTTTTTTTTTTTTTTTTTTTTTTTTTTTTTTTGCTCATCAGCTGTCACTATCGTTTGTGTATTTAATGTGTGGCCCAAGACAACTCTTCTTCCAGCGTGGCCCAGAGATGCCCAAAGGTCGGCCACCCCTGATGAAGCCATCTGAGGTGGGTGTTCTGTCACTGACATACACGGGCAAGTCAGCGAGCGAACAGGGCCCTGACAAAGGCCATCCTTGTGAGGACGCCTAACAAACAGGCGAGCGGTGCCTGCGCCCACGCTTCCGTCACAAAGACGACTAGGGAGTTCAGGGTAACACAGAGTACTAACCATACTCCTCTATCTCTGCTCCCCTCAGAAAGAAAAACTCCCCTAAAAGGGCTATAAAGGTCTGAAAGAGACAAAAACCCACAAGGACAAAGAAAAGCGAAGCTGCCAGATGCACCTTCCATCAACAACAGTTCAGAAGCTGGGAAGCAGATGGGCAAGAGTCAACAAAGCTGACACTGAGGCCACAGTTCGGATGAGCAAGGCTGCTCGGGACCATTGTAGGGCAGGGACCGAGGTAGCGGCGGACCCCTCAGAGCCGCAGGTGGGGCGGAAGCAGGAGGGCCTGTGGGAAGTCCCGTGAGACCTGGGAACCCCACACCCCCCTCCTAATGCAATAACCACCGTCCCCGCCCCAAGGAAAAAGACGGGAGGCAACCCTCAGGGAAAGGAGAAGATACTACATTTCAGGAGAGACAAGAGGGCTATAAAAATCACTGTTCAGGAAACAGGAAAAGACTCTTGGAAAGTGAAAATATGGTAGAGCTTTTTTAAACCACAGAATATTTGAAAAATAAAGTAGAAGAAATCTCCATTAAAATGGGGGGGGAGTGTAGAAAATGAGAAAGACAAGTAAATTCAAGGATTAACCTAAGAGGTCCATCATTCGACTAATAGGAATTTACAGAAAAAAAATAAAGAGTGAAGATGCAATTATAAAAAGCAATACAAGATCCTGCTCCAGAACTCAAGAGAAATGTATTCTGATATTTAACAGATCCTCCAAGTATACATACCATGCATTAAACTTTTTTAAAAAATAATAAAAATGTCTTTAATTTTTTAAACCACTCCAAGAAACATCATCATGAACTGTAGAACAAAGACATGGAAAGAAATCCTCAAACCTTCCAAAGTAAATGCAGGTCACACACAGCCCTCAGAATCTGAAAGGTGTATGACGTCTCAACAATGGAAGCTAGAAAACAATAGAACAATGCTTCCAAAACTCTGGGGGAAATGATTTCCAATCTGGAGCCAGCTACACTATCAGTCAAACGGGAGGCTGGAAGAAAGACATTTTCAGGTAAACAAGGCCTCAAAAAACTTACCTCCCGGTCACCTTTTCTCAGGAAACTATTCCCCAAAAGGAGAGAGGCCAGATGGGCAGGTCCGCGTGCACTCCTGGCAGAGTGGCAGCCCGCACCTGGCCTTGGGCTCTTGGATTCCAGCTGAGACGCAAGACCAAGAAAGGCCACAGGCTGTGTTCAATGTTTCAAAGTCTCAACTGCAACACAGTAGTGCTAGGGGAACACCACAGGGCCGCCCCCTCACTCACGCACGCACATATTTCTCTGGGCTGGAGATCTAGACTCTGGGTGGCCAGGACAAAGGGGTGCCATGTTAACTGTCAATAGATGCAGCCAGACTGCCCTCCGCGAAGGCGCCCCCAACATGCCCTGCCGCGGCGGTGGGCTCCCGGTCTCCCGCCTCCCTGCTGGCAGGTGATGGTTGCAACGTTTCCAACGGTCGCCAAACTTTCAGGGGGAAAAGCTGCATCTCCTTTTTTTAAAATTTACATCTTCATGATTTCTTGTCTTAAAATGCTTGGGCTGCTGTAACAGAATTATTACTGCTGTGTGGCTTATATACAACAGGCATTGCTCTCTCGGTTTTAGGGGCTGGAAGGCCAAGATCAAGGTGCCAGGAGGTTTGGTGGCCGGGAGGGCCTGCCTCTGGATTCACAGACGACTCGCTGTGGCCGCACAGGACAGGAAGGGAAGGACGCTCTCCTGGCTCTCTCCCGTTCCGGAGCCTCCGCCCACATGACCTCAGCACCTCCTAAAGTCCTTCCTCCCAAGATCAACACTTTGGGGGTTAGGGTTCAGCATATGAATTTGGGGGAACACAAGCATTCAGTCTGTGGCACTAGTATATATTTGATAATAAAAAAAAAAACTAGGGAATGTGCTACATTTTTTCTAAAGTAAGGTGTTGGCATGAAAATATCTCCAAGATGTACTGTTCAGTAAAGGAAGCAATTTGCAAACAATAACTACCAAATGATAGCATTTATGTTTGAAAACACACACAAAACCCTGTATATGTGTAACACGAGGCCTGAATGGAAGACGGCACAGCGAACTGTCACTGTGGTCCTTACTTCGGTCGGAGGGAGTTAGATTGTGCGGGAAAAGGGGGGGTTCTCAAGGGGACTTGCACTGTCTCCGTAAGAATCAAATACACAGGCTCTGGGCCAGCCTGCCCAGTTCTAAGTCCACACGGGCAAGGGCTTCCATTTTCCCTTCTATCAAATGGGAATAATAACACTTAACCTCAGAGGGTTGTATGAGGATTAAATGGATTAGTGAAATCAAGGTGAGGCAAAATATAACCAAGTGCCCATCCAAGTCAAGAGCTGGCACGCGTGGTACCCACCCAAGACACTGCTGACCAAGCACAGCCACCCTCACCGACACCAGAGCAGCCCAAGGTGAAGGGTGCAGTACCCCAGAGCGGGGGTCCAGAGCCTGGTCCACCTCTTCCATCTCCGAGCCTCCGTTTCCTTGCCTGTGCAGTGTGGGGGTGGGGAAGCAGAGGAGTGGGAGGCAACGGAAGTGAGGGGCTGCCCCCGGCTGTGCCCGCTCCAACATCTCTCAGGCGGTTTCCAGCTCCACGCCCTCCGGTCCGTTCGTCTGAGCGCCCTGTCGCCTGAGCAAAGGGGCCCCAGACTTCCAAGTCCACGGTCGTCCGCCGCCCAGGCCCTGCCATCCCGGCCTTCCCTGAGCCTGCCCCTCTGGGACTGCTTGTCCACTCTTGCGGCCACCTGTGGGCCCCGCACCTGCAGGCCCAGACACGGCCCCTCTTCCTGGAGGTGGAGGTGGAGGCTGTCCTTCCGGAAGGTGGAGGGAAGCGATCCATCGGTTTCAACAGGCCCCACATTCAGAACAATGTCCCTCTGTCAGATCCCAGCCTGGCCTGGCCCGCAAAGCCCACTCCTCCTCTGGCCGTATTGTCCAAGGGCCGCATCTCGGTCCTGGCCCACCAATGGGCAGCTGCCGCCCTCTGGCCGAACATCCCCGGGGCGGCCACCCACCTGCCTGAGAAGCAGGCTCCCAGTCGGCGTAGCAAGGATGCATTTCACAGCCCACAGGTGCCCACTCAGACTCTCTCTTTTTAAAACACTCCACACAAAGGCGCTTTTATCTGGTTCAAAAACATGCTTTAGAGGCTTTAAAGTCATTGCAATGGTTTCCCATGTTCTCGTCTCTTTCAGATGATAATATTTTTAATTACAACTATCATTATAGCATAATACCTTCAATTTAGGCAATCAGCTCCATTCAGAGTGTTCCAGTGGGGGGAAGGTGACTGTGGGCACACCAAGGCTTCCTCTGTGCTGGTTTCAGGAGAAGTTCCCAGGTCCAGCAGGTGCTCTCTGCAGCCTGGGGGTGTGAGGGCCCCCTCGGAGGGCTCAGGGGGACGCCTTGGGCGGCAGCGCCCGGGCCTCCCAGGAGAAGCCCCGCGGAGACCCCAGAGGCCCACGGGGCTCTCCACCCCAGACGGCGCGGCTCCACGTCATCGGTGGTCTTCTCTCCGACCCCAGGTTTACGCGGCACAAAATCCCCACGCACGCCACCCACACCCGGCCCAGTCTGTGCATTCTTCCCATACAGAAGACACAGCTACCACCCCCTACCCATACAGGGCACCAACCCAGCGCCAGGCGCCATGCCAGCAAGGTAACCCATTTTAGCCTTGAAAGTCCTATGTTCCAGGATACCCCTCGGTCCCAAGCAAACCAGGATGGCTGGTCACGCACCATGCGAGGCACCGGACGTAGAGCAGTGACGCGGGCATGCTCCCTGGCCTGACGGAGGCGTGGTCTGGAGAGGGGAGGAGCTTACAGAACACTGGCAGTGGGGACTGCATTCGTGCCTCAGGGCTGCTGCAACATGTCACCACAAACCGGGTAACTTGAAACAACATAAGTGCATTCTCCCTTACGGGAGGCCAGAGGTCCAAAGTCAAGGAGCTGGCCCTCCGTCGCGTGCCTCTCTCATAGCTCCAGACGGCTTTGGCAGCCCCTGGGGTTCCTTGGCTTTTGGACATGTCGCTCCAGTCTTGGCCTTCACCTTCATTCCTGTCACCTCTCTGGGTGTCTCTGTGTCCTCTCCTTGTCAGATACGACACCAGTCTCTGGATCCAGGGACCACCCTGACATCCAAGACAATTTCCTCTCAAGATCCTTAATGAGTTACGCCTGCAAAGACCCTATTTCCAAATGAGGTCACATTCTGAGGTTCTGGAGGGACGTGAATTGTGGGGGGGGACACCGTTCAACCCACTACAAGAAAGAACTCAAGAACTGCCAACCGGAGTGCATAAAAATCCGTGGGAGCCCCCAGCTAGAGGGCTAGGGGATGCGCTCGTCCGCTCTGCACTCGCTCACCGAGCGCCCGCTCCGGCTGGGCCCTGCTCTGCCTGCTAGGAGACCACAGGGGACAGGCTGGGAAGCCCTGTGCGTGTGGGGCCTGGGGCGCGTGGAGGAGGAAGCCCTGGGGGAGGTCCTGAAGGGGAGCAGGTATTCAAACAGACATAGAGGAACAGGGGGTTGTCCAAGGTCAATGACAGACCTTAGTGGATTGAAAATGTGCGAGCCTATACACGTGGACAAGGGCAGAAGAGAAGGCTGGTGTGGATGAGCATCCCTCAGCCCAGCAATGGCCCCAGACCAGACCCTGAGACCAGTGGCAGAGCTAAGGGGCGGCCGGAGGTATCTCTGGGACCGCCTCAGCTCCACCACTGCCTCCACTCCTGACGAGACAAGTGACCACGTTTCCCCGCGTGGGAAAAGGGCCACCACAAACACTTCTAGCCCCACACTTCCACGGACCCCGGCCTCTCAGCCCCTCCATCCAGGTGGGGGCTCCAGAGCCTTCAGGTGGGGAACCGCCGCCTAAGAGCCTGCTGGACAGAATGAGAAGTCTGGACCCGGCCCCAAGGGCTGGCACCCGAACCTCAGTTCAAGGAACCTTGTGAGGATCTCCTGCCCATGGGATCCAGGGCCAGACCTCTGCTGGAACTTTTGGGGCTTGAGGGATCATCATCCTGACAGTCATGGAGCCCAGCTCAAGGCCTGCCTCCTCCAGGAAGCACTCCTAGACTTCCACCTTCTTACAACTGATGAGCTCAGTTCCTTCCACCTCTTCAACTAAACTGTCAATATATTCCTATTTTATAGGAAAAGTGTGTTATACATCCCCAGCTTTCCACCCATTCCGGTCACTGTCTCAGGCCCTGGCCTCCTCCCTCGGCTTGCTAAGATAACGCACCAACTGAAATCACCCCCGCAAAGAGCCCGCACCAGGGCCGAACTGGATGCTGCCTCAGTCCCCGTCTCCTCCTGCTTTAAGTGCAGGGCAGTCACCGAGCTATGTGTTGCCTATGTGTTGCAGCTTTTTTCTTTTTAACACAAAGGGACCCATTCTTCCCTGCTACAAAGCCATTCCCCTCTCAGCAGGGGGCTTAGGACCCACAAACCACAGGTCCATGCCCATCGGTGCATTTCTCTCCCCGGGCTGAAATCTTTCAGATAAGCCAGGGCTGGGCTGCAGTTCCCGCGGAGACAGACATCCGGCCCCGTCCGATGCGTCACAGACCGTCCAGCCTCAGAGGCCAAGCGCACACGCGCACACACAGCTCAGCACTGGCGATCCTCACATCCCACCCGCCATGCCAGCGATGCGCCACCGTGGATGCGGCGCGTCCTGGCCCACCCCTCCCCCTCCAAAGTCGGAGAAGGGGCTCTGCTCAAGCCACCAGCTGCCCGCTCCACACCCAGCCTGCCCTGGACTCAGACGGTCTATCTACACACCAAACACCAACTCACCAAGCTGGCCTGCTATGCCGCATTGATTTGCTGAAGAATTATTGTTTTTATTTATGTTATCAGTGGCATGGTTTGAAAGGATTGATTCCAATTTTGGAAGAAGTTCTAGTGTGAGTAAAATGCTATCAAACAGCATTGCATGCTACAGAGAAATCGTTCACGAAAAGAAAGGGTCAATCGATGTGGCAAATTGCATTGTTCTGTTATTTTAAGAAATGGTGACAGCCACCCCAGCCTTCAGCAACCGCAACCCTGATCCGTCAGGAGCCACCAGTGTGGAGGCGAGTCCCTCCACCAGCAAAAAGGTTACAATTCAGTGAAGTCTCAGGTGATGGTTAGCATGTTTGAGCAATAAAGTATTTTTCAATTAAGGTGTGTACATTGTTTTTTTTTTTAGATGTAATTTTATTCACACTTAGTAGACTACGGTACAGTGCAAACATAACTTTTCCACACACTGGGAAAGGAAAACATTTGAGCGGCATGCTTTATCGCACATATTCGCCTTATTGCAGTGGTCTGCAACAGAAACAGCAGTGTCTCCAGGGTGTGCCTGTATGTTTCCTTTTTCTATTCTTCTGTTCTTTGTCTATTGATTTGAGGGAGAGAGAGAGAGAAGAAGGGAGAGAGAGAGAAGCATCAACCAATTGCCTCCTGCATGCACCCGGACCGCGGATCAAACACACAACCTTTTTGGTACATGGGACAACACTCAACCAACCGAGCCGCCCAGCCAGAGCGTCTGTATGCTTCTTGAAGACAGAGTATTGAGGGTACTGTCAGAAAGCATGCGACCTTCATTTGCTCATCCATTGCAAATTCCAAGAAGCTGCTATGAAAGTGAGAAGTATATTGATAAGGCAGTGTTAAAAATAACAAACTGAACTAGCACGGAAGCGACGGCTGCTGGGGGGCGGGGTGAGGGGTGGAGGGGTTGACAAAAAAGGAAAAAGGACTCAAGGGCGGGGACGCCAGCGGGGTGACTGCAGCGGGGAGAGGGGTAGGAGGGGACAAAATGGTGACGGAGAAAATGCAATGAAAATTTAAATTTTTTTAAATAATAATAACTGTGAAGGAAGTTTCATGAATGGTAGTTAGAGGGAAGCCAACAGATGGCATTTACACTGTTCCTGATATTCAAAGAAAAAAACAAAACACAATATGTAAACACCGTCGAATAGTATTAAATAGCAGTGGGTAGCTAAGTGATTTCTACAAGTGACACAGTGAAGCTTTCTGTTTTTAAGGAAGCCATTTTCACACACACACACACACACACACACACACACGTGCACGCCCACCCCTCTAAGTACTTTTCCATTGTTTTTGTTGTTCAGTGTTTCAGTATCATTCTGCATGGTTCTCTTTTTTCTCTTTGCCCTGTTGTTGACCTCAGCTCTAAATTAGCTAAAGTCCCTTCTAGGAGACTGAAGAATTATTTATGGAAAGAAAGATTGGTTCTGCCCTGGCTGGTGTGGCTCAGTGGATTGAGTGTCGGCCTGTGAACCCAAGGGTCACCGGTTCGATTCCCAGTCAGGGCAGAGGCCTGGGTTGCGGACCACGTCCCCACTAGGGGGCACCTAAGAGGCAACTACACATTGATGTTTCACTCCCTTTCTCCTTCCCTTCCCCTCTCTCTAAAAATAAATAAATAAAATCAGAAAGAAAGAAAGGGAAAGAAAGAAAAGGAAAGAAAGAAAAGAAAGATTGCTTCTTGTCATCCACCTGCTTAAAACACTGGCATGGCTTCCTGACACTTACAGGATAAGGACTCACAGTGACTGAAGGGCAGCCGCCGGCCAGCTCCACCCCCCACCCCCCACCCCCCACCCCCCCCGCCTTGGCCATGGTTGCTCTGGGCCCTACAGACGCCAAGCCCTTTGCTTTCCCGCCAGTCCCGCTCACTTCTCGGGTCCCTCTTAAACAACCTTCCTCTGAAAAGTCTCTCCTGCCTGCTGGGTAACCCAAATTGACTCTTTCAGTAGGCAATAAAGCATAGCAATTGGCAGCAGAGAATTTGGTGTCAGACTACTGGTTCAACTCCCGAGCCTGCTGCTTACTAGTTCTGTGGCCATAGGCCAGTTACTTAATCTCTCTGTGCTTCTGCTTCCTTTTTTTTATTAAATTTTTCTTTTTTTTTTTTTTAATGTATTGATTTGAGAGAGAGAGAAACATCGATTGGTTGTTCCACCCACTGATGCATTCATTGGCTGACTCCTGCATGTGCTCCAACCAAAGATCGAACCCGCAACCTTAGAGCATCAGAACGACGCTCCAACCAACTGAGCAGCACCCTGGCCAGGGCTGCCTCTGCTTCCTCGTCTACAAAATGGAGCTAGTTCATAAAGCTGTTAGGGTGGAGGCTGTTATCCCCTTTAAGGGCTCAGAGCCTCATGGAGCACATGGTAAACAATTAGCGTCAGCCGCGGTTACTACGCCGTCACCTTCCAGCCCCCCCAACTCCCACTGTGCCGCCCCCGCCCTTCTCGCAGCTGGAAGCACACACCTGCTGGGTGGCCGTCTGCTGACTGCTGGGAGGTCAGCTTCACGAGCGAGAGTGGGAACCTCAACGCCTGGCATGGGGCCGGCACGCGCGCCCACGCGCGCGCAATCATTCACATTTGATGAAAAAATAATCATCCCTGGCTCCTCCTGCCTCGAGGCGGGAGGGGACAGCGCGGGGGCGTGGGGAGGGAGAGGGTCAGGAAAAATGTGCTGTGACTCACAGAGGCCCCCACAGGGACCCAGGTGGGCAGGGAAGCCTGGAAGGCCACCATGGGCAGCCGGGGAAGAGCCTGGAAATCGAGTCAGGCTGCCCGGGCTTGCGACCCCGCTGTGCCTTGGAACCCTGTGTGGCCTTGGACAGGCTGCTAAACTTCTGAACCTGTTCCTTCTTCAGTAAAGCTCCAGCGGGAAACCTCCAGGACCCAGGCGAAGCGATGTCCCCAGCAGGACGGCGAAGCAGGCCCCGCTCCCCGTCCCGCTGGCCCTCGGCAGGGCTCCGACCGCGCCCCGCGTCTGCATAGCCATCTGCACTGCATGCCCACGCACATGATTGATATTCTCCATGATCTTCCTGCAACCCTTTTTCTTCACGAATGTTCGGTTTCAGGGAACATGGCATGTTCTGGAGGCACATTTACATTTCATTATCTCTAAAAGCTTAACTGCTGTAACTAATGCTAGATTAATAAGTAGCCCCATCGAACAACTACTTTAAACAACACCACTTACGCAGCCGCGCCGGTGGTGGAACAGGCACTTCCAAACACTGGCTATGGCTGAGAAGGGGTCAGTCGAGTGGAGCGGGTCTAATTTTTGTATCTCCCACGAGAGACTCTATAGTGTCCTTCCAGAGCAATTAAATCTCAGCCAAAGCTGTCAATCTCCCAGGCCCCTGGGACTGGAAGAAGGTCCAGATTTAAGTCCTTGTGGGGCCCCTGGGGTATCCCCAACCCCCATGCCCAACAGGGCCCTCTGAGCAGGAGCCTAACGACCGGGCTGTGCGTGCTAAGTGACAGGACCTGGCAATAGTGATTTCCTGCTGGAAGCCTCCTGCATAGCTTTGAAGAAAAAGGAAACAAGTGGTCAAGTTTAGAGACATCACAGCCAGACCGGCTAGAGGCCCTGGGGCCGCCAGGCAAAGGACAGCACCTCAGGCATGGCGAGGACGCCACAAGAACCCGCCGGGCTCCCTCGGGGCCCTAAGCAGCTCTCAGAGCCCCCGAGAGGGCGGAGAGGGTGTGCTCTGTAAATCCCAGGTGCTGCTCTTGCAGGAGGTGTTTATTATTATTCTATTTTTGTAACACAAGTGAGAGCACAATTTCCCCGTGAAATATCAATTAGAGGGTAGGTTTGAGAAATTGCCTCCTGCACACTTCCATCTCACCCAACTCCTCCTCCAGCCACCCCCTCCCCCGCCGCGCCCCCGGCCAAACGTTTCAGCTCCTGCAACTGCCTGGGGTCTGGCCGTTGCAATGTCTCTTCAATGCAGCGTGCAGCGTTCACGGAAGACCCTTCCTTCTCCCCCAAGGGTCTGCTCTGCTCTGAGAACCTGGGCTTGGGCTGGCGCTCGGGCCTTCACCGAAGCAGCTGGGCGGCCCCCGGCCTCTGCCCTCCAGTCGCCAGCGCCCATTCTCGGGACTGCCTCCCGGAGGCCCGTGCTCGCCCTGTACACACGCTCGGGCCTGTCCAGTCTTCTGCGCAGCAGACGCAGACCCAGCCTTTGAGAAGCGGGCCAGCCCTTGGCTTGAAGGCCGAGAGCCAGGGAGGAGCCCGGCTTGGGGAAGTCCGTCCTCCCTTTCCTCTCCAAGGAAGCAGGGTCCAAGCCCCCAGAGTTCCGCCCTCTGGCGGTTGTCGCCTCTGAGCATGTCGACGCCCAGAGGCTGAGTCGCCTGGCGCCCTCCTCGGGAGGCCCAGGGCTCTCCCTGGGTCCTGGAGGACAGCACTGGTGCCGCCCAGGATGCCAACCGCCCAGCGGCCCCTAGAGTCTGCAGGCTCAGGGGGCACCTGTCACCCCCCTGGCAAGTGGGGGTGAGCCAGGCAGACCAGAGCATCTGGGGGCCCCACGGGGTGGCAGCTCCACCTCTGCATCAGCAGCAGGCCACCGTCCCCTGTGTGTTGCTTAGAAATCAACCCCGAATCCTCTGGGAAGCTGACACACCAAACCACTATCGCCTCCTTCACAATGTCCCACCAGAAGCCTCCTTTTCCCGGGAAAAGGCTGCAAGTCCTGGGCACTTCCAGGCAGTGGGGACCCTCCCTCGTGCAAGGTGACTGACAAGCAAGCCTGCTAAAGGTCATGGGGACAGGGAGGGCATAGCCAGAGAAAATGAGGTCTCATCCCTCCCCTTACGAGGTGACCCCGGAAGGGCTCACGGGGCAGGAGCCACCCCACCGGCACCCTCCCCCTGCTGCTCACCGCCAGGAACGGGGAGGTTAATAAAATACAGGACGCGGGCCTCCCGGGGGACAGCTCTTGGCTGCCTCTGAAGTTTACAAAAGCAGCGCTTCTGATGCCTCAAAGGCTGCCTGCCACGGCTGCCTGTGAATTATTACACTGCAGGTTTTCAGGACATTCTGCCTGCAATGCCTTGGGAATTAGAGTAATTGTATTTTATCTGTTTGCCAAGAGTTTTCAGTAAACTCCTTTAATGTACTTTAAAACTCACAGCCTCCAACGGCAATGCCTGCCTTCCAGCTTATGCACCAGCACTGAACAAACACAGGGTGATGTATGGGGCTGGAGAGGACACTATTCATATATTTACACCCTTTACCAAAACACACATTCATCTTAATGACGGTACTTACCACAGAGCCAAGCCAGAGGAGCCCCGTGAAGGTCACAGTCACGGGCGTTCCTCCCAGCTCCTCCCCTTGGCTTGCAAAAGTCCCCCAAGGGGTCCTGTCCCCAGGGCTCCCCGACATCGGCAGTCGGGTCTTCTGCCCCATCTCTAGGAGCCCAAAGCCTGGGCCAGGAGGGCCAGCTGGCCTCTTGCCCCTTCCCCCACAGACGGACTCCAGCAGCCAGCTACCCCCAAAGTCACCTTCAACGCCTCCTTCAGCCAGGACAGGGGCAGAGGGGAGGATAAGCAGGAGAGGAAGGAGGAGGAAGAGGAGGCGAAGGAGCCTGATAAGAAAGGAAGGAGAAGGTGGGTGGCGTTGGTGGGGGAGAAGGTGCTGGAGCAGGGCTGGGGCACAGAGAGCAAGGCAGAGCACACTTGACCGTCAAGCCACACACACACCCTTCAAAGCAAGGGTCCACTGCAGACGGGGCATGGCAGAAGGGCCACCGAGGGAACGGCATGAGGCGGTGCTGCACCGGGCCACCAGTGCCCGGGGCGTTGGTGAGGGCTTCCACCCATGCCCTTCAGCATCCCCATCTGGAACAGGGAAAGTTGGACCAAGGGATCCCCTGAGGCAGCCTCACGACCACCACGCACCGGGGCCTCTCACCACCCCCCCGCCACTGCATCCACCTGCCACTGCCCCGGCTTCTGCCCTGGCCTCCTGCAGCCTGTTCGCCCTGGGAGCCAGAGCTACCTTGTTAAAGCGTGAACCGGGTCACCTCACCCTCTGCTCAGACCCTCCAATGCTTCCCTCTCCACCAGAGTAAAAGCCATCAGCCCAGATAAGACCTGCAAGGCCCTGCCTGGCCTGGCCCCAGCTCACCCCTCCCTCCCCTGAGGGCTGCCACTCGAGCCTTCGCGAGCCTTCGCGAGCCTTCGCCCTGGCGCCTGCTGCCTCCCTTTCCCTTGTAAGCAACACCCAATCCGTCAGCAGATCCTGTCACTCCCACCTTCAAAACACAGGCAGGGTCTGACCGCTTTGCTCTGCCACCACCACCACCACCCCACCCCCCCGCTGGATTATCACCCCAGCCTCCTCCTGGCCTCCCAGCTTCTGCCCTTTGCCCCCCGCCCCCCACTCACCACCAGCAAGTCTATGCCTGTGGCAGGCAGAATAATGCCGTCCCGCACAGATGCCCCAGTGCTAGTCCCTGGGAATCCGTTGCCGTAGGTAGCAAAAGGGATTTTGCAAACGGGATTAAGGATAAGCAAGGGGAGAGATGGCCCTGCAGGAGGAGGGTGCCTGGTGAAGGAGGCAGGATGAGAGAAGGAGGTTGGAGCGAAGGCAGCGGAGCAGGGCTCAGCGCCCCTCGCCGCCTCTGGGATGTAGGCGGCTCTGCTCGAGGGTGAGCGGGGGCCTGGAGGAGCTCAGGGCAGCCCCGGGTGAGAGCCAGCGAGGAGGAGGGACCTCAGTCCCACAGCCACAGGCAGCCGTGTCCTGCCCACCCTGAGCGAGCTAGGGACCGAGGCCGCCTCCAGATAGGCACTCAGCCCTGCGCACACCCCGCTTTCCGCCTGGTGACACCATGTCCTACTTCTGACCTCCAGAATGGGGAGATGATAAATGTGTGTTGTTTAAGCCAACAAGTGCGTGGTAATTTGTTACAGCAGCAAGAGAAAACTAGCCCGATTCCCCATCCAGCGGCCTAGTAAAGTGTAAATCAGGCCACGTCCAATTTCTGCTCCAGAGCCTGCAGGGGCCGTCGTTAATCTGACCCGGGGTCAAAACCGAAGTGCTCGCAACAGCCTGCAAGGCCTCCCAGCATACAGAGGGCAGGCCCTGCTCTGCAGCCCGAAGCACCGGCGGCGGCAGCGGGGCCGGTGGAGCTCAGGCCCCTGGCAGCCCGAGTCTGGACACTGGCCAGAGGAGTCGGCCACACCTGCTGCATGTGGGGCTCTTTGCCAGGTGTGGCCTTCATGCCCAGAGGGTCCCCAAAACCGCCATTCCCTTGGGTGGGCCTCATGTGCGACGTACCAAGCTGGCAGGAGACGTGGCTGAGATGGGAGCCCTGCCCTTCAGACCAGGAGCTCAGAGTAGGAATAAGGAAGTCAGGGAGCCTAGCGTGGGCGAACCCCAAGGACAATGTCGGACCGTGTCCCCAACACTGAGTAGATGCCAGGGGGGTGGCTGAGCATGGGCTGGTGCATCTGCAGAAGCGGCACTTTTGTTTTTAAAATAAGATGAGACCCGCATTTTTGGCACTTAACAATTCTTGGATCCTGTCATCCTTAAAAACATCCCGCAAAGGCGGCTCTTGTCGCTGCATTTTTAGCGCATTCCCCTTCCAAGGCTGCAGACCCGCTAGCGCCCTGCGGGGGTGGAAGCTGCAGGTGTGCTTCTGTGGAGGGCGCAGCAGCCAGGGAGCGGGACCCGTGCCCTCTGCTGGGGGCCGGCACGAGCCGCATGTCCACTGCTGCTGGCGAGGAGCCAAGTGGGGGTGCCCAGCTCAGAAATTTCTTGGGGGCCTTCTGTGGGGAGCTCAGGGGCCGGCCACCAACGGCCCCAAATCCATCTCTCGCCTCCCCTACATTCACACCAGGTTACACTTAGGGACACGCTGAGACAGACACTCGGTGCACCCGGGAGCCCCACATGCCTGGTTTCCTGCCCAGATGAACAGTTCGGTGAGAGAAGTTCAAAAGACCGAAATCCATGTCGATTACAGTCCATCCTTCAGGAGATCAGCGGTGACAGACCAGGCCGATGAAGGGCTAGAAACGGACACGCGTCCCGAGGGGAGGTCACAGCACCTACAGCTCCCAGGGCTCCCCCAGTGTCTCCGAGCTGCCACGCCAGCCTCTCTCCTCGCGGGAGCACCTGGGAGAACTTGTAACTCATGTTCTGGCTGCTGTGTCCCCCTGGCCCTGATCAGTGCCCAGCTGTTCAAAGAAGAGAGAAATTTATGTGGGTGTTTGCCAGTTCCAAAAAGTAGCGGTGCAGGTCCTGGGTGGACCCCAAAGCCTCTCTTCAGTGGCTGGGCGGGGCCAGGGGAGGTCAGTCACTGTTTCGAGTAACCTTCGGCAAAAGTCCCAGGCCGCGGTGCCGTGGGCTGAGCCCAGGGAAGGGGGTTCGGAGGGGCCACGGAGACAAACCACCCCATGGCTGACCTCTGAGTCTGTGGGCAGGGACACTCGGGGGCCAGGCTAAAGGTGAGACGAACGCCCTCTGGCCTTGGGGCACCTCTCTGGTCTCTGAGGATGGCCGGCACTGGGGTTCAAGGGCCGGTGGAATGTGGGAAGCTTTCAGGGAGCAGGCCTGAGCGTCACCGAGCCAGCGCCCCCCTCCAGGCAGGCTGCAGGCCTACAGCGCTGGCTGGACCTGGGGACAGTCTCTCCCCTCCAGGAAGGCCTGGCTGGGGTAGAGAAGGTACTCAAAGAATGTAAGGCCCAGAAGGGAGCTGCGACTTGGCCTCCCTTCTGGCCCTGCCCACCCCAGTGAAGGAGTGAGGGCAGCAGATGCCTAAAGCACAGATTCTGGAGTCGGCGACTCCTGGGTTCAAACCCCAGCTCTGCCACTTTCTGGGTCTGACACCTGGAAGCTGGGAAGAAGCATAGTATCTGGCTTGTCTCGTGACTGTGAGTCCCCGATGAGGTGCTGCACGGAAAGCTTTTGCTTTTCCAGAGTCCCCACCCCCACCCCCGGACGCACACGCAGGGCTGAGTAAAGGACACTGGCCGAGCTTGCCAGTCGCTGCCCCGGAGGTGGATGGTGGGCGCATGCGCCCTGGGCAAGGCTGCGTCTCATCTAGCACAGTGCTCCGTCTAGAATATACCCAGAGCACAGTGTGCGCCCCGCGCCACCGCCCCCACCCCTCGCTGCAGCAGGCTGGCCCGGTCGGGCTCCTAAGGCAGGGCCGGAGGGGCACCCAGTCCTGGGCCTCAGAGGTAGATCCATAGCTCCAGGCGGGTGGTTCACTTCTGAGCTGCCCGCCCCTTTCCCACGCTGCCTGGTTTATGAGCTTTGAGGGCCACCCCCTCATGGCCAATGAAGACTGGGACAAATAAACTTGCTAAGTTAGCAATTCCAGGCCAGAGGAGGGCAGGTGAGGACTTGGGCCCATGGCTTCTATTACTACAGCATATTTCAGCAGAGGCCTCTTAAATCGTGAAGGCTCCAGGGTAGAAGCTGTAGGGTGATGGATGTGCTCACTCTAATGGCTGGATGGGAGCTAGAAATCAAAGTGAAGAGCGAACGTGCAGTGTTTCATGCTCAGAAGCGGGCTCTGCTGCCCAGGTCCCTGGCACTGGCTGCAGGAACCAGCTCAGGCCAGGCCAGGATGCTGGCTTCTTCCAGGCTGGGGGCTGGGCTGCCCCACTTGGGTGGAGAGAGCTGGGTGACTCGTGAGAGCAGCACCGATACCGGCCCAGAGGGCCGAGGAGCCCCAGGCTGCAAGTCTGGCTACCTGCCGCCAGCTCCCTGGGGCCCTCAGGCAGGCATCTTCGCCACCCAGTCTGCCCTGTGAGCCAACCAAGCTGAATGGTCTGCAACAGTGGTGAGATCTGGAGCCCTGTCTCCTGTCCGAGGCCGTAGCCTGGCCAAGTCAGGGGCATGAGGGCCATAGGATCAGGAGTGCTGCCCCAATGACGCAACCCCGGTGGCTCGCTCCAGAGGAGCCCGATTTCCCAGGGAACTCCCAGTCACGGTGAGAGTGGAGGGTCTGGGGTTCCCCCCACCCCATGGCTAAGAACGAAGAACAAGCTGAGCTGCTTTCAGGATTCTCGAGGCAGAAACAGGAGGGGCCTGAGGCTCGCAGGCTAGGAGAGGGCCTGAGCCCACCCACAGCGCTAACCCCGCCTCGGCCAAGGTCACGTGTGATCCTTGCGCCAGGCCCAGGCACGCCTCTGGCTGCGGGTTGGCTGCCCTTCCCGCGCTGTCCTTACAGACGCCCCCAGCGCCCCTTTGCTCCGCCCCTCTCGCCTCCCTGCCTTCCCCTGCTCACGTGTTTCCCTCCTCCCTTTCCCCACAGCGCGCCCCATCAAAGGCAGCGACTGAGCGCCCCAGCCCCGCAGTAGTTCTAATGGGAAGGGCAACGGAGCCAACCTTCCTGCTAAGAGAGGAGACCCCACTGACTGAATTTCCCTGCACGCCGAGCTGTGGGGAGGCAAAGCCAGGGATGCAGGGTCACCTCCCTGTCTCTGGTGCCAACCGCGTGCGCGTGCCCATCCTACCTGCATAACTAGTCCTGGAGGGCAGCCATGGATGAATCCTAGAACAGAATGAACACGCAGTTCTGCCTATGGAAACCCTAACAAAAACCTTAACAAGCCCTAACCCTAAATAGTAAAAGCTAAAAGGTTTCCCTTATATTTATTGTCTATGTAAAAAAAAAAAAAATTAAGAATTACATTATCATTGATAACGTAGCAAAGAGTATCACGAGACACACAAAATTACTATAGAGCTGATACTTTTTTAAATGAATCGACAATAGCAGCCCAGTACAAATAGGTGGCTCAAACACCGTGGCCACAAACAGATGCTAGAAGGAGAGACAGAAATGCCCTTGACTGTACATTCTACTCTGTGGGTGGCAGATCAAGAAGACTAATAGTGAAATTATAAACCTGAGGAAGGAGATAAATGTGGTCCAATAGCTGACATATGGAGGGAACCGGTATTAGACTCCTGGGGCCACTGTGACAAAATGCCACAAATTGAATGGCTTAAGACAGCAGCTTATTCCCTCGGCGTTCCGGAGGCCGGACGTCTAAAGCAAGGTGTCAGCCAGCCGTGCCCCCTGAGACGAGGGGCAGGCGCCTCCCCAGCGCCTCCCTGGGTTCCGGTGGGGGCCGGCCCTCGGTGGCACCCCTGAGCTCCCAGCAGCCTCCCTGTGGCCTCTGCCCCCCGCCATCACGCGGTGTTCCCCTGTGTGTCCCTGCTCAAATTTCCCCTCTTCTTCTAAGGCCATTGATCACACTGAATCCGGACCACTCTAAGGACCTCATCTCAACTCGATTATATCTGCAAAGAGCCCATCTCCAAATAAGGGTACATTCATGGGTACCAGTGATTAGGGCTTCCACATATCTTGGGGGGGGGGGCACAATTCAACCCATAACAAAACTCAAGGACAAAACCAAGAAGACACATTTTATTTGCAAGTGGGCTGGGGGCATTAGGTGCCATATCTTGGACTTTTTGCAGCTAGATGTCCATATCTGCAAATTTATTCACACAAACGAAATCAATATTCTTCCCAAATCTTACAAACCTCTTTTACATTATTTGTTGCCTCTCATGTTTCATTTCGGCTTTTATTTATTTATATATTTGTTCTTTCTTTGATCATTTGGACTAATGGCTTTGTAGATTTTTTTCAAAGTCTGAATTATTGGTTTTATCCATCAATACCCATTTTTTTTTCTGTCTTATATATTCAGTTTTATTATTGCTTGCTTGCCTAATTTCCCTGGCCTCTTTCATACACCTCTAAGATCTTTCATGTAGAGATTCAGTTCACTGTGTTGTAGGGTTTTTTAATCTTTCCTAGCAACACAGGGGTTTAGAATAATACGGTTTTTCTAAACGGACTATTTTGGCAATATCCCATAGTTTTGATACTTTATCCTTTTTTTAATTATTCTGATCTTTGTTCTGGGTTTACTTCTTGATTTATGCGCTTTAAGACAATTTTTATAAAGTGTCCTTATAGGTCCACACCCCAAAATTACTTTAGATTTTTTTTCTAACTTCTGGTGCTATGGTTGAGAAAGTGGTCAATGGAAGTTCACCCACAGCCCAACATGCTGTGGGGCAAACGGCACTGCCCGGGAGCTTCAGGTGTGATCACCGGCTCAACATGCGTGTGACCACGAACATGCCCCTGGGCTGGGTGCCCGCGCGTGTAAGCTGCGCAGTGTTGGTTGGCCTCATGGGCCAGTCTGGGTATAACTTTGCTTTCAACAAAGTACCAGTTCAAAAATTAAATGTATTCATAATTGCACAGCAAGCTAAACCTTTGTCTCCAAAGGAAGAATCCTTCATAGAGCATTGCAAAAATGCTTCAAATCTTCTTTTTCCTCCTTTCATTCTTTTAGCACCCCACCCACCTGCGGCTGCATCCACCCTTAAAAACTCCCACAGCCCCAGCAGAACTGAGGCTTAACTACAGAGCTACCTGGCCCCAAAGCCCCATCTCATGCAGTCTCCTGCCCTAAACATCACTGGTTCCGGAATGTTTCTCTGACTCCTCCCCTCTGTCCCCCCAGCCCCGGGGTCTGGGCCTCCTCTCACTCCCAGTCCCCTGACCAGCCTGTACATGGTCATCGCTTGCTTGCCTTTCTGCCTTCGTCACTAGACAAGGAGCTTATTGAGAGCAGGAAATGGATTGAGGTTGTTAGCTGCTCTGTTCCCAGCACTTAGCAAAGAGTTTAACACTCATGAAGTGCTCCATAAATACTGGTTGACTGGATGGATGGATGGATGGCTGGCTGGCTGTGGGTGGGTGGGTGGGTGGGGGGATAGATGTTAAGTGCTGGAACATGGAGATTAATAAGACACCACAGCTGCCTTCCGGGAACACTCAGGATCCAGGTGTAAGAGGACAGACAAGCCAAGAATACCGATGCAGGTGCCTGCGAGTGGGTGCAGCGTGGGATACCTTCTGCCAGAGGCTGGTGCGCAGGCCACGTGCTCAGCGAACCCTCTGCAGACAAGTGTGCTCAGGTGGAACCTCAGATCTGCCGAAGGTTATAAAAGCAACGCTGCAGTGAGCTCCCTTCCTCCAGGTGTGTTTTATAGGATGAGAACAGTCTCTAAACTGGAAGGCACGTTTACAGCCTGCTCTAAACCTGAGAAATAAAACTAACTATTGTGACTACCTTCTGCCAGGTTCATTTACTAAACAGTAAAGTGGGAGTACATTTGGTTAAGGGGAAGTGAGCCTGAAAGAACTTGGAAACGAGGTGCGCTGAGCGCGGTCCCAACACCCCCACTGGGGCTGCGGCGTGAGCGGCAGCACGTGGGGGCACCTGCATCCTGCCTTCTGCCCGGGGAGAGGGACGGGGAGCCATACTTTTGGGTCGGCGAAGGTGAGCAGAGGTTTGGGGGTTGTACGGCCAGCTGGGGTCCTGGTGATGATTTACAGAAACAGGAATACAGACTTTGCTCTGCACACAACAGGGTGACAGTGGCTTGGGGAGCAGGCGGGGGGCTGTTGACATGGCGCCTCAGGAGGGCAGGAGGCTGCCTGCGAGGGGAGGTGGGCGGCCAAGCGGCCGGCACCAGAGTGGCAGGTCAGAAATGCTGCTCTTTCAGCCTGGAGGGTCCGGCGCCTGCAGTGTGGTGAGCATCAGGAACTGAACTCCTCCAAGCTGCTGCCATCTGGGGCAAGTTGTACTCGCACAGAGAGACTTCTGGGAACTGGGATGGGGCGGGGCAGGGCGGGGGCAGCGGGGCACAGAGGGGCAGGGAGAGGAGGAAACAGTGGAACAAACTGAAAATTACAAGTTGCCAGAGAAGTTTTGTGCCTAGTTACACTTTTGCAGTTTGGATGGCCAACATTAACTTGAATATTAATCACTTTGGAAAAAGCATACACATGCAAGTATTTCCCTGTTAAACACCTGTCGTCAAGATCCCGGTAAATGGCTTGCTCAGCAGCCACACTTGCATCGGGCTCTCGGCCCACCCAACCCCCACCCCCCGCCCGCTGCCACACACAGTCCTCAAACTGCTCCTCTCTGGGCACGTCTGGTATCCCCCCTCGGCCCTGCAGCTCCCCACAAGGGAGACACCCCAGGACAGCCCCTACCAGCTGCAGCCTGGCCAGCGCTGGGTGCTTCCACAGACGACCTCCGAACTAAGCTAGCGGGTGTCCCTAAAGATCCAGTCTCCCTACTTCGCTCAATGCGCCCCTGGGGGCATCTGAGCTGGGCCTGAGGGTCCAAGGCAGAGAAACAGGCTGAGGCAAAGGTTGGGTTCAACGAGAAAGTTCTAGACTACAAGCGCTGGGCAGCATGAGATGCTCCCCACAGCCTCGGAAGGGGGGAAGGGGCCGTGGCGGGGAAGGGCAGGCCGCACACCCTCGCCCCGCCCCCTGTGCTGGCTTGCCCAGGGCTCTGGGGAAAGCTCTGTAGTTGGGGACAGTGTAGAAGTGCCTGGAAACCAATGGTGATCGAAATAACGGGCACCATGATGAGGACAGTGGCGGCAGCTGATGTTCACACACACGCCGACCCCCGCCAGGCCAGGCACTGAGCTAACCGCTTCCGGGGCATGACCTCATGGAGCCCACACCACAGGCCCCAGGATGAGTGCAACTGGCCTCTCCACTTCACAGACAAGGAAGCCAGGCCTTCAGGGTAACAGCTCTGGCCCAGTGGTGGCATCGAGTCTGAACCAAGAGCCTGTGTCACAGACCCCAGGGCCACGCTGTCCGTGACCGCTTCCCCCGCCCTCACTCCGCTGGTTCTCGGTGTGGTCCCCCTGCCCTCCCGCTCCTCTCCCTGCAGCCTCCCTCCTCCCCGCCCTTGGGGGCCCCAGGCCTCAGCCCCACCTCAGCCAGCACCCTGCTAACCTGGCCACTGACTACACCCCCACCCACAGGCCCGGCGCTGCTCCCACCCCGCCCCCCGCCAGCTGAGCTCCAGCTGGGACCCACGTGGGACAACCCCCCGTTATCCAAGTGGGACTGAAGGGCTTCATCATCCTTCCAACAGGCATTTGGTGAGTACAGGCCACTGCCCACACTGTGCCAGACACGAGCAGAAGTGTCACTCCATCCACGCCGTCCACACCTCCCCCTCCCCCGGGTCTCTGGTGGGGCCTATGGCCACCTTACTCCTCTGCCTTCACCAACAGAGCTTCGGAGACCGATGGTACCAGCAGGGCCAGATCCTCCCCTGGGCCAGAAGCTGTGCTGCCACCGGCCAGCATTGTCCGGGAATGGCAGCCAGGGCGCAAGGACAGAGCCAGGCCCGACCTGGCACATGGCCAATGATGGCTCCAGAAATGGGAACTAGGGGTGTTGGGGGGGCGGTGATTAGAATCAACTGCCGTTTCTCAGGTATTCACTGGGGAGGGACGCTTGTCCTGAAGGAAGCAGACAGAGTCCCTGTAATGTCCCTGAAGCACTCTGTAGCTTGCAAAGTTTTTCAACCCATTACTGCATCTTTGTCTCACAAAAACCCAGGGAGTAAGCCAGCCGAGGAAGACTGTGCCCGATTTATAGGTGAAGAAACCGAGGCTCAAAGAAGGGAAGCAAATTCCCTAATATGACACAGTTGCTAAAATAAAAAAATAAATAAAATATGTAGTGAATTTATACCTGTGCCCCCCTCCCTGCCTGGAGGGGGCGGGAGCGAGGGTGGGGGCGGGGCCTCTGTATCCGACCGCCCCCTCCCAGCCGGGGCAGGACGCTGGTGCGCATTTCTGAGCGGGAAGGGTCAAGGCTTGTTAAGCAGCAGCCAGGCGCCATCTCCGTCCAGATGGCAGGCGTAGGGGGTGATTTATTGCATTTGTGACCAACGTGCTCCGATCGGCAACCAAGCTCCCCTGTGACAAATTACGGTGCCTATTATCCCCATGGCCCCATGCAGACCTGGCCTCTGGAAGCCACGGCCTGAGCGCTCCGCTGGCCTGGGCGAGACCCCCGCTGCACGGCCAGTTCCTCCCCTCCGCACCCCACGGGATGGGGAGGCTAATTTATTCAGATGCGTGACAGCTAACCGGCTTATCTAACTACAGGAAAATAATTTTCTGAATTATTCATGTGATATTTGAAATCGCGATTATAGCAACAAATTAGATACCCAAAAACTGGAAATGAAGGCTACCTCATTAATAACGCATCAAGCAGGGCAGGCTGGCGGGCAGGAACAGGCGGACTCGGAGCATGTCCGCGCAGGGCCCAGCCCCAGGGGTGCCCGGCTCTGCACCAAGGCGCACCCGCGTCTGTCCTTTGAGGACGGGTCTGCCTGGGCTTCTCCAGGGTCCCCGCTTCCCTCTTTGACCAGCGCCTCTCTGGCTACCCTTCTGACCCCCCAGCCCCGCCCAGGTCACGAAGCAGTGGACTTCTGAGAGGCCGGGCGCCTGATCCTCAGAGTGAGAGCGTGTCCTGTGGGAAACCACCACAGTCGCTGTTGGGCAACCCCATCCTTCTCTTGTCCTGGGAAGGCTGACTGCAGTCTGTAGACTACCCAAGGCCCAAGAGCCAAGCGCCTCTCGGGCGAGGTCTTGAAGAGGTTCTGCTGGAGCAGGTTGGCGCCACCAGATTGTCTGAGGTTTTGAGAAAAGGAGGCAGGAGAGGAGGGGAGACGGTGCCCCCCGATCTGCCCATTGTGTGCGGTAGGCTGGCTTCTCCAGGCGAGCAGCCAAGAGGACGGGCAGAGCGTTTGGAGTATTAAGGCCTTCTTCATAGCTCAGCCATGAACGGACAAGAAAACCTGGGCAACTCAAGCAGCCTCTCTGACCTCAGTTTCCCATCTTGGCACGTCGGATTCATAGTACCTATATGTCATAGGATCCTGTGACATACAGGGTCATTTTAGAGGGAAAACTGAGCGCCCAATTGCGGAAGCCCCTTGGTAGTATACATGTACCAGGACAAAGTCAGCGTCCTCCAAGTCATCTATGTACCTGATTACACTCTACCTGTTCTACAAAGGGTAAGAGTGACATCAGCAACCACCTCTTCAGCCACTCCACTGATGCCCAGGTTTCACTCGTAGAGGCCTGGAGCCCCTCCCAGCTCCTGTCCCTGGACTTTCAGGGGGTCCTGGCCTGGCAGGGCTGGGGGGCTTCTCCCCCCCACCCCAGAAGCTGCCTTCCCGAGGCCAGTGTGACAGGCAGGGTGCGCCTCGGACATCATTAGTGAGGTGGGGGGCCAGCTCCAGCACGGCGAGGCTTCCGGGCCCCGCAGTGCCTGCCCACGTGGGGGGCCCTGCAGGCCGAGGCAGAGCGGACAGGCGCGCGGCAGTCAGGCGTGGGAGGCGAGGACGCACTTGGCTGGCTGAGGCATCTACAGCCTGAGCAGGACCTCGTGTCCTCCACGTCTGACAGCTGGCCCTCCAGAGGGACACATGGGTCCTTTTTGCTGCCTTGGGCAACTTCACCTGATCACTGTCCCCCCGCTCACAATGTACAGAACCATCCCCCCAGGGTTCTTTCTGATGGCAGCACCCACGAGCCCACTGCCCGCCCACTGCCCGCCCCCTGGAGTCTTGTGAGGGCAGGCCTAGCCACAGGGAGGACACTGGACACCCTCGGTCTGGACAGCAGAGCCCCCTGGGCATCTGCTGACTCGAGAAGTCACAGGCCAGCAGGGGGCAGCAGGCTGGAAGGAGCAATCCAAGGTCTCAGGCCCAATTTCCAAACACGTCAGATGCGGTGGCATCCCCCAGTCTCGGAGCAAGCAAACAATTCTGTCACGCTTTGTTTTTGCAGGAAAACAAATGTGTTCTTTAAAAATGAACATCAAGAGTAGTCAGGCAACCGCATTTTATTGCGCGTCACAACACTGTTTTCACCAGCAAAAAGGCTAACTCACTAAAGGCTCGGGTGATGGTATGCATTTTTTAGCAATAAAGTATTTTTAACTAAGGTGTGTGTATTGATGTTTTAGACATAATGTTATTACACACTTAATACACTATAGTGTGAATATATGCACGGGGAAACTAAAAAATTCATGTCACTCACTTTATTGCAATATTTGCTTTATTGTCGGGGTCTGGAACTGAACCCCCAATGTCTGCAAGGTGTGCCTGTGCTTGAAATTCATGGAAGGAGCAGAGGCAGGTGTGGGCACGCGCCCCGCTTCCGCCAACCTCAATCAGACGAGTGATTCTGAGCTATATTATGACCTCGGAAAAACTACAGCAAGTCTTCACTTAATGTGGTCGAAAGATTCTGCAACTTTAAACATAATGACAGAAAATGAAACCAACGTTACCACTGGCTACTTGTTACAAACAAGAGTTAAGTTCCTAGTTATCACATCAACATTATAACAAAATGGCATTTAATGAAACGATGTTATTCAAGGACCGGCTCTGCATAAACCTGGAGGGCTTCAGACAGTAGAAAAATGAAGAACTGTTCTTGAATCCAACCCAGCAAGGGTTTGCTGCTCACCCACCGTGTGCCCCCGGCCGCTGCAGGTGGGGGTGTGAAAGGACGAGGGTCAGGAGGAGACACGGCCCCGGTCACAGGCCCGCACCCACTCTGCAGCGGCCCGATGCAGCTGCGGTTAGGTGGCCCCAGGCCGGGCTGCCCAGCTGCCCTGCCGTGCGCGGCTCCATAGCCCTTTTCCCGACTCTCCATTCTCCCCTGCATCTGCAGAGGCAGGGTACATACATACATACATACATACGTACGTACATACATAGATAAAAAGCGCTTGTTGCGTGAAGAGCAAGCAGATTTCTCTCTGTGTCCTCGGGCTCTGGACGCAGGGGAGGCTGCGAGGCATGGTCTCCCAGCGGACCGCAGATGCAGGAGGAGTGAGAACAGGGACAGCAGAACCCACCCTACTGGGACCTCAGCGCCAGGCACAGTGAAGGGAGCGGATCAAACACCTGGGAAAGCCTCCTCCATCACTCCAGGGGACAGACACCTGGAGCTGGAGACAGGACGAGACCCAAAGAGTCTCCCACTCAGGTGCCCCGAGAACGGGTGCTGCAGGGCACCTTTCTGTGCGTACCTGGAGCTGAGCACGCTGCAGCATCAGCCCAAGAACCACGCGCCAGTTACGGGCTTCCAGCTTTAAGAAGAGCAATCAGCCAGAGACCACGAGTTTTCAGGAATTTAAAAACAGAACAAGGGCCTGGACTTTGCACCCCCCCCCCCCCAATTCAGTGTCGGCCAGTGAGGCATGAAGTAGGTCGCTGGCTCCCTGGTGCCAAGGTGCCGTATATTTTTATAACTAGGTTTGAACATCATCAAGTGATGAGCTTATAACATTGCTGTCCCCTAGGGCATGGCCTCAATTTATGAGCCTTATTTTTAACAGAAGAGAAACGGCTCTGAATCAACCACCACTAATATGCCAAGATCCCCTGGGAGGATCAGTAGCCAGTGCAGCGTGATCAGATAAAGTATTAAGGTGGGTGACCTGGCCACAGGAAGGACCCTATGTGCTGGGTACCTGGGCATCCTCGGGTCTGGTAGCCACGGCCTCTCCCGCAGGGCGCACCCAGCTGCGATCTGCCTCCTCCTCCTCCTCCTCCTTCTCCTCCTCCCCCCACCCCCTGCTTCCTTGAGCACTTTCTCTCCTCCGGGTGCCTGTACATGCTCTCAATCAACTCAGAGGGGCAGGCTTGGCTCCTCAGATATTAGAGCCACAGGGGCCTCACCCACGGTCACCTGCACATCGGTTAGGGGTGGGGCCCAGCCTTCATCTCTCGGGGTCCCCGATCCTGCAGTGGCAACAGGCTTTCAGCCAGGGGCTCCCCCAGCCCGAAAGATGCCCCTGGGAGACACCCCAGGGTTCTGAGGCCGCAGCAGACCCCCAGGTGGCCAAGCCAGGCCTGAGGGCAGAGCGCTGAGTACTCACCGGAACTTGTTCCCTCTCCTCCCAGACCTTCAGCTGGATGGCATTTCCCAGCTGCCCCTCTGGTTAGGTGCAGCCATGCCCCCAAGTCCTGACCAAATAGAATGAGGGCACAGCCATGTCCCGCGCCAGACTGGCCCATGCAGACCTCCCACGGGGGATACACCCTGCTGCTTTCTGTTCTGGCTGGAGAGCAGATGGCCACCTAGTGACCGTGGGTCACTGGAGTTGGCGAAGTCATGATACTGAAGGGGCCTGAGTCCCTGGATCAGTAAATCAGCGGCCTGACCAGGGTCACCCCTCCTAAACTAGGGTGAGTGAGAAATAAACTCAATAGCATTATTGGTCTACACCACGGAAATGTCAAGGATTTTCCGAGGATCCCAGGTCCCCAGCGGGGCTGTGACCAATACTGACCGGCTACAGGGCAGCTGCAGGGCGGGAAGTTAAGGATCAGGGACTCAGCCAGGGGCCCGCATCGGCTCCCAGAAAGGGAATGAAGACCCCAGTGGGCTCGGTCCTGGCCAGAACGTACCATAGACAGACACACTGCGTCCCAGGTGGGGCCTCTGGTCTCACCGCAATGGCAGCGCCTGCCCTGGGGAGCCTGGCTCCCACAGGGGCTCTGCCTGCTCCCTGACTCTCAGATCCCTCCCCTGTAAAAAGAGGAGCACCCACAGCCCTGCTACTGGTATCCCCAGAGAAACTGAGTGGCGCTCCTGCCCCAGGTGAGACTGCTTTGAAAAGTCAAGTCATTTGGTGCTTTCACTTAGACCAGGGAACCCCTAGCCTGGAGCGCGGGACCTCACTAGCCCTTCCCCCCACCCCCACCCCCCGCCCCCGCCTTGACTGCTTAGTCTCACTGCAAGCCGCGGCCAGCCTGCAAGTGAAATGTGCCTTACGCAGGCCTCACGCAGTTCATTCAGAGACGCTTGTGACTCCTGGGCAGGGGAAGAGAAGCAGGAGCCGGGGACGCGGCACTGGCGGGGACCTCAGGCCTGGCCTGGCCTCGCCGGCCTCCGCTGAAATGAGCAAAGAGGGCTGGTGCGGGTGACATCAGAGGCTGCGTGTAAGGCACTTTGGGCACAATAAGCCTCACTAAATGTTGGCTGATAGTCCCAGGCAGAGGGAAGTGGGGGAGAGGGAGGGGCTGAGGGCCCTAGCTGGGCCCTGGAAAGCCCTGAGCCTCTCTGCTCTTCTCTACCTGCCAAGCCCCGAGGGCAGACCCGGGGCTCAGAGGCTAACCACGCGGAGAACGGCCTTCCAGCCTTGAGAGCCCAGCTCGAAGCAGACACCTCGGCGCAGAAGAACATCCTTACCTTGGGTAGTCTGCTCAGGCTCCGTGTGACTCCAAGCCTCCAAGGACGGTCCAGCCACGCGTTCAGCCAAGCAGATGGACTAGAGACCCTGATCTCGGGGTGGAAAGGAAGCCTCGAGGGGAGACAAGGGCAGGGAAGCGCCCAGCGGCCCAGGAGCCCAGGAGCCGGGGCTTCCGGCAGTGCTGGGCGGGGCGGAGCTGGGCGGGGCGGAGCTGGGCGCAGGCGCCGATGCACACCCAGGGCCCAAGAACGTCCCCGGAACTTCTTCCTGCCCCCAAAGTGACACACTTTCTCCAGTTGGGCCACTGCCAGCAGTATGCTAACCAGTCGGAGGCCAGGCCGAGGGCAGGGGCTTGGGGGCATCTTCAGAACGCCCGCGTGGGAGCTGCGCTGGACAGACCACGCTCTCTTGTAACCGCGATCTCGTCAAGCCCTAACGCGGCACCACCCGGAGCCCAGGATCATCGCCCTGAACTGTTGCCGCCGCTTCGCCTTTGTCCCAGGGCTCTGCTGGTGTCTGGAGAATCGCCCGTGGGGAGCCTGCTCCCCACTCCTCCCGACCCAGCCCCTCCCTCTCCTGAGCCTTCCGTTCCCTCCACTCTCTTCTTCTACCCCAATTGCTCACCAAGTGGGGTGCAATGGGTACCTAGGCTCAGGAAATACTGTATTTAATCGTGTTCACATTCAGGGACTGGGTACATAAATCCCCTCTTCTCTGCCTGAACTCGGAACTAATTCATGGAATAAGATACTAAAGCAGGGTTCCCCCAGGGAAGCCCCAGGCTCAGGGTGTCTTCATCTTAGTCACATACACTCCCGTGAGCTGAACTGGGACGCTTAATTCCTGGCATTGGCTGGAGCTGGGCTATGAAATAAGAGATACACCTGCGCAGCCCTGCCCCCATGAGTAACGACGCAGGAACCTGATTAATAGCGTTACTTTGCAGCCATGGGTCCCAATTGTTTCCAGGAACTTTGTATCAGTTTGACAGCATTGTTTTTTGGTAACAGATTGATGATGTATGCCTGGTCTCAAAGAGACATCCAAAAGGCTTCTACAATTAGGCCAGGACATAGCAAGAAATATTCCTGTGTGACCAGCAAGGTGTAAGAAGCCAAGACTCCATTCCAGACTCCTAGGTCCAAGGTGTTCCATGTACATGTTGGAGATTCCTGGTCCAGGGGAAAAAGTGCACTCAGCCCTTTCACAAAGGAAACAATTGCTGTATTGTATCCTTGTCCTGCGATTAGCCGTAGATCCTGCAGCATCACAGCGCGGGTGCTGGGAGTCTCCCTCAGCAATCGCCTTCCATGCTGTACTCCAGAGCCACCCACTGCCGTGGGATGGGACTCAAAATTAAAAGTGTTCCCACCTCCGTGCAAAATCAAAAAAGTTTTTCTGAATTAAAACTTGTGGTCGTGGCAACTGAAATATAAAATCAGATTTTCTAACTGAATCAAAGGCTACGCCATTAAGCACATGGATGGCTAATGAAATGATTATAAAGCGCTTTGCAGAAAGACTATGGGAATGCTGGCAGAAGAAAACAAACGCGATGACAGTCACGCCGCATCTGACTGTGGAGCGCGCAGCTCCGCGTCCTCCCACAGGGGCACCGGGCACTGCTGTTCACACACGTACCGTCGTCTTGGCCGCTCCGAGGCCGGCGCTTTGGGAGGCGCTGGGCATCCTTGCCGCAGGGTTGGGGATTTGCCCGTAAGCCTAGGTACCCGTTGCATCCCGCCTGGTGAGCACTTGGGGTGGCCTCAGGTGCGGGAGCTCGGAGAAGTTCTGCCACGTCAGGGAGTGGTCCTTTGCCGACCCTTTTCCCCAGTTAAGTGGCCTGTAGCCACAGAGATTTATAACCTCTTCTGATGCTCGAGACTATCTGCACACACCCCCAGCCAGGTGGGAGCAAGGACCTCACTCCTCCGGGTCCTGGGTCGACCCGCATTCCTTGCAGTGATGGCCGAGACCCAGGGAGTCCAGGACACATGGTCTTCGGGAACCGGAAGCCCCTGGGGGCAGCTGGACAGAGTAGTTTCCCAGGCATATTGTTCCCTGTTCCTGTACCCAGAGAAGGCTTCTCAGGGGACATGGGGGCGTCAAGAAGGGACGGCCTGCCAGCGCCAGCTGAGCACCCGGAAGGATGGTTCTAGGGGAAGGTGGGAGAGAGAACAGAAGACTTGTGACAAAGGTGGGGCATCGACTGCCCCGGCCACACCGCGTGTCTCCAGGCACAAGTTCCCGTAACTGCAGTTAATATTCCTCCTGCAGCTGGGATGTCCTGTGGCCCCAACACAGTTCTAGGCTGGGGCGCCACCTCCACCCCCAGGATGGTCCCGGCCTCTTCGCGGGCAGCGACCACACACTCCACAGAAGTAGAATCTGTGCAGAATCAACTTCCACCCGCTCCCCCAGCTTATTTCCCTTTGCTCCAAAATTACTTGGGCTTGGAGCAACCAGCCATTTCATAGACCATCAATGCCTGGCCAAGCACTGTGAAGTTGTTCTTCTGCAATTCAAGTTTCTAGACTATAGTCACAATTTGACTATAACTATAATGTAATTTTAATTAAGTTTGCTCTCCATGAGGGAAAAAAGCACCCAGAATCCAAACAGCATGGGTGGGACCACATCAAAATTACAACTCAACTACATTCAGAACCTCCTGAAACCTAGCTGAATGGAAGTCCTGTAACTAGGGATTTAAGGGAGCCACATCAGACTGGTAGGAGGGGTGGAGACGGGGAAGGGGTTGGTCCCAAACCACGTGTGGTGGATAACAATCAGGAGGAATAGCTCGGCTGCTGAGGTGCCCCCTAAGGAGTGAGGGGTCCCAGCCCCCCATCAGGCCTGCCAGCCCAGGGTTCCAGTACCAGAAAGAGAAATCCTTGTAACTTCTGGCTGAAAAACCAGCGGGGATTGAGACTGAGGGAGACAGAGGGTTTCTGGAGTACTAGGCCCTTCTTAAAGGGCCCACGCATGGACTTACTCTGACTCACTCCCTCTGAGCTCCAGCACTAGGGCAGCAGCTCAAAAAGAACCAGGAACTTATGGAGAGGCGCTGAATTATCTGACACCAGGGCAAGAGCTGGGGGGCAGCTTTCTTCCAGACAAAAGTGCCGGCAGTGGCCATTTTTCCTTTTCTGAGCCCTCTCCCAATAAAGCCAGCAGGCTAGTGCAACATCTGAGTCTCCATCAACCTGGCTCACACGGTTCACCCCTCCCCAATGATTCCCTGAGACCCCTGCCCCACTCACCTTCAGCCTCATCCAAGTTGTTTCCAGGAGCTTTTCCATACAAATGGCCTCTCTTGATTCATGCTTTAGATTCTCCTAAAATATCTCAAACAAGTAGCATCTGACCTCCTTGTGCCCCTTCTTGCAAAAACAAGTGGCCCCAGGCCCACTCTAGCAGCAGCCAGCCTTGGTTCACAGCTTGGCCTCACCCAGGCCCCCCAAGATTAGCACAAGCAGCAGCCATCTGCAGATCGCTTTGTAGCTCATGCCAGGTAGCCACAGGTGGAAGCTGACATTGTTCTGCACCTCCCAGGAGGCCCCAGAGCCAGCGCACCTCAGACCACGTGAAAGCACCACCTAACCACCTCCACAAGTGACACACTCAAGGGGCAGACTCAGCAGGCACCAGAGCACCACTGAAGTAAGTCCTGCTCAGTAGGGTGAGCCTCTGCACAGCTGACCCTCCGTGTTGGTTGGTGGGCCCAGCCAGTTCTTATAGCCAATCAGCCTGGGGATAAATCCCTCCCCTTCAGGTGCCAACAGCAATCAAGGCTTGACTACAAGGGGAGGGTGAGGCAGTGCACCTGGAGCGCCCCTCTTGGATGATCAGAGGCTGTGCCACGGGACACTATAGAACACCTGCTACATAAGGCCACTCTACCAAGCCTGGGAGACAGAGCAGCTAATACATGGAAACAAACACGGGGAGGCTGCCAAAATGAGGAGACAAAGGAACATGGCCCAAATGAAAGAACAGAACAAAACTCCTGAAAAAGAACTAAACAAAACAGAGACAAGCAATTTAATCAATGCAGAGTACAAAACACTTGTGATAAGGATGCTCAATGAACTTAGTGAGTACTTCAACGGCATAAAAAAAGACTTGGCAACCACAAAAAAGAACCAGTCAGAAGTTAAGGATACATTAACTGAAATGAGCCCTGACTGGTGTGGCTCAGCGGGCTGGGCATCATCCCACAAACCAAAAGTTCACTGGTTCGCTTCCCATTGAGGGCACACACCTGCGCTGCAGGCCACGTCATCAGTTAAGGGTGTGAGACAGGCAACTAATCAATGTTTCTCTCTCATATCAATGTTTGTCTCCATCTCTTTCTCCTTCCCTTTTTCTCTAAAAATAAATAAGTGAAATGAAAACTAATTTATAGGGAATTAACAGTAGAGTAAATGAAACAGAATCAAATCGGCAATTAGGAATATATGGAAGCAATAAAACAATCAGAACAGCAAAAAGAATCTAAACAAATGGAAATAATGTAAGGAGCTTCTGAGACAACTTCAAACATACCAACATTTGCATCATGGGGTGCCAGAAGGAGAAGAGAAAGAACAAGAAATTGAAAACCTATTTGAAAAAAATGACAAAAAACTTCCCTAATTTGGTGAAGAATATGGACATACAAATCCAGGAAGCACAGAGAATCCCAAGCAAGTTGGACCCAAAGAGGCCCACACCAAGACACATATTAATTAAAGTGGAAAAGGTTAAGGACCAAGAGATAATCTTAAAAGCAGCAAGAGAAAAGCAGTTACCCACAAGGGAGCTCCCATAAGACTGTCAGCTGATTTCTCAACAGAAACTTTGCAGACCAGCAGGGAGTGGCATGAAATACTCAAAGTGATGAAAAGCGAGGACCTACAACCAAGATTACTTTACCCAGTAAAGCTGTCCTTTAGAATGGAAGAACAGAAAAAGGGCTTCCCAGGCAAGAAAAAGCTAAAGGAATTTATCACCACCCAACCAATATTACATGAAATATTAAAGGGTTTCTATCTGTCTCTCTCCCTCCCCCTCTCCCTTTCTCACTCTCTAAAAACAATGAAAAAAATAAGTGTCCTCAAATGAGGGTTAAAAAACAAGAAAAAGAAAAAGAAAATGATCAAAAATGTGAACATTAAAATGGCAGTGAATACATATCTATCAATAATCGAACCTAAAAAACAAAATAAACAAAACAAACAGATTCATAGATTCAGAGAACATTTTGACAGTTGCCAGATGGAAGGGGATTGGGGGCCTGGATAAGAGGTGAAGGGAGTAAGTACAAATTGGTAGTTACAGAATAGTCATGGGGATGTAAAGTACAGCATAAGGAATATAATCGACAATATTCTAATAACTATGTATGATGTCGCATGGGTGTGAGATTTATCCGGATGATCACTTAATACGTTATATAAATGCCTAATCACTGGGGTGTACACCTGAAACTAATATAATATTGTATGTCAACTGTAATCAAAAAATAAAAAATCATTTAAATAAAAAAACCAGCGTGGGTGAGGCCAAAGGCTTCTTCACAAAGGCCCTTGGAACAACATGGAACCCCCTTTCTGAGGAAAACTGTCCGCTCAGTGTCCGCTTGACCTTGCTGTTGGAGCCCCTGCAGACCCTCAGTGAGCATGGAAAGGGAGACGCCTTGGGCAAGGCTGAAGAAGAGGGAAGGAGAGCAGCCGCTGCTACAGAGGCCGTGCTGGGCTGCGGGCTGCATGGTCCTTCATCCCGCCTGGAGCAGCCATTGCCTCGCCAGGACGTTGCTTTGAAACATGACGTGGCAGGGGAGGCGAAGGCGGCTTGCTGTGAATTTCCACACAGCCTCCTCTGAGAGGGGCTTGTGCACCTGGGCCCATCAGAGCCAAGGGCCACTTGCCCCGGCAGGAGGGCGCTCCCAAAGCGGTTCTTCCCTCCTGACCGGGACTGTGGGGACGGGAACGTCCTGGCGGGCCTGGACCTGGAGCGGGGCGTGGGACACTATGGCCTGCTCTCTGGTGGTGGCCGCCCTCGGGGGGGGCGTTTTGGACGCGGGTCAGCGCCGCCGGCAGCCCCTCCAGAGCCAGGCCCAGAGGGAAGCACTTTCTCTGCTGAATTTCATCCCGTCCTTGCTAGGCTGGGAGGTGGACATTCTCATCCTTATTTGACATACAAGGAAACTAAGGTAAAAGCGGGGTTAACATGGCCACGCTTCAGTCCTGGGCTAGCCTGAGACAGCCTCGCCCTAGATAAACGGTGGACAAGACCTAGGCTCGGGCTTTTCCTGGAGCTTTGTGATGGGTTCGGCCCAGATCCCTCCCCAAGCTCTGAGCACCCCTGTCCTGCTCTGACCTCCTACCCCACTAGGAATGCAAACATGCGTCATTGTGCCCTGGGCACTTCTGCCAGGCTTTCATGCAGCCTAGGTGGCCTGCAGGAAACCCTGGGCCTGAGCTAAATCCTGTGCAGCTTTGTTTGTGTTGTTGTCCGTCTGTCCAGCCAATCGGTAACAACATTGATAACGAAAATGATGATAAAGCTAGGCAACATTTATTGTTTCTGTCCCAGCTACTTAAGTATTATCTTGTAACATTCTCATATGGTGCTTCGGGATAGATACCGTTACAATCCCATTTTATAGATGAAGAAACTGAAGCTTATAGACGCAAGCCATCCCTGGTGAGGCACAGTCTGGAATCCAGGAGTCCATACTTTTAACTCCTATGCTTTTAAGGTCATCTTCAGAAAACCCAGTTCGTGGACACCTGGCACTTCAGAGACAAATTATTTACATAACAAAAGGATCTTTTACTTTGGGAAAGCAGTCACCTGCAGTTTGAGCAAACTTCCTTAATGCATTTAAAATGTGATCCCACCAGGCCAGGTGGCTCTGCCGGTTGGAGCGTTCCCATACACCAGAAGGTCGCAGGTTTGATTCCTGGTCAGGGCACATGCCTAGGTTGTGGGTTCAATCCCCAGTTGGGGTATGTATGGGAGGCAACTGATCAATGTTTTTCTCTCACATCAATGCTTCTCTCTCCCCCTCTCTCTAAAACCAATAAATGTATCCTCAGGTGAGGATTACAGATAAATAAAATAAATACTATGTGATCTGATTTACGATCTTTGGTGTCCTGCCCATGACCCGGTGGGAACCTCTGTTTGCCCCTGGGCGCCCTCACCTGCTGTCCTACCAGGTTCCCCTTCAGGGAAGGAGGCTAAATCTGCCCTGCACCTGGGAACGCCAGCGCAGGGCAGGCCGGTGCCCAGAGCCTCTCTGCTGGCCTTTGGCTCCTGCCATGGAGAGAAGCCTGACTCCGTCCTCGGTGCAGCAGCCCAGGCCAGGTGGTGGCCTTGGGTGGGCAGCTCAGCCTTTCATGCTCTGCTGGAGGTAACCCTGGGGTGCCCGGGCATATTTAATTAATGATGTAAAGCACTTAGAGACATAAGTGATCCATGAGTGGGGCCGATAAATTACCAGGGATGCAGCCCGGAGTGTTATGATCTTTCACTTGTGCTTGTTCTGAGGAATGAATAATTATCTTCTCAGAGCCGCAGCCAAACTCTATGTCCAAACATCCTCCGCCTCCACAAGCCTGCTGGGCTCTCTAAAGGTCATGGGCCTAGATCAGATGTGGCACTTGGTCTTTGAATGGATTCTAGTGTGAAGAGATTACTCCATAAGGCATGTTTGGGGGAATTTGAATAGAGACAAGGTATTAGACGGAGTCGGGGAACTGTCAACATTGTTAGGTACAATAATGACTGTGATGGCTCATTTTATGTGTCAACTTGACTTGGTTGCAGGGTGCTCAGACGTTTGGTCAAACATTATTCTGAGTGTTTCTGTGAGGGTTTTTTAAGTAAGGTTAACATTTAAATAGGTAGACTGAGTAAAGCAGATTGCTCTCTCTCTCTGTCTCTCTCTGTGCGTCTCTCTCTCTCTCTCCTGGGTGGGCCTCATCTGATCAGTTGAAGGCCTCAATAGAAAAAAACAGATTGACCCTCCCACTAGAAGGAGGCAACCCCCTCTCCACATGGTTGCTCGAGCTGGGCCATTGGACTGAAATATTGGCTCCTCCTGGGCCTTGAGCTCGCCAGCTGCGAACCTTGGGACTCCGCAGCCTCCACAGTTGTGTGAGCCAATTCATTATAAGTCTTTTTCTATCTACCTGCATACCTCCTGTTGGTTCTGTTTCTATGGAGAACTCTAATTGAATGGCATTATGATTATGTATGAGTATTGCCTTATTTTTCAGAGGCACATCTTGAAATAGTTATGGGTGAAATGTAATGCCTGTAAAAAAACAGATGAAGCAAATATAATGGATATAAACAGTGGTTAAATCTAGGCAACAGGGCCCTGGCTGGTGTGGCTCAGTGGATTGAGTCCCAGCCTGCAAACCAAAAGTTGCCGGTTTGATTCTCAGTCAGGGCACATGCCTGGGTTGCAGGCCAGGTCGCCAGTAGGGGGCACACAAGATGCAACCACACATTGATGTTTCCCTCCCTCTCTCCCTCCCTCCCTTTTCTTCTCTAAAAATAAATAAAATCTTTTTTAAAAAGTCTAGGCAATAGGCATAAGGGGGTCCATCATACCGTTATAATATACATGTGTTCATTATACTCTTCCCTCTACTCTTCCACACATAAGAGGAGGGATCTAAAAAACACAGAATTATCTTCTGGAGGACGATCCCCTTGTAGTACAGGCTTCCCCCACTAGGTGAGTGTTCTAGGAGCCCACCTGTAGCAGAGTGCCAGCTGGCGTTGTTGTGAGAGGCTGCGTTCAGCTTCAGTGAATTTTGTTTGAAGACTCATTTACTGCGTTTGCCCGTTTCATGCTGGGTGATTTACAAGCGCACTGGCCCACACTGCGCTGAGTATTCAGCAGTTTTTGACCAAAAACAGCACGACCCCTACGCCCCACCCTCCCTAGTCACCAGATCTTGCCCCGAGTGACTTTTTTTTTTGATTCCCCAGATGAAAAAATCCTCAAAGGGAAACATTTTGCTGATGAGGGAGAGATGAAACAAAAAAAAATGGCAGAAACACTAAAAGGCATCAACATCGATGAGTTCAAAAACTGTTCGGAGCAGTGGGAAAAACATCTCAATAGGTGTGTTGCATCACACGGTGAGTGCTTTGAAAGTGACTGAAGCTTAAACATGGAAGAATAAATGCACAATTTTTTATAAATAAATTCCGATTTGGGGGGTCTCCCCTCGTATATTTTTATAATACAAAGTTTAAAAATGAAACGAACAAGCGACCCGCAGTGAGTCCCAAGAGCTGCTCTGACAGAGGGCACCGGGGGCACAGTTCCCTCTCCCGAGCGAAGGCGGAGGGAAGCGAGCAGGTGGCTGGGAGAGCACAGCCTGGCGGGGGCCTGGAAACGGGGGGCTCCTGCGGGTTCACAGTTTGTGGGTAACAGGCACCCAACAGGAAACTTAAATATGTGTAAAGACAATACAAGAGTAGCTCTTTCTTGTTCAACATAACAGCTTAAAGCAAGGGTCCCAGGTGGGTAGCCAGCGCCCCTCCACACAGTGATTTGGGGGCCCAGGATCTTGCGGGCTGTGGCCCCAGCGTCTCCGAGGGCTTGTGGCGGTCTTCATGCAGCTGATGAAAGGAGGAAGAGTCTGGGCCTGGAAGCCCACGCATCCCTTCCACTCACATTCTATTGTCAAAAACTGGTCACAACAAGAAACAGCCACGCAGCCTTGCTTAGAGCCCAGGATGGAGGTGAGGGCGTGGGCCGGTGGCTGGGGAGGGTTCCTGGGTGGGCTTTTCAGCTACAGCTCTTTGCTATGGCCAGGGGAGGGTGGATTTCAGTGCCACCTCTGGCTTAGGCTAGTGACAGAGTCACTATAGTTCAGAGCTGGGGATGAGTCCCCTGGCGGGGGGCTGGGGGCGGCGGGCGGCAGAACAAGTCGAATGGAAGCCCCAGCTCCGAGCCTGGCCCTGGGCTCAGATGTACAGCCGGGGACCGTGGAGGAGGCAGGGAGGCCCCAGCCCCAAGGAATCCGCAGACCGGCTGAGACTCCGGTGCGCGGCGTCACCACTAGGCACCGACCCGAGGCTGGGGGTGATCATGTGCTGAATGGGACCGGCTCAGAGATGGGGGTGTACATTCTTTAAGGACCTGGGTCTGTGTGTTAAAGGCTGAATCCTCCGTGCTCAGCACGGGTCTGGCAGCGGCCCGCCCCTCACAAGACCCCTGCCCGTTCCAATTAAACTCTCTGGAGGAAAAAGGGCAGAGAAGGGAGCAGTTTCCGTGACCTGCCCTTGAAGGCTTAGTGGGGGCTGCGCACTAGAGGCCTGGGACCAGAGGAAACCCACCAAGCAGGGGTTCAGGGCTGGTCCTGTGCCCAGAGGGCAGTGGGGAGCACTTCCCCGGAGCGCGGAGCTGCCCGGGAACTTTGCCTCCGTGCCCCTCCTTGTTGGTAATTTATTGGTAATTGTGTGTTTGTTTTCCTGCTCACATCTTCAGAATCTACCCCGGCACCGAACCGTGAGCTCCCTGAGGGCAGGAGGAGGCCTGTCCCGGCTGGGGCAGGCCCAGCCCAGCCCAGCCCACCCTAGTGCGCTGGGAATGAGTGCGTGAGGGGAGGGCTGGGAGGCGTCCTCACTGAGAGGCTGGCGGGGCGTGTCCACTCTGCCTGCAGCCGGATTCTCTTTCCAGCCTGGACTGTTGTTTGTTCATTAATTCAGCATTTACTGTGTTCTACGAACCAGTCTCAAGGGGTCAGTATGTTTTCCTTCTCCTAAAAAAGCACATTCGTGCCCCGGCTGGTGTGACTCTGTTAGCTGGAGCTTCGTCCCATGCACTGAAAGGTGGTGGGTTTGATCCCTGGGCATGTACGGGAAGCACCTGATGGATGTTTTTCTCTGCCTTCCCCCCCTTCTCTCTCTCTCTAAAAACAATAATTATATCCTCGGACAAGAATTTGTTTAAGAAGCAAACTTTCATTTGTCTTAAATGATCTCATTTACCTCACACTGGCCTCCCACCTGATGCCCGTCCCCTTGCCACCTCCATGTCCCCTGGAAGCGGTGACCTGCTATGGTTCTCCTCCATATCTCCAGAGAAAATACGGGGACCTCCCTGGCACTGCCTGGGGGATGAGGGTGGGCAAGCGGACCCGGGGCTCCTCCAGAGGCCCCCGCCGCTGCAAGGTCTCCCCCCGGGGGACGTCGCACCCAGCTGTGAGCTACCAACCTGCTCCCTTGTCCCCTAGAAAGCAAATGCTGGCACACGGACATGCCGGGGATCATTTTTCACTTTAATTAGAAAACACACATTCAAACAGCTTCCAACATTAATGAGACTTTCAGGGGGTCGCTTATAAACAAACTTCTGTCACTAAAGTGTGGCTGAGCCCTCTCCCGCTGCCTGGCCGTGTGTTGTCCCCAGCGCCCCTCTGGGCTGATTAGCGAGGACAGCACCCTGCTGGTGGCTTTGCTGCCGGTCCATGACTTAGAAGGCTCTCCCCAGCCTGACAATGGACTTTTTCTGCTGTCCATTAATTCTCACATTGATTTTGCTATAAAGCCACATGGCAGTCCCCTCCCAGGCCGGAGGAAGAGACCTCCATTGATTATATTGGAATAAGGTTTGTTGTAAAAAAGCGAAATGCCTAAAACATTGAAATGAAGTCAGCTTTTTGAGGGTCCATTAATCACCCAGGATAATGCCGCAAATGAACAGGGCTTCTTAAACACCTGGAAAATACGGCACCATAAAGCAGGTCTGACAAGAGAGCACAGCCCCTCTCCCCCTGTAGCTGCCGTTTGAAAAGCGCCATCAATAATGGTTATCGCTGGCGGGGAAGCAAAAGAAGGAAGCTGCGTCGGCCTCCTTTAGAAAGTTTCCTCAAAGTCACTTTGCCCAAATGGCAGCAAGGCGTCTTTTCGCGCAGTAAATACATCCCAATTATGAGCATGTCATGTTAGCTTTTACAGTTCACTAATCACAAACTTTTTGTATGTCATTGCCAACCGGCATCTTTCCCTAATCGGAATTTATGGTGTTATTTGGTCGTTAGTGGAGATCAGGAGGGTCACTCTTGTGTCACTTTTTCGGAGCTGGAAGGCTGGTCCCAAGGTCATTTCCTCCTGCTCTCATCCAGCCCGAAGACCAGAGTTCCGCATGTCCCAGCGAAGGGAGCAGGGGCATCGGCAGACGATTCTCCTCGGGGGTCCCCCATTCCCGGGGTCCTGGCCTTGAGTCTCAACCGAGGCACCTGGCCTGGCTCGTCTGAGGACCCACCTTTACAAAAGTGCCATACTGCTCGGCCAAGTCTGACGTCAGACACATCTCAACGGGGAATTAGCTTTGGCTCCTCTGAGAGGGACGCTGGGCCCCTAGGACCCCTTCCTGGGTCAGACCAGGCGGCCACCAGCAGGTACGCTGCAAGCCTGGCTTCTTGACCCCTCCCCAGACCAGATCGGCCTCCGGGCCAGCGAGCCTCCCAGCACCAGGCTTTCTCTTAGACACTGTCTGGGCTCCCAGCCCCCAAACAGCGTTGCAGTTCAGCCCCTAAGCCTGCACGACGGAGCTGCTCCCCAGCCAAGCAGTTTGAGAACCAGCAGGCAGGGGGGGGCGGGGGGCGCGGGGGGCAGGGCCCAGCTGTGATGACTGTGGCTCCAGACCTGCACATTGGCGTCACCTTTGCGCTGCCTGTCCAGTGACGTGGCCCTGGTGGGGAAAGGAGCGCAGCCAGGTGCCTTTCTGCACTGGGGAGGGCTGTCAGGCTGGGGTGGCAGCCCCCCGCGGGAGACAGCCATGCAGATGCCCGGGCACGGGGCCCAGCGCAGGCCGCCCCGCACCTCGGGGGCAGCGGCAGCCACTCTGCAGAGCCCGGGAAGACCCCAGGAGCCTCAGCGACAGCACCAGCCATCAGGAACACGGGGCCGCAGCGGGGTCAGGACCTCAGGGGACCCAAGCAGCGATTGAAGATAAAACCAGAACAACGCTGACAGTACAAGGTGGTCCAACACCTTTCTGAATCCCCAGTGTTCACTTTTTTTTTCTTTATCAGGCAAAATTTTCTCTTGGTGCCTATATGAGTTTCACCAGCCTGCCTTATTGAAGTACCATGAACTGGATGGCCTAAAACAATAGAAATGTATCCTTTCATACTTCTGGAGGCTTGAAGTCCAAAATCAAGGCGCGGCCAGGGCCATGACCCTCCAAAGGCTCTGGGGCAGAATTCTTTCTTGCCTCTTCCAGCCTCTGGCTTGAGGCTGCACAACACTGACCTCCATCGGGGCCTTCACGTGACTGTCTCCTCTACCTTCCTGTCCTTGTTCTCTGTCTCTTTTTTGTTTTTTCTCTATTTCCTCCTCACCCAAGGACATGCTTATTGATTTGAGAGAGAATCATCTATGTGAGAGAGAAACATCGATCAGTTGCCACCTGTACACGACCCGACCAGGGATCAAACCCACAACCTTCTGGTGCAGGGAAGGATGCTCCAACCAACTGAGCCACCAGCCAGGGCTCCTCTCTATCTCTTATCAGGACACTGGTCATTGGATTTAGGGCCCAGTAGTCCAGGAAACCTCATCACAAGATCTTTAACTTAATTACCATATTTTTGCCATGTATAATGTGCTTCCATGTTGTTGTTGTTTTTGGTGCGCATTATTCACGGGCTTATTACACCCATTACCCTGTCCATGGCACGTAATCATATACCCTTCTAACATGCACATCCTCATTTTTCCCTCAAAAATTTGAGCAAACAAAAGCTGTGCATTATACATGGCAAAATATGGTACATCTGCAAAGGTCTGTTTTTCCAAATGAGTTTACAGTCACAGGTTCTGGAATAGGGATGTACCTTGGGGAAGGGGGCAGACTGTTCGGCCACTCGGGTGTTTGCTTTGTGGGTCCCGTAGCCCGTGCTTAGCATTTTGGTTGGTGACCCATTACTGCCCAAAGGTCATCTCCATGTGTCATGACCCTCATCACCACAGACATCACCTTCAATTGTGACGGATGCCTTGCAGAAGCTCCTCCCAAGAGACCCAGCCCAGAAAACACGGTTAGTTACATGTGTTCTCTGTGCCCGGCCCATTAGGAGGCCAACGGGGAGGGAACAAGGCCTCTCGGAGAAACAGCTGACTCCATTTCTAGAGCAGGGAACGTACAGAATGAACCTGGGATATGGGGACCAGAAAGCAAGGGACCGATGCTTGTTTTAATGGGGCCGTGCTTAAAAGACACAAGCACCGAATCTGGGACACATTTAGCATCGACAAGAATGATGATATTCAGAGAGCCTAACACATGTAATGGGGAAAAAGAACCTATGAGTCCATAATGATACTCCAGAAAAGAGGGCCCAGAAAGGGAGGAGAAAAAGAAAACAGGAAAATCTTACCTTTATCAGAAAGTGCCAACTAATGAATGTAGAAGAAATGATAGAATTAGAAAACTGAGTCATTGAAGAATCAGGAAAAGAAGCTAAAACTACTGATTCCACGACCACAGTGCATCACCCCCGGAATTCTCATGGGTGAAGAGGAAAAGGGATGTCGCCGTAGGGACCCTGGGCCATCCCCACCCTGCCCAAGAGGTCACACTTCACCAGTAGCGTTTCCGCCTGGCAATGTGCCTCCCGGCTGGATGTGGTGGAAGCTCCCAACATGGTGTTCTCGCCGGAAATGTCTGCCTTGAATCTACCCGTAAGGAAACGCTCGGGCAAATCCAGGTTGTGAGAGCCAGTGCAGACCACCCACCTAGACCTCAAAGAGCCAGCCTTCTGAAGAGCAGGGCAGTGGGGGCACAGCTGTAGCTAGAGGGCGCTGCAGAAATCCCCTGGGCCGAGCGCACCGTACGGCTCGATGAAATCCATGTTCTTGAGAAATGCTTGCTGAAGAGTTCCGGAGCCAAGTATCACAATGCCCCAGCCCATTGTTGGACAATTTGGTAAAAGAAAAGAGAAAAATGAAGTGGGCAAGGCAAGATATTAACGGGGGCAGGGGGGAGGGTATATAGGTGCTCACTGCACAGTTCTTCCAATTTTCCTGAAGGTTTAAAACTTGGAAAGAAAAAGGAAGAAAGAAATTTATTAAAAAAAGGAAGGGCTGGAGCACCTGGTTCACACCCTAGGTTTGCGACCGCCTTGCCATGTGCCCCCGGTCGAGTTCCTCTGCCCCCAGGCCTGCCTCCCCCTGTGCATGGGCACGGCCTCGCCCCCAGCCCCGGGCTCCCTGGAGGGTAGGCAGGCTGAGGCGTGCAAAGAGCTCAGCCCAGATGCTGCCATCTATGAAGCCCTGATTAATAACAGCTAATGCTACTAACATGCATGAGAGAACCACACAGAGCCAGGAAACCACGGAGAACCAGCCCTCGGGTTACCCTGGGCAGGGCCGGGCAGACTGGAGAAGCGTTTCTGGAAAAAGAGGGACTGGGGTTACCAGCAAAAGCTGAGGAGCACAGGGGGAACTGCGGCGGTGGGGGGCGGGCTTCTTGGGGAGGGACCTCCTGCAGCCCCTGCCCCCCTTTCATTGACCTGTGACCTCCACGTGAGGGACAGGGGACATCCAAGAGTCCAGCCAAGGCCAGGCCTTCACTGAGGAGAACCAGGGGCCGAGTCTGGGTTCAGCGACTGGAGCAGGAGGAAAGGGCCAGGGTAGGGGCTTGGTCATAGGCGGGGTGCAGACAGGCCTACAACCGGTGCTGGGGCTCATCCTGAAGTCCGGGAGGGGGACACTCAGGCCTGGGGTCAGAGCTGGGCCCCAGATGTGCTCTGGAGCACAGCAGGGTCACAGGCCCACAGGAGGGAGGCATTCACAGCCACAGCGCCGGGCCCCAGCGGGCGGACTCCCAGCTCTGGGTCCCCTTGGCCACAGAGCTTCTTTGGGTCTGGATAACGTGGCAGCTCACACAGGAGCCGGAAATAAGGCTCAGCTCTGGTCTCCAGGGCAGAGTAACAACTCTGCGTGGCGATTTTCCTTATAAGGGCACAGGGCAGGGGCCCTGTCTGGGCCAGGGGAGAAGGAGCCCTGAGACCTGGAGCTGGAATACATGCGGCAGCGCACCCACCACCCACCCTCCCCTCCCCTCCCCTCCCAGAGTCACAGCCCAGCTCCTCCCTGGCTCTCCTCCAGGAGGGCCTCACCTCTGCGCTCTCCTCTCTTCCTGGGCACAGGTGTCCCCCGCCCCCGCCACGGGGCGGCAGGCGGCCATCTGTCCCTCTCTGGCCTCTGAGACGCTCGGGTGCAGGCAGCGTGGGGTCTGTCAGGAGCGACTTGAGGTGCAGGTGTGGGCTGCAGCTGTCCTCTAGCGCTGGTTCTCCTGCCTCTTCCTACAGCATCTCAGGGCTCGCGAGGGCTGCCCTTGTCGGCCCTCGGGGGGCACCGCGCTCTTGGTTGGGGTAAGTACCCCAGCCTCCCGCCTCAGACAAAGGGAGCCGTTGCTGTGTGAAGTGGGATCTGGATGGTGATCATTTGTGACTTGTATTAATATTTACAACAATAACATTTTTCATGGTTAGGGGTTTTGGTTTTTTTTTTGTCACTGCAGGAAATGAAATGCAAATTAACAAGTGTAAAGATTATAACATAATGAAATAGGACATAAAAGAACTCATGAATTAAGCGGCTTCCAGGCATGGATGGAAAATGTCCTTCAAAGGCAAGCCTGTAAACAGCGAGAGACGAATAACCCGGGGCGGCGCTGGGGCCAGGCTCTCTGTGCCCCTGCTCTGACTCAGTGGCTCGCCACGGCGCCCCCAGTCGCGTTTAGCAAGAAAAACGTAAACCGAGCCCTCCCCGACTTCATCCTGCCCGCAGCCCCAGATCACAAGCGCGCAACTAAAACTTCTTCTCTTGAACCCACCGTTCTGAAATTGCCACATTCAGTAGCTCATCCTCCTCCTCCTCCCTGCCCCTCCCCCGGCCCCTCCAGGTCACCTCTTGTCACAACCCCTGAGGGGAAAGGGACAGGTCCGGTCCTTCATGCCCCCTCTTTAAAAATAAATATGTAAAGCAAATCATAATAATAAATAATAAGCATGTGAAATTAATAAACATTTAAAATAAAAAATAATTCTTTTGAAAATAATTTTTTAAAGGGAATAATAAACCACCAAACAAAAAGTGCTCTCCGGTGACTCTCCATGTCTTCTCCCCTGTGCCCCTCTGCTCGGCCTCGGATAAAGGCGCCTGCCGACTGTAAGATGTCCCTACGGGAAGGGGACTCAGTGCCACATGGGACAAGGGTCCAACTTGGGGGAACAAGGAGCCTCAGGACGGTAGTGGGGAGTATCCTCCACGTGGATGGTATCAGAGTAAGGGCCCCTACAGCTTTGGTCAGAACTCTGGCGGCAAAGGGCAGAAATCCACTTCAAACTGACTTACGCAAAACTAGGAAACTCAAAGTCCGCGGGTATCGGGCACGGCTGGATCCAGGGCAGAAAGGGTGTCGCCGGCTCTGTGTCTTGGCCTTTTGATTCTGTGCTGGCTGTCCACTCCAGTGGGTTAAATGGCTGCCGACAGCCCCAGGCTCATCCCGCAGCTGGACACCACGAAGAGAGTTTGCTTCCTACTCCGCACGGTTCCAGTGAGAGCCCTGAATATCCTCCATTTAGACGGACGTGGGTCTGTGCCGGAAGGAGGCACTGCGGCCCGTGGACGGCAAACATGGCAGCCCCTCCGCCGAACTCCCGTCTTAGCTTCCCGGAGGCGCGCCCTCCTGGTCTCCCCCCACCTCCCAGGCGGCGTCTGTTCAGAAACTCTGCCCAGTCCCTGGCATCTGTCCAGGGTATAACACTGGTGGCTCAGGGCACGAGCTCCGGCCCCTCCTCTTTTCCACCAGCCACCCTCCACCGGTGACATCAGCCAGTCTCGAGGCTGTGAATGCCATCCATCTGTTCCCCTGCCCAACTTCCTGTCCCCAGCCCAGACTCAGCCTGAGCGCCCGGCTCACCCGGCAGCCTCCCCTGGGTTTCTAAGGGACGTCACAAACCCTGCGTGTCCAGGACGTGTACCCACCTCTTGGCTAGTGCGGACCCATCCTTCCGTTTGCTGATGCCAAAACTCCCGCACTTCCTCTCTGTCTCGTTCCATATCCAAACGGATGGCAAGTATTTTAAGACCTGACGCCTTCGGCTACCTCCTCCCTGGCCCAGGCCACCCACTGCCATCTCTCTGCTGGGTGACACGGCACGAGCCCCCGGAGGGCCCCCCGCTCCCACCCGTGCCCCCACCTGTCTGGACGTGGGTGAGACGCCATCGGGCCCCGCTCGGAACCCTCCAGCTACTCCCCACCACCCTCTGAGGAAAACCGGAGCCCTGCCTCTGTCCCCACCGCCGAATCCGTTCTCTCTCCCCTCTGTCCCGGCCACTCCTCCAGCCCCCCTTCTTCCCCCCGCCCGGGGACTTTGCACCCTCTGTGCCCCCCATCGGGTCACTCTCTACCACACCTTTACAGGGCTTTGCTCTCACCTCCTTCATTTTCTCAAATGTCACCTTCTCAGCCTGTCTCCCATTTTAACTCCTACTCCGCATACACCTGTCCCCTGCTCACCTTTATTGCTTTTCCCCAGCCATCCCTGATCTCCAAATACAGTCGATGCTTTGCTGGTTTTGTTTCTTGTCTTTCTTCCTCCACTTGAGGATAAGCTCCCGGGAGCAGGGATAGTTGCCTGGTTTGTTCACTGCTGTATCCCCAGCACCTGAGCAGCACCCACCACGGCGTGGGTGCTCCAGGGTCATTGGCCAGGCAGGGCCCAATGCCTTGCTGCAGGTGGGAGCGGGGAGGGGGCGGCCCTTCTGAACCACACAGACTGACAGTGGAGGGGGGAGGCTCCCCCAGGCAGGCTGGACCCCCATCTTCAGGATGGCCCAGCCCGAGCCCCACTCTCACGGTCCCCCTCCCTGGCCTGGCCTTCTTAGAGCCCCTGATCCCCAACCTGCTGGTGCAGAGCAAGGAGTCTGGGACCTGGAGCTGCGAAAGCAGGGCTATGTGATCAGGAGCAGATAAACCTGCTCCTACTGCGACCGCAGTGTCCCTCTGTCCCGTCAGCACCGGCTGCCAGCGGCGTACCACAGACTCGGGGCTCACGCAGCAGACACCTCTCGCAGGTCTGGAGGCTGGACGTCTGCGCTCAGGGCACCGGCGTGGTTGGGATCTGGTGACAGCTCCCTCCCTGGCTTACAAACGGCCTCCTTCTTACTGCGTCCTCACCTGGTGGAGGGAGAGAGCTCTCGTGTCCCTTCCTCTTCTCGTAGGCCACTCATGCCACAGGGCCCACCCTTGTGACTTCCACTAAGTCTAGTCACTCCCAAAGGCCCCACCTCCCGATACCATCCCTCTGCGGGGTACGGCTTCAAATATACAGATTTGAGGGAGACACAAACATTCAGTTCACAACACTTGTCCTGAAAACACTACACGGAGGTGAAGGCGCCCTGCTTGCGTGGACGTCAAAAGAGGTTGCCCGCGGCTTAAGTGCATCCAGCCAGGCCTCTGCTGGCTCTCACCCAGGCGGACACCCCTCAGCTTCTCTGTGGGCTCCTCTCCACCCTGGCTGGCCTGCTAACGGTCACCTGGCCCAGGCATCGCCAGCAGCCCTCCCAGCCCCGCGGCTGCCGCACCCTCCCGCCGGGCACCGCCCTAATGCAGCCCGCGAGGCCGGGCCTGGGCCTGGACAGACGCTTGGAGACCGAGCGACGTGGTTTCGATTCTGAAGCAGATGCTCCTGTGGCCCAGGAAGGCCCACCCTGGCCGTAAACGGGGACCGGATGGCATCCCCCTCTCTCAGAGGCCAGAAAAGCCTCACCTGGGGGCTGCGTGGGTGGGTGTCGGGCTGGGCAGATTGCCCCTCAGCACCCCCTCGCCAGGCGGCCGGAGCAGATGAGCCCCTGCAAACATGGAGTTCGTTTTCACACAAATGTCTGTGGCTGTGACAAATGCACAGCAGGGAGACAGAAATATGACACAAAAGCCAAGTCAGTCCTGTGGCAGAGGCTTCCTGGTATTCGGGGGGCTTCAGAGAGCCCTGTTAGCCACCTGCCAGGAATGGCGTGGGAAGCAGATGGAGTTCTTTGGAGAAGCATCAAACGAGCTCGGATGAGTCTGCATGGAGGGCGGTAATGTCACCGGGCGGGAGCTGCGGGCCGGCTGGGCAGTGCTGTTCAGAAAAAGCGAGTAACTAACCGCCCAGACTGCTCCCCGCGGCCCTACGGCCGGCTGCCGCCGCAGTAGCCGGCTCTGTCCCCCAGCATCGTTGCGCACGTTCCCAGCTACCCCTGCGCCTGCCGCGAGAGGGAGCCCAGCCACGCGGCCTGGCGGAGCGCGGGGCACCAGAGCCTGGGGCCGCCGTCGGATCGGAGGCTCCCGCCTGGGGTTTCTGCCTCACGCCCTCCTCCCCTCCATGTTACTTACCATTGGCAAACAGGGAATGAGGACGGACCCTCCTTGTGAAGAAGGCACCAAGGAACTGAGAGCGAGCAGGTTGCCTGTGGCAGGATGTTTGTTCATTACTGGAAGGGAAGGCAGAGGGTCCAAAATCGCAAGGAAAGCCTGCGCGCAAGGACGTTCAGTGGGCCCGGCCGCAGGGCCGCTCAGAAGCCCAGGCAGACGTGTGGCGGGTTCCGCTGCACCCCCTGTGAGAGAGGCCGGAGTCCACAGACTTGTCACAATGTTTCCTGAGGGCCTAAAGTTCTTAGAACACATTTTTTAAAACACTGGATGAACCAGTTGTGTTCTTTTCAGTGTCAAAATTAGTAAGAACCATGTTTATACTGACCCAGACTACAAGGCATGGGCTCCAGGCAGGACAGCAGGCCCCTGTCCCAGCCCTGCCCCCACCCCGTGTCATCGTGTCATCGTGGGCAAGTCGCTTCACCCCCCGCAGCCCCAGTTTGCCCATCGGTCACAGGGTGGTCATAGCACCTGCTCTCCCCGCCCTGGGTCAGGGGAGGTGCTTTGAAGAAGGCGGAGGCACCGTAAGTATCGGTGTGAATGGGAAGGAAGGAAATGTAGGTCAGGAAGGAAAGGGAAGAACGTGAGGCCCAGGCAGTTCCCCTTCCTGCTATGGTTCTAGGAGTGGCTGTGTCTACTTCCTGGTCAAAAAGGAAAAAAGGGGGGAGTTGTAGGGAGTGATTTAAAAACGATTACTTTATACGCTCAAGTTTGGACATACAAACTCCCTCTCAGCACAGACCCCATGACCACGAGAGCCTCCCTGCCAGACCAGTCCTGGGACCTCAGACGGGCGCCACCGGGCCCACACGGGTCAGGGGTTCGCAGAGGCAGGGAGACCCCGAGGAGAGAGCACAAAGGCGGCCCAGAGTGCGAGGTCAGGGGCCGTGCCTCAAGCATGTTTTCTTTTGTTTGGATTTTGGGTAGAAAACTCAGCTCTCAAAACTCTTCCTTCCTCTCTTGAGAAAACTTCACAGCCTGCAGAAATGAGGGTGCTCTGGCGGGCCAAGCACCCCTATTCACCCCAATTCACAAATGGGTGGCTTGAAATGACAGAAATGTCTTCTCCCGGTGTTCTGGAGGCTGGGTGTCCAAAATCCAACCCTTCCTGCCCCCCCAGCTTCCAGTGGCTGCCAGCAGCCCTTGGCATTCTTTGGTTTATAGACACATCACTCCAATTTCTGTCTCCGCTGTCACATGGATGTCTTCCCCCTGTGGCTTCATGTGGCCTTATAAGGACACCCACCTTTGGACTTAGGGCCCACCCTAATCCAACATTACCTCATCACAACTAATTACGTCTGTAAATTATTTCCAAATAATAGCACGTTCTAAAGTACGAAGGGTTAGAACTTTAACATATCCCTTTTGGGGGGCACAATTCAACCCCCATTCACACACTCTCCAGCACTGTGGTCTCACTCTGCATTTCCTTCATCTGCACCTCAAGGTTTATCAGGAAGAATATTCCAGAAAGCAAGCTTTGTAGGATCCTAGAATGGAGGAGAGCCCAGAGTGGCCGATGGTGACTGAGGACTTACGAGCGCCCCCCGAAGTCTAGGCCTCCCTCCTCAGAGCATCTGTGGAGGGGGCTGCGGGGGCCTGGTCCCTGGGAGGCCCCGGGCAGGGGCGGGGGGGGGGCGGGGGGGGGGGGGGGGGCAGCCTCCTGAAGCGCCAGGGGTGTCCTGTCTCCTGGGAGTAGCTCAGGAAGGGACCGGGGCTCACAAAACTCCCCTGGCCACAGTGACCCCCTGCCAAGAGGAGGGTTTCCGGAAGCTCGGAGCCCAGCAGTGAGTCACAGCAGGCCCCCAGCAGCGCGCGACATGGCTGCTCCAGTGGCGTTTTCACGGTTCCTTCCGCGGCTCCCGCTGCAGTCGGTGGAGGTAGACAGCAGCTTCGAGCGAAACAGATGCAGAGGAAGCGTCGGGCCCAACAGTCCTGAACGGGGAGCGTCTGAACACCCACCGGAAAGATGGGGGTGGGACACGCGGCGGGGGAAAGCGAAGCGCAGCGGCGCGGCGCGGGGCGGGAGCCAGCCCGCTGGGACGTGACGTCAGGCCTGCATACGCATCAGGGTCCCCTCTCTGCCCTAAGTCGGTCACTTGCTTTTGCTTGTTCTGTCTAAGTTCCAGCGATGCCGGCTCCTGACCACGTGGCCTTGGGCAATCAGCTGGCTCTGTCTATGCCTCAGTCCCTGTCTGTTTCCTGGGGGCAGGAAGACATCTGCCTTACAAGACCGCAGGGAAGCCTTGGACTAGATCTCACAGGTGAAGAGAAGTTCAGCTGTCACCCAGCACACGCTCCGCCCACGCTCACTGCGTGGGACGGAGATGTGAAAACAGGCGCTTGCCTCTGGCTTTGGACCTCTGGGTCCGGAGAGCCCCTCCACTCACAAGCCGGGTCTTTGCATGGGGACACCTGACAAATCACTTCAGCAGTGACGTACACAAAGACTGCTATGCAAGGAGATTTAGTGCAGCATGACTAAAATTACTAAAATTGGAAACAATCCAAAGAACCCAAAGTAGGGAAAGTGGTTACAGGATTGCAGACCCACTGAGCGGAACATGGTGCAGCTGTTCATTCAAAGGTAGTGAGCAAAATGTGCTCGAGCGGGATCCCGCCCCGGAAACTGGCCGCACCCACACCTGAACAGGTGCGAGGTGGGGCCAGTGGGAAGGACAGCAAAACAGCGCCCACGCTTCCCGCTGGGTGGGATCCTGGGCGAGGTTGCCTGTCCTTGTACGTTCCCATGTTTCCCAAACTTTCTAAGACAAATTACTTAGAAAAAAATGAGCATGCAGTGTTTCATGAGCGTGCCACTCACCAACGCTGATGGGAAATTCAACATGTGTCAGGTTTTAGGGCGGCCTCTTTCACCCCGGAGAGTCAGGCAATATTCTTCGGGGTCCAGCACACGGTGGATTCAGGAAGGATCTTAATGTCTTCTGTCTTCTCTGGTCATCCCTGAGACGGCATCAGAATGGATCTCTGGCTCTGGCTGGGTGTCTCGGTTGGTTGGAGCGTTGTCCCATACGCCAAAAGGTTGGGCATTCGACCCCCAGCCGGTGCATGAACAAGAGGCAACCAATCATTGTTCCTCTCACACATAGACGTTTCTCTGTCTCCGCCCCCCATGTCCTCCCACTTCCTCGCTCTCTAAAATCAATAAATTACATCCTTGAGTAAGGATTTAAAATACTAATAATAATAATAGATCTCTGCCAGGCCCACCACACCTCCCTTCTCCCTAAGGGTCCAGAGTCTCAAGGATTTCAGTCCTTGGGGGGAAGGGGGTGCACAGGAAAAACAGAAGACACTCTGAGGAGCTTCCAGCCCCCCAGGAGCATGAGCCTGTCCCTGCCAGGGCCAGTCTGCCCTCGGGCATCTGGGCTCCTAGCCTTTGGACCACTGGCCCGAGGACACCCATGAGGTGGGAAAAACGGGGCTGTCCTGTACTGGGACTAAGTCCGATATGGTTTAAACACAGCGGGGGCAGCCTCGAGAAGCACCCGCGGGAACGTACCAACAAGAGGAAAACGCACAGTGGTCTCCCTGGTGGATGTCCCCCTCCCGGCTCTCACTGAGCTCCCTGCACGCGGGGCTGTCTGCTCCGCCTCGGCCTGTGTCCTCCCTGCACGTGAGGCAGGAGCTCCAAGTCCATTACCTCTCTCGTGGTGTGAGGCCTAAATCAGGGCCTAATATTACATGCTGCCTGATGCCTGGGGAAACCGGGAGGGCCTCAAATGGCCTGAGCTGCAGCCCCTCCCCACGCTGCTCCCGCAGATAAGGTCCCCCAGCCGGCGACCCTCCTAATCCCAGGCGCCAGGCCCCATTCCTGCTTGTCCCTGAGGAGGGGGCTTCAGCTCTCTGCCAGCGCATGGAATTATTCAAATAAGCCAACTGCATCCTCCCTGGGAACCGGGGCCCCTCGCCCTCCTGACACCACCCAGCCTGCTCCCGCAGGCCCACACTGCTCCCACGTCAAGCCCGAGTGGCCCTGCACAGGGCGCGGTGCCCGCCCTCCCCAGGCTGTGAGCGCCTGTGACTAAGGAACTGCTGGCAGTCCCATCCCCCCGGTGTCCGATGTTGTGCATTCAGTCACCCCTGTCTCCCTGGGACGGGAACCCCTCCCTCACCCATGGGGTGAAGATGAAGCAGTAGAAACCTCGGTAGGTTCTCTCAGCATGGGAGGCCCGGCAGCCTGGGCGGAGCGTCACGAGCCAGCACGGCGTCCCACCAGCAGGCGGGCAGCTCAGGACTGGGCTCTGTCCCTGAGAAGGGCCCGCACAGCCGGGCCGCCCACGGCCAAGTGGCCTGGGCTACTTTCGCTTCTCCAGGCCTTTGAGAGGTTAAACACCAGAGACACACCAAGGCAGAGCTATAAAACCTGTGGCACTTTTCAGAGGCTTACACTTAACAAATCACTGCTTTTAATGTTAAAACCTCCTTTGGAATAATCCCTGAAGGCAAAATGTGAAGAGGCGACTGTGGATGGGAGGCCCGGCCAAAAGGCTGCCTGTGCCTGGCCCCAGGCCGGCCCTGTGTCCCCGGGGGAGCCTGGGGCCCGGTGTGTGCCCGACCTGGGCCCTCCCAGTGACCGCGAGGCCGCGGGCCTCTGCCCTGCCGACCACACCCCCCCACCGCACCCCGCTTCCTTCTCCCCTCCTCTGCCTCTCCCTCCCCGCTCCTCCTGTCAGACACGGGAGCCCTGCCGGCTGCGACTGAGGGGCCCTGCGGCCCTGGGTGGACGAGCCGTCCCTGCTGTCTAACGCTCGTCCTTGCTCCGAGGACTTGCCGGGCCATGCTCTTTGCCAGGCTGTGGCTTGCCCAGGTGCCAGACTTCCAGATCGCCACCAAAGCATCTGAATCGCCGGATCATCGCACGGCCGGTGTGGTCCGCAACGCTGGCCTCAGCGGAAGGCGCTCTGTCCGGGGGTGCTGAGGCCAATCCCTGCGTCTCCCTGGGCCTGTCTGTCCCTGCATCTCCTGACACAGCCAGAGCCCCGCGCCTCCCTCCCGAAGCCTGGGCAGCCTGCACTGCACAAGCGCCCCCCCAGGAGGTCTCGCCCCTCCACGGCCGGCCTGTAGGTGGTCTCACAAAGGTGGGAGAACTTCAGCCAACAGCCTCACCGATGAGTGCTCAATAACCACAGGAATCGAGCTACCCGGGGAAAACGCAGTCCCTCGCAGGTGGGCAGCAGGGCCCCGCCCTTGGCCAGGGCAGGGGTGCGGCCCAATGCAGGGGGGGACATGAAGGGGGTGTAGAAGAGGCCGGTTAGAGGAGAGAAGAGAAGGGTGCTCTGGGCAGGGAGAAGGGCGCTGTGTGGAGCCCGGGCTTGGTGCTTCGGGGTCCCTGCGGCCCCAGTGCAGACAGCAAGGTGGGGGGCGGGGTGGGGGTGCTGAGAGCAGGCCAGACCCAGGCCCCCCAGACCTGGATGTAGTCGGGGTCCTGGGGCTGGGCCGCGCAGGCAGAACCCTCCAAGCGGGGCCCGGCCTGACCCTGGGAGCTGGCTCTTCCCCGGACTGTCCCAGCCATGGCCTCGGCTCCCCGCCTGGTCCCTGAGAAAAGCGAGTCAAGGTAGAGGACCCAGAGGTGTCTCTCTGAGCACAGGAGGGGTGGGGGACTGGGTGGGGCCACAAAAGGGGCTGGGGTGCTCGTGTGTGTGCAGCCATGGGCTGCTACCCAGGGGCTCCTGCCCGTTCCTACAGGCCGGGTGGGGCAGCCAGGTTCTGGCACGGAGGCCGGGGTGCCGCAGCCAAGCCGACCCCACCCGCCAGCGCCAGCAGCTGCACCCCACACAGTCCTCGCTCATGGCTCTGCCGCTCGGGAAGCAAGCTCCCAGGGGCGCTATACTTCAGGTCTTGTCAACACGGCCCTGTATGAAAGGCTGCTCCCCGGGCAGGGACGGGAAGCTCAAGAGGGGTTGGGGGTGGGCCTGGCGCTCCCCGAGCCGCCGCGGGCAAATCCCACAGCTTTTGGGGTTACTTCTCCCTATACTTGTGAGCTTTATCTTCAGGTATTAAAAAGTCCTATCTAGTTCAGTTTAAAATGAAACCATACAAAGATGTGAATATACAGGGATGGGCAAAAGTAGGTTAATAATAAAAAATAATGCAATAATAAATAATAATGCTAGAATAGACTCTGTTTTGCATACTCACAGCTGTGAACTTACCTTTGCCCACCCCTGTACTTAAACACTATGGAACTGTACACTTAAAAATGGTCAAGGTAGGCCCTGGCTGGTTAGGCTCAGGGGGCTGGGTATCGTCCTGCAAACCAAAAGGTCTCTGGTTGGATTCCTGGTCAGGGCACCTGCCTGGCACGCGGTTAGGAGTGTGCGAGAGGCAACTGATTGGTGTTTCTCTCGCACATCGATGTTTCTCTCCCTCTATGCCCCTCTCTCTAAAAGTGAATAAGTAAATACCCTTTAAATGGTCAAGATGGTAAATTTTATGTGATATGTATTTTGTCACAATTAAAAATAAATTTTAAAAAACTTTTTAAAAACCTTTACTCTCACAACCAGTTTTAGCCTTTTGGTAACCCCAGGCTTTGGGGACCAGCAGTCAGGCATGTCGTGTAACTGCAGCAGGGTAAAGGGGTTGAATGTGGCGGGGGGGGCGGGGGGAGGGGCGCACGCGGGTAAGGAATGAGCTAAAATCCCTAGAGCTAGTGTCCCGGTTCAAAGGTCGAGGGGCGAGGGATTCTCCTGCTAGGGCAGAGGCAGCCTTTTGTTCCAGCCAGTCCTGCGGACCAGAGGCAGCCTATCAGGGACGCAACCTGCTTTACCCAGTCTACCAATTCCTATGTTAGTCTAACCCAAAACCGCCCACAGAGACGCCCAGAATAATGGCTAACCCAATTATCTGGGCACCTGTGGCCCCGTCAAGTTGACACACAAAATTACCCCCCAGCAGTGAGAGAGCAGTCAGCAGGGGCGAGTCAGGCAGCCCCGGGGCTCCGCTCTGTCCCTGGCCCTCCCCGCTGGCTGACCTCTCTGGGCCTCAGTTTCCTCGATGAGGCCCGTGACCCCTCCACAGCTGTGTGCACCCTACAGGTGTGAACTGCGGTTGTGGTGGCGATGCCGGTCATTTTGGTTGCTCTTGGTAGGGGATGGGCCAGTTGCTGAGGGCTTTGGCAGGTTTCCCACGTGCAGCTGGGGTGGGGGTGGGGGTGGGGGAATCATTGCCCAAGACCTTCCCGGCATGTTGATTTCCAGAGAGGATTTCTGGGCCCTGGTAGTCATGGTTTCAGGGTGACATCAAAAACAGTGCCCACGGCCTCCCTTGCTCCACAGGAAAATTGTTTGCAAAACACAACAGGCATCAATAATGATGATCACAGAGTTCTAAATCTTTTTAGCCTGCCTTCCCTTCTTGGGGAATAAGGCCCTTGATTTGGTTCTCCAGGGGCCTGGAAGTTTCCAGATAGATAACAGAATCCCGAAGTCCATTAAGCAAGGTAATTTACAATCGTGGCCGACCAAACCCGCAGAAATACATTACAGCGTTTTTCCCATTTGGCTTGTAGAAAAGACATTATTCTAAGCACACACGCAATGAACGCTGTCAGGTGGCAACGAGGCCACCGGTTGGCGCTCCTAGTGAGTTTATCCATCCCCCACACCACACAGGGAGGTCATGCTCAGTGGAAGTTGTGCCACCAGTTAAGATTCTCACAGCCCTGACACAGACGCCGGGACCTCATGTTTGACCCGTTCAATAGCTGTCACTGGGCACTGTGACAGGAGAAGGGGGAAGGCAGGAGCTCCGACTCAGGCCCTAGCTCTCCCTCGTCAAAGGTGTGCGTGGAAGGAAGAAGCAATTTCAAACCCGGTGCTGCAGGAGCTTTTTGAGACCCCGGGAGTGTTTTGGGGAGAGGAATTGAACATAAACTGCTATCTGTGAAATGGCTAGTTTTCTCTCATGTCCTAAATGACAGCCAGACTAGAGTCACTGTTGTAGATTTCACTCTCAAGATAAGAGGACATGACTGAAGGGCCAAAAACGTCCTTCGATCACGTGGTTTCAATCACGGCTTGAGACCCTGGCTCCCTGTTGCGGGGACGGATGTGGGGCTTCCAGCTGCTGGGACCCCGTATTCCATTCATGTGCCGCCCGACTCCTGCATCCCCCGGGGCATGGCAATGGAGCAGCCATCGCCCAAAGTGCCCCCGGTCCCAACACTCTGATTTCCCCGCTGAGCACGTGGGGAGGAGGAAGAAGGGAGAGGGCAAGACAAACACCCCTTGACTGTCCCCAGTGTCCTCTGGCACGGGCTTTGTCTGGTCATAACTGATGTTGAAAGCTGGGGTTCACTGGACTTCCTCTCATGGGTACCTTCTTGGGTCCTTTGAGCCCCCAACTTTGGAGCGCTTGGTCACATTTTCCTCTGGATGGTCATTCATTTCCTCCCTCCCTCCCTCCCTGGGAATGTGGGGGTGTGTTTTTGGAGCTGCTCCACTTCAGGGCTCTCTTCAGGCCAGCCCCCCGCCCCCTGTGGTCCATGCCTGGTCTACAAGGGCCGCTGGGTATCAGCAGCCTTGCTTCCGGCAAAGGCACCGTTGGCTCCTAACGTCTCCCTCCTCTTCTCTCAGCTTTGCTTCTCTTCACTTCTCTTTCCACCCACCCCACTGAACCCCACGTTTAGACGCTTCGAGCATACGTCTGACACCAGCGCCCGACTCCGGAGGCCAAATCCAAGCTACGCCAGCCACCTTCCTGACGTTGCTCCTGCTAGACCTGCACCTTTGGGGCCTTCAGGTGAAACTAGGGAGGGAGCCCTGTTTCAACAACGTGTCACACTTGCATACACGACTCCGCGTGCACGAACCATCCCTGGAAGGCCACACAGAATGGCGATCGAATCCGGGGAGAGCAAGTGGGATGAAGACTTAGTTTGCACCCTTTACTGTTTTGTACTGTTTGAATTAATTTCTCATGCATACACTTTAGCAAGTCAAAAAAACACAAATTAATTCACGTTTTAGACAGACATTTTTGGAATGCGGCCTCTTTGCTGCGTGTATCATGGGACCGCCTTCTCTGACACATTCGGAGTCCCCGCGCAGAGGCAACGTGGTCTTGCAGAAGGTGCCCGTGAGCCAGACTAGACGCTGTTGACAAGTTGAGAGACCCTGAGCGGGCCCTATACTTTCTGGCCTCAGTTTCCCCATCTGCTAGACATCTGCCCTGCCATCCTCCTGCAACTCCAAGGAGTCAATCTATCCGTCAGATCAAACTGCAGCAGATCACCTTGCTCGAGCCTGAAGGTCAAAGCCGCTCCTTCTTGTCCCTAAGACTGTGTGGGGTGGGTCGTGCTGTACTTACCAAGGTCCATGTCCCCGCGCATCGGGCGGTGCCAGAGCTGAGGAGGCAGGGGTGGGAAGCTGCCTCCACCTCCCCAGCCAGGCTCCCTCGTGTCCCTTCCCCAAGCCTGGCTCAGCGACTTCCTCCCTGAAAGACCTTCACTGTAACCTCTCCACCTTCAGGTGCCCCCTTACATAACAGGGGCATTATGTACAGTATATGCAATATACATCATACATCAGGATATGTAAAATATATATAATATTATATATTCTGGCATACCTAGAAGTGACACCATAGGGTTCTTGTGGAAATTGAATTGAAGAACCAGGCCCGTGTTAAAGCAGTCAAAACTGCTAGTCTTATTTTTTCTAACCAGAGCACACAAACGGCCCCCACTCATCCACCAGGGCCAGGAATCAGGGAATATTCCTGACCGCGACAGCAGCTCAAACCTCGAAAGGCCGATTTCTCAAAATGGATCCGGGGCGAGCGCGCGCACACACACACACACACACACGCAGCTTCCTTGAACGTGAGAACCCCGAGCCGCGATGGCCGGTTCAGCGTGAGGCCTGGCGGGGCGGAGCAGGGGGCCTTGGACGCCGGCAGACGCCTCGCAGCGCGCCGCTCCTGGTCGCTCCCTCCCCGCGGGCGGGGCGCTGGGGATTAGCAGTCAGCAGCCCTGTGCCGCTTCTGTTCACAGGGGCCCACAGACTAGGGGAGGACTTTGGAGAAGCTACAAAGATAACTGCGGGCTGCTTTGAACATCTGAACCAAAAGCACTTCTGAAGCCAGGAGGCTGGGCTGCGCCATCGATCCTTAAGTTCATCAGGGCGGGAGCCTCTGATGCGGGCTGAGCTGAGGGCCGAGGGTCCGCACAGACGTTAACCAGGGAGATCTCTCAGCCTAGCCATCTGGACACCAGACACCCAGACTCCGCCCCCTCCCCCGGCCAAAAGTAAAAAATCTGCCTTCGGAGTCCTGAGCAGGCCCTGGGGTGGGCATCATCTGTGTATCTCGAAAGAGATAAGGGGCCAAGTTCCTGCCCTGGAACAAGATTGTCAGCTGAAGCCAAAAGCATTTCTGCAAGTCGTGCCTGCCCGGTGCCCCCGCGGATCAGTGGAACCAGGGACTGAACCTAGAATGACTAGAGGTTGGGAGTGCCCGAGGCTGGGAGGAGGCGGGGTGACAGTTGTGCCTCCGTTCGCCCTCACTGTTTGTGGGAGCCTTGGGCGCGCTGTCCAAGCCAGAAACAGCATTTTCCCAGGATCCGCAGAGACTCCGAGCTTCACTTTTCCGGGGAATGCGGCTGAAGGAGGATGCCCCTTGCGGTGTAGTCACACTGCCCCCTGCTGGACAGAAGGCAGCATGACGGTGCGGCCCGCTGTGCCCAGCACTGGTGGACATTTGCCGAGAGCCTGACGTGGGCAAAGCACCCGGTATACAGTGAGCTCTCAATACATGTTAGCTCTCGTTACTGCTTAGGTAGGTGGCGTCATTATTGCCAGTGTCGTCAGGCAGTGAGCACTGCAGGTGGTCAGCGCGGGCTGAGAGGGGTCAGGGAAGAAGGGCCCCCCCTCCAGCAAAGCGCAAGGGGGTTGATGAGCGGAGCAGAGCCGGGACATGGCAAGAGAGGCGGAGGGGTGCGTCCCACTTCCCACTCTGCCCGGGCCACCACTCTCCCGGGGGAAAAAACACCTCAAAGTGCAAGCTCTGAACAGGGCCCTCCTTCTAAGTTACAGGGGAAGAAACCACATGACACCCACCTCCCCCGTGCACGGAGGCCAGGCCCCAGCTGCACGCCCTGTGGGAGGCCGGCGCTCTCTGCCCCTGCCCCGCTCCCCGCTCTGCACGCGCTTTCCTGGGCTGCTCCAGCGTAGCTGCTGCCGCTGCAGCCGGGCCACAGCCTCTGGTGAGCTGGCCTGGCCCTGCTATTTCCCTTTCATCATGTGAGAAAATGCCGAGATAACTGTCAGCGTTAATAATGTAAAAATGCAATAGGTCTTGTAATTAAAAATAAGCCTGAAAGAGACCACAAATTGTAATAATGTTTCAAGGGCCAATTATAGAGCAGATTCCTCTCCCTGTGCCAGGAGGAGGGGAAGGAAGGGACTGACTCCTGAGGGCTCAGAGCAGCTCTTGCACCAGGAGGACCCACCTCCCAAGTCTGGCCTACGGGAGCGTGGGAGGCGCTTGGCCTCACATCTCTGTATATTTCCTCAATTTATTTATCTGTTCGGGGGATTTTGTTTGTTTGTTTTGAGTGACCCAGAAGCAACTGTGAACTCCTTTCTCCCCCTGCCCCTGCTCTCCCGTTCCTTCTGGTACATTCTGGAAAGTCTAAGTGCCATTTTTAAGCTTTGGTCCCATTACCCCCTGGCGAGCCTTGCTTAAAACTACCGAGCAGCTCACTTGTTCTGTACAATAGAGCAGTTCATAGACAAGCATCCTCTTTCCTGGCTAACATCCGCAGCCACTCTCGTGAGACGAGAGAAAGAGCAGGCGCGGTAGCCGTGGCTCTGGCTTCCGATGCCCCCTGGTGCGGCTGGTGCCCAGGCCTCTCTCTGCCTCCCAGGCCAGGTGCTGGCCTCCCGACTCAACGAGCCCATGGGGACCGCAGAATGCAGCGTGCCACGCAGTCCATGCATTTCCACTTACAGAGACCTTCCCAAGGTATCTTTTCCAGACCTCATTGTTTTCTTTCATGTTTAAATCAATAAATTAATCCTGATCATCCTATCATAGGCTTTTCTTCCCTCAAGATAAAAAGTCTGTTTCCTCAAAAATCTAAGCCTGCCTGCCCATGGAAGGATGTCGCCACCAGGCCAGTGACCTTGGGCAAAAGGCAGGAAGGGCTGTGCAAGCTGGTGGGCGGGGCCGAGGGGAGGGAGAAAGCAGGGCACCGGCTGCGTTCAGACACGCCATCCTCGGCAGCACCTGGCCCCAGACTGGAGGCTTTGTCCACCACGCTGACAAAGAGGACCCCAAAGTACACCCAACAGGGAGGACAGCCCCGCCTGCCCCCAGGCCCTTGAGTCAGAGGCCTTGCAAGAACATGGCTGAGAAAAAATGGCAGATGTGCATCTGTAAAGCTACCAAAAAGAAAACCAGTCTCCATGTCTTTGAATGTTTTTGAGTTTTTTCCACGAGGTTGGTTTCTAGTTTCAAGCCCTTGTGGTCCGAGAAAATGCTTGTTATGATTTCAATTTTCTTGAATGCGTTGAGGCTTGTTTTCTGTCCTATCATGTGGTCTATCTTTGAAAATGTTCCATGTGCATTTGCAAAGAATTCATATTTTGCTTCTTTCGGATGAGAGATTCCATATATATCAGACAAGTCCATTTGATCTAATGCATCGTTCAGTCCACAATATCCTTGTTGACATTTTCTTTGGAAGATCGATCCACTGTTGACAGTAGGATGTTAAAATCCCCTCCTATCCGTGTGTTGCTGTCTGTATCTTTCTTGAAATCCTCCAAGATTTTCCTTCTATATTTGGGTGCTTACGTGTTTACAATATCTGTCCTCTCGATAGAGTCTTCCCTTGAGTGTTACAAAGCACCCAGACGTCATCTCTGGAAACCCAGAAAGTCTCTGTAGTCCCAGAACCATCAGGCCCCGACGAGACCTCCCTTCAGCAGAGACTGAGTTTTCAGAGAAAACAAGACCTTACTGGGGGGGGCGGGGGGAGACTCACTTACCAAATACACAGACCCTCAAACATTCACCCAGACATCGGGGTCCCTGTTCCTATGCAAGTCCAGGGCACCCCAAAAAGAAACTCTCCTGTTCTGCCTACGAGTCGGGGGTGCCAGGAGGGCAGGAGAGAGGGCCCAGCCCCAGGACGGACCCTGGCAGGGGGGTCCAAAGGCCCATGCCTAGTGCTGCAGCGGGGGGCAGCCCCTGCCGCGCAGACAGCTCCCCCTCGGACAAAGGAGGAGGAAGCACCAGGCGCCTCGGCCCTCCTGAGAGGCCGGGCCTGTTCATGGCGTCGCTGTGGAGGCCCAGCTAGGCCTGGGCTCTCAGAGGGCCTGTTCCAAGGGGGTGGGGGCGGGGATGGGTGCGATAGGGCCAGAGGCTCCCGTTGAAACAGTGCCCCGGCCTCCCAAATGCAACCTCTGAGTCCCCTTCCAGCAAATAAATTCAGTGCATTCTAATAAAAACACGGAAAAGATGAGCTCATTGAAATTCTTATCCTCAGTTTTCTTTGGAACCAAGACCTGACCCCAGGAGCCAACTCCGACATCATGTCCCTGGTGAACCCTCCCCTCGCCCTGTGCCCCCGGACCCCCACACAGGGCCCTGCTCAGTGCCGGCCACCATTAAACATCTACGGAATGAATGAGCTGCCTGTGGGCTTCTGGAACGGCGTGAGACGCCAAGCCTCATGTTCCCGACAGGCGCAGCGCGTCTCAGAGTAACTCTGTCTCAGTGTTTGGCTTGGCCGGGCCTCCTTCCTAATGGGGTGAAAGACAAAGACGTCTCTTGTGTGTCCTCCTCTGCTGGGACACAGCTTAGTATATGGCTTCCTGCCGGCAGGCCCAAGGCCAGGGGTCTGGCCCATGTGCTAATGACTCACGGCAGCACAGGCTCCAAAGAGACTTTCGAAAAGTGTTCGGTTCCCATCCACTGTCACCCAGGTAACCGGGCAACCTTTTTAACTTCCTTGATGCCTTGATGAGCTGGGTTTTTCATGCGAAATGGAGGTACTCTTCATTTGCCCCCAACAATAAGGTAAATGACTTCCATGACCCAAGAGAATCTTGCCATCAGTGCTCAGGTAGTCGAAGTCCTTTCATCTGGAGGCTACGAAGGGAAGGCGGATGCAAGACACCACGTCACGCACTTGCAGAGCCTAACACACGATGTCTCTGTCGCTCACAGACCTGGCACAGGCAGCGGCTCGGGGAGAGTGGCCTGCTCTGCCTGACATCTCTTCCAACATCCTTGCCAACACAGAATCCGCTTTGTCAAGGTAGAAAGAGGGACATTTCTGCCTCTAACCATGATGGAGGAGCCAGCACCATAAACAACTGAAACACTAAAATATGAGTTTTCTTATTTTATGCATATACAGAAATGTATACAGTTGTCAAAACTGATTGAACTGAACACTTAAAACCTGTGAATATATCCATGTAAAGTCTACCTCAATAAAGAGAGCTCTAATTTCCTCCAAAAAACGTTAAGAATTTTTGTTCATCAAAGGACTCCATTAAGAATGCCAAAGCAAGCCACACAGACTAAGAGGAGTGGTTTGTCACATATGTAACCAACTAAGGGCTTGTATCCAGAATAGAAAACTCCCACAAAACTACAGAAAAAGACAGTCACTCCAATAGACAATAAGCAAGAGACTTGAACATCACTTCACAGGAAAGGATATTGAAATGCCCCATAAACATGAAAAATTGATCATAATGATTAAGCATCAGGAAAAGCAAAGTCCAACCACAATGAGATACCACCATAGAGCCACCAGATTAGCTAAATGTAAGAACACTAACAATGCCAAGTGTTAGCAAGGATGTGGCGCAACAGGAACTCCCATCCACTGCCAGAGAATATAAACTGGTACAATCCCTTGAGAAGATTGCTTGGCATGAGCTATTCAAGTATGCATCCAGCCATTCAGCTCCTGGTTGTACACCCACCAGAAAAGCCAGCTCTTCTGCAGGCAACAAAAGACATGTATCTGTATAAGAATGTTCCTAAGAGTATCATCCATAATAGTTTGAAACTGGAAATAACTCAAATGTCCATCAATAGTAGACTACTGCCCTGTAAAACACGGGATATTTTTATAATAGGATACCAGACAGCGATGAAAATGAATGAGCTACACCTACACACTAAACCACCTGTGCATCTCACTATCATAATGTAGAATGAAAGAAGCCGCTCACAATAGAAAATATACAATGCACACTATGATTCAATTTGTATGAAAGTCCAAAACATACTAAATTATAGTGTTAGGGATATATACTTAGGTGGTAAGCCTAAAAAGAAAAGTGAGGTAGTGATTACCATACAGGTGAAAATAATCCTTCCCTAGGGAGGGAGGGAGGCAGAGCGGGGAGAGCTCGGGGTGCAGGCCACGTTTGATTTCTCTGCCTGGGCGATGGCTACACAAGCATGTGCTTTGTAATAATTTGTTAAGCTGTACATTTGATGTCTTTTCATAGAGTGAGTTATGTTATATTCATTATAAAAGCAATTCTAAAAGGGAGAAGAGGATACACCTCAACGTGTAGGGCCTAAGGGGAGAGAGCCTTGGGATAATTTTCCGGCTCACGGTTCCGCAGCTGCCTCACGAAGGGCGCAAGCCCGGCGTCAGGCCGCACCCGAAGCCAACCCCCAGCCCTCTCCTATCAGCCGTACAACCTCAGGCAAGTCGCTCAACTCCGTAGACTCCTGTTCCCTTACCTGAGAAATGGGGTACTATGGTGCTCCTTAATTTATGATAGGGTCACACCCCAATAAACCCATCGCAAGTGAAAGATGTCATTAGTGAGAAATGCATTTAACACACCTGACCTACTAAACGCAGAGCCGAGCCTCACCAACCTTACACGTGCTCGAAACACTTCCCTGAGCCTCCCGCTGGGCAAACCCCTCGCACAAAGAATACACTGCAGGGCTCTGGTCGCTCACCCCGGGGATCGTACACTTGACTGGGAGCGGCAGCTGGAGGCCCCAAGCCTGAGAAACGGTCACAATTCAAAATTCAAAGTATGTTTTCTACTCAGTTGGTACCGCTTTCACACTGTCGTAAAGTCAAAAAATCATCAAAGCATCGTAAGTCAGGCCCACCCGCCCTGGGCCGGGGGACGCACAGGAGCAGTGAGAGCGCGGCCGTCCTGAGCCCTCACGCGGTGCGCACTGCTGCTGCAGTCCGTCTGCAGGACCTTCACCACGAAGAAACCAAGTCCAGCTCTCGGCATAGAAACATTCATCACGCTTCCCTGTGATTGCTTAACTCTTTTTCTTCTCTGCCCGACAGGGGCACCCTGGGGACCGAGGCCGGTCCGGCCTGACCTGGGCCGTCCCCAGCGCGCAGCACCGCGCCCGAGGGCAGGGAGCCCCGGTGTCCGCAGTCACAGCAGAGTGTGGGCACCTGCAAGCAAGCCGCGGAGCCCAGGCCCTGCTCCGTGCTGGCTCCCCCGGGGGGAAGCCCCCTTGGCTCCGGCACGCCGAGTAACCTAAAAGTGGCTCTCTCTGGGCTCCTGGGCCCCACTGCCTCTAGCCCAGGGGTGTCCAACCTTTTGGCATCTCCGCGCCACACTGGAAGAAGAGTTGCCTTGAGCCACGTATGAAATACACTGCAAACCGTAATCGCCAATATAATCTCATGACTTAGGTAAATTTACGATTTTGTGTTGGGCCTCGTTCATAGCCATCTTGGGCTGCACGCAGCCCGCCGGCCGCAGGCTGGACGCCCCTGCGAGACCAAGGTTCTTGGAAGCAGCCCAGGGCACGATGGGAAGGACCCCTTGGCCTTGTTCCAGGGAAAGGATGGGGGTGGGGAACAGAGGATGAGGTTGGAAAGCTCCAAGCAGCCCCATCTGTCACCTAGCAGGCTGCACACGTCCGGATGGTTCAGGGTGACCTGGCTCTGCCAAGCGGCATGTGCCAAGGCAGCCCTCAGGGAGCCAGGGGGCCAGTCGCAGGACCGGGGGCATCTCCGGGGCAGCGCCTCCGAGCTCGCACTCCTTGGTGGGCCTGAGGTTCCTGCTGACTCTACTGTGGTCAGTGACATGCTGGAAACTCCTCCCCACACACACAGTCCTTTCACAAACAAAACCATTTTCTCTTCCCGACAAACCTGTGAGCTATCAATTGCCCCTTTTACAAGGTAGGAGGCTCACAGGAACCCAAAGCTCAGACCAAGGTCATCGGGGACCTTGACCTCACCCTGCACTCCCCCTCCCCCTCCCTTTCCCCCCAGCTCTGTCTTTCTAGAATAGGTATGTGCACCATGGGCCGAGATGACTTTAGCCCCAGCAAAGCCCAGAACATTCCAGTTAGCCCTCAAGATCCCAGGCTCTTCGTCCCTCCCAAGGGAATGAGATGTATTTGGCCTCCCCTGGAGGCTACAGATCAGTGTGGAGAGGACTCGGAGACTAGAGGTCAGGCCCAGAGTGGGAATCCAACCCAGACCTGCCCGATTCCAGGGCCCGCCATAGCTCTAATGCACGGCAAGGCTCTCAGACGGGGGTGCCGTCCAATCCACAGGCAAAGGGGCTGCCAGGAGAGGTGCACCCGGAGCCCAGCGAGAAGGGTGTGCAGGAAGTCCAGGGCTCCCGGGTCACGGCACCGCTGGGTTTCCCGGCAGAGCAATGGGGCGGTTTAGGGGTGCTGAGAGGGAGCCGCACAGGGTTTCAGAGCAGGTGTATTAGGGTGTCAGGTGGAGAAGGGCTTCCTAAGGAGCAAGGCTGTTGGGTCTGGAGCCTCATCGGAGTGGCTCCTCAGGAGGGAGGTGGAAGACAGGAGGGCTTAGGTAGGGGTAGAGGCTGCGACTTACGGTCCAAAAATCAGGCCCCCTTGAGCCATGTCAGTAGCCTAGACAGCAGGTCAGCACCATGCAGAGCTACAGAGATGACAGTCAGAAATGGTCCCAGCTCCACTTCCAGAATCTGCCCCTGCCACATCCCCTCCTCCTGTTGAAGGGAGTAAAAACACAGGTGAACACCACCCAGCCCCAGACTGACCTCACGCCACAGGACAGCCTCCTTCTCCGCTCCCTTGGAAGACATCTGGCCCTGGGAAGAACACTTTTAACCTCTCGAACTCCTGCTGGGAAGGATGGGACTGCTTACTGCAGTTCCCAGACGGGAGGCAAACTGCCGCGCCGCAGACCAGACTGAGAGAGGGCAGAAGGCAGCCGGCCAGAGGCACCAGGGAGAGGCCCGTAACCCCTCGCAGCTGCGTGAGCCGCCGTCTCCCCCACCCCCGCCTCACGGGCAGCGGCTGCTGTGCCGATTGACGGAGCGTGGGACTGGGGCAGCGGCGAGATCGTACAGTCAGTGTGAGTTCAGCTCCATGCGGGAATGCGGGCGTTCGGATGCAGTTCTAGGTCCCGGATATTAGTAGAATTAGACTGCGCCGACTCCATGAGCCGGCGTAGAGTGTGATTTGTCGTGGTTTCCTCCCCTCATTTCCCGAATGTGTCACTGAACCATTTTAAGGGGCCTAGCGGCCTCCAGGCAGCACCGTGAGAGGCGCCGGAGATGAGTCAGAGCCGGTCTCCGTTCTCATAGACTCACAGGTGGAGGCTGCCCCGCACACCAGAGCTGCGGCTGACCCTCCTGAGTTCACACCTAACATCAACACCCCAGTTGCGACACGTCTGCCCTAACGCATTCTAAATGTCTCTCTCTGCCACCCAAGGTTCAACACATTCCTTTCCAAGGAAGATACTGAAATGGGAGTTCAAGGCTAACCTTGTGTACCGTTCGTACCCACATTCGGGGCCGAGCTCCTGGTCTATCCACAAAGTGACAGACACCACACAGGAGGGCACGGTAGTGCTCTAAGGCTCAAATGTGAGTCTTACGTGTGCCATCCAGTCCTACGTAGGCCCTCCTTTGCATCATGGAATCCAGACCAATTCTAGGACAGAAATGTTCACACATTATTGCCAAACCACAAATTGGAAACCATCTAAACAGTCAACAGGAACGTAACTAAATAAATCAGATAGCTATTAAATGTTTGTAAAGAATAGTAATGATATAGAAAATGCTCCTGATTTGCAAGATAGTCTCTATGAGGCCTGTCTGGTGTGGCTCAGGTAGTTGGCGCATAGTCCTGTCACCAGAAGGTTGAGGGTCTGTTTCCAGGTCAGGGCACACGCCTGGGTTGTAGGTTTGACCCCTGGTCTGGGCGCATGCAATTCCTGGTCAGAGCAAACACAGGAGGCAACTGATAGATGCTTCTCTCTTGCATTTATATTTCTCTCTCTCCCTGTCTCTCTAAAAGCAATGAAAAAAAAAATGTTCTCAGGTGAGGATTAAAAAAAATCTCTATATGACCTTTCAGCTGGAACCACCATCTTCCAGTAATTCCCCAAAATGACTAACACAAAGGGAAAGAGGAGAGGCACCTGCTGTCTGCTCTCTAGGCCTTTTGGAAAACACGTAGCTGTTCCTTTGGCCACATACATGCGAGTCTACAGGAAAGCCGATGTTGTACGCATGGAGGAGCAGGCACTGTTCCAAAAGGAATGCCCCACAGCCGTTGCCATGGCAAAACTGGAGCAGTCTACGGTGTCACCCAGCATGCGGTGGGCATTGCTGTAAACAAACACGTTAAGGGCAAGAGTCTTGCCAAGAGACTTCATGTACCCATTGAGCATATTAAGCACTCTAAGAGCCGAGATAGCTTCCTGAAACGTGTGAAGGAAGATGATCAGAAAAAGAAGGAAGCCGGACTTCCAGCCAAGATGTAGGCATAGGTAGACATGCTTCGCCGCCTCGAACAACCATAAAAAGGATCACAGCTAACCTCAAAATAAAAAACCAGAACTGCCAGAAAATTGAACTGTATGGAAGTCCAACAACTAAGGGTTTAAGGACAAAATATTCACCCAGGTGGTAAGGAGGGGCAGAGCCGGGGAGCTGGAGCAGACACGCTGGGGCAGCGAGGCAGCGGCGGCGGCGGGGCAGTGGCGGCAGCCCGCAGCGAGGGCGGTTCCACATTCACGTGGCAGATAAAAACCAGGAGGGGCACCTGGGGAGCGAGCGCTCTCAGCCCCAGGCCAGCCTGCACAGCCCGTTTCCAGCGCCAGGAAAATAAAGCCTCATAACTTCTGGCTGTAAAAACCAGTGGGGGTTGGAGCAGCAGACGCAACAGCCAGTCTCTCAGGAGAGTCTGTTTAAAGGGCCCCAAAGGTCCTAGAACTAACAGAAACCCACCCATACTGGGAACCACCACCAGGGCAACAGCTAGAGGGGCACCAGCTGCATGCGGGAAGTGGGTGAGGTGACTGGAAAAGGGGCGAGTGCCAAGTGAGTGGCACTGTTCCCTCTCAGACCCCTCCCCCACGTACAGCACCACAAAGTGGTTGAGCAGGCTGCCCTGCCCTGGCGAATACCCAAGGCTCTGCCCCTTACAACATCACAGGTACACCAAGGCAAGAAGCAGATTGACCTAACACACGGAATCAAACACAGGGAGGCTGCCAAATTGAGCAAAGAAATATGGCCCAAATGAAAGAACAGATCAAAACTCCAGGAAAGAGCCAAGTGAAACGGAGACAGCCAACCTATCAGATGCAGAGTTCAAAACACTGGTGATAAGGATGCTCAGAGAACTCACTGAGTAGGGCAAATGCATAAGGGAAGAAATAAAGGCTACACTAAGTGAAATAAAGAAAACTCCACAGGGAACCAACAGTGAACGGAAGGAGACCAGAGTTCAAATCAACGATTTAGAACATAGGGAAATAAAATAAATAGACAACCACTACAGAATGAAGAAATAAGAATTCAAAAAAATGAGGGGGAAAAAAAGACTCTAGGACATGTCCAAAAGTGCTGACATCTGGATCATAGGGATGCCAGAGGCAGAAGAGCAAGAAACTGAAAATTTATTTGAAAAAATAATGAAATAAAACTTCCCTAATTTGGTAAAGGAAACAGACATAAAAGTCCAGGAAGCACAGAGTCTCAAACAAGTTGGACCCAAACAGGACCACACCAAGACACATCATAATTAAAATGCCAAAGGTTAAAGATAACAAGTCTTACAAGTAGCAAAAGAAGAGAGTTACCTACAAAGGAGTTCCCGTGAGAATGTCACCTGATTTCTCAAAAGCAGCTTTTCAGGCCAGAACAGATTAGCAAGAAATATTCAAAGTTATGAAAAGCAGGGACCTACGACCAAGAATCTAGCAGAGCTATCATTTAGAGTCAAAGGGCAGATAAAGTGCCTCCCAGACAAGGTAAAGCTAAAGTTCAGCATCACCAAGCCATTATTATATGAAATGTTAAAGGGACTTATCTAAGAAAAAGATCAAAACTATGAACAGTAAAATGACAACTCACTGCTACCAACAACTGGATATAAAAAACAAGAAGAAACTAAACAAACTGGAACAGGAACAGAATCACAGAAATGGAGACCACATCGGGATTACCAGCAAGGAGGGTGAGGGGGGAGAATGGGGAAAAGGTACAGGGAATAAGGAGCACAAATAGTAGGTATAAAATAGGCAGGGGGAGTTGAGAACAGTATAGGAAATGGAGAAGCCAAAGAACTTACATGCACGGCCCATGACTTTATGAACTAAGGGCGTGGGGACGCTGGAGGGAAGGGGGTGCCAGGTGAAGGGGGGAACAAATGGTAAAAAAAATTGGGACAACTGTAATAGCATAATCAATAAAATATACTTTAAAAAAAAAAAAAGGAGGAAGCCAAAGAGAGAGATACCGGGGTCCAACGGAAGCGCCGGTCTGCCCCCCGAGGGGGCGCACTCTTCTGTGAGAACCAGTGGAAGCAGCCTGAGCTGCTGGAACCCACTCCCTGTGAATTCATGGCACAGAGTGTGAAACAAGCAAAAGACCTCTGCACTGGTAAAAAAAATGTTTGTTAATTTTGAATGAGATCAAATTTTAAAATTACAACATGAAAAGTATGTCTGAATTTTTCATCGATGTACAATCTGACCTTGGAACGTCAGAGGCTGCTTGGTTTCAGCACTGGGGCTGGAGTGGCAAAGGCTGTGTGGTCGGGGGGACCCGAGAACCCTGGGCCCACCCGGGGGGCGGTCCCCCAGGACAGGGGAGGCTTGGGCAGGAAGACACCAGCGGGGCGGGATGCTAGAAAGCGCACACGCTGCTTTAGCTGCCCGCTTCTCTTTGTAATCCTACTGTGCAACAGTTTCCAACTTCAGGACTTGGAGGAAAAGTAGGACTTGGAAACTAAGTGGAATTGGAAGAGACAGAGCCCTACCACTGCCAGAGCCAGCTGGTCAGTTCAGCTTCGCCCCCAGACACAGCACCAACCCTCAGTCACCGCCCAGAGGAGGACCCCATGCCACCATTAAAATAAAACATACGTATAAAATCATGGGTTGATATATCTTTGCCATTTATTTTTTGAAATCTTATTCAAAATATTAAATAATACAATTTCAGATATAAAAAAAATTACTGCAATAAAACAGTGCAGGTGTATTTCCATTGTGCTCCCCTTCCTTGTTGGGACAGTACATTGTCTGCCAAGAGAAGTGGCAGACGGCCCCGACCCTGCCAGCTCTGCCCAGAGCACGCGCCTCCTCGCTCCCCCGGGCTTCGCGGTGGCTGGCGGGGTGGGGTCTGACGTACACTAGGGGTTATGTTTTCTGAAAGGCTGTTGTGACTCTTGTAAGTCAACCATGCTTCAAATCACGTATTTACACATCGATCAATTCTTATGATAGATCAGTTAAAATAAAATACAGTAAGTAATTTCCAGTCACTGTTTAAATAAAAAATGGGAGAACAAGTACAGTGGGAGAAAACATAAGTGTACACATACAGTCTTTATGCATACAACTTCACTTAGGTTTAATTTTAACTTGAAAGACCTAAATATAACATTACTTAAGTGATAATGGCCCCTAAAATTTATTCAAATTTACTAGAAAATAATAAACAAAGTGAAAAACTCTGATATAATTTTAAATTCTGCCCCTGGCTTGAAAGCTTGGAGGAACCCGTGCTACCATCAATTGCCAACTAAAAGCAATTGTGCATGTATTAATATCTTACCACAATTTCTATCTCTAAATTTAATTCAGTAATTCAAACCAAAAAATATTATCTCTATAACATTTTACCCATGTCCACTGCAAACTGCAGTCTATTGCCAGAATTTCTAGAAATAGTTGTTAATTGACCTAAAATTGTGATCAGATTGAATATTATCATTAACTTAAATTATGTTTAAATTATCCAAAAATATCCAAAGCAATTTTTCTGGCGAAGAAAAATATTACTAATATGCAAAGTATTATTACATACATCTTTGTAGATGACAGTTTGGGAAGAAAAATAAGTGTCCTTAAAAAAAGTATGTGGATGGCAGGAAAAGAATCCGAGTCAGCAGCGCCAGGTATGTTAGAATTTAGTTCCAAGTTTGGGATCTCTTAAAAGTAGTATCACTAATGCTTCCAAGAGTACAGTAAGGAAATCTAAAACAATAAAAACTAACAGGAAATGCTTAGCTCCACACTTTGGACACCTGATTGAATTCACCTCTGAAAGTGTAGATTAAAAATTATACACTCCTTGTTTGTGACATTTAATTTCCAAAGCACCAAGGCAAAGTAAAGAGAGACCCACCTCTCATTTAATACCAACTGCCTATGGCATACCTCTGCATGGTATCATATAAAAAGTCAAGCAAATAAAATTATAGAATAAGCAAACTCAAACCACACAGCTTTAGAAAATATAATCATTGGTAATCTTCAGCGAAGGCATCGCCTCATTAACATTCTGGTCTAGACGATGATACTCCACTGTTTTGGAACAAAGACCATCACGCCATTTCCTGCTTTGAACCAGGAGGAAAATCTGGAATAAGACAAAATAAATGAGACAGGCAAGAGAAAACAGAAGAGATGCTAAAAGTTTTTTATAACAAATACCTCTCTCATGGGTTCCCAAATACAAACAGTAAAATAACAACAACAAAAGGGCTATTTTGTTTTCTATCTTGTAAACAAGACTAGACAGTGCTTCTCAAATTTTACACAGTGCTTGTTAAAGACTGATTCCTGGGCTCTAGCTCCAGAGAGGAGCGAGTTAGTAGATTGAGGTGGAATCCAGAAACCTACCTGTTTAACAAGTCCCTTAGGCATTTACAGTAGAGATGGCTCAACATTAAACACAAGGACAGAATATCCCTGGCATTCAAAATGTTGTCCACCTACAAATATACAAAGCTAGTGATAGGCCACTAAGCCACGAATAACCAAAAGGCTTTTAGAACCCCTGATTCTCAAAGCTGGAAGGCACGCTGAAATAATCCAGTCAGTTCTGTCATTTCTCATGTGAGAAAATCAAGGCTCCAAAGGGGAAGGTGGCTTGCCAGGAATCACAAAGCAAGTTAGGATAAAGTCAAAGACAGAGACCTCCTGACCAGGAAGCATTAAAAGGATACTGTGTGTTTGATTTCCCTGTAAGTATGTGAAAAGCTTAACTATTCAGCTCTGGGACCAAGAGCTCAAGACGTTCCCTCATAAGAAGTCCTCCGTCAGTGCTGCTCATGCCTCCTCTGCCTCATGGAATCCAACAAACCAATTTGAGCACAGAAATGTTCATCGCAACGTTATTTCTGAACCAAAAACTGGAAATCATCTAAATATTCAACCAGAAAACAGCTAAATAAAATACATAGCTATTAAATCATGTTTTTAAAGAACATGAATGGTAATTTAAAATGCTCATGATTTGTTAGGTAAAAAACAAGATACAAAACTCTGTATGAGATCAAATTCATTTAAAAATTACAACAAAAAATAAAAATAAAAATTATAAAATATGCATACATGTCTAAATTATATACATATCTGTAGACCAGAAATACAACAAAATGTTAATAATGCTCAACATTGGGTAGTAGCCTACATTTTCATTTCTATACTTTTCTGAGTTTTCTGAATTCCCTAAAATAAACATGCAATGCTTTTACAAGCAGGGGAAAAGTTACTAAAATATCACTAAGTTCAATGGTTAATTAATTAAAAGTACTAAATTAACAGTCTTTCTCCAGAAGTATTCCCATTGAAATAGCAATGCTAAATTAAGATATAAAACCTTTTTAAAAAAAAATCACTGGGTTTTGGGTTTTCTCATTAAAAAATAATTTTATTTCCTCTCTTAGAAGAATATGTAGTAAACCACTCTGTCTATAATTTGTTAAAATACACTAGATTTATGAACTGATTAGGTAGCTCAATATTTTACCATTTTAAACTTCACTAAAGAAAAAACTCTGAATCATCAAAAGCATTAATAAGAAATATGACTGATGCCCTGGCTGGTGCAGCTCAGTGGACTGAGTGCCGGCCTGCGAACCAGAAGGTCGCTGGTTTGATTCCCAGTCCGGGCACATGCCTGGGCTGCAGGCCAGGCTGCCTGTTGGTGGGTGTGTGAGAGGCAACCTATCTCGGTATCTCTCAAACATCAATGTTTCTCTCCCTCTCTTTTTCCCTCCCTTCCCCTCTCTAAAAATAAAATAAATAAAATCTTTAAAAAAAAATATGACTGAAATACTAAAGGGAAACTAGTGGGGCTGAAAAAACCCAAACTTACCTTCCTTTTGTTGTGATATGTAATATACACAATAGCAATGCAAAAAGCAAAAATAATAAGATGAAAAAAGAAATGGCTATCTTCCTCTTCTGTATGTGAGGGTGGGGTCTTAAAAGACCTCACTGACTGTTCAATTTCCACGTAGCCCCTGTTTTCCTCCAACGGCTCGCTGGGCTCGTCGTCCCTGGGGCTGGCGGTCCAGTCGTAGTCTGTTTCTCCGTAGTCCCCAGTGTCCAGGGCATCTTTGGCGGTGGACGGAGAACTATTCAGTGTGAGAAGATCCTCCTCTTCTATGCTCGGATCTTCGTTGTTATCTGCTTCCTCTTGGGACAGAGAAGTAGCTGGTGAGGGATGAGGGGGGACCGATGCCCCTCCACTCTTCTCTGCACTAGTTGGCAGAGGGAGAGCACTGCTGATCTGGGTGACAGAAGGTTTGGTCTGTTTTTCCTGTGTTAAATCCGCGCTCATATTTGGGGTAGAAACATCTTCTTTGAATTCAGTCTGGCTCAGTGAATCAGCAGGTAACAGAGCTAAAAAAAAGTGAACGAAGAACATTAAACTGAAATCTCTAAATTTATATCTATTAAGATAGAAGCGTATTTACCTAAATTTTTCACTAAGCATTTCTCTTTGCTAAATTCCTATATCTTGCTCTTGAGAATTAGTTAATAAGTCTCAACAGGCAACAGTTACTTTCTTAAGCTGATTATTCCTCAGGTAACAACAGCCTTGCAAGACAGCAACAACTGAAGCAGCAAGGAAGACCCAGCTGCCAGCAGAAGAGAAAAGAAAGAACAGAGAGGGTTTGACTACAGGCCCCCGCGGCCCAGGTCACACGGCGCTCTCACCAGCCCCGCGATCTTCACCCCGCGAGAGGGCAGACCTCAGTGACCTCTGCCCAGCCAGACCCACCCCATGCCCAGAACGGAGACCGTGGCTGATGCTAACACACAGGTCACACGCTAAGTGTGAAATCTGAACTTACGTATTTCCAACACAATACAACAAATTCAAGAGAAGCTAATGTAAACAGCATTTCTAAGTGACACTAGAACTGAAAGACTCCTCCATCTTCCAAATTATAAAAAAAAGGAAAGTATTCTTAGGAAGAAGAAAGGGAAAACTCCTAAAGGGAAAGAATTGGAAACTGGAGGTTAAAAACAAAGTGTGAACTAGACTCTTAAACATTGGGGAAGGCAACCTAGGTGTGGGAATAACACTAAACACGTGCAAGCTCAATCGCCCAATGCTACAACCCACTCGCATGCCTTACCAAAGTAACAGTTAAATTAGTTGCAGAAGTAACTCTATATGCCACAAGTCCAGAAGCATACCTGCTGAAATTTAAGTGTTTCTAATTTATAATCTGATGTAGTATCTGTTAGACAACATCGAGAATACCCATTATACTTAAAAAACTATCATGTGAGATTTAAAAATACTCAGATCATATTTTTAAGTCTATCACAGAAAAGAAGAACATTTATAGGGCTAAGATTAAACCAAATCATTCCTGGGCTTTCAAAAACATGTGTGCATATACACAAATTAACAATCTCACAGACAATTCTTTGTTTATGTGAATACACTCCAGTTTGTGTATCACAGTTGACATCTATTTCATATAGAAAAAATATATTTATTTTTTACACAATATATACACAATATACACAATAGCAATGCAAAAAGCAAAAATAGTTTCAATTGAACTGAATAGAATCTTAGAAAAAATATTTTAGTAAATTAGTAAAACTCTTAAAACAGTTGCAACAGATGATTCCTTGATATTTTTCACTAGAAGAAATCAACAGGGACTACAACTGAATATATTATTCAGAAAACTATTAAAAGGAATTTTTTATTTTATCTATTTAATTTTTAGAGAGAGGGGATGGGAGGGAGAAAGGAAGAAAAACATCAATGTACAAGAGATACATCAATCAGTTGCCTCTCACATGCCCCCAACAAGGGAACTAGCCTGCATCCCAGGCAGGTGCCCTGACCAGGAATCAAACCGGTAAAGCTTTGGTTCACAAGCCGGGGCTCAGTCCACTGAGCAACACCAACCAGGACTAACAGGAATTTCTTAAAATAATTTTTTTACATTTTTCGCTTCAATTTACTTATGATTCAGGCAGGCATTTACAAATTGCTACTTCTCTCTTTAATTTCCCTGAAAAAGTGTTGGAAAATATGTTTTAAAATAAAATTTTAAAGCTGGGCGCCAACAAACTAACCTTGACGTTTTTAAAAATTATTTTTCTAGGCTTGACTTTTAGAATAGCCATGTGAATCTAAAGAGCACAAGCTGACGGGGCGCCCCGCCACCCCGCCACCCCCCCACGCCACAAACGCCTCCCGCCAGTGCGCTCCGGAACTCACAGTCACTCACCAGCAAGTCCCCTCTTTCATCCTTCACTTTCTCATTATAACTGAAACCTGAATCTCCCTGAAGGACACCCTTTCCCTGCAGCCCTTTTAATTAATAGCTCTTTTTTCTCCCACATCCTTGAAGCCCAGCGGAGTCTGGAGGAGGGGAACTAGTCCACCACAGAACGGGTGGAGCCCCTCCCGCACCATCCCCCTCCCCTCCCTGAACGCCGCAGCCTTGGTTCTCCTGCCATCCGCTTTCGCCCACCAGCCTGTGTCCATGAACTCGCTGCCCGGGTCCCTCATTCTCCATCAGCCCAGCTTCTGGCTAGAGTTCACTCTCCCCACGTACTCCTGCCTTCATTTCCAAATCATTGACCTCCTCTCTCTATTCTGATGAGCCAGCCCTCCCTCTCATCACGCTCCTCACACCCAAGGTCATTACCGGCACACGCCTTCCGGACCCTCAGTCTCAGGCGCCCCACTCACTGACCTGACCTCCTGCCCTTCGAATCCACCCCCTGGGATTCTGAATCCGTCGGGACCACCATTCTCGGATTGTACCGCCGTTTCAGCCCTTCAGGGCACCACGCCACCCTCGCCCAATACACCCTCGCCCCTCCTGACCTAGATTCAAGTCTGTGGCCAGCCAGTGTCCCCCCCTCCTGTACACCTTCAAGTCCCTCCACCTTGCTCGCTCGGCCCCACGCACTTGGTGAGGCAGCAACTCTCTGACTGCTCTCCCTCTGCACCACGCAGCTGAGCGCGGCTGAAAAGAAACACACGGCCATGCCCCTGCTTTTATTTCATTTTCAACCCAATGCCAAAATGCTGTTGGCAATTATACTGTATTTTCCTCGTCATCCACCCTCCCGCTCCCTTAGGAAACCATTCACATTTTCCTCTGTCGTCAAACTTTCAACACCTTCTCGGTTGCCCTCACTTGCAACTAATGACTTCACTTCCTAACTTCTCTGAGAAAAATGAAGTGATCAGAAGAGAACTTCCATAACTACCAGAACTCCAGACTCATAAATCCAACTGCCCAGTTAAACTCTCCTCTGAGATGTCTGACTTTCAAATTAACATGCTCAAAATGAATTCTGATTTTGGCCGCCAGGAAGATGGAGTAAACATACATTTCCCTACTCTTCCCACTAAACACAACTGAGGTCCTACATGACATATATTGTGTTGGCCTAAAACTCTGTTATGTTTTTAACGTAAAATAAAAGGTACATTTTTTATTTTCACCAATAACTTTGTTGATTTGGATATTTTGACAGTGTCTGCTCTCTCCTGCTATAGACTTCTAGTGGGCAGAGGCCAGGGGTGCTGCTAAACATCTCCCAATGCATAAGACAGCCCCACAGCAAAGAATTATATGGCCAAAAATGTCAAGAGTACCACGAAACTTCGTAAACCACTTTTGACATGTTTGATCAGTCACAGCACCTTCTCCATACACTGCACAAATTTTTTTTGCATTTCAGGTGTGCTGTTTACCTTTCTCGAAACAATAAAACATAATACGCCAAAAATGTTGAGTATTTTCTTCCATCTTCAATATTAAAATCGCTGCACAAAAATTCACCAATTTCAGTAAGTTTATTTTTAATGCGCGCTGCCATGACAGCTGTCACAACACAATCTTAACAAAATTGTTTCGAATGAAGTTAGAGACAACTAAGCACTGCTAGAGCCATCCGACAGAAAGAACCAAGTAACTTTTTGGCCAGCCCAGTTACAACACAACACGAGGAGACTCTGAACGGTGGAGACTGGGTAGAGCGGTGAGAGACCCCCTGGCCCGAGAAATGGCCCAATGGTGCCCTCCCTGGATTTTCTGTTCACCTCGGGTCTCGCAGACCTAGAGCTGAAGGCAGACACCTGGAAGCAGGCTGAGGGGTACGGACAAAGAGTCCCGTAAGAAGCCTGCTCTCTCTGGCCACATCAGGGCACGGCCTGGCAAGAAAGCAAACATCCACAACAGCCGCTCTGCTCAGGCGAGCGCCCCTCGCATCCACACCTGCGAAGGCCGGTGGGGCATCGAGATCCCGCCCCTCCCCAGACTGTGACAAGGTGCCCTCCGCCTTCACAGGTGGATGGAGCCAGGCAGCCCAGAGAGGAGTCAAGACTGACCACGGCCCAGCAGCACGAGGCCACCTCGGTCATTAGGTCGGCGGAGACCATGAGGGGACCCGAACGCCCACCTTTGCCCAAAAGCAGCAAGTGGGGACTCCGACCTCCACCTGGGAGTGACGGGCAAGCCCTCCCCTGCCAGAGCAATGCCACCAAAAGCCAAGTAGAAGCCCAAGAATAACACAAACTACCACAGCTCACCCAATATGAAATCCATTAAATAGCCCTGTAACTACTAAGGAAATTAAATTCTTAGTTTTAAAACTCCCCAAAAATAAATCTCTTGACCCAAATGGTGCACTAGAGAATTCTACCAAATGTTTAAAGAAGAATTAACACCAATTCTACACAATCTCTCCCAGAGAATAGAAAAGTAAGGAACACTGCTCAATTCACTTTATGAAGCTAATATTATCATCCTGATACCAAAACTAAAGATACTACAGAAAAAGAAAACTAAAGGCTGGTATCTTTCACAACATGGATGTAAACATTCTTAACAACATATTAGCAAATAGAAATCAGCAACACAGAGAAAGAATGATGTTCCAGGAACAGTAAGGTTTATTCCAGAGATGCAAGACTGGTTCTACATTCAAAATTGATCAATGTAATAAACCATATTAACAAGTTAAGTGAACCTTGACCTAAGTCTCGCAACTACATAAAAATTAACCAAAACAGATAACAAACTTAAATGTAAAAAGTAAAACTACAAAAGTTTTACAAAAAGACAGGAGAAAATCTTTGGAATCTAGCAATAGGGAACAAATTCTTAGACCTGACACCAAACACAAAATACGTAAGAGGAAAAATTCATAACTGCATTCCATAGAAATTAAAAGCTTTTGCTACACAAAAGGCTTCCTGAGGTGAGGATGAAAAGACAAGCTACAAAGTGAGCAAAATATTATTAAGCCCCGTATCAAAGGACTAGCACCTAAAATACAAAAGACCTCTGGAACTCAAAAGCGAAAAAGGAAACAACCCAACAGAACATGACGGGCAAAGGCCCCAGAGGCAGCTCACCTAAGAGAGCAGTAAACCCTCATTTTCCTCACTATCAGTTACGAATAGGTTTTGCAACTTTAAGCGAAACAATGTATAACTAAGCTAATTTTGCCACAAGCTAAATGATATAAATAAGAGTTAAGTTCCTACAATATTACAATGATAAATGAAACCTTATTGCAGGACCTGCTGTATACAGATGGCAAATAAGCACATGAAAAGATACTAGCCATTAGGGAAATGCAAGATAAAACCACAATGAGATATCATTGCACAGCTATCAGAATGACTAAAATAAAAAATAATGACAATACCAAATGCTGGAGAGGATGCAAAGAAACTAGATCACTCATATATTAGTAGTGGTACTGTCAAGTAGGAGAGCCATGCCAGAAAACAGTTTGATTTCTCAAAAAACTAAATATGCAACTACCATATGACCCAGCAATTGCTCTCCTGGGCATTTATCCCAGAGAAATCAAAACCTATGTTCACACAAAAATCTGAATGTTTATAGCAGCTTTATTCATAATAGCCAAAAACTGGAAACAACATAGATGTCCTTCAACAGATGAATGGTTAAATAAAATGTAGTACACATCCATACCATGGAATATTATTCAGCAATAAAATGAAACAAACTATTGACACGTGAGACAACTTGGATGACTCTCCACAGAATTATGCGAGGTAAAAAAAACAGTCCCAAAAAATTATATACCATCTGATTCCATTTATATCATATCCTCAAAATGACAAAATTATAAAACTAAAGAACAGATCAGTGGTTGCCAGGCTTTCAGGAGGAGATGTGAATGGAAGGGCAGTTGGGGGCGGGAGGGGGGCGCTGTAAAGGGCAACCCCAGAGGCGCTTAGAGTCGTGGAGGTGCTCCCTCTGGACTAGACCAGCATCTGACGCTGACTGTGACGCTGCACTACAGCGGCGCAGGGTGGAACCACCGGGGAAACTGGGTAACGGGTACACGGGATCTCTGTATTATTTCTTGCAACTGCAATGGATCTATAATTAAAATAAAAAGTTTCATTTTAAAATGTGCTCTTAGCCCTGGCTGATGTGGCTCAGTGGATTGAGCGCTGGCCTGCAAACCAAAAGGTCACCAGTCTGATTCCCAGGCAGGGCACACGCCTGGGTTGCGCAGCCAGGTCCCTAGTTGGGTGCGCCAATCAATGTATCTCTCCCACATCTTGATATTTCTCTCCCTTTATTTTGTCTCTCTAAAAATAAATGAAATCTTTAAAAATAAAAAAATAAAATGCATTTTACTTTCCACTCCAATTAAAAAACAAAAAAACAAAATACAAACAAACAAAAAACAACTTGTTCTTCCTACAATCTCCCTGTCAGTTAACGACAACTCCATTTTTCAAGCCAAAAACCTTGGAGTCATCATGTTCTTAATATCCGACATGCAGTCAGTTACTCTGCCCTCGAAATGCATGCAGAATTTGAAGGCTTTTCATCGCTCCGCTGCTACGGCCTCGGCCCGGCCCTCACCCCAGCCCTCACCGTCTCGCCTGGAATAACACAGCAGCCTCTGAATACACGATCTGCCAGCCTCTCCCCTAACCCCTGCTCTCCACTCTCCACAACAGCCAGAGTCATCCTGTAAAACTCAGGGTAGATGATGGTCCTCCTCTGGGAGTTCTCCAAGTGCAGCGCAGGGTCTAGTCCATAATAATGTAGAAATTATGTATGGTGCCAGGCAGGTCCTGGAAATATCGGGGGAACACTTTATAAAGTACATGACTGTCTAACCACTATGCTGTATACCTGTAACTAATACAAAATAATACAGGATGTAAACTGTGTTTGAAAAAAAAATAAACCCTCTGGGAACTCTCCATTTCTCTCAAAAATGGAATTCCAAGGCATAATAATAGCCCACGAGACCCTACCTGCCCTGACCCCTCACTTCAAACTCACCATCCCTTACTCCTGCCCCCGCCTGCTCTGCCCCTGCCACCCACTGGACAGGCGGCAGGCATTCAGTATTTAGTGATCCTGCTCTTGACCCACTCTCATCACACCACTTCCCAAGCTGCACCTCTGCTCCTGCTGCACCCTCTGAAAAGCCATTCCCAGGGTTCTCAGCCAGGCAAAACCCCACTCATTCTTCTAAGATATCTCCATTATCACCATATTTGTTGTAACTCCAATACCTAGCACCAGGGAGGAGGAGAACTCCTTAGCATTGTCCAAGGACTAAGCACTTGGAAGGAATACACAAGAAGACAAACTAAGAATTCATCTAACACACTTGATGCAAATAACATCAACCTCCTGGACCTCCACTCCTTCAAAACAGGAAGTTGATCCGAAGAAGAACAAAGTGATAACTCTGACTTTACAGAGTTAATTGCTGAGCTTCTAAAAATATATTACTTTAGACCTCTAAGTGTTCCATTTCTATCCTTCCTTAGCTGATATTACCTCTCTACTTAAAATTTAACATTTAAAATAAAACTTCCTAAATTTAATCCTCTATTAGTCTCTTTAAAATAAAATTGTCTTAAAATAAACTATATCAGTATTTCTCAAACAAGAATGCAGAGGACCCTAAGAATTCATTCACACAGTGGCCTGGGAAACATTACCTTAAAAAAATTAAATACATTACACATTAAATTTAGGTAATTGCTTTGGAGCAGTATGAGGGCAAATGTAAAAAAGCAGAGACTTTTGAAACGGCATGTCAAGATTTGGTCACCTAAGGTGACCATCCCATGATCCAAAATAATGTTTATATTAATGTTTTAGACCTCATAAAAACAAAAACATAAAACTTAAAAATCCTTGCAGATTGCCAAGAATATACCCAAGCACTGAAATTTTAAGAAACCTAATAAGGAATTAAGTTTAAATAAATCTGATGTGGTAACTTTCTAACTTCCTATGCTTATTGAAGTTTGCAACTCAATACATTCTATCTAGACTTTAATTTTCTTATTACAAGAGTAATGCTTTGAGATCACTCTGCCATAAGGCATGCTTATAAAAACACTAATATTAGCCAAAGCTCTGTACATGCTACCTTATGCTGCAATTAAGCTGCTTCCCTATGTTAGTTTTCATTTACGTTATTTTCAGCAGGGAACAATCTGAATTTCATATATATAATGTAAAAAAGAAAGAAAGAAAGAAAAAGAACCCCTGAGATGTCCCACCACAGTTGGATCAATATTTCTGGGACTCTAATAAATAAAAACCTACACAAGAGGACACCTTAATATTCCACACTCCCCCTCACTTACCCCGCCCCCAAATCTAAAGATTTTCAACCACCTCTTAAGGGGGAAAGTTGTTTCTGAAACTACAGTTACTAGCCATATATCCCCAAAACCATATAGCTTAAGCATTCCAGCAAGAAATGTAAATGTTTAGGTGTCAGTTTTTTCTCAGGTGATCAAATGACCAAAACAATCATCTACTTAAGTGCTTTAGGAACACAACTATCTGTATCAGCCAGGGAAGTCCTCTGTATTTTACTAATGATGAAAGGGCCTTGGGAAAATGGACCTCAGTCCTTCCCCACAGACGTACAAACACATCCGGTGGGGGCAGCGGGGGGAGTGGCAGTTGCCCTACCCTCAGCAACCACAGCGCTTTAGTAGAAGAATGTATGTCTAGACAGCCTCTGTTGACCTATAAGAGAACACTATCCCTTTCATACTGTTTTTCAGCTGAAAACTCAAAATAGATTTAGGGAGAAAAGCAGGATTGTGTCTTGGCCCAAAATAAAAAAGGGACTATTAAACAAAATACTGCTTAATCATTGTAAGTTCTTATTAGTGATTTGTTCCCCCTAAGCTGCAGGCCCTGGTTTATAGATTTCCTCATTTCTCAATGAAGCCATCAATATATCTTGATTCACAATGTAACATGTAACATTTCTAAGTAAAGTAATACTTAATCAGGCAGGTTTATTTGCAACAGTCAAGATATGGAAACAACCTAAGTGCCCATCAATGGCTAAATGACTAAGGAAGGTGTCAGATATATAAACATGGACTATTACTCAGCCATAAAAAAAATGGAGTCTTGTCATTTGGGACAACGTGGATGGACTTTGAGGGCATTACACAGAGAAAGATAAATACCATATGATTTCACTTATAAGTATAATCTTAAAAAAAAACAAAAACAAATCAAAACAAGGCCAAGCTCATAGAGAGAGAACAGAATGGTGACTTGTGAAGGGGTTGGAGAGAAAGATTGGCAAAGAAAGTCAAAAACTACAAACTTCCAGTTATAAAATAAGTCAGGGGGATGTAATGCACAGCATGGTGCCTTTAGTTAATAATACTGTTGTACTGCATATATGAAAGTTGTTACGTGAAAAAATCTTAAAAGTTCTCATTACAAGAAAAAAACCGTAACTATGTATGAGAACATATGGTAACTAGACTTACAGCAGCAATCAGTTTGCAGTGTATACAAATATCAAATCTTATGTTGTACACCTGAAACTAATGTATATGTCAATTATATCTCAATTAAAAAGTAAACATATTTTAAAAAGGAAATACTTAAATCCCATAGAGGCATTAAGATAAAGCAGGATTGCCCCCAGCAGGGTAGCTCTGTTGGTTAGACCATCGACCCCTACGGCAACATTGTGGGTTCGATCCCGAGTCTGGGCATATACAAGAATCAACCAATGCGAGCATAAATAAGTAAAATAACAAACTCATGTTTCTTTCTTTCTTTCTTTCTTTCTTTCTTTCTTTCTTTCTTTCTCTCTTTCTCTCTTTCTCTCTCTCTCTCTCTCTCTCATTAATAAATAAAAATTGTTAAAGAAGAAAAGAAGCAGAACTGTCCTGTTGACCCAGGACCCAGGGAAGGGGGATTATGTTTACAAGGAATCTCCCTTGTCCTGGAATTTCCCCCCGCGCCCCAAGCCCCCGCATTCTGGCTCTTTATCAAACACCAGCCCAGACCTCGGAGCTGCCAGCACCCGGAGCCAGCTTTTCCCTTCACTGCTGCTCCCCATCAGCCCAGCCCGGCCACTGCTCCTGCCCTCCGTGGTCCTGCTGGATCCCTGGGTGCCCTCCCTTTGGGACGCTCTGCAGACGCCCCAACTTCTAACCGCGGCCACCGCCTCAGCACCGGTCTCCTCCGCCGCCTCCTCTCCACGGTCCTAACTGCCCCCTCCGAGAAATTCTGGAGACCACACCACGGCCACCCCAGTGGCAACCCACTCGCGAGCGTAGACCACACCCCCAGCCCGCCCTCCCCGCCCCTCGGCTCCCTCCGCCGGCTGCTCCCCGGGTCCCGGCCCCCTCTCAACCTCTCTCCTCGGGCCTCTTAGACACCCACTTCGTTAGACCCCTTCAGGCAGCCCACTCTCCCTCCTCGGGCTGGTGGCGACCCTGCCCCGCCTTGAGAGCGCCGCCCGCTCGGGACACTCGGGAGCGCCCCTTCCCCGGCTCCGCACGTCTAGGGGTCCGCGCCACCGCCCTGCCGCCGCGCCCCCTTTACCACTGGACACGGTGGCGGACGCGAGCAGGAGGGCCAGGACCAGCGGCCGCTCCAAACCCGCGGGGCCCAGGATGCCCAGCCTGGGCGGCAGCTTCGCTCGCACGGCCCCACTCATCCTCCTCAGAGCGACAGCGGCCATAACGGACTCTGCCCGGAACCTGCGCTGTTGCTAGGCTCTACGTCAGGACGTCAGGCGCGCGTAGGATCCACGGCGCTCGGCCCTTGCGTCCGAGCGTGATGACGTTCATCCTGCCCCGGGGCCCCAGAAGGGATATGGAAAGGACAGGTAGTGGGAGTCGGGGGGCAAAGGGGAAGCCCCCGAGGTCTGTGGCGGGTTAAGGCTGTAACGTGTGTGGTGCGAAGAGGGTCAGAGCGAGCCGCTCCCTGCCTGCCGCACGACGGGCCTCCTCACAGCCAATAAAAGTGTTTTCAAACATTTTTGAGCGGAAGAGGTAACTGTTGAATAAACTGATCCCTAAAGGGATCCCCTCCCCGTGTCCTCCCGGAGGCGGAGGAAGCAAATGTTAACAGTGACAGTGGCTGGGTGGCGGGATTATAAGTAAATGTTTTATTTATTTTTTATTTTTACCCATAATCTGCAACAGATATGCAGCAACCTCTCCATGTTTCAGTATACAGCAGCGAACAAAACAAACCCTGCTTTTGTGGAGTTTACTTCCCTGTGAGGGCCTCTGTTGTGTAAAATGTACACTATACGCAATAGAAAACGTATTAAGGAGGAAAAGCTGGGAAGCTGGCTAGGAAACAGGTGCAAAGAGCTTCCCCGTTTCCTGCAATCAGTTTCTATTACTTTCTTAATTTCGTAACTAAAAAGTCCCAGTATAGGGAAATTCAAATTTAGAAACGTCCAGGGAGTTCCCCTTAAGGCCCTGGCACAGTGCTGTGTTGTGTAAATGTTTCCTTAATAAACAGCGGTAGGCTTCAAATAATAGAAGTTCCATCGGGTGAATTTGCAGGGAAGTCAGCGCGTCACGGAGTGAGGCGTTTACTGCGCCGACAGCCTCACTGCCCTGGGCTCCGCGAGCCCCTCGGAAGGCCGCCGCCGGCCCCCAGACACAGCTGAGCGGCCTCTGAAGAGAGACGGGCCTGTGTTCTCCTGAATCTGGTTGCCCTTAACATTCATCTGGCCCAGGTGACAGCTCTGAAACACAAACTCCACGTTGTTAAGAAAACTAAAAAGCCATTCATCTGTTCATTTCCCGCAGCCCACCACCAGCCCAGAGAGGCTGAATGGCGCCCTTATTGCGAGGCGGCCGGGGGAGCGAGGGCACAGCGGGTCCCTGGAGCGCCCCCTGCCGGGAGCACGGAAGCCACCGCTCACGGGAACGAATGAGCCTCTGAGTTTTAGCTTCTGCTTGTCGGGAGATTCACGTTTAAACAGGCCTTTTCCTATAATAAACACACCTTCAATCCTCTCCTTTGCCCCCGATTGCTTCAGTTCTCTTACTGGTGCGCAATCATGAACTCAAAGCATTTTACACGATATTCTGGCATGCTGCATGCAACAGGCAGGTATTTAAATGAAAATGGGGAAGAAAATATTCCCTCATACTGAGGGCCCTTCGTACCTGGCACCTGGCTGGATGTGCCTAGTACCCATTATGTGCCAAAATCTCCAGACAAATTCAACAAAGTTCACTTTGAAGTAGCTGCACGTCATTACGAACCTGATGAAGGCAGTATGACAAATAATGAGGTCAGCAGATCTGGGGTGATCACACAAAATACTAGAAGTAAATCTGATACCTGTTTGGAATTGTCACTTCCCGATATCCATAAAAAAGGAATTCTGCCTACAAATGTATCATTGAATAGAAAAAAAATGTTCGCATTTGTTGAAACGGTAATATACGTGCAGTTTGTTACTACTATGTGAATGTTTGAAATTTAATCCTCACCGGAGGATATATTTATTGATTTTGAGAGAGAAGGGAGAAACGTCTCCGGGAAAGGCCAGTCCGTCACCTCCCACACGCTCTCTGACCAGGGATCGAACCAACAAACACCCTCAGTATGCGCCCTGACCGGGAATCAAACCCACCTTTTGGTGTACAGAGTGCTGCAACTGAGCCACTCTGCCAAACTCCACCATGTTACTTTTTTAATTATAAATATATGGCAGAATTCTAAAACCCTTCCATGCCTTCGTATAAGCCCGTCTTGGAGTGCGGGAGGAACCTGTAAATATATTACTCCTGTGAAGGCTGCTGTATGGCACAGATGACTTCCTGAGACATCATCCTCAGTGGACCTGACATAATCAGTGAGCCCTTGAAAGGAGCTGGGGCAAATTATGGATATGTAATATACAACATGGTGACTATAATTAATGAGGCTGTGTTGTGTATTTGAAAGTTGCTAAGAGACTAGGTCTTAAAAGTTCTTACAGGAAAAAATTGTAACTATGTATGGTGATAGATGTTAACCTTATGTAGATGTTAACCTTATGTATGGTGATAGATGTTAACAACATTTCCATGTTGTGAGAACCCTAACAGAGAGCCCGGCCACACCGTGCTTGGATTTCTAACCTGGAGAACTGTGAAGTGAGCGTTTTAAGCCGCTAAATTTGTGGTAATTCGTTATGCGACAATGGAAAACTAAAAATCTCTTTCTCTCTTTCTCTCTCTCTCTCTCTCTCTCTCTCTCACACACACACACACACACACACACACACACACAGAACAAAGGGTCAAAGAAAAAGACCAAATGCCCGTTCACTTACACTTTTATTAATGAAGACAACAAAAGGAGGAGGTTTCATATTTTATTCAAGTTTTATTTTAAGTGATGTTAATTACAGCATTTGAAAGGGATGATCTAATTCCACACAATGGAAGACTCTACAATGTACCCATTAAACTGCTAAAAAATAAACTGAGTGGCGAGAATACAACAGAAGTCTGTCTTAGGTTCCGAGTGTTGTCACCATGTGATTACAGTCACTGAGACTCTTCCCAGCTTCAGCTGGAGCTCTTAGAAGCTATTTCACACTCGGGTGCAAGGGCAAAAAAACCACGTGAGAGGGAATTAAGTCCTGAATTGTTGGCTTTATCACATCCACCTTCTCCACCCCAAAATGGCACAAAAGAAACAACTACCACACCCTGCAGACTACTTTTGGTGTAAAAGAGGTGATGGACTGGGGTGGAAACAGGTCATGAAGATCTGTCTAAAAAAGTCCCTTCAGATGAGTTTGTACACACCACCAAACTGTGGGCCTTTCTCAGTTAGGGTAGGAAGTCAAGGTTCAATTCTCAGGAAGTCACAATTTCATTCATTGAAGCAATACAAATTTACAAAGTGCTTACAAATCATCAGCTTCCACTTGCAGCCATTTCTAGATTAAAAAAAGAAAAGAAACCTGACATCTCTAGAGGGGCTGCCAAGTCCCCCCAAGTCTACAGCTGAAAGGACCTTTTTTTGGAATCGGGTTTCTTCTCTACCTCTGAAAGGGTAACACCTTAAAGCTGAATCATCTTCAAACCGGGAGGTCTAACATGATATTTAGCAATACTTGCATCCCAGACATACGACATTAAAAGGTACACTAAATTCTGAAGGTAGCTATGCTGCAAAATAGTTTAAAATTAAACGATTGTACAGTCTTCATTTATGCTTGAAATTCCAGTCCTAGACCAAGCTTGTGGCCACCAGCGTTGACATTCTTGCCATCCAGCAGAGCTGACAGCGTCAGTTTGATACCTGCAGCGGGGGAAACCAGGGAGAAGAATGGGGGAGGTGCAAGGAAAAGAGAAGAAAAGTTAACACGCGGAGGAATGCGGTTGGAACCCACTGGCAAAGCCAGGCCACGCTCAATGTGCCTGCTCCAGCTGCGTGACCAAGGGAAAAGCCACGTGGCCCTTCAAGCCCTGTTACTTAATGCCGTCTGACTCGTTCCCAGGTAGCCTAGAATGAGCTTACACAGCCATCAGTGTGACTCTGCTGCCTGCCCAAGTCCACTCTGTGGACTCCACGTTCCTCTTTCCTTTCATCGTCTCGGGCCACCACTAACCTCTCTACCATTGGCACCACGCAGTAAGCTTCTCCAGCAACAGCCCCTTGAAACGAAACCCCAGTCATGAATCAGACACTGAAGTCTTACACCCACAGTCACAGCATGCGCACGCGCACAACTGATTATTTCCCCTGGAATAGCTGGATTCTGACATCAGGTAATCTTAGGCTTCCAGGGTTCAAAGGCCCAGCGTATAAAAGATAAGCCCAAGGTGGTGTCAGCTCCGGCAGCTCTGCTACACCGGGGACCGGCCTGGCCAGCTGTGCAGAGGAGACGTGCAAACCAGCTTTACCACAAGGGTGACTTACGCGCTGGTTTTAAGAACCTGTGGGAGATTAGCATCAAGCACTTCGTCCACTGGGGGGACGGGGCGGGGAAGGCGGAAGAAAATAACCAAAAATGTAACATACATTAGTTAGCCTTGCTCTTCTTCTCTCCTACTTACTACTCCTATTCTCTGGATGTTTTGTAATGGCTGCATGCCTTTGTAAATGCTTCATCATAACACTTAATAGCCACTCATTTACAATGCACTACATATGTCTTTTATAAGCAATAACATAAAGCGGCAAACAAGAACCACAATTTTTTTTTACGACAAAGAACCAATGTCACACACAGCCAACACATACCTGGCTTTAGTGTCTGAGTGTATCCGAGCCCGATCAGGCTGGAGTTGTTCACTTTAGCCTGGTAAAGGGAAACAGAGACAGAAAGAAAATGCTCAGTACTTCATGCTCCCTGCTCCGGAATAACTAAGGGCTTTTTAATCAACCAACTGTGAGCTTCAGAATCAGATTATCTTTCTTTATGACTATTTTGTTTATGGGGTTCATTAAATTCACTAGAAAATATATCAAATTTGGGAAACTGGTCTCCAAAGGGAAACTCAACACAATTTCCAATTAAAACAAAATTATTATTTACATTTGATTCCTGAAGGTATGATTGCCCAGTTTCACTTACACTGAGTAGGTCTGCATTCAAGTTATAGCAGATGGGGACACTTTCATGTATGGGCAGAGAGATAAAAGGCTCTCTTGTATGGAAGATTTCTTCAAGATTTACTTGTTTTCAAGGAAAACAGAGCAATTGTCAGACAGGGTTTTGAGGCTTTTTTTTTTTTTAAGGCAGAGAATGCTATTAGAATTGTCTCTTCATGGAAAAGAGAAGCAAAAATCATATGGACGTGACACTGACAAGCCTGAGTTTAAAGTGAATATGGGAACAAGAAAAGGACCTCGCCGATCACTTCAGCTTCAGCACGGGGGGAATGCTGAGTAATCCTTCAGTCCAGGAAAGCAGCTGAGTCCATAGTAATGCTGCCCTCACTCTTCTGCCGGAGCCGCACGGGAATCTGGGCCTCTCCCTGCCCCCTTTCTGGCGAAGTAAGGAGGGTCAGGAGCAACGGAAGCTCGGGCCACAAGGACACCACATCCCGGGCTGCCGAGGTGCATGTTTTCCAGCTCAAATGCTACTTGCAGACCCGACAGCTCCCACCAGGAAAAGCAGAGGCGGGGAAGGCAGGCCGGTGGCCAGTGCCCTGTCTCGCCGTTCCTCTTTGCTCGTTTCACCCAAGCAACAGGTCCCCTTGTCCTGTGTGTTTACATGTCTACCCTAAAGGGACGGAACTCAGTTTCTACTTCCAGACACTTAAAAATGGGCCGTCTGTAAATTACTCATGCCAGCCCCGAAACCATCCCACGACACGAGATTCCCTCATTCCACCCCAAAGGGTGCAGCTGGCAGTTCCCTGTGACGAGAGCCCGAGCTCGACAGGACTGAGTGTGAAAACTGTGCAGCAGCCCAAGAGCCCGTGATCAATGCAGCAGGGTCTGCAAGGTAAGACGCCAACTGCCCGACTCTAGGGCCTGTGTTCTGAATGCACAATCCAGGGGCTGGGGAAAAGAATGTTAAATGAGGGGGGAATTAACACTTAAAACCTTAGCGTTCAAGGGTTTTCTAGTCTGCAGCATGAACAGTAGCTGCTTAGAGGCACTTCAGGGAGCCAGCCTAGGTCAAATGCAGGCCACAGCACTTACCAAATGTCTACCCTTGGGCAAGTTACTCAACTTCTCTAAGCTTCCAGTTCCTCTTCTGTGATAACAGGGAGCGAATGATTAAAAAACAAAACCAAAAAAAGGCACCTCTTTCAAGTGGATCGTGTAAGTAATCCACGTATGATGGACTCCACACAGGGCCTGACACCCACAGAAAGTCCTACTACTATAAGCAGCTTCCTTATTTTGAACTCTTCTCACAGTGAGCAAATCTCTAGCCAAAGCATGGAACCCCGGCAACCCGGAATGGTTGCAAGTGAAGGGCGGGGGGGCCCAAGCAAAGCCTGACTCCACAGGACCCACCGAGAAGCAGGCGTCGGGGTCGATCTGATACTTGGCTGCTATTCCGAAGCGAGTGTTACTGTTTCCCGCTGTCCAGGCGAGGTTAACGGCCGTCTCCAGCTTCTTGTTCACCTTCTGATAAATGGAGCCACCAAACTCTGTCCCGTCATTTCTGCAAAGAAGCACAGCACAGATGTCCAGCCGCCCGGGGTGGCAGGCTGGCGCGGGGCAGGGCCACCCAAGGCGAACAGAGGGCAGGGAGGCTGCAAAAGGACGGGCCTTGTCACAAAACGGGCCCCAAACCACAGGAAGCCGGGTGGGAATGGAACAGACGCCAGAGTCGGGGAGGTTTGGAGGGAGGGAAGGCTACGGCGACCACCGCCGGGAGGACCCAAAGGCAGCTCAGTCAACTACTTGGGCTGCGCTGAACTTGAAGCGGGCTTCCAAAATAGTCTTTAAAAATAGATGCAACAACAAGGGCATTGGGATTCTGGGTTTTGAGTGATTTCTTTCTTCTGCTGCTAATGTTATTACTTATAAATGCTTTTATCCTAAAAATGGTAAGGGAGGCGGAGCAAACGAGACAGCAAACGAGGCTGGGACAGGCTCCCCAGATGTCACGTGAAATATAGCCTTAGCACCACCACGGCTGAGCCAGCCAACCTGGGCTGCTGCTCGCCGAGGCCCAAAGGTGTGACAGGCGCTCTTTGGGCTCCACAGAGAGGCGTTTGAACGAGCTCCTTCTCTTTATGGTTTTGAGAGCTCAGCACCGCCACCCACGGGGGACACAGCCGGGGCTGAGCTAGCCCCTCGGAGGAGAGGCGATTACAAAAGAGCTTCACCTAGGATTCAGGTTGGTCCACTGTGCACACTGTTGGTCCGCGCAGCAACAGCTACAATCCTGGCAGGATTTGAAGAAAGGCTATTGCTATTACAGAATGTTTCTGGTCTTCCAAAATGGAAGGAAACCCAGCTGGCCAGACGCCTTCCTCTCTTCCAAACACATGGACTCCCTCCTAGGGAATGGGCCCTTCCTCTCCCCAATATTCTCAATTTAAATAAACACCGTCCAAGTTCTGCCTCATCATTTTGGTTGTTCCCAGAGGAAAGGGCACCGGAAGCCATTAAGGCAGAGCCCACGTGCTTGGAATCCAGAGCTTAGAACTCACTAACCCACGAACAAATGCATTGTAAACTCTGCTTCACACCAATAAAATCTCCCTCAAGTAGGCACTCTTCAAATACCTCCTAAATCCTTACATTATCCCCTGAAATGCAGCCAGACAGACATTGTACTTCCAGAAACTACAGGCACCACCTGGCTCACAGGCAATCCTCACTTGCTCAGGAAGTGCGAACATGCTGCAAAACAGCCATTTGTCAAAAATAGTACATTGGAGGCCTGGCCGGTGTGGCTCAGTTGGTTGGACGTTGTCTCACAAAGCGAAAGATCGCCAGCTGGACTCCTGGTCAGGGCACATGCCTGGGCTGTGGGTTTGGTCCCCAGTTGGGGCACGTGCGCGGGGCAACTAATCGATGTTTCTCTCCCTCACTTTCTCTCTACCCTTCCCCACTCTCTAAAACTAAATAAAGTAAGTCTTAAATATAAAGAAAAAGAAAAAAAATAACATATTTGAGTGGCTTCGGTACAATTCAAATGGGGATATTTTCTTGGGCTTACATGTGTTTTTAAAAAGCATCAGATTTTTCTATATGTTCAAAACCAGGAACACAGGCTTCCGGTGCTGAGCTCTCAAAATCATAAAGAGAAGGAGCTCGTTCAAACGCCTCTCCGTGGAGCCCAAAGAGTGCCTGTCACACCTTTGGGCCTCGGCGAGCAGCAGCCCAGGTGGGCTGGCGCAGCCGATTCCACGCCAGGCCCCCGGACGAGCCACGTCCACTTCTGAAAGATCTCGAAGCTCAGGCGCACGGGGAAAACAGCAAACCACCGTCGTTCTCCCAAAGCCGGGGCCGACTCCCAAACCCAGACCAAGGAAGCACGTTCCACGTCAGTCAAAACTCTAAATTAAAAAACACTTCCATGCTTGTGATAGCTTTTTTGTATGTTATTTTTGTGAATTTACATAACCTTCCTGCCCCCTTTTTGGTGTACATTTCTATGAGTTTTATCACATGTACAGATTCAAGTGACCACCACCATCAGGACAGAGGACAGTCCCCATCACCCCCACGTGACCCCCTTTGTAGTCACAACCTTCCCCAACCCCATGAACCACTGGACTGTCCATCTCTAAGGTTTTCCTGGGACTTTCTTAGTTTTAAAAGACTCAAAATTCAGACCCTGACCAATGTGGCTCAGCGGGTTGGGCACTGTCCCACAAATCAGAAGGTCCAGCTCCCGGTCAGAGCCCATGCCGGGGGTGCAGCTTCAGTCCCCGGTGAGGGCACATGCAGGAGGCGACCGCTGTTTCTCTCTCACACCAATGTCTCTCCGCCTCTCTTTCTCTCTCCCTTCCCCTCTCTCAAAAAATAAATAAATAAAATCTTAAAAATAAAAGACTCAAAATTTATTAATAATGTGTATTTATTATAGCATATTAATTAATTATAGAAATTTCCTCCAAAAAAATGTATTACTGGAAATGTGATTCATTTAGAGGCTAATACCGTTTACTTGTCTTTCAATTTCAGGAGTCACTTCTTTAGTGACCTCTAGTGGAAAGAAAGAAATTCGGGGCAGCTTAGTTCCTCGTGTCTGCCGTGCTATCTATCCATGTTCATGGATGAAATGTTTGTTGCCTTTAACCTAAATCAGCACTCCAGCTCTCAAATTTGATTACAAGGGTCTCTCTCTATTCTAACCTGTGATTTTCTCTTCCCTTCACTACACTATGCAGGAATTAATAAACTTTTACATGCTCCACCATCCAGAGAGGACACTGTATTTAACTGAGAAAACCATCTCCTAATTTGCGTCCCGTGCCTAAGTTCCGTTAAGCACAGGAAGCTGACCCTCATAGGCAACAGAGAGAGGAAGAGAGAGAGCTGCACCTCTCCTCCCCCCATTTTGTTAACTAAAACCAAAAGGACCTCCAAGGCCCATACTGCTGCAGGGAAGGGACACTCCTCTGGACTGACACCACACCCTTGATGTCACTGATGAGTCATTCTGTGTGGACCAGGGACGGCACTTACTGTTCACAGAATAGAAAGAACCTAAGTCACGTGAGGAAATGGTTAGGAGGGACACAGAAACACAGGAGCGGTCTGTTTGGCTCATCCGATGCCCACAAACTCCCTTTACAGTGATTAACCATGGAGCTTAGGAAACACGCATGAAGAGCAATCCCCTACCGCGCACACGCGCATGCCAACACTCACACGCACTTACACGTTAGTGTGAAGCTGGAACTCATCAGTCTTGTAGCCGACCGCAAAGTTGCTCTGTGTCACTCGAGACTTTGCGGTCTCAAAATTCATCTGGTAGCCAGCCAGCCAGCCTTCGTAACCCAGCACCAGGGCGCCTCGGACGGAAGGCCCGGCGATGTCAAAGTCTACGTCACAGCCCAGGTTGATGTGCTCCCGCTTGTACCCTGTCTTGATTTTAGCATTTTTTTTCCTGAAGGAAAAGAAATTGTATTACAATCAGAAGCAGACTCACTTGGAGACAACCATACCAAGAAATGCAAATTTTAAAAACAGAATTCCAGTGGAAGCCGAGAGATGGGGGTCCCAGATCTCCCCTGAGCAGCTGCTGAGCCACAACCGGAAGAACACAGCCAAGTCCGGTCTGCAGAAATGCCTCGGCGATGAAGCAGGAACACAGGCTTGAACAATAAGCTCTCTCTCATGTTCTTTTACTGCCCTCTCCCTGTGTCACGCAGTGGCCTACACAGGCATTCATTAGGTCGAGCACCCCCATGTAACTAAGGAACAGATTCCTCTTCGCGATTCTCCAAGACTGTGGGGAAGATATGTTTGTCACGAAGGCGCTACCTAAACATCGGCTCTCAAGGAGACAGTCGGTCATCTTCTTACTTTGTGGCTCACTCAAGGGAGAAAGCAGCAAATACTAGGTCCTGTCTAAGTAAACGTAACAGTTAGACAGCTTTTAATTCAGTATTCCTGAGAAACCAATGAGTGGACGTTTCAGAGAACTGGGTGCTGATATGGAACCGGGGGCCCTGCAGTCCCAGAGGCCAGGAAGACCTCAGGTCTCATCCGCTGACCCCGGATTTGTGCGTATGACCAGATCGGTGCCTCCCTTGCCTGTGATTCAGACATTCCTCAGGACGGGCTGAGGGCTGTGCCACACACAAATACGTCACCACCATGCCTTGTCCCGAGAGCCAACACTGGAGACAAGATCACATCTATCAAATAACACGTAGACTATTTCCCCTGATGATTTCTGTCCCTTGGCTACAAAGTGGACGCCTCCCATGGACGGCAGGCCACATTCTCAGCAAGACCACAAGAGAACCCAGATCCGTTCAAGGGCCCAAAGACTGCACGGCCCTGTCCAGCCCAGCTTCATTCACAGTGAGACCGATGCCTCCCAGCACCCAGCCGCCGGCTCCTAAATACCATTCCCTCCTAAGAGAACCCAGTGCTCCTCGGAGAACAGTCGATTATAACTCGGGGCAGGAAATTCGCAAGGTGAGCTTGAGGCATCTACCAAAGCTTCAACGGCTATGTATCAGGGCCAGGCAAACGGACTGCAGAGCCCACCTGAAGAGCCTCCCAAGGCTTCATACATGGGGCCGTGTGAGCGTTGTTAAAAATAACACCAGCGCCCCGGCTGGTGTGGCTCAGTGAACTGAGCACAGGCCTATGGACCAAAAGGTCACTGGTTTGATTCCGCACCAGGGCACATGCCTGGGTTGCAGGCCAGGTCTCCAGCTGGGGGCGTGTGAGAGGCAACCGATAAGATCAAATTTTCTCTCCCCCTCTTTTTTCCTTCCTTCCCCTCTAAAAATAAAAATAAATCTTTAAAATAATAGTAGTAATAGTAACATTGGCAATGGATTGAAATACACCAAACGTGTTTAAATCTATGAATTACAGCAACAAAACACACCCATCAGTCAGCTTTAGAGACTAAAGAACCAATTGGTAATTTTAAAGAGTTAATAAAATGCCCTGGCTGGTGCAGCTCAGTGGATTGAGTGCCAGCCTGAAAACAAAAGGGTCGCTGGTTCAATTCCCAGTCAGGACACATGCCTAGGTTGTGGGCAGGTCCCCAACTGGGAGCACAAAAGACGCAAACACACATCGATGTTTCTCTCTCTTTCTCCCTCCCTTCCCCTCTCTCTGGAAATAAATAAATAAATAAACTCTTTCAAAAAAGAAAAAAGAAAGAAAGAAAAGAGTAAATAAAAAAGGAGTCAAACATTGCCTCCACCTTTCCTATACTAACTATATCTCAAGGTAACCAACTAGCTGATGAGAAGTTTCTCTTTAGTGAAATACTCCAGCTAACAAATGAAGAAGGAATCATCACCAATTTGCAGCGCCTACTGAGTGGATCGTGAATGACATGAACATGCAGAGAGAAAACAGGACCTCCCCCGCACCAGCACCCTCCCCCGCACCAGCACCCTCGCCCGCACCGGCACCCCAACGGACGCACACAGCACCATGTATTTCGGTCCCCTCCCCCCAGAACAGAAACATGAAGGAGCCTCTAGACTTACCAACTCACAGCAAATATGGGGGACAGGAGAGCAAGTTAAATGCACTCTAGTTATGTAGGATGTTAGAAACAACAAAGTTTACATGTAATTCTACAGGACAAATGATCTAATTTCAACAAATAAACTGCAAGTGGAAAATAAAAACAGAGGAGAATCCAAAACCTAAGAGATTTAGGAGCCAGATGAACCAATTTTTGCAATTTTTCATGGATAATTTTGGATTCTGTAAAAAAAAATTGCATGAAATGATGCAATTTGAACAGACTAGAGATTTTCCAATATTAAGGAATTTTTTACAATGTAATGATATTATGGATATGCTTTTGTAAAAAAGAATCTTATCATTGAAAAATACATATTAAAATATTTACAAACAAAACTGTGATATGTTATTTACTTCAAAATAATCTGCAGGTGGGAGGGGTTAATTACGAACGTACGAGTAAGACATGTTCGGCCATAGGTTGGTAAATATTAAAGCCGAGTGACAGGAACATGACAAGGGTTTAATATACTTTTGTCCATTCTTTTGCGTGTTTGAAATTGTCCACCATAAAAAATGCGGAGGTGAAACATACCAAGTCCTCAATGAGACAAGAATTTTAGAGGTGATTGTCAAAGATAAAGCCAAGACCCTTCCCAAGTGACAATGAAATCTGCAACTTCTGTTCAAGTTGCTTCTGCACATTTTCAAAAACTTCAGAGAAAAACCCTAACAACCCAGCCAACTATCTCTCAGTAAGAAAAACTCAAATCTATTAGGATCGGCCTACTCTGTGGGGGAAGAAGCCAGGATTCTGCCCAAGTATCTAACCGGCACCAGGCCGGGTGGGATGATTGATGAAGAGACAGCTGCTCCGACGCTGACGTTTAGAAAGCGAGGGAGACCAAGAAATGTAAAAATCGGGCATCGTGTAACAACCGGACAGTGTACACGGTGCCTCCACACTGTGTCTCACTGGGCTCTGGCCAAGGACACAAGGTCCCCAGAGAATGGGCCATGCTGGGGCAGGGATCCGGCTTCTCCCCAGGCTTCTGACCTAAGGCCGCATTCCACTGCTCCCTATTGCCACGGCGGCGCTAATTTGACAAGCACTTGAGAGAGGCATGACTGACGCGCAGTTAACGAGGTGGCTCTCTCTGTGCTGGGTGCTCAGCACGGGTGCCGGTCCCTAGAGAGCGCCTGCAGCCTCACCCAGATGTGGCCCACAATCAGCTCGTCACGGAAGCGGGGGCGCCTTCCCAGACTGCTCCCCTCGGCCGCTCTGGAAAGCCAGCTTTCACTTCCAGTCTCCACCCAGTCATCAAAACCTTCCCCCACAGCCCAGGAGAATGGGCACACCGTGTGCCCGCCCTCTGGGTTTCAAAACACCATTCTTCAGTGAGAAGAACCACGGCTTTTTGGAGAAATGGCTGATAGCAGGACTAGGGAAAAGCAAGAAGAAGGTGAGCCTGGAATATCTTCTGAAGAAGAGCTCAAAAAAAAAAGGCGGGGGAGGCTTGTCAAAAATACATACGATGCCAACTTGAAGGTGCCCTCAATGGCCGTATCCAAGGGCAATATGAGTAACAAAATAAATGTCCATGAACCCATACTGATATAAATAAATAAGTGGTAAAATAAATAAATGGAAAAGAAAGAAAAGCTCTTCCTCACAGCAGAATCTCAATAAATGTGGAAGGAATGACAGGAACAGGAAATCACCATTTGCCAAGCATAACTGCTGCAGGCAAACACCACCAATGGATACCAATATTTGTGAGTCAAAGCATAAGAAACAGAATGGTTACAAAGTCTCAAAGTATCTCCCCACAAGATACTTATTATATACAAAAAGGAAAACAGTAGATTTATAGAGAAACATGGCAAACACCACTTTAGTCAAGTGATGAAAGTTGATGTCACCATTGGTGAGGCATATTGACCTACACGGCTCCTGCTATTACGAAGCATCCACAATGGACGCAACACAACCTCCCTTCCATGGCTGCCCATCCACATAACCTGAGTTGAACCATCAGGACACATCAGACAAATGCAAGTAGAAGAATTCTACAAAATAACTGGCCAGCCCTCTCTAAAAGGGTCAAGGTCGTGCCCTGACGGATGTGGCTCTGTTGGCTGGGTGTCATCCCACCAAGCAAAAAGGTCACCACTTTGATCCCCTGCTCCGGGCTTGTGCCTGGGTTGCGGTTTTGGTCCCCGGTTGGGAGACATACGAGAAGCAACCGATCAATGATTCTCTCTCACATCGATGTTTCTCTCCCTGTCTTTCTCCCTCTCTTCACCTCTCTCTAAAAATAAATAAATAAAATCCTTTAAAAATAACAAAAGTGTCAAGGTCATGAAAGACAAAAAAAAAAAAAAAAGACTGTTCCAGATCAGAGGAGACAAGGGAGACTTGACCACTAAATGCACTGTAGTCCCCTAAACTGGCTCACAGGCCAGAAATAAGACACCAGTAAGATACTAGATTAGTTAACAGTATAATAGCAACGTAATTTCCTGGTTCTAATAATTATAGTTATGTACGATGTTAACATGAGGAGAAGCTGGGTGAAGGATATATGAAAACTCTACACTATTTGTGCCACATTCTTGTATATATTAAGTACAAAACATTTCAAAATAAAGAATTTAATTAAATAAAAACCTTTCCTCTTATGTGTATTATTGCAGGACCCAGAAACTTCTCTACAATCTCCCAAAGGTAGTGAGGAATCCCTTACAAGTCCCAAAGGCTGCCATCTAGGGCAGCAGGCAAAGTCCTAGGCAGCAAAGTCAAGCATGTGGGTACATCCACCAGCCCCGCGTCCTATCAGAGGCTCTCTGGATAACTTCTCCCATCATGCCAGAGTGCTGGGCCGGGAGGGGACAGGCAGGAAGGCAATACTGCTGCAGGGGAAACTCCAGCAGAGATGAGAACATGAGCAAATACAGCTCCTGGCCAATGGGCTTCGGATCATCCAGAACCAAGTCATAAAGACTATAACCTGCGAGGCAGGAGCCCTGTCTGTCCAGCCACTTCTAGTCACCCTGCACCTAGTACGCGGTCTGAACTTGGAAGACGCTCCCTCTAATAAACACCTGTCAGGAGGGTGGGGGGTAGTAAAGGGTAGTAAAGAGAAAGCCAAATACATGGTGACAGAAGATGATCTGACTTGGGGTGGTGGGCACACAATGCAATATATAGATCATGTATCATAGAACTGTACCGTAGATATGGTACATAGAAACCTATATAATGGTACCCTATATAAATGGTACACTTGAAACCTATATAATCTTAACCAATGTCACCCAATAAATTTAATTGAAAACTCTCTCTCTCTCTCTCTCTCTCTCTCCCCCTCCCTTTCTCCCTCTCTCCCTCTCTCCCTCTCTCCCTCTCTCCCTCTCTCCCTCGCTCTCTCGCCAGGTAGCTTGGGTGGTTAGAGCACTATCCTGATATGCCAAGGTTGCAAGTTCAATCCTGGTCAGGGCACATACAAGAAGCAACCAACGAATACATACACAAGTGGCACAACAAATCCATGTTTCTCTCTCTCTAAAAATCAATAAATAAAAAAAAAGTTAAAGGCACTTGTCAGAAGGGAAAAAGGAAGAAAGGGGGAAAATAATATAGAATGGCAAAAAATGAATTTCATAATGCCACTGAATTGTACACTTAAAGATGGTGGAGATGGTCCATTTTATAGTCGTATTTTACCACAATTTTAGGGAACTAAACTATGATGCTAGGCAGACGCCCTTGAGCCTGTCATCAGTGTGCAGAACAGCCTTCCCCAGGTGTGGGAGACAGCCGCTCTGAGCAAACAAAAGCAAGAGAGTGTTCTAGAACAGAACGACTCCCCATGTAAGCGCCGGCAGGCGAGGAGACACGCTGCCTTGCCTCCTGAGGTGCCCAGCAACCATCGGGCCTGACTGGTCTGGGGCAAAGAGTGCAGCCTCAGGGGCCACCTCGAAGTGAAGCCCACACCCTCTCGGGGTCCCTAGGAAGCTGGGGAAAGGGCCCTCCGCGCCTGAAATACAGGGCTGGCACCAGAGATCAGTTAGCCCCTGCTCCCGAAGGTCGTCCGCCACCCTGCAGCCTCGGCCCCTTACGTGACCAGCCGCCTCACTCACATGAAACGGAGCGTAACTGGACCAGAAATTGTGCAGCCTCCATGGCTACGGCCGGGACAACAATCACAGACAGCGCAGAACTTCACTGTAACCCCGCTACACGTCCTTGCAGGGAAAACAGAAGGGATTCTTACCCAGTGTTTGGTGAGAAGGATGAATCAAAGGTCAGCTTCAGTCCACGCGCAAGCTGAACAGAAAAGAAATTGGCCAGGAGGTTTAGTCACAAGGCAGGCCAGCAGACGTCAATGAATGCAACTGCCCTTCAGCAGGCAAGCAGTACCTGGTCTTCCACAGTGATCTCCGTGCCCAGCGTGTTGTCAGTGTTCCACTTCTCCGTGAACGTCAGGCCGTACTCGGTCCACCTGTACTTGGTTTCCAGGCTGCCCGTCACTTTGGTGGTCTCGGTGTTGGCTGAACCTGAGCTTGTAAATTCCTGCAAAGGAGGGAGGCAGTCACGGCCTGCACACCAGCCCTTCACTTTGCATCAGCCCACCCCTTAATGGGCTGCCCTTTCTTTTTCCTTTTTTTTAACACTGTTTTTATTTATTTATTTTTATAGAGGAAAAGGGAGAGAAACATCAATGTGTGGTTGCATCTCAAGAGGCCCCCCTCGCCGGGTCCCCAGCAGGGGGCACTCAAGATGCAACCACACATTGATGTTTCTACACTGTGCCCTACACATTGTGCCCTACACTGGGAATCGAACTGGCGATGCTTTGATTTGCTGGCTGGTATTCAATCCACTGAGCTACACCAGCTAGGGCTGCACTTTCCTTTATGCAACAGGTGGCACCTGAATGGGTGGGGCGAAAGCTAATTCTATAATTCGTTTAGGTATTTCAAGAACAGAGAGGGCTAAAGTAATCTGCTAATTAAAAGAATCTTATGGGGAATCCTCTATCAGGCAACAGCATCCTTCCTCCCTTGTAACTCCTCAGCCTGCACAGGAAGGCACTGCTCCCCACCCCCACCGCCTCCAGCCTGGGACAGGGAAAAAGCCCTGAGCTAAGGCTGACATTGCAGTAATTCAACCCCGAAACTCCTGCCTTCCAACAACTACCACATGCGCAATCTAAAAGGGACTACTAAGATTTTTAAAATAATTGTGTGGCATTGAACACAGATCAACTGTGAAATTAAGAAACACAAGGAGCCCTGGCCAGTGTGGCGCAGTTGGTGGGAACATCGTCCCGTAAACCAAAAGGTCACGGGTTTAATTCCTGGTCAGGGCACATACCTAGGTTGTGGGTTTCATTGATGTTTCTCTTTTGCATCAATGTTTCTCTCTCTCTCTCTCCCTCCCCACTTCCTCTCCCTCTAAAACCAATAAGCATGTCCTCAGATGAGGAGAGGAGAGAAAAAAGGAAAGGGAAGAAGAAACACAAGGAAAAATAAAACTGACTCCTGCCCCATACACCTGAGAGTATTAAGGGCTGCTAAATTGATGACCTATTAGTGTGGTTGCCCTGGGCCACCCATCCCCCAGAGGGTGCAATAAATGTGACAATTACAAACTGCCCCAAACAAGGAAGTCCCTTCATTTGACTCTGCCACCCAGGACATGGCAGTTATGTACCAATCTACACTAAATGCCCATGTTCTGTGAGAGTCAGACAACTTACCAGTCCATTCTCAGATTTTGTTTTCAACTCGAGTTTTATTAAGCCAAATCCTAAAGAAAGAAGACGGTAACTATTAACAGGTTAACTAAGTAACTCGAGGGCAGCATCCCTGCCTCCCTTACGCCATTTCAGATGCCACGAGCACAGAGGGCACGTCAACACACTGCCTGCCTGGGTGCAGAGTGCAGCCGCCATGGCTCGGTGCAGCCAGAACAGGCACAGGCCCCGCCTGGCCCCCACCTGCGCTGCCAGGGGCGTCTGAGGAAAAGGTGCGTGACAATGTGGTCATGCGCCTAAGGGTGGGCAAAGGTTAGAACTCACACTCCACCGCAGGAGTATCCACAGAGCCGCCGCGCGCCTGGGAGAGGGGACAGGAATGTCCACTGGTCTGCCGCAACCCATGCGCCTGCCCCCACTGGGTGCACAACCAAAACTGCTTTCCCAACCATAGAAAGCTGATCTTTTTCCCCTGATGTGAAAGCTCTGAGGGCTGTCCGACCCAGGCCTCCCAGCCTATGACGGGCAAAACCCCAAACATGCCAATCCAGTCCGTGAGCTGAAGGCCGCTCCATGCAACACTCACCATAGCCCTTGGTGAAGACGTCCCTGGCCGGTTTGCCAAGATCAATATACGTGGGCGGCACAGCCATCTTCTGCTGCAACAGAAGAACCACCAGAGTAAGTGCATCGGTAATTAGGGAACGTAGTTTTCCATCAGTAAAAATTATTAGGTGCACCTGTCAATAAAGGCCTCAGTACTGAGTCCTGGGCACCTGTTCTCTCAGGGGCAGACGGAGCAGCCTGGGCCGTCTTCATGCCCCCTTTTGTGGCCAGAGCCTGAGACACCCAGTAAGTGTTCGCTGACAGCCTGGCTTTAGACCACGTCTCTTCCTGAGCAGAGGCCAGCATATAGCAGGAGTCAGTAAATATTTGCTGAATGAATGAATTGTCAAAGACACATTCCCATGAGCCAGCTACTTTACTCAACTGCAGGACTCTTGCCAATAAAAGATATTGTCTTACCAAATTTCAACTGCTAGGACACTAAATGCACTGAATAAAAATCAGAGCTTTACGTGGAGACCTATTTTCCATATGGGGTCTGATTTCATTAATCCAACAAATATTTACGGTGTGTATCTAATATGTGCCAGAATGGACCCGACTTTTTTTTTTAAAGATTTTATTTATTTACTTTTAGGGGGAGGAGGGAGAAAGAGAGGGAGAGAAACATTGATGTGGGAGAGATACAACAATCAGTTGCCTCTCGCACGCCCCCTACTGGGGACCTGGCCCACAACCCAGGCACGTGCCCTGACTGGGAATCAAACCAGCGGCCTTTCAGTCTGTAGGCTGGCGTTCCATCCACTGAGCCACAGCAGCCAGGGCCCAGAATGGACCCAACTTTTCACAAAATTTTTGCATCTTCGGGGAACCCACTTTTAGAGTATCATATTCCTCACAGGGAATGCAGCAAAAGCTGATTAGGCAACTCTTCACGTGAAAGGCAACGTAAGCACATCCACCCCCCAAAAAAATTTAACTCAAACATTTATTGAGCTCCAATGTGACTTTATTTTTTAAAACCAGCTATCAAAGCACTACGTGGGATTGTTGCATATCACTGAGTCAGTCAACAAGCATTCATCGAGCGCTCGGTATTCAAGGAAGGCGAGTAGTTCACACAGGCCTCACCTCAGAGACCACATGGTGCACCTTGGAGGCTTTGCGTGCACACACAGGTACACAGAATTAAAAGTCTAAAGCCAGACAGCGTCATCTTCTGCATCTTCTCCATCTCCAAAGTCATTAGCCCGAAATTCAATTAACCAGAGGATGGTTCCATTAACGTGTAAAGCACAGCAACCCTGAACGGCCAGACTGACGCTGCACACGCCCCATCGGAAGTCACATCGGCTCACGTGAATAAACACCTACGCGGCACGTTCCTGGAGAGGGACACCACTGACAAGTGGTCCACCGGTTCCCAGGGGAAAGACACCGCAATCAGAAGTCCCATTCTTAACCCACACCAACTCCAGAGACCTTGCAGGGCACCCACTAAACCAATGAGCACTTTGGAAAAGAAACACCTACACACTTACAGGGTTTTACATTATAAAACTGTGGTCCAGGTCCTACTTTCCTTTTTTTCAGAGGTTTTGCTAATTCTGTCCCAACCCACTGTACGTCACAGCGGGGGAGCAGCCTGAGAGCTGTTTACACTATCCTATTTTTGTTGCTGTCATTTCTTACACATGATGGGTCTGGAACCATGGGCAGCTCCGTCCACATGAGGGCCAGGGCACAGAGAACTGGGGGAAGATCCGTTTTTAAGCTTGCCCCCACTGGCTCTTTCAAGTCCAGAGACTCCCCCTCCACCCCAGACAAACCCCATGGGCACACCCTCCCCAGGGACAGACCAGGAAGCCATCCACCCGCCTCCAGAATACTCCCTTCCCCCGCCGCCCCCACCCCCGCCCCGCGTAAGGCACATGCTCCAGCATGGCCCCTCCCAGGAGAAGCAATGAAACAACCCTGGACAGAAGGGTGAGAAAACTTGCAGAACATCTCAGCAAGCCTCCCAGAACATCCTCCACCCAGGCCAGCAGCAACAGGCATCCGGGGACTCCGGTACAGCCTCCTCCCCAGCCGGGCCCCAAACTCAGCACGGTGAGGGGCAGAGCAGCCCAGGGGCATTACCTCTGAGTCAGCGAAGGCCTCCTGCACCCCAGGGGCCAGGGCGTCTCAAGTACCCTCCCCGGCTCCGGCTCCGCGGCAACTTTCACATCTGGACAGGTGCCCCAGGGAAGAGGCGGAACACTCATCATTCATCATTCAATGTTCCCCAAATGCCCTCTCTCATCACTAATCCCAAACACCAAGCACGCAAGGCCACCTGCCAAAAACAGCTCTACGCACAGCAAACGTCGCCCTCAGTACAGGTCACTGAGGAGATTACCCTCCAAGGACAGGGGAGGCGGGAGAGCAGAGGGAGCTCAGATTAAGGCCAGGCTCTCCTTGGGGCTCCCAGTCAGCACCGAACCCACTCCTGGGCCTGCGGGAACACCTACTGGCGGGCGCGAGGATGACTCCCTCGCTAAGTCCCCCCAAACTATCGGAGGGAAGGTGAGGCCGCTCAGCCTCTGTGAGCTCAGCTTTCTACAACTGCAAACATCAGCCAGAAAATGCCCACTGTGCAGTTCTCAGCGTCCGCTCCAGGAACAGTTTTATTGGAGAAGTAAGGATTCCACTCATGCTTTCTAGGCCAGCGCTGGAGGGAAGGGAACCCAGCCTCCCACCTTCTCGTTGAATTCCCTGCCTGCACTGACTGGGAGGCTGAAGCCTGCCCTGGGCCCGCCCTCTGCCCTGATCAGCTCGCCACCTGTCCCCACAGGGTCCCCCCCAAACGTCTGCAGAAGCCCAGCCTCCAGAGGCTGAGCATGAGGCAGGGCACTCTGGCGTGGGCTGAACCACCAGCCACACACAGATGGGGGCCAGACGACTGTCTGGGGAAGGCAGGACCCCAGGTCCAGGCCTGGGCAGTGGCTTCGAGGCACAGAGTTCCGAGCACAGTCCCCAAGGGTGAGGGATGGGCAGGGCCAGCTGAGCAGACCTGCCTACAGTCACCATGACTTTGAGAAGGACCAGTAAATCACACCAGGAGACAGGAGACTGGTTTCCCTCCACTGCCTGCCAGCCTACCTACCCAACCTTCCCCTGGCTGACCTTGAACCATTATGCAAGCTCCTCTCGAGCTCAGGAATGAAAATCCAGCCCATACTGGAAGCTCGGAGGGGAGGGATAGTATATCACCCAGCATGGACTGCGTCGCACTTACATAACCTCTGTCTTGGGGGTACATACCCTCCTCGGCTTGGCAGCTGCGTCAGTGACAGCTGCTCTGCCCCCAGCCCCCCCCCACAGCCCCCACAAATGCACACCTACCCCCAAATCACGCCTTGAACTCAAAGCATCCCAGAGCCTGTCATGCAAAAATTTATCCAAAACATGGAAAAAGCTGTGTACAAAGATGCCAAGGTCTGGCACATAGTAGGTATTCGATATGTCTACTTAATGAGTAAATGTGCAATGAGCACATCAAAGTATTTTTATAGCGGGGAAGAAGAAAACCCAGAAACTAGGTATCTGACAATAGGGACTAAGTCAGTGACAATGGAACCAGGAAGGAGGAGCTGCCACTGCAACACCAGCAGGGAGAGGGGACAGGGGACAGGAGACCCACGTCCGCACCCCGCCCGCGGGCCAGAGAAGAGCTGCGCTCAGGCTGCAGCACTGAGCGCCCGGGAAGAGAGCGCTGCCACGGACCCCAGAACCACGAGAGGATTCGATTCTAAGGGCCCCGGGGAGCCGCTTTGGGACTGACACACCTGTGTTTGGGAAACTCACTCAACCAACAGGCCGGCAAAAACGCAAGTGACAATATTGACTGTTGGGGTGGAAAATGGTCACTCCCATTCACGCCGAGTGCGAGAGCGGGGCCCAGCCCTGCCCTTCCGCAGCCAGCGGCGGGCAGTGCCTCGGTGCACATGCGTGAACTGGACGGCCCATCTACGGCGAGGGCCTCACCCACCGCAGTCCCCAAGGCACCCAAAGACACGTGCACGAGGAGGCCCACCACAGTGTTACCTGTAACACAAAACCCAGAGGCAACCTAAAGGTCGATCCACAGGCAAATGAACGAATAAAAATTAAGGTACTTGCCAACTAAGGAGCACCAAGTGGTGAGCCAAAAAAAACGACGTGAATTTACACACGGTGGCACAGACAGCTGTCTATGACATAGTTAAATGAAAAAAGCAAGTCACAGGACATTTGTAGTTCCATGGAATTGGAGGACAGCGTTTTTCTGTTCACGCGTCTAAAAGCGCATGGAAGAGGCTGCGGAAGGACCCGGGCCGATCTGCAAATGGGGCTGCCCCAGAGCTGCTTCTGCAAAGCAAAGGGGGCTTAGGGGCGGAGTGGGGTTAAAACGGGATTTTCATTTCTTATTCTACTTCACTATTTAAGTTGTTTGTATATATTGATTTCTTTTTAAGGACAGAAAATTTAAAACTCCAACCTGGGTGTCTGAAACAATCCGCCTCGCCTCTGCAATGCCACAAGTCACATCCTAAACGCCGGCTGCCGCAAGCGTGCAAGGGGGGAAAGCTACCTAGAAGGTGTCAACACTGGTTCCAAGAAGAGATCCAAACCACACTGAGGTGGCAGGGTTAACGCGCCAGGCCAGTGGTGGGCACATTCTACTCCCAGGAGACCACCTGTGGTTTTGGCCACCCAGCCCAGCCGGCAGGAGTAGGGCAGAGCTCCCCAAGCTTACTCAGCCTGAGAATCGCCTGCGGCTCTTGTTCCAAAGCCTCCTTCCCTCCCTCCCAGCCTTTCACTGCCTAACAGGCAGGGCCGCCTGCAGGCGCCACTGAGAAGAGGCTCGGCCCCTGCACCGAGCACCCCTCCAGAACCTGGCCTTAAGTCTGCACGATCTTCTCTCTGCAGAGGATCCAGGCAGCAGAGCCTTGGTGGCCTTCGCAGAGCCAGCCACCAACACCATGGCTGACACAGAGAGCGATGTGCAGGGGGTGAGCTCAGTCAGGAATAGCTGAGAGGAAAAGTCTGAACACAGGCAACGCCCAATGGGGAGAAAGGCCACATCTTCCAGAGCAGGGGCGTCCCAGGGCTAGGACCAAACACTGGGAGGCACCCTGCCACCGCACTCCCAGCCCTTCAGGGCGGCCAGCCACAGGGCAATGACCGCTGGAAGAGGCAGGGGCCTGCTGCGGGTCTAGCCGGCGCCGGCCCTTCCATGCCATGTCACGTGGGACAAGCCATTTGCAATTTATATTCCCAGGGTCTCATTTTGCTCATCTATAAAATGGGCCTAACAATAGTGTCTTTCTACCGGAGCTGCTGCGAGGACTGAGCTAACAGGGAGCGCACAGAGGACTGTCTGGCACACAGTGGGCACTCAATAAATAGTGGTGGTAACCACGTCCGTTATTCTGGGTGGTCTCTGTCTGCCCCTCCATATCCACCTTCCTCCTCCATTCTGCTCTGTGGCTCACGGCCTGATCATTGTGGACTGGCATCAGCAGGCTGTCCTTGGGCTTGGCCAGCAGGAGGCATCAGCAGAAGACAGGAGCGAGGCTGGGGCATCCCCAGGTTCCCTCCCTGCTGGACCCTGGATGGGCAGTGACTACCTTCTACTACGCAAGCCCACAGCTCCTGCCAAGAGGTTCCTCCCAGTTCCAAAGAATCCCTGGAGCCCCACCCACTACCCACACTTCTGCAAATGATCCCTTCATTGTGCTTTTTGCTTTTTTATTACCCGGTGTGAGTGTGTATCTGGTTCCTGCGAGGACCTTGACCTACAAGGCAATCGTTGGTCAACCATCAATCACCACCAGCACCCTAGACTCCCCTTGGGAAGCGAGAACTGCCACAAAGCTTCCGGCTCTGCTGTTACTCCAACACACTGACCCCAGGTGGTTTCTCAGGGCGGAACTGGGCCAGCCCATAGGAGGACCATCGGACTAACCAGGGATTGGTGCAAAGGCACCTTCCCCCTAATTGTGGGGACCAGGAAAAAAGCAACTTCCCCAGCAGAAGGCCAACCCAGCTCTGAAGGCCAATCTGCGGGGGCCGGTGCCAGCAGGAGCCTCCCCACATACTCCACCCCGCCCCACCCCCTCCAGGAAGAGGCAGCCCAGGAGAACAGCCCCAGGAGAACAGGAGAGGTCTGCGTTCCGGGCGCAGCTGTCTTCCCCTCCCCCTCCCACATCAGCCTCAGGCAGGGCAGTCCTGCAGGCGGTGCTGCTATTTTAATCCAAGCTGGGAGCTGGGCCACCGCCTTCCACAAGCCTCAACAGCATAGCTGACTTGGGGGCAGCCTGCCCACCCACCCACCAAGAAGAAAAGGCCTGGGCTGGCAGGGAACATGCCAGGGTCTGGGTCCCAGGCACACCCAGGGCTCCTCCACCATCTCAGGCACCTCAAGTTCCCTGGAGCCTCATGCCTGGCCTGACACACCAGGATTGGAGGAGACAGTGCCCGGGCAGGTGGGCTTGGGACTCAAGTGGCCCTGAGTGCCATCCCAAGCTGCCGCCCTCTAGACTGGCAACCATGGGCAAGTCATGAACTGCCTGCACCTCGGCTGTAATATGGGGAAAGGGTACCCCACTCCGCATCATTGTGAGGACTAAATGAGATTAATATAAAGCACTTAGTACAATGGCTGGTACCTGGTAGGTATGCAACAAGCACAGATGTTTTATTACAGGCTTTCATTTTCTATATCTCTTTTTATCATTAGGGCTGCTGTTCAGGCTGCCGAAAGGTCACCCTGAACCACAGGGTCCAAGTCCTCCTCAGCCACAATGAGGTACTGTCTAGCTGAACACTGTCCAGCCAGGTCCTGGGAGAATGCCTCCCACCTCACCCCAGGAAAGCTCACCCCTCTGACAGACACCCAGCACCCCCGACCTGGCAACAACCAGGAGCAACCCCGCCGACCGCTGTCGACGGACAGCCAGCCCACGCGCTCACTGCTTTCACTGTAAATGAATAACTTTCCCTCTGAACAGCAAATTCTGCTTTTCACAAGGCGCTCGCCTCTACCAGCGCCTTACAAAGGCCCCCAGGAGGGACCACCGCAGTGTACAAGCTCCGGCTCCATTCCTGCGGAGCTGTGTGGCCTGGGCCGGTTACCTCACTGCTCTGTGCTCTGGCCTCCAGACCTGTGAAACAAAAGCAAAAGTCCCTCTCTGCCAGGGCTTGGGGGATGGTCCCACTGCAGCTCCAACAGAGAGAGGACAGGACCCGCGACTAGCACCCTTACCCCTCACAACAACTGCCAAGCTCCCAGGGCGGTGCTGGGCAGGCCCTCAGTGAACAGTGACCATGAGGAACTGAGGAACAGGAAGGGCGATGCCACCGGGTCCTGGTCCGGTGGCGGACCTGGACCCGGTGACTCACAGCAGAGCTGAGTCGTGAGCTCAGTCTGCTCTCCAGGACTCTCCAGCACAGCTCCGGTCAAAGGGCCAAGATTCCCACTCGCCCTCACCCCCGAGAGCAGTCAGGAAATCGGAGCACCGGGCTCGGGCCCAGCTGAGGGTCCGCTGCCCACCTGGCTTCCGCGGCCACCAGAGCAGGCTGGGGGGCCTTGGCCACAGACCCTCCAAGCGCCGAGGCGCTGCCTCCAGGCTTGGCTGGCTCTCAGCCACACATGTGCCTCCTTGTCACTACCACCAAAGATGTCACACTGCGAGAAAGGCCATCAAGGGCAAAGTGGACTTCAGGGCCTCGGAAGCACTTTACTGGAAAAGGCGGGGGTGAACGTAGCCCATTGCCACCAGCTTGGAGGTCACAGTCCACAGGTGCCTAGCGTCCTGCAGGCCCGGAGGCCCAGCGGCAGCTCCTTACTGTAAGTTCCCCTGAGCCCCTGCGTTTGTCTACGAATGGCCCCTGCCCACAGCCTATGGAATAGCAGAAATCAACTAAGCAATCGACTGACCGCCGCCCCCTCCCCAGGGCCAAGCTCTTCATTCAGGCCAACTCCTCCGGCGGAAGCCCTCAGAGAGGGGAAGGCACCAGGCCCGGGGCCTCTCTGACAATTCCCACTCACCCCTGTCACCTGCCCTGCAAGCCCAGAAACACCAGTTCCACAAGTTTCCCGCAGGACTTAGGAGGTCACCGAATGAAGACAACGTGTTCAAAGCAGCAGTTATTTCAAATAAGAAACAGCTTTGCCTCTCGCTGCTGTAGGGCTGCACAGGCTATTTAAATAACTATGTGTGACTTGGCAGCTCGGCAGGGCTATTTTCTGGAAGTGAGTGAGAAGTGCGTCCCTCAAAAAGGACACCCACAATCGAGGGGCTACGGTCTGGGCCTGCCTCCACTACATACGGCCGTCCAATAATTCCACTAATACTTAGTGAGCACCTACTATAGGCCATGTGCTGGAAGGGTAAAAACTATCCTGTCGATAGGGCGAGTCAACTCTCGGATTCAAAGCAAGTGTCTTCACCCCACAGAGCCCTCTCAAGTACCTACTGTGTGCCAGGTGCCACCGCCCCAGGCACTGAAAGCGAACCGGCACAGGCTGAGGCCTGCAGGTGTCAGGGCTCAGGCCAGAGCTGGGGTACAGGGAGAGAAGGCAGGCCCTGGGCAGCCCGCCCTGGCCCCTCCCCCAGCCTGTCAGGCAAAGAAGTCCGTTCCTGCCTGCTCTGGAGAGAATGGTCAAGGGGATGGGGTGGGGGGCCACACCAGCCTGGCTCAGCCCAGGTCTGTGCCCACACCACTGTTCTGCTCCAGCCTGACCCTGTCTGCCTGTAAACTCGAAGGGTTTCTCATGAATATCCTAAAAATTACTCAATACCTGGCACACAAATGCTTCATAATGCCTGTTTCCATTAACAGGGGGTACCACGTGGAGCAAGCGGGCCTACTGGGGACAGGCCAGTCCTCCCCAAAAAGCCTCAAGGCTCAGTGTCAAGGCTTCTCCTGAGGCATTCCCCTTGCCAGGCACCGTTCTGAGGGCTTCCCGGTCATCAGTTCATTTTACTCTTCCCAAAAACCCAAGGAAGGAGAAGTGTGATTGCTCCCATTCTACAGATGGGAAAACTGAGGCGTGGCATCCTCCCAGCTGTGTGACCTTGGACAAGTTACTAGGCTGTGGGCCTCAAATCCAAAGGGCTCTGAACTGGTTTCATGAATGCCACATTTGGTTAATGAATCAGGGACTGAAACAGGAAGCCTCGCTAAGGACAGAGAGGCCACATTGCTCTTGCGGGGCCTCCTTATCTTGGGCCTAACGTCCTGCCCGGCCCCGGCCCCGGCCCCGGCCCCGGCCCCTGCGGCCTAAGTCGACTCTGGGCCTCCAGTTCCGCCCCGATGGCGCTGGCACGCGCGTGCAGTGCCGGGCGCCAGCTCCTCCCGGCGTGGATCGGCCAGGGCGTGAGGGGCTGGGGGCGCCAGGCCGCGGTCGACCCAGGAGGGCACCCCCGCAGCGACAGCGTGGCCCGCACCGGCCCAGCCCGTGGGCTCCGCCTGGCGATCGTGGGTGGCGGAAGGGTCCCTGCTCGACCCGCGCTGGCGGGATCGAGGGCCAGAGGGCGCCGCCGGAGAAGGTCACCTAGACCTGCAGCCGGCCGGGCCTCCACGCGGCGGCCCGCGCCCTTCCACGAGCGAGGCCCCGCAGGCTCCGGCCCCGGCCGCAGGCGCCTCCGGATGTCCGGCCTCCGGCTCCCCGACCCGGGCCCGCTCGCCGCCCGGTCGCGCGGCCTGCTCTGCCCGCCGCTGACCCGGCAGGCCCGCGCGGGCCGCTGCCGCTCCCGCCCTGGCCTTCGCCTGTCCTCCCCCGCTCTCCTTCTCCCGGATCCCCAGGGGCCCGGCGCACGGCCCGGAGCGAAGGCAGAGCGCTGGTCTCTGTCCGCGGCGCCTACCTCAGAGGTGGTGACGGGGGGCTCGGCGGCGGCTACGGCGGGGACTGCGGCGCAGGGAACCCAGCGAGCGGCGGGCCGAGGGCGGAGCGGCGGACGGCGGCGGCGCGGACCCGCCCCGACCCTGCGCCCGGCCCGCGAGCTCCGCCCCAGGGCCCGCCCCGGACACCGCCCAGGCCCGGCCCCGGTCCCTGTTCCGCCCCGGAGACGCGCCGCGTGCGCCTGGGCACGGGTGGAGGGGCCGCGGAGCCTCGGCGTGTGCGTGCGCAGGGACACGCGAGCCGGCCGCCCGCCCGCGCGGTCCGCCGGAAATCCCGCGGGGCTGAAGCAGCCGCGGCGCGGGGCGGGAGTGTTCGGCGTAGCTGCCCGGCGGCCGGGCGATGCCCTGCGGTGATGCGGAGTGCGGGGTCCGGTGCTCCTGCTCGGCCCAGCGACTGAGGACCACCCTCCGCCCCCGGAGCTGACGTGGCGGGTGGCCCTGGACCGGGGAGGCCTAGCTTGGGTGGATGAGGTGACCCCCGAGTCCCCCCAGCAAAGCCCCGCGTAGGACATCAAATCGGGCCCCCAGGTCCGGCTGGGCGCCGGGCACCCTGGAGGCGCAGATACAGAGGAGCGGCCACCGACCGCTGCTCCTACGCCTTCAACACCTGGGTCCGGCGTGGCCGACCCTCTTCAAGCCGCACGCTGCTCGCCGAGCCCTGCGGTGCCCCGGACGAAGCGCCCAGAAAACTTCCCTGTGCGCCAAGCCTGCACCCCAGGATAGCAGTTTCCCCCGGCAGCGAAGCAGCGAGCAGCCATTTTTGGAGTATTTGAAAAGTGAAAAAAGCAAACTGCGTTTGCAAGAACGTCTGCTGGGTCTCACGGCGCGCCGAGGTGCCGCAGGGTCCGGCCAGCCGGGGCCGCCCCGGCCCTGCGCCCCCGCGGAGCCTGGTTAGAGAGCCTGGAGGCTCCCCGCTAGGTCTAGGCGGGTGACCTCGATCACCACTGAGTGTCAATGGCATCCCGCGCGACCCCAAGCCGACTTTTCCAAGCTGACTTCAAGAACGAATGAGTTCATGGTTGGGTGAAGATTCTGCAAGGCTTGGGGCGTCTGGGTCCCGGTGGAGGAGGCTCCGCACCACTGAGAAAAGACAGGAGCTCACAGCCAGCCATGGCACCAATTAAAGGAGCAGGCAACTAGGGCGCGCGAAGCTGCAATAAGGGCAGGCTGCTGGACAGAAGGGGCAGCTTAAATGGGAAAGTAGCCACTGGTGTTCCAGTAGGGGACGGGGCCTTGAGAAAGAAGGTAGCTTGTGGGGGAGAGCGGGATATGGGCAGGGCTCCCTGTGGGGGGCTCAGGTCTGATTGAAAATGTGAGGAGCCCCTAAACCCCTGACGTCCTGAAGAGTGAAGGAGCTGAGCTAGAACTCTTCCCCAGGCACATGAGCTGCTCCGTGGGGGACTCTGGGCTTCCCAACCTGGCCACCCCCACCGGGCACACAGAGGCCCACTCCTGGAGAGGATTGGGCAGAAGAGCGACACAGCCACCCACAAGTGTGGGCGGACAGGACCAGGTGGCCCTGAGGGACGATGGAGATCTAGACACCTCACTGGAGCCAGGGGCGGATACCACGCCCTGGGTCCATGACACGCACGCTTGACCCGGATGTTGCCCTCCACCACCTCCCCGCCAACCCCCCTTCAGGACCCGAACGTGGGCAGAGTTCCCCCTGCCCACCCTGTCCTGGTCCTTTCGGAGACCCCCATAAGTGTCACTTCCAGATAAATCACCTGAGCACCCTTTGAGTGATTTACTGGTTGTGTGACTCTGGGCAACAGGTCTCAGTTTCAACTTCAGTGGGTTGTTGTGAGTGTAGACTGGGTCGTGTAAGAAGCGAGCACTCAGAAACCGGTGGAAAAATAACTAGAGCATCAAAGCTGTCAGGCCAGGCCAAGTGTCGCCCTCTCGCCTCCTCAACCCTGAGGGAAGAGCGCAGCCCAGGCAGGCTGCCCCGCCAGGCTTACCAACCACCTCCCACCCCAGGCCTCTCCCCGGCCCCAGCCCTGGGCTGCGGGTGAGCACCTGACCTCAGGCCTGCCAATCAGGTCCTCCCTTGTAAGTTTGAACTAAGAAATCCAGGTGTGGCCTAACAGTGTTTCTTTGGGGAAATGACCCTTCTCTTCTCAGTCCACAAACTTTGATGGAGCTGACTCCATCCTTGACACTCTCGGGGTGGCCCAGTGGCTCAGCCTGACCCATCAGAGCACTGCACTCCCCTGGCCCTAGGGAGGGACCCATGAGACCGATCCTGGGGCTTTTGAAATAAAGGCTTGAAAAATGGACCCAGCCGACAAAAGACAGGTAGATACCAGGTCTTGGGGACGTCAGCTCCTGGATCTAGCCATGCCTCAGGCTACCTCTGTGCTTTCCAGCTAACTGAGCTGACAATTATCCTTTCTGCATAGTCCAGTCTGGATTAGGTTTTTTTCCAGGTCCTAACTCAGTTCCACTCCTTCCTTCCAGCAGAACAATATGCAACGTCCAGAGATAATGAGATTTTTCTATTATTGTTAATACAGGCATGGCTAAACAGTGAAAGAATGTTTCATTTTAGGGAAGTCCTTTCTTATGTCTAACTTACAGCCATGGGGCTGCTACTATAGATATTCACTACGTTGGAAGGCAGCCCCAATGACCTTTCCCAGAACCTATGTTGAAACCCTTAGCACACTTTTCAGAACCAGATGTACCTCAACATGATCTCTTAATGTTGTCTTTGCCAAGTAACCAGAGCTTGAAGATAATGCCTATGAAAGTAGAAATGGAAGATGTAATTGATAAAAATTATTTTTAAAGGAGAAAAATACCCTGCTTGTAACCAGCATCAATGAATTGGAGTATAAAGCTGAATTGTCATCCAACCTAAACTTTTTAACCATTTTTCAGACTAGTGTCCAGGTGGGAGGAGTCAGGATTAAGAATTTGTGGTCAGGAATCACGATGCACCTTGGCCACATAGGGCAGGTGGTTAGAGCATCATCCAGATATACCAAGGTTGTGGGTTTGATCCCCAGTCAGGGCACACAGAAGAACCAACCAATGAATGCATAAATAAGTAGAACAACAAATTGATGTTTCTCTCTCGCTCGCTCTAAAATCAATAAAATAAAAATTTTAAAAATTCTCAGGCCATACTTTCCACATTGTTCCATGACAGGCATCATCTGGGGAAGCACCTGACCTGGCCTCCAGCCCCTGAGTGAAATGGAGGGCAGTAGTCAATTGGGGGAACAGGATAAGCCAATAAAAAACCTTCTCCTGCATGCCCCAAAACATGAGGCGTCGGAGATCTGCAATAGTTCCACCGAGTTCCTACATCATATCCATGTTTTTTAAATTATATATACATACACACAGATAGCAATATTGGAAAGAAATGCATTAGTGAAAAAGTATTGGTGAACTTAGGGGACCATACATGATTTTTTTTTTCTTTTGCCTCTTTCTCTATGCCCCGAATATTCTTTAATGAGGATATAATATCTTTATTCTAAAAGAGAACTTTTTTTTTTAATTTTTAAAAAAGCCAAATGAGGTTGGCCAGGAGAAACATAAACTACACAATCCTGGAAACCAGTCAGGCAACACGTAATAAGAGTCAGAAACCTACCCCCTCTGACCTGTCCCTGGGAACCGAATGCCCAGACAGTGACCCCCGAGGACGGGGAATGCTGACTCAGGAAGGGGTGTGGCAGCCCAGAAGGGAACACAGCCTGGGTTCCCGTTTGAGCAAATTGAAGCACATTCCCTCTGTGGATCCGTAGCCTCAAGGAAAGGTTGTGAAGACTTCCTGTGGGGTAATATGTCTGTTACAAGGCTAATGGAGGGCAATCACATGTGCATGGTTAGTACTTCCACAGCAAACTATGGGAGAGAGAATAACGGCCTGCCATGAATGTCCACGTCCTCGTCGAACCCTGTGAATATGTTACCTCACACGGCAAAGGCAACGTAACAGGTGTGGTCCTGTTGAGGATCCTGAGAGGGAGAGGTTCACTGGATCGCCCAAGTGGGCCCGATGTAATTACAAGGGTCTTTATAAGAGAAAGGCAGTCAGGGTGAAGGGGGCGGGGTCGGGGGGAGGGATTGGAAGATGCTGCCCCGCTGGCTTTGACGACAGAGGAAGAGGCTGGAAACCCACCACGCAGGCACCGAGCTTCTGGAAGGTGGAAAAGGATTCTCCGCTCAGACCCTCTCGAAGGCACAAGCCCTGATGTCAGCCCAGGGAGATGGATTTTGGACTTCTGACCTCCAGAACAGTAAAATGATAAAGTTAAGTTGTCTTAAGCCACTAAGTCTGTGGTAGTTTGTTACAGCAGCAATAGGAAACTACTGCCTCAGGAAGACAACACTATAAATGATTTGTTAGAAAGGCGTCTTAGCCCAGGCTGCTATCTCAGACTACCACGCACTGAGGGGCTTAAACATCAGACGTTTATTCCTCACGGTTCTGGTGGCAGGAAGTCTGAGACCAGGGTCAGGGTCTTGGTGGGAACCCCCTTATTGGTTAGGTCTGCCTTGTGTGCCTGCCGAGAGCACAGCCTTGCTGTGCGCTGGGATGGCTTAATCCGCCCACGGACGGAACACTTAGCTGCCCCCAGACAGAGGTCTGGCCTTTACCCTCGGCTCTGGAACGTATCTCTCAGCCCTTGCGATACCATGTCAGGTAGGAGTATCTTTATTTAGAGTGAGGGCTGGCCCCACGGGATAAACTAATAATGTGATTTAGGGCGGGGGTTTGAGTCACCCAGTAACAGCTGGACTTGGACTTCCAGAGGCACCTGAGGCGGAAGGTGTCAGCTCCCTGGAAAGACGACTACAGGGCCCCATCAAGTCTCTGGACACCGAGGCTCGGGGGGACTTCCCTGGCGGGGACTGCCCCGGGGGCCCTGCCACGCACCTCCACTGGAGCCCACACGGCCTGGGAGTCGCTGGGAGAGGGCAGCTGGCAGCTCTGCGCCTGGACCCCTCCTGTCCCCTGCCCCATGCGTCTCTTCTCCAGGCTGATTTGAATCTGTCCTCTTTCCCTGGGCTGGGCCGCAGCTGTGAGGGTAACAACCCGCAGTGAGTCCTGCGAGTCCTGCCCATGAATTCTCTCCTTAGGGGTGGTCGTGGAGACCCGCAAGCTTGCAGCCTGTGTCGGCGGGGGGTGGTCTTGGGCCTGCACACCCACTCCGTTGCACTGCCCCGAAGCCGCAAGCACGGGACGAGCGCCACACGCACAGGGTCTTGTACGAGGAGTTCTGTCTTCTCCTGCTTTCCCCTGGCTGGCCAAGGCTGGCTGGTCTTGGTAGGCGTCTACCACGGCTGAGACCACCCTGCCTACTAGACCCTATCCTCAAAAGGCCCCTTTCCAGGGCTGGAGAGCAGCTGCTTCCTCACTGGACCCACCAGTGCCTCCCCCTCCTGGCTGGCGGCCAGAAGGACTTTCTCTCCAAAGTGGGTAGGGACAGTAAGAGCCCAAATGTCCCTGCCATCGTCCCCACCCCAGCCTCTCATGCCTTCCGCCCCATGACCTACTCTGATCTTTGAAGGAGGAGGGACTGGGGAGAGGAAGGGCTGACCCCCAGGGTTTTCTCTGGAAATGGCCTCGCCCTCCTAAAGCTTGTGAGGCCCCTCCTTCCTGTAACACCCACCCGTGATGGCCGGTGGAGCCGCAGACTCAGACAGCCCTTCCTGCCAGGGGCAGCGCAGCCAAAGGTGGCAGCGGCCTCAGATGCCACTCCGGGCTCAGGAGTTTCAGGTTAAAATCTAAACTTAGCAGCCCCGCTGCCTGGGATTACAAAACAAGTTCTTCCTTGACTCTTATGTAAGCTGATTAGTCCCTCTGCCCCTCCCTCCCCCTCCCCAGTTCCTCCTTACCCCTGGGGCAATGCTGGCTTCCCCAGAACTGTGCTGGAAGCTCCCCGATATCGGGACCCCACCCGCCTCTCCTTTCCCTAAGCCCCAAACACAAGCCTCCCAATCCACACCCAGGAAATCTGTAGGAGGGCTGAACCCAGTTTTGCTTCTCCCTGCCTGGTGTTGAGGCACGGCCCTGCTCTGCCACAGGAGACCAGACCGTTTGACCTCTCCACAACTTTGAACATCAGGCCTCCCGAAAGATAGGGAAATACACCTAATTCTCCAGGGACCGTGGAACAGGCTACACATTCACAGCGCCTTGTGGGGGAAATAAGTAACTAAAGCTACCAAGATCTTAAGAGACACAGCGGTCCAGTGGAAAACGCAGCCCAAGGAAATCCAAACTCAGAGTCCAGAAGTGGAAAGACCATGTTTCTAGAATGGGGTGCACACGAGAGCCGGCGGGGGGGCCAGAGGGCCGTGCAGGTGGCGGCCTGGCCACGCCAGGTTCTCCGTTCGTATTTCTGGGGTGGGGCCAGCACCTGCAGTTTTCACAAGCATTCGGCTCAGAAAAATGCTGTGACCTTACAGAGCCTCACAGAAAGAAACTCAGGGTGTGGCTGCTCTGAACACCAGCTCCCTGGGGCAGGGGTGGGGAATAGAAAGAAAATCAATTCAGAACATTTTTATTTGCACCCCTCTTCTCTAAGATGCAGCATTCGTGTGTTGTGAATAGAGATGGCTCCGTAGGAAGATGAATCAACTTGCTCTCCATTGTCCTTCTCCTACTCAGTCCGTTCGTTTGACCAATAAGCACTGCAGGTTGCTGTTGCTCAGCTGCTGCACCTAGAAGTGAGGCTACAGCCCTGGCCGGTGTGGCTCGGTTGGTTGGACCCTCATCCTGCGGACCCAGGGGGAACAGGGATCAGTTCCCAGTCGGGGCACATGCCTAGGTGGCCAGTTTGATCCCAGGTCAGGGTGCATATGGGAGGCAGCAGATTGACGTTTCTCTCCCTCTCTCTCTCCCTCCTGCCGCCTCTCTGGAATCAATGGGCACTTTAATCCTCAAGTGAGGATTAAGAAAAAGAAAAAGTAGAAGTAGGACTATAATATAATGGTGGAAACAGATACTGTCCCTTCCCCTGTGGAGCAGATAGACTTTGCTCAAATTAAGATACAAATAAACATGTAATGATGAGCTTTGATAAATGTCATGGAAAAAAGTTTCATGGAAACATTCATTCATTCAACACATGTGAATTGACCTCCTACCACGGGCTGGGCACTCTCCTCGGTGTTGGGGACTCAGCAGTGAACTAAAAAGACATAGTCCCTTCCCTCTTAGTCCTCGCTGTATCTTGGCAAGACCGGCAGTTAACAAATAAATTGGCCTATGATGTCAAGTGCTGGTCAGTGGCCTGCGGGAAATTCAGGCCGGTGGAGGGAGAGAGACACGGGGGGCTGGAGTATCTACTCAGGGCAGTCAGGGAAGGCCTCTCCGAGGGGGTCATTTTTGAGCAGAAATAAATTATGTGAATGAAGTGAGTGGATTTTTTAAGACTTTTTTTTTTTTTTTTTTTTTTCAGAGAGAGAGACAGAAAGGAAGGGAGGGAAACATCGATCTGGACCCCGACCAAGACCAAACCCACATGCTAGGTACGTGCCCTGACTGGAAATCAAACCGGCAACCTTTCAATGCAAGGGGCAGCGCTCCAACCAACCGAGCCACACCAGCTGGGGCTGGGAGGGGTATTTAATGGAAGGCCAGACCTGAGGGAGGGGGCGTGTGGGTTGTCTCGGTGGCCAATGGGGTTTGCTTCCACTCCTGTCAGAACTGGGCTGGTCAGCAGCTTGCTCGGGCCACCCGAGTGTGGTGGCAGGGACCCCTGGCCGGGTCTAGGCCTAGATCTTAGCGGCCAGGCTGCCTCTCCACCCTCAACCCTACCCCCAGCCAGCTAGGGTACCAGATATGTGAGTGCAGCCTTCTAGAACATTCCAGCCCTGGCCAGGCTCCCCGCTAAACGAGGCCACAAGGGTGAGCCCCAGTAACACCACATGAGAGGGAAGGACCGGCTGGCTGACCGGCTGGCTGAGCGGCTGCGCTGGCCCAGGCCCGGGGACGGCGGCTCGGACGAGGGTGAGAGCAGCACCGAAGGTGGTGAAGCGCATGGAGCGGCCGGAGGGAGGAGGCACGGCCTGCGCGACGCCGTGATGGGGGTGACGTGCGTGGCTGAACAACTAGGGGCTGGCACTGCCCCTCCTGAGCTGGGAGCACTGAGAAGGGAAGGATGTCAAGAAAGATGGTGAGTTTGGGTTTGGCCGCCGGAGGTGCCAACCGTCTGCCCTTTCCCCCTCAGCCCAGCCTGCGGAGGGGTCGCTTCTGGAATCCCCCCCAGACCGGCCAAGGGAGTCGCTGCGGGGCTAGAGCCTGGGCATCTCTCCAGCTCTCTGGGTCCCCGTCCAGACGCAAACCCAGGCGGGCCCAACCCCACACCGGAGGGAGGCTGAGGGGGAGGGAGCGTGGGGTCTCCTTAGGAAAAGAGAAGGGGGAGATGAGTGAAGTAGGCCTGATTTTCTTAACCAAGTGCGTCATTGAACATTTGACCAAAACGATAGGAAAATGTCCCACTCCCACTAAGTCTCCTGGTTTCTGCACACACTGGCTGGCCTCACCTGGGGCTTCCCTGGCCCCGTCTTAGGGAGGGGCCCTTACCTCCAGCCCACCTGCCGCCCACCAGCCAAGCAAGTTGCCTCACCGTGGCCCTGGGTTGGGGGGACCCTGGGTGCCCTCCCACCTTTCACCAGTAGGTGGCAGCACACCGCGCCCATCACCCAGGGGCTCTAACAAACTCTCAAGACAACTTTTCCCGGGGGTGAGATAGGCAGGCATTAATTTCTGTCATTTTTACATCCTAGCTCATGTTCATGCAGAGATTTCAGGCCCACGTAGGTGCTGGACTGGTTATCTGATCCAGCTCCAAGAGCAACACCCATGGGGCGTTTGGCAACATCTGGAAATATTTTTAATTGTCACAACAGAGAAGGATATGCTTCTGGCAAGCCCTGGATAGAGGCCAGGAATGCTGCTAAGCATCTTATGCTGGAGAGCCCCACAACACAGAATTATCGAGCCCCAAAGTGCTGAGGCTGGGGAACACCGATTCAGTCAGATTCTGTGAGGCCTTAGGTGTCCCCGGGTCAGGGGCCACTGGACTGGGCCGATCCCTGGCCTCCCCGCCCCCCAGCACCGGTCACCTACTGTCCCCTTCACCGGCAGCATCTCTCTCCTCCTCCCGTCGGGCCCAGCTTGTACACGCCTCCGCAAACAGTCGCTGGGCAGCAGGCGTGTCCCAGGTACGGGGCCAGCGCCAGAGAGACCATGGGGGACGAACCCGCGCACCGTCTCCACGGAGCCCAGAGGCTAACAGGGGGACATGACCTATTAGCCAATGTGACAGATATGTGTGGACAAACCAGGCATTATAATACCAAATAATACAGAGGGAACCAACTTTAACCAAGAATACGGGGGAGCCCGGGCCAGCTTAGCTCAGGTGGTTAGGGCGTTGTCTTCTCTGTCAAGGCTGCAGGCTCCGCCCCCAGCCAGGGCACATGCAAGAATCAGCCAATGAGTGCAGAAATAAGTGGGACAGCAAATGGAATGGATCTCTCTCCCCCCGCCTTTCCTCTCTCTCTAATCAATAAATTAAAAATAACGATACTTTAAAAATTAAATTAAAAATAGGAAATCTAACAGAGCTCCAGGAATCATGCTCAGCTCTCCAGTTTCCCTGGCCTGGAGCTGCCCTGCTCTGCCCTGTCCCCTCCTGTGAGTGGCCACTGAGGCAGGTGGCATGACCACCATCTCACGGTGTGGAGGGCCCTTGAGGGCCAGGCAACCTGGTGGTGGGCAAACCTGACTGCATCTCAGGGGTCATCAGGACGCCCCGATAAAGTACAGTTTCTGGGGCCCGATCAGGACTTCAAGGGTAGGTGAGTGTGGAGGGTTTAAAATACGTTTGCTATGTCTTTCCCAATCCTCCCTTCAAAAGGCAGACCCAGGCCCCTTTCCCGGACTGCGGGCCAGAGGCTTTCGTGACTTGCTTCTAATGGAAACGCGCAGCAGGGGCGATGCCAAGCGGCTCCCAGGCAAGTCAGGAAAGCAGAGAGCTCCTGCGCCTGCTCCGCCTCAGACCGGTCCCTGGCTCCGGGGGAAGCTGCCGCCAGGTGCTCCCGCAGGCCTGGAAGGGGCCCGTATTGGGAGCAACTGAGTCCTACTGCCTGCAACCGTTCCCTTTGTCTAGGACAGTCCCAGTTTTCACCGTGGAAGTTCCACATTCCAGGAAACCTGTTAGTCCCGGGCAAATGGAGACACGCGGCCACCCCAACAGGCAGCACTAAGTTTCGGGCCATGGAAATGAGCCACTGGCCAGCCAACCCCTCAGCCCCAGCCAAGCCTTCAGAGGCCGCAGCCCCGGGCACATCTGGCCGCAGCCTTGCAGAGGCTGAGCCCAGAGACACAGCTGGGTCGCCCCTGAACTCCTGACCTACAGAAAGGATGGGAGATGGTGAAGACTGGTTGTTGGAAGCCACCACACTTGGGGATAACTTATCATGCAGTGAAAGATAAGCAATGTACCCAGAACCCTGCACTTCATCGCGCTCCTGGTGATTTCATCTCTTGTGAACCAGGGACCTGACCTCATTCCCCACAGCAGCACTTTCCAATGGAACCTTCTGCAACAAGGGAGCAGTGGTATCTCTGTGCCACCCAGTATGATAGTCACTAGCCAAATGTGGCTACTGAGCATTGGAAATGTGTCTGGTGTCCCCGAGGACCTGAATTTATTTGATTTAATTAGATCAATTAAACTTCATATTTAAATAGTGCACGTGTATGATTCAATTTACCTAACATTCTCAAAATGACAGAACGGTGGAGGTGGAAAAGAGATGAAGGGTTACCAGGGGCTGGGGGCAGCGGGGGACAGGGTGGGAGGTGGGTGACAACAGGGCTGCATCGGAAGCCTTGGGGGCGAGGGAGCGGTTCTCGGTCTTGATGAAAATGAAATGGATGAAAATGAACGTTCCAAATGGAACGTTTATGAAATATGAAATAAACCAAACAGCACACAGAGCTAGTGCCAACCACGAAGGGCAGCGAGGCCCTAAGTGACGCACAGACCCCCCTGCGACGCGTCAGTCCCGGTCATGCAGCCCCCGGGCAGAACTTCGCGCGACAGGGCACTCCCCACCTCACGGAGAATGGAGAACGCTGACAACAGGAAAGCTCAGATGAGCGGCTTCTGGGGTAGAAGCGTTTCACCCTCGGCTCTTCCCCTGCATTAGAATAGTGAGTTAGGCCCAGATTTGCTGGAACAAACCCTCTTCCCTAAGGAACCCTGCAGGAAAAGAGCTCCAGCCACCACGCCCACCACCATCGCTTGTCACCCATGGGACAGGCTCTGAGGACCTCACACTTTGCCCTGAGGCAGCCCCCCAGGTGACTGCCTCGTGTGGGGGTCAAGTCAGCTTTAGAAGCCACCCCCGCGTGTTGGCCATCCCTGCTGGTGGAGAGAGAGGTGAACTCAGGATAGGGTTTGAGACTGTGAGGAATCTCAAAAGCCGATGAGTTTCAAAGGCCAGGCTCCTGGTTTTATCCTTGCCTTCTATAGCTGGGGAAAAAAAAAAAAAAAAAACAGAATAAATCTATAGGGATTAAATTAATTTGGTTTCTAAAAGCATGTGTTGCCTGTAGCAACTAAATAAGTCACCTTCTCCCCACCCCCTGCCCCAAAGATGCCCAGGTCCTAATCCTTGGAATCTTGAATGTGACCTCACTTGGCAAAGGGGGCTTTACAGATTAAATTAAGGATTCTGAGATTATCCTGGATTATCTGGATGGATCCTTAATGCAATCACAAGTGTTCTTATAAAGAGGGGGACAGGCCCTGGCTGGTGTTGCTCAATGAATTGAGCACCAGCCTGCGAATCAAAGGGTTGCTGGTTCAATTCCCAGCCAGGGTACTTGCCTGGGTTGCAGGCCAGGTCCCCAGTGGTAGGCACACAAGAGGCAACTACACATCAAGTTTCCTCTCCCTCTCTCCCTCCCTCCCCCTCTCTCTAAAAATAAATAAAATCTTTATAAAACAGAAAATAAACTTGTGTTTTAGAAAAAAGAGGGAGACAGAGGGTGATTCTATACAGAAGGAAATGTGACAACCAAAGGAAAAGGCTACACTGCTGGCTTTGAACATGAAGGAAGAGCGCCCAAGCCAAAGAACGTACTTCTAGACATTGGAAAAGGCCAGGAAACAGAGTCCGTCCTGGAGCCCTAGGGACAGCATGGCGCCACAAGACCGTTTCAGACTTTGGGCCTCCAGAGCCATAAGACATACATTGGTACTGTTTTAAGCCACTCGTTGTGTGGTAATTTATGACCACATCATGAGTAAATTAATATATTATCTGACAAAACTGCATCTGCACGTACCTTTTGGCCCACCAACCCAGTTCTAGGCATTTGTTCTGAGGGCATACCTCCAACAACACAAAGGTCTTCACTCGGAACTGCTCTGCCCCTGCTGGACATACTGGCAAGCACTTCGTATCGGACAGTGATTGAAGAGACTGTGGCCTGACCGTGTCACGGAGTAGCATGCAGCTGTAAATAACAACGAGACAGCCCTGACCGGTGTAGCCCAGTGGGTTGGGTGTCCTCCCACAGAGTAAAATGTCGCCAGTTCGATTCCCCATCAGGGCACACGCCTGGGCTGCAAACGCAGATCCCAGCTGGGGCGCATGTGAGAGGCAACCAGTCGATGTTCCTCTCTCACATCAATGTTTCCTTCCCTCTCTTTCTCCCTCCCTTCCCCTCTCTCTAAAAATAAATAAATAAAATATTTTTAAAACATTAAAATGAGGAAACTGATACAAATAGATTCCCAAGAGATAGTAAGTGGAAAAAATGCAAAAGATTGTCTATGTTTCATGTAAAAAAGAAGGGGATTTAAGAAAATACACATGTATTTGCTCATTGTGCAAAAAGAAATTGAAGGAGGAACTATTATTAATGAGATAGATTTTCTAAAGGGGACGCTGGGAACAGGGTGGTAGGAGGGAGAGGGGGATGGGGGTTAATGATGGAGGTGCTTCTTCTCTGAGTGTGTCTTTTTGTACAGTTCTGAGTCTTAAAGCCATGGTAATAGTTTACATATTTAAAAATTCAAATGAAACTCAACCCGGATGTGAGGGAGCCCCAAATGGAATAAAAATTAATATAAGTGAATTTAACTGTATTTAAATCAAATAAAAGAGCCAGCCACACCAAAGAAGTGGGGAAGAAAAGAACAAATCCAAGGAACTTTGAAAAACATTATTTTGATATATGTGGTAAGACTAAAGAAAAACAAACAAAAAAAAAACCCTCTACATGTATATTTTAGTGAGTAAATCTGTTCTTCAGAAGAGGATGGGTTAGCAATTTGAAAACTACTTTATGTGTACAGTGGATCAAATAGTGTCCCCCCAAAAAGATATGTCCACATCCTTACCCTCAGTCCCTACAAATGTGACCTTATTTGGAAATAGGGCCTTTGTGGGTGTGATTAATTAAAGATCTTGAGACCAGAGCGGGCCCTAAATCCAGTGAGTGGTATCGTAGACCCACAGGAAGGCGGAGGCAGAGGCTGTGGAGGGAGTCATGCAGGTGCCAGCGGGGGACCACCAGGGGTTACTGAGCAGCCCCCAGGAGCCGGGGGAGAGGCACGAAGCAGATTCTGCCTCAGAGCCTCCAGAAGGAACCCGCACTGCCGGCACCTGGGTTTGGAATCACTGGTCTCCAGAACTGTGGAAGCAAAAAAAATTCCACTGTTTCAAGCCACCTGGTTTGTGGTCATTTGTTGCAGTAACCTTAACAAATAATACAACGTATATATATATTGGAATTGAGCAGTTAAGTAAATAATTGTGGATAGTGAGGGTCAGGTTTGTTACTTTTGAAGAAAGAAGTTACAAATAAGGGAAAGGGGAAAGTTAAAATAAACACTGTGGTATTGAATTGGGACCAGAGGTATCAGTATACTCCTAAATTTATGAAGGGATTGCCGATTATATTTACATGTATTTCCCAGGTCTGTCCACTAGAGGGCACAGAAACAGTGAGGCTGCAGTAACGACGAGCCCTCCTAGTACCCTTGATTTCTTAAGCCCCATGCTCCAAAAGAAGGAACCAGGGCTCCTTGGAGAACATGCCGGCCCCAGAGCTGAGGCAGGGAAAGCACAAGGTGAGCCTGGTTCCAGAAATTACAGATTTTCTGGGAGGCCAGTAGGAAGGTAGGTGCCCACAGGAGCCACCCTGAAGGAGCTCTCAGTTGTCAAACATGGGACAATTTGAGCAACAAAATTAATCATGATATTAATAGGTTATAACTCAGGATAAAATAATGTCCATGAATCCAAACTGATATAAATAATCTATTGAATAAATACATGGGGGGGGGGCGGAGGGACAACTCTTCCTTTCAATAGAATTCCAATGAGTAAATGCAGAGATGGAAAAGCACCCTTTGCCAAACACACAGTAATCATCCTAGGGCAAGAGTCATCGATGGCGGCTAAAACGAGTGAGCCAGAATATCACAAGAAATAGAATATTTGCCCAGTTTTACAAGATTGTTTTTGATCACAAAGAGAAAAAAATCATAGCTCCACAGTAGAGAAACCTGGCAGATGGCACCTTAACCAAGCAATCAAAGGGAACACTCCCTGTAACGAGACGTACACACCCACCTGCCGCCTGGCATCCCACCCCGGGGACAGCTCAGCACCACTTTGGCGGTTTTCCTACCCAAATGTATAACCTCAGTCTAGTCATGAAAAAACAAGCTAACACCCATGAGGCAGGGGACATTCACAAAATAACTGGCCAAGACTCTTCAAAGTGGTCAAGGTCACAGACGGCTGGGGAAGGCCCCAGATCAGAAGAAACTACAGAGACATGACAACCAAATGCGAAGGTTGGACTCCCTCGTTGGAACTCCAACCAGAAGGAAAGGGCGTCGGTGGGTCAGCTGAAGTTCTCCTAGAATCTGTAGATTTGTCATTTGCGTTGTGTCAATGTTAATTCCTTTTGGGGTCCTATTACTATGGTTATAAATGATGTTGCCATTAGCGTAAGCAGAGTGAAAGTATAGTTGTACTCTTGGTAGTGATTTTTACAATTAAATTATTTCAAAGTAAAAGAGTTCTTTTAAAGATTTTGTTTATTTATTTTTAGAGACAGAGAAAGACAGAGAGAAAAAGAGGAGAGAAACATTGATGTGTGGTTGCCTCTCGTGCACCCCCCCATTGGGGACCTGGCCTGCAATCCAGGCATGTGCCCTGACTGGGAATCGAACCAGTAACCCCTTGCTTTTCAGTCCAGCCCTCAATCCACTGAGCCACACCAGCCAGGGCTCAAAGTAAATGAGTTTTTAAAAGAGTATTTATTAAGTTATAGCTATGTGCCAAGGACTGTGCCAGAGAACGTAGGCATTGTAGTCAATGCTAGACATGTCCTCTACCTTCAAGGAGTTACAATGGATGGGGTCACAAACAATAAACAGGAAAACAAATACTTCAGTGACACATCAGAAATAGCGAAAAGTGCAGTAGAGAATACAAAACAGAAGAAAGAATTAGGCAAGCGTCCTACTTCAGGTAGGCTGGTCAGGAAAGGCCTCTCTGACATTAGAGCTGCGGTCTGGAAGAACCAAGAGAGCAAACCACGTAAACATCTGGGGGGAGAGTGGTCCAGGCAGAGCACACAGCACGTGCAAAGGACCTGAGGTGGGAACAAGCCCGCCGTGTTTGAGAAGCAGCAAAACGCTGAGTGTGGCTGGAGTGAGCCAGCGAGGGCGGGCGGTGCGCGAGGAGACTGGGAGGACGGCGGGCGCAGAGACCGCGGGGTCTTGCCTGCCGCGGTCAGGAAGGGAGGCTTGCTTTCCTGTCCAAAGGGCGAGGACTCCTCCCGCCCTCCCCTCACCTCGCAGCGCTCGCTCGCTCGCAGTGTGACTGTGTGGGGGACAGCATGCAGGCAGATGCCAGGAGTTCAAAATAACTACAGGGCTGTTTTGCAAACATGAAAAGATTTTTGAAAGGATGACTCAATTCTCCCAAGCCCTTTGTTAAACTGCTATAAAACCTTCATTTGTAAAATGTTCTGGAATGTTCTCTGAGCTTTTGCCTGGTTCAAACACATTCTTCACCAGTTAAGCCCTTTCACTCTTTGCTAATTAGCCCATGACAATTAAAGCTGTCCTGCTTGGCATCTAAGTTGCAAAGCTACCTTGGACACCAAAGCCTTGGGAGGGAGAGGCAGTTAACAGCCCTCCAGGAAAGGCCAGGTTGTCTACGTTGACTTTTGACTATTATCACTGAGATAAGACACAAATGGACAGATGCCTGTAGAAACCCCCTGGACTCCCATGAAATGTCCACAGACACTGACAGAAAGGCCCAATGGCAGACTCAGCTCTTCATTTACAAGGTTCTCCATTGCCATGGTCACGACTCACTGATCTGCGTGCCTCCGCGTTTGCAGAGCACTGGAGCGGGTCCGCACAAGGGCAGTGAGGCTTGTTCTTGAGAAAGCGCCTGGAATTTCTCCTCCTCATCCTCCCCCAACCCCTCCTTGCTGGTTGGCAAAGGACCAGGAAACAGTCTATTGGTGCTACAGTGATTCGCCACCCTGGAGAGCTCTAAAAATACTGATACCGCTCCCCGCACGCAGAGATGATGATTTAATTAGTCAGAGATGACACCCCACCCCCCAGCCCCCGCGCCCCATCCTCAGGCATCTGTTTTGAAACACTCCCCTGATGAGGCTACCGGCGCGGCCAGGGCTGAGAACCCTCCGCAGCCACATCACACGGAGACCCGGTTGCTATTAGAGACTTGGCCACCAGGTGGCGCTAAAACCGGCCCAAAGAAGTGCGATGAGCTGCCTGTCCCCGTGCTCCCAAACCCGGCTGAGGCTCCTGGGAGGGGGCAGTCCTCGGACCTGGGGAGCAGGCACCAGCCTCTGGCCGCCCTAAGAGTGTGGGACGCCATACCAGAGGCGTTTCCCTCAGATTTCTGGCAGCACCCACTCCACCCTGCACCCCCACAACACAGAGCAAATTCCCAGGCACTATGCTCTCGTCAACTAAGAAAACAGAAGGGCTGCCGGCACCCCCTTCCCTCGCAGGCGCCCCAGGGACACCAAAAGAGGCCCCTCCTAGGCCCAGGGGTGGGGGCTCTGGTTCCCTGGGCCCACAGGAGAATTACCTCCCCTTCTGGCAACCGAGATGCCTCTAAGCAGGCACACTCACACTCTGAAAGAAGCCACTGGTTTCACATCTCCCCAAAACACCCTTGGAAGAAAACGCCAGTTACTCTATGGCACCTACTCCCCAAAGAGAAAGACAGACCCCCTGGGAAGCCACGTCCCCTCGAAGCACCTGGAGCTCCCCAGAGTTTAACCTGGAGGGCTAGGGCCCCTTTCACCTGGAGCAGGATTCTGTGTGTACATTCTTTCCCCCAGGAGAGTCTGCAGCTTTCACTAGAAAGATTAATAAATACAAATGATTAAGAACTGCCAAAACAGATGGACTTTGATAAAGAATTTAAAATTGGGGGGATCCAGTTACTGCTCGTTCCACTGCCGCAGGCCTTCCAAGGGGGACACGCTGCGGGCCCCTACCCTTGGTGGCTGGAGGACTTGGCGAGCCCCGCCCCCCCAAACCTGCAGGCTCTGGGGGAGATGGAGCTCGCCTTGCCCGGGTGACAGCTTATCTTGAAAGGCATCAGAAAAGAGATTCTGCTTCAGGCGCCTGCATACCCTAGGGGAGGGTCACAGGCCCGGTGCAGGGGGGTGGCTGGGGGCACGCGTGCACCCCCTTCCCCTGGGCACTGTGGGGCCGCTTCCTGATGAGAGGGAAGATGGAGGCGGGAAGCTGGGGCCTGGGGAGACCAGGCCTGATGGCCAAAGGCCCGGCGAGATGCAAAGTGCTTTTCTGATGGACCCGGAACTGGCTGCCGGGGGGTGGGAGGTGGCCTGAAGCCAGGGCCACGAGTGGCACTGAATTTGGTGGTGCCTCCCATCCCTGCACCAGCGGGAGAGGCAGGGACAGGGTGGGACAGAGCCCAGGGCCTCACTTTACCAGGGAGGAAACTGAAGCGCAGACAGGGGTAGGCCTCGCCTAGCACCACACAGCAAGGGGCCCCAGATCCCGGCCTGGGACCAGGCCCCTGCCTTCTACGCAGGGCCTTCCCCGGGCCCCAGCAGGAGGCCCCGGCTCCAGGCATCCCGGCTGCTGATGGAGGAGCTCCATGGGAACGGGCCCACCCAGGGTGGGCTGCTGGCCCGCCCTCCGAGGGGGGAGGCGCCGCCCTGGCCGCCACCCGCCCCTCCCCAAACACCCTCACACTCCCCTGACCGGCCTGGCCACCCGCGAAGCTCCTGAGGTGACCTGTTTCCCTCACTTTCCTCTCAGCTTCAAAACAAACCAAAATGCAGACCAACATCCTTTGTTTGTTTTGGGGGATCAGAGAAAGGGGAAAGCAGCTCTGTGGGTTTGCTCTTAAAAACAAAACTGCTCTGAGCTGCCCGAGCAGAAACCAAACCAAAGGTGAATTCAGAGGCCAGAAACCCTCGTGGCAACGCTGTCTCAGAATGAGTCAGGGGAGGGTGTGGTGCGCTCAGAAACAAGGCCGCCTGCTGGCCCGGCGCTGGTGGCCTGGGGTCAGGCAGCCGCACGGTGGGCTCAGGCACGACCACCCTGAACTCGTCCCGGGCAGTGTGGACTTGGCAGAAGACCTCCTCCCTTAGCATGAGGGCACAGCAATGGAAACCAAGCCCAGTGACTCTGGACCGCGTTGTCCCTACCTACCCTCTGTCTTAGCATCCCTCTACCCCTAGGCCCTGGCTGGGTGGCCAGGACCAGGTTAAACAGATCTGGGCCCTGCCCCCGGGGAGCTCCTGGCCATCAGGTAAGACAGTGGGGACCCACTCAGCACTGGGTGCTATAATGAAGGTTGCCCAGGCTCTGCCTCACCTGCCTGTTGGACCAATGCTTCATAAGGAAGCTGGGCTCCCCCTCCAGGAAGGAGCACACAGTAGGGCAGAAACCAGGATGCTCCAGGCACTGGGGACTCCCCTCCCAACAGCCAGGGTGTGTGGGCCGGAGGAGACATGCTGGGCGGGGACCCTGCCGAGGCCTTTCCTGGTGGGGCATCGGAAGGCTGACCACAGGGCATGGCTGGTGCTGCGGGATCCAGCCGGCAGCCTCCGTGAACACCTACGGCCAGGTGTGACCGGTGGCAGGAGGACAGCAGTCAGAGACTCCAGGGTGGACGGTGGGTCAGCCGGCCTGCAGCGCGACACCATCAATAGCGAACGTGCAGAGACGCTGCCAGGTACGTGAGGACCACTCACCTCCCCTAGTCCTTTAGACGCACAGCCTCACTGGGGCCTCCCCACCCTCCAGCCTGGAGAACACGCGGCAGCCAGGGTCCAGACAGGCGACACACCGTCTCAAGTTCACACAGCAAGCCACTCCGCGCCAGCAGGGCCAGACCTCTCCCTGGAACCCGCCCCCCGGAGCTGCCCCTTGGATGCCCCTGGGCAGGTCCAGAAGGCAGAAGAGGGTTCTGGCCAGTGGGGCTGGCCGGTGGGAGGTGGCTGGGCAGGACCCCTTGCCTCCTCCCTGGCTTTTCTGGCCTCGGATGTGTTGAGCGGACTTTGGACTGAGCGCTTTCGGCTTTTACGCTCCCGTTTTTGTTTATTTATTTGGCAATGAGCTGAGCACTCCACTCCGATCCTCTCATCCAACCCTCCTTCCTGCCCTGACAACTTCCGAGTTGTCAGCCCACTTCCGAGACGGGGCTGACACTAAGGACCCAGCCCGAGGCCACGCAGCTGGGACGCAAACCCAACCTTCCCGAGAGCAGGGGCCCTTTCCCGCTCAGCTCCCTGCCTCCCACCCCTATCTCTTCACCAGTGGCATCTTGAATTTAGCTTGCAGGTCCTCGTTTCTAGGATAACTGCTGCAAAGCTGGGCCTCCCCCACGACCCGGGGGGTTGTGACTCATGTCCTAAATGTCAGGGGCTCCTCTCCCCTGGAGGGGGCGGGCTCAGACATCTGTGCTGACTACTGTCACACGCAGGTGTGTGTGCCCACCAACGGCAGCCTGCATCTGGCGACCACCACCTATCGGTGGGAGATCGGGCCCATCCTTCCTGCTGGGTGCCCCCCCGCACGGGGCCCCACAAGGAGGAGGCCCCTGCTGCCCAAGGGTGCATCGCATCCTCCCAGCCCCTGCCGCGCTAGCTGGCATCTCAACTCTCCTAGTGGGACGGAAGTGTCTCTCCTAGTGGGACGCATGGGCCTCGCTTCCTCCAGGATAGGGGCTCAATGACACGTGTATGTGTACAGCTCTGTGCGTGCATGTTTTGTGCGTGTACTTGCGTGCAGGAGCCTATCGAGGTATATGACTAGGTACAGAAGTGTATGATGTGCTCAGCGGTATATGTGTCTGTGTGTGAGTGATGGAATCATTCATTCATTGCCCACGCATTGCTTGGCACCTGCCCGGGGAAGTCACTGGGCCGGTGCTGGGCACACAGAGGCGGATCAGGCCATGTGGTGCCCAGGGTCCTCAAGGAACCCATTGCCATATGAGGTGTCCCTGCTCTTTCTGGTGAAGGGAGGCCTGGGCAGAGGCTGTAACTCTGCGTGGGGGCCAGAGGCAGCTGTGTGGCCCCTTAGGGGGCTTGGTCCCAAGACAAGGCCCAGCACAAGGGTCCAGCTACCCCCAACGAGGCCCACCCTCCAAAGCTGCCCTCTGTCCCTCCAACCTCATCACAGGTTAACCCACCCTCACTCCAGGGCCACAGGAGACAAAGCTGCAGCGCTTTTCATGGAGGAGGAAGAACAGTCAGGGATCAAGATCCCAAAAGAGGGCCTGGCCAGGTAGCTCAGCTGGTTAGTGCGTCATCACCGGATATGCCAAGGTTACATGTTCAGTCCCCTGTCAGGGCACACACAAGAAGCAACCAATGAATGTAGAAGTAAAACTGCAAATCAGTCTCTCTCTCTCTTTCCTCCCTCTTTAAAAGTCAATAACGTTTTTTAAATTAAAAAAAAAAAAAAAAAAAGATTCCCAAAGAAAGCCCGCAAAACAAAAGTGAGTCCTGGCCCTGCTGGCCTAGGCCCGCAACGCCCGAGGAGAAAGCGCAGGGCGCGCCCAGCCAGCCACCCACATGTTGACAGCAGGACAGCTGGAGCCCGGCACGTTGACTTCCTGGTGCTGCTGTAACAAATGACCACAAACTTAGTGACAAAATAACACACATTTAGTACCTTACAGCTCCGGAGGCCAGGAGTCCCACAGCAGGGCGGCAGCAGCGCCGCGTTGCTTCTGGAGGCGCCGGGAGGAATCGTCGCCTCGTCTCCTCCAGCGTCTAGCGGCTGCTAGCACTTGTTGGCTCAGGACCTCATCCTCCCTCTTCCGCGCCGGCAGGGCAGCATCTTCGAGTGTCCCTCAGGCCTCTGCTTCTGCTTCTGCCGTAGCTGCTCTGCCTGACCCCCGAGTCCCCATTGAAGGGCCCTTATGATGAATCACCATGGCCCTGCCTGAGCTAGCAAGGCGCCCAGCGCCTCAGCTGGTCACATCTGTGGAGTCTCTGGCCACGTAAGGGAACGTGCTCACAGGCTCTGAAAGTGGGATGAGGTCACTCCAGGAAAGTGGGGAATAGTTTTCTGCCTAACACGCCCAGAAATGGAAGGACCCACCCACGGTCTGAAGGGATTGAGTGAAGGCCAGACTCAGGCTTCGGATGCCCCAGTTCTGGGTCCCTTTGGGCAACACTTCGGGATAGAGGAAAAGGAGGCCTCCCCCTGAACGTAAGCTGCTCTCCTAAAACATGCTGCACGCAGTGCGGTCAATAGTACCTGGTCTGTTTTAGCCCAGTGGCTACCACCTACTAGCAGGGCAACCTTGGCTGTGGCTTAAGGGCCCTGGGCCTCCGTCTTCCCATCTGTGAAGTGGGGGTGAGGGTGAAGAGCCGTCATGCGCCTGAAGAGAGCCCGTGCTGTGGCTGCACTGGTGGAGCTGCGGCAGTGACCTTGGCCACCCCCCACGCACCGGCTCCTTTAGAGGTGAGGGAGGTGAGGGCCTGGGCGGGCGAAGAGCCGAACCCATGGGCCCCGCAAGGCCGGTCCCACAGCGGCGCCCCTGCCCCTCGGAGGCCTTCTCCTGCCCCGGGGCTGCTTTCCTGGAAACTCCCCAGGGAATGAAGCCTTTGGTACCTAAGTGGGTCCTAGAAAGGAAATAAAGGGATGCTTTTTGCCCAAAAAGCCGCCTGCTCGGGCAGGGGAGAAGCCTGGTTATAAAGCGGGGGGAGTGTGGTGTGACTGCGGACACAAAGGCAGGGGCTCCATGGGGCACCTGGGGGCGGGGTGCCCACAGGGAGGCCGCAGAGATTCCGTTAGAGCCCCCGCAGCTCGGAGGGAGCGTGGACGGCGGGGGGCTCTGCGGGAGCCTCTCCAGACAGGGGGTCGGGACAGGGCCAGGGCCCAGCCAGCCTCGGAGGGCCGCTCCGCAGGGGAGGGAAGGGGTGCTCTCCTGCCCATCTCCAGGCCGTGGGGTCTCCGCTCACCCCCACAGGAGGAAGCTCTGCAGGGCCTCGTCCCCCCACGGGGCTGCCTGCGCCCCGCCCCAGGGCCTGGAGGGGTCTCATCGCTCCGGCTGCGGCACAGCCAGCCGTCAGCGGCACCCCCAGGGCCGCTCCTTCTTCGCTTTTCTACTTTCTCTCCGACTCTGTGTACCTCCCTGTGCAGGGTGGGCGCGGGCGCGGCCCGTCGTCGACAGCACATGCCGGTGCCGCCGGCAGGCGGGCGGAGGGCAAGGGGGGCCGCGCTGGGGCGTCTCCGGGACTCGCGGCCACCGGCCTTGCTTTCCGCAAGGTCCACATCACAGCACTCGTGGGAGCATCAAAGGCTAATCGACATGCACCATCGCTTCTCACTCACTATTCAGATGTATAGAAACTTCATGACTACTCATAAAAGAAGTTCACACTCATCACAGAAAATTGGGGTCTAGGGACAGGCCACCCAATGGCCTCCCTCTCCATTCTGACAGCCAGCAGCTTGGCCTACTTCCTTCTGGTCTTTTTCACCCCGGAGAGTTTTTTGATTTGTTTGTTTGTTTGTTTGTTTGTTTTTATGGCCTTTTATTTTGCACACATCTGTGCTCAGGCTGCGTGCCTACCTTCTGTTTTTCCATTGAGCATTAACTTATTTCCTGCTGTAACTCTGGTACTTAGAGCAGCTCTTGGCACAGATAGGACCTCAGTAAACACTGCTGTCCTGCCCCGGCCGGGCAGCTCGGCTGAGGCAGCCTCTGGCCCCCACGCAGAGTTACAGCCTCTGCCCAGTGTCATTCCCACACACCAAGGTTGCAGGTTCAAGCTCCAGTCGGGGCACGGACCAGAAGCGACCAATGAAGGCATAAGGAGGTGGAACAACAAGTCAATCCCTCTCTCCCCCCACCCTTCCGCTCTGTCTCTAAAAATCAACAGATAAAAATGTTTAAAAATGCTGCTGTATTACTGAATGAATGGCGTAATTTTTCTGTAGTATGCAAAGGAAAACAATCAGTATGTATGTGACAACTGAGGGCTTTGTGCTGAGTACTTTATACATATTATCTCGTGTGATACTCACAATAATCCTAGGAGGCAGGTGCTATTACTGTCCCCACTTTGCGAATGGACAAACTAAGGTTTGGGGAGAACGTCCCAAGGCTATGCAGGTGGCACTGGGTGACTGACCCCGTTCTGGCTAATGCTATATATATCACTGCCTCTCCATGTGCATTTTTTAGAAAGAGCCCTTAAAATGACTTCACAATATTCTTTTAAATGGACATATCCATTTCTCAATCACTGCAAATTCAGGTTATTTTCTGGGGTTTTTTCACTGTCATAAATAATTCTGCAATAACCAGCTTTACGTATAACCTAACTCCATGTTCAGGAGCTGTTCATCAGTAAAAACTCCCCAGAAATCGAATTACTGGTTGAAAGGGTGCAAGTATTTCTCAAACTTTTGAGTCATGTTTTCATTCAATCATGTTGTGTTTTACACATGGGATTTAGATGTGTTGTTCCTACCACCTTCTCTCTTACAATGTTGTCCACTATTTCCTGATTTGAAATGCATTCCCTCCTCAGAGAAGTGAATGATTCTGCTTTCCAGTGGCTGTACAGTTCACTTTTAAATTATTCAACCCTAAGGTTCCTCAGCACATCCTTTGGGGGCCCCCAGGTACACTTCCAACCCCCCCCAACCACCCTCCCTCTCTCCTGAGAATGTGAAATAGGAAGAGTGTGAAATAGAGGCCTGGTGTTCCCCTCCCTTCAGAGCAATTGTTGCCCCTTCTCCCCATGAGGGACTTTCGCTCACGTTCTTCTATTCAGGCTTGGAAGCTTCTAAAATGCTCTTGACTTGGAATTAAGACAGAACTATCCTAATAGCTTCAGAAACTCCTTGAAAGACTCAAAGTATATGAACATTCTTTAAAAGGAATATTAGAAACATGTCCAACTGAGAGTGAGGGTGTTGCCAAGCTATTGATTTTTGGTGACTTGGCTTTGGGCAAGTGGGTGATGGGGTCCGGGTAGGGATGGGGGCCTGGACCCCAGTGGATGAAGACCCGCCATTCCCCCGCAAAAGAGCCACCGGGGCATCTGGAGGATCAGGGAAGGCCTCCGGTGGTTCTGAAAGGCAGGCGTGTTCCTGGCTGCAACAGGAGCGGGCTGTGCGGCATGCGCGCCCCATGCAGCGTGTGGGTTATGCCCTGCAGGAGGCCCTGTGGTCAAGGAGCCAGGGAGGCTGAAACGCAGCCTCACCCTCCAGCCAGGAGCATGGAGCAACTCCCAGTTCTCTCCAAGGCGCTGGGCAGGCTGGCGCTGCCAGAGCTGTCCCACAGAGAAGGAGCGCTGGACCAGGAGCCAGGAGGTGGGCCCTGACTCCAATCCCACCATGGCTCCCCACAGGGGAACCCGAGTTACCCTCCCTGGCCTCCGTGTCCCCATCTGTACGATAAGGAAGTCGCTGGTCAGTTCTGACCGTCCTGTCCAGCTCTGGTGCAGGGCCTGTTCTGAGAATCTATCTTCAGGCGAGGGCTCGGCTGGGGCCAGAGAGGAGACGCCCTGAGGTGCTTCCAAGGTTAGGACAACCAAAACAACCAGCCTCTTCCAACAGAGAGACTGCCCTGGAGTAACTTGCATTTTGGCTCAGGACCAGAGCCCCTCACTTTGCCTTGTTCATCCGGCCCCTCTTCGTAGGCTTGCTTATTTGCAGGAGCCTTGCTGAGTGAGTCAGCCGGTCCCCCTTCTCACCATCTGGATATGACACCACTGTTCCACCTCTCCTTCCCCTTCCCGTAAACCCAGCTGAAGTCGTATTAACCATCAACACCAATGGATTTATGGAGCGTGGCCCATGTGCTGTTCCGGTGCTCGCCGCTGCCGTGCCGACTCTTTAACCCTGACCTCCCAGCCCCGAGGAGGCTGCTTTCCCCATTTTTGAAAGGTTAAGAAACAGGGGCTCCAAATCCCACAATGCATAACCAAGCAGGATTTGAACTCAGATCCCTCTGGCTCCAAACCCAGGCCCTCCTAACAGTTCCACCTCTTCTGTAGGTGAGGACACTAAGCTCGGAGTGATCATGCCACTTGCCCAGTCACCCAGCAAATCAGCAAAAAGGTGATCTTCAGTTCTCTCCAGGAAGGCCCTTCCTCGAGTCACAAGGCCCCTCAGAGCCCCACCCGAGGCCTGGGAGACTCTGCTTTTTGTCTATTTCCTGTGGGTCGTGGGACCCATTGCCCATCCGTCCACCACTCCCTAGGTTCCTCCCATGAGCCAAGTGTGCCAGGGAGAAGGCCTGGCGCCGAGGCTGGAGGAAGAAGTGCTGGGGTGGCCTGCGTCAATGTGTCAGTCCTGGGAGCTGGGCTGGGAGGAAGCCTGGAGGGGGTGGGAGGGGTGGGGGGATGAGAGGAGGGGCCACAGAGCAGGTTGTAGGCTCTCCATCCTGCCTGCCTCAGGCCACGTTCCCAGGGCAGAAGCTGAGGCCAGGCCACACCACACTGGAGGGGAAGGGCCTTCTCTCCAACCTCCACTTTGCAGGGCAATTTGGGCACGTCTCCCGGTGTTTCTGTGCCTCCCCAGGCCCCGGCCCCGGCCCACCAGCTGTGGCAGACATCCAACCAACGAGGCTGCCCCTCCCAAGGCAACCAGTCAGAAACAGGGCTTCCCTTCCTTTATCTTTATGGCCCATGCCTCCCCGAGCTGGCATTCACTCACAGGCATTAAAAATGCAAGGAACGAAGTACAACAGAGAAGTTACGACTTCCTGTGGGCTGCGGAGGCAGGAGGAGGAAACAATCGAGTCCTTTGTTGCAAAGGTGACTGTTTGTCACTGACAATGGCATTCTTGAGGAATTATGATATTAAAGACTTAATCACCATTTGATATACGCAGTAAAACATTTCATTTACGGCATTCTGGAAAGCGCTGTCTTCATCTGTTACAGGAATTTGCTGAGCATCTTTTAATTAAGTCGGTCCTGAGTGAGACACCCCCTCCCCGGTGTGGCCTGCCGATTGGGGCTACCCTGAAGTACTAATTAGTCCGTTTTTAATGCTTAATTGACACTGCCAGCACGGTGGTGAGGGCCGGGCGCCTGCTGGAACCGGCCAGCCCACAGGCCGGCCCTGCACCGCACCGGAGCTCTCCCAGCCGCAGAGGGAACGTGCCCCTCCGCCCGGTCAGGCTCCTACACTGCCCGCTGAGCACCGACCACAGGCTCAGAACTGACCTGGGAGATGCCTGTGCCACCATCCCGCTTCTGACCAAGCCAACGAAGCCACTCACTCCCTTCCGCCAGGGGACTGAGCTGCCTGGGGTGGCCGTGGCCGCCTGTCACTAGAGGTGTCCAGCAGAGGGCACTGGGCCTTGGGTAGGAAAGGGGGCTGGGTGAGCTAAGAGGTCCTTTCCTACCCAGCGTCCCTCTGATGGTTCCTGTGTTATTCATTCTCATGTCACCCACCGAACATTTCATGTGGCCCCTCTTGGCACAGAGACATGAAGAGCACAGAGGGGCAGGGTCCTGCCTGGGTGGTGCTGGAGGGGTAGGTGTAGCTGCATGGGGCGGGCTGGGGGTGCAGCCAGTGTGAAGTGGACACAGAGGAGACAGGCAGGGGCTTCTGGGAGCACAAATGGGGGCAGAGAGGTCCCCAAGGAAGTCCCGGGAGGAGCGGAGGGTCGGCAGGGGAGGCTGCCGAGGAATGGGAGTGAGGCGCAGCTGTGGCTCCCGCCGGGGAGCTGACCTGAGGCGGGAGAGGCACGGGAAGGTTTCCGGGGTGGGGGTGAGGGTGGGGGAACCTTGCCCGCATCTCCTATCTCGTACATTTACACGCACGCATTCGGGTCCCCACGGTGGGTAAGGCTGGTGGCTGGTTTTGTTTTGTACTTTTCTTTTTTCTTTGAAACGAATGCGCACTTGCCCTGGCAGGGTGGCTCGTTTGGTTGGAGCATCGTCCCCCACAAGGAAAGGTGGTGGGTTTGAGCCCCGGGCGGGGCAATGCAACGTTCCCCTCTCTCTCGCTCTCTTTTGCCCTTCCTCACTCTCTAAAATCAATAAACATAAAAACATAAAATACATGCACACTTTTAAAAGCATCACACAATCTATAGGAATAGATGAAAAAGTCTCTCGTTTTCTTAATTATCAGCCCCCTCCCAGAGAAAACCACCAACAGCCTTCCAAACCTTCCCCGTGTGTGTGCACAGCCCCGGCCGCGCTTGTTCAACGGGGTCCTATCAACGGCACAGCCCGGTGACTTGCTTTTACTCTGCGATGTCAGGAACATCCTCTCATGCAGGCCTGGCTCATGCACACCTACCTCATTCTTGGGAACAGCTGGGAGCGTCGTGCACAGTCAGGTGTATTCACACATCACCCTCCTGAGGGACATCGGGGCTGCTGCCATTTTTGCCTACAGTTGGGAGCAAAGCTGCAGCAAACATTCTTGAGCCTAGCTTTTTTTCTTACACACAGTGAGAGAAATACGTGAAATTGCAACATGTTTTTATATCATTGCATACGTTTTTCTACATAAAATGTTCTCAGAAATGTACTGCTGGGTCAAAAAGGCAGGATAAAACGTGCAGCTGTATCTTTTAAACGTTAACAAATACTGCCCCGCCCTCCTGAAGCAGGCGGGGCGCGCTCGGGCCACCGTCGAGCCACGGCCCCGCTTCCCTGCGTTCTCTTGAGTGCTGGGTCTCACTAGTCCTTCCTTTTTTTTTTTTTTTTTTTGCCAATCTGATGAGCAAGAAAAAAATTAAAAGGTGCTCCTCGCTGTTTTCACTTCTGTCCTGGTTTGCAAAAAAGTAGTAAAAGAAGGCTAAGCGAGTGGCTGGAGGGCCCAAGTCGGCAGCCGGGCTGTCCCTGGGCGACCTGGGACCCTGACTACGAAGACCTCCGGAGAGACCTTGGGCAGACCACCCATGGCGCCAGCCTTGGTGACGCGAGGCCCGTTCCAGTCAGGGCCGACCGGGAGCAGAGCCCCAGGGAGGGAAGGGACGGGGCAGGGTGGGCCTGGCCTCCAAAGGCCTCTCAAAAGCCTCTCTCCAGCTGGCCGCAGCACACAGGCTCCGGGGCTCGCCCCAGCTCCGCCGGTCAGCCGGAGGGGGGCTCCACCCGCCCCAGGGCCTCTGCAGGGCAGGGGCCTGGCACCCCTCGGCGGCACAGGCAAGCCCGAGTGACTCAGCGCTGCCCATGAGTCACAAATTACAGACCTTCCGTCCAGCAGGCTCTGCCAGCCTGTGAGCGGCATCGCTGGCAGGGAGCTACGGAGCTCTAGGCTTGGGGCGACCGGGAAAGAAAGGCCCGGACAGGAGCAGCCACTTGGGCACTCTTTCAGCTTCCCTCCCTGTCAGCCAGCCAGCGGGAGGCTCCCAGGCTCCCAGGCCAGAGAGCCAAGGCCCGGTTTCAGGGGTGCAACCCAAGAGGGAGGCCTGGGCGTGCTCCGACCCAGCCTCCCCGGCTCCAGACCACCACCAAGCGGAAACGGGCTGGCGTCGGAGTCCAGCGGAGTGATTGCAGCAGAACCCAGGGCCGAGCGCCGGCCTTCCTCGGGGTGCGGGACCCAGAGAGGCATGCCCCTGCCCTCCAAGGTGTCTCCCAACCCAGGGCCTGGAGCAGCCTTGCGTGCAAAGCTCCCGCTGCTGGGAGCCGACACCTCAGGCCTTTTGAGCATCCCAGAATCGTGTTAGGTAGTTTGGGAAAACAGCAGGAGCTTCCAGAGTTTTTGGGAACTAGGCGATTCTTTCGTGCTGCTGCAACGACGGAGCCAGACGCTCCTGCACTTTCCACCCCACCTCCACCCCACCCCACCCCACCCCACCCCACCTTGCTGGACCCTTCTTAGTTCGCACAGTTTACCTGCAGACTTCCTGGGGGTTTTATGTAGACAATCATGTCATCTGCATCTCAAATTGCAATTTTTTCTTCCTTTGCAATTTTTATTCTTTTTATTTCTTTTTCGTCTCTTAGTTTGCGAGCTCAAACATGCAGCGCAATGTTAGATGGCACCACCAATCGCAGGGAGCTTTCTGTTGATTTTAAAGGAAGTGCCTCAGATATTTCACCACCGAGGATACGATGTGCTGTCGGTGTCCGATAGATTTTTTTTTTTAATCAGGTTCGAGAAGTTTCCTTCCATTCCGAGAGGAACATTTTTATTGTTTGAGTTGCTGAAGAGTTTTTACAATGAATGATGTTAAATTTTCATCGAATCCTTTTCCTTTACATCTATTCATAAGGTTATATGGGTATTCTTTGCTGTTAATTTGGCAAATTTCTTCGACTGTTCTGATTTTACACTGTCCTTGTACTCCTGCTGGATCAATTTTATTTATTTATTTATTTATTTATTTATTTATTTATTTTCAGTTTGCTAATATTTCCTTTAGGATTTTTGCCCCTTCATAAGTGAGATTGGCCTGTAATTTTTTTTTCATATTGTCCTTGACCAGCTTGCATATTAAGCTTATGTTAACCTCATAAAATTAATTTTAAAACATTCTTTTTAAATTTTCTGTAACAGTTTAATTACAGAAGGATATCTGTTCCTTAAATAATTTGGCAAAAATCACCAATAATACAACTGGGCCAGTTTTTCAGTATGTTGGAGGGTTCTTCCTTTTTTAAAAAATAAACTTTTAATTATGGAATAATTTTGATTTATAGAAGAGTTTTCCAAACGCAGCAAAGAGGGTTCCCCTATCCTTCTCACCTAGTTTCCCCTAATATAAGAGTTACACAACCATGATACATTTGTCAAAATAAGAAACTAAGATTGATACAGCACCAGACTTTATGTGGATTTCACCAGTTTTTCCACAATGTTCTTTTTCAGCACCCAATGTGGAATGCCACTTTATGTTTAGGGAAGGTTGATTTTTGTGTTTAGTTAAGAGCTTTGGTTGATTGTTTTAGTAAGGGCCCCATGAAGGTCTCTCCCTTTGTCCTTATTGTGGATAGTACCTCCCACATCGACCTGCTTGGGCCAAGACTTGTTGTTAATTGGCCAAAGAGACATTGGAAAACATGATGCATGCAGAGGCTTGAAAATACTTGTGCACCGGGGCTTGCAGCATTCTGCTGCCTGCGCCTGCTAACATGAGAAGCCCAGAATCACCTGGTGGAGACAAGTGACTCAGCTGACAGTCAGCAGCCACTGCCAGACACGTGAGGGAGGCCGACCGTGGCCACCCTGACCCGGCAGAGCTGCTGACGGCTGCCACTGTCTGCACGGCCCTAGGTGAGACCCGCAGAAGACCTGTCCTGTGAAGATAGCCTGCCAACCTGCTGACCGGCAGGATCATGAACAAATAAAATGGCTGTTGTTTAAGGCTCTATGTTTGAGGGTGATTTTGTTACTCAGCAATAGATAACTGGTACAGAGGATATAAAACTTTTCTGTTTCTCTATGCATTTCTAAACATTTACATGTTCTCATGTTTCTAAAAAAGCACCCATTTCTTTTGAGATTTCAGATTTATTGGCATAAAGCTGCTTGTCGTATTCACACATAATTTTTTAAAAAAATCTCTCTACAGTATTTTTTATTACTTCACTTTTTAATTTTTAAAAATTAATTCATTGATTAAATTAAGTTGGCAAATTAATCTAGTATCAATTTGTTCCTTTTCTCTCTCTCTCCTTTTTTCTTTTTCTTTTTCTTCTTTTTTTGTTCATCTATCTTGCCAGAGGTTTGTCTTGTTTTCTTTCAAAGCATTCTTTGTATTTTATTTCATTCATGTCTATTCTTATTTCTTTTTCACTACTTTCTTCAGGTTATTCTGTTCTTTTTTTTTAATGTTTGAGTTGGATATTCAGCTTATACATTTTTAGGCTTTATTTTTTTAAATATTTTACTCATTTTTAGGGAGAGGAAGGGAGGGAGAAAGGGAGAGAAGCATCAGTGTGTGGACATATCCCGCACGCCCCCCACCGGGGACCCAGGCATGTGACCTGCACTGGGAATCGAACCAGCGACCCTTTGGTTCACAGACCAGCACTCAATCCACTGAGCCACACCAGCCAGGGCTAGGCTTTTTTAAATGTGTTTTTAAAAGATATATTTTTAAATATTTTCTCTCTAACCATTGCTCTAGCCGATTCCCACAAATTTTCTTATATGATGTTTCAAATGTCTTCAACTTCCAAATATTTTGTAATTTCCTTTATGGGTTCTCCTTCTTCCTATGAATTCTTTAGACACAATTCCAAGTATAATGGGGTTATTTTGACTCTCTCTTTGATTTTGACTTCTCATTTTATTTAATTAAGATTAGAGCATATGGTCAGTATGACAGCTATTCTTTGATATAGGCCAGAGTTTGTTTTATGACTGACTTCAGAGGCCATCAAACTTTTTCCATAAAGGGTCAAGTTGTCATTTTCTTTTACTTTGTAGGCCATAGAGTCTCTTGTAGCTATTTGACCCTGGCAGGACACCATGAGTGCGGCTGTAGACCGTACATAATGAGTGAGCGTGGCTGTGTTTATGCTGGCTTGATTTTCTTTTATTCTAACCTGAAATCATTGTCCTTTAACTGGCAAGCCTCAACCATTAATTTTTACTGTGATTTATAACATATTTATATCTACTAAATAGATTAGTATATTGGTTCAGATTCTTTCGCAAAGATATTAAATTTAAAATGGCTTAAGCAAGATGGAAGTTTTTGTGTATCGCATAAAAGTTCTAATGCACATGGCAGCTTTGCACAAAGTCATCAGGGGCCGTCCCTTTTCCTTAGTGCTCTGTCATCCTCAGTAGGCATCCAACCATCTGAAGGTACAAGGCAGAGGATCATGCTACTACATCTAAATTCCAGCCAATTAGAAGCGGCAAAGAAAAAAGAGAAGGGAATTTCCCTTCTTTCTCATGCAAACCAGAAGCTGCAACACATACCCTTGGCCACATCTCTCTGTAAGGAAGGGCGAGAGATGGAGATTTTAAATCTGTATCACTAAAAATTCCATGACCATGTGAGAAAGGGAAAGCAGATATCAGTGGTCAGGTTTGGCCACATTTGCCATTCTAGTTTGTATTTTCTGTTTATAGTGTCTTTTGTTTGCTCCCCCTTCCCATATTTTCCTGCTTTTGATTGGTTTGATCAAATTGTTTTATCTTAATGTTCCCTACAAGTTAGAAGTTACACATTTTGCACCGTGGCCCATGTGGCTCAGTTGGTGGGGCATCGTCCTGCAAACTGAAAGATCACCAGTTCCATCCCCTAGAGGCGCCTGATCGATGTTTCCCTCTGTTTATTCCTCCCTTCCTCTCTCTCTAGAATCAATGAAAGGAAAAAAAAATTAAAGAAGTTATACATTTTGCTCCTTATACTTTTAGAAGTGTTTACATTTTTTTCTACATACATAACTGTTTTAATAAAATCTAACTATGAAACATTAACCCTAGGGGCAGATCCAGGTTTTATGGGACCAGAAGCTTATTCAATTTGGGGGTCTTCTTTAAGAAAAAGATGAGTCCTACAGCTTCCACTTCCTGAGCTTCCTGATAAATTAATTTGCCTTCTGCCCTACTCTCTTCCAAAACAACAAAAGAATCATAGGATGTTTTATACTCAAATGATCCCATCTCATCTGATCTATTATGGCTGCCTAGTACTTTTTCCTGTTTTTAAACCTTCCGAAATTAGTTGCCATTATTATTGTTGTTACTTGTTGCTTTTTTAATACAAGGTTTATTTTGATTTCCCCACGCATATACTTTTTTCTCAGTATTGCTTCCCGCATTGTTCTCCTTCCTTCAAGGTAGAATTCCCTTCTTTCTGAGGAATCTCTTCAGCCGAGGTTTTGATGAGGACGTGTAAGTGAAAACCTTTCCAGTCCTTTGGCATCTACCACATGCTTCGCTCCCTTCTGGAACAGCACGGAGTTCAGAGTGGAATTGGAGAACGGCAATTCTTTTCCCCCTGCATGTTGAAGATAGTATCCTCACCTCCTTGGTTGCTGATGAGAAGGCTGTTTAATGATCATTCCTTTGTAGGTAATTTTTCTTTTCTCTGTGGTTTCTTTTAGGATTTTCTCACTGTCTTTGGTGTCATGAAGTTTCAGTACAACACAGCAAGATAAGGAGTCTTTGACACTTTTCCTGCTCAGAAATCACTATGCCTAAAAATGGATGTATCCATCAGCTCTGGAAAACTAGTAGCCATTGAGTATTGCTTCTTTCCCATTCTCTCCACTGTCTTCTTCTGAAATTCATACAAGAGGTGTTTGACTTGCTTATTCTAGCCTGGGTGTCTTGGTTTCCTTTTCTCATTTTATTTTCAACCTTTTAAAAAATCTGTGTTGATCCAGTACACACATCTAAAGTAAATTTAGAACAGCAACAACAAAAAAACGTTCTCTGGGAGTTCCTTTTTTTGTGTGTTCCTGATTTTTGTGTGTTCTAGTAAAAGCAAATTTTACTTAGTAGCAGTACCCTCCGGGGGTGGGGAGCCCCAGCAAAACTCCCTCCCACACAGCCCCCACCCCGCCCCCAACGTTTTACTGTGCTTTCAAAGGAAAACGAAGGTGAATGCTAAAGAAATCAGAAGCATAGAATGACTTAGAGTAATAAACTGCCAGGTTAGAAGCAAGAACATCAAAAGATCACCAAAGCTAACTAGAGAAAAGGGAAATTTTGTAGTGTTCTCTAACCAGCATGGCAAAGACTGAGGGGCCCCCTTGCATGACGGCAGCATTTCGGTTGGGCTCAAGCTCTCCGAAAACGCTCGGAGACAACAGACCTCTCCTCGTCTGCCCCGCTGGCCACGTGCTAACAAGTCAAGGCTGTTCTTAACCACGAGAGAGACCAGCCGTGAAGGGATCCGTGGGGAGCAGAGGGGGGTGATGACCACACGGAGGAGGAGGGACCCTCCCACAGCTAGGTCACCACCTTCTAGAAAGGAGGCTTGACAAGTCCAAGTCCTGGCAAAGCTCTGGCCACCTCCCCAGGTCTGCCGAGTAGCACCCAGAGTGAAAAAAGACCCAGGACCTCTGGGAGGCTAGATGGGGGTCTGGGAGTCTTCTCCTTGCTTTGTGACGTTTCTGGCATTCTTATCGCTTCCCTGCTGAGGGCTTGGGGGGCAGTGGGGTGGTGTGCCTGCTGACGGGAGCCAGGAAGCCAAGGGTGCCTGGGTCCTGGCCACACCTGGAGGGGCCATGTGGCCTGCAGTGGGCAGAGCCCAAGGGAGCCTGCTCAGGAGGGCACTGCTCTGCAGAACCACCTCTGCCTCAGGCAAACTGGAAGCAGCTTTGTGCCGTTGAAAGACACAGTCTGGCCCTGCCCTGCTTCACACCTACAGGCCGCCCATCCCCTCCCAAGGCAACAGCCTCCTCTCCTGTGAAAAGGAAGATAATTGCCCCCCCCCCCCTCAGGCTGGAGGCTGTTTTGACAACAAAAGAGAGAAGTATACCAAAGTCTTACAGGGTGCTGTTGCAGTTCAGAAATGGAGAACCCTAGTAAAATGTTGTTTTCTATTCTTAGAACTGAAGTTTTATTTCAATAACATGTACTTTGAAATACGTGACTGTGGTAAACAGTGTTAACACTTTTAGCAGTTGGGTTAACAATCCTATACTGTCCGGTCCTTTGCCCACGCAGGTACATACAGTCATTGCTGCAATGTAACATCGAGAGCATTTTGGGTAATAAAATATTCGTCTACACCATCATTGCTAACGCTTTGAAGACACGGGTTTTTCCAACGGTACCTGGCCCACGGTGAACTAGTTAGTGGGTACGACCAGCGCCCACCGCCGCACGTGCCGGCCTCCCACTGGCAGACAGCTCCACGTGCGGTGGGCGCAGACATCTCTGCGCACCTCCCTGTGGTTACTTTCTTAGCAGCAATGGAGTTGCTTGACCAAAGGTCTGCACAGGTTTTAACTGCTGGTACAAATACGTGGCCAAAATGGCCAGGTGAATTTTCCTTGAAAACCAGTCCCCGCATCCGCCACCCTAAGCCAGGTCCTCGGCGCGGAGGTCCCGCCCAGCCCGCCTCCTCAGGAGGAACCCGCGGGGTTCTGACCGGTTCGCCCCAGCCCCGGAGGTTTGCGGGACTAACCCTGCACTCCCAGGCTCTGCCACCCCGGAGGCGGAGGCGAATTACCCGGAGCGGCCCCTGGGCCGGGCCTTCCGGGGGATGAATTTACAAAGAGCGACCACCGGGTGCCACCGGGCCCTTTCCCATGCAAAACGGGGGGCCACTGCCAAGGTGCGGGCGCAGCGGGGACGGCGCCGCGCCGGGGAGGGGGTTCCAACCGCGGCCACTTCAGAGCGCTCCGTTTGGGGCCGTCAGGGGAAGGGCGGGCTCGGAGGCCAACAATGCGAAGCGGCCTAGGGGCTGCGCCCTTTGCCCACCCCTCCCGGCAGGGGCGCGCGTGGCCGGGGCGCGCTAGGCAGGTGGGGACATCCTCTTCCTCCGGCCTGCGGTGGGCGAGCCCCTCTTCGCGGCCTCCGCGTCAGCCCCGCCCCGCGACCCGATCCTCACACGGAGGCTCCCCTAGCGGGGGGGGGGCACTTCGGGTCCAGCCCCTCCCGCACCTAAAGTAACACCCCGAGCTTTTCCGCCCAGCAGAATTCCCCCAGCCTCGACTTTCGCTTTTTGGGTTAGGAGTGTGTGTCTTGAATGAAATGAGAAGTTGAGTTTTGAGTCTGAAAGGATTAAAATAGTCCCTCCTCTACCCCCAGTTCCACTATTACTGCAGAGCGCGGGAGGGGAGGGGCGGTGAAGGCGGGAGGAGGCGTGGGGGATGGATGGGACCCTGGACAGAGCGTGGCCTTGCCCTGGGCTCGGCCGCCCCACCCTACCCGGGGCCGGGCTCGGAGATGCACCCCAGCCTCCTCTCCACGCTCGCCTCCGTCCGCTGGTAGCCCCCGCAGAGAAGGCCGAGTTTTCCCCCAGGGTCGCCTTCGCTGTGGAGGTTGTGCAGAGGCTGTTCCAGGTGGGGGACCCAGCACCCGGCGGCCAGAGGCGGTGCAGGAAGGGCCTCAACGAGCTGAACAGCTGGCCCCAGGGTCTAGCCTCCATATCCAGGGAGCCAGCAGCCTGAGCCCACCTTGCAAACGCATTCTAAAATATTTATTTGTTCATTTTTCATTTATTCAACAAGAGTCTGTTAGATTCTCACTATGTGCTAAGTGCTGGGATTGCAACTGTGAAAAATCAGATAAGACATTAAAGACTTTAGCCTTAACCCGAAAAGAAAAGGCCCGCCATTCTGCTTCAAACATTTCAGTGCCATATTAAAACTGGGTACCAACTTTGCCCTCACAGAAGGAGAGGGGCCCGGAGCAGCTCCCCTGGGGCGGAAGGCCCGGAATCGCGGCCCTTACTGCAGCGCCCTGGCCGCTGAGGCTTTTCCCCTCCCCCCTCTGACACCTGCAACAAATGAAGCCAGCAGTCCTGAGGAAGCATCTTTCTGACAGCAAGGCTTCTAAGTTCAGGGACAGCACGTTAGAGGTCAAAGGGCAAGGAACTTGGTAAGCTGCAAGGTGTCAAAAGTCAGCTACGGTGGGAGGCACTGACCAAATGTCCCTTGGGGTCTGGCCCTCAGTCTGCAACTGAACCATCCTCAGATACAGCACTGTCCCTCTCGAAGCCACCAGGAAGGCCTGGGAAGGGGGCGCATCTTCTAGTTCCGGGGTCCAGGCTCCCATGGCAGTCTAACACTGTCCCCCAACCCCTGCGTGACCTCGCGCAGTCCAGCTGGGAACAAGAGTGCCTCTGGGTCCCGAAACCTCAGACCTTTAGAAGCACCTCTCTGGGGATGTGGTCTTCTGTTGTTTCTTTTATGAAAACCTCAGAGCACTTCCCAACCACCCTGTGTAAACAGCCCGGCACCAGCCTCAGAGCCCTTCCTCCTGCTCCGCAGGGAAGAATGGGGTGAAGGGCAGGGGCGAGGGTATCCAGGGAAGGCTGGCCCTGCAGGCTGTGTCTGCAGTGGACAGGCCCCTGCCTTCCAGGACCATCTGGAGGAGTTGCCGGGGAGCCTTGCTGGCCTGACTCGGCCCACCGCCCGCGGCCTGTGGGGCGCTGCCTCCCAGCAGGTCGCCAGGACGCCCACTCCTCATCAGAGGAAGAGCCCGGGGGAATTCTCCTGAGTGTTGTCACCCAGCAGCCTCACCTGGGAACTTGTTAGAAATGCAAATTCTCGGGCCCACGCCAGACCTCCTGAATCAGAAACTCCGGGCGCCTGGCCCAGCAACCTTCCTCATCAAAAGCTTTCCAGGTGATTCTCACACACAATAAAGTGTAAGCATCAGTGTTCTGAGGTAAGGAAGACATTATTTCACCTTTTCCTTGAATGCCTCCTCCGATGAAGATCTCATCACTAACTAAAACAGCTGTCTTTGAGTCGAGCTGGGCTGAGAGTCACATAAAAGGGTTTGCTTGTGATGGTGACAATCTGGAAACAACGCGATTGAATGTTCATGAGTGAGAGAATGGGTAAATAAGCTATGGGAATATATAGCTGGGAATACTATGCAGTCATTAAAAAGAATGCTGTATAAAGATCTCTAAGAGGTACCATTAAGTAAAAGAGGAAGTTACTAAATAATACAAAGAACTCAGATTTATGTAAAAAGAAATATTTACAATAAACAAGGCTATCTATCCTTGTATCTACATACATATAAATAAAGTTGCATTGAAAACAGACTGGAAGACCCACCCCAATGAAACCCCCCAGGTGGGGGTCCCGGATGAGGGGACTCTAGCTTTAACCAGGTTGTTGATTTTTTCTCCCCAATATCTGTATTATTTACATCATTAAAAGTCAATTTTAAAAGAATGAATAAAAATGTTGAAATAACATCTAATTTGAAAAAGGAGCTTAGCTTTTTGAGAAGCTGAGAAGCAAACGTGCTGGATTGGGGTGTCCTGGAACCTGGAGTGAGGTGCGAGCCTGGGGGGAGTCAGGCGCCGGTGCTCGGCCCGGGGCTCAGGACGCCAGGTAACCCCGGGAGGGAAGAAACGGCGCAGAGGACAGTACCAGGAAGCGGGGCTGGGTGCCTGGAGGCAGATGTCAGGTCAGGGCAAGCTAACCTACAGGACAGTGGTGATGTTCCCTTTCTTTTTTTAAAGATATATTTTATTTATTGATTTTAGAGAAGGGAGGGGGAGAGAGAGAGAGAGAGAGAGACATCAACTTGTTGTTCCACTTAGTTATGCACTTACTGGTTGCTTCTTGTGTGTGCTCTGACTAGAGATCGAACCCACAACTTTGGTGTAACAGGATGATGCTCTAAGCAACTGAGCTACTCGGCCAGGGCATTAGGGCAGTGATTTTCAAGCTTTTTCATCTCATGGCACACATAAACTAATTACCAAAATTCTGCAGCACACCGAAAGATACAGTTTTTGCCGATCTGACCAAAAAATGGGTATAATGTTGATTCATTCACACTGGACAGCTATGGTTGTGTTGGCTGCTGTTATTTTTCCACCTGCCAGTCCAAGGGAAAAGAGGGCAGTGCCCCAGACCAAGTAGTCAGGCATTGCATGTTTTACACAGTCTTGCGGCCACCACCTGAAAATCACTGCTCTAGGGCGCCTGCGGCAGCCCCACCCCTTCCGGGCCTCATCCCTCCCGGTGCCCCCAAGCCCACCCCAATCACCCCGCAGTCGGAGGACCCTTCCCAAGGGCACCTGGAGTTTTCCAAAGAGACCTGGGAGAAAACAATGCTTACCCCACCCTGTGAGGAGTCAGGTGCCGGTCCTGGGAACTCCCAGCCCCTGAGCGGAGACTGGGTGTTTGATGTGAACACGGGTGCCATGGTGACTGTCCCTGGACCCTGGATCTGTGTCCTTGCCCTCTATTCCAGGTCACCTGTAACCTTGCACTTTGTCTGCTCTTAGCTCAACCTGGGCCTCTGTGGATACTGTAGCAATTCTGGGGAAGGTCTGACTTATGACCAGATAATAATTATTCCTAGTTAGCACTAACCTTGTAAATAAGCATTTAAGATGTTTCTTCTTTTTAATTTTAATTTTTATTTATTGATTTTAGAGGGTAGAGGGGACATCAGTTTGTTGTTCCGCCTACTTAGGTATTCATTGGTTGGTTTCTGTCTGTGCCCTGACCTGGGATTGAACCCACACCCCTGGAGCATCAGGATGATGCTCCAACCAGCTGAACCACCCGGCCAGGGCAAGCTGTCTCTTCTATCAAGAGACTAAACTTTTACTCTCAAGCCCCCTGCCTCCCCCAGTTGCCTGGCAAAGTCTTCCTTCCCCGGAACAGAGAAACACTTGACCTCAGTGTGGTCGAAAAAATGAAAACCTCTAAATCCTTTCCACAGACTCTTATGGAGCATCCACAGTGAGCCGGAAGCAGCCTCTACTCTCAAGAGTGGATCTTCCGTGAGCGGGGGATCTGAGGCTCAGCCCCGCGCGCACCGGCCTGGCCTCCCCACCCTGTCCCCCGACACTTCCTGTCATCCTCCCCACCGTCGTCGAGACTAACATATATAGGAGCTGGCCTTGCTGTTTGAAACCTTCATGCTCATTCACTCACTGGACCCTCACAATGTCGTCATGAAGCAGGGACTCCCTGTTGTACAGATGAGAAAACTGAGGCACAGAGAGGGCCAGGCCTCCTTTTGGCCTTCCCAGCACCCGCCCAACCCAGGGGGGCCATTTCTCGGGGAGTCTAGGAACACTTGCTTTGGAACTGGCGGGTCTGCTGAGTGCTCCAACCTCGGCCACGGGTCCGAGCAATGGCCACAGGCAAGGACATAAAAGGCATTCTGTATCCACAGAAATTCCCCTGAACAGAGACCCTTCCCCTTTGGCCCTGCCCCCTAATTATCAATTCCACAGGGTGCGCCCCTTATAGAGCAAGCTGCACCAGGGATGCTGGGGATAGGAAGCCACAGTGACATGCCAGCTGCTTCCAGACCCGAGGCAGATTCCTTGGGGTTGTGAGAGGGACAGAGGGACAGCTGTCCAGCACAGACCTACCAAGGCCCTGCTCCGTGCTGGACCTCCTGGAAGGGACAGGGCTGGGCTAACCTGTGGGCACAGGGCCTAATCGGACCCCTGCCCTCAGAGGCTGGAGATACATACATGGTTCACTCAAACACAGGCGGGAAACCAACTCCGGCTGTTTCTCGGGGAAGGCCGAGGAGAACGGGGGAGACGGGGTGTTCAGCGGAGGGGTGAGAGTGTTGCCCTGGGAGGTCCCAGGCCAGTCCACGGCCGGGCAGTGGCCCATTCGGAGCTTCATGCAAGGCGCAGAGCCCAGGGAGATGCGGGCTCACTCAGGGGGCCCCGAGCAGCTGGGAATCCTCAGCACTCAGAGAACATTCTGGAGCTGGGATGCACTCTGAGAGGCGGGAGGCTGCTCCAGGCCTTATAGGCCACAGCAGGGACTTTCGATTTGTCACCAGGCTAGACAAGGACAGTAAGTTAAAGAGGTTCATTTGTCATGTGGTCCCTCATGCCTCTAGGAAGGATGGCTCTGGCTGCTGCTCAGCCTGTGGGCGGAACGGGGGGCAGATGAGACCGAGGAGCAAGGAGGGCACCACGAGACAGGCCCGGGGTGTGTGTGGGGGGAGGAAGGAGTAGATCGGGGAAGCGCTGACGAAGATGGACAGATGGACTTAGTGTCCATCTCGGGCTGGGAACGAGGGAGTAGAAAAGCCAGACAGGGCCTCCTGTGTGTCTGTCCCAAGGAGCAAGAGGAGGCGGTATTTCCTGAGCCAGGGACCGAGGAGGAGCTGCCTTTGTTTGGGGACATATTACATTTCAATCTAGATCAGCGAACAAACGAACAAACACATCGGGAGGGCCTACTGTGTGCCCGGCCACATGCTGCCTTTGTTTGCGGAGCCCTCAGGGAGCTGGGTCATTTTCACAGCCTGCTGCACAAAGCAACCTCTGGGCCTTCCCAGGTGAGGGGGCTCTGGCCAAGGCCTCTGCTGGTGGGGCCCCAGGCTTTCAGCCCACGAAACCCACTCCGCGAGAGAGCCCCGAGGCCAGAATAGAAAGAGAAATAAGGGCTGTTGTTGACATAAGAGGAAAAACCAGGCTTCCTGTTTGAACTCAGGCAGGTACTGGAAGCTGTGAGTAATGTCTGAATCTTGGCCTGCCCTGAAGGCGGCCTGCGGTGGGGGCTTCTCGCACTTGCTGTGAACAGTGGGTTTTAATCACTCCCTTGCAGGGGACCTGGGGCCGGGCTGGCTGTGTAGAACCAGGCACACAGGCCACAGGGTGGGTGGTGAGAACTCGCGGTGCTCAGCTCGCTGTGGTCATTCTGGATAAGGACCCACCATCAGATGCTAAGGGATTCTCAGGTCCCAGACCATCCCCAGATCCTTGGAGGCTGGGATTGCCCCATTTTGTCCTGCTTGGGGTCAGGCCAGTGCAAGGTGCCACCAGGCTGGGGACTCACTCAGGGATGTTGGCCTGCACTGCACCAGCTCCCTGGGAGGCCTGGGGCAGGATCCTTAACCTGTCCCAGTGCCAGGCCCCTGTCTGCAAAGGGACCTCATCTAGGAATAAAATCTGCACGCCATCTCCAGAGGTGAAGTACCGCTGGGCTAACCCTCATCTCAAGTAAGCCTCACAGTACTATTCCCGGCTCACAGACAAGGAAACCGTCTTATTCAAAAATGTACATAGTTTTCAACTTTATTGAAGAATAGTTGAAATATGCTAAACTATCCAACATTTAAAGTGTACAGCCCTGGTCAGTTGGTTCCACTGGTTGAGTGTCGGCCTGTAAACCAAAAGGTCACAGGTTTGATTCCCAGTCAGGGCATATGCCTGGACTGCAAATTCAGTCCTGGTTGAGGTACATGCAAAAGGCAACTGATCAATGATTCTCTCTCACATTGATGTTTCCCTCCCTCTCTCTCTTCCTCCTTTTCCCTCTCTCTAAAATCAATAAACAAAAATTAAAAAAATAAAGTGTACAAATACTAAGTTTGACATGTTTATAGCCATGCAATCATTATCACAATCAACATAGCAAACATTCCCATCACCCCAGCAAAATTGCCTCATGCCTCTTTGTAAACCATTCCTCCCTCCTTCCACCCCAGGTCCAGGCCAGCTGCTGCTGTCCATGTTTCTCTCTCTCTCTCTTTCTTTCTCTATTTATTTGATTTGAGAGAGAGAGGAAAGGGAAGGAGGGAGATGGAGAGAGAGAGAGAGAAAGAGAGAGACATTGATTTGTTGTTCCACTTATTTATGAATCCAGGGGTTGGTTCTTGTATGTGCCCTGACTGGGGATCAAACCTGCAACCTTGGCGTATGGGGACGATGCTCTAACTAAATGAGCCACCCAGCCAGGACCTTGCTGTCCCTATAGATTCCTTTACATTCTCAAGGGTTTTCTATCAATCAAATCATATAGTATGTACTCTTTTGTCAGGATTTTCTCATTCAACACAATTATTGTGAGATTTATCCATGTTGTCGCAAATAGCCAGAGTCCATTTCTTTCAGTCATTCTGTACTAGCCATTGTATGGAATACAATGCACTACAATTTGTTTATCGATTCATTTATTGGTAGACATTTGGGTTGTTTCCTGTTTGTGGCTTCTACAAAAATAAGTTGCTGTAAACATTTGTGTACAAGTCATTGTGTGCATATGGTTTCATTTCTCTTGGGTAAGTATCAAGGAGGAGAATGTTTGGGTCCTATAATAGGTATTTGTTTAACTTTTCAAGAAACTGCCGATCTGCTATCCAAAGTGGCCCCGCGGTCCCACCAGCAGCGCGGTTGCTTCCTATCCTGTCCAGCAGACGGTTTGGTCAGTTTGGCGTGTTTTTTTATCTAGCCATTTCGATGCATATGGTAGTGGTGTCGAATTGTGGTTTTGATTTGCATTTCCCTGATGACTGATAATGTCGAGCACCTTTTCATGTGTTTACCAGCCATTTGCATATTATTTTTTGTGAAGTGTTTATACAAATCTTAACATCTGCGAAACTGAGATATGTCTTACAGTTGATCTTTTTTTCTTTCTTGGTGGGAACTTACAAGGGATGGAGTCTTAGATTCATGAACTATGTGAAGTCACTTGCCCTGGGTCACTTAGTGGATGGGGGACAAAGTGTCCAACCCTGACCCTCTGCTTTTAAATAGCACATTATTCTCCATGGTTAGAAGGGTCAGGACCAAGTTTGTGGTCAGCGTGTGAGAAAAACAAACTGGGTCATCCCACAGCGCTGCTGCGCTCTCAGTGCTCAGCCAGGCAGCCCTGGAAGGGTCGGCCGCTGGCCCAGCGGGCCCAGCGGGGAGAAGCAGCGGCCCTCAGGCCCGCAGGCCAGGCCGGCCCTGGCACCCCTGCCCAGCAGGTGGCTTCCTTCACTGAGCCTTCCGCTAGCACAGCTCCCCGGGACCAGCTGCATGCCAGGCGCGTGTGTGGAGTGGATGGTGCCGAACAGGATGCAGCCTCTGACCTGCAGGACCCTGAGGCCAGAGAGGGAGACAAGAGAGACCCGCAGAACACACGCTTCTGTCAGGCTGGGAGAGCTCAGCAAAGGAAAGGGTGGTCCCCAAGTGCTTTGTGAATGGGATGAAGACGTCAGTGTCCCTCAGCAGATAAGGTCCTGGGCCTTTTTGGTCATAAGGTTCAAATCCTGGCTTCAGCCCCTACCAGCTGTGTGATCTCAGGCATGTGGCTTAACCGTTGGAGCCTCAGTTTTCCCATCTGCAAAATGGGAGATAAATACTGTTCCAGGGGGTATTGCTATTCCCATTTTACAGATCAGGAAACAAAGAGGGTTAAATAAAATGCTTGTAGAGTACTTGGCTTAAAGGAGGGCTCTTGGGTCTGGGCTTTAGGGATGGCTAGGAGTTCCATCGGCTGCAGGAATGAGAGGATCGCGGGAGGCGGGCGGTATGCGATCTAGGGTACAGGGTGTGGACACCAGGAAAGGGCTGAGGGGGAAAGAGCCTGCTGAACAGTGGCCGCATGCCCCCACCTCGGAAAGCCCCTCCTGGAAGCAGCCGGAGTCCTACGTGGGTCCCATGGTCCAACAATTAAAGATGCCGTGGCAAGGAGGCCCTGCGGACCCAGAGCTCCAAACCCAATCCTGAAGCTCCAGCCTGCATCCCAGTGCCCTCCGGGACGGCACAGCAGGGATCCCCGGCTGAATGAACTGCCCCAGACATTCTAGAAATCCCCACAGGTCTGCTCAGGTCCTCGCCAGCCACCAGCGTGCTCGGGTTCCTCTGGCTAGCCGCTTCTTGTTTGTGCACCTCGATTTCTCCATCTCTCATGTGGGGATGTGGAAACACAACAGGCCTGCCTGCCCACCCCGCAGAGCTGTGGCCAAGATCAAATAAACTGCTGAAAGGCAGGTGAAAGTACTTCAAAACCTATATGATGTATGTCTATGCAAATCCAGGGTAATTCATAGAGTCACCAGATCACAGGCCATCAGGTATGGCAGGGATCCTCAAGGGCTTTTACTGTGACACCTGAACTTTTCTCATGAAGAAACTGAGGCCCAGAGAGGTAAAGTAACTCACCTAAAGTCACACAGCTGGCAAACCAGATTCAAGCCTCAAGCCAGCTCCGATTCCTCTGCCTCACAGGCCTGGGATCTCTGGGGTCCCTGAGCACAAGGAGAAGTGAAAAGTGATGTCAACAGCCAAGAGGGTCTCTCCTCAGAGACTTGGGAAGCCACCAATCTTGGTCCAAAGCTTAGAAATCTTAGCAAACGCCTGGTCTCCACAGACTTCTACGGGGCCTTCACTGAAAACCCCTCCCTTGGCCTTGGGGCAGTTCTTGCCTCATGGCTGTTAGTCCTTCTTCCCTTATCCAAACAATGAGCATCGTTCACTACTGGGGTTTGCCAGTGCCACCATATTGGCGCCAACCTGCTCCATGGAATGGGAGATGAGATAATGGGCATCCAAGTGCTGTGAAAAAGGCAACCAACGCTTACACAACACAAGGGCCTGCTCCTATTGAGATGGAATGATCCCAGATGTGGGCAGCCCTTGGAGCTTCCACTCAACCGCAGGGGAGGCAGTGGGATGTTCCAGAACCGCCAGACCTCCCCAGGAGAGCCAGTGCTCCCGGCTCACCCTTCCCTCCCTCCCTCCCTCCCTCCCTCCCTTCCTCCCTTCCTTTCTTCCTTCCCCTCTTTCTGCCCCTTGTGAATTCGCTTTTATTTCAATATAAAAGATGGGTGCGGAAATGTCGCCGCAGGTCACCATGCCATACCAGGCTACCGGCCATTCCCACTCACAGGGTCTTTCCCATCCAAGAAAGCTGACGGGCGTGAAGGCACCGATTCCCAGCACCTTGCACCGCAGGGGAAGACATTTCTTTCTAGGACGTTATGCACTGTTTTCTCCTCTCACAAAATCCCCTTCGGACAGGGGCCTGCTTCTCATCTTTTCTTTTTCTCATGCAAAGTCTCTAATACAGGCAACAGAGAGGAGAATGTCACAGACTCAGCACATTCCTACCTGACTTCTCATAAGTATTGGCGCCTGATTTTCCCTTGTGACGCGCATCCTAATGGTGAGCACGAGGTACAGTGAGCGGTTTTGAAGGCAGTCCCTTATCATGGAGCGTTATCTGAGCCATCAAAGTACACTTTAAGAAAAAAGCAGTTTCGACATCAAACTTGAAGGTTTGACTGTTAAAAGCAAGAGCCAGGACAAAGCGACCACAGCTTTATCGCACATTTATGAGGGCGGCGTGCGGTGGGAATACTATGTATTTTAGGCCTGCTGCTGAGAATGCCTCCATGGCCTTTGAACAAAAAACAAACCAAGCTATGGAAATTGCCGGTAATTGCCTTTACCTACAGTTTCAGAGGGCGCACACCGGGCCTTGTGGTTGTGGGCGCCGTTTCATGCTGGGGTTCGCGGCCCCTGCTCTGCCTGGCACAAAGAATGGAACAGATCAGGGCCTCATATCTGCGTGCACCTGTGGTCGCTGCAAGGAGGCAAGGCGGATCGCTGCGAGATAAGGTGGCAGTGGAAAGTTTCTCACCTGAAAGGTCCTTGGAGGAGCCAGGGGGCCTGGGTGCGTCGGGGAGACTCATCTGCCCCCAGAGTCAGAGAGTGAGGAGGAAACCAGCCCCCTCCCACCTAGGAACCCCCACCCCCCACTTTTCATTTTCTCCCACGGCTTCTTCAACATCAACATGGAGGGATTCTTTTTACCCATTGAACGGCGATACCCGCCTTCGTCTATCGATATTCTCCTTGAAGAAAATAAAAAGGGCAAACAGAACTTTGAAGATCAGAGATTTTTCTTTCTTTCTTTGTTTGCAAAAAAAATCTTCATGTTCTGAAGATAAGCCCTTCGTTGGTGAAAAGGTACCCCAGGGCATCCCTCCGAGACGGCGGATCTTGCTGGGGCAGTCTCCTGCCGGAGGCCACCCGGGGCTGTCGGCCCAGGTCCTCTGGCCCTCTTCCTCACCCTGCGGGCCGTTCCTGCGGGAACCCAGGACAGGAAGTCCAAGCAGCCTTGCCGGTTCCCGACCTGATGAGGGACAATGTAGGATCTCTCCAAGGCAGGGAATTTGTCCCTGGGGCACAGTGTTGGGCTAGGCCCAGAGTGGGCCAGGGGCCACTGAGAAGGGGGTCAGGAGGCCCCCCTAACCTGCGACTCCACCGGCACCAGGGAAGGCCTGGGCCTGAGCCAGGCTGGGTGGGACCACCGGGAGGGGGCCGACCAGGCGTGGTGCGGGGGCGGAGAGGCCTTTCCAGGGTCCTGAGCTACAGTGAGCTGGGGAGAAGAGGCAAACCGGGGCAGGCAGCGAGCGCCATGCTCAGTCGTTCAGCGCCCCTCTGGTTTTGTTTCCTGAACTTCTTTCGTGGCGAGAAAGAACACATTCAGAAAAGTGCATGAAGCATACAGCCTAATGAATTGCTGGGGCGGATGCTCCTGCAGCCAGCTCCAAGATCAAGAGCTAGAACATGGCTCTGGCTGGGTAGCTCCGCGGCTGGAGCGTCGGCCTGATGCACCAAGGTTGCAGGCTTGATCACTGGTCAGGGCACATGAAGGATCAACCACTGCATGCGTAAGTACGTGGAACAACCCTCTGATGTGCCTCTCTCTCTCTTGCTCCCTCTCTAGAATCATCAAATAAAAATTTTTTTAAATCAAGATCCAGAACATGGCCTACCCCCTAGAAACTCCCCACGAAGCCCTCCCCCTCCCTTCTCACTAAAAGTTACCACTATATCAACTTTTAGGGGGATCTCTTCCAACTTTAGTTTTAGCCCCTACGCTCACCTCCCCTAACACCACGGAACAGTTTTGCCTAGTGTTGAACTTCATATGAATGGAATCAAGCATTCGAATTCTTTCACTCAGCACCGTGTCTTTAAGATCAGCCACGATGCTGTGTGCAGCTCTGGTTCGTTCACCCTCACTGCACCCTGTCTCCTAGGCACCTCTGATGCACTGCCTCTGGGTTTGCAAGAACCAGCGCCTGGGAAGTCCAGAGTCCTCCACCCCTGGAACCAGCCTGGGGGCCTGGCCTCCCACAGGCTGCGGAGCTTTGGCCAGACTCGGTCGTTTCCGATGCCTTTGCTCTGGGGGTCAGGCAAAGACAGCGGTGTGCTCCTAACCGCCTCCACCGAGCTTCGCACGGGACCCCCTGGAGGCTGGGAGGACTCGCACCAGGGGCTCACCCCAGCCTCAGCACAGACGCCTGGCAGGGGCAGTGACCCGTGGCTGCCCTGCCATCCCCGAAACCAGCCGGGCACTGGAAACAAACAATAAACCCAGGCACATCCCAAATGAGAAGCAGGTGGCTTCCTGGGACCAGATTTCTTAACATTCCACCCTCTCGGTTTACCCCTTCTCCAATGTGGTTCCCATTTGAAGGAGTCGGAGCCTTTGGAGCCTATAACCCATATGAAAAATGATATAAATTATAGCTCACCATCATAGCCTGGCTGTTTGACATCTTGGCATAAACTTTAAGGAAGGGCCACCCTGATTATAAGGTAGAGGCACCAGGGAGAGGTGGGCAGGGCTGGGCAGCCCCCCGACATGCCTCTCTCGACTCCCGCCCGGGTGCAGGGAGCCGCCAGCTCACCTCTCCCAGGCACCTTTGAAAATGACGGTCCGTAGAAGTTAGTGAGGCGGGCTCCGAAGTGCGGGGAGCAGGGACAGGTCACCTCCTGTCTCAACTCTCGTCCCTGCTCCATGTCTCCCATCGTTCCCCATGCGCCGGCCCAGCTGGTTGCTGGGCCATCCTCTCACCTCCCTGAGCTTCCCCAGACCCTAGGGGCTATCCTACTTCTCCGTGAACTCTCCCCGGGCGACTGGTTCAGAGACCCACTGCTGTCCTCCCCCAAACGCCCGGCGTTCCTCTTCCTCCCCCGAACCACACCAATTAGCCCTGATTACAGAATGCGTGCATTGTTCTCTAAGGGTTCCATGTGTGCAAGCCCCAAACCCCCAGGCGGGGCCGGGACGGGGCAGCGGTGGGGGGTGAAGAGGGCCTCTGTGTTCCCACCTCTGAGAAGAGGAGATGGAGCGAACCCCCAATCCCCTCCGGGGCCCTGAATGTATGGCCTGAGGGCTCTGGTCACGGGGAAAGCAAAGTGATGATAGACACCCCTCCCACCTCCAGCCTCCTCTCTTGGGCCCTCACTCCCCGGAAACCCACTCCCACCAACCCTCGCGGGAGATCGCAGCCCTAGGCCTCCACCCCGAGCCCACCCCCTGCCACCGACAGGCAGTGTTGGGGCAAACATCCTGAACCACCGAGTGCTTCTAAAAATACGGTGTTTTTGTCAGAGAGCAGCCTTCCACTTCCTTCAGACTTTGATCTCCACGCAACCCACGGAGGAGAAGACACACTGACAATAACAGTTGAAAGTCTTTGTCTTCCTTTGGGGGCTACCTCTCAAGGCCTTTGAATCCCCAACTGTGGGGTGGTACCCCGTGGCTCTTCTGAGCATGCTCAGGTGGCCGCACCTGGCTCGCAAGGGGACCTGCCCCTGGGCAGAGCTGTCGCCAGGGAGAAAAATCCAGGGCAGAGAGGCCACTAAGGCACAAACTGGCCACGGAACCCCCTGCATCTTTATAAGGCCTTTAACTGTCTAAAATGTAGAGAGAAATTAATGCTACCAGATAGGGTGGGGCAAATAAGTGCTCAAGTACAGAAACGGGCTGGGAAAAAAGAACGGAGAGGTTAACGCCAGCGCGGTCGTGGACAGAGGAGGCGCTCAGCAAATACTTGTGGAACTTTCAGTGAACGGTCCTGACCGGGGCCCTGGGCCTCAGAAGGATGCGATGCGGGCAGTAGGGGTGGGGAGGATGGGAAACTAAGGGATTTCCTGGCAAAGGAGCAGCCTGGGCAAAGGCTCGGCCACATGCTGAACAAGACACGCACAAATTCACACCATATTTGGCAGAAACAGGGCTCTGGAAACTCTCCCACCAGCTCTGCAGACACATGAGCTGTTGCTACCCTGCCGGAAACACAGGTGAGGGCAGAAAGAACAGGGACGGCGATGAAATGATTATCTTGAGCACCAGCCGCATGCCAGGCACCGTTCTAAGCCAGGGACATACAGGTCCGCGCACTGTTGCCATTGTCATCTGCGTTGAGTTTTTTCCTTCAGGAGAGCAGCCTCAGACAGGGGAAGGCCTTTAGCCCCAGATGAGTAACGGAGCTGGATTCGAAGGCAGGAAGCCCAGCTCCTGAGGGATGAGGCTGAGCAGGCTCTGTCTGAAGCCTCTACTATGGCTGGTTTGGGGCCTGTCCAGCCAGACCCTGGCCTTCCTCCTTGATCGGGTGTCCTGGGAATAACTCCAGTGCCCACTTACTCAGGCCTGCTGGGGACCATGTACTCTCTGATTGTTACCTCTCTTAGTCCCCAGCAGCCTTGGAACTACGTGCTGGTGTTAGTTACCAAAACCTGATGAGGAGACCGAGGCTCAGGGCAGCTAACTCACACAGTCATTGGCCGAGCGAGGATTTGAACTCAGATTCAGCTAACCCCAAATCCTTGGCCTCGGCCCCGAACTTCCTCAGCACCCTCTCTGGGTCTCACCCCCTGCCTGGGAATTTCAGACTATGAGTAATTCAAACATGTCTGAAAAAAAATCAAAATCACTATAATTTCCTAAAGACTTTAATAGAGGCAGATCTTACTTCAAAACAAAAAAATCTAAGAGCAAAACTGCCAAGGGGCTCTGAGTCACTGTCTTGGGCTTCTCCTGGTTTGGAAGAGGGAGCTGTGTGTGAGAGGCCTCCAGGGCAGGGGCCAGGCTTAGAAGGCCGAGGTTGGGGTCCTGGCTTTGCCTCTCACGTGCTCTTCAATCCTGCGGTAATGTCTTCACCTTTCTGGCTCCGTTTCCTCATCCAGAAGATACGCAGGCTTGTCCCGGGGAAGTCCAACGCCGCCTTTAGATCCTCGCACGCACCCGTTTCCCCCAGAGACCCCCACTGCCCCCTCCTCCAGGGCGGGAGGTACTGTACTTGCAACGCACGTACACAGTTCTGTAAATTCACTCCTGGGGTTTAGGTTAGCGCAGGTGTCGATTCAAGTCTCCTTCCTCAGCTGCAGCCCTTGCCTCTTCTCAGGGGCCAGTAGAACGGCTGGCGTTTCCTTGTCTGGTGGTTCTCGGCTTTGACCAGGGTTTGCCAGAGACACCTGCAGCAAAGGCCTCTGTTGAGCGAATGCATAGTCATCCTTCCCGGGGTTTATGGATTCCTGACCCTGAGTCATAAATCCACTGGAGACCTGTCATGGTTGGGAACGGCCGCTCCCCTGGCCCTCGGCCGGCTTGAATGTGCCTGTGACTCATCAGAGCACAGGTGCACCTCACCTGATAGCACAGGACATGGTCCTGAAAAGTTAGACATAAATGGAACCCACTCTGAATACCCTGGGGGAAGCCATTGGCTTCTGTCGTGGGTAAGCTCACTGCCTATTTTTAATCAAGTTGGATGTTCACATGTTGGGAGCCCTGAGGCGTGGTGAGGAAGACGTGCATGGTGACAAGACTGACACGCTTGTGTGTGTCCCCAGCACGACCACGTGTGTCCCATGTGAGTGGCGCACCCAGAGTTGTGCCCTGTAGCCCTGCATGTAGGTGCTGTGTGCCCACAGGGACACAGGCCAGGCCTCAGGCCTCCCGGCTGGGGCAGGCCGTCTCCCCCATGAGGCAGAGCCGAGAAGCCCACCTCAGCCGAGCCCTGCAGACTGGTCATTGCCCAGCTGGCTGGTGCTCCTTCTCACAGGGCCTGCCCAGCCCCCAGGGGTGGCCTCAGACGTCCAGGGGCGGCAGAAGGAAGCATCCAGGATTTCCCACCAATAGTCCTCACGTCAGGCTCAAAGCGGCGGGCTGGGGAGGGGAGCGCAGGCCTCCACGCAGGGCAGAGAGCTGCACGCACAGAGTTCTGGGAGGAGAAGGGGTGAGGGCACTCCTCCTGTCACCCAGAGGGGACCGGGCCCCCCCCTGAGGGAGGGGCACTGCCGGGCCACAACCCTCCAGAGAGGGACAGAAAGTACAGCCCTCTCGTGCTGGCCGTTCCTTATCCTGGGGAGCACCACAGGACACCTCCGTAAGTCCCCCCCGGAAGTCCCCGCCGCTCTGGAGAGTCACTGTCACCTTACTGCCTCCCACAGCTCTAAGGCCACCCGTAGAGCCGGACTGAGTGATCGGGGACTGAGGGGGACTGCTGGGCCAACGGCAGGAGAACAGGCTGAGCGCTGCCTCGCCCCGGCCAGTGCAAAGCGTGTCCAGGTGGCGCTCTCGGGTTCCCCCCGCAGGGCGGCAAGGCCCAGCCGGCTTGGGCCTTGACCTCCACGCCGGCTCTCTGAGCAGGGGAAGGGCCCCTGAGCGACCCCTGCCCTGCCTCTCCTCTCTTCTCGTCAGGGCTCCGCTCAGACACCGGAGCCACAGTAGACCTACTCCCTGCCCACCCCTCTGAGGTCAGCGGACACCGCGGAAGACTGAAAAGACATAAAAGGGGCGTGACGTGGGGACTGAGCATGAGTCAGTCCCCACAGCACGTCACCCCTGGGGGAATGACCACATGGGTCGCTGGACCCTTAAAGTGTAAGGCGGAACCCACTCTCCCAGGCCCTCCAGCCAGCCACTCCTGAGGAGGGTGCTCCCAGCGGAGCTCAGGGAAGGGTGCAGCGGAGCAGAGCTGGCCGTGAGGGGAAGTGTCCACTGTGCCGGCCATAAAGCAGCTTTCTGTGTGCCTAGGCTTTATGAAAGAGCAAAAATGCATATATGGCCCTGGCTGAGTAGCTCAGTTGGTTAGAGTGCTGTCTCCATACAGCAAGGTTGCAGGTTCAATCCCCAGTCAGGGCACATACAAGAATCAACCAATGAGTGCATAAGTAAGTGGTACAATAAAGCAATGTTTCTCTCTCTCTCAAACCGGTAAATAGAATTTTTTTTTTTAAAAAAAAAAACCTTCCCACTAAAAAAATGCATAGATACAGGAGAAAGGAGGCAGTGTGCAGGGCGGCCTTCACAACAAAGAATGACCTGGTGAAAGTGTCCTTAGTGCCCAGGTTGAGAAACCCTGAGAAAAACATGAGAACTTACCCTCACAGAGAGACAGGGCTGGGAGGTGCGGGGCCCTGCCGGCAGTGAGCCTGTCCCTTGGCCTAAGTGGCAGGCTCTTCTCATCATGTTTGGATGGACATTTATGGGCCCACCAGCAGGCAGACTGAGGCCTGGCCAAGGGGTGCGCAGCCCCCTCTCAGGAAGCTGCGGATTTCTGGGGACCCAGCCGTATCGGAGGATGGCAGTTTCCAGCACACATCCCAAAGCACATCCCCCTCAAATACAAAGACATGGACATAGACCAGCACTGACTATCAGCTTAACATCGCTGCCTCTAGGAGCACCCAAGTTCTCAAACATCCTGTTTCCAACATTTTGACAATGGCATCCTGTTTTCTTTCGGAAGGAAACACAGGTTGGATTGATTAACAAATACAGTCATTATTTGACCTCAAACCTTGGTTTCAAAATTAATTTACAATAAAAGAAAAGGTCCATGCTAAATAATCTAATTATATGTTCAGGGCTCAGAATGGAAAACATTCAGGGACACAAAAGGCCCCACCGAGCTCATTAGCTCTGTTTTGCCTCTGAAGCATCTCTATGGCAACTCACGGAGGGGGGGGGGCAGCTTTTAAAAATCAGATCATCAAGAACTTCACCCAGAGCAGCCACAACATAAAACTCTTTTAAATAAATCTTCAGATGATGAAATGGTGAGCGTATGTTTCCAGTCACAGTTGGGCTCAGACACAGGGGGACTGCCTCTTCCTGGAAGCCCACGGCCCTCTCGGTCATTCCACTGCCTGGAGGGGGCCCGGCGCCTGCGCTGTACACACCCACACCTACGGCAGGGGCTGCCGGGGAGGACCCAGGCAGAGGTCTGTGCTTGTGCAGAAGGAGGCTGACAGCCACAGGGCTCAGCTGTGTCCTTTCCCTGGCAATGATGGGCCCGTTTCCAGGGACTTTCCCACTGGGCCCTTCACAGGGTCTTGCAAACACCAGGATTCCTTTCCCTTGGACCAATAGCCTGCCAGCTTCTGACACGGCTCCCGTCACGCCCTCCAGTCTTCTGTGCCCCGGACAGGTGGCCGTGCCTCGCCTCTATCACAGGCAGACCCTTGGCCCCGGGCTCCTGAGCTTCCCGCGCTGCGTCCTCAGAGCTACCTGGAGCCTGCACACGTAGTGAGGTTAAGGTCCTGCTGACCAGGGCCAGCCCAGCACCCATCCTCACCCCTGGACCGAAGCAAAGGGGAGAGAGTCAAGGCCCAAGGGGCCAAGTCTCAGTCCATAAGGGACAGGAAGACAATCCACCCGGACTGTATGGGACTCAGAGTTGTGTCTGAAGGCCTGTGATTCCGGAGTCTGTGTTCTCGGTAGCCGTGGGCATGTCTTGCGCTCTGACGCCGCAGCGTGAGGAGCCAGTGAGGGGCATCAGGGCCTGGGAGGCTCTCCCCTCCCCTGTCTGGTTCTTCTGCCCGGTGAATAGTTCTAAGGACATACAGCAGATTAACAGGAGAAAAATGAAATTTTAGCGCATGCGCACAGGGAAGTCAAGCAGCATGAACATTCCAAAGATAGTGAGGCAATTGGGCATATGCACGTCATTTTGTACAAAGGAAAAAAACAGGGAAGGGGATCTTAGGTTTCAAAAGTGGAAATGGGCAATTTGCAGGTAGCTGAGAGAGTAGCAAACAAATCCCTTCTAGGCTACTCCAAAACAATGGGACAGGGGGAACCCAGCGGCAGGCCCCTGCTTGGAGCCTTCCTGTCTGATGCTAAGGTGAAAATGCTTAAGGTGATTATGCTAAGGTTCTCTTCCCGAAGCAGGTCTTTCTATCTGAATCTTTTTAAGAAGAAAAGGGGGCTTTCATTGATTTCAGTTGGAAATAATCTGCATGCCAGGGTGGCACTTTCTGAAACAGAGCCTCAGGGGGAGAGGAGGGTGGAAGGGAAGTGGGGAGGACAGGGAGCAGACAGGCAGGCAGGAAAGACAGGGCCCATTGAAACTTACCAGCCGGGGGCCTGGCGGGCCTCAGGCAAGCCCAGATTCTCATGCCGAGGGCTTTTCAGGGCACTGTTCATTTGGGCCCCCAGGAAAAGCCAGCCTCTGGCTGGGCCTGGCCTGCTCTCTCGTCACTATAGAACGACCCCTGGATGAGACTGGCCTTGAACTTCTCAGAAGTTAAACCCTCCATTCCTCAGGGATATGGTGGGGAGGCTGGGGTCCATAGGGTCCCTCTGATTTCCTTTCTTTCCCCCATTGGCTCCTCTTCTCCCCTGCACAGCCTGGCACGGCCTGGTGGAGCCGGGTATCACGCCTGGGGCCTCCAGGGCCTCTGCCAGATGCGAACAACCCCCCCCTCGCCCCCCCGGCCGCTGTCGCCCTTCCCAACCGCCTTCCTGGTCTCACCGGAAGCCTTGCTCCAGGCCCAGGATTGAGACCAGGTGGGAAGGGAGCCGTTTATGTCTCCCAGGCCCCACTGGTACCTACAGTCCGGCCCCAGGGTTGACCCTCGGTCCACCCAGCAGGCCCTGTGTGCCCAGCCCTGTGCAGAGGCCGCAAGTGGGAAAAACAGAAGTAACTGAAGGGTTTTTATTCGTTAATTTAGACTTCCCGCCACGCCTGCTTGTTACGGACTCCTGAGGCCCCGCGAGGAGTGGGGGAGCGTGGGTGCCCAGGGGCACAGACCCTACCAGGGCCCAGCAGGTCTCCAGGAGGAGGGACAGAAGGATCTGCCTGAGGCCAAGGCTCTCCCCAAGGGGCGAGCGGGGTTGAACATTTTCTGGAAGACAACAGAGCCAGGTCCCTGCACATCTTACCCACCCACTGCGCTCTGAGGGCACCCCCTTATTTGCATACTGTTTGCATTCTATTTGGTATGATGCAAAGGATGGAAAATCACCCCCAACACTGGGCCCCAAATTACAGTCCCTAACATTTTGCTCCCATAGCGGCAGCAGCCGGCAGAGAGAGGAGGTCCTGCCCGTGGTCTGGGACTCCTGCCTCGAAATGGCAGCTGCTGTGAAGGTGGTGGCAGCAGCAGACACAGGCCTCACAAAACAAGAGACTTTCACGTGTGACTCACACACCGAGGGCCAGAAGCAAAATTACAGCGTGAAAACCAGAGCCTGCTGAGTCTCCTCTGGGGAACCCCCTTCCGCTCCCTCTCCGTTTGACTCCTGCAAAAAGTCCTGGCATGGCCCAGCACGCTGGGCCCCTCCAGCAAAGAGCCATGCTCCCCTGGCTGTGGTGGGCAGGGGCCACGCCACCCGGGCTGGCTCCTTCGATGCTGCCTCCCAGGGTTCTAGGCCTGGGAAAATCTGCCTGAGCAGAGAAATAGGCAGAAGAGGATTCAGCCCAGGGGAAGCCCAGCTGGGACCTCCGAGCAGTTGCTGCCTTCCAGGCCCGAGGCTGCTTCACACCCGACTTTTCCCAGCCTGGCTGCCTCCTTCCAATCCATCCCGTGAGCCAATACAGACTCCTTCAATAAACTCATACTGTGCCCGAGACGACCGAAGCTGATTTCCGTTGCTTGCAAGCAGTGATTCTAACTGGCACGTCCCTGTGAAAGCAAAGCCCTTCGGAAAGGCCACCTGCAGCTCCAGACACACCCCTGGGCTTTCTGTGCCCCCTCCCCCGTCCCCCTCTGCCCCAGAGAGAAGCCTGGCTCCTAATCCTGTGCGTGTTGGCTGCCAGTGGCCTGACCTTGGGGAGGCACGTCCTCCCTCTGAGCCCCTAGTTTCCTCATCTGCAAAACAAAGCTGTTAATTAAGGAACATAGGACTGGGGTAAAGATTACATGAGATAAAGGAGAGCCGATCTGGGGACTGGGCACTCAGCAAACCTTAATTTCCTCAAACTGTCATATTTCTTTGTTATTATGCCAACTTTCTATTAATTCTTCTGATTGCGTTATTCCACCAGTATTTTCATTGTTAATTGTTAGAAGAATAATAAGGTAGAGGTCTGGCCAGTGTGGCTCAGTTGGTTGGAGCATCTTCCTGTAACTGAAAGGTTGCAGGTTTGATTCCTAGTCAGGGAATGTACTTAGGTTGGGTGTAGTTGGGTTTTTTAAAAGATTTTATTTATTTATTTTTAGAGAGGGGAAGGGAGGGAGAAAGAGAAGGAGAGAAACATCAATGTGTGGTTTCATCTCACGCACCCCCTACCAGGGACCTGGCCTGCAACCCAGGCCTGTGCCCTGCACTGGGCATTGAACCGGTGACCCTTTGGTTTACAGGTTGGTGCTCAATCCACTGAGCCAAACCAGCCAGGGCCTCAAGTTGGGTTTTCGATCACTGGTCTGGGCGCCTACAGTTTCTGGTCTGGGTGCATATAGGGAACAACCAATCGATGCTTCTCTCTCTCCCTTCCCCTCTTTCTAAAGGCAATGAAAAAATGTTCTTGGGTGAGTATTTAAAAAAAAAGAATAACATGGTGCACACATGCATTAGCAAAGCAATCATTATTATTTCTCACTTTACAGAGAGGGAAACTGAGGCCCAGAGAGAGTGACTTAGAAGGGGGGCTCTTAAGTCAGGCACCCTGGGTTCAAATACCACCTAGCACTAGCAAGCTGTGTGACCTTGGACCAGGTTACTTGCCCTCTCAGAGCCTCTGCTTCCCCACCTGTAATGAATGCCGTTAGAGCACCTGCCTCACAGGCTGGCTGTTAAACACCGCCAAAGAATTGGTATTCACTTTTTTTGCATACGATGATGGCTTTGTGGTTCTGTACGAAATTGTCCATATTTTCAGAAATACATACTAAAGCATGCAAAGGTGAAATAGCAGGATATCTGGGATTATCTTTAAACTATTAACTAAAGAGAGAATGTCAATTGAAGAATGAGAGGGAGAAGGAGAGAGGGAGAGAAGGGGGGAGAGAGAGAGAGAGAGAGCGCGTGCACGTGAGCGAGTGTGAGAGGGTGCCATGGCTGGTGTGGCTCAGTGGATTGAACGCCAGCCTGCAAACCAAAAGGTGGCTGGTTCGATTCCCAGTCGGGACGCATGCCTGGGTTGCAGGCCAGGTCCCCAGTAGGGAGCGCACAGGAGACAACCACATATCGATGTTTCTCTACCTCTCTCCCTCCCTTCCCCTCTGTCTAAAAATAAAAAAATAAAATGTTTAAAAAGAGAGAGAAGGAAGAGAGGGAAGGACAAATGAAACAATATGGCACAAAATCTTGATAACTGTAAAATTGGGATGAAGGGATATTCACACTATTCTCACTATTCTCTCTACCTCTGTTTGAGATTTTCCATTAACTGGTTTTTTTCCAAAGACCCCTGTCTCACAGTGCTGTTGTGAGGCTCTGTGCACAGGAGGCCCTCGGTCAAGGTGAGCCAGCATCGTCACTGCCGTTACTGCTTTTTTATTATCCTCCCAGCTGAGCCCCTGTGCCAGGGTAGAGCTTGGATTCCTGAACCCCAAGTCACTCAGGGAGCTTGCACTGCCCCTCAGGGTATGGCCTCGCCAGCTGCGTGTCACAGCTCTGTCACTGACACTGGAGGCAGGGCTCAGGCATGAAGCTAAGGAACCACTGGAGGCTGCCAGGCTCTCATGAAGCCTGTCACCCCTTTAGGATCACTGTGAGGGACCTGGCTCTAAAAGACCCTCTCCTGAGCCTCTGTTGAACCCGCACATCTGGCTACCAGGCCTGCTTCAGAGCCCAGATGAGAACCCTATACAACTCCCTGATGACCAAGAGAGATGAGTTCTGCCACTGACATCCGCTGCCACCATGCAGTATGCAGTGGTGGCAACTGTGGGGAAGACAGGGACCAGGGACCAAGCATCACCCACCCTTCCTCCCATCCCTGCAGTTCAGACACAGCCTTCTCCAGAGCCAGCCACCAGGGGGCGCCCTCAGAATCACATCCTCCCCAGGACAGAGCTCGGAGGAAGCTTCCCAAGGAGCCACCTGGTCACTGGAGGCCAGGACAGCGAGTGAGTGAACTGCTTCTTGTAAATGGAGCAATCTCCCGAGCCCCACCCAGCCCTCCAAAGCTTTTCTTTCCACCTGCATTTTAAAAATAACATTAAATGGTTCCTTTATTTGTTCATTTTTATTACAAAAGTAACTCATGCTCAATGCACAAATGGGTGCTTTGGATTTTTGTCTCTTTTGTTTTGTTGCATGTTTCAAGATTTCCTGAGCTTAGGGCAGATGGCATTTAAATTCTTTGGACTATGGAGTAGAGGAAGGAGCTCAAATGGCCCCTGAGACCCAGGCAGGTCCCTGCCTCTCTGGGCCTCGGTTTCCCCTGTCTGCATGTTTGGGGGTCCTGGCAATCTCCTGATCTCCTAAGTCTGAGCCCTAGCAGTCGGGCTTCCTCAGAGCTAGGCAGGGACCGCATCCTGCACGTGCATGACCTTTTCCGGATGGTTGCCCAGGATCAACCCTAAAAAACAAGCACTTCCTTGGTAGGACTCTGCGCCCATCCCAGAACTAGCCCTGAGTCACCTTCTCCCACCCCCTTCATCTATAGCCAATGTCAATTCTTTCAAAACAACCTTTAAACAAAAAAGGTTAACTTCCTCTGGCTGCAAGTCTTTTTAAAAGAAAGGGTTTATTAAGGGAGGGCGAGCAAAAAAAGAAGGGCGGTCTCGGGCATTGAGGCTTAACCACCGGCAACACGACTCGGTAGGAAAAGCAACATGTCCACTGTCCTGGAGTTTTGCCAGCGTTTCTTATTTACCAGGTAGGGGGAGAAAGGTGTAAGCTATCCTGAAAGGATTTACATTGGCTGAAGGGGGTGGGGGCAGGAAAAGGTGAAGCAGGGCTAGTCCTGCGACAGGTGCAGAGAGGGTTCCACAGGAGGAGGTGCCGTTCCCTGTGGATTGGCTGTGGGCAGCGGATTGGGAGGTTCATGTGCAAATAGGAAGCGGAGGCTCCTGGGGCCCCACGGCGCCTGGCTATTCTCTCTTTCGGGTGATCTCGGAAGTGGCCACCGGGAAGCTGACCCTCCACTCCGACAGGTGACGGGTACGCAGGAATGTGAGCAGCCTCCTGTCGGAGCTGGGCCGTGGCGATTAACAGGCTCACTGTTCTGTCTCTTTCTTTCGCTCTCGGGCACCTGTAATTTTAATCCAGAATACCTCAGAATTTTTTCCTTGCCCAAACTTACATCTTTCTTCCTGCTCCTCGATGCATAAAGGAGCCCTTCAATGCCAGGACAGTTGACATGTTGTCTTTTCCATCCATTCCTGCCGCTGGAGGCTTAGACTTCATGCCCCAGCGCTTGGTCCTTTTTCGTGCTACTAATATGACCCGATGAACCCTTTCTTTTAAAAAGCCTTTCAGCTCGGTGGCTATAGAGCATCGTCCTGATACACCAAGGTTGCAAGTTCTGTCCCCAGTCAGGACAAGAATTAACCAATGAATGCATATATAAGTAGAACAACAAATCGGTGTTTCTCTCTCTCAAATCAGTGAATTTTTTTTAAGTGTTTTAAAGGCTCTCCGCTGCAGAAGTTCAGTTTTATGTTGACCACCGCCCCCTGAGGGCCTGCACAGCCTCACCTCTGCTGCCCTGGGCGCGCGATTACACCAGGCCCTTGTCTGTACAGCGTAATTCTCTAATTTCCCCCACGCTCACTCAGTTGCTGGGGCTCTGACGCCAGCAGTGACGTGAAGGGCCCAGTCCTCCCTATCCAAGCACCACAGCTCTGTTCCCCGGCGAGCCTGAGAACTGGAGCCCGGGGCGCCTTTGGGACTTTCTGTGAGTGCAATGGAAAGGCCGAGGTAGCGCTTCCCACACGGGGTGCAGGCAGCTCTGGGTCTGTCTCGTTATAAGTTCCAGCAATGCAAGGGGTTTTAAGTGCTTTCCCCGCAGATCTGAATCTCACCTTCTAACACAAAATGTTAGAGCTCAGCCCCACAAACACGAGTAGTTCAGCATCAGCCAGGTCCCACCCCTACTCTTTTGTGGGGGGAGGAGCTTGAGACTTCTGTCCCGCCCCAGTGTAGGGTCCTGGGTGCAGGGCTGAGCTGGAGGCAGGGAGCATCTCCCATGCAGAAGCAGGAATTCACATGAACCTCTGAGACCTGGTGGTTCTCAGCTCTGCAGACCTGTCCTCCCAGAAACCAACCGTCAAGCACTAGCCCCACAGTCAAGATGGAAGGATGGGGACTGGCCCAGCCCTGGCCCACAGCCAGGAACCCATTACAGTAGCCGGTCGCTGTAGCCCAGCCTGCTGCACCTAAGAAACCCCCACCCAAACCAGAGGGGCTGTGAATTTCAGAAAGGGAGTTTTTGGCCACAGATCTAGTCCCACAATGAATCAGGATGAGCAGAGGTGCCATCCACCGTCTTCTTGGTCTCGGCCAAGTTTCCCAGGGCACAAGAGGCCCCGCAGAGTGAGGGCGTGTGCTTGGCACAAAGGGAGCTGGATGTGCAGGGCGAGAGGCACCAAAGCGCCCGCTCAGAAAAGCACCCAGTTCAAAGGGGTGCATGACCCCCAACCCTCCGTCATGCTGCTCGCAGACCTGGGTCCACCCTGGGGGTTCTCTTGGGCCTGCCGAGGGCGGGGGCTGGGGGATGAGAGGTGTAGGGGGAAGTCACTTTTAAACATGCCCCTGCCCTACCTCCTGCTTTAGCGTCTTCCAAAACCATGGGCTGAGAGGAGAAAGAAGAGATGAGAAATGTTCTAAAATTATAAGCACAAAAGACAAAGCTTGACCAGAAGGGGAAACCCTTTAAGATGTCAGTAATAATAGAGCTGTGAACAAAAAGTAAAAAGAGCAAAGCTGACAAGGAAAACCGCAGTTGTCAGCAGCGGCCTCCGGCGACCCAGAGGCGCGGGGAGGCACTTTCACCCTGAAGCTCGCGGGCCGGCTCCGGGGTCAGGGAGAGCTCAGAGGCGGGAGGTGTGCGAAGGGAGTGTCCCCCACGGGCCACCGCTGCTGGGTCGCTGGGTCTCCGGGAACCAGGGTGCTGCAGAGCTCCCATGCCTGACCTTTGGGACAGTGATTTGGACCCCCCTCTCTGGCAGAGAGCTCCTGAGGGCATGGACCTGTCTGTCTGTCCTGGCTCCCCAAAGCTAGGAAGAATTTGCTTCCTAAATAAATAACCCTCAGCCTCTCTGATGGCTCCTCCCCATTAGGAGCCCTGGTGGGTGTGACTCTGTCCCCTAACCCTTCCCGGGGAACACTTCTGGGCAGAAGGAGGCCATGGGGAGCCTATGCCAGCTTAGGGGTTCCTTCTGTCCCCCCCAACTGTCCTCACAGAAGGAAGGGGGAGACATGTCCAGGGACAGCAGAGCTAGAGCTGCTGTGGAGCCCTGAAGCCAGGCTGTGAGCTCTGCGGCCTCGGGTGGCTCTCTCCGGCTCTGCGAGCTGCAGTTTCCTCGTCTGTTGGACGGGGTTAACAGACCTCCCTCTGAGGGCTGTGGGGAGGATCAGATGAGATAACAGATGGTAAGGAGTTCTGTAAACAGTAAAGTGCAGTGCAAGTGTCTGGAGACATTCTTGGGTCTGACACGTATTTATTAAACATCCGTTTTTCTGCCAGGCCCTGGCTCAGTCCAGGGGACGCAGTCGTGAGCAAGACAGAAGGCTCCTGCGGGGACAGAAGAGGAAACGGGGGTGAGAATGCCCTAGGCCCACAGCTCCCCCGGCACATACCGCCCGGGAGAGGCTGCTCAGGGAACCCAGCTCTGGTGCCTGGTCCCTGGAGGCTGCCTGGGGTGGTCCGGTCCCCTCAGCACTGTCACCGCCAAGGCAAACACAGCCACCCAGAACTATGGCAGCCTCCAGGACGCCCCCCGCCCCCCAACAACGATGGAGATTACTCAGCTGGAGGAAGCAGGACTACAATTTGTAATCGGAGTCACCCAGCAACATTTCCACAAATTAGTCAGAGAAATTTCTCCCAGGCAGTCACAGAGAGGGGGCTTCCAGCCTGAGTAAGTGGGGGTGGGGCGAGGGGGAGGGGCTTCTCGGAGTCCCCCTGGCCTGGTGATCTGCTGGAGCCCTGCTCCCGTGAGCACTTGGCTTCCCCAGAGCTGCTGCTGCGAAGTCCTGGGCTAGCAGGGCCCAGCGGCTGAGAGAGAGAGCCCGGGTCCAGGAGACAGGCCGCCCTGAGCTTAAACTTTAGCTCTGCCCCTCGCCGGCTGCAAGATCTTGGGCAAGGAACTTGGACGTCTCAGATTCATTTTCCTTAGAGTAGTATTTTCAACCTCATTAGGCTTTTGCGAAGACTAAACGCAGTAGTTGATGTAAAGCCCCTTGCATATTGCCAGGCTAGGCATAGATGAGTTGCTCGATTAATTTGTGTCTATTTAACAAATATCATGGTACTTCCTACAGGCCACAAACTGTTCCAAGTATTTTACAAACACTAACTCGCTTAAGCCTTACAAGAACACAGTGAGAGAGGGATTATCATTCCATCTCACAGCTGAGAGAACTGAAGCCCAGAGAGACTAAGTGACTCGCCCAAAGTCACAGAGCTCCCCAGCGGCAGAGCCAAAATTGAAATCCAGGCTCCTTCCTCTCTTGCTTCTTCCCATCTTTCTCTTTCCAGCCCCTGGTTTTAGAAGTTGGAGCAAGCAAGAGGAAGCTGATTTAAGAACAAGCCCCCTCCCACTGCCAAGCTGTGCCCTCCCCAGCCCCAGCGGGTCTGAGCGGGGGGTTGGGCATAGAACGGGCTCAGGCTCCAAGCTGCTGGCCTTTGCACTAAGCTTCTTCCCCAAAAGGCGATGTTGCTGCAGGACGCCCCCGCCCCCACCGAGATCGACCTCCCGCAGCAGCCTCCCCTCGCGCCCCCGGGTCCCATTCGGAGCCAGAGGCAGACGTCCAGGCCTTTGCCCTCACACTCACCTCACAGCCTGTCCCTGCTCAGGCGCCTGCGGCGGCGGCTCAAGTGGGCCAAGCGGGGGGCAGAGCCGCGCAGGAAGTACAAGCGACTGCCCACAGCCTTGGAGAAGCCTTGAGATAGAAACCCCGTCAGTGGCTTCCCTCCCTTGGGAGCCCCTCCGCCCCCCGCCGGTCTCTGCTCTCACACTTCTGGTGACAGAGAGCTCACGGCCTCTGCCGGCGGCCTGGCGGGGCCACGGGTGGCCGGCTCTGGCTGGCCGCCGTGCTTCCTCGAGCCGATGAAATCTCTCCATGGTGTCATTTCCTCCCATTAGTCCTGTCTCTGCCCTCAGGCCCCACAGGCCAGCCGCTCCCTCCGGCTGGCAGACATCTGGAGATGGCCATCACTTGGCAGGAGTCCCCACTTGGCCTCAACGCTTGGTGGCCTCGGCCTGGCCTCAGAAGGCAGGGTTCCTGGTGCCTCCCCCTTGCCCCAGCCCTGTCCCCGCACTCCCCCTCACAGCTAGCAGGGCCGGAGGATTGTGGGCACGCCTCCGCTAAGTGCTTCTAAGGGCCTGGTCCCAAGCCCAGCCTGGCTGGTTGGGGACAATAATAATTGACACCAGTCACCCCTTAGCAAGTGCCTACTCTGCCCTAGAGACCGTGGTAAGTACTTTACCAGCAAGGACTCACCCCATCTTCCCAGCTCTTTAAGACATGTATTATTTTTGCCCTCACTTAACAGATGAGGAACCAGGCTCCTAGAGGGAGGTGACTCGCCCAAGGTCCCACCCACAATGAGTAAGTGGAGAAGCCCCATTGCACACACAGGCTCTGAGGTTCAAGGCCAGCTCTTGACCATCAGATGACAAAGAAAGCAGTCGAAGGACCAGAGATTCACAGGAAACAGAGAATGAATTGCTCACGAAGATGAGTGGCTCCAATTCTAAAGGCCACAAGGGACTGGGAGGGAGAGAGGCCCCTGTGGACAGAGGAGGGGGCTTCCCGGATGAGGCACGGACCACAGACGAGGCCTGACGAAACAAGGCATCTCAGACACTGCAGGATTCCCAGCTAACGGACCCCTGGGAGCAGCCCCCCACAAAGCTGAGGCACTGAGTTGGGTCAAACCATTACGAAGGAGCTCCCCCAACCCATGGGCAGCAAGCATTTATTAAGCACCGCAGTATGTTTGGTCCGTGTTGGCGCTCAGCGAGGGCACAAAGTTTCTGTCATCCCTAGAAGCTGCGAGTCCAGCGGGGCAGGAGCAAAGCCTCACTAGAGCTGTGGTGACCGGCTGGGAAGTAACTCTTGCTAATTTTCTCCCCACCAAGGGCACAAACTGGAATGTGTTCTGGGATAAGGAGCACCTCTCCCTACCTCCCGAAACCAGAGGTACTGGCGTTTTTCCCTAGGACTTTCAGAGGAGCCATGTTCTTTGGAAAATCATATATGGAAAAACAGTTTTACGGTCAAATAAGTTTGGGAGGCACTTGGCTGAAGGAGGCTAGAAGGGGTCTCTCTAGGGCAGGATTTCCCAGTGTCTCACTGGCTGTGTGCATTGGCCTGACAGCGACTCGGCCTCTGGCACAGGTCCCCTGGGGAACCAGGACACAGGCCTCCCGCTACCAAGCTCCTGGGAGACCAGTGGGCAGTGATGGTGCCGTGCTCGGCATATGCCAGCCATTCCCGGCTTGACTTCCTGCTGATACCTTGGTGCCTTTGACCCCAGACCCTGTCCTGTGGAAACCCAGGGCTATTTATTTCTCCGGTGAGTAAATCTCAGCCCCATCCATTGGCGAGAGTGACGGGCACGATGGGAAATTGTCGTAACAAGCCCTGTGAAGCTGGGGGACAGCTCTCTTTGTGATCTCACTGCCACCGCCCCTCAAGCCGAATTGGCCAAACTCCCTTGGGGTTTCGTCAGGGATAGCTAACATCTAGCTCTATTATTACATTTGTATTGTAAGAGTAATTCTTGGCTGTTGCACAAAATCGGGGGAGGGGGTTAGGTGGTAGAGGAGAGAACCCACTGAAAATGATAAGGAAAGACGACCTCGAACCCTTCCTGCTTCATTGAAGGCAGCCGCCTAGTCCAGACCCAGGGCCGTGGCATCACAGCAGTCGTGTGTCCTCGCCACTCTCAGGCCAAAACCACCCACAGGCACACACACGGACACACACGCACAAACATGCAGTGAAACTACACAGAGTCTCCAGAGAGCAAACTGTGTTTCTAGTAACAAACCACAGTCTGCCTCTAGGACGCGTGACCAGGCTTTGCCCTGAGAGAGCAGGCTGCGCCACGGGAAGTGTTCCTGCCCCGGCCGGCAGCCCAGCCTGCAGGCGCGCACGGCAGGCCCCGACAGGATGCCAGGCTGGCTGGCGGGCAGGACAAGACGCCACTCCGAGCCTCTCCGCGTTGTAATTTACCAAATCCATCTGGGGCTCCTTGGAGGCGTTTTCTGGAAATGTTACATTTCAAGGGTCTTCCTGTTAGAAAAGGTCAGAGTTCATGCAGGCCTTTCATGTTAAAGGAACTTGAAAGAAAGGAAAGGAAATGTATATTTTCAGCTTTAGCTGTGATTAAGTGAGCTCAGGCCCTGAGAACACTTAGATGATTTACATGACGTTACATGAAGAGCCAATTAGCCTAACAACTTCCGAAAAATTTCTAGCTCAAGAGCACCCATTTATTAGAGCACTTGGAATGTGCCAGGCGTTGTGCTAAGTTCTTTCCTGGGATACATGATTCATCTCAGCCCCGCTCCCACAGTGAGGGGCAGGCTCAGGTGTGACACCGCTGTGCCCACAAGGAAGCGGAGCCTCCAAGTGGGGCAGTGATTTGTCTGGAGTCCTGCCAGCTAGTAAATGGTAGGGCAGGGATGCAGTCTCAGGTCTGCTGAAATCCAAAGCCGGAGCTCCCTTGTGCCAACCCTCAACCCTTGAGAGCTCTCCATCCAGCATCCTGCATCTGAGGACGGCACAGGTCCACCTGGTTTATTTGCATGAAGATGAAGCCTTGTTAAATCTCCAGCTCTGACCTGGCCTTCCCAAGTCCAGAAGACTCTGGGGCCTCCCGGCAGCTGGCCCTGGTCCCAGACCTCCCCTGGTCCCATCCAGGGGGCAGCCACAGCAGATCTTAGTCACCTCCCTGTGGAAGAATCCCAGGGCCTATTGTCTCATGACGGAACCTGAGTCAGGCAGTCTAGGGTGGGCCAAGGGGAGAGACGGTACAGACTGAGGTTGCTCTGACTCAAGGGAGATGCTCTGGACCCCCTTACCCAGCAAAGGGCTTGAGCCACCCATCCAGGCTAGCCAGGGAGATTCCCCAGTCCTCCCGGTGGCCCCTTCACGCAGCATGCATCACCCAGAAAGTAGGAACTCTATTAGCGACCACTCACTCATCAGTATTTGTCAGCCAAGACCACAAAGTAGGTAAGGACCCCGCTGAAATTGCAGAGGTCAGAGTGGAACACTAGTTAGGATATAAAAATTAGGGTGTGTGCCCTGACTGGTGTGGCTCAGTGGATTGGGCGTTGTCCCACAAACCCAAGTGTGGTGGGTTTGATTCCCAGTCGGGACACATGCCTTGTTTTGGGTTAGGTCCCCTGTTGGGGATGTGCAGAGGCAGTCTCTCTCACACATGATGTTTCTCTCCCTCTCTCTCTGCCTCGCTCCCCCTCCCTCTAAAAATAAGTAAAATATTAAAAAAAAAAAAAAAGAAAAAGAAAGGGAAAGAAAAGTTAGGTTGTGGGCTCAGCAGACAGGCCACCTGGGTTTGGAATTCTGATAAACTCACTTCCAAGCTGTGAGACCTTGGGTGACTTATTCAGCCTCTCTGAGCTTTAGTTTCCTCATTCATAAATGGGCATAGCCGTCCCTATGTCATAGGATTGGCATGATGATTAAATGAGATGATGTGTGTGAGGCTCTTGCCACGATGCCTGGTACACAGCACTCACTCCACAACAGGAAGCCACCACGTGGATGAAGGTGACAGGATCAGCACTAACCAGACCAAGCGCTGCTACAGGGCCCCAGCTGCCTTGTGGGGACAAGTCCAAGCTCCTTTTTCTCTGTTTTTGCTCTCTATCGCTCCAAGCCATGCATAGCCTCCCAGGCCCAGACGAAGTCGGCCTCGTCCAAGAAGCCAGCCTGACCACTCCAATCCCGCTGATCTCACCGTATTGGCGCTCCTTCTGCCCATGGTTCCTATGAACTAATCCGGCAACAAACTTGGCTCTAATGATTTCTCAGCTTCTCCAGCAGCCAGTGCCTCCTCCAGTGGCCTCCTCTGCCCCTCCCTTCTACCAGCCTGAGCTCAGGTTAGGTGCCCAGGCCTCCAGGCTGATTTCAGTGTGGCTGATGTCTGAGACTCAGGCTGCCTCTCCCTCCCTTACCCCTCCTCACACATCTATTCTCCCTACTCACCTGCCCCCCCTGGTTCCGCCCAGCAGGGCAAGGGGTTGGGAGCCATGACCCCCTAAGGGCAGTGGTTCCCAGACTTCGGAATTTCAGAGCCCTGTAAAATGTCCAGAGAAGCTTGGGGGTGGGAGAGTGATGGAGTTGTCAAGTTTTTCTTTTGCCAAATAAGAACACTAAAAAAAAAAAAAAAATTAGTTCTCACCATCATTTCAGTAAAGAAAGGCTGTTTCCACACCAATAAAGCAGAAAGGTCATAATCTCTGGTTAAAGGCTAATATTTTAAGATGAAAAGAATTAGCCCTCTTGAGAAAAACAAACTCCCTGTTGCCCTGACTTCTCTCCTTTCTCCGTGGACTGGAGAAAACTTCAGCTCCCTGCGTTCACTCGGGCCTCATGGGTCTGGGGAACTTTGTCCTGGAAGAGGCTCCTGCTAAACTGGGATCACTCAGAAAACGCAGGACGACCCCCAAAGCCTCTGGGTCAGGCAGGCCTGTATTCCCGCGCAGCAATAGCAGAGGAGGCTCATCCCAATCAATGCCAGACCTTACGACTTCAGGGGCTGAGGTGGGGGGAGGCCATGGGCCCCTCCTCCTGCGCTCTCCCCTGGGACTGGGCTGCGTCTGGCTAGAGCCCCTCCCCCACTCTAGAGAGGATGAGGTGAGACTGAGCAACAAGCTCACACCAGGAAAGTTGACCGGGTGGGGGGGTGGGGGAGGGGACTTAATGGGCAAGGTCTTCCCCACATCTCCATCGCCACACAGAGCACTAGTGCCCACCCCCCCATCCCCACCCCTCCCCCGGGCCCCCGGAAGGGAGGAGAAGAGGGCACTCCAGCCCTGAGGTGGGGGTGGGGAGCGGACCGAGGCGCCCCGCTGGGCGGGCGCAGATAGGATCTGAACACGGAGAAGGACGGCCAGGTCCCTTTGATCCGCAGCCAGCCAGGCTGGGCCCAGACCCGGAGGGGCGGTGCGGCTCTCTTCCGGCCCGACTTTGCACCGCAGCCAGGGGTCCTGTGAGAGTCTGAGTCGGGGAAGCGGCCAAGACACCCTCCCTTCCCCAGCACCTTCTGCCCCAGTAGCTCTCGGGAGAGGCGGGAACGCCTACACAGAATCCAGCGCAGGAACCTGCTGCGGGCTGCGGTTCACTGCACCGGGATCCGAAGGGGCCTAGACGTAGTGGCTGAGCTGAGGCCAAGTGTGCTGTAGAAGCCCGCGTGGACTTGACCCCGGGTGCCTTGTAGATGGGATGGAAACTGGCGGTTCCTGCGCTCCTCCCGATCTGTTATAGACTCTGCAGACTAGGTCTTGCGAGGGCCCGCTTGTGCCAGACTCGGAGTCAATGGGCTCCACGGGAATACGACTTCCCGAGTTAAATTGCTTCGCATGACCCAACCCTCATAGGAATCCCGCGGCCCACGTGGCTGACCAAAGCCTGGCACCACTGGGCCGCAGGCTCTAGGTGCGGAAATGAGTTGGGACAGTTGTGGGAGACAAAGGGTGTGACTGGAAGATCCCTATGGTGGGGAGATCGGGCCCTGCCTCCAAGTTCTCGCGGCTGTGTTCGTGCCTCGAAGCCTCCACACGGCTGAGAGGTCGTCACAACCGTGATGTATGAGCCCCACATGCAGCAGGCGCTCAATGTGTGTGGCGGGTATATGCTTATGTTTGCGCTATGAGTGGGCGACCTGACTGGCGTAGGTTTGGAGAATGGGGCTTTGAGGAAGCCTAGTCCTGCCGGCCCGGGACTGGCCTCTGAGCAGCCCCAAGCTCTAGGAAATCCCCAAATTCAAGCCCAGAAAGTCCTGGGCCGGGGGCACAGACGCAGTTCACACCTTAGCTCTTGCTCCAGGACACCCTAAGAGCCTAGGGGACATCTAGGCGCGGGGCGGGAATCCCTAGGTGAGGAAGCTGGGTCGGAGTTTCCTTTAAAGTCCCCGCATTTTAGAAGATTGGTGATGCTTTTCAGGGTCGTCCAACGCCTAATTCTGTTTACAACTGGGAGAGCGAGCCCTTTAAGGCTATACCCACTGGGCGCGTCCCCGCCGCTCCGGTGAGAGGAGGGGCGGGGCGGGGCGACTTGGCTCCGCCCCCGTGCCGCCCCGCCCCCGGCGCCCCCGCCCCGCCCCCCGCACTCAGCCGGCGGCGCCTTTGATGTTCGGACCCGCCAGCTCCCGTAGCCTCTGAGCCCGGCGCCCGCGCCCAGCGCCCAGCGCCCGCAGCCCGCCCAGGCGGAGTCAGCCCGCGCTCCGCCCGCCGCGCTCCGGGCTCGGAGGTCCGGACTCCGGGCTCGCCGCCTCCCGGGCCGGCTTCGCACCCCTCACTCCTGCGCCCCGCGTCCCAGCGGCGGAGCGCACCATGCCGCAGCTGGACTCGGGCGGGGGCGGCGCAGGCGGCGGCGACGACCTCGGCGCGCCCGACGAGCTGCTGGCCTTCCAAGACGAGGGCGAGGAACAGGACGATAAGAGCCGCGACAGCGCCGCGGGCCCCGAGCGCGACCTGGCCGAGCTCAAATCGTCGCTAGTCAATGAGTCCGAGGGCGCGGCGGGCGGCGCGGGGATCCCGGGGGCCGGCACCGGGGCCCGCGGCGAGGCTGAGGTCGGGGCCGAGGTGAGCGCCGGCCCGTGCCCAGCTCCTTTCCGGGGGCCGCGGCCATCGGAGCCCCCATCCCTGAGATCCCCGCCTGTCCCTGGCCCCGAGTCCCCAGCTTTCCCTGCGCCCCTTACGGCCCCTCTGAATCTCCCCGCAGGCTCTCGGGCGGGAACACACTTCGCAGAGACTTTTCCCTGACAAACTTCCAGAATCTCTGGAGGACGGTGAGTTTCTGCACTGCCCGGCTCCTCTCCACCCGCTAAGGCCCAGTCCTCCATGGGAGGGAAGGAGCCAAGGGGGTGCCTCCCCCCAACTGCAGCTCCAGGAGGCGGTAAAACCGAGGGGGTGGGAGGAGTGGGGGCGGGTTTCCCGGGCGCCTCCGGGCTCGAGTCACTTCCGGTGCCCTGACCTTTATAGGAGTAAACAGACCCCCGCCATCTCCGCCTCCCCTCCTGCCCAGGTGACTGACTAATCCCCTGTCTTGGGGAGAAAGCGCTGGCGAAGGTTCCTTGGCCAGCTGGCGGGGTGGGGGTCGAGTTAGGGGTCGCCAAGAGGAGGCTTGGACTCGGTGCTTCGTCAAAACTTGGCACTTGCGGGTACCCCCATCCCGTTCTTTCTCAAGTCACGAACTTGAAGGGGACCCTTTGGCAAGTCTTATTTTTCTCTAGAGAGTAGACAGCCTTCAGCCCGAGCCGTCCGGGCTGGCGAGTCTGACCCAGCTGTGGTTTTTCCAGGCCTGAAGGCCCCGGAGTGCGCCAGCGGCATGTACAAAGACACCGTCTACTCCGCCTTCAATCTGCTCATGCATTACCCACCCCCCTCCGGAGCAGGGCAGCACCCCCAGCCGCAACCCCCACTGGTAAGTGTCCCAACAGCCCAGCCGGGCGCCTCCTTGACCAGGTATGTGAGGCAGGGGCAAGAAGTAACCTTTACTTCCAACGGAATAGATACATGAGAACTCGGTTCTGGTCTCTTTTCCCCCGTTCCTGCCCAGTAGGATCTGAACCAGAGGAGAACCATGCTGAAGGAAGGAGGGACGGCCCTGGGCACCCCACTTCCCGCTAGCTTTTGGCGATGTCTCCCTAGCTTTCTCACAGCAGGTGCAGGAGCTCACCTGGTGCTAGGTGATGCTGGGGTGGAGCCTACCCGGAGAACTTTTGAGCTGAGACCCACCCCCTGGCTCCCAGGGGTGGGGTGCCTAGCGTGGTCTCAGCTGTGTGACCTTGGTAGTTAGCCTTCTCCCTGAAGCCTGGAACCCCGAGCCTTGGTGCTTGGAGGAACCAGTAGGAAAGCTTCTTGGCTTCAGGTCTCCTGGTAGTGGATGTTCTACTCGCTCTGTCTTTGTTGGCATGAGTGCACCCTTGCCAGAGAAAGGCTCTGAACGCCGTGTGTGGGCAGTGGGTTTTTACGAAGCTGACGTCTCAAACGCACCACGGAGGGTTTGCCGAGGTGTTCAGTAGTGTCGGTGAGGGGCCTGTTTGATGAATTTGCAAATTCAGTCTGTTCAAGTATCCAGTGCTTTGAAAAGGTTTCAGGATGGTTACACACTATGCTTTTCTGCCCATTGGAGCAGATGACCTCAAGTGTGAAGAGCCTGTGCTGAGTGCTTTGGAGCACTTAGGCTGTACTTTAAAAAAAAGAAATTCAGATTACTGTTTCAGTCATCCTCAGCTAGCCCACGCTGGGGTGAGGTTAGAGCTCCTAGAGTACATGAAAGGTTTGGGGGGACCCTGGTGGAAGGGTGTTGGGTGCAACTGTAGGCCCAGTGTAGGTGGGGATGGCGAGGCAGAGGCTCCCATGGCTAGTGGTGGGGTCACCCCGGGGGAAGAGGGTGACTGCCTGGCCGATTCTGATCCAGAATGAGGAGGGTTGGTCCCGGGAGCTGTTTCATGCCGACAGGAGTAGGAGGTGAGAAGATGGGCTGAGGCTTCTCTCCAGAAACTTGGGCTGGAAAACCTTGTAGACTGCTGACTCAGGAAATGAGCTCCTTGCCCTTTGGTCCCCATTTTCTCACCTGTAGAAGGAGCCTGTTGGATGAATGTTCTGTCGGTCTGAACTTTCTGTGCCGGGGAGGGGGGTGGCTCTGTCTGGAGGTTTGCTTCCTTTCAAGTCTGGGGTAGGCGCCTGCCCACCAGCCCTGCCACCTGATGCAGCAGCTCTCCTGAGAGGCCGCCCCCCCCACAGGAGCAGATGCTTAACAAAGGTGCTTTCTGGACCCCCCAGTAGGAGCAGGCCCTTTGATATTGGGCCAAGGTGACATAGCCCAGCACTGCCAAACCACTGGCGGGTGCATTGCCTGCTTGCTTGCTTCCTTGGTCTGGAGCGATTGTGGTAACGAGGACTAGACTGAAGGCCTAGGCCGAGAGCGGGCCTCGCGGGGCGGGCTCCCCTCCTGCTGCTTCTGACTCCACAGCAGGGCAAGGAAAAGCAGTGTTTCTGAGCTCCTTTCATGGCCTGGGCAAGTGGTGGGAGAGGGCCTGGAGAGGGAGGATCTCCTCTGCAGGGGCGTGGCGATGAGACCATTTGGTGTCCTTTCGTTCACTGTGGTGAAAGAGTAGGTGGACACAGGACCAACCGCAGCACTAAGGCTGGGAAGGAGAGCACGGTGCAGAGGGCCAAGCACAGCACCCGGGCCCGGGCCATTTCTTTTCTTCAATGTAAGGGCCTTTCTCAAGGCACAGCAGATGTGTCTGTCCCTGTCACAGCCTCTCCTATCAGGGCAAGTCCCCTGGTTCTCCTCCCCACTCAGCGGTGGCCTCCCACTGCCAGGCCTCTGGGAACACAGGAGGGGGTTAGGCTCTGGCACTGACTTTCCATGCCCCTGCTCCAGCTGTTCCAGGGGGTAGGGACAAGGACAGAGGCAAGGGCCTAAGTAGGGGTGACACTGGGTGAGGAAGATATATGTGAAGGTAGTGGAGCTTCTTTTAAGAAAACTTGATAGTAATAAACAAATAGCAAGTAAGACTAGTTGCTTGCATTACTTGAGTTATAGAGACACTTAAAATATGGTCAGGTTTTAAAAAGCAAAATTAATCGACCCTGTGTTTTGGGAGCACATCTATCACTGTGACTCAAGGTTCATGTGTCCGGAATCAGAAAAAGACTCTTGAAGTGGGTCAGGAGCCCCTTGCAGGGGCCCTGAGGAAAAACTGCCTTTGGAGGTTTTCTTCCAAGCGGAGCTTCCCTGCGCACGTCCGAACTGCGCAGGGGCCACGTCCCCCCCCCCCCCCGCTGCCCCGGGCCCCGCCCGGCCGTCCCTGCGGGAATCCGAGTGGTCAGCAGTCGTGCGGAGGAGCTCAAGACCAGTCCCTCGAGTTTCTAACCGTGGGGAAGCTCATGCCAGGGACCTCCTGCGCTTGCGTGGGTGGAGCATCCATGTGGTGGCCACACTGGGTACCTTGAAAAAGGCAGGCTCGAGTCTCGCCAGGAGCAACAGGCTAAGCGACCGCCTCAAGAGCAACTGCGATGGGGCAAAGAGGAATTTTTTTTCCAAAGTTTTGTTTCTTTTTGGTATTTGGCTTCTTGTAAGCTCTGTCAGGGGAAGGGGAGTTAGGTCAAAGTTTATTTCACGGCTGATGTTTGTCTGGCACCCCATGTGGGCTTGTGCGCAGTTACTGGCCTAGAGCAGTAGCCGCTCCTTTTTTTGGTTTTGTTTTCCCTGCTTTGAGACCTGGAGTAGGGGTAGAGGGAGGGAGTTGGTCCTGGGCCGGGCTTGGGGGGGCTTCTGGGATGAGTAAGGCATCACTCTTTAGGGAAGCTCAGGCTCTTGAATGTGGGGGGGCTGATGGACTGACGCAAATTCTCATCTCAGAAAGAACATGGGGCCACGTTGCTCTTGTGGCCCCTTCCATTGGCTCCACCCAGAACCTGTGGCCTGAAAGGTTGCAGAGGCTTTTATCATTTATTTGTAACTTTTTTTTTTATTATATTTTTTTATCCTCACCTGAGGATAGGTTTCTGTTCATTTTTAGAGAGGGAGGAAGTTGAGTGGGGAGAGAGAACCATCGGTATGAGAGAGAGAAACGTCAGTTGGTTGCCTCCTATACAGGCTCAGACCAGAGATGGAACGCACAACCTAGATAGGTGCCCTGGCTGGGAACTGAACCCGCAACCTTTTGGTTATGGAATGATGCTCTAACCAACTGAGCCACCTGGCCAGGGCGAGCCTTTCGCCATTTAGGTGAAATGTCCAAATTAGACAAACCCATAGAGACAGACGGTGAATGCGTGGCCGTCGGGGCCGGGAGGAGAGGGTTGTGGGGAGGGACTCTCGTGGGGTTTCCTTTTGTGGTGAAGTGCACGTCCTGGAATTAGTGCAGACAGTTGCAAAACCCTGTGAATAAAAGCCGCTGAATTGTACACATTAGAATGAAGAATATTATGGTACGTGAATTACATCTCAATACGGGGGAAAAATGAGGTGTGTGGCCCCTGCAGGGACTTGGAGCTCTTTGTGTCAGCTCCACAGCCTTGCTGACGCCTGGCGTGCCCCGAGCCAGGGGGTCCGGCATCAGCTCCAGGTGGAGGAGCCCAGTTGAGGCGCTGGGCCCCCCCAGGGGCTCTGGGCCAGCGGTTCACATTCCCGGACGCCAAGGTCTGAGGCTCAGGTGAGGGCCGTGCAGACAGGCCCTGGGGGAGCAGGAGGTGAGGGTGTGAGCGAAACACGAGCAGAGGAAGGAAGTGCTGCTAACACATGGCCAGCCTATCCCGGGGAGCTCTGCAGAGAGGCGCCCACCCAGCCCTCCGCACCCTCAGAGCACGGGGCCTTGTTAGGGAGGGTTCCTGATGGTCGATGAGCAGCGCTGGTCGCAGCAAAACCTGTTGGAAGGGAGGCTGGCACCAGGCTGGGCACCTAGATGGGCCTGAACCAGCGTCTGCTGCTGGGAGGGCCTGGCCGAGGACTCCCTCCTGGCCGGAGGGATGCGGTCACAAAGGCCCAGCTGGGGCACCCCGGGCAGAGCTGGCTCAGGAGGAGGGGCTACTGAGCAGCTTCCCCAAAAGCCACAGGAGGGGACGGGACTGGCAGGCACCAGGCTCCCCTGCAGACACACCAGCTTTCCAATTCTCCATCCAGTTGCCACCCTCAAGCCCAAGCATTGCTGTCCTGCATGTAGCGGTGGCAGCACAGCCTCCCCCCGGGGCCCTCTGCCCCGCCCCCACCCTAACGCCTACTCTAACCTCCACTCCAGGCTCCATGTGGTAGCCAGAGGGGTCCTTTAAAAATATAAACCAAATGCTGTCTCTCACCTGATTAAACCCTGCAGTGGCTTCCCGTTGCTCCTGGAGTGGAGTCCGAACCACTCACCACAGCCCGAGTGCCTTGGGGGGCTGGCACCTGCTGACCGCCCCCTCGTCGGCATCATACTCTTCCCCCGCAAAAAGCAGCTACCTTGTACCGTGGTATGTTTAACAACCAACAAGACTCCTTCGTGCCTCAGGACCTCTGTGCTTGTCCCTTCAGCTTGGAATTCTTTCCCTGCTCTTAACACAGCTGCCACCTTCTCATTCCTCATCCAGGGCTTCATTCAAAGGTCCCCTCCTCAAAGAGGCCCCCCTGCCCGTCCAGCTGGTGCCCTCTGCCGTGGCCTGGCCTTGGCTGCCTTGCCCGCCCTCGCAGCGCCTCAGGCCCAGGCGGTAGGCCCTGCTCTGTGATACACTTGCCGCGCTCCCCCCAAAGATGGCCCCTGTGCCAGGGGTGTCCCGCCTTAGTGCCACCTGTACAGAAGCAGTGGCGAGCCCTCCTCCCAGCGCTGGAACGAGGGCAGGAGGCAGAAGCGCCCAGGAGGTGCCCCGGAAAGTGCTGGCATGGCCTGGGCCAGGGCTGACGGGGTCCTCCTGTGGCTGACGCTTCCTCCTCTGCTGTCCCGGCCCCTCGGGGCAGTTGTGGCTCAGTGGCAGGCCCGCATGGACTCCCTCCTCCCTGGGAGGCTGTCCCTGGGCCCTGGGGGCCGGCCCTAGCGGGTGGACATCAGGTCACAGGCCCCTCACGGCCCTGCCCTCCCCGGGGGTCCTTGGAAGTGCTGCTCAGTTTCCCCTGAGAGTCCTCTCCCACCACCCTGAAGATTTATCTGACAGAGATCCCCCCCCCTTTCCCAGCCAGATACAAGCCCGTACACAGGATGATAGGGGCTTAAGCTATTTTGCAATGAAAAATAAGAGGGGAAAGCCCCACATGGTCCTTAGCTTCCAAACCCTCCTCAGACCTTCCTTCACGGGCACCCCTGCCGCAGCCCCCGTGCCTTGCCCTGCTGCGTCCCTTGGTGGGGGAGCGCGCGTGCCGGCCCCCAGACAGCGCCTGTGTACAGTGTCTGTTTATCTCTCATGTTGACTCCATCACTCACGTGGCTTCCAGGCTGCTTCCAGGCTGCCTTCTTTACCAGCGAGAAGCTTGCTCTGCACAAATCACTCCTTCATTGCCATTCGCCTGTTTCCCTGGAGCACAGTGTTCCAGGAGAGTTACGGGATCAGGAGGGAGGAAGAAGCCCGCACTTGCTTCCCTGTAGCCCCAGTTCACTTTGGGGTCCTCGTGGGGCCTGAGCACACGCAGCTAACGTGGACTTTTCTCTTTTGTCACTCGTTTGGTAGGTTTGGAGTGGGCAGTGGGATTTAGACATTTTTTGACTTGCATTCTTTCCTGTGGTATTGGCTGTGGTATTTGGAAAATCTGCACCCCCCACCCCCACCCCGTTCAGCTGCTCCCAAGGTCGGGCTTTACTTTCAGGGTGCCCCTGGCTTCAGGGCTGCAGTGTTAGGGCCGCCCTCCCGCTCAGCGAGGTGGAAGGGCTGCTTGGCCGAGAGCCCTGGGTTGGTTGCCAGGACCCAGCTGTTTTCCTGCAGCCCTACTGTGGTAGCGCCAAGCCAGTCCACAGCCAGCAAACGGGGACATTCATAGCAGCTCTGCCTTCCTCCCCAGGTGCCCAGAGACTCAGGTGAGTGGGCTTGAAGGCAGGTCTTGGTGGTCCCCTCCCAGAAGCTGCAGGCAGCCTGTGCCCTCTGGGTCTCCTGAGACCCCACCCCCCAGCCCTGCAGGCAGGGAGCTTCAGCTGAGCTGTTAGAGCGAGTTCTGGGGCGCTGGCTTCCAATCCTAGAGCCACCAAGGTGAGGCCGGGGCGGGGCGGGCACAGAGCCGCGTGGAGGGGCAAGGGCAGCTTCCTTAGGCAGCTGCGGTCTCGAAGACACAGTCACACTCCCTCGTACCCTGTGACTGGCTGCTTCCTGCCGCTGTGTACAAACAAGGCTCCGCTGGAGGAAACAGGTGTTTTTATCAGGTCACAGGGCCCCCCGCCCCCAGCGGCACAGGGCTAGGGTCCTTGGGCAACAGCCCTTCTTCTGCAGGTGGGGACAGTGGGCCAGGGAAGGGAAGGGACTGTCCAAGGCCCCTTAGGAAAGTGGAAGGGGAAGGCCCTGAGTCTGGAAGACCCACCCACAAACACATCTGCCACTTCTTGGCTGAGTGGCCCTGGTAAGTTCCTCGTTAGCCCCTCTGGATCTCAGTTTCCTCGTCTAAAATCGAGGGTAATGAGGGTTCCGCCTCTGGATTGCTGTGGGATGGATTGAGAGTGTGAGGTTCCTAGCACATAGTAGGTGCTTCATGAGAGGAAGAGGAAGCCTCTGTGGGAGGGCTTGCTAGCACTGTGTCAGGGGCCTGGAGCCCAGGCTGGACTGGAGCGCGCGGCGCTGGCCCTCAGCTCTGCGCCCCTGGGGCAGCATGAGGAGGGCCGTTGTTCCGCCTTCTTGGCCCCGGGCTTTTGGCTGGCCCCTTGCATAGCGCCTGCTGGGTCTGAATCTAGGGTCCCGACCCCTGCTGGCCTTCGCTGAGCCCCCCGCCCCGCCCCCGCCCCACTTGTGTACTTGGCCTTGGCTTAGCACTGAGAGGGCCGCTGCCTCTGCCCCCCGCCCTCAGCTCTGCCCGAGCTGGGCAAAAGGCGTGGAGTAGGGACAGGGGCTCGTGGGCGCAGCCAGGGAGGGTTCCAGCGGGCCAGGAGCCTGCACGGTGGCGTGGGAGACAGCTCCAGGTGGGGGGAGACAGCTTGGGCAGAGGAGTGGGGCAGAAAGCCGCATGTTCTCCCTCGTTGGAAGGGCGACCCGAAGCCCAGGTCTGAGGGCCATGAGGCGAGGCCGGAGGAGGAGGGCCGACACGGACGGCCTAGAGTGCGGCCTCGGTGCCCCGGCAGTGCCCGCCCCAGAGCCCCGGAGCGCTGCGGGGGCGGAGTGCCCGCCAGCAGGGGGCTTGCGTTACGTGGGGTGGGCGAGGCAGGCAGAGCCCGCAGCTGGCACAGGGTGGGCGCGGGGGTGACTGTAGCGTGGGGAGCACCTGGGGTGGGGCGGGGCTTCGGGGGGGCCTGAGCCTGCTGGCACGTGCGAGGCGAGAGGACCTCAGAAGTGGAAGTTTCCACTTCGTGTCGTTAGGGCTGGTTCTCGGTTTCTCAAGGGTCATGAGTCCAGGGTTTTGACCCCCTGCTTGCTTAGGGGAACTGAGCCCCAGAGGTCAGGCCCCACCCGTGGGTGATTCAGCCAGTGTCTCCAGCCGGACTCCGAGGTCTCAGGAGTCTGGGCAGGGTTGGGGGAGGGGTCTCTAAGAACCCCGGACAAGGCTGGCTTCTTCCTTCAGGCAGTTTGCTGCCTCAGCGCACAGACCTGTGATGCTTGGGGTTGGGACCTGGGTGCCGCCTTCCTCCCTTCAAAGGCGTGGCCAACATCAGCCTTTGCCTGCAGGAAATGTCAGCAGCCTGGTGGGTTTGTCCTGGTCAGAGGATTTGGCCCCTTCTGGTCCTGCTGGACCGTGGGGCTCCCCTTGGAATGTCCCCCCGTGGGTGAAGAGACTGTCCCTTGCCAGACAGGGGCCCTGGCCTGGGGCGGGGCCGAGATGGGCGTGAGTGTGGCCCTCTGGGGAGGCTGCCTGGGAAGCCTGTCCCAGCCCCGGAGACTGGCCGCCTGGGCTGTGTCAGCAGACAAGGCTGTGAAGCCCAGAGGGGGACGGGCGGCACTACCCGCACGCCAGGCCGACGGCCACACCCACAGCTCCTGGAGATCAGAGCCTATGGACGCGCTGCTGCAAAAGACCCCCGCCGCCCTCACCTCTCCCCTCAAAACAACTCCTGTGTCCGAGGACAGGAGAGCTGTCTGGGCCGCCGTGTCTGCAGGCCTGGATGGGCAGGCCGCGGCCGCAGGGACCAGTGGGCTTTGGGGTCTGCACAGCTAGGGCTGCACGCGGGGTGGGCGCACCCAGGGGCGGCAGTTGCTCCCTCCAAGAAAGCCCTGTTTGTCCCTGAGCCAGGGGCCCGTGATGGGTAAGGAAGCCGGGGGACCTCGAGCAAATCTGTTAACCTCTCCCTCCTCTGAAATGGGGGTGGGGGCCCGGCCCTGGGGGCTCCTGAGGTGCAGAGAAGTGCTGGCTGGCGGGGCCGCTGCTCGGGTGGGCCTCAGTTGGGGCTGGCGGGCACTGCAAGGGCTGCCCCAGGGCCTGCCTCCCCATCGGATGGGCAGGATCGTGGCGAGGGCGGGCAGGTGACGGCAGCCCGGCTCAGGGCATCCTAACCAGCTCTGGCCTGGCTCTGGGGGCGGCAGGCCCGGCCTCCCGGCCTGCGGGCCGTCATCTGAAACGCATTACCGATGCTTTGTAAACTCCACATCGCTTGGCCACATGAAAGCCTGGGATCTAAAAATAGCCGCTCCCAGAAGACGCCCCGCATTGGTGAGGCTCCGCTGACCTCTGCACGAACACCCACTGCCGGGCCGCCTCCCTTGCCTGCCAGGGAGCCCCAACCGGCAGGACCACACCCGCCCATGCTCCCACCGTGGGCAGCTGCTGCCCGGGGCCACTTTATCTGGGCACAGATCTCACCCAGCTTGTCAAAGCTTCAGGCCCGAGGCCTCACCCAGGGCAGAATGTCTGGAGGAGCCAAGAGGAAGCCGTTGAGGGTGTGTTGGTGGCCCTTAGAACCCTTCCCCTGCACCACACATGTCTGTGTGGGGGGAGCTCATGGGGAAGCCATCGGAACCCACCTAGAGACGAGGGCAGGGTGCTTCGGAGGGGAGCACAGAAACGGGGCCCTGGCCACCGCCAGGCGGCGGGCGGGGCCCGCCCAGCATCCCAGCGTGTCGAGGCAGAGCCTGCTCCCGCGGGAGGGGCGGGCGGCCGTGGGTCTCCAGGCCGCGAGGCTTGACTCTTTGCCCTGCTTGCTGTGGGTTCCCTTTCCCTATGGTCTCCACGACCAACTGCAAACCGCTCTTTTCCCTAAAAATAAACATGCTTATGGGATTGGGGGAAGCTTTGTAGCTATCAAAGGAAATAATAGGGTGTTTAAGAAAATTACATTGCGTTTTAAATAACCAGCATGAAAGTCATTAAGTTTGAAGTTTCATTCAAATCAGATGGCTCTGTGGCCGGCCCAGCGGCCAGGCAGGCAGAGGTGGGTGGGCCCTCCAGAACGCCGAGGGGCAGCCTGGGGAGGGCTTTGCCGCAGCGGCAGTGAGGTCTCCGGTGGGTGCAGCCGGGGGTCCAGGCGGCGTGGCCACTGAGTGTGTGCCAGCTGTGGCCACCACCCCAGAGCTCGCTGGCAGGCTTTGAATCAGCCTGCAGCCCGGGAGCCACCCAGCTGTGGTGGGCAACCCCATGGGTGGGGCTGGGGGTGACCACAGTCCACAGGGTGTGGGGACAGACGAAGCTGGGATTGCTTAGGCCACAAGGGTTGATGGCCATGTTGAGTTGGAGGTGTCAGGGATGATGGTCCGGATCAAAAAGGGCCAGAGAGGACGACCTACAGGGCCTGGGCCACATCTCTCCCCTTCACTGGTGGAATCTGTGTGCCTGGCACCAGGCATGGGGCACGGTAGGTGCTCATTAAACAGGTATTGAAAGAATAATAGTAACAATAACGCCAGGTCTGTGCCAGGAGCTTTTAATCCCAATATCAAGATCTTTACAAGCAGCCAAGAGAATAGATAGTATTAATGCTCTCATTTTTGCAGATGGGGAAACTGAGGCTCAGAGAGGTTAAGAACGCACTAGTACCTGGTAGAGGCGGGACTCGAACTCGGGTCTGTTTTAGCTCAGAGCCCATGCTCTCGCTGCCCTGCCCCTTTGCTCTTGAATGAGTGGGGGTGGGGCATTGCAGGCCGGGAAGCCGAGGGTGTCCGCTGCTCCTGTTGGGTGTATGAGCTGGATCCAGCTGGACTCCTCTGGTCCCAAGGAAGGATTTGGCCTTCACAGCCCCTGCTGCATGTGACCTCATAGCTCTGGGCCTGGGTCAGGGCTGGACCCTTCCCTCCCCGGATGCCTGGCAAGGTCAGGGCTCCCGGGGCCAAAGGGGCTGTGTTCCTTGTTTGGAAGCAGGAGCCCAGGCATCTCATAATAAACACTCCCCACAAAAGTGTTTCTAGATGCCACTGAAGATTGAATGAGGTTCGACGCATGACGCAAGGACAGGTCCTGGCTCTGGCTGAGTTGGAGCTCGCTGGTGGACCTCCCTGGCCCAGGTGCCCTCCTCTGCGTGGTCCAGGGTTGGGCTAGAGGGTTTCCCAGACCTGAGTCACTGGGAATTGTTGGACTGAGGACGCTGAGGGTGCCACTTGAGTGTACCCCCCACCCGCAATGGGAAAGCTGTGTGGGAACCAGAGCCACTGCCAGCCCTGCTGGGGCATTTAGAGAGCAGCCTCTTCCTCCACTGCTGCCTGGCTCTGCCTCCCGCCCCCGGCTCCGCTCGCTGAAGGCCTGTCAGGAGCTCAGCAGTGGCCCGAGAGCATCAGGCCACAGTCCACGGGAAACAGGGCCAGCGGCCCCCGCCTGCGTGAAGGATGGCTTTCCTGAAAAGCCACAGTCCAGGGACATGCTTGCCTTCGTCGTCATTAGCTCAGTCCTGACAGCAGCCCCATGAGGTATGGACCCGGTACCTGAGGCCTGGGGGGCTTGTACCTTGTAAGTGCTAGAAGAGGGGTTTGAACCAGGCACCTACCCCTGTATTCGCTGCCCTTGACCACCGTGTTTCCATGCCTCTTGGACAACACCCTTCTCCACTGATTTAGAAAAAGTGGATTTTATAGATAGAGCTGGGTCCCCTTGGTACCCCGTCTCATCCTTCTCCACCTCTCACCCCCAGGAATTTGGCATTTCCCCCTCTTCCGTGTATTTTGATACTGCTCTGCGCAGGTGTGTGTCTGCAAGCTGTCTGGTGTGGCTCGGGGTCCTACCTCCACCTTGTGAGGGAGGCCCACTGCGGGAGGGCCCCCGTGACGGCTGGCAGCCCCGCCCTCCTCCCCCACTGCCACTGGGCGCGGGGCCTGAGCCTCCCGCAGGACCTCTCGGCGCCTTGTTTTCTTTCCTTTGGCTAAACTGCTAGACTGAATCCAGGCAGAGCCCATGGGCCTTACTTGGCAGTAGCTGCAAGGGGTTAGACCTGAGGAACCTCCTGATGGTGGCCCCCAGGCAGAGCCGTCCTCCCGGGGCTGGTACAGGCCAGGCAGCGCGACACCCTCGTGGAATGAACCCGGGGCTGGGGGTGCGATCTCCTCCCTCCCTCCCAGCCCCAGGCCGTTGTTGACCACCGGCCTCCACATGTCTGGACCCAGCTGTCACTCCCTTCCCTCTGGGCAAGGCCTGTAGAGCTCCGCCCCAGCTGCCTGTGGCTGTCCCCCCACTCCTCGCGTGTAGGAGGGGAGCCTCTCGTTTCCTTTAGTTGTTTATGACAGAACCAAAATCATCTCTAGGACAGGGTGAAGGCCCCATCACACAAGGCTCGGAGGGGGTCGGCCATGCTGCCAGTCACTGCTCCAAGACAGGCTCTTGGCAAGGTGGTGCTGGCCAGATTGGCGGTCCCAGCTCCCTGGTGGGTTTGGAGACACGGCGTCGGGGAGGGAATCTGGGAGCCACTGGCTCCGTGGTCCCCAGGCTGGCACACCACCAGCCAGCCTGGGAGGTCTGTGGCTGGGCGATAAAGGTGTTTGGCCAGGCACCCCAAAGGGCTGGATTCAAGTCCAGACCTGTCCCTGCTGGCTGAGACCTCGGGCAAGTTGTTTAACCTCTCCCGACTTCCCTTTCCTCTTCTGCAAAGTGGGGGAGACTGTCGGGCTTCTGGGGGCGGGGGGCGGGACTCTGCAGGGTGGTAGGCACACAGTAGGCCTGCAGTGGTGGCGCTGCCATCTCTAAATCTGCACCTCTGCTGGTCTCCTCCTGCCTTCTCTGCAGAGCCTTATGACTTTGCTCCCAGGGGAACAGAACCCCTGGACTTCTCGATTGTCTCCTCCCCCAGAGCCTTGCCTTCCCCACTGCCAAGGACAGGCCAAGCTCCGAGGTGGTGTCCCAGCGTGCGGCGGGCTCTTGGGCAGCTGGGCACCGTGGGAGTGACGGCCTGGCGGGGCCAGTGCTTAGCCTGCTGCAGAGTCCCCAGCCTGTGTGCTGGTAGCATCAACAAGCAGCTCTGCTGCAGCAGCTCCCGGAAGCTTGTATTTTCCTCTAAAAACATCCTGTCCTGAGGGGCGTTCACCTCAAAGAGGAGGAAGGAAAACACAAGCGAATGCATAGAAACCACTGGAGGCCGTGGGCCAGGCCACTCTGCTTAGCGAGGTTCAGCCAGCTCCGAGGGCGACTTGGGGTGGGGCCGGGTCTAGAGCAGGCCTGTGGTTTGCCAGGGCTGCATGCAGGGACTCCCGTCCTCACCTCTGCTGTGGCAGGGCCCGTTATCTGATGTCGAGGCCCGGCAGCTGGTGGACTGGCCACACGCGCACGCACCTGGCAGGGCTCTGTGCAACCATGGCAACAGCCCTGTGCTGGCAGGCAGGACCGAAGCCTCCTGGTCCACGAGGGTGTGGCCCAGCCAACCCCAGCCCTCTAGCTCAGCCACGCTGTGTTCGGGGGTGGGCGTCTGGCACAAGGCGTCCAGTGCGCTGTGGGCGGGGAGCTTTCGGGCTGTCCTCTGAAGAGCACCATGTCCTGGGCAGCAGGGCTCCGGGCGGGGGGGTTGGGAATGAAAGGGCACGAGCCCAACTCGGGGTGTGTCTGCAGGGGCAGGGTCTGCAGGAGCCCACAAATTGAGGCCTGTTTGGTAGGCAAGCAGGTGCCCTCTGGGAGAATTTTCGGGGCCTGCTTCCCTCTGGAAAGTTTATTCTTACGGTCCCAGCCCTTGGGGGAGCTTCCCACTCAGCAGCTGACCAGCCTCCTTAGCACTCACATGCCATTGGTGCTGGACGGTGGACGCCAGCTCTAGGCACCGAGGCTGAGGGAGCCGTGGGGCTGCCTGGTGGGCCCTGGAGCCGGGGGAGGAGCCCGGAGGAGCTGGTCGAGGCCAGAGTAGGTGCGCAGGGCCAGGGTGTGGACGGAGCCTGGCCTGGAGCTGGCAGGCCTGGCCTCTGGCAGTGTGGGGGAGAGAAGTGAGAACTGGAAGGGCCTTCTGAGCAGATTCTCTGTGCGGGGTGGCATGGGGACTAGGCCGAGGAACGGAAACCCAGCCGGCACTGGGCTCCCCCAAGCCGTGTGTCCTGGCATGGGCCTGGCCGCCTGCCCAGAGGAAGGGGTACTTTGTCTGATGAGCACAAAGGTGCCGTTTGAACTGGTGGCGGCCCTGGCTTTGCCTGGTCTTTCTGATGCCCAGAGTACTGCAGGTAGGCAGGAGACAGGTAGGAGGAGGTGCAGGGTCCTAGGTGCCAGGCAGGGTGCCCTGACTCTGAGCAGTGGCCTCAGCTCCCGCAGCCTCTGTGTGCTGCTGGGACCCCCTGCCCAGCCCCAGCCAGGGTGCTCTGTCCAGTGCTGCCACATCCTCCCTAAACCCTGGCTCAGACGGGGCAGCCACACCTACCCACACTGCGAGAGACCCAACTTTGAGGACCTAGCTCTCATGTATGGGACAGAAATGGTGCAGGGTGCAGTCTCAGACCTCGGGGGGCAGGGGTGAAGACAGAAGGGGAACACATAGCAACGTCGGGTCAGGGCGACAGCCAGTGGCCCTCATGGGGGATCCTGCTCAGACAGGGAAGGTAGGAAAGGCTTTTAGGAAGAAGTCTCGTTTACGGCGAGGCCTGAGAGATGGATGGGAATTGGCTGAGCCAAGGTGGGGAGAGTCCTCCACGCAGAGGGCACAGCATGGCCCTTGGGGCCAGCAGCCCTCAGTGGTTAGACACAGTGAGGCGGGGAGGGGTGAGCGTGGCCGGCATCGCTGGAGACCCCAGGAGCCCATCTAGGGGCCCCTGGCACTGGCTTGGTGGAAGGCTGTGTGGCTTTAGGTGACTTTCTCGACCTCACGTCCATCGTGGTTAAATGGGAAGGGTAATGCCCGCCTCAGATTGGTTGTCACGTAACATTTATAAAACTGTTTTCACCTCTGCGCCTTGGTGGGGAGAACAGTGATTATCAATAGCCCACCTTTCTGTCTGGTCAGGCCCTGTCTGAGAAGGAACAGGCTCAAGATGTGGCTCTGCCACTCCTTCTGGGGGCTTGTCCCCAGGGGCCTCTCCCTGGCTCCAGAGCAGCATTAGGAACCCCCGGGGAGCGGGGAGTCAGGAGGCCGAAGTCAGCCTCGGGCAGATGAGTGCGGGAGGCACACAGCGGCTCTCCAGGCCCCGGGGAGCCGAGAGGCCTTCATTCAGCAAGTCTTGGCGACTGTCCCAGAGCCTGGACAGGCAGAGATGACTGACAAGCCTATTATGGCCTCCAGGACCCCCAGGCTGACCTCTGCACCAAGTGGGCATCTCTGCCTGCTAGGCTGATGGAACCCAACCCAGGTCGCGGTCCTTTCCAAGGGACTGACCCTGGGACTGAGGTCAGCCTGAGCCACCATCCTGGCAAAGGGCAGGAGGAAGAATGGAAAGGTGTGGGGCAGGGAGGAAGAGGCGAGAAAGGTACCGAGAGAGAAGAGCAGGCCCGGGTGGCTGGGCACGGCCGTGTCCGATGGCCGCCAGTAGGCAGGCGGGGTGTGGCGAGAACACCAGTAACGGGCGTCCGAGGACCTGCTGGAGCATTTGTAGGGTCAGGGAAACACTGGCTCTGGTACTACCTCTGACCAACCAGGCTGGAGAAGGGAGAGAGTGACTCTAGGGCTGGGCCTCCCTCCCCTGCAGCCTCTCATCCAGTCCATGGTGACCACAGAGCCTTTGCAGGACAGTGGGTGGAATCCCCGCTCTGCACTAACTAGCCATGTGACCTTGAGCAAGGATCTTCTCCGTGCCAGACTTTCCTCATTTGTCACGTGGGGATAGTCATTGTACCTCTGTCATGGACTTGTTTTGGAGCATGAGTTACACTCTGTAAGGTGCCTCAAGCCATGCCTAGCACCGTGGTGAACACTGAGCTGTCATTAACAGGTGCTGTTCCCTCAGCCTGGCACATAGTAGGAGCTCAGTAAATACACACTGATGGAGTGTGTCTGCTGATGGCAACCAGCTGAGAATCCTGGTGTGTGCATGGGGTGGGGGGCGGCAGCGCGGGGCTGGATGCTTCTGCAGACAGCCCCCTGCCCCAGGGAGGCCTTCCTGGGAGGGCCTGGTCAGGCCCCACATGCTCCCCCAGCCCCAGTCTTGAGGCCAGAGGAAGCAGCAACTTTCTTCTCTGGGAAAGTGTTGTGGGGCTCAGGCGTTTGGGGGTTTTCAGAGTCAACCGTCAGAGGCGAGGGAGTTTCTCCGCTGGCGGTGGCAAGGGCTCTCAGGGTGCAGCGAGCAGACCGCTGCGGTCTGCAGGGAAAATGCCGGTCTGCAGGGAAAATGCCGACGGTGTTTATTTTTTACCTGAGCCTGCAGGAAGTTGGGAGGGGGGCGCTCTAAGAAGGGGAAGGGGGGCAGCCCAGCCAGGCCCAAGCTCAACTTCAGAGCAGAGCAGACCTACCTCAGGAGTCCCTCATCCCTCCCCCCGCCTGCCCAGCCCTGCCCTCGGGGCCCCTGCCTGGCCCCTGCCTGGCTCCAGCCTGGCTCCAGCCTGCTCAGGGAGGGGAGGCATGCCGGCACGCCGGCACGGCAGCCAGGAGTCTCCTGCCGGGGGCTGGTGGAAATATCCCAGAAGGATGGGGACCACCCCCAGGACAGGAGATTTGGAGCGCAGCAGGGGGAAGGACCACCTCTGCAGAGATTGTAGCAGACATGGCCTCCCAGTCCCCAGGCTCTGAGTCCTGGGCCCGTCCTGGAGTCAGGAGCAGGGAAGGGGGAGAGGTTCTGGGGGACACAGCAGGCAAAGGCAAAGAACAGGGGTCCTGGTCAAGGAGTATGGACTGCTGTTGAGTCTCTCATTCATTTATATATCCCACGGTGCTGTGAGCACTTTGATGAGCGTCCAGCTCTGCGCTTGGCACTCTGCCCTCAGAGGCAATAAAGGTGAGGTTGAGTGCTGGCTGGTGCAGCTCAGTGGGCTGCGTGCCGGCCTCCAAATGGAGGGGTTGCCAGTTCGATTCCCAGTCACAGCGCATGCCTGGGTTGTGGGCCAGGTCCCCGGTTGAGGGTATGTGAGAGGCAACTGATCAGTGTTTCTCTCCCTCTTTTTCCCTGCTTACTTTCTTGAAAAAGGAAAGAAAGAAAAGAAATCTGAGGCTGTGCTATCAAGATGCTCGGGGCCTGGTGGGGAGAATCGACCCAGACCTCCTTCTCTCGGAGGCTAGGAAGTCACCAGCAGGGGAAGGAGAGGAGGGGCGCTCCCGTCCATATACACACGGAGCCTCAGACAGCCCCGCCCTGCTGTCTGGGCCGCCTGGCCCCGGGACAGCCTTGTGCTAAGGCCGTGGAGCAGGACGTTCCCCTGGCGGAAGGGGGTGTGGGCACTGGGCCCTGTGCCAGACAGTTGCCCCGGCTCCCGCCGCCAGGCACGGAGGGGCTGCAGAGGGAGGTTGCAGGGCGGCCGGCACGAATGTGGGGAGGACCAGCCAGGCCCTCCGTGCCCTGCCCTGCAGCCCTGGCCACCTCGGGGCCTCCAGCTGCCAGCAGGCTCTCTGCTCCACCCTGCCCACCTGGCACCTCTCCTGTGCTTCGGCTGCAGAGTCTTGTTTAATGAGGCTTTTCCCCAGTTCCCAGGGAAGGCTGGTAGACAGGGTGAACCCTTTGTCCACCAGGCAGCACCTCGCACCCTACCCCACTGGCCATCACCCACATACCTACCAGGCCAAAGGCTGGCCGAGCTGAATTCTGCGGTTTCCGAGGCCTGGCCTAAGCTGTGCTGTAACCTGGGGCTTGACCAGCCTGGCCAAGGAGGGTCGGCTCTAGCCCTCCCTCAGAGCTTCCTGGCCAAAGCTAGCCCTCCTCAGGGAGGCAGTTTGCTGAGCAACCCACTGTGGAGCCAGTACCCACCCCTCCAATCCTGCTCCAGGCAGAGTGGGGCTATGGGACTATCTTCCTACAGCAGGCACCTGGGACCCCAGGCTCTGCTGCTGAGAATTCGCAGGGCCAGAGGTGCCCACCCAGCAGCCAGGCTTACGGCCCTGATGGCCAAAGCGCCAGGGCCGAGACTGGGCACCAGGGTCTTCTCTGAAGCAAGAGCTTAGACTCAGAAGCCCCCTGTGATCTGGACAGACCTGTGGAGGGATTTCATTCCACCCGGTGGGCCAGGGCTCCCGGCGTGTGGACCCTCAGGCTCTGTCACCCTGGCTGCCATGAAGCCAGCTCAGGGCTGATGCCGTCTGGCGACTGCTGACCAGGAACCTATCAGTAAAACGTCCCCAGAGGCTTCCAGAAAGCTCCCCACCTTCATGGGCTCCATGGGGAGCAGTTCCTGCTCCCCAAAATTCCAGGAGATAAAGCAGGACTTCTGTACCTGTGGCCAGTGAGGTAGGCAGGGCTGATATACTCATCGCCATTTTATAAGGGGTAGACTGGCCCAGGATCCCATAGTGAAAAGGTCAATGCAAAGGTCAGCGAGCCTAGAGCTGGGCTTCCCAACTCACCTCATGTCGTGGCCCACTTAGAATGTGTCACTGGAGTGGCTGGAGAAGGCGGCTAGAGGCTGCCGCACGAATGGGAAGTCCTGGGCATGGTGAGCCGGAGGAGTGGGGTTCAAGCGGGAGTGGGGCCTGGTCTTGCGGAGCTCTGGAGCTCGAGGCAGGGGAGTGACGTGACCTGACCTGTGTGGCTGGCGGTGGGGCAGGAGGGGCTGCAGCCATCCAGGTGAACGTGGCCGTGGCTTGGACTGGGTGGGAGACCAGGAGGAAGGAGGAAGTGGTTGGATTCTAGATAGATTCTGAAAGTAGAGCCACATGGATTTGCTGACAAATTGGACATGGGGTGTGAGAGAAAAAGAAGAGTCAAGGATGACTCCGAGGTGTTTGGTCTGAGCAACCGGGAGACTGGAGCTGCCGTAGTTGAGGATGGAAAGGAGCGTTTGAGGCGGGAAGTCAAAGGCTGGGAGTTCCTGGGAGGGGTGGGTGCTGGAGATGTCATCGCGGGGCCATCAGAGGAAGGCCCTTCACGCCAGGCGCCCGGGGCAGAACACCTGGGAGTGAGGGCCAGTTTCCAGTCAGGTCACGGAGAGGGTGAGGAGGCAGAAACGAGGCTGAGAAGGAGCAGCCTGTGAGGATGGAGGGTCCTCTGGCGAGCGTGGTATCCTGGAAGCCTAGAGAAGAGGCCATTTCAAGGAGGGAGAAGTCAGTGGTGTCCAGTGCTGCCGAGAGGTCAGGTGACATGAAGACTGAGAACTGACCGCCAAGTTCAGCAATGTGGACAGCAGAGAGACCTCGACAAGAGTCTGGGGAAGTGACAGGGCAGGTGACTGGCTAGGTGGGAGGGAGGACGAGCACCGAAGGCAGTGAATGCGGACCCGTCAGCTGAGGTTTGCAGGAAAGGGGAGCGAGACGGGAGGTGGTGACTGGGGGAGATGACAGCCAGTTGGCACCCAGGCGGGAATGAGACTGGGCTTGCAAAGTGCTCGGCCCGGTGCCCGGCCTGTGGCGGGTACTCAGAGTATAGGGATTTCCCACGTGTCCACGTACCCCATGGCCGGCCGGCCCACTCCTCTTCCCAGCCTCCCGCAGGCCTGAGGAGCCTCCGTCCCACCTTCCATCCCCGCACCCACCCAAACCATCACACTTGTGTCTGAGTTCATTGCGGAAATAAAAGAAAGACTAAGAGTGGCAGTAGACCCCCAGCTTGCTAAGGAAGCCTGGCCTTGGAACAGCAACAGGAAAGTCATAACACCCGAGGCCTGGGGACAGAGTGGTCCTGTCGTCGCCCTCCCCAGGAGATGCTGCCAGGGGACTGCCAGGCATGCCTGCATCTCCAGCCAACTGCCATTTGGCATCGTGGGGCCCAGGTGCCTGGCCCGTGTGAGGCCCAGCCCCGGGGGCTGGGGAAGCCCTGCGCGCCCCTCGCGCCTGTCAGCCCTGTGGGCGAACAAAGGCTTCTGCGCGCCCTTCCTCATCACCTGACACTGAGTAATTGAGCTTGTGGGTATTGTCTGGCTTTATCCTCACATCTCACAACCCTCCGATTGTCTCCATCTTAGGAGGAAACAGATGATCAGATAGTGTAGTAAGTTCTTGAAGACAGCACATTAGAACTAGGGTCTGAAGGTGGTTGGCCTGCTGTTCGCCAGGCTCCCCGCGGAGAGCCCTTCCTGCGGCTGCTGGAGGGACGCTCACCTGCCCAAGGCGGCCCGGGGCCTCTAGTCAGAGGGAAGGTATCAGGCTCGGGAAGGCCATGGTGCCCTGTCCACACCAGTAGCAGAGGAGGAGCCACCACTGCTGGGACATCAACCCCTGTCTGCCTGAGGACAAAAGGAAGGCTGATTAGCCCTGTTTTGTCAGGTTGTTCCTGGTGGACAGGTGGGATGAGCAGGAGACTGATGGGTGGCAGTGGTGGCACCTTCCCCAAGCCCAGAGGGGAAGGCGGCAGCTTGTGGCCCAGCCTCAAGCTCCCCTGAGGGCCAGAATGTGGGGAAGCCGGTGGCCAGGGCTGGTGCTGCAGGCTGCGGGAGCCTGTGCCCGCCTGGTAGCCTCAGCCTGGACCCCCTAGAGCCAGTGCCAAGAGGCCCGGGCCAGGCCTCCTCACAGTGAGCTTGCCTAACCTTTCCCCAAACCTGGTGATGAGGGACCATGAACCCCAGCCATCACGCAGGACAGGAAACCAAAGCCCAGAGATGTTGAGGAGTCTGGCTACATTCAGCTAGTGGGGGACTGCACCCATAGGGTGGGAAGGAGCCCGGACCACACTTTGTTACTGTCTTGCCCCAGAGATGTCCCGTTTTTTTCTGTGCCATGGGTCAGAAGCCACGCCTCTGTGCTCAGCCAGCGGTGTCCGCACAGCTGGACTTTTCTGAGTGGAGCCGAGCCTCAGCTGTGGAGGTCTCCAGGGCCGTGGCTGGCACAGGTGTGCCCTGGGGCCGGGCAGAGCGGGGCCCTGGCCCTGAGCAGCAATTTCCGTCGCATGGGGAGCCCCCTTCTCAGCCTGACTGAGTCACCTCATGACAGATCCATGTGACTAGTGTGAAAAGTAAGAGTCCTGTGGTGTTGAGGAAACAGGAAGTGTGGGGCTGGGCGGGTTGGCCCTGGAGGGAGCCTGGCTTGGCCTGGCCCCTCCCCCGAGTTAAGAGGGCTGAAGGGGGCTCTTCCCTGTGTCCACCGATTCTGTTAAGCCTGGGGTGGGACAGGGGTCAGACTCAGGACCCCCAGTCTGGGGGCTGGAGGGGGAAGCAAGCTCCTAGGGTAGGTCAGGTTCTCGGACCTTGTCCTGACATGTATGGGGCCAGAGGCCCTGAGCGAGTCGCAAGGCCTCAGAAATGGGGGTACATCCAGACCGGAGGCAGGAAGAACTCCCTGGACGGGGAGGCACGCCCCCTGGAACTGAGTGCACAGGAGGATGGAGGGGTGCTCTGGGAGGAGTGGCTGCTGGGGCCGTGCCTTGGCAGCGGGGGCAGGAGGGCTGGACCACTGGGCACAGCTTGGTTTGAGGGGCGCCCCCTTCTGTGGGGCCTGTGGTTGGGACCGCCCCCATTTTGCTTTGACAGTTGGGCTGCCCACACACACAGCTCATTGGGGCTCTGCCTACGTGTAGCCCCAGCCCCGTGCCTGCCTCCCTCAGGTCTCCCCACATTCACCCATCCTCCTCGTTTTTCAGCACAACAAGACCAGTCAGCCCGCCCATGGAGTCCCCCAACTCTCTCCTCTCTATGAGCATTTCAGCAGCCCACACCCGACACCTGCACCGGCCGACATCAACCAGAAGCAAGGTACAGACCTGAGATGGGGAAGGGCCCCATGAGACAGGTGGCTCGGCCCTTTTTACAACCGGAGAACCTGGGGCTATGCAAAATGAGGAGCCCCCACCCCCAAAATTCCAGAAAGATGGTTCAGGAGCCTGGGGGTACCAGAGGGCTGGGTGAGGTGGTGCCAGGTGAAAATTTGAAGGCTGCAGGTTGAGGTAGGAACCTCCCAGTGCCATTATGAGACCAGGCATCTGTGCAAAGCTGATAACTATAAAACTTGCAGCCTTTCCCTCCCCCAGTGAGAAAATGGAAAGTGGTGGTTGTGATGGCTGATTCACCTCAGCCTCAGGCAAAGTCATTCTGAAATCAGCCACTGTCGACTGTGGGAAACCTGCTGACTCAAAGGGGGGTGAGGGGTGGCTTGGAACTCTGGCTCCACTGGCCAGGTTCCCCCAGACTAGGGGGCCCCCAGCAAAGAGGCCCCAGTTGCAGGCTAGTGGTAGCGAGGCCTGGTGTCCCATTCCAGAATGACTCCAACTCTGCCACTGGCAAGCCAGTGTCCTTGGGCAAATCACCCACCTCCTGTGCCCTTGGTCCCCTAGCCCGTAAGCAAAGCTGCTCCGCTGGGAGAGTCCTGAATAAAGCTGTATGTCTGGTACTCTAGCAAGGGGGGCGGGATCTTAGAGGCCCCGCACAGGAGGCTGTGGGGTGCAAGATGTAGCTAAAGGGGCTTCTGAGTCAGGCCCGCTCACTTGGCCCCCTCTCCACTGCAGTTCACAGGCCTCTGCAGACCTCCGACCTCTCTGGCTTCTATTCTCTGACCTCAGGCAGCATGGGACAGCTCCCACACACTGTGAGCTGGTGAGTGTGGGCCCGGTGGGAATGGGGCGCCTTGCTCTGACTGGACCCGTACCAGCCCTTCTGTTTTCCTCCTCCATCCTGTGCTGAGCACTGTTGCCCCCTCTGTATAGGTACCAGGGCTGGCCAGCAGCTCTGTCCATTCCCCTCGTAGCCTGACACACTCCCTTTAGGAAAGCAGACTAGGCTATGGTCTCAGCCCTGTTGCCCCTGAACTCTGCTTCAGTGTCTGAGACTTGAACGAGAGAACCTTGGGCTGCCCAGGGCCATATGAGTGAGGAGGAAAAGGTAGGTCTGAGCAGGGAGGTAATAGCAAGAATGGCCACGGGAGAGGCTGTTGCTTCCCAGCCACCTGGTGTGCAGGACACTCCCCACTTGCCTAAATGCCTGCAGCTGCCCGGTCCCTTCCTTGGCCGAGCTGCTTGAGAGGCAGGGTCCCTTCCTTGCCCCTGGGGTGCCTACTTGAGCCCAAGCCCCTAGCCAGGAAAAGCCGCCTGTATGAACCCTGTCAGTAGGTCCAACTCTGGGCCAGAGGGCCTGTCTTCGGCTGGAGTTGTGTCTCACAGCCTAACTGGTCCTTTGCTCAGCAACCGCAGTGTAACGTGAGCAGGTCTTGAGCCTCTCTGGCCTGGGGCAGTCACTTAACAGCAGGAAAGCTTGGCTTCCCAGGAAGGCAGCGTAGGCCAGAGGCCCGACCTAGGCGCCCGCCGCATGCCCTTTATCCATGTTTAGCTCATCTCTCTCTTTCTGGATTCTCCCTGGACAGAGTTCCACTCTGAAAACAAACCAGGGCTATGCCCACAAGTACCCCCAGGTCTGAGGTGTGCCAGGCAAGGATCTGGGTGCCAGAGCAGCACTGCCGAAGCTAGCTGATCCCAGAACTCAGTCCACCTGGTGCACAGCCCAGGCAAGAGACCAGCCAGTGGCAAGGCACTGTTAGCAGTGCTCTGACTGGGGACTGTGGGAACCCAAAGGGACACCTCATCCAGCTTGGGATCTCAAGGGCTTTGGGGAGAAGGGGTCATTTAGGATGACAGGAGCCGAAGCAGGCAAAGTGGGGCAGGAGGAGCACAGTCCTGGCGGTGTCAATAGTGGGTGCAGAGGTCCTAGGGCAGGTGTCGACTCGGTACTGACAGGGACATTTCATGTCAGGAGGCAAGGCAGGAGGGGATCTGGGGGCCTGTTGAGCTAGCTCCCAGGGGAGAGTGGCCTTTTCTACCCTTGAAGCAACAGTGCAAGCCTGTAGAGGGAAATAAGTGCAGCACAAATTGCCCTCTGGTGGCAGATGCTTAAAACACACCCTGGAGTGGTCCAAGCAGAAGCCAGTGTACCTCACACTCTAGGGTCAGGCTGGAGCACAGAGGGAAGTCCTTCCCCACATAGGGCCAGTAGCAAGACTGCTAACAGCTGTCTCTCCCAACCACAGGCCCAGCCCTCCTCTCTACCCCTTGTCCCCCTCCTGCGGATATAGACAGCACTTCCCTGCCCCCACTGCTGCCCCTGGCGCCCCCTACCCCAGGTGAGTCCCCTGCCCTGCAGCCAGGCTCCTGCTTCCTGTTGCCCAGGCTTCAGTGCCCACACAAGGCCATGCCCAGGCCACTGCTTGCCCTGTGCTAGTCGTTTGTCCATCCGTCTGTCTGTCATTCTGCAGCCCCTTGCTGCCCTGTGCCTGAGAATGAAACCAGTGGGACTGCAGGAGGCCTGAGCCCAGGCCCAGCTGTGCAACAGAGCACCACAGAGCAGCCAGGGACAGTGCACGTGCGCGGGTGCTCGTGCTCCTGCCTTTGCACACGTGAGTCAGTCCGTGTGCAGGTGTGTGTGCACTCACCCCTGCTCTGCATCCCTGCTGAGGGCAGGGCCGGCCAGGACTCTCCTGGGCGTTCCCAGCGCTCTGCCTAGGCTGAGGCAGCGTTTTTACATGCGTCTCCAACCTCTCGCCTGCTTAGGGACCCCACAGCTGTGTAAGCAAGGGGCAGAGGGGTATCCATAGAACAGAAAATGAAGCGGGAGGTGCGTCTGTGTGTGTCCCTTTACTGAGCTCACTCCCTCAGTGAAAGATACATGCTAAGTATGGAACAAGGAATTCAGCAGACATTTCCAGCCCCACCGAGTTCACGGGGTAGGAGCGCCAGCAGTTGAATGAGCTGTGCTATGTGGGTGATGGGGAAGCCCCAAGGAGACCCCAGCCAGATCTGCTGGGTCACAGAGCTTCGTGAAAAGGGTTAGTATCTCCTGGGTGAGTGGGACAAAGGGAACAGCAGTAGTTGGGGATGACTGGGGGTGGGAAGTGACAGGAACTGGGAAAAGATGGGGCTAGAATGTCAGCAAAGTGGTCACGCAGGGCTCTGTGCAGTGGGAGAATTTCAGCAAGAGCAGCCAGGAGCACTCGGGTGTTTTTCAGAGGTTGGGTGGAGAGAGTCCTAGAGGAGTCAGGAGAGTGAGGAAGCCCACAGGGCAGTCACAGGCTCATGCGGCTGAGCTGGCGAGGGCAGGAGGTGACAAGGGGAGAGATTCAAAAACTATTTAGGCCTTGATTTACAATCACCTAAATGATGTCTAAGATTTTTGCAGCCTTGTCTGTGTTATGTGTTGGGAGCAGGTATTTGTATGTATCAGTGTGTTTGTATGCAGGCTAGTGGGTGGGGTATCTGTTCACCTGTCCTCGTCTACTGTGCTGGGCCTCTGTGTGTCCCAAGGTCTGGCCTGTACACACCTGGCTCAGTGTTAACTTTCTTTCTGCTTCTAGGTTCACCCACCCATCCCTGATGTTAGGTTCTGGCGTACCTGGTCACCCAGCAGCCATTCCCCACCCAGCCATTGTGCCCACCTCAGGGAAGCAGGAACTGCAGCCCTACGATCGCAGCCTGTGAGTGAAAAGGCACATAGTGGGGAGGAGGGAGGGAAACGGGTGAGCAGACCCCAGGCTCCCATCCGTTGTCAGCCAGGATACACATTTCTTCCACCAGGCTGAAGGCCTGCTGCCTGGAAGCTCCAAGGACTACCAGAGAAGGCCTCTGGTCAAACTGTCTTGTGGCTTTTGCCACTGACCACTGTTGTTTTGAGCCTCAGAAGCAATGAGGGAGTGGGTGGAGTAGGAAACAAAGATTTAGGTTAAGCCAAGATAGGAGGGGCTTAGAAGTTCTTATACATGCTTTCCTTACTTAGCTGCCATATGCCTGTAAGGAACAGTTACTTAACTCTGCTCATCAATTTTGGAGCAGCTTAAAAAAAATAGCATTTATAAAAGCCAAAGTATCCATGCACTTACACGTAGAGGACACAGTAGAGGAGGGTGGTATCATTAGGTGGGCATTGTGGGAGCTCCCAAATGATCTGGACATGTGCCCTTCAGGAAGACACAGGCAGAATCCAAGGCAGAGAAGGAAACCAAGAAGCCAACCATCAAGAAGCCACTCAACGCCTTTATGCTGTACATGAAGGAGATGAGAGCCAAGGTCATCGCAGAGTGCACACTCAAGGAGAGTGCTGCCATCAACCAGATCCTGGGCCGCAGGGTGAGGCCACGGGCAGATGGGCTGGCAGGGGCGGCCCCTGACCACCTTCGCCCTGGTACAGCCTGCTGACTCCCTGCTGCACCCCTCTGCCCCTCCTTCCCCTTTGCAGTGGCACGCACTGTCACGAGAAGAGCAGGCCAAGTATTACGAGTTGGCCCGCAAGGAGAGGCAGTTACACATGCAACTATACCCAGGCTGGTCAGCGCGAGACAACTATGTGAGTGGCCAGCAACACACAGTAGGGATGGGTAGGGGGAACCTTCAAGATTCCATGCCCCAGGGCGCAGTCTCAGCAAGAAAAACAGGGCTACCGTTCCAAAGGCTCAGAGGAGGGGAGGTGGTGGACTGGAGGTTCAAGGCCTCCCACAGCTAGCTCAGAAGAGGATCGAGCAAGGGGAGCTGCCCATAAAGGCAGGCCTGTGTCCTTTTTTCCACCCAGGATCTACTCCCACTCCCTGCATGGCTACTGCCCTATATTTGATTTGGGCTCATGAGCAGAAGGGAGGAAGGGACCTGGAAATTACCTCTTCTATTCAAAATAGAGACCAGTGTGGGAAAGGGAGGAGGAGCCCCTAATTGCCTCATGGTTTACCTAGCAAGAACTGCAATCAAATGCTAGGGCCCCCAGGCAGAAAGAGACTGTGCCTGGAACCCCAGCCACAGCCAGGCTAGGCAGCGGCAGGCTGCAGGTATCCCAGCCACTCTCTCACTGGGGTTGGTGTCCACCTCCTCGACCTGAGGATTCTCTCCCTTTGTTTCCTGCAGGGGAAGAAGAAGAGACGGTCCAGGGAAAAGCATCAAGAATCCAACACAGGTGAGGCCTTCCCTCAGCAGTAGCCAGGCTCCTCTCCAGGTCCCCATTTGACAAGCATCACTGGTCCGGCCCAGAGGGCGGGGCAGAGTATTCAGCCATGAACCTTCAGTGCCTGGGCACTGGGCTCTCTGGAAACAAGGCCTGCACCTCACAAGTCAGATCCCTACTTGAGGAACAGCTATGCTAAGTTCTAGGGAGGACCGGCAGAAGCCATTTCACATAGCAGTGGTGTGTGGGCCCATCACCTTTGCCACCTCTGCCGTGCTCACAGCTAGCCTGTCAGGGAGAGCTAGTGAGGCACTGGCTGTATGATCCATGCTAAACTCAAGCACTGCATCCTGGCTGGTTCTGAGGTGGACAGCACGCTGTGTGGATGCCGACTTGAGCCAGACACCATGCCTAGGCCCAGAGTCACACAGCCTGATGGCTAGTGCCTGGTAATTTCTCTACCCCCACCCACTGGTTTTCATGGCAGTGCTATACGGAGGACCCAGGGAGCCCACACTGCTGCAAGTGCCCTTCATGTGGGTGGACTGCTGTCCCAACTCAGATCCACGTTCATGACTTTCTCAGCTGTGCTGCCCCCCATGCTCTGACTGGGGCAGGGCAGGCCTCGGCCCTTTTTCTGAGATTGAAGAATGGGTTTTGCTTTTCATCTGGGGAAATGGGTACAGCACGGGGCAGGGGAGAGGGGGTATGGGTTAAGCAGATATGGCGTTGGCAAAAATGAGGGTGGGGGGGAGGACAAAACGGCAGGGAATTTAGGGGTGGAAACGGCCCTAAAGCAGAAGAGGCTAGACCTGGATTCCTAAGAGCCTCCCTGGGTTCTTCTTCCAAAGTTCTTACGCTTCAAGGGGCCCCACAAGCCAGAGAGGAGCCAGCCTGACAGGGTCCTCTCTCTTCCCCACCATCCTTCCCACTGCCTCTTCTGCCCAACTGGGTGCCACGCACACCTTTCCTAATACTTTGGCTCTGGACCCTAGGGCTCCCGCTGGGGCTGGCTACGCCATGGAGAGGCCCTCTGCCTGTGGGGGCTGTGGGGTACCTGTGACTGGCTAACACTGATGTTGCCTCTTCTTTCTGGGCCCTGCTCTGCCCTGCTGCCTGCCTGCTCGCCCTCTGCCCTGCTCTGCCCCTCTGGCATGGCTGTGAGCAGACCCTGGCTCGCCTAAGAAATGCCGTGCTCGCTTTGGCCTCAACCAGCAGACGGATTGGTGTGGTCCGTGCAGGTGGGTTTGTCCCCACCACCATCTGCCCTTTGCTTCAAGCTGCTTCCCTGACTCTGCACATGTTCTGCTGGGCCTGCCTTTGCCCAACCCCCTAAGATACCTGCAGATTGTGAGCCCACACCTCCTAAGAATGGGAGTGAACACTGAACATAGATTGTAGGGACAATCACTTGGGTCTTTGTGGAAGGAGGGGAAAGAGACAATGTTCTAGAAGGGAAGGAAAGGTAGACTCAAGAAGGTAGTTCTCTGGTGCCTACAGTCCTCGGGTAATGATGGTTTGGTGCTAACCAGGCCTAGCTGGTCCTCAGTAGTCCTTAAAGAAAAACGTGGCTATAGTAGAGACCACCACAAATAGTCTGGATGCCATTTGTCCAAATAACTCGTCATCTGGTACCTACAGAGACCAGAGGGCTGGCGAGGAGCGCAGGCCCTGCAGCACTAACTGGGTGTTTCACCATACCACAGAAAAATGCTCATGTCTGTGAAAAGTATACCTACCAAGTGGCTAAAAGGTGCCTGTTTGGGTTCACATCAAGCCTGGTAGGGCCGAGGCTGAGGCTACTCCAAGACACTGACTCTAAGTTAGTTCACTGACTGTAAGGAATACTGTCCAGCCCCGCCCTCCATGCTCCTTGTCCAAGGGCAGAAAGGAATGTGGGGAATATGTGTGTCTGTGTATGCATGATGGGAGGCAACCCTATCCTTAGAGGAGGTCCTAATTCTACCCATTCTACACTACTCAAGAGAGACTGTCCAGAGAGCTCAAGATGGTAAGGATGGATAAGAATCACTGCCTTGGTTCTCCTTCCCCTTCTCTGCCTCTAACCTAGCTTTGAGCACTGGGATTGCTCAGCCCAGTAAGTGATGAGCAGTGCAGCCCCTTGCCTTAATGCAGATCTGAGCCCCACAAAAAACACAAGCAGCAGAGGCTCCATGGCCCAGACTAGGAGATGGCTCCTCTAGCAAACAATGCAGCCCGCAGGCCCCAGCTACAAAAGGTCCCTGTGCCACTGTGTGGCTGTACTGGGAACTGCACCTGTCCCAGGTCTGGCCAGGCGCAGCCGAGTAGCATTGCCGACTGAGGTCTGAAGGCGTAAACACATCACCCAAGTCCTGGGAAGAGGGGACAAGAGGTCAACTAGGCCTGTGCAAGGACAGCGTATTTTGGTTGTGGTGTATGACTATGAATTCACCCTCTGTTTACAGATAACTCTCTTCACTATTCCTAGGAGGAAAAAGAAATGCATTCGGTACTTACCCGGAGAAGGCCGCTGCCCCAGCCCCGTTCCTTCCGATGACAGTACTCTAGGCTGCTCCGGGTCCCCAGCCCCCCAGGATTCACCCTCATACCTCCTGCTGCCCCACTTCCCCACAGCACTACTTGCTAGCCCTGCGGAGCCGGCGCCTACATCACCAGCTCTCTCAGCGGCTCTCAGCCTCCCAGCCCCGTGGGCCCCCGCAGGCCCCCAGCAGTGCCCTGCAGAGTACACAGGTACAGCAACAGGAATTTCGGAGACAGGCAGCCTAGCATGCACAGGACACCTGGCCTCCAGGGACCCACTCTTTGAGAAGCAGAGACAGAGCCCCAAAGCATGTGGAAACCAGCCAGGGGCCCTGTTAACTCCTGAAGGTCCAGGTGGTGGTGATTTCAGAGGCTGCACAACTTCTGCCTGAACCTGGGGCCATCAATTCAGACTGCTCCAAGTGGTGCATCACATCTGTGTTAGCAGCTGATTAAGGGCACCTCCTGTGCCTTGTGGCAGCCTGCATCTATTCTTACTACCGTCCATCTTGCTAGCCGGATGCCCCCACCTCCCTTTTCTGCTACAGGTCATAGATGGGCTGGATTGAGCTCAGCTGCCTTCCCTACCCTGTATCCCCAGCACTCCTCCCCCTCCGCCACTGCTGCACCCTCCCCATACCAGGCACTGCATGGACCAAGAGCTGGTTTATCAAACATGTGGACCTGGCACAGCCACAAAGCTCAAGATGACCGTGCTTTTCTCAAGGGCCTAGAAAAGCCATGTTTTACAGAAAATTTGTATGCTGGACCAGAGAAACCCTGCCACATTCTCAGGAGCTTGTGAGTAGAGGGGATGGAATAGGCCTAACAGGAGCTAGAGTGACAGGCCTAAATAAGTTTAGGCCTGTCACTCTAGGCAACAGAAAAACCTGACACTACCTTAATCAGGCAAGTGTGAGTGGTGGGGACTATCTGGCTCTCTAGTTCAAATTACTTGGAAATGATTCCTGAGAAACGGAATCACCTAAGAAGCCCTGATAGCAAAGCCCCAAACCTGTTACTTGTGGCTGTAGTCAGCAGTTCAAAGTCATGGCCCAAAATCTGGTTTACATCCCTCCCCATTCTGAGAGCCTTTTTCACAGATCCATTTCCAGCTTATCCACCTCAGTCTAGCCAGCTCTTGGGCAGTGGTGAGAGGGCAAACCAAACCAGGCCAGCTTCAGTTTCCCTATGGGGCCTTGGGAAGGAGGACCATTACAGCCAAAACAAGGAGCCCAGAAAACCTCTAGTGGTGGACTGGGCTTTCACCACAGTCTGATTAATCCAATTCTGAGCCAAGCTTCAACCCTGAGCCTTTGGGGGGTATGAGGGGGCCTTTTTAATTTAACTTTTTTGTTGTTTTTAGGGGGTGGGGTTTTTTTTTTTTTTTTGGCCTCTTCACTGTACATAGCCTTAATCCAAAGAAAGAGGGCTGTCCCTGTACCCACGCATACCCCTCAACAAAAGCCTTTACTTCCTACTTTAGCCACTGGCTTCTGATTCCAAAGATCATATATTCTAGCATAGTGTTGCAGGAAGTCTTAAGGAAAAAAAGGGCCATTGTAGTATTAAAAGTATTTTTGTATTGTTAAAGCATCATCAAGAAAAACTTTTTAAACATGAGAATAAAGATACTTTTTACTGTGTGTGTCCCGTCCCCCACCCCTGCCAACCCCAAAGCTTGACCCTGAGAAAGAAAGGCTCTTTCAGGAACAGCATGATTATCCATTTCTTCACAGCCATGAAATTTGAGGTAAACTCTATTATGGTACACATGTTCGACTTTCAACCTGCGGAAGCTAGGGATTACTCTCATCTCCCTTTACGGGCTTGGGCCCTGCTGGGCTCGTGCTGGGCATAAGCTCCCATTCCAAGCCTTGCTTTTAACCCACCAATCCTAACAATTGATGGAGGCACAGACCAGCCAACCCATCCCTTCCCCTCCATTAGAATAGGTTGGAAACTGCTATTCACAGACCCTAAGATAATCCAGCTAGAAATAGGTGCACATGACCACTAGGCTCCATTTTCTCTGAGGGTCAAAAGAGGAATCACCCCATAAGTATATATTGGAGTACAAGGAAAATAAGCAAGTGTTTTCACATACTGCTATAAAATCCCAAAAGTTATTTAATAGAAACCTTTCCTCCCAGAGACTATTAAGGTGCTTGAAGTATCTTCATATTTTTATAGAAAACTTCTGAATTTGATAAATCTCCAAACTACTTAACAGTTTTTTACACCGCAGTTTCTATCACAGTGAAGTTCACTGTTACCTTTGAGACTCATCATGAATGTAGAAGGTGTCATAAAGCCACCTCAATAGTTTGATTAACCATTAGATAAGATACACTCAAGAACTGTATACAACAAGCAGCCACTGGGCCACCATCATTGTTAATTTTCACTGAATTATGTTTTGATTTTGTGTTTTAAAATATTTATAAATAAAGTCATCTTCCAGAGTAGTATCTATTTAAAGTAGGCCATTGGAAGTTGTAATACTAGACTTGCTTTTTTGTGGAAGGGTACTAGAGACCAGCCATTCTCTTGACGTCTGTCCCACTTAAAGAATTCCGCTCTGGCTACTGGCCTAGATGTTTCAAAAAACTACATTCTAACCAAGGCTTATGCAAGACTGGGTTGCTGCATCTGATTAGGTGTCTTATTTAGAGTACACTGGGTACATGAACAATGCACTCTTTGTATGAGGGTGGGGGGAGTGCTTTGGCAACATCATTAAAACCTAGCCTTTGGGGGGAAAAAAGGACATCAAAGAAGAAACTCAAACCTTTCTGGGTCACACCAGCACATTCCTATGAGGTCTCAAGGTGGCTTGAGAGTGCAGCCCCTACAATTCAACTTTGAAAACCGTACCAGTCCCACCTCATTGCCAGCCCAGAAACCAGCCCTATTTTCTGAGACGTGACAAGATACCCCAGCATCCCGTACACATTCCCATACAACTGGCAGATTTGCCTGAAATAACAGATCTTGAGCCCTCTCCTATTGCAGCTGCTCCCACTGTGTTTAAGGATATTGTAATGGCTTAGCCTGACAAACTAGCAGGGACTTACCAAGTATTCCAATTTGAAGGTATTCTGTATGCATTTCTAGAGAAACATCACAGAAGGAAGCTGCCAGGCCTATACATCAAAGTACATTTGAGACTAAAGAGTAATTCTTAACATAAAAACACTGAATTGGCTTTTGAGGTTGCTTGAGCATGACTGTTTTTCTCAGGTCTCTTAAGAACTTGAATAGTTCACCACAGGACCTTGAAACTGCACTGGCCAGCCACAAAAGTGGACGCTGGTTCTTAAGTTGGGTCTACCCACTCCATCCCAGCTATTCCAATCATTTTGAGATCTCAAATCATCATGGGACTCAATTCAGGCTTCTGAACTCTTCACTAGTCCAGAGCAGCTAATAGACTTTCACTGGTCTTGTCCACAATGGGCATGGCAGCCCGAGAGAAAGCCCTTATTTCATGTACTTAAACTGCAGTGTGTTTCAAAACAACAGATGGGAATGTTCCTATAGTCAGTTCCATAGAATAAAAATGCAGCTCAGGTCAGGAGAGATTTTGAAGTTTTTAAGCATGGGACTCAAGAGTTAACTGGAAAGGGCAAATTCTGTCCTAGAAGCAGGAATTATCCTAACCCTAGCTGTACTCATGAGTTAGGTCACTAGCAATACAAAGTAAGGGATATTTCAGCAGCCATGAATTGTATAGGAGATAGTTAAATTAGTAGTTCAGGTTGACGCTTATTTAAAAGTTCACCAGAGGTACACCATGCACCAGGGGTTACTTTTTCAAATGTTCTCTTGCTCCTTTATCGGAAGTCTTGTTTCCTTCAGACATGTGCGGTCAACGTCGAGGGAGGGAGAAAGAAATATGGAGGAGGAGGAGGAATTATGTTTCACTCACTGCTCCCCATACCCATACTCCAAAAGCCACTCTGGAAACTCCTCTGGAATATACACGGCCCAGCAGAAGGCCTGCTTGAGTGAGGCTGGAAGGGTAATAATATGGGTATAGTAATTTATAGTTTTAATTTGAACATTTCTCCTAAGATGTCATACGATGTGCTTGAGTGTGATATTGTTATGTTACAGAATTACATACTTATGATTTTGTAATAAAAGATTTTGTAATTTAAAAAAAGGGACGTTATTTGTGCCAGACCCTGCAGATTTCTGAGATTGTAGCTCTGTATTCTCACCCCTCCCCTAAGACTGCTGAGACAGGAATCTCTGCAAACCATCTGAAGCAAAAGACGACAGGCTGAGGTTGTGAAATGGCACACTCAACACAGAAAGGACAGATGAATCTGCACCATTTAGGTGGGAGGCATTGAGACTGAGAGTCCTTTTATGGAATAGGTTAATCCTTAAAGTGAAAGAAGAGGCTGGCATATAGCAGGTTAGGTGCTCAGTAAATACTTCCTGGAAATAATCAAGTTCACTGGTATCACGAGGTCATTAGAACTAGAGAAGTGGAAGCAGATATTGTGAGCAACAATTCCTCCCACAAGGTGCTTCTCAGTATTGGCAAACAGACCAGTTGTATCCAACAGTGCAAAATTCTGCAAGATAGCAGTAAAACATGAGTTAATCACCCAAATGAAGTCCCACATTGGAAATCTGTCAAATGCACCCTTCAACACCTTTATGCCACCAACAATGCTCACAACTACTGACAACCAAACACAAAGGACCAAGTGTCCAATCCTGCTATGTGTCCAAATGGCTCAAATTTGGGTCAAGGGACATGTTCTAAACTACTACTTACATCATCTTATGTCTTGATATGCACATCGAATTCTTACTCATTCTGTTTTTTGTTTTTTAAGGTAGTGGTTTTTAACAACAGTGAACAAGGAATTTAGTTGTAAAACCCCCAATATTCAAAATACTTTAGTAATTAAAAAAAGTTTTAGCTCTAACACTCAAAAATAGCAATGCCTAACATGAATCTGATACTTTTCCTCAAGTGTCATAGAAATTGTCACCCATCTGGCCTTACTATCACCTTCCAGCTTATATTTGCCAGCAGACCTACCAACACTCAACCTGCTGCTGCCAGTTCCAGACTGAACGCTGCCTTCCCCCTCACCCTGGCATATCTCCATCCCCAACCAAATCCAGCTTCACTTTTGAAACTAATTTTTCCTCATGGACTCTTTTCTAGGCTCTTCTAGCCCTGTAACCCCCAATTTGCTGATTAATCTTTGTTCTGTCCAGGAACATTTTTATTAAAGTTATTCATCCTCTTCTAGCAGTAATTATGCTTTGCCTCCCTAACTATTCCAAAATCTTCCAAGAGGGCAAACATGTCTTACACTTCCTACAAAGGATAAGCCAGGTGCTACATTAGGTCTTCAACCATTTCATATGCTTTCCCTTTACTTGCACCATTCTCTTATTCTCTTTCCTAGCTGGAAATCAGTTTTCACACAAATCCAGATAATTGAAGATCATCATCTTTTTAAAGCTCAAGCAACTTTGTAGATACATTTGAATCCTCCCCACTTGAATATATACTGAGATTTAGAAAATATCCGATCTTCAAACAGAAGTGGTGGCAAGCAAAAGTTAAGTTTCAAAAGATGAGTGAGATTCTGATGGCTGTGGATACAGTAAAAGGCATTTGGAGCAAGAGATCTGCTATTCCCTCAGTTCTGTCCCCTGGTGAAAGCCCCTTCTTATCCCTCTTCAAACTGCTACTAAGAACCTAGACAACCTACCTACAGTTTCTTCTTAATTTACCCTTGGATCAGAAAACAAATTACAGTACTGGCCAATTTTTAAGTAAATTAAGAGATCATGTTGTTTAGAATATCTGTCTGCCCTGAGTCACATGCCCGTAAGTGACTCACTGTTACTCTCTTTCTCCAGCTAGTTCTAAGCTAAGCTCAGCATCACCATGACATCACGTTACAGAACTACAGTCCCAGAAGCCCGCTAAGTTATAATACAGCTTTAGCTCCAGCAGCTAGAATAAACAAGTCCCAGTTATGTCACTCAGGCATCTGTAACTTAAAGGGATGCCTTTGTGAATCTTTGGAAAAATATAAAAATTGTTAAGCAACACCTACCTTGTGTGTTGTTAAAAGCAGATTTATGAAGGCAAGCTAATAAAATACGGGCATACTTTGGGATATTGCAGGTTCAGTTCCAGAGCACCACAATAAAGCGAGTATTGCATAAAGCAAGCCATCATCTTTCTGTTGGTTGAGGTCCTTGCCTTCAATTTGTAAAACATATCTGTTAAGTGCCATAAAACATATCTGTTAAGTACCATAAAACAAAATCCAAGAAAATGCGGTCTGGATAACCACTTAAAAAGAGTTAACATGCTTTTATAATTTAAAGATTATTAGGCTCTATTTGAGGGTCTACAACAACGTCAGGGAGAAAGTAATAAGGGCTTTGGTTTACTTTTCGATCACAAGTGACGTAAGTCAATGAAAAGCTGAAAAGCCAAAGGACTATCAGAGAGGAGTCTTCATCACCCACAGTACCATGCTGCAGGTAGCCACTATTTCCAAGTTGTCCAGGCCAAGCAGGCACTAAGAGGCAGAGGCAGAACTCCAGTCTCCCAGTATAACTTCATGCCACAGTATTAGTTTAGAAAAGTTGGGAAGTGAGAGGATAGGCAGGGGTGGGTGTAATTTTGAAGACAGGTTTGGCTATTAGGGAAAGGGCCACTCACTTGGCCTGGATAATGTGAGAATGTGGAAAATTCTTGGTAGACATTAAAGAAAGAGCATATAGCAAGGGAGAAGGAAATGGGTAGGAAAAGAGTGCCGCAGACAGCTTGAAGGGTCTCTTAATACCATGCCTATGATTTTGGGTACAAAATATCCACAAGTGGCCTGTTTACTCTTGGATGAGCTGTCAGATCTCTATTAAACATGGAGAGTTTAAGATTGTCAGGACCTTTTTTGTTTGTTTAAAGACTAGGGCCATAATCTATAGAAAGTCAGGAAGGGAACAAAGATTTGAATTACTATATTGTCTGTCCACTCAATCTTGGCTCTTCAGAAAGGTCCCACTATCCTTTACATACGGGTAGTGTGGTTATTTAGTCCCGTAATTCTAACCATTTGGGGAGATTATATGGATCAAAAGCTAATAGTAATAGGCTCTTGTTTCCTAGAAGTTGTTATTTTGTTACCAAATTAAACATAGCATTTGCCAATAATCTTAGACTTTCAGTAAAGATTTGTGTTTGTCATGATACTGCTAGGGTACACTTGGGGTGGTTAAGCTTTCTGTAAGAACTGACCATTATAGCAAGAATTAGCAGATGAGCCTCTCCAGCCAGGTTAAAATTCTGCTACTGTCCCCACTAAAGCCAGGATAAATGTAAAACAAGCTTACTCCCTGAGAGTAAAGGGAGTCAGGGATTCAGAAGTAGTCACAGGGGTTGGCAAACTTTTTGTGTAAGAGGCCAGAGAGTAAACATTTTAGGCTTTTGGTCAAGTAGAGTCTCTGTGTATGTATTTTTTAAAGAATCCTTTAAAAATGTAAAAATCACTTTTAACTCACAGACTGCAAAAACAGCCTGTGAGCTGAATTTCACCCACATACAGGCTATAGTTTGCTATCTCTGGTACAGTCAACCAATGGGGATTCATGTGATACATACAGCATATGGGATTTTATTAAACAAGGTAGACTTGGGGCAAATAAAAGGTTAAGTAGAGGAAAACTGCTGTCAATAATCTGAGCCTGAACAGCTCAGAGTAAACACACCAATAAAGCTACACATAAGCAGAGATGATGCTAACCAGGAAAGGAAGGAAAAGAGGAAACGGAAGAAAGGAAAAAAAATTTAAAATGTGTGAGCCATCTCAAGCCGTCAAGAAAACTTCATTCTACTATAGGGGAGAGGCTGGGAACAACGGCAGTGTAGTTCTGTGCGCCTGAGTACACCACCTAAGAACTGCAACACTGGTTCCAGCCAATCCTCCAATGACATTAGAAGTGACAAAAGTCTATCAAAATCCTATTGTTATGTCAGCAGCTTCCAGTGAGCTAGACTGCCTACAAGCCTTTTCCAGCTAAACAACCGCACATAAATTTAACTCATTTAGTATTAAGTGAAGAGACACATATAAGTACACAAAAGCAAACCGTTTACTACCTACTGTGTAACTTACTTTTTATTTAAAGTATCTTGCATTCATGATGGATGCTGTGTTTTGCCACACATTTTAATGTTAAAGGTTTAAAACTGTTTTACATGCAAGTAGTGTGAATAGTTTTCCCCATATGGGATCACTGATTATAAAAAGATGACATACCACTACGGTTGTCTTTTTTAATTGGAAAGTTAACACTGTCTAATTCTTTTTTCCCCCAAAACCACAAACTCAGTAGTAGTTGAGGCTCTAGCCAACACATTCAAAGCTGAGAGGATTAAAAATGCAAAAACAAGCCCTCAGATCCAATTAGGGGAGCCCTGATACATGTGGGCTAATCTTATCAGTATACTCCTCGACTCCAGGATGCTAGAAGACATCCTAATAAGCCAAATCAGAACATTTACCTCAAGTAGCCTTTTTCCAGGCTCCAACTCATGAATAAAGATAATACATTGTTAATTCTATTTCAGAAAACTTTTGCAAGTTGTTTTATTTACAATGCCAACTTTTAAAAGGTCACTAAACTAAAGTTAACTGGACAACAAACTAGGCAGAAATTGCTTTACAAAAAGAGGGAAAGCCCAAAATGCCACTTACCACAGAGGACCCACAATTCAGTTTTATTCAGAGCAAAGAGAAAAGAAACTTTTTGATCATACTGGAAGAAACTCAGCCATAGGTTTGGAGTCTGTACCCAAACTACACATGCAATGAGGACAATACTCTGCTAATACAGTTGATGTGCTGCTGCATTTGTCTACTGTTTGTCTAATATTAACAATTATAAACAGAGCAGTGCAACTAGTATTTGGAACAATCCTTACAGTGTTACAGTGTCAGGCACAACATTTCACTTCTCTTCGCACCACTGGTTCTCTTTGCGTACCTAGAAGAAGAAATGGATATAAGAAAGTACCTCAATTTTAGTCTTTCCTAAGACTACTACCTAATAATTCATCAATAATCTGTTAGGTGGGTCAAAAAGAAACAGATAGAAAACTGGAAAAACATCAGATTAATAGTAAACTTCCTAGTCACCCTTCTTTTCCTCCCTAGGATTTTATTTTGCCCTAGAGAAATTATCAAAAAAGCAAAGGCAGTGAGTAATTACAGCTTCATTCACCAGAGCCACCAGAGCAAATTCAAATAGTTCGTTCACATTATTTCAGTTTGCAGTTGTGTCAACAAAATCATTCTGATCTATTCATTCATTTCTTCCCCATTCACTAAGTTGCTCTAAAGCGTCCTAGCCTCTAACCATCTCTAGGGCCCACTTTTCTGAAATCACTTATGGCTTATATGTAAGGTCCCAGGTGCCAAAACTAGTAACAGCTAAGGAATGAGCATCAAAGAACACCTTTGGTTGAAATGCATTTTTTTTTTAAAGATTTTATTTATTTTTAGCAAGAGGGGAAGGTAGAAAGAGAGGGAGAGAAACATCAATGTGTGGTTGCCTATCACATGTCCCCCTACTGAAGATGTGGCCCACAACCCAGGCATGTGCCCTGACTGGGAATCGAACTAATGACCCCTTTGGTCTGCAGGCCAGTACTCAATCCACTGAGCGACACCAGCCAGGATGAAATATAAGTATTCTTACGTTTATTAAAGCAGTATCATTCAAGTATTTAGACTCATTCAAGTGTTTGGACACATTTTAGGACACAAAAGGTACCTATTATACATACCTCAAATAAAGTCAAGACTCATTGATACAGGCACTTCTTTTCCTGGAATGCTATGGGTTTTCTTCTTTTAAAAAGCATGTGATCAAGAACAAGCTGTGGGTTACCTACCTGGGCTTCCTCTTCTTCGGTAAAGTCATTTTTGATGTTGAAGGTCTTGCGAATCTCTTCAGGAGTTTTCCCCTTGATCATATTGGCAACAGTCTTGCATGTAACATCAAGCAAACCTTTGATATCTAAATAGTTTGCAGCCTGTGAAGAGATTATTATTTTCATTAAAGTGTATTTGACGTTTTAAACTAAATCCAGAGTTAGTGGCTGACAATTCATATCTAATTAAGCTTAAAATGCTATTTAAGAAATTAAATGGAGAAAAGTTAATCAGACAAGTTTTATGAAAGATATTTGTGTGTCCCCCTTCATTGTATACCTCTATAATACTGAGTCCTAGTGCTGCCTTACGTAAACTACATATACGACATCAAACGTTACAAGAATGGCCACTACCTGTGTACCTGCGCAAGTGTGCCCATGTGCGTCGCACATATGAGTGTACACGCGCCACATGTCGAATCTTGACAAAACATTTAAAGAATCCAAACATAAGCAGTTATAGCATTACGTTTTATTAATCTGGAAGAATTCACTTTTGATTTCTTTGATTTTCTCTACTGTTTTCCCATTTTCTATTGATTTCTGCCCTTTAACATTCCCTTTTTAAGTTAATTTCGTCTTTCTGCTACTTTCTTAAGGTAAAAGCTTAGATCACTGATTTGAGACTTTTCTTCTTTTCCAACATAGGTGTTTAGTGCTATTAATCCTCTAACACTATAACAGCTGCATCTCACAGATTTTCATGTGTTGTGTTCAAAATAGTTTCTAATTTCTCTTTGATTTCTTGCCTCGTTGGTTACTAAGAAGTATGTTAGTTTTTAAATATTTAAGACTTTCCAGATATCTTTGTTACTGATTTTTAATTTCATTTGATCAGAAAACACACTTTGTGTGACTTGAAATCTTTCAAGTTTGAGACTTGTTTTATGCCCAGAACATGATCTACCTTGATAGTATATACTTCCATACTCAGAATATATATTCTGCTGTCATTGGACGTAATATTCTGTAAATGTCAATTAAGACAATTTGATCAACAGTGTTATTCAAGTTTTCTATATCATTACTGATTTCTCTACTTGCTTTATCAATTATTTAGATACAGGTGTGGAAATATCTAACTGTGATTGTAGATTTGTCTATTATCCTTGAGTTCTATTAGTTTTCATTTTACTTTTTGTAAGTTCTGCATTTAGACAGATAAATGTTTAGAACTGTTTTGCCTTCTACATAATGAACTGATTCCATTATCATTATGCAAAGACCATCTTGAATCCTGTAATATTCTTTGCCCAGAAATCTACTTTAATATAGTTGCTCCAGTTTTCTTTTGACTGTTATTAGCATAATACATCTTTCCCCCCTTTAAACCTAATGTGTCTTTATATTTAAAATTTTTTAAAAGATTATTTATTTTTAGACAGAGGGGAGGGGAGGGAGAAGGAGAGAAAAAGAAGCATCAGTGTGTGGTTGCCTCTCACACACCCCCTACTGCGGACCTGGCCTACAACCCAGGCATGTGCCCTACTGTGGGAACTGAATCACTGACCCTTTGGTTCACAGGCTGGCCCTCAATCCACTGAGTCATACCAGCCAGGGCGTGTCTTTATATTTAAAGTGAGTATTTTGTAGACAGCACAGCTGAGTCTTGCTTTTTAATCCAATATGACAATCTCTACCCTTTAATTGTGGTGCATAGACCATTTACATTTAATGCGATTACTGATGTGTGGATTCACTTGAATTCACCAAGAGTTATAATTCAGTATCAATTAATTTAACAAATTTAACTCTGCAGGAAGCACTAAAAGCTCTGAACTAGAGATATCTTACAGTATTCATTAAAAACATACCAGAATAAGTTCAAAAAGTGTTCCTTGGTCAACTTTCAGGAATTCTTGGTCCCATACAGGGATATCATCAGTTCGTTTTTCTTTGTTCTCGTCATCCTCTGGAGGAGGAGGGTCATCCTTGTGGTGGGTGCACCACTGAATGACCTACAGCAAAAAAAAAAAAAAAAAAAGTTCATTCCTTGGTGGTATTTTGTCACAAGGTATTCATTCCACTGCTGGGGCAAGGTTGTTATTATACTGGGCTAAGAATTAGCTAGAAGTTGACTTGAATGATAAAGTTAGTAGCCAAGCTTAAAAGACAAAAATGAAGCTTGAGGAATCTTCACAGCTCTTACAGGGTGGAAGATCTTGGATAACAGTGAGTCCTCCAGACAGATTCCTTAACCACATAAAAAAGCTTCTGTGCAAAAAGATACACAGGACAAGGACTGGAGAATACCTACAACATGTATCTCCAGCAATGGATTACCCTATAGAATATAAAATTTTAAAAATCACTACAAAGAAATAAGCTAAAAATATGAACAGGCAATTTACAAAAAAAATCTGAATAGTCAAACAGGAGGAAATGCTCAGCCTCACTGACGCATAAGTAACACTACAGTTAGATCTAACTAGATTTCCAAAAAAAAAAAAAAGATTTCAATACTAATGTTGGCAATAGTGTGAGGGCAACAAATTCTTCTACTGGAAGAGTATAAACCGGAATAACCCTTTTGAAAAGGAAGCTAGCACTACCTAGTAAAACTGATTATATGCATACATTACCACCAAGCAACTCTAAAGACCCAAACACATACACAAGACTATTCAATGTAATAACAAAGCAGGAAAAGCCCAAATGTTCCCTTACTAGGGACACGAACACACTGTAATTAAATTTTTAGGAAACTGATCAACTATACTTATATGTACCCTCATAAAGACCAAAATCAAAATTAAAAGTATTAAGTTGTAGAATCTAAGTGGAATGCAAATGGGTGTTTGCTGTATAATTCAACTTTTCTATGATTATTTTCCATAGTTTAATATTAGGGGGGCAATAGTGCTAAGAGAAAATGTGAGAACCAAGAAGTTATATTGCCAGGATGCAAAACTGGGAAAGAACTCCTTCTAGAAGGAAAAGCCAAGCACAAAGGGCTTTAATGAAATAAACAATAGGTATTTAAATAGTCCAACTGTTTAAAAAAAACAGCAATTAGTACTTGCTTATATAGACATTAAAAAACTCTTAAAAGAATATGTAATTAATGTTGATTATTACTTATGAAGGTTCTGGTCAGATGAGAGACAAAAGAGTTTTACTGCATATTTTTAGTTTTTGGATCACGTTATTCAATATACTTAACGTTTAAATATTCATAATAATGCAAGTAGGTTAAAAAAACCTTATTCTCAGAAGTGGCCCTGTATCACCCAGCCCATCAGCTCTGACCTTCTCTACTATACTATCCCTTTTGCTAGTTCACTATGCTCTAGCCACCTCAAAAAGGGAAGAGCATGCTCTTGTCTTAAGCGTCAATGCACTTGCTCCCATTGTCCAAATTCTCTCCCCCTACACAGTCAGTCTTTGTTCGAAGATCATCTTCTCAGTAAGGCATTTCCTGACCACCTTTATTTTTAAAATAACTAACTATCCACCTACCAACCCACTTAATAGTCCATAGCTTTTCCATCTCACTTATGTCTTTGGTTGTATGTTTCCCCCAATATCTAAAAATTGTCTGGTATTTGAATGCCAGCAAGCAAAATTCCTTTTAGAAGCATTTTACATTAACATAAAGTAGAATGTTAATTGCAATACAATACCCAGAAACCAGAAAGGAGATCTAAATAAACTATAAAGCTTCTAACCCATAAAATACTATGAATTGAAATAAGACAAGGAAATTGGTATCAGACTACAAAATGGATGAACCTTGAAAACATTATGCTAAGTGATGATATAAGCCAGACACAAAAGAACTAATATTGTGTGACTGCATTTATATGAGGTACACAGAATAGTCAAATTCACAGAAACGGAAAACAGAATAGTGGCTACAAGGGGCTGAAGGAAGGGCGTAATGGGAAATTATTGTTTAATGGGTCCAGAGTTTCAGTTTGGAATGATGAAAAAATCTTCCTAATGTGTTCAATTCTGATGATGGTTAATGGTGATGATTGCACAACAATATAAATGTACTTTATGCCACTGAATTGTTCACTTAAAAAATAAAAGATAAACTTTATGTATCTTATCACATTTTTTAAAAAAATTTATTTATTTTTAGAGGGGGGGAGAGAAACATTGATGTGCGAGATATACAACAATAGGTTGCCTCTTGCAAGTTCCCAACTGTGGACCCAGCCCACAACCCAGGCGTGTGCCCTGACTAGGAAGCAAACTGGCGACCTTTCGGTTTGCAGGCTGGCACTCAATACACTGAGCCACACCAGCCAGGGTTTAGTTTCATTTTGTTCTTTTTAAAGGACACTATCTCAATATCAATACAGAAAGGATATTGTTAAATGAAAAAAAGAAATACAAGTGAATAGTTTGCTAACTTACCTTTTTTAATATTGCTGCATTAACATTTGGTAGAGGAACTGGGTCATCATCACCTTCATCATCCATTCCCAAATCTAACAAAACCAAAATAGAGTTACCATTATTTCCTAACTCCATTATAACACTGATACCAAACAAGGCTGATTTCTCAAACAAGCATTTTGCATGACATGATGTCTAAAAGACTGTAAAAGCTATTTTACTAAGAACAGTTCTTTTAATAGCATTTAAAATTGTGGTTCTTAACAAGACCATGAACCACCCAAAACTAAATAATGAGTGAACAAATATAGGAATATTATATCCAAAGAGTTCCAAAATAGAAGGAAAATGATTTAATAAATGTGGATTAAGATGACAGGGCAGCCACTGGGGCAGGAGGGTGCGGGGGGCGGCCAAACCCTTATCCTTGCTCTTTCTCTAGATAGACTGCATTTAGAAAAATAAAACAGTGACAAGTATTGTAAGTAACAATCTCACACAACACACACAACAGACCATGCAGCCACTGACAAAAACAAGGCAGGGAACTCCACACATACTGGTATAATTTGAAGATTAAGGTTTTTAAAAACCAGGTATAAAAAGATTTTGTATGAATACAAAATGGGAATATACTTACATATTTATATTCAAAATATCTCCATAAGGATACAGAAGGAAACTGTTAAAGACATTATGTCTAGGGAAGTTATGGAAATGTGGGTTGAGTGATTCAGTTTCAGGGTACACCTTTAGTGTTGTTCCTCATGTACATATTACCTATAATTTCAAATAGAGATCTCTAAGTTTTTCTGGTAAAAAGGCTTAACTTCCAGATTCTCAAAGTGATTGGTAAACTCTAAAGACAAAACTTAATTTTCAAATGAAATGAGTCCTTCGGTTTCTACATGACTAAAAAAGCTGCCAAAGAAAGTTATTGGGTTGGCCAAAAAGTTGGTTTGGTTTTTTTCTGTACGATGGTTCTAGTAGCACTTAGTTGTCTTGAGCTTCATTCAAAACAACTGTTAGACTGTATTGTGACAGCCATCATATCAGCATGCATTAAAAAAAAAAAAACTTATCAAAATTGGTGAATTTTTGTGTAACCATTTTAATACTGGAGATGGAAGAAAATACTCATTTTCAGCATATTATGCTTTATTTCGAGAAAGGTTAAAAACACAACTGAAACCCCAAAAAAGATTTGTGCAGTGTATGGAGAAGGTGCTGTGACTGACTAACTTTGCCAAAAGTGGTTTACGAAGATGTGGATGATCCTCCACAATCGGGAAGAAGTTAAAAAGTTGACAGCCATCAAATCGAGGCATTAATTTAGAACAATCAACATTACACCTCAAGGGAGATAGCTGACATACTCAAAATATCCAAATCAATAAAGTTATTGGTGAAAATAAAAAATGTGCCTTTTATTTTACAGAAAAAACCAAACAGACTTTTTGGCTAACCCAATACTTACCAATTAGCACGTGCCAAGATTAAAGGCCAAAACTTAACGACAGTATTATATTGGTGTAGCAGAGTATCAGTTATGTTGACATGGCCACTGTTGAATCAAACATTTGAGCCCCCAACATACCCAGGTGCTATCCTAGGGAGTTGAGAGTCAGCAATGAGTATAGGATGGGAGGAATTGTTGCAATTTTAGAAGAGGTCAGCATGCCTCCCTGAGATGACATTTTAGTATAATTTTAAAGGTGGAGAGAACACCTTAGCAGAGGGAATGGCAAATGCAAAGATCTTCTGGCAGAAGGGTCTGACATGTTCTAAAAACACTAAGGAATCTGTGTGGCTAGAACAGCATTGGCAAGAGTGAAATAACAGGGGGTCCAATAGTTACAGAGACTTCTGCATTCTGGCTACTGTACTGGAAGAGATGAAAAAGATCAAAGGGAAAAGCAGAAAACCAATTATGGAACTAGCAATAATCCAGGCACAAGATGGTAGCTTGCATAAAGTTTACGGCTATGGAAGAAGAAAGAAATAATCTAACTCTGTGTGCATTTTGAAGATAGAGGCAGCAGGACTTGTCAACAGATGGTAAGCAGAATGTGAAAGGAGTCAGAAGAATAGGTTTAAGACATGATAAGCATATGGAAGCAACCCAGGTGTCCATCAATAGATGAGTGGGTGAAACAACTATGGGATATTTACACAATGGAATACTACTTGGCTATAAGAAAGAAGAAAGTTTTACACTTTCCAACAGTATGAATAGATCTGGAGAAAATTAAGTGAAATAAACCAGTCAGAGAAAGATAAATACCATATGATTTCACTCATATGTGGAATCTAATGAACAAACTGAACAAGGAAAATGGGGACAGACTCACAGAGGGAGAGCAGGATGACAGCTAGTTCGGGGGGGCGGGGTGAGGGGATGGACAGGTTGAGCAAAAAGGAAAAAGGACTCATGGACGGGGACACCAGTGTGGTAATTGCTCGAGGGTAGGTGGGTATAAGGGGACTAAATGGTAATGAGGGAAAAAAATACAATAAAGATTAAATTAAAAAAACAAAAAACAAAAAAAAAACATGATCAACTAGATGGATGGAGTTGCCATCAACTGATATGGAAAAGTCTGTCAGAGAACTGTGATTTCTGGGCAGAGAATCAAGAACTCTACTTTCATAAGTTTGAAATATCAATTAGATATATAAGGGTTACATATGCAAGTCTAAAAATCAAAAGAAGAGATGAGAACTGTAGGTAAGTTTGGGAATTGGTGTATAGATGGTTTATAACACTGTGCGACTAAATGAGATGACCAAAGGAATGAATGAGTATAGATATAGTGAAACGGTCCAGTGATTAAGTATACTCGGAATCTTCAGGCTTTAAAGACAGGGAGACAGAAGGCTGTAAGCAAGTACTAGTAAGTTAAGTATCCTGGAAGCCAAATGTAGGAGAACAACCAACTGTCAAATGCTGTCAGCAGGTCTAGATGAGAAATGAAACAGATAATGCACTTGACAACATAGAGGTAACTGAGCTTAACAAGAAGTCCCAGTGGAGTGTAGGTTCAAAAACTATCTTATTTTCCTGTATGGTTTAGGGTTACCCATCTCCCCTCTCCTTCTTCCCACTAATGCCTTTCCCTGATCCCATCTCTGCCCAGAGTAAAACTGTAAAATGGTAATTTCCCAATTTTGATCAAGCCACTTACCCTTTCCTTGAGCTAGTATAAAATATTTTTAATCAGAGGGGCGAGAAAAAAGTTTTACTATGTAAAATACCTGTGTTCGGGGAATTGAGATTTAGAGAAAACATAATTCACAAGACCATTTTGTTTAGATCCAAATGTGACTTGGAAGAAGGTTTAAGTCCCACTAGAAGTAAGGGCCTTATGGCCCTGGCCAGTTGCTCAGCTGGTTGGAGTGTCATCCTATGCACTAAAAGGTTGGGTGTTTGATTCCCAGTCAGGGCACATGCCTGGGTTGTGGGCCAGGTCCCTGGCTGCAGGCATGTGGAAGGCAAGTGATTAATGTTTCTCTCACACATTCATGTTTCTCTCCCTCTTTCTCCCTCCCTTCCCCTCTCTAAAAATAAATAAAATCTTGACGACGACGACGACAACTACTGCTGCTGCTGCTGCTGCTGCTGCTGCTGCTGCTGCTGCTGCTGCTACTGCTACTACTACTACTACTACTGCTACTAATGGCCTTATGGTTGTAAAGGATTACTTCTCTAGCATTTAAACTAAGAACTGGCAATGTTTTTTGCTTTTAGACTGAATGCACAAGTAGCAAGTTATTCCTTTACGCTATTTTGTTTTAAGGATTTTGAGAGAGATCTGTATCCTGATACCACACCCTGTACCTGAACAAATCAGTCAATCCACATATACACAAGCCAAGATTTTCACTTCTGATTGTCATGTGATTAGAAGGTTTTATTTTTGTTTTCTAGGTCACACAGATAAAACAAAAATAACCAAAAAAAACCCCCCAAAAACAAAAAACAAAAAACCAACACCATAACTGCAGATGCAAAACAAGGAAAGCAGCGAGTTGCCGGATTCAATAGACTCTAGTCCTCAAGAGGCTAGAATTCTATATAAACCGCTGGTACTTAAGACAGAGACAAATGCTATGGGAGGAAAAGAATCATTTAACTGTTGCTATCATTCCACTCGCTTTAGTGATCAAAGTTGGTGTGAAAACCTTCAAGGAACCCTATGTTCTTACATTGGCGAATGCTTCTTTGAAGCAGCACAAGACAGATTAGTGTGCCAGGCCCAACTAAGACGAAATAAAGAACACTTTCATTGCCAAAGCATGTATTCAGGCAGCAATTGAGGTATCAGTTTCTACATCTTCTAGATAAAGCCTTACCTGCCTTTAGGGACACTTGGATTGCTTTCATACTCTTTTATTAGTGACCATACCACAGTTCTTCATTCAACAGGTACTTTATGGACTGTGACTGTGGGATGTACCAAGGGGTTTACAACTTAATAGAAATGATCTATGTATGTAAGTTACCAGGATACAGGAATATAAGTGCTATATGTTCAGCTTTCTATTAGCAAACAGAAATCACATACTAAGAAAATAAAAGACACACCCTCTGCAATTCCACTTCTGCCTCTGCCACACCTAATTACCTGCTGTTAGAAGTCCTCTAAATTATTAATTGTGAAATCCTAAGTTACCAGTCTGTAGTATATGAATCTAATAATCATTCTGGTCACCTCAAAATATGTCCTCCTTACCCTGGCTTCCACAAATCCTACTTCACCGATTCTCCACTTCTGACTTCTACACTCCTGCCCCAATATTGCCACCTGCCAACCTAATTTACTCCCATAGATATATACTCTCATAACCCACCACACAGAGCAAGTCTCTTTATCTCCAGGAGGCTACAATTCAGGGACCAAGATCCACATACTCAAGTGACTATAGATTGTTACAAAGGCCTATTGAAGAAATCTCAAATACATATAACATGTTCAAGCTCAAAGCCATTTTCTTTCCATTCCTCTCAAACCTGTTCTTCAGGTCTACCAACTGTAGTATCACAATCTCTTCCCACCCCAAAAACCCCAACTAAAAACCTTGATTTTACTTTTCTCTAACACTTCCTCTCTACCAAAGAACAATCTCCCAAAACATCTTAATTCTACTAGATTTGAAATATCACATTACTAGAACTACATTCTGCAGACTCTCCACAAGCCTGAAGAAAGCATCAGCCCAGATGTTCCCACAGCACCACTTGGCACACAACTTTATTAACGCTCTAATTATACCACGTGAAAGTTTGACTTGTTTGGTGTCTGACTCCCTTCCTGTTCTAAAAATCCTTCAAGGGCAAAGACCATTTTTCATTTACCTTCTTTTTCACCAGAATATAGCTAGTGTTTGACACATAACTTCTCTTTACTTAAATATCTATAAGCTACAGATATTCCCTACATAAAAACATTTGATATTTGAGTAATAAAGAACATTCTTATTACTATGAAGTTGTTTTTTTTTTCCACCAATTCTTGAAACTGATTTGTATGTCTCCAATATACTATTAATGTCCACCAGCTCACTGGTACTACTAAGAGATCCATGTCAACTAGCAAAAAGTTTCAGAATGTTTCAGAACCTGTTTTCCTGTCTTACTTCTTTGTTGTCCTGCACATATACTTTGCAGAAGACAAACTAGACAGAAGGGAAAAGTTGGTTTAAAAAAAAAAAACAAAACAGCTACTCGGCTTACAATCTACTCAGTTTACTCCCTCTGTTGAAACAAGGTGCTCTATTTAGCTACCTTATACAGGGGATCTCTTTTCCAAAGGCTTTAATTTTTGTCATTAGAAATTGAGAATCTAAGTTTACTTGAAACAGAAATTGAACATTTCAATATTAGCCTATGGTCTTATCTATTTAATAAGGAATAAAACTTCATTGATTCAGACAATGCAGAAAGGATGACCTGTATCAGAAAAATGTAGTTAATTCTTTAAAAAAAATTTTTTAAAAAGGTAAGCCCTTGCCAGTAGCTCAGTTGTTTAGAGCGTCATCCAGATACACAAAGGTTGTGGGTCCAACCTCCGGTCAGGGCACATAACAAAGGCAACCAATGAATGCATAAATAAGTGGAACAAGAAACTGACTTCTCTCTCCTCCCCACTTTCTGCTCTATCTCTAAAATCAAGAGAAAAAAAAATTTTAAAAAGGTAAACTGTACCCCTTCATACTCTTTGAGCACTGACAGGTTGTTACTTGTATAAATTCGATGTTCACAGGTTAGCTCAAACTACTTATTTTTTTCCCCTTTCCCCTGATCCAGGTTTGAAAATACACTTACCTTCTAACATGGTCTTGATAGTCACAGATTGTTTGGCAATTTCAACATCAACTTCAAATATCTCTCCATCAGAACTCTGCAACTTAATTGAAGGCATCTAAAAAAAAAAAAAAAAGGCATATTGATTTTGAAATTTAAGAGATATTAATTCTGTAGGACATTTCATCAACTAGTTTGTTAGAAGCCCTCTCTAACTTATTAACTATAAAATCCTAAGGACTTGTAGTACATAGCCCTGTAAAACACTGAGTGGTTATTCACAGACTAGCATACAAATGTTTCCATAAAATTTTTTCAAAGTGTATTTCCTAGAAACAGAAGCTTTCAAGGCCTGCCCTACTGAACTCATTGCTGGTACAAATTTGAAAGTTACATTCTATACTTTTGATGCAAAATATATCTAAAATGGACTTTTTTTTTTTTTTCAACCCACCTTTCTGCTCTTACTGAATACTGACTACCCCATTTGAGTAGTTAACTTCCACAATTAACCACCTGCAAAACTGAAGGAGGTCAGTCCAAAATAAACAAAACTACCAAATAAAATAGCAATTTCCCCCTAGTGAGACTTACATGGGTTCATAACCAAAGAGTTGACCAGGACATATTTATGTTTGGATCAATGCAAGATCATATAACAGAAAAGATCTAAGGATAAGCAGATGTCCACTTAACTCCCTAAGCCAAATAAGAAACTCAAATTACAGGGTCCTTTTTATCTTTCATTACTATCAAGATGTCCAAGTTTGAGATCTTCTGCTAAAATCCTCATAGCAAAACCTATTAATTGCTTCAATAATGTATTTATTAACTCAGATTAATTATGAGTCATTAGGAAAGACATCTCTCACATAGAAGTTCATTAAGCAATTAACTCCAAAGGACTTGAATTCTGGGCGGGGGGGTGGGGGGGACCTTTAAAATTAAAAATTCTAAGCCAGCAATTTCTTACCATCTTCACATTCTTGGGGGGAGAGAGTGTGGGGGAGGGCAGCAATACCTGACAATAAAAATTCAAGACCTCTTCAAATTTCAAGTATAGATTTCAAAGGTCCATGCTTCTGAGATACTCATAATCCTGTGATGTCACTGTTAACTTGAAAGTGAAGAATCTGGCATTTAAAACACTCATTGTAGGGCCTGGCTGGACTGCTCAAGTGGTGCAGGAAATGTCCAACCCGTGGCCCACGGGCTGCATGCGGCCCAGAATGGCTATGAACGTGGCCCAACACAAAATCGTAAATTTACTTACAACATTATGAGATTTGTTTGTTAGTGTTTGTGTATTTAATGCGTGGCCCAAGACAGCTGTTCTACCTCCAGTGTGGCCCAGAGACACCAAAAGGTAGAACATCCCTGGTTAGATCATTGTCAGGATAAGCCAAGGTTGCGGGTTCAATCCCCAGTCAGAGTACATACAAGAATCAACCAATGAACGCAAAAACAAGTGGAAAAACAAATGGGTATTTCCCTTGCTCTCTCTTAAAAATCAATTTTAAAAATTTAAGTATTCGTACCTATTTTAGGTTTAAAGACTGAAGACCAACTACATCAGTTAAAACTTTCATTCAGCTTTTTCCAATTATCTCTAACTCCCAAACAGATAAGCTGTTGGGGAAAGAGAGCAAAAACGTAAAAGTATGTTTTGAAACGAGCCACTGCAATATCCTGCTCTCACTGATCCATGGTTGTAAAGAATCAAATTTCACCTTTCTGTTCACAATTACGTCTCTTCTCCATGTTACTTAGTGCCTGCCAATAATGCAGAGGGCCCAGGGGAAAGGACATTGCTTGTGACAAGGCAGTAACAAAAGGTATCGCCAAAAGAAATATATTAACATGAGCCCAATTTTTAATCCAAAACATTTTTATGTTCCATATACTGGAGTAAACATTACAAAATTACAAGTCTGGCAATGCAGTTGGTAAAGTTACTTTGAAGATGACCATTTCATATTTCTTTCAAATAACTCAATAAATAACAAGATCTGCTTAGTCATAGTCAAATTCATGTATTAGGTTACTCTTAAGGGAGTTGAGGTTTCATTAAATAGCAGGGAGTCAATTGGCTAATCTAGTAATTCGATGCACTTTGTAATTCTAAACTTAATATTCAAAGAGAACTTTTAGTGTTATACAAGTGGAATTCTGTGCAAAATTTTTAGATAATAATGGGTGAAATTTTGAGTTGATATGCTTCCAAGGCGATTCCTTCAATTCTTTAGCCTTTTGTACTTGGAAATTAAATCACTCACTACGGCTGTCATGATGTGGGTTCTATTAACATCATAAAGAAAAAAAACGGAGTTTTAAGTGAACCGAAATTCTGACACCTCTATTCAGAGGGAAGAGTTAAGTCTGTATTGCTCTTAACACAGCTGCAGTCTATCATGACGCTGACAAGAAAAATAAATAAATCGCAACCCAAAAGCCGAAACCCAAAGTATCCATTAAAAAGTGAACCAAAGCAGGTGAAAGTCGTATCCCTTTTTAACAGCCAGACACCTTAAGTTTCACAGTTAGGGTTCCTCAAAGTCACACCCTGTGACTATGGTACCTATCACAACAGTTGTTCCACCAACTCGAGGCCGTGGCAAAATAATAGAAATATTCAAAAGGAGCAGGCGACTGTCTACGAAGATTCGGCCCCAGCTCAGCTGGCGAGAAAACCAGTGACTAGTGATCCCAGAGACGGGAGAGAAAGGATGAGAACCAGAGTCAACCACTCCCCGGACTATCACCGCCACGCTCCCTCCGACACCAAAACAACACGAGCACAGGCCCACGCTCACGACAGCCAAGGGCCGACCTCCTCGAAGAGCTCCGCCGCCGCGCCCGTCCTCGGTCCCCAAGGCCGGCAGGCTCAACACCGAAGAGGCCCCGGGCCGCAGCCTGGGCCTTGCAGCCAAGCTCCGCGCCGGCTGACGCTCCCCCAGTGAAGAGGGCCCAATCCCGGTCTCGGCCCGCACCTTATCCCACCCGCCCCAGCGCCCACGGGGCATCTTGACGACGTGAAACCAAACGAGGCCTCGCCGAGAAAAGGGGCAAAGTGGGAGAACGGGGCCCGCGGGGAGCTCCGGAAAACGGGGTCTAAAACGGGTTGCACCAGGCCTGAAAGCAGGGCAGGTCTAGGAGCCTCCCGCCTCAGGCAGGCCAAAGCGGCAGTGCTGCGGCCAACAGCTCGCAATTCGCGGAGCCACCGCCCATTCCAGCTCTATCGGCAGCTACTCACGGTGCTCAGCAGAGAGCGGGCCGGAGGCTGACGAGAGCGGGTCACCGTCAGCAGAGACTACACGGAAAGGCGGAGAACAAGGTCCCTTCAGCAGCACGGCGCGGCGTCGGCTTTTATAAGAGCAGCGCAGGCGTCGAGGACCCGGGAACCGGTGGCGTCACAGAGCCGGCGGGGCTGGCCGCCGAGTTCGCCTGACGGCGGGTGGAGGACGGCAGAGCGGGCTCGGGGCGCCGGAGGGGCGGGGCCGGGCGTAGAGACGGCGGGAGCGGCGGGAGCGACACAGCGGGGCTTCATTCGTATCCCCAACCTCGAAAGCGGGGCTCGCAGTTCTCAGAGAAAACGGGAGACTGGAATGGTGGACTCTGCGACCTGCAAGGGTCTTTCAGGCAGGGGCTGCCTTATGCCGAATTGAAGACCCCAGTCCTGAAAAGCCTAGAAACTGCAAATGTGTGTGAGCGCGGCGGGAGGTAATTGGGAGGCGCAGGGACTGTCCTTTCAGGATGGGAAAGCTGGGGCTCAGAGAAAGAAGGCAGATGGGCGTTGCTGTCACCTCTGAGATTCTGCCCAGCGGCGTAGTGCTTTCCATTGACTCTAACATGACTTAGCTCACTGTCCACAGTAACCCATGAGGCGAAATAGCAATCTCTTTTTCTCCTTTAAATGTGAGGGAACCAGCTCCGAGCGGCGCAGTGGCAGACCTAGCATGGGATCTCTACTCCACAGTTTGGTGCTCTTATTCCTTATTTCCTACCATCGATTTCTGTCGAGGCCTCCAGGCCCCAAATAACCACTAGGCTTGCAGGGGAACCCCAAGCCTAGTGAAGGGGCCTCCCCCTGGCAGTGGACAGCCATCCATTCAGGAAACGAGAGTGAGCGCCCCTGAGCGCAGCTGAGGATATGCAGTGAACCCGTCGGTCAGCCAGGGTCCAGAGCTCTCTCGCAGCTTGCACCCTGAAGGCAGTGATAGGGACCACAGGAAGAAGCCAACCCTCAAGGAAAATCGTTCTCTGAAACTCCCCACCCCCACCCACCCACCCAGCCCGGGACTTTACCTGGCTCTACCCTGCTGTGCTTAGGGAACATTGCCACCCCTCCCTAGGAGACTCAGGCGCCAGGCTCACCTAACCCACAGGCACATGATGTATTCCTGACGCCAGGGAGACAAAAGACACTTCCACACAAGGCTCTCTAAAGAAATCAGAAGCCTACAGTTCTGGGATGGGAACGGGCAGGGAGGCCAAGCAGCTTCTTGAGTTACCAGGTCTTTGTCTACGAGCAGGGGTATCCAATATCTGCCAGGTGCCGCAGCTGATGAAGGCAGATGAAAGGACCTGCACCTCTCGTGCTCTTTTTCCGTAACCCAGCCCCGCCCTCAGCAGCCGGGCCTGAGGTCTCCTAGGCAAGGCCCGCCGGAGCCCCTTTGGCCCCTCCGCACATGGCACACAAAGTGGCTCCTTGTAAACTTGTTGAGCATCCTAAGCAGGACCGGGCAGTGCCAGGTCACACACATCTCGCTCATACCCAGCACAGGGTCTGGCATAAAGTAGGTGTATGCTTTCACAAATGTATCTGGGGCCCCCAGTATTAGAGATACTTGTTTTTAGGTTATTAGAAAATGATTTCTCTCTTTGAAATTTTGCCTTAATGTAGTGTTAGAAATATTGAGAACACGGAATTTCGACTATTACCATTTATATAATATTTTCTGTCTCATAAGTATGTAAATATTTAACTTAAAATTAATTCCTACAAATTCCATTGTAATAAGTGAAATAATAATAGAGTGATTGAGCTTGTCAAAGCAAATATGTTTTGTGTGCAATTATTTTTTCCTAAGATTTTATTTATTTACTTTTAGAGAGAGAGGAAAGGAGGAAGAGAGCGAGAGAAACATCAATCGGTTGCCTCTCACATGCTCCTCAACCAGGGACCAGGCCTGCAACCCAGGCATGTGCTCTGACCAGAATCAGACAGCCTTTTGCTTTATGGGACGACACTCAACCAACTGACCCACACTGGTCAGGGCTTTTGTGTGCTATAAACTGCTTTATTTTTATGAATGAAGCAACTTTTTCAAAGAGAAAAAAAGATGCTTGTTTTTAATATACAGATCTCATTTACTCATATGTACGATTCTATGCATAGATTATTTCAGGAAAGGTACACAAGGAATTGTTTGCCTCCAGGGAGGGGAACTAGGTGACTGGGGGACAGAGGTTGGGTGATTTTTCACTCTACACCCTTTCTACCTTTAGGATTTCAATCCATATGAATGTATTACATATGTCAAAAATTTTTTTTCTTCAAACAATAAATTGGCACCAGCACAAGAAAAATTCAGATTCCTGGGTCAACTCTTGACCTAATAAATCAGCTCCCATGGGGCAGGTTTTACTGCCTTTTAAACAAGTCTCCAAGTGATTTTTTAAAAAATATTTTATTGATTGTGCTGATACAGTTGTCCCAATTTTTCCCCCTTTGCCTCCCCACCCCACATCCCCCACTTCCCTCAGGCAATCCCCCAACCCGGGTTTATGTCCATGGGTCATGCGTATAAGTTCTCTGACTATGCTATTTCCTACGTTGTATTTTACATCCCCACGGCTATTCTTCGACTACCAATTTATACTTCTTTTTTTCAGATTTTTGAAAAAGATTTTATTTATTTTTAGAGAGAGGGGAAGGGAGAGAGAAAGAGAGGGAGAGAAACGTTGATGTACAAGAGATACATTGATTAGCCACCTCCCACACATCCCCATAAGGGGACTTGGCCTGCAACCCAGCCATGTGTCCTGACTGGAAATCGAAGCAGTGACCTTTCTGTTTGCACGCCAGCACTCAATCCACTGAGCCACACCAGCCAGGGCCCAATTTATACTTCTTAATCCCCTCCCCTCATGCCCCCAAACTCCCTTCCCGTCTGGTAACCATCAAAATGCTCTCCATATCAATGATTCTGTCTCTATTCTTGTTTGCTTAGTTTATTTTTTAGATTCAATTGTTGATAGGTATGTGTTTATTTCCATTTTATTATCGATAGTTTTGATCGATAATAAAATGGTGGTCCTCTTTCCATCAATCTCGTTTGAGACTCTGTGCTTCCTGCACTTGCATGTCTATTTCCTTCACCAAATCAGGGAGGTTCCCTTTCATTATTTTTTCAAATAGAGTTACAATTTCTTGCTCTTTCTCTTCTTCTGGCACCCCTATAATGCGAATGTTGGTTTGGTTGAAATTGCCCCAGAAGCTTCTTATGCCATCCTCATTTTTTTTTTAATTCTTTTTTCTTCTTGTTCTGATTGGTTGTTTTCTATTTCCTTATGTTCCATACCATTGATTTCATTCTCGGCTTCATCCACTCTGTTGTTGATTCCCTGTAAATTGTTCATTTCCGTTAGCATATCCTCCATGTCTGCCTGGCTTTTTTTTTTTTTGTGATGTTGAAGTACTCACTGAATTCCTTAAGCATCCTTGTGGCCAGTGTTTTAAATTCTGCATCTGATAGATTGCTCATTTCCATTTTGTTTATTTTGTTTGTTTTTCTGGAGTTTTGATCTGTTCTTTAATTTGGGCCATGTCTCTTTGTCTCCTCATTTTGGCAGCCTCCCTGTGTTTGTTTCTGTGAATTAGGTAGAGCTGCTATGATTCCCTGTCTTGGTAGCATGGCCTGTAGGCTCCGGTTGCGCAGCCTAAGCTGGGTACTCGATGTGTGCCCTTCATGTGGGATGAGTATACCCTCCTCTAGTAGCTGAGCCTAGATTGCTGTTGGCAGGTCTGTGGGAGGGATTTACCCAGGCCAGTCAGCTGCAAGGATTGGCTGTGACCACTGGCCACCAATCTCTGCTCTCTGTGGCGGGTCAGCTGTGCTGGAGCAGGGTGTAGTTGTCCACTGGGTGCGCAGGCCCTGGGGTTTCCCAGGTAGTGCAGGTCAGGTCAGTCACCACCTCTGTTCTGCCCAGGGCCACCCAGCAAGAGCTACCAAGTAATCTGTATATGGCTTCTACTTGTGCCGGGCTTGGAAGGTCCCAGGCGTAGCCAAACTGTGATTCGAAGCTGGCTGCTGCTAGGGCCCAGCCTGAGGCCATTTAACCAGCAGTGTGGGACTGGGGGCAGGCATATAAATTGGGTGGGGCCAGAGCCTCAGGTAAACGCCCGGGTGGGGCAAACAGTGAAAGTCTCAGATAGGGCTCCAGCCTGCTGGTTCTGTGGCTCTGTTGGGTGGGGAGGGCTTAGAAAAGGCACAATGTTCTCTGCCCACATTTCTATCTGGGAGAGAGCTGTCCCCCAGCTCTTACCCTGATGCGAGACCCTTCAGTTCCTCCCTGTATGCCACTGGTGCTTGTTAAGCTGCTGCCCGGGTTGTGCCAGTACATGTAAATTCAGCATGGGCCCTTTAAGAGGAATTGCTAGGGAGTCCAGCAGTTTTTTTCACCAACTCCAGTCCCCACTGGTTTTTACAGCCAGCAGTTTTGGGGGGGCTTATCTTCCTGGCACTGGTACCCTGGGCTGGGGGTGCTTTTGTGGGGCTGGGACCCCTTGCTCCTAAGATGTCCCTCCTGAATTTTTATCAACCACACATGTGGGACCTTTCCATTCTGTGTCTCTTACCCCTCTTGATTGATGTGGTTTCTTTAGTTCTGTAGCTGTTGGACTTCCATTCAATTTGATTTCTGATGGTTTTGAGTGATCGTTAGCCTGTAGTTAAGTTGTAATTTTGATGTGGTTGTGCGAGGGCGTGAGTCGTGTTTACCTAAGTCTCCCTCTTGACCTCCAAGTCCAGGGCAAGTTGCAAAACCTCTGCAGTAGGGACTCAGTGATGAAGCACTGCTGTCCTTCATCAGTGCTAAGGAGGGGCCAGCAGTGTCGGTCAAAGGTCGCTCATTTAGCTCCATATTGTCTGAATCAACCTTACCCTCTTTCAAACCCTCCACTCAGAGGGGAGGGACAAGGCAGTTGCTGGACTGTAGGTACAGGACAGGGGTCCCTCCTCCTCGTTCACTAACTAGAATCACCAGCCTAGGCCTGAAAGGACGGTTGACCTCCCACCATCCCTTGCATGTGTGTTGGAAAAAGGGCTGTTCCTCTGGTCCCTGATACCGCCGAGCTGTTGTCCTTACTTCAGTTACTCCACATACCACATAACGAAAACTCCTTCTTCTATAGACGGAGGAAATAAAACCAAAGAGAAGAGACTCCTCCAGTGTCACACAGCCATGACAGAGGAGGGCTGAGGCTGAGGCCCCAGCTATGCTTCTGCCTCCATGGCTCACATATTGAATTACACCGGTTTCCAGCATACTACCTCCCAGGAAGCTAAAGGGCTTGGATTCAAGCAGAGCAGGTGGGGAAACCTGGTTTTTATGGTGAATTCATTCCCAGAGATGATCTCTCTTTGTACATAGAGTTTTGTCAGCTGTAAAGGGCTCACAGGAGAATTCATACAAAGACCAGCCCCCTCAGTGCATCTAAAATGGGACTTTGTTGCCCAGAATCCAGTTCACACCCTCTTTCTCAGGCACCTACCACCCATGGGACAGACATTGGACTCTAGACTCTGCATGTGGGTTCCAGCCCATAGGACAACATATCAGCTAAGAAGTAGTACAGTTCACAGGGTCAGAGATCTGGCTGCACTCTGCTGCTGTGTCAACTTTCGAGACCTGTTCTCCTGATAGAATGGTAAGCGCAGCGACTCTGCTATGTGATCTTGGGCAAGTTATTTCTCCTCTGTGAGCCTTCCCCTGCTGAGCCCCTCCTCCCTCCTTTCTGCCAAACTCTAAGCCTTCCACCTAAAGTCAGACCATCTCATTATTCCAAGGAATGAATGCGGAATGCAAAGAAAAAGGGTCAAGTTCTTGAACCATGATCTGCAAAGTGGATTCTTGAAACCCAAAGCTTTTTAGAGCAAGAAAGTTTTTTAGAACACTGAAAGCACAAGAGGGTGAAGGGGCCCCGGCTGGCATGCCTCGGTTGATTGGGTGTCATCCCACAAAGTGAAAGATTGTCTGTTCGATTCCCAGTCAGGGCATGTGCCTGGGTTGTGGGCCAGGTCCCCAGTTGGGGCATGTGTGAGAGGCAGCTGATCAAGGTTTCACATCAATGTTTCTCTCCTTCTCTTTCTCCTTCCCTTTCCCTCTTTCTAAAAATAAATAAATAAAATCATTTAAAAAAGAGGCAGAAGGGCCCAAATCTTAAATTTTATACCAGCAACAGCAGAGTTGGGAGGAAGATTTGATGATGCCAGAGCCAGATTTTCAAAAGGCTGGGGGTGGGGGGAAATGAGGCAGAGAAGAGAGCACTGAGCTAGCTACCAGTGTGGGTCTCTGAGAAGGCACCCTGCCACTCCCGACCCCTCCTTTCACACCAGGGATATGTAGAGATTAGGACCCCCAGAAAGGTCTGGGGGCTCTGAGAGCTGAAGAAACTGAGCCTTGGTCTGTGAGTAAGGTGTAAGTGTAAAATCTTTCATCATGAGAAAGTATGATAGTGGTCAAGTAGAAATGGCAGCTGGATGTACTAGGCAAATGGGCCTGAAAGCATCTCAGGCTCATGTCTAATGTGCAGGGATCCCAAGGTGCATTAAGATATGTCCTGAGGCCCTAAAACAGCATGGAAGTTGCTCAAAAGGGGGTAGATGACCAGGAAGGGGCTCCTGAGTATGTAATACAAGGAGCATGAAAGCAGATGAACCTAGACAGTCCAAGCCAGAGACCATGGCAAAGAAGACATCAGTGGGCACAATAGAAACAGAGGATGACAGCTCACAACCTGGTAGTGGTGAGGTCAGCCTGGCTCCCTGAGCAGTAGAGGAAGACGGATAATGACCAAGGACCAGACAAGCAGCCCCTCACCTCCCACTCCATACCATGACCACACGAGCTCTGCAGATTGTAGCTGTGATCTTGGATAGCAGAAGGGGGACAGAACCCTCCACCTGACTGAGGGTACCCGTGAAATGACAGTGATCATACACTCACCTGACTGAATTCACCAGAGCTGACCAGGTTATATTTCTGCTTATCAAACGGAAATAGGTACCATTAGAAAGTAATTAAGAAAATAAGACAGTTATCATTTTGGCACACCTGAGTTTTCTGAGTTTATTTTATTATCACCATTATTATTTTTTATAAGCAACAGTTTATTTAGAAAGTCCTAGAGGCAGAAGAAGTAAGCCAGCTGGGCTGCATTGGCTCAGGAAAAAAGTTACTGAGGCAAAGGAAGGGCCCTTAGAGCTTAGGAGAAAGCAAAGGTACATGCTTTCAGGGGAGAAAGGGGAAGGAAAGGCACGGGTGTGCCCAAGAAGTAGAGCGCACCTGAGTTTTCTGACTTTAGAATGTCATACAGCCACAGGTGGACAAGAATCATGCACGCCTGCTACTGCCCACTTGCTGCTCACATCCTATGTGGTTTAGGTGAGTTCCCCTCCCTAGCCTCTGTCTGTGTAGAATGGGGCATTTAGCAGTACCTACCTCACAGGATTTTTGTGAATATTAATATTTTAGTCATCAAAATGGTTAAAGTGACAGCACCAAATTCACAAAGATGTGGAGTCATGGAGACTCTCACATGTTACTGGTGGTATGCAAATTGATACACTTCAGAAAAACTGACAGTATTGGCCTGGCAGGTTTGGCTCAGTTGATAGGAGCACTGTCTTGTAACCAGAAGGTCGTGGGTTCGATTCCTGGTTAGGGCACATACCTACGTTGTGGATTTGTTTGGAAGACAACTAATTGATGTTTCTCTTTCATATCAATGTCTCTCTCTCTCTTTCTCTCTTCCTTCCTCTATCTCTCTCTCTCAAAGCAATGAAAAAATGTCCTCCAGTGAGGATTTTAAAAAAATTATATATTAAAAAAAAATCTGACAGTATCTACTACAGTTAAATATATGTATACCCAGTAATTCCAATTTCAGACAAATATCCAATAGAAATAAGTCCTATGCCCACAAAAATGTTTAAGAATGTTCACTACAACTTTATTCATAAGAGAAAAAATAGTAGATGTCAACAATGAAAAAATATATATAAAATAAAGTTGCTTCAAATTAAAGATTTTATTTATTTACTTTTAGAGAGAGGGGGAGGGAGGGAGAAAGAGAGGAAGAGAAACGTCAGTGTAAGAGAGATACATCCATCAGTTGCCTCCCACACACCCCCAGCTGCGAACCTGGCCTGCAACCCAGGCATGTGCCCTGGCCAGGAATCAGACCAGTGACCTTTCAGTTCTCAGGCCAGAACTCAATCCACTGAGCCACACTAGCCAGGGCTAAATTAAAAAAACAGAAATAACAACTCCATCAACTATAAAGTGAAAAAAATAAAGCATAGTATATTCACACAATGGAATACCAAAGAGTAATGAGAAAGACACTACTGATATAAGCAATGCCATGGATGAATTTCACAGACATAATGTTGAGCAAAAGAAGCTAGACACAAGAGTACTTATTGTATGAGTCCAATGAGATAAAGACCAAAAGCAGGCCCCGACGAGGTTAGAGATGATAGAATAGTAGTCACCTTTGGCCGGGAGCCAGGTATTGATGAAGAAGCTTCTGGGATGCAGGAAATTATCTTGATCTGCGTGGTGGTTTCATGGGTGTATTCAAACATAAAAGTTCACAGAGCTATAATCACACTTGTGTACCGCATATAAGTCGTAACTCAATTTTTAAAAAGGGAGGAGTGTGAAAATTGGGATAGAGTATATTGCATGCTTAGCATGACACCAGTGTCAGTCCCTGAAGGGACTTTGAGCCCCTGGAGTCTCGCCTTCACATGGCGGCCAACCCTTTGCAGCCAAGGCTGGAGGAGTAATGGAGGATGTTGGAAGGGAAAGCAAGGTGCCTGTGTCCAGGAGTCCAACTGAGGCCTTGGATGAAGCTGCAGAAAAGAACACTCATCAGCTTCTTTGCTTCCACCTCAGCCAAGCAGGGCAGGGCCGCACCTGGCGGGCTATGGGTCCACCCTTGGGAAGCTGCTATGGAAGCTCTAGGCAGAAGGATATCCACACCTAAAAGGTAAAGGAGAAAACTTTCTGACCCTTACCTACCTGTACCCATCACCATCAGAGAACTGCGGGCCCCAGCAGGACTGGGGAGTTGTCAGAGGGGGCCTGCCCGTGAGGCTGAGGTGGATTATGTAACTGCCCCAGGCCACACAGTAGGCAGTTGGGGAGGTGGGATTTGACCCTAGGTCTGACTCACCATGGATGAATCAAAACTTCCCAGAAGAGCATGGGCTACCCTCTGTTCCATCCCTTCCCCCAGAGGGAAAGTCTGTGGGGATATATGGGTGCCCACTGTGGTCTCAGAGTGGCCACGCTGGGCCCAGCAAAGACAGGGACAGGGTTGGAGTTGCCTGCGGTCTGGTCGGGGCCAGTCCCCCAAAACTACCAGCACTAATAGGCTCCAGCCAGCAGATGGTGCCAGAGGGTCAGGTGACCATCCAGGGCACTCTCATTGAGCCTGCCCCGCTCAGGTTTCCCTTTTTCACCTCGCCCCTGCACTGAGATGCCTCCAGAAGTGGCCCTCTCTCCTCTCGAGGGCCCAGACCCGTCCAGATCCCTGATCTGGCCGTCGGAGTCGGAGTGCCAGCGCAGCTTGATCGTAATAAGCCCACAGTGTGCCGCTGGAAGTAGCCTCCAGCCCTGTGGAACAAGTGTCGGCGTCCCTCTGTGAAATCAAGTCCGCACACAGCAAACCCTGGCAGCAGGGGCTGGTAGGCTCAGTCAGGAGCAGAGCAGTGCAGGGCAGCAAGGGGTCTTTTGCCAATGACAAAACCATGAGAGGCATGACATAGCATCTCTTGCTATATCCTCCATCTGCATGATTCTATGGAGTTCCAAAGGACCCCAACACCAACATGGCATTTGGAACTAGCACACTGGGGCGACGACCACTAGAGAGGGCTAAGTGTCTGAAAGGCCTGCAGCTGGCCTGCCAGCTGGCTGCCCACGTTGCTCCAGGCCAGGCCGTGAGGTGCCGGGCATTCCAGGAGCCAGACTCTGCGAGACATCAGTGAGGTGAAGGCGAGTGTGACTTCAGTGTGTCCTCCAAGCCAAATGCTGGTTTGTGAATGCTGGGTGCTCAGCTCAGTCAGGAAGGCCTGCCTGTCTGCCAAGGGGCCACTGAGTAGCCATGATTTCCCATGGAGGGTTTCGGAGAGGCCCAGCTACTGGCTCCAGGAGCTGCCACTGCAGCCTGCACAGTCAGTCAATAACTATTTACCCAGTATCCTCTCCGCCCTGTCCTAGGCAGTGGTAGGCAAGATGGAAAAAAGACTTCTGCCTTCAGGGAGTTTGTCTTCTAGTGAGCTAGATGTGATAAGCACGAATTAGAGAGTGTTAGGTAGACAAGTACTATGGAGAAAATACAGAGCTCATCTAGAAAGTAAAGGTGGGAGGCGGAGGCAAAATATATTTAAGCAGAAACGTGCTGAGGAAGGCACCAGCCGTGGACAGGCAGGGGACAAGTGCTCACATGGAGCACGTGCAAAGGCTCTAAGGTAAGAATGACCTGGGTACATCCTAGAAACAGCAAGGCCACTGTCATTAGAGCCTAATGAATGGGGGAAAGTGAAAAGAGATGAAGGCAGAAAAGCAGGTAAGGACCAAATCATAAGAGCGTTGTAGGGAGGACACTGTGAGAAAGTTGGATTTCATTCTATCTGCATTTAGCAACCTCAAAGGATGGAGAAGGATAAGCAGCAAGTGGCATGATCTGACCTACAGTGGAAAAAGATCACTCTTGTGACTGTGTGGAAAATGGCTTGTAATGGGGGGGAGGAGGAAAGTAGTTGGATCTTTCAAAAGGCTGGAACTAGGGCAGGGGCTGTGCAGATGAGGAGGAAGGGGCACCTGGAGGTACAGCTAATGAACTACACGTGGGGGGTGGCTGCAAGCACGGTGGTGCCGCTGACCGAGGCGGGGGCTCCAGGGGTGGGAGGTCGGGAGTTCAGGTGGAGATCCATGTTACTTACACATGTGGGTCATGTCATGGAGGCAGTTGGGTACAGAATTTGGGAGCTCAGAGGAGGAGTCAGGCTAAGGATAAAAATTTGGGACTAGATGAGATCAGGTAGGTAGAGGACAGAGAGATCTCAGCTTTGGGTCGCCTTAATATTTAAGGTCAGAAAGAACTAGCAAAGGAAGTTGGCAAGTAGCAGTCAAAAAGATAGGAGGAAAACAAGCAAGTCTGGTGTAATAGTAGACCAATTATTCCCAGGAAATTGTTTTGGTTCACATGCTAAAAACTAGAACTTAGGAGTGAGAAAAATATCTACTATATTTGGCAATGGGAAAATAACTTTACTAAAACCAACTCCTTCAGTGGAATGGTCTAGTGAGAACGTAGTGGGAGAAGATGACCAGAGAATGGATAACAGTTCTTTCAAGTTTTGCTAACAAGGGGCATAGAAAAGGGGCAGACATGGAGTTTGTGAGGTCAAAGAAGTTTGTTTTTAGGATTAAAGATACTAGCGCCATGTCTGTATGTTATTGGGAATAAGCCGGTTGAGGAGACTGATGTTACAGGTGCAGCTGCAGAGAAGTTGGTGGAGGCGGTGGCAGGAAGAGGGAAGAGATCAGTGTCTCGTCTGATCGCACTCAGACGTTATTAACAGGCGAGGCCATCAGAGTGGTCGGGGTCTAGAGGGGAGGTGCTGGCAACCTGAGAAGAGACCACGTGAATCGGTCCTTTTGAAGCCTGAGAAGGAATCTCAGGAAGTGGAGAGGACTGTCTGGCAGTAACCACAGTTCTTTGTATAAATGAGTCCCTGTCATTAGAGTTGTGTCAGAATCTCTGACCATGTTCTGCTGCTCAGGTGCGGGCATCAGGTTCTGGTCAGAAAAGCCCAGTCCGGATAAAGCGGGCGCCCATCCAGCAGCTTCCTTCCTGCTGGCCTTGACCTCCAGCCCCAGCAGCCGAAGGCAGGAAATCTCCTGGGATGTTGTCGGGTCACAGTCAGTGCTGCTCTGCAAACTACACTTCAGCTTTTTCTTTTAAAACACATGTCTAAATAGTGTGATAGTGTCTAATACAGGCGGATAAAAAAAGATAGCTCCTTTCCATCTTTTAGGTCTCAGCTCAATGTGAACCTCCTCAGAAACCACCAGCGTCAGTACTCGCCCAGTTAGCGTGTTGTTGAATGTAATTAAAATTTATCTAAATTTAAAAAGTTAAAAGCCACTACTTCAAAATGAATTATTCCCATTGGGAAGAAAATGGTCATGATTCACGAACTAATTGAGTTGTGCAGTAGACCACCAGCTCTGGCTAAAGGGTACTTCTTTTTACCTTCTTGCCTTCTATTCTGCTTTATTTCTCTTTCATCATTCCTTTTGTATTTGTCTCTCTCAAATATAAGCTCTACTAAGGCAGACACTTGGTGTCGTACACCACTCTATTATTCCCAGGGCCTCAAAACACCTGGCACATAACAGGTGCTCAGTAAATAGTTGGGTGTTTAAAGGCATTTCCTTCTGTTTGCCCTTTAAAGGTTGTCCTATTTTAAAAGGCTCCTGGCTAACTCAGAGAAGTGGCTAATGAAGAAACTTCAGAGCTACATTACCCAGGACCACGCACCTGGGATCGGGACCACACTCCCTTTCTGCTTCCTTTGCACACATGACAGTTCTGTCTTACAAGGACACACAGTCTTAAAACACACAGTCTTGAGCTGCGATTAAGTCAAAATAGCTCCCAAGCCCACCCGGGCCATTCAACCGGTTGTTTGACTCAAGGCGCCTGGAGCAGCCCCTACCAGCACTCTGCCCAACTGCACAGCTCAGCTGGGGCTGGCCGCGGGCTGCCTACTCCCATGGACATTAGTCAGACACCGCGGCAACATCTCTTTTTGCTCCACTCAGGCTATGTTCCCCCAGGCTACACTCTAAACTAAGCCCTCTCGCTAGAAATCACATACCCCACCCCCTCCAACACACACAAACCCTACTTTCCCATTCTTTCCTATAGTTTTTGCCAACTTATCCTTAACCCTCATCTTCCTCTCAGACAAATATCTGTTCTTTGCCTCAAGAGGTGGAAAGCCTGAACACTCTTTAGTAGACAAGAATGAGTAGTGCGCAAGGAAAGTTGGGTGTCAGCAGATCCCGAGTCATAGGCTTTAAATCAAATATAGGTTCCTGTTGACCCAAGACACCACCAGGCCAAGCAACAGATGAACTTAGGACTCATGACTCACCATCTGTCGATTCATCCAGCTACTTCTTCCCCCACTTCCTCACCAGGAACCCAGTTAACAGCTAAAGCAGAGTCTCAATTCTGCCAAGCTAGGGAGGGTGGGAAAGGCCTTCTGCGCCTGCAAGACGTAGGCACAGAACCCTGTATGTAAGTGTTCAGGAAGGTGGGGAGACGGTCAGGCGATGAAGGGCCAGCACAAGATCCCGTGTGCTAAACTTGTTAAGGCCTGAACTGACTAGCTTCTAACAGCCTTATACAGAATACCAGAAGTTCACTGGAGTCTAAAAAACCAAGGTAATTCTTCAGCCACAAGAATACTCCAAAATTAATTGAACTTACGGGGAGGAGGAGGAATCACTTTACTTAGATATAACATATAGGGGTGGAGGGGTGGTAAAATAGCAGCGGGTTTTTTGAGCAGTGAACACACTCTGTATAATGGTGGACACATGTAATTACACGTGTCCAAACCTATAGAATGTACAACCATGAATAGGACATACGACAGAATGTTGGTGAACATTCCACATAAATCCACAGAATGTTCACCAAGAGTGAATCCTAATGCAAACTATGGACCCTGAGTGATGGTTAACGTAGGTTCACTGATGTTACCAAATGTGCCATCCTGGTAGGGGATGTTAGCAATTGGGGGGGGTATGCATATGTGGGACCAGGGGGCATATGGCCAATCTCTGTACCTTCTGTTTTGCTGTGAACCCAACAGTTCTCTTGAATTTGGGTATGGGGTGTCCCACTCCATATTATCTCCTTAAAAAAAAGTTTTCTTTTTTCATTTTTAATATACCTGCCAATTTAAGCCCACAGCGACAGTTCCTTTGCCCTGAGAACAATAGTTAGGCTGCGGTGGCAGGTACTGAATTGAAAATAATTTGATTAGCTTTCACTTTCAAATGTGGCTCATGATTATCCTTGAGATACAGTCAAGTCATTCCATGAGCTCTGGGAACACGGTGACCAGGATATTTGACGTTGTCCAACATCCTAGAGGGCCAATGTCCAAACCTCCCTCATCATAATTCCCAAAGGGCTTGCCACACAACTGACTTCCTGAAAACAGGGGTCAGGGACACACACACATCACTTCCTAGCCTAGACCCAAAAGCTGTGTGTAGGCTCTTGCCCAGCTGTCAAAGGCCACTAAATACTAATTCCAGCAAATAAAAGGGAACTCTAATGCTGAGTTGGGGATCCTGGCATTAGACTGTCTCAATCACCTTACCGTCCTCTCTCCCTTTCCAAACTGTTGAAACAACTTAATAAAACAATATATGTAAAAAGCCTGGCACATGGAAAATGCTCAGTGTTAGACAGTCACCATTAGCTATTCCTGCTGTTTCAAGGACGGAACACTATTTATGGCTGTCCTGGTCACTCTAGATTCAACTAAACCCTTTACAGTAACAGTCATTTCCGCACTCTACTCATTCAAATGCTGAGTGCACCAGAAACCTAACCTAGCTCAGGATGTCAGCTTTTAGGACTGCAGCATCGAACTTCTGTATTTCATAAGCCACATATAACTTACTCTGCATTTTACTAAGATACCTAATGACGTAGACCATCTGCCACTCAGGTTGAATGGCAGAAATGTCCAAGTACTTCCAAGAGGTGGCCTATACAAATACTCTTATGAAAACCAAGCCATCTATCCACATTCCTAGCCCTATTTTAAAAATCTTGGCTTCTGATTTTCTAGAGTTAATGTTTTTTCCTAGGATCTGATAAGTTGGAAGAACCCAAAGGCCTACAACACAATAACGAAGATTTTGTTTTAAAGAAGTCGAAAGCCGAAGACAAAACATGAGGGGGAACCTCCATCCCCTGAAAAATGGAATTATGGTCTGGAGGGAGAGCCCCCTGTAGCACAGGCTTCCCCTGTTAGGGGAGTGTTCTAGGAACCCACCTGTGTTCTTGTGCCAGCTGGTGGTGGTGTGAGAAGCTGCATTTAGCTCAGTGAATTTTTTTGAAGACTTGCCACATTTGCCCATTTTGTGATGGATGATTTTTGAGCACACCTGCCCACACCGCACTGAGTGTTCAGCAGTTTTTTGCCAAAAAAAAAGCATGACCCCTGTGTCCCACCCTCTCTATTCATGTGACCTTTTTCTTTGGTCCTCAAAGGGAAACATTTTGCCGATGTGGAAGAGCTGAAACAGAAAGATGACAGAAGTACTGAAAGGCATCAAAATCGACGAGTCCTAGAACTGTTTTGAGCAGTGGAAAAAAACGTCGATATGTGTATTGCATCAAATGGAGAGTACTTTGAAGGCAACTGAAGTTTAAACGTAACAAGAGTTTTTTATAAATACATTCTGGGGGTTTTTGGTGCCTCGTCATATGATGTAGTGGTATCAAGCAGAGAGGCATAACCGGCTCTCTCACCACTGCGACCTTTTCAGAGGTGATGAGCCATTTGCAGTGATTTTCAACTGTTTTCATTCATCACATGGCACATTTAACAACTAAAATTGTTCACACCAAAAAAATTTTTTTGTTCATCTGACCCAAAAAACAGGTGTAATTTTGACTTACACTGGACGGCTATTGTGTTGGCTGTCATCATTAAATCTGACCATCTAAGGGAAAAGAGGTCAGTGCCCCTGAGCAGGTAAAGCACATTTAAAAAATTTTCGCGGCACACCAGTGTTCCGTGGCACACTGGTTGAGAACTGCTGAGCTACTGCACTGCCACCTCAAAGAACTTGACTCATATTTGAATGTCTATCTCCCCAGCCCTTTACAAACAGCTCCAGTGTGGCTAAAAGGAAGTAGAGAGCCAGGGCTTCTGTTTGTTTTTATGGTGTACTCTTAGTCACAGATCATTGAAAGCATTTAAGTAAAAGCAGTTGTTTTATTTGAACCAAGGTAGAGATTAATTATGCATCTTCTGCATGTGGTTCTGGGAAATAAAGAATGCTCAAGACCAAATACATTACATAGCTCCCCTTCCACTCCTCTGCCTACTGCATTCAACACACACCGTAGACCCTCATGCTGCTGGCAAGGAACTACCTTAAAAGAAAAGTTGGCTGGACCCAACAGCGAGGACATATTCTACATCTGGTGTATTTCCACCATACCTTGTGACCTGGCTTTTTCCTGAGACCTGCTTGGACATACCTGACCTCGTAGTCAGGATGTCCACCCATGACCACGATTACCAACCCTAAACACTGGCCCTAACCCCTGCCCCCTAAGTACCACTGCCGTGCGGAAGCAGTTCTGAATCAATACTGAACATCAAATTGGACTGAGTTTCCTTACAGCTCAGAAAGCATGCTAAGCCTTCAAGTATAACCACTCAGTGGCCCCTGGCATTTCCAACAGATTTAATCAGACTTTGGCCATCAAGTGTCCGCAGAGCAAGTACTCCTTACTTCCTTTTCTAACACTGTTCTTCCTTTTCTGAGACAGCTCTGGTCTCTGACTTCCATCAATGGGTACTGGACTCGCTGGTAACTCGCAGCCTACCACTGCACCCAATAATCTGGAAGAACACATCTGGTTTGTCCATTAAAGCCTAACTGGACTTTCCCAGTGACAACATGCTGGTTCGCTGAGGCTCTCTCAGGAGGAGTTCCCAAGAGGTCTAAGTAGGAAAAATGAGCTATGTGAAGAGGTTTGTTACATTAGGAACATTTTAGGTTTAAGGCAGAGAAAATCTGGCCTACCTGCTACTTATCCTAAACCTGTTCAGGATACAGATTCCGTTCAGTTAAACATCAGCCATGAGAATATGTGGTTGGCCTTAAAAAAGCATTCAACCACTAATTATAACTATCTCCTTTTTACCTCCTGGAAAGGAATTCTGGACATAAACCTAGCGTTTGCTGCCTAGTCTACTCACTCTTAGGTATTGCTGACTTTGGTATATTCAACTTGTAAAAAAATTTGTATATCATAAATACCCATAATCCATTTTTCCTCCCCTGAAATTTACACACCAGCTGACAAATGAACACTGTAACCTATGTACAGGACAGCACTAGGACTGCAAGCCAACAGCGCCACTTGTCTTGAATGGCAGTGCCTGTGTAACTAATCAAGTATATATAATAAAAAGCAGAAACAAAATGTACTTATAGTCCTAAGACAGAAGGCTTAAAATTACAATTGAAACAAATAAGATCATCAGGCATGTCCAAAATAATTTATCTACACTTTTATAAGGTTGTGTGTATTAACTGTAAAAGGAGAAAAGCCTAAGTTTTGGAAAGGTTAGAGCTTTAATGAAAAAGTTTTGGTTCATGGGACTGTTCCACCTCAAAACAAGCTTGTTAATGTATTTTGAGGCCCATTTCTAGGAACATATTACAACTGAAATTAAGGGACTGCTTATTATGCAGGACAGGTTAAAGCCTCCACTGAAACAAACTAAGAACCACATGGTATATCTTAATTATTTACCAAAACTCACAACCATCATCAACCACCCAAAACCCAATTTTCTTAAATGTACAGTTGGTGCCCTGGCTGGTGTGGCTCAGTGGATTGAGCACCCGCCTGCAAACCGAAAGGTAGCTGGTTCAGTTCCCAGTCAGAGCACATGCCTGGGTTGCAGGCCAGGTCCCCAGTTGGGGGGTGTGCGAGAAGCAACCAATCGCTCTATCTCTGGCACATCAATGTCTCTTTCCCTTTCTCCCTCCCTTCCCCTCTCTCTAAAAAGGAATAGATCTTTAAAAAAAAAGTACAGTTAGAAAACTGAGTTCTCAAATCCACATGTAAATTAAAATCACTTGGGAAACCTAAAAATATGCATTCCTGAGCCATCCTCCTCCAAACAACTTAAACCAGAACCTCTGTGGACATCAAGGTTGAAACCACACAGAAATAACCACTGCTTTCATACAAAGCTAAAGCTACATCTTTCTGACATGCTACACTTCCATTTAAAACACACTTGTCCTGGCCAGGTAGCTCAGTTTTGGTGAGTGCCATACTCACTCCAAAACTGGAGGTTCAATCCTGGGTCAGGGCACATGTAAGAGGCAACCAATGAGTGCATAAGTGAACAAAAAATGGATGTTTCTCTCTCTCTCTAAATCAATAAATGAATTTTAAAAAGAAAAAACACACCTACTGCATCCAAGAAAAAGCAGCCATCTTTGTTTAATTGAAATTTTTATTGATTTTAGAGAGGGATTAAGGTGGGCGGAGAGAGACTTCAATTTGTTGTTTCACTTGTTGATGTATTTATTGGTTTGACTCGTTTGAACCCTGACCAGGGAATCGAACCCACAACCTTGGCATGTCAGGACTATGCTCTGGGCGACCCAGACAGGGCCTATGTTTGCTTAATACTTGCATATTCAACCAATTCATTTTACCCATAAATGCCAAAGCAAACTTCTGCAAGTCCTCAGTGTACTCAAAACACTCATTTTTAATCGACAAGTCTTTGGTCTTGCATTCTCTTACTTCATAATCAGGTAGGTTACTAACACTTTCTGATTTAGATGGCTGAAACCCAGAGAGTCTTTACAATTAGACAATTAGTTTAAGCTCTGGTAATCATTCTAAATCCGAGCCATTCTGGCCACATCCCCTCTTTTAACATCGCAAAGATGTACTTTATATAGAGAATATGTACCCGGATGACAGTACATGTCAATTACAGCATCCGCATTTCCTTTAGTCATTTCTGGTATCGCAGGACCTGAAAAACACCTGTTTGGTATCTAGAGCACATGGCCATTGGATTAAAACTACTGATAAACTATTCATTCAGACAGGGAGAAAGGGCCTAAGTGAGGGGAAAAAAAAGTTTTTCTTGTGAAAGCATAAAGCAATAAAGTGACATGGAAATATGTAGAAAAACTAAGGGCATCTTGCTTTAGACAATCAACTCCACCACCATCAAAAGTACTCTTGTCCTGGCTGGTGTGGCTCAGTGGACTGGATGCGCTGGCCTGCGAACTGAAAGGTCACTGGTTTGATTCCCCATCAGGGCACCATGCCTGGCGTTGCGTACCAGGTTCCCAGTTGGGAGGATATGAGAGGCAACAGATCAATGTTTCTCTTCCTCTCCTCCCTCCCTTCCCCTCTAAAAATAAAATATTAAAAAAAAAATACTCTCAATTACATCAGAAGAGAGAAAAAGAAAGTGGTCCACTGAAATACATACTGTGTATATGTATTTTCCAAAAGCACTTAGGAAAGAGAAATGCAAAAACCTCCTGTCAGTTCCAAATTCAACACAGTACAAAGCCAAAAAACTTTTATTGCTACACTCACACAAATATTAAGTGTCCTGAAATTTACCCAGATAGTTTAAGATTATCCAATACTAGTTTCCACAGGAGAACTCTTTTAACCTCCAAATCCTATTCAAAGGATAAAATGGGGGAACTGCTCTTTAAGTGCTTAGGGCTGCGCTTCATTTCAGATGCCATCTTTGTCCTTGGGTGAACGTACACCAGCACTAAACCATGATCCAGCAATAGTTTCCTATTCGATTTAGCTAGTATCACTTAAAGAGCGAAATACAGGATAATGCTTTTACCACTCTCTTATAAGACAAATTTAACTTTAGAACATATGACATGTTGTGTACAAATATCTGTTAAGAACTTACCAATCTGTCAATCATCTTAAGGGGTCCATTTAACATATGTAACAATATTTGTAATGAGAAACTGCACTGACTGATAGACACATGAGTCTGTTAAGCTCTACCAGAAAACATGCTATTTATTAAAACAAAACCCCCAAAATTTAAATCTCAAGTTGCATGGTTTTACAGTCCAGTCTCACTGAAGGAGCACACAGATTTCCTTTCTTGCAGACAAGTTAATATGCAGGAAGAACTCACAAAGAGCACACCAGCAATCTGAGAAATTGTACTACCTGAACTGCAAGTCAGTCATGAAATTCATCTTAAGAAAGCCAAGGAGTTACCAGAGAGATTATGTAATGGCCTTGATTTTTATTTTTCTTTACCTAGAATTCTACAAATTCTAAAATTTATCAATTGATGTATCTTTTAAATAAACAGCACCAGTCTTGCCCATTAATACAATTAAAATTTGACTTTCTCAGTTCTTAGTTCACAAGTTTATTATGAAAAACACTGCAGTGCTCTTGTGCAGTAACATCGTCTTACAGTAGGGGAAATAAAACAGTTCTGTTCAAAACAACTCACCAGGTTCTGACAATAACAAAAAACAACATGAGGCTGAGATTTGAGAAGGGAAATAAACTCGAGTGCAGACAAACCATACAATTAAATTAAACGGTATCCCTGAAAATAAACAGAACGATTTCAAAACTCACAAGTAGAGGGGAGGCCTTGGTACTTATTTTTAAAAATGTTCATTAAGCTCCAATGATTGTTTGTTGCTATCCTTATCTACAGTCATGCTGAGTAAAGCTATAGCTAAATGGAAGTTAAATTGTATTCACGAGGTGTTAATGTTTACATCTTATTATCTGCAGTCTCTCAGAGAAAGCAAAAGTAACTACAAATAACGCTATGCCAGAAACTGGTTTCTTGACCAACAATGTCGCTTCAGCATGCAATGAACTGGTTCATTCTAAAGTGGTCACGGCTGTTGATGACAAGAGGCTTTGTAATTTTATATGGCACATCTTTTTGGTCCGTGTGAAAACAAGTTTTTTGAATGTTAACTATTCTCTGACACTTTGGAGTTACTGTTGCTCTTCCCGTTTCCATTAGGTCAATATATGGTTCATGGCAATACTGTACAAGTTTAAAATTTCATTACAGGAAGTAGTCTGGGGTACGACGAGTAACATGTGGCTCGCCCCTGCGAGGTGCTGGGTCAAACTGCAAGCTGAAAAACAAGACATAATTTGCTGTTTATATTCTAAGACCTCAATGTACTGACAATCAAAATCAAGGACAATAGTCTTTCAAACTTCATACATTCTTTTGCCTATCTAATTTCAGCTTCCCTTAATGGAGCAGCAACCTAATCATGCTCTGAATGGTAAGGGTCTTCCAGATGAATCCCTCTTCAAAGAGCCCAGGGAACTTTATCCGGAGAGGATACGCTTTTGGGCTTCCTTATAAGACCGTTTGAAAGATGGGCTCTACTAAATGAGTAAAATATAGGTTTAAAAGTCATATGTCATATTAGCATCTATGTATCACAAGTTTGCAGTGATGTATTTCAAAATACCATAGGTCTGTTTCAAAAGAAACTTAAATATTAAATTGGAATGGATTTAGCATGAGCTTTTTCAACTCTTAAGTCTCCCACAGTCATGGCAACCAACTACTCAGGTGTAGATACTTACAAAGAGTATTTTAGAGTATCATCAAGTTCCATGATTGCAGCTTGGTTACCACAACGATAACAATAGTTTGGAGCACTGAAAATTGTTACTACGTTCCGGTCATGGCACCAGTTATACCCCTACAAGAAAAAGAAAGGACATAAAAACATACTTTACTCCCTTATTTACATAACTAAATGTGACTCTACTCAACAGAGAAAAAAAAAAATCTCTTAAATAGGCTTGAAAAATATCAATGCTGTTTCTGGATAATTTAGTAATTTTCTGTACTCTGCACAACTTAAAAAAGAACAGCACCAATAACCAAATAATAAAATGCCTCTTAAATATGTGGCCTTGTGTAAATAGCAGTAACTCATCAGCCTCTTTTACTGCAGCAGCTCTAGGCAAACAAATATTCCCAGGAGACCACACCTTTTTCATTCCCTCCTCAGTCTAAGTGAAGGCCCCCAAGCTGGTCACTGCCCAGCTACAAAGGATACTTCTAGGATTTCTGGCTTCACTCCCTCAGACTATTTGACTGAATGAGTTACTTTTAAAGCGTTGTTCACCAATTTCTTCCCCTATGTTTAGCGAAGTCAGACTTTATTGATAACCACAGAATTGTCAGAATTAATCGAAACGGAACCCTAATTTTGTAAGCATGCTAAATCAATGCTCTATGCTAAGAATTGAGCCCATTTCCCCTTTCTATCCTTTCAAATCACCTGCAATTAAACCATCCTAAGGACTACTTAATATATTTTGGTTTATTTCTTCCCAAACCCTCCCCCACACATATACATGTTAAATATATAACAAAACTGGGATCATAAAATACTACATTCCCCTTTCTCCTGCGCCCTGAATCTTACATTACCACTCTTAAATCCCAAGCACTATCCAGTCATTAATCTCTGTTAAATTAATGGTGATAGAGAGAGACTACACTTTGGGTGGTGAGCACACAATGCAACATACAGATGATGTATTATAGAATTGTACACTTAAAACTTATATAATGTTACTAACTAATGTCACCCCAATAAACCCCTGAAAACATGTTAACTATGAATTTCATTGTGATCAAAAGCTTGAGATTTTAATTCTAGTGTGCAGGCTATAGCGATAAACATCAGAAAGAATACATGGAATGTTCTCACCAATATCGTTCATTTAAAACTCCCTAGTATCTTCCTTCATTAAGTTTACTTAGAAGGCAAACCAGGCCCTGCCTGGTGTGGCTCAGTGGACTGAGCGCCAGCCTGCAAACCAAAGGGTCTCCAGTTCAATTCCCAGGCCTGGGTTGCAGGTCAGGTCCCTGGTTGGGGGCATGAAGGAGGCAACCGGTTGATGTATCTCTCACACACAGATGTTTCTCTCCCTCTTTCTCCCTCCCTTCCCCTCTCTAAAAATAAATAAAATCTTAAAAGTTAATCAGGTTTCAAAGAACAGGACATACCTCCATCACCAGCTGGTGCGCTCTAGACACCAACGTGAGGCCATTGGCATGATTAAATGTCTCAGAAATATCTTGCCCAAAGGTGTAACCAGCTCCTCGAGGAGATATACCCCAACCACCACGGTCATCTGGATCTGACCACAGCAAGTCACACATTGGACCCTAAAAAGCAAGTTAAGTTTTAAACAGACTCTTGCAGAAATCGTTAATACATAATTTGAGTATTAGAAGCAGCTCTCTACTAAGCCACACTTTTTAAGTGGTGTTTGCTGAAAACAGTAAAAGGTTTTACAGTTAAAGTCAAACATCTGTGTCAGATAAACTATTTCCAGATGTCTTTAAGAGGAATAGCCTGTGTCAATGAGCCCCACAGCAACACACTCTAACCAGTTAATCTGCCTTAAGTACGCAGACTTCTATGCCAGGCAGCACAGTCTGGTGATTAGGGCAGAGACTCTGGAGACACCCTGTGCCCTAAGCCTAGTCCCACAACTGTCGTGTCCTTGGCGGGGTCCTTAATGTGAGCGGCTTCTGAAGACTGGGGTGAACAAAAGTGCTCACACTACATGGGGTTGTTTTTGAGAATTAAATGAGAGAAAACGTATGAATTAAGTTACATTTTTCTTCTAAGAGCTTTGCTAAAAACATTTCATTACCAAATAAAAGTAAATTACCTCATGGGGAACTTCTTGTAGGCGATCAAGTGCTCTGATGTGATCCAGTGTATCTATGGATGGCGAGAGGCCACCATGTAGACAGAAGATCTGAAAAGAGTGGTTTATAATGTTAACCTCCCCCGAAAGAAACCTGTAACCTTCAGGACTAAGGCGCAGGCAGCAGCCCACCTTCCTTGTCCCCACTGGTATTTCTGTGTTCCGCCACAGCCACAGAGACAAGTGGGCTTGTCTCTGCAGCCCACTCTACACTATCGATTACACTACCTTTTTCCTGATAAACCATCTCTACTCCATGCAGACCCCATGTCAACCAGTTCCTGCGAGAAAATGTTTCTCTACATCACCCTCACCACAGACTATTATCTTCCTTCTCACAAAATTTTCTTGGAACCTCCTTAATTACATCTCCCAGGTGAGTTCAGAAACACAGTCTGAGAGATGAATGGGTTATGTCTTTCATCCTTGTGGTCCCAACATAGAGGTCAGGGCCTGATACAAAGGCATTTCACAGAGGCCCCAAAGGGATGTGAGGGTGGAAAAGTAAGTTATTGGCACTTATATATTAAGAAGGCAGAACAATGAAAATAATCAGCAATTTAAGTTTTAGGAAGACCTACATACCTGTCCATCCACCAAAGCAGTGAGAGGAAGATAGTCAAAAAGATCTGTAAAATATTTCCAAACATTTGCATTTCCATATTTCCTTAAACACTCATCATAGAAACCATATACTTGTGTGATCTGCCTGCTCTCATGATTCCCTCGGAGAATAGTGATGCGTTCACGGTAACGAACCTGAAACAACAAAATGGAAAACAACATGGAACGCTGGCTCCTTCAAAAACCAAACAATTCGGCAAACCTTTTGCCCGGAAAACCAGAGTTCCAATTTTGTTATTTAAAAAACAACAATACCCCCCAGCCCTTCTTTCACATGGAACTGAAACCACACATCTACAGACATCTGTCCACGGAGCACCTGTGGACCCAAAATCAAACTTCTGCTACCATTAACTTTACACCAAGAATAATTATCAGCTATAAAACTCCATTCATGAATTTTTCCCAGTTCAGTGATTTTTTTGGTAAAATTTATAGTTATGCAACCACCATCACCATCCAGTTTTCTATCTTCCCATTATCCCCAAAGACCCTTTTCTCTTGACTATCTGAAGTCACTCCCAGCTCCCGCTCCCAGCAACCGCTGATTTATCACTAGTGAGATCTGTCTTTTCTAGAATTTCATATAAATGTAATCCTACAATGTGTAGTCATTTGTGCTTCGCTTCTCTTACTTAGCAGAGTACTGTAGAGGCTCATCTGTGTATGGATCAGTGGTTTGTTCCTTTTTATTCTACACAGTATTCCATTGTATGGTTATACCACATTTTGTTTCTCTATTCATCAGGCAAATGAACACTTGGATTGTTTGCAGTTTGGGGCTATTATGAATGATGTTGCTACAATCATTTGTATGTAAGCTTTTATAAGAACATATATTTTCATTTCTCTTGGGTAGATTCCTTACTGAGTGTAATTGCTGGGTCATATGACAGGGATATGTTTAACTTTTCAAGAAACTGCTGAACCATTTTTCAAAGTGGCTGGACCATTTTACATTCCCACCAGCAAAGTATGAAGGCTCTAATCTCTCCACAAATTCACTAACATAGTATTATCATCCTTACTGATGACAGCCATTCAGCTGGCTGTGACTGTGACTTTAATTTGCATTTCCCTGATGATTAATCATTTTGAGCATCTTTTCATATGCTTACTAACCATTCAAATATGTTCTTGGGTGAAATTTCCAAATACTTTGTCCATTTTTAAATTACTTGTCATCTTAGTTGAAGGTTTTTTAAAAAATATATGACTACAGATATTTTTCTCAGTGATATCATCTGAAGAAAAAATAATTCTGATGAAGTCCAATTTATTTTTTTTTTTAAATGGAGTGTGCCTTTGGTACCACAGCTAAGAAATCTATGCCTAACCCAAAGTTACAAAGATTTTTCTATGTTTTATTCTAGAAGTTTCATAGCTTTAGCTCTCATATGTAGGTTTATGATAAATTTTGATGCATTTGGTATCTAAGTTCTTTTTTTTTTTTTTTTTTTTTTTGCAAATGGATACCAAACTGTTCCATCACTATGTGCTAAAGTTTCCTATCTACCATAGTATTATAGTTGGTTAGGGCTGTCATAACTAAGCACCCATGACTAGGTGGCTTAAACAACAGAAATTTATTTCCTCACAGCTCGAGAGGCCAGAAGCCCAAGACCAAGATGCTGGTAGGGTGGTTATACCTGAAGGCATCTGTCTTTGGCTAGCAATGTCCATCTTCTCCACAAGTCTTCTCATCACCTTTCCTTTGCATCTGAGTCCTAATCCTTCTTATAAGGATACCAGTCATACTGGATTAGGGCTCCTTCGTATGAGCTCATTTTTACCTTTATCCCTTTAAAGGCCCTATTTCCAAATACAGACACATTCTGAGGTACTGGGGGTAAGGTCTTCAACATGGGGAATTTGGGAGTGGTAGTGGCACAATTCAGCCCCTAAGAGCCTCAAACATGCATTCTCGAATGTACCACATTCATTCCTTCTCTGAGCACGGGGATTCATCTGGACTTTCGAAGTTCGCTTGTAAGGCTGCTCTCCTAGAGGCACTGCAAAAACTCTCCATCATTTAATCTAACTGCTTTATTTTACAGATGCAGGACATAATGACCTCCAAAAACGTTCTGCAGCACTTTACATGATCCAGGCTAGCAGATTCACAAACACATACATCATATTAATTGCCTAAAATTCAGCTCTTTCCAAAACTACATCTCGCTTCTCCAGTACTATCAGAAGTCTTCGGCAGCCATTTCACCATTCTGTATATTATTTAATAAAATCTCCCCAAAAGGTAAAGTCAAACTTTTCTTTTAAGTGAAAGGGAGGCTTCCATACTAAAAGCTACCTTCCATTTTGTGTTTCACCTTCAGACTCTGAACATTGCCCAAAGCTGTAACTGGTATAAAGCAACTTGCTTTCTTTAATTATCATTTCTATTGTTCTAGGTTATCATGTCATGTTTAATAACTGCAAACTAGTCCACTGAGATAAATCATATAATTTAGATATTTATTTACTGTTGGATATTTAGGCCAATTCTTTTTCTGATATTAAAAACAAGGCCGCAATTTATGTTCTCAGATAAATAAAGCTCTATTCCTCTTGAATTTCCACCTCAATGAAATTATAAAATTGCGGTGTCACAGGATATAAATATTCCAACAACTGATATATTTTGTTCCTTGAAAATACTTCCAAAATATCTAGAAAGGTAATTATTATTACCTGTCCACACCCCAATTTACTGATCTAAAATTTCTATTTGACCAGCCCTCTTAACATTTTTTTCAAATAATCAGATATATTCTCTTCCTTCAAGAATAACCTTTTTGTTTTTATTTTGTACCATCACCTTACTCAGAATGAAGACATACCTATGATTTATTTATAAGCTCCAAACCTGAATACTTGCATTCCTAAATTTGGATTTTCACTCTAAAACCTAACATTCAGATGGAGAAAATCACAAATCCCTGGGAAAAAGAACACCGAAGACGACCATTTTACAGTTTAAAATGTCCAAACATAGAATTGAAATTACCTTAAGAGCTACAAGCAGAGTAACTGTTTCAACTGAATAGTATCCTCTGTCAACATAATCTCCCATAAACAAGTAATTTGTATCTGGTGATTTGCCACCAATTCTAAACAGTTCCATGAGATCATGAAATTGCCCATGCACATCTCCACAGACGGTGACTGGACATCGAACCTCTTGCACGTTGGATTCTTTTGTCAGGATTTCTTTAGCCTACAGATGGGGGGAAAATAAACCAATACATTTGACATTAACAAACATGTTGACTTACATTTAATGTAGCTTAAAGGGTGGGACTCCGTTTAAGATGAAATTGCAGGCAATTATGATCTCATTAAAATAAGAGGGCAAGATTCCACTCATTGATTATCTCTCCTCTGGTTCTTAGAAAAAGTGTCTATCAAGATGCATTGTCCCCGTTCCTCTCGTCAGCATCAGAGTTTTTAGGCCTATCCAGTTGCCATCCAAATGAATACTAAGGAGATCATATTATTAGCAGCTATATAAGAGCACTGAAAATGGAGCAAGACATTCAGGTCCTTAGTTTTAAATGCTGGCACTCCAAAATTCCAGGCTATGAAAATTTATTAGTCCTACTTGACTTTAATTTTTGAAAGACAGTAAAATTATCTGTATGTTAATAGTTTTTACACTTTAAACCAAAAATACAAGCTTCTTGTTTTATAATTGTGACTATTCAATATACATGGATTTTATGCTGCTTTTAGAAAATTGTTTGACAGCACATGCATTCCTCCACATTAATCACTAATTCAAATATTACTTTTAGTAGTAACAATATATATTTCAGTATCATTTCGTTCATTCAACACACACTGATCATTTACTGTATGATAGAAGTTGTGAAGAGCAGTGGGAGACAATCATTCATTTGCTTAATTATCTGACTGATACTACGTGCCAAGCCCTGTGCTAGGCACTGGAGGCACAGCCAACCAGGCAAGTGTGCACCCAGGATGCAGCGGTGAAGCGAGAGCCCACAAACAAGTAACTAAGTAACAGAGTACAAATTGTGTTAAATGCCATGAAAGAAAAGGAGATTAACTGGCACAGCCCACTTTAAATAAGGTATCAGAACAAATAAGACAGCCCAAAAAGCAGAGTAGAGCAGGAAAGGCAGACAATAAAAATCATTACAGAAGACAGGGCCAAGTGCTAAGACAATCTGGAGTAAGCCGCAATGTTTCAGGATCACAATCCCTGGGGCTGCTAGGAAAACTGCCTGAGGTCCAAAGAATGAGTTAGTTACAGAAAGGGGATGAAACAAATGGAAGGAGGTCCAATACAGGAAGTTGCAGTCATGTGCAGAATGTCCTAGGAGTTGAGAGAGAAAAATGAACATGGCTGAAGCATGACACACAGGAGTAGAGAAGAGGGTGGACTGGTGGGGGCCGGGGCGGGGGGGGCAAGGGTAGCTAACTACCCTGGTTTTAACACTGAAAGTCCTGCATCCCAGGAAATGCCTCAGCTGTGCCCACACAAACCACGACAGCTGGTCACCCCAAGTAGGAAATGTAGGGGGAGAGTGAAGCATGGATAGATACAGACTGAGCAACAAGTTTAATCAAAGTGGTATTAGAACGAAGATCCAGTGGCAGAAAATTTGATAAGCGAATTTAGCATTTTGGAGGTACGGCTATGGCTGTGGATCTGAGGTGGAGTAGAACTTAAAGGCCACTAGCATTCACGGACCAATCCAGACAAGTCTTGCCCAGTCTCCTTTAGAAACGTATCTTATATCCCTCTGCGTCATCTTTTTTGCTACAACCCTGGCCCAGGCCACCATCATCTCATCTGATCGCTGTGCTGATCTGACCCCCCACACTGAATTCCCTGTTCCATTTTACTGCCTCTAATCTGTTTCATGCAACAATCACAGTAACAGTTTTTAAAATGTTCACCATTCATTTTATTCACAACTGCATACACAGCACCTTGCTGGAACAATGCCTGAGATGTACAAGACATTCCATACATATTTGTTAAGTGAATCAAGAACTTAAACCAAGGTCATCTTCAGGGAAAGCCATGGTTATCTCTCCCAGGACATCAGCGAAATTGGCCAGGAAATTGGTACCAAGTTCTTTGGAGAATGAAGAAACAAGTAACAGCAGTAAGGAAAGACGGCCAGATATCTAGGTAGAGGACAGAAGCCTGAAAAACACTGGGGGAATTTTATCCTTGAATAGCGGGGGGCAGCATCTACCCATCAGGGAGGGGTATCAGAGAAGGTACATAACTTCCTCAGAAAGAGCCAGATTTCAGTTAAACCATTAAGGCAAAAGAAATTTGTCCTGAGAATGGGTTAAAGGTGTTACTTCACACATTCGATGAACATTTGTTGAGCATACCGTCTATAGTATGTGGCCTGCATTATGGGATGGTGGTTCAGAATGCACAACGGGAGGCTGGTCAGGAAAAGGCAAAACGCTGCACCACAGCGATGAAATGACAACAGAACGGTTGCTAATGAGCTTCTACTCATGACACTTCAGGCAACAACCAAGCACGACAGGACTGGTTTTAAGGCAGTGGTATGCAACCTTAGCCACATATTAAAAATCTCCTGCTCTTTTGAACCAAAACCAATCAATCAGCCCAGGCTACACCTCTCCCAATTAAGTCAGATATTTGGGTGTAAAATCCAAGCATCAATATTTTTTTAAAGTCTCCCCTCCTCATTCCACATTGGTGTTCTCAGGTGCAGCCAAGTTTAAGAACTATTTTCAAGCTTCCAAACATTTTGGGGAGCCTATTTCAGCACATTCACCAACCACTGACATCTAAATTATTAATCTGATCTAACACTTTTAACAGAAAAAAAACCTACTGTCTCAAAGAGGTTTAAGAAATATATATAATCTATATCTCTAATGTAACTTCAACCTCCCTTGATTTATTATTACTAAAAAGCACAAATTAACCAGGTATATTCTATTACTAACTCTCTTTGGCAGTAGTACCACGTCTAGTGTTTTCAGAACCTACTGCATACTAATGAAAACAGCTGTGAATGATAATGACAGGTCCTACTTTAAAGAAATTTGCAAAACTTACTGACCACTCTCCACAACCTCATTCCCCACCATGGGCCTAAAGTAACCACCAATAATAGCATTCTGATATAGATATCCTTTCAAAATCTTGTTAACACATTTTAATATATTATATGCCTAAAGAAACATAATCGCATATTTAAACTAGAAACAATATTGTTCTGTTTTTCTCCTTAACAATATTATCTTGGGGGGGGGAATGTATCTTGGAGTTCGAATGCGCAGATATATACCTGGCTAATTTCTCAGAGTGGGTGTACAGTACTACTCCCTGAGGAATGGTAACACTTGGGGAGGGGGGCGATGCCACACAGCAGTTGCAATTTATGTCCTAGTATTTGCTTGCCTGTTCCTGAAAGAAGATACCATGAAGTGGACCTATTAGTGTATTTAGTAGTTTGCACTTCTTTATGTTGCCACTACCAAACTGTCCTCCAAAAGGGAAAGGACACTGTATCTATAAAGTGAACATTTTAACTTCTAAACCTAGGAAGTCAAAGAAATCAGCAGGCTGTATCAGATGCAATTAAGTATATAATTAATAACAAAAACTCACACTTACAAAGAACCAGTTTAAAATATACTTTGTTTGTTTTTGTCTCAATTTATGAGCTCACCAAAATACACTACCACAGTCCACCAGAATAAAATTATAAAGGCTGTGGGTGTCCTCATTAAAGATTATTTTACAACCAGGAAAACTAATCCATAGAAAAAGAAAGGTCTGAGAGAAGCTGTGCTATCACAAAAAGTCAGGCCTTCTAAGTCCCAGAAGCACCTCGTGGAACCCAGCAATGGTCACCCGATGGGACCTAAAGAGTCATCCTCAGAGCCTCCAGGCCCTCCTCCAGCCACTACAGCGTCAACGCTCTAGTCTAATACTCCAAAGTAAATGGCAGAACCAGACTTTCAAAGTCACAATTAAGATTTGAGATTTTTTTATTTTTAATAACTACCTTTTCACTCTCTGATATTCTGACTGCTATAATTTACAAAGTCCCATGTCACTGGAATTATGCACAGAAACAAAAGCAAAACACACCACCCAAACTTTTCTTTTGCTTCCCTGAAAACATTTTTTCCCAGACCTTCAAATGTCTCAGCTAATTAGCATCTGAAAATAAATTAGGATATACCATCCTAATATCCAAACAGTTCAGAATCACTTGAAGGAAAGCTACTTTTGGGGATATTAATTTATTTTCAACAGCCTCTCAGCATTCTGAGTTCTGGTTCCAAAAGCACACAACTTTATTTTTCAACCTACTATAAAACAATCAGGTATAAGGTAAATGACCTTACAGATTTACTTGACATTCTTAGATATAGGTCATCCCTAACCACCATAAATGAAATCACAAACAAAGCAGACTTAAATTAGACCTCATAGATCATCCGAGCCAAGATTTTTCAAGGAAATAAAAGAGGGAAAAAAAATGAACCAACAACAGATTTACCACCACTTATATATTAATTTCCTTAAGGGCACACAACAGTAATATCATTTCTATTTAATCTATATCATAGGAAAAGACATTCTATAAAGTTTTACTTATTAAACATTTAAAAATATAATAAACTACAGAAAAACTTCATATAAAAAGAATGAAAAATATTAAAGTGTTGCTATTGTTTATTTTAGTGGTGAAACTTTTAAGAATATGGCTGTCTTGATTCTACCACATCAAGAAAACTACTCATTTCTTCCGGTTCTTACCTACACACAGACCTCACATCTACAAGTGGTCAACATCTGGTTTTATGTTCTTATTTTCACAGTCACTAGCTCATTTTCCTACGACATTATAAAGTGATCATTTTAAAGTGCTGTATAACATCCTCCTGAACAGATCTATGCACATGCTATCTTCCTTTCAGAAAACTTTCAATTGTGGGATCACAGAGCAAATAGCATGAACATTTTTTAGGTTCCTAAGTATTACACCACTGGATTATGCTTTTTGTTAGTGGTGGAACATGAGAGGACTGCTGCTGCCGCCTCTGAAGCAGTAAACCAGCACCTGTTTATCTGCTTCGCCCTTAGTTCCACCACTCCAAACCCACCCACCAAGGACCCTGAATCTGTCCACCCTGGGCAAAACCAAGACCTTCTGTCTGGATTCTATACCCCTCTCCACAGTGCCATTTGGGCCGACTTTGTGCCTTAAGCTATCTTATCTTAAGGAACTGCCTTACACAGGCAACGGGCTGAGTCTGACCACTTCTGGCACAGACTTGCTGCACCCCTTGGTGGGCCACCCAGGTACAATTTAAGAATCAAAGAGTGCCCTGACCTGTGTGGGCTCAGCTGGTTTGGCGCGGCTCTGCAAAGCAAAAGGTTCCTGGTTCAATTCTCAGTTGCAGCTTGAGTCCCAGGTAAGTGAGGCAACCAATCAATGTTTCTCTCTCTCTCTTTCTCCTTTCCTTCCCCCACTCTTGAAAAATAAATAAACAGAATCTTAAAAAAATAAGAAGAAGAAAGCTAAGTACCACCAACAGCAGCAACAACAGAATGGGAGGTCAAAATAAAGTGAGACCTGCCCAAAAGATCTCTAGCTTGGGAAGTGTGCTCAGAGAGTGGCCAATTCACTCCTCCCTCTGACACCTCAGTCCCAACTATTTCCAGCAGCGGTGCTCCTTTGTCTCTCTGAAGTCCAGCTTCCACCTCCCCACTGTCAGATCCTTTGTCCACCTCCGCTGCCTGCATGTATGATCTATACCCCGTAACTTACACTCAGGCTTCAGGTTAGAGTCAAGAATATGCCCGCCCAACTCCCTACTTTGAGGTATGGACTGTGACTCTTGACCCCTCTGCATCACCAGCTTCCTCGACCAGGGGTCACACGCAGCCCACTGGTACCAATACAGTCACAGTCATCTCAATCAGTCCCCGAGTTCTGTTTCCACCCAAGGATATGGAGTTTCGAGACTGGATTTCAACTCAATCACCGACTGCTTGGATTACAAGGACCAAACTGCTTCCTGGAAGCTTAACTTCAATGCTAACTGCTTGGATCATAAAGATCAGACATCTTTCTGGCAACTCCAGGTTTTGTGAAGACCTGTAGAACTTCTTTTTTTATGGGTGATTTTAAAGTATACTGGGCCGGGCATTCCAGTCTCAGCCAGGCATTGGTTAAAAGGGGTGACATGATGCTCAGGCTCATCTTCTAATGAACATTCTGGGAGGCAAACAGGGAAAAATGAAGGCCTTTAGAGGGGCCTACCAACCAGCAACCTGAAATGGCCCAACCATTCTACTTAAAATCCTGCCATAGTTTTATATCACTGGTTTTCCTGATTTGCAAAGTGATCAAAGCATCCTAGCCATGTGCAACTAAATACCACCAAAAATTAACAAACAAAACTAAATCATGAGGGAAAGAAGGGAAGGACATACCCTTCATAAACAGAGGTATTCCAATGGGTTAGCCAATCCCTGGCTGAATCTTAAAAATGTTCAATGTCTCAAGCTTATGTTTCATAACCAATTGTTGGCTGGCACTGGAAAAACTTTTCAGGGCTTTGTGAATTGTGCAAGTGACGGTCCTAGATGCACTATTTTATTTTTAAAATGTTCATAAGGAGTCAATACATAGATTGAGACTATCAGTGTATCTCATATAAATGGCACCCCTGTGGTTTTTAATCTGTGAGACCTCAAAACTCTGCTAAACTGTGATTCTGCTATTGTATGCAACGTTCAACTCCACCTCTGCAGGGATTCTTCTGCGATTAAACAGCTTATAATTTTAAGTAAAATTCAGAGCAACTATCTTCTAAGATTACCTTTGGCTGGAGGTGATACACTGCAACTTTATATCAAAATGTCTCTGGACAAGAAGAATGAGGGGAGAAAGAGAAGGGAAAAAAAAGGACACTAATTCATCTGTAATTTACTGCAGGTAAGCCTAGCAGTAGAGACATTGGTCAGTTGCTCTGGCCCTGCTAAATTTATAAACTGAGATCATTACTGTTTATGCTTGCAGATGTTAACTGGAAAAGGTATATACTATATGTGTAAACCCTTTCTTCCTGTATCTAGCAGATATGTATCAATGTATTAAAAGGGTTCTAGAACACACAAAAAATCTGGATTATGCCCAAAACTTGTAATGCAATAATAAGTGGAAGAATGAACCCATTCTCAGCCATTTCAGATATAAGAAGTTATCTCCTGATTTAACTGGCACTTTCCACTTCAAATTTTTTATTCTATGTTCATTTCCGAGTTATTTCTCCTCTTACACAAATTGTCCACATGTATTCTTTGAATAGAGTTGGATGATGTTCTTATTATGTATTTTTCTATTAAAATCTGATTATTAATTCTAATATTCATTGGAACTCTAGTTCAAGTAAATTTAACATTCCATACTCTAATCAGTTGAGTACATCTTCACCAATATAGGCATAAAGATGTAAGAGAAGGTGAAAGAAAAACTGCAGTTTTTCAATTTTACTTTTCAGTTTAAACAGAACTGTAGACATTTAAAAACTTTTATAGTTTTTAATTTAAAGCAAAATAATTACATTTGCAAGTAAGAATACATTTTTGAATATCCTAAGAGAATTTCACTTTGTTTTTTGCTGCCTTTAGAAAAAGGTAGGGGTTCCTTTGGTTTTTGTAGCTCAGCAAAAAATTATGGTTTATGACAAATTAATACAACTGGCTAGATTTTCATTTTCGTGTAATACATAAAGTAGGATTTATTATTAGCCCGGGAAGCAAATGAATCTGAGTTTCCTTCAATTACCAAACCTCTCTTCATACTATTTGTCTTTCATTAATTATACAGAACAGATGCCTCTCATGTTTTATGAACAATTCGGTCTTCTTTGATAAAAGCTATATGATTATGCTTCAAATAATCATCTTTACCTCTGACCAGAATGAATGATTGTTTTCTTTACAGCCATATGTCTGTCTCTCAGTCAACAGACTGGCCTCAATCTTTACCATGCAACCTACACATGTGCTTGAATTCAACATTCCCAATCATTCCATCATAAGGAAAAACAGTCAACCTAACTAAACTAAGAAATGTTGCTACATATATAGTTGTTTAAAAATTCTCACCACAACAATCCATCACAAACTCGATTCAACCCTCTGGGCCTGCTTCCTCCCACATCTGTAAGAGATGACTTGGCCTCGAAGGTCTTTAAGGTTCCTTCCAACACCAAAATTTACTCCATCCTAACGCACTTCTCAAGCTTTTTTTATTAAAAGTCAGAACGACTCAACAAAATAGAGAGAGGGCATTACTGCTAGTTTACAAATGATGCATGACAGAGAAATAAAATTCCCTCCACTGCCACTAGCACAAATGTTCTAAAACCTTTCCCATGTGGAGTTTACAAATTCAACGTCTTGACTAATCTGAAACCCTGCTATTAAGAGCACAAAATAAACTAACAAATCCCTAAGAATGATAACGCTATTTAGACAAAGCTAAATACTGAAAACTAGTAATGCATGTGATAAAGGCTTAATAAATTTTGGTTGAATGAATTCCAAAAACAAATGTACAGTGTCACAGTTTACAGCATCAATGACACTTAATAACCTCTGTCAACTACGCTCTCTGACTCCAGCGAAGCGAACACTTTCCCAGGGGCACTCTTACCAAGGCTTCTCAAACTTCTTTCAGCCCCCCTAACACAACAGCAGTGCACAAATTCCGATCTGCAGTGCTAACAAAATGACTAAGGCAGGGGCGGGTACAGGGAGCGCCCCAGCGACCGGCGGGCTGGTCAGGTACCGCTTAGACACACACCCCTGTCTGTCACTGCATTGCTCTTCCACTCCAAACCACAATGCCATACACAACTAGGCAACAGTAACTTGCTACTGTGAAGAAATTAAGCTGTTAACCCCGGACTGTTATTTTATAGTTCTTTCAGACCCTCGCCATTTACTGGCAAGTCAAAACTCTCTACTTCAGCCTCTTCTAGGACTTCTCCTGCTGAAGCTGAAAAGAAAAGCTGTTTAAAACAACAAAAGAAAAGCTTTCCCCTGTTTACTTCTAGTCCAATTCAGACCTCACTTGCGTAGGAGAGTACCGGTTGAGAGTTTTTTCAGACAAGGATGGTAATGAGAAATGAATAAAGAAAAAAAAGGAGGGGAGGGTTTCCTGACACACGAAACTTTTCCTATCTCTCCTCATCACCCTCCAAAAAAAGACCCCTGCCCACCATTACTTCAACCCAAACCCTGCGTCTCCCGGTCTTCTTAGCTTATCTCCTCTAAACCCAGCAAACACGCCACATGACTTACAATGAGATTACAATGAGCTAGGGAAACCCGTGGTGTCATGAAAAGGGGCGGCGCCAGGCTGGTGAGGCGCGTGCGGTCCCACACACTGGGGCAGTGCTCACCCATCTTTATGCAGCAGGAGTTTCACCTCGGCCCTGCGGCCGGCACTTGCGGAGGCAGAACTCCCGCCTCTGAGAAACAAAGGGAGATCTGGGGACCCTGTGTATGTGGACAGCACAGCTGTTCACCTTTTTGGTGTTCCCCCATTAAGTCAACTCAAAACTGCCACGGCTCCATGCCTGGGAGATCATGAAACACACAATGCACACACAGCTTTGACTGTGGAAGCTATGAGGATAAAAAGAAAGGCATTTTACAAGCTGTAATGAACAACAGAAGTGTCGCATACACTTTGTTAGAGTATTTCAGAACTCGGTCTATGGATCACAATTTACGCTCTCTGAAAATACACAGAAAATAAACTGGGGTTTTTACCTCATTAATCATTTGAGGGGAGAATGCAGTTAGCCACATCCAAAACTGAGAAATAATTATTGTTTACTCCTCTAGGACAAAGTGAAGCAACAGTATGTGACAGGAATTAAGGAGCTTTCAAGTAGTCAAAATAAAATTAATGCTTTTTTTTACAGAGTTTTTGATTCTACAACTCAGTTTGGCCCCAATTCACCAGAGTCTTTCATTGTTAACACTGTCCTGGAAATGAAAAGGGGGAAAGGCGGGCAGTGAAGCGAGGCTGGAACGTCGGTTTTAGAACCCGTAGTCTAGGTGATCTCGATTTGGCCCCTGTGGTCAATAACTTTACCTTTCTGAGCCTCTGACTTCTATTTATAACTGAGGACAATAACTGTCTCGCAGACTAAAGACAACTGTGCATATAAGAGTATAGTGAACATAATATTATACTCTATCATGCTTCCCTGCCAGCTGTTTGTTCTCAATATTCAAATTACTTCCCGTAAACAAACCAAATAATGTTTTAAATCAAACATATACAGACTAGCAAAAACTTATTACCCACTTCATAAAGGAATTTATCCTTGGTCAAGTATTTGCAGCTCATCCAGTTAGAAAGGGTCTGCTTCACTCCTACTCACTTAAGAAATGTTACAACTAAGCGAAGCCTTAATGACTGCATTTTATTTATAGTGCTTGTGCAGCAATGGAAAACAGCATACCTAAAGAACTGCTTTGAAAAAAATCTGGCTATCAAACAACATTCTCCACAAGTTTGGTAAGACCTGAAAGCACAAAGCCGAAAGTCATACCTAAATTAAACCACTGCTGAAGTCATATAATAAAAGACTGTTTACTGTAGTTAATGCAAAAGCAACTTGACACTAATATTTTCTTCCAATCTGTAGATGGAAACATACCAGTCCAGTTACATAGATGCAGTAATGTTGCTGACTATAGAACTGTGCCTGAGAGAAAACTGCACTCACTCACCACAAATTTTTAAACAATCAACAAACTGGAATGCCCCAAATGACAAAGTAAACTGCACACACAAAACCTTGGCTTTGATATAAACCGTAATCCCATCTTGGGGGGTTGGGGGAGTCTGACTAGTTAATAACATAAAAACCATGTTCACTCTTGTTTATAAATACATACACACTTGGATCCTCTGCCTTTCAACACCTAACACTGTTTATTGTTGAGGGATACCATAATAATAACTCTGCATTTTTTAATTACAGTACTATCTTATGGTAATCTTTACTTTGTATTTAACTTTAAATATTTCATTCGGATCAAGCATTTTCAGGTACATAGAAGGCTTTGAAATTAGCATTCCTTCTCATAATCAAAGAAATTATCAACTATTATTACCAAAGCTATTTCCAACAAGTATCTTTTCTTTAAAAAATTGTACTAATGAAAAATTTCCCTCAAGATTTAAAAAATGTGGCTTTCACCAGATGTATTATGTGTAATATACAAATGTTTACAGTGAAAGCTTTTGTTTACTAGAAAGACTTGCACAAAAAAATCATTTCAAGCCATGTATCCTAACTCATCCACACCTACAAAGCAGCCTTCAAATTAATTTAGTTTGGAAGATTAATACCAAAAGTTGAAATATGAGCTAAAACACAGTAGGAAGACTGTGTGATGATATCCCCTCAAAAGATACATTTCTTGGAAACCTAACTCCAAATGCTGTCTCCATCTTTTTGACTCTAAGAACTAAAATCTGCACACACTGGAGGAGCAACAGAGATGTAAGCATAAACTGATTAATTTCACGACGTCTTAGTTTTACAAAGACTAGACTCACCAAGCTTCGGCCACCCCACCTTAGCATCCCATATTTCTTCTATAACCTCCAACACAAACCCTTTCCTTCGTGGTCCATTTACTACTGATGTCCGAATAGATTCAGGTTCCTTAAGAACAAACATGGTTATTCTACATTGCGTTCCATTCCTTTCAGTAAGTGCAAGCAATCTGGGGTATTCAATAGCTTTTCACTATTTAAACACAGAGCACTAATTTAAAATGAAATTGTATTATTTCAGATTAGAAGAGACCCTGGAATATCTGTTTCAACTCTAGTCATATATTTTCTATACAAATGACTAGTCATCTGGCCAATGGCTAACTCAAAGTCTCTATGTAAAGTACTGAACTCTCAAAGTCATTAAAATCATCATCAGTTATGGTGCCTATAAGTTAAGACCTGATAACCCACATTAAGTAATTTTTAAAAACCTGTATTTAAAACAAATACCATCCTCATTTGATGCAAAAGAATTAAAGGTCAAGGAGTTAGCATTTAAAGGCAGCTCCAATAGATGATGTGCCACCTCATCAACTAGGAGAGTTTTGTCCTGGCTTGAGATAAATAAGCCTGAATTTGACTCACTTAAATTGCAATTATTTACAGCATAGTTTCTCAAAAGGCCCGTTTTAGGAGCATATACACCAAACTCATGAACCTAATTTTCACATCAAACCACAAACCAGTCAGCATAATTGCTCTCTAATAACTCTTCACTAATACAAAATGCTAACATGATATTCCACAATTCTGTATTAAAATGCTGAAAAGTTTATTTTGTAAAGGAAAATTAAAATGGACTTATTAAATGGACTACAAGATTCTATTTTCAGCACCTGAGATAAATTAAACATTAAGCACAATGTCTGGAATACAGTAAAGACTCAATCGACAACTATTATTATTACTACTGCTACCTAGAGCCACAAAAATACAATCAACCAACTTTTCCAGCAAACAGCCAGGACGAAAAACTTGCTGCTCTTAACAGTTTATGTTGCTCATCTAAAAAATAAATGGCAAAATGCCTAGTACCTTAGGCTTGGGCAAGGGTTTCAACACTACCCAACTTGAGTCAGCATATAAATCATAAATTCAACTGACACTTGATTTCCAATCCCAAAACTCCTTATATAGTATGACTCACCGAATTCTCCATTTCTTACAACTATGAAAAATAAAGTACACTTCTCCTTATAACTACCACCACGACCTTCACAGAAATCAGGTTAGAGATTTTTAAATTCTTAAACACGCGCTTTAAAAAGTCTCTGGAAAAGACTGCTCGGTGAATTTAACACAAACCACCCAGATAGCACTAACGCTGTGTGACCTTTAGCTAGGTCCTGTGGTCTGGCATACAAGCTTGCCTGGTCGGGGATCTTCTAGACAGTTTTGGAGCTAAGACCGAGTCCTGAGTCCAAGTAAAAAGCCTCTTCCCTATCTCACAGCAGAGTCCCAGGCTCCATTCTCAGGCCGTAGAACTCAAGTCCTCTTACCCGGATCTCAAAACCGTCCCCAGCCCAGGGTCTCGGCTCCCACAGCACCCCGCCCGACGCCAAGGCCGGGAGGCTCCGAAGCCTTGGAGTTGGGCGAAAGGCGCCATTTTAGGCGGCAGTGGCAGGGACAACCAATCTCCGCGCGAGAGGCAGGGGGCGCCGGGTCGCCCGGGAATTACCGGCGGGCCGCACCGCGCCGGACACCGGTCTGAGAGACTCGGGGGGCCCGGGCCCGCGGCCTCCGCCATGTTGCACCTTCCCCAAGACCGCCTCTTTCTCGGCGGGCTCAGCCCACGGCGGTTCCTGCAGCCGGAGAGTAGCTCACCTTCTCGCAAAGGCTCTTGACCTGGGGCTCGGAGAGCTGCTTGCACTCATTCAGCTGCTCGATCCACTGGTCCAGCTCCTTGGTGAATACCTTCTCGTCCATGATGACACCCGCCCGAACCGGCTGCCGCTCCGCGCTACTCCCGCGCCGCCGCCCGCACACGGGCCACACGCACAGGCCGCCGCCGGTGTCCGGGGTACTTCAGTGGTTACTGGCGGCTGCTTGGCGCTAGCGCTGGCCGGCTGGTCCTCCCCGCAATGCTCGGCCACAGGCCGCTGCCCTCCTCCTCTCGCTCTCCTCCCGGAGCTCGGCTCTCTGTAATGGCGGCCGCCAGCGTGCTTACGTCACGCCCGGCGTCAGGAGGCGGCAGGGTGCGGAGGGGTAGAAGGGCCGCGGCACGAGCTGCGCAACTGCAGAGCCAACCCGGGACCGCAGCCAGAGCCGGGTGGGGGCGGAAACCAGAGGCCAAGGCGCAGGCGCAATGTAGCCGGCTGGTAACTGAGGCACCTTCAGCTTTAGGGCGCGGTCCCTCAGAAGGGTGGGGTCCCGGGGAAAGGGCGGACCGAGTGCCAGAAAGCGGAGTGATCAGAGCTGGGGAACTGGGCTAATCCTAGAGCACTACGTCCTACAGGGCGCGGGCCAGGCGCAGGCGCAGTCCTCGCGGGAGGGCCTCCTAGCTGCTAGGGACATTGTCCAAAAGGTGCTCTCCTAGGCTCTTTACTCGGCGACTTCAGCCAGATCGGGAACGGCGCCTACTCCTCCATGGAGCAACAGCGCTGGAATTGCTTGGGATTCCCGCATCTTTGTGGCAGGAACGGGCGCTCAGTGGTAGTCTGGTTGGAGGCCACCTCCACCAATGGTTCGCACTTTGTAATTAGGTCACACGTAGGTGGATAAAGGTGTACCTGCCGGGGGAGTGTCACGCAGTGCATCCAACTACCACTGGCAGACATCTTTCTCCGCTCTTGAGTGTCTTGGGGAGATGGCTGGACCGAGGTCTGGGCTTTTCTTCGGGCCTCCGACCTCGCCTAGCTTCCACACACCCCTAGCAGTCTCGCCCGTTTTTGCCTGCCACCCACAGGTGTAAACCTTACTCTGACTTCGGTTCCTCCTGGGTGTGAGACACATACCAACCCCGCCCCCGTCCCCCGCCCCAACACACACAACCCTGCCCGCCGTGTGCTACTTTCTAGAGAGAAGGGCTGGAGAGATGAACGCCCCAGTCCTGACCGAGTGGTGGGTGGTAGAAACAGCTACCATCCATGCTTAAAGCTTGGATACCTTAGGGCTCAGACCTCGGTCTAGCTCTGAATCTCCTTGTGGTTTGTGCTATGTTTTCACATTCCACTGTCCCTGCGTTCACAAAAATATTTTGGCTCCAACTATATGCTAGATCCCATGCCTGGGAGAGAAGAGTCATCCAGGTAGACAAAGTACTCCGCCCTGGTGGAGACTGTATCTCCCAACAGTACCTTTAAAATGGTCTGGGGATAGGCAGAAGAGAGAGAGGATGTCCACAGGACCTGAGAGGAGCTTTCAGAAGGACATTTAATTTTAAAGTACAAGGCAAGAGCTGAACCCGGTTGCCTGTTTTCTAGACACCCTCCTAACAGAGGGGATCGCTCAGTGCAGCTCTGAGCCCATCATCCAGACCAACAAGGTGAAGAAGACCCTGGAGGCCCAAATCAGCCAATGGGGGAAGTGAAAATTTCCTTGCTTGGCCAGGCCGACTGGCTTGGTCTTACATGGCTGGAAATTGCAATTCTGCTTTCCCTTCTTGTCTTCCAGCAGTGTGCTCAAAAGAAAGTACCTTAGATCTACTCTTCCAAAGGCTTATATGTAATTTACCAGTCTGGGGAAAAGCTCTTTTAGCTCAAAGTCTGACCATGTTTTGCAATTAGCATCCCCAAATAATAGAGGAGTAAGTGTTAAGACTATTTAGAATGAACGGGAGTGGGGGGATCATCATTTTGTGCCCACGATTATAGGTGTGCTGTCTGTTCTTCCAGTTGCTTTGTACTTGTTTCCTAGGGCAAGAAGCAGACAGGCACTCAGGAAAGAGAAGGGACTTCCTCAAGGTAGTGATCAGGATTTAAAACGTCATGCTCTCAACTGCAAGGACAACACACTCACTCACACAACAGACCTACAAAGACTAAAATATGGAACAAGGTCAATATAATTTCCCTTTGCCTGACTTCTTATCCAGAAAGGTAAGGGTGATGTTAGTTTGGTAGATTAAAAAGTATTGAACACACTCTATGTGCTAAGATTATAATGACTGGGTTTTTCGAAGGTGCTGTGAGCTCCTTTTTGCTAGCTAGCAATTAATGTAGGTATTATTTATTTTCTCTTGATGCAGATCACTTGGTTCACTACCATCATAAAATGGAGGGAAGATATAATTATATATTCTTAAAACATCCTGCCAAGTAATTAGATGCCATGACTTCTTAAGCAATGAATTCTAGGAAGCTCTTATTAGCATTCAAGCAGTGAAGTAAAGCAATGATTATAAACAATGCGTAACTAAATCAGAGTGTCTGTAGAAGAAATCTAGAATGTTTGCTCGCTCTGTAGAACTCAAAATAGCTAATGAATCTGAAAATTCAGTGTTATTAAGCTGGTCTTGACTAATTGGTATGACCTCAATTCCAGAGCTGAGAAATCGTTGGAACAAAAAGTTAAAAGCAAACCAAAAAATTTTTTTGTCATTTCTTGGCAAAAACCAGAAAGTGAATAAAGCGAATGTACTTTGAGAAAGAATCTTTGCTCAGATAACAAATTCCATATACAGCAAGTGCCAGTGTGCCTATGATGTTCAAACATAGCCGTAAATAAAGACCATTTGATGATGGGGGTGGGGTAGGAGGAAGACAACCTTGAGCAAAGAGCTTCACAATATTAGCCAAGGTATAAAAATTGACATTAAACATGGAGAAGGAATGAGACGTATCTTGTCAGCCATTCTTTTGGCCTTACGTTAGGTTTATTTTCTTGTTCCTTCCAGTTCCTTAACTTCAAAACTTACTGAGACAGAAAGTAGAACTGCGTAAGTGGTAAGAAGTGGCTCTGGAATCAGTTAGACCTGGTTTGAGTTCTGGTTCTGCAACTAATTGCCTAGGTATGTGAAGTTTGGCAAGTTACCTAACTTTTCCAAGTCTTAGTTTTCCCTCCTATAAAGTGGGGATACTTGCAATAGGCAAATACCAGGATTCTTCCAAGAATTAAAGGAAATTATAAATTTAAAACACCAGACAGTATATGATAAATGTCCAGTAAATATTAGATATTATTTCTAAGTGGTCTTCGATTCTAAATATCCTCTAATGCCAGTTGGAGCCCTTTAGTTGTCTGCCACGAAATCTACACTGATCTCTAGAAACAAAATAACAGTATCAGAAATGTCATATAGACACAAAGCCATTGGATGAAATGAGGATGAGGGAGGAAATTCAAGCAAAGAGAGAGAAAGAGATGGAACAAAAAGAACCACCCTCTCCCCTTGCTATCTAGCAAACATTCAGAAGGCTTGTTGTGTAAAGAGAAAGTTGCTTAGGAATAAATCCAAGAATTAATAAAGCTGGTCAGTTTTATGCTCCTGTTGGCTCAGACTCATATCTGAAAAGGATGCCATATCTGATAATATGTTCTTTGCACCAAGTCCTTCCATGCCCAGAAGCTCCAAAATAAAGACCTGGCCGGTTAACATCTTGGTGGCTCTGCCCATGCAAAACCTGCCAACTAGAACTGCCCAACAACCAACAGATCCCTGGACTCTGGGTATGTGATGATGCAAGTCATTGGTATCTAGCCCTGTTCCTCTCCTTTGTGGTTTTCAGAAAAATTGAACTTTCCTGCCCCTTCACCTGAAATTAGAATTTTATAAACGTGGCCAGAATTTTGTGGCCAGGAACTTTGCCATAGATTTAATATAGACTTTTCCCCCAACTCCTACTGTTTGAGACTAAAGAAAAAGAAAAAGAAAAAGAAAGAAATGACAATGTCCCTGAGGTCCAGATGCCATTCTCAGTTACAGAGAAAATATTTTCTCTGTAATAAGTCCCTGGAATGGAAGGCAAAGTTTATCACTCCAGAAAACTGGCTAAAACCTTAAGAATACTGTCACCAACTTTGCACCTATTCAAAATCTTATCAGAGGATTGTTTATTGACATAGAACATTATTCACAATCTGTTATTAAGTGAAAAAGTCCCCTATAAAACAGCATGTGTGATAGAACCTCAATTTTATTAAATATGTATTATAAATACATGTGTATAGGAGACTTTAGAAAGACACACTGTGAGGTATTAACATCAGTTGCTTCTGATGAGTGGGATGGTTTTTTTAATTTTCATTATCTGATTCATCTGTAATGAAAACATATTGCTTTTATAGTTGTACAAAGAAAATCTTCAGAATATCCGAGTAAACATAACATGGTACCTCTCGGGGGAATTATAGGCCCAAAGAACATTTAGCAACAGTTCTGTTGAAGATGCCATTATAGCCTGGAATATTACTCAAGGGCCCCCACTTTCCTGTGAAAAGAGGTCTCACCCCTCCTGTGGCCTTCTCACACAGCTCCTCGAAGTGTTTCAGTAGGACCTTTTTTCCTGCCTTCCCTCTCACTAAACTGCCTCCTTCCTCTCCCAGATCGATGCTGTACTCATCTATTTCATTCCTTCTTTGCTCTCTTTGCTCAGCCTGTCCCCGTTCCCTAGGTCGCCCCTTGTAGCTATATGAACCCTGCTTGTCATTCCAGACCAGTTCAAGCCCCACACCCTCTGCAGGGTCTTCTTCCCTGACTCCAGGCCTCTCTCGGGTGGGAGTGCCTGGAGCCTGGGGGAACAGAACAGAGACCTGGCGCCTGTCCAAGCTGAGGGGTGTCAATGGAGGATTTATTGGTGAACCCAGTGAGGTGTTCCCTAAAAACTCCCAGAAACGCTGGGGGGGGGCATTTTGCAGAGAGCCAGGGGGAGAAGTCTGTTCACGTTTTTTTCCCTTTATTTTCCAGATTATCCAGTTTACCAGGGCTCTAGCTTGACTCCAGGCAAGATTTAGAAATCAGATTCCTGAAGCAGGTGGATTTGCAAGCATAGAGGCATCCGAGCAGTGTTTTGAAATGTATTTGCAAAGATAGAAAGATAGTGCCATACTGCTCTCTTGTCTGATGGAAAGAAACAAACTTCCCCCCCAGGAGTGCTTGTTCCCCAAGCTGTTAGAAGGAGCGCTGGGCAGGGAGGCCTCGTGTTTACCAGGTGCTTGTGTGCTCATCCTTAAATTCTGAACATGGTGGAGAGTAAAGGACTTGGGTTACAAACAAAAGAAGGAACAGAAAAGAGATAGCTGATGGATAATTTAGTGCCTACAGGGTGATAAATAATTGGTTCTTACAGGAAGGATGCTAATCAGTTGCCTCCATCTTTGGAGGAACAAGCAAAGGGAAATGAGACTCTCTCGAGCAGTAACAATTACAAGGCCCACATTTATGAAGCACTTACTATGTGTTAGGTACTTTTCTAAGTGTTTTACATGTATTACATGTTTTATCCCTCATAATTTACTATTATTAGTAATAATAGTAGGTACTATTATTCTCATTTTAACAGATGATGAAACTGAGGCATAAAGAGATTAAGTAACTTGTACAGAGGTGAAATAACTGGTAAGTAGAGTTGCTGGGGTTCAAACTTAGACAGTCTGGCTTCAGTGACCAAACTTTTAACTACTAGAGAACATTTAACATCAGGTCACAAGCGATTTTCAATGAAAGCAAGACCCTGAACATTGGAGCATCTGATACTTTCAATGCCTAGCAGTCTCCAAGGATGGAGCAATAACCAGGGTCCTTAAAGTTTGCAGCTTAGTGAGTGGCCTATGGTCCAGCCCACCACGTCAATTCTACTCCCTAGATACACCTATCCCATACCCCCTCCTCTGTCTTCTGCCTGTTCCATGCCCTTCTGCTCTCTTTTCTTGATGGCCCTCTTTCTTGTTCTCTTACTCCTCCATTTGTCCAACCTACCCCTCCATTTGTCCAACCTACTGGGATGACCCACAGGCGCAGTTTCGTTCCTCTTCTGGTCTCAGAATCAAAAAGGCTGCTGGTCCCTGGGCTCCACCTTCCTGAGCCCCCTTCACTGGGAATGAGGTCCTTCCCAATCCATAGGCTGAGCACAGGCAGCCTAGGAAGCAGTGAGAGGAAACAAAGACCAAATGATTCTGAAGACAAATTGCCCTGCTCATCCCATGTCAGAGAACATCAGTTGCCCTGTTTGGTTTGTCTTGCCTTTAAGTCAACTAACACCACCATATAGACCACACTCTCTTCCTCCCAGGAACTAGTTGTAGTGTAAGGGAGAGTTGGGTCACCCCAACTTCTGCCACCAACAACCCGTATGACCTTGAGCACATCTTTTCCCATCAGTTTTCCGCTTCAGCAATGTACAGGTTGGACTGTATTGGTGAGTTCTCAAATTAGGATTAATGGGTAGATCCAGGGAGATCCATCAACTCCCAAACGATTGTGTATAGGAATTTTCTTTTTTTATTGACATTTTTATTGAGATATTTTAGATTGACATGCAGTGTAAGAAATAATTCCAAGAGACTCTGGGTTCCCAGGGGTACTATCTTGCAGTACCGTAGAACGCTATTACAACTGGGATGTTGATAGTGCCGATCCTCCTATCTTAGGCAGATTCTCCCAGTTTTACCTGCATTCATTTGTGTGTTAAGGTGTGTGTATTCACTGCTGTAAAATTGGGAATTTTCTTTTGCATGCATTTTTTTCCTAGGGCAAGGCTGTTAGCTTTCATTAGATTTTCTCTAATATCAGAGATGCCAAAGGAGGTTGAATTCCCAGCTCTGGAAAGTACGATAAGGCCACACCCAAATCTCGGTAGCTTTCTATTCTGAGAGCCACATTTAATTAGCACTTACCACAGGGCAGACATAGGGCTGCATGTGGGGGAGAGGTGACGGGAAGAGGTGCAGGGAAAGCAGGAAAAATCCAAAGGGGCACAGCACCCAGGCCAGTGAGCTTATGCCCCAGCAAGGGAAGACAGACAGTCCAACGGGTAAACAAATCACTTATTAAACATGTGCAGAAAAGGAATGGCCTTGTTGCTTGGGGCAGCTTGGGAAGTATTTTCACAGAAGCTGATGTTTGAGCCACATCTTAAAAGATAATCCAGAATCCCTTAGCTAAGAAGAGAAATATTAGAATCATTCCCTCTTAAATCATATCTATTCTAGATGTTTTGAAGAAAGCATAAGAAACCATGCCCATCACATTTGTTTATTCTACGATGTTAAGGTGTCAAATTCTTCATCTCCCGTGTGTTCATGTTGAGGCCAAGGGAATTTTCCCCCCCGAGTCTATTTTCCACTGTCTTGTCCAATTTGGATACCAGATCCTGCCTGCTTAGCTTGAGAAAGTCGTTTTATCTCTGGCGCCTTGATCACATCAGAGCTTATATTTAAAGCATGAGTGATGAGAGGAGACCGCAGCTAAGTTCCTGGCTCTATCCCATCCCAAGGTGCACCCAGGAGCACCCTCCTTTTCGCAACATCAATGCTAGAGTGGGTGGTGGGAGCCAGAGCCGGCCAGAGTCATGAATAAAGCATCCCTGCTCTCCATTCAGTTCACTGGCGTCACTGGGGTCTCCTTTCCCACAAGGCCTCGTCGGGGACCCTCAGGAGCTCCCCTAAGGCTCCCCTGTGTCTGCCCTCCTGCTGTTAGATGGTTGGCTGCCTTATGTGGGCTCTGGTTCAGGCACCCCTGGGGGGCCGCTTTCTCTGTGGATTGCAGGTTCCATATCAGGTTATTCCGTTCCGGTGCTATTCTCAGAGGCATCACTCTCCCCGGCAGAGCCACCACTGCATTGGGTAGACCAGGACCCTACTCTTGGGCCCACCCTTTGAAGGGCTGCCTAGAAGTCTGATTCGATGTTCCACTTCCTGTAACTTCTGTGTCTTCCTGCAAGTTATTCTGTGCCATAAACCTCAGTATCTTCATCTGTAAGATGGGGATTATAATAGCACCATCCACAAAGGAGTATTTTAAGCTTTAAATAAGCTAACCCATGCAAAGCTCTTAGCACATAGCAAGTACTCCATCAACGTGAGCTATTATTATTAACATCATTTTTATAATGACAGTATTTCTGATTGTAAAAAGAATGATCACTGCAGAAAATTTGTGAACTACTGACAAATTTAAGGAAGAAGCAATCATAACATCCAGGGATGAGTGTTTTCATGTATATACAGTCTTTCCAGCTTTTGTGTGTGTGTGTGTGTGTGTGTGCCTATTTATACTTCTGGGAAATTAAAAAATGGATTCATGTTCTATATGTCTGCTCTGTAACCTGTTTTATATAAGCATTTTACCATATAATTAAATATTGTTAGAAAATAGTATTTTTAGCCCCGGCTGGTGTGGCTTAGTGGATTGAGCATCCTGGTTTATTAAGGCACATGCCTGGGTGTGGACCAGGTCCCCAGTTGCAGAGGGTGCGGCACATGAGAGGCAGCTGATCGATGTCTCTCTTTCTCTCTCTCCCCCCCATCCTTCCTCTCTCTATAAAAAATAAATAAAATCTTTTAAAAAATAAAATAAAATAGTATTTTTTAAAAACTACTTAGTTTTCAAGCATATTTTTTCCCAAGCATATTGATGTAACCCAATTTATGTAACTAATTCCTTAGTTTGGTACATAGATTGTTTCCTATTTTTATATTTACCATGATAAATGTCCTTGTTCATAAATTTTTATGTGCATCTCTGCTTAGTTAAGATAAATGCTTAAAGATAGAATGACAGTGCTGAAGGCTACATACCTTTTTTTCCCTCCTTTGTTAACTGGATTAACCATAATCCTTGGTTCATCACATACTCATGATTTGTACTTGATGGTCTGATTTTATTAATTTAGGTGATAAGTTCACTGATTTCAATAATGTAATTAGTACATGTAAATCCACAACCCAAAACAAAAGGTAGGACTCCCACAGAAAGCCATAGTTAACCCTGAGGCCCTCCGCCCCAACCCTCCTGCTCCCCCACCGAGGAAACCACACCGAATTATATCTTCATTTCCTTTTTTCTAAACAGTCATTGAAAAAAAATTTTAATTGATATTTAGACAGAGGGGAGGGAGAGAGAGAGGGAGAGAAACATTGGTGTGTGAAAGAAACACCGATCGGCTGACTTTCATGCACACCCGACCGGGGACTGAACCCGCGACCCCGGCACGTGCCCTGAGTGGCAAGCTCAGTGGAGCCACCCCGAGTGCCCTGACTGAGACTGGGACCCTGGCCTTTCAGTTTATGGGACAATGCTCCAACCACCTGAGCCCCACTCAGCAGGGCTATATCTTCATTTCCACGCTTTTCTTTTCATATGTTTTTGTTCTGTCTTGTATATTTCCAAAAAGCAATTTTAAGATTGGTTCTTAGCTTTATAAAAAGGGTATCAGGCTAGATGTAAAATTTCAGGACTTTCTTCACTGAATATTATTTTGCTAAAATTTATCCTATTGTTGCACTTCACGGTAGTTCATATTTTAAAATTAATCCTCACCCAAGGATATGTTTGTTGATTTTTTTTTTTTTTAGCCGGGGAGAGGAACATCAATCTGAGAGAGAAATAGCAATCGGTTGTCTCCCATACAGGCCCCGACAGAGGATCAAACCCAAAACCTAGGTGTGTGCCCTAATCGAACCCACAGCCTTTTGGTGTATGATATGACGCTCCAGCCAACTGAGCCACCCAGCCAGGGCTCACTGTAGTTCATTCTGACTGATGTAAAATACCCCCGTGAGTAATTATACCACGGCTTCTTGTCCACCCTCCCCTGCTAGGATTTAGCTCCTGTTCACACTGCTGCTGTGAACATTACCGTGAGTGTCCCCTGTTGTACAAGAGTTTGTCTGGGAGCCCAGTTTATACTCCCAGCAGCTTAGGTGAGACCCTCTGAGCCCACAGCCTCTGGTTCACCATGGATCCACGTTGTCAGCTTGCTCTCCTGATGGCTGCATCAGTCTACCCTCCTTCAGCAAAGTCTGAGACTGGCAGTTTCCCCAAACCCTTTCAGCCCAAGGGATCATTGCAAATGTTTGACCATTTGACAGGAAAAGATGACATCTCACTGCTGTTTGACTTTGTGGCAAGGCACTGATGTCTCTAAAAGCTGAGAGAGAAGGGATTGGGCTCTGAGGATTTTGCCTGGTCTGATGACTTCAGTGACATTTCCCCAGTGGCTCAGTTGCTTTCCCATGTCCTAACAGAGGTGACCAGTTGGAAGGAGGGAGTGAGAAGGGCCGGGATGGGAAACAAGCCCAGCGCGCCACAGCGGAGGCTTGTCTCACGGTCCCAGCCCCTGCCAGTGTCAGATCACTCCCTGATGAAGCGGGCGTCATCTCTCTCCCACCGCCACCCGCAAAAAGCCAGTACAATGCTGCCCTTTGTTATGTGAATTGATAAATTTAAACCTCCTTCCCTGCTCTGCAGTAAAAGAACTTTCTATTTTGGGCTCAGTGACATAGCCAAAACCAAGCAGAGAGCAGCAGGCTGCAGCAGGAGTTAATAGTTTTTCTTCAAGGGAGAGAATCCACAGGCAAACAGAAGGACTTTCCAAAACACGTCGTCTGCATAGCAACATGCAGCCTATTTGCCTGTCTTTCTGCTGACAGATCTATTTCAAGGTTCGAAATTGAGCACTGTCTACCCTTCAGAGTAAACTGATGGATTAATTCTCAACAATCAGATTTCTGAATTTGAGTCAGTTCTCCAGGAGATGATGGATGTCTCCCTGTGTACCTGGTGCTGGATTAGAGCTTGTCAGGGGAGCAAATTCTGCCTTCAAGGGGAATTCTAGCCACCAAAAATCATACTGATTTGAGGAATACCTAAGACATTTGTCTAAGAATATGCTCGCCCTGGCTGGGTGGCTCGGTTGATTGCAGCATCATTCCGTACACCAGCGGGTTGCCAGTTCAATCTCCGGTTGGGGCTCATACAGGAGGCAGCCAATATTTCTCTCACACCCGTGTTTCTCTCTCTCTCTCCCTCTCTCCATCTCTCTCTAAAATCAATAAACATATCCTCAACTGAGGATTTAAAAAAAAAATGCTTTCTTGTGCTCCTCTGTTTCCCTGCCCCATATCCCCACATTGACCTAGGGTTCTGGGTCTCAAGAGGCCTCCAGGAGTCCACAGAAGTCATGTTTGCAAGAGGAGCAACCTGTTTAAACCACGGGCACCTGTGAACACATAACCACTGCCTGGAAGCCTAGGCCGGAGGGCAAGTAAGTCCCCCACTCTCCCTTTGGTCAAACTTTTCCTTATGGGAAGTTTCAAATATGCACAAAAGTAAACGTAATGTAACAGACTTCCACTTATCCATCACCTGGCTTTGGTGATTATTAACATACAGCAATCTTGTTTCATCTGTACTGCATTCCTCCCTCATTTCTACTTTAAAGCCAATTTAAAGAAAATCGCAGATATTTTGATATTTAAATACTTCAGTATGTGTCTAAGAAATAGACACTTTTTATCAGTAACAACTATATGCATCTTTAAAATGAACAATAATTCCTTCATATCATCTAGTATCAGTCAGAAATCACATGGAGCTGATTTTCCTAAGTGTCTTCTGTAATAGTTTAATAGCCGAACAATGTCATTTATACTTGTTGATTTACCTCCGTTGTCTTTTTTAGTTTATAACTTAAACGATTTTAATTTATAACAGTCCCCCTGCCCTTTTTTTTATTGCTCTACTTTTTGGTGCTGTTGAAGATAACAGGTCTTTTAGTTACTATCTCTGTGTAACAAATTTAATGGCAATTTGCTGTGCTTTTGCACTCTGTGTCAGGAATTCAGAGCAGGCCCAGCAGAGATGGCTTCTCTTTGCTCCAAGCTGCCTGGGGCCTCAGCGGGGAGGATTCAAAGTCTGGCAATGACTTCACATCTGGGAGCTAGAAGCGTCCCTTAAAGCAAGGATGTGAGCTGCGCTGCATACCGCTGTCGCTCCCGTAATAATTGTGAATAAGCAAGGAGGTGGGCTTTGAAACAACACAGAGGAACAAAAGTACAAATCAGCCGTGTGCAAGTAATAAACATCAGCGTCGGGAAAACAGTGACAACTAAGTGAGCCTGTGACAAAAACACCATAATGTAAGCCTGGCATTCAGGAAGGGGAGTGGAAGTTAAAACCTGGAGATGGCTGTCACGTGACAGGAAAGATCCCCAGGTTCACAAACAGCTGGGCTGCTTTGCCCAGGACAAGGCACCCACCATCCCGTGGGGCCCGACTTACCCTTCCCAGGCAGCTCCAGCATAGCTTCCGCCCCTTCCACCCCTCATACCAGAAACACCTCGCTCCGCAGCGCCTCTCCCCCATTCTCTCTTGGTTAGATCTCCATTCCTATGTCCTTAAAGTCACTAACGCACGTCGTTGGCTTGTTGATGTTCCCTTTAAAGAGATCTGGGGTGGCTTCTGCTCCACAGGAATCCAGAGTTAGCATTGCTCCCTGCGTTATCAGTCCAGGTCCCTGTTCTTTTATCATTAAGAATGATGGAGACCAAGGAGAAGAAATGATAGTTGTGCGATGTGGTGCAGCTGGTAATCATTTTGCAATATATAAATGTATCAAATCAACACATCGTACACCTTAAATGGGGGCACCGGGGGAGGGGGGGCGGGGGGGTGTGAGAAGGATGGAGACCAGAACTGGGCCCTGCAGCTCACGGCAAGGTTTCTGATTGGATTTGGATTCTGCGACCACCCGTCCCACCTCCTCCTGTTTGTTTATTTATATATTTGTTCATTGGAGTTAAAAGTATCTTCTGAGATTCTCAAAGCTCACAAAAAATTAATAATGATTAAGAAGTTATTGTGTTGCTAGATGACTAATCAAGAAGAAATGGGCCCAAATTAAGGCAAGGGAGGTTCCATTGACTCTTGGCGACGCATTTGACAAAAGAGGAAACACAGGCTGGACCAGACCACAGGCAAGAGGATGGGAACTTCATCTCTTCCCAGAGCCCTGCGAGGACAGGCAGAGCAGGAGACCCTGCGGAGTCTGGAGTCGAGGCCCGCCTGCCTGCCTGCAAAGAGGGACAGGCCCGGCTTCCCTTCACATCTGGCCATACTTCAGAAGAGTAGCCAGATGCTCTAGCAAGCTGAGTTTCTTACTACTCTTAACTACTGAACAAGAACCTCTTCCTAGAGGGAAAAGCAGGGCTGAGAGCTGTCCAGGATTCCCAGAGCTCAAATCCCCTGCTTTGTCTACCCCCTGAGCCCTTGTGGACCTGGTTCATTTTCGTAACCACTTTCAGGGGGCAAGGAAGGGAATCTTGAATGTTAAAGCCCATTGAGTGAAAGACACTTTCAAATAATCAAGTGAGTCTTGTCTGTAGTGTCAAAGTCGTATTTGCCCGTTACCCATACAGAACTGATGTGAAAGCTTTCTCGCGCAGAGCACGTCCTGAAGGGGCAGAAGCAACAGTGCCCGCGGGGACGGCGGCCGCGCGCAGAGCAGAGCCCGCCAGCCAGCCGCTCAGGGCCGCTCCGGCCGGGGCGCGGCCCTCGTGGGAACGGGCTTCCCGAGCTGCCTCAGCCGACCGCTCAGGACGCCTCGCTCCGCATACCTGCTCCTTCGGACCTGCTGCACTTCCTCCCTCATTTCCTAAGCAAGGGTGTATTTCCAGTTTCAGGGCGAGCGTCCAGAGAGCGCTGGCGTCACCACTTCCCCGTCGCAGTTCACTCAGTCATCTGAGCAGGTTGTTTAAGACGTGAGCCGCCCTCCCCTAACTTCCTTTTGAAAGCCCAAGCTAGACGTTAGAGATCTTAAATGAGGCGCTCAGCCTATCCCTTGATTTCTGTCAGATGACATTTTTCAAAACACACCCCCAAGGCACATCTGTATAGGACTTGGGGGGCGCTGGGGGGTTGGCCGGCGGTCGGGAGACCTGGGTTCCAGGGGAGCCCTGCTGCCTTAGGGGTCTTCACAGGACCACCTTTCAGGCGATGCCTTGACTTTTCTCAACAATAACATTGTCTAGAACTCAATGCGAAAAGAGGAAAAGGTGCGCCAGTTGCTGCAGAAGATTCTGGCAGCATTTCACCTGCTCAGAAGAATAGAGCAGTGTTGCGGCCACACCGATAAGACACAGACCCACCTGGGACAGGCACAGGACCCTACCACCTGGGCATGAAGTTTGAAACAACCGCTGAGTGACCGGGGAACAGTGTTGCCGTCCTCATCCCCGTTTCCTCCCTTTCCACTCCCCTCTACCCTGAGACTAGATTATTTCTGCTTTATAAGAAGAAAAAGTGGGATGTATTTACTCCTTAGTTAGCTTCAGAGAGAATCGCTGTTGGTGACTGAATTGAACTCAAGTGTTTCTGACACATAAATGAACATGTAGATAACCACCATTCCTGTACAAGCCTTTTGAAAAGTACGGGTTTACATTCTCTGATCTCTTATCTTTAACATTTTATGTTATCATTCTTTTTAAAAACTTTATTGATTTTGAGAGAGAGTGAGAGAGACATTGATTTGTTGTCCCACGTATTTCTGTGTTCGTTGGTTGATTTTTGTATGTGCCCTGCCTGGGGATGGAACCTGCAGCCTTGCTAAGTCCCGGCGATGTGCTACCCGACCGAGCTACCCGGCCAGAGCGCTCTTATCACTCCTGAGGGGTCAGAGTGTTCCGGGCCATGGAGTGAGGGGTAGGTTGCGTGGGAAGTCCTGCCTTGAGTCCAAATCTAATGGAAGAAACAAGCTAGGAATACAGATAAAAGGAATAGGCGAATGCCTAGGAGTGACTCACAGCTCTGTGAAGGTGTGGTCTTGGAGACAGATGACGGACTGAATAGTGTACTGTGCATTAAGAAGAAAAATTACTAAAGGTGAAGGGATTAAGAAATACAAATGACCAGTTATAAGAACAATCGTGGGAATGTAAACTACAGCATAGGAAATACAGTTGATCCTATTGTAATAACTATATGAATATATGGCATCAGGTAGGTACTAGGTTTCTCGGGGGGGGGGGACTTGGTAAGTTGTCTAATCACTAATAAATGTCTAATTACTATGTTGTACACCTGAAATTAATATAATATTGTATGTCACCTGTAATTGAAAAATTATAAAAATTAAAAATAAGAGAAATTACTGGGCATGCACATTCTTCTAGAAATAATCCATCAGTATTTCTCCTTTTTCACTACAATACTTAACCCAAAATCTAGGTAGAGGGTTCTGCCCTCTACCTAGGGTGCTTATTTTAAAATTATGTATAATTTCAAAATATACCAAAGTAGGCCTTCTGTAAAGCTAATAATTATTCACTAATTTATATAGTGAAGAATATAATTATCACCTGTACACACATTATCCAGCTTGAACGACCATCATCTCATGGCCCTTATTATTTTATCTGCAGCCCCAACAACTTCCCCCATCCTGTGCTACGCTGAAGCAAATATAGGCATCATATAATGTCATCTATACATATTCAATATGTGTCTCTAAAAGACAAAAAACTCCTTTTTAACATAATCAGTTCCACACTTGAAATGAATAATTTCATAATATCCAGGTGCTCATGTTTTAGGCAGCAAATGAAAAACATTGGCCGGTGGGGAGATGTGAAATACTGTCCTTCCCGCGGGCTCTGTGGCTAAATGTGCCATGTCTCTAGTTTTGCTGCTAAGACCTCAGAAAGTGGGTGAGGAGATCTCACAGTTAACCTAATTTTTATTATTTGTTCACTCTGCACTTCAGGATGAGAAATCATGGGATGATATCCCCCCTAAAAAGGAAAATTAGAGAGCCTGACTCTTTATGAGCGATTCCCTTTGGACAAGTGGCGATTCTGCGTAATTAGCCAATGTCATGATGTCATGTCCCACGTTGCCTGAGAGCTACACACAGCTCAGGAATGTGAGCAAGCGGCATGGGCGAGGGAATTGCTTATAGAGCCAGAGCACCGTGCAGAAGCAACATCTATGAGTTTCCTAATGTCTAATTTTTTTGGTTTCTATTTGGAAATATTTTAGGAATTTCTTGACATGTAATAATATTTAGTGGCCTTCACAGGAGTTAGAAGAGAAAGTAGGGTCCCGTACAAAAAAGGGGGGGAGTTTGTTCTAAGGGATATATATGTATGTTCTATAAATTCCTTTGTAATGGTTGACTGACAAATGTTCCTTTAAGATTACATAAACATAGGTTGGCTTGTGCCATTCCCTATTTATGTACAAGAAATTCTAAACCTAATCCTATTTTTACTTTTCAATAGAGCACATTTTGTAAAGCTAATAGTTATGCCTTAATTTATGTGCTTTGTGAGTCTCGATCTTAATATATTTTTATTCTTATTTTTTCTTAAAATGAAACAACCCCAACTAGGCTCGCAGAAGGAAATTACATTCCTGGGGCTGCGCAGGTCTTCTCAATCCTGCCCTGCTTCTGCAATAGCTGCCTAAGGTCTTTATGCCTCTTCTCTCGTCCCTTCCCACCGACTGGACTTCCTAAGGCATAGTCAATGTACTAACAGGCATTTAATGCTTCCATCACCTTCCAAAAACCTCGAATCCTTAGTACAGCATTCCCAGTTCTCTGAGATCTGTCCCATCTTCTGGAAACCACCTCATTTCCCACTGTTCTCCACTCTCCGCATACTCTCCAGCCATTGACTAGTAAATGTTTTTATTTATTATTATTTTTAATTTTTAATTTATTGATGAGAGAGAGAGAGAGACATCAGTTCATTTCTTCACTTATTTATGCATTCACTGGTTGATTCTTGTATGTGCCCTGACCGAGGATGAACCACAACCCTGGCGTATCCGGATGACGCTCTAACCAACCGAGTGATCCAGCCAGGACAATGAGTAAATGTTTTTAGAACATGGTCCATGTTTTTTCCAAACACTGAACCACTGAATTCGCTTTCTAGAATAAGAGATAGTTTAGCATCCCCTTCATGTCATACTGGATTGATTCTTGCTGTCACCTACCAGCTGCGTGACTTTGATAAAAATCACTTAATCTGCCCCAGCCACAAGTTTGAGGATTTGGTTGAATTAATCATGTCAAATGCTTAGTGCAGTGCCTGGCACATAATAAACCTCCATTATATGATAGCTCTTATTTCAATCTAGTAAGGTCCTTCTATCTGTCAAGAGCCACCACCCTTTGAAGCCTTTTTAGTTGCCCCAGCTGAAAGTCTTACCTCTTTCCTCTAGGAGCCACGGATCATTAATACCTCTCTCTCAGCACTAACTACTTTCTCCCTTGGATTACTATTATTATTTAGACATGTATCTCTGTTCCACTTTACCAAATCCCTGCCATGTGCTAAATGCCATGGGGAATAAATGATGAAGAGAACTTGGTTCTTTGCCAACAACTGCTCGCAATCTAGTTAGCAAGCAGACATTGACAACTCAAAAACAATTCAGGGATGTTTGTTGAATAAAGCCGTGGCTCATTATCGCTGTTATATTGTTTCCCTGAGGGTCTCTTTCACAGAAGAATCTCCAAGTATAACCTAGATTTTAACCCAGGGACCATTTTTTCCCCTACTACTAAACAGAATTTACCTCTTGGGAGCAAATACAGGGATACAGTTGAACACAGCTGAGTTTAGGGGACTATCAAGGGAAAAGAAACATTAGTGGTGTAGTCAGAGTTCAGTGATACGATCAAACTACGACTTCCTCCGCTCCCAAAGTTTTTGCCAACATAAACACTCAGTGCTGGACCTAAAATACGGCGCAAGGCTAAAGCACTTCTAGCCTCCTTGTTGTGATGAGCATTCTTGGTGTATTTGTAATTCAAGGGCCTAACAGAGAGTGAAGGCTGCAGGTCCATGCTGCCCCTCTCGCCCTGCATGCAGGCAATCAAGGCCGTGAGGCCAGGCACGGCCCCTGGGTCTCGGCTACAGAAAGCTGGCAGTCCTACCCGCTGAGGTCCTAACGCTGCCTTGTACCAAATGACGCTATCGGTCAGTGCCAGGCTGTCGGGGTCAACAAGTCTTAAGTGAGACTGCTCAGGATCCCGCCCCACCCAAATACCAGAAGAGAACACCTACAACACCTACTGCAGCAGGAAACAATGCAGCTGGACAGCATATTTTGACCATGTGAACTGGGTACATGTCATCCACATGGCTCCTTCATAAGATAATTGCTCTGGGCCACGGAAGAAACAGGACTGGCTTGTTCTCCTGGGCAGAGCCGATCACCCGCTTTCTCCTGCTGCCCTCTCCTCCCACCTGGCTGAGGACCACGGCCCTGCCGCAGATTGAGGCTGGTTTCCTTGCTCTGTCTTGAGAGTTCTAGCTCCGTGGGCAACTGTGGAAGAGAAAGCTTTCCTCAGCTGCGGCGGTTTTGTGTTTCTGAAACATATCCAGAAGTCAAATGTGTGGTCCAAGAATGGGCTGAAATGTTTTAAGGATAGTTCATTCCCAGAAAACTAAAAACATTATATAATCCCTAATTACATCTCACATGTTAATTACAGTAGCTGAAAACAATGTGTTTCCAGCATTTGTAGATATTTTCTTATTTTTTCTTTTCTTCACAACAGAGTATGTCATCTGGTATGTGACTAAGAGTCCAGATTCGCTGTTCCTCATACCCCTGAGAAGTGCATTTTGTCTTAACAATAGCACATCCATGAGAGCCATGCTTCTTGTCACTAGCATCAGCAGCCTCATTTTCCCACCTCGAATAATCCTTAGTTTTACGAAAAAAAGAGTAAAATATTCCAACTGTCTTATAAGCACCGCTTTGCCAACAATAGGAGCAACGTTTTCAAGACTGCACCATGGACGCAGTCGGGGACGCCGGACTGCAAAGCCCAAATGGCTGGGTGAGAGCCAGAATACGAAACAGGTGGGCTAAGGGGGGGGTGTACGTACAGTGAGTACAGAATTTCAATGAGAGACGAGGGCAGCTTGTTCTGTTAAAAGTTCCTTTGTATAGCACCTTATGGGTTACAACCTACTTCCACGTACATTATCTCATTTGGTTATCACCTCGCTTTTTCCTCTCATCCCACACCCTTTTTCAGTTTCAGGGAAGGACACGGATGATAACAGAAATCAGTATTTGCTTAGCATGAATTATTAGTAAACGAAGAAGTATTATCTATATCTTACTTGATATAATACATATTGACTCACTGCATAACCCTCTAATGGGGCATTAAGAGGAAAGATTTGTTATAGGAGTTCTTTGCACAAGGTCTATAAAAGGGACAAGGCCCAACAGGATCACAGAGTTAAATGAAGATCAGTGACGTATGAAGCAGGCATCTGCGGGCATGGCTACTGATTTCCATAAGCCACCTGAGGGAATCTAGATTCTCAGCCCATGAACGGAGTGAGCAAGCTGCCGTTCACTGAGTGAGATCCCCACACATGCTCAACAGAACTTCACTCAATGCCTTGCCCAGAGTAGTCCATGAGTAATTTAAAAAATTAAAATAGAAGCTTGAACTCTGGCTGGCGTGCCTCAGTGGACTGAGTGCTGGCCTGCAAACCAAAGGGTTGTCAGTTCGATTCCCAGTATAGGGTGCATGCCTGGGTTGCAGGCCTGGTCGCTGGTAGAAGGTGCACAAGATACAACCACACATTGATGTTTCTCTCCCTTTCTCCCTTCCTTCCCCTCTCTAAAAACAAATAAAATCCTAAAAAAAAAAAACAACAACCCAGAAGCTTGATTCAAAGAGAATGTAAAAATATGAGAAATATGCGTATTTGACCACTGATTAGGTAATTGATGATATTAAGAAACTGTTAATAACTGTTATAAAGGCATATAATTATGTCTTTATAAAAAGAGGCCTTAGCTTTTAGAAGCACATACTGAAATATTTAGGGAAGAATTATATGATGTCTGGGATTTGCTCCAAAATAATACAAAGGGGAGAAACCATGGGGGAATAGATGAAAGAAAACGAGCTATGTGTTGATAATTGTTAAATCTGGGTGATGAGTACATGGGGGATCATTATGTTACTCTGTCTACTCTTGTATATATTTGAAATTTCCCATAATTTTCTGAATCATTAGGAACAAATTAAAACTGGATACAAAGAATCCTGCCATATCAACATGGACAAACTTTAAAAAAAAAGGGTGGGGAACAAAATGTTGCAGGATGCTAAGTACTGAAATATATCATTTATATAAAATGCCAATATGCCAAACAATACGATACAAACTGTTAGGATATGTACATAAAATTAGGAAGACAAGCATGGCAATGACAGATACAAATGTCAGAACCATGGTGTTTGGGACTGCAGGAAGGGGAATGAATTGGGGAGGGTTACACAAGGGGCTTCAAATCTGTTTTTGTAAACTTTCACATAAGGTCATGGACACATCAGTGATTATTATTATTCTCTATACATTTTTGTATTTCTGAACTATTTCACAATAAAAATACACATAAAAATTAAAATTAAAAATTTTAAAAATTAAAAAAATGAGAAGACAAAAGTGGATATGCATCCGTGGGGATGTTCTGGAAGAGTTCTGCCCTTCTTGGATTGACTTCCAAGAACTATGCCCATTTCCATCCCACCCTCAGCTGGTAAGAATTGCTTTTTATGTTAAAATATTTTTATTATGAAAATATGCTGGAAAAATATAATTAGCATGTTTAAATAGTAATAATAAAACAAAATCCCTTGAACTCAAGTGACTAGAGACACCTAACATCAGTAATACCACTGAAGAGCCAGGTACACTGAGAGCATTCCCAGCAGACAGAGCTGCAATCCTGAATTTTGTGTTTATTATTCCTGGCCTTTCTTTATAATCTAATCATAGGAGGTCAGTCCAGAAGGTATCCAGTCATGTGAAATGAACAATAGAGACATTTCTTAAAGAAAATACAAAACACAGTTCTCCCAGTCGCCATCAGCTACCCCATATTGTCCTGAATATCATCGATGGTCTGAAATCTCTTCCCCTTCAAAGGTGATCTTAGTTTTGGGAAATGCTGGAAATCACAGGGTGCCCCAATCACAGGGTACAGCCCAATCATAGGCTGTAGGGGGCAGAGTCACTTGGGTGAGTTGATGTTTTGACAAAAAACTCTGCACAAGACGCGATGCATGAGCAGGAGCATTGTTGTGATGAAGCTGCCAATCACCCGTTGCCCATAGCTGAGGACTTCTGAATCATCCAAATAGTTTCCAAAGAAATGTTCAAGCTTAACACAAAATTTGATGCAGATTCATTGCTCTACTTGCTCAGTCATTTGGAATGCAACCGCCACACAATACACTCACTCACTTAACAGCATCTACCACCCCCACTGACTAGTATAGTGAGGTTGTCATTGTTCACACACGCACATTCCAGTCCACTCTCCTTGGCTGCCAGGTTACATCAATGTTGCGCAAACTGTTCTCAATTATTAACAATGGCTGAACTTTTTCTGGACAGACCTCATATATTGTATGTTTTAAGATACAGTTTTGCATGTTTTTAACTTACACATGTGGAATCATACTGTGACTTGTTTTCTTTTGGTGAAATATGTTTGTGAGATTTATCAAGGTTGATGCATGTAGTTGCAGTTCATTTTTACTATTTATTTATCCCATCAGCTGTTGATGGATTTTTGGATTGTTTCCAGTTTTTACTATAACAAACAACACTGCTGGAAACATCCTTGTTATACTTATCTCCTGAGGTCCAAGTGCAAGACTTCCTCTCGGGTACACACCAAGGAAAGGAACAGTTGGCCATAGGGTGTGGCCATCTACAACTTTGCTAGATAATGCCAGATTTTCCAAAGTGGTTGTCTCAACGTACACTCCCACCAGCAATGTATAGGAGATCCCATTGTGCCGTATCCTTACTAAAACTTGCTGTTGAAAATTAGTTTTTGCCAACTGGGTGAGAGTGTGAACTGAAATCTGAGGTTTTAATGTCTATTTCCCTGCTTTTTAATGAACTGAGGCTCTTGTTATTTTATTGCTCATTCATCTTTCTTCTTTTGTGAAATATCTGATTCTGTACTTTGCTCATTTTGGGGAGGTATGTTGTCTTTCTTATTGATTTTTTTTTAGGAATTTACTACATATTTGAGACATAATAATGTAAGTTATGTAAGTTCCCAGTTGTGACTTGCCTTTTTGCTTTTTTGTGATGAGGAGTAGTCCTGAATTTTTAATATAGGTAAATTTGTTCACAATTTGCTATTTTCTTTTGCTTTTTGTGTTGGTATAAGTCAAGAATCCAATTCCTTTTCTTTTTAGAATATTAGTTTTTTGGCTTTTCTATTTTGTATTTTATTTTTAAATTGATTTTACAGAGAGAGAGGAAGGGAGAGAGAGTATAGCTGTTTTCAGACCAGGCATCTATCTCTGTGAGGATGAAACCGTAGCCCTTCAAGGATGGAAAGAGCCTGATACACTTGATTGCTATCAAGCAGCTGGCTGGTCTCTCCAGGGACCAGTGCCATGTTGCGGGGTAGCACATTAGTCTCTGTTGCTGTAGTTTTCAGTGAACCAGCCCTGGACCTCCTTTCACCATGGCATTCTTAATGGCCTTGGTGAATGATGTGTCCGCTGGGTCCGCCCCTGGAACATTATTCTCCGGTTGGTCTTCTGGTCTTACATAATACATTTGTTCTAGCATTCCCACTTTACTCAGCCTCTTTATCCCTTCCTCTGTCACCTCTAACAGCAACTCAGGAATTTCACCTTCCCTGAGTGTTGGCCATAAATTTTTCCAGGCTTCTAAGGGCCACCCCAGCAGTGAATTTGCCACATCCTCTTAGAGGTCCTCATTAGAGTGTTAAAACTTATGTCCTGCCCTGGCTAGTGTGGCTCAGTGGATTGAGCACCAGCCTACGAACCAAAAGGTCACTGGTTCAATTCCCAGTCAGGGCACATGCCTGGGTTGCAGGCCAGGTCCCCAGTTGCGGCCATGTGAGAGGCAACCAATCCATGTTTCTCTCACATATCTTTTCTCTCCTTTCTTCCTCCCCTCTCTCTCTAAAAATAAATAAATAGAATATTTTTTAAAAATTAAAAAAATAAATTGCAACCTCCTATCACCCACTCTTCCCCACCCCTTCCTTTAAAAATAAATATATAAATAATAAACTTATGTCCTGAGAAGGTGCCCCTAAATCAATGAATTCTTATCTGGACTTATATTCCAGTCCCTTTGATCAAACACCCTAAAAAAAAATCTGAATCTAGGGTTATTTCCTTGGCTCTTGGTAAGGTATCTAATTCTTGCAATTATTTTGGTGTAGAGTTAATTACACTCCTTGCAGTTGGAGCTCTGAGAGGTGCACCTGTATAGCTGCCACACATGCACAGGTTAGTATTTAGCCAAACATTGGAGGGGAACCCATGCAGATTTCTAAGCTCCTTTACATATATACTTCTCTAGCACTCTGCCTTGCAAATTCTAGCCACCTTGGCCTCCCCAAGCTTATATCCCTACCTCATTGACTCAGCCAAACTGCCAGGCTCTCCTTGAATCACCACCTCTCTGTACTGTGACCTAGAAATTGTAGAAAGACTGTGTGATCTTAGTGATCACTTTATTCATGTTCCTTATATCAGGGATCATAGCCCTGGGCTGCCTGCTGCCCAGTGTCTAGGACAGTTGTTGCATACATTTTTTCCAATATCTTAAAAATTGACTGCATTAAAGCAAAACCTTTGATTTGGTAGAGTTCAATACAAATGACTACTTTCACTACTTCTCTGATAATGCTAACTGTAAAGAAGGCTAGGAAAACTAGTTTTCATTCTAGTCATTTATGTGCTCAGTTAAAAATCAAGGGTTTTGGGGACAAGGGAAAGAGGTGGGGGGGAGGCAGAGACAAATGTATTTAAAAAGTAAATAAATTAAAAAAAAAATCAAGGGTTTTTATTCCAAAAGAAAAAGTAGAGGACAGACATTGAGAGACAACTATTAATCTGCCTCAGTATTCCAGGCTTACAGCTATTTTCTCTTGGTCCTTGGAAGATATTATTCCAACCATCTTCTGATATCCATTGTGTTGTTGAGAAGTCAGCTGTCATTTTACCTGTCATTCATTTACAATGACCAGTTTTTTTCTCTGCTTTAATTTTTTTACTTCTTTGGCGTTCTGTACTTTCATGTTGATATGTCTGAGAGTTGGTTTCATTTTAACTATTTTTAGGATCCACTGGGATTCTTGTTTTTTATTAATTCTGAAAAATTACCAGCTATTACATCTTTGAATTTTGCCCTCCCTCATTCTTTCTCTTTTGGAACTCAAATTAGTCACGTTAGACTTTTCCACACTTCTATTTTATCTTTTCTACTTCTTTGTCTCCCTACACTATAATCTGGGTAATTTTACTAGATCCATTTTTCAGTTCACTAATTCTCTCTTCAGCTCAGACTTACTACTTGACTAATCCACTAGGATTCTATTTCAGTTATTATATTTTTATTTCTTTTTTTCACTTTTTTAAAAATTATGTTTTATTAATTATCCTATTACAGTTGTCCCAATTTTTCCCCCTTTGCACCCCTCCGCCCAGCACCCCCCACTCCTTAAGGCAATCCCCATACCACTGTTCATGTCCATGGGTCCTGTGTATAAGTTCTTTGGCTACTCCATTTCCTACACTGTGCTTTACATCCCCATGGCTATTCCGTAACTTACCTATTTGTACTTCTTAATCCCCTCACCTCTTCACCCCTTCCCCTACACCTCCTTCTCATCTGGCAACCGTCAAAATGTTCCCTGTATCCATAATTCTGTCTCTGTTCTTCTTGTTTGCTAGTTTGTTTTTTAGATTTAATTTTTGATAGATTTGTTTGTTGGTTTTTTTGACATTTTATTGTTCATAGTTTTGATCTTCTTTTTCTTAGATAAGTCCCTTTAACATTTCATATAATAATGGTTTGATGATGATGAACTCCTTTAGTTTTTTCTTGTCTGGGAAGCTCTTTACCTGCCCATCAACTCTAAATGATACCTTTACTGGATAGAGCAATCTGGGCTGTAGGTCCCTGCTTTTCATGACTCTGAATATTTCTTGCCAGTCTCTTCTAGCCTGCAAAATTTCTTTTGAGAAATCAGCTGATAACCTAATGGGCACTCCCTTGTAGGTAATTATCTGCTTTTTTCTCACTGCTTTTTCTTTCTTTTTTTTAAAGATTTTATTTATTTATTTTTAGAGAGAGAGGAGAAGGGAGAGAGAAAGAGAGGGAGAGAAACATCAATGTGTAGTTGCCTCTCATGTGCCCCCTCCTGGCGACCTGGCCTGCAACCCAGGCATGTGCCCTGACCAGTGACCCTTGGTTCTCAGGCTGGCTCTCAATCCACTGAGCCACACCAGCCAGGGCAATTTCCTCACTGCTCTTAAGATTATCTCTTTATCTTTAACCTTTGGCATTTTAATTATGATTTATCTTGGTGTGGTCTTCTTTGCATCTATCTTGTATTGGACTCTTTGTGCTTTCTGGACTTGCATGTCTACTTCTTTCACTCAATCAGGGAAGTTTTCTTCCATTATTGTTTTCAGATAGATTTCCACTTTATTGCTCTTTCTCTTCTCCTTCTGGCAACCCTATGATGCGAATATAGGACCTTTTGGAGTTGTCCCAGAGGTTGTTTATACTGTCTTCATTTTTTTTTTTATTCCTTTTCCTTCTTCTTGTTCTGATTGGTTGTTTTTTGCTTCCTTATGTTCCAAATCATTGATTTGATTCTTGGCTTCATCCACTGTACTGTTGTTTCTCTGTAAATTGTTCTCTATTTCTATTAGTGTATCCTTCATTTCTGACTGGATCTTTTTCATGTTGCTGAGGTCCTCACCAAGTTCTTTGAGCATCCTTATAACCAGTGTTTTGAACTCTGCATCTGATAGATTGTTTATCTCCATTTTGTTTAGTTCTTTTTTCTGGAGTTTTGATCTGTTCTTTCATTTGAACCATGTTTCTTTGTCTCCTCATTTTCGTAGCCTCCTTATGTTTGTTTCTGTTTATTAGGTAGAGCTGCTGTGACTCCCTGTCTTGATAGTGTGGCTTAATGTAGTAGGTGTCCTGTAGGGTTCAGCCACACAGCCTCCCTGATCACCCAAACTGGGCACTCAAGGTGCACTCTCCATGTGGGCTGACTATACCCTCTTCCTGCTTGCTGTTGGCATGTTAATGAGAGGGATTTACCCAGGCTAGTCAGCTGCAAAGACTGGCTGTGACCACTGACCACCAAACTCCACCCTCTGTGGAGGTTCAGCTCTGCAGGGGCAGGGTGGTGGTGCTCAGACAGGGTCTGCGGCTACCCACTGGGGGCACAACTCTGGGATATCTGGGTTGTTCAAATCAAGGTCAGCCCCAACCTGTGTCCTGCCCTGGCCTATGCTGCATGAGCTATAAAGCAATCTGTGATGTTGATACTTGTGCTGGGCTTTGAGATTCCTGGGCAAAGCCAAGCTGTGAACCTAGGCTTGCAACTGCTAGTACTGGGCCTGGGGCCACTTAGCAAGAGGCGGGTGGGTTACCTGCCTTTCTTTCTGGGAGAAAGCTCTCCCCCGGCTCCTGCCTTAATGCCAGATACTTCAGTTCCTCCCTGTATGTCACTGGTGCTTTTCAAGGTGCTTCCCTGGTACTGGAGCTCAGAGGGAGTGAGTCTGTGTGTGGGTTCTTTAAGGGGAACTGCTTGGGACTCCAGAACTTTCTTCTACCAACTCAAACCTCGCTGGTTTTTGCAACCAGAAGTTATGGGGATTTATCTTCCTGGTGCTGGTACCCTGGGCTGGGGGCCTGGTGTGGGGCCTGGACTCCTCGCTTCTGAGATATTGTTCCCAAGTTTCTATCTGCCACATGTGGATGTGGGACCAGCTTGTTCTGTGTCTCCACCCCTCCTACCAGTCTGGATGGATGTGGTTTCTATAACTCTGTAGTTGTCAGACTTCCATTCAAGTCAGTTTCCAAAGGTTCTGAGAGATGGTTGTTCTATGTTTTAGTTGTAATTTTGATGTGGTTGTGCAAGGTGGCAAGGCGTGTTTACCTATACCACCATCTTGACTGGAAGAGCTGTATTTTTCTTTCTAAATGTTCTATTTTGTTCTTCTTCCAAACCTGCCTCATTATTTTTGACAGTCTCTTATTTTTCCATCATGTAGGCAGTATTCTCTTTATTTCTTTTTATTTATATGTAGTTACTAAACCTTTGTAGAATATGTATCTGACAAGATGAATTATAAAGTCTTTTCAGGTTTGATTCAGTTTGTTGTTTCTGCAAATTGTCATTCTTGATGGCTTATTTATGTGTTTGAGATTTCTAATAGTGAGCTTGTGTTTACGGGCAATTTAACCGTGGAAATGATTTAAGGCCTTCATTTAAAGTGCATCCCTCTGGAGAGGATTTGCATTTGCTTCTGCCAGGCTCCTGGCTTCATCACCTATACAGCAGCATTTTACACTACACTCTAATCTTCTGTTTTTTAAATCACATGTAGTGTGAATTCTGACAGTACACCTGCATGAAGGATGGTTTTGAATCCTCAGGGAAAGGGGTCCTATGTAGAACCCAGGACAGGACACATTTCTCTGCAACCTCTCCTTGAGGAACAGATTTTTGTCTAATTCTCTCCTTACTAAGGGTATCACTTTTTAAGGACTCAACTTTATGCACAGCTTCCGATACAAATTCCTACCTTGCTTAGAGCCTAGGATTTATCTCTTTCACCTGAGTGATCTACTAACCCAAACACTCTACCACCAGTGAGAGGTTTTACCATTAGAATTTTTCAGGATGTTGTCAGATACCTCATATACACATTGCCAGATATGAAAGAGTAGATTTGCTTTTGATCGAAGAAGGCTGAAGATCGAAGAACTTCAGAAAAGCTTCAACCACACCTTCCTGAAGACAAACAGAATGTGAGTGCTCGGAAGTTTTAAAAAGAAACGCAGCATGACACCACTAGCTCCCATCTCAAGATTCCTTCTGACAAGCTTTGCTCAGTGGCATCTGGGCCTCAGATGCTTACTGACAATTTTTAACATTATTCATTGATTCTTCAGCCAGTCTCCAAACAATCAAGGTCATGTTGAATTTAAACTATTTGTTCCATACATAGTAAGGTACATGATTATATAAAGGCACTGGGGGTGGGGTGTTAAGGTACAAAGATATAAATTAAGAGATAACTAGCATCACAAAGCAGGATGTGACACATGTAATTTTATATGTTATATAAAATATATATTTATATAGTGATTGTTTATATAATATATAAAAAATAAAAATGGGAGTCTGGAGAAAAAAATAAATCACCTTGCATCAGAAGAGACTAATCATACAAGAAAGGCTACATGAGTTAAGCATAAAGAATTAACACAATGTGAAAGGATCAAAATGTGTTAGAAAGAATGAATCAAGTAGACCTGATGCCTGAATGTCTATCAAAGACATGAAAACAAAAAACCAAGTCAATGTCAGGTTTCAAGCCAGGGAAAGCCATGTGCTACTTTCAGAAATGGGAAAGTCTAGGAGGAAAAGGAAATAACGGTTTGGGGAGAAATTAATCCAGCTTAGATAAGATAAGTTTGAAGAAATAGCAAAATGAAAAGTGGAAATATTAGCAAATATGTCGAGACTGGGGCTCCAGATAAATGTCAGTGTCAGAAATACAGGTCTTGGAGCAATACCCTCCAATATCCTCAAAGGTGGCCATCCAGCTGTAAGAGCAGCATGTGTCTCTCAAGGAAGAAAACAGTGATGTGACAAAAAAGATGAGTGTCACTTGCGTCAAAAACGTCGGGGGAATAGGACTTAAAGAAAGCCATCAAATTTGACAATCAGGAAATAATCGGTGCCCATCAAAAGTAAAGTTTTATTACTGTGGTGAAAACAGAAGTCAGACTCAATATTTAATGGATCAAATTTTAATTTTATTCTGCAAGGTGTTAAATGCATCAGGATGCTGCCTATCCGTGTGACTATATTCTATGTTCCTTTTTACAAATGAGAGGAAATGAGTGCCACGCGGCAGCAGCCACTGAGCTACCAGTTGTAACCCCTTTCCACTTATAACTCCACTGGGTCAAAGGACTAGAGCGCAAGCTCTCAATTAACATGTGACTGTCTACCCAAAAGGCCTCAAAACTTGACGGGGTTGACTGCCAGTTCAGCTGCCACTGCCTGTGCCCTAAGCCACTTCTCTGCATGGTGTTTGGCGGCTACAGAGAAGCAAATAATGGAGGCACATTTGCCAAGAAGCTAATGTAGGCTCTGTCTTTGTATAGGCTCCCTCCAAGGCCATGAGAACAGCCCTAGCAATTTTTTAATTGCAATTTTGTATTCCTTCTTAAAAAGATTTTATTTATTTATTTTTAGAGAGAGGGGATAGGAGGGAGAAAGGGAGGAAGAGAAACATTGATCGGTTGTCTCTCAACACGCTCCCAACTGGGGACCTGGCCTGCAACCCAGGCATGTGCCCTGATGGGGGATCCAGCTGGCAACCCTTCAGTCTGCAGGCTGGCATTGAATCCACTGAGACACGCCAGCTAGCGAGCAATTTTGTATTCTTTTTCTCAAAAGAGGGCCCTCAGATTTAAAAGCGCCAGGCTCCACAATAACTGGATCTCCCTATATTAACCAGTAACTCCTCCTCTTAACACCCTCACACAGACACATGTGCAACTTCACTTCACCTGCTCCTCTCACGCACAAAGACTTAGAAAATCCAGTGCAGCCTTAGGAGAGAAAAGTTGGAGCTGCTGGTCTAGACTTGGTTTTCCCAGGACGGAAGAGAACGACAATACCAGCATCTCCCCTTTGATGTGGCACCACTCTAAAAAGTGCTAATGAGTCTGCCGACATTTTCTTGCAACTACAAAAGGACACATGTCATACAGTTCTCTCTTAAAACTCTAAATGCCATGCTTATTCTTGTATTAAATGAAACATTTTATACATGCAGAGCAGATATTTGATGTGTCACCCATGCCAACTTCATATCTAGACAAATGGAGACCAAGGCACAGATACCCTTAGAATTTCACAGGCAAGAGTAGAGGGCACCTCTAGACCTAATTTATTTACCAAAGAGAACGAAGGCAGGATAAATTCTGACTTCAGCAGAACTAAAATTAAAGACCATTATTCTGCATCTTTGATGGAGACACGAAAGGCCCTGTGAACAACTTAATTTCATTAATATAAACCCACTATGCCCTGCATTAAACCTTATCTTAGTAAGTCTTCATAACGTGTCTAAGAGAGAAGCTATTTTTGCCCCCATTTTCCAGCTGGGCAAACTGAAGCCACAGAGCTCCACACACATACTCCCCAGTCAAGTGGTAAAGGGCACAATTCTAACCCAGGCGATCGGATTCTAACCAGGGCCCTGTTCCTAGTCTCTACTATATGGCTTTTCATAAAAATTGAGTGTTCCTTCAATACATATTTTTTATTTTTTATTTATTTATTCCCCCCCCCCACACGTATTTCTAGATTTTAGTCAGTTTTTGGCAAATGTCAAAGTAAAAAATGATATGAACAATTCTGTAAGAAATATGTTCTTATTGTCATTTTCATCTTCTTTCAGTGAGTAAAAACCAAAAAGTTGACGTTCTATCTTTATCCTAGTTTTGAACTGACCTAACTTTCTTGTCCTGTTAGAAGGAGTTTTAAATTGAAATATGTAAACATATGTACCAACATGCATGTAGGACTCTTATTGAAATCACCCAGTTAATAAACAAGCACTGATGGCTCTCATGGGATAGGCCGCCAGCTGGGTGCTGTCTCCTCGCCAGACAGATTCGAGGAAAGATGATTCAAGGACGAGGACCCCCCCATGAGGTCACGACCCACTGTCTGTAACCCCAGGAGCCTCCCAGGGGTAGCCTGTGCGGCTCCCGCGGGCGGGGCAGAGCGGCAACGGGCGGCGAGCGGAAGGGGCGCAGAGGGAGACCTGTTGGAGGGAAGGAGGAGGGCACGGGGCGGGGCGCCGACTCACGTGTGAAGGGTGGGCTACGGCCTGGACCGCGGGGACCAGCGCGGAGAGCTCCATGGGGGCAAGAGAAAGAAAGGACAGTGCTCTCGAGGGCGGATGGAGCCTCCATGGGTGAGGGCCAGGCTGTGGACTGTCCGCCTCCCTATCCACGTCTTCCTTGTGTCAAATATTTTTTTAGAAGAAAGAAGCCCCAAGCCCTGGTCAGTGTGGCTCAGTTGGTTTGGTGTCATCCTGCAAAGCTAAAGGGCTCCGGTTTGATTCCCAGTCAGGGCACGTGCCTGGGTTGCAGAGTCGGTCCCCTAACAGGGTGCATGAGAGAGGTAGCGGATCGATGTTTCTCTCTCTCTCTCTCATGGATGTTTCTCTCCCTCTCTTTCTCCCCGACTTCTCCTCTCTCTAATAAATAAATAAATAAATAACTGTTTAAAAGAAAAAAGCCCCAGGAATTTTGTAGGTATGGTTGGAATAAGTAGTCTGATACTACCAGATATTCTATTGGGTGGATAGAAATGAGGAAAAGCAACTTTCCAAACTCAAATCTATCAAACAACAGTCCAAAGGAGACTATTGATGGCAGGATTATTCCATAATAAATCTTGTTTTTAAAGTTTTTCATGAGACATCAGGTTCTTTCAACATTGTAATAATATAGTTCAATGTAATAATTAATAGCCACAAAGAAATCACTTAGGGACTCCCAAGAGGTGCTTCCTGAAATGTGTATAAATAATGTAGGTCTTGGTCTGAATGTCCTGAGACTTTGGAGTCACTCAGCTGGGGAAACGCAATTCCTAGCATGCGTTTTTATTGCATCTTTCATCTAGAGGAGCAAAAAGCATTGATGTAGAACAAAAAACATCGCCATATTAGTACCCCATCTTCACATGCTAGTTCAGTCCAACGGGACTGAATGGCTTAGTCAGTTCCAACGAGAGGCTCCAGGTCCTGAAAATGCTGGACCCTGAGCTCCCCCTGCAGGAGGTAGGGACTCTCTGACTGAGAAGAAAACCAGATTCATCTTGACTCTGGCAAGAAGGACATATAGACTATGTAATAGCCACCGGATACCTGCAATCTGTGTACTGCTATCCGTTAAATGAAAGCTAATTTGGAAGAGCAAGAACCTTAACACAAAGTCAGTTTGAAAGTCAATCTCAGGCAAACTTCATTTCATGGGATTGTTTATTCTTTTAATACTGCACATACCCATCCAATTAAACAAACAAATCATTTCACTTATTCTAAGCCGAGGGAGCGAATTGAGAGACTCGCATAACACTGAGCACACATGCACAATGCCCCACTCTATAGCGAACTCTAAGTGTGCTAATCTAGGACTTTCCTGGTCTCCTGACACACAGCGGCTACAACACAGGATGTGGTGACCTTAGGTGCGGAATGGGAAAATCTGACCCACATACTGTAACTCACTGTGCATTGTTCCTATTTACCTTTTTACTTGCCAGATCTGAATTTCCTCATCTCTTTCTTCTTTCTAATTTTTGAGAAATAATTTTTTCTAACTTATCTAACATTCCACAGAATTCTGTTCCTAAAAATCATCCCTCTGTTATCCTGTAATTAAGTTTCAATTCCTTCATTAGAATACTAACAAACTGTAAGTTCAGCTGATCTCCTTCATTTTTAAATTCCATGCCAAATCACTGCTACTTATTTCTTGAACAACTGGACAATTGTTCAATTGGCGACTTGAACAATTAACATTAGCCCGTTAGAGAACATATTCTACCCCACCAATAAAATTGTCCCATATTTCATTCTTTTTTTGTTTTTTCAAGTGATTACTATGTAAAGTACTTAATAAATAAATGAATGAATGAATGGATAAATTCATTCATTCATTCATAGAGCCAATGTTATTGAGTTCCAATATATGCTAGGTACTATTCTGGGCATAGGGAATACAGCAGCAAATGAAACTCTAAATACCCACACTCAGGTAGTTCCTATTTTAGTGGATGGAGACCATGAATAAACAAAATAACTAAAATATATAGCTTGTGTCGGACAGGGAAACACTATATAAAAAAGTAAAACAGCAAAGGGAAGTAAGAATGGGGGTCCCAACCAATAGGAAGGAGGAGAAGGAGGGAATCAGTCATGCGGTTACCTGGGAAAGATTTCTAAGCAGAGGAAAGAGCAAACACTGAGGTTTTTAAGGCAGGAGCATAGTTAGAAACAGCAAAGAGGCCAGTGGGTTTGGACCAGAACCAGCAATAAATAGTCTCAGTAGCAAATCTGGTCAAAGAGGGAGCAGAGGTACAGCGTGTAGGGCGTGTTGGGCACTGTAATGTCTGTGGCTTTTACTGAGAGACGTGAGAAGCAGTGGGGGTTTGGAGCAAAGCAGTGACATCATCTGACTTAAATTTTATTAAGAACACCCAGGCAATGAATTGGTAAGAGAATGAAGGTTAAAACAGGGTAAAATTAGAGAGATTCAAGCAAGAAATGAGAGTAGCAGAAGGGTAAAAAGTAGTCAAATCCTGGAGATACTTTGAAGGTGAAGTTGAAAGGATATAAAATATAAGAGTAAGAGAGAAATCCAGGATTACTGCAAGGTTTTTCTCCTGAGTTGCCCTTAATGAAGATGGGGGAAACACAGGAGGGAATAAGAGATCAAGACTTGAACTTTGGACATGTTAAGTTTGAGATACCTATTATATGTTTTTGTGGAGCTGGTGAGTGGGCAACTGGAAATTTGAGTCTGGAGTTTAGGGGTCAAGCCCAGGCTAGAGACAGAGGATTCTGTTATCAGTATACAAATGGCAGTTAAGGCTCTGAATCTGGATGAGCTCACCAGGGGAGCGTAGACAGAAAAGAGGTCTAAAAACTGAGCCCAAATCCTTGTGGATTACTTGATCTACAAAACCATTTTATCTCTTGCTTTCCCTTTGTTTACAAGATTCGTCAAGCTATTATTAAGAGAAACTAGTCAGAAAAAATAAATTTGTAGTGATTACCATCTCCTGTTCCACCAGATGACTGTAAATTACCTGGCGATTCTTTCTAGGTCTCCACATTTCAAAATTAAGGTGAATGAATCTGGGTGGGGTTTTTTTTTTTCTTTTTTGCCAATGACATTTTAAAGAAGGGTGCTACATTTGCCTGACCCCTCCCCCTTCCCAAATAACAACTTCATCACTAAATGATAACAGCTAGTTCTTAGCAATCCAAGGATGAATGGCAATACGTTAGACAAATTTGAGTAGACCACAGCTTTCAGACCTCTTTAGCTAGCTTCGTCCTCTCTGCTTCTAATCCGGCCTCCATCCCACCCATCGTAAATGCGTACTTCTGGTTATCTGACCTCAGGTTTACTTTTTCAGAAAAGAAGAAAAATCATTATAATTTTCTGCCTTTACAGAGTCATCAGTTATCAGCTTTCCGTAACCTTGAGGGAGGAGAAGGTATGATGGTACCATAGTAAGGTAGTTTGTTTCTATCTTTTGGCCTTTTATTAAAATGAAAGGAATGAAAAAGAAAACAAATAAAAGGAAAGGAATGTTTTCTTGTTGTCTGTATCATCTTGTAACTTATGACTCCCACATCACCTAAGATTTCTTGATCATTTTCCTACTCAACTCTGCTAGTTGTTTTAGTAACCTGGCCCAATTGCCATTTAGGGGTGTTCAATTTACACTTTGAGCAGCTGTATAATTTTGTATTTAGCTAACTTGTTCTTCGCTTGACATTCCTATGTACTGGTATAGTTTGTTCCTGTTTATAGAACTATATATTTAAAATTCTTAACACTGAATTTGATGAAAATGTTGACTCTGTAGCAGCAGTCTACTTCACCTGTGGCCTTAGTAGGCACTGAAACAATACTGTAAACCACTGTTACTCAGGTTCTGGAAATGCAACTCCTTGGGCAGAGTTGATAAAATGTATGCAGGAATGGAGTAGAAGTAATTTAAACATAGAAATCAGGACTATATCTTCTTTCAAATATTCTCTGGGCTCCATCCTAATGTCATCATGTTCTAGCCACCCTGGGACATTTTCAATTTTGATGTAAGCAACTCATTACTTCAACTATTTGCTAAAGAAAAGTGTTTCATGCCCTGGCTAGCGTGGCTCAGTGGACTGAGCTCTGGCCTGTAAACGGAAAGGTCGCCAGTGTGATATCTGCTCAGGATTCCATGCGCAGGTTGTGGCCCAGGCCCCTTGTTGGGGCATGCAACAGGCAACCAATCGATGTTTCTCTCCCTCCCTTTCCCTCTCTCTAAAAACAAATAAGTAAAATCTTTTTAAAAAAGTGCTTTGTAGTAGATATTTACAAGACAATGACATGTGGAAAATGAAAACAGACCAGAAACATAACTCAAACACACTTTCCTGAATAATATCTTTTGACAAGTATTAACAGCCAGTAGGCTATACATCCAACCAACTACATCTGCTGCTGAAGTTTCATTGGCAAACTTCAAAGTTTCATATTTTAAGCGTTCATACTATTGGCAGAGAGTTCACAGAATAAATAATCATTACAATAACCAGAGTAATAACAGCAACAATAACAAAAAGTATGGGCAAGTCACTACTTATATAGTAAGGGACAAGTTTCTGTTCCCATATCCACACCCTTAGGAATGGTCTTAAACTAAAATAGCAGACAATCAATCAGGGACATTTTATATAAGAGCTATAACTTTTGGTAATGACTCTAAAGGTTCTTTAAAATTCTTAAGATAAATGTCAGTGTGTTATTCCATAAATCTCCCTTATTCACAACAGTGACTAGATCTCCACTTCCAGAACTCTTTAACTGAACTTCTAGTTACAGCCATGGTGGAGGAACAGGTGTTGGTCTTACTTTGATAAAAGGGAATGATAAAACTGGGCAAAAACATATAAAGCAACTGCTTTCAGGTGCTAGATAGCAGATAAGGGTCAATTTCATCAGAAATGTAATAGCTCTAGCCCTGGCTGGCGTGACTCAGTGGATTGAGTGCTGACCTGCTAACCAAAGGGTTAGCCAGTTCGATTCCCAGTCAGAGCACATGCCTGGTTTGTGGGCTGAATACCCCGCTGGGGGCGCACAAGAGGCAACTGATTGTTGTACCTCTCACACATCGATGTTTCTCTCCCTCTCTTTCTCCCTCCACCTCTCTCTAAAAATAAATTAATAAAATCTTTAAAAAAGAAATATAATGGCTCTAAATATATATGCCCTTAGTAACAAAGCTGAGAATGCATAAAGAACTTACTAAGAGGACTCAAAGGAGAAACAGACAACTCTATAGTTGTAGTAGAAGTAGTCAGTATTTCCCTCTCAGCAATTGATAGACTGAAAATCAGTAAAGATATGAGACCTAATACACTCTATCAGCCAACTTGACCTACTTGCCATTTATAGAACACTACACTCAATTTCAGCAAAATACATATGCTTTTCAGGTGTAAATGCAACATTCACTTACCTAGACCAAGTGCTGGGACATGACAAGTCTCAATGGATTTATCAGAACTGAAATAATACAGATTACATTCTCTGGCCACAATGGAATTAAATTAAAAACCAAGAACAGTAATATACAGAGTCTGGCACAAATAATGCCCCCTTTTTATTACAAAATCTTTTATTACAAAATCATAAGCATGTAATTCTGTAATATAACAATATCGTACTCAAGCACACATATGACATTTTAGGTGAAATGTTCAAATTAAAACTATAAATGATTATACCCATATTATTACCCTACCAACCACACTCAAGCAGGACTTACTTCTGCTGGACCCTGTATTTGGAATAACCCTAACTAGTTGAAAATTGACCAACACATTTCTAAATAAATGGATCAAAGAAGAAACCCAAAGGGAAATTGGGACGTTTTAAAAAGATTTTATTTATTTTTAGAGAAAGGGGAAGGGAGAGAGAAAGTGAGGGAGAGAAACATCAATGTGTGGTTGCCTCTTGCACACCTCCAACTGGGGACCTAGCCTACAGACCCAGGCATGTGCGCCCTGACTGGCAATCAAACTGGTGACCCTTTGGTTTGCAGGTCGGTGTTCAATCCACTGAGCCACACCAGCCAGGGAAAGGAAATTGGGAAATATTTTTAACTGATTGATATCCTACCACTTACATTTGTAAGATGCAACTACGAGAAAATTTTAAAGCTTTAAATGCTTATATTAGAAAAAAAGAAAAGTCTCAAATCAATGACCTCATCACCTTCAGAAGCTAGAAAAAAAAGTTTCTCCATAAATGGAAAAACTGTTTCTCTACTCATAACACTTCTGACACCACCTGAAGTTAGTACAGAACCCACAGGTTAAGGGCTCAGTCCTGCAAGACTGCCTCTCACTTCAGACCCCTATTGCCCATCCGGGCCTCCTGTACTTCTGGCCAACTGGCTATAAATCGGGAATTCCTGCAACCCTCCCTACGGGGTTGGTAATTTGCTAGAACAGTTCATAGAACTCAGGAAAGTGCTTTACTTACTATCAGTTTGTTACAAAGGATACAACTCAAGAACAGCCAAAAGGAAGAGATGCATAGGGCAAGGTACATGGGAAGGGGTTCAGAGCTTCTATGCCTTGTCTGGTGCATCATCCTCATAGGACCTTGATGTTGGTTCATCAACTTGGGAGCACTCCAAATCCCTCAGTTTAGGGTTTTTATGGAGGTTCCATTACATACACATGATTGATCAAATTGTGGGCCATTGGAAATGAACTCAATCCCTAGCCCTTCTCCTCTCCCCAGATGTCAGAGCATCAGGGTGAAAGTTCCAACCTTCTAATCATGTGGTTGGTACCTCTGGTAACCAGTCCTGATCCTCTAAGAGTCGCCTCATTAGCATAAACTCTGGTATCAGGGAAAGAGGCTTATTATAAATAACAAAGATGCTCCTCACCTCCCTACTCAGAAAATCATAAGGGTTGTTTGTTTCTTACATTATTGATTTATGTTCTTTACTATTTCTTTCCTCTATTTATTTTGGTGTTAATTTGTTCTTTGTTATATATTTGATCTTTATCTCCTGTTCCTGGCATAGAGTCCTCAAATAGAAATAATCCATAAAACCAAAAGGTGTTTCTTCAAAATAATTAGTATAATTGACAAACCTCTAGCTAGACTTACCAAGAGAAGAAATTACCAATACAAGAAGCAATAAAGGGCACATCGCCATAGATCTTACCAAATTTTAAATGATAACAAGTGAAAAATATTAAACAATGTCATGTCAGTAAAATCAGCAATTTTGATGGACTGAAAAATTCCTTGAAAGAGGCAAGTTACCAAAAATGACACAAGGAGAAAGAGCAAATCTGTATATCTCTATTAATACATTTAAGAAAATTGGATTCACATATTAAAATCTTTCTACAAAGAAAACTCCTGGCCCTATTCGCCTCACTGGTGATTCTAACAAACATTGAAAGAGTAAGTATAAACAATCCTACACAAATTCTTTCAGAACACAGAGGAAGAGAAAACACTTCCTAATTAATTTTATAACACTAATACCAAAACCAGACAAGGACAATTTAAGAAAAAGGGACTAAAATCCCTCATTCACACAGATGCCAAATCCTTAATAAAACATTAACCAATCAAATACAACACAAAAAAAGGATCAAGTGGAATTTAACCCTAGGAATGTAGGGATGTTTGATTTAACATTCAAACATCAATTCATATAATGCATATTAACATAATAAAGGAGGAAAATCAGAAGAGCATCTTAGTAGATGCAAGAAAAGCACTTAACAAAATTTCACACCCATTCATGGCAAGAACACTCAGCAAAAATTAGAAGGAACTTTCCTCTGTATAATAAAGGTCTCCTACATGAAATGTACCACCAACATCATACTTAACTGGGAAAAGGCTAAATGCTTTCCCTCTGGTACAGGGAAACAAGGCAAGGATGTCCACTCTCACTACTCTGTTTAACATTGTCACACATCCTAGTTGGTACAATAAGGCAAGAGAAAGTAATAAAAGGCATAGACGTTGGAAAGGAAGATGTAAAACTACCTTCATCTCCAGATGTTATGACTGTCTATATAGAAAGTCCTAAGGAATATACAAAAAAAATAAATAAGGTGAAGATAAAGGCAGAAGGAGGAGGAGAAGGAAGAGGAAAAGAAGAAAAAGAAGAAGGAGGAAGAGGAGAAGGCGAAGAAAAAAAAGAAAGGGAGGTATGAATGAACAAAGGAAGGAAACCTACTAGAACTAATTGAATTTAGCAAGGTTTCAGAACTCAAGATGAATATAGAAAAACAAATTGTACCACTATATTGCAACAACAGACTAGAAGATGATATTAAAAACCAACACTATTTATAACAGCATCAAAAAGCAAAACACATAGGAATAAATTTAATAAATAATGTGTAAGACTGCTATAGACTATTACAAAAAAATTAAAGGTGTAGATAAACGGAGAGTTTGTACCATGCTCATAGATTGGAAGACAATGTGATTAAGATACCATTTTTGTCAAATCGATGGAGAGTTTTAACACAGTCCCAATCACAATTCCAGAGGGCATGTTTTATAGAAATTGAAAAAAAAATGATAACCCTTTGATACTGATCTAAGAATCATAATATAAAGAAATATAAAATTCAGCAGGCAATGAATGGACTTTTAAATGTTAAACGTACCACAGGGCACAACTTGATTTCCCTGGAGGAGATTAGTTGCTAAAGCTAACAGAGTCTGTTAGAAAGGTGTAGTATGTCTAATAATCAAAGATATGAATTCTATTCAACTTTTGATGAGATTAAAAGAAATTATGCTTTCTTTTTCATGTTTATTTTTAATAAATACAAAATACAAAATCAGGTAGAGTCTGGTAAAACACCAGATAATCTCATTTTTTGGTTTTTTGAAGAATTTTTTGAAGAAATTCTTGAAGAACAATCAAGAATTTTAGTATGTACTTCTTCACGGTTGTATATAATTTATTTTATTAAATAGAAAAGAAAGACTGCTAGTAGCTGTTTAAAAGGATAAAAAATTAATTAACATTTGAATACCATATAATTAACAGGTATTTTATAAATGTTATAAGTACTCTCATAGCTGACTGACAGAACATATGTTTAATCATGTAATGGTAATAAACAGCTTTTACTTTATTTTATTTTATTTTGAATAGCTTTTAAAACAATGGGTCAGATATTTCATTCAGAACCCACTTCAGAAAGCCTAAGGGTCCTAGGAAATAACTGACACTTAAGGTTATGTGACTAGCAGAGGGCAGGGACCAGTGTAGGCACAGTGCGTGTCACATGGCAGCATGTATTACCTACTCATTAATCGTGGCAAGTAAAGAGGCAGGCATGTAGGAGGTGACTTTAATTCCAAATCAGAGCATCACATCAACAGAATCCTTAGAAGAAAGAGGACAACAATGACCAGGTGCTAACAACATGAAGTTAGATGATGCTAATGTAGATGAATGGCCTTCTTAACAGCTTGTTACATTCCTATTGTATATAAAATAAAAAGGGAAGACTTGCCAATTTGTAGTTTTAGATTTCAAAGACACTACCACAGAAAAAAATATGTTCCTCTTCAAATTCTGCCCTTCACAATGGCCGTCTCCACCCTAAAATTAGAAACCAAGCCAGTAAGAACCAGAGATAAGAATGTAAATATACGCTGCCAAAATTTTGCCTATTAATGTTAAATTATATGTAACAACATACTCTATTAAACTGTCAAATGATAAACATGCTAGTCAAGCCAAAATATTTGCTTTAATGCTTTGCTTAATTTCCATCCTTATTAAACACACCCTTCAAGATATGTTTAAATGCTGTTCCAGAATGTTCAGTGTGTAATCAAACACATATTGCATGCTTATCAAGTATATTTGTTTGCTCAGAAATGTTTGGTGCTCCCAGACCAAAGCTAAGGATGACCACTAATGAAACATGATCTGAGATAATATACCATCAGATAAAATTGTATAACTAAGTGTAAGCTGTAGTTACATTAGAATGTACCAGTCAAGCAGTTTTTATAAATTAATGTTCAAACTAAGAAAGCATGAGTAATTTAAAGGTTAACAAATTTTAAAACAAATTAGGTGAATACACACATAACTTCACAGATTTTATGATATATCTGTAGAATTATCTAGTCAGCATTTTTGTGCATGTAATATTTAAAAAAGGATTAAAAAAAAAAACCATACAGTGATTCTGGGATTCCCTGAATTTTCAGCTGCTGCATTTTCTACTCTACATCTGGCACGTTCTTCTTCCCTTCAGTTTGTGCATTTCCTGTATTCTAAAAAGTAAATAGAAACAGGATCTTAATTGAGGAAATGGCGAGTCTTTGGCTAAGCCACAGAAAAATACTTGTACTTTGCACCTGAAGGTTGTTTCATAAGGCACAGGGAGACTAACGAGCAAGTATTCCTCATTATCATCATGAAACAGAACTGAAGGTAGTTTCTGCATGGACTCTTATCTCTCTTACCTAACGCAGTAGCAGTAATTTAGAGTTTCTTTCTACATCATAGAGTCTATTCAATGCAGATATGTACTACTTCAGGATACATTTAAGATGCCTAAAATGAGTTTAATGTACAACTGGTAAGTGCCTGGATCTGATTAGGTAACTCAAAAACAAGTCAATGACAGAACCAAGAATAAAACAAGTAAGTTGCTATTACTTCTTATTCTCTGGAGCTCTAAAATAGCAAATTACAAAAGAAAAGAAAAGAAACAACCAAAAAACAAACAAACAAAAAAACCCCAACAAATCACCAACTCAAAATTTAGGAAATTTTCTTAATTCTGACATTACTTTATTAAAAGCGTTTGGACTAGCCTTAGATGTACTTTCAGTCACTTGTCAAAACTGCATTTGAGTGGACAGTACAAATAAACTACAACCGTCATTTATGACTTCTAGATATTTCTAATAACTACAACTGTTTCAAGGTCACTCTTAAAAATGTCATCTTTGCAAGGCTTCTACACTATATGAGAAAAGAGATTTTCCCTTCCTATTTACTTTTGTATTTTAAAAATGAACTGTCTTAAGAGTTCCTTTCTTTTTGCACTGGAATGTAATTGTAGTTCAGGGTGGGGTGCAGCCCTCATAGGATGGTGGGACAAGCACATATAGCACATTACTAGCCTGCCCAAACTCAGGAGCCCTAACTTACCCATCATTCAAAAAATGTGCAAATGGTGTGCTGTTCAACGTGCTGTGACTTCAGTAAGTCACCCAAGTTTAAAGCCACCTTTTTACTTTTTATATTGAACTAAAAGATGAGCATTAATGGTTTTCTTGTTCTGCCTAGAACGTTTTTCTTTTCTGCAAAGTAGACTTGTGAATTCCTTTTTATTTTTTTAAAAGATTTTATTTAGTAAGTTTTAGAGAGGGGCAGGGAGGGAGAAAGAAAGGGAGAGAAATATCAATGCGTGGTTGCCTCTTGTGCACCTCCTACTGGGGACCTGGCCTGCAACCCAGCCATGTGCCCTGACTGAGAATTGAACTGGCGACACTTTGGTTTGCAGGCTGGTGCTCAATCCACTGAACCACACCAGCCAGGGTGACTTGTGCATTCTTAATAAGTTCTAGGCCAAGAATAAAATATAAATGTCACTGTGAAAATATATCTAAGTGTCTGATAACTATTTTATTTGAATGTTGTAGAGATTGAACAGACTTAGATAAATGCCTTTTTAAGTAGTTTCAGATCAAAGTTTCTTGATTTTTCTAATTTCTTTCAATTTACTTAATAAATATGTGTTAATTTTATCATGAATAAAAATGTAATCAATTTTATTTAAAAATAAGAAACCAAGATACAAAGTTGATGACCTCACAAAGATCCAGTGAGTGCTCAGCACAATCCCCTTCTCTTAAAAGAATACCTTGCAGGAGTGGTCAACATTTTGGCATCTCTGGGCCACACTGGAAGAAGAGTTGTCTTGGGCCACACATTAAATACACAAACACTTACGAAAACTGATGAGCAAAAAAAAGGTTTTAACTAAAAATACCATTTTGCGTTGGGCCGCATTCACAGCCATCCTGGGCTGCATGCAACCCACGGGCCATGGGCTGGACATCCCTGAGACAGTATTCATTTGCATGTTTGGGGCTTCAAGACTTCTAAATAAAATTCGAGATTCTCTCTGGTGGGTAGGGGCTGGGACATTCCCACAAAATTATCTGATAGCTAGCTGAGAGCAAAAATTTGTGAAAACAGCAGTTGGACAGCAGAGATATGGGAACAAATTGGAGAAAGAACAGGAAGGAAGAGGCTCAAGGCAAATACATCTGTTCTTGTGGCCAGTATAACCATATGATTATCCCATTATTCATTTCCTCTTGCATGGTTTGCTCTCCTGATGTTAGGTGATACACATGACACCCATACTGTTTCCCTGAGCACAGCTTCACTTCAACATTCACATGAGGGCTGGTGTTGACTACTTTCCCCACCCCCCAAAAAAGCTTTAAGAACCTTTAGTAAGTAGTTATTCTAAGAAAATATAGATCTGTTTCTAGAGCTCAAAGATTACAGAATTTTGAATTTTATATAACTTTTCAATAATAATAACTAAATTTACACACCAAGTGAAGGGTTCTAAACAGCATTCCTTATAGTAAAAGCTGTAAACAAATAAGTGTTACCTCTTGTTTCTCTTCATTTTGATCCACATTAAGTAAAGTTGGTATTTTAGATGAATCTGTTTTCTTTGAGGGATCTGTTTTCTTTGAGTCCCTCTTTGGCACTTTTATCTGTTTAACTTTTGCAAAAATATATACAATGACAACTTGTTATTCTTACATTGAAATTTTACTTTCCTTTTTAAGAATTTCAAATGGAAATTCTGATATCCACTTAAGTCAGTTTCTCACTTTATTATAAAGGAACTGAACAAATCATGAGTTGTAATGGCAAAATGTACCAATCATAAATTATTTGTTTTATGACTTTATAAAAAATCTAGAAGACATTTATTTTAATTTATTTATTTTGACTGATTGATTTGAGAGAGAGACAGAAACACTGATTTGGTGTTCCACTTATTTATGCATTCACTGGCTGATTCTTTTATTGGCCCTGACCGGGGATCAAACTGGCAACCATGGTGTGTTAGGATGACACTCTAACCAATTGACCTACCTGGCCAGGTGACATTTATTTTTTAATTCTTTGACTTTGGTTCCTGAAATCTGAAAGAATATTATATTCAAAACTGATAGTGTAGACTGAGGGGGAAAACATTATCAGATAACATTTCATTAGGCTTTTCTTGGTGCAGTGGTGTCTTGCGTGTTGGTGTGGGTGAGGGGAGTAGGCCGTGCTCATAAAAGGGGTCCGCCCGAGCCCTGTTAACAGGTGCACATGAACAGCAGCTAGCAAATAATATCGTATGCAGTTCTTCTAAAAAGTGTCATATCACATAGATGAATTAAATGGTTAATAACAATTACATTAAGATTACATTTTTATATTCACTATTTTGAGGTCCTAACATGGAAGGTTTGTCACTGTGAGCTCAATAATCACATTTACTTGTTTTTTTAATACAATAATAAATATTCTAGGCTTTATTACACTAACTTTATCAAAATTATGTATATTTGGGACTTTAAAATCTTCATTGATTTATTGAAGAAAATTAATAAATTTGATTATTTATTTTAAAGAAATAAAGGGGATCAAGTAATTCCTCTTGAACTGTACAAGTACTATAGTCTTGCTATTGTATTAACTTTTCACAAGGTGTCACTGTTCTTCAAAGAAACATAACATTTACTCAGCCAAAAATGAGTTTCATTTGAAGAAATCAATACATGCTATAAATTTTAATCTACTAAATCGTTGGTTTCTTGAAGCACATATATAATTCCTGACTTTATATGGGCAAATAATCATGGAGAAACATAGGAAGTTGATTCGCTCCAGGTCACAAAATAAACCAAAACCACCTTCTTCAAATACTATTTTAAACATTTCAACAATACTGAACTAATGAAAAATTTACCTCTTAAAGTTTTCTTAATCTTTCTTTAAAATTTTCTCTTTTAAGTCTCACCCTTTATTAAACTATGGAAAAAAGTTCTTATCTCCTGAAAATATTTTTTGTAGTAATTTACTATTTTCTACCAAAATCACATTATAAAATGTAAATTAAGCCCTGGCTGGTGTGGCTCAGTGGATTGAGCACTGGCCTGAGAACCAAAGGGTTGCCAGTTTGATTCCCCATCAGGGCACTTGCCTGGGTTGCAGGCCAGGTTCACTGTAGGGGGCATGTGAGAGGCAACCACACATTGATGTTTCTCTCCCTCTCTTTCTCCCTCCCTTCCCCACTCTCTAAAACTAAATAAAATCTTTTAAAAAAATGCAAGTTATATTACAAAAAATGGTTTTGTGAAAGACAACATCTGGAGACTTGTAATGCTATGCAACAGGTATGTACCTTCCATTCTTTTCATCTCTTTTGACTGTATTATGAAAGGCAATTCTGGGAAGTGGAATTCTTTCCTGTCAGGTCTGGAAAAATTCAGCTTTCTTTTGTTTCCATTTGCCATTTGGTCACTTTGAGCTGTACGCTCACTAAATATACCCTTCTCCATTTGGCTCTAAACAAACAAATAAACCAGAGTTAATTCAAAAACAGAAGTGTAACTACTGAACAACAAGCTTAGAATTGTTAGCCATTTGGATGGTATAAGATAGGCATAACAATGCCTAGTAGAATAGAATACAAATAAACATATAAACCAAATTAAAGTTCAATAAGGGTTTCATAAAGTAAATTTTTTATTATTTATTTGTTTATTTTTTAATCCTCATCTGATATGTTTTTATTGATTTTAGAGAGGAAGGGGGAGAAAGCGAGAAAGAGAGAAAGAGAGAGATCGATGTGAGAAACATTGATCACTTGCCTCCCATGTATGCCCCAACTGGGAAGTGAACCCACAACCTAGGCATGTGCCCTGACTAGGAATCAAACTGGAAACCTTTTGGTGCACAGGACAATGCTCCAACCGAGCCACCTAACCATGGCAACAAACTTATTTTTTTTAGCATATTGAATTCTGAGAATGAAAGTCTTGATCATGAGAACCGTAATCTTAACTTTTAATTTTTAATCATATTCCCTACACTCTCACTTTAAACAAATTGCTTCAATGCATTTTATTGATAATTTATTTTTCTATTTACAAAATGCACTGGGCGCTAGGAAAACCCAAAAGAAAAAAATTACCTGTGAACACAGCACTCTGGAAAACCTTTTATGTTACCTGTTTTTGCTCATTTAACAACGTATGATAAAAACATTCCTGTGTTAACTGAGCTGCCTGGCTTCAGGGAAAGGGCTGGAGAGGCAGCCTTCACTCCAACAGAAGTGCAGGCAGAGTCCATTGTTCCTTTGCTGAGCCCTTTCCGCACAGAGCCCGCAGGCTGGATCCATATCTGAGTCTCTGTTAGTCTGGACAACACTGTTGCCAGGGCCCTGGTGATTCCTTGAGACCCTACCCCACCTAACTTGTAAGACCACTCAAGCCACTTCCAGTGGCTTTTTCTTACAAGTGGCCTCTCTTGGCTTATGCTTTGGACTTTCATAAAATCTCTCAAAGAAACAGCATCTGGTCCCTTCTTTTTTCAAAAGAAGCAGCATTTGTATCTCTGACAAAGTGGCCCCAGGCCTAGCACTAGCAGCAGCCAGCCTTGGTTCACAGCTTGGCCTCTCCCAGGCACCTCTAAGCCCAACATAAGCAGCAGCCATCTGCAGATTGTTCTGTAGCTCATGCCAGGTGGCCCCAGGCAGGGCACAGGCAGTGGATGACCTTGTGCATCCCAGGAGACCCCAGAATAGCCAGTGCACCCAGAAGACAGCTTCAGACCATGCAGGATTACAACCTAACCACCTCCATGAGCAATGCACTCAAGGGGCAGATTTGGTGAGCACCAAAGCCCCACTGAAGCAAGTCCTTGCTTTAGCTGCAGCTGGTCCTCACAGCTGAATGACCCGAGGTGGGTTGTGTAAAACCCTCCCAGTGACATAACAACAGCAATCAAGGCTCAGCTACAATAGGACAGTTCATACAGCACATATGGAGGTTGCATCTGGAGTACCCACCTTGGGTGACAGGAGGCTGTGCCACTGGGCCCTATAGGACACCTACTACATAAGGCCTCTCTACCAAGTCCAGGAGATGTAGAATATCCACCTAGTACATAGAATCAAACACAGGGGAAGCAGCCAAAATGAGGAGACAAAGAAACAAGTCCCAAATGAAAGAACAGGAGAAATCTCCAGAAAAAGAACTAAATGAAATGGAGGCAAACAAACTACCAAATACAGAGTTCAAAACAATGGTTATAAGGATGCTCAAGGAACTTAGTGAGAACTTCAACAGAATAAGAAAGGACATGGAAACCATTAAAAAAAGTGCCAGTGAGAAATGAAAGATACACTAACTGAAATGGATAAAAAATTATAGGGAATCAACAGTAGATGAGGCGGAGAATCAAATCAGCAACTTGGAATATAAGGAATCAGAAAACACCCAATCAGAATAGCAAAAAAAAAAAAAAAGGAATATTTTAAAAATGAGGATAGCGTAAGGAGCCTCTGGGACAACTTCAAGTGTACCAACATTAGCATCATGATGATGGAAAACTTCTCTAACCTGGAGAAATAGACATATAAGTCCAAGAAGCATAGAGAGTCTTAAATGAGGTGAACCAAAAGAGGCCCATGTCAGGACGTATCATAATTAAAATGCAAAAGGTTAAAGACAAAGAAAGAATTTTAAAAGCAGCAAGAAAAAACCAGTTAGTTACCTACAAGGGAGCTCCCATGAGACTGTCAGCTGATTTCTCATCATAAACTTTGCAGGCCAGAAGGGATTGGTATGAATTATTCAAATTGATGAAAAGCAAGGACCTACAACCAAGATTACTCTACCCAGCAAAGCTATGATTTAGAATCAAAGGAGAGAATAACAGCTTCCCCGACAAAAAAAGACTAAAGGAGTTCACCACCACCAAACCAATATTACAAAAAATGTTAAAGGGTCTCTCTCTTCTTTTTTTTTTTTTTCCCAATCCTCACCTGAAGATATGTCTATTGATTTTAGAAAGAGTGGAAGGGGGAAAGAGGGAGAGAGAAACATCAATGTGAAAGAGAAACATTGATCAGTTGCCTCCCATATGTGCTCCAACCAATGATTGAACTCACAACCTAGGTAGGAATCCTGACTGGTAATCAGACCTGCAACCTTTTGGTGTATGGGACAGCACTCCAATCAACTGAGTCATCCAACCATGGCAAAGGGTCTCAAAGAAGAAGGAGGAGGAGGAGGAGGAGGAGGAGGAGGAGGAGGAGAAGGAGAAGAAGGAGAAGGAGAAGAAGGAGAAGGAGTCTGCGGCCATACCATCCTGAACGCGTCCGATCTCATCTGATCTCAGAAGCTAAGCAGGGTCAGGCCTGGTTAGTACTTGGATGACAGGAGCAGGGGGAGGTGGGGGAAGAGGGGGAGGAGGGGGAGGGGGAGGGGGGAGGGGAGGGGGAGGGAGGGGGAGGGGAGGAGAAATATAAATAATACTATGGCAATAAATACATATTTATTAATAAGTACTTTAAATGCAAATGGATTAAATGCTCAAATCAAAAGACGTGGTGACGGATTGGATAACAAAATAAGACCCTCACATGCGCTGTCTACAAGATTCATTTTAGACTGAAAGACATAGGCTGAAAATACAGGGATGGAAAAGATGTTGCATGAAAATAAAATTAAACAAACAAAAAAAACCTGAGATACCAATACTTATACCAGAAAAAATAGACTTTAAAACAAAGGCTATAACAAGAGACAAAGAAGGACCCAGCAACTCCACTTCTGGGTATTTATCTGAACAAACCCAAAATCAAATCAAAAAGACATACAAGGTCTGTCCAGAAGGTATCCAACCATGTAATATGAAAAATAAAGACATTTATTGAAGAAGATACAAGACACAAGAAACACTATACATAGGACAATGATGCCTCAGTCCTTGGGCTCTGTCTGGTGTGGCTCAGTGGATTGAGCACTGGCCTGCAAATCAAAGGGTCGCTGGTCCAATTCCCAATTAGGGCACATGCCTGGGTTGCAGGCCAGGTCCCCAGTGGAGGGTGCTCAAGAGGCAACCACACATTGATGTTTCTCTCCCTCTCTTCCTCCCTCCCTTCCCCTCTCTCTAAAAATAAATAAAAAAAATCTTAAAAAAAAATTAGGCGCCTTGGAACCTCGCACAGTTTTCCCAATTGCCATCAGCTTCCCTGTCATATTTTCCTAAATCTCATTGAAGGTCTGAAATCTCTTCCTTTTCAAAGGCAATTCTAGTTTTGGAAAAGGCCAGAAGTCACAGGGTGCCAAATCTGGGCTGTAGGGGAGATGAGTCACCTGAGTAATTAGATGTTTCATCAAAAAACTCTGCACGAGATGTGGTACGTGAGCAGGAGCATTGTTGGGATGAAGCCGCCCATCACCAGTAGCCCACAGCTGCAGCCTTTTGAATCACCCAAATAGTTTCCGAAGAGGAATGTTCAAGCTTTAATGCAAAATTGGATGCAGGTCCATTGCTCTACTCACTCAGTCATTTGGAATATGACGGCCACACAGTACACATGCTCACTCAACAGCATCTTCTGTTCCCACTGACTAGTGAAATCATCACTGTTTCTGCATGTGCATTCCAGTTCCCTCTCCTTGGCTGCCAGGTTACATTGATGTCATACAAACTGTTCTAATTATATTAACAATGGCTGGACTTTTTCCGGACAGACTTCACATACATCCATATGTTTATTGCAGCATTATTTACAATAGCTAAGATATGGAAGCAACCTAAGTGTCCAGCAATAGACAAATGGATAAAAAAGAAGTTGGGCATATTTACGATGGAAAGCAATTTGGACATAAAAAAGGAATCTTGACATCTGTGGCAACATGGATAGATCTAAAGGGTTTTGTGTTAGATGAAATAAGTCACACACAGAAAGACAAGTTCCAGATGATTTCACTTATATGTGGAATTTATAAAACAAAATAGACAAACAGAATAGAGGCAAACTCACATACGTGGGGAGCATTTTGGTGGTTGTGAGGTGGGAGGGGTTGGGAGGATGGGTGAAAGAGATGGATTTCTAAAGTGCAAATTGGTGGTTGCAGAATGGTCACGGGGATGTAGAGCGCAGCGCAGAGAATATAGTCAGTAATACTGTACTAACTGTACATGGTGTTTGATGGGTGCTGGGTTTATTGGGGTGATCACTTTGTAGGTTATATAAATGTCTAATCATGGTGTGGTACACCTGAAGGTAATAATATTGTACTTAACTTTAGTTTAAAAAGAAAAAGAAAAAAAAACTTTCCTAGGTTAATGAATAATCTTCCAAAAAGTAATATATAGTATCTCACTGTGTAGATATACTCTAATGTACTTAACAAGTCACTTGCTCTTGGGCAAATTTGTCTTCTCAGTTTTTTATTATTATAAATAACACTGTGGTTCAATTTTGAATAAACTACTTTCCTATGTAAGAAAACAAGGGAATGAACTACACTGATTATTTTTTTCTAGTGAAAAGTAAAATGTATCTATTTGGCAGTTGCTTTAATCTATAGAGGAATATACTGAAAACATTGTTTTGGAGGTGAAAAACCAAAAAGTCTTGTGACTTTTAAAGGTGAAAATCTTAACTTACCGCCCCCCTCCAAATAACACACTGAATACACAAATCAAGTTCAAAGAAATTAACTAAAATTATGAAGGCAATAAGGGAATGGTGGCCTATTTTCATCTCGGGGGGGGGTGGGGGAGGAAATTAGCACCCCAGAGATGGAGAAAAGGATGAGGGGGCAGTTAGGGGGGCAATGCTGAAAGAGGCTGTATTTCAGTGACTAGCTTCTGGCCTTACTTGAGTGGGAACTGTATCTTCTTGCCTGCTATTAGCTGTAACTTGTCCAATAGATTGTGAAGTACGTCTTTTTTTTGCTCTCTCGGTTAACCTATTATTTAAAAACAAATGAGACGCTATTAGAACTTCTTAGAAGTGCTCCTGTTTTAGCTTCAGTAATGAGTAAGTTATACTATAGAAGTTTACTGTTTGAACACTGGGTGCCAAAATGCAGCTGCCAGTCCTTAAGTGCCAGTAGCTCTAAATAGAGAGGTGAAAACAAAGCAGAAAACAACTCCCCCACAGCTAACATCAGTGGAAACAACCATGTTACAGGGTTACTCCAGCTGGCCAACTTGGTCCCTTCTATCTGATCTGAGCCTGGATCTCTTAATTACTGGGTTTCTGAATTTCTGAGCTTGCTGTCCCAACCTGGTTTACAACCATGGTTATTGCAACAATGGTTTTTGGGTCATCTCAAGAACAATTGAGGACAACAATTTAAAAAAAAGAGGAAAGAAACTTTTACTTAATCCCTGCCCCCCCCCCCCAAAGAACAGTTGAGCTCTTGCTGTCTGTAACCTGCTGTACCTTTCGAATGACGCAGACATGTCCCCTTGCCCACCTCTGCAGAGCACTAAGTTTCACAACTTATAACCCAAGTCAGCCCGCTAGGATCCGCTTGGGGTAATGGACTTGGTCTCCTTCCTCACCTAGATACATGGCAGTTTCCCTAAATTTAGAACTGGCCTCAATGCCTCACTCAACAGACCCTTGCCACCCATCACACTGCCTTTGATTAACAGACTCACCCACTGTTCTCTCAATCTGTGTCAGCAGCTAAAACTAAAACGAGCCCAATATGTTGTTTTCCTCCAAAAGTTTTGACGTTGAAAGACTGTTTGACTATTAAAGATTACTTTCAACTATCTTCTTTCCATTTAGGGAATTGGCTATGATATGGAAATAAAGCTTACTTTGTTTTACCAAGACACAGCAGTACCAGAACTTAGGTCACATCACCTTTTTCTCTCCAAATGAAAAAAAATTTTTTCTAAGTTTTTTTTTTTTAATTGAGGTTTTCCCAAAAGGCATTAGCAAAAAATTTAATGTCTATATAGCCAAGAAAAGTTCATTTCTTTTGCAACATTGATAAGAAGGACTAAGTAATGACCCATTGTATGATTATAATTTCAGTATATCTACAAATTCAGTTTATGTACAGGCACTATGAACCCGATTGTTTGAAATACCATTATATAGGAACATTGTATTTTTTTAAATTTTATTTATTTATTTTTTCAAATACATTTGTCTCTGCCTTTCCCCCACCACTTTCCCTTGCCCCCTCCCTCCCTCCTTCCCTCCCTCCCTCAACTCTTCCCCTTTGGTTTTGTCCATGAGTCCTTGCTATATGAACATTGTATTTCTTAGGTCCATTTCCTTCTGTTTCTTTTCTGTCAGAACTCACCTTGAGTTGGAATGGGAGAGATTTGTATTGTGATTGGAAGCCATCAAATTATTGCCAGTTAGGTTGATAGGCGGCATCATCATACTGCCTCCAACATGTAGGTGGTCTTTCATGACATTAGAGTTAGTGCTGGGATTGGCAGGGTTTGGTGGTTCATTGATTACAAGTTTTGTATCTTGAGACACAGTATAAGCATTTTTAGTTGCCTCTTGTTGACAATGTCCACTTTCATACTCTGTCTTTTTTGGTTCTAAGATATTTCCTCCTTTGACTTTAATAATTCTGACTCTGATTTCCTTGGGCTTTTTCTCTTTTTCCATTTCCTAGAATAGATATATCCAAAATCTGAGTCAGAAGAATGATAATTTTTATCATGAGAGTGCTAACTATAAAACAGTTACTGGTTAAAAAAGAAAACTAGTTTTTACCTTTCCCAAAAGTGAAGAACTTAGCAGTGTATTAGTATAAATTGTTTTTCGTTCATCTTTCATAAATTCATTTTCTTTAGAGTTCTCTTTTGGCTTTATAAATGAATTGACTTTTGCTTCTTGTAGTAATTTAGCTCTTAGTTCCGGTATAAATCTGATAAAACAAGCAATATCAACCAATAATCTTTTTTATTTATATAGAGTATTTTATCTTTAATAGATCTTTTAATCAATTAATTTACATTTCAGCCACAGCATAAATAAGTAGTCAATAATGCATGTCAAGAAACAGCCCAATATTTACCTAATACAAATTGCTTCCTGGTAAAGATACATCTTTCAATTTTGCCATCGGAATATACTATGTAAAACTACAAAGTAGACATATAGGAATTCGATTCCTTTTATGATACAAACGTTACTCAGTAAAAGTATTTCTTTTAAATTTTGATAAATATATTACTCTTTTCAAGGAAGATTCAGGCCACTTTGTCCTTTTTTGTGGTTCTTTTAAGTAACAGTACTTAAAAGATGAACTAACTAGTTTCTGAAATCTTACTCTGGAAATATATTTTCAGTACAAAATGTAACAAAACATCAATATTTAAAGGAGATTGTTTTGGTTTCAGTTTGACTTTCTTTTTTTAAGTTATTTATTTTTGAATATACATAAAATCTATTCATATGGCTCAAAATTCAAAAGACTACATTGAAAAGTCTCCTTTCCACACCTGTCCCTGAGATGCACAGTTCCCTTCCTTGAAGCCGTATTGCTGTCGGTTTGGGGAAGTTTTAAAGTATCTGTCCGTGAATAAACTCATCCCCAGTTCAGTCCCATCTTGCCAGTGCTATGCAGAGGACATGTCTAGTAAACGGTAGTGTGAGGAGGTGAAGAAAATAAGTGGTATGATTGCTTTGGCTGAATGAGAAAATGTCACGCTTCTGTCAAAACTCCCTTGCACTGCAGAAGGTTCACAAAAGGAAGAGTCCTCTTACCAAAGGAAAAGGTCTTCCTCAAACATATTCTGAGGGTTCAACAATTGGAACTCAGGAACTTTCACCCATACTAGTAAAATCTGAATATCTAAATACACAGGAGATATCGACTTAGTCTTTGTAGAGTTTATATAAAACAACTTATTCATTCAACAACTAGGCACTTTTCATTAACGGCGCTTAAATATATCTTCTCATTCTTTTGTTTTAGATTAAAATTCCTTAAATGTCTGAAGTCCTATCATAGTCACTCTCAAGGATTCCCTTTTCTTTGCCTTTTCTATTTTGGTCTCTCTTCAGTGGCAGTTCCTAGACTTTTCCATGCCTGATCTTAGCTCCATCACATTTTTCATTGATGTCCACGGTTCTGACCTCACATCTAAAGGCCAACAGACTGGTTCTTCAATCAGTGAGAAACTTTTCCTATTTCTTTCAAAGTCCAAATAGAAAGTGGTGTTCTTTTTTTTAAAAAAAATAGCTGATTTACATCTATGTATATTATAAATATGCATATATGTGTGTATATATATAAATGCGGGAAACAGAACAGCTGTGAGAGGCTTGGTCCATGTCTTTAGGGAACTTCCAATTTGGTGGAGAGAAAAAAAACAATAGCCACTGCAAGAGAGAATAAGTAAAGCAGAGAAAAAAATCATTTGGGGAAACGAATCTTAATTTTAAGATATAGATTGGAGATGCTATCAAAAGGGGAAAAACCAGGCTATTCTGAGTCAGAGGTCCAAATGGGAATAAAGCTAAAAATTACCAATTATTTAATGTTATCTCTGGCCAATGATGACCATTGAAAATGTGTGTAAAGAGCTTAGCACACATCCAAGGATATAGTAACTGTAATGAATATTAACTGCAATTATTTTTATTTTTAGAATTTTCATCACGATACCTGTAAGTCTACCATACACCTAGTCAACACAGGAACTCAGCAAGTTTTCATTAAATTGAATTTTTCTGTGGTGTATGTAGCAATTCTTGTGCTAGTAAAATTTCCTAACACAAACACCAAAGAATCCACACTCACTCAAAAGGCTTACTTTTCAATAAATCCATCTCTAGTAAAATACTCATGATGCAAAAGATCAGTAGATGATATTCTCTCAGCAGGATCAATTTGTAAACAAGCCTAGAATATGAAAAAAAGGATTCTATAATTAAATAAGCTATTATAGAGCTCTATGAGGCAAAAATTCAATTTGTTTAACCAGTGAAAAAGTAATTAATTACTCAGAGCTAATAGTGTTCATGAAAAGATGGAATTAGAACTCAGGAATTTCTGAGAGTGAGTTCTGACCATTTGTTTCCCTAAGAAATTTGTTCTTGTAAAACACTATTACAGGTTAAATGTCCTATGATTCTAGCCAAATAGGAAGTAAATCTGTTTCTGATAGAATTAGCAGAAATTAATTAACTCCTTTTGACCCTCTTATCAGCCTGGAAGGTGGAAAGTTTATGGATTATCATTTCTATTTTAGAGAGCTAGAAGCATGATTAGATATTTCCCAAACTAGAATTTTCAGTCATATTGTGCAATTTCTAGCAGGGCTCTCGCTATGGTATAATCCAATATTATGGCAAAATCCAATAGAATTGGAACATTTGGTTAGGAAAAATCTATGAGTATACAAGTATAAACCAAAATGTTAATGGTAATTTTTTCTGGATTATGGGAGTTAGGAAAATCTTAACTTCTCTTGTTTGTCATGTATTTTCTACTTTTTCTGTAATCTTTATACATTGTTTATATAATCAAAACTATGAAATAAAAAAAGGAATTAAACTGAAAATGTAATTAACAAATCTGATCCTTAATAAACTCTAGTTCTCTCCAGGTACAAATAAATAATTTTTTTCTTCAAGAAAATAGTCTTTAGATATTACATATTATATGTTTAAATTTCTCTAAATAATAGCACAATTAACACGAACAGCTTATTCAAGGCCCTGCACTCAGAACATTGCCACCATTGCCTCATTTAATTCTCCAGGCCCCCAAAATAAGTACTTTTAAATGTTGTTTTAGCCTTGACCATTGGGAGCTACTTGGTTGAGTTCCATCCTGCAAAGCAAAAGGTTGCCAGTTTGATTCCCAGTCAAGGCACATGCCTGGGTTGCATCTGGTCCCCGGTTGGGGATGTGAGCAACTGACTGATGTTTCTCTCCCTCTCTTTCTCCCTTTCTGTCCTGCTCTCTAAAAATAAATAAATAATCTTTTTAAAAAATCAATGTAAAATATATTGTTTTATAGCCCAGTAAACTGAGGCACTGAGATTAAGGTGACTTGCCCAAGGTTACAGAGCTATTAGTGAGAGAGCTGGGTTTTAAAAGTAGTGTTTGTGATTCTGGAGCCCCTTCTTATGAACACTACAGTACACTTGCTTTGAAATTTAGGTAACAACTACTTCTTTCAAACGCTATATAGTAGAAATAAGATACCTTAGTTGATGCTGAGAAAAGGACATTGGCTGGACAGGGTAAATAGGAACAGCTACTTTTCACAGTAATACTCTCTTATCTTTTGAATTTTGTGCCAAGTATATTGTTATATTTATTACCTCGTTTAAAATGAAATTTAAATTTTGAATTTAAAATTACTATAAAAGGTGCTTTTCCCCTCCAATTCAAGGCGTGCATATATTTTGGCATTGGCATGTCTTCAAGCAGCATTACAGCTGTAGGGGCCAGTGTCTTGCAGACGTCATCAGATAACACTGTACACGGAACAGATCCCCAAGTTGGGTTGGCTGGTTATTAAAAGATGGCAATAAACAAATAAGTCTGTAGGATTTTTCCAGTTTATCCCTAATTATCAGTAAAATTGGGATAACTAAAAATAAGAAACAGGATTATCCTATGGAGCTTTCAGTTCTAATAGTCTGTGAATTTTACTTTCTCTGAGCTAAACAGAAAGACAGGACTATAGTACTTTTAACAGATACCATTACTTTACAAGTCCTTTTAGAATTTCATTGAAGTAATATCATAAAACTGTATTTTACAATTTATACAAACTTCCCAGAAATAAGTCCTTAATCTCTTAACATACATGAACAACATCTGCCAATAATCCATTTAGTTTGGGATACTTTTTTCTTGCATTTTTGGGGTGTTGAACTTGAGGAAGGATCACCCCAGCAAAAACAGGACTCTTGGAAAAGATATTCTGCAAGTGAGGTGTCAAATTGCCTGAAAAGAGAAAAATATGTAAGAAGATAGAAATTAGTCTACAATAAAAATAATCAGCCCTGACCGGTGTGGCTCAGTTGGCTGGGCACTGCTCTACAAAGCAAAAGGCCACCGGTTTGATAACTGGTTGGGGCACATGCCTGGGTTGCAGGCGTGTCCCTGGTAGGGCCGTGTATGGGAGGCAACTCATCAATGTTTCTCTCTCACATCGATGTTTCTCTCCCTCTCTTTCTTCCGCCTTTCCCCTCTCTTTAAAAATGAATAAATAGTATCTTAAAAAAACAATGAAATTGCTATGTGATCTCTATTAAGTTATTAAAAAGAAAGAATAACAATTCACTTTTTTAATTTTTTTAAGTTGAACAAGGAACTATCTGAATATAGCATAAAAAATTGAAGCTTCCCCATTAATCTGTTGATAGCACATAGGCATTAGAGAATGTAAAACAACTAGGTTTATTTTCTTTTCCCAAATATAATACATAATATATGATGCTGTCAGAAAAATAAGATACAGACTTTCACATATTTCCATATGACTATCTAAATGGCTTACCTAGCAAGTATTCATCAACAAAGCCTTACTCAGAACAGCTAACATATTAAAATTATTTAGAAAGAGAAATATTGCAAAGAAAAAACAGGGCTACAGAGAGGTAGCAGAATGGAAAGAACTATAGATAGTGGTGGAGAGAGCTAAGCTCTAGTGCCAGTTTTGCTCTACATCCAGTTTTGTGACCCTGGGCAAATCTCCTCCCTTCCTGTGCCATGGTTTCCTCATCTGTAAAATGAAAAAACTGATCCCACCATCTCTAAGGTTCCTTCTAAAATTAATCTTATATTTTTAGAACTTTAAAGATGACACAAAGTGTGATGCTTTAAGGTTCTGAACTGGATCTTTAATCAATATTTATCCAGATTTCACAGTTTTTATAGTTGTTCGGTGCACTTTCCTCATGGTTCTATAGTGAGGAAATGTTTATGTATAGCTCCTCCACCATGAAAGGGGCTCCTCCAGCACCACATTCACATACACAGACACACACACACACACACAGACACACACACACACACACACACACACACACACACACACACACACACTGAAACTCCATGAGCAAGGCTATCCATGCAAATGCTTGGGTAGTCAAAACTGATAATTAAATTCAGCTTTCATCAAATATATTTTTGATAAGTTATTTAGCTATTTGGTTATCTACTATGGTAAAAAAAATCTTTTTGCAGCAAATAATTGAATTTCTATGTCCAAGCGCTTTTAAAAAGAACGGTACTGGCATAATAACAGACTCATAGATCAATGGAACAGAATAGAGACCCCAGAAAAAACCCCACATCTTTATAGTCAATTAATATTCTGCAGAGGAAGCAAGGTACCATTGCTTTACACAAATGGTGTTGGGAAAATTGGACAGATATGTGCAGAAAAATGGAACTAGACCACCTTCTTACACCACACACAAGGATAAATTCAAAATAGATCAAAGACTTAAATGTTAGACCCGAATCCATAAGAATCCTAAACGGAATCATAGGCAGCAAAATTGTGGACATTACTTGTAGCAAATTTTTATCAGATATATCTCCTCAGGCAAGGGAAACAAAAGAAAAAAAATAAAAGGGATTACATCAAACTAATAAGTTTTTGCACAGCAAAGGAAATCATCAACAAAATAAAAAAACAACCCACAGAATGGGAGAACATATTTGCTGATACATTTGATAAGAGGTTAATATCCAAAATTTATAAAGTACTTACAAAACTCAACACCAAAAAACAAACAACCCAAATAAAAAATGGGTGAAGGACCTGAATAGACAGTTCTCCAAGGAGGACATACAGATGGCCAATAGACATATGAAAAGATGTTCAATGTCACTAGTCATCAGAGAAATGCACATTAAAACCACAGTGAGCTACCATCTCACACTGGTCAGAAAGGCTATCATCAATAATCAACAAACAACAAGTGCTGGCCAGGGTGTGAAGAAAGGGGAACGCTTTTGCACTGTTGGTGGGAACGCAGATTGGTCCAGCCACTGCGGAGAGCAGTATGGAGATCCCTCAAAAAATTACAAATGGCCCTGGCTGGTGTGGCTCAGTGGATTGAGCACCGGCCTGCAAACAGTTCAATTCACAGTCAGGGCACATGCCTGGGTTGCGGGCCAGGTCCCCAGGAGGGGATGAAACATTGATGTTTCTTTCCCTCTTTTTTCTCCCTCCCTTCCCCTCTATAAAAATAAAGAAACTCTTTTTAAAAAACTAAAAATGGATCTGCCTTTTGACCCAGTGATCCCACTTCTGGAAATATATCTGAAGGAACCCAAAACACTAATTCAAAAGAACGTAAGCACCCCAATGTTCATTGCAGTGTTATTTACAATTGCCAAGATATGGAAGCAGCCCAACTGTCCATCAATAGATGAGTATATAAAACAACTATGGGACATTTACACAATGGAATATTACTTGGCCATAAAAAAGAAGAAAGTTTTACCCTTTGCAACAGTATGGATAGATCTGGAGAACATTATGCTAAGTGAAATAAGCCAGTCAGAGAAAGACAAATACCATAATGATTTCACCCATATGCGGAATCTAATGAACAAACTGAACCTGCAAGGAAAATGGAGACGGACTCATAGATGGAGAGCAGGCTGACAGCTAGTCGTGAGGGAGGGACGGGAGGGGGTGGAAGGATTGAGGAAAAAGGCAAAGGGACTCATGGACATGGACAACAGTGTGGTGATTGCTGGGGGGATGGGGGTGTAAGTGGAGTAAAGGGCAATGAAAAAAATACATAAAGATTAAGTAAAATTTAAAAAAGCATCTAAATTAAATATATCATTTAAAAGTCTTCTTTGAGTATGCAAATATTTGTAGAAGCCAACATTTTGAAACAACTTTCAGAAAAATTGAAGATTCCTGCTGTACCATTTTTTCTTATTATCAACCATCAACATATGGCTTAGCTATTTGCATCCTGGCAAAGACAATATTATTTGTAAAAACAGAAGAGAATTCTCTACTTTCTTTATCATCTCAAGGCTTCCATCTGCTGCCATCTATCAAAACAAGATGCTTCTCTGTTCTTATGAGAAAACTAAATTTGAAAATCAAGCAAAATTGATTTGGAAATATTTGTTTTCGGCATTTCACAGTGTATTTCAGTAATACCTACCTACTTTTAAAACAATTTTATGAAGTAAGTCCAAATCAGAGCTGCTAGGGAGAAAGGGATTTCCAGTGGCCATCTCAATGGTCATACAGCCCAAAGCCCAGATATCCACGGGTCTGAAACAGGTAAGAAAAAACCACTTTTTCATGGAGAGATACATAAAATATCTTTTCTAAAAAAACATTAAAAATAAAGTTAAGGACAAAGAAAAAAGAACAATGAAGTAGTATCATTTATAAATTTTCACTGGATCATATACCAACTTTAGGGTATATGCATATATTAAATATCATCACATGTAGCAGCTGAGATAAAAACTAACTAATTCTAAAAGTTTCAGATACTTATGTAAGAACATTTGATAAACGGTTTATGAATTAGAACTGAATTCTAAAATCATCTTGTGTTTAAAAAGTTTATATTAAAAATCTCAAACATTAACAACTTACATTTCATTTATTTATCTTAACACATTGTGAGTCACCCATAATTCAAACTTTTTTTCCATATAACCAGTTTTTTAAAGATAGTTTATATCACTGGAGCTTTTAAATAGATTTAAAAAGATGCCCAACATCACCTTCAGAAGAAATATAAATAAATACTGCCATGAGATCTATTTATCATGCTGGTGAGGCTGTAGAAAGCAAATACTTCCATGTGCTGTTCTGGGAGTGTAAACTTACACACCTTCTTAGAGGGAAAATTGGAAAAAATTTCCGTTGACCAAATAACTCTATTCCTAGAAATTGATCTAAAAATCTACTTGTACATGTGCATGAAGATAAATTGTATAAAAATTTCACAGCAACACTGCAGTAGAAAAGCAACCTAACCACCCATCAGCATGGAAATGGCTATATAAATTTCTGTACAACCACAGACGGAAATATTATTCAGCTGTTAAAAAGGGTGACATAGGTCTATGTGTGCTAATATAAAGTGATCTCTAAGAGTGACTGCTGATGGGTACAAGGTTTCATTTTGAGGTGATGAAAATTTTCTAAAATTGATTGTGTTGATAGTCACACAACTCTGTCAATACACTAAAAACCACTGAATTGTGCACTTTAAATAATTGAATTATATATAGGTACAGGAATTATATCTCAAAAAAGCTGGCATAAAAAAGGCTATGTAAACTAAGTATGTGTACTTTTGCATGATAAAAGTATAAAGAAATGCAAAGTAACTGAAGTCAATATTATGGTTACTTTTGGGGGAAGAGAAAGTGTTGTGATTAGAATAGGGCCCATGGAGGGTCTTCTGGGGCAGCCAGAAAATTTTTATTAAAAGAAATGTTTATTGGTTTTAGAGAAAGAGGAAGGGGGGAAGAGAGAAACAGTGATGTGAGAGAGAAACATTGATTGGTTGCCTCCCATATGCACCCCAACTGGGTCTTGAACCCACAACCTACGTATGTGCCCTGACTGGGAATCAAACCCCAAACCTTTTGGTGTATGGGACCATGCTCCAACCGACTGAGCCACACCAACAACGGCAAAATTCTATTTTTTGATCTGATGGTAAAGCTATACATTTGTTGTGTAGGCTTTTCTGGTATCTGTATTTTGTTTTACAATAAAAATTTAAAGAAAAACAACAAACACTCACAGCCCTGGCCAGGTAGCTAAGTTGGTTAGAGTGTAGCCCTGATACTCCGAGGTTGCAGTACCATTCCCCACATACAAGAATCAAGCATAAATGCATGCATAAATAAGTAGAATAACAAATTGATGTTCCTCTGTTTCTCTCTTGTTCCTTCTTTCCTCTCTAGAATCAATTAAAAAAACACTCATGGGCAAATTTATTTTAAACCCAATGTGAAGCCTCATAGAATCCAAACTTGCCATGTACAAGGCACCAACTTTGGCTCTGTGGAGTACAAGAGATTACACTTCCACTCAAGGAACTGTTCTTTCAGCTAGAAATACTTAAAAAACAATAGTTTGAGTAGAACTAGGTCATATTAAATATTAACTGGCACAAAACTTACAACATACAAGATGGTTTAGGTGGGGATATGATTTAGGGGCAAGGAATAAGGGATTGGGGATGCCCTACTTTTGGACAGCGGGAGAAACATGCACTAGCTTAATCCCAGTGATATATTACATAGAAAAGTTGTTCCTATATAACTCTAGTCTCTTTCCCTATTTTTTGTGGTATTTTTGCTGTACATATGACATCTATTTATGTTATGAACCACATAATACACTGTTAAAATTATTACTTTACAATCTATGATATATTTCCTGAGCCAAAAATAATTCAGCTCCTTCCTATATTCTTTTTGCTGTTATTGGCAAATATACATATAATATATACATTTGTATATTTATAAGCCCAACAATATGTTATGTGTATACTATTTTATATAATTGCCTTTAAAATCAAAGATAAAATAAAGGATAAAAACGTAAATTTATTCTACTGTATTTTGCCATGTATAATGCACACCGGTATATAATGGGCACCCATGTTTTTGGCCCAAACTTGGAGGAAAAAAATCTTTTGTTTTAATTTTTTTAATTCAATTTTTAATTTATTTATATTTAGAAACAAAATCAATTATTGTATTTTCAGGATATTATTTTGCATACAGATATCATTATTGCTTTCTAGAGTTACACTTTTATCGCATAAGTATAAATAAAAGAATTAAAAACATGTATATAGATACAGCATTAGAACTACCCATGTATAATATGCATCCTTATTTTCCCCTCAAAAATTTGGGCAAAAAAGTGCGCATTATACATGGCAAAATACGGTATCTTTTATAGGAACATAAGTACTTTCACTTGTGCTCATTGCTTTTCTTGTGGCTTCAAATTACCCTCTGGGGTCACTTCTTTTCAGCCTGAATCACTTCCTTTAGTAACTCCTGTTAGACAGGAGTGTTATCAACAAATTCTCTCAGTTTTATTTATTTGGGAGAGTCTTTATTTCACTTTCACTTTTGTAGGATAAATTTGCTGGATATAGGAGTTTTGGTTAGTAATTTTTTTCTTTAGGTATTTTGAATATGTTGTACCACTACTTTCTGGCCTACATTGTTTCTACTGAGAAGCTAGCTGTTATTTTTAGGAAAGTGCCTCTGTAAGTAAAGAATTACTTTTTTCTTGCTGTTTTTAAGATTTTCTTCTTGTTTTTAACTTTGGGCATTTTTACTATGTTATATCTGTTTGTGGCGCTCTTTATCTTACTTGGAGTTTGTTGTTTTTCAATAAATCTGGACTATTTTCATTCATTATGTCATTTCATTCTAATATTTTTTCCTCTCCTTCTGGTACTCACGTGTGTGTGTGTGTGTGTGTGTGTGTGTTTAAAGATTTTATTTATTTTTAGAGAGAGGGGAAAGGACGAAGAGAGAGAGAGAAACATTGATGTGAGAGAGAAATATCAATGGGCTGCCTCTTGCGTGTACTCCAACAGGGGACTGAAGCTGCAATCTAGGCATGTGCTCTGACTGGGAATCAAATGAGTGACCTTTTGATTTGCAGGATGATGCTCAACCAACTGAGCCATTGGGTCAGGGCTCACGTCTGTGTATGCTGGTATGCTTAATGGTGTCCTGTGTTTCTCTGAGGCTCTGTTATTTTTTTCTCTCTATTTGTTGGCTTGAGGAATCTCTATTGATCTATCTTCAAGCAAACAAGCTTTTTTTTTCCTGCCTGTTCAAATGTGTTGAGCCCCTCTAGTGAATTTTATTTCAGATATTGTACTTTTCAAACCCAGAATTTCCACTTGGTTCTTTTTATTTTCTTTTTTTTAATTCTTACCTGATGATATATTTATTGATTTTAGAGAAAGAGGAATTTAAGTTACATCATGAAGAGAGGATAAAACTGGGACATAGAGAGATTTTATGGAAGGTACATTTATTGAGAATTCACTATATTTTAATGTTTTTTATTCATTAAATCATTTAATCCTCACAACAAATCTATGAAGCTGGTTCTATTATTATTCCCATTACACAGATATAGTAACTGAAGCAGAGAGATGGCCTGCATAGGGCCTCAGTGGTAAGCACAGAAAAGGAACTATGGGGTGACTTCAGGGAAATTAGTTTACCTTCCTATGCCTCAGTGTCCTCTTATTTAAAATGAGGATGACAATAGAACCACTTTTATCACAGGGTTATTGTGAAAGTTAAGTGACGTAATGCATGTAAAGCATTTAGAACAATTTCTGACAAAAAATACTCATTAATATTAGATATTATATATAAAAATGGAATAATGATTTCTAGAAAAAGCATGCAAGAATTATCCCTCCTTTCATCTCTTTCTTTAATTAAAAAATATTTATTTATTTTTACAGAGAGGGGAAGTAGGGGGAGAAAGAAAGGGAGAGAAACATTGATGTGCGAGATCAACATGGATTGGCTGCTTCTTGCATGCCCCCACCTCGGGACCTGGCCCATGACCCAGGCATGTGCCCTGACCAGGAATCCAACCAGCGACCTTTTGCTTTGCAGGACAATGCCCAATCCACTGAGCCATGCCAGTCAGGGCCCTCCCTCCATATCTTAAGTTGTATTCACTGTACAACTTGGTACCTTTATGCTCTTTCACATTCATTGTATATTCATTTGTATATTGAATATATTCACATTCATTTGTATATTAGGTTGTTGTTTCATGTGCTGGATCTGTTTCACAATAAACTGAAACCCTGCTACTTTTGGAGGCATCTAGAACAGTATAATTTAAAAATTACTTGTCAGTCTTTGCAAAGAGAATGCCATATTCCAGAAAATGGGAAACTTGGCATTTCCTATAGTAACACCAGCAGAGTGAGGTAAATGGTCTTTAAAATTTTTGCAGAATGTAGAAGCTAAAGAGAAGCAGAGAAGGCAACTCTGTCAAGGATGGGGCACTAAAGCAAGTGTGGGTACAGCCTGAGGGGTCTGCACAGGTCTCCTGGGGCTGGCGCCATTCAACCCCAGCGGGCAAGTATGGCAGCATCAATAGCCAGCAGGGCAGGTGCCTGTGGGGTCTCTCTGTTCTATGTAGAGGTGCCCCTTTCTTAACTCCAACTCAGATGCAGAAGGCAGGGGGTGTCAGTATTAGGGGGGACAGATTCACCAAGAGAAAAACAGAGATTGATAGGAAAGGCCAGGAAGATCCCAAAATATACATACTTTCCATAAGAGGTATCTTTTAATACTAATTCTGGAGCTCTATACCAGCGTGTGGCCACATAGTCGGTATAAATGTCCCCAGGAGCTGCTAGTGTTCGTGCAAATCCGAAATCACAGAGTTTAGTAATTCCTGACTGGGATACTAAAATATTTTCAGGTTTTATATCTCGATGAATAATCTAAAAAACAAACAGAAGAGGAAATACATTAAGATGAGGTTTCATTGCCTAGAGAATCTCAAAAATTTTACAGAGAAAATCTAGCTAATGAAGACAGTAAAGCTATTTGCTTACCACATGCAAAGGTTTAACAACACAATGCAAAAGCTAAAGTTACATATTTTCAATTCTTGCTGCATACATCATCTCAAAACGAAAGAAAATCAAGAAAACAAGCATAGACCCTGGCTGGATAGTTCAGTTGGTGACAGCATTGTCCTGATACGCCAAGGTTGCAAGTTTGATCCCTCGTCAGAGCACATAAGAGATTCAACCAATAAGTGCATAAATAAGTGGAACAACAAATCGATATTTTCCTCTCTCTCTCTCAAAAAAGGAAAATTTTAAAAAGAAAACAAGTATAAGACTAAAGAGGTAAATCTCATTCCTAAAAGGAAAAGAAATCAAAAGAACTTAATGAAAAAAGTCTAGCTTTTCCTTTAACCCCATGACACATCCCAGGGACTGCCCTTTCTCTCATTTCCTTCACAGCTGAACCTGTGGGAACGCCATCATTACTCATTCTTCACTTTATGGCCACTCATTCACGTCGAAAAGTAATGTAACCTGTTTTCGGCTGCAACGCTCCATTAAATGGCCCGAGCCAAAGTCATCAATAACTTAATTTTTGCTACATCCAAATGGATACCCCTCAATACATTTCTTACTTGGTATCTTAGTGTAAAAATGTTGCCAACCACTCCTCCATAACTGATTTCCGGGACCTAAAATTCTTCCAGGCTCTTTCTATCTCTGCCGCAGTTCTCTGTCCCTTAAAGGCAGGGTTCTGGTCTTGGGCTTTCTTTTCTCATACATCATGCTTCCCGGGCAATCTCATCTGCTTTTTTTTTTTTTTCCACTTGGTTATGGGGACACCATACTCTTGGGCTTCATCTCACCTGTTGGCTACTCCATCTCAATCTCATCTACTTTTATAACTTTAGTAACTATCCATATGCTGATGATTTCCAAATTTCTATGTCTAATTTCTATTTCTAGACATTTCTCCTGGTTTCCACAAGAAGTGGAACTCTGTAAGAAGTCCCACTTAGCAAATCCAAAACTAAATGCATCATCTCCTCCAAACTTACTTATGTTCGACAGTCCTTTAGCACAGTGAATGGAACCAACAATGACCCATGTCTCAAGCCAGAAATCAAGCTCCCATATACTCTTAACCTATATCCTTCTCTCCCTAGTTTAAGTCCCCTCAGCTATGGTATTAACTGGTCTCCCTGGATTCACTCTGACCCCCTCCAATCCACTGTCCATAATGAAGTCAAAGTACTATTTTAATATCACATGTGATCATGTCACTTCTCTGTTTAAAATCCTTCAAGGATTTCCTGCCCTACATGACAAATTTGAAGCTCTTTAAAATGGCTAGTAAAGCCTTGTACAGTTTTAACCCAGCTCACCTCCTCAAATTTCTCAACCTCTTTTCCTGGAATATTAGTTTCCCATTTTCCCAGATTTTGTCTCACCTGTGCATTTGTTGATGCTGTTTCAACTGCCTGGTCAACTATTTCCTCAGGTCTCAGCTTAGATGTTTGCATTAGATGTTCTTTCTATTTGTTCTCACATCATTCCGCACTTCCCCATCACAGTATTTGTCAGGCTATATTAATTGCCTGTTTACTTGTTTGTGACTCCCACCAGACCTTAAGCTCCATGAGGGCAAGATGTACATCTTGTTTAAGCTATATTCCCACTGTCCAGTACAGTGCCTAATACAAAGAAGGCATTTTAAAACTTTATCAAATGAATGAAGTATGTTCTCATCACTGGAAAAGTATCATAGCACAAGTGAAAATATTTCAGTGGCAGAAATCTGGGCTCTTTCCTTGTTTATATAACTTCTATGACTTTGGGATTAGCTCTTGTTCTGCCTCAGTTTCCCTCCACAAGTGGCCAAAATTTAACTTAGGGTAATAACCCATATTAAAGGTGCAATCTATACAACTATATTGATCTATTTTTATTTCCAGAAGTTTTACTGAGTGATTACTATATGCCAGCGACTATTCCAAAATCTGAGGACATAATGTGAACAAAAAGAGACCTGCAAAAGTACATTAAGATAACACATCACACGTTCTGACCACCACGCATCCATTAACCGTCTCCTTAGTGCTCCAGATGCATGGCAGAAAGAGCCATCCAGTTGACGCCCTAATATTCTCGCTCTCTTCAACAACTAAAAGTATGACTACAGGCGGAATTGTGTTATCCTTGAGAACCATGCATTCTCTCAATCCCAACTTTTAAATTTCTGTGTTCTGACAACGCCCTCCTTGGTCTTCCACTATCGCAGTCAGACCTTCGTAAACAAGTTTTCTGGTTGTTTAGGTTGTCTTTCACTTCTCTCATCAATGTTTAGAAAGGCTGGAGGTGAGATGTCAGTAAAGGGTTTGAAAAGCTCCGCCTGTAGACCTGTGCATGTGCCAGGGGAGACCCAAGATGCTCCAAAACTCTTGCCTCTAGCTGATTTTAAGGCTCTGCACAAACAGGAAGGTAAGGCCAAGGCAGAGTTCTAAACTGTTTGCCTGAGCATTGAAGGCATGTCCCAACACGCAGCAAGAGCCCCTCAGTAAATAAGGCTGAGAGGTTTATTGGTTTCAGGCATTTAAGTAAACATATGGCCAAACATTAGCTAACCACTAAGGTAACTGGGCAGAGACTTCAGTGGTCACACTTGATGAAGAATACAGACTTTACAGAATTAGTTCAGGAAAGTAACTGAACAAATAGCCACCACAACAAACAGCAAACAACAACAAACCCTGAGACAGGAAACCGATTTTCAGAGTGAATACCATATAAAAGGTATTCAAAGAAACAGGCACCGCCCATACACAGGAAAGAAAAGCTGTCAATAAGAAACTTTGCCTGAGGAAGCCCAGACATTGAACTTACAAGACAAAGACTATAATCAGCTATTTTAAATATGCTCAGAGCTAAAGGAAACCTCATCTAAAGAACTAAAGTATGAACACAATGTCTCACCAAATCAAGAATGTCAATAAAGAGAAAGAAATTATTAAAAAGTACTAAATAGAACACTGTCAAGAAAACAAAAAGAGCCCCGGCTGAGGTGGCTCCATTGGTCGGAGACACTGGTGCAGATTGAGTACCTAGCCAGGGCGTGCACTGGAGGCAACTAATGTTTCTCACATCAAAGTTTCTTTCTCTTTCCCTTCCTCTCTCTCTAAAAACAAAAATATATATTCTTGGGTAAGGATTTTTTTAAAAAAGCAAAAAGACAACCCACAGGAGAAAATAGCTGTAAGTCATATATCTGATAATCAGCCAGCATCCAAAATATATTGTATGAAATATAACTCAATGATAAAAGGTGAATAACCCAATTTAAAAATAGGCAAAGGACTTGAATACACATTCTTCAAAGAAGATATACAAATATGAATTTGCCTCTTCTGGTGATTTTTATTTGCATGGTATTTATACTAAATTAAGTGGCAGTCTTCTGCATCTGTTCTCATTTAACATAATGTTTTCAAGGTTCATTCATGCGGTCGCATGTGTCAGTACTTCATTTCTTTTTGTGGCTGAATAAACTCCATTACATGGATTTACTTATTCATCAGATGCTATACACTTTAGTGGTTTCTACTTTTTGGCTATTATAAAAATGCTGCTATGAATATTCCTGTGCAGGTTCTTAGCAAGCAAATGTTTTCAGCTCTCTTGGGTAGATACCTAGGAGTAGAATTCCTGGGTCATATGGTAATTCTATATTTAACTTTTTGAGAAACTGCCAAACTGTTTTCCATAGCAGCTATATCATTTTACATTACCACCAGCAGTATATGAGGATTCCAATTTCTGTACTTCCTTGCCAACATTTGTTGTGTTTTCTAAATTACAGCCAGTCTCGTGGGTATGAGCAGTATCTCATTTTGATTTTAATTTGCATTTCCATAATGACCAATGATATTGTACATCATTTCATGTGCTATCAGCCATTTGTATATCTTCTTTGGAGAAATTTCTATTCAAGTCCTTTGCCCATCTTTAAATTGTTTTTTTTTATTTTATTTTTGAGTTGTATTTTATATATCCTGAATACCAGATGCTCATCAGTTATAATATTATTTGTAAATATTTTCTCCCATTCTTTAAATTGTCTTTTTATTTTCTTGATGGTCCTTTGATGCACAAAAATTTTTAATTTTAATGAAGGAGAATGAATTTGCCCATTTTGTCTTTGATTTCTTTTGGTGTCATGTCTGAAGAACTATTGCCTAATACACGGTCATACAGATTTTTACCTATGTTTTCTTCTAAGAGTTTTATAGTTTTAGCTCTTATATTGAGGTCTTTGATCCATTTTGAGTTAATTTTGTATACAGTGTTAACTATCATTATTTGGTTTTAAACAATAATTTTGATTCTCCTTTACTTAGTAGTGGAATGCTCCAGAACTATATAAAACTCCACTTAACATCTGATTTATAATACCTCTGCTCTACATAGCCCTATGTGCTTGAATTTAAACAGCCATTTAAGAATAAAGTTTGAATTTCCATATCCTTTAATGGCCTCAGAGAGCCTGGTTCTAAATTACTTAGAGCTTCAGTTTAATAAACTTTCCAACTGAATGCTACACAATTACATGCTAATGTCTATGTGAAAAAAATAAGCCAATAGCTTCCAGAAAGAGGATGAATAAGGATGTTTGAAGTAGATTGCAAGAATGGGAATTCTGTATATGCCCTAAAAAATCAAATGGAAAGTGTTGTCCTTGATTGAATCCTGATTTTAATAAATCAGCTGTAAAAAACATTTTAGGAACAACTGACTAAATTTTAATACAAATTTGGTATTAGATGATTTAGGGAAGTATTGTTAATTGTGCAAATGTAATATAAGGACTGTGAAGTTATATAGGAAATATGCTTTTTTAAAGAGATACACAGTGAAGTACTTAGGGATAAGATGCCACATTGTCTATAATCTAAAATACTTCAGAAAACAAAATAGGGGAAGCACATATACCTAAATATTAATAACATATTAAAATATACTAAGCAATATTAAAATTTAACAATATTATTCAAATAATAATAATAATAATTCCTTGTTTGGAAGACTATGAGTTTAAAATCCAAAAGGAGAGTTAAGAAAATATGCAAAACATGTCCTAAATTTAGGGAAACAGAGCTCTGCAAAATAGAAGGTGAGGTTGGAACTAGGGAAGATTGACAGTCCTTAGTTATTAATCAGAATTACTTATAATTAATAAAGTTTACTGAAAATTGGATAAAATTTAATAAGCTCCATAAAGGTAGGAACCAAATCTCTAACTCAGGGCTGCATCCTCGGCATCTAGTACAGTCAATGTTTGTTATCAGACAATGCTCAATAAATATTTGTTGAGTAAATAAACAAGGGAATAAATAACCCCTTTTCCCCCATAAAGTGGCCAGTTATTATCATTTACACTCTGACTGCTTCTAAATGGTTTTGAAGAGGTTTATATTAATAACCAGATAAAAATTTTAAATTATGAAAACCAAAATGAAAAAGATAAACTAGATACCTATAGTTAGTTACTGCAATTGAACATTAAGGTGTGGTTTTTTTTAATATTCTCTTGATTTAATTTGAACATTAAATTTCTATTGGGGTTGCCTAGGAACCAATATAGAAATATTTTCATTGTTAAATAAAAGAAGGTAAACAAATACTTCCAGAGAAAAAAGCTTTTGCTGTTACTGAGTTGTATCTGCCTTCATGAATTCTTAAGGGGAATATAGGGTATCATTGTAGACAATATCTCAGATGTTACAGTTATATAAAAACCTAATCATCTTAAATTTGGAGATATTAGGAGAATAATGGTTTCCCATCTTTATTTTTGTTAACATAAATATAACCTTAAATCATCAAGGCCAGAATCCAGATATCTGGATAAAAAGTATAATATTTATTCTAATATTATACTGCCTTAATATTCCCAGTCTCATTCTCATTCTGTGAGGTAAGGGACAGGGATAACTTTATTCTGGTCCTAGATGAGAGTAAGAAAGTAAGAGAATGTGGGGGCTTCTGTCTAGGCCTCTTTCCCTGCTGGCCCTCATGGATATTCTTTCCATATTTGGGGCTGAGGACCACCTTTTACTTTTCTCTGTCCCTTTAAGAGTAATCCATCCTTATCTCTTCAACCATAGTCTCCAAGAGGAAGATTCCCAAATCTGTGTATCCAATTCTGACAACTTCCTAAGGCCATGTTATACAATTGGTTAAGCACTATTTTTACTTAAAAAATTCTCATTGTCCCTTAAAATATATCAATATATCTGAAAGCAAGTCCCCTTGCTCAAATCAGTTACTGCCAATGGCACCATAATTTTTTCCATAATTAAAAATCTTGGAATTATCTTTGGTTTCTCCCTCTGCATCCCTCTCATATCTAAGTCATTCCCTAATCCTGTCATTTCTCTTTCAAAGTCTCTCCTTCCCTCCCACTGCCATTCTTCCTCCCTGTCCCATTGTCACTATGCTAGTCCAAGCCCTTGTCACTTCATTCTTGGACTGTCACGTATCCTCTCACCTGACCTCTGTCTCTCTCTGAACGCATTCTCCACTCTTTCCAAAATAATGTTTTGTTTTTATCCTATTAAAGCAATACTGAAAACTTTCCATGGTTTCCTAGTATCCTCAGGAAAAAGTCCAAACTCTTCAGAATGATTTCAAGGCTCTGGAAAACCTCTCCCCAGGGCACCTGTGCAATCTTATCTCCCTTTACCTGGTCTCTGTAAGTGTACAAATCACCACTCTCTGAATTCCTCTGCCCAAGTCAACCTCTATTCTCATAGTTGTACCCTCTCTGAATGTATTTCCTCTTCTAGCGAAATTGTAGTTAGAGTTCAAAATTGTACTTACTTTAGTTTTAGCTCTTCTTTGAAGTTTTCTACTCTCAGTCTAGCCCATACTGATATCTCCTTTCATTCAAGAAACATTTTTAAAGTCTACGATAGACAAGGTACTGTAGGAATACAGATAACATGACTATTCTTGGCTCCCTACCAGCACTATTATCGACCACTTAAAATGTGCCTGGTAAGGTGCTAAACACTTTATACCTACTACCTAATTTGATCTTTACAAAAAAATCTGTGAAGTACAATAGTATCATGTCACAGGTAAAGAAAATGAGGCTCAGAGAGGTTAGAAAACTTTCCTGGGGCCACGGAGTAATGAGGCTGCCACCTTTCATTGTGCAAACTGTGAACTGCACAAGTTATGTGTTTATCCACAGATAAGCTGGTGGGTGAAAAACCAAAATAGTCTAATTTCAAAGACTGGGTGTTCTTAACTTTTGCATTATACTGCCTCCCATTGATCTACCTGGCAAGGAAATTACAATCTTAATTCCAGTTGCTATCACAACCGTATGTTTTCAAAGTAGCAAAATGTGATGCACTATTAGCAAGACAGAAAATTGGAAATTTGGATGTCTGAAAAAGCCTGGGATATGTAGATGTTATATCTATATCACTTACTGATAAAACTACTTCTGAGGCATTTACTTTTATTTCCTGAATAATATCTAACTTTCCAGAAAGTAGAGCTCATGGTGGGAACAAAATATCTCAATAAGAACAGGCTGAACTAAATACATACTGGGTAATGCTAAAGGCAACACTAAAAATCAGAAGAGCTGATCTTTCCTTTCTTGACTTTTTTTAAGTTAAACAAGGCTCTGTATCTCAGCTACTATACTTCCCTTTTCTTCCCTTAAAGGCATTCACATTCACTTGCCATTCCCTTCACCTAGTTTCCGGTTCCTCCCTTCAAACCTCCCTTCATTTGAGCCAGCCTGGCTTTCAATGTTTTTAATGTACTTTCTCCAATAAAAGATGCCCCAGTTGACTCTTGATTCCTCTGTACCAAATTTATTAATACCTCCTTTAGCATCTCTATAATTGCCTACCTTATAATTATAAATATTTTGTTTTCAATATGTATTTTGGTTTTGCAACTAAATTGTGAGGTAGTGACCCTATTTTCAGGATGTCAATATTGTGCAGAAAAATAATTTTAACAACCTTAATAAAAACAGAAGAATGTTTAAAGGTCACTTATCATTCATATACATCCTATAGTTTGGTTTATTCTGCAGCACTTACATTATTATTGTGAAGATATTCAATTGCTCGAATGATCTGGAAGAGGTATTTTCTAAGTCGTTTACTCTCTAGTCCATGACAATAATGTTGTAACTCATCTAATATTGTGTGGTCAATAAATTCAAACACCAAATGGATTTTCTTTTTCTGTCTAAACACTTCAATCAGATTGACCAAGTTTTCATGGTGGAATTGCTATTGATAAAAGAAACAGATTTTAAATAAATTACTTCATACACAATAATTTATATATATAACACCTATATGATTTTAAAAAGCAGAAATATTCTCAGCTTCTTTTCCTGTATGCATTTCAACAGAAATTTCTCAACTGATTTGCTTACACTCCTATTTTTAGAAAATATTAACTATTTCATAATTAATATTTATAGAACAAAGGGAAATGTATTGCTTTGCTTCATTAGTATTTGAATGCTTATTAAAATAATTCAGAGTTAAAGTACTATAATGCAACTTGGTATGCTGCTAAGAGATGTCTTCCTATTTTTTAATTTGACTTGTGGTTAAATTTAAAAAAAATTTTAATCCTCAACCTAGGCTATGTTTACTGATATTAGATAGAGAGTGTGGGGGAGAGAGAGAGAGAAACATGATCAGTTGCGTCCAGTATGTGCCCCTGACTGGGGATTGAACCCACAACCTAGTTATGTGCCCTGAACTGGAATAAAACTCCCAACCCTTTGGTGCACAGGATGACGGGACAACACTCCAAGCAACTGAGACACCTGGCCAGGACGATTTGTGGTTAAATTTAACATCTAAAATTTAAAAGACCCTTATGTTTTCAAATGAGCAGGGATTTCAATGCTACTGAATATGTGATCTGATTTTACATAAATTAATTATTCTCTGAGTTTGGTCCTAAACTCTTGAGAGTAAAATCTAAGTTCCAGGTGTAACAAAAGAGTATCACACTATAACAAAAGAGTATCAAAATATCTAGAAACTTTTCAGATATATGAAATATCAACTTATAGCCATAAGGACTTTTCATATATACTTATTTGTGGGTACCTTTTTGTTCCATTCCATTAAGCATTATTCTATTCTATTGTATTAGAATAAAACAAGTCTATTATTCTATTAAGCAACATGATATCTTTTTAGACTGGTATTAATCACTGGCGAAATAATTTCAAAATATCAGAAATGGCATGTATCAGCTTAGGAAACAAATGACATTTTAAAATTTTATGCTGCTTATTCTATTTTTTTAACACACTGATTTAATTATAATTAGTTCTCACATACTTAATTTTTTAAAATTACCAAAAATATTTATTCATTTGGCTAAAAATTTAAGTGATACGTTTTTAATGTTGGATTCATTAAAAAACTATACTGTAATGAAAATTATTTGCCTTTATTCCCATGGGACAATATCAATTTTTCTACCTCTCTGTATTAATACAAAAACCAGTCCTTAAAACATGACTAATCTGTATCAATACAGAAACCAGTCCTGATGACTAATAAAAAACATGCCAAAATGCAATGCCAGATGCCTTTCCTATTTTGGCTCCCAATTTCCCTAGTGGGCCAGATGCCAGAGTGCTGCAGTGACAACATGCTGGCAGTAGCGAAAAGAAATGACTGGTTTTGGACACTAAAATATTAATCTTTGAACTAAGGAAAATTACCAGTTTCCTATCCAGTATTTATTCTAAAGGCAAAAGCATTAAAGGAAGGGTTAATGAGAATTAATAAGCATTAGGAAAGATCCACCATGGGGTAAGGATTCACATACACTCTCAAATAAACCATGAAACTCCTAGAAATGCTCCATTATCTCTTTTCAAGAGGTTTATTTTTTTTCCCTTCATTACTAGATAACTTTTCTACATATATTCTCACTACTTACTGTCATTTATTTAGTGAAATTCTAGAAGATAAAAATTTAGTTCAAGTAAGTCATTACGACAATCTCTTAGACTAAGAATGTTAACTAATCCAAGAAATCTCTCTTGTGGAATTAAACTAAAAATTTTATAAGAAATAAACCAATAGAAATAGTTAAGGTGTCTCAAAATAGTCTGTATAATGTAATAGTTAAGTACGTTTTCAAATTCATCTCTGTGTTCTTGCTACATAATTGGCTTTTAAAAATAATTAAATAGCCCTGACTGGTGTGGCTCAGTTGGTTGAGTGTTGTCCTGACAAGTGAAAGGTCGCTGGTTCAATTCCCGCAGGGCACACGCCTGGGTTGCAGGTCAGTCCCCAGCTGGGTCCCGTATGAGAGGCAACCCATCGATGTTTCTCTCATACATCGATATTTCTCTCCCTTTATTCTCCTCAATCTAAAAATAAATAAATAAATAATTTAAAATATGATTAAATAGAAAAAAAATAGCTTAAATGCAACAGTTGAAGAAAGAAGGAAAGATATTGCCTGGGGAAAAGTTATCCTTTTAATCAGATTTTTCACTTACAGTGCATAATAGTTGCCTTACAGCATTATTATGTTTTGGGTCATCAGGATAAGGACTGGTATCTTTCAAAAATTGTAACACCTTTACTGATTTTAACTTTCCTTTTCATTGCCTAAAAATAGAGTAGTTCCAACAATCCACAGATGCCTAATATATTTCTTCTATTCAGAAAGCAAATTGACCCATCATATCTAATATACACTTACAAAGAGAATATTACTTTTGTATCAGATAAAAATGAGCAAGAAAAATATGTTTTCTTCATTACGTAAAACATCTAGACTACATTGTCAAAGTTATAAACCTTAAAGCATCTAGATAAATTCCACTATATAAAATACATATATATTTGAATATTTTCAAATCACTACTTTTGAACTCAGTCCCCAAGGGATGTTAATGTTCCTTTCTTCACACTCCTGAGTTCTTTCCCTTGGGTTGACCTGTCATACCCACACAAAATCTTACCTTCTGCCCTGATCTCTCCTGGTGTTATTCCCCACCTCTAAGAGCCCCCTGGTCATCTCTACTTAAATATACTCCTGTCACCTCAAATTCAGCATTTCTAAAACTGAACTAATTCCCAAACTATGTCTCTTTGGGGTCTTTCAAATTTCCATCAATGACAACGCTCACCGAATCTCAAAGATACCCTTGACTCCCTCTGTTCTACCTCCTTCTACACTCTTTTGTGTCTTCTTTTGCAGGATATTGCCTTTTACTTCCCTTTCAAATTGCTGCATTCTAGCTAAGGCCCTCACAACACTTACCAGTATCCCTGAATTAAACTCATATAACAGGCCTCCCTATTTTTACTCTCTAAATTCTGCAATCTGTTCTAAAAAATAGTGCCAGATTTACATTTATAGAACTTCTTTACTCTGAATTAAAAACTTTGTCCTCTTAGAAATTCAGATTTTAATTCTTTAGCTCAAAAGACAAGATTTTAAAACCTACCTCCAATTTACTTTTCTAATCCCACCTCTTTCTATTTTGGTACAGGAAATATTACAGGCACGTCTCTGCTCTTTGTCCTTTGTCCTGCTATAGCCTTTCTGAGCTTATGCTGTTCCATTAACCTGAAATACAACAGTTTCTCCCTCTTATGTAAATTCTACACATTATTTAAAACCAAACTCATGTCCCAATTCTTCCAAGAAACCTTCCCTACCCAATACAACTTTGTCTTAATCGCTTGGAATTTATTATGAACCACTTTTTATTCAGTATTGTTTTATATGCCCTACTGTGTTTCTGATTAAATAATAAAAGTCCTAAGAGCAATTACTGTCTTTTACCTCATTTTAATCTCAGAATCTGGCACAAAGCCTTGCATAAAGCAGACTTTTTTTTTTTTAATTAAGCATTACACGTGGATACTTCTGAATAATTATTTCACAATATTTGGCATACCTTTTGTTACATAAGCGCATATATCTTTTTATCACTATAAAATGACAAAATGTAGGCAATTAGGTAGAGTATCACACTTGTATTTCTAATACATGCGGTAACTGAAATATTCCTTATATAATTTTTTTCCCATAATTATTTCTCTTTTGACGTACAAAGGGCAACTTAGGCAAAAGAAGCAAACCTTTAGAAACTTTATTTCTCTCATTGCAATTTTGTTGACAGATTTTTCTGGTTTCTCATAAAATATCTTAATGGCCACTATCTGCCCGGTATCCTTATGTTTACACTTCATGACTGTTCCATAACTTCCCTCTCCCACTTTTCCAAGGCTTTCATACATCTCCATTCTTTTAAGCCCGGCTTCTTCTTCATAGAAATAAAGAAAGGAAATGTTAAACATTTGTATTTTATTTATTCAAGCTGGATAATGCATTTCCACAATAAACCCATACTTTAAAATACAGAAGCATAGAAAAATAGGACTCGTTTCCACAGACACCACTTGTCTTTGGAAACTGCCAACCGGCAATAAGGTGTCCCTGTGGGTCTCCGGCCCTCACCAGAATTTCGGGAGCCTCGTCTTGATTACTACCATCAACACTAAGTTTTAAGATTCCTTTACTACCAGTCAACATCCGTCATGGGGACAGGGGGGTAGTCCTCGCACTTCCTGTCACGCCTCTGTCAAACATGACGTTCCCGCAATACTGCAGTCGCCCACAGGTCAGTCCCCAGGACCCAAGAAAACCTCTGTATCGCCCGCTCGTTAAACAAGATGTCTTATGGTCCCAGACCAGTGCCGCAAGCCTCGCTGGCAGACGACCTTGTCTGGGCAGCCGTCACCGCTTCACCCCATTCTGTTCTCCCGAGGGTTCGGACCCGCGCAGTCCCAGCACTACTTAGGCGGCTGGCCCCACTACCTCGGGGCCACCCGCTACCATGGCAACGGTGCCGCCGGCCTCGCGCTTGCGGCCTAGTGCGCAAGACCGGAACAGAGGCCCGGCCTTCCTGACCCGGAAGGAAAAATGAGAAGCGAAGGCGAGTTCTTGTGCGTTAAGGGAAGTTCGCTTGGTGTTGCTGGGTGGAGAACTGTGGTTGTAAAACGCTCAGATTGGGTTCTACGCCCAAAGCTAATTTAGAGCGTGGGTGGGGGAGGGTCAGCATCTTGACTGCAGTGTTAACGACTGCAAATACTCTAGGGAGGGGGAGCAGGGGCGCAAGTTTGTCCAACGCGTCTTGCATTTGTCCCTAGAGAACACTTGCCGCTTGTGCTGGGTCCTAAAAGGATGGCTGGTGTCATTAAGAACGTAATGGAGACTTTTTGTAAAAGACTTCCAAGCCAGCTTGGCGTAATCGTAGTTTTCTAAGTCACCTAGTTACATTGATATTCCATAGGCCTGAGTTTGAGCTCAACAGTCCACATTTCATCCTTAAACTGGGGAGAAGATGCTTCTTTAATCAAGAACCTTTCTTGAACACCTGCAATATGCTTTTAATTTTTTTCACGATCATAGTAATCCTTTTTTAAAAACCTCCTTGCTATGTGTTAAAACTCTAATAAAACCCCGTCTTTGGGAAAGGACATAATTCAATGAGTTCTATCGCATACCTAAATTGACATGTAAAGGCACAGGGGAAAAAAAAAGAAGAAGAAAAGCTGTTATCTAATTGTTTAAGAACTAGACTTCAGATTCTGCTGCCGTTCCACCTTCCAATGAATTACAAGGATATCACTGGAGCAAGTGCCCAGGGAGTGTCCTCTTTTTTAGGGCTTTAATTTATTTTTTCTGTAAAAAGTGTTAAATGTTAAAAAGGCCAACTCACTTCTCAATGAGAAAACATCATTAATATCCAATAAGTTCTAGTCCAGTTGGTCTCACTGTACCATGCACGTTAAAATTACATTTTATGAGCTTTTTAAAAGACCCCACTCCCAGAGATCCTAACTTAAATGATAAGGTAAAGGAATTGGTATTTTAAAAGCTTCCCAACAGTTTCTGTGCTGTTAAAGTCTATTAAATATTTGTTGTGGGCTAAATATTTGCAAGGGGCAAAGCATGAATCAGAGTCCCTGCCCTCAGTGAGCCCACAATCTAGAGCTACAGAATCACTACAGTATAAAATTACAGGCTCAAAATGGCATCACTTGTGCTAAAAGCCCTTGATACCACACCTAGACTTAATACCACATCTAACTGCTTTTTCAATCTCTCCCCAAAACAACCTATACCAGAAAATTCCAGACTGGTTGTCTGGAATTTCATGGTCAACACCAAGGAAGTAATCTATCACTTGGATCCTCTCCACCCCTCTAATCTGCATGAAAAAAAACCCCTTTTCTTTCCTCTCCAAGAAAGTTGTCCCAGCCCAAAAATAATCCTTTCTGTTCTTTTGTTAATAGCTCCCTTGTCTCCCCTTCTTCCTATAAAACCTTTAATTTTGTAAAACTTAAGAGCACCTTTCTAGTTGTCAAATGGGATGCTGCCCAATTCATGAATGGCTTAATGAAGATCTTCACATTCAGATCTTCAAATTTACTCTATTGAATTTTGTTTTTTTAACACTACAAATAGGTTTGGCAGGCCTGGTACCCACAACAGCCAATGATTTTTGCTTATACACTGCTGCTCTAAGGCTTTAATGAAACACCTTCACTGATTTCGTCAAAAGTCTTATTATTTCATGTTAGAAAATCATCAACTGGGTTTCCAAAACAATTATAAATTGCTAGATAAATGACATAATGGATTTTTTAAAGTTTCTCTTTAGCATTTTACTGTATGCAACTATACCAGTGTGTCTTCATCCTTAGCTATTGGGAAGATAGGATCGCTATGGCAGGAAGGCAAAAGAGTAAAAATAAGAATATTCAGCTTAAGATTTAGAGAATCACGTTTGTGAATGAACAGAAGGGCCTATCGAGTTAGGCCTGGCTAACTTGATCACAAAGGCAGTTACCAAAAGCAAGAGATAGAATTCTGGGTTTGAATAAAGGGAGCGCTGATGTAAGAAACATCCAAACCTGTACAGAATTTTTATGAGTTTATTTGAGCCTAAGTGATGACTATTGCCAGGAAGCAAATTCTCAACGAAAAAATTTTCAATTTTTCTAATTGAAAAATTAGCAAATTTCTAATTTTTCAATTAGAAAAATGCTCTGGGAAAACAGAGCTTTATCTCTTATTTTATATAAACAAAGGAGAAGATGTAAGGAGGTTACATGAAATTCACTGTTGATTAGGGAGGCAGGAGAAGGCAAAGCAGAGAAACATCTCAGATTGGATAAAAAGTAAAAGGGAGATTGAAATACTTCTTTTACATTGGTGGGTATAGGAGAGTTAACATTTACAGTACAGATGGCATGCAAGGAACAAGAAAACAATGAGGGATTCGGTGGTCTCCTGTTCTGGGGGAGACTGTGCCCCAGGGATCTGGAGAGAAGGAGATTTACTCTGACATTCCAAATGTTAACATAGATACAAAAAGAAAATAGTCAAGCTTAGGGAGGACATGAGTACTTTCCATGAGTAACTTTTAGTTAGGAAGTTTTAGTTTCAGACTCTCCTATGTGGCTACATTAGGTCTCTGAAATTGTAAGGCCCACCATACAGTCCTCCCCCGCTTATCAGGTTTAGTATGTGGCTCCTTTTTCATCCACAGAAGATGCCAGAAGTGGCGAAAGTTAACCCTCTCTGGTTCCTTTTAACCATGGCGGTTTGGGGCAATGCTAAGGTCTTCATTCTATCCTCCCATTCTGCTTTGAGCTGAAGAATTACCCTAATAGATATGAAATTGTTCAGAGTTCTCTACAAGGGTCAATACCTCTCATCTACCTCTCCACCACTAGTGGGGTGGGGGGGGGTGGGGTAGCATTTCTGGTGCATTTGCACCTAACTTGCTGTTGTAGACCACCTGAAATAAGTCATCCAGGCTAGACATCCCACCCATGTCTTTATGATGTCCTCCACGTCTCAATCTTATTTTTAGGTTTCTTTGACACCCAATCCCCCCATCAAAATGCTGCTCTTTGGAGATCTTATGCTCACATTTCCTGACAAAGACAATAGTTCCACATGGTAGGCGAATCCTTGGATTCTGACACAAATCCTCAAATGGGAGCAGACCCACTGGGAAAAACAAAATTTGTAATTCCTGGGGAGTGTGAACAAACCTTGGACAATCTACACCATTCTTTGATATTTGCCTGGAATTTCCAACCCTGGGAACCCTACTACAATGCACACGCAGGCTATTTGATCCCTCTAACGAAGCATCAGGGGATTTTACTTTGTATAGGCCTCAGCAGTAAATACCTCACTCACTAGAAAAAAGACAGGTCCCATCACTCTTTCTTCCTTGTGTACCAGATTTCATAAGCCCTTCAACCACCCGGGCGGGGGGGGGGTTCAAATCCAAATTATTTTCAGCTCTTTTAAAGACTTAAGCAAAAACAAGCTCTGCTTTCCAAGGCCTCTTCTGCTTCTACTGCTCTCTCTGCTCATGGCACCAAATGTTTTAATACTAATAAGGGTGTTTGTCCGTCATCAGTCCAGTCAATTTAACTACCTGCTTCATCTACCTGGTTGGGACTCAGATCCAGGGGACGCTCTCACCCGACCAGTTCTAATTGCGTCATAGAGGCACGTGGTTCTAGATACTTCGCCACCTCCCCCTCAAGGGTGGATTGTTGACAAAGCCGCTAGCGATCACGTGGTCTTACGTCATCCCACCTCCTTTCCCTGAAATCTCTGGCCCCGCTTGCGTCCCTCCTTCCCCACTCGGTCGGACCTAAGTTAGTGAAAGGGGAAGAGACAGGCTGATGTTTCGCTTTCAATGTCTTAATCCACAATATTAGTCTGAGCACAGAAAATACGAATTTTTCAATTACTTGAGGAAGGGAAAATAGATAGGGCCTTGCTGAAAGGCTCCCCCAGGAACTCTCACCCGTTCCTTTCCATATTTCTACCCCCCCATTAGGTGGTACAGGCGGAGGGCGGAGGGATCTGGAGGCGGCGGAGGGAGACGTCATTGCAGGGTTGTTTGTGCAGCCTCTGTGGCGGTGACCCGCAGTGATTCGGCCGCTGCGCCGGGGGGTGGGGGGGCTGCGCGGGACTCTTTTCTTTCAGACGGATCGCGGGGCAGCTGTGGAGCATGTCGACCCCCGCCCGGAGGAGGCTTATGCGGGATTTCAAGCGGTAAGGCCCTTCACCTCCGCCTGGGTGACAGTTGCTCCTCAAAGCTACGGGCCTACAGGGTGGGGATCCGGGACACCCTCTCGCGATCCCCAGGGCTGGTGGTGGGCCCTGGGGGAGCGACGAAAGGCCAGCTCTAACGCCCGTTCGCACTCCCTCATACTTGCTTGCTCACTCACTCCTCTGACGTAAGAAATTGCGATATCTGTCCACCCCAAAAGTGAAAAGATGGCTATGGACTCCCAAGGATTCCCCGCTGCCCGCTTGGGCCAGCTGCCTGAGGGGCTGACCTTGCCCCCCCCCCAACCCCTGCCCCTCACCCTGCGGCACCCCCTCCCTAAACCTCCAAAGCGAGCCCTTGCAGAAGCCTTCTCCTCGCCTGCTGCACCAGTCAGCTTTGTTCGGTGGCCCTGCGCTCTCCGCGGAGGGGCAGCGTTGGGTCGAACGCGGCCCCCCCGCCCCCGCCGCGGCGAGGGTGGGGTCTGCCGCGCGAGGCCGGGAGGTGGTTAACCCATCCTCGGAAACCCGACTCTCCCCCGCCCGCCGGAAGGACCTTGAGAGCTGGCTTAGAGACGGGGACGCGAGCTGGCGCCGCCGGCTGCCAGCGCCTGCTGGAGTCGCTCCGTGGCCTGGTGGAGAGAGCCCTATCGATAGCTTCCCGAGCCTGGAAAAATGCCTTCCCCGAGCCCGGCGCTAATCTGATACTCCCTGAGCCTCCTTTCGTAAAACGGGATTTTGTGAGGAGGTGTTGGGGCTGGTGAGGAGGAAGTGACTTTTTCAGTTGTTTACCTTTTACGGGGAGGCGCGGGGGAAAAGTAACAAAACTTAGCATTGTGGTCCTCTGCACATGTTTTCAGGGTTTTCCTGAGGAGACCCGCCCTGGTTGAGACAAAATATCTAGTGTAAAAACTTAGCCTCCCAGGAAGCCCCTGTCAACCTCGCCGTTATAAGGCCGTAGGCGAGGCGTTCGGAAGCCATTGTTTGGGGCTTTGGCCAATTTATCATTTCATATATTCGTAACTTCTTTTAAACTGACTCTTGGTGGGCGTCAGGCAGCATAATTCCTCCAAGGCTTTTGTTCAGGGCCGCTTACCCTTGAGGTTGACTAAAAAGAACCATTTTTAGGTGGATTAATTTCAAAGTATCATACCACATGACAATCACGGCACAAGTATATGTGGAGAGATAAAATGTAGCGTTTACTTTTTGCTGAGTCTTTAAAAGGAGATGCCCTATTTTGTGTAAAAGTCATAAAGCTTGAAATCGGTAGATTTCAGAGTAGCTGAAAAATCGGATGTATGAAATTCCAATAATAAAACTACCAGTTCTTAACTGCCATTCTCTGCGTGTGTGTGTGTGTGTGTGTGTGTGTGTGTGTGTGTGAGAGAGAGAGAGAGAGAGAGAGAACATTTTTCTCTCTGCTTTATCCCGAATTTGATACGTGGTACCTGTGGTAGTTTTCCAAGGGTCTCAGGTTACAGGAATTTGACTATGACAAGTGTGTTGGGAGGAAGCTCTGTATTGAGTCTCCAGACCTGAGAGGTAGGTTTAGTGTCAGTGCAGAGCCTTTAAAATAAGAACTGACGGAAACCCTAACTGAATCTTTGATTACTTTAAAGCCATTGCTAATTGAAGCAAATGGGATAAAGTAACTTTTGTGCCTAAAACTAGTTCCTCTTCAAATTGAATATTAATAGTGGTTACACTGAGTTTTTGTTTGGTTTTTTTTGGGGGGGGGGGAGGTTTGGTGGCCATGTTGCACAAATAGCTCACCGTCTTTGCATTACAATAGCAAAATTGATGGTTCTGTAAGCACTTGAGGTATTTATTTTTGGTTGAGGGCAGCCTGTATACAGTTCTTGAAAGATACCTTCACCTTGATATTTGGAGAGGTATCTCATAGGTCTTATACCTGGTAGATTTTGTGGGTGTTAGATGGTTTTTTCCAGCTGAGCACAAGAACAAGGAAATAAATTTAGTTTGTGTCTCAAAGCAGATAGTAGAGTCTGTAGGTGTTCTGTCTGGCCTTTTTAGCGGCTCAAATGTCCAAATTTTAAAATTATTACGACGGATTTTTAGATTGCAAGAGGACCCACCTGTGGGTGTCAGTGGCGCACCATCTGAAAACAACATCATGCAGTGGAATGCAGTTATATTTGGGTGAGTTTAAAAATAAAATAACTAATAGGTGTGGTGATTCTTTAAGAAAACTGTGCAGCTAGGAAAAGAGGCTGAGGTGGAATGAAGACCTTACAAAAACCGCAAGATAAATTTGAAGAAAAATTTATTCCCATAACATTTTTAGCAGTTAAACAAAATTTATTTGCGTTTTAGTGTTAGAATGTACGATTTTTATAATGACTTTGGGTTTTAATTTTGTACAGTATGTACCAAGCAAGTGTTTATGCTTGCATTCTATTGGAACTGTAGAAAGGCTAGGAACCAAAAATATCAAGAACTTACACTGTGGCAAGAATTTAAAGGAAAATTGTTTCACAACCCAGTGTGAAATACACGCATACCTCAGAGACACAGCAGGTTTGGTTCCAGACCACCACAGTAATGCAAATCTTTTTCTTTGGCTGATGGAGGGCCTTATATTCAATTTATTTAAAAAGGTTATCTGCGAAGCTCAATCAAAAGATATGTCTGTAGCTGAATGAAGTCTTTGAAAAGCAGTCTTACATTTTACATATTGTATATAGTATGTATGCTTTCTAATTTAAAATTTCTTTTGTCTTTGGTTTTCTCAGACTAGATCTTTTCTCTTTCACTGCCATTAAACTAGAGTTGCACTAGAACTTGGAAAGGGAATTCTATCATGAACAATTCCAGTTTGCCTCTGAATTAGTTATAAGAGTCTACCTTAAAAACTAGTGGAAAAATGAGTATAGTTCCTATTCTAAAGTGATTATATTAAATTCAGGCTAATGTGCTTTGAGATCCTGAATATGCCTTGCAAGTAATAATTAAGCTTCATGCTGCTGCTTAGGAAAAATGAAAGTGGGGTATGGAGGCAAGGAAAAGATTTGAGCAAAAGAAACTGGCTTACTTGATGACTTAAGTTATGTCTGTCCAGTTTGAACAAGAAATTGTTCTGTTGAAAAGCAGAATGCTGTTTTGGTGTATTTATCTTAAAGTAAATGATACTGATTTCCATTTTACTGATATAAGACAGGACCTTTTACAAAATGACTGGTTGATATTTACGAGCTGAATTCTTTCTGTGCTAAAATGATGACTTCTTTTGTAAAAGGAAAATTTAGAAAATAAAAGTTACTTTTTATGTCTACATCTTTGAAAATCTAGGGCTAAGATGATATAAAACTAATATCTTAAAAACTCCACAAATCATCAGAATGAGCCCCTCTTTCTGTTTGAGTTTATCCTTTCCACTCTTGAAAATCAGGAAAAAGCAGAATGATGAATAAAAACCTTTTTTAATCAGAAATCTTCTTGTTTTCAGACCAGAGGGGACACCCTTTGAAGATGGTAAGTCATTCTCCTTATGTTTTCTTTAGTAGAAGAGGCTTTTTTTAGAGTAGGAAATTGTGACACCAATGTATCTACCTAAAATTATTTTCTGTTAATAGGTCAAATTAAAACTAAGTACTGCTACTGAGAATTTTAGTTTACAGGACTTTCTTCCATCAGCTTGACCACTGTTGGTTGCCAGCTACTCTGTTACTTTGCTGTTTGGCTATAAAACTGGAAACCTATCTGGTAGAGTCTATGTTGAGAATAGTTTAAATTTCAGTGGCCTTGTAGCATGCTAACATGTTTCGGAGGTAAACACCAGGAGGGTCGTCATGCCCCCCCCCCTTTTTTTTTTAACTTTGTTATCTATATTGATAGGGTTGTGGAGCTGAAACTGTTTTTAAATATTCATAGCTGTCAGTAGATCCACATACAGCTGGCATTCAACACCTGTAAATAGCATCCTGCATAACATTTTGCATCTTAAATTCAGTATTTTCACCAAGCGCCAAGGAAATGGAAAACTAGCTCAAATATATTAAAGAAGTTTCTCAAAAATGATTTAAACCAGGTACTTAGATTTTCCCTAATTATAGCCTCATTTTTAAAAAAATTCTTTTAAAGGTTTGTTTTAATTATCAGAATGGCTTCAGCATTAACGCAGCAAGGATATTTGTACAGTGATTGATTGCAGCACCATTTTTTAAGGAGATAACCTGAATGCCCAATAGAGGAAACAGAAAATTATGATATAGCTAGACTCTGTAATATTACATACTTTTTGTTTAAAAAGGCATAGTTTCCAATGCCCCCCCTTTAACATTTTTTTAGGATTTCATTTATTTATTTTTAGAGAGGGAGAAACACTGTTGTACAACCCCCATCTGGGAAACAAATCTGCACCCCAGGCGTGTGCTGTGACTGGGAATCAAATTGGCGACCTTTCATGTTGGGGGATGACACGCAACTAACTGAGCCGCGCCAGTCAGGGCAGTATCACATACTTCTTAAGGAATAAGGTAGACTGGACAAAAAGACAACCTTACAGAATAATATATGTTGTATCACAGTTTAGTAAGTACATATATGCAAGTGTATGTGTATATTAAATGGGTATGTACCACACTATTATCAGTGGTTACCTCTAGGTTGAGGTTAGGAATTAAAGAGAGGTGCCTAAGGACTTAAGCTTTTTACTCTACATCTGGGTATTCTCAAGGGTGGTCCATAAACTCCTTAAGGCCCCTGAGATCCTTTCAGGGGTTCCACAGGATCAAAATGATCTTCATACAGTTTTGTCACGATACAAAGATGCTATTTGCCCTTTTCACTGTGTTGAGATTTGCACTGATGGAACAAAAGTATTAGTGACTAAAACTGGACCTAAGCAGTTTAACATCTTGGCACAAATCAAGGTAATAGCACCAAACTGTACTAACAATAGTCTTTGTACTTTTTGCATTTTAAAAGATGCCAGTTTTCACTTAAAAATGTCTTGATGAAAAAGTGGAAGTTGGTACTATTCAGTTCTTACCCTTGAGTACACATCTTTTTAATAATACTTTGTGTGGTGAAGTGGGAAGTATGCACACAGCTCTTCTCTTGTATATCAAAGTTTGATGATTGTCTTGAGGGAAAAGCACTCTGCAGTTGTTTGGGTTGCAAAAGTGATGTAAGAGAACTATTAGGTCAAGGAAAGCAGCTGAAAATATTTGTTGCTGCTAATAAAGTGGCAGCTTCCCAATATTTTTAAGATTTCTCTGATGAGATCAGTAGGTAGTATTACCCCTTGTTAATTTGGGGGGGTATATAATGAACTATGGTGACATTTAGAAAAGTTATATAACAGTGAACCAGTATTTTCCAAAGATAAGTGATGCAAAGGTTTGTTTATTTGGTTTCAGATTTTACATTACAACTAACCTTTAAAAAACCTACTATTTCTTTGGTGTAATATCAAAATACATCTGCAATTATCTGAAAAGGCGATGAAGATACGGTATTTTGCCGTGTATAATGCACTCCCACATCTTATAGTGCGCTCCCACAGTTTTGGCCCGAACTTTCAGGAAAAAAATCTTTTGTTTTAATTTTTTTATTCAAATTTTTATTTATTTACATTTAGATACTTGTTTTTTGTATTATAAAGGAATTTTAGCATTTATTTTTGAACATACGGTACAAGTAATTACAAAACACAAGAATAGGTACAAGTATTTCAGGTACTGCCCACGTATAATGCGCATCCTTATTTTTCCCTCAAAAATCTGAGCAAAAATGTGTGCATTATACACTGCAAAATACAGTACTTGTCACTTATATAATTGTTTGATGCCTGATTTTCATGTTCCTCAACCAAAACAGCGTTTTGCAACAGATTGAATGCAGAAGCAGCTAAGACAATCCAGCTGTCTTCTGTTGAGATAATCATTAGATTTACATTTACAAAAATGTAAAACAATGCTTCGCTTGTCACTAACTTTGGGGGAAGATCGTTGTTTTTTCATTAAATGTTACTTGAGTAAATGTGTAATGGGTTTAGTTATTAATGATACATATTTTAAGATTTTCTGGTTGTAATTTCTAACACAGTGCATATCAGTAGTTATAGCCAGTGGTATGCTAGAGGCAGCTTCTAGGGATTTGTTGCAAGCTGGTTATTAGAGAGCCAATATTTAAAAATGAAATTATTTTTAATGGAGATACCATGAAATAGTATGCAATTACATGCATCTCTTTCCAGGTTCACATTCAGTGATTTCACATGGGAAGTTTGGTGGTGGTTGGGAGTAAGAGTATATAAGGGGACCTGAGACCCCCATAATATGAAAAAAAAAGTTTAAAAATAGTTATTTTATATTTGTATTTGCTTGAAATTTTTACATGGTACATTTTTGTAATTAAAAATAAAATGTAAGCTTTAAAAATACATAATTAGGTATAAGGCTGTCTTCTCTATATATTTCATCATATCTCTATTAATATATTTAAATATGAAGAGATATTTTGCCTTTGATTTTGCTTATATCTTTGGCTTCCCTAATCCCAAATTTCCAAACAACAAAAAATGTAAAGAGGTAGAGTTTCTGCCAGGAGCTTAGAGTTTAGGTTAATTCAGAGTTTTTGTTGTTTGGGGGATTTTATTTGTTTTTAGATTGTTCTTAATTTTATCGACTTCATTAAGAGTAAGTACATCCAAGGGGATGGAGTTAGAGGGAAGACCTCTCCAACCAACGCACGTTTGAGGTTAGTTTCCTCAAAATAAAGGACTCTAGATAGTGAATCACAAAAGAAGTCTAGAAAGACAAATCCGAAACCACTCATAGTGTTACTTCTGTGAAGTGGATTTGGAGTTGAGAGTTATTTGTTCACTAGGAACCGATTTACTTTGCTACAAATGCATGATTTTTGAAAAATGCCTGTTTCTTTTGACCAGAAAATACTGATGTAGACTGACCAAAATGAACTCTGTTGGTCTCTGACCAACAATGAGTAGGCAGTTACCATAAACACTTAGTGATTCCTGACATACCGAAGTGAAGGGATTGTTATGAGACAGAACAGACCTTTCACATTAGTGCCTATGCCTTCCATCTAAGCTCTGTTATGTGATAGTCACCCCCTCTCAAAATCCTTTGGGCTCTCCCCTTCTAGGCTAAGATAAACTATATTTCTCCAAATGTGCATTTTAAGTTTTAGTTGCTAGGACCAAACTGCCTTTTAAAATTATGACAGTTATCATTCCCACAAATAGCATGTGAAAATATTAGTTCCCCGAGTGCTTACCAATGCTGTGTTATCAGTCTGACATAAACAGAAGTTTATTGGTATGTTTTATGTACTGACCCAAAATTCACGTTAATTTTTATGTGGTGCAGAAACCAATATGGGTTGAGAATTCATTGATGAAGATATTTAAAAGTTATGCTTGTCTTTACTATAATTATTTTGGTTTGTTTTCTATCTAGGTACTTTTAAACTAGTAATAGAATTTTCTGAAGAATACCCAAATAAACCGCCAACTGTTAGGTTTTTATCCAAAATGTTTCATCCAAATGGTAAGTAGCAATTTATTAGACTTTGCAAATGATAGAGGGGAGGAGGGGAAAGAGTTGTTTACTTCCTTTTAAATCTCGCCCCATACTTCTCACTCTCAGGGCCGACTTCTGGGTGTTGCTTCCATGTCAGTATTAGCCACATTTTTGTAGTCCGGAATCTTATCAAGGTTCCAAATTTGAGATTAAGTTGTTTTGTTTTAATAACTTCTGATTTTAAAGTAATATCTATTTGTAGAAATGTGAAAGATGCTGAACAGAATTTGTCACTGAAAATTTAGCTTTTAAAAAAATACAAATAAATGCTTGTACAAAATTGGTATGTTTTATGTTAAGTAATTTTTTATATACTATGAACATTTTTCCTTATTAAATACTCTTACATCATTCTTAGTGGTAACAAATTGTTCTGAGTTTATCATAATTAGTTTAATCAGTGTCTAAGTGATGATTTTTCAGCACTTCTGATGAAAATAAATCTTCTCAAATACCTATGACTATTTCTTTAGAATGAGTTTTTAGAAGTGAGATTACTGGGTCAAAGGTTTGTGTGTTTTTAAGGCTTTTTTAAATACAGTTTTACATATTTTTCTCGTTTCTATTTTCACTTGTAGAAGTTTATTTTATTACTATTTTTTATAAATGATTGTTAGTGACCCTTTCGTAAAATTTGTTCTTCCCTTTCTGCCATTTACTTCTACCGTATGTATATTCCTGGATTATAAATTACTGTCTGACTTATTTTCCAAACTATTTAAGCTCTTTCTGTTTTGTAACCTTTTGCTCATTTAAATGTGGTCTTTCCTATTAGTTAACTTATTTTAAGAAGGAACATTTTCAGAAGTCCTTCTGACTGTGCATCTAGTCTAGTACTACAAACTGCGTGAGTGGGCTATAAGGCAGGTAGAGCTCCCTACTCAGAGGAGAGGTATGTTTTTGTGTCTGGAACTGATGTGGCTTCCCAATAATAGATTTAAATGCTTTTGCTTTTTCTCTCCAGCTACCTTTTTTTTTTTTTTTTTTAAAGCCAAGACAGGTTTAATTTTATTTTTTGTTTCTGTTTTGGGGAAATTCCTGGCTCTTTAAATCAAGGTGGGATAGATTGTAGAATATGCAGGGGGTATGTGCGTATAGGTGTAGGATTAACAAATTTATAGAAAAACAATGTATTAGGTTATTTGTCATCCTTTCATTTTAATAATATGGTTTCCCTTGTTTCTGCTGTCAATAATACTTTATTAGGTCACTTTCTGGTTTACTTTTTTAAAAAATATCTTTATTGCAATATAATTACCATGCTATTCACTCATTTAAAATATACAATTGAGTGGTCTTTAGTATATTCACTGACTTGTGCAACCATGACCATAATTAATTTTAGAACATTTTTTTTGTTATCCTCCCAAAAAAGTCCATGTCTGTTAGCAGTCACTCCCCATTTCTTCCAACCCCTCTAGCCCTAAACAGTCACGGATTTATTTTTGTTTCTATAGATTTGCCTATTCTGGCTCTGGCTAGTGTGGCTCAGTGGATTGAGCACTGGCATGAGAATCAAAGGGTTGCCAGTTCAATTCCCAGTCAGGGCACATGCCTGGGTTGCAGGCCAGGTCCCCACTTGGGGGACACATAAGAGGCAACCACACATTGATGTTTCTCTTTTCTCTTTATCCCTCCTTTCCCCTCTCTAAAAATAAATAAAATCTTTAAAAAAAATAGATTTGCTTATTTTGGAGATTTCATATAAGTGAAATCATGTAATATATGTGGTTCTTTGTGACTAACTTCAGCTAGCAAGCAGTTTTCAGGGTTCATCTACATTGTAACACATCTGTACTTAATTTTTTTTATTCCTGAATTATAGATATAGTGTGTTTTGTTTCATTATTCCATAGATGTTTGGTTCCTTGTTTACTTTTTGATTACTTAAAAATAGTTACTTAGTTCAAAACGTTAAAACCATTTTATACTTTTATGGGACTTTACAGAGAAGTAGGATGGTTTTTGCTTTGGGCCTCCGAAATTTGAAATTTCTGTGCATTATAATAAGTAGTTTACTATGATGCTTTTAAACTAAGAGTAAGAATCTGGTCTAAAGCTAACAAGTGGAAGTGCCTAGCACATGGATGCTGATTGAGGCCATGGGAGTGAATAGCATTGCCCAGAGGGTATGTAAAGGGTAAGAAGGAATAGGACTGAGCATAGAGTCCTGTGGAATGACAGTATTTAAGTATAATTTTCCTCCTCTTGCCCCCCCAAACTGCATTGCTGGTGGGTTTATTTATTTATTTATTATTAGGACTCTTATTTATTTTAGAGAGAGGGGAAGGGAGGGAGAAAGAGAGGGAGAGAAACATCAATGTGTGGTTGTCTTTTATGTGCTCCCTCCTGGGAGCCTGGCCCAGAACCCAGGCATGTGCCCTGACTGGGAGTTGAACCAGGGACCCATTGTTTCATAATCTGGCGCTCAGTCCACTGAGCCATACGAGCCAGGGCTGCGTTGCTGTTTTTATGTAGAGTAATCTGCCTCCTAAAACATGTTAATTATTTGATTTTAATTTTTTAATTCTAAAAGGAGTGCATACTCAGTGCAAAAACAAATCATAAAATACAAGGAAAAATAAAAGTCCTTCATAATCCTGTTATCTACTACTTATATTTTGGCATTTAGTCTTATAAGTGTTTGTGTAACTGCATATACCTCAAATGAAAATATTTAAAATCTTTTTTTTTTTTTTTTTTAAGTTTATTGATTTGAGAGAGCGAGAGGCAGGGAGAGAGAACGAGGAGGAGAACCATAGTTTTCTTATTTCATGCATTCATTGGTTCACAGACTCTATGTGGCCTGACCAGGGATCGACCCCACAACCCTAGTGTATGGGGATGATGCTCCAGCCAACTGAGCTACCTGGCCAGGCCTCAAATGAAAATATTTATATGTAATTCTTTACAAAATGGAATTATCCTATGTAAATAATTGGAGAATTAAGGTAAGATATTGTGAATGTCCTTCTACATTAGTTAATGTAGGGTAGATGTATATCATTTCTGGTGGTCCTAAGGGTATTGGTTATATGAATGTAGCATTTAACCAGTCCCCTCTTTACGGACCACAAGGTAATTTCCAATTTTTCACTCTTATAAATAGTATTAGAGTGAACATCTGTAAATAAAACTTTGCATGTCCATTATTATTTCTTTTAGAATAGTATCTGGGAGTGATAAAAAGAAATTCTTTTTTAAGAACTTTATTTAAGAATGTTTAGAAATACAGAACTTTTTAATGCACTGATTGCTTTAAAAAAATATTTTATTGATTATGCTATTACAGTTGTCCCAGTTTTTCTCCTTTTGCCCCCTTCCACCCAGCACCGCGCACTCCCTCAGGCAATCCGCATACTACTGTGTGTGTCCATGGGTCATGCATACAAGGTCTTTGGCTACTCCATTTCCTATACTGTACTTTACATTCCATGGCTATCCTGTAATCACCTATTTGTATTTCTTACGCCCCTCACCTCTTTACCCATTCCCCCACAGCCAACTGGCAACCATTGAAACACATTTTTTCTCCATGATTCTGTCTCTGTTCTTATTTGCTTAGTTTGTTTTTTAGATTCAGTTGTTGATAGATACGTATTTATTGCCATTGTATTGCTCATAGTTTTGGTCTTAAGTCCCTTTAACATTTCACATAATAATGGTTTGGTGATGAACTCCTTTAGTTTTTTCTTGTCTGGGAAGCTCTTTCTCTGCCCTTAAATACTAAATATCTTTGCTGGGTAGAGCAATCTTGGCTGTAGGTCCTTGCTTTTCATGACATTGAATATTTCTTACCAATCCCTCCCAGCCTGCAAAGTTTCTTTTGAGAAATCAGCTGACAGTGTTATAGAAATACAGAATTTAAACAGATTTGCTATATGGCGTGTTGGGAAAGTTTACTCCTGATGAAAAGGTACAAAATAAGAGACCTTAGTGTTTAAGACCAGTTTTCCTGTGAGACAGAATGGGATTTAGCTGTTGCCTAATGTTCACAACTTCTATCTGGGCCCAGCATTCTTTTCATAGTGAAGATTCTCTTACCTTTTAGATCTGACAAAGTTAATATGTAATCAGTTTTAGTGTTGTCTTTGCAGTGTATGCTGATGGTAGCATATGTTTAGATATCCTTCAGAATCGATGGAGTCCAACATATGATGTATCTTCTATTTTAACGTCAATTCAGGTAAGTGTGTATTAAGATGCATCATAATTTTTCAAGGTCCTTTGGGATCCAGTTAGCTTATTTAGGAATAATCTAAAAACCAAGTGAGCAAACTAACCTTCCCAGCATCCAGGTAACCAATGGAAAAGCTCAGACAAAAACCCATGATTCTCAGATGACTGGTCAGCTTATTCATTAGTGACCCACCTTATTATCAAGCCCACAATTATTTTCCTGTTCATATGTAAAGATGTTATCACAACTTATGTGTTACCATGCCATGAAGAATAGACAGAGATTGTGGAGAATGAAAAATCTTAGGGAAAGATAAAGATGATTGCTTAGAAAACCATAGGGACTTCAAGAAACTGTCAAGTGCAGAGAAGCATTGAATATGCTGCCTCCAAGAAATTCTGTGTCACTCTGGTAGAATATTTCACAGTTGTGTTTTAGGTATGTGGATTTGAGGGGAACAGAAGTAACATTTTGGTTTGTGACCTTTTTAAAGCTTTTCTATCTCACTTGCTTTAATTAGGTCATATTATAAATATTGCTTATAATCTTCCTGTTGCATTGCTGTACTGCTAGATGTATATATTTTATTGTTTAAAGGAAACAAGATTAACTTTCCAACTTACTGTCAGACACTTGCCAGGTAGCCACAGTAATAGCACTTAACTTTGGAAAATGTTACTTGCTAAGCTATTTATAGGTGTTGTATAGTAACCAAATCAAACTGCTTATTTCCTAATTTAATATGTTAATATGCTGAAGATTGTTCTTTTCCACTCTATTTGAAATTAGAGGTCGTAAAGCAATTGAGAGTGATTTATTTTAGAAGCTTAGGTTCTCTAACAGCAGAAATCTTCTTACTGTAGTTATTAAGCCATTTCTGAAAAGTATTTAGACCCACAAATACTTAAGACATAATTTCTGCCATTTTTATCTGACCTACGTTAATACAAAGAATAACTGCAAATCTGTCTTTCTCTTTCCTTCTAGTCTCTGCTGGATGAACCCAATCCAAACAGTCCAGCCAATAGCCAGGCAGCACAACTTTATCAGGAAAACAAACGAGAGTATGAGAAAAGAGTTTCAGCCATTGTTGAACAAAGCTGGAATGATTCATAATAGACAACTGGTCTGTTAATCTTTTTCATCATTGTCGTGTATAATTTACCTCTCAGTAGAAAGGCTAACAAATTTTAAGTGCCACAGGTTTTACGGATTCTGCAGAAAGAAAAAAAAAAGTCCTTCAGTTTAGAACCTACAAAAGCTTGTGTATCTTGATTAATGTACTTTTTATTGCATGGTGTGAACTAAGTTATTGCTTACATAAATTTGTAATATATCCTGTTTGTATTTTTTTCCAAGTGTATAATGTTGGTGTGGAGTTTTCATGACAGAATATACACATTTTGTAAATCTGTACTTTTTTCAAATATTGAATGCCTTATTTTTGAATTCTTTAGATTTTTAAATTGGAGAAAAGCACTTACAGTTTTTTATATATGAATATTACATGTAAAGCTGTTAAAATACATAACTTCAGTGCAAGAGACTTTGTCACTTATTTCCTTATCTTTGTAGGAGGGGTTAATAAGTCTCTAGCTCTCCATCAATTGATAGTTTCATTTCCAGTTTCAAAAGAACAGATTTATATTTTACCAAGAAATTCTTCAAATTTGATTCTGAACATCAATGGTAATATCAAACTTTATTTTGAACACACCTATATTAGTTTCAGTTGAGCAATTTTATAGACATAAGTGGTTTGATTCTGTCCAGCTCTGTACTTAAGCCACTTGTTACTGTTTCTTCATGCTCTACTTCGTGTTAAACTGTACCTTGTGTGATTTCACGATTTTCACCTCTATGATGAGGAATTAGCACCTTTACTTTGAGGAGAGACCTGATGCAACTTATTTTGCTGCTTGAATAACACTTTAAAAGATTTTTTGATAACGAAGAAAGTAAAACCATAAACATTTACCAAAAATCCATGCCCCACTATTAGCAATGAATAAGAATTAGTTGCATTGGGCGAGCAAGGCATATATTTGGAAGGAATCTTGGTATAGTTTAAATATTTGAAAACTGCCTTTTAACGCAATTGCTTCTCTGTTTATTCTGGGGGAAAAAAATGTTTTAATACCAGGGCCTGCTGAGTTGCTTTCTCTTGTGGAGAATTTTTTTTTTTTTAATCTCCTAAGTTGTATAAAAGTTGTACTTGCATCTTAGTTTACTGGATAAATTTAAAACACAGTATTGTAGAAAGCTAATACAAAGCTATCCTATGCCTTCAAGTAGTATAGAAAATGGAAAATAATACAAGTAAATTCTGTTGAATCACCTGTGTAGTCTTTCTAGTAGTTAAAATAGCTATTTCAGTAATCCCAAGAGTTTCTTGTCATGTTCATACTAGCTTAGTTAAGCTAAGAGCTGCTTCTTTATTGAAAGACAACTCCAATATGGCAATATCTACAGCTTCTGTTAACCAAAGTTTAACACTGGAAGGATAAGTGCTGATGGTTCCCTTTAAAAGTTACTAGTTGGCAATTTGGGGAGTAGATGTATGGTTTATTTGGATATTGCTTCAAAGTTTGTTTTTATCCTTAATCCATTTTCCTTTCTGTATTTAAAACTGAAACATTTCAAGTATTGATAGACAATTATAGGGGAAATACATCTTATTTTGCGAGGAGTCAACTGTATCTCCTAAGTTCAATACTCAGACCTAGTCACATTGCCTTTGGAGAAAAATCTTTGGAACATTCTCTGAATTACTCCTCAGTTTTTTTCCTTCAGCTTTGGAAGAGATTCCAGTTTCTTTGGTTGAGTACCAGATGTAAAGCTTCAATTTACAAGGTTATGTCATGAAAAATACTTACTTTTAAACTCTACACAAATTTTATAAATCATATGGCAAGAAGCTAGAACTAAGTTATTTACTTAGGTATGAAGGTAGATTCAGTTTAAATGCATTTGTAACAGAAGTCCTGTTGTGTAACAGTACTTCTAACATAGCGCTCTGCGAAAGGCACTTATTCTAAGTACTTACAGCATTTCAAACTCACAGTAATCCCATAGGTAGGTTATTACAGATGAGCAAACTAGGTACAAAGAGATTTACCTTTTTCCTAGTATAAAGTCTGGATGTACATATATGGGAACACTTTCAGGTCTCTACTATGAAGGTCTCTGACTTATCACTAGACCAAAATTTTTCCCCTTAGAAATATCCTTGAGTCTGTATACCCGCACCCCACAAAAAATAAGTTCTGTGAACACAATTTGGAGAGCTGATCTAAACATTTTTACTCATATAGGTGGGAGCAGTGGGTGGCTACTTAAGTTAATAGTCTTGCGCTTAGTAAATAAGGTACCTGTCTACTTAGTTTACTCACTTAGTAGTACTCTTATAAGAGAGAACCCTGGGGCTCAAAGCACAATTTAGAGCTACATTTAAGGTATTTTGATCTCAATTCTCCCAAGTTTTAAGAGACCAAATTTTTAGTTCCTGGTAGTGCTTATTACAGTTCCTTTTTGTTACATTCAGCAATGCAAAGTCCCAAAGGAATATGTTGTGTGAGGATTATGTATGTTAATAGAAAAATCAATGGTTGGAAAGCTATTAAAGGTCAGTAAAATTGTGCATAGGATGGGCTTTCTGCCAAGATGTGCCCTCTTCAGTTCCCATTTAGTTAGGAAACACCTGAGCTGCTGTCAGATAAGGGGAAAGAGTTGTTATCTTCAGTTATTCTAGTATATGAGAAAGCAAAGATACCAGAAACAAAATCTTGAATTGACCTTTTTCCTCTGTTCTTTCAAAAAGAATACAGCATTACGTGCTATTCTTTCAGTAATTCCTCCCCACCATCACTACAGCTTTTTCAAACAATTTTGTTAGTAATGTCTTGTTTTTACATTTTCCTATTCATAGCATAGAGTAGGGCTTTTTTTTAGTTATGCCAAAAGGATGAATGAGCCCTTTACAAACCTGGTTTGGTATGTGACTGTCAGTAACTTTAGCTCCTTGCTGGTTGAATCAAGAACCCTGGAAGGAAGGGGGCTCCAAGCTTCCTCTGGCATATGGAAGATTCAGACTTGGGTGAGAATCCTGCATGGTCTTTCAGCTCTTATCATTGAGCCCTAAAGCTTGGCCACGTAATGCTCCTGTTTATCATTGACTTCTGGAATGATATGTTTGGGAAGACTCTAGAACAGAATATAGAGTATATTCTCCTGAGCAAAGCAAATAACCTTTTCCATGGTATGATGATTGATTTGGTTACAAGAATGATGTTTCTGTAGTCTGGAGGAGGTGAGCTGGTATCAGGTCTTACCTGGAAGACTAGGATCCTCAAAGTGGCACTGGGTTGTAGAGGGGACCAGAGTGTATCTGAAAGGAACTTCTCAGGCTCCATCAATCTGAACCATTTAGTTGTCCTTCGTCCTGGAATGCAGGAGGGGTTCTGTGGTGTCTTGAAAGCTGCCAAAATGCAGCAAAGACCACTTAAGACAGACCTCTGAAGCCCAAAGGATACACTTGCCCTGTTCCCTTCCCCCTTTCCAACAAGGCCTTTTGCCCATCAGCTTATTTGGACTGGTGGCATTCCTGAGCAAGACAGTGTCACCTGCAGAGTGGCTTGTTCCTCTTTGGCTGGCCTCTGTGTAACATCTTTTTAGAGTGATTTGGGAGATTCAGTGTTTCTGTGTTGGTGCTGGTACAAAGATAACAAGAAATAGGAACCCTCTTGGCCTGATAACCATCCTGGGCAGAGAATAGGGAAGAATCGAAGCCCATGTCATTGGCTTTAGCTAAAGGCTAGAAAAGCTAATTTAGTAACTTTGCTATGCTGTCGTGGGCTCCTAGTTATAGGCATGGGCACTTACGTGCCCTTATGGTTGTGGTTTCAGGTAGTGACTCCCTGGAACATCATCAGCTGGGAAAGACAGTGTGGATCCCAAGGGTGGTGGGGTACAGGGGTCTGTTACAAGCCAGAGGGATCAGTGTAGACTGTACTGGGACCTGGTGTTGGTGAGGTTGATGAATCCATCTGTTCAGGAAAGTTCTCCCTGGCTTTTTTAGTCCCTAACATGTCGGTTCTTTGACAGGGATTAGGTGTTCTTTTACAGAGACGCTTGAGACCACAGTCACCATGGCAACTTCTGAATGCCAAGTCTGAGAGAGCCGGCTATAAGAGCAACATAAGTACCAAAGGTTGGAACTTAAAGCCAAAAACGGAACTGCTTTCCTGACAGCCTGTGGCAGTATATGGACAGACCTGGGCAAGAGGCCAGTAGGCCAACGGATCTCCAGGGTCTAAGGTCCAAATTCTCTGGGGACAGTTCTTAATCAGTTTTGGAGTTTTTTAATACAAGTAACACATAGTCATAAATAATTTCGTAAACAGGTAGAAGGAAGTATGAGTCATAGTCTCGCCACCTGAAAAGTTGAAAACAGCTGGTTTAGCTCTGCCCAGGTGGCTGGGTTCATTGGAACGGTGCCCTGAGCACCAAAAAAAAGGTTGCAGGTTCTGTTCCTGCTCAGGACACGTGCTTAGGTTGTAGGTTCAATCCCCAGTCAGGGTGCACATGCAAGGCAGCCAATCAATGCTTCTCTCTCCCTTTCTCTAAAATCAATGGACATATCCTTAGGTGATGATTAAAACAAAACTAGTTTAAGGCTAAGGGGGACTGCAGATTTCAGATACTCTGAACTAGACTGTTAACCAGTCTGGGTAACAGGCCTGTGGGTGAGGCCTACAGTTCACACCCAGAGTGGTAAAGAATCTAGTCAGTTTACAGGGTTAGACTCCAGGGCAAGCCTTCTGCCAGTAAGCTGGCGTGTACGGCGAAGACCATGTTCACGGAAAGGAACACCTACGGTGTGCAAGCCCCAGCCAAGTGGTGCAGGGGTACCAAGGCACCTAGTGGAGGAAGGACTGCAGTGGGCACACGGAGCTCTGGGCAAGGCTGCCTCCTCCTCTCCGGAGGTTTGGCTTCTGCCCCCATCTCCAGAACAGTTTGACATTTGATTGGTGCTGCATTGTTCAGTGCCTGCCGCTCTTCACTGTTAACACAGCAGTAGTTCCTAATGGGTGACGGCAAGTCACATGTGAGGCCCTGCTCCACAACTTGAATGGAAAAGGCACACACTTTGACAGCCCTGGGAATGGAGCCTGGTCTGGTGGGGTGATTGTAGGTGCTCATTTTTCTTTCATGTAAATTTAAGTTGGTTGAAACATTTCATACCTTCTCAGCTTGGCCTCAAAGGGAAAGTAGGTTAGAAATGAAGCTCTGATAGTTCACTAAGTACCAGGTACTTCCACAGACAGTTTTTCTATTAAATCCTCCAGCAAAGATGAAAATAACATCATCCTCACTTTGCAGATCCCTACCCTGAGGTGAAGTAACTCAGGAAGAAATGGCTACCAGTTCACATTTACTAGGTTAAGTCAAACATTCCTTATAGAAGAAAATGTCAAAGGAAAAGGAAAATAACTGCCCTAAGAGGATGAGATTTTGGTGCTCGCTTCATGTCAAAGCACGGGTGTTAGGCCTATACAGTTCAAGGTTGACCTTACTCCACTAAACCAGGCGGGTATAAAGACTTGCCTCAGGTCTGTAACAGCATTTTTGTTCCTCTCAAACAAATACGTTGGAGGGCCATAGTCAAGATATATTTGGTTCATTAACCTACTTTTCCTAGGCAGGGAGAGCTGGGACTTGGACTGCAACTATCAGGGTTATATTTTAGAGGGGCACCCTTTTTTGACAACACTGTTAGAAAAAAAGCTCTGGTTCATATGGTCGAGAACAGGTAAGAATGAGCTCCATCTAATGGGAGCTTAACAGTCCCAGTTTTTTACTCTCTGATTCCCAGGGGCATCTGTTTGGATGATGTTACTCCACCTCATCAGCTGGTCCTCTTGTCCAGAGACAGGGCTTCAAGCCCACCTCCATGAGTGGCAGGAACACATGCAAAGGACTCTGCCCTTACTGCTAGCATAAGAAAACCCAAACCAAAAAGGGCAGCCAGCACTGCCACCTCTAGCCCTGGAGTCATAACTTGGAAGGGACAGAGTAACCTTTGTTTGCTTTTCAAGTAAATAAATAAGCATTGTTGCCTGCTACTGTTGGTTTTAATGAAAAGCAAGCCATGTGATACTGTTTCTCCCCCAAAGATTTTGTGTATTTGTGTGTTTAAGTTCAAAAACTCTTGTCTCTCAAGATTTGTGTTTACTCTTATTCTACAGAACCAAAAGGTGTCCCTACACTGGTCCTGTGACTAGGTGACAAACCTCAGACCCAGAAGTTGACACACTCCATCCAGACATAGGGTCTCCAGCAGAGACTAGAGCTGGGCAGCAGGGAAACACTAACTTACCTGACATACGGGGTAATAGAAGTCTCATTTCAGAGAGAACCCTGTATTTGCGTGGCCGTTTACTACAGAGCAAAGTATCAGGCAGTGGCAGTGCCATCCCTCCCAGGGCTGGTGGAATGGGGAACCACAGATCCAAGTGGATCCCAGAAAAATTCAGAGGGCATCCTTTCCCTTGCAAGGGAGAGGATTGATCAGGTGGGCCACAGAGTCTAAGGAATGATTGAAAAGACAAATTTTTGACTAACATGAAAGGACATCACTGTTAACTAAGCACCGTAAACTGTACTGTTAGTATTGATTCTTGCTTCTCAAGCAAGGTATTAAGACTTAACGTCTTTAATAGAAAAACCCATTTCTAGTCATACTTGACCATGTTCCCTCCTGAGATGTCACTTGACTCCCACTCGTCCTGGGCGGGACTGTGTAAATGAAGTGGCCAGTATCTTGTAGCTTGTATCTGGTGTGAGCTCCTGTTGGAAAGCTAAGAGTGGGGGCCATTTTACCTGCACCACCAGGAGTGCTGCAATGCAAAAAATGAGATTTCTATTCCAGAAAAACAGGATGAAATTATACTAGTTGCTTTTATGGGTAAGATAGCCATAGAGATTGTAAAGATAAGATGAGGGGAAAAAAGAATCTGCTTAAACTGAGGAAATAATGAAAGGAAACCCATTAGAAAATGGTATCAGAAAATCTGATTTTGGTTAATTAGAGGAGTCTTCAAAAATAAACTGAAGGAGATGGTGGGGGTAATTAGTCAGTTCACAGTTTAAGCTTGCTGTATGTGAGGATACATTCCTGACAGGATATTATTAATTTATTGGGACATTATATCTACAGAGAAAATAGAATCAATCATGAGAAACTTAAGGAAAATGCATTTTTAAAAGTGAATAACCACACTGATTTTTCCACTTTATCATTAGTTTTTTTTAAGCCTCACAGATCTGTACAGATAATCAGAATGGAAAGAGGCTAGGTTACACTGGAGGAAAAGAAGAGGCTAAGGCTCTTAAAGCATGTGCTTGGCCCAGTAACATCTTAACCCTCGCCGTAGCTCTTGGGGGTAGATGCTTTCATAACCACCTATTTTCAGGTGAGATGGGGAGAGAAGTGGCTTGTCCAAGGTCATAGATTAGAGATCCTGATTCTTCCCTTGGTCCACCCCAGTGGCCACTACAGATTAGAGCTAAAAGCTGCCCAGAGATGAGGCCGGTCTGAGGTGTGCAGCCTGGCCTTAGCCTTGAGCCATGGGCAAGGCATCCCACTTCTCTGCCCCAGACACCATGCTCCCGCTGCCAGCTTTCCTCTTTAGCACTGGGTTTACCTGTAGGTTAAGCTAAAGCAGGATCCACTGTCTTACTACTATCCCCAGGACCACACACCATGATGACTGAAACCTGCTGTGATTATTACATTGCTGCCCCCTAAATGAAGTCCCTCTCTCAGTATTTATACCTGGAGATAAGTACTTAATGGTGGATAGTAAATAAGAAAGAGGAACAGGGAGGGGGTAGAGAACAGATACATTAACTATAGGGGGGAAATTGCTGCCAGCGTTGCAGAGCAGAGCGGCACTGCAACACAGAATTTCTTGTGCTTGACAATTCCCCGAGCCTAATAGAAGGTAAGAGCCTGAGGCTCCCTCCAGAAAAAGAAAATGTGGGCTTTACTCAGCAGTTGGGAGATCAACTGGCTGCCCGGACCAAACTGGAATCTTTTCAGTTTTAAAATGAGGTCAGATACATTTTGGTAGGCTGCCTCCTCCCATGAGCTGATGGGTACCTTAGGCCTGTGGTTTCTCACTCCTTCCTTTAAAAAAGGTTTGCCCTTGCTGGTGTGGCTCAGTGGACTGAATGCCGGCCCTGAGACCCTAAAGGCTGACAGTTTGGTTCCCAGTCAGGGAATTTGCCTGGGTTGTGGACCAGGTCCCTGGTTAGGGGCATAGAGGCTACCAATCAATGTTTCTCTCTCACATGGATGTTTCTCTGCCTCTCTTTTCTCTCTCTCTCCCCCTTCTCTAAAAATAAATAAAAATCTTTTAAAAAGATGGGTATATGTGGGGCACTGGAGTATATGGATGGCGCAAACTTCAGACTGAGCAGGAAATAAGGGACCTGGTTTGCTTCAGTGGGGAAAAAAGACCATACGACCAGAATCACACTTAAAGGTACACTGTTTAGAAATCCAAAGTGTAAAATCCATTACCTGCCATATTACATCAACATTAAAAAATACGCATTTTTAACAAAAAGTTTGATACTCAAAAACAAAATAAAAAAGGTCATGACGTATAAATACATAAATATTCACGAATACTTTTAGAACGATAGCTACTGAAAGAATGAGATCTTTTAAAATACCACTTTCATTCCAACTCCTCTTTCCTTTGTGTTGGTAATGCCAGGAATTTTAAGAGAGCTTCTGTGGTCAAAGTCACATTCGTCCCATCCTCCTTTCTAGCCTGTAGCTGATAGTGGAAATGTGATGAGTCCTCTGCCTTAGCTTTGATGCTGGGGGGAAAAAAAGAAAAGGTTATGTAGCCATGTAATCCAGTGAATCAGATTCATAAATTAAAATATAGCAGGGATGCAATATTTATGTCCTACCCAGAGAGTAAGTAGACTCAGAAATTAGTATTTTACTACATTCAGAAAATTCAGCACAACTCTGACCATACCATCCATTTGGAAGCCAGAACCTATTTTTTTTTGTCATCTGTGATCTATAAATGTTCACAATTTAATGTGATAATGGAAATACTTTAAATATAACTTTTTCTCCTGGCATGCTTTGCAATGAAAGGTTCTAAAAGCAGAATCACACAAACACTTATTGTTCTAAATTAAAATCAGCTGAATCCAGGTAGTAATTCACAACATTTCACATTCAGTCAGGACATTTAGGAGATGTGAAGGTTATGGACTTTTGGATTTCACACTATTAGAAACTGTAAATGCATGTCTTCAAATAGTGGCAAAATGAAGCAGATATCTTCTTTCTGGGTACTCAATAGCACCTTTGGTAAATTTAAACTTGGCTTTAGACAACTTTTAAGCATGGTGTGAAGAAATCATTTTGGCTGTCACCTTGTATTTGAATGAATTTCCTTAACATTTAACAGTATGAATGAATCAGAGAGTCTTTTTAGTAATCAGACTTTTCAAGGTATGACCTATTTTCTAGCTAAGCCTATTGCTCCAGTCATTTTAAGAAAAAAGCAAAATTCCTCAGCAAAAACTAATTAAAAAAAAATTTTTTTTATCCTCACTTGAGGACATTTTTTTCATTGCTTTTTAGAGAGAGATGAAGGGAGACAGAAATACCGACGTGAGAGAGAAACATTGGGTGCCTGCTGTATACACCCAGATTGGGGATCGAACCCACAATTTAGGTTAGGTATGTGCCCACACTGGGAATCAAACCCTTGTACAGGATGATGTTCCAACCAACTGAGCCATACTGGCCAGGGCCTTTCTCCTTTTAGAATGTAATATCACCAATATCATCTAAAGAAACCATCTTTAGTCCAAAGGGAAGGAGATTCCCTAAGTAGTCTCTTAGATTTCTGCTAAGATAGACTAAGGCCAGGGCAGCACAACAGCTGCCACTGGCTTTGGCTGCTGCAAGTAAGGCCTTTGACACATGGTGTTGGCTGGCAGGTAAGTCACTCATCCTGGGCACCTGGCAACAGACTGGCCTGTCAGGGCAGACAAAGCTTTTCTGGCTGCTTCTGGTGTGTGAAGAGGAAAAGGTAGCTTCACAGAGCACTTAATCTTGGTGATGCAAGACAAAACCCGATTTAACTAATCTGACATGCCGTTAAAAAAAAAAAACAAAACTTGCCACCTTAGAATCACATCTCCTGCCCTGGCTATGTGGCTCAGTTGGTTAGAGTGTTGTCCTGATGTGCCAAGGTTGTGAATTCAGTCCTCAATCAGGGCACATACAAGAAACCACCAATGAATGCACAAATAACTGGGACAACAAATCAACGTTTCTCCCTCTCCAATCAATCAATAAAAATTTCTTAAAAGTCACACCTTCTTCCACCCAGGGAGTGGCTGCTCCATTACTTTACAGCTTGCCAAAACTGTACAGAATGCACAAAAAAGAATCCTTTGAAATGTAGACACTCATTTTTCTACCTTCTCTTTCACTTTTCCATTCTGCCATTTTTCTTTGTGGATAAAAATGTTTTTAGGGAAAACAGACAACTAATTAAGTTGACAAATCCTTTCTTTGAGCCAATAATGACAGCTTCCTAGTCAATTCTCTTTCTCCGTTAAGGCCTTAGAAATATTAACTGACAGTCATAGTAATGACACCCTTCCTAAGTATGCTGCTGCCTTCGTTAATTATTACTCATTAATGGGTAAAGCTGGTCAACCATAAAGGCTGCTGGTAGGTGCCTAGGGATGGCTGTTAGATATCTGAGATGGTTCACTCAATAACTTTGGATCTCCCTCCTTCAAAAGAAAAATCACAAACTGCAACTGTCTGACAAATATCACCAGTCAGAGACCAATGCTCATTTCTTCTGACAAAAAAAGCAAAAAATAAACAACAACAACAAAAAAACTGGACTGCAGAGATGTACTTGCCTCGAAACTGCAGAATAGTCATAAAGTATTTTTAAAATCTTAAAGAGCTTATGTCCATAAGTCACCCTCACTGTCCAGTCCTGAGATACCAACAATGCCAGCTGATTCATTCCCACTTGCTAGCTAGCTTTAAAACCCAACCAGGCTCTCATTTTAGACATAGGGATCAATTCTGGGCAGAACTACAGAAGATGTTTTCAGGTGCATGGCTCAACGTCAAGGTTTTTTTTGTTTTGTTTGTCTCTGGACTGGCAATGTTGCTTAAGGTTTGCCAGCCTCTATTACATGCAGAAACCTCAGGCAAGAGACAAAAGAACTGCTGCAAGGTCCCCACAGCTCTTTCCAGTGGGCTATCAAGGTGGCCTTCAGTGGAGAGGGGACAGCCTCCATCACCATACAAGCCTGTCCTGGCACACAGATCAGAGGACTTGTTCTCAGGGTGGGCTTATCTAGAAGAGTCTTAAGAGCTGGCTACTCTACCTTGCACTCTCTATGGACCTCACTTTTCAGGATCAACTGAGTTCCATTTTCAGTGGCATCAACAGTCTAAAATTAAACTTGTGCCTTGGCTGGTGTGGCTCAGTGGGCTGAGCACTGGCCTGCAAGCCAAAAGGTTGGGGGTTCAATTCTCGGTCAGGGTACATGCCTGGGTTGCGGGCCACGTCCCTAGTTGGGAAGCCTATGACAGGCAACTGATCAATGTGTGAATATCAATGTTTTTCTCCCTCTCTTCCTCCCTTTCCCTTCCCCTAAAAATTAAATACAATCTTTTTAAAATTTAAAAAAAAATAAAATTAAACTTGGTTACTAAGAAAACATAAGTCATATTCAAAGGAAGCTGAAGTATATGTAATTGAAAAGTGCTACAGAAGCATAGGCTTCTTCCAGGTGGCTAGGTGCTAATGGTTAGTCTGATGGCAAAGCTGGTTTCAAGGACACCAGGCTCATGCTTGAGGACTATCCTCTGGAGGCTACTAACACTGTGCAATGACAGTGTCAAAAATGAACATCCCAGGGCAGGGCCTCCCTACATTTTTGAGATTCAAGACCCACTTAACAGTGTATAACAGTTTAGAGAGACCATCCCCACAACACAAACACATACACTTTACACTGGTCAATGGGTAATGCTAGGGACATACTTATCAATTACAAAACCTCCTTAGTCTCTCCTGGAGGCTGAAGCCCAAATATCATGAAGTGATCTGATCTCTTAGTCTGGCGTGACTGGAAAATACAGCTACATATGAATGCAAGAAGTATACTGTAAAACAGAAAATTGATGTGAAAGATCTTAGGGAAGGCACAATACCTCTTAGGGACAAAAAGCAAGGAGAGAATCTGCCACAAGCAAAAAAAAGTTCAGCTCTGGCTGGGTAGCTCAGCTGGTTAGAACATCCTGATAAGCCAAGGCTGTGGGTTCAATCTCCGGTCAGGGCACATACAAGAATGAAGAATTAACCAAAGAATGTGTAAATAAGTGGAATGACAAATTGATGTTTCTCCTCTCTCTAAAAGCAATACATTTTAAAAATTAAAAAAGAAAAAAAGAAAAGGTTCACCCTAGGCCCTGTCTGCCCCTGCCAGCGACCATCAGCTGCCCCCTGCCTGGGACCCAGGACTTGCACCAGTCTGGGACACTGAATGATTCACTGCTGAGATTTTTAAAAGTACTACTTGAGAGGATCCAAACAACCACAAATTCCCAACTCACACAGTTTCCTGGCTTAAAACAGTAGCTCCCTGCTATACAGCTGATTTTAAAAACAAAATAGCCCCTTGAACACCAACCTGAAACTTTTGATTCCAGGTTCAAATTAAAAAGTAACAAATACGTTAATGGGAAAACTATCTGAAATCAAGTGGGGTGTACTGTTTGGAGCTAACGTACTTTCTGGGTAGCTTAGGATTTGATTTAGTTACTGGTTACCCACACAGAAGGGGGCATCTTTCTATGTCCTGCCTTCCAAAACAAGATCCTAACTAGGGTGAGACAAGGGCTTACCTATATTCCTGAGGGTAGAACTGAAAAAGGGACCAGCAGCCTTTTATTCTATTGCTTTGGTTAATTTTGTATAAGATTTTTAGACAGAGGGGAAGGGAGGGATCAAGAGAGGGAAAGAAACATCAGTGTGTGGTTGCCTCTTGTTGCCTACTGGGGACCATGCCTGCAACCCAGGCAAGCGCCCTGCACTGGGAATCAAACTGGCGACCCTTTGCTTCACAAGCTGGTGCTCAATCCACTGAGCCACACCAGCCAGGGCCGCTTTGGTCCATTTTGTAAGCATTTTCTGAGCACTTTCTCTGGGGAATGCTTATGTTAGACTCTGGAGTTAGAAAGACTAAATCTTCAGATACCACCTCAAGCAGCTTACAATCTGCTCTAAAAGAGGTCTGGGTAAAGTGGCAAAAAAAGCAAAGAAACTTTGGGAGACCCAGGCAAATGAGAAAAGCATGTCTTGGGAAATGCTGAGAAGCAGCTGGGCTGCCCAGCCCCACCACCTAAGCTTCTTTCTGCCCTAGTCTCCATGGCCCAGCCCTGGATTCCTGAAACAAGGCTCCACAGGCAACAGCTCAGTGTGTCAAAATTCCATGGCGTCACTCAGATTAAGCCCTGCAGAACAGGGACCACTATGATGTGTGAACATTATTCCATCTATATTCCTACCAGTAAGTCAGAGAGGCCAAATAAGACTGGTCAGGCCCATACCTGTTGGGTTAAGGATGAGTTAATGTTACCAACAGGATTTTTTTAAAAGTGAGAAACTATAGCACTCTAGCCAACATTTTCTTTAAAAATCACGCAAACAGCTCAAAACTGTTCCTAGAGGAACTGCAAAGGCTGTTTGTGTTACTCCACCAACAATGCATAACTTAACATACTGAGTTGTTACCTAGATATGCAAAGGTTTATACCAATTACAGAGAAATAAAAATGAATGGGCTTAGATTTTGGGGATAGCAAAGGAGCATTCAGAAAACAATATATACTCTAATAATCACCATAAACACGGGGCTGTGAACTCTACACCATTTCAAAAGCACTTGGAAATCCTGTTTACCTTTTTCATTAATTCACCTCTGGTAGTAAACTGCGGCAGGTCTTCCACTTCAATCCCATCAGCCATTTCCATCACCTTATCTAAAAGGTCTTTGTTGTAACTGCACGATAAAAAGTAGTAAGGTTAGAAACCTTGGAAGACTGTCTTGTCAGCATGGGGCTAACAAGAAGCTTCAGGTAAGGGACAGCAGACTCAACTCTCAGAGGGCTGATTTTGATACATGGGAAATCAATATATGGTCAGCACCAAGTTAGTTAACAGTTCTTCCCACTTGGGGATACAGAAGTGGCCCTTGGATGCAATGGAGCAGGTATTTCAAATTTACAAAACAAAGATTTACAAAAATAGAAGCACTGTACATCTGGCAGTACGTATTTGTGGATATGGTATGAGGGCCAAAAACTTTTTAGTTTTGAACACATGGAATGTTGGTCTAATGAAAATAACATTATTTATTCATTTATCCAATTTTCTGACATTTGCCGAATCTTGTATTTTTTTAACCAGGATTTCCCAGGGGCACCTAGAAGGCAGAAGAAAAGGCTGGATGTGCCTGGCACTGCTTCCCCAAATCTCGTTCTAATAACAGCAACATCTGAAAGCAAAATCAAAAGGCTTAGGGCTAGAAGGGCCATGTGACCAGAGTCAGCCAGCCAGAAGGAGCACAAAACCCTAACTAAACTGAGTCATTTTTATTCCAACATAAGTTCAGGAAACGCTAAAATAAAAGGATGATTTGTCACCTTCTTCATGGCTGGGTGGAGGGGGATGCAAGGCATCTGTTATTTTCGTTAACAGGAAAGGCAGTGAAGCAAAGGCTGGCTCTGGCTCAGGGTCCAGCAGACTGGGGAGTGGGAAGATAAAACCTTAAGGGCCACAGATTATCTCCTGCCAGAAGCTGCAAGGCTCTAGGTACGTCACCTCCCCCTCTCAGCTCCTTCGTATGTGAATTGGGGATCTGTTTCCATCTCTGCATTTGCCAAGTGGGTGAAAGGAGCTAATGGATTTGAAATGCACTCTGCGAAGGTGATGGTTTGAGCTAATACTAGCAATACAAATAACAATGGACAGTTTAGAGTCCAGCCATGTACTGAGCTATTGCTAGATGGCAGCTAAGTGTTTTTCACCCTTTAATATTGTAATCCTCACAACTCATTTTCCAAATGAAGAAACTGAGGCTCAGAGAGGTCATAAATATCTTTCCAGGCGGCTGGCTAAGGGTGGGAATCAGACGTCGGCCAGGCTAGCGCGGTTGGAGGTTGGGGGCAGGGTCAGCCCTGAGCAAAAGCTCCGGGTCGGAAGGCAGGGGACAGGTCAGCCAGCCGGCAGGGGTCCGCACCTGCAACCCAGGAAAAGGTGGTTAGCCCAGACCATGGAGAGGGACAGCAGCTGGTCCAGGCGGCCGCCGCCGTCGGGCGGGTCGCGGTAGTCGGGCAGGTGGCGCAGGATGAATTCCATGCGGGCCTTCCATTGCTTCTCGCTCTCCGAGTAGGAGCGGAACTGCTCGGCAAAGTCGGTTGCCTGCCGTATCCCCGAAACCAGCTCCTCTACCGCTGCTGCCGCCTCGCCACCCACCATGGCGCCCTCGCCGCCGAGGGCCAAACCTGCCCGCCGCGTTCCCGACACGCACTGCGCCACCTCTGGACGGCTAGAGGGGCGGCGCGCGACTGCTCCGGAGGACCGGGCCGGAGCGCCCTCTCCGGGCGCGGCGGCCTGAGCGCCCGGCCCCCTCAGACCTCCGCTGCCCACGGCTCCTGGGCGTAGGGGCGGTTCTCGGTGGACCCCCTGGGTAACCGGTAGGGAAACGGAGACCCCCTCCCCCAAGCACAGAGAAGGGGCGCCGCTTTCTTTCATTCGGCAGCTGGATGCCAGCCAGAGCTGTGTTGCGTCCTTGCCCTGAGGGTTGCCTGGGCACCCGGCCCGCAGACGAATTTCCTCAGTTCCGAGGACTTTTACGTGTAGCTGCTGTAGTTCATTATGAGATTCCCAGAGGACTCCACACCCCACCGAGGTTGCATGTGGCCCACCTTCCTTCAGCGTGTCATCCAATGCAGTTAAATATCTGCTAGGCCCTTTGCCGGGTGCTGGGGATGAAATGAGAGCAAACTTAGGGCCCTGCTTTAATGAACTTTACCATCTACTGAGGGAGGCAGATGTCAGTGAAATGAATACCTAATTCCTCAAGTGAACATTTTTAACGTTGACAAATTTTAATAAGGAAGAGGCCCCAGAGTGCTAGGAGCATAAATAAGCAAGGGACCTGATCCAGATCTGGGGGTAAAGGAACTGAGGCTGGAGAGCTGAGAGATGAACAGTAATCAACTACATAAAGAGGAGCAGGCCATGGCAAGAGAGAGCAATGCCTGGTAAGAGAACAGCAAGAGCCGTGTGACGGGGTCCCAGAGCAGGGGACCGCGGAGGGGGTGCGGCCCCCGAGATCAGCAAGGACTCTAGGCCATGGTAGGGACTGTGGTCTGGATCCTAAGAGGAATAGGGAGCCACTGAAGGATTTTAACCAGAACAGGGACATCTGTGTTTCCAAAAGATGTTGGAAGGATCCAGGGTGGATGTGTCCAGAGGAGACGAGCCGGTGAGCTGGCAGGACTCTGCCGTGTGTCTTAGGGTCACGTAGCAGACCCCGTGAGAGACAGAAGAGCTTCGTTGCAAGCAGCGAATTTCCCATTGCTGGAAACATTCACACATCGTAAGAAGGAAATCACTTGAGCCAACATCAGTCTTGAGAGATTATTGCCCTAATAAATAGGCTTTTCCATCATCCCCCATTAGCCGTAGGGCAGGGTACAGAGCTGGCCGTAGGGTGCAGGATCCAGGGCTCCAGTGAAGGTCCTATGTTGTGAGCAGGGCGCAGGACCCCAGCTAACGATGCGCTGCCCGCTGTTTCCGCAGCTTCGGATGGAACAGTAGCGACGCCTCCCCCGCCCCACCCACCCCCACCCCGCCCCCACCGCCGCACAAACCTCCCACAGGGTGGAAACACCAGGCAGTCTTTTGACTACACTGTGCCTGCAGACCCAACACTAGGCTCAGTGACATCTCATTATGGTTAACAATAGGGAGGCGTGAGGGCTGTGAAGCCAAAGACAGACTCGGTTTCTCCACAGCCACCAGAAATAGGTGCCCAGAGCTGGGCCTGCCGCACTGGGCGCAGGGGCTTGTTAGAACCGCAGGTTCCTAGGTCCGTTACCAGGCGCTCCGAGTCGAGGCCCCAGGTAATTGATTCCACCTGTGACGGACCACACTGAAAAACGCTTCACAGTGAACCAAATTCGTTGTCATCTAATTTTAAGGTAGAGAGGCTGGTCCAGAAATAGGAACCTGGGCTCTGGGACCAGCAGCTGCAGTGACACAGCTAACTCAGCCACTGGGGAGTGAAAAAGCCATGGGGCCACCCCGTAACCAGCTTACTCAGCATCATCTTGGGCAATGATGGGATGTATGCATATATGTACCTACCAACAAACACAGATATGCATGTAGGTTATAAGGACTCAAAAGTGCACAAATAGGTCTCCTTGTTTTAAATATGAAATTGTTGAACTCACACGTTCAACGTGTGAAGCAGAAAATTTTTTTTACTATGAAGTAGTTTAAAAATGCTGTTATTTTTACAGGACCCTGTGGCAAGTCTAGTTACTGACCAGCTTATTGTTTCTAACTTGTTTCTATGATTCATATTTTCTTAGAGTACTTATTTCCATAGACAAGAATCAGTTTTCCTACCTTGTTTTTTTAAAAACCGTCTTTATTGAAATACAATTCACAAACCATAAAAGTCACCCATTTAAAGTTTTTAATTCAATTGTTTTAGTGTATTCACAGATTTGTTCAACCATCAACACGAATTAAATATAAAACATTTTCATCACCCCCAGAAAGAAACCCATACCCATCAGCAATTGCTCCCCTTTCCCGCCGGTCCCTCGCAACAACTAATCTACTTCTTATCTCTATGGATTTGCTATTGTGTACATTTAACATAAGTGGTATCATACAGTGTGTGATCTTTTATGACTGGCTCTTTCACTTGTATAATATTTTCAAGTTATCCATGTTGTAGGGTGTGTCAGTATTTCATTCCCTTTTACAATTAAATGACATTCCAGCCTATGGATATACTTTGTTTTGTTTATTTATTCACCATTTGCTGGACATTGGGGTTGTTTCTACATTTTGGCTATTTAAATAATGCCACTATGAACAATCACATACAAATTATTGTGTGGACATGTATTTTCAATTTTCTTGGATATATAGTCAATTGCTAGGTCTAATTTAACTTTTCAAGGCACTTACAAATTGTTTTCCACAGTGTCTATACCATTCTGCATTCCTACCAGCAGTGCATGAAGGTTCCAGTTTCTTCACATCCTTATCAACACATTATTTTCTCCTTTTTTGCTTATAGCCATCTTAGTGGGTACAAAGTGGTATCTCATTGTGGTTTTGTTTTGTATTTTCCTAAGGACTAATTGTGTTGAGCATCTTTCATATGCTTATGGGCCATTTGTAAATCTTCTTTGGAGAAATGCCTATTCAGATCTCTTGCCCTATTTTAAAACTATAGACTTTAGTTTTTTAGAGCAGTTTAGATTTACAGCCAAATCGAGTGGAAAGTACAGAGAGTTTCCATATGTTACTCCCCCCGCTCCACACACACACACAGCCTCCCCTACTATCAGCTTCTTGCATCAGAGTGGCATATTTGTTACACTGACACATCATTACCATCCAAGTCCATAGTTTATATTATGGTTCACTCTTGGTGGTGTACATTCTATAGGTTTTGACAAATGAATAAAGACATGTACCTACCATTATAGTAACATACAGAATAGTTTTACTGCCTTAACCATACTGTCTTTTGAAGAGCAAAAGTTTTTATTTTGATGAAATCCAATTTATTTTTTCTTTTATGAGTCATGCTTTTTGGTCCTATCTAAGAAATCTTTGTATAAACCAATGACATAAATATTTCCTGTTTTCTTCTGAAAGTTTTATATATAAGTTTTAGGTTTTCCATTTAGGTCTATGATTCATTTCAAGTAAGTTTTTGTACATGATGCAAGGTATGGGTTGTCAAGAGCAATAAAAGATATAAGATTTTACCCTACTTGCAAGTTAACAAGTTGCTCTGCCACAATTTTAATGGATGCAGCCAAAGACCTAAGATTCCTAAGGCAGAGACAAAGAACATTACAGCACAGCAAGCTTCATGTGTGACCTTCATGTTTGCATTGGTTCCCTGTGTCCCCCAAGTCTCATGGCTATGCCAAAAAACCCAGGTGGATGATGTACAAACAGGTACACACAGAGGGTTTGTATCACAGCTCAGCAACTCCAAGTTTAGGGAACATCAATCTTTTATAAAGGACTGCTAGAAACCTGCCCAACCTTTGCCCCAGAACAATACGTTATCTTCTTTATCTGGACAGTAAACAAACTTGCCCTTTGCTCTGGAGGTATACACCTTCTCCAGACTGTTTCATGGACAAACATCCTTGAAAAGACAGTCTAGAACAAAAGGGGAGTTAGTGTCTCACTCTTAAGATGTGAAGATACATGAAAGACCCACAGAGCATTTTCTCCCAACATAGCTTGAGACTCTTTCTTTCTTTCCTCCTTTTTTTTCCTCCCTCCCTCCCTTCTTTCCCTCCTTCCTTCCTCCCTTCCTCCGTTTATGGTTGTCTAATTGATCTAGCACAATTTGTCGAAAAGACTATCCTTTTTCCACATAGTACCGTGATACCTTTGTTGAAAATCAGTTGACCATATATGTGTGAGTCTATTTCTGGATTCTCTATTCTGGTCCATTGATCTATGTGTCTATCCTTTTACCAACGCTCTACTGTCTTGAATACTATAGCTCAGGAGTTGGCAAACTTTTTCTGTAAATGGTTGGCTACATATAATTAATTCTTGTAGCATCTTTTCTTTGTTTCTTTTTTTTAAACATTTTTATTGATTTTTTTTTTTTTTTTTGAGAGAGAGAAAGAAGCATTGACTCATTGCTCTGCATTGTTATGTATTCATGGATTGACTCTTGCGTGTGCCTTGACAGGGATCAAACCCGTAACCTTAGCCTATTGATATGACATGCCAACTGAGCTACTCAGCCAGGGCTTCTTTGTTGTTTTCTTTTCCAACTATTTTTAAATCTAAAAAAAAGCTTTTAGCTATTATGACTTATAAAAACAGGCGATAGTTTGCCACCCCTGCTGTAACTTTATAGTAAGTCTTAAGATCAGATTGTTTGAGTCCTCTAACTGTATACTTTTACAAATTGTTTTGGCTATTTTAGTCTATTGTTTTTTGATGCAAATTTTAGCATTAGTTTGTCAATTTCTAGAAAAATGGGCTACTGGGATTTTAATTGGGATCGTATTGAATCTAGGATCAATTTGGAAAGAACTAACATTTAACAATATCAAAACTTCCAATTCATGATCATGGTATATCTCTCTACATCTTTAAATCTTATTGTTGTGGTATATTTTATTTTCTTAATTATATTTTATTGACTATGCTATTATAGTCATCCTAATTTTCCCCCCTTTGCCCCTCCTGCACCCATCACTCTCCATTCCCTCAGGCAATCCCCACACCCTTGTCCATGTCTATGGGTCATATGTATAATTTCTTTGGCTACTCCATTTCCTATACTGTACTGTACATCTCCATGGTTATTATGTAAATACCTATTTGTATTTCTTAATTCCCCTCACCTCTTCACCCATTCCCCATAACCCCTTCCATCCGGCAACCATCAAAACGCTCTCTATCCATGATTCTGTCTCTGTTCTTCTTGTTTGCTTAGTTTGTTTTTTAGATTCAATTGTTAATAGATATCTATTTATTGCCATTTTATTGCTCATAGTTTTGATCTTTTCTTAAATAATTCCCTTTAATATTTCATATAATAATAGTTTGGTGATGATGAAATCCTTTAGTTTTTTCTTGTTTGGGAAGCTCTTTATCTGCCCTTCAATTCTAAATAAGATCTTTGCTGGGTAGAACAATCTTGGCTGTAGGTCTCTGCTTTTCATGACATGGAATATTTCTTACCAATCCTTTCTAACCTGCAAAGTTTTCTTTTGAGAAATCAGCTGACAGTCTTATGGGAACTCCCCTTTAGGTAACTGTTTTTCTCTTGCTGCTTTTAAGATTCTCTCTTTATCTTTAACCTTTAGCATTTTAATTATGGTATATCTTGGAGTGGTCCTCTTTGCATCCATTTTGTTTGGGACTCTCTGTGCTTCCTGGATTTGCATGTCTATTTCCTTCACCAAATTAGGGAAGTTTTCCATGATTATTTTTTCAAATAGATTTCCATTTTCTTGCTCTTTCTCTTTTCCTTCTGGGACCCCATGATGTGAATGTTGGACCACTTGAAGTTATCCCAAAAGCTGCAAACACTATTCTCATTTCTTTGGATTCTTTTTTCTTCTTCTTGTTCTGATTGATTGTTTTTCACATCCTTACGTTCCAAATCACTGATTTGATTCTTGGCTTCATCCACTCTACTGTTGTTCCCTTGTAAATTTTCTTTATTTCAGTTAGTGTATCCTTCATTTCTGATTGGATCTTTTTAATGCTGTTGAGGTCCTCATAAGTTCCTTGAGCATCCTTATAACCAGTGTTTTGAACTCTGCATCTGATAGATTGCTTATCTCCATTTGGTTTAGTTCTTTTTCTGGAGTTTGGATCTATTCTTTCATTTGCACCATGTTTCTTTGTCTCCTCACTTTGGCAGTCTCCCTGTGTTTGTTTCTATATATTAGGTAGAGCTGCTATGACTCCCTGTCTTGGTAGCGTGGCCTAATGTAGTAGGTGTCCTGTAGGGTTCAGTGGCACAACCTCCCTGATCCCGATCACCCAAAGTGGTTACTCAAGGTGTGCCCTTCATGTGAGCTGAGTACACCCTCCTCTTGTAGTTGAGGCTTGATTGCTGTTGGCAGATCAATGGGAAGTGTTTACCTAGTCTAGTCAGCTGCAAGGACTGGCTGTGATCACTCACCACCAACCTCCACCCTCCATGGAGGACCAGCTATGCAGGGGCAGGGTGGTGGTCTTCTGACATGGTCTGTAGCTGTCCACTAGGTGAACTGACCTTGAGGTTTCCTGGACAGCACAGGTCAAGGTCAACTCCCGCCTGTGTTCTGCCCAGGACCACGCTGCATGAACTATAAAGCAATCTGAAATGGCTGCTACTTGTACTGGGCTTGGAAATTCCCAAGCAAAGCCAAGCTGTGAATCTAGTCTGGTTGCTGCTATTGGGCCTGGGGCCACATAGCAAGAGATACAAGGGCTGTGGGCTCACTAAGGCCACCTGTTGCTTGTTTGATAGCATTTAGGAAGTTGTGCTGCCTGTGTCAAGACTAGCCATTCATATGGAAAGTCACTGTTAACAGCTTGGGTGGGACAGAGTCTGAGGGGCTCTCCAGGGCGGGGCTAACAGTGTTAGCCAGGTTGATGAAGTCTCAGATATGGCACCCACCTGCCGGCTCTGTGTCTCTGTGGGGGAGGACTCAGAAAAGGGACAGTGGCCTCTGCCCACCTTTCTGTATGGGAGAAAGCTGTCCCCCAGCTCCTGCCTTGCTGCCCAACACCTCACTTCCTCCCTGTATGCCACTGGTGCCTTTCAAGCTGCTTCCTCAGAGCTGGAGCTCAGAGGGAGTGAGTCTGAGTAAGTCTGTATGTGGGTTCTTTAAGGGGAACTGCTTGGGACTCCAGAAGTTTATTCTACTGACTCAATTGCTACTGGTTTTTGTGGCCAGAAGTTATGGGGACTTATCTTTCTGGCACTGCAACCCTGCACTGGGGGGCCTGGTATGGGGCTCGGACTCCTTGTTCCTGAGATATCCCTCTTGAATTTCTATCCAGCACATGTAGATGTGGGGCCAGCCTGTTCTACATGTCTGCCTCTCCTACCAGTCTGGATGGATGTGGTTACCTTAATTCCGTAGTTGTCAGACTTCCATTCAACTCAATGTCTGATGGTTCTGAATGATGCCTGTCTTATATTTTAATTGTAATTTTGATATGTTTGTGTGAGGAGGTGAGTTGTGTTTACCTATGCCGCCATTTTGACGAGAAGTCCCATGGTATATTTTAAAATCTGATGAAACATTAGATTTATATGCATATTAACCACTGTATTTGTTTTTCATTCCTTCTCTCTCTTTTACTTCTTATCTGGTTTCATTTTCTTTTTGCCTGAAAAATTTGTTAGTATTTCCCTTACTATAGGTCTGCCAGTGGTCATTTCTGCCATGCTCATTTTTTTGTCAACTGGAAATGACTTTATTTTGCCTTCTCTATTAGTTCTATAGTCTGCATAACAGATTGCTTCAAAACTTAGTAATTTAAAACAATACACATTATCTCACAGTTTCTGTGAGTTAGGAATGCCAGAGGCGTTTAACTGGGTCGTTCTGGCTCAGCATCTCCGATGAAGTTTCAGAACCTGTATTGGCTGATGCTTCATGTATGGGGAGGCTTATTTAGGGCTAGAGGAGCCATCTCCAAGATGGCCCTCTCACATGGCTGGTCACCGCAGTCCTCAGCTTCTCACTATGTGGACCTCTCCGCACAGCTGCTTGGGTGTCCTGACATGGCAGGGGTCTTCCTTCAGAATAAGCAAACCTAGAAAGAGCAAGGTGGAAGCCACAATGTCTTTCATAACATGGACTCCTAGGTCACATACCATAGCTTCTAACTTAATTTATTTATTAAAAGTCAGTCACTAAGCCCAGTATATATTCAAGGGCAAGAGAATTAGGCTCCATGTTTTAGATGGAGGGTCCAATGTATTTCAAACCACCATACCTTCCTTTTTTGATTTTCTCTTAACTTTCCTTCTCCTTACTTCTTCCTCTTCCTCCTATTTTTGCTCCTCCTCTTTCCTTCACCTCCTATAACTATCTTCTAGAACATTCCTCCCTAATTCTTTTTGGCCTGGAAACCTTAAGAGAATTCTAGAGGATATGCTAGAAGATAATCTAGAATGTCTTCAATTGTTTTATCATTTTATTTTTCACTATCTACATAGTACTGGTTACAAAGTCTAACATATCCTATAAATTAGTGTCTCTAGTATTTCCCTGTTAAACAAAGTCTTGCTTTTCTGCTAAGGAAAAAAACCCATATTTTTTCATTTTGAAGAAGTACCCATTAATTCCCATTATACTAAATGTTTTAAATCAAGAGTAAGTATTTAATTTTATCAAATGCATATGCAGTATTTATAAAGATACTCATGATTTTCTAATTAACATTATTAATATGATGATTTATATTAGTAGATTTTCTAATATGGTACCTTATTCCATTCCTAGAATAAACTCCATTTGGTCATAATATATTCTTCACTCAGGGTGCTTTGAATTATGTTTGCTAAAACTTTATTTTTGCATTGATATTTTTAATGAGATTGGCCTTTTTTTCCTTTATTCTTACAATTGTTATTACATTTTGGTATCTATGTACTTAAATTTTCTTTTTGAAACGAATTTGTTGTCCTTTTTCTAGGCTATGGAGCATTTTAAAAATCATTGGAATCATCCATTCTTTAAAGGTTAGTAGAGTTGTAGAATTTCCCTATAAAACAATGAACCTGATGTTTCTTGGGTTTTTGGGAGGAGGGAGGGGAGTAGGTATTTGACAAATTTTATGTTGACAAAATTATTTATTGAAAGTCTTATTATAACTTATATATCTGTATATTTATGCATAATATTTATTATATTCAAATTATTTTTAAAAATCTATGCATTTTGGTCTATTTTGGTTTTCTATCTTTTTTGATGAAATTATACATTTCATATAGGTTTTCAAATTTATCTGCATAAAATTAAGTAAGGTATTTTCCCTCTTTTTGGCTTTTTTCTTTACTTTCTAATCTTTGTGTTACTACTTCCCATGAGTAATTTCGTATTTTGGGTTTTAGTACATTTTCTTTTTTTTAAGCATATTTTATTGATTACATTATTACAGTTGTCCCATTTTTTCCTCCCCTTTATTCCCCTCTGCCCTGCACCCCCCTCTCACCAGCACCCCCCCCCCCCCCCCAACGTTAGTTCATGTCCTTGGGTCATATATATAAGTTCTTTGGCTTCTCCATTTCCTATACTGTTCTTAACCTCCCCCTGTCTATTTTGTGCCTACCAATTATGCTTCTTATTCCCTGTACCTTTTCCCCCATTCTCTACCTACCCTCTCCCTTTTTATCTTCATTTCTGTGATTCTATTCCTATTCTAGTTGTTTGCTTAGTTAGTTTTTGTTTTTGTTTTTTAGGTTCAGTTGTTAATAGATGTGAGTTTGTGGTCCTTTTACTGTTTATAGTTTGATCTCCTTTTTCTTAGATAAGTCCCTTTAACATTTAACATAATAAAGGCTTGGTGATGATGGACTCCTTTAACTTTGCCTTATCTGGGAAGCACTTTATCCTCCCCTCCATTCTAAACGATAGCTTTGCTAGATAGAGAAATCTTATGTGTAGGTCTTTGCCTTTCATGACTTTAAATACTTCTTGCCAGCCCCTTCTTGCCTGTAAGATTTCTTTTGAGAAGTCAGCTGATAGTCTTATGGGAGCTCCTTGTAGGTAACTGTCTCCTTTTCTCTTACTGCTTTTAAGATTCTCTCCTTATATTTAATCTTGGGTAATTTAATTATTGTGTCTCTGTGTGTTTCTCCTCGGATCCAATTTCTTTGGGACTCTCTGAGATTCCTGGACTTCCTGGACATCTGTTTCCTTCACCACATTGGGGAAGTTCTCCTTCATTATTTTTTTCAAATAAGTTTTGAATTTCTTGCTCTTCCTCTTCTGGCACCCCTATGATTTGGATGTTGGAACGTTTAAAGTTGTCCCAGAGGTTCCTAAGCCTCTCCTCATTTTTTTGAATTCTTGTTTCTTCATTCTGTTCCGGTTGAGTGTTTATTTCTTCCTTTTGTTCCTAAATCATTGATTTGAGTCCTAGTTTCCTTCCCTTAACTGCCAGTTCCTTGTATATTTGCCTTTATTCCACTTTGCATAGCCTTCACTTCTTTCTCTGTTTCGCATCTGTACTCCACCATTTCTGTAAGCATCATGATTACCAGTGTTTTGAACTCTGCATCTGATAGGTCGTCTATCTCCTTGTCACTTAGTTCTTTTTCTGTAGTTTTTATATATTCTTTCATTTGGGCCATTTTTCTTTGTCTTGGTGCACCTGTTACATTGTAAGAGGTGGAGCCTTAGGTATTCACCTCGCCTGGGCAACCCCCTCACTGCGTTGTGGTGCTGTATGTGGGGGAGGGGTCAGAGAGGGAACAATGCCACTTGCTTGGCTCTTGCCCTGCTTTCAGTCACTTCCTCTGCTCCCCACAAGCAAATTTGACCCTTCTGGTGCTGATTCCTGGGTGGGTGAGTTTGTGTACATTCTAGGACCCCGTGGGTCTCTACAACAAACTCTCCTGTGAGGCTGGGAGTTTCTCCTGCCACAACAACCCTCACAGGTTTTTTACAGCCAGAGGTTTTGAGGCTTTAGTTTCCTGCGCCAGAACCCTGCGATGCATGGTCTGTCTTGCTCCCCAGTTGTTCCTCCCAACTTATCCACATGTGAATGTGGGACCGCCCAGTCCACCAGCTGCAGCCTTGTGGCACTTTTCTCCTCTGCCCCGTCTGCCTGTCTCCAGCCCTCCTGCTGGTCTGGATGAACGTTTCTTCTTTAACTCCTTGGTTGTTGGACTTCCATACAGTTCGATTTTCTGACAGTTCTGGTTGTCTTTTGTTTTTAAATTGGTTGTCCTTCTTTTGGTTGTGCAAGGAAGCAAAGTGTACCTACCTATGCCTCCATCTTGGCTGGAAGTCTCTCATTTTCTTTTTATTTTGAGTAACTTACTTGTGGCTCACCTAATTTATTGACTTTTTCTGAGAACAAGCTTATTCATTTATACATTTTACTGTATTTGTTAGATTAACGGATTAATTTCTGTATTTATCTTTATTAACTTTTCCTATGGTTTATTTTAAAATTCCTTTTCTTATTTCTTAAGCCAGCTGTTTGAGTCATTTATTTTTCTTTTATTTATGTTGGTATAATTATTTAAGGTGCCCTGGTCAGTGTGGCTCGGTTGGGTGTTGTCCCACAAACTGAAGGGTCATGGATTCAATTCCCTATCGGGGCATATGTGTAGGTTTTAGGTTTGGTTCCCAACTGGAGTGCATAGGAAAGGCAACCAGTCACTGTTTGTCTCTCACACCAATGTTTCTCTCTCTCCCTTCCCCTTTCTCTAAACCCACTCTCCCTAAAAGGGAAAAAAAAGAGGCTTGAATTTATTTTTTTAATTATTTAAGGCTATGAATTTTCCTTTGAGTACTACTTTAAGTGTACTCCTAGATTCTTCTATATATGTTCATTATTATTGTTTTTTAGAAATTTTGCAGTTTTGAATATTTATTTTCCCTTTGATTGTGGAATTATTTAATATAAGAGAACCCCACCTGCATCTGAATAGAAGAGCAGTCTTTGTTTTCTGAATATGTTATGTCAATATTTATTGTGTTGTTATTATAGAATAATATCTATATTATTATTACTGTGGGAATTTAGTGAGGTTTGGTTTGTAGCCTAACATATAATCTTTTGTGAGTACAAATACTCTAGACCACTTGAAAAGAAAAGTATATTCTATATTCTTAGGGCACAATGTTTGATGCATATCAGTAACATCTATTTTCGTGATTATGTTGTTTGGACTTCTAAATTCTCATTTAATTTTGACCACTTGATCTATTTGGGATTGGGCAAGGTGAATCATAGTCTTGTATTATTAGTGTGTTTTTGTCTAAATCTCCTTACATTTGTATAGTTTCTATTATATGAAAATCCTTGCTATATTATTTGGTGCATATATTCTCATAACTTAAATTTTCATGGTGAATTGTAGCCTTTAGCATTAAAAACTACTCCTCTTTATCTTGTTTAAAGCTTTTTGTATTGAATTTTATGTTGTCAGATATTTTTTGAAGTTTGTGTTTTTCTTTTATGTCTATCTTTCATTATTAATCTTTCTGAATTATTTTGTTTTATATGTATACAGCTTATAGTTGGATTGGGCTTTGTGATCTATTTTGAAAACAATGTTTAAAATAGATGAGTTAACCCTAGCTAGTATGGCTCATTGGATTAAGCACTGGCCTACAAAATGGAAGGTTGCCAGTTCAATTCCCAATCGGGGCATATGCCTGGGTCTGGGGCCAAGTCCCTAGTTGGGGGCCTGCAAGAGGCAGCCCATCTATGTTTCTCTCCCCCTTTTTCTCCCTCCCTTCCCCTCTTTCTAAAAATAAATAGATAAACATCTTTTTTAAAAACATAGATGAGTTAAACCCATTTACATTTATTGAGATGACAGGTAATATTTGGTCTCGATTCTGTCATTTTTTTTTTTTAATGTTGTGTGTTCATTAGGTATTTGCCTTTTTTTAAAGAAAAGATTTTATTTACTTATTTTCAAAGAGAGGGGAAGGGAGGGTGAAAGATAGGGAGAGAAAAATCAATATGCAAGAGATACATCAATTAGTTGCCCCTCAGATGTCCCTGGCTGGGAACCTGGCCTGCAACCCAGGCATGTGCCTTCACTGGGAATCGAACTGGCAACCTTTCAGATCCCAGGCCAACACCCAATTCATTCAGCCACACCAGCCAGGGCTATTTGCCCTTTTTCTTAATGTGGTTTTGATATTTAGGAAGGTTTGTATTTTTGTTATAGAATTTACCTTTGTAAAGGAGTCGATCCACTTCCTTTTGGGACTGTATCTTTTGATCACCTCCTATGTACAACAGTAAAGTTATCTTGTAATAACATCCTTTCTCCCTCCTCCATCATACAATCAATAGAATTTTCAATCTTAGTGTTTATGTTAAATATGCTTAAGTTTCTACTTGATTTGGAAACTTTAAATACTGTCTTTTGAATGAATTAATTTGAGGGGATCAGTGAGCTTATTCCTATTCCTATTTTCTCTCTCTCCCCTTCAATTTTTTTATTAGTGATGAAAATTTCTACCATTTTAAGGAATGTAATAGCTGCATTATGACCCATCACCTTAACATCTGTGTTTGTTTTCTACAGTTAAATACATTGAATATATTCAAGGAAGGGCCTTTTACCTGGATTACCTGAGGCTTGCTCAGTGGTGCTGAGACTGCTGTTCCATGGTTCTAATAGGTTCCTCAGAAAAGGCTCATGAAATTAATATTCCCTGATTTTTTACAGGTTTAAAAATGTTTGTCTATAGGCTTACATTTAAAGATCAGTTTGGTTGGACAGAATTTTTGGGCCATACTTTTCTTCCTTTGAGTGTCCTGTTGGTGTTGCCCCACTGTGGTAGGAACTGTTGCCCTGAACAAGTGGTGGAGGAGGGCAGAGGTGGGGCCTGGGGAACCCTCTCTGTTGCCACAGTGACAAACGTCACACATGGTCTCTGTGCGAAGTCCCCTCTTCTCTGGATTTCAGAGCTTGATTGAGGAGAGCTTCTCTGCCCATCTCTCTTTCCCAGATTTCTTTACAGCCTTTGTTTCTTAGGGAAGGTACCCTCTTTTAGAAGTTTCTTTTTTTTTCTTTTTCCAGTGCCTTCTATTGTCCCCAGAAATCTTTCTTTGTACAATTTCGGCCTTGCTGTCATAGTTCCCTTTCAGAGGGAGGTCTTCCCTTTCTGGAGAGGAATAATAAGAGCTTTCTGAGCTCTCTGAGAGTTTAAATCCTCTCCTCACTCCAGGTTTTTCACCAGGTTTCCTGCTCTTTCTCACCTTTGGCAGCTCTTACCAAAACTTTGGAGGTCGCATTATTTCTCCTTGTTCAGTGTGAATCAGTTCAGAAATAAACTACTGCTGTGTTCCTTCTGAAACAAAACATGCTCCTATTTTTTAATTACAGTAAAAAATTTTCATCAATGCCACTGTGACTTATTCTTTCAATTAAACTTCCATGGACATCTAGGTTTTATCTTCCTTCTGATAAACGCCTAGAAGGGGAATTCCTGACTCAAAGAGCTGCACACTTCGAAGGGTTTTACTATGTTTTGCCAAAGTACCTCTGGAAATGTCAGGCCTGATTTTCCATCCCTTCCAGCCACAGGCTTCCTCTTTAAAAGCTGGGGAGTAGCGCAAGACTGCAAAGATTGCTCTCACGTTTTTGAATTCCCTGACTCTTGAGCAAATCCTTCCTTCTCTTTGTCAGCCCCCCACTTTGTGGCTGACGCTCTGCAGAAGCCCGTGGCTCAGGCTCTGGAATGGACTCACGGGGCCAGAAAAACAGCTAGTCCCCAACCCTTCTCCAGCATTTTCGGATCTTCTGTTCTGATTCCGGGCTTGAAAAGGAGGGCCAATCTGGCAGGGGAAATCGCCCCTGAAATGGCTGAAGGAGGCCACCTGGTCGGCAGTCAGATGAGAGCTTGGAGCGAAGGCCCCCAGGGTTCCTCTTCCCTCCTGCCGCAGACAAGCTCAGCGAGTAACCTAGTTCAAATGGGTCCTGGAAGTGTCGGGGGAAAGAAATACATATTTTCCCTCCATACACCACAAAACTGTTCTAAAATAGTCAAATGGACTGGAGAAGTGGTTTTATTCTTGCCCATCCTGCCTTGAAAAAGCTGAAAATGCAAGTGCACTAAAAATATCAAGTGAAGAGATCTCTTGGAGCCCTTAGAGCTGGCTTCCCAGCATCTGCAGAGGAAGATTTTCCCAACTGAAGGCTGGAAAACATTAAAAGCTTTCAAACCTTGGGATCCACAGCTATTAAAGTAGTCTCTATCTTCTGAACATTCCTCTCCTAAAGCTTCTCCTGCATCCTGACTCACCCAACAGCACAGAGCTCTCCAAAGGACAAATAATATTCAAAACTTTTTTAGTCTACTTACAATAATTACCTCAAATTAACATCACAAGGCAATGGCAATTACACTCCCCAAAGGCTTCCTACTGCAGGAAGTTACCCGGCTCTTCCTTACTGCAGAGGTAGCAATGATTAAAGTCAGGTTAGCAACTGCTTTGCCAGTTTGCTCTTAATCCAATATTTATATTCATATAAGGTGGCATTTCTGTAACCAAATGCATGAATGTTTTAACTTGTAAATGTAAGCTGTAGTTTTTTTATTTTAAATTGAATTAGACAAGTCCTATCTCTGCCAGAAACCTTAAAATTGATGTTCTTCTAACAGCAGTCAAGTGACTGCATGTATAACTGAATGGATGCTGGGGGTTCGAGATCACAGAAAGCTGTAGTTCTTCACTGTTTTGTACGCCTCGGGCCATCCCAGGAGAAGTGCAGTCAAAGCGCCTTACTTTAAGCTCAGCTTCGATGAACTAAAGTGCTCACAAGGGAGGACGGGAGCCGGAGACCTGCTAACATGGGAGCAGAGGACACAGTTGGCTAGACCCTGTGACCATCTTCAGATCTTCGAAGGGCTTTTTTTGGTAGAAGGTGGCTCATTTTTGACTTTTCAAGGTAGGCATAAGGCTAAAAAGTGCTACTTAGAGCTACTTAAAGTCGGATTTTATCTTTAAATAGAACTTTAAACAATGAGAGCTGTCTGAAAAATGCAAAATATCCCTTGGGTTGAACTGAACCCCTGGTCATTTCACATCTATAATAAATTTGTGATTGAACTAGATACATTACTAAATATTTTACGATTAAAAATATATCTATGGGCACATCTGTTTGTTTTTAGAAAGGCTTGAAAATGTTTAAGCCAAGCAAAGGTTGTTATTCTGACCACTAGTTTTGTAGGATAAGATGACCTAATCCCAATTGGAATTCTGAAACCTGTTGCCTGCCTAGTTACTGCTTTATATTTGTTATCTGTTTACATTTGCTATCATAGTTAATAGTAAAGCAACAAAAATGCTTTATATTTGTGTTCATCCTCATTTTTAAATATCCAGGTTTTAGATGTTCATACATTTATGTATCTGTATTGCCAAATTATATAATTCTATATTCCAGAGATGAATTTAGCTTTCAGGAGGACTCACATATCCTTAGTCTTAATTCTATTAACCCCAAAGAATAGTTTTCCCAGCACAAAAGGGAAGAATTGATGATGTTCCTGCCATTAGTCAGAGGCGGCAGAGGACCTCCCCACACAGTTCAAAACAAAATCCTCCCTGAGAGCATACTGAGAACTCTCAGTATGCACATTGTAGGCAAGATTAGGAACCATGTAAAATTGCTAGAGGAGACTTTTTCAATAAAAAGCAAGAGGTGGTGACATGGGTGTGGCCCCACTCCTGAATCTTTCTGCACTGAGGTTCCTTGTCATCCTGCCCGGCCCTCTCTCAGAAGAGAAAAGGAAGCCCAGGGACCACGATGCCCCGCCGGAGCCTTGGGCACAGCCCCTGAGCCCGGGGCGGGGGGCGGGGGCAGATGGAAGGAGGAGGCCCGGGCCGTGGGCCCTTGGGTAGACCCTGCTTCCAGTCACGGGGCAAGGACAGCCCTCCTTTGAATGTACTTTGGGGCTCACAGAGGCTGGCGAGGAGCTGGCTGCCATCACGCCACGTGTGTCCTGACTAGGTACCAAATGGCCGCTCAACATTTGAACCAGAAGTTTTGTCAGCCTCTACACACGTCTCCCACACTGCGAATCTTAATTGCAGAAGAACTTTCTGGTTCCATTACACATTTAGCCACAGGCCTAGTCTGTGGGGCTAGTAAAAGGAGAGTCCATATTTTCGGGTGCCAGATTTGGCAAATAAAATAGGTTAAATTTGAATTTCAGATAAACAACCAATAATCATTTGGTTTAAGTATATCCCAAAGGTATGTATTTTCTCTGGCAACCCTACCACATTTTCCAATCCACATTTAATATTTTGATATAAAGAAACCTGAAATACTAATTCAAAAGAATATATGCACCTCTATGTTCATTGCAGCGTTATTTACAGTAACCAAGATTTGGAAAACAGCCCAAGTGTCCAGCAGTCAATGAGTGGATAAAAAAAGCTGTGGTCCATTTACACAATGGAATATGATTTGATTGTAAAAAAAAGAAGGAATTCTCATCCTCTGAGATAGTATGGATGAACCTGGAGAGCCTTCTGCTAAGTGCAGTAAGCCAGTCAGAGGAAGACAAGTGCCATATGATCTCAGTCATACGTAGAATCTAATGAACAAAATAAGCTAACAAGCAAAATAGAAATATGGAGAACAGGCTGACAGCTGTCAGAGGGGAGGAGGGCATGGTGGGGCTGGATGGAAAAGGTGAGGGGATTAAGCAAAACTAACAAAAACTCATCGACATAGTCAACACCAAGGTGATTACCAAAGGGAACGGAGGGTGGAGGTAGGTAGAAGAGGGTATTGGAGGGATAAATGGCGACGGGAGGAGACTTGACTTGGGGTGGTGAATGCACAATGCAATGTACTGGTAATGTGGTGTAGAGTTATACACCTGAAACCTATATAATTGTGTTAACAAAGTCACCCCCAAAAATTCAGTTAAAAACAAAAGACTTGGAGAGAAAATAAATGAATGAACAAGTAATTGAATGAATAGATGGAGAGGAAAATCAATAGGACAGAAACAACTCAGAGCTTTAATTAATGTCTAACACTTTAAAAATGTTTGGGTTTCTTTTGTCAGTTTCAGATCCTTTCTATTTGTATTGTAAAAATTATTTTTTATTTTAATGTATACACACACAAAATGTTAAAAGTCAAATCATACTAAAAGGCATATGGTGAGAAACAGCAGTCCCCTGTCCCACCCAATACCAACCCCGAGTCTGATCCCCGGAGGTACCCAGTCAAACTCCTTCAGCTGTTTTTCCCAGTTTTAACCTCCTCCCCCATATTTTCAAATAATATGCTTATAGTGCTAATTTGTTGATTTGTCAATGTTAGACATTAACTCATATTCTTGCAATTATGAAGGATGAGGGTTTGCTTCTTTAGCCACCACCACCACTTGCATTCTCCTTCCCTTTCCTCAGCTTCCCCCCCCCCCCCCCATTTCTTAGCCTTTGGTTAAAGCAATGGTCTGTTTTTACATTATTATGGTTATATAAAACTTTTCGTCATTGCATATCTTTTCTTTTACAGTTTATGTGCCCTGGGTCTGCTGTAGGTAGCAATTGCCCCACATTTTTTATTTACTCAGTTTTTGATAAACTTGCTAATTCCCCCAACTAACAGTCCCTCAACATACTTTCCCACCTGGTCGCCCCCTCAGGTAATCCATCTGGCCCATCTCTGTCCTAAGCCCTCTGTTCTCTGGCCCAGAAGGGACTCTCATCCCCAGGCCTCCTGTCATCCAGGCTCCTTTGCCATCATCCTGGGCACGTCTCCCTCGTTGTTGCATTATTCTCTTATTTGGGGGGAGAGTTTTCTGAGAAACGGAGCACGAGAGGCAAATTATTTATGATCTCCTGTGTCTGAGAGCATCTTTTATTCTACCATTTCTCTTAATAGTTTGGGTTTAGATTTCTAAGCCATTAGTAATTCTCACGTCAGAATTCTGAGGGCTTCCCTCCATTGTCTTTCAGCTTCCAGTGCTGCTGCTGAGAAGTCTGGTGCGATTCTGATTCCAGATCCTTTCAACTGATCTGTTTTTCCTTCCTGGATCCTTTTAGGGTCTTTTCTTTATCCCTGATATTATGACATTTCATGATAATGAACCTTTAAGATATAAATCTTATTTTCCCTTCCTGAAGATTTTATGGCACTTTTAAAGCTTTCTTCTTCCCTGAACTTATGCATTCTTTCCTCCTACCCACTTCCCCCTTCTCCCTCATAACTGTCTCTCATCTGAGGCTTGCTTTAAAAGTCTGGGGATCTTGACTCTCTGCTCATATTTCAGAATTTTGTGCTAAAGAGATGATTGGATGGCCAGCATGCTTGGGTGGAGCTTTGGTGGACTTCCCTGTGGGGGCTCGTTAGTCATGAGCTGGCTCTTCCAGTGGGGGTCCCAAATGTCTGCATTAGTAGACCTTCCCCTTGAGTCTTCTCAGTTCCTACAGATGAGGGTTCTCGAGTTTCCACCTGAGGGTAAGAGGTGTGCCAGGCTGCCAGGTTGTCTAGAAACAGGTTGAGGAAAAGGGCCTGTGACTTAACCTTTTAGTATCTAGATTTCCATTTAGTCCCCATATTTTCAGTTCTGCACTTCGCACCCCCCCCCCCCTGCAGTGTCTTGTGTGCTGATGCAAGTTCTGCAGTGGGCATCTGAGGTCTCCTGGAGGAGCGGGCAAGCTGTGGCGACTCCACTGCCCAGGAGCCCCTGCCGCACGCAGGCTCCACCAGTCCTCCCCCGGGCAGCTCCGCCCTCCTTCTCCGGCGCTCAGCCTGCTTCTCACCTCACCAGCCATCAGGCCTCCAGCCTCCCCCACGCTGCCATGTGACTTACCGCTTCTTCCCACCCTCCCCACCTTCCAAAAATGTGCTGGCATCCTTCATCTGCTGCCATCTATTCTCATAAACCTCGTAGGTTTGCAACTTTTTATTCCTTTATCATTGTTTGATAGGGTTTTGGGAGGGAGCAGACAGAGGTTCATGAGAGGCTCTTCTGCCACATTTAACCAGAAGTTCTTTAGGGTCTGTTTTCACTCGGAAGCAGTTGGGAGCAATATTCAGGCCTCATTCACATACTATCAGTCACCATAGTCACTTTTAATTTTGTTATGAAGTAGGTGTTTCTTTATGGGAAATAGAGCAAAGTCCAAACACATATGTTGTTTAATCATATTAGTAAAACACTCTTGACCTTTTGAACAAGATCCAGATATGCTTCTGAACTGCTCTTGTTTAAGAATGGGGGACGGAAGAGCACGAGAGCCACTTTGAAATGTGGCCCTGGCTCCACCACTTACCAAACCTGCTCTGTCTTCTGGGCTTGAATAAAAGCGAGGAAAATGCCGAAATAACATCTCCTTTGAATTAATCATGAGCCCCACCTCTCCAGCTCTCCTGTGTTTACACATTACTGCTATTGTGCTGTATCTGCTGGCGGATCTCCTTTCATCTGCAGGCCACACAAAACCCTCTTCATCTCAAGCTGCACATGTGGCTCTTGAATTAAGAGGGGGCATTTTAACAATAATTCCTCATTCCTCTTACTGAAGGGCTCAAAGTCTTAGGGAAGGATCGCTGCTCTTTCTGTGCACCACTGTGCCCAGATGACATCTAAAGTCCAGAAAAGCTAAGGCGAGAGAGCAGGGCCTGAAGGCTGCCACAGGGCAGGGTGGGTCTGAGGGGTGGGGCCAAGCATTAGCAGTTGACCAGGATGAAGAGGGCTTTGAATACCACATTAAGGATTTGATACTTTCCTGCAGGCGGTGGGGAGCTACCCAAGGATCTTGTGCAGGAAAGTGACATGAGATCAATTGTGCTTTGAGAAAATTAAGCTGCCCTGGCTGGTGTGGCTCAGTGGATTGAGTGCCAGCCTGTGAGCCAAAGGGTCGTCAGTTCAATTCCCAGTCAGGGTACATGCCTGGGATGTGGGCCAGGTCCCCAGTTGGGGGTGTGCGAGAGGCAATTGATTAATGTTTCTCTCGCACATCAATGTTTCTCTCGAACATCAATGTTTCTCTCTCTTTCTCCCTCCCTTCCTCTCTCTAAAAAATAAATAAAATCTTTAAAAAAAAATTAAGCTGATAGCTATGGGTGGGAGGATTTAGAGCAGAGAGAGGGAATATAGAAGGCAAGTTAAACGAAGTGGTTCTTACCCTTGGTTACCAAGATCACTGTAAGAGCTTTCTAAAAATCCAGACCCTGGCCTCTACTCTGCGAAATTTTGTTCCAGGTAGTCTGTGGAAGGGATAAAGAATCTGTGGTCTTAAAACATTCCCCAGGTGTAGCACTGAGCTAGAAGTCTACTGTGACGAGCCAATAAAGGGGACCAGACCTCAAACATGGGGCTGTGATTCTGGGAGGCAGAGGGAGAAGCAGATTGGAGAGAGGTTGCCAGGGCAGCGTGGCGTCTCACTGGACCCCTGCCTGTTTCAGGGCCTGGAGGAAGAAGGTAGGAGGATGATCACCGCGCTGGGCCCGGAGGCTGTCACAGGGAAAGGGGGCTGCGTCGGGTGCAGTAAAGGGTTAGCAGGAAAGACCCAAATGAAGTTCTCTCTGCAGGGGAACTAGATCGGATTTGACAGAAGATGGTGACAGGTGACAGGATGCCAAAGGAGCCTGGGACTTGGGGGAAGATGAATCTGTGAGTCTCTAGCTCCTGCATACACAGTCATGGCATGCTTGGAGCCAGAAATGACAGTTCAGATCCCTCCAGTTGCACATGCACAGGGACCCATGCATGGATACACGTGGACACATTCAGCCCTGCTCTGCAGGAGCTCAGAGACTGGGCTGTGGAATCTCGTATCCCTGTCTGTGTGAGGCTGGGAGCCACAGCCTCCCCGCCCTGTAGAAAGCTGGCATCGCCAGCAGTGACTGCACGGCTGTTGTGATGCCTTGGTGAGCGCAGCATGTGGAGGCCAGGCACAGGGCCTGGCACGCAGGGAGCACTGCGTAAATGGTAGCTATGAGTGACAGCAAAAAATGCGATCCCATTTCTTAAGCGAGTGAGCCATAGAGTATTTCATTCAGTGTATCTCACGTCTAAAGCCAGAGAGCCAAAAAATATCTCATTCAGGTTCTGGAGACAAGTCCACAGGAAGGCATGAAACCTTTCATTTGTTGCTACCCACTCTGGGTGGCTTTCTCTAGGCTTGTGTTTGGCGAGTCCTTTGCCTTTTATTTCTAGGACTTTTAGAGAAATGACAGTCCCTTGCTGCTGTGTTTAATTGGAAAGGAGCTCAGAGACCTGAGATTATAATTATGACGTCTTAAATGTTGAGCTCTTCAAAAGTCTGTCATTGCCCTCACTGTGACCCTGAACAGCTCTGGGAACCCAAACCCTGCAGCCCTACAGAGCGTGTGCCGGGCCTCAGCCAGGCCTCACCTGGGAACTCTGAGTGAGTGACGTGCAGGCAGCAGGAAGACACACAGTAAACTGAAGCGCCTGTGATGAGCTCAGAGGAGGTGAGTTGATGATCTGCTATTTATAGCCCCACTAAGAGGCTCTGGCCGCCAGCTCCGTGTGAGGCTGGGAGGGAATGATGCCTTCACAGAGCTGAGAGCACAAAATGAAATTGGTGATTCATGGGCAGCAGCACTTGGAATACCAACACACCCGCACCCCAGCCCCCCGGCCTCTCAGACACCCACTTTGGAAGCGCGCTGCACAGAGTTGCCAGCCTGCTGCCTGCTTTTCTGCATGCGTCTGGACAGGGTGTGAGGATAGGCAGGCCCTGCCCCAGCAGTGGACCTGCGAAGCGCAGCCGCACCCTCGGAGAAGCCCAAGAGCCTGAGCCTGCCCCTCCCAAGCCCTCAGCCAGAGCCCAGGTCAGGGCTGAGTAAGAGGCAGGCCCGGGGCTCAGGAGGCTGCCTCCAGGTGCTGGGGCCTCAGAGGGCCTATGGGTCAGAGAGCAAGGACAGGCCCTGTTTCTGCCCTGTCTCCATGGGCAGCGCTGGCCACGAAACAGCTTCTTGATGACATCAGTCTGCCGAACATGCAAAAAGTTTACAATGAGGATAGCCTGGTAGCTTTTGCATCCCCCTCGCCTCCGCAAACCCCAATTCCATAGCCCAGCGCCTGTCACCTGAAATGGTGGTTGTTTTTGTTGTGTTGCTTTGTTGTTTTTTTTTGTAACATCATGGCTTATAGGCCAGAGTCTACTTGGAGGCCCCAACTCCACCCACCCTATAGGAATGCTCTGGGGGTCTCTTAGCTTCCAAGGCTGGATCGATAGGAACAAACCAAGGTCATGAGGCATAAACAAACTGAGCCATGGAGCCGGGTCGTCTGGCCTCAGATTCTATCTCCACAGTTTCCAGCCGCACCACCTCCATCAAATTCTTCTCCAAGACTCAGTGTCCTCACCAGTAAAATGGGAATAAAACCCGAATCTACCCCACTGGGTGTGGCGAAGATGAAAAGAAGGACCAAATGTGAAGTGATTGGTCGGCACAGGGCCTGGCACACGGAAAGGGCTCAGTAAGTGGGAGCTGCTGCCACCGCTGCTGTTTTTGTGCCCCCGTGTCCTGGCCCCTGCACGGATCGCAGTCCTTTGCTCGCTGCCTGCGGCCCTGAGGCTCCTTGTGGAGGTGGTGCCCTGGGGCCTTGACAGGGACCCTCTGCCTTACACGGGAACACCCCGCATCCAGCTGCCCAGCATAATGGATGTCCCCCGGGGAGCTCCACCCTTTGCTCTGCCTGTCCCTGCCCTTGCCTAGAAATCGAGTGCCTGTCCCTCAGGGTTGGGCCCTGCCTGGGCTTGACAACCTTACTCTCCTGCTCCTTGGAACCTGGGATGGCCCATGGGGACATTAACCATCACCATCCAGCGGTGGACTTGCCCTGAGGGTCCCTAGTGCTGGCCCGAGGTGTGTAGCCAGCACGCTGCCCACAAGGGAGGGCTGGATGACAGGCAGGGTGGCCCACCCCACCTACCAGCTGGACACGTAGCACAAACTGCTGATTCACGGAGGCTCATGAGGTCTGGGCTGTTTGTGTATTCTCTCTTCTCCAGCTGTCAGCCAAAACATAATTGTAGCTGTCACTTTGGCAGCGAGATGCTGTGAAGTGTCCTAATACAACTGCCTCTGCTCCATGGCAGTGAGCTTTGGGAGGTGGGAGGAGCCTGCAGCTGCTCCCGCGGAGAGAGCCATTCTGGAAAGTGGTCTGCGTGACACTCACCCAGGTGCAGCTGCTGGAACGGTGTGAGCGCCAGGGTAAGGCCCTGCATTGGAACAGGCACTGGCATGCCTGCGTTTGCATAGATAGTAATGCAGTTTTGATGATGCTAATTAATACGAGAGGCTGCTGCTGAAATGAGGCATTTGGGCAGCTGCAAGGGCTTGGAAAACAGACTTTAAACTGAGGCACAAGTTGGATTCCAGCATGCATGGAGTGAATGAGTGGTTAGACAGCAGGGTACATGGCACAGGGAGACGGCACCAGGGATGTAGCTGGGGCCAGGTTGGGAAGCAAGGGACTTGAAGACCATACTGTGGAGCTTGGACTTGATTCTGGAGGAAATGGGGAGCTACCGAAGCACTTAAGGGAGAGTGATAAGGTCAGACGACACTGGGGCCTGGGCTCAGCACCTCCAAGAAGCAGCCCTAAGGGTAAGGCTCTCCTTCCCCGCAGCAGTCTCTGAGGAGCGGTGTGCTGCTTGGGAAGGTGCTCGGCAGCCCCAGCCCTAGGCTTCAGGGGTGGCTGTGGCTCTGCGCCTAGTGGGGAGGGCTGGCCCTCGTCAGGCCAGCTGAGAGTGTGCAGCGAGTGAGAAGGGTCACTAGCCTCGTGCTTTCCTTCTTCCTCGGTCCCCCTAGGCCAGAGTTCATTAACGAAGCACCTGCCTGCAGATGTGCCAAATGCAAGGAAGTGCGAACACTCGTGCTAAAGGTCAGGGGAGGTTCCTGGTGCTGAGAGGTGGTCCCACTGCCTGTTGGTGCTGCTTCTACCACCACACATACGCATTAAGGAAACAGCAGAGATAAACACCCAAGCTTGGTTGATGGAGGAAGTCCTAGAAGGAGGGTTCTATCCTCATATACTTAAAGAAACACTGGTTTTTCCCTGACCAGTGTGGCTCAGTGGATTGAACATTGTCCCATAAAATGAAAGGTTGCTGGTTCGATCCCCGATCAGGGCACATATTTCTCTCCCTCTCCTTCTCCCTCCCTTCCCTGCTTTCTAAAAATAAATAAAATCTTTTCTTTTTTATAAAAGAAATAAGTCAGAAGGGAGACAGGATTCAGTTGTCAAAAATTTTGTGTACCCTTCTCTGAAGTGCATTGCTGTACAGCAGTGGTTTGGCTGCAAGCCAGGAAGGGCAAGGTGCCTCTCAGGTTGTCAGGGGAGGGGAGCCAGGAGCGAAGGATGTTCCCCTTCTGGCAGGATCTGCCACCAGTTTTCCCTGAGTTGGGCTGCCAAGGGCGCCAGAGGGTGAGAGGCAGCAGGTGTTGAGCAGTGAGGAAGGCCCCTCTCCCAGGCAGCTGGTGACACAGTGGGTGTGGTGGGTGTCTGGAACCGTTTGGCTTTTGGGTGGGGCCTGAACCTTGGGCTATTCCCTGAGAGCAGGTGGCATGTCATAACCACTTCCTGGCTTCCCATGGCCGGCTTGGAGCAATAGACCAAAATGTAGTTTTACCTATTTGGTTTGCTGTCCCCCTTAAAATTGACAAAATTTAATAACCAAGTATATCCAGTTTTTTAAAAATTTTATTATAAAATAAAACACTGTCAGGAAAGTTCAAGCAACCATACATACATACAGTTTAAAGTGAATGTTGTTTTTTAAATATGGAAAAGTATAAAAAGAAAACAAATAACCTTTAAACCTTTGCCTGGACAAACTCCACTGAAATTCTTTGAACATAGAAAAAGATATAAAATGAAAAGGAAGTGCCGTCTTTTTTCTTTTTCCCCCCCAAAATAACCACTAACTTCTTGTGTATCCTTCTAAAAATTTTTCCCTGCATCACTAATGTTTCTAAAACGTGTGTGTGATCATGTGGGCTTTGTCTATATTTAATTATAAATTCTAAAAGAGGATGTGATCATACCCGTCCTAAGATATAAAATTAGTATTTGTTAAAGATTTAATTCATTAATTAATGAGAGAACTACTAAACATATCACAACCAATTCAAAGCAGAACTCAAAGTATGATACATGATGGTCAGGTAAGAAATGCTGAAATGATTTTAGAAATGGGTACAAAACTAGTTAATTTCCACAAGGCAATAATAGCCGGTTGCATTCCACAATTTGCATTCCTGTGAACAGAAATTTTCATTACTATCAAGCTTTTAGAACTTACCTTCCACCTTCAGAGTTGAGAAATGTTTAGTCAAAGACGATAGAAGGTAGGGATAACCCTGGTGGGTAACTTATTCAGGACACCCACAGAATTTCAATATCCTTCACAGACTTTCCAGACACTTGTAATTAGATCCCCACCTCATCCCTCCTAGGATTCCCTATCACAACCCCTGCTGCCCTATTTGTAACAGCTGACCCAACCCCTCCACCCAAGCTCCAGGTGAAGGGCTGGGGCTAAAGCCTAACCTGGGAGAAGCAACCATCACCTAGAGGGTTGCGGGAGGCAGCCGGGTGCTCCCACGGCCCTACCACTCGGCTTCGGTGGCGGTGCGCCCTGGAGCTGTGAGTGGGGCTGCCCTGGGCTGGCGATCATGGTGGGCCTTGTAAAAGGTGGTCAGGGATTTGCGAAAAGGGGAACAGATGAGAAATACACAGAGGAAAGATATGTGGTCCAGCAAGAAAGACAAAGTGGATGTCCAATGAGCTTCTAGTTTTGGGGACAGCTTCATGAATCTGGATTCCAGTTTGTGGGAGTCTGTTCCAATAATTCCCCACCTAAGAGAATAGCTGACATGCAAAATGTACAGTGTTACGACCTGAGCCTTGGATTTAGGTGGTCTCTCGAGCCCCCTGGTCGGAGGCAGCTTCCCACAAACTCCAGGGTCTGTGGTGGTACAGTGGGGCTTGATGTCAGCCCCAGGGGGCTGGGGCAGAGCAGTCTGAGACCCATGGAAATGAACAAATCCCTGGCTTGCTCTGCACCCTTTGACAATCAACTCATATCCTGTGAACAGGTTTCTTATCTTAGAAATGGGGGACAAGGCTCCTTTTTGTCTTGCCTCCTAGAGCTGCTCTGGGGTCCAGTGAGAGGCACGGGGGTGAGTCTACTGCCAAGGCCAGTCACGTGGTGAGAACAGAGCCCGCAGCTCTGGCAGGACAAGAACTTGGCCCTGCTGTGCAGAGTGCTTTGGGAGGAGAGGTTTTGTACAAATGGCCAGTCATGATTAATTGATGGGGAAGCTCTCTAGCAAAGGATCAGATTTCACAGATAAATACACGTATACATAGTTTGGCTCTCCTGAGAAGGAAATAGTCATTCAGAGTAAGGTGAGTCTATCTAAATCAAGATTTTTCATATCTTTAACGGGTACTTTCTCACCATCTTCATTCATTCACAAAGCATATATTGAGCACCTACTGTATGCTAAGCACTGTGCCAGGCACTGAGATACTGAGATAAAGAGAGCTAGCTCCTCTCTGGTGGTGTTGGAAGCAATGAAAAAATATCCTCAGGTGAGGTTTTAAAACAACACAAAACAAAAAGAACCTCTATATGACCTTTCAGCTGGAACCACCATCTTCCAGTAATTCACCAAAATGACTAACACAAAGGGAAAAAGGAGAGGCACCTGCTGTCTGCTCTCTAGGCCTTTTGGAAATCATGGAACTGTTCCTTTGGCCACATACATGCAAGTCTACAAGAAAGGTGATATAGGCATGAAGGAGTGGGCACTATTCAGAAAGGAATGCCCCACAGCCGTTGCCATGGCAAAACTGGAGCAGTCTACGGTGTCACCCAGCATGCGGTGGGCATTGCTGTAAACAAACACGTTAAGGGCAAGAGTCTTGCCAAGAGACTTCATGTACCTATTGAGCATATTAAGCACTCTAAGAGCCGAGATAGCTTCCTGAAACGTGTGAAGGAAAATGATCAGAAAAAGAAGGAAGACAAAAAAGAAGGATACCTGGGTCCAACAGAAGCGCCGGTCTGCCCCTGCCAAGGACGCACTCTTCTGTGAGAACCGGTGGAAGCAGCCTGAGCTGCCGGAACCCACTCCCCGTGAATTCATGGCACAGTGAGTGTCAAACAAACAAACAAACCAACCAACCAACCAACCAACCAACCAACCTCTGTACTGATTTTCAAAAAAGAAAAGAAAAAGAAATGCTTTGGCCAAGATTTAACCTGAGAAATGAGACAATGGTGACCCTCAGGGTGCCATGCTGGATGGCCATGTGGTAAGGGTGTTGCCATCAAAGGATAAAAAAAGCAGGAGGAGACGCAGACTTGGGGGAAGGGGCTGGGCTGGGCGGTGATGAGTTCCATTATGGACATGGTGAGTATGAAAGACCTACGGGCACCCAGGCGGAAGCGCCCGGCAGGCAGACGGATACACGGGTCAGACCTAGGGGGCTGTGGGGTGTGAAGCAGGAGAGAGGAAGCTGGAGCAAATGTGAGCATAGACCAGTTTATGTGAGTATGTGAGGGGAGGAGAGAGCAGGGGAAGAAGTGGGAGGGCAGTGTGCCTTTGGCCCTAAAATTCTCACTTGCTGAGAATGAGGGTGGGGGAGGGACTAAGGGCAAGAAGGGGATGTTGGAACCCTTGATATGAGAAATAGGAGAGAATCTGAACCAGGCCTAACAATATAGGGCCCTGTTGTCTCTGGAGATCATAGGACTGCTTTGGCACGCGTCTGTCCACCTTGGCTTTTCTTCAAAACATAGAAGCCAGGAAGCCAGGTTGGCCTGTAGTGCCTGGGCTGTGGTGTTGCCTGGAAGGTGTAGCAGAGACAGCTGACTATTCACCAAAAAAATAGTCCCCACCCCTCCATAGAATAGAGTTGAGGCTAAGAAGGAGCTTCCCAGCAGAGACCGCGTTTCCCAGTACAGCCCCTCATCTCACACCCATGACATCTGAGAGGAGGCAAGTGATTCGTTCTTGCCGATGAAGTAGCGATCAGGGTTGATGTGAGTCATTTCCAGCCCAAGATAGTTAAGACACAGATGTTCCTTCTGCACCCTTCCTTTCCCCTTCTTCTAGTTTGGTGCCCCCTTAGAAACCATATGTTGGAGATAGTAGAGTCATAAGGTAGAAGGATCCTGGTCACTGAATCATCACTTGAAGGAGACATACTACTGATCAGCAATGGCCATTTGGGGTTTTTGTGAGCAAGAAATCAACTATATTATTTGAGCCAATACTTATTCTGGAGTTTGTTTGTTATAGCATCTAGAATTACCGTAACTAATACAGGGTTTAAGAAAACTGAAGGTTGTTCAAATGACTCAGATAGGCCAGGCTGGAGAAACAACTGAAGACCTTAGGGACAGAAAACCTTTTTTAAAGTTCAAGAACAGTAGTGGAGAGCACTAGAAAAATGTAGAAAGCAGAAGGTCAAGGCCTCTGGTAGAATTTAGAAAAGCTATCCCATGACGTGGCAAGAACTACGTGGGAGATGGTAAGGAACATTAAGCATATCCAGGAATTGTGTGCTGGGGTCAGGAACTGTGCTAGCTGGTTAGTCCACCCAGATGTCGTAGTGCTTGATGAAGCAGGGCGTGGGTGGAGAGGAAGCCTCAGAGGGCTGGCCGTCGTCCTGCAGCCAGGGCACCAGGAGGGAGCGCTTTAGGAAGAGGAACAAGCTAACAGGACTGTCCCTCTCAGTCCTCTCAGCTGCCATGGCTGAATAGAACTGAGCAGGGCATCTCACCCCTATTAAGGATCTGCTCAGTAGGACACATGGGATGCACACCTCAAAGCTGGTCCCCAAAAGGGGCACCTGTAAATGCTAACATAAGTTAACTCCATCCAGAAGCAGCCAGACCCACAGCAAGTAAGCTATCTTCAGTCGACAGAGCAGTTGGCACTCTCCAGAGCACTTCTGTACAAATGTTAGAGCCTCATGGAAATCCCATAAAAAGATGTCTCTGTGCCGGGTAAAGTCACCAAAGTGTTAAGTGAGAGTCCCTCAGGGGGGGTTGGAGCCAGGGTCTCCTGATCCTTGGCCCGTGGTTCTCATTTTAAAATTCCTTTTATAGACATTAACTGCCCATCACCTTAGGAAGATTTAGGCCTCAACATGTGCCATTGGCAGCATGCCAAGCACACTTCAGCTAGTGGGTCTGAAAGAGTTTCTGAATGAATGGTGCTGAAGCAGGGATGGGCCTGGAAGTGACAGAAAACTCAAAATAACAGTTGTGGAAATAAGAGAAGTTTATTTCCCTTTAAAAAAAAATGAGGCAGGTGTCAAGGGTTGTTATGGCCCTCCATGATTTCAGAGAGCCAAGGCCCCTTCTATTTTGTTGTTCTTCTCTATTGTGTAGCAAATTATTTCAAAACTCAGTGGCTTAAAACAACAATAAACGTTTATTATCTCACACTTTCTGTGTGTCAGGAATTTGGGTAGTTCCGGTTTGAGCTCTCTCAGGAGGTTGCCGTCTGAGGTCTCACACGGATCTGGGGTCATTTGAAAGCTTAACTGGGACTGCAGTGTTGCTGACAAGTTGGTCTGGCTGCTGGCAGGAAGCCGCAGTTCCTCACCTATAATCCTCCATAGGGTTTGAGTGGCTTACAACATGGCATTTGGCTTCCACTAGCGTAGAGCAGATGATGTAAGAGCAAGTAAAGCAGAAGCTACACTATCTTTTATGATGTAGCCTCAGAAATCACACTGTCATTACTGCAATGTTTTGGTTTCACGGGTCAGCCCAATTTAATATGAGAGGGAACTAAACAAGGACATGAATACCAGAAGCTGAGAATCGCTGGAGGCCATCTCGGAAGGGGGGCTACCATGTCTGCCATCCTCAAAGTGTGGCTTCATCCTCATGTTCCAAGATGGCTGCTCTAGCTCCAGCTATCACATCACAGAAGGTGCCTCCTAGCTAGCAAGAGGAAGGAAGAAAGGAGGAAGGGCATGCCTTTTCCCTTTAAGGATACTTTCCAGAAGTTGAATACACCATCCCACTTGTATCTCATTGATCGGAACTTAGTCATATAGCTGGAAAGAAGGCTGGGAAATTCAGTATTTATTTTGGATGGTGATGTGGTCAGCTAGACCAGGTCCTGGGGATGGTTGGTTGTCTCTGCCACATCAACAATGTTATGTGTAGATTTCAAAGGAGGGAGTTGGGGGGAAGGGAGCATAGAAAACATCATTACCTTGGGTTACTGATCTGGCTAAGGATTTATGACCAATCTTGTCTGGGAGATGTGTGTGTGTGTGTGTGTGTGTGTGTGTGTGTGTGTGTGTGTGTTTTGCAGGGACTGGGAAGGAGTGCAGATTAGTGCTTTACCCAGTAATTAGTGCATCTCAATATAAAAGGAAAATAGTCCTTAGAAGAGCTCAGGAGACACATAAGCATTAAAAACGGACCTACTCATAGAAGCCGAACCAAGAGTGGTCTCAAGAATTAAGATGATCCAGAAAAATGAGAAGATCATCACAGGAGGCCTCGTGAGGGCGGCTTCATTCTGCACTCAGACCTGCAGGTTTAAATAAATTCTAGGTAGTCCGATTTACTGATTCAAATGCAGAAGCACAGATGGGCAACTCTGCCAGCTGTGTTTTTAAAAGATCATATGATTCCTGATCAATGAACCGAAGAGACCAAATACGGAAGTGTTTAGAGCTGAGCTGCAGATTTGCCAGAGACCTCTTAGAGACCAGAGCCAGGGCTTGAGCAGCCAGCTGGGTGCTGACTCAAGCTGGGGGGAGGAGGGAGGGAGGGTGGCGTTGGGCATTGGAGCCTGGCTGAGCAGATGAGCCATTAGCTGGCCAGAGGATTCTGAGGCCTGAGAAGTCCATAGAAAAGCCGCCCTGGCAGAAGGAGGGCAAGGCTCTGGCTTGGCCAAGTGGCCAGTGAGATGGGGGCACTGTCATCCTGGAGGAATGCAAAGTGTGAAACCAGCAGCCTGGGGCTGGGGCAGCCAAGGGGACAGCAGGCAGTGCCAAGGCCTTGTGGCAGGGGCTGGCTTTCTCTTTGCTGTGACAGCCTGTGTGGACATGGGTCCTCATTATGAGAGTGGACTGAGGGCTCGGAGGTACTCGCCTCATGGAGGCTGGCTGGGAGTCCCCTACCTGCCTGGCCATCTCCAGACGGGGCTGTCAGGACACCCTGGGCAAGCAGCAGACTCACTTGGGGCACAGCCCATGGTCTTTATTGCACCAGGTTGTCCACTCTCACCACAGTGCTGCTGCACCAGGCCAGTTTCCAGAGCAGTGAGGGCATCAGCAAAGCTCCCAGCCTTCTCCATTCTGTCTTGGCCTCAGTCCCACGTTCCTCCAGAATTGGGGGACCTCCACAGACTCTGAGGACCCTTTCAAAAGGGATACCTGCAGGTGTCACTGAGATTGGTCTTGCAACCTTGGGCAGAGGGGGAGGTCCCTGGGGGCTAAAGGTGAGCTGGCAGGGGGTAAGGAGGGGCAAAGGATCCCATAAGGAGCCTGAAGTTGGCTTGGGAAATCTGGACTCTGCTTCATGGCTCTGCTGCACCAAAGCTTAGTGAGCACTAACTTGTTGGGACAGACACTAGCCTACCCCTTGGGGACACAGAGCAGAGGAAGGCTGAGATGACATCACCCCAGACAAACAGTTAAAGCAAAAGAGCTGAGGGTGCAACATGCAGTGATGGGTTAAGTACAAGGTTTGGAAATAATGGAGGAGGGGAGTGTGAGAGCAGAGTGGCAAAGGAAAGCTTTGCAGAAGAGCTGATACCTGCAAGAAGGAGTGGGAGTTCCCCAGCCAGCAATGGGGCCAAGTGAGGAAGGGCATCCAGGCAGAGAGACGGGCAGGCCCCAGAGTTCTGAGCTGTGGGGCCTCCTGGGGCAGCGGAAGGAAGGGAGTTTGTCTGCCTGGTGCGTTTACTATATTCTGCAGTTTCTGGGCTGGTTCAGGGTGGAGTGTGGCCTTGGTCTCTTTCTACTAAGCAGCTCAGGGGAGTCAGAGAGGGAGAAAGATGCTCTCCTGCTGCAGGGTTTGCTGGGTTTCCTTTTATCTTTGACCCTTGGAGTCCGGTCATGATAGTGCAAGTACCATAACAAGGAAGGGGAACAGTATTCTCTGGTTTTGGAGAACCTGCCCAAGGCCCAGTCCTTCTCCATATCAGTCCCTGAGGTATGACTGTCCCTCCCGGCTTCAGACGGAGCCGAAGGCAGGGCTGGAAGGTGCACTGGGTGGGTGGACACTCTGGCCTCCCCTCCCAGTTGCCAGATCTAGCCCTTCCAGGTCCCATCCTGCCTTTTGCACCCAGCACTATGGCTCGTGTTGACAGACCCTCATCACTCTTTTTTTGTGGTGCACATGCTTGCCTTGCACCCTGGAAAATGTGATATGCAAATGAATCACTAGGTGATCCAAAACCAGTAGTTCTGGAGTTACTGTGAAGGAAAAAGGAACCGAAGGCCCCAGGAGGTCCAGTGGGTTCCACCTCCTCTCTGGGTCAAAGTGGGCAAGTGGGACTGAACCACAGACATGCTTGGATGTCACCTGTCTTGAGCTACAGATGGACCAGGAGCCTCTGGCACAGAGCTGCCAGTGCCACCGCAAGGCTGCAGGAGAGTTTGTGGGGCAGGTAGAGGACAGGCCCTACCTTCGTTATCAATGCCCTGGTCAGCGCAGCTCACTCACCTAGGAATTCCTTTCACCTGACTATTGCCCTTCTCACGAGGATGTGCAAATGGCCTCCTGGCAGTTCTAGCCTCTCTCTCATCTTCGCTAGCTCTAACCCCGAGGCCTGGGTCGGGTCACATCCCTGCAGCTCTATAATTAATTCCCTTAGTTACAAACTCCTTGGTCCAGCATTCAAGGCTCTACCCACTACAGTACTAACTCACCTCTTACCAACCTTCTTACACTCCTCCATCCTTTTATACTTCTGTCCACAAAGCTCTCTCAACCTTGAGCCCTGGATCTTGCCTTTACCTGGTATAAATGTGCCCTTGTTGCTGCCGTAGACACTGCCCGTCTGACTGGGCCTAGCTCCAGTACTGTCTCACCCATTTAGCCTTTCTTGTCACCCTCTGCCCTGGGAACTGATGGCCTAAGGGATGGAGCTTTTTACTTGATTTGCATCTTTAATTGCTGGATGCTTACATGCTTATAAAAACATTCTAACAATACAGAAGCATACATAGTAAAATGCGTGTCTGTCACCCGAACTCTCCTTTCCCTAGAACTGTCCCCAGTTAACAGTCAGGCATGCACATGGGCACCCACTGCACACAGCCTAAGGGGGACCATCGCCACGTGGCACAGCCGTAGCAGGGCAGGGGTGGCAAAAGCAGCGGTGGTGGGAGTTTTCTGAGACTGGCGGCTTGAGTTGACTTTAAGAGAAAATTCTCAAGGTCAGTCTGTGGGACCCTTGATTTCTTTCAAAGAACAGAACCCCAGGGAGACATTTCTAATTTGTGTGGGAACATTCATTCGACTCACCCAAGAGCCAGACACTCAAATTCAAAAAGCAACTAGGCCTCCAGAGAATCCTCCTGGCCTAGCACAGGCCCCTCTCCAAGCTCAGGCTGAGCTGACCCAGAAACCTGGCAGCACTCAGTTGGGTGGACAGAGACGAGGTATGAACCTTGGCCTTCCTTTGTCCGGCCTGGGCCTTTGCTGGGCCCAGTGCTCTGGCTGAGCAGCCTGGAGCCCCCCTACCCCCAGTGACTCTCTTTACGGCATGGTCCAAGAGAAGAGCTCGCCCTCGGGACCAAATGGCCCCCATCCTCCTTAGAATGGGATCTGTGCTGCACTTTCAAGGGCAAGAGCCAGGGATGGACTGGCATTTCCGGTTCCAGGGACTGCAGCCCACGTTTCTAGGCAGTGTGAGGGGCAGGGGCAGATATCGTCCCCAAAACCCAAAGAACTGCCTCTCTCGCCCACACTCCGATTTAAGTAAATATTTAAGTAGGGCGAGAGGACTGGGGTGCACCAGTGGGGAACACTAGCCCCAACTTCGGCATGTCAGGGAAGGCTCCGAGGTATTAGCCTCTAAACTGACATTTGAAAAATAAGCAGGAGGTGGCAGGTGAAGGTGAGAACAGCATGCCTTGCAGAGGGAACACGACGGGCAAAGGTCTGAAAATGAGAAAAACATGACTTTGGAGAAACTGAAATTCACGGTTGCTGAGCTTAGTGTGTGAGGGGATGTGCAGGGGTGCGGCTGGGGAGGTCAGCTGGGCGCGCAAACGCCCAGGGCTGTGCCCCCATGGCCCAGGGGAGCCAGGGAGGGTCTTCAACAGATGGCGGTGGTTGCTACATAGACTGTGAGCTGCAGGTAAAATGAACGCCTTTGGGTGAACTGTAGTGGTGGCCTGGACTAGGGCAGACGCCATGGAATAGAAGAAGTAGTGTTTCACACAGCATGTCGGGGTGAGGGAGGAGAAGGGGACCCTGCCTTGACCGTTGAGGATATATATTCCAGACTGACAGTTGCATTTAGCAAACAACTGCTCACTGGTTTGGACCGAGGGTGTGGGGAGCTGGAGGACCTCCTGTCCTTCCATAAGTAAAGAACGGAAGGCCAGTGGCAAGTCATGAGCCCCGACCTGGCCATCAAGCCTGCTGACATCCGTGCAAGTCTGATTGGACACCCAAATCTTTTTTTTTTTAAATCCTCACTCGAGGATATTTTCATTGATTTTAGAGAGAGAGGAGGGAGAGATAGAGAAAGAAACATTGATGTGAGAGAGAAATATCAATTGGTCGCCTCCTGTACATGCTCCAACCCAGTAGTGAACCTGCAACCTAAGTATGTGCTCTGACTGGGAATCGAACCCACAATCACAACCTTTTGGGGTACGGGACAATGCTCCAATGAACTGAGCCACTTAGGCAGGGCAAGGACACCCCAATCTTGATTCAAGCATGTCTATGGCTAGACTTCATAACCCTAAAGCAGACACCCCAGGAACAGAGCTGACCACTTCCAGCAAATGGAGCGCTCACCTGGCCTATAAGCCTGATGTTCCCAGTCACTCAACAACACTTAGAAACTTTGCTTTCTAAATACAGAACAGAGATAGTTCATGTCCAGCCCAATCTCTCTCCCTTCCCCAACCCTGTACCTAGACTCTCTGCTGGAGTAGTTTCTCTGTTTGGTAGTAAATCTTTTCTACTCAACTTTGATCTCCGGTCTTAGCTGAAGCCAGAGCTTCCCACCAGCCATAGGACCCCGAAGGAACTTCAATAGAGTTGGACATACCCTACATGTTCTTTGCACAATTCTGATATTCTGTGCTCTGCAGTTTGTCTTTGAGTTCTTCTGGACACCTTGGGGTGCAGGGAAAGGCCGTGAAGCTTGAGGGTGCTGTGCTGTGGGGTATGGTGGGAGACTATAGTCAGGAAGATCAAAGCCTCATTCTGGTCTCCAGTTCCCTGGGTAATCTTTCCTTTTTTGGGCCTGCCTCCCACACCTTGATCTCCAACTCCCAGGCCTTTGCGCATGCTGTTCCTTCTGCTCTTCCCCTCATTCCTTGTCTGTTTGGTTCATCCTTTATATCTCAGCTTTCTCAGGGAACACCTTACTGACTGGTCCAGGTCAGAGTACTTAGTTAAATATTCTTTTTTTTTTCTTTGATATTTTTCCATAAGCTCTTTTTTCTTTTTTTTAAGATTTTATTTATTTTTAGAGAGGGGAAGGGAAGGAGAGAAACATCAATGTGTGGTTGCATCTCGCACTTCTTCTACCAAGGACCAGGTCTGCAACCCAGGCATGTGCCCTGCACTGGGAATCAAACTGGAGACCCTTCGGTTGTCAGGCCAGCGCTCAATCCACTGAGCCACACCAGCCAGGGCCTTAGTTAAATATTCTGATGACCAGTGTTCCATCATCTCTTTCTCCTCATTAGAGGTTTTCTTTATTGCATATTTACTACCACCTGCCTAACCCAGAAGGAGAGGGGCCAGACTGTGCCTTGAGAGATTCCGCTTGTTTTACTGCTGTATCCACAGCCCCAAGCAAGAGATGTATCCAGAAGTAGGGGAGGAAGGAAGGAAGGCAGGCAGGCAGGCAGGCAGGAAGGAAGGAAGGAAGGAACAAATGAATGGATGGATGAACGAGTGGATAGATGGATGAGTGAATGAACAAATGAAAAGATGGACAGCTGGATAGATTTCACCTGGTAAAACAAAAACTTCAATTGGATGAGATCCTTCCCAAAGTTAAGATAATTTTCTAGGGCTCTATTGTTTTATCTCTGAAATGGGAAGAGTGTTCTCTGCTTGCTGCTTTACTTCTGTATCTAACATGACTCAGGTCAGCCGGATAAAGTTTAAGATGGTTTAAAAACAACTTAGGTAAATGATCCCTTTGACTCCAGGACATTATTTTCTGACACCCGGTCACATAAAGGTGAACCTTGAGATGGAAATTCAGGCTGGGCCAGAGAACACAGGTCCCTCTTTCAGAGCTGGATTTAAGTCTCCGGCTCCCTGGGCAGGATGAGTTTTCAGAGGCCCCACACATGCCTCCTAGAGTTAGGGCAATAAGGCTCTTCTCTATCTCCATTGCCGGTCAGGGAGGGTGGGCGGGTGTCGCCACTCAGAACTGAGGATTGTGCCCCATGAGGGGCCCAGAATGCTCTGCTCATTTGTCCATCTGTCTGACTTCAGTGATGGACTGAGTGCAGGAGTTTTTCTGAGGCAGAGCCAGAGGTCGGGCTGAGGGCCTGGTGAATCATCTCCAGGCCACAAGAGTCTAGGCCGCCCATGAAGGCTGCCTTCGCTTTTACCGTGGCAGGTGGACCTCACCTACTGAGGTCTCGTTCTGCTTATAAGACATGCCAGGGTGAGTCCTGGCTGGTGTGACTCAATGGATTGCACGCTGGCCTGGGAACTGAAAGGTCACTGGTTCAATTCCCAGCCAGGGCATACACCTGGGTTCCAGGCCAGGCCCCCATTTGAGGGGGCACACAAGAGACAACTAATGGATATGTCTTTCACACGTTGGTGTTTCTCTCCCTCTCTTTCTCCCTCCCTTCTCCTCTCTCTCTAAAAATAATAAACAAATTCTTTTAAAAAACAATGGACCAGGATGAGGAGACCATCTCTATAATCTTCACGAAGTGATCTGCCCAGCCATCCTCTCCCTGAGGGTCTGGAACTACCCCTCCGATTCCCTCCAGTCTTGAGGAAACATGCTCCTCCTCTTGGAAGCAATAGCTGGACGGACGGTGCAGGGCGGGGGTGACCTGCCTAAGGGGAGGAGTGAGACAGGGTCCAGCCACATCGAAAATAGCGCTAATGCTCTTATGACCCAGGATGGGGAGTACTAGGTCCTAACAAATCAACAAAGGACACGGAAGAGCTGAAAAACCCAAATGAAGGAGAGGAGGAGGCATTTGATTCTGGAGGAACCTGTTCAGTGCTTAGGAATTTAATGTCCATTGTACCGATGGGTGAATTTCTGCCCATGGGAACCTGCCTCTGAGGAAGGCCAGGGAAGAGTGAAAGCTTTCAGTTTTCTGAAGAAGGGTAGCCTCATCCCCACTCTTTGATGTGCCACGTCTGCACTTTCCCCTTTCGCTCAGACCACTATTTATTCTTACAGCATTGTTGGTTCCTGGTCACTGTGGGACACCCTCGCTGGCCCAGACCTTCCTTAAAGTTATAAGGATCAATACAATCACTGTCGAAATCCCAAAGATGATTTTTTGATATAGAGAAATCTATCCAAAAATTCATATGCAATTTCAAGGTACCCCAGATAGCCAAAACAATTTTGAAAAAGAACAAAGGTGGGGGGTCTCATGCCTCCTGACTTCAAAACTTCAAAGCAACAGTCATCAAAACAGTGTGGCAACAGCATAAAGACGGACATGTAGACAAATGACCTAGAATAGAGAGTCTATAAATAAACCCTCATGTATATGTTCAAATGATTTTCAATAAGGGTGTCAAGACCATCCAATGAGGAAAGGACTGTCTTTTCAGCAAAGTGCATTGAAAAAACAGGATATTTACATGCAAAATAATGAAGTTGGATCCTTACCTTATACCATATACAAATATTAACTAAAAATGTATCAAAAATCTAAACTTAAGAACTAAACTATAAAACTCTTAGAAGAAAACATAAAGAAAAGCTTCATAACATTGGATTCAGCAATAATTTTTTTAAAATTGATTTAAAAGTAAGAGAGGAATTGGGGAAGAGAGGGAGAAACATCAATTTGTTGTTCCAATTATTTATGCTTTCATTGGTTGCTTCTTATATGTGCCCTGACTGGAGATCGAACCTGCAGCCTTGGTATATTGGGATGATGTTCTAACCAACTGAGCTAGCCAGCCAGGGCCAGTAGTGATTTCTTGTGTATGACACCAAGAACATAGGCAACAAAAGAAAAAAAAAATAGATAAATTGGGCTTCACCAAAATTTAAAGCTTTTGTGGGTACTGGAAATATTGGGAGGAGCACTTTGTAAAGTATATGATTGTCTGGCCACTGTTCTGTACACCTGAAACCAATTCAAAACAATGTTGGAAGTAAACTGTAATTGAAGAAAAATAAATTAATTAATTTTAAAAAATTAAGAACTTAGGTACGACGAAGGACAATACTGAGTGAAAAGGAAGTCCATGGAGTGGGAAAAAATATTTGCAATCATGTATCTGATAAGGGGTTCATACCCAGAATAAATAAAGAACTCTTACAACTCAACAACAAAAAACAAATAACTGGATTTAAAGGTGGGCAAAGGACTTGAGTAGACATTGCTTCATAGAGGATATTCAAGTGGCCAATAAACACCTGAAAAGGTGTTCAACATCATTAGTTATTTGGAAAATAAAAATCGAAACCACAATGAGATACCACTTCACACCCTTTAGGATAACTTTATTATAAAACAAAAAAAAAAACAAAACTGAACAGAATATAATACATGTTGGCGAGGATGTGGAGAAACTGGAATCCTTGTGCATTGCCAGTGAGGATATAACATGGTGCAGCCTCTGTGGAAAACAGTTGGGCAGTCCCTCAAAAAATCAAACATTAAATTACCATATGATCCAGCAATTCTGCTTCTGGGTATATACCTGAAAAGAATTGAAAGCAGGGACTTGAACAGATGTTTGTACACTCATATTCATACCAGCATTCACAATAGCCAAAAGGCGGGAACAACGCAAATTGTCCATCAATGTATGAATGGGTAGGCAAAATGAGGTACAGGCCTGCCATGGAATATATTCAGACTTAAAAAAAAGAAGAAAATTCTGACAATATGCTACAATGTGGATGAACCTTGAGGACATTCTGCTAGTGGAATAAACCAGTTGCAAAAGGACAAATACCATATGATTCTGCTTGTATGAGGTGCCTAGATTAATGACATTCACAAAGATGGAAAATAGAAGGGTGGTTGTGGGCAAGGGGAAGGGAGGGATGGGGAGTTTTTGCTGAATGGGTACGGAGTTTCGGTCTGGGATAATGAAAAAGGTCTGGAGCTAGATGGTGGTGATATTGTACAACCTCAACTATATGCAACAATGTGGATATGCTTAATGCCACTCACTAACTGCATACTTAAAAATAAGTTAAAAATGGTAAATTTTATGTTATATATATTTTAGCACAATAAAAAAAAAAGGAAAAATGCCATGGGAGTGGGGCATTTAAATCTATTTCAATCTATAAGCCTCCTCCTCTGGGAGGTTACTCAGGGCCCTGGAAGATGCTGGAAAGGGGGGGAGTGGTGAGAGGGAGGAGGCTGCCTGGCCCCCACCCTCATCCCCAGCCTACCCTATTTCTACCTCTCTAACTCCCACCCATCCTTCCAAGCCCTGCTCTGGTCCTGTCCCACTTCCTTTAGGATGGAGTCTTCGGCCCCTGCTCTTGCCCCTCAGAGGTGTCCGTGCCCTCCTCCTTCAACAGCCCTGCTCTCCTGCTCCTGGGCTCCTTCCTCGAGGCACCAACGCCTCTCCCAGGGCTGGGTCAGCTCCTCTCCCCCCATTGGCTGGGGGAGGCCTGCAATCGCTCTTCAGTGTCCTTGTCTGCAAGATGGGGCTCTTGAGATCCACCTCTCAATGTGGTTGTGAGCATCCAACAATAACAAATATAAAGCTCTTAAGTAAAGTGAATTGCGTAGTAAGTGCTCATATATTATTAGTGTTACTGTTATGATTACTAACTTGGAATACTTACTCCGTTACATCTCACAGTTGCTCCTCATCCCTTGAGCCCCGGCTCCACTCCTACTTCCACCACAAAGCCTTCTTGTCCACTTCAGTCCCCACTGACCTCCTATGGGGCATCTTGGAATTTAAGAAAAATCTGACCTTATAGGATTGTCACGAAGATCAAATGACTTAATTCATGTAAAATGCTCAGAATAGAGCCAGGCACATAGAATGCGCTCAGAAAGAGTTAGCAGTGATGACGATGATGCCAAAGATGGGTTCTGGTCATTTTATATATGTTCTATGTGTGTTGTCTTCATTGTGACTGTCATTCCTAAGTAGGTAGACTTAAGAATAAAGAGATATGACAGCCCTGGCTGGTGTGGCTCAGTGGATTGAGCACCCACCTGTGAACCCAAAGGTCGCCGGTTCGAATCCTGGTCAGAGCACATACCTGGGTTGTGGGCCATTTCCCCGGTTAGGGATATGTGGGAGGCAACCGATTGATGTTTCTCTCACAGGTCGATGTTTCTCTCCCTCTCTTTCTGTCTCCCTTCCCCTCTCTCTAAAAATGAAGAAAATCTTAAAATCAGGAAGGAAAAAAAAAAGAGAGAAAGAAAGACAAGACAGAGGTAACAAGTGTTGAGGAGATGGATTCAGGCTCAGCGGGGATTCTCAGAGCCTTGGAGGAGGTTGACAGATTGGAGAGTGACAGTCTGGAAGCCAGGAAGATGGGACTGTCATAGAGAAGTGAAGGGTACACAGAATAAGGTCACTGTGGCTGAGCTGTAGTCAAGGTCCCAGGAGGTGGGCCTGGACCCAGGACCTTTACCCAAAGGGATCATAGCCCGCTGGAGTGTTTGCAGCGGAGAGAGACCTACTGGAGTTCATGCACGTGGAGAAGCTCACTCTGGCTGTTGGGTGGAGAACGGACAGCAGGGGGCATGGGTAGGAGCAGGAGCAGTCAGGCAGTGAGAAGCGGTTGCAGGCATCTGGAAGGGAGGCGGTGGTGGCTGCGCCTGGGTGGTGGCAGTGGAGGTGGAGGGCTATGGACAGAAGGGTTTCGGAGGAAGAGATGCCAAGGCCTGTGGCTGGATTGCTCGTGGGGTTGGGGGACTATGCCTCGCAGGTGGACGGTAATACTATTTTTCTGAAATCTGACCCCTGGAACAACAGCTTAAAGGGACAAGGCGGGCACCTGGTTTCTGGGAGCTGAGTGATCAGTTCACCTTTTCCCACCTGTTGGTTACACACCACAGCTCTTATATTCAGAAAGTTCTTTAAGTCTAACCTCGACCTTCCAGCTGCAGTTTGAGCTCAAGCCATTCCACACTTGCCCCTGGTAAGCCTGCTGGGCGCTGAGAGGCAATGGGACTGAGGCGTGGGCTCAGGGCCAAGGGCTTGGGTGGCAGGCATGCTTCTTGCATGACCACTGTCAAGCATGCCAACCTCTGGTGCTTGTCAGACTCAGACCCAGCGAGCCTGTGCCAGGGTGCGTGGGCTGGAGGACCCAGTACAGGATCTTACTGCCCCGAGCCCTTCAGGTCCGCACATGCCCCTCGCCCTGCCTCCGGAGCCCTCTTTCAGATCTGAAGCATCCCCCAGGGCCGTGGAGAAGGGCTCTTCATGATTCCTTCAGAGGTAGGAGGTGGAGAGCAGAGCCTCTGATCTTGATGCCAGACTCCAAGAAATTACTCACCAGAGGGTAAAGCTTCAGAATCCCAGGCAAGGCGCCCTGCCCAGGTCTGATCAGAATGACTGTTTAGCAGGGCCTTGGTATTGGGGGCTTCAGGAATGGGGCCAGGGCCTGCCCAGCACAGCTCCTCCCAGGCCTGGGCTGCCCTACACCTCATCTTACCAAACTGCGGCAGGCGGGGGCCGGGGAACCATGGCCTGAGCCCCCTTGGGACTGGTCCCTCTCGCTCACCAGTTGGGACCCTCCGAGCCCCCAGATCTACCCAAGGTTGACTTGCCATGTACTCAGGAGTCCCTTCTGGAAAGTGTCAATCAGTACCATAGTGGCCCCTATCCTGGAAGCCTGCTCCCTGACACCCTCAGGAAAGTGCCCCAGCCTTGGCCTCTCCTGAGCTCCCTATCCCCAGGAGCTGGGATCAGATGACCAGCCTGCTCAGGTTTCCTCTCCTGTCCCCCCACCCGCTGCTCAGGCCTCCTGGGCCTGGCTCACAGCCATGTCTGGTGCAGTCACAGGCCTGCCAGAGGGTAAAGGGACTATCACTGGGACGGGAGTCAGGTGACCTGCGGTCCAGTTGGCTGGGATGGAGCCAGCGAGTTGTGCCCAGCGGAGGCGGCACTTTGGGAGTCATTAAATCTGGAGGGGAGGGGCAGCGTGAATTCACAGGGTGGCTTCCCTATTCCCTCCTAAGCAGAAGCTTGTTTGGAGTCGCCTTGAGAGGCGGGCCTCTGGGAAGGGCCCTGTGACAGGGCGCTCTCTTCCCACCACACCTCCTGCCCTGTGCTTTTTTTTTGCAGCGTGAGCGGTGAGGACTCCTTCCTTGTAGGAGCATGTGCTCCGCGATCTTCAGCCCCAGGCCTGGTTCTGCCCTGAAGTCACATGGACACGCCTGCCCCTCATCCTCCCCCCACCACCCTGAGAACTGCCCCAGTGCACCTCCTCCTCGCTGGGCACCTAGGTTTGCTCCAGCGGGCTGGGTGGGGTAGAAGGGCCTCAGGAAGTGCCCAGGGCCTGCTGCAAGCAGAGGCTGGTCTGGCCATGTACCGAAACGGGAGCCTCCGGGTCGGTCAAGGCCGGCTGTGGGGGTGAGGCCGGCGGGGGACCGGGGAGAGCGCTAGGAGGAGGGGGCTGATGGCTACCAGGGCAGGCTGTCTGGGGACAATTTGGCCAGCGTGCTCCCCCAGCAGCCACCCCTGCCCCGCCCGTAGGGAGTCTCCAAGATGGCGCCAAGGGCTCCCCCCACCCATCCCACAGTCACCTGCATCTCCATTCTCAGCAGTAGACTCTTGAGGGTGAGCCAGCAGGTGAGCCAGCAAAGTCGGGACTGCCCCTCCCTTCCTGCCATCCTTCTGTCCCATGTTCTGGGCATGGGACAGAGTGCCCCTCCCTGCTTGTCACCCCACTCCGTGTGGTAAACAGTGCAACCCACATTCCAGGCCCTCCTGCCCAGACCATCGTGTCCCGTGGCCGGGGGTGTAGTGCTCCCACGGCCAGGCAGGGAGGCTTCCCAAAGGTAAGGCTATTTGTCCCTCAGTTCCTGATCCTGCCCTGAGACAGGAACCCAAATTCCCTGAGCGTGGAGGGTCGGGCAGTCAGGGAGAGATGGGAAAGGCCAGTCAGGACCGGTGCGGGGGTGCCTGCCCCGGGTCAGCACCCCTCTCCAGCCAGATGAGTCTCCCACTTGGCACCCCAGCAGCTCTTTTGGAAGAAGGAGGCCCAAATCCCTAGAGGTTCTGGATATTCAGGCAAGTCGGGGATGGGAGAACACTAGAAGAAATGCCCAGAGAATAGCCGTGACCTAAGAAGGCGTCCCCATGGGCTGTCAGCCCACTCTAAAGCTGGATGGGGGCAGCCTCCTTGGGGGCTTGTGGGACTCACCCTCCCCAAGGTGACTGATCTTTGCTGGGCCCTGCAGGGACAAGCTAAAAAGGTCCTGGTAGAGCTTCCCATGCTGCTGGTAGGAGAACCCTTGGGGAGTCAAACAGTGTCACCACTGGTCTCAGTGTCACTTTGGCCACTTGCCCAAGCACCCTGAGCTTCTGCCCCTCTCTGGGCCTCAGTTTCTGCATCTGCCATCATTCTAAGGACTCAGAAGCCTATTTTATTCCCAAGATATCTTCCTCCTCTGCCTGTCATTCATTCCAAAAGCCAGCAGGTTTTGGTTAGACATCGCCTAGTCAGATACTACTCTTGAAAGATGGCTGAGGGCACAATAAGCCTCTCGTCTTTGGGGGGATACATTTTTCTGATGCCATCATGCCTCCACCCCCTTTCCCCAGAGCTGGCCACGCCCCCACACGTTGAGCCCTCTAGGCAGCACCCTTGCTGCTGCCCCTGCGCTATGCCCAGCTGATCCCAATCTCGTAGACTGGAGCCTGGGCAAAGATGTCAACACACATTTCTTTGCTAATGGGAGCCTAAGCTGTTGTCAGCCAAGCAGGACTCTGACGTTTAGCCACGCCACCCTCTATTTCAACCAACATCTGTTGGCCAAGCCCTTATTTTGTGGCAGGCACCTAGATAGGCAGGCAGTGGGTAGAGAGGAAGGTTAGCCATTACATGTCCTTGTTGGTCCCCATAGACCAGTGGCATAGCCTCCCCACAGATGTGGCATTGAGGTTCTACTCTAGCAAGATCTCAAAGAGGGGACTTGCCCCTGGGAGCCAGGTAAGGAGGGCATAGAAGGTTCAGCCAGGTGTCCCCAGGCCCTCTTACGCCCTTAATGAGATGGTGGTGCCATGCGATATCTGGTCCAGCAGGCTGACCAGAGAGCGCAGTCCTCTCATGTTTAAGGGAAAATAGGATGTTGGGTTTGCTATCAGGCTCAAAGCAGGGAGCTGGCAATAAATCAAGAACTGAAAAGCGATGTCACTGCTTCAAAGTAAATTTCCAAGCCCCGGAAACAATTGCACATTAAAATCCATCGGAGGGAAAAAAAATCTATTAAAACTTCAGGAGAAATGCTTTGCTATAAATTAGATTTTTCTGCCAACCAGGATAATTCAATAATTTCCCCTTGACATTCTCGAGATTGCTCTTTGGGGGGAATTATGACGCTTTCCAAGGAAAGATGAAGAGTCGACTGAGAGTGGGGGTGAGGGGGTGAGAGGGTGAGGAGAGGGCCCCTCCAGGTAAAGGGGGAGGGAGTCCCCTTTGGGGCTCAGTGTCACTCTGCAGAGGTTTTCCGTGACACCACGAGGACTGCAGCGCAGGGCTTTGACCAGGGAACGCCCCAGGCCAGGCCGTGACTTTGACAGGAGAGTGGCCGGGGTCTTGGGGAAGGCCTTAGGGTCCTCAAGTATCACCCTCCAGCTAGGGCAGCCTCGGTCTTACAGCTTCCCTGAATAATTGTCTAAAATCTTCCTCAGCCCGTATGGAACCAGAGCCAGTCTCAGGTGATAAGGACCCTACGGTCACTTCTCTGATCCAAGTGCAGGGTGGGTGGAGATGGCTGCCTGCCCTCTAGCCTTCCTTTCCTTCTTTACTTTGCAAGATTCAACACCAGCCAGGACTCTGCCCCCACATCCTATCTACTTCCTGTAATTTGGGGCTTTGATCCTAGCCGTCAGCCCAGGTCCCTCCACATAAGGCTCAGCTGAGCCATGACACCAGATTCTGGTTAGCCAGACCTGCTCTGGCTGGACAGGGCAGCAGGTGTAGGGAGGGCGCCAAGCAAGGGATGGGATCTAGGAGCACTGGGCACAATCTGCTGGACCTCTGGGTACCAGCCTCCAAGACCACCATGGGAGCAGGGAAAGGACCAGAGTCAGGACTTGGGCAGGACACAGCCCCGGAGTCTGCCTGCCGGGCTGTGAATCCTGGCTCCTCCACTGGCAGGCAAGTCACTTAGGCTGTCTGGAAGCCTTGATTTCGCTATCCGTAAAATGGGGGTAGTAACAGTACCTGCCTCAGACAGAGAACTAAATGTGACAGTGTGTGTGAAGCACCTAGAACCAACCTGGCACGCAGAGGTGGTATTTAATATCTTTAGCACCCAGGTCCCCTGACCACAGACGGTAGCCTTCCCCACTGCAGGAAACCCATCCCCTGTAGCCCCTGCTCAGGCCCCTTTCTCTCTCCCACCCAAACTTGACTGTCCTTGGGGACTTAACTCCTCAGGTAGAACCACCAAAAATGGTGCCTACCTATAGAGCTGGGCTGCCCTCTGGGCACCGTCACATGGCTGTGCTTGAGAAGACCTTACCCACAGTGGCCACTCCTTGTTGCTCCCAACACCCCTCACAGGATGGGTGGCTGATTTTGCTGAGGCCCTGGGAGGTGAAATGACATTGTTCAAGGTCACATATCTGGGGGAAGAGGTTGGAGCTGGGACGGAACCAAGGTTAGCCCAGCTTAACCACAGAGGCAGTCTCCCATCTCCCCTCCCTCCCTCCCGTCCTTCCTTCCTTCTTTCCTTCCTTCCTTCTTTTCTTCCTTCCTTCCTTCCTTCCTTCCTTCCCAGGAACTAGAGCCTCCCAGAGCCCACACGGTGGCCAGAGCGGCAAACTGAGGCAGGGACATGTGGGAGTGATCTTCCCAATATTCTCTGGGTCTTCGGGATGACGATCCTAAGGCCCAGCAAACAGAGAGGTCAAAGGGGAAGGAAGTGGGAGAGTCTGGGAAAGTTCCTATTTAAGCAGCTGTCAGAACAAGCCATTCACTTGGACACTGCCTGACTCACAGAACAGAGGAATTTGGGGCTTAAAAGGTCATCTGGTCCCACCCTCCCTTTGAATCATTTCTTCCACAGGTGCTCCCCAACCCGAGATAACAGGGAGCTCACTACCTCCCAGGGCAGCCCCAGGTTGCAGGCTGCTCTTGCTCCTCAGCCCCTTCTGGGACACAGGCCTGGCTCTCTGTGGCACTGCCCAGACCCCAACCCCACCCGGGCAGGAGCCGGCGGAGGCCGGGTGGTGCGCGCGCCTGCTGTTTCTCACTTGGCAAGGCCCCAGGTGTGGGGAGCTAATCCCTGAGCAAGGCAGGGGCTTTCTGGAGACTGCGTCTTTCCAAAGGGCAGGGCTGGGCACGGACCGGGCAGTATTCCCTGGGGGCCCTGTCCGCAGGCGTTTCCCTCAGAGAGGAGATCGGAGATTGAGGGGAAGCTCAGGGCTGGGGAACTTTGCCACTGCCCGAAACCCGGCTGGGAGTTCAGCAGACACGTAATCAATACCACTGGATTTGCCTTAAAGTGATAAATATTTATATTGAATTAGTCCCCAGGCCAGGGGTTGTCCAGATTCCTGGTCGTGCCGGGGAAAGCACCACCAAAAGACCTGCCAGCACCTGAAAGGGCAGGACGTGGAAACTGCGAAGGGGCGAGAAGGGTCTGGGGATTTTGAAACTGGCCCCTACTACTCAGTCCGTTGTGACCTTGAGCAAGTCGTTGGGCCTCTCTGAATCTCAATTTCCTTGTCTCCGAATGAAAGTACGGGGTGATGGTGTCGCATGCTTCAGAGCCTTGTTGGAGGTGATAAAAGACAGGATGCTAGCGAAGTGCCTAGCACTGAGTGCTCCAAATGCGCTAGAGTTTGTTACTATTTGCAGCAGGCGGGGAAACCCGTGGGAAATCCGGGCGCCTCTGGGAAGTTGGGGGTGGTGGGCCGGCCTTCCCGGAGCCAGGGGGCGGGGCGGGGGCGGGGCGTCTCAGGTAGGGCCCCGCCTCCCCTGCCTGTCTCCGGTGGAGCCCACTGACTGACCTTCCCTGCAGCCGAAAGCAGCTGAGTCACTGCGGCCCAGCCGGCCGGCCTTTGGCTTAGTCTCAAGACGTTGCTACCCCCGAAAGCCTCCGGTTTGCACGTCGGGCGACATCTAATTTGCACGAAGTTCCATCCAGCAGTTGTGAAAAAACTTACAGAGGCCCATGGGTTTGGGGTCCCGAGGATAGACGGAATCTTTTCCCCAGCTGTCTGGAGGTATCCAGGAAGTCCTTTTCCTAGAAAAATCACCCTGTTCCTGCCGGCACAGTGACTATCTTTCCACCGTTAGCTAAACTTTCCTTGGGAGTAAGCACTGTCATCTGCAGATTTCTCTTTTAAAACGCGCATTCCCGCCGATGCTTTGCAGGGGCAACCAGAAGACTGGAAAACGGGCTGATGGACCATAGGAGCCAAGAAGGGGAGGGGGACTGAGGGGCAGGCCTGGGATTTGGCTGCCTCCTAGGCTCCCTCTGGCCCCGCCTGCCCCTCACCCAGCCCCCAGAACTCTAGGGGAAGTGGTGGGTGGGGGAGGGGGAACAGAGCTGACATTCTGTAAACAGAGCCGGTTTGGGCCTCAGCCAAGGACTGGGTGTCCTGGCCCAGCCTGGGTGTGAGGCCCATACTCGGCTCTCCAGGACTCCCCGCCCTGCCCCGCTGCCCGGGGGTGCCGGCCCACTGCCAGCTCCAGCCAGGATGTGTCTTGAGTTTTGGGAAGCGGCCAATCCCCTTGCGGGGAATGTGTCCAGGCCTGGGGAGACAAGGAGGTGGGGGGCTTCTCTCTAAGAACCATCACTGATTGCTCATTCACCAAGTGCCAGCCTCAGGCGTGGAGACAGCCTCTGGTCCGTGCCGGGGGGAGAAGCTGCTACTCGGTTGTTGCCCACTCCCATCTTCACTGCCTATTCCCCTACCCCACCCCCAGCTCTTCAGCCGCCTGAGGCAGTCCCTGCGGGGTAGGGAGGCTGAGAGTGGGGGTCAGGTAGTGAGAACACTTCAAGGCCCAGTCCTGCCCCCCTTGGCTTGTTGCCAAGTGTGGTAGCCCATGCCCATGGCCTCACCAAGGCAACTCAGAGCAGCAAGGAATGCCCTGGAAGGAGGATTGGGGACAGGACAGGCCTCCAGGGGCTCTCAAGGGTACTCAGTGTTGGGAACAACAGCCAGCTTTGGGTGTGAGGTGGGGACAGGGGTCTTTGGGTATTTAAGGGAATGGGTGGCTCAGAGATACTGGTACCACAGCAGGTAGAGGCAGCTGTGGGTTATGCCTTGGAGGAGAACAGGTACCAAAGAGAGCGAAGTCCTGGTGGCAGGAGAGGAGAGAGGTTGGCCAGTGAGACTGTAGGATGGTCCCCAAGTGCCAGTCACAGGTTTTAGGTTTTATTGTTAAAGCAATGTGCTCCTGGATGATAGTGAGTGGGGTGGACAACAAAGGATCCCATACACAAATGTTTGGGATTAAAACATATTTGCTTAAATATGCTAAAAAAAAAAAAAAAAAAAGCTAAACACCATTTACTGCAGACATTATCAGAACCTTTATTTCCTATGCTAATTATTGAGCGTCTTTGTTCTCCAAGGGAGGGACAAGGCATGCAGAAGGTCCCCTCCTACCTTAAGCCCAGCCTCATAGGACTTCTGTTATTCTGAAAACATTGGGGCACAAGAGTTAATAAATATGTCTCACTTGCTGGCTCTGGCCCAGATGGAATGGGTGGGCACACACAGGCATCAAAAGAAAACATCGCTTTCCCGGAAAACCCGATTCAATGACCCTCTCCTCAAAGGAGGCCAGTCGGCAGAAGCCCAGGCAAGGGGCAATGGTCATAAGAGAACCCATGTGAATGGGCTCAGCAGCTCAAGGTTCTGGGTCCCAGGCTCTAGGCAATCTCCTCCTCCCCAAATTAGGCCCCCCTCAGCATCAGTGAATCTGGGATACCTGGTCATGGTGGGGAATCCTATGGCCTTTGTAGACAACATACTGATTAGAGGTTATAGATTGTGGCCAGGGTTGGGGCTTGAGGCCGTGGTCAGTGGGGTTGTTCCATTAGGACATATCCTGAGCTGAGCTTCCCATGGCCTCATGTCTAACTCCACAGAAAGCACAGGGGCAAAGCTGGTCCTCGAAAAGGGGCTTCCTCATTGCTTTGGTGAAACAATGGCATCCAAGCCATGCTGCTCAGGGACCTCTTTGACAGGTGTAACCAAGACCAGAAAGACGTGCATCCCCTTTGGGAAGCAGAAGGGGACCAGAAGAGCAGCAGGGGAAAGAGACCGCAGACCCTGCATGGGACCTCCAGCACACTCCCTGGGGCTCCCAGAAATCCTGGGGGCACCAAGCAGGGAGTTGCATAGGCCCTACTTGAGCAGGTGGCAGTTAGAGTCGGGGATATATAGGCTGGAACCATCCCTGGGGCCCCTTGTTCTCACAGGCTGGGGGAGCAGTATGCGTGAGTGTCTGCATCTTCCCCCTACTTGCAAGCTGCTCCCACAAACTGTAAGAGAGATATGGTGATGACATCTTGTATGCAGAGTGAAAGCAGGCGGAGAAGGGAGAGGTTACTGGGAGCTGGCACCTCCAGGGAAGGGCTCCAAAACGAGGCAGGGTGTGGTAAGCCTTTCCAGGTGGCTACGTTTTAGTGCTAGAGAGAAGCAAGGACTGGCCTGGCCAGTCTGGCCAGCCTCAGGAGAGAAGGCTAGAGAGGCCCAGAGAGTCAGCCTCGCCAGCTTCTTTGAGGAGCTGACTCTCAGGCTGAGGAATAGAATGTGCCTTTGGGAGCCTGCACAATACCACCACCTTCCACCAAGCCTCACTTCTGCCTTCAAGGCAAGATGAGCCTCCAGCATCGTCTTCATGTATTTTCCCTCCTTCCTTCCTTGCGTTACTACCCAGCCCACGATTTTTCACCATCCCACCATGGCACTGAAATGGTTTTGGCCGGGGGTCATCCTGGAGTCCTCTGGACTGTCAGTTCCACTGAATCTGCTTTAACTAAACAGCTTGATTGAGATGTAATTCTGTTAGTCACCTATTTAAAGTATGCAATTCAATGGTCTTTAATATGTTCACAGAGTTATGCAATGATCACCACAATCATTTTTAGAACATTTCTTCACTCTTTTCCCCAGTAAGCCATACCCATTAGAGGTCATTATCTTTTCCCACCATGCCCCACCTGCAGTCCTAGAAACCGCTAATTTATTGTCTGTCTTTCTGGATTTGTCTATTCTGGTACTTAATTTAAATGTAATTACCCAATATGTGGTCTTTGGTTACTAGCTTCTTTTATTTACTTACATAATGTGTTCACGGTGCTTCTATGTTGTAGCATATATTAGAACTTCATTCCTTTTCATGGCTGGATAATATTCCATTGTATGGATATACTTCATTTGGCTTATCCATTCAGCAGTTCATTTGGGCTATTTCTATTTTTTGAATATTATGAATACTGCTGGGGACTGCTATGAACACTCATGTACAAGTTTTTGTATGTACATATGTTTTTAATTCCCTTGGATGTATCTCAAGGACGAGAATTGTGGGTCATATAACTCTGTGTTTATCATTTTGGGGAACTGTCAGATTGTTTTCTAAAACAGCCGCACTACTTTACATTCCTACCAGCCATGTAGGAGGGTTCCAATTTCTCCACATTGTTGCCAACATTTGTTATAATCTGTCCTTTGGATTATAGCTATTCTAGTGGTATGATGTAGTATTTCATTATGGTTTGATTTGCTTTTTCCTGATAGCTCATGCTGTTGAGTATTTTTTTCATTTGCTTATTCGTTATTTGTATATGATTTTAGAGAAATGTATATTCAGATCCTTTGCCTGTTTCAATAATCTGGGTATTTGTCTTTCCATTATTGAGCTGTAAGTGTCCTTTTTAAGTGTCCTTTGTATATGATTCATAAAAATTTTCTGTCATCCTCTGGTTGTCTTTATACTTTATCTTTTTTTTAAAAAAAATAGAGATTTTATTTATTTATTTTTAGAGAGGGGGAAAGGAGGGAGAGAGGGAGAGAAACATCAATGTGTGAGAGAAACATCGGTCAGTTGCTTCTCAGATTGGGAATTGAACCAGGGACCTTTCACTTTGTAAGACAATGCCCAACCAACTGAGCCACACTGGACAGTGCTATACTTTCTTGATGATGTCCTCTGCAGCACACAATTTTTAATTTTGATGAAATTTAATTAATCTATTTCTTCTTTGGCTGCTTGTGCTTTTGATTTTATAGCTAAGAAATCATTGTTTAATTCAAGTAACAAATATTTACACTTATGTTTCTTTTGAAGAGTTTTGGTTGTGCCTCTTATATTTAGGTCTTTGATCTGTTCTGAGTTGATTTTTGCATATAGTGTGAGGTAAGGGTCCAACTTCACTCTTCTGCATGTGAATATTCACTTGTCTTTGCACTCTTTGCTGAAGACTACTCTTTCCCCCATTGAATTGTTTTGATACCCTTGTCAAAAATCAGTTGACCTTAAATGTAACAGTTTATTTCAGAGTTTTCAGTTCTCTTATGTTGATCTATATATCTAATTCTTATGTCAGTATCACACAATCTTGATTACTATTGCTTTGTAATAAGTTATGAAAGTGGGACATATGAGTTTTTCAACTTTTTCCCCCAGATTGTTTTGGTTCCCTTGTACTTCCACATAAATTTTAGAATCAGCTTGTCAGTTTCTGCAGAGAAGCCCATTGGAATTTGATGGAAATTGCTCTGAATCTGATAGGTCTTCTGCTCCATGAACATGGGATATCTTTCCATTTATTTAGGTCTTTTGCTGGTGTGGCTTAGTGGATTGAGCTCCGGTTTGCGAACCAAAGGGTTGCCAGTTCCATTTATTTAGGTCTTCATTTCTTTCAAAAATGTTTTGCAGTTTTCACTGTGTAAGTCTTACACTTCCTTGGTTAAATTATTTCTAAGTATTTTACTCTTTGCAAATTGTTTCTTAAATTTGTTTTTGGATTATATTGCTAGTATATAGAAATATAATTAATTTTTGTACATCGATCTTGTATCCGGGAAACCTGCTGAACTTATTTATTAATTCTAATAGTTGTTTAGTGGATTCCTTAGGATTTTCTACATACGAAATCATGTTATCTGTGAATAAACAGTAGCTTTACTTCTTTCTTTCTGGTCTTCCTTTATTTCTTGCCTAATTGCCCTGACTAGAATTGCATTACAGTATTCAATAGAAGTAATGAGAGTGGATATTTTTGTCTTGTTCCTGTTATGGGGAGGAATTCAGTCACTCATCATTAAATAGGACATTAAGGATTTTTGTTGATGACCTTTACAGCATGCTGAGGAAGTTCCTTCTGTTCCTAGTTTGTTGATTGTTTTTATCTTAAATAGCTGTTAAAGTTTATCAAAGGCTATTCAGATGATCATGTGGTTTTTGTCATTTATTCTACTGATATGATTGATATATTATATAAATTGATTTTCAGATGTTAAACCAAACTGTGTTCCTGGAATGTATAAACCTTTTTATATGTTCTTGGATTTGGTTTTCCAGTATTCTGTTGAGGATTTTTATACCTATATTCATAAGATATATTAGTCTGTAGTTCTCTTTTGTTATGATGTCTTTATCTGTTTTTTAATCTTTATTGTATTTTTTCCATTACCACTTAGTCCCCTTATGCCAACCTCCTCCCAGCAATCACCAGGATGTTGTCCATGTCCATGAGTCCTTTTTCCTTTTTGCTCAATCCCTTTTCCTCCTAACCACTCCCCACTAGCTCTCATCTGCTTTCCATCTATGAGTCTGTCTCTGTTCTGCCTGTTAGTTCAGCTTGTTCATTAGATTCCACATATGAGAGAAATCATATGGTATTTGTCTTTCTCTGACTGGCTTATTTCACTTAGCATAATGTTCTCCATGTCCACCCACACTGTTGCAAAGGGTAAAATTTTCCTTTTTTTTTTACGGCCGAGTAGAATTCCATTGTGTAAATGTCCCATAGTTTTATCCACTCATTTACTGATGGACACTCGGGCTGCTTCCATATCTTGGTGGCTGTAAATAACGCTGCAATGAACAGAGGGGTGCTTATGTTCTTTCAAATGACTACTTTGGGTTCCTTCGGACACATTCCCAGAAGTGGGATAGCTGGGTCAAAGGCAGATCCATTTTTGCTCTTTTGAGGTATCTCCATGCTGCTTTCCACAGCGGCTGCACCAATCTGCATTCCCACCAACAGTGCAAAAGGGTTCCATTTCTCCACATCCTCACCAGCACTTGTTGTTTGTTGATTTATTGATGGTAGCCATTCTGACAAGTGTGAGATGGTATCTCACTGTAGTTTTAATTTGCATTTCTCTGATGATTAGTGACATTGAGCATCTTTTCATATGTCTATTGGCCATTTGTGTGCCCTCTTTGGAGAAGTATCTATTCAGGTCCTTTGCCCATTTTTGTTTGTAAGTGCTTTATAAATTTTGAATATTAAACCCTTATCAGAAGTATCAGTGAATATGTTTTCCCATTCTGTGGGTTGTCTTTTTATTTTATTGACAATTTCCTTTGCCATGCAAAAACTTTTTAGTTTGATGTAGTTCCATTTCTTTTTTTGTTTGTTTGTTTCTTTTGCCTGGGGAGATATATCTGATAAAAATCTGCTATGATCAATGTCTGAGATTTTGCTGCCTATGTTTTCTTCTAGGATTTTTATGGATTTGGGTCTAACATTTAAATCTTTGATCCATTTTGAATTTATTCTTGTGTCTGGTGCAAGAAGGTGGTATAGTTTCATTTTTCTGCATGTATTTGTCCAATTTTCCCAACACCATTTATTGAATAAACTATCTTTAACCCATCGTATGTGCTTGCTTCCTCTGTAGAATATTAATTGACTATAAAGGTGTTGGTTTATTTCTGGGGTCTCTATTCTGCTCCATCGATCTACATGCCTGTTTTTAGGCCTGCACCAGGCTATCCAGATGACTATGGCCTTGTAGTATAGTTTGATGTCAGGTAGCATGATTCCTCCAAGTTTGCTCTTCTTTCTCAGGATCTCTGTTGTTATGCAGGGTTTTTTGTGGTTCCATATAAATTTTTGAAATATGTGTTCTAGTTCTGTGAAATACTTCACTGGAATCTTGATAAGAATTGTGTTGAATCTATAGATTGCTTTCGGTAGTATGGATATTTTAATGCTGTTAATTCTTCCTATCCATGAATCCAGTATGTATTTCCATTTATTTGTATCTTCTTCCATTTCTTTCTTCAGTGTCTTATAATTTTCCATGTACAGGTCTTTTACATCCTTGCTGAGGTTTATTCCTAGGTATTTTATTCTTTTTGAAGCAATTGTGAATGGGATTGTTTTCTTAATTTCCCTTTCTGTTAGTTCATTACTGGCATATAAAAATGCAACTGATTTCTGGATATTAATCTCGTATCCTGCTACTTTGCTGAATTCATTTATAAGTTCTAGTAGTTTCTTGGTGGAATTCTTTGGGGTTTTCTATGTACAGTATTTTGTCACATGCAAATAAAGACAGGTTTACTTCTTCCTTTCCAGTTTGGATGCCTTTTATTTCTTCTTCTTGTCTGATTGCTGTGGCTAGAACATCCAGTACTTTGTTGAATAATGAGCGGTGAAATTGGACATCTCTGTCTTATTCCTGATGTTAAGGGAAATGCTTATAGTTTTTGCCCATTAAGTATGATGCTGGCAGTGGCTTTGTTATATATGGCCTTTATTATGTTTGGGCATGTTCCTCTATTCCCATTTTGCTGAGAGTTTTTATCATAAATGGGTGCTGGATTTTATCAAAAGCTTTTTTTTGCATTTATTGATATGACCATGTGGTTTTTATCCTTCATTTTGTTTATGTGGTGAATCACATTTATTGATTTGTGAATGCTTACCAACCTTGCACTCCCAGAATAAATCCCACTTGTTCATGGAGTATGCTCTTTTTGAAGTATTGCTGTATTCGGTTTGCTAATATTTTATTGAGAATTTTAGCATCTATGTTCATCAGGGATACTAGCCTATAATTTTCTTTCTTTATAGTGTCTTTATCTGGTTTTGGAACTAGGATAATGCTGGCCTTGTAAAATGAGTTTGGGAGCCTTTTCTCCTCTTGAATTTTAGGAAATAGTTTGAGAAGGAGAGGTTTTAGTTCGTCTTAGAATGTTTAGTAAAATTCACTGTGAAGCCATCTGCCCAGGGCATTTGTTTGTTGGGAGTTTTTTTATTACTGCTTCAATTTCACTCATTGTAATCTGTCCATTCAGATTCTCTGATTCTTCCTGATTTATTTTTGAAAGGTTTTATGTTTCTAGGAATTTATCCATTTCATCCGGGTTGTCCAGTTTGTTGGCATATAATTATTCATGATATTTTCTTGTATTACTTTATATTTCTAGGGTGTCAGTTGTTATTTCTCCTCTTTCATTTCTGATTTTGTTTATTTGGGTCCTCTCTCCCAAATATGTGTTCTTGATGAGTCTGGTTAAAAGTTTGTCAATCTTGTTTATCTTTTCAGAGAACCAGCTCTTGGATTCATTGACCTTTTGTCATTCTTTTAGACTCTATTTCATTTATTTCTGCTCTGCTCTTTATTTTTTCCTTCCTTCTACTCACTTTTGGCTTTGTTTGTTGTTCTTTTTCATGTTCCTTTAAGTGTGAAGTTAGATTGTTTACTTGAGCTTTTTCTTATTTTTTGAAATAGGCCTGTAATGCTATGAATTTCCCTCTTATGATTGCTTTCCCAGTGTCCCACAAATTTTGGATTGTTGTGTCCTCATTTTCATTTGTTTCAATGTATCTTTTGATTTATTCCTTTATCTCATTGACCCATTCATTGTTTAATAGCAGGTTATTTAGCTTCCATGTCTTTGCATGTTTTTCAGTGTTCTTCTTATGATTAATTTCTAGTTTGATGGCATTGTGGTCAGAGAAGATGCTTGATGTGATTTCAACCTTCTTAAGTTTATTGAGACTTGTTTTATGTCCTAACATGTGGTCTATCCTAGAAAATGTTCCATGGGCACTTGAAAAGTATGTATATTCTGCTGCTTTGGGATGAAATGCTCTGAAGATATCAATTAAATCCATTTGATCTAGTGTGTCACTTAAGGCTGCTTTCCCTTTGTTGATTTTCTGTCTGGAAGATCTATCCATTGAAGTCAACGGGGTATTAAAATCCCCAACTGTGACTGTATTTCTGTCTATCCTTTTATGTCCATCAAGATTTGCTTTACGCATCTAGGTGCTCATATTTTGGGTGTGTAAATGTCTACTAGTGTTCTGTCCTCTTTTTGGATTGTACCCTTTATCATTATGTAGTGTCTTTCTTTGTCTCTTCCTATAACCTTGGTTTTAAAGCCTATTTTGTTGGATATAAGTACTGCTACCCCAGCTTTTCTTCTTTTCCATTGGCATAAAATATATTTTTCCAACCCTTTACTTTTAGTCTGTGTGTATCTTTTGATCTGAGGTGGGTCTCTTGGAGGCAGCACATATATGGGTCTTGTTTTCTTATCCATTCAGCTACCCTATATCTTTTGGTCAAAGCATTTAAGCCATTTACATATGAAGTGATTATTGATAGATATGTATGTAGTACCTTTTAGTTAAACTGTTTTCCTTTTTTCTCTCTTTTTCTTCTTTATAAAGCAAGTCTTTTAACATTTGTTTCAGTACTGGTTTGGTGTTAACAAATTCCTTTAGCTTTTTCTTGTTTGGGAAGTTCCTTATTTCTCTTTCAATTTTAAATGATAACCTTGCTGGGTACAGTAGCCTTCAGTTGTAGGTCCTTGCTTTTCATCACCTTGAATATTTCACACCACTCCCTTCTGGCCTGAAATGTTTCTGTTGAGTAATCAGATACCAATCTAATTGGTGTTCCCTCGTAGGTAATTACCTGCTTTTCTCTTAAGGCTTTTAGGATTCTCTCCTTGTCTTTAAGCCTTGTCATTTTAATTATGATGTGTCTTGGCATAGGTCTCTCTGGGTCCAATTTGCTTGGGACTCTCTGAGCTTCCTGGACTTGTGTGTCTTTCCTTCACCAGATCAGGGAAATTTTTAGTCATTGTTTCTTCAAATAGGATCTTGATCCTTTGTCACTCTCTCCTCCTTATAATATCCCCATGGTGTGGAGGTTGTTATGTTTCCTGTTGTCCAAAATGTTTCTTAAGCTCTCTTCATTTTTTTTTTTCCGCTCTGCCTGGGTGTTTTTTTTCTACCTTGTCTTCCAAAACACTGCTTCTATGCTCTGCTTCATCTAACCTACTGTTTATTCCTTCCAGTGTATTATTTATCTCATTCTTTATTTCTGACTGGTCCTTTTTTATGGTTTCTATGTCTTTTTTCATGCTGTTGAGTATCCTTGTAATAATTACTCTAAACTCTCTATCTGATAAATTGCTTGCCTCCATTTCATCCAATTCTTCTGGAGAATTCTCTTATTCTTTCATTTGTAGTCTGCCTCTTTGTATTTTCCACCTTAGATATTAAACTAATCAGATGCTAAGCCAATCAGTTGTTGATCTGATCAATCTGTAATCAGCAGTCCAACTTAAGCATCACAAGGTGGGACAGAGTAATTCCTGTGGGCAGGGCTATTGCTTCCCTCAGGCCGATGCCACTTGGAGAAGAGTGCTTTGCTGAGAAAGATGGCTTCTGCAGTATGAGGAATAACTCAGCATAGGGATTCTGGTGGCTGTTACTTCAGTTCTCTTCCCCAGAGCCACCAGCCTTAGACTCTTCTCCAGCATCTCTAGTCCACTTTGCCTTCCCTCTGCTGGAGCCCAGGGTAATGAAATTTTGTGTGTTGGTCCTTTAAGAGGCTCTCTGCATCTCCAGCCATTTCTCCCTGGAAGACAGAAACCCTGCTGCTTTTCACAGCTGGTTGTTATCTGGGTTGCTTCCTGGCTGTAGTGATATACACTGGGGAGCCCTGCTTGGGGTTTAGACCCCACACTTCCCTGAGGGAAACCCCACCTGCTGAAATATCCCTCTGGGACTTCAGCTGCTGTCCGTGGGGGGCACCGCCAACCCTCTCATGCCTCCTCCACACTCCCTACCATTCTTGTTGTGGTGAAGAGGTTTCTTCTCTCTGTCCTTAGTTATAAGGCTTCTCTCCAGCTAGTGTTTAGCTGGTAATTCTGGAAAATTTCTCTACAATTTAGTTGTAATTCAAGATTGGTCCTGGGAGGAGGTTAGTGTAGCTTCCACTTACTCCTCTGCCATCTTGGATCTCCTTTATCTGTTTTTGAGGCTGGGGTAATACTGACCTCACAGAATGAACTGTTTCTTTTTAAATGACTTATTTTTCATATCGTAAAAATAAGAAAATATGGAAACGTATAACTAAAATTAAAATTATTCATAATCCCACTATGTAGAGGTAAGCACTATTAATCTTTAGGTGAATTTCCTTTCCATTTTTTGTATGCTTATACATGTTAAAATACAAAATTGGCATCATGCTCTGTATGGAGCTTGGTATGCTGTTTTGCTTTCTTTTATGTTAAAATTACATTTGTGAGCTACAATGGAATATTATCAGGCATAGAGAGGAATGAGGCACTGATACATTCTACAAGATGGATGAACCTCAAAACATAATGCTGAGTGAAAAAGCCAAACACAAAAGGTCATATATTGTATGATTCCATTTATATGAAATATTTATAATAAGTAAATCCATAGAGGCAGAATGAAAATTAGTGGTTGCTAGGGGCTGGAGCGTATGTGTGTTTGGGGACTGGGGGGACTGTGGAATGCTTAATGGGTACAGAGTTTCTTTTTTGGGTGATGATAATGTTTGGAACTAGAAAGAGGTGGTGATTGCACAACATTGTGAATATACCTAATGCCAATTAAATAATCATTTTAAAAATGGTTATCTTTATGTTATGCAAATTTTAACTCAATAAAAAATTACATTTGTGAGCATTACTAGGTGTGATTTAAAGCTTTTTAAAAGTGTGATTTTAAAATATTTTATTAGATTTAAAAAATTTATATATGAACATATTTGTTTGTGATGAAGTGTAGTGATAGTTAAGGTTTATGTACAAATCTCAGAATACCACAATGACTTCTCCATAGCTACAAAATATTTCATTAGCTATATGCCTTATTTTATTGTATATCTAACTCTTCTAAAGTTTTTATTATTATAGTTTTTGCTATAGTGAATAACCTTAGTATTGTTTCTTAGAAGCGAGTTATTATTTCCTGAGCTTTATAAGATACTATAGGAGAATATCTTCATGCTTTTGGGGTAGAGAAAAATTTATTAAGCTAAACACTAAGAAAGCCCCACAAAATTAATGCATAAATTGAACTATATTCAAATTTATATGTTCTGTTCATCAAAGTATCATTGCAAGAGTGAAGTAGCAAGATACAGAGTAAGAGATAATGTTTACAAAACATATACAGTGATCCTTGAACAACATGTATTTGAACTGCATAGTTCCACTTATATGTAAGTTTTTTTCAATATGCACAGTACTGTAAGTATATTCCCTCTTCTTTATGGTTTTCTTTTTTTTACTTAAATAATTTTTATTTTTCAATTACAGTTAACATAACAATATTATATTAGTTTCAGGTGTACAACCCAGTGATTACATATTATATAACTTACTAAGTGGTGATCCCCATAAATCTAATACCCATCTGATACCATATATAGTTATTACAATATTTTGTAAAATTTTATTTATTTTTAGAGAGGAAGGGAGGGAGAAAGAGAGGGAGAGAAACATCAATGTAGTTGGCTCTCACGTGGCCCCCACTGGGGACCCACCCACAACCCAGGCATGTGCCCTGGTTGGGAATCGAACTGGCAACCCTTTGGTTCACAGGCTGGCACCCAATCCACTGAGCCCCACTAGCCAGGGCATATATGTGGATTTTTGACTGTACAGGGGGTTGGTGCCCCTAACCTCCATGTTATTCAAAAATTGACTGTGATTAGTAAATGGCTTGGATCCAGAATATATAAAGAACTTCTATAAATTCATAAGAAAGAAAACTGAATAATAGTGAAAATATTATATATAAAAATTTGTGAGTGTAACTAAGGTAGCACTTAGAGGGAAAGTTATAGCATTAAATGTATATATTTAAAAAGAAAAATTGTTGAAAATATGAGCCAATGATGCATTTCAGGAAGTTATATTCAAATAAAGTAGAAAAATACATATAAGAGAATAAATTAGTGAAAGAGTCAAACATATAGTAGAGAGAATTTTTAATACCAAGCTTTGTTCTTCAAAAAGAATAATGAAATTGATAAAACTCTGATGAGAATAATAAAGAAAAAAAAGAGGATGAACAGAAGTTAACCGCGAGAATGAAGAAGGGGACATTACTAGATGTCCTGTGGGCATCTAAAAGATACTAAGACGAGATTATGAACAACTTAATGCCAATAAGTGTAAGAAGTTTAGATGAAATGGAAAAATCTCAAGAAATAATAATTTACCAAAATTGATTCATGAAGAAATGGAAAAATTTGAATAGTTCCATAATAATTATAGAAACTGAATCAGTAATTTAAAATCTTCCAACAGAGAAATGTTGAATTATATTGAACATTTGAGGAAAATAAAAACCCATTCATATATAAACTCTTCTAGAAGTTTAGAAGTTTTTACTCCCAAAGAACCAAAGTTATCCTTCTTAATTCATTTCATGAAATTAGTATGTCACTCGCCCCCCAAATCTGACAGGGTCAATATAGGAAAATTAAAGTCCAATCTCACACATGAACATAGATATAAAAACTCTAAATAAAGTATTATTAAACAAAATTTAGCATTCTATAGGAAGGATAGTGCATATGACCAAGTTATAATTAATTCTAGGAATGTAATTTTGTTTAATTCTCCAAATCCAGTTAATATAATTTATCACATTGACAGGTTTGAAGAAGGAAAATCTTATGATTATCTCACTGAATGTAGAGAAAGCACTTGATAAAATTGAACTCCCCTTGAACAAAATGGATAAGTAATTTGCCCAACTGGAACTTCCTTAATTTTATAAAGGCTATGTTTAAAAAAAAATAGCTAACACAAGCATCAAACTTAGTGGTGAAACATTATAAGTTTTTCCTTTGAAAACTGAAATAAAACAAAGATACCCATTATTACCACTTTTATTCACCATTAAACTGGAGGTTTTTAGCCAGCACAGTGAAGAAAAAAGAGAAATTAGGGTTGGAAAAAAAAAAAAGGAAACAAAACTGCCATTAGTTATAGATGATAGATTACAGAGGAAATAAAAAATAATCTAAAGATAATTAGAATTATTAAAAGGGTTCAGCGAGTTTCCTGGACTTAAAGAAAATCAATAAAGAAAAATCAATGTATTTAACAGCAACAAAAAGAAAATTATATTTTTAAAAGGTAACATTTGTAATATTCAAAAATACCAAATCACTCAGAATAAATCTAATGAAAATTGAGTAAGTCTCCAATACAAAAAAAAATAAAAATAAAAATTGAAAGCATTATGACAGAAATTAAAGTAAATAATGAGACTAATAAAATAAATGGAGATAAGGTATTCATGGATTGGTAGACTCGATACTACAAAGATTGTCAGTTTTTCCAAAGTAATCTATAGGTTCAGTTTTATTTCTGATAAAAACTCAGAATTTTTTGTGACACTTGACAAGATGATTCTTAAATTTATATGAACATACAAAAGGCCAAGAATAACTAAGCTACACTTACAGGAAGAATGAGGTTAGAGGAATTGCTATTCCAGAGTACTCTAAAGCTATAGTAATTAAGAGAGTGTGGCAATATTTGGGAATAGACATTTCAATGGACTAGAGATAAGTCTACAAAAACAGACCTACACATATCTACACACTTGATTTCAGACAGAGATGACAATATATAGCAGTGGCAAAAAGACAGTCTCTTGATAAACTTGGTTGGAATAATTAGGTATCCATATGAGGAAAGAATGAAATTGGACCCCTACCTCACACCATACATCGAAATCAACTCCAGGGGCACGTGGACCTATACCTAAAAGGCAAAACTGTGAAGTTTTGTAACAATAATATAGAAGAGTATCTTCATAATCTTGGGTAAAGAAAATTTTCTCAAAGCCCAAAAAGCAATACCATGAAGGAAAGGTGGACAAAATGAAGAATCTCTATTTATGAAAAGACAACAAAAGAGCAAACTACAGAGTAGCAGAAGATAATTCAATAGGTAAGACTAACAAAGGGTTTTTACCCAGAATATTCACAGAACTCATAAAAATTAATTTTAAAAGACAATACTATAGAAAAAATAGGCAATCCAAAGTCATCAAGTTGCATATATTTAATATTACAGCTTTTTCTATGTCAATCATACCTCAAGAAAGTGTTTTTTAAAGTGGTTTTTAAATAAATAAACAAATACATAAATAAATAATCTGGTGAAAAGAAAAAGGAAAATGGGCAAAAATAGTTAAAAAAAAAGTAACCCCATTGCTTCTCATCCTTTGGGCTAAGATCAAGTGTAGTATCTGTTCTTATCAGTTTAATATCTGATATGTTCTCTGTCTGAGGACATTATATAAAGTGAATTTTTGGAGCTGGGAGATAGAATAGAAGTTTGCTCTGTCCACTCTGTTCATCGACCCAGTATTGCAGTACTTCCAGGAATGGTGCACCCAAAAAAAGTAACCCAAAGGACAATCAGATAAAAAAGCTGCCTGACTTCTTTGGTAATCAGGGAGATATAAATTAAAATCATGATGAGGTAACACTACACACTTATTAAATTGACTAGAATTTAAAAGCCCAATACCAGATATTAGCAAAAAAATTTATCCATATAAACTCACACAAACTTGTACAACTACCTGGAAAAACAGTTCAGCATTATCCAATTAAACTGAAATTAATATACTCTATGACCCAGCAATCCTATTCCTAGACAAATACTTTACAGAAAAGAGTGCCTATAGGATAGAAAACATGAACAAGAATGACCATAAAAGCTTTGCTTGAATAGCCCTTGTTATAGGTCAGGTTCCCAGGAAACAGATGCTGAAATGGAGTTTGGGATACAAGATATTTATGAGGGATGCGAGGGACTGACAGCTATGAAAGGCAGGGAGAGGAAGTAGTGCTGAGCAAAAGTCGAACTGTGATACAGATTCAACTAAGTTTAGGCCACCTTGGCAGGGAACTCTGGAGCAAATACCGTGTGTCTGAATGGTCCCGTTTCAGCTGAAAATGGTCTAGCCTCTCAGTTCTTGCTTTGTTCAGTCACGGGATGCAAGCTGCTCTGGGAAAAGGGGCAAAGCAGCTCAGGTGGGCCCTGAAGAAGCTATCAGCTGCAGGTTTCTTTTGACCACACTGCCTGCAACTGGACAGCACATCCTTCCTGGAGGGGGATCAGGGTGGCACATCTTTGCATCTGCCACAAGCCCAAACTGGCGACAACCCCGATGTCTACCAGCTGAAGAACGGTTAAACTCTGCTCTGTTCATGTGACATTACCATAATGCCCGTTTCCTCATGCACCTCTGTGATCTATCCCTCCAGGGGCAACCACTGATCTTGTTCATACTTGATTTGGTCAGGTTTTAAATTCTAGTCCTTCTGGTTGGGTGTGCAGTTTTAATTTGTATTTCCCTAGTGACAAATGATGTTGAGCATCTTCTCAGGGATTTGTTATCTAAATATCTTCTTTTGTGAAGTCTTCTTCAAGTCCTTTGCCAATTTTCAAATTGTGTTGTATATAATTTTTGTATAATATTTGCATGTGTAATTTTGTAGGTGGCTCATACATATAGGCCTATCATCCATATCGTTAATTTTTGTATATGGTATATGGTGCAAAAGTCGAAGGTCATTATGTTGCATAAGGCTATCCAATAGCTCCAGCACCATTTGTTGGAAAGATCGATTTTCCCCCATTGAATTGCCTTGGTACTGTTTGTTGAAAATCCACTGATCATATACGTGTGGGTCTATTTCTATTTTTACGCCAATATCACATTTTTTTACACTAGCTTTACAATTCACTTGAATTCATTTAGTATAAGATCTAAGGTACAGATCTGGATTTATTCTTTTCTCAAAAAGTTAACCAATTGTCCCTGGGGGGGAAAAATGTTTTTTATCTCTACTGTTTTAAGGACCAAGCTTATTATAGATAGATTTATTATGCCATATATGAGAGTCTTTCTGGGCAATCCTCTTTCATTGACGTGTCTGTGGTTTTAGTATCAGTTCTGTGGAGTATGCTTTGATTAATATTCCTACCTGGGACTGAAGAGAGAGCCCAGCGCTTCACTTTTTCTGGGAAGACCGCCCCTCCTCAGCCCTTCCGCAGGAGTGAAGGGGGCGCCTGACAAGTACTCTCTCCCCCACCCCCACCAACAGACCCCGCCTGGGCACCACCCTCTGCCGTGGGCCCCGCAGGCCTGCGCTCTTCAGGCCCTTAATCCCTGCTCAAATCAGACCCCACCCAAGGCCTCCCAATACTCAGAGTATCCCTCCGCCCAGGCCTCTAAGCCCCAGGCGGCCCCGTATTTTCCTTATTTGACCTCATGGCCCACCCTCCCGCTTGTCCAGAAATCTTTCACTGAACTCGGAAACTCGTGGTGTGGCGTCATCCATGAACTCCCCCATGTCCTCAGCCTCCTTCTGAGTGTCCCCTTTGCTCTCTGGCTCTAACAGGAAACTGTAAGAGCTCCGCTTCCCCTGCAGCCTCTCAAGCGAGTCCCTTGAATTTCTGGGTCCAGGGGTGGGCGGTGGGCATTTCGCTCCCCGGGACCACTTCTGTTCGCCGTCCTCCTTACAGACACCCGTGGCTGAATGCCATGAGATCAGACGTGACCTCCCTTTTTTTGCAGTGATTTATAGACCTCCTGTCACTTGCCCCCAGTCCTTGAAAATTTTAGATCCTGACCCACAGTAACCCTCTCCGAGGCTCTTCCTACCTTAGTTTTTTTTTATTTCATCATTCGTGTAGATGAAAAGTCCTCTCAGCCCCTTGGCCTCTTCTTCAGGATCTTGGCTTTTGCCGTATTTCAGTCTCTTGCTCCCATAGCCAGACTTCGAACTATTTAGTTGTTATCTGTCAATGCATTTCCTTCATCACCTCTATGTCTTGTATCTCGCTCTCCAAAAAAACACTGTCCCTCTCCCCAGCTGCCTCCTTCCAGTACCCCCACTCCAACAATTCTTTCTGGAACCTATTGATCCAAAAGAAAACCATCATCCCCAACCCCCTCCTGCCCTGTGCCCCACTTCCCTCTTTACTCAGCTCAGAATACAGGCACCTGGCAAAACCTCAACCCAGGTTTAAGTCAGCCTTCTACCCCTTCTATACTTGCACCCACAGTCTGCCCGAGACTGATGGAAAACCCACAATGGGCTGACCAGTCACACTCCACTGACAACCCCTTCCTAGTTTGCTAAAAAATAGAAGAGCCCTTCCACAACCTCCACTTCTCCTTCCCCCACCCACCTGCACCTGTGCCCCTCAGCTCCGCCTTCCATATCCCTAATACGGGCGAACCACTATGCTCCTGTTCAAGGACAGCCTCCCTTTTTTAAAAAAAGATTTTATTTATTTACTTTTAGAGAGAGGGGAAGGGAAGGAGAAAGAGAGGGGGAGATAAACATCGATGTGCGAGAGATACTTCCATCAGTTGCCTCCCACACGCCACCAACTGGGGAGCTGGCCAGCAACCCCACATGTGCCCTGGCCAGGAATCAGACTGGGGACCTTTCTGTTCGCAGGCCGGGGCTCAATCCACTGAGCCACACAAGCCAGGGCGAGCCCCCTTTTTTGTGTACAGATGCCATCCCCATTTATCTAATCAAGGCCTTCACTCCAATATTTATCCCCTTTCTCAGCCACATCATCAAAATTCCCCTCTCTTCAGGAGTGTTCCCATTGACGCATAAAGATGCTGTAATTCTTCCATCTTAAAGAGAAACCTCCTCTTGGCCTTATGTTCCCTCAGGCTCCCACCCAATTTCTGTGAGTCTCTTTATGGCACAGCTCCTGGAAGGAATGGACTCCTCTTGCCACCTTCACGTTTGTCCTTCCTCCTTTCTCCTTGCCGCTCTCACCAGGCTTAGGCTCCCACAGCTACAGCAAAACTGCCTCTGGCAAGGACTCGCCGTGCTGTTAAATCTCAGGCTTTGCCTCCCTTCCCTCCCCCTAAGCCCTAGCCCCTAAGAGCCTGTCTCCCAGATCACCGCCACCCTCTCCTGGTTCCCCTTCCACCTCCCTGGTTGCTCCTCCTCTGTCTCCTTTGCTGGCCACTCCTCTTCTCCAAGGCTCAGCCCTTGGACCTCTTTTCGCTTCTTAGCTACACTCACTCCCTTGGGAGTCTCCTCCAGTGTCCTGGCGTTAAATGCCATTCAGTTGCTGATGACTTCTGAATTCATACGCCTGGCCCAAGCCTTTTTCTGAATTCCAGCTCATTGTCTCCAGGCAGTGTCCTGAAGCTGAATCATGGCCACGCCACTTCAGTCAGGCCCAAGTTGCCAGTTCTCCCAGTCCATTCCTGGTCTGCTTCCCTGTAGACATCTGACCCTGAGCCCCAGTCGAAGGGATGAAAAGTAAGACTTTCCCTCTGCACAGGCTGTGGAGTGAGGGCAGCCGGAATGGGGCCCATGGCTCAGGGAATGAGGCGGGCTGGACACTGAACGTGTCTACCAGCCTGCCACGTTCAGAGTGGAGCAGTTCAGGGTGAAGCACTCCTGGGCGGGTCAAGCTGGCCACGGCGGCTGCATCTCACAGGCATACAGGTGCCTGCCCCTGTCTCATCGGCCTGCGCCGTGTCTCCTTCCTGCCTTCCTCCCTAGGTTCAGGGCACCGCCCTCAGGACACTGCCCAGCCAGCTTGTGGCCTCCACGCCGAGCTCGGATAGTCTCTCCTCTGGACTTCCTAGCTCTCTGACACCCCACAGGGACCAGGCCAAGTGGGGAGCTCTGCAAAATGCCTCGGAGTCCCTCTCCCACCTCCTCTGGATCCACTGCTCAGGGACCATACTTAGCCTGGGGAACCCACGTAGGCTGTCACTGGGGCTCTTGCCACCCGGCCCAGGACACACAAATGGGAAGCCAAGAGTCCTGTTTGCTGCAGCAGGGGACACCGAAGCCTCCTGAGGGGGCTTCTCAGCAGCAAATGTGACATAGGGCAGTCTTCTCCCCACACCACTCAAGGCTGCAATTTTGCAAACCAAGAATTAAAGGCTGGAATACGCAACGCCCTGCGGTCTTGCAAGTGGGAGGATCCTAAAGGAGGATCAGCTTCCCTTAGAAACCAGGCACATTGGCAGGCAGTACCCAGGTAAACAAGCCATCTCAGGGCAATGCTAGTCCGCTTTCTTCCTCTTCTTCGGAGCTTCCAGCCGTGTCTACATGGAATTATTAATCTCGTCCTGTGTGACCGTGTCACTTTTCTAGACAACCAGTTTATTCATGACTCGCCCACTATCAATTTCAACATGCAATTTGCAATGAAATTTGACTGATCAGCAATACCATAATTAGTTGCACATGTCTGTGCTTGTATTTGTTTGCCATAGGGTCTTTTTCATTAAAGTGACGGAGGCCAGTAAATGCCATGACCTTGTTCTGGGTCGTCAAATAGCAGCAGTTGTGTCTTGGGGCAGGGAAAGGCAGGCTGGTGAAGAGCTTGTGGGGACCTGAAGCTGCAGCACGTGGCACTGTTTTTTATCTTAACACTTTTGTGTTCACGGAGAGTAATCTGAGTTGGGCAGATGACAGCACTTGTCCATGACGAAGGAGGCAGCTGGCGTTACCTTCCCAGGGCTCACCCTTCAGCCTCCCCAGGTCTGCTTGCATACCTCCAGCCCCAGGGGGCTTCTGACCCGATGAGACAGCTTTGCTGTGAGAAAGTTCTTCTTTGCCTGGGCTCTCACCTGCCAGCTGTAGGTCTGTTCTACCTAGTCAAGGGTTCTGCCCTCAACTCAGAAGCTGTCACATTGCACAAACTTGGACCAGTTCCTAAGCCCCAATTTATCCATCTGAAAAAAGGGAACCCAGTTGTCCTGTCTCAAGGATTAGAACAGAGTTTCCAGCTGTAAGCAACAGAAATTGACTCAGCTTAAGTAGATGGACTTAATCGACTTAGAAAAAAAAAATTATGATATTGAGCAGCCCAGAGACTCTCTGGGCAGAACAGAGAAGCAGCCCGGAGTCCGTGCAGCCACAAGCAAGGCCCCAGGTCTTGCTGCAGAACTGGCTCAGTCAGGACCTTGCTGCCATCCCTGTCACCACAGCCCTGCACCAGGCTCTGCCGGCTGGGCTGCAGCATCCTGTCCGTGCCCTCGGGTGCCGCCAGCTCCACAGGCCCTGCTCCTTTGGGCCACTCGCTCCCTGGCCACATTCTGGAGCCATATGTCTGACTGTCAGAGTCTAGGTCATGGGCCCCTCTCTGCCCAGCCACAGGAGGGCTGGGAAAAGTGTGCACGTGGCACTTTCAGCCTCTACGGTGGAAGCGGCGCTGCCTCAGAATGCGGGGAATTCCCCAACACAGGAAGAGGGTTTAGATCCTGGGTAGCCAAAAAGAAGAACAGAGAATCAAATAAGGTAATAGATGCTAAAGAGGTTTGAAAAGGTATCAAGTTCTACCCACCTGCCACAGATTATTCATTCCGTAACTATTTCTGCAGATGCCGAGGGGAGAACATTGTGGTACCTGTCCTCAAAGACGGCTCAGCGCCATCAGGGAGTAAGGAGGCTGGGCTGGATGGCCCCTGTTCCCAGCACAGCCTGGTGACCGTGGTGGATTTCGGGGTGCCCAGATTATATGCTGAATAACTATGAAGTGCCAAGTCCCAGAGGGGCGGGCAATATCCGGGACTTCTCAGGCGGCCCAGTGCTTGCATGGAGGTGGGTGGTATCTCATATTCTCACTGTAGCTGGGGTTGTGAATCAGTCCACTGATGTCTTTTACAGACCCAGGCTAAGGAATCCTGTCTGTACACTCCTCTCCCCTGTTGAGAACTATTGTGGTTTCCCCGCTTAGTATCCAACCCCCCTTCAGGTAATAGGACCCCAATTTTCACCTGAGGAACTACTCACGTCATTCTCAGCTCAGGTACTTCAGGTGATCGCTGGCTCGAGAATCACAGGCGGAGCAGAGCTGTGTGGCGCGTTAAGCACTACGCAGAGCTGCGTGGTGGCTGGTTCAGGGAGGAGCATGTGACCAAGCCAAGCCATCAGATCCGGTCAGAGCCAATACCAGGTATTTGAGTGGCTCCGAAAAAGATGCCCTTTCACCTCAACTTGGAGATGTGAGAGTGTCAGCCTGGAGCTGCTGGGTTCTCAGAAGCCCTAAAACCTGAGGTCAGCAAGCAGACCTGTGGGACACAAGAAGAGGGAGGCGGCCTCATGGGCGACTGTGTCCGGGAGGTAGCTGGGTCTCGCAGGGTGCACGGGAGGCCTCTAAAGGGCTCGCCCTAGCCTTGGGAGGGCCAAGCAGACCTCTGCAGGGCCAGACCTGGGCGCATGAAGCTCACCACTGAGGTCAGCTCACCACAAGCCTTCCAAGAACTTGCGCTGCTCAGTTCACAGCACGCCTGCCCCGCCTCCCCAGCTCTCTGGAAGAAAGAGGAGAATGTATCTTATTGTAGGGCTAGGTAGGGGGGGAAGGGGCAGAGGGGCCAAGGTAAAGCCCATTGTAGACTTGGCATTGGACCCAAGTTTCACTGGAGCCTTTCTACACTGTCCAAGCTCCCCTAGATTGCTGATGGCCTGCAGGCCCAGCTCCAGAGCGTGTGGGCCCTGGCCTGGTGCCTTAGAGATTCTAGCGATGTTCACCCAAGGAGTGGGTCGTGGAGCTAACGGCCCCAATGCACCTTCTCTGAGGGAGGAGAGCCTCCCACTTCATATGTCTGGGTGAAAGGAAGGGAGGGGACCATCGGACCATTCCAATGTTAGGTGGCCCTAAGAGTGCCTTGTACACAGTAGGTGCTTTTTGACCTTTGTCAAAAAGGTGGATAGAATAGTTTCCAGTCCTGGGAGCAGGGTCTGGGTCTGCCTTAAAGCAGGATAAGGACCTACTCTGTGGGCTGCGGGAGCCTCCGGGTTGGGCCCCGAGGGGGCAGAGCCTGCCCTAGGCCACACAGGAGTCCCTGCAGTGGCTGAGTTGTTGGAGAGGACAGTGTCAACTTGGAAGACCAAGCACTGAAGTCCAAGGAAAGCAGAGTCTGCCGACCTTCACCCCACAGTACAGATGGGCAAACTGAGTCTTTAAAAAAAGTTGGTGCCTTATCCCCACCTCACAGCCCATCTGCTCTCAGGCCCAGTCCTTTCCTCTCTCTCTCCAACTCCAGTTCTGAAAAGCATGGCAGCCACACCTGGCCCAGGGCGGGCACTGCACCTTCTGCCTCTAGAACAGGGGCCGGCAAACTTGGTAAAGGGTCAAACAGTAAGTAGTTTAGACTTTGTGGTCCACAGGTCCACATGGCTCTCTGTTGCAGCTCCTCAACTCTGCCTCATAATGAGAAAGCAGCCAGAGACAATATGTAAATGAATGGTCATGGCTGTGGTCCTTTGTTTATGCACACTAAAATTTGAATTTCATATAATTTCCGCATGTCATGTAATATTACTCTTCTTTAATTTTGTTTTCAACCATTAGAAAGTATAAAAAACTATTATTAGCTCAAGGGCTGTACAAAAATAGGCAGAGGGCCAGATCAGGCCCTCAGGCCATAGTGTGCCAATTCCCTGTTCTAGAATGTGCTGCCTGGGGAACCGCACTTCCAGAGCCACTGAGGCAGTAAGTCATGACATACTAAAATATGGGTAGTAATAGAGTGACAAACCGTTGTGGTTTTCCCAGGACTGAGGGGTTTCCTGGGATGTGGGATTTTTGGCGTTACAATCGGGACAGTCCCAGGCAAACTAGGAGGCTTGGCCACCCTAGGTGGTCATCATTAACCCCAAGACACAGACTCCAGGCCCGGTTCTAGAGCGGCCCCCGGGGGCCTGCCCCATGTGCTGCCTAGTCCCTGTGGTTTGTGGTAGGGCCTGCCCCGCTCTGCCTGGCCCTCGGCAGGGAGACGCCCCCTCCTCCAAGCAAGAAAACCTCTGTGGTCTGGGCGCTCTTAAAAGTCAGGAAGTTGAATCATCAGCTCCGGTAACGTCTCCGTCAGCCTGTGGGTCTGTCCCCAGGAGCTGGCTCTACACTTTGTTTGCTGCTTTCTCTGACCAGGAAAGCTCCAGAGGGAGGCTTCCAGCGAGGCTTCTGAGGAAAGGAGAGCCGTTGAGACAGGTGGGAGGAGAGCTGTGTATACACGGAAGGTCCGCCCAGACTCCCCACAGCTCTGTCCCGTGCGACCTCCAGTGACCCCCTCGCCCTCCCTGTTTCTCAGCTTTGGCTTCTGCCACAGAAATGCTAATTCTTGAAATCCCCTTGAATGAAAAGTGTGCATGCTGACAAAAGTAGAGCATCCTGGGTCCAGGCAGGACTTGCGTCAGCTTTATAACCGAGGGTGCAGCGTGCGCAAACGCCCATCACTGTCTCCCACTCTCCGGGGAGGAGACCCTGGCCAGGCACCCAGGTTCAGGCTGCAGAGGCTTTAGAAGGCAGCAAGCCTGGATTCCGAGGGCCAGAGGGGAGGGCAGAGAGGAGAAGCAGGTTAAAGAGGGACACTCATAACAACGATAATCGGACCAGGTGTTGTTTATCTAACACTCACAGTGTGCCAGCCTTTGGATGATCTCAGCGGATCCTCACATGGCCCTTTAAGATAAGAATCCTTATTTCTATGGTATAAGTAAGGCAAGTGAAGCCCAGAGAGGTTAAGGACCTTGCTCATGCTCACACAGCTACCAAAGAGTGGAGCAGGCATTAACCTTTTGTTAGACTGTGGCTTGGAGGCTCCGGCGCTTGGCCCACAGGTGGCACAGGGGAGGGATGAGCTGCCCAGAGAAGACAAGGATAGGGTCGGGGAGAGGGCGTTCTTCCCTCCTGGCGCTGCATGGGGACCTCTGGGAAACACTTAGAAGTCTACGGTTTGCTGGGCTTGGGGATCGCCCCCCGGTAAAGGGGATTGTGCCTCACATGCTCTCCAGGTTGTCTCCAAGGGCCTAGTGAGGATACTGGACACACAGCAGGATTTTGCTGCAGAGCAGAGCTGAGCACTTACTTTCTGAGCAAAGGCAAGCCAGCCCTGCTCCAAAGGTGCCCGTGGGTGTCTGTGTGCCCCTTCCTGCCCCAGCATTGGTGCCACACTCAGGGGTCGGACCATCGCCCACAGGGCCCATGCCATGGCCTGCTTGGTCTGCCTCTTCTCCTGTGAGGGAGGGGGCAATGAGAGCTCAGCGGGTTTAACCACACTGAGCAGAGGACCAAGCGCGCGAGAGGCCCTCGGAGTCACTAACAGGGTTTGCGTCCTGGAGAAGAGGCAGCCCGCAACTTAGCCATCCTCAGTAACCAAGCAGGGGGACGATTCCGGGGAAAGAGGCCAACCCAGCTCCCCAGGCCGCTGCCCCCTTATGAGCAGCAAGTTCAAAGCCAGGCTTAGCAAACCCCTCAGCGTTCCTTACCTTCTCTGGGGCGCCATGAAATTCTGCACAAAGCCCTTAATCTAAAAAGGGGCTTGTTCATGCCTGCCATGTGGCCCCGGACTGGGTTGTTAAGAATGGGGATTTTAGCGGCTTCATTAGCCTGAAAACCTACTACAGGCCAGGCCTGGACGAAAGCCTTTAGCTAGAGGTAGGGGGTCTGAAATATGGGTACAATGGCTGAGGCCACCCTCCTGACCCCAACCTGGGCCTGCACTGGATCCCCAGGCCTCAGGAGCCAAACCATCCTTGCAGACACTTGGATTCTGTTACCTGGCTATTTGGGGCAGCCCCGAGCTAGACTTGATTATGGCAGAAATGAAATAGTTCCTTATTAGATGTGGCTGGCTCTCCCTTCGAAATGAACCTTCTGGGGACCCTTGGGGTTTTGCGGTGAGCACATCCCCCATCCTACCGTCCAGTCCCTCTGGCAGGAAAGCAGGAGCAGTCCAGGCAGCCCGGCCTCACCGAGGGCCTCCGCACAGAGTAGCGCTCCACAGTCAGGGCGCCTGTGGGACTGAGGGCCAGGCGGCACCCTGCCCCCAGCCAGGTGTGGCCTCTGCCTCCTCCCTGCCTGCAGCTCCTTCCCACTCGAGAAAGGACTGAACAGGACTGGCTGATTGAGGACACTGTGAGACTGCGCACAGCGAATGACAGTTCTGGGCCTCTCCCTAGTCCCTGTGAGTGTCAGCCTAGGCGTGGGGCCTGGGAGGTCGCAGGCTTCCCCTAGTCCAAAGGCCACTCCCAGCCTGGTGGCTGGGAGTGTGCAGAGGGGGCGTGCTTCAGCGTGGGAGGTGCAGGACAAAGGAGGGTGGGTGGGAGAGAAAGAAGGGGCTGAGCTGCGTGCAGATGCTGGGGCCCGAGTGCGTTGCTGCCTGGGCAGGGCCGGGCCCCGGGGCTGCCCTCAGCTTCCCCAGCCGCGCAGCTGTGCCTCTGGACAAGGCCCTGCAGAACAGCCTGCCTCCTCGACCCCTCCCACTCCTGGGTGGCAGGTTTCCAATAGAACTTGAGTGAGATATCACCAGGCTGCCAGGCTCTGGAGACGAGGCCCTGCCCAGCTCCTCCTGGCAGAGTCTCCGCGGTGAGCATTCGCCCTCATCGGGGTGGGCACCGGCAGACTTGCCAATGGTGGAATTTCTGACCCAGGGCAGGTGCGTGATGGAGGTCATTGGGTCAGGCGGCCCTTTCCGTGCCCCTCAAATTGCATCAGGGGGGCAGGGCTCCTCTGTGTGGTTCCAGGTGACTGGTGGGGCCAAGTGGGCTCGAGGGTTCCCTGAGCGGTGGAGGCACCTGGGATGGAGAGCGTGGCCAGAGCAAGGGAAACCACCAGCCGTCAGGGCTGTTGGTGTGGACGTCTCTGCCTGGCGATGCCCAGGCGGCTTGGGAAGTCTGGGCAGGGATGGCGAGGAGGGAACTGGGAAACAGGTGAGGGGCCGGACGCGAGGCCTCCCTGATCCTGTGCTTGGCACGGAACAGGGAGAGGCTGAAGAGGACAGGTGAAAAGGTGCCCCCTGGGCACTGGGTTGTAGACTAAGCGAGCCCTTGGGGCTGTGAGGGTCTCAGGCGCGGGAGGAAGGCACCAGAGCTCCGGCCGGTGTCTGAGATGTGTGCCCAGGAGGTGGGCCTGCTGACCGAGAAAGAAAAGGTGTCAAGGCGAGGGGAGGGTGGGAGGCAGAGCTGCAGTGGGAAGATGCCAGGCGGGTGTGAGGACCAGTGAGCCGCTCGGGGGAAATGCGGACCAAGGTTGTGAGTTAGGAAGTGGCAAACGGTGGAGAACTCTGGCCCTGCGCTTCAGGTCCTTCCACGCCTTTGCCAACTGTTACGGGTTGAATTGTGTCCCCACAAAAGAGATATCCAAGTCCTAATCCCCCTTATTTGAATGTGACCTTATTTGGAAACAGGGTCTTTGCAGGCTTAGTCGAGTTGAGATGAGGTCATCAGGGAGGGCCCTGACCCAGCAGGACGGGTACCCTTGTAAGGAGGAGGAAATTTGGAGACAGACGCAGGTGCAGGGAAGAAGGCGGCGTGAGGTGGAGGCAGAGGTTGGGAGGATGCTGCCGCAAGCTGAGGAGCGAGCGCCTAGAATCCCTGGAAGCTGGGAGAGGCCAGAGAGGATCGTCCCTAGAGGCTTTGGAGGGAGCACGGCCCTGCCAACCCCTTGATTCCTAACTCCCAGCCTCTACAACCGTGAGAGAGCACGTTCCTGTTGTTTGAAGCCACCCAGTTTGTGGGGCCTCCTTTGTTATGGCAGCCCCAGGAGACTGCCGCACCAGGCTGGTTCTTCTTTTAAACCATATTTTATTTACTTATTTTTAAAGAGAGGGGAAGAGAGGGAGAAAGGGAGAGAAACATCGCTGTGTGAGAGAAACATTGGCTGCCTCTCACACACCCCTAACTGGGGATCTGGCCCACAACCGAGGCATGTGCCCTGACTGGGAATCCAACCGGTGACCTTTTGGTTCACAGGCTGGCGCTCAATCCACTGAGCCACACCTGCCAGGGCTGCACCAGGCTCACTTTGCTGCCTGGAAGACCTTTCCATCCTGTCCCTTCCAGCCAGACCTCTCACCACCTTCCAGTGCCACCACCTGCTCCACGCAGGCAAAGTCCAGTGTGACTTCCGTGTGTAGCCCCACGCTGAGGCCCCCTCGCCCAGTAGATCTGTAAGGTTTGCTGGCCAGCCTACATCCCCTGGCCATGCTGTAGTAGGGCAGCATGGACCTGGTACACAGTGGGTGCTCAGTCAACGGGGAGTAAATGGAGTAGTGGTCGAGGGGTGCCAAGCCCCTCTCAGACTGGGATGAGCCATCCACAGCCTGGCCTGTGTGCGGTGGGCACAGGACTCATCAAAGAGAGGTAACAGCACCATCCACACTGGCCGCCCCCAGCTTCTCCACTCTCCAGCCCCTCCTGGCCCTATGTGAGGCCGAATGACTTGGGGAAATTCCTAACCTTCCTTTTCAGTGGGCCCTCGGCCCGACGAGTTTGCCACAACATAACTGCGCAGGTCCCTCCAACAAGGGGACTGTGTCTGTGGCTCGATGACTCATGCACACTGCTCCATCCCGCAGCCTTGGGCGGGACCCAGGGCTGGGGACAGTGCCAGCCAGGGCAGGCTAGGAGCTTGGACATCCCTTTGCCCCAACCCAGTCCCCAGGAACAGAGTGTACTCAAGGCTTCAGGACAAAAAGCTGGACGCAGGGAGGCCACTCTCCTTTGAACTGAGATCCGAGTGATGAAAAGGAGCAGACAGAGGAAACAGTTCAAAGGCCCTGAGGTAGGAATGAGCCTGGTATGACCGAGATCTGAAGAGAAGGCAGGGGAGGCTGGAGCTGATGAAAAGAGGTCAGCAGGAGGACGTGTGATTAGATGGGGCCCACCCGGGTAACCAAGACAGCCTCTCCACCTCCACGTCCCGAAATCAATCCCATCTGCAAAGCCCCTTTCGCTGGACATAAGTTTAACATAGTCCGTGTTCTGGGGAGCACAACATCGATATCTTGGGGGAGGGGGTATTACTCTGCCTACCACAATGTCTTCCCTCATCCTCTCGTCTTTCCCTCTCATGCTGTTGCCACGTTTCTGCTTTCCTATCTATCTACTTCCGTGGATCTATTGACCTTTTCATCTGGCCACAGGTTATCTCTCTTCCTACCTCTTTCTCAAGTAGCAACAAGTTGCTTATCAATCTGCCATTCTTCCTGGCTTTAACCTCTCAATCTGATAATTGCATCCCCCTTCGGTCATCTAATAAACTGACTTTGAAAGTCAATCTATCATTTAGTTGTCCTCTGTCTGTGACAAATTATCAATCATCTAGCTTGATATTTGCATATGTGTCACATGTGGACATTCTTCCTTGATGTACAAATAAATTAAATAAATATTCTTTGAGTGCTTGCCATGTGCCCCATTCTGTGTCATGTGTGGGTGAGATAAAGGGCTGGTGACAACCCCAATAGCCATTTGGGTCCTTTTCCATCATCATCGTTACCATCAGGGCCATCACTGTGCATCCATGCGCACTGCCCAGTTTTGTTTTCCACATAGGGACCGTTTTTATATGGACTTTCCAGCCAAATCCAGGCTGTTCTAGCCTGCCTGTGTATGCATAAATAATGCAGACTTATTTTAACTTGATCTTAGATAAAGTGTGGGTAGAAAAGTATATCTGCTGGCAACCATCTTATGCATCAAGTAACAAACCCTAAATTTAAATGGAAATTATTTTTAGGTTGTCTGGGCAGATAGCACAGAAGACGGGGACTCCAGAGATGCTACATCAGGCATGTGTGGGCACACGCACACACACAATGCACATGTGGGTACACACACATGCACACACAGGCACTGTGTGCCCGCTCTTCTTCCCTCTCCTCCCACATAGTGGCTCCTTCCTGGCTCCCTCCTTTTCTCCCCCACCCCCCACGCCCCGCCAGGGCCAAAGCGGACACTTCAGCACTGACTCACATCCTACCTCATCTCGTCTAGGAATCTCCTCTCCCCACCTTGGCTGTGAGGTCTTCCGGGGTAAGAATGGTGCCTGCTCTTTCTCAGGCATGCCCCTGGGCTGGCCAGCAAGAGGACTGGACACCTAAGAGCTGCTGGCCTTTCCTTGAGCCCTGAAGGCAGGTGGGGAACAGGGAGGTGAGAAGTTAGATGCCCAATAGCAGGCTCTCCAGAGAAGTCCCCACTGCCCCCCAGGGAACCTGCCTCTCTTGCCCCAGCTGGACGCCAGAGCAGCACGGGGCTTTCCCCGGCAGCACTCTCCTGGAGAAGCTGCACTAGATGCATGAGCTGCCTGGAGGCAGCCCAGCCAGGGATCACCCGGACAAGAATTCCCTTGTTTCCCAGCGTCTCCAGTGCACGGGAGTCCACTGCCCATTCCTGTCCAAGCCTCTCCCCGGGGCCCAGGCTGGAGCTCCAGGGCAGCAGAAGCAGCCGACCACTGCCAGAGCTGCAGGTCCTGCATGTCCTGCATGTCCAGCAGTTATAGTGGCCAGTGCCAGCCCAGGCTCAAGAGTCACTTTGGCCACAGCCCACAGGGAGGACTAGCTTGCTCACTAGTGCCTGTGCAGGCTCCCAAGGCAAACACCTTGCACCCTGGAGCACCTCCCAGCCGTGGGAGGCTGGGCAAGGCCAGGACACCATTAAGGAAGCCTTGACTGGGGTGAGGCATCTCAGGGCCACCTGGCCTTGTCACTTCTGGTTCCACACTGCCTGGATCCCTGTCATATACTTGACCCCATCCAAATCGGGGGTATGTCCCTCTCCCATCCCATGGTATCCTTAGGGCAGTTGCTGTAGCCTAAAGCTAGCCCACAGCAACCACGGGAATTGTGTGCAGAACAGATCTGCGCCCGTGCACAGCCCACACCAACATCCCCAGGCCCCGAGCCCGAGCCCGAGCCCTGGCCTCGCGCAGCCTCCGCCTCACTCACCTAGCCCAGAGCCCTCACTCAGTAAGTCTCATCAACTGTGTAGGTCCCACCAGGTAATGAATCATCCCCACATTTGCTCCCTAAGGGAGCCAGGCTGGGCCAGATATCCTCCAGCCAACTGTGCTGGGAGGAAATGGGACTCACTTGTTGGAGGAGGATGCCCACGGAAGGCGAGGCTACTCAGAAACTTCTCCCTTCCACACTGGTTGCCAGCCCCAGCCTGGCCTATGCCCGAGTCCCAGTGGACCAAAGGCCAAGTGGGGCTTTGCCACGCTCTGCTGGATCTCAGCCTCCGCAGGAAGGCTCTGAAACGGACCTAGAATCTCAGGCTGGGCCTGTTACAGAGGCCCAGAGGGACCTGGACACGGGGGCCCAAAGAGGGCCAAATGGGCACCAGGTACCACCGAGCCAGCGCCGGGGCTCTATCAGCCAGCTGGTTTCCCGCCCCTGCTCTCCAGGATGACGCTGTCCCACCATTGGGTCGGGGAAGCACGTCCCTCCACCCCAGCAATGCTTCTGTCCCTGGAGAAGTCTAAGCACCTGTGGGGCAACCGGCACCGCTCAAATGCAAAGGGCTTTTGGGGCTCCTCCAGCAACCGCAGGGCGGACTCCTCCTCTCCTTGCGCACAGCCCTCCCCACCCACCCCCCGCCCTGCCCCGCGCAGGCAACCAGTCATCAGTCTGACGGGTATCTTCCCACTTTGTTTTTTTTTTCTGTAAAATTATATGTATCTGTGTGTCTGTGTTGGGATAAAAATGTAGACTTTTCTTAAGTATTTTTTAATGTGAATGAGATCATATTGTGCGTACTAGCGTGACACTTGCTTTATTTTCAGGTGTAGGATAAAGTGGTCCAATGTTTGTTTATTCTGAAACTTGCTTTTTACTTAACACTCTTACTAGGGTTCTTTGTAATCAGACACACAAAACCACATGACTCCTTTTTTTGGTCTTCTCTTTGCACCGTGGTGGACATTCAAATTATTTCCAGTTTTTCCCTGTTACAGCCAATGCGGCAACGATGTTCTGAAACAGACCTCCATGGGCCCACATCAGAGGGTCTCCCTGGCACAGGTCCCTGAGAGTGGGCTGCATGCTGTCACCCCCTCCTTCAGCCCAGGACAGCAACAAGGGCCCACCTTTCGCCCTCTGGCAGCTTACTAGCACACTTTTTCTGCACAAAGAGCAGTTCCCTCTTCACGTAGAACCCTCGAACCAGCTGTGGGCCTGGCGTTCTACAGCCCCGGCGCTGCTGAGCCCGTAGACCCCGCCCATCTCCTGGACAGTCCCCCACCTCCCCTCTGACCTAAACTGCCACCTGTATGCACATCCATCATCCATCGAGGGGCCTTTTCAAGAAACCCTCTTGACTATTGCACCCCACAGACTCCCAAGGTGGCTTGTTTTAGCTCAACTTCTTGCATATGCTTAAGGACTTCTCTTCCTGAATGGGCCTGAGTGCCCTAAAGACAGGCTGCCCTAAGACAGAGCCTTGTTTGTACAGGTGCTTGTTACGTGCTATTTTTAATAAAATCAAGTTACCTCCAGTGTTCCTATGGGCTCAGCAGTAAACGAAGGGGGAGGGCCCTTGTAAGACTACCAGATGGGGGGGATTTGCTTTGATTTAGCGGGAACCCTGGGAAAGGGTTGAAAGGATTTTGCATGAACTGCTCAGCCTGACTTGGAGCCAGCGCCTTTGGTTCTTGGTGGCTCTTGGATGAGGTCAGGCCCCTCAGCTCCGAGTGGGGCGTCTCACACTCTGCTTCTGGCCAAGCTGGCCTCTGACTTGGCTGGAGCTACTGTCTGCTGCCCGTTTCCGGGGAGGCATCTGGAGGCCCCGGGGATCTGCGTTGCCTTCTGCCATCTGCGGCCATGGGGCCGGGTCTGAGACTCTGAGGAGGGACAGGTGGCCTGGCTGGCACATCATCCAGACATCTCCTGGGGCTGGTCAGCACCACTTCTAAACCAGCTGGCAAAGGCTCCGGAGGGTGCCTCCCCCAGGCGAGCATTTACGGTGCGCGCGGGAAGAGCCAAGGCTAGACCTCGCAGGGCAGCATCTGTAGCCACAGACACAGTCCTGGGCGGCCTCTCTCTCTATCCCAAACCCCCGCCGCAGCCCCTGCCTGGAGCCTAAGGGGCAGAGGCTGCTGGAGTTGTCCTCTCTTGAATACTAAAATATGTGCTTTGCACAGGATAGGCAGCCAGCAAATATTTACTGAATGACCAACAGAATAAATGTTCTCCCTTTCTTAGAGGAGGACACCTAGAGCCATAGGCTCTGTGTGGGACACCGAAGAAAGTGTGGGCAAACCATGTCTGCATCTGTGCAGACTTCCCAGATTTCATTCTTTCCCCTCAGGATTCCCCGGCTTTCTCCGGGAACTCTAATGTTAGGGCAAGTGATCCAATTTTCGTAACCCTCTAAACCTGTTATATTTCAAGGGTGATCTGTGAACCAGGAGCATCAGCAGCACCTGGGAGCTTGTTAGAAACGCAGACTCTCATGCCCCACCCAGACCTAATGAATCAGAACCTGCACCTGAACAAGACCCAGGTGACCATGGGCATGTTGTCGTTGGACAGCTGCGGCCTTAAGCAGCTAGTGATTGAACAGAGGTTGGCTGCTAGAAAATGTGGCAAACTACATTTGCCTACCTTGACGATTCAAATGATCGAGTCAGATATTTGCTGTGTCTCCAGCCCTTGAATAATGTCTAGAACATAGTAGGCACTCAGTAAATATTCAATGAATAAATGTTGAATGATTTTTGTGCTATTTTCTCAATTTAGCATGCTGGACTTCTGCTTCTGGACATAAATTACAAGTTAGTAGAAAGAATTTTTGTTCCCAGTAAGGACCCCTGGAAGACCAGCTATTGTTAAATGAGCAATTACTGAGTGCCAGGCCAATGCGGTACCATGTGGATAAGCTCCCAGTCTCTTACAAAGTGTGGTTCAAGGCCAAGAGCATCAGGCATGACCAGGTGCTTGTTAAAAAATGTAGATCGCTGGGCCCTGCTCCAGACCTGCCCATTGAGAACCTTTGGAGATAAGGCTCAGAAATGTGCATTTTTAACAAACCTCCCAGGCACACTCAAGTTTGGAAATTATTTAATCCCCAGTTTGCAGAGGGGAGTAAGCCACAGAGAAGTTTATTGACTTGTGCAAAATTATAGACCTGGCGAATGGTGGAGACAGGACTCAGGCCCAAAACTGCCCCAATCCAGATCCATGGTTTTGCAGGTTTAATTTATTTATTTTTAGAGAGAGGGGAAGGGAGGGAGCTAGAGAAAGAACCATCAACGTGGATGTGCGAGAGGTATGCCCATCAGTTGCCTCCCACATGCCCCCAACTGGGGACCCGGCCCACAACGCAGGCATGTGCCCTGACTGGGAATCAACCAGTGACCTTTCAGTTTGCAGGCCTGTGCTCAATCCACTGAGCCACACCAGCCAGGGCCAGAGCCACAGTTTTAACCACACTGTCTATGACAATGGAAAAATTGGTGCCAAGGCTGACTGTGTATATTTGTGTGAATCTCATGTGTCCACAGAGTTTGCTCTGCTGTGATCTCTGGAGAAATCTTGGAAGCAGTGCATGTGTTTTATTTCTCTCCGTATCTGTGGCATCCATCACCATGCCTAGCACCTGGGAGATCCTCAACAAAAGTCATTGGAATTGAATTTCTACAAATACATGATTATCCATCCCTATAAACATAAACACAGAGGATATCTCATTTTCAGGTAGAATCTTGGAACAAATTATGACACTGTAAACATTCCTACTTTCTCTCGAACCCACTCATTCAAACTTTTGGTCATGCCACTCCACTGACATGGCTATTGTCATTGTCACCAGTGACCTCAGCCTGGATGAACCTGATGAGCAACTGTCAGCCCTTATCTCACCTGACCTCTTGGCAGCTTTGGACGCAGGGCTTTCCTTTTTCCTGAAGTTCCCTTCACTTGGCTTCCAGCACGTTCACCCCATTTCTCTGGATGCTGCTGCTTTTGTTATCTTCCCCCTCGCCCAACTTTGTTATTGTGGTAAAATATACATGACGTAAGTTTATTGTTATAACTATTTTTAAGTGTACAATCCAGTGATATTAAGCACATTCACATTGTTGTGCATCATCCTTCTCTAGAACTGTTTCATCTGGCAAAACTGAAACTGGACCCATTAAACATTAACGCCCCAGTCCCCCGCCCCCGTCCCTGGCAACTGCCATTCTACTTTCTGTCTCTATGAATGTCACCACCCTAGATATCTCATACAAGGGGATCCATACAGTATTCATCTTCTTGTGACTGACTTATTTCACGTAACATAAGACTTCAAAGTTCATCAGTACTGTAGCATATTGTGGAATTTCCTTCCTTTTCAAAGATGAATCATATTCCATTGTGTGTATCTACCACATTTTCTTATCCATCCGTCTATCAGTGGACACCTGGATGCGCCCACATTTTATCCATTGTGAATAATGCTTCTGAGAATATGAGTGTACAGATATCTCTTCAAGACTCTGCTTTTAGTTTTGGGGTAATTCCATTACCCAGAAATGGAATTGCTGGAGGGTAGGGTAATTCCATTTTTTAATTTTTTGAGGAATGGCTGTTCTATTTTACATTGCCACCAACAATACACAAGGGTTCTAATTTCTCCACATCCTCACCAACACTTGCTTGATTCTGGGTTTTTGGTGGGTTTTTTTTTAATTGTAGCCATCCTAATGAGTATGAGGTGGCACCTCACTGTAGTTTTGATTTGTATTTCCATATGATTAGTAATGTTGGGCATCTTTTTGTGTGCTTATTGGTCATTTGTACCTCTTTTTGGAGAAATGTCTGGATCCTTCTTTCTCAACAACATCCAGCTGAGTCCTCCTCACCTTGCAGTGCCCAAGGGTACCATCCTTGGACCGCTTCTCTTTCTACTCTCACTTCCTTAGTGACCTCAACCAGCTGTGTATCTTTAAGTACCATCCCCCTGCTGACTGCTCTCAAATGATGTCTCCAGTCCAGACCTTGCCCCTGAGCTGAGGCTGCCATTTCTAGTTGCCTACAGGATGGCCACACTTAGACGTCTAAAAGGCACCTCAAGCTTAAATGCCCAACACTGAGCCACTTACCTTCTTCCCCCAAAACCTACTTCTTCCACAATTTCTCCCATCTCACTCAATTACAACTCCATCTTTGCCCAAGGCAAAACTCTCATCCTTATCCTTGACTTCTGGTTTTCTCACACCTCATCGAAAAATCCTATCAGATCTCTCTATCTTCAAAATACATACAGAATTTGACTACCTGCACTGCTACCGCTGTAGTTCACGTTAGTATCACATCTTCCCTGGCTGATTTCAGCGACTCCCAACTGGTCTCCCTGTTTCACCTTTTCCTCCTTTAGTCTGTCCTCCATCCAGCACCAGTGTAACCGTAAAATCTGGCGACAGAGCATGCCTTTCTTCTGCTCAAAACTCTCCATACCACTCCTAGAAAAAGCCACACTTCTAATAATGGTGCATACAACTCCTCTCTGTCTGGTACACATGAAGTATATTCTTGCCTCAGGGCGTTTGCACTTGCTGGTCTCTCTGTAGACACAGTGGCTCTCGACGTCTCATCCTGGGCCGTGGACCCCTTTGGCAGTCTCTGTTGTCTGTGGACTCCTTCTGAGTATAGAATCTTCAAACCCATAAACATGACTTACATAAATAATAAAGGAAACTAATTATATTGAAATACGACTCTCAAAATATTTTAAAATGTGCAACATAGCAATATGTGTTTCTTATTAACTCATTAAATTACAAGAGCTAGGAGCATTTTGAAACAGTGACGAGTATAATGGTATTTTAAGGTTTTTTCGACAACTATAATGTGATATGAAAATATCTGTGATTTCTACTAGCAACAATGTCACAGGTGCTGCTAATATCACTGTGATTTGCTACCTGCACTTACAGCTGGAGAAGGTGCCGAATTCCCATTAGTGAAAATAAAGATGCATGTGTTTTCCCTTCTATGATCACAACCCCCCGACTTCTGTCCACAGACCCCTGGAGGGGGCATGTGTGGACTCCCGGTTAGGAACGCTGGGCTTGGAGTGCTCTTCCCCTGGGAGCCCTCGTAGCTTACGCCTTCACGTCCTTTTACTCAAAAGCCACCTTCACAGTGAGCTCTTCCCCAAGGTCTGCATTTAAATTGCATCCTCACATTCCCTTATCACTCCTTCCCACTTAATATTTCTCCATGGCACTTACCTTCAAATATAATATATATTTTTTTACTTTCTAAAAAATCGTGTAGCTCCTTCCACTAGAAAGTGGATTCCATGAGAGTAGGCATTTTTGTCTGTCATCTTTGGGCTGTGTCCCCAGCACACAAATTATACCTGGCACACAGGAAGCCCTCAATAAATATTTGTTGGGGGAAAAAAAGAGTGATTATATCTCTAAGAACTCTATGTTTCTTCTCATTTTTTTTTCTGTAAAAAGTTAATGATTTGTGAGACTTTTAATAAACATTAAAGAGTTATAATTAGCTTTATGGCTATCATTCTGCTAACATTTCCAAGGTTAACCTTAAACAGTAGCAGAGAGCTGTAGAAAGCCAAGGATTTTGATGGAGCTTCCAGTCCTAAACAAGAAGTATCTTCCAAGGGCTTTTTATGGGACACGGGTCATACCCAAACTCAGGGAAGCACCTCAGGAGCAAAGCGCTGCCCATCGAATTCTTTCTTACCCACACAGCCAGCAGGCCCCCATCTGCAATCAAACTAACAATACTGATATTTTTTTATTTCTGGCAGTGTGGTAAAATGGAAAACACACAGGTTTCAAGGTCAGCTGGACTAGGTGACAATTCTGCTACCCGACTTGGTAGCTGTGTGGCTGTTGGTAGGTTGCTAAGCCTCTCTTGAACGGGTGAGATGGGTTTTTGTGAGGGTGAAATGGGATGGCTCGCACAATGCCCAGCCCAGAGCAGGTGCTCTGTCGACAGGCGTCCACCCTGCTTCCGTCTTTCGAGGTCCTATTTTCACTGCTTGCCAAGGTTCATGAGACCCTGGTGGCTAAAGGGAGCCTGTCCCATCCTCTCCTTGCATGCAAACCCTCTGCAACCAGACCTAACCAGGGTAGTCTCCTTGGACTGCGCCCCTGCAAACTGGTGCCTCCATTCCTACCTCAGATGCGCGGCTGAGGCTGACAACTGGGCCTAGACCATGAAGCCCACCATCTAGCACAGTTTTTTCTCCTGCCTCTCCCTTTTGCCCACACTGGGAGATGTGTTTGTTCTCAGAGAGGGTAAGACAAACCACTGACCCTGAGTTTTTCAGGGGTAAGAGCTTGCCAAGGGCACATTCATGCCTCCAAAATGTGGGCACCAGGGAAAGTGCTAATGTGCTCTGTGCACCCTGAGCCAGGCCTTGCTTTATACATATAGCATGTGCGTATACACATATACATAAGTGTATATGTGCACACACGGCCTTAGGAACCCAGACACCACTCCATTCCACAGAAGAGGAAAAAGAGAGAGGGAGAGGAATTCCCTTGTCCACATCAAGTAGCTTCTGAACTGAAGGGTCACGATTAGAACCCAGGCATTTAACCATTTTGTTACATGCTCAAAGCCTGCCGCCTGTCTCCAGGCACCAAGCTTGGGGTTGAGCAAATCCTACCAACTGACCACTGAGAGCAAGAGCCAGGTCTAACTGGGAGGCGGTACAATCTTGCCAGACAAGCCTTCCCAGACTTTGGGAGTGAAGGCCATGGAAAAGAAATGTTGCACTGACTTCCTTTGAGCTCCTATTTCTTTCTTGTTGCAAAAAGTGCTGTTTCAGCATCCATCATGTCCCTCTTTGTCGTGTACACAATCAACCCTGTCAGAAGATTTGTGTTATTATGAGTTTGTTTATTATTAGATTTATTTCTCCTATAAGCAAATGTGTTCACAACAGCCCATCGGGAATCTTCTTAATTGTGACATAAATGTCACCTTATGTAAATGGAATATTTATCTTCCCATGGAATGGGGTGGAGGGGAATGAAAGAATAAACAACCCTCAGTCTTGGAGAGGGAAGGCGGTTCCTGGCCCAGTTCATAACTCAATCAATGTGCATTCAAAGCCAAACGTGAGCAGGAAAAAAAAATCCTGGATCATCTTGGAGGGGCAGCCAAAAGGTAGGGGGAAGAAAAAGTTGGCAATGATGCTTGGAGATGTTGGGCCAGGCTCCCAGGTCCCCCTCCCCCCCGCAAACCCCACCTGAGACCAGACCACCTCCTCCCCAGCCGGGAGCATCCGGAGACGGCTGCGGCTTGCCTCTCACTCCTCCCCATCCAGGAGGCCAGCCCTGCTCCTTCCTCGAGAGAAGGTGAGCACGGCGGGCACAACGGGTTGAGTGGGTGTGGCCCGCGGCTCTGGGAACAGACCCAAGGTCCCGCCACCGCTCGCGAGCCGCCCCACAGTCCGCCTGCTGGGCGAGCGCAAGCTCTTCTTCCAGAAACTGCAAGGATCCGAGCACACTGTTTGTGCACCACAAGGTCAAGTCGGGAAGTGGAGCCGGAGGAGGAGGGGCGAGGAGGCAAAGGGTGGGGAGAGGGGCGCCCCGCTTCCTCGCCTAGTGCCAGCCTTTGGAAGTTGCCCCTCGGTTTTTAACCCTTTAGGGGGAGCGAGAAGGACAATCAAGGGGAAGCTCCTCTGGGGCCAGGACGTGCAGCCAGCCACCCACCCACCCATCACTGCGTTCCCACCCCCCGGAAATGCGGGGCAGAGCTGGGTGCCAGGAGGCACCCGGGCGGGAGGAGGGGGCGATGAACCCGAGAGGGACCCCCTCTATGGACCGCCCCTCCTTTCTTGAGGTCGCCCACAATTTCAAGTTCCCCCTGCCCGGGATGTTAGTTTCCAGCTGCTGTGGGTCGGGGAGGAGTGCCGCGCCCCCTCCCCCAGACTCGCGCGCGCCCCTCCCCTCCGCTCCCGCCAGCACTTTCTTCTCACTTCTGGCGCTGTAAAACGCCACGCGATTTATTTGATTCGCATTTTTAAACCAGCGATTCAGGAGCAGGGCCTAGGGCGAGGGTCTTCCAGGGCTAGAGCCCTGGGAGGCGGGTGCTCAGTGCAAACCTCATTCCCTCCGCGAGTGTCGCCTTCAGGCTATTTGCAAAGAAACGTCTTTTTGACGCAGGGAAAAAATGGCAAATTTTAAGTACGTCATTAATATGGCGCCAAAAGATTTTTTTAAGTATAAGCTTGCTTTTTTTTTTTTTTTTAAGGTTGCGGGGGGCGCCGCCCGGGTCTGAGGCGAGAAGGGGGCGGGGTGTGAGCAGAAAGTGTGAGTGAGAGAGTGGAGGGGCGGGGTATGTGTGTGAGTGTGTGAAGTGTGAGCAGACCTGATGGGACTTGCACGGGCGCAGCCGCCGCTCGGGCCCGGCCCTGGGGACAGGGCGGTCTGGGGGCGCCCCAGAGCCCGTGGGAAGTCCGGGCTCGAGGTGCAGCCGGGCGGGCGGCCCGGCAGGGCACCCTCCCTCCCGAGGCCTGCAACGCTACCTGGACCCGCTGCTGTAGCCAAACAACTGGGCGCAGAGAAGGGGGGCGGGCGACCGAGGCGGGGGGTGTCAGGAGTGGAGATCCGACTGAATAAGAAAAAAGTGGCTACTCCCCCTCCCTTGCTCCTCCCGCCTGCCCCCACCCCCACCCCAACACATTTTTTTTTTTTTCTAAAGAGATCACAAGGAAGTCTTGGTTTAAAAAGAAACAGAAACATACACAGGGGGTTGGTGAATGGTGCCGACCGCGGCCATCGCAGTTGGAGGCTATTTTGGGGGGGGAGGGTGAGTAGCGTCCATGGAGTTACTTTGCGCCCACTCCTAGGTGGCAAGGGCTTGGGTCCCGTGGGCTGAACCGTCCCCGGCAGGGGTGCGGGAGCGGGGACGCTGCGGGCCCCGCCGCCTCCCTCGCCGCGACCCCGGATGGATGCGCGCCCCCCGCCCGCCCGCGCCGGCCCCAGGAGCTCCGGATTTCGGGAGCATCCTTCCCGCGCCGGCCCCCGCCGCGGCGCGTAGCCGAGGGCAGCGCCCCTCGGAAGGGCACCACGGAGCAAGGTAAGATCCAGCCCCCGGCGATGGGCCCTGCGCATCTCCACAGCGTTATTTTGTGTTTTTGCAACAGATCTGCCAGCGCTCCTCGCTCGCTCTCTCTCTCTCTCGCTCTCTCTCTCGCTCGCTCGCTCCCTCTCTCTCCTGCTGGCTGCCTGTTCTAGGAAGCCAGCGCGCGGGGGGAGGGGGGATGCACAGCACAGGAGAGAGATTGCGCATGTTGGTCAGTCGTGTTTTAAAGAGTACATTGCGGGGAAGCTGAGAGGGGCGCATGCAACAACAACTTTTGGAAGGGTGAGTTTGGCGACCTTCTTTATTAATGACTGCGGCAAAGCGCCCCCGGGCCGGCAAGGGGGCGCGGGAGGGCGGGGGCGCGCCGGGGCTGCAACTTGCCCCGCGGCTCCAGCCGGGCAGAGGGGCTGCGGCGAGAGACCAGTGCTGAGCAGGGAGGTCGCACGGCCAGGGACGAGGGTTCGGAGGAACCGGAGCTAACTGCCCTCCTGTCGCCCCGAGTTTCATTTTGTTGATACGCAGCACGTCCGGGCGCCGAACCGGGCTGAGCCGGTGCACATGACCCGCACTGGGCTCACGTGCAGCCGGCCGGGTCCCAGACACCTTCCGGGGGCCACCGCCTCCGCCCTGTCGCCCCCTCTCCGGGCTGGGTGCACGCGGGCGCTGCACGCGGGGGCAGCATGCTCAGCTCCCGGGCGCGGAGGCTCTGCACACATTAAACAGTTTTTTGTAAGGGTGGGGGACGCCCTTTCCAGGTAAGTATGTAGGGTGCGCAGCCCCGGCGCGGGGGGTGCGGGCTGGGTCAGGGGCAGCTCCCCCCTCCAGGGCTGCGCGGGAGTCCGGCGGGGGAGAAGCGCTGAGAGAGTGGAAATGTACCCGCGGCGGCCGGAGCGGCGGGTGCGCGCCCGCGGGGCGACGGCAGGGGGCGTGGCCCTTGTTTACCTTCTCCCAACTCAGCCGGTTCGCGTCCCGCTCCGGGGATGGTTCTGCAGTCCCTGGCCCTCCGCCTCCGCCCCTGCGCCCTGGGTGGTACCGGGAAGACGTAGGCAAGTGGCGGCCCCAGCCTGGACTTATACACCCGACCCCCAACTGAGTGACACTGCAGCCCCCGCCCCCACCAAGCACCGCTGCAGTCCCTCTCCCGGATCCCCGGCCCGGCCCCGCCCCCGGCAGTGGCATCTTCCCGGCCTCACCTCCTTCCTCTCTTCCTCTCTCCCTCCCTCCTTCCCACCCACTCGCCTGCGCCTGCGGAGCGGCTCCCGCCCGCCTCCTCCCGCCTGTGTGCAGACTTGTGGCTCCCTCCGGTCCCTTCCCGCCCATCCCTAGGCCCTAACACACCCTCTTCTCCAGCCCAAGGGATGAGAGGGGGTCAGCCTGGCCATTAGTAGCTGTAATATCAGAAGATGGAGATGTCTGAAGCAGGCAGGAAGGCTTCACTGTACCTTCCAGAGGCCCAGAACACCCCCGAAAACACACACCCAGTTCCCTATCATACACAGCTGCCCACCCCCCATGGGGCGCAGGGCCCTTACCCGCTTCACCTAAACCCCTTCCCCCTCCCCGGGAGTCCAGTCCATCTCCCGGCGCTGCCCCCGGCCCGAACCGCCTCTTGCCCTTCCTTGGCCTGGGCCGGAGCCCCCCGCAGCCACCTCCGGCTCCTCCTCCCGGCTCCCGCGGTCGGAATCACGCCGGCGCGCCTCCATCCTGCGGTCCCGCGGACTGCCTCCAGGGGCAGGCTGGAGGCGCGTGCCATCCTTTCCCCCGCCCCCCCTTCAACCCCGTAGCCTCTGCCACCCGCCGGGGCACTTGACTTTTTTTTTTTCTTTTTCTTTTCTTTTTTTTACCGTCTTAGCTGCAAGTCTGGTGCCCAGGGCTGGGGGGGCGGGAGGGAAAGCCATGTTTCCCTCTGCCCAGTGCCAAGGGCACGCTGCAGCCGGAAACTCTGGTCTCTGCAGATTTCCAAACCTTCTCCCTGCACTTAGCATACACCCCCCACCCCTCCCCTGCTCATTTGCAGGAATCTGAGGCCAAGTTTCACCCAGAGGCTGGGTTTGCATGGGGGTCATCAGGAGGCATCATATTTGCACTCAGCATTGCCAAAGGGGTGGGGAAGGGCTGAGTAGGCATGCCTGGCTTTCCCTCTTACCTTTGTTGGAAGAGGAGGATCCCTGAGCTTTGAGCCCAGGCAAGCTGTCAGGAGGTCCCCTTCAAGGTTCTGTTTGCAAAATGAGTCTTGGGCCCTGGTCGTGGTAGGGCCACCTGGCCCCTCTTCCCGGGGTGGCATTAACTCCCTTCACTGGTAAAATTCCCAGTAGGACATTTGGCAAAAGGACCTGACAGGGAGCTGCCAACCAGGCCTGGCCCCGTTTCCTGGGTTCTCAGGGTGCTGGCTTGTCCCCTACCCTGACTTCCTCTCTCACCTCAGGGCCCCAAGTGAAGGCACCATCCCTTCTGTCCCATCTTCCTGGGGCAGGTTGGGACCCGCAAGCAGAGGAGGAAAATAACAACAGAATAACTGTAAGGGGAAGGAATGAGTAATAAAGCCAACCCAGGCAGGGAGGAGGGCTTTCATGTTTAAGAGATGCTATTTGCTTTTTAGGTCACAGGCTGCAAAAACAGGCTTTGATCCGAAGTGGGCGAATAATTTATTGAGAAAGTTTGCATGGTAGAAAAAAAAGGGATGTTTGTTTGATCTGGAGCCCTCTTAGTTGTCCCAAGTGCTGTTGGCTGTTGTTTAGAGTGGAAAAGCATTTGGTTCCACAGCAAATGCCTCGCAGAGGGAAGTCCTCGCCCCAGGCGGCAGGACTTGCAGGGAATGTTGGATTTGAGACTGTTTGGCCAAGGGTCTCCCCGGCACTTTTGGAGATGAAGTGTTTAAGGATAAAGTTGTTTGGGCTTGAGATGCAGCAAATGTTTCCAGAGCACTTCCATCCAACCTGCTGTTCCTTTCCCTGAATTGCTTGGCTAAACAGCCAGTAACACTGATCGAAGAGGCTGTCAGAAATCTCACTTAGCTTTTATGACAGGTGAGGGGGGACTGCTGGTCCCCACCCCCCAGGTGCACCCCAGAGCGGAGGTTAGGCCTTTGACGCTGACTTCCACATCCTTGAGGTTGGGGGCAGGGTGTTCTGGTTAACCGATGTTTCAGTTAGCAGTGTGGTGGTTGTCTGATACCCAAGACCCATGTCAGAGGCTTCCAGTCCACGTTCGTCCCAGTTCACCCAGCAGGCTCTGCGTGGACCTCACGCATCTCCCTGCAGGCTCTCTGAGAGAAGGCCAGGTCAGGGCTGTGAGGAGGGGAGTACCTGGCTTTCCCAGTCCTCCACGTAGAACCCTTCCCATGTGGCTCAAAGCTTAGGAATCCAGGAACGGTCTCAGACAATCCATAGGAATCCAAGCAGCAGCCGCACTTAGGAGTAGCAGGCCCGTGCACGGTCGCCCAGCGGGGTGAGGTGCACCACGTGGAGCCAGGCCACAGGGGTTCGAACGCTGGCCGCGCAGTGGCCAGTGTGACAATGATTCTGGGCCTCGGTTTCTTCATCTACAAATGGGAGTCATAATAGTACTTACCATAAAGAAGACTAAACCCCAAACCAGGCATGTGGTAAGCACTTGATTAGCATTAGTCATTCTAACTATTATTATTAACGACCTGGAGAGGGTCCAAATGCAGCTTTGACCTTTGATCTCTCCCCTTTAGGCTTGGCCGAAGAGCCAACCCCCTTCCCTTGAAGAAGGGATCAGAAGGACGCTGCAGGTGCCAGTGGGCAGCCGCCTGTGGGAGCGAGCGGACTGAGCTTTGCCCTCTCTGAGGTGGAGGGTAGGGTGAGAGGTGCTGAAGGACAAAGTAGACAAAGCCCCTTTCATTCTCCCAGGATCCCCTTGGTACGTCCCCAGCACTGGGCCTGGCGGGTGGGTGCGGGCAGCATGTTCTAGGGGAGCTGGGTGCACTCCGGGGCCCTTGGAATCGCAGGTGGGCCACGATGGGCGTCGGAGGAGAGCTCAGGCTTCCCGGTGCCTGGAGAAGCCAGTCTGAGGATCTGTGTGCACAAAATCATTTCTGTAACGGCAATTACTGTCCCCGAGAAGGCATTAAAGTTAATGAGAGATAGGAAAGAGTGGGGCTCTGACCCCTGTTTAAAGCCATTTAAGAGTAGCAGGTCTTGTTTTCTGAATGTCTGGCCTTGCCGACACAAGGAGGCTCTGAGGACAGGTTTTCCAGCCGAAATATCATTAAATTGTATTAGCATCTTATTACACACACGCCTTAGTGGTCTGCCTCAGACAGGGAGAGTTTTTGTTTCTCTTTGAAAGATTGTGTCTGGAATGGTAAATTGCCTGCCTGAAAGCCTCCCCCACTCCCCTTTTTTTAAGGAGGAAGACGAAGTCCTGCTGTGTGTGGTGGCGGTCAGGGCAGGCCTGGTGGCCCCCAGAGAGGAGAGGCCGGAGGCCAGGTTGGGGCGTTTTAACTGCCCAGGGAGCGGCTGCAGTAGCAGGCCTGAAAGGCCCACTGTTCCCAGGGTCAGCTGGAAGGGCGTTAATGGAGGCCCAGGGTGTTTATTTGAGTTTATTTGCAGAGAGGTCTTTAAAGGGGGCTGGCACTGGGCATTGGTGTTTCAAGTCCAGACCTGAGGCCCCCACTAAGACCAGTGACTAGGGCTGCCAAGAAAACATCTGCCACCAAATTGCTGCCCTATTACTGAGTTGACATTGATCATTAGCCAAGAGCCCAACCAAATAAAGAGTCCTGGAAAATGTGTGAGGTTAAGATGGGGAAGAGGGCTGTGAAAACAGGGCGAAATCTGGGGCCAGGGTGTTTGTTCCTGTGAGCTGCAGGCAGGCCAGCTGGGCCGTGTGGTCCCCACACTTCTAGAGGGAGGGGACAAGAACATGCTCAGCACTCTGCATGTATCGGGCCCCTGTTCTGTGCTGGGTGCCGTGCGAGGGGGGCGCTGGGGCTCCGGCCGGCATCCAGGGGGGCTCGCTCTCCTGGACCTCACATCCGGAGAAGGAGGTTCAACAAGTAGATGAGCAAACAGGTTGTGCTGGATGCTCTGAAGATGTTGAGTAATGGTCACTCTGCATAGACCCCATGACATTTGAGCTGAAGCCTGAAAAATGGGAAGACAGACATGCACAGGCTGCGGAGACCGCCGCAGGCAGAGGGCACAGAGGCGGACTCAGGGCAGGGGCCGTTAGGCTTGTGCCAGAAGCGAAGGGAGGCAGGTGTAGCTGGAAAGCAGAGGGGATGGGCTGCCGGTCCGCGTGGACCTGTGAAGGTAGGCGAGGGCCACATCAGGGAGGGACGGTCTCCTGGTCAGAGGAAGCCTGCGAAAGGTGTTAAATAGGGGCATGGCATGATCTGATTTATACTCTTTAAAGATCGTTCTGGCTGCTATGGATCCTGGATTGTGAGGGAGGGGTAGTAGGTGCTGGGAGACAAATGAGGGGTCCAGGCAAGCTAGGAGAGGGCTCGGACCCGTTTGGTGGCAGCAGGAATGAGGGGAAAGGTGGGTGGGTTCCTGGTGTGTTCTGGAGGGAGAGCCCACTGGACTTGCCCATGGTTGGCTGTAGGGTAGAGGACACGCAGGGAGGGTATGGTGCTGCTGCTCCACTGGGGCAACCCTCTGACTCCCACACTCCCAAAGGAGGGTTTCCTCTCTGTGTCTCCGTGCTGGGGACAGTGTGGGAGGTGCAAGGGGAAGGGAAAGGGACCCTTTCATTCCTCGAGTCTCCTTTGTGGGTGGGAGGAAAGCGCCTTGTGACCCTGAGGTGTTCCCCCAGAGCAGACCTTGCTTGGGGAGAAGTTGGAGGGGCCCGTGGAGAGGGAGGACTCAGGCAGAGGCTAAGACCAAATCTCAGCATCCCCACCCCCCGCCTATATTTGCAGTCTCGGACGTCAGCTTTGGTGAAGGAGTCCTCCCTGTCCCCCTTGCTAGGATGGACGGGGTGGGGGTTCATGGGGCAAAGGGCTGTCCCGCAGGGGAGCCCAGGCCTCATGTGGGGCTTCATTAGCCGCTGACTGGAGGCTCACCCGAGGCAGGGAGGCCGTTGGAACAGACTTGGTTCAAAGGCGAGAAGCTTCACGCACCGACAGTGACTTTCCTCGGAAGCCCAGTTATTATATCAATCAGGCCACCACCAGATCCGCTCCCTTCATAACACCCTGCCCTGGAGGACTCTGGGCCGTTCCGCAGAGGGCAGGGTGGACGGGGAACTGGCCAGGGATGTGGAGGGTGCAGGTCTGCACGCTGGCAGGTCCCGGGCAGCAAGAAACAGCATTATGGGAAGGGTGATGGCAGTCAGGGGTCCTGTCACAGAGGACCTTCCTTACTGTACAGTGTCGCTGCTCCCTCGGAGGAGCCCCCCCAGGGGGGCACGAGTAGGAGGTCTCTAGCTCGCCCAAGGCTGCCATGGTATTAATAACCGACACCTATGTGGAGAGCCAACCACTGCGCTGAGGGCTTTATGCTGCTGTCATTTATTCTCACCAGCTGATTCTGGCCCAAAGATGTGTTTAGTTTGGCCCTCTCAAAGTGTTTTTAAAGTTCTGAATCAGTTGCCAACATTTTAAGTTCAGGAGATTTATGTAAAAATCCAGATCCAGTGTGTGTCCTCGGGGAGGTGTGTCTTTCCCATGGTCCCTGGGCTGGCGAGGGGTGTGGCTTTTACGCGCTGTGAGAGCCTGCCTTGGAAGTGCCCTCTTCGCTAGAAATGAAGAGAAATGCAATTGCTGGACAGCCCACTGCAGGGAGAAGCAGGTGGGAGCGTTGGTAGCGCCTCTCCCAGACTTTTACCCAACCAGCAGGGTAGGGAGTTCTCTTGGCAAGATGTAGGTTAAAGTCAGGGCTTTGTTTCAAGTCATTCTCAGACCCCAGAGGACAGCGAGGGCGAGTGGCTGTGGGCAGTAGAGCATCACCGCCTGCTCGCGCTCCGCTGCACCGAGTCAGGGAGGGCTGGAGGTAGAGCGTGCAGCCTCTCAAATCAGGTAGATTTCTTTTTAAAGATTTTATTTATTTACTTATTTTCAGAGAGGGGGAAGGGAGGGAGAAGGAGAGGGAGAGAAACATCGATGTGTGAGAGACACATCAACCAGCTGCCTCTCACATACCTCCCCACCCCCCGACCAGGGACCTGGCCTGAAACCCAGGCATGTGCCCTGACTGGGGATTGAACCGGCGACCCTTCGGTTAGCAGACCGGCACGCAATCCGCCGAGCCACACCAGCCAGGTCCAGATAGGTTTCTTAAAAGCCATGCAGTCTTGGGCAAGCCTCTTCACCTCTTTGCTTTGTTTTCCTCATATGCGAAAGGGAAGCAGCCGTCATGCCCACCTGTACCAAGGTCTGTTCTGAGGGCTTAGTAAGGTCCCTGTGTGCCATGGTGACCCCCTCCCCGGGCACAGTCTGTTGTTCCCGCCTCCCCGCTGTCCCTGCAGCTCATATCACCGGGCATCCCTCCGTACCTCCATCCCTTCTGCAGAGCCCTTGCCTGTACCTTCAGAGCTGGGCCGTAAGCAGCCCACGAGAACCTTCCTGTCATCCTGATCTCGCTGTTGGGGGGACACAGGTGGCGAGAAGCTCCTGGCTCGGATCTAGTCTGAGGCAGGCGGGCCCCCCTGGTCAGCTCAGAGAGCTGCAGGGCTGCAGGAGGAGAAGGGGAACCCCAGGCCTGGCATGGACAGACTTGGGGTGTTGGCAGGTAGCAGATAGGATCATAGGCGGGGCCGGGAGCTTGGTAGGCCTGCAGCTGAGCTGGGCAGTGGGACGTTTCCCTGCTAACACCAGCTCCTTGTTGTTTGCCGTGAGCAGTGCGGCAGCCCAGGTTCCAGACAAACAGGAACAGGGTGGAAAGTGCTCTGGGCCCGAGACCCAGATCTGCTCTCACATTAGGACTCCGCCACTGACGAGCTGTGAGACCCAGGGCCGGTTAACAAGCCACTCAGTGGGCTCCCCTCCAAGCGGGACAGGAACAGCCTCTGCCCCCACGTCTCTGTGTGATTAGAGGAAATAGCAGGAAGGAAAGCACTTTCAATAGGCAGGATCAGATGAGAGCAGCTCCGCGGAGGCTTAGGGATCAGGCCAAGTGGATTCAGCCCTGAGTTCAGCCAGTTGCTCGCAAGACAAGGCATTGAGCCTCCCCGGTGAATGAAGCTGATAGCTCACAACTCACCAGGTTGTTAGAAACGGGAGGTAGCTGGGATCCTGTGGCGGGAGGAATGAGCTGAGCGTGGGAGAGCCGCCCTTCTTACTCTGAAGTTAAATGCTGCAGTCGCGATAAAGTTGGTTTGTACTTTTTCCTGGAGAAGGGTGCTGGGGGAGGGAGGGCGCCCGTGACCAGTCACCCCTGGTCCTGGTGTGCCTCAGGGACCCAGCTTGGAGCCTCCCTGTCCCCACCCCCATTACCACCCTCCTGGTCGTCCCCTTTCAGGATGTGTCCTCAGTGCTCCCTGGGATGGCTTATCCTTCAACTCAGACAGCATGGCCCTCCTGGAAGAATCCATCCTGTTTCCTCTGCCCTCCCGTCCTGGGCACCTAGCGAGGCACCAGCTGCCGCGCTGGGATGGGGGTGGATTCCCTGGATTTCCTCGAGGGGAAGCCGGGGCTGGGCTGGGCGGGGCTGGGCATCCCGTCGTCGTCTTAGACTCTGGCTCCTCTGAGGCACTGGGCCCAGGAGATGGGAGATGCAGCGTCCTCTCCCCTCCCCTAGCCCACCCCAGGTGGGTGGGCAGGCGGTGGGGCCGGCTGGGCAGGGCCCTGCTCTCATCCTTCTGCTACAGCAGGCTGAGTGTGGGGAGGTAGGTTTCCGGTGATTTTGGCGGGGACTGAGGATTTCCCAAGCCGCCTGTGAGTATAACGCGACCTGCCTTTTATTACAGATGGAAGAGAAGAGGCGAAAATATTCTATCAGCAGCGACAACTCTGACACCACTGACAGTAAGGCCTGCCGTTTGGGGCTCCTCCGGGGAAAGCCCATGAACAGTCCCTGGGCCCACAGGCCCACATGGGGAGAGGCGCTCACGGTCTCAGTGGTGATGAAGGCGTAAATAGGACCAGGTCCCTCTACTCCCGAGGAAGTGCCCACACCGCCCTGGGGCCCTCGCTGCCCTCGGCACTCCGCCCCCTCTGCCCTGAGGGTCTCAGCCCCACCCGTTTGGGCTGATCTGCTCCCCCCAGGACTCCGCCTCAGGGGGCTCCGGCTGCCAGGAGCACGTGCTCTCCCTGGGGCCCTCCGGTCGAGTCAGGGCCCTGAGGAGGTTCCTACACTGTCCACAGAAAATCTGGCTCTGTTGTTATTACCCAATAAGGGTGACCACCTAACAACTGGTAAGGTCCTTGTTCAGACGGGCCGTGTCTTGCTCACTCCTCATCCCTAGGCCCGATCTGGCGCATCACGCGTGTTCAGTGAATGTTTGCTGAAGAAATGAATGAAGGAGTCGGACCTTCACGAGATCTCAGTAATAGGGCCTCAGAGGTAGACTAGTGTATGCACTGAGGGTGTCATTGGGATGTCTGGGGGTGGGGGTCGTTGTCAAGGAGAAAATAGGGCTCCCTCTTCTGAAGTTTTGGAGGGGTGTAAAGTGAGAGCTTTTGTCTCGTAGTAGCAGGCAGCTCAGGAGCCTGGGCCGGCGCAGCGAGTTGGAGTGAGGAGTCCCGCGCTGCCCTGTGTAGGAGAGACACGCTGCCAGGAGGATCCCTCCTAGCGGTGGAGGCTGGTGGAAGCCCAGGCTGAGGAAAGGCTACAGGGTCAGGGAGGCGGGGCCTGGAGCCCAGCCGCTCTAGACCTTAGTTTGTTCACATTCATGGTGAGCACCTGGGATTAAGGAGATCTCGAAAGACCCTTAGGGCTCCCAAGATGCACTCCTCCCCACTAGAGCCTGAGGCAGGTGCACGAGGGTGGCAGGTTTGGTCCCATTCCCTCTGCGCCCCCCCCTCCCTCCCCCGCCGTCTTGTTCACTGTCCTTCGGGGTCTGTTGGTTGAGCTTGGCTCTGGCATCTAACCTGGCCAGCCCTTCCTCCCTGTGGCAGGAGATCACAGTATCCAGCCCTTTGTGGCTGTGACCACACCGCCTGTGGCCTGGCTCAGCAGAGCCAAGAGGAACAGCATCCTCTCAGCTTTACTGCACGCGGAGGAACCCCTGAGGGCTGAGCACCTGCAGGGGGTGGGTGTCTGGGCTGCGGATCTCTGTAGCCACGTTGGATTTAGGCCAGGCTGATGCATTCTTTTCTCAGTAGCCCCCTCCCCCCCCAGTGTGCCCACCGGTGGCTGCAGCCCCTTTGACCGGATGGAGGCCACAGCCCTGTCGTGCAGCGGGGCCCTAGGCCCTCATAATAATAGCTGATGTTGCACTGCGTGCTGCGCCTGTGGGCATGACGTCATCTAATTCTCACAGCAACCCTTTGAAGACAGCTGGTCAGTCTCTTGCCACCCATTTTATAGAAGAGCAAACTGAGGCTCAGAGAAATTAAGTTACTTGCCTGCGGTGATGAGCTCGTAGCTGGCGGAGCCAGGGCTCAAGCCTGGCCTGTGGGTCTGCTGCTCCACCCGGCCCCTGCCTACCCATCGGACATCACGCCCAGGAGGAAGCAGGGGACCCGAGAGGGCAAGGGGCTTGTCATGGGTCACACAGTAAGCTCATACTGAGTCCTGGTCACTGCCTTTTATTTCCCAAGCTCTTTCTGGTTGGTGAGTGGAAGAGAGGTCACGCCCTCATAGATCATTGGAGAGGCTCAGGGCAGGGACAGGCTGCCAGGGGCTCACGGAGGTGACAAGCTTCCTGTCCTTGAGGGTGGGTGGGTGGTGCTCCTGGCCTTCCCGGGGCCCCTAATGGACTGTGTTCTCCCTGCAGGTCACACTACATCTGCCTCAAGATGCTCCAAACTGCCGAGCAGCACCAAGCCGGGCTGGCCCCGGCAGAACGAGAAGAAGCCCTCAGAGGTGGGTGGTGAGCAGTGTCCTAGAGGAAGGCGCAGCGGGGGCAGGGAGGCCCCAGGGTCAGAGACCTGGGGAGAGCGGCAAGCTCTGTGGACGAGCGGGGGAAGCACTCCTGGCAGAGGGCACAGCCGTCGCCGCGCCAGGCCAGTGTGGCTGAGTGGAATGAATGGGGGCGTGGTGCCTGGTCTCTTAGCCTTGTAGGTTGTAAAGATGTTTTTATTGATTGGAGCAAGAGAAGAAGCCTTTCCAGGATCATCGGCAGGGTAATGACATAGTCTGGTGTTTTAACGAAAGGTCTCGCTGGCTGCTGGGAGGAGAAGGGTTTGCCGGGGACACGGGTGGACGCAGGAAGGGTTCTTCTGCAGCTGACCAGAAGTTCAATGATGGTGGCTTAGAGCCCAGCGGTAGCAGTGGAATAAGAAGCAGGAGGAGTCAGGACTCTTTGGAGGCTGAGCAAGGGTGACAGGATTGCTGGTCGAGGGGTGAAGGGTGGGTCCTCAGCGTCACCCAGTTATCCGCTCCCTATGAGGCCCGGCCCACGCGCGTTGGCATTTTATGCCTTCCTCACTGTGCCCTGTGGCAGGTGGAGGTGTCTGGCCTCAGGAGCTGCCGCAAAGAGCTTTGGGGGTGGAGGGCGGATTGCGTCCTTGGTTCTCGTGCCTCTGCCTAGGTCTGCAGTGCCTCCGGCTGGGCACAGGAGCGGCCACAGGAGCGTGGGGTCTCTGAGCAGGTGTGGGTTTTGAATCTGGTCTTTAGGAGAGACACTGCTTTGCAGCCTACAGAGTAGCCAGGCACTGGGCTGGACACTTCAGTTTTTTAATCCTTAAAGGTAGCCCAGAGTCCTCAGTCCTGTTATAATAAGGACACTGAGGATCCCAAAGTTAGGTAGCCAAGACGTGAAGTTTTGGGGGCGAACAGTGCCCAGGGTGGGAAGACCCTTGGCTTGGGCTGTGGGGAGGTATCTGTTCTGAGCCTGGGCCCTCCTCTCCCCGCCCTCGCCACTGGGTAGAGAGGTCCTGGTGCAGAGGTCAGTAGCCAGCCCCTGGGGGGTCTTGCACAGACCCTTGCATATGAAAAAGGACTCCCCGCCTCCAGGAGCCGGGTACCCTAGGACTCTCTGTGGGGAGTGGGGAGTCTTTGAGACCTGATGCTTCCCACACCCATCCCCCAACCTATTGTCCCCCCTTGGACCCGTGGAGGAGGTGTGGGAATGGAAGGAACTACCTTCAGGAATGCAGTTAAGACTGAAAAGAAAGCCGGCGGGAGGGTTCTGTTCTTGAGGCGCAGTGTCCTCCTGCACTAACCCCGCTCCGTCGGGGTCAGGTGGATGAGGAGCACCCAGGTGCACTGGAAGTAGGGGCCAGAGTGGGAGGGCCCGGGAGCCCCTGGGACCCCTCCTCAACTCCACTCTCCCCCTCTCCCTTCTGCCCCCCACCTGGTGACCTGCAGGGGTGTCCCTATAGTTATGGTTGCATTAGTAAAACAATAGCTACCTTTCTGCGCCTTGCTGGTCCTGGGAGGCAGGGATGTCATTCCCATACTGGAGAAAAAGAACCTGCCCACTGCTTTCTGTGGCAGTGCAGGCTGGAGAAAGGCGGAGAAGTCCCGGGGAGCTCTGTCCTCCCTCCAGCACCGGTAGGAGGAGGGGCCGGCTGTCGGGGCAGAGATCCCAGGGGCTGAGCTGCCACGGACGCCCAGGACGGGCTGGTGGCTGGGAGGAAACAGGTGTGAATGCATGTCAAGGAGAAAGAATGATTTGCATGGGGCTGAAAATTCCCCTGCCTCTTGGGTTTTCCAGCTCAGAGCCTTTGAACCTTTCTCCACCTAAAAATAGAGTCAAGCCATCGTAAGGGTGTTAGTGCCGGGCCCCGCTGGGGACTGGCCACACGCGGCCCTGCGTTCGCGCACAGGAGCCTCCCGGGGGCTGCAAGGCCCGAGAGGAGGCTCCCGCCCTCAGGTCCCCGGCTCCAGGAGGGCTGAGGAAGGCCTCCCCGCCTTGAACGGTGGCCAAGGACAAGCTTCCCTCCCACAGCAGGCTGGAGAGCAGCCTTCGGGGTTTCCCTCGTCCCCTAAGTGAGGAGGCTGAGCCATCGCCACCATAAATTCCAAGCTATCTCGGGGCGGAGAGGGAACCCGTCAATGAAAGCTTCCAAATTATTTGGCTCACGAGAAGGCGGAGATGAAAGCGAGGATTTGGCGGCAGGAAACATTCGCACTAAATCTCACTGGGCTGTAGCCTTCTCTTTCCGGGAGCGGTGTGGAGAGGAGGGCCTTTCTAGCCTGCTGGGCCCGGGGGTCCCGGCGAGAGGGGGTCCGGGAGCCCCACCTGCCCTGTCCCGAGAGTAAGAAGGCTACCTGTGGGGTGGCTGTCAGGCTGGTCACAGGGCCTGCTCCTAGTCTGGCCCAGGTTCCCAGCTGGAATGTTTGCAAAGTGATGTGGGTGGTGCGGGACCCCTCCCTCCCTGGTGGCTTCACAGTTCACTTCGTCCCTCCTCCCTGAATGGGGACGGTGATGGGGCCGGGTGTCTGAGGATGAGAAGTACTTAGCGTAGCAGCACCGCCAGCTCACTGTGAAGTCCGCAGCTATGGGAAGGGCTGGCGCTGGGTTTCCTTGAGACCTGAGGGGCTGCCCCTGCAGTGACCTGCCAAGGCCCACCCTTCCCAGCGCACCCCAAGGGTGCAGATCAAGGGGGGCCCTCCATACCAGCGTGAGGTGCCCCAGGGCGGGACAAAGTGCTCAGACCAGGAGTCAGGACCCTGGACAGGGCTGAGGCCTTGAGGCCCAGCGTCTCAGCCACCTTTACCCAGTGGGTGGTCTTCCTCAGCTAGAGTGAAAGGGGAGTGCAGGCCGCTGGCCTGGGCGCTTGGGGGGACAGGCCCCGGGGGGCCTGGGAACCCGGGTTAGGATTTTGGATGGGAGTCCGCCTAGTCTGAGGCTGACCCCGGGGACACGGGCAGCTGCCTTCCTCTGCTCTGCCTGCCCGCAGCGTCCCAACAACGCTGAGGTCTATTGCTCGGCCAGGCCAGCCCTGAAAGAGGAAAAGGGGTCATTAGCCTGGCCCTGGGGAGGTGGTGTGAGTGTAAAAACCGTGCTGAGGCCCTCGGCTTCTGGCTTGAGCTCTCTCACCAAATGGCACCGCTGTCATTGGTGCTTAACGACGCTCTGTGGATCGCAGCTCTCTGCATCTGAGGGAGATTACGGACCACCCCCACTCCTACCGCACCCCCAGGGATTCTGACCTAAGTGGTCTGGAGTGGGGCCCAGGTACTTTTGGCCCATGGACCTTTTAAAAGCCATCCCACTAGAAGCCAGGGTTAAGAACGACTGCCATAGGCCTTGCTCCTTAACCTGCTAAGACAGGAGTGGCAGGCTGGCTCAGGCCTTCCTGGAAGACCCAGAGGTTGCAGGGAGGAGGAGAGGCCTTCTAGCCTGATGCAGTGGTCCAAGGAAAGGCAGGGAGTGTGGGTCGGGGCAGCCCCCCAGCCCACCCCCACCCCGTTGGCGGCTACAGGATGGACAATTGCTGCCAAGCCCTCCGCCTGGCAGGGCAGTTCAGGAAGAGACCTGGAGGCCGCTGTGTGAGTGTCTTCCTCAGGCCAGGGCAGAGAGCAGGTTGGGGGGGCCGGCCACGCAGTGGTGGTTTCCTCCAGGGAGGCTGTCGTGAAGTAGGAAGGAGGCCGTGTTTCTAGAAGTCAGATCCTCAGAACTCAGCCAGTGGGCAGGGCCATGGATCTTCAGGACCCAAGAGCCGCTGATACTGCTTAAACTTAGCACACGCGCAGGGGCATCTGGCAGACCCCGCCTGGCGCTGGGGCCGAGGTTGCAGGCCCTGTCCCCGGGGAGTGTGTCCTCGGGCTGCCAGCAGGATGCAGGTGCTCACACAGGAAAGTGTCTGTTAGGAGGGGTGCAGGCAGCTTGGCCACTGAGGAACCTGTGACCTCGGGCAAGTAATTGTTTCTCTCTGGGCCCCGCGTTACCGTCGGTAGAGTCCTACCCTGCACCCTGCGTGGAGGTTCTGGTCTGTCGATGTGACAGTCTTTTCCTGAGGCCTGTGGAGCCTGGGGAGGGAGCATCCAGGAGTGAGCGGAGGTGACGCTGGCCTCCTGGGACAGAGGCCTGGGTGGTCCCAGAACAGGGTGGGTGGGAGCTGGGATCCAACTATCAGCTCCTTAGTTTTTAGATTTAAAAAAAAATTGATTTATTATATATATATTTATATATATAATTGTATTTTTTCCATTAGCATTTTACCCTCTTTTATCCCCTGTCCTCCCACCCCCTGCAGTCACCACACTGTTGTCCGTGTGCATGAGTCCTTTTTCCTTTTGGCTCAATCCCTCCACCCCCAAACCCCCTTCCCACCCTGCGCAGAGCCGCCAGCCTGCTCCCCATCTATGAGTCTGTCTCTGTTTTGCTCGTTTGTTCAGCTTGTTCATTACATTCCACATACGAGTGAAATCACATGGCTCTTGTCTTTCTCCGACGGGCTTATTTCACTTGCCATAATGTTCTCCAGATCTGTCTATACTGTCACAAAGGGTAAAATTTTTTCCTTTTTTACAGCCGAGTAGAATTCCATTATGTAAATGTCCCATAGTTGTTTTATCCACTCATTTACTGATGGACACTCGGGCTGCTTCCGTATGTTGGTGGCTGTAAATAGCACTGCAATGAACATCGGGGTGCTTATGTTCTTTCGAATGACTGCTTTGGGTTCCTTCGGACATATTCCCGGAAGTGGGATAGCTGGGTCAAAGGCAGTTCCATTTTTTGCTCTTTTGAGGTATCTCCGTGCTGCTTTCCACAGCGGCTGTGCCAGCCTGCGTTCCCATCAACAGTGCAGAATGGCTCCCCTTTTCTGCACATCCTGGCCAGCGCTTGTTGTTTGTTGATTTGTTGATGACAGCCGTTCTGACAGGTGTGAGGTGACATCTCATTGTGGTTTTCATTTGCATTTCTCTGATGATTAGTGACATTGAGCATCTTTTCATATGTTTATTGGCCATCTCTATGTCCTCTTTGGAGAAGTGTCTCTTCAGCTCCTTCGTAGGCCCTGGTGACAAACTAATATATGTCTGAATGAGGGAATGGGACCTCTTTGCAGGTTCACCCATGCTCAGCCTCTTGCACCTGGGGACAGGGCAAGCGAGAAAGAGGTGATCCATGTGGACAGCCTCTGCCCACACTGAGGTGCCCCTAGACCCAGTGTTGGAGCAAGTTCGGCGAGTGAAGGCTGAGGATACAGGTCATCAGCGTGACCCATTGTAAAATGAGACGCTTCGGCTTGGGGGAAGATAGGAGTGGCCCGATGGTGTCGGGGCGCACAGCCACGGCATCAGCGAGATGCCTCCCTGGAGGAGCAGAGTTGGCGTCCAGATGTGGGACGTAACCAATTAAAACAATGATGCCGTATGTTGTGCTGACATGCCAAGTATCCACAAACTTGAGAGAGAAAACGTGAGAATCCCCAGAAAGGTTCTGGGCTCGCCCCTGGGGTTTCGAGCCCTGTTCCTGGCCATAGTCCCCGCGCTGCCCGGGAGCAGGCGCGGGTGAGCAGAGCGCCCGTCTGCCGAGCTAAGTGCCTGCTCACCGAGCCTCCCGCTGCCTTCCTCTGGGTCTCATAGAGTCGGAAACAGTGCTGCGCCCGCCAGCTGGAAAGGCCTCCTGGCCTCTGGGACTTGTCTTGCAAAAGAAATGTGTGTAATAAATTCTCTTTAAGAGCAGGAAGTGCTGTTATCCTTGTGAAAGAGATGTGGAGAGAGAGAGTATGTGTATTTGTGTCTGTGTGTTTTTAGCGTGTGACCAAATGTGGTAGCTTGGATGAGACTGAGCCTTTCTTTCTCTGGTGTTTTAGGCCTAATTTTTAAGTATCTTAACTTTGCTCTTGGCTGAGGTACTCATTATCAGGTTCCAGCCCAGGAAAGACGTTTTCTAAAGGAACGACTATGTGGCTGCTTTGCAGGTAGCTAGGACAGTGCGGCCGCCAAGCCGGCGGTTCAGCCTCTGCGAGCCTCAGTCTGTGTCTGCGGGGGCGGGGCGGGGGCGATGTGCGTTAGGTGAGATCACGCACACAAGGCACGCAGCATGGCACTTGCCCTGCCACCAGTTACTTCTTGCTGCTACCCATTGTTTCTAGTGAGATGAGGTGCTCAAAGGAAAAAACGTGTTAAAATGAGGTATCTGGTAGGAATTTCACTAGACTTTTCAGGACAGACCCTCAAACATCCCCAGGAGGGTGGGACGGCGGGGGCGGGGGGTGTCCACTCCCAGCTTTGCATTGGGGCTCCGTTTTCCCTGGTTTTGGAACAGTGACCAAGACCAGCTCCTGAAGCCCACTGAAGGATCTTCTGGGCCAGCCCAGGCCCTCGTCAGGCAGGACAGGAAGTTTCAGAGTCGAGTCAGACTTCAGCCAAACCTGGAGGCTCATTCGGTCATTCTCTCCCTCATACCACAAGCATTTCTTGAACACCTGCGGGGTACCTGGCTCCGTGCCACAAACAGGCGTCATGGTAAACAGGATACACGTGGCGTCTCTGCCTCTCAGCTCGACTATTAGGGGAGATGGGCATTAAACACAAACAGTCATATTTAGTAATCGTGGTAAGTGCTGGAGCCTTTCCTCAAGTAGCTAAACTTCCTGAAATATACTATGATACGGTAATTCACCCTGGAGAAAAGGAAGCAGATCCAACGTCCCAGGATGAAATACTCTGGAATATCCACAAGTCTTGTGGTCATATACGAGGACTCATTGCATGGCACGGATGAAATACTCTGGAATATCCACAAGTCTTGTGGCTTACGAGGACTCATTGCATGGCACGGCGAAAGCTGCCTGTTGTCATTGTCTTTATTTGCTTTTGGAGGTCATGTCAGACTCCAATGACCTTCTCAGGCACAGGCTGCTTTTGGTTCTCCCTGGAGAGAGAGGGGCAGAAGCTAGATAGACTTCGATGGTTGTGAAGGGCAAGGCCATGAACAGTGTCCTTACTTCGAGGCAGAGCGGGGTCTTCTGCTCCCTCCAGAGTTACGTTGGCATGTCTGGCACTCAGGTTGGTTATTAAATTAGAATTTTAGACCTTTAAACAGTCTTCCTACTGTTTGAAGAAGCTACAATTAACGTCTCCTAAGCAGCGCAGCAGAACTTGGTTGCTAGGCAACAGGCCTTTAACGACAATTTGTCCATTTCTGCCAAAAGAGAGAAAAATAGTAAACATTCACATTCTTAGAAAATTGCTGGTTTCCCAGCTTCTAACTTTCTTGCCACAGCAAGGCCTCCAGTTCATCAGTGTCCATTTTATTCTTTATTTAGTTTTCATAAATAATTTACAGACATATTAGGAGAATAATTGAGCCTTTTTTTCGAGCCTAACCTCTGGCAACTCAAAACAGATATTTGGTTTACAGCGAGTTGCCGTATTTGTGGGTAGGTTTGACGGGGGAGTACAGAGGCTCCCCGGAAAGGCAGCGAGCCCGGCGGTAGCCCAGGCTGCAGCCCAGGAAGGTGGTGCAGGCCCACAGGGGGCCCTGGAGTCCTTCAGCCTGTGTTAGCGCCTAGCGTGCGCCAGGCCCTGTGTGCGCTGCTGCGCTCCAGCCCGGTGCTGGGCCAGGCCTCACCGGATCACCTTATGGGCAGACGTGGCAGGATACCAGGAGATTCCACCCCGGGGCTGTGGGGTTCAGAGGAAACCCAGAACCCAGCCTGGGATTGGGGAAGGCTTCCCAGAACCGATGTGGGCTGGACTGAGACCTAAAGGATGAAGCAGGCCGGCCCCCTTTGGCACGGGGGCAGTGTCCCGGCAGGGTCCTCCCATGTGCCAGCAGAGAAGAGTGCCCTGCTTACCGCAGCAGCAGCGGAGAGGGCAGGGGTCTGGCGTGGGACACCCTGCAGCTCAGCTTGGAGGGCAGTTGCCACTTGCAAAAGCCTGCATCTGATTTGCATATACAGCCCTTGGGGAAGCCACCTGATTTGACTTGGGTTAACTCAAGGGAATTGAGGAAATTGATGGTGAGCCCTGTAGCTAAAAGGGGCAGAGGGGCCGGGGGCTGGTCTTGGCCTGGGTTCCTTTGCCACTTCCAACATAGGGGACCTTGTGTAGATTCTTTCAACGGAGTCCCAGGTTTTTCAGCAGTAAAATGGGGATGACGGCAGCTCCCACCTCAGAGCTGGTACGGGGACTGATTATAAATTAACCCAAGAACTGCTGGTACTGGGCACACAGCATCCTTTAAGTGTTGCCTGGCACCACGGTGACAGTGCCACCCTATTGTGCCTCCGTGAGTCCTCTGCCCCAGAGGCCCCTGGTGTCCCGTCTGCCACCTGTTCCCTCAGCGACCCAGGACGAAACTTAGAACTGTCTTGAGACCAAACTCGTCTCTCTCTCTCTCTGTCCTGAGTCTCCCTGGCCGAGTCGAGCCCGCGATCCCTTCTTGCTCTGAGTCCTCGGTGCCAAGCCTGTCCCTGGGTCAGGGTCTCTGCTCCCCTGCTGGTGTGACTTGGCCCTCTGGTCTCTCCAACTCCAGCGTGGGCCGCACCCTGGTCCTTAAGCTTTGAACCCTGCACACCAGAGGCTGTGTGCTGCTTGGTTGACGTCCGTGTGCATGGGGGTTTCAGCTCTGGGTATATCTACAGAGTGTCTCGCCCTGTTGGTGGGCATTTGAAAAGCACTACCAAGAGTCGGCTGCTGGCCTCAGATTCATCAGACGCCCTTTCGTTCATTCGCTCAGCCCGTTTACTGAGTACCTACTATGTGCCAGTCACCATTCACTGAGAAGGCAGCAGAGAACAGGACAGGTGTGGCAGGGAGAGGATGTGAAACAAGCACCACAAGGACACCAGTTAGTCAGCAGAATTCAAAGGCTGGGAGGTGAGGCAGGAGAATGGGATAGGAAGGGGCTCCCTGGGCAGTTGGCGCTCTGTGCGTCAGGTGATCAGGGAAGGGCTCTCAGAGGAGGTGGCGTTGAAACGGCAGCCCTGGACGAGGGAACGGCAAGAGGTTTCACACTCATCCGTGCCTCTTTAGAGGGGCGCACAGTGACATTGGGCTCCTGAAGAGTTGATTTCCGGGGCCGGGAGACAGTGCAGCTCCCCAAGGTGTCGGAGCCCCAGGGCTCTGACTGCCATACCCCTCAGACTGCCCGCGCTGGGAGGACTTTGAGGCAGTGACGAGCCCTCCGTGGGTTCAGTTCGCCCGCTGGGCTTGGCCGAGGCCACAGCTAGGAAAGGCCCCCAGAAAAGCACCAAGCGCCTGAGTTTGTGTTCTGGTGTCAGCGGGCTTACTGCTTGCTAATAAGATATGCAAATTATCAGGGCTGTAAAATCTTCACCACATTCCATCTTCTGTTTAATTAGCATTTAATTGTAATCTCATTTTAATTTTTTCACACTGGCACCCTAATTAAATGTTAGGGTATTCGTCTTAACAATTAAATTATATTGGCAAATAGAGTCTTCAAGAAACTTGACCTTTTTCAAGCCAGGGCCCTCCTAGCTAGGTGCACATGTTAATTAGATTTCTGCAAGATGCTGCCTGAACCCCTTCGGTGCACCCATTTCAGTTGTTTTCTTGCTGTTCTGGCGCTAGATTTGAATGAGACCCTCAGGGCCCGTGCGTCGGGCCCCCGTCAGGCAGAGGTGACCACGAATCAGTTTGTCGTGAGCCTCTGGAAGGCAGCAGACACTGACTTTTCCAGAGAGGGGTGGGTTTGGAGTTTGGTCTGCAGTCTAGGCACTCCTTGAACTGGTTTCTCTGGTCTCAGCGATGCCATCTTTGCTCTAACGTGTGATTCTCATGGGAGGATCACAGTGAGGCCACATGAGGTCAGGCAGCCCGGGCACGAGGGTCACTGCTGGTGCCGCTGAGGCCAGGCTTGGAGATTGTTCTGGGGTCGGGGGGCAACAGACAGAACGTTGGGAAGAACAGTTTCCTGAGTGACCAGAAGAAAAGCAGAGCATGAGGGCGCGTCCACTCAATGGTCCCGGCCCTGGGGGGACTCTGGGGGACTTGGTTGAGAAGGAATTCAACCCCATCCTCCGCCTACCCCGCCACACAGAGGATGGAGCTGCGGGACCTCTGCCGATCAGGGGACCAGGTGTCCTCGCTCTCAAGTGACTTTGGAGACCCGGTCCCAGGGGAAACCTTTCTCTAGGCTGCCCCAAACCCCACCCCCCTCAGCTGTTTGCATGAGGTCCTGGCATTTTGTTTGTCCCGAGTCTGTGCCCTGCGCTCTTTGCGTCTCCATGGGGCCTGCAGCACTGTGTTGGCAACTACCAAACGTAATCTTAAGCCTTCGACACAAATTCCCCGAGTGGCCGCTTAGTGGCTGTATTGCATTCACAGAGGCCTTTCTGCCACCTGACTTTTTTCTTTTTCGCCTTCAGCAGCCTTTCCCCTTCCGTCTGAGGTCCCCCGCCTCACTCTTTCCTTTAACAAGTCAGAACACATGTGAGTTCAGTTCAGCACGTTTATTGAACATCTGCTGTGTGCGAAAAGCAGTGTGCGGAGTTCAGACAAGATGCGTTATTTGTGTTGGCTTCTGACTTAGAGGGGGCAGGAAGCCCACCTGAGTTGCCTCTGCCGTCCCCTCCCCAGGCCTGCGGAGCAGACTCCCCCCCGCCCCCCCGCTCCCCCGCCAGGCAGCCCGAAGCCACCCGCTCCACCCTTGTTCCCGACAGGTTTTCCGGACAGACTTGATCACAGCCATGAAGATCCCAGACTCGTACCAGCTCAGCCCGGATGACTACTACATCCTGGCGGATCCTTGGCGACAGGAGTGGGAAAAAGGTGTGCAGGTGCCCGCCGGGGCGGAGGCCATTCCAGAGCCTGTTGTGAGGTGAGCCGGGCAGCCCAGGCTAGGGGCCCAGGCAGGGGTGGGGGGAGGCTAGGATGCAGCAGGGGACCTGCCAGTCCTGGGCTTTGTCTCTAGCCTAGCTTTATTTTGTTGGATTTTGGGGGGCCCATAAACCATTGAAATGTTCCAGAGATACTGGCGGTTTACCTTCGAGGCTGAGCCCTTGGGCTCGGGCTCAGCTATGGAGCCAGACAGCCTGGGTTCAAATGGCCAGTCACATTCATCATGACCTGGGGCCAGCAATGTAATCTCCCGGGCCTCAGTTTCCTTGTCTGTGAAGTGGGAGTGGCGACAGCAGCGCCTGCCTCCTCCGGCGGTCAACATGGTGTCGGGAAATGATGCGTGAGAGGCACTTGGCACAGCGTCTGGCACACAAGTGTTCAGTAAAAACTGGCCGTGGATTAGTTTGATGTCGATCCAAACTGGGTCTCACCAAGCACATCTTAATCAGAGAAATCTTCAGACTTTTAGCGAGTCCTTAAGACAGGGATAAGCCATGTTCTTGACTCCTTAAACCTTTTTAAGGAGTTCTCGGTGGGCGGGAGTGGCGTGCACACAGCAGATGCTCAGGAAGCAGCTGCTGTGACCGGCTGCCTAGGAGGCCCCCTGCCAGGGCTGGGGCAGGCCGGGGTCCCCTCTGCGCGTGGGGGTCAGAGAGAGACCCCTGGCGCTCTTGTCAGGAGGTGGCCTCCTGGCCATGGGCCTCGCCTCCTGCAGCAGAGTTCAGCCAAGTGCTTGTTTCTGCACCCGGGAAGCCCTCCAAGTCACGTCATGGGGCAGAGATGCCCACTGTCCTGGCCCCCCCCGCCCACCAGCCCGCCAAGGCCGGGCAGCGTGTGCTCTTGGCAGCCCGCTCCTGTCCTTGGCAGCCCCACGGCTCTCACTTAGGCCCATATGACCAGGCCTGGGGCAGAGATCACAGCCGTCACCCCCTGTGACATTGGCACGGTTGCTTCCTGGCAGCCACGCCCATGCCTGGCTCCCAGACACCCAAGGCCTCTTGGTGCCAGGCCTGCGCTGGGCATGGGATTACAGGGCAAAGCAGGCTGGCTCATCCCTGCTCGGCTTCTCCATCAGGATTGGGTACTGGGAGGGCTCATCCTCCTGTGGCTGCTGCGGGCTGAGTGCCTACCAGCACTTGCCCTGGGCCTTCGGAGGATCAGGGAGCCCCAGATTCTCTGGAAGGGAGTACATGTGAGATGTGGAGAAGGAACGTATACTCCGCATCCCCTGCACAGAGCCAGAAAGGAGAGCCAGGCCCCTAGCCACTCCCATAGCCTCGCCTCTGCAGGCCGAGGAGCTGTCCGGCCCTCTTTGAGCCTGTTTTCCCCTCTAAGATCAGTGCCTGCCTGATGGTGATGGTACTGAGGACTGAATGACGAAACGTGGGCCCAGGGCCCAGAGTAATGGGGAGGAGGGACTGGCCACCAGCTGGGCAGAGAAGTGAGTCCTGATCAGGCTCGGCCCAGCGGTCTGTCCCCTCTCCTTGATGTCAGTGTCAGGTGGTTCCGGAAACATCCGCTGGCCTGGGTAATTAATTGCAGATGCTTCCACACCAGTAGCTTGGCTTCAGTCTGCTTTATCTGTTGACATCGAGAGGGAGAGCACGTGTTCAGGCAGCTCTGGCTCGACGAGGTGCATTCCCCACAGACGCACGGCTGCTGTGAGCTGACAGGAGCCAGGCAGCCCGGCCTGTCCCTGCTCTCGGGAGGGGAGAGGCTGCAGGCGGGGCGGGGCGTTCTCGGAGAGATCTGCACCCCCCCCCCCGCCCCTGCCCCCACCCCGCCTCTCTGTCTCCCCGGTCGCTCCTAGGGCGCACACAGCGCCTACATCTGGAGTCGGCGCAGCGGCCACCGTAGTCAGACAGGAGCGCTCTTCCTGAGAACTTGCTGGGCTGAGCCTGTTGAGTTCATCTTCTCATTTAATTATCATATTAGCCCTATAATATAAGCACATATTACTGTCCTCATTTTATAGATGAGGAAGTCGGGAAATTCTGGGGAATTCCCTCCATGACCGGCAGGCAGGGCCTGGTGGGCTGGGCCAGGAAGTCACAGGCCATGGGAACGCCCCTGGGTTACCCCAGGGAGGCGCGGCCGGAGCCTGATGCCCTCTTCGTCCTGCGCTGGCTCTGACCACCCGCCCCTGCTACCCTTGCCCCCAACCCCCCGTCCCTCCCTCCTTGCCCAGTCCTCCCCGGCCCTTGGACAGGTCCACCCACGTCATGGTCTGAAATGTATCTGGGCGGTGAGGACCCGTCTCGCCCCCAGACCACGAGCCCAGCGAGGGCCTACGGTGCGCCCTCGGCATGGCCCGGAGACCCAGCCCACGGCTGAACCGGCCTCTGGGGTCTGACCGGGCTTTTGGACTGGAGACCCCTCCTCTCCCCCAGCCCCCAGCCTCCTCCAGCCGACCGCAGCTGCTGTCCCGACTGCGGCTGAGGCTGCGGCCTTGGCCTACGGTCAGGCTGGCCCACGCCTGGGGCGAGAGCTTCCTCCGTAGCCAGAGCCAGAGCCAGAGAGGCCGCACCGATGAAGGTGAGAGGCCCCGGAAGCACAGGAAACGCCTCTTCTGGCATGAGCCCTTAACCCCGGCTTCCCCAAGAGAGGAATGTGCTATTGGCCCCAAGGGCTCTGGCTGGGTGGCAGCTGCCTGGGCTCACGGGTGAGGGCAGTAAGGCCAGGAGGCAGCGGGCATTCGGACAGAGGTTATCCAAAGCCCAACCAAGCCCATGGTGGGGGCACAGACAAAGCAGGGCGGTCACAGAAATCAGTCTGTGTCTTTCAAAGAACGTATTCAAGGAAGAGCCTTATGGGGAAAGGGCGGATTTTGTAGGACTAAGCGTGCTCATCTTGCTTCTATTCGAAATGACCTTCTGGGGGAAGGCGAGGAGCCACGCCATTATCATTGTCGTTGCCCAGGTCTTCCTTAATCTGGGCCTCTGTGTGGGGAAGGCGGCACCAAGCCCGTCCCCTCTCCCCTTGCCCCGCCAGCTGCCGCTGGGCCTCCCTCCTGGCCTGGAGGCCATTCTGCCCCCTGCCCCCTGCCCCCTCCATCCTTCCTGCCTCTCGTGCTCACGCCCGGGGCACTTCCCGGAGTCCAGGGCTCTGCCTCCTCTCCCCAGGCTGCCGCTGAGTCACAGCCCCTGGCAGCCCTGCCTCCGACCCCAGGAGGCCTCTCGGGCAAGAGAGGGGCCTCTCGGCCCCAGCGGGGCTGGCCAGATGGAGGCTGGGCTCCGCAGCAATAACCATGGCAACCGGTGGGGGTGGGAAAAGCTGGCATTTTGAACTGGTATCAGGAAGCGAGGGGCAGCACACCACTGAACCAAGAGGGGAAGCTGCCCTGCCAGTGCCCTCGTCTCGTATTCCATGTCAGAAGGAGCAAAGTGACACCCAGAGGCCTTACAGTGCGCACACGTACAGGGTGTGCTGTGTGCCAGGCGCTGTTCCAGGGGTTTACACATGTTCGTGCATTTCCTCCTCACCCCAACTGTGGAAGGCAGACTCTATCTCATTAGCCCACGGGGGCACAGAGAAGGACAGTGGCCTGCCCGGAGGCACACAGCAAGCGGTAGAGCGGGACTCTGAGGCCACGTTCCATGGCCTGGGCCCTTCCAGCTGCCTCAGGGGCAGAGCCATGGCCTGAGGGAAGCTCGACCTGGCCAGTGATCCCGGGACTACAGTCGGTGCACCTTAGTGTCCGGGGAGACGGTTCCCCTCTTGAGGTAGGGGGAGCGCTGTAGACGGACGCCCTGCTCAGGGAGCGTTCTTTCTGGGGGACGGACAAGGTGTGCGGACAGCCCTGTTCTTTGTGACAGCAGACCTTTTTTATGTGGAAAGGGCCATTCTGGGCTGCAGTGATGTAGCGGGGGGGAGGACCCCGCTCATCCCAGAGGAAACCTGGCCTCAGTTCTCCTTGGGCTGTTGGTGCAGAGGGGCTGGGCCTCAGGAGAGCATGGGGACAGGCCATGGCCCCTCTGCAGCCCTGAGGGGTGTGCTGGAGGGCCTGGAGCCCCCTTGTCCAGAGTGGCTGATGCTGGAAATTGCCTCAGACAAAACTTAGAACGCCTCCTGCAGGCCAGGGCCACTCCGGGTCTGGGGGCTTCGGCTAATGCCAGGTGCCCTGATGGGACCGGCGGTAGGGTGTGTGTGCTCTGTGCAGAATGGACGTTTGTGGATGGATATGCAAGGGCTGTGGGTCAGCCCCACTCGCACCCCCCCCACAGCCCTTTGCTCTCCTGGCCTGCTTGCTCATAGTCATCTGAGACTGCAGGGCGGGCAGGTGGGGGGAGGAGGAAGTATAAGAAGGGGGTGAAAGGAGGCGGGCCCTGCATGGATCAAAGTCGCTCCCTCACTTGCCCACCAAGTCCTCAGCTGGCTGGCCAACTCACTGGGTGCCCCAAGGCCTAACAAGGGTAGCCCTCCCGTCATGACACCCCCTCTTGATCTCCTAGGATCCTCCCGCCGCTGGAAGGCCCCCCTACCCATGTGTCCCCTAGCAGCTCCGAACTTGGCGAGGGCTCCCAGCCTGAGTGGCCCGGGGGCAGCCGCTATGACCTGGACGAGATTGACGCCTACTGGCTGGAGCTCATCAACTCCGAGCTCAAGGAGATGGGTAGGTGACCCTCCAAGCTGAGAGTGGGGTCAGGGGCAGGCCAGGCAGGGCTCCTCCTGGGGTTCGGCATCCTCCCTGTCAGGACAGCAGCCACAGCTGGGCTTCGGCCCTGGGGGGCTGAGGCGGCAGTCCCTGCCACATTACCGACTGGAGAAGTTACTTGGTGTCTCCGTGCATTAGCTTCTGTAGGTGTCAGATGAAGGCGATAATAGCATGTGATTGAGTCTTTGGGAATATTGTTAGCGTGACTGTTACGTGAAGAGCGAAGGAGCACACACGAGAGTCTAGGACGACAAATGCGGCTGGGGCGGTTGGTCCAGACCTCTGGCTAGAGTGCACCGACATGCCAGGAAGGGCCAGCTGCGTCGTATTCAGCCACCTTCAGGTCCCCCCCCGGGACTCCCCATGGAGCCAGCCGCATCCCAGAGACACGTCTGTGTTATCACCACGTACACGTAACGTGTGCATAGTCCCAGCCAGGCCGTCAAAAGTCAGAACACAGCGATGGGCCGTGGGGCCTTTGAGATGGGACGGTCCAGCCCATTCAGTTTTCAGACAATGGAGCTGAGGCCCATGACAGTTGCCCTGTGTTCCCAGGTCACAGCAGATGAATGGAAACCCTGCCGTCCATCTGCCCTCAAAAGCCGGGCTCCTCACACTCTCCCCCGTTGTCCTCACAGACAGGCCAGAGCTGGACGAGCTGACGCTGGAGCGCGTGCTGGAGGAGATGGAGACGATGTGCCACCAGAACATGGCACGGGCCATTGAGACACAGGAGGGGCTGGGCATCGAGTATGACGAGGACGTCGTCTGTGACGTGTGCCGCTCTCCCGAGGGTGAAGATGGCAATGAGATGGTCTTCTGTGACAAATGCAACGTCTGTGTGCACCAGGTGGCCGCCCCCCGAGTGCCCTCAAACACACTGTGTCCTTGCACGCGGCCCGGCGGGCCCCAGCCCAGGCCGCCCCCCCTTGCGGGGGGACTGCTGCAGCGCCTTGGGCACAGGCCCCTGAGGAGGGGGAGGGCAGGGTGGGCGGAAGGGGCCGGCCTGAGTGCCCCTCGGCGCCAGAGACACGTAGGGCCCCTGCGCTCAGCGCCCCCGGCCAGCCCTGAGTCAGCACCCAGTGGGTGGTCTTTCTGTCCTTGCCTGCCAGCCTCCCCCCTGAACACCCTGCCCCCTGCCTCCCTCGCCACCCCTCACTGTCCTGACCTTACAAAGAGGCAGCACAGTGTCGTGATTGAGAGCAAAACCTGGAGCCAGGCTGCCTGGTTTCACACTGTGGCTCTGCCCTGTACAAGCTCCGTGGCTTTGGGCAAGTTTCTTAACCTCTGTGGACCTCTCTTTCCTCAACTGCACAGAAAAGTAAGTTGAAGGTCTGTCTGCATTGCTTGCTTCAAACAACATCATAAGGGCCCTAAGTATTTGTTACCATTGTTGATACTGTAAACTTGGTCTGACCTGACCAGGCCCACTGCCCGCATCCCCCCCCCCACCTTGATGTTGGGTGCAGGACTCTAGGTCGCGGGCATCCCTGGGCCTTGTCTGCAGAAGACCTGGCCGGCACACTGCAGTGGACCCGCTGTGGCTCTGACTCTGATGCCCCCCGCACCCCACCACACACACACGCTGCTGGTGGAACGTCTCCTGGGGAGCTCCGAGGGGCTCGCATGCTGGCAGGGGCAGCCCGCACACCCCTCTTCATCCACAGCCTTATACCCCGCGGCCCTTAGGTCCGGAAGCCTAAGACATGCCTGGGAGGAGCCCGCTTCACAGATGCCTGTGAGACAGAGGACAGGTCGCCCCTGTCCTCAGGCAGTGTACACACCAAAAATTGTACTCAACTGCTCTAAGGCCTCTCGCTGACTGGGACCCTCTGACTAGAGTAACTGTCCCCCCAGCAGAGGGCAGGCCTGGGCCCTTCCACAGAGGTCTGTGAAAGGGTGACATACAAGGCCCACAGCACAGGCATGGAGAAGCCCTCGGTTACGGGCCCTCAGGGGGTCTGCTTGCAGCTCCCCGCCCAGCGGGGACGGGCACACCCACCGCTGACCGCTGACCAGGTGCAGGCGGAGCAACACCGCTGATGGTGACCGCCCTGCTCTCCTCCCAGGCTTGCTACGGGATCCTCAAGGTGCCCACAGGCAGCTGGCTGTGCCGGACATGTGCCCTGGGTGTCCAGCCAAAGTGCCTGCTCTGCCCCAAGCGAGGAGGAGCCTTGAAGCCCACCAGAAGTGGGACCAAGTGGGTGCACGTCAGCTGCGCTCTGTGGATTCCTGAGGTGGGCAGGTGGGAGGGCGGGGGGCCCTGGGGAACAGCCATGGGGAAGTGGGTCTGCCTGGGACTCAGTTCCTGGGGAGCAGAGCACTGGGAGGAGGCGGCGAGGGCCCACAGAGTATGGGACCACAGGCACTGTGCCTGGGAGCAACTGGGGGAACAGCCGCCGGGGAACTTCGCTATGGACGTGGGCACTCGGGGTGGTGTCCATGGGAAAACGGGATTGTGGGCTCCCGGGGGATTGGTGGTGGGTCTGAGAGCGGGACCGAAGCCAAGCAGCGGACTCCAGGGGAAAGCAGGCTGTGGGGGTCCACCCTCATCTGGGCAGTGGTTCCAGTCAAAGTCAAGCTGCCTTTTTAAAATAAAACTAAGAGAACTGACCTAAAAGAAAACTGGGTGGCAAGACTAATTAAAAGCTAGCTGGTGGGCCTGCTGCTGGGGCTGGGGCTGGGGCGGGACAGGGGGCGTGCCTGGGTCTGGGTAGGGAGGGGCAGGGGGCTGTAGGCTGGGCCACAGTGACGCCGCGGAGGCCCCGGGCTCCCAGAAGGCGTCTAGTTTTGTTGGAAATGGGAAATGCCGAGATCACGGAGGTGTCAGCCTAGACCTGCTGTGTGCCAGGACCCGGAATGAGGCCTCACTCCCGGCCCCGAAGCAAGCCAGGTGGCCCTGGCAGCAGGTGGCCCTGGGCGCCCAGCCTGAAGGTCTTTGCTGGGACCCACGTTGCAGGCTTCTGTGATGATAGGGGTTGTGTCAGCAGTAGTCACCTCGCATAGGAGCGTCTGGAAGGCGGGGACTCCCATGGAGCACACCCTGGGTTGGGCATATCAGGGACAGAGAGAACCAACAGGAACCCCACTATGGGGGCCCTGTGGTTTCGGGCCTCCGGATGGGGCCCCTCTTCCATCCTTAGGCATGCGCAGCCGAGAGGGGTGGGCCGCACCCAGGAGATCTGGACGTGGTTGTAGGCCTGTGTGCCCATAAGAGAGACAGGAGGGGTTTGTCCTCATCCCCCTTAGCCAGGAAGGCCCCTGGAGGCCTCAAAGAAGAGATGGTACCCTGAGACCATTATTTGCTCCCCAGAAAAATAAATAAATACAAGGTAGGAAAAGAACTCTAAAGTTGTTAGTGACAAAGGCCAGAGGTACAGAAGAGAGGGGAACCTTGCATTTACTCTCCTGGATACACACACTGAAACATGTCCCGAGGGCCACACAGTCGTAGGCGCACACGCTCGCTCAGTTGCACCGCTGACGTGCACCGGCCCACACCGTCACAGGCCGTGGAAGGCTTGTCACAGGTGAGCCCACACTCAGCCAGTGGTCAGCACGCGACCTCCAGGAAGGGCTCGGGATCCAGGGGCTCCCCCGCCGCCTTGTCTGCCCCCTCCCCCCGGTTTCAGCAGACAGCCTCCCATTTGAGGATGGGGGGATTTTGAGGAGGAGAGGCCTGATGCAGTCCTCTGTGTCCCGCCCAGGTGAGCATCGGCTGCCCTGAGAAGATGGAGCCCATCACCAAGATCTCGCACATCCCGGCCAGCCGCTGGGCTCTGTCCTGTAGCCTGTGCAAGGAGTGCACAGGCACCTGCATCCAGGTGCGTGGCCGCTTCACCCCGTAGCTGCCCAGGAGCCCAGGCAGGAGCTGCAGAGCCGCTTCCGGGCTTCCGGGGCTGGGACCAGAGTCAGAACGCCCCCTGGGGGGCACCCCTCCGCCCCCAGTTCCCCTAGACACAGTACAGGCCTGCGGAACCACGGCTTGCCACCCAACATGGGGGCAGGGCTGTGCCGGCCCTTTAACCGCGGTGGCTCCCCTGTCCTAGTGTGACGGTTGCTACCTACCCGAGGGCTTGTTAAAGCCCAGATGGCTGAGTCTGATCCGTAGATCTGCATTGGAGCTGAGGATTTGCATTTCTAGCAAGTTCCCAGGTGACACTGCTGCCGCTGGGAGGCTGGGAGGAAGAGCATCCTTTCCCTCGTCTCTCCAGGAATCACTATCATTGCAAACACTAGCTGTGCCCCCGCCCCTTCGTAAGGCTTGCAGAGTGGCTCGTGAGCGCAGCAGATATGGTCACTAACAGTTGAGTGGGTTCTTGCTGACACAGTTCTCAGCCATGCAGCCGACGCCCGAGGCTGGGAGGGAGGGCAGGCGCTGGCCCCTCTTCCCAGAGGGCGGGGGCAGGGCACAGCTCCCCATCTGAGATAACGTTGCGGGGTTGGGGCGGCAGTGACCCATCGCCGGCCTCGGAGAGCCTCTGATCCCGAAGTCGTCTTGCCCACGCAGGCATGCAGCTCGCCCCTGAGGGGTGGTCCAGTCGCCTGCTGTTGTCTTCCCCAGGGTGTTAGGTGCTGAAGCTGTTCCCTTTGCTGTCCGCTCTTCCTGCCGACTGTAGCGCGCCGTCCGCGCCCGGCAGGGCGTCAGGAGCCCCTGCCGTTTTCTTTAGGTCTCAGTAGCATCCTTTGTTCTCGGGACCCTGTCCTTCTTACCTCCCATCAGGGTCCACTCCGTGCCTGACACTGCCCTTACTGTCCTTCCAGTGTTCCATGCCTTCCTGCATTACGGCATTCCACGTCACCTGCGCCTTTGACCACGGTCTAGAAATGCGGACTATATTAGCAGACAATGATGAGGTCAAGTTCAAGTCATTCTGCCAGGAACACAGCGACGGAGGCCCGAGGGTTGAGCCCACATCTGAGCCGGCAGAGCCGAGCCCAACGGGCGAGGACCTGGAGAAGGTGACCCTCCGCAAGCAGCGGCTGCAGCAGCTGGAGGAAGACTTCTACGAGCTGGTGGAGCCGGCCGAGGTGGCCGAGCGGCTGGACCTGGCTGAGGCGCTGGTTGACTTCATCTATCAGTACTGGAAGCTGAAGAGGAAAGCCAATGCCAACCAGCCGCTGCTGACCCCCAAGACTGACGAGGTGGACAACCTGGCCCAGCAGGAGCAGGACGTCCTCTACCGCCGCCTGAAGCTCTTCACGCACCTGCGGCAGGACTTGGAGAGGGTGAGTACTGCTGTCGGCCCCCGGCCCGGCCTGGCCCGGCAGCCTTCCCAGGAGGCCTTCTACCCCGCGGTCACCGCCCTGGAGCCCCTGTGGCTCCCCAGGACTCATGGAGAGCTTGGGCCCAGGCTGAGGGCCTCCAGGTTTCAGACAGGGTGGAGGTTACTGACACTTTGCAGAGCAGGGAGGCGTCCAGCGCTCAGGTCTGAGCCCCAGCCCTTTTGAAGGCCTGGGTGGAGGACGCAGCCCTGCCGGGGGAGACCAGAGCTGGGGCAAGGACCCAGGCGTCCAGCTCCTCGTGGCTTCCGGCCCCACTGGTGGCCTCTGTGGGCCCTACTTGGTCCCAGCACACAAGCTGCTGCTTAGACGCAGAGGCAGGGGGGGAACTGGTAACGACCAGTGAGCAGATCAGCCCAATGCATTTGTACTGGGCTTGGATGGGAAAGACAGGTGTGAACCCGGCTCCTGGGGACCCGGCCAGGGGGAGCCGGCCGGAGGAAGTGGCGTGAGCAGGGGGGCGAGGGCGGGCTGGAGACCCGCAGCGGCCTGTGTAGAGCCGGTGGAGGGTGGACCAGATTGGTCCAGAGACTGCTGTGACTGCCACTTTCTGTGACTGTGCTGCCATGACTGCCACTTCCAGACACACCCTGGACTCCTCCCAGGTCACAGGGCCTGGGGGAGAAGGCGGGCTGGCTCAAACCCCTAGCTGTGACCTGGGAGAGGTGGCCTTGGCTTGGTCCGGCGGTGGCTTTGGGCTGAGTGAGATGAGAAAGGGGCGAGCTGCGGAGTTTGCAGGGAGTAGCGGGGGCGGGGGGGGGGCAGGAAGAGCCGCTTCCCTGGAGCAGGGAGGCCCCCAAAACCTCTAGTCTCTCCTGCTCCCCCGAGAAAGGTGAGGGGGTCCCGCCTTCTGTGGGCTGTGCTCTCGAGCTTGGCTTTTCGGGCACTCCCCCCTGCCACCTCTGGCTGATAAGGTGCCACCCCCAAGTTGAGGGCAGCCCCAGGAGGAGACAGGATGTTCTGGGTCCTTGGCTCAGTCCTCTGTGCTCCAGGTGCTGGCCTGGTCTCTCTCCTGTGAGACATTCAGTCCTAGGGTTCCAGAGCCCATGGGTTCATGCTACAGTGTTCTCCAAAGGTAAAGACGCACCTGCCCACCTTTTCCCCAGGCCCCGTTAGGAAACAGCCCTGGGTGGAAGTGTCCCTCGGGCTTTGCACGACCGGAAGCGGCGGCTTTTCCTTCCGGGTGGCTCAGTTGGCAAGTCCGTACAGCGGGTGGAGGCACTCGGCAGACATTGTTCTGGGGGGAGGCTCTGGGACAGCTCGACGACTCCACCTTCCTTCACCCCCTTCTCTGGCCTTCTGCCTGGCCGCGCGGAAACAGCCCTGTTGGCCTTGGAGTCTGCCACCAGCGAGAGGTACGCAGGCGGTGGTACCAAATGTCCCTGGCTCCAGCCAAGGCAAAGGACAAGGCCACCTACATTGCAGTCAGCACTTCCTGGGCAGCCTCCTGTCTCTTGGGGCAGAGCCATCAGGCGCAAACCCTTCAGAGCTACTGCCAGTTGCCCTCAGGCCCCACCCAGGCCTCCGGCGCGAGCACCCTGCCTTTACTCCTGCTGTCCCCGTCATCTCCGGCTGCTCTGGTCCGTGCCGGGCAGCCCTTGTGCCTGGCCCTGGCTAGGCTGTGTGGGGAGGCCTGGGGGGCGGGCGCGCTGACTTAATCATCACCCTAGAAAAGGAGGTGAGCAATGGATACCCCCAGCCCCGGAGAGCAGGCAAGGGACCTGGTGCTCAGGGAGGCGAAGTGACAGGAAGCCTTGGAGACCATGTGTGTTCTAAGAGTTGGATTTAGATTGAATTGGGGTGGGGGGTGTCAGAAAGAGGGTTGTTGACTTACTATTTGGTACATATCCTGGGCAAAATCATCCTCCTATCAGTCCCTGCACCTCTCCACCGCCTTGCCAACTGGTACAGGTGTGCCCAGGGTCATGGCTGCAAGGGCTGGGATGCCAGCGAGCCTGCTGAGGCCGGCCTTGGGGCAACCAGAGCTGCCACACAGACCCCTCTGGCGGGGGGACAGAGTCCTTCAGAGTCGGGGGTGAGCCAGCCCACTCTTCCTCCTGGAAGCGGGGCCAGGACCGGCTCTAAGTCTGTGTGGCTCAGGAGGCCCTGTCAAAACGCTGCGTCTCCAGCCGCCCCTGGGCCGAGCTGGCGGCACCAGCTGGGAGCAGAGTGAGGGTGTGCACGGCCGTGTGCCAGGTCGACCTCCTTCAGGCCCAGCCCCGGGCCTTTCTCAGCCGTGTGTTGACGACTTGAGTGAGTGAACAGAGCCCAGAACTATGTCACAGGGGAGGCGTTCCGCAAGCAGCCGTGACTGCTAGTGGCCTGGCCAGCAGGCCCTGACCATGGCCCAGGGCTGACGGCCGGGAGTATCCGGCCTGTGACTGGGCACCAGGCCAGTTCGAGCTGGACCCATCGGGAGGATGCAGGGCAGGAGCTGAGATCGAGGCCTTGGGTAGCCAGGGTTTGCATCCAGTCCAGCCCTTCCCAGCTCTGTGCCTTCTGAGTTTCAGTTTCTACTTCTCTGAGTTTCACGTTCCATGTCTGTAGAATGGGAATAAGGATCGAACTACCCTTGGTTGGGGTCATAGCGAAGATGGGGGACAGAGCCTAGCACAGTGCCCTCTGTTGTTGGAGGTGGTTATCACAGCTGCTCTGGCTTGTAGAAGGGTGGCCGGCTCAGGAGGATGGGCCTCACGGAGAATCGAAAGCCAGGCCCAGGGGCTGGGACCACAGGGCATCCTCCCTGATCAGTTTGCCCCCAAGGTCAGGCAGGAGTTTTGCTGAGAGCTACAGAAGCTGGGGCCAAGTTGCTGCCACCAGGAAATCCCGTTTTAAGGTCCGCCTAGAAGATGTGCTTCTCTCCTGTTGTAGCCGTGGGCCTTGGCCCTGGTAGGCAGCCTGGGAAGGCGTGGCCACTGCAGCTCCCAGAGTTCTTCACAGCTGTCAGAAAAATTGCAGCACTGACCGGCAGCCCAGGGAGCGCACTGGTGTCCCCTAGCAACCGGCCACGAAGGCAGTTCAGGCTGCGCAGGGCTCCCTGCCTGTGGCCCTGGATCTGGTCACTAGGGTTTACTCGAGAGCCTGGCCCTGCCTGAGCGGGGTGGAGGGAGCAGAGGAGAGTGAGGTAGGAACACCCCCAGGCCCCGTTTCCCTTAGCTCTCCCAAGAGAGAGGAAGACCCTGCCACCCTCTTCCCCACGGCGGGGGGGCTGCCTCCCTGTCAGGTGGTCACAGCCCGTTCACTGTGTCCTCGGTGCCTGGGCCGTGGCCTGCTTGGCCTCCAGCACTCTGGCTCCTCACTCCCTGGGTCTCCCATCTCTGGGACTTTCCTGACCCATCAGGGCCCTGCCCCACTCAAACCCTGTCACCACCCTCGAATCTCCACATGCCCTGGTCCCCAAAGCCTCTTGGTCTCCCTGCTCAGTTGTCCCCCTCAGTTGGCTCTCTGCCCTTCGCTGTCCCTTATTTTCTTCCTTGGCATGAGCTCGCCCCGTGCCCCTACCCCATTTGGAGGCCATGCCCCTGGCAGAGCCTGTCTGAGGAGGAGCCATTCTCCTCCCACCAGGGATGATCTCATCGCCATGAGGAGGCGGGCCCCCCAAGGTGCCTGCCCCCTAGCCTCGGCAACACCCAAGCCAGCCACGTCCTGGGCTCCTGGGCTCCCGGGCTCCCGGGCTCCCCAGCCCACCACCGGTCTCCATCCCTCCCCCACCTCGCCCAGGGCCCCCCTCTCATAGCAGACAACCTGTGCCTCAGACCAGAACCCTCCAGCTTCGTGCCAGGAGACCCTTTGCCCACTCCCTGGCTTCCCGTCTCCTCCATCCACCAGCCCCGAGGGTCCCTTTCCAGCCCCCACCCTGCTGCACAGTCTCTCTTTTCTTCCACTGCTCTTCGTCGCCACAATTCCACCAGCATTCGAATGTGCTCTACCTTCTCCCATCTTTGAAAGCAGACCCTTCCTCCCCATCTCCCTCGAGTCGTGGGTTTCTCCGTTCCCGTCCCCTTCTCTCCTTCCCCATCGTCACTCACTGTTCTCACGTCCTTGCTTCCCGCTCTGGCCAAGCTCCTGCCACCGCCACATTCCAGAACCTTCCATCAGGGCCAACAGCCTCCATCTCCCTGGGTCCAGCGGCCACTTCTCCTTCCTTGTCTCCTAGCCCTCTTGGCAGCGGTTGCCCGTTGTGCCCTTGTTCTTGAGTAACTTTTCCTGTTGATGCTCTGACCAAATCCCCCCTTAATACTGCAGTTCTCTTTCCCTCTATGTCTCCTTGGTCTGTGAGCTTTGGCCACACTCAGCCTGGCCCCTCCATGCTCGTCGGCTCCACAGCCGTGCCCGCTGCAGGAGGCTGGCTCCAGCCGGGGCTCCAGCACCTCCTGTCCAGCACGCCAGCAGGGCCACACCTGCTCCTCCCATGGCCTCCAGGGGGCGCCCCAGCCCTGGCTCGTTCCAGGTCAAGCTGAGGGGCTGGGTGTCCTCTCTGCCCCTCCCCCTCTGCCCACAGCCAGGTTCTGTCTGCAGAACTGGCAGATATCAAAACAACTTCATCAAAATGCAAAATCTGCTTTTATTACCCATCACTGCCCTTGCCTTCGAAGATTTTATACTTGATTCTTTCATTTTTTTAAGAGAATGTTTTATCTTTACAATCAGAAAAATCAGTAATGACAGTATAAGGAGCTTGACAGCCTGAGGGACCTTCTAAGGTGGTGCCCGTACTTGGTCCCCCAAAGCCATCTCAGAAGAGACGTCCTGCAGCGTTCAGTCACCGGGGAGCCCTGGGAGAAAGCAGAGGAGTCGCTGATGGTTCCAGAGTCAAGTGGGAATGAGGGTCAGGCTCGGGGGAGTGGCCAAGGAGGTGGCCTCCGTGGGGTTCTCTCCGAAGGAAGCGCCTTGTCTTCCGTAGCAGGACTCTCCGGGCGTTCCTGATTGTGCAGCGTGCCCTTCTCGAGGAAAGAAATGGAGTGTTTCTCTGGAATATATTGTACTTTTAATATCTATTCACATCTACCACTGTTTATTATAAAACAAACATTCAGAATTTCTAACAGGGTCAAAAAACAAACCTGCAGAAGTTCCAATACTCCCTCAGTGTCCTGCGATGAACTCTCACTCGGTAGCCTGGGCAGCTGACGCAGGAGGGCGCCGGCTGAGGCCAGCAGCTCCGATGCCGCAGTCGCCCGTGAAGTGCGTGTTTGACGACCCCACGCCCGGAGAGTCTGATAGGCCCTCAGGCCCGGGAACCTGTGTGTGCAACCAGCCGCCCACGGGGTCTTGATGCCCGTAGGTCACTTGGGCCTGCCTTTGGGATCTTCCTCTGGAGTTGCAGGTAGAAGACAAAGCAGAGGAAACTACATGTGGATTTTACAAGGAAGTAATTAAGTATAATTCTTGGTTCTTTTGGGCAGACATCTGCTGACTCTGGGCCTCGCCATATCTGGCTTCTCACCTTTAGAGGTTAGGCTGAGGGTGAGAAAGCTCCACAGCGGCGTGTCTTAGGAAAGTTTTAGAAGCCGGACCCTAGCGCTTCTCGGCCTTTTGGTTGTGATCAGGCGTGCTCTCTGTTCTTACCAGTTTAATGTCCGATACGTCCTCGATCTGAGGACAGTATATTAGATGGATTGTTGGAGCCAGGAGATGGGATAGGAGCTTGCTCTGTCCACTTCATACATCGACCTGATATCGCAGTGCTTCTGGGAATGGTGCACAAGAAAAGGAATAAATGAGTAAAAATAAAAGCTGGACCTTGACCTATTTGTTTTTAAGTTAGATAATCTTGACTGGTTTGTTTTGAGAGCCTCCCAAGGAGCCACAAGCCCGTCCACTTCTCTTCATCCCCACTGACCTGCGCACACTAGGCCACGGGGCTGCCAGGAAGGACCAGGCCAGGGCACAGGCAGGGTAACGTTGGGGGTCTGATGCAGGAGACAGGGGCGGCCTGCGGGGTTGGGGGGGTGCATGAGCCAGGACCCGAAGGACAGGGCCCAGCCCTGGGAAGGGAAGAGGGAAGAGCACTTCAGGCCGCGAGTTGAACATGCACTGGGGATCCAAGGCAGAAGTGGGCTGGGCACAGAGGGAGGGGGACGAGGGTAGTGCCGTCCCAGAGGACTGTTGGGACAGGGGCTGGGAGGTGACAGTGGGCCATATTGAACAAGGCTTTGGGCTGTCTGTTTTGTTTCTTGTTGTTTCACCGTGAAGGGAGGGGCGCTGTCCGTGTTTCCTATGGCTGCTGTGGTAACAACGGGCTGTAGACGCGGCGGCTTTAACCTCAGGCGTTGGCTTTCGCGCAGTTCTGGATGCTGAAGTCGCCCAGGTTGATCCCTCCTGGAGGCTGAGGGAGGACCTGTCCCCGCCTCTGTCCAGCTTCTGGTGGCTGCCAGCAACCCGGGCGTCCCTTGACTTGTGGACCCCTGACTCCAGTCGCTGCCCCTGTTGTCATGTAGCCCTTCTCCCTGGGTGGTCGTCACAAGGCCTTCCATAAGGACACTAGTCGGTGGATTCGGGGCTCAGTCACATCCAGCCCGGCCTCATCTTAATGAACTGCATCTGCGGTTCCAGGTGGACGTGCACGTGGGCAGGGGCCGCTCTTCACCCCACACGGGAGCCATCGGAGGGTTTGCATTCGCATTTCAGGAAGATCGGTCTGGGCTAGCCGAGGGGTCTGTCGGATGGCTGGCTGTCCAGCTGGAGATGGTGGGGGTGACTGAGGGGTGAAAGGGCTGGCGTCTAGGAGTCGCGTTCCCGGGAAGGACTGACGGCCATGCTGGGGGACCCTCTGGGGGGGGCGGCGGGGGAGGAGCTGGGCCATGAAGGGGTGACTCCGGGCTCTCAGCACTTACCGCTCCCCCGCCCCCCATCAAAAATCCCTGCACAGCTCGGGCCTGGCTGGGCCAAGCCTGGGAGCCTGCCACTGCGGCCGCAAGGCCTTGCTCGGCTCCGCCCTGCCTGGCCTTCCTCTGGGTTCCTTGTCCCAGCCTGTGCCCCTCTCTGTGACCAATTCCCCCTCGGCCCAGCGGCCCTCTCCTCAGGAAGCCTCCTTCATCACCCAGGTCTGGTTCAGGGCTGCCTGGTCCTGTCAGTACGTGGTCAGCATCTCTCTGCCCAGCTGGGCGGCAAGGCCTGAGGAGAAAGGGACCTGGACAGCACCGCTCACTGCTGAGCGCGGGCCCAGCACAGGAGTTCGCAGAGCCTCCGCCTGGGCCTGGGGCGCGTGGGAGGCCCCGGGACGTCGGGCGGTGCCCGTGTGCCAGAGCAGGGCTCTCAGGTCCGGCCGGGGCTGCCCCCTGGAGGCGGTGCCGGCCCCTCGGGTGGCCTGCTGGTCACACACTAGCAGGAGTGCCGCTGAGGGTCTGTCCTACAAGGCCAGGCTTGGCGCAGGTGTTCAAGGCTCTCTTTCACAGCCGGCTCAGGAAGCAGATGAGGACGCTCGTGCCTCCTGAGAGGCCGGGTCACGGCCGCCCCACCCCACCCTCCGCACCAGGAGAATGGGGCTCGTGACAGCAGGCCCGGGCTCTGAAGCCCAGAGGTCACTGCCAGGCAGCTCAGGGACAGGAAGCCTGAACTCACCATTGAAGACGGAACCCAGCGGGAGGCAGGGCACTAGTTTCGGCTGGGAAGACGCTGGTGAGACTCAGGAGGCCAGTTCAGCAGCTCCTCGCCGGCTGTCCCTGCTGCCGGAGGTTCTGACCCAAACTGAAGATGACACCAGAACCAGAAAGTATTTTGAGGGAGAAGGCCTGGTCTTGGCCCAGAGAGCAGCCGGCGGGAGTGTGCACCCTGGGCAAAGGTGCCCCGCGGACAGGTGCTGCCAGGCCAGGGAGCGCCCCTCTCCCGGGCCCTTGGAGGCCCTTTGGCTGCTGGGAGTCAGAGCCCCTGCCCGCCTGGCCCCGCGAGGAGGTCTGTCTCCGGCTGAGCGAGGTGCCATGTGGATGGACGTGGGGGCCCTGGCCGGCGCAGCTGGGGCCTGGCTCGGGTCCCAGAGCAGCAGGCGGACCCAGGTGGGTTGGGGGCTGCCTGCCTGTTCACAGCTGTTGCGCCGGAGCTCTCTCTACGCCATGTACCCTGGCCTTTCATGTCTCAGGATAGGAGGTGGGTTTTGCCGTGTGGCTGAGGAGTTTCTTTGACGAGAAGGAGGCCCGGGACAGGAGGCAGAGGGATAGGCTCGGTGACCTCGCGAGGCCCCGACGCGCCTTGGTGAGCCGTGCACCTAGGGGAGAGCAGCCGTGTTAGGAGGGCCACGGGCAGCGGCGGGACTGACTCCGCCCGGAAGGCGCAGCCACCCACCCAGCACTCGGCTCCCTCGTGCTCAGCGGTGGCCGCAGGGCCAGGGCCGTGCCTGGCCCCAGGGTTTGGATCAGAGAACTGTGCTTAGGGCAAAGGACATGCTCAGGGCCTGGGAACAGATTTTCAGACGTCCTGGGCAGGTCTGGCACGGCGGCCACCCTCGAGTAAGGCGGACAATCTCTCTTGTGTCCCCCAGGTTAGAAACCTGTGCTACATGGTGACGAGGCGCGAGCGAACGAAGCACACCATCTGCAAACTCCAGGAGCAGATATTCCACCTGCAGATGAAACTCATCGAACAGGATCTGTGCAGAGGTAGCGCCCTCGCCTTCCCTCCCCACCGCTGCCGCCGCCACAGTGAGCAGGCTGCTCGGGGGCTGGGCCCCGAGGAGGGCCTGGCTGTTGGGCCGGGTGTGGGGGCCCGTGCAGGGGCGGGGCCGCTGGCCCCACCCCTTCCCTTCTTCATTCAATTCCTGGGCCAAGATGGGGACCTCCCAGGGCCCTCGGTATGTATTGTTAGGCAAGGAGCCAGAGAATGGACTGTGAGCATCAGGCCAGCCCCCTGGTTCCTTGGGGACACCCAGGCAGTGCCAGGGCCGCAGTGGTTCAGGAGTAAATTGCACGTGAAGAGGTGAGGACAGAGGTCCTGGCACTGGGGCGGGAAGGGCCAGAATGGCGGGCTCCCCTGCGCCCCCCCCCCCCCCTGAGCCCGCGGGTTGATCCTGAAGAGGGCGCCGCCGGGTGAGGGGGGAGGCCCTGCGCCGCTTTCTCTCGGGCCGCGTGTGGGTCAGGCCCTGCGGCGGCAGCTTCCCCTCTGTGCTCTTCTTACTTTCCTGCATCACGTGCATTTAACAGATCTGGAAATCAGAGGCCAAAGGACCTCTGACATCGCTTTTGCCTGTTCGTTGTGTGGGTATTGCCAGGCACGGGCCCCTTCCTGGAGTGTTCACGTGTTAAGTGGGGTGATGCTTGACCCCAGCAGCGCTGCTCTCCTGCTGAATTGCATGCAGCAGGGGTGGGGGGATGGAGAGAGATTTGAGCCGGGCCCTGCCGCTGCCCGCTCAGCCTCTGGGTCAGGCCAGGCATGGAGTGGACAGAGAGCCACCGATGGGCCTGGGGTATACAGAGGGCCACTGACAGGACCGGGCCTGCCACCCCTGCCGAAAGCCAAGCTGCCTCATCTGCACTTCGGCATCACCGTCCACTCTGGCCCACAGCACCAGGCACGCCCGGTGCAGGGGTTGGGCCAGGGCGGGTCACAGCCGCGCAGGGATCTCCATGCGCCCCCAAGACTAGGGCAGCTTCCTGGCTCCGGGAGCTTTGCCGGGCTCCACCTCACCCGTTGATGATTCGGTGAGCACTAACCGAGCGCGGACGGGGGCCAGGCCGCGCTGGGCCCTGCGGGGCACACTGCTGCGGGCTGAACGGACCGGCGCTCCCGCTCTCTGGAAAGATAAGGGGCAGTGGCACCAGCGCAGGGACAGAGGGGTGCGGGGCGGCCTCAGGGCGGCAGTGGTTCTGCGGTGACGTCCGAGGCTTACGGTCGGGGCTGCAGAGGGCAAGGCATGCGGCGCCCCGCCGCGCAGGATTCCAGGCCACGGTCAGGAGCCAGGGGGCCCGCATCCCGCGGTGGACCGGGGGACACTTGCAGCTCCTAGACCGGAGTGGCCGCAACAGCAGGACATTCGAAGAGAGCACTGGTTTGCCTCTGCCCGCGGCCGACGCCCTCTGTGCTGTGCGCTTGACCCCGGGGGTGGGGCGTGGGCGCCAGGCGTGCTGCCCAGGCCTCTCTGGCCACAGGGCTGGAGAAGGCGTCCCGGTGGCAGTGATGATTAGGCTCTGAGCTGCACCAGGTGAAAGACAGGACAAGGAAAGAGCATTTTTGGAGCTTGTCACATTAGAGAAGCTGGAAGGAGGCCGGCGTAGGTGCAGTTAGAGGGGATGGAAGGTGTCTAATGCGAGGCTGACGGGTTGCCAGAGTCGGCTGTGCAGGGTCCTCGGACACCTATGAGGAGCTCGGACTGTGCTGAGAACAGTGGGGGCCTCAGAGGCCTCCCTCCACAGTGTCTGCACTGGTCCCGTGTTACAGACGTGGAGGCCTCGGCCTGGTGTGAGGTTGCACAGGAATCATCAGCTGAGCTAGGAAGGTTCCGGAGCTGGGGCCACACCCCCCCAACACTCTTACCCTTATTCAGAAAGCTCTCTAGCCAGCAACTGAGAAGCTGGGAGAGTATTCCTGGCAGCTGGGTCTCCGCGCCCCCCGCCCCTGTCACGGCCCCCCCACCCGCCCCCGCTCCTGTGTTCTCCATGGCTCCTTAGGCCTGTGTGGTCATGGACAGAGGGGATGTGACGCCAGGCGTGGACCCGGGCTCCAATCTCCTGTCTGGCCTCAAAAGCAGACCAGGAGGCCAACGCAGGAGACTGGCTCACGGGGGCTGTAACCAAAGCCTCTTGACTTCTCAGCCTGTGTTCTGTCCATCTTCGTGTCCAGGTTCTGGGCCTGGCCTTCAAGGCCCTGCCCCGGCCGCTCGCCTCCAGCCCCGCCCGCCAACCCCTGAGTCGGCTCTCCCGGGACCTGTGGGCCGTGCAGGCAGGGCTGCAGCGCAGGCCACGTGGTCCTGCACGCTTCTTGTGGCCCTGTGCCCTCCCCAGGCCCTGCCAGAGCAGCTGTGCGCAGTGACCATATTCTCCCACACCGGTGTCCCTTGACTCCCTGGAGCCCCCTTGTCCCGCGCTCCCGAGGCTCTGTGCCCGGGGTACAGAGGCAGGGCAGGGTGAGCTGGATGGTGAGGTGCCAGGTGAGGGAGGACTCCTGGGGTGACATGCCGTGATCTCAGTTCTGGCTCAGGCGGTTCGGGATAACCACCTGCTCCCTCTTCCTGGCGCAGAGCGGTCTGGGAGGAGAACAAAGGGCAAGAAGAGCGACTCGAAAAGGAAGGGCCATGAGGGCCCGAAGGGCAGCCCCGAGAAGAAAGAGAAGATGAAGGCGGGGCCCGACTCGGTCCTGGGGCAGCTGGGTGAGTAAGGGCCACACTGGCTTGGCTCACTGGCCTGGCTCACGCCGCCACTCCGCCTTCAGTCCCCGCCCCACGGGAGGCCAGCCGGCATCACCGGCGCCCCTGCTGCTCAGAGCGGGAGCCTCAGGAGGGGTAACCAGGCCCTTTTTGCCCAGGGACCCCCTTCCAGGCATAAAGGCCACCAGGGTTTCAGAGCCGAGTTGCCATCCCGAGAAATTCCCCCTCTGTAGACCTGGAGGATGTGCCCGGGAGCTCAGGAACTGACCGCCCCTCCCGCTGGCCAGGGTCTGGGTAGGAGATTGCCCCGGGGGCCCTGAAGGGACCCCTAAACCCTCGGGGCCCTTCCAGGAGCCCAGGCCTGTATTTAGAAGTGAGGGCCCCAGAATTCTCCATCCTTGTCCCACTCTGCTGGAATCTTTCCAAATGGGCCCTCTCCTCAGTACCAGGGACCTTCACGGGGCCACCCAGAGAGACCCAAAGGAGTGGCCAAAAGCTGACCCAACCCGTCTTCACCGTCACAGACAGAGTCCTTACTGCTGCCCCGTTAAGCGAAGCAGCCGTTGAGGGGAGCCCAGCAGTGAGCTTTAGCTCCTAGGACGTCACATGCCTCCCAGAGCACCTCTCAGGGGTCCGGTGGAGTCCCCTTCTGGACCTCACTTCTAGCGTGGGAGCCCCCAGGCACCTCGGCCTCAGGAAGAGGACTGCTTGGGTGTTTGACGGGAGGCCCAGACTCATTGGCTGTGTCAAGACCTGAGTAAAGGAGGCATAGCCCACAGCTGTAGCAGGCCCTGACCTCCAAGAGGGGCGTTATACCCTGGTACTTTGCCACCCTATTCATGCCTGACATTCTTATCCAAGTTCCTTGCCTTGGACGCTCAGGGACACGATGCTCATAGAGATTCAGCGCCCCCTGGTGGCCAGAGGGCATTTTTTTTTTCCTCCACCCCTTGCGCCCCCCAGGATGGGGGTGGGTGGTGAGCAGGGCCTGCCCCATGTGTGTGCACCTGTGCAGTCTCAAAGGCCCTTGCTTGGTCTGATGTTTTACTGTGGCCACCTTGAAATTCTGACTGACTTTTGAACAGGGAGCCTGCAGGGAGGACGGTACTTGGTGGCATGCCGGGAGGGCCAGACAGGGCTTCCTGAAAGAGGGTGGGACAGACCCGCTGGCATCTCACCTCCCTCCTCTCTCCCCGCCGCCAGGCCTGTCCACCTCGTTCCCCATCGATGGCACCTTCTTCAACAGCTGGCTGGCACAGTCGGTGCAGATCACAGCGGAGAACATGGCCATGAGTGAGTGGTCGCTAAATAACGGGCACCGCGAGGACCCTGCTCCGGGGCTACTGTCCGAGGAGTTGCTGCAAGATGAGGAGACGCTGCTAAGCTTCATGCGGGACCCCTCGCTGCGACCCGGTGACCCTGCCAGGAAGGCCCGTGGCCGCACCACCCGCCTCCCTGCCAAGAAGAAGCCACCACAGGATGGGCCCGGTTCACGGACAACTCCAGACAAACCCCCCAAGAAGCCCTGGGGCCAGGATGCAGGTGGCCAAGGTCAAGGACCACCTGCCAGGAAACCCCCGCGGCGAACGCCTTCTCACCTGCCGTCCAGTCCTACAGCTGGGGACTGTCCCATCCCAGCAGCCCCCAAGAGCCCACCACTGCTGGCCCCTGACACCCCCGACGAGGCAGCCCCAATAGCTGCTGACTCGAAAGTCCAAGTGCCTGGCCCTACGGCGAGCCCCAAGCCCCCGGGCCGGCTGCGGCCGTCCCGCGAGAGCAAGGGAACCCGGAGATCATCCGGCGCCAGGCCTGACGCCGGGACAGGACCGCCTTCCACTGTGGCTGAGAGGCCAAAGGTCAGCCTGCGCTTTGACACTGAGACTGACGGCTTCTTCTCCGATGGGGAGATGAGCGACTCGGACGTGGAGGCCGAGGACAGCGGGGTGCAGCGGGGTCCCCGGGAAGCAGGGGCGGAGGAGGTGGTCCGCATGGGAGTTCTGGCCTCCTAAATCCCCCCCTACCCCCGTCTCAGGCCCTGCCCCGGTCCCCCAACGAGGCCTCAGCCCAGACACAACTGCCATTTCCAATCTGCTGAGTGTCCCGGACCCTCGAGGCTGCCACTCTGTTGTGGTTTTATTTTTAATATAGAGAGAGTTTCGAATTCCACACTGTTGTCTTTCCTCTGTGCTGGCCCAGGACATGAGGATCCCTTCCATGGCTTCGGCTGCAAGGACTGGGCCAGGTCCTGGCGGCGCCCCTGCTGCTGCAGCAGCATCCCCGCCCGGCCCCCGGGGCCTTGCTGGGCTCCTGGCTCGAGGCAGGCAGGTGAAGAAGAGCTCAGGAGGCCAGCCCGCTGCCACTGGGAGACACAGACTGTCGTTTGGGCATTATTTCATGGCAGATGGGCCGGGCCAGGGTCTGCCCACCTTGCCCTCGAATCCCACTGGAGTCCACTTGGGGGGTCCTGCTGCACTCCACTGATCCCCACGGAAGTATATAAGAGCTACCCAGCCAGAGTCTACTCACTGTCACAAGCACAACGAGCTTATCCGAGAAAGCACTGAGGGGGCGCAGAAGGCCCCGCTGGTCCAGGGGAACCGCCGCCGTTCCTATCGACCCACATCTAGGCCTGCCCGCCCACCCCGCAACCCTCCACTCCCTCGCTGCTCTGCCCCTGCCGGCGCCCAGCCCTGCAGCTCCAGGAAAGGGTTTCTGGAATCCTTCCTGAGCTGTGCCACTTACTCAGGGGACTCCCAAGCAGCCAGCCGCCGGTGCCCGTGGAGGGCTGCCAGGGGGGCCAGAGCCCAGGCGGGGGCATGGGGCTCGGGCTCGCCCGCTGCGGAGAATCGCTCTGGGGCTCCAACTTCCTTCCTTTCTTTGCGGCCAGTCTCGGCCGAAGTCTGGTCGCTCCCAGACAGCTGACCAGACCAGACCGGTTGCCTTTTCACGTTTCCCAGTCCAGCTAAGAGATGAGCTGCTTCCTCGGTTTCCTTAGGGAAACCCCTCCTTCCGACTAGCAGTGGGATCCCGGGGCCCAGGCGGCCGCGCCGGCTGCTGGGCTGTGTCGAGTCTTGCTGGAGGCTCCTGGTTCCTCTCCCTCCAAGCCTTAACCCCCTTCCCGGCCGCGCCCTCCCTCCCACCACCTATCTGCCTTTCCTCCCTGTCCGCCCCCCCAGGTGCCAGGTAGTTGCTCTGAAGAGTTTTAGTGGAGTGGCCCCAGGGTGATAGCTCAGGGAACAAACTAAAGAGGAATTCAGTGAAAACATGTTGTTTATCTTTTCTTTCGTGAATTACTCCTGGGTCACTTCCGCCACTGGTAAAGCCAGAACTTCTCCAACAAGAACCTTGCAAAAGTCCAGTGAATCAGTCGAATCATTCTATGGATGCCAAAGAATATTTTGACCATAACACAGCACAGCTTGGACCTAACAACTTGTCACTTGGACGTTTTGTTTTTTTTTTTAATGGAGTTCTTTAGCAACAAAGTACAGAACCACGTTCATTGCACACACCCAAGGAGACAAGCCCGAGCTCTTGGAAGAGGATGCAGTTCTGCCGTCCGACTGTGGGAACCAAGAACCGGGTGCAGGGTTCCAGATCCGGGACTGGGCCCGCCGTGAGCTTTCTGAAGCCCACGGAGGAGAGGGGCGCAGGCAACGAAACCAGCACGGCCAGAGCCTTGACCGTGAGGTTCCCCCTGCAGACACACAGCGCAAATCAGCGGGACGGGGAACAGCTTGACCACTCACCCCCGACTCCAAACTACCAAGGTACGACAGTGGCGTTGTCATCGATACTCAGCTTTATGTGAATTTTAGCAAAATAGGAAACAAAGATAATGACTAAGTTCAGGGGATCGGACAGACGTGTCCAGTGGCAACAGACTCAGCAGGCCGCGAGGATTCTGAGCGTTGGGACGGCCTGAGCCACCAGGTGGAGCCGAGCCTGCCTGCCCGCCGCCTGGGCGGTGGTGGCCCGTGCGGGGTAGGCAGCGCCCAGCCCCATTCTCTGTTTACTGCCTTGGAACAGACCTCCTCCCGACCCCGCGCTTCAGGCTGCAGCCGCGTGTGTGCCAGGCTGCCCGGTCTGACCTCGCAGGAAGAAAAGGGACAAGCTTAAAGAACAACCAAACTCTCCCCGGGGCGTGAGGGCAGGGGTGCCAGGGATGGCCGAGGTCCAGTAGACTCCGCACTCACCCCCTCACCCCTTCCTCCATCCTGAGGCAGAGTCTGGGCCCCCCTGGGGGGGGGGGCCCGGAGAGGGAGCCAGGCGGGTCTGGCGTAGGCAGGGCAGCCAGCCCTCCTGGGCCTCAGCTCTGCTCGAGTTGCCTCTGGGTTCGGGCCCTCTTCGCAGTGGGCTCTTGCTTTGGTCTGGGTTGTCCCTGGGGCCAGGCCCTAACCTTTCGTCCTCAGGCGGCCGCCCACCCTGTGGACGTCTGCCAGGCTGCAGGGAGGACGGGGCGCCAGTTTCCACTCCGTCCCACCATTAGCCACGACCCCTTCACTCTTTCCCTGGCCTGCTGCCCACCGTGTTGACGGCTTTGCTGCCCCTAAGGCGAGGGCGGGAAGAAGGCAGGGGGCTGGGGCAGACCTCGCACTTGACCCCACAGCCCACACTCACTGGCCCTCAGGGAGGGCGAAGCTGCTCTGTGACTCGTCCTGGCTGTCACCCTGTTTTCCCAGCCCCCACCGCCACCTCCCCCCATCACAGTGAGGAATGATAATGTGCAAGGAAAGTATTTTTATGGATCATAAATGTATTTTACAACAAATAAGGAAAAGAAAGGCAGAAGGGTTTATTTTACTAAATGAGCTCTGACTTGGCGACAGTGTGCGCGCGTTTGTAAGGGCCTCGGTTTCCTTGGAGAAGCCGCCCAGGTTCCCAGGCATGGGGTTGGACTGCGGATGTGTGAGTGCACGCGTGCCGGGGCACGTCTCGTGTGCCCACGGGCACGCGTGCGGCTGCGTGTTGTGGATGGGCACACTGTGGGACTTGCTGGGGCAACTCCTAGAGAAGCAACCGCTCCACTCAGACATTGGCAGCAGCCGGATGTGGCCGACCTCTCTGCACGTGCCCACGGCTCTGCGGGGCGGCCTGGATGCCGGCAGCAAGGCCCCTGGGGCGGCCACTCCCCATGCCCGTGGCCCAACTGGCCACATTGGCCGAAGAGCCAGGGCTGGAGTCCGGGACTTTCGGTTGTTCTTTAGGGCACTGCCTGCCCCCTTGTCCCTCAGATGCACAACACTGTGCTCCGCGTCGGCTCGGGGTGGGGTGGTGATATGAATGTCACAGGAGGAGATTCCTCCTGTCTTTGTTTCACAGAAAGTGATGTGCCATTTGTTAATATACAAGAGAAATATTGAAAATATATTGAAAAGAGCAATTTTAAATTATTTTTGGCTTATGTTGCAATATTTATTTTCTTGTATTAGAAAAGATTTCTTTGTAGAGAAAAAAATGTATTTTTCATTAATGCAAAAACCTATTTCTCCTTTTTGTACATTGTCCGTGTTCGCTACCCTTAACAAGCAATAGAATGTATGGCCGCCCCGGTGTGGCCAGCGCCTGCCGTGCCCTGCATGACTCTGTGTTGCCGCTGCTACGTAGCTTCCAGTCCCATCCTGTCCTGCTCACTCATGGGGTTTTCGGATCCGGCCCCCGCCAGGGCCTGTGTCTCAAGGAGCCCTTTGCACTCCTCATGTGTTGGCAAACGCAGTTAATAAAGCGACGTTTTCTGTGCTGGCTGGTGTGAGCCTTCTTCATTGCACTGAGTAGGGCAAGGGGTCTGAGGGTGCTGTGCGCCCGCCCGACGGTGGGCTCTGTGCGGCAGCAGTGTACCCGGGGTGTCCCAAGGGGCCCGCTGCTCCCTCCCAGGGAGTCCTAATAGTGATGGCCACAGTGACCGCTCTGTGCCGGCCATGCCGGGCCTGGGCCTAAGGGCCACGTGATTTCTGCGCCTCACTGTTGCCGCCCCCGGAACTCAGAGCAGATGAGGGATGTACTGAGGCCGCACTCTGGCAAGGAGCGAAGTCCTGCGTCACGGGCAGGACCGGGGGTTTCTCGCCACCCCTGTGGACCACCTGCCTGGGACAACGGAGAGGTTTGGGGGCAAGCCTGGCCATCTAGCCCCACGGCAGGGGAGCACTCTGCCCAGGTTTGTTTTTCATTCACTATTTCCTGAGAACAAACTGCACCCCAGGCTCTGGAGAGTGTGGGAAATGTCACCACCCCTGCCTAGGGCAGCGCAGTCCAGCCGGGATGCAGACACGAGGCACCCGGAAGTCAGCGTGCAGGCCTGGGCTCATGGGGTGGGTGCGGGGACACTCAGGAAGCAACACCAGTCTCTGATTCATTCACTGATTCATTCAGTCATTCAACAATGAATCTGTTGACCACACCCCTGGTTCGGCCAGCCTGTTGGGTTGTCTACTGTGCATTTCACCAGGACCCCGCCCTCTTAGAGCTTCCAGGCACTGGGACCTGAAGAGTCAACAGCTGCTTGCCTAGGGGAGCTGGATAGAAGGAAGAGACAGGAAGCCTTCCTGGTCGAGGGTTTGGCCCAGGTAAAGGCCAGTCAAGCTACGTATGGGGGAGGGGGTCTTAAACCTCAGATCCAAGGGGAGGCTGTGTGGAAAGGGGACTGAACAGGGAATCTAGCTTCCAGAGCCCCTGACTTAGTTCTTTAAGGCAGAGAATTGCCCGATTTTCTAACCAGTGCAATAGGAGGCAGGTCCCCAAAGGCACCGTTAGATCCCAAGCTCTGTGATTCCACGATGCGGAAAGCCCTGGAAATGACCCTGGGCTCCTGGGAGGCCCGCCCACCCCGCTGCGGTTTGGAGCGGCTCTGGCCGGCAGCCCTGGCTCAGCGCCCCAGCCTCTCCCGCCCCACCTGGCCGCCCGAGGCCCTAGTGGTCCAGAGGAGTGATGCGGGTCCCCCAGTCCCCTGCGGGGCTGCTCCTGGCAGCGGACCCAGCTGGCAAGGGTGGGGCGCCTACGGGTGTGAGGCAGCGATGTTCAATAGAAACGTAGAGCAAGCGATTCCAGTAGCCACGCATTTAAAGAGAAAAAAGTACAAGAAAAGTGAATTTTAATCATTGTATTTAACCCATTATATCCAAACGGATCACTTAAACATGTAATAGAAAATAATTAACAAAATCACTGTAGATTTCTTTTTCATGCTGAGTGCGTATTTCACACTCACAGCACATCTCAATTCAGACCAGCCACATTTCAAGGTCGACACCCAGGTAGGTCGTAGCTCTCCGTGGGCAGCACAGCCCTCGTGGCCGTCAGCTGTCCCCTGGATTGCCGTGGTCTCATGCTGACCTGCTCCTAGGCCTTCACTCCTGTCACAGCCTCTGCTGTCCCTGCCCCCTGAGGGACCGGGAGGACAGCACAGGTGTCGGTTGACGTGGTTGCAGCCCCCGCCCCCCCCGCCCCTGTCCTGTGGAGGGCCAGTTCTCTGCCAGCACCTCCCGGGAGGGGGTGTCCGCTCCCGCACACTTCAGTCGTGCCTGCGCTGATTCCTCACTCCCTGAGCACCTGAGGCCACCAGCATGGCCCCAGGCCCCTCTGGAGAAACCAGGCCAGCGTGGGACACAGGCTTGGATCAGATAATCCCAAGGCTATGTGCAGTTACCACTGAGACTCTGCCGCCTGCGAGTGTAAAGCCTGGCGGGGGGAGGGTCCCTGCCACCCCGACCTTCCCTCATTCTCGCTAAACTCCCATAAGTAGCTTCTGGGGCACCATCTCCATCTACCACCCGCCGGGCCCCAGCCCAGACGCCTCCATGTCCGAGTGCCGAGGCCCACAGGGCCGGGCCAGCCCCGCATTCCCCTGTCTCAGAACTCCAGCCCCCTCGTCCCGTGCACTCCAGAGCCTCCCAGTGCATAGAAGGATCTTCTGTCAGCTTCAGGATCAGGGAGGCAGATCACGGACAAGAGGCCTCGTGGGAGACTGAGGCGCTGGCTGAGGCCTGCTGGGCGCCCCACCTGGGTGGAGAGGGTAGGCCGAGGAGACCCAGGCCCTGTCTTCTTGCAACTGGCAGAGAAGGGCAGGAAGTCCTCTGTGGGTTGGAGAGGGAGCGCTCCATGCTCCCTGTGTTGGCCTCAGTCCCTTTATTTCACCTGTGTCTGTGCCCAGAGCTGCCAGAGGAGGCAGCAAAGGCCCTTTTTCTTGGAGACGTCTCGGGACTCACAGGCCCGGCTGGAAACGCAGGCTGTTCACAGCAGTCCCACGGTTGCCCTCCCCTTCACAGGAGACCCCCACGCTTCAGCCTCCGCTGGCCAGGCTCTTAAGGGCATCCATGAGGGCCAGCTCCTTCCCACCATGAGGGCTGAGCCAGGCCCCCGCTGCCCCTGTGCATGTCTGCCCAGGCCACCGCCCTTCATCCCCCTAGTGACTCAGGCAGAGGCAATGTGAGGCTTCATGATCACCAGCTGGTGTTGCCCAATTAAAAAAAAAGAGATCATAAAATATAAATTTTAGCCCTACCCAGGTAGTTCAGTCGGTTGAAGAGTTGCCCTGATACACCAGGGTTGTGAGTTTGATTCCGGTCAGGGCACATATGAGAATCAACCCGTGAGTGCATAAATAAATGGAACAACCAATCGCTGTTTCTCTCTCTCAAATCAATATATAAATTTTTTTTTTTAATATGAATTTTAGCCCTGACTGGTGTGGCTCAGTGGGTTGAATGTCATCCTGCAAACAGAAAGGTTGCCGGTTCAATTCCCGGGCAGGGTCCATGTCTAGGTTGCCAGCCAGGTCCCTGGCTGGGGGCACGTGAGAGGCAACTAATGGATGTTTCTCTTGCACATCGATTTTTCTCTCCTGTCTCTCTCCTTTCCCCTCTCTCTAAAAAAATAAAATCTTTTAAAATGTGAAATTTAGGGCGGCCTTTTGGGGTTCAGGCACACTCATTCCCAGGAGTCAAAGGGGGAGAGGAAAGGATGAGGGATTAGCCAAGCACGTGACCTAAGGGGAAAGCTGAGTGAAGCGGGGCGGGGGGCGGGGGGCCCGCTCTCGCCCCAGTGCTGGAGCCAGGTCTGCAGTTCAGAAGCGTCGGCACCATCCATTCACGGGGAACCTGGGTCAGGGCGCGAGGCCCTGGCGCTGGCTTGTCAGGGAGGCTTTGGTGGGTTAGGCGGCAGGGCGGCCTGATTTAGCAAATAAAAACTCAGGGCACACATGAAGAGAGTTTCAGTGCACGTCTGTTCCAAACGCCACACCCTGTGTTTTTCCTGACAGTCCTGGGACGGCCTCGTGTCCCCGCTGCACTGCGTGACTGCGGAGGGCTGCTGCCGGCGTGCGACTTACCGTCTGTACAGCCTGGAGCCGAGCAGAGCCTGTCCCCGCGGCCCCAGAACGCTCGCCCCCGCCGTGCGAGAGCGGTGGAAAGGGGCTGCAGCCCGTGGCCAGGACGCACGGAGCCCAGCCCGCAGCTGCCCTGCTGCGCGTGCTGCGGTGCCCGCCGCATCTCACTTCCCCGCTCAGGCCGAGCGGAACGCGCGCGCGGTCGGCCCTGGAAGGGACCCCGCTCCCTGCAGCCTGCCAGGCCCCCAGCCCGTTCGCCTCGGCCGCAGCACTAGTCCCTGGAGCCAGGAGGCGGAAGCAGCCCACGCGTCCCTGGATAGACGAGTGGATAAAGAAAGTGTGGTGGATACAGACAACGGAACAGCACTCAGTCTTGAAAAGGAAGGAGACCCTGATACAGGCTGCCGCATGGACGACCACTGAACACACTATGCTAAGTGAAAGTAGCCAGTCACAAAAAGAAGCAGACTGCGCAGTTCCACTTACTGAGCCATCTACGGTTTCTGGTGTCCAACTCAGAGGCACAGGACGTGGAGCGTGATTGGCGGGGGCGGGGGCGGGGGAGGTGCCAGTGAGTCCGTGGGCGCGAGGCAGGGTGTGCGGCCCTGGAATCTGGGGCACAGAGGTGTGCTGTGTTCACAGTGCCATGCTGGACACCTGGAAATTGCTGGGAGGGTAAATTTTGTTTTGTGTTTTTCTGCCACAATTAAAAAAAAATACAATACGGGGGTGGGGGAAACCTCTGGTACACTCAGTAGTGTACAACTGCTTTGTTGCATCAAGAAACATAAGCAAAAGATGCTACTGTAAAACATTTTTTTTTAAAGAGTTCACATGTTGGGCCTCTGCCTTTCCTGGGGTTCCCATGCCTCCCCTGTGTCCCCAGCTCCAATGCAAATGCAGGCTTACTTTTGTCACTGGTGCTCTCCTCTCCAGCGCTTGCCTTTCGCACTGCGCTGCGGAGAAATGTGGCCGACCCAGGAGTGAGGAGGCCAAGGTTCGACTCCTCTCTGCCACGGACTTGATGGGCATTTCCCATCTGGACAACGGGAGAAGGGGCTGGGGATGGTGGGATCTCTGAAGTCCGGGTCCTGGGGGCAGGGTCCATGGTCAGAGGACATGGTCAGTGAGGGCCAAGTGAGAGCCAGCCGGGCCCTTCCAGTTAAGGTCCAAGGGGCGAGGTGGGGGGTTGGCAGATTGGCTAGGGGAGCCCCCAGACCGGACTCGGGCAGAAGGAGAGAAGGAAGAAGCTTCACCCACTCGGCATCTAATCAGAATGCCGTCGGCTGGGGATTCACCTGTCACCAGGTGAAGGTGCAGTAGGCACATGGCGGTAGCCTTGGGTGTGATCATGGGACGAGACTCGGGGTCTGGCTGGAACAGTGACAAGGTTCAACATGAAGCAGGGCCTGAGGCACTGGGAGAAAGGGGAGGCCCCTCCTCTCCAGGGTTGGGGATAGGGCCTCCGTGTCCTCGGTGACGGCAGTCTAGGTGGGCTTGCCCTGGTCAGGGGGTGTGTTCGGGGGGTGATCCCCGCACTCCCCTTCCATCCTTGGCTGACATTAGCTACATGGGGCCATGCAGGTCTAGAGCCTTCATCTGTGAGTGCCCTGTGAAGGAGGAAATGACGAGAAACAGAACCCTGGGGGCCTCAGGGTAATAATGGGGAATTCGCGACCTGTGTTCTGGTCCTTGCTGGGCCTCAGTTTCCTCATTTGTTAAATGAGGATGTGCGTTCCTGCTGGGCCCCCCATGCGGGGTGGCTGAAGGCACTGAGGGGGCAGGGGCGTGCAGTGGGCAAGAGGAGGAGCCAGGGAAGGCGCCAGAGGCCACTAGAGGCAGAGAGTTCTCAAGGCGGCGCCCGGAGGTGGGAGCCGGCGTGACCTGTGCACCCACACTTCCTGGAAGCTGAGCTGGAGGCCCTGTTGTTTACAAGTTCTCGGGTGCCTTCCTGCCCTGGTGGTAAACAGCTGGTGCTCAGGCGGGAAGCAGCTCACGGGATGCCTCGAACAGCCTGGGCCCCCGGACACCCGCCTTCGCAGCATTCTGGGTTCCTTGGGGCCCTCCTGTACACCTGAGCCCTTGTAACCCAAGAACCTGGAGGCGGCTGAAGAGCACATCTCTCCTGTCTGCACCCCCTCCCCCGTTTTGCAAAGAAGGAATGTTCCATTGCTAGGGATCGAATGTTGTGATCCGCAGAAAAGCCAGAAGTGCAGCCAGGCAGGGGAGCCAAGGGGGAAGAGTGACTCAGCAAAAGCAAGCTTCCCCGGCAGGTACTCCGCACTGCTATTCTGGGGCTCTGGGTGAGCGCCTGATCCCGGTGACAGGTGCCGGGTGTACACAGCCTTGCTTCCACGGGCCAGCTGTAATAGTCGAGCCCATCGGTTTACAGAAGGAAGCCTGGGAGGCTTGGCACCACGGCCCGCGGGGCGGGTCTGACCAGGCCTCGTCCGATGTAAGACTCACAATGGGCTCCCGTCAAAGGGGGAGCAGCAGCATCAGCATCAGGAGGCAGAGGAGCAGCTCAAATCGTAGGGACCCCCTCTCCCCTCTGGGGGCACTTCCTTCCAGTCAAGAGAGGGCACCGGGCGGCCCCGCCTGCGCCATCAGTCCCGCGTCCTCAGGGCTGGGCCGGCAGGAAAGCTTGTGCCCAGCTACCCTCTCTAGGACAGCCTCCGTCTCCATGCCAGGGACAGAGAGCCTGTCATTTTGAAAGCAACCCAGTGCTACGCCATCTGCGTTAAAAAACTAAAACAAAAACAAAGAAAAGCTTCCTTAAATTCAATTGCAGTTGTCTCCTTGAAACTTGATATTTACAGCCATAATGGTCCTGGGCCCTGGGGCCACAGAGATCAAGTCCGGTCCGGAGAGGCTACTTGATGAGTTCAGATACCCTGCCCACAGGACTTTTCAAGTTCAACTCTTTGCTAGGAGTTGAGTCCTTTATTTCCGCTGCACTTCCCCTGCTCGCTGGGAGGGACCGCAGGTCCCCACACTGTGCAGGCAGAGCCAGTCCCAGGTCAGAGGTTTGGGGAGAGAAGGGCGGAAGAGGGGACAGGTGCCGTCCCAGCTCCCCTGCCCCAGCGGTGTCCGCAGGGCGCCCGCGCCGCTGGCCTCAGCCAGGTGATTTGAAGGTTGACAATCCTGGCTGTTTCAATAGCTTCAGCCTGTGTTTTAATTTTAACGCAAACCAGAATCTTCCCTGTTAAACCACAAAGAAAAAGCCTCCCCAGGTGAAAGCTTTCCTCCAAGAAAGGGTTTATTAAGGCACGTGCCAGCCAGAACATGAACCCGGTCCCGAGCCACGCAGCCCGGGCCGCCAGCCGCAGGCCCGCGTGGAGGAGACAGCGTGGCCGCCGTCCTGGGGGTGGCGGGCGCCTTACGCCCCAAGTCTGCGGGAGAGAGATGTAAGTTGTTTGAAAGAATTGGCTACAGATTAAGGCGGTGGGGCGGGGACGGTGAGGCAGGGCGCGCCCTGGGGTCGGTGCGAGGAGCCCTGGGCCGCGGGGCGGCTGGAGGGGCGGGCGGTCTGTGGCTCCGGCGGCGGTTCCTCGGCTGTTCTTCGGAGAAGCACAGAGCCACCTGGCAGGTGATTCCAAGTTTCCACACGCGCGCAGGGACGGGAGCAGCCTTTTGCTGGCTTTGCCCGGTGGTCGTTGGCTAACCCCTCCTGTCTCTTCCTTCCTACCTGTGGCTTGCAGTAATTTAATTTAGGACATCTCAGGTTTTTTTTGTGTGGGGCTTTGTTTCGTTTTGGCTTTTGGTCATTCCCTTCGTCTGTGCCACTCTGTCCGGTGCACATGCGCAATGGTCAGTGGGGCATTTTGAGAAGAACACACGTCAGTACCTGTGGTGCCACCTTCCAACAGCAGGCCTGGTCCTGCCCGTGGCCCGACGCGCGGGCTGCTCCGGGGACCCCCGGCTCTTACGGTGCCTTGCCGTGGAAACCACGGCCGTGCGCCATAAAACGCGGGTTTTGGAATCGGCGTGAGAACCGAGGTACTCATCGTTACAGGGGAGAAACGGCCGACCTGTGGGGCGGGGCAGCCCTGCTCGCTGGCCGCCTCCCCAGTCCAGGCCTCCGCTCCACTCGCGCGCCTTCCCACACGCCCTGCGCACCGGCCCGCAGCTGGCTCCGGGCTCTGCCGGCCTGCAGGGCACATTGGGCCCTCTTCGGCCACGCCTTTGTCCCCGCTGGCCCAGCTCCTCGGGATGTCCTCTCTCGCCCCTTCTCCACTTAACCAGTTTGTACTCCTTTAGGATTCAGCTCTGGTGTCCCCTTTCTAGGGGGGCCTTTTCTTTTTGCCTTCCAAAGCGCCCCCAGCAGCCTTCTGCCGGTGTTTCCTTACGCCATGCCAGCCCGCAGCAGCTAACCGACCGGGGAAAGGCAGGCAGCAGGTGAGGCGAGCGCCCCTCCTGAACCCAGCACCAGCAGAGCGCTCGGTAAGCGCTTGGTGCTAACCGCCGGTCTCCTGGGTGGGTAAGGCTTTGCGTGAGAGACAGGAACAGAGAGAGCGCCTGGTGACTGGGGGCCCTGCCCCCTGCTTTGCCCAGCCCAGCACTGGCACTGGGAGGGGTGGCAAAGGCATCAGGTGACTGGAAGCCTCAGGGCACAGCTTCTCCGAGGAGGAAGGCAGCCTGAGGCCCCATGAGAATCCAAAAGGGCCCACGGCCACCCGACTGCCAGAGGACTGCTGATTCCCAGCCCGGCCTCAAAGAGAAGCTGGGGCGGAGTAAAACTCAGACTATTCCCTAAATAGCGCGGTGCCCCTGCCACCTGCTGCCCCGCAGTTAGGAGAGGAAGCCGCACCCCAGGCCGCCCTTAGGCGCCTTCAGGGCTGTGTCCCTGCCACAGAGGCCTCCCCCCACAAACCAGCCTCTGCCCAGAGCAGGGCTGGGGCACGCCTGGTCTGTCCCTCACTCAAACAGGGGCTCTTGGCCATTTAGGTCTCAAAAGGGAGGTCCCTAGGGTGGAGAAGAGCCGACTGACTCTTCCCCGGACTGCGATCAGTCCCGTGCGGCTTGCCAACTGCCAGGTGGGTCTAAAGAGACTTCAGCCCCAACCCTTGCCCTTCCTAGGCGAGAACCTAAAACTGGTGCCCGATGATGATTTGTCATCTCTCTAGTGCCTGAGATGTTGCTAATGCCAGAAGAAATGGGGCTACAATTCCACTGAATTTCACATTTTGTTCCTTTTACCTCAAAAAAGCAGGGAAGAAAAATTTCCATTCTGACCTGCAAGTGTCCCGCTCCCTGCCCGCCCACACCTCACCTTCAGTCATTTCTCCCCCTTGTTGCGTTTTGACTGCAGGAATGTGTTACCCATTAACCAAGCCCTTTCACTGAGGGTTGCCTTTTGCGACATTATCAGCTCGTCTGTAGTGACATACTGCCATCTCTGAAGACACAGAGACTTTAATAAACATTTCCAATTGTTCACCATTATGTCCCAAATCGAATTCCACGTTCCAAAGCAAGGCTTGCTTTGTTTAGTAAATGACAGAAAATTACTGAGACTTGGTGTCTCATTTTAAATAAACGGAGATAAGAGGCTTTGTAAACAGAGGCCCTGACCTTTGTCAGTTAACTGAGTCCCCAGTGGAGGCCTGTATGAGAGACGTGGCAAAAACAGGGCCTTGTTGGGGGACTTTGTTTTGTTTGAGGCCTTCTGTCTTTAATCATCAGGTTTCTAAGCTGCTGTTCTTACCTTTCAAAGAGGGGGGTGGTGGCCGGCACCCTAAGGGCCGCATTTACAAGGGCTCCATTTTCAGCGTTTCCTAGGAAGGGTCCCCGTTTCCCAACAAGGTGCTTCTCCTACTCTGCTGTGGGTTGTCACTTGCATTACTGGTACCTTTGGTACAAGTGTCAGATAGTCTAGTTGACGATTACGGAGATAAAAAAAATGAACTAAATAAACTGGACTTTTCTCAGCGTTTGTCCCTCCGTGCAATGACTATTTCTATTGACTTAGTTTCAGTTCCGCGAAGAGCCTGAGTCCGCAGGTAAGTCCCTCTGTGGCGGACCCAACCGTAGCAGAACGAGCGGAGCGGTGGGCTCCACGGGGGGAGCTGGCACGCCGCTCGCTGCCACGCTGCACGTGCTTTGTGGGGAGGCTAACTGATGACCTCAGAGAGGTTTGATATTTGCATTTAAGTCTCAAAGGTAGCTTTTGATAATCATTACCAAAATGATGTTCGTCTTCACTGATTGCTAATGATCATTTAGTGTTATTAGTCTTTAGTATTGTTATGTCACTGCTTCTCCTGAATGAAAAACCCACCCTGGCCCCAGAAAACCCGAGAGGCTCGTTCCAGATTCAGGTTCCTGCCCTCTGCCCCCAGCCCATACCTACTGAAGCGCAGCCTTTGGCGGGAGAGAGTGCGTGCGCTCCCCAGGCGGTTCTGATGCGCTCTAGAGCTACAGAACCTTGACGCAGACAGAGCCAACGGGTTGCCTTACTTTTCACATTTCAACGGCGTCAGTGTTGTGGGGGTCCGGCTGCAGTTTGCCCAGAGCTGCTGTCAGCCTCCCAGGGCAAACTGAGCCTTGGCACCTGAGCGGAGTTGCCTTGGAGCCCTTGTACAAAGGGCGAGTGCTATTATCTTCATAATTTCAAAGTCTAATGAGTAAAACAAAAATTGCAATGGGATGATTAAAGTGGATCTTGATAACTAGAGTTTTTCAAAGACCAGTTAGTGTTTTATTTTTCTGTTCCTGACAGTCAAGTTCATAGGGGGTGAAGGGATAATAGACCATAATAAAAATAACATACAAACACAATCCAAGAACATTTACCATCTATTGTATTGATAGTTCTTTGTAAAATACATAAAGGTAAACAGAAACATCTTTATATAAATTATGCTTAACAATCTGTATATACTGTAAAACAATGGTTAAAATTTACACTAAGATGCTCGTGCAAGCAGTGTGCAAAGTGCAAACAGGGTTAGTGATGAAACCTTATCACCACCTTACCGCTTCAGCATACTCTGCATGTAGCCAAATACTGGAGGCCTTATCATGGAAAACACTTCGATCCCTTATAAAGTCACTTGACTACGTTTAGCCTGAGCGCTCTCGCCTCGGTTCGGCAGCCGACTGTGTTCAGTGAGGAGCAGCACCAGGGAACACAGGAACCCGCGCAGAGTTGGCCCTCCTGATGTGGCTCCTTACAGTTGATAAAGAAAAACATTCCAAGGACAACTTGTACATTACACACAGTAGAACTGTCACCCCCTTTTACTCTCCCCCCATTTTTTAGACACATTTTTTTTATCTCCAAAGAAATTTTTTTTTTATCCTCACCTGAGGACATGGTCTGTGATTTTTTTTTTTTTTAGAGAGAGGGGAGGGGGGGGGAGAGAGAGAGAGAGAGAGAGAGAGAAACATTGATCAGTTGCCTTTTGAACTCACCCTGACTGGGGACAAGCCCACAACGCAGGCATGTGCCCTGACCAGGAATCGAACCTGCAACCTTCTGGTTTACAGAATGACACTCCAACCAACTGAGCCAAACCAGCCAGCGCTTACCTCCAAATTTTTTAAACTAACATTAAACCTAATCCCCCCTCCCCTATTTGAAGTACATGCTTAAGAATTCATCCACTCCAGTGTAGCTTTTCCAAAAATAGTTCTGTGTAAAATCACAACAAGCCTCTCCCATTTCTGCCCTACACTCTATCTGAGGCGAGAGCACTCCTGAAACAAAGTGGACTTTGCATAAATTTGCTTTCTTGACTGATTACTTTGGATTCTATTTAAAAGTGCAGTCAAAGCCCCGAACAACCCATCAGTGGTCTTACATATATTAGCTACCCAATATCCTACATTACAAAGACAAAAAGTAGTTGGTTCAGAACTGTCTTCGATTACTGCCGATTCCCTTCATACTTGGGGGTCTTTTTGTCCAGGTGTGCGGTAGGGGTGTGTGTGAGGGTTCAGGACCGCAAACATGGTTTTAACAAAATCAGTCACTTTACACAGAGGCACAGTCCCCTATTACAAGAGCTCATTCTTTTCCTTTTTCATTATTTGGTTACAAAGCACTAATCTCCATTTCAAAAGAAGGGCAATGAAGGAAATAACTAGAAGCATCAACATGTAGCTTTAAGAATTTAGTCCTTCATTGAAGATATGTTGTTTTCTGAATCCATACTTATAGCAAAATAGCAAAGGCTTATAGAATACCTTTAACTTTCTATTAATTTTCAATGAATTTGTATTAGCTAATCTCTATTTTTCATGCTTTCTTGGAGATTTCTGTGCGGCTTCACCAACTTTTACATATGTTTCAAATGATCCAAACATTACCCTCTAAAGACGATGAACACAAGACTATTTTGAGAGACTTTCCTGTATATGAGCTATTATCAGTACACTACAGTCAAAATTTATTTGGCAATAAATCCGTGCAAACTTCAGTCATGTGACTAACAAGACTGAACTGCTCCACTGAGTCACATACCGAATAGTTTCACAAAACGTGAACCTTTCTGCTGAATCTCTCAAATCATGTCAACTAAGAAGTGTACTGGTTTTGTTTTTTTGTTTTTTAATCCTCACCAGAGGATATGTTTATTGATTTTTAGAGAGAGAGAGATTAAAAAAAACACTGATATAAAAGTATAGCTTTTAATGGTGGAATTTGGGAAAATGCTGGATTTTGAATGTGGTCTGTCAAATCATCTTGCAGATGGCAAGACACACTATTACCACAGCTATTATCCTATTTTAATGACTTACACGTAGTTTATGTACTGGAAAGCACTACAGAGAAGTGGGAGCCACCTGAAAACTAAGAAAAACAATGTTCTGCTTATGTTGTAAACCACAGTACATAGGCACACGAAACTAAAATGTAGATCTATGCAGGCGCTATCCGAACCCATACGTCTTTGGCTCTCGGAGACCCCGGGCTAACTGAGCAACTGTAAAGGACGCTTTCTCACAGACGGTAGTCTCTCCTCTGGCCCGCAGTTCCACTTTCTGAGGTCTCAGGTGCCTGCGGCCAACCATGATCAAAAATATTACGTAGAAAATTCCAAAAATAAAAAATTCACAAATTTTAAATTGTGTGCCATTCTGAGTAAAGTAACGTGATGGAATCCCGCATGGCCCGCGCTGCTCCCCCCGGACAGGAACTGGCCCCCGTCCTGGGCGTCCACTCTGCGCACGCCCCTGCCTGCCGTTCCCTCCGCCGCGGGCCTAGGAACCCTTTTTTACTGAACAACGAACGGCCCCGTGCGCGAGTGACGGTGCTGGCACTCAGATATGCCAAAGGGGAGCCATAAAGTGCCTTCTGACAGTGAGAAGGCATATATGTAGAGCAGAAACCCCCCACAGTGTATAGGGTTCAGTGCTGCCTGCGCTTCCAGGCACCCCAGCGCAGTCTTGGAACTTATCTCCTGGGGCATAAGGGGTCCGACTGTGCTTTAGGAAATGTCGACGCCCCAATTAAAAAATGCTATCCTCTCCACTCAAAATTCACTGAGATCAAGACAAACTGCAATCCATCAATTTAACCAGTTACCCAAAAGTATAATGAACAGCAGTCACTGAAATAGGTGTGGGGTTAAGAATCTCTTTAGAAACATAAAAGTGGGCTAAGACTTTGTATTTTTAGCTTTGGAATTAAGATTTTAAAACATCTTTTGGACCGTGCCTGATTTATATGATACCCAATCTTAACCTGCATGCAAGTGTTAACAATTGTATTTTCATGCCTTACCGTGGAGGTACAAAGTCAGCCTGTACCCCCAACAGGACCATCTACCCGCAGATACCCCCCAGGTGTGCACACCTGCACAGGCACAGGCAGAACGCGGTCCCCAAGTGCTCCGGCCGCCCTTCCGCAGGGCCAAGGGCCCAGGGCGAGCGCCAGAATGGCTGCGCAGCTGGGGGAGGGCCGCCGGCTGGGGACGCTGCACGCCTGTGTCCCTGGCGCTGGGAGGACAGACGGTGGCCGCTAAAGGCAGCTTTTCACTAGAGGTTCAGGCCGCAAGAATCTCACAGCATTGGGAAAATGCTCAGAGTTCAGACACGGTCCACAGAGTGAGTCTGTTTCTTTGATCCCAGGGGCCAAACCAGAATGAGAATTCTGGAGCAAGACAGTTTGTACCAAGAGCATTTTTTCCCCTCTAGAGAAACGAGTGAACTTTTTCCTTTATACCAATTTATGAGACAAGTAGTTAACTTCTCCAGTATCACAATAGATATTAGGAAATAACACTTCAACTGAAGAAACATTCCGTCAACAAGAGGCAGTTCCTTTTAATAAGGCATGGTTCTGTGTAGCCAGGACATCAGAAATGAGGACTTTAAACATATCTGGCAAAATAAACCAACAGGCTGAAAGGTCATTCCCTACTTTTCCCATGGTGCTCCTCAAGTTTCTAAGCAAGGAGGAAGCTGAAAGTGACAAGGAACGGCCAAGTTGCGACACCCACATGCTACGCTCGGAAATGGCCCTGGGGGTCTGGCTCGCTGGCGGCCCCTTCCAGTCACTGCCCTCTGTCCTCGTCTGCCTCCTACCGCCTGTCCCTGCCGAGGGGACTGTAGCACTGATTTGGACAATGGCTAGAGAAAATACTAACTTTAATATTTAAATTATTCTGGATGGCACTGGAGCAAATCTATTCTCAATGCAATTGGTTAAATATACTGTAAAATCTTGGCTTAAAACCAACAGGAAAATCTTAAGCTTGAGAGTCTTTAAAGAAGCATATTTGGCACTGATCTTTCATCTTATTTTACTAATTAGGGGAATCTTAAGTGGAAAAAAGAAATTTTTTTTAGGAAATTAAAATGTTTTAGAAAGCTAACCCAAAGTTTATCAGTGAGTCCATCCCTGAGGCTCAGGAACACTGTCGCATGACAAGCACTGCGTGGATAAATGACAGCCTTTGTGCCGTGGCGTACCAGCTGGCTGAGGACAACTGAGAAAAAGGAAAATGAAACACAATGAAACATTTTCTTTCCAAGAAATGAAACATGGCAAAGAATGCAAAAGAGGTTTAGACAGGAGCAGAACCCCCACGACCTCAGTGACCGCTGAAGCAGGACAGGCTTTCTTTGCCCTCAGATCCGCAGGCCCCACAAAGAACCGCACAAGACCCTACTTGTCACTTGCCTGGGAAGCGCCATGAAGTGTAAAGAGACTGGGGAATAGCTCTAAATGTGGGGAGACTGCTGCCTGTCACTATGTTTGGTGACGAGGCAGAGATGACCAGACCAGGCACCGGTAAGATCAGAGCACTTCAGAGCTAGACAACCGGAGTGGAGCGGCCGGGGCCTAGCAAACCGGGAGTCAGCCGCGTGTTGCACCGGGAGAGGTGTGTTTCTTCGGAAGGCCAGTCGCACAGGGACTAGGACGTGGGCCCTACTGGTCCTGGGAACGGCAGTGTTATGATAAAAATACACAGGATCGAGAGATAAATGTGGTATAAGGTACAACCAGGCACAACTTGTCTCCTGGTAAATGCGAAAGTCTCTAGGGACTGAAACATTATCTTAAATATTCTGAAGCAGTCTTCTTTCCCAACAACCACCTCATATGTATAATGTACACATTCGAAGTTTCAGAGCACACCAGCTAGGTCAGACATTAAAACGGAACATCTGCCCAATGGCGATGCCAAACATGAGGGTCTGTTTTATTGCATGATGTTTGCATAAGAAAAAAATATTGAAACCTGTAAGGCATCATGCAATCATCAATAAGCTAATTATTAACCGTACACTCAGGATAGGTGGGCGTATATAATCTAAAATTGAAAAACTAGTTCCAAAAAGTACATAAAAAATTTAACATGATGAGCTTTTAATTATGGTTTATATTTGTAGTTTCATACTGTTAAAAAGTGCTTCAAATGTCCTGTTGGAAAGTTGCTCTTTATAAATGGCGCTGGGGGTCATGTCAGATTACAAAGTGTAAAAACTAATTATCTTCATGGAATTAGAAAGCTAACATTGTGATAGTCAAACTTATTTGAATCAGTTTTTAATTCTCACTCAAATTAAGTTGATATAATATTAATAATCTAAAAATATCTGTTTTCTAACCAACGAAAGTCTATTGAATTCAAGTTATGCATGTTCACAATCAAATCTCTGAGCAGGCCTGAGCGGCGAGGCCGGCGCGGGCCGCGGCGGCCGCTAGTCGATGTACTGCGCCATCCAGCGGAAGCCTTCTCCGTAGCCCTGCCTTTTGAGCACGCTGCACATGAAAACTTCTAAGGGCCGCGCGTTCAGTTCTTTCAGAGGCACGTTGCCCTAGGAGAGAAGACAGACATTACGCTGCAGACCCTGTGTGAAATAAAAATCCCACTCTCCAGCAGAATGGCGGTTTAGCTATCTCAGACCCACAGGCGACTGCGATAAAGCCGCAGCTGGCACTGAGCCCTCGTGCTCAGCTCCGGGACAGGGTGGGAAAGGGGTGGCGCGGGCCGCACGCAGGATGGAAACAGTCGTTGACTGACTGAGGAAAAACTCAAGCTCCTCCAACAGGCTTCACACATATTAAGGATAAATATTCTCTGAGTAGGTTTTATGAAAAAACAAGGCACTTCCTAAAATTAATATGGAATTGAATTATTAAAAGTCCCTCTTCCAAACAAATCCCAGTAGGAATAAGTGCAAAAAATTGCATCTTTATTAAGTGTATGTTCAAACCTCAACGCACTCCTATTTCCAAGTTTACTTACGTTCTATTTTTACCTCTGGTGAATTCAGGGCCTTAACACTGAGCTGGGGGCCTAAACACACTACTAATGTGTTTAAACACTCAAGTGTATTATTTGGTGGTTACTTCTGAACATTTATTTTTAAAAAATTTTGAAAGCTTTCATTTAATTTCTTATAAATGAGCTTTAACATTTTTTTCACCAAGAGAAGGTCTAATTCAGTGGTATAAAGAAAACAAGCGAGGACATTTAAAAAGCCAAAATGTATAAATGACAGGTATTTTAAGTATAGGTGGTACATAGTATTATATTAGTTACATTAGTCTCAGGCGTACAATACAGTGACTCAGCATTTTCATACCTCACCCTGTGATCCCCCCACCGACCCGAGCGGCCCTCTGCCACCGTGCAAGCCTGGCACAGTGTTGCTGGCCGCGCTCCCCTTCGCCTTCTTCACCCATCCCCGGCCCCTTGCCCTCAGCAACCACCCCTATGGCTGCTGAGTTCCTATGAGTGTGTCTGCTTTGTTTTGTTTGTTTGCTTTGTTTCTTTTTTTAGATTCCACATGTAAGTCAAACCATACAATAGTTGTCTTACTCTGATTTATTTCACTTAGCACAGTGTCCTCTAAGTTCATCCATGTTGTTGCAACTGGCAAAATGTCTTTATTGCTGCCTAACACATACACACTGAGAACAGGAGTGCAAATATCTCTTCTAATGAGTGTTTTCGACTAATTAAGATAAATACCCAGAAGTGGAATTGCTGGGTCATACTGTAGTTCTATTCTTACTCTTTCTGAGGAAGCTCTGTGCCCTTGTCCACAGTGGCTGCACCAGTTAACAATCCCGCCGACAGTGCCCACGGGCTCCCTTTCCTCCACTTCCTGGCCAGCACATGTTATTTGTTAACTTTCTTATAACAGCCACTTTGACTGGTGTGCTTATGGTTTTGATTTCCCTGATGATGAGTGATGTTGAGTAAATGATAATTTTTAAGAAAAAAAAAAAGACAATGGGCTTTTGGAGTTGGACAATAGTAATGTGAAAACACATTTTGTTGTACACATGAAACTAACAATGTTATATGTCAGTTATACTTTAATTAAAAAAAAAAAACCAATGTAGCCAGACTGTACCAATTAGACTAATAACAGGACTACTGTTAGCGGCTGAAATAAACTATTTCAGAAGATAAAAATATACTGTTGAATGAAATATTCACACTTGCCAAATTTTTTTTTACCTTCCCTGTTGTCTGACCATATAAACCAAACATCTCTCGTAACCTCTCTTCACTGATGGCTTCAGGTCTGTCGATCTTATTCCCAAAAATTAGTATAGGCACATTAGCAATGGTCTCATCTGTCATTAGTGACTGGAAAAAAAAATAAAAACAAAAAGAAACACAAAATGTCAATATGAAACCATCTGAAGAGCTTATTTTGACAAGATATCCAATGGGTACCAAGGACTTGCTCTCTATCACAACATGTCAGTTTTGCCAACTTTCTTTGGCAAACTTTTCCTCCATTTAAAGGGAGCTCAATGAACCCATCAGCTCAATTCTTCTGTCTCCCTAAGGCTCCTTCTGTAGATGCTCACACTGCTTGCTCTGTGAATCAGCGAGGTACAGGGACCAGAGCCAACGCCTGGAAAATGGGCAGACTGGTTTCATTTCTAGTTCTGCTGCGTCTGATTTGTGAGATCTTGGACAAATAGGTCTCACTGAAGTTCAAAGAGAATTGAGAGTAGTAGCACCTACATTACGGAGCTGATTTGAGAATTAGAATTAAGTGAGGTAATTCGCGTAGTGTGTGGCATAAGGTAGCAACTCGGGAATTCCCTGACCCTGTTTCATGACCACAGAACCTACCTGAACTTTTTCACATGAACTAGTACCTGTGCACATGTTCTGGGCAGAGGCACGGGCAGGCCAGCCTCCAGACCAATCATGGATCTGCGCTCTGAGGTCCTAGATCTAGCGCTGGCCTTGCCCGCTGCTCCTGAGCCCCTGTAAGAAGCATCTGATCTAGGGGAAGAGGCTATGCATGGCCCTGCTCATTCCCGGGAGAAGCGACAAAGACAGTATGTTACAGCATTTCCAGGTTCTGGCCAGCTCCTTAAGAAACCAGCATCTTAGTATGACCAGGAACTCAAGGTCAGGTCACTCCAGGAACGGAGCAGCCATGGAACATACCACCAGGGCACACTGCACAGGGAGCGCAAGGCTTCAGGAAGGAAGTCTGCGGGGGCACTTCCTCAGCAGCTGCTTCCTCTGAGCTCCAGGAGCCACTGAGCCCCACAAGCTGCCGGGAGCCACATCTGAGGCTGCGGGAGGGCTGCGCTCTGACACCTGGACCGCCGGCCTGTTTTCTCGGGCTTCCTAGCAATTCAACTATGTGTCGTTTTAATTATTTAACTTACATCAAGTTCTTCTTTTGATTCTAACAGCCTTTCATGGTCTGCACAATCCACCAGAAATACAATGCCATTGATAGCAGGAAGGTAGTTTTTCCACACTCTTCGAGCTAACAAAAACAATCAGGAGTTAGATTTCATTTGCTGGTCAAAGCTAGTAGGTGGTTTGATGAAAGTCCAATAAGATATCAAATGTAATTATCCCTTAGTTGCTGCTACTTCACTCTATACTCAAGTTAATCTTTTACCCAGTGTTGCCAAGATCTTTCCAGAAGACGAAATGTCAGGCTTTCTTTGGCTGTGGGCAAGTCAATGCTTTACTCTGCCCCAAGCCCCCCATGTTAGAAGTAGAATTCCTCCATTACCACGGGACAACGATGCTGTGAAGTTCATTAGAGAACTGCTACTATTTTCATGTGCAGTAGTCATTTTTTGACATTTCTAGCTTATCAATTTTTTTTGTTTGTTTTTTGCCAGTGGTAAATTTGGAGTCAGTGGCAGAAGGAAATCAGCACGAGGTACAGACTTAAAATAATAAAAGCAAACTGTTCAATTCATAACAGAAATTAAAGTCTATAACACCATTTGGGTAGTGTCTTCTATGACATCCTTTTCTAGAGGAGAAAAGAGTTTTTGGAATACCCCAGAGGAAAAGACCTTTTTTCTCTGACTTCAGTTTTATGACATATCTTAAAAACAATATAGAAATGAAGTCTCAGATGAGCTTCATTAGGATCTCACTCCCTCTAATCATTATATTCCAGAATTTACTTTATGTGATTTCAAACAATCATATGTCTCAAATGTGCTTTTACCAGCCACAGCCACTTGAAATCTTTCCAACTATCTGTCATGAGGTTTTTAGAATGCCCACCAACTTCGTACTAGTCTTCATTTGTGAATTATGTGCTGGGTACTGCCAAATCCTTTTGGGGATATAAAGGTGAACAGGATTTCAGTCCCAGAAAGTCTAGGAGAGCAGACAAGACAGTCTTTCCAAACTTGCAGACATGCACGCAAGCGCCCAGAGAGCTGTGGAAGCGCAGTAGGGAGCACTCCCGGCTGGAAGCAGCTCCCGGGGACGGCAGCAGCCCTCACCCCGGGCCCTACAGGGGGGCCACTCATGTGCAGATGGCGGTGGCATGAGCACAGAGGTGGGAGGACACGGGGGGGGGGGGGTTCGGTTTGGTTGGAGTAAAGAGAATGGCAAGGGGGAGAGTGGGAAATAAGGCCTTGAAAGGTACACTGAAATCAGATCGCAGAGATCCAAAATGCCAAATCTACGGGTCTGGCCTTTAATTTGTAGGTAAAGATTTAGCCGGTGAAGGCTCTCCATACAGACCAGTCACATTCATCACACGATTATGACAGTAAGTGAGGCGTGGATTAGGGCAGAGAGAGGATGGAGGCTCAGTTTTACCCACTTGTTTCACACCAAAAGCAACTCAGACTTAAATTGACCTGGAGTATCATGAAAAATCACCCTTTGCTTTTAAAACATTTATCTGTGGTAATAACTCCTAAATTTTAAGTGTATTCTGCCTTCCTTGAGTAGAATGAGATTTCATGCACTGGAACATACTGGTCACATTTTTAAGTTGAAATAAAGCTACTATAAGAGTAATAGAATCTTACCTTGAACGTGTCCTCCCAGATCAAAAGTTGTAAAGGTCATGCCAGCTATGGTTAGTTCCTCGGAAGCTAATTAATAAAATATATTTTTATGACATGAAAATCAGAAATCCATTCATGGTATATATCAGTTAATATTTGACTTATTTTAACTGCAATTAAGGTCAAATCAAACATTTAGGAACTAATAAAAGAGTTCTTTGTTGGAATTAGATATACTCCAATTCATATTGACAATGCGGCACCAGTAATGGTAACATTCAATTCTACTGCTTACTACCTACCACGAACCCATCACTTGCTTATTTTTCCTTCTCTATTTCTCCAGCTGGAAATCTATTCAGACAATTATTTTTTGTGAATTCAAGTGACTTCTCCAACCTAATAATTTTTCCTGCAAGTCAGCTTAAATGATACAGGTAAAATACACAATTTTCTCTCATGGCTGTCAGATTTTACAGGAGACAGTTTTTAATGACAAACACAATTATAATAAAAAACAGTTGGCCATTATTTCTCCAAATATTTTTCCCGCTCCCTACCTTCTCCTCCTGGGACTTCAATAATAGGTCTGCTCGATGGCTTGACATTGTCCCACAAGCGACTGAGGCTCCGTTCGTTTTCTCCCAGTCATTTTTCCCCTGTGCTTCACCTTCTGCTTCTAGTGCATTGACTTGAGTTCACCAGCCTTTCCTCCTGCTGCCCTGGCACTAATTTGCAGCTAATCTTATCCCGTGAAAATTTCATTTCAGATATTCTATTTTTATTTCTAGAAGTTCTACTTGGTTCTTTTATATCTTTTGTTTCTCTCATTATGTTCATGTTTTCCTTAAATACTTGAGCACACTCGGTACAGCTGCTTAAATTTTCTTATCTGCTAATTTCATCATCTTTGTCACTTCTGGATCTGTTTCTACTGATTTTTCTCCTGGATATGGATTATACTTTTCTGCTTTTTTGCATGTCTAATAATTTTTTGATTGGATGGTAGATTTTGTTTTATTCTTTTGAAGAAAGTGGCCTTTATTCTGGCAGGCAGTTAAATTGATCATGGATCAGCTTTGAAGCTTTGTTAGGGCAGATCTAAAGTAGCCTTTCCTTTGAGGCTCCTTTAATCCGTTACTAAGGTCAAGGTCTGATCCTTTTGGAGCTTCTATTCAATGTCCTGTGTGTCCAACCAGATCTCTCCATTCTGGCTGATGGGAACATGAATGATTCCTGGGGCCATGTGAGCACCTGGAACTATCTGGCTAACAGCTCTGCTAGAATCCCTCCTCCAGAAACTATTCTTTGGCCATGTGGAGTTTTACCCTATGCGTGCACAGATGGGTATTCAGCCACAGAAATTTCTGGAGTTCTTTCTCTGCAGAGCTCCTTCCTCTGGTACTCTTGCCCAGCAAAGGCTAGCCACCTCCGCCTCTCCAAATTCTGGCCTCGGTCTCCTAAACTTGGCAAGACTTCCAGGTTATGTTCGGGTTTCCTCTCCTGCACCATGGTCTGAAAGTTATCCCGTGATAAAGCTTGACTAGAGAAGGGTTTGCTTTCCTTCTGTCAGGAACCACTGTCATAGGCTAACTAGTGTCCAATATCTGGAAACAGTTGCAGTGTACATTTTTGTCCAGTTTCTTACTTGTTAACAGTTGGAAGGTAATTCCAGACTCTGTTACTCCCTCATGGCCAAAAGCAGAAGTCTGCTACAATACAATGAAAGGTTCACTGTGATTGTTTACTAGTCAGTAACTGCTAAGGCCCTAGAGCTGTTTATCTTGTTAAAAATTCTGTACATACTGTGCCAAATGAATAAATAATTAATGCAATTCGTGGTCACAGTGTGTTCCTTTCCATGTGGAAAAGATGATGCTTGGATGTGGTTTTCAAAATACCTCTATGGTTACACTCCCTGATTTATTTAAAAAGTCCCAGGTTGATTAATTAAGACACAGAACATTGGTAACATCCCAGGAAAGTCGCCCCAGCCCCTTCCTGGTCGGTCCCCACCTCCACTCCCAGAAACGACTCATCTGAATTCTGTCACCGCAGGCTAGTTTTGCCTGTTCTAGAATTTCATATAAATAGTATAAAAAAAATACAGCATGTAATTTTTTGTGTGACCAGCTTCTTCCATGCAGTATAATGTGTATTAGTATGTATCAGGAGTTTATTCCTCTTTCTTGTTGAGTAGAATTCCATTGTTTACTCATTCTTTTTTTTTTTTTGATGAACTTCTGAGATGTTTCCCCTTTTGTCTATTACCAATAAAGCTGCTATAAGCACTCCTGAACAAGGATTTTGGTGAACATATGTTTTCATTTTTCTTAAATAAATACCTAGTAGTGGAACTGCCAGATAATAGGGTAGATACATGTTACTTCTTTCACATATACTTTTGATTAACTGAAAAATATGAATTGAAATGAATGTGAGCTGTAGGAAGGCTGAGATAGCAACTGTTTTGTGCCATTGCTTTTACTCCTAGTACTTAGAACAATGTCTGGCATAAAGTAGGTGCTCAATAAATATTTGTTGGATACAAGAGCACAACATCAAAAACTTTAAATGACTTACACCTAATATAGTCTCTTCCAATTCTCCCTTTTTTTGCAGACAATTGTATAAACTCAATTTCATCATGGTCATTTTTTCTTTAACAGTATTGTTCTCGTATCACAATCTTATTTGCCAAGCCCCACTCTCTTCTCCTAATATAAAAAAAGATTTGTCAATTTTACGAAATCTTCCTAGATAACTATTTTTGGGGCCAGTTCTCAATTTTATACTTATCATTAAGGCCACCCTCATTATTTCATAATCAATCTGTGGATTAAAGTGCCTTTTAAACTCTGTGTCTACTTGACTCATAGCCTTTCAACAGTAAAAGTGAGGTTTCAGCTATTTATAATTTTGGCTTCTTTGGAATAACTTTGTCAGTTTACTTTCCCAAAAGGTACCTATTACACAGCCTTATATTCAGGACAATATGTATTAAGTCATTATTCGCGTCACCAAGGTTATGGTGGCTTACACAGCCTAAGTACCATCTGGTTGGACAGACCTCAATCGTGTCATGATCTATCCCTGAGACAGTAACTTTAACTCCTCTAGCTGGAGAAGGTGTGCTAACTGATCAGAATATATGAATACTGTTTCAAGATTTAAACATACTCCCTAGGAGTTGGGTCACCTATAACTTACTATTTAAAAACAGGTCAAATCACCTGATTATAATTTAGTCAACAACAACAAAAAAAACCCAAACAAAAAAGCATTTGGTTAGCATCTATGAATCAGTATCACCTGATAAAATAACAACATCGTATGGGGGAATATACTTACTGGGATGTAATGTTGGAACGTGTTGTCCAAGTCTGTCATCTTTTAGCATGTGTAGCAATGTTGTTTTTCCCGCATTATCCAATCCAAGAAATACCAATTTACCTGTTTTCTTATATAAGCCTATAGAGAAAGCTATGATTAGTCAAAGTAATATCCGACACAATCTATCCAAATAAAATGACCTTCAGTAAAAGTATAATATATTAACAGTTTATTTAGATGTTTTTCCTAATTACTCTAGATTTTTGATGAAGAAGCACCTTTTTAGCCCTGACTGGTATGGCTCACTTGAACATTCCCCCACTGAAACTATTTGGATGATTCAGAAGCCTTTCGTTCCCGGGACGAAAGGTCACCTGTTCAATTCTGGTCAGAGCACAGGCCTAGCCTGCAAGTTAGGTCCACGGTCAAAGTGCGTGCGAGAGGCACCCAGTTGATGTTCCTCTCCCTCTCTTTCTCTTCTCTCTAAAACTAAATAAAATCTTTAAAAAAAAGAGAAATAAACAACTTTTGAACTTTTAAGACTTTATAAACTGGCCTGAATAAGCTTGGATTTGTGACATATTTTTAGTTTTGAAGAGCTATTTTATATACATTATGATTTGGGAATTCAAATCATTATAAAACTAAACTTATCTGCAATGCCAAAATGCCATCCCCTTGACAATTTGAGGGGAAACATATGTGTCTTCTACTAGAGAAACATTCATAAAGTAGCTGAAATCATGTATTTATGAAGTTAGAGCAAAAGAAAAATTAAAGAAAATTTGATGGGTGAAAATTAAATTAAGTATTTTGACAATATAAATTAGTATTTCAGTAAAAGTTTGGTTTGTTGTCAAATTTCCCTGAGAATAAGGTTAAACGATTCACATGATTGCATAAAACTATGAAACAACAAGAAAGCACATAATTTGAGACGTATCAACTAGGCATTGAGAAAGTGATAAGTAGAAAAAAGACAGCATTGACCAAATTATAGTTGACTGGCATTTACTGCAAACTTCCATGTTGAGTTTTATAATTTTTCTTTTTTCCCTTTTTTTAAAAAAATTATATTTTATTGATTGTGCTATTATAGATGTTCCAATTTTTCCCCCTTTGCTCCCTTCCACCCAGCACCCCCCACTCCCTCAGGCAGTCCCCACACCACTGTTCATGCGCATGCGTCATGTATATAAGTCCTTTGGCTACTCTATTTCCTATACCGTACTTTACAGCCCCATGGCTGTTCTGTAGCTACCAACGTGGACTTCTTAGTCCCCTCACCGCTCCACCCATTTCCGCACACCCCCTACCATCTGGCATTCATCAAAACACTCTGTCTCCTTGATTCTGTCTCTGTTCTTCTTGTTTCCTTATTTTTTCAGATTCAATTGTTGAAAGGTACATATAGATTGCCATTTTATTATTCATAGCTTGATCTTCCTGTTTTTCTTATATAAGTCCCTTTAACAATTCATATAACAATAGTTTGGTGATGATGAATTCCTTTAGTTTTTTTCTTGTCTGGGAAAGTCTTTATCTGCCCTTTGATTCTAAGTGATATCTTTGCTGGGTGGAGCAATCTTGGCTGCTTTTCATGACTTCGAGTATTTCTCTTTTTTTTAATATATATTTTATTGATTGTGCTATTACTGTTGTCCCATTTTTTTCCTCCCCTTTATTCTCCTTAGCCCTGCACCATCCCTCCCCGCAGAATTCCCTCCCCGCTTAGTTCATGTCCATGGGTCGTACATATACATTGTTTGGCTTCTCCATTTCCTATACTATTCTTAACCTCCTCCTGTCTATTTTGTCCCTATTTATGCTGCTTATTCCCTTTACCTTTCCCCCGATTCTTCCCCCTCTCCCTCCCCTCTGCTCTCCCTTTCTATGATTATGTTCCTGTTCTATTTGTTTGCTTAGTTTGCTTTTGCTTTTTTCTTTTTTTTTTTAGGTTCAGTTGTTGATAATTGTGACTTTTTGGTTATTTTACTGTTCATAGTTTTGATCTTCTTTTACTTAGATAAGTCCCTTTAACATTTCATATAATAAAGGCTTGGTGATGATGAACTCCTTTAACTTTACCTTGTCTGGGAAGCACTTTATCCTCCCCTCCATTCTAAATGATAGAGCTTTGCTGGATAGAGGAATCTTGGATGTAGGTCCTTGCCTTTCATGACTTTGAATACTTCTTGCCAGCCCCTTCTTGCCTGCAAGATTTCTTTTGGAAATAAGCTGATAGTCTTATGGGAACTCCTTTGTAGGCAACTGTCTCCTTTTCTCTTGCTGCTTTTAAGGTTCTCTCCTTGTCTTTAATCTTTAATCTTGGGTAATGTGATTATGATGTGCCTTGGCATGTGCTTCCTTGGGTCCAACTTCTTTGGGACCCTCTGAGCTTCCTGGATCTCCTGGAAGTCTGTTTCCTTGGCCAGATTAGGAAAGTTCTCCTTCATTTTTTCAAATAAGTTTTCAGTTTCTTGCTCTTCCTTTTCTCCTTCTGGCACCCCTATAATTCGGATGTTGGAATGTTTAAAGTTGTCCCAGAGGTTCCTAAGCCTCTCCTTGTTTTTTTGAATTCTAGTTTCTTCATTCTGTTCTGGTTGAATGTTTATCTTTTCCTTCTGCTCCCAATCGTTGATTTGAGTCCCGGTTTCCTTCCCTTTACTCTTGGTTCCCTGTATATTTTTCTTTGTTTCACTTTGCGTGGCCTTTACTTTTTCTTCCATCCTCCAACTGTACTCAACCAATTCAGTGAGCATCCAGATTACCACTGTTTTGAACTGTGTATCTGATAGGTTGGCTATCTGTTCATCGCTTAGTTCTATTTTGGGAACTTTGATCTGTTCTTTCATTTGGGCCATATTTCTGTCTCTGCAGGCCTGTTACGTTGGAAGGGGCAGAGCCTTAGGTATTCGCTGGGGTGGAGGGTTAGGGGAGGAACCCAGGTAGCTGCCTTGTGACATTGTGTGTTGGGGAGGGGCCTGAGAGGAAACAAGGCACCTTGCTCAGCTCTCAGCCAGCTTTCTGTCACTTCCCCGCTACCCACAAGCAAATTGGGCCCTTCTAGTGCTGATTCCTGGGTGGGCGGGTTTGTGTACATTCTAGGACCCTGTGGGACTCTCCTGTGAGGCTGGGAGTTTCTCCTGCTGCCACAACCCCCACAGGTTTTTACCTCCAGAGGTTTTGAGGCTTTCTTTTCCTGCACTGGAACCCTGGTTTGCACCGTCTAGCCCGCTCCCCAGCTGCTCCTCACAGTTTATCCGCATGCAAATATGGGACGGCCTGGTCTGCCAGCTGCAGCCTTGCTGTGTGTCCTCTCCGCCCAGGCGCCCACCTCTGCTCCTCTTACCAGTCTGGATGAATATTTCTTCTTTAGCTCCTTTGTTGTCGGACTTCCATACAGTTCGATTTGCTGGCAATTCTGGCTACTTTTTGTTCTAAAATTTGTCCTTCTTTTGGTTGTGCAAGGAGGCAAAGTGTTTCCACCTATACCTCCATCTTGGCCGGAAGTCCGACTTCCAAGTTTTATAATTTTTCTTCAGAGCCTTTTTTTTTTTTTTAAAAGAGGAGTTTTAGATTTACAACAAAATTGACAGAAAGGCAAAAATTGCCCATGTACCCCCACCCCCCACACATTATCAATATCACTCACCTAAATGGTATCTTTTTAACAAAGGATAAACCTATATTGACATATCATAATCACCCACAGTTTATCTTAGGGCTCACTCTTGGTGTAGTACATTCTGTGTCTGGATGAAGGTATAATGGCACACTTTTGTCACTGCACCTTTATAATATATTTATGTAATGACACTATTATCCATCATTACAATCTTAAAGAAAGTATTTTCAATCCTCTAAAAATCTCCTGTGCTTCTCCTGCTCTTCCTACCCTTACTCCATCCCCACTGTCCAGCAACCACTGATTTTTTTTTGTCTCCATATTTTTGCCTTTTCTAGAATGTCATATAGTTGAAATCTTATAGTATGTAGCTCTTACATACTATAGCTCTTACATAGGCACCTAAGGGTCCTTCATGTCTTTTCATGGCTTGATTGCTCATTTCTTTTTTTTCTTAAAAAAAAAAGATTTTATTATTTATTCAATATTTTTAGAGAAGGAGAAAGATACAATAACTCATTAAACATGTTTATACAATTGCAAAGCCCACGTTTGTAACTACTGTGTATATTATAAAGTGGCTCTACACAAATAAGTACTTTTATGTAACTAGGTTTAAATGGATAATCGGAATAAAGGAGTCAACATTACCTAAAAACTGTAGCACACTGCTGAAACCACTGTAAATCCAGTCAAATATAAAGGACATATCCAAATCTTACAGGGTCTGCAAAAAAAGTGTTTTGAATTTAGTAATCAACATTAAATGCGAATATACATTAAACACCAACAACATTAACCAACTCTTGAGTAAATAACTCTACAGCAATCTTACCATAGAGAATTAAACACTCTTATCCAGACTGGTCTAACCTGATCTATACTGATGCATAAAATACAAAATGCCATTAAAATACCAAGAAGAGACCACTTTTTGTCCATCCAAGTAACTGACATGAAAAAGAACGGTAACAGCCAGGCCCAGAAAAGGTGCAGTAAAGAGGCGTTGTCAGTGACAGTATAAATATCTTTTGGTGGCAGGATAAATATTTCTCAAAACCAGTTTGGCAATAATGTATCTGTTGATACCATTTGACCCAAGAATTCTACTTTTAGAAATTGTCCTAAATATTGAAAAGCTTTATATATAAAGATGTGTATCAAAGTATTATGTAAGAAAAATTTGGAAGTAATCTAGTTCAAAATAATTATATATGACCTATGGAATATTTACCAAACCAGTAGAGACAGGGAAGAAGGGCAGGGAGAAGAGAAGAAAGTTAATGATAATAAAGTTTCAAAGGCCAGATATACCTAATGGAGTAAAAACCCTTTTTCTATTTCTTTTGGTCTTCTGAAGCCGTTGGTACCAAATGGTACATTTCTGGGTTTATCTTTTTGCATTTTTCAAATTTTAATCATATCACTGAATAAAAATTTTTAAAAAATCTTAAGTCACAGTAGAAAGTGCAGTGTGTAGTTCAACTCAGCATTTAATTGACATGTGCTTGATAAACTAATAGTGTTAACATGAAAATTAAGAGACAGAAGCTTCTTGAAAAAAGATCACATACTGTATATAAAATATACTTTCAGATCAATAGAGTTCATTTTCTAGAGCTGAACAAAAAAACCCAGGCCCCAAACTTGGGCCAAATCCAAAAAAGTCTGAAGGGTTGTAATTATCTTTGACATTTTTTAGACAGAGTATGACACACAACATTGCGTTCCTTGACCACTTTTCATTCCTGTGGGCTGCCGAGTATGACACAGGCCCACCAAACTCAGAATTCCTAGAGGGTAAAGCGTGGAGAGATACCTCGCCGTAAGAGTAGGAGACAGAGAACAGAGACAGCCTACCTCCAGTTCGTGCCTAGCAGTGCCTACTAGGAGATTCCTTGGATCCTGGCAATAGCCTCCCACCCTTACTTGAACTGGCGTGAGCAGAATTTTGTTCTTGCAACCAGATAGTTCCTGATTAAGAGAGTAACTGGCAAATTATGAAGTTTCATGAGTCAGGATCGCAAGAATGAGATCTACAACAGCAATATATATACACAAAAATCTAATATCTTAGTTTCTGTTTTACTTAAGTTGAAAATTACACCTCCTCCTACTATTACCATTCTAGATCAAATAGAAATCAAAAATTGTAGGTGGTTGTCTGTCTGGAAAAAGTGCAGCCATTGTTAATATAAAAGAGAATGGTTTGCAAGACACCTATGTAACCTGGCAGCCAAGGACTGCGCATGCCTGAACAACGACCACATTGCTGGACTAGTCAGTGGGAGCGGTAGATGCTGTTGAGTGAACATGTGCACTGTGTGGCTGTCGCATTCAAAATGACTGAGTAGAGCAACAAATCTACATCAGATTTTGCATTAAACTTGAATGTTCCTCCACCAAAACTACCTGGATGGTTCAGAAGGCCGCAGCTATGGGCAGCTGGTGACTGGCAGCTTCATCACAACAACGCGCCCACTCACACATCATGTCTTGTGCAGTTTTTTGGCAAAATATCAAATAACCCAGGTGACTCAGCCCCCCAACAGCCCAGATTTGGTCCCTGCAACTTCTGGCCTCTCCCAAAACTGAAATCACCTTTGAAAGGGAAGAGATTTCAGCCCATCAATGAAACTCAGGAAAATGTGATGAGGCAGCTGATGGCGATTGGGAGAACTGTGTGAGGTCCCAAGGTGTCTACTTTGAAGGGGACTAAGGTGTCATTGTGCTTTGCACAATGTTTCTTGTTTCTTGTATCTTCCTCAATAAATGTTTCTATTTTTCATATTATATGACTGGGTCCCCTTGTGGACAGACCTTGTATGTTCACAAGTCCTGCTTGTCTCTAAATCCAAAGTCCTATTCCCATAGTTCTATGGCAACAAGATGCAACTAAGGAAAGGTTTCTTGGGCAATGTTTAGTCCAAATCTTGAAGACTGAGTAAGAGTTTGCTAAATTTTGTGAAGGTTATATTGTGTGCAGAGGCACAAAATAAAAGGGGACAGCAAAAAATCTGGTATGTTAGATAATATGATTGAGGTTAGGGACCTGCAAACTGAGAGTAAAAACCAATGAATTCTAATTAGTGAGGCACAAGCCAAAGCGATAAACAAATCTAAGACAAACATAGACATTTGGTTTTCCATGCTTGATACCTATATATACGGACCTAAGAAGCAATACAGAATCCCTGACTGGTGTGGTTCAGTCGGTTGGACATTGTTCCACAAAGTGAAAAGTCACTGGTTCAAATCCTGGTCAGGGCATATGACTAGATTGTGGGTTCAGTCCCAGTTGGGGTGCATGCGAGAGGCAACCAATCAAGGTTTCTCTCTCATTTGGTGCTCCTCTCCTTCTCTCTCTCCCTCTCTTCCCCTCTCTCTCTAAAATTAATAAGCATGTCCTCGGGTGAGGATAAAAAAAAATGTCACGTTGGCACAGGCTGGTGTGGCTCAGTTGTTTGGAGCGTCATTCCATAACCAAAGCGTTGCAAATTAGATTCCATGTCAGGGCACGTGCCTAGGTTGCAGGTTCATTCCCCAGCCTGGGCACGTGTGACCCCTGGTCTGGCTGCGTACAAGGGGCAACCTGTACGCAAGAGAGAGAATCGGTGCTTCTCTCTCAACAATTTTTAAAAAACGCGGTCTTGGACTTGACTTTTGGTATAGTCAGGGTGACTATAACTCCCAGTTTGCTGGGGACAGTCTCAGCAGTTACCTCAGTCTAATTACTAATACTGCCTCTTTTCACTCTCAAAAGGGTCCTGATTTAGGTGTGAAATTATGTGGTCACCCAATACATGTGAAAGAAGAGCCACTGGAAGTTTGTAAGCTCAAAAATGATTCAGTCAGACTCCTAGTCCATTATTCCAGAACTGCCACTGTCTACTTTCTAGCTATCTTTCCAAGCTTAATACACATTTACTTCCCCACTTGTAGCTTTTCCTGGGCCTAAGTAAACCGCTTGCCATTCACTGCCGGTGACCTGTATTGTACCACCTTACACCTCTATGCATTGTCCTTCTCAACATCAGAATGTTCTCCCACCATCTCTGCCTAAAGTCCTCCTACCCCTAAGCCCCAGCCAAATGCTCTAGAAGAAATGAGTCATCACCTGAGATAGTCTTTAAAGGACAGATAGAGGTGGAAGACCCAGTGGAACCCCTGAGGGTAGAACTAGAAAAGACGGTGGCAAAGCTGGAAAGGAAATAAGTTAGCCCCATCCTATATCGCTGCAGAGATATCACAGCTGGCTTTGGTGACAAAGGAGACAAATGTTGAGAGCATGAGCAGCCTGTGGTGGCGCGGCAGCACAGGACAGCCTGTGACCAGCACTTAAAGCACAGCAGAGCCTGTCTGCACAATTCATTAATTAAGTGACCTTGAACGAGATACAAGTTTCTTCTGCAAAGCCTCTCAGGGATTGTTAAGATCATATAAGATACAATGCACACAGTCAGTACTTAATACCTACTTGCTGTCATTGAGAAGTGAATGGGACGGGAGGTTAATAGAGGCAGTGAGCAGAGATTCCTCTTTCAGAAGAAGCTAAGTGAAACGAAGGAAATGAGATTTTCCTCTTAAGGAAGGGTGAGGCTCAAGTATGTTGATAAATTGAAGGGAAGAGGTTAAATATGAGACAGAAAGAGAAGGAAGGAGTTAACCAAAAAGGGCAAAGTTTCAAGAAGAACCTGGACTGAGAGCACATCTCTTCTTCCAAGATTACAAGGAAGCAGGCCAGGAATGTATAGTGGAGGTCATAGAAGCTGACTCCAAAAGTGAGGAGGAGTGTAGAGAAATTGACGCCTTCGGAGCAGTGCCAGCCTGCACTGATTTCCAGTCTCCCCCTCTCCTCTCCACCCTCACTCCAGCAATGCTTAACTTTAGAGAATATTGAGTAAACAAGAATTAGGGACTTCCAGAACAGGAATTACAAAAAAAAAAAAAAAGACAAGGAGAGAGGGTGTTAAAGTGATCTGATCAAAATGGGGGAAAGGATGGGGATCGACGGTGGGGCTCTCACAATACAGACCTGGGAGAAAAGGGGGAAAGCTTTTAGTGGGAAAGCAGGCACAGATGTAGTAAAGGGGTGCGAGAAGGGAAAGGTGGGCCACGACTGTGCCAGCAAAGTGGAGGAGAAGGTGGGGTTCAAAAATTCAAGAGAGGATCAGGCCCGGGCGATGGCAAGCTCCAAGGCCTGGCTCTGGCACAGACGGCCGGAGAGAGCTGGAGGTGGAAGATGCGGGAAGTTAACCGATGTAATACACTGTCCACACTGATGGGCAGTGGGATCACCTAGAAGAAAGGAGGGCTTTGCTGTAGAACCCCAGACTGGACCAAGTGGCCAAGTCCTCACTGAAGACGACTGTTGGTAGGTGAGAGCTATAAGGAGGGTAGAATGGGGTAAGCCTTGAAGGACAAAGGATTTATTTTGCATAAGGATGGTAGCTATTTACTGCTATAAAACTTGTCCCAAGAGAAAGAGAATTTAGTAACCTATATGGGAAAACTCTGCTTTAAAAGATAATGAGATACACATATTTCTATAAACTTGTGGTTTCTAGGAACCTTAAAACAAACTAGAAGTTATCATTAGTCATCTTAAAAGAGAGGTAAAAATGCCCAACTAAGAATAAAAATTACTTAGCCACAAACAGATACCTGAGCCCTGAGAACAGGTTACGCAACACCATAAACACCCTATTAAGACATGTGAAGAGCAAAGGTCAAGAACAAGGAAACATATACACGTCAGCAGATTTATTTATTGCATGAACACCAAACAGGAAAAGGCCCTATGCAGGTTAAAAAAGTGATCTACTCAAGTAACATGAAAATCAGTGCAAAGGGTGTAATGGAACAGAACCTCTCAGGTTAAAAATAACTTTTTCAAGTCTTGTTCCATTAAACTTATATGGATAATTCCATTTATATGAAATGTCCAGAACAGGCAAATCCTTGTAATGAGTAGATTAATGTTTGTCAGAAAGGAGGGAAAGGGGAAATCAGCAGTGATTGCTAATGAGTACTAGGTTTCTTCTGAGGGGGATAAAATGTTCCGGAACTACATAGTAATGATGGTTGCACAACATTGAGAATATACTAAAAACACTGCTCTGTAGGTATAAGGGTAAATTTTGTAACCTATGATCTCAATAAAGCTATTATAAAAAAATTAAAGTCAAATTTACAAATTTACATGGCCTTTTAATATTTCAATAAATTTATATAAGTAATTAGGCAGAACCATTTAGGTATGAACTTGAAGGGAAAAAATACACATACTACAACAAGATACAAATACTACAAAAAGTACGGCTGGAAGAAACTAAAAGCTATGGCACTCTAAAGAGACAACTATAATATCAGAGTGGATTACACAATTAATAATAATAAATTGGGAAATAAAGGATGGTAGAGCTGTGGTAAAATGGATAGAGTACATATTCTGGAATTTAAAAAATATGGACTTAATGTGCATCTTTTGCAATATTGATACCAATACTTCATTCTGGGAAAGCCAGTCTCTGAGCCTAGTTTCCTCCTACATGTAGCGGGGCTACCACCTGCTTCACAGAGTTGTAAGAATCATTAAATATGCCAACAGACCTGAAAACCCCTTGAATACTCTACAATATAAGGTAGGATTAACTCATTCAGATTAAATTCAATGCACAAAACTTTAAATACCAATTTTCAAATTAACGTCAATGTTAACAACTTTTAATATGAAAAAGTTTTTTTTAATGATATTCTGATTTTACTTTAAATATTAACAACACTGTCATTGACTGTCACTGGAAAAGGCACTAGTTTCTTTAAACTCCAAGTTATAAAAAGGAAGTTTTACTAAAAGAGTAATCATAATTTTCTACATAACAGTATCAGATTTATGACTAAAACATGCACAAAATCCATAAGATGAGTATACTATCTGTAAGCTAACTTAGGAATTATACACACCACTCTCTCGAACTGAAATACTAGAAATATAAAAAACGTCAAAATCTGGCCCTGGCTGGGCAACTCAGTTGGTTAGAGTGTCATCCCCATATTCCAAGGTTGTGGGTTCAATCCCTGGTCAGGGCACATAAAACAATCAACCAACGAATGCATAAATGAATGGAACAACAAATCAATGTTTCTTTTTCTAAAAAAAAAATCAGTAAATAAAAATTTCTTTAAAAAGAGGCCAAAAAGAAGCTTCTTGAGCATGTTTTGCAGAATTTCAGCAAGGCCCTGTGCATTCCTACGGATGGACAGTAACCATGTTCAATGTTCAAGACACTGCTGCTTTATAAATATTCTCCCCTAAAATTGTTAGATTTTCTTTCTATAGATTTTAAAGTTTTGAAGCAGTGTTGCAAATAAACTCAAGAAAACACTTTAGCATTGAATGCATAGCAATAACAATAATGTAAGGAGACCCTTTTTGCTCATGTAATTAACAAAAAGTACATACTCATGTTTCCTATGGGGAAAAGTGATACTTGATTGAAAGACAGTTAAATCTGTGACAACAATAAAAAGTAGGATTTTTTAAGAGTGAAAAAAAGGGGGGAGAGAACTCTAATGAAAAAAGTTGTGAGTCTGAATACTGAACTTGCCTATACTAAATTATGAAAATAAAAACTGAGATAAGCAATGACATTCAATCCTTTAAATACTTTTAACTGAAGTTCTAAAAGCTATGCACAAGGAAGAGAAACTTTTCAACACTGATTTTAAAATGATTTGCTTAGTAATGTTTTGCAGAAATAATCTAAATGAGTTTCAGTCAAGAGAAGAGGGTGGAGAAATAATGAATCATTACTATAGAATTCTGATTTGTAAGCTTCGAGTGATAGGGCAGTGATTCTTATTTCTGATAGCCTAATCTTTTGTCTCCATTCTTGCTTGAAATGCAAGAAAAGGCAGGTTAAAGTGTACCTTATTTAAACTAATATTCATAATTATTGAAAAACACTTCCCTAACATTTCTAAAATAAAGGCAATACCTTCCTTTTCTGCAAACTCAAGAAATGCCAATCAACTATATAATCTTAAAGTTTTTAAAGTTCAAAATATTCTGGTAAGGAATGGAAATCCACTATTTGTATTACATATATTACAAATTGCTTTGACACATCAGCACCACTAATGACTGCCAAATTGTAAGGCTTCCTTTATTCCTCATCTCTAAAATAGAAGTGATACTACCGCCTTCCTTAGTGGATTGTTGTGCGCATAGTGCCTTACACATAGTAGTCAATAAATGTTCCTTTCCTTTTCTTTCATTTGTTTCAATGCGACTTACTCTTAACTGATACTTAGCACTGAACAGAGAACATTCTTCAGAGTAAGGCATGTGGTAATACAGATCTTGATATAAAAAACATCCAAATAGCTCTAGTCTTAATTTTTCAAGATAAAAGGATTTCGAACTTCACCTCCTTTTGCCCCATGTACCAAACACCTTAAATTTCTGAGGAGTTTGGCTCTTTTAGCCAACGATGTCAGTTTTCGCTGCTGTCAAAACAAATTCCTATCTTGTAAAATCTTGGAACAGCTTATAAATCATTAATCATTACAGTTTCCCACAGTAATGTATCTTTTTCTCACTAAAATGGGAGTTGGGCTATGACAAGACGTTGACTACTTTTAGTAAAAAAGCTCAGTTTGCCCGTACACTAATTGGGAGACCTGAAAACAACACACCATGTCACAACCTCTTAAGCTGTCAAAGATTCCCGCCGCCTTCACCTTATCTGGGGAAGAAACTGAGGCCAAGGGGAAGGGAGGGTTTGCCTGCAGTTTAGAGTCATCTCATTCTTCCCGAAATAACCCACCGTCTGACAGCAACAATGTCCTGCCCAGGGGACCATCAGAGTGGCCCCGGCCCCACACATCAGAAAGAGAACCCATCCTGCCTCGCGCCGCCTGATTCCGGGGCGGGAAAGGGCCGCCCTGCCACAGCCAGGGACGCTGGGTAGGCCTAAGCCCCAAAAAGCGCACCCTCCTAGGGATCCACAGCTGCTGCCCGCCGGTTCTCCCGGGAGGAGAAGCCGTCACTCACCTGCGATTAGAGAGAATGCAATTCCTTGGCGTCGAAACCGAACCTCAAAGCGCGATGGCTGATGGCTGCCGGGGCCCAACCCGCGTCAGCTCCTTCCCGACCGGAGGGTGCTTCACTCTTGAGTGTCCGCAGGACTGTGGCTCCGCGCGGCCGAAGTTCCGCCTCCTACGGGTTCCGCCGCCAAACTCCAGGCTGAGCACGCCCCTGCGGGCGGCGGCTTGCCTCCCCGCAGCCGGGCCTCCCCACGCCTGCCTGAAGGGGCTTCAGGGGCCCACGGGCCTCAGCAGGGAGGCAAACACGGGTCTCTAACTTGGGAAAATTATCCATGACATCATTTTTAAAGAATACACTTTCAAAGTACACCTGTTTCTGGAATCCACAAGTGACTTAACAAAATGTAGCTAAGTGCCAGATAACACGTTGGATGCTGGGTATCGAGCTTTAACAAGACTGTCTTGGCTCCGCAGTTCATTGCGTATAGATTAGTGTTAGGGTACCTTCCTTGAATGTGTGTAAGTAGGAATATTTGGGTGCCTTGAATGGAAGGTGCGATGACAGTACTTCTAAGATTGCTCTTTTAACAAAGTCCAAACCTGTATTTTAATGTAAATTTATTTGAGCCAAACAGGATACAACTGGAAGCAAGTTCTCAACACACTGAGGAAAAAATGCCTTCTAGAATGACAGGTCACAGTTTCTTTCATGAATTTGGAATTAAGAAGGGAACATAAGGAAGATTAAATGAGCTGGGAGAAAGCAAGGTAAGAATCGGACTACAATGTGGTTAACAAGATTCCGTGCTCTTTTCAGAGTGCCTACGCCTCCTAGGTGTCTGAAAGAAGAAAGATTATTCTGGCATTTTAAAAGTGTGTTAAGCAAATGCACAAGAACAATGGACTTGTATAAGGCAAAGAATAAACCTTATACTAAAGAGGCTATGTGCCTGGGGCGTGACTACCCACCATGACCTTCCCAGTTAGGAATTTATGATTACATCACCCTGTGAAATTACTTTCAGTAGAACTCCTTTTTCACCCAAACTTTCAAGCCTAGGATTCTAAGTGATGGGGGCAGGAGGAGCTGTTCAAAGACTGAATCACATTATTCAACAGATTCCCAACAAGACCTATAACTGGCTCTGATGGATTTTCCCCTTTCTGCTCCAGTCTCAGGAAATGCCTCACTCTATGCCTCCTCCCTTCTCACTTAACATTCCTTCTGTGAGAAAAGTTTCTCCAGGCCTCTTTCCACTTAGCTAACTCCTGGACACTCTTCAGATTTCAGCACACAGAGCCCTCTCTCATCAAAGCCTCTCTGTCAGACTTGGTTAAGTCTTTTACAGATTTCTCCACCACCTGTACAATCTTCCTTATCCTTGGAAGTATCTTGCTTATAATTGCACAACTAAGTTCAGCCATACCTTGGTACGTGTTGGCTTCAGAACTCATCAAACCCTGCTCTCGACACATTCTGTTGTGAAAAAAAAGTTTCAGCTCTCGGTGCTTGCTGGAGACTCATGGCATTTGCTAGAACTTGTATGAGTCATGATGCCGCGCCACCATAGAAAATGCTTCATCCTTTGGTGTTCATCACTTTCAGTGCTTGTCACTTGTTCCAGAACTTGTCACAAGTTCCGGAAAGAATTAATGATGGGTACCAATGTAGCACTGTATATATGTTTATTTATATAACCTCTTCCTCAACAGACATTCTGGAAGCTTTCTGAGATTGAGAACCCTACCTGCCTTTCCCCCTCTCGAACCTACTGCCAATGCCCGACACGCAATAGGTGCTCAGTACGTATGAACAAGTGATAATTCATAACATGAAGGACTCTTAGGTACATTTTTGTCCTCAAGGGGTAGAAGAATTTTCAGAGTCCACCGATCTGAGATAGAGAATCCTGTTGTTCTAGTGTATGTTCCCTCACCTACTTTTGAACTCAGTTTGGGTTAATAGGTAGCCTGAGGCACTTCACTGGGCTCCTCAAGATTACTCTATCGCTCTTACCTGGATAGCCTTTCTTTCCTGATATTTCTGGCATTTTAGTCAGTCTTTTAAAAACCTAAAATATGATTCCTTCTGGCTCCAGCAACATACTGTAAAATAACTGGGAATAGAGGAATGTGACAACAAGCAAGACATAGTGTCATCACTCAAGGACCTCTCAGTTTGGCAAGGAGATGTGTTAGTCACAACTATTAAAGAAGGTAGGGGGAGAGGAAGTACAAAGTGGTGATTGGGGTGAGGAGAGGCAGGAGATGCCAAAGTTTGAGAAGAGCCTTAAAGGATACATGAGATATTTCCCCTTAATCATTTTAGTGATTACTGTTGTTATAAAAGTAATACATAGTAATTGTAAAAAATGTGGGAAAACCAGAAAAATAAAATGTAAACAAAAATCACCCCCAATTATACCTCACAAATATAACCAATTTTATAAGATTATAATCATACTATACATACATTTAAAATTTAAATCTTAATTATTTAATCTGGGCACTTTCCCATATAACCACTTATTATTCTATATGTGAATTTTAATGCTGCATTTCTAAATAGATTATAATAGTTAAGAGTACAATTTCGAGCTTGAGACTATGGTTCTAATATGATTAGGAACTCAAAGTTTCCATTGTGTATATGTAAAATGGAGATTAATATCCAAAAAGGATGATGTATTATACTGAGAGAATAACACATGAAAAGGAACAGAGATAGGAAAAGCATGTTTGACCAGATAGATTTGGGCTGAACTCTCAGGAACCTTGGCTCCCAAACCATTCAGACTTTGGGGGATTTTGAGCAGAACAGGTGCATGGTCAGAGTCATGTTTTTGAAAGTTTGCTCTGGCGCCATTCTGTGGGTTGTACTGGAACAAGTCAAGACTGAAAGCTGAGATCAGCGATGAGGCTGCTCCAGTCATGCAGGTGAGAGGTTACAGGGACCTGCTTTGGGTCAGTGGGAACAGAGAAGTAAGAAATCATGTGTGAGGAAGTGTAAAGGTTGGAACCTGTAAGATTTTGTGATTGAGTGCATGTTGGTAGCAGAAGTAAAAGAGATGTCAAAAGTCAAAATTTTAACTTGCATTAGTGAGTCTACTGTCTCCACTACAAGCACTTTATTGTGGGCGATAACTGGCCTGGGTTACAACAACAACTCCATTCTTTTACTCCCATTCAATTAGTCTCACAGCAGTCGGACTAACTTTTAATAAAATGGATTCATCTTAGAGCATGAATTGGATCAATTACTTCTCTTACACTGCCTTATAAGGCTCTTACTGCTCTGCCCGCCTCTACTTCTCCTGTCATGCCTCCTGCGATTCTGCCTTGCTCACCACAGAAAGCTCGTTGCTGCCTCTGCGCCTTTGTAGATGCTGTTCCATTTGTCCAGATCCGTGCTTCTCCCCATCTTCTTTGTATAGATAGCTAGCTTGCCTGTCTTTTATTTTTAAAAAACTTTAAATTTATTGATGAGAGAGAGAGAGAGAGAGAGATCAATTCGTTATTCCACATATTAATTCATTCATTGGCTGCTTCTTGTATGTACCCTGACCAGGGATGAAACCCGCAACCTTGGTGTATCAGGGCAATGCTCAAACCAACTGAGCTTCCCAGCCAGGGCTCAGCTTTCCTTTCTTTTAGACTGTAATTTAAATATCCCCTCCTGCCCTGGCTGGTATGGTTCAGTGGATTGAGCACCGCCCTGCAGACCGAAAGGTTGCCAGTGATTGATATTCCTCTCCCTCCTTTCCTCACTATGTAAAAATAGATAAATAAAATATTTTTTAAATTAAATAAATATCCCCTCTGGTCCTAACTATCCTATCCAAATAAGATCCCTGCTTGCTAGTCTCTTAGTACCAAATACCTCAATATCACTTACCACTTTTCAACTTAAGATATACATTTATTTACATTTTAATTTTATTTCCTCCAGTGTAAACTCCACAGAAGGAAGAGACCTTGTATGTCCTGTTTTGTTTTTGCTTGGTATTTAGCACAGTGCCTGGCATACAGAAGGCATTTAGTTAATCTTTGTTGAATGAATTAATTAATCAACCAATGAAAGAGCTGGTGAGGACATTCAGCAGAAAGTATGATGAAAAGATAGGTTTGGAGGGAAAGTATCATCTCCGACCCCTGCTATTATGGTGCCAGGGTGTTTGTAGAGGAGGTGGGAGCAAAAGGATATATATGGGGTTAAGGAAAAAAAAAGATTGGCATTTGATATTGTATCTCCAGTGTTGCCCAGGGAAGACGGGGGGGGGGTGGCGGGGGGACGCTGATCAGAGGTTGACACTATGTCAATTACACTACTAGGTCTGAATCAGATGGAACACAAGGTAGCAAAATAGTTAAGAATCTAAAATAATAAGTGAATAACATAGTTTAGTAACAAGTGCTAGTTATGTGGTTTAGGCTCTAACTGCAATGTGATCTTGTAGTAGTTAATTAATGAAGGTCAAAATAGTCAGAATGGAAGATTAAAAGAGATCACACTTTAAATTTATTCATTTAAAAATGTTCATAGATCACCTGTGAAGTTCGAGGCCCTAAGTCAAGTGCTGGGAATACAGAGGTAAAGAGGACACAGCCCCTGGCCTCTACTCTCTAACATTTAAACAAGGAGGCAGACATGAAACTGCAAGGATTCCCTTAGAATTGACAAGATATGTATATAATTCTATTTCATTGAAGGAAGATAAACATAGATCCAAATATATAACAATAATTAGACATGGTATGGTGGGGGAAGCAAGGTAAGAGGGATAGAGAGTGAGCAGAGAGGGTATACTCTTATATAAGGTATTTAGAGAAGGCCTCTTCAATAAGGTAACTTTTGGATAAAGGCAGAGGGGTGAGAGATTTAACTACATGGGTGTCTTGGGGAAGAGCACCCCAGATAATGGAAGTAAATGTAAAAGGCAGGGGCTTCTGGTCAAGATGGCAACATAGGCAGGTATGGCTTGCTTCTTTGTACAACCACATCAAAATTATAGCAAAAATATAGAACAACCATAACTCAGGAACCTCAGAAGTCAAGTTGAATGGAACTCTTACAACAAGGAAATTGAAGAAACCACATCCATACAGACTGGTAGGAGGCATGCAGACACAGAACAGGGTGGCACCACACCCTTATGGGTAAAAATTCAAGAGGGATATCTCGGGAGCGAGGAGTCCCAGACCCACACCAGGGCCCCAAGCCCAGGGTTCCAGTGCCGATGAGATAAGTCCCCACAACAGATGGCTGCAAAAATCAGTGGGGATTGAGTCAGTGGAGGCAGCTTCTGGAGCCCTAAGCAGTTCCTCTTGGGGAACCTACACATGGACTCACCTATTCAGACTTGTTCCTCCTGGACTCCAGCACTGGAGTAGCAGCTTGCAGGGCACCAGTGGTACGCAGGGAGAGACTGAAGTGTCTGACACTGGGGTGAGCAGAGGCCATTGTCCCTTTGCTGAGTCCTCCCTGCCGCAGAGCCAGTAAGCTGGTGCCATATTTGAGAATCCCTCAACCTGGCTAACACTGTGACCCACCTTGGAGATCCACAGAGGTTCTACGCCACCCAATTTCCAGGTCCACCCAAGCTGCTTTTCCATAAGAATGGCTGGTCTTGGCTCCTAAATCCTATCAAACAAGCAACAGCTGGCTTCGGTAAGCCCTAGCTGCAGCCAGATTAGAGTCACAACTTGGCTTCATCTGGGAATCTCCAAGTAGCAGCCATCTCAGATTGCTTTACAGCTCAGACAGGGTGCCCTGGGCAAAACACGGGTGGGGGCTGACCTTGGCTTGCACCACCCTGGAAACCCTAGGGCCTGCACACCCAGGGGACAGCTACAGACCATGTAGGAGCACCACCACCCTGCCCCTGCATAGCTGATCCTCCCCAGAGGGTGGAGGTTGGTGGTCAGTGGTCACAGCCAGTCCTTGCAGGTGACTGGCCTGGTAAACATCTCCCATTGCAATACCTGCCAACAGCAACCAAGGCTGAACTACAAGAAGAGGGTGTACTCAGCCCACACAGAAGGAGCACCTTGAGTACCCAGCTTGGGTGATAGGGGAGGCTTCGCCACTGGACCCTGTAGTTGGGCCACATTACCAAGACACGGAGTCACAGCAGCTCTACCTAATACATAGAAACAAACACAGGGAGGCTGCCAAAATGAGAAGACAAAAGAAACATGGCCCGAATGAAAGAACAGATCAAAACTCCAGAAAAGGAACCAAATGAAATGCAGATAAGCAATATATCAGCTGCAGAGTTCAAAACACTGTTAATAAGGATGCTCAAGGAACTTAGTGAGGATCTCAGCAGCATAAAAAAGATCCAGTCAGAAATGAAAGATACACTAATTGAAATAAAGAACAATTTACAGGGAAACAACAGTGGAATGGATGAAGCTGAGAATCAAATCAATGATTTAGAATATAAGGAAGCAAAAAAAGAAAAAAAAAAACCAACCACCAATCAGAACAACAAGAAGAAAAAAGAATTCAAAAAAATGAGAATAGTATGAACAGCCTCTGGGACAACTTTAAGAGATTCAACATTTGCCACATAGTAGTGCCAGAAGGAGAAGAGGAAGAGCGAGAAATTGGAAATCTTTGTGAAAAAATAGTGAAAGAAAACTTCCCTATTTTGGTGAAGGAAATAGACATGGAAGTCCAGGAAGCACAGAGAGTCTCAAACAAGACGGATGCAAAGAGGCTCCTTCTAAGATACAGCATTATTAAAAGGCCCTTAAAAGTGAGAGAAAAGAAATTAGTTAACGGAAGGTTACCAGATGGGAGGAGAATGGGTGAAGAGGTGAGGGGATTAAGAAGTACAAATAGGTAGTTACAGAATAGCCATGAGGATGTGAAGTACAGTGTAGGGAATGGAGTAGCCAAAGAACTTATATGCATGGCCCCTGGGCATGAACAACGGCGGGGGGACTGCCTGAGGGAGTGGGGGCTCTATGTGGAGGTGGGTGAAGGGGGGGAAAACCAGGACAACTGTAATAGCATAATCAGTGAATTTTTAAAAAGAATCCCCCCCCAACAAAAAAGTAAAAGGCAGGCTTCTACTTGAGTAGCTAGAGAAATAGCAAGCGTGTCTGGAGTGGAGTGAGTGAGAGGGAGTGTGTGGGAAAAGCTGAGTCCAGAGAGGAAGCAAGAACAGGTCATGTGGGGCCTTGAAGGCTGTAGGTAGGACTTTGATTTTCCTTGATATGAGATGAGAAAGGCCATGCAGACAAACTTTAAGTTGATGGAGTAGGCACATGGAGCAACAGGTTTTGGGGTACAGGAAAATAAAAACAGAATCAGTAATGACAATCTCAATTCAACATGTAGGATGCATCAAAAGAGGGAAACCAGAAAGGCTATCCCGACAGTTCAAGTGCAAGATAAAAGAAATTAGTGGGCAGAGAGAAAGGCAAGAACTACACAAAGATGAAGTTTTCGAAGAAAGCAACAGGATTTACTGGCTTGGTGTGTGATGAGTGTATTTGTACTGTAGCTTTGGAGCTACTGACTTCAGATACAAACAGATGTCCTGTAAGAGGCAAATGAGGCCAAAAGAGCTGTTCCTAAAAGGGAGCCTCAAGAGTTTCAGAACAAAGCTGTTGTTTGTAACTGAAACCATTTTTTGTTTGAAATGGAACCAATCTTTAAAAATAATTAAGGCCAGCCCTGACCAGTGTGGCTTAGTTGGTTGCAAATTGTTCTGCAAAGCAGAAGGTTGCTAGTTCAATTCCTGGTCAGGGCACATGCCTAGGATGCAGGTTCTGTCCCCATTTGGGGCAGGGACAAACGGCAACCAATCAATGTACCTCTTGCACATCGATGTTGCTCTCCTCTTTCTTCCTCCCTTTCCATCTCTAAGAATAAATAAATAAAATCTTTCAAAAATAAAATAAGCCCTGGCTCAGTGGATTGAGTGCCAGCCTGCAAACAAAGGATTGCTAGTTTGATTCCCAATCAGGGCACATGCCTGGATTGCAGGCCAGGTCCCCAGTGGGGGGTGCACAAGGGCAACCACATATTGATGTTTCTCTCCCTCTCTCTCTCTCCCTCCCTTCCCCTCTGTCTAAAAAAATAAAATAATTAAAGACTCTAAAATAATTTCCCCATGCTGAAAAGTAAACACAATTGGTCCTGTTTATCAGCTGACAATTCAACAGTCATGAGTGGGCAGGCAAAGGGGCCCCAGTGTGAGCCTAAGTTCAGTTCTACATATCAGCAAATTTTCTCTTTCTTTCGTGGGTCTAAATAAATAATCAGTTTTAATGGAATGTTCTTTGGGTAGTGCTGTCTACTTACTCAAACACTGTGGTGTCACTACTTTATTGTTTATAGTTTTCTTTTTTATTTATTGATCTTAGAGTGATAGGGAGGTGGGGAGAGAGAAACATCAATTTACTATTCCACTTATTTATGCATTCATTGGTTGATTCTTTTTTTTAAAATCCCCACCCGAGGATATATATGTATTGATTTTAGAGAGACAGAAGAGAGAAACATCAATTTGAGAGAGGAACATTGATAAGTAATCAGTGGACTCCTGTATGCACCCCACCCTGACCAGATCAAACCTGCAACCCAGGTATGTACCATGACCAAGGATGGAACCCCCAACCTTTTGGTGTATGGGGTGACACTCCAACCAAGTAAGTAACCTGGTTAGGGCCATGATTGATTATTGCATGAGCCCTGACTGGGGATTGAACCCTTAACTCTAGCATGCTGTGGCATGCTAACTAACTGAGCTACCCAGCCAGAGTCGGAGGCTCTGAAAATAATGTACAGAACACATGAAACCTATAGTACATATGAAGGGTGCAGATGTGGCAGATGGGTTCTGCTGGTCTGGAAAACAAGGATGAAAAAGTTGAATGTATTACTGACATCAGTTTTGAAAAGTGTATGGTATTGCAGGGTAGATATAGGTAGTTGACCAAAGAAATATCAATACCCTTAACAACTGGTAATAGCACTAACAATTTTTTTATTGATATTTGTGTGACCACATTTTAAGAAGTCAGAGAAGGGTTTGACAATGTGTGGATAAACTAAACTTTAAAAATATGCTGTCTCACCTCAGTTACTTAAACTTAACTTCCTATTGTCCCCGAGGATGAGCAGATGACAAATGCTGCTTTCTTCTTGATATTTTAAAGCTGACTACATTGAAAAAATTAAAAAAAAATTTCAGGGACTTAACTATAATTTTGGGAGGAGTAATAGCAACATAAGGTGAAAGAAATTTTAGAAAAAAACATTGTTTACTTATTAGCAAATTATTTGTATATTTAACCTGATTTAACCACTGAGGTTATTTACTTTTTTAAATGGCTAATCCTGTCTGTCAGTGTTTTTCCCTCTCAACACAGATACTGCTTAAACAGAACAAAGTTCAAAGAAGCTTGATTTGACCAAATCAAACTTCTGTGCCAAGGTCAACAAACCAAGATCATTAGGGAGCTGCATAGAAAAAGAGGAAGAAACGAGTGCAAATTTGAGCCAGTTTAAGCATTTGCCCATTGGAAGAGTCACCCTGATTTTCTGTCTGACCTCAGGAAAGTTGTTTCTCTCTGAGGTCTATTGTCACTTTAAAAGATTGATAAGCTTGTGCTTGTGTATCTTTTTAAGTGCTCTCTGGCTATATGATTTGGGAGTTGGTTATAGGGGCTATATGATGAAAGCAGTTTGAGGGAAAGTGTCATCTTCACCCCGAAGGGGCCTTAATACTTTTGTAACTTGTACAAAGGAATTGTGGAATTCCACACACAGCCAACACGTTTTTAGTAAGGTTCTCAGGCAAATGATAAAATAGGGTTAGGCTAAAATGTAATACTTTTGAATTCTTACTGTCTGCTTTTCAGACTGATAACAGTGATTTAGATCTTGCTCATTTTGTATGTAATCTAACATTTTATAGCAGGCATTTGAAATTAAATTAAGATGTACTTCAGGGATTGTGAAAACTTTGGCATTACATTTTAATCAGCAGTACAAACCTGTAGTCTGAAGGACTTTATCATTAGCTCAGAGCAGGAAAAACCTACCTAGAATGGAGATAGCTAAGTTGATTATTGAGATCATCCATTAACTATACTGACTAATCACTCCAGTTTCTATCTCCCTTTGGCCTCCAAAAAAAAAAAAAAAGTCTGCTCGTCCAGAAAGGAAGTTTGAATACCTTACTGCAAACTCTTAGATGAGGAAATAAAACTGCCATTTAAACATGCTGATTAGTGTGCTGTTAATGAACTTTAGCGTGACTGTGCTATGAATCAGCGAGTTTCACAATTAAAATTACTTCTGAGTTCTCAGGTCAGAAAGCAAAGTCCTCCTCCACGATGACTACACTTATAACACATGTACATAATTAACCACCTCTTTTAAAAAATTCCCTTACAATTTACACCTGGAATATAACTAAACGTGTAATGAAATACTGTGATGAAGATTAATCGGTTCAGCTACTAGAGATACAGTCTCAACAGAGGACGATGACGTCTACAGTCTCAGGCAATCTTCACAAACACCTGAGAGGAACTGTCAGTCCCAGTCCACGAAAGCTGCCAGTGAAGCCCTGATTGCGCTAAGATCCTGACCCTGCCGGCGAGATGACGTTTAGGACTGCGGGGATTTCCATAGCGGTGACACACGCCACTTCCGGCCAGTGGTGAGAGTCAGTGACGTGGCAAGCGAGGCCCGGCACAGTCTGTAGGGCCAGGACACCCGGAGCTGTCAGGTGGCCCCTGGGCAGCCCCGCTGGGACAGCACCGACCGCAGCGGCAGTCGCCAGTCAGGAGCCGGAAGTGCCACGTGTCCTGATTGCGCCTGCGCAGCCGGCGGCTGACAGACACTTCCGGCAGGGGCCTCTGCCCTATCTCAGCCTGGCTGCTTCCTTCCAGCCCTGCGTTCTGGCCCCACGGGCCGACTCCCTACCCTCAGCTCCCAGGCCAACCCGTGGCCGCCAGTGAGCTGGGGACAATGCGGCGCCAGGCCTAGGGCTTGATGCGCTGCCCTCCCTCTTCCCCGCCTTCAGTCCTAAGTCGTTAGTTCTTTCCCTTTGCTTCCAGCAGTCGTCTTTCACCTTTTCGCTTGGCGCTGCCGGCGGATCACGACCATCCCCTTCCAACCCCGATAACCACGGTCGTCATGTCCCAGCCGGGGATACCGGCCTCTAGCGGCGCACTAAGCGGCCTCCAGGCCCAGAACGGAGCCGCCTCGGCCTCGGGGTCTCCCTTCACCAATGGTAGGTGCCGCTCGGGGGCGCAGGGAGGGCGCAGCCTGGGGCCGGGCTCGAGCTGAACCTTGGTTGCTGCCACCGTCTGAGGCCAGAGGAGAGGGTGACCTCCCTACCTGGGTCTGGACCCCGTGGCGGTGGGCGGCTGGGGCCACAGGAGACCCAGGCAAACATGCACCCACAACCCCTGGCTGGTCTTAGCGTTTCATATTTATTTATTTATTCATTTGTTTAGCAGACATGAGCACTTGCTGTAAGCAACACCCTGGATATACCTGGGTGAAAAATAGATTCGGTCCCTTAGTCAAAACTCGCATACAGAGCTCATAGTTGTTTATGTGCCTTCCCACTCCGCGCCACCTCGCCCGTCTTCTAGAGAGCAGAGTTTGGGGGCTGATTCATTTCGATCCCTCTGAGCCTGCAGTGGGATGGGGGTCATAGTCGGTCTGAATTTACGTAGATGAATGAATGATTGTGCTTTCTGGGGATCCCTTAGGGCCTGTTCATCTTTCCCAGAACTTTCCTCGAATTGTTTTTAGGCCACCTGTTAAGTTTTTCTGCTTTGAAAGAACCAAATAGAGGGGAGAATCTCCGGCTTGGTTTCCAGAGGTCTTTACAGCACTTGGGGAGTGACTGGGCACAACTTTCTGAACCTCTGAAAAATGTGCATGTGGCACTATAATTTGTCATTTGGTGTGAGTGTCATAATTATTTACGTCTTCTAGGATTTTAAAAATGGTCCTGCGTTGCGATTTTGTTATACTTGTTATAATAAAGACGGATTGTCTGACAACATCTTTCCAAATTACCAATTTACCTCTAAATTTTTGGTTCATGGGAACAAAACTAGAATAATACTAAAATACTTCAGCTGTCCTTTGGAATCTAAAATTACTGTGAAGTTTGAGAACATAGCCAATGACAAAAATAGCTAATTTACATTATTTTTAGAGAAGACCAATGTCTTTTTGACAAAGAGGGCTCTAAAAGACTTTTAAAAATGTCTGTGAGTGGGCAGAGGCAAGAATAAGTGGGGGTAAGCATTGAAATGGTGTTAAATTGAATCAGTTGTTCTTTCTCAAATTTATGGTAACATTGTGTAAAACTACATTTGTTTTAGACTATTAACATTTATACTGAGGATGAAAACATTTTAAGATAAATGTTTTTATCTTAAAGGTAAGAAAACTTAAGCAAGATGTCATATGGCTATGGCTTTTTCTTATCTATAAATTACAATTTTACATGAGCTTTAAATGGCAAATACAGCAAATATGCTTGTAAGCTTATATGAAAGTATAGGTTTGTTAATTTTGAAATGTCAAAGGAATTTGGCCACTGTGATATGCGGTGGTGGAGATGTCACTATATTGATTTGACGCAATCTAGCAGACATTTGTTGCATACCTTCTAGGTTCCGTCCTTGGGAAAATAAAACCCAAGGTACAGCCTCCTCCTTGTACACACAGGTTGCCCAGAGACAAATGGGACTTCATATAGGGAAGGAAATCATAGAACTGCATAAATACATACCTTTTAAAAGATAAAATTGACAGTCTTTTTATAAGCCCCATTTCTAAAGTTTTTTGTAGAGGTAATCTCAGTAAAATAGCTAATGTCCTAGATTGGATTCCTTTTTTGTACATCCTGGTAATAATAGAGTGCTGATGGGTGGAGAATTGGAAGGGAAGGTATTTTTTTTAAAAGGTGAAAATAAAGTTCAGTACTGGAATGTAGTGTTTTTTTGGTTAACTCTTTCAAGGCAATTACTGTTGTTTAAATATTCTTTTGATTACTCATAAGCTTTCGATTTAATGCAGCTTGCTTTAAATTACATATTATAGTTCAGCTGGATCTTAAGGTATTTTTAGATTATAATCAAAAGACCAAATACAGTAGTCCCCCCTATTCATGGGGGTTACCTTCCAGTGGATGCCTGCAACTGCGCATAGTGCTGAACCCTATATATGCCATGTTTTTTCCTATACATATGTACCTATGATAAAGTTTAATTTATAAATTAGGCACAGTAAGAGATTAACAATAACAACTAGTTATAAAGTAGAACAATTAAACAATATACTGTAATAAGTTACATGAATGTGGTCCATTTGCCAAGGCAGTTAGAAACTGCAGTTTTATTAAATTCATTTTGGTAATATTTATGTAATACTTTCCCATCTAGATTGGGGGTGAGAAGAATATTCTCAACCCTCTCTTCATCCCAGATTCTCATTATATTGTAATTTTATAAAATAATATCTGATTTGCCTCTAAACCGTAAAACCTTTGAGGGCAAGAATATCTGCTTTTGTGCATCATCCTCTCTCTGGTTTCCCTCATGTCCAGCACCTTTAAGGAGTTACTAGTCTTATTGAATGGAAGTTTTAGATTTGGGTATTTTGTAATTTAGGCCACTAAACAGGTATTGATTTATTCATTGTGAGATTGGAGCTCACTTCCAACTTTTTTTTCTGGTGAATTTTTCTGTGAATTTTTGAATAATACTATCAGCAAAAACTCAACAGACTATGTATGTGAGGGAGTTTAGTCATCATTTTAAATGCTAGACTTTTACTCATATATCTGTTTTAGGCATGATAGAAATATAGATCTCTTTTAGTTTCACTATGATGTAAACCATGGTAATGATTGCATATTTACTATAGGAAGTCTTTAGTCAAGATCAAAGCATGCTGTGAATAAAATGGACATGTGGTCTGTAACACTGATTGTTGTGGCTGAGTTCCCTTTAATGTTTTCAGTGCGGCAAGTGACTTTGGACTCCCAGCCTTAATACCATCTGTAACATTAGAACTTGCAGCATAGAGCTACTCTTTTGTCTCTCCTGGTACACTGGAAGCTCCTGGAAGAGAAATGGTAGCAGTAAGAACTAACATTTATTGTTTACTTACTCTATGCCCAGTCACTGTTCTAGGCTGCATTTTATACACCATCTCACTTAATCCTCACTGCAGCCCCATGAGGTTAGAACTGTTGACTCTGGCTGGAGTGTGTCAGTGGCATGACCGCCGGCCTGCCAAATGAAATGTCTTAGGTTTGATTCCTTGTCAAGGCGCTTGCCTGGGTTGCAGGCCTCCCAGCTGGGGGCATGGGAGAGGCAACTTATTGAGGTTTCTCTCCCTCTCTTTCTCCCTCCCTTCCCTTGTCTCTAAAAATAAATGAACAAAATCATTTTTTAAAAAAAGAATTTATGTTTACTGACAAAACTGAGATGAGTGGTCAAGCAACTCGCTCAAGGTCACACAACTAATAACCTAGATTTGTGGAGCCTAGATTTAAACACAGATAGTCTTACTTGACCACTGCTAGTCAATATATCTGGTTATCTCTCAATCCCAGAACCTAGCTCCTTGAATTAGTGCCTGAATCAAGGATCTTTTTGGTTTCTTTATGTGGATACATGTAATTACAGAAAATGTTTGTTGATATTTTTTGAAACTGCCACCTAGCTTATTTGGGTTATAATTAATATATGACCTGACCCTAATTTTTCTTCGCATTTAGTCCATATCTTTGCTGTTTCAACATCACATTTCATAAATATCTTGTAGATCCTGAAATTGACTCTTACCTCTACTTTAATTCCCTCCATTGCTATTTAAAAAACAAAAACAAAACAAAAAACCCTTACCCAAGGACATTTAAAAAAAAAGATTTATTTTATTTTTTTATTTTTAGAGAGGGAGTAGGAGGGGAAAGAGAGGGAAACATCGACTGGTTGCCTCTTGCATGCCCCTGACCAGGGACCTGGCCTGCATCCAGGCATGTGTCCCAACCAGGAATTGAACCAGTGACCTTTTGGTTTGAAGGACGGCACTCAATCCAGTGAGCCACACCAGCCAGGGCTATGACATTTTTAAAGACAGTTTTCTATAGTGAGTCCCAGAAATAGAATGTACAGCACACTATGGTGTTTGACTATATTGAAAATGACTGAGATCAGTGAACTACGTTGACTTGTGTGATTTCGGACAAGTTGCTTAGCTGCTCTAAGCCTCTGGTTTCTCAGGGTACCAGAATCTTTAGATGCTGTATTTTATTTATTAGTATTTGGTAAATCATACATATATAAGCAAAGTATTCTTGGAAAACCTAAGTAGTTAATTTCCCAGAATTTATCCCTCTGATTTGATGTTTTGCAGATCAGTCAGAGATATAATTTATTTATGGTTTCTCTCTTCTTCCCTACTCCATATGTTCCAAGGACTCAAGATGACTGTATAAATGGGTTATATAACATTGAGGGGGTAAAATTTAGAGAAAGTGAAGCCTTTTTAAACCTGTGTATGTGGTAGTATAGTAATTTTGTTTAGCTGTTTCCTGATTATATTGATGAGTAGGATCAGTCTGATGGTATCCAGAATGCTCCCTTGTTTCTGAAGTACAGTTTTAGTCTCTGGTTGGGTGGCTCAGTTGGTTGGAGCATTATTGTACAACAAAAGGTTGCAGGTTCGATTCCCAGTGTGGACACATACCTAGGTTGTGGGTTCGATCCCTGGTTGGGGCATGTCCAGGAAGCAACCAATTGATGGTTCTCTCTCACATTGATGTTTCTCTCTCCCCTTTCCTCTCTCTCTAAAATCAATAAACGTATCCTCGGGTGAGAATTAAAAAAATAAAGTTATTAAAAATAATAATAAAATAAAGTACAGATTTAGCATTCTCATTGGTGGTGCCATTGAATGGTATTCTTTTTCTCACTGGCCAATCTTTTAGTCTGTTTATTTTAAAATGATTCCAGGCCTAGGGTCACTATTTAAATGCTTTAAAACACTTTTCCATTGGATTGCTATGTCACATTTCACATTTTATAAATATGTAGCTTTCTTCAGAGTCTTTAGACAAGGATCAATGAAAAAACCTAATTAAGCCCTGGCCGGGTGGTTCAGTTGGTGGGAGCATCATCCCTTACACACAAAATGTTGCAGGTTCTATTCTGGTCAGGGAACACACGGGTTTCAGGTTTTGGGCTTTTGGTGGGGGTGCACACAGGAAGCAACCCATCGATCTTTGTCTCTCACATTGATGTCTCCTTTCTTCTCTCTCTAAAAGCAATAGAAACATTTCCTTGGGTGAGTAATGAAAAAAAACAAAACCCTAATTAAAATAGAAAGGTTAAGAAATTAACCTGAAATGTCCTCAGCAGAGATAATGCATTTGCCAGAAGCCAGAACTAAGTGACTTTATTTAACTGTTCCTTTTGGTCCCAGTGGGTTTTTTTCGCTCTTATTTGGACAGATGACTGTGATTTTGCCAGTTTTTGATTTTCTGACCTCCTATAATCCCCTAAATATTTGTTTTTTCTGTATCAATACTTCATTCCTTTGGCTATACCCCATTTTGTTTATTCATTCATCAATTGATAGATATTTGGGGTAGTTCTCACTTTTAGACTATTATGAATAATACTACTTTGAATTTTCATGTGCAAGTTTTTGTATGGAATATTTTCAGTTCTCTTGGGTATATATAAAACTAGGAGTGGAATTGATGGAGCACATATCTCTATGTTGAACATTTTGAGAAACTGCAAAACTTTTCCAAAGTGGCTACAGCTTTTCACTAGCGATGTATTTCTTTTCAGTTTCTCCACATCCTTGTCAACAGTTTTGTAGCGTCAGTCTTTGATGACAGCCATTCTAATAGGTGTGAGCTGGTATTTCGCTATGGTTTTTCACATTAACCTTTGACATGAGTGCTGTCAGTATTGCTAGAACAGCTTTCCACAGTATGTAATTTTCCCTTGTTTTAAAGTTGTTGGAAATCTGATGAATGCAATAAACAAACAAGATAGTAGCAGAAGCTTAGACACACAGAACAGACTGACAGCTGCCTGAAAGGAGATGGGGGGAGACAGATGAAAGGTGGTGAAGGGATTAACCAAAGAGCACTTGTGCACAACCCATGGGCAGGGACAGCAACGTGGGTACTGGCGTGGGGTGGGGAGAGGGCAGGGCTGGGTGAGGGAGGGGAAGGGGGAAAATGGGAACAGCTAAAACAGCGGAAGGAAGGAAGGAAGGAAGGAGGGAAGGAGGAAAGAGGGAAAGAAGGAAAGAAGAAAAACAAGAAAAAAGAAAATTGAGATACCACATTTTGAGTTTGAGTAAGATGCTGTCCTTGGAAATTTCACTCTAAGCCACTAAGTTCTTAGTAGCTTTTCTCACTTCTAAGTAGTTGTGATTTGTGGTCTCTACATTGTAACTGCTTAGTATTGCTTTAAACAGTTTATTTTGGAACAATCCCAAATTTATAGACAAGTTGCGAGTACATTACAAAGAATATTTTTTTGAACCATTTATTTGAAAGCAAGTTGCTCACAGGATTTTTCATCACTCCCAGATACTTTAGTTTATTTGTATTTCCTACAAATGAAAAAGTTTTTTAAAATAGCCACATCACAACTGTCAAAATAGAAATCTAACAAATATATTACAGTCATCTACTCCTCAGACCCCATTCACATTTCGTTAGTTGTCCTAATTACCCCTTTACAGTGAAAGAATCCAGTCGGGAGTCACATTTAATATTGAATTGTCGTGCCTCTGTAGTGTCCTTCAATCTGGAACAGTTCCTCAGTCTTTCCTTAACTTTCATGACCCAAATGCTTTTGAAAATTACAAGCCAATTCCCTTGTAGAATGTTCCTTAGTTTTGATTGTCTGCTCTTCCTTCATGATTAGACTGTGTACCGTAGCGGGCCTGCTGCATAAGAGACGCCCAGTTCTCATTGCATCGTCTCGGGTGGTGCATGGTTGCCTTTTTTCCCCCATTCTTGATGATTAACACTTTAATCACATGATTAAGATATCTGTCAAGTTTCTCCACAGTAAAATTTCTTTTCCCTTTGTAATTAATATGTATTTTGTGGGGATGTACCTTGAGACCACATAAATATCTTATTTCTTGTTAGACTTTTATTCTTTTATTTATATCGGTGTAGACTCTTGTATTCAGTGAGTTTAATTCATTGTGTATTTTGATGCTTATGTCTCAGATTTGACCTGTGGGTGCCTCTTCTGTCTGTCTTCTGTGTCCTCTTGTCATGTCTCATTATTTTTGGGCACTTTCTCGCTTTCTGGCACATTGAGGCTCATCTTGTACTTTCTGAGCTCAGGAATCAGCCATGGTTCCTTTTAATGGAGAAGAGTACTTAGAAACCAGGATTTCTGTACTAGATATGATCAGTGCTATCAGAATGTCTCTGCAGACAGAGTCAGGGAAGCTACCTATTTATATCGAAATCCACAAGTTTTGATTGTAACCCCCAGTGCAGACCCACCACCCCGGGTTCATTCTAGTTTCTTCTTTCCATATTTGCAGCTCCCTTCTCTGAGAGTTAGATGCCTTGTTTCCATCATCATAGATGTATGTGTCTGGCCAGTCTCCCTGTGTGTGACCACCGCCCATTGCTGGTGCGGCCCCTTCACCCTCCTCCAGCTTCCCTCATTTTGGTGAGCGATGCTTATCCCACCTAATGTCTCTAGGGCTGAATTTGTTCAGGAAAGAGACTATTTTGCACTTTTAGTTTATTTAAAAGTCTTGCTTACGAAAATATCCAACATGTGGTTCCATGTTGTGAAATAATTTTGAGGGACCCTAGCAGGTGATCACTATAGCGATTGAAACTGGCCTTTAGTGCAGCTGATTCTCACTCTTCCCCAGATGGTGCTCTATTGTTCGAAATGAGAGACTTCCATTATATACTTATATGCTAAGTATATACTTATATACTTAAGTGCTATATACTTATTCTTTGACTCATTCAACAAACATTTTTCAAGTACCAACTATGTGATAGGCACATTTTAGATATTGAGAATACAGTAATGAACAAAAACGTCCCTGCCCTCGTGGAGTTTATGTAATAGTGGGGTAGACAGGCTATAAATAAGTAATGCAGTCAGATAAACACTAGAAAGAAAAATAGGGCAGGGTCAGAGGGCAAGAGAATGAAAGAGGTGCTATTTTAGGTTTTTTAAGGCAATGCCTCTTGGAGGAGATTATTTGTTAGAGGGGCTTGAATGAAGAGATAGAGTGATGTTATCCAGGGAAGAGTGTTCTTGGCAGAATAAAAGAACCCTAAGGTGGGAGCTTATTTAAGCTTGTTGTAGGAACTTTAAGAAGGCGAGTGTGGCTGGAGCTGAGTAGAGAGAAAGGAGAGTAGGACGTTCTTTTGAATAGCTGGCTGGTAAAGGCTTTTTGCCGTGAGATGGAGTAATTGACGTCAGTTGACACACTGACCTTACCATAGGCATTTACTAAACTCAAGAGAAGAAGGATTCCATCACACATGCATATCTAAAAGGGACTTTCAGTCTTTAGTGGAAATTATTTATTAAGCCATTTTATATTGTATAGCAAACTGTTAGACGGTAGTATTGTAAAGGCGTATGTTTGTTTGGAACCACAAATCTGCTCCAATTTGGTTTAAGTCCTAGGGTGCTCGATGATGTGGGCTGTGAAAGAATTAACAAAGGGGAAAATGCAGAGGGCAACATTTCCAAGAGTGGGAAGGGGTATGGCATGGAGAGATACACCAGCATTGATGGGTGGGAGCTTCGGGCTTTTATTGGGTTATTTTTGGATTATGAAAGGTTGGGGGGTTGCTGTGGTGTGGTCGCTGGGCACTTGGGGCGTTGTAACACGGGAGGGTTCCGTTGGTTTTACAGAAGCTATAGTTTGCTCCAGTGTTATCTTCCGCCTGTGGCTGTGGGAGTGGGAGGATGGTGAGTCACGTTCTGTTCTTGCTTCCCGGTAATTTCCAGGCCTGAGGACATAAGCTTGGAAGAGTAAAACGGCAGTTCTGTTTAACAAAGTCAGAGGCCTGCTAGGCAAATGGTGCCAAGGTAGCAAATGGCGCCGGCTTTACCCTTTTAAATACAGCATGCCCAGCCACCTCTCTGGAATTAGAGATACTAGTAGAAGTCTCCATGGTCTATGCAGATGCACAAATATTAACTAATAATAAAATCAGATTGGAACTGGACGAGCCCAACAAGAGAGAAACCATGCTCGATTAATGTGACAAAGACAGGTTTAGGGACTCGTGGTTTAAAATGTTGGCCACTTTCTTATCTGAGTTGACATACTCTATGTTAAACCTAACCTTACAGAAAAATTGAATTTCTTTCTAAAATTTTCCTAGAGAGTAAGAAACAAATAGAATCAGAGTAATATAGGGTACTTATTTCCAGATCAAAAGGAACATATGTATTGTCCTGGCATTGTTTTATTAAAATAAAATGAATGTCCAGTATTAAAAAAAAGGAAGACAGCAGGAGATGAGACCAGAAGGGAAGCCAGGGACATAGATGGTCTTATAAATTAAGGTAAGGACTTTGGAATTTTTGAATAAGGGAGCTAATAAGATCCATTTGGTTATGTTTTTTTTTTTAATTGATTCATTGACTGATTTTAGAGAATGAGAGGAAAAGCGGGAGAGAGAGAAACATTGATTTGTTGTTCTACTTATTTATGCGTTCATTGCTTGATTCTTTTATGTGCCCTGACCAGGGAGGGACCGAACCTACCACCTTGGTGTGTCAGGATGAGCCTACCTGGCCAGGTTGACTTGTGTGTGTGGGGTTGTTTTTTTTTGTTTGTTTTTTTTAAAGATTTTATTTATTTATTTTTAAAGAGAGGAGAATGGAGGGAGAAAGAGAAACATGGGTTGCCTCTCACACATGCCCCACCAGGGTCCTGGCCAGCGACCTAAGCATGTGCCCTGACTGAGAATCCAACCAATGGCTTTCTGCTTTGCAGGACATTGCTCAACCCACTGACCCAGGCCAGTGAGGGCATGATCCATGTTTGAAAAGGTAAAGTGTAATCCTGACCACCTGGAGCAGCGGGTTCTGCGTCATCCTGGAAAGGGAAAGGTCCCTGGTTGGATTCCAGGTCAGGGCACATGACTGGGTTGCAGGCCAGGTCCCCAATAAGGGGTGCTCGAGAGGCAACCACACATTGATATTTCCCCCCTCCTCCCTCTCTTTCTCCCACCCTTCCCCTCTCTCTAAAAATAAATAAGTAAAATCTTTTTTTTTTAATTTCAGCAATCCAAAATTAGTATCTAAATCAAATGCAATTTCATTCAACATTTCAACATTTTGTGGGAGAGTGCTAAAGTGGTCTTATATTTTTGTGTGTATCTGAAATGTTTCATAATAAAAAGATTTATAAGAAAGATATAATTATCTCTGTAACTTTCTTTTTTCTCTTAATATTCATTTTGTAACTTACCTCTGTTGGTAGATGTACATCTTGTTGTTTATTCAGTTTCTTGACAAAGAGTCTGTTTTGTGTGACTAATCCACAATTTATTTAATCTCCAGTTGGTGAATATTTCATTCATTTCCAATTTTTCATTATTATAAACAATGTGCTGCAGCTAACATATTTGGATTTATTTTGTCCTGGAAGGATACCTTTTTTTTTGCGGGGGGGCAATGTATATAAACTAACTCTGTCCCTCCAACTTACACTGTATATCTGTATATGATTTTGTGGGCCTCCTAAGTTCTCTCTCTCTACATATAAACAGGCTTATGTATGTTTGTGTAAGCATCGTATAATCATGAAAGAATTCAGATTAGTCTAATGACATTTGTACATTGGTTGCATGGACTGAGACACACTGATTTTTGTTCCACTTATTTATTCGTTCATTTGTTGATTCTTGTATGTGCCCTGACCCGAGATTAAATCCACAACCTTATCATGTGAGGACAACAGTCTAACCAACTGACCTACCCGGCCAGGGCTCTCATTGTGTGTGTGTGTTTTTCTAAATATATAATCTTTATTATATTATTTTTCCATTACCATTTATTCCCTTTATGTCCTCCTCCCCACTCATTGTGGTCTTGATTTGCATTACTGTAATGACTAGTGTCGTGTGTTTTTTGCATGTGTTTACTGGCCATAAAATTGTATATCTCTTTGGAAATGTATTTGAATGTCTATTTAAATACTTTGCTCATTTTTAAATTGGGTTTTTTTAATTGTTGAGTTGTAAGAATACCATATATTTTATTGTGTTTTTAAAGTATTTTATTTGTTCATAAGAGTAAGTTTTTTTCTTTTCTTATTGGAAGGTCCAATCCAAAATGAACTGATGTCTTCGCAAGGATATTCTTCTCAGCTTCCTGGATCCTACCCTCATCTGATACCAGCAAAGACTTTGAATCCAGTCTCTGTACAGTCTAAATATGGTGGTTCTCAGACTGTTTCTCCACTAAGTAACTATCAGGGGCTGCAGACTCTTCATAGACCACCTGTGGCTTCTAATGCGGTAACACCTTCACTCCATAGTGGTCCCGTTCCCCGAATGCCGCAACATGCATCTCAGAATCCAGCTGCTACACCAGTGCCTTCTGGTAGCTTTCATCCTGGAGCCAGTGTGCCGCCACCTTTGAATTGGCAATATAACTATCCACCCACAGGATCACGGACAAACCATGGCTCTCCTGTGTCATCCGGACCAGCTCTGTCTGGAAATACAAATTTGACAACAGGTCATCCGTATGTTTCTTCTGGAGATCCTTCGCTTCAAAACAACTTCATAAAATCAGGTAAGAGTTTTCTAAAAATATAGAAATGGGAAACTTTTTCTTATTTAGATGTTTGAATTAATATTTCAAGCTTTAAAATCATATGGAAGACTATTGATTTTTTTAAAACCACTGTTAATGTTTAAATAAAATACTTTTCTAACCTTTAAGCTAACTTAAGATTATGAGTTGTTCCTGCTTTGCTGCTTCTTATTGTCTGTTTCTTTGAGTCACCCATGGTACCTCAGGGATTGAAGTATGCATGCAGAACCGCTTCCCTTAGAACCATTCATTACTTTTAATAACTGGGTTCTATTTTGTGTTCTAGGGAAGCTCAATCCCTGCGTTCTCTTTTTGGTCTTGATCTGAGGCTTGGGTTATCTTTTTGTTATGGCATAGACAGTTTTTGGCCCTAGAAACTGCAGGATCATGGATGTCAAAACAGATAATACTTTCAGGGTGAGGAGTGTTATTGAGGGCAGAGATTTATATCTATGTTTTCTTCTGAAAGGTTTATATTGGGTTAGCGAAAGCGCCTGTTTAGTTTTTTTCTGTAAAATAAAAGACATTTTTCATTTTCACCAATAACTTTCTTGATTAGGATATTTTGAGTATGTCAGCCATCTCCTGCTATTGGCTTCCAGTGGGTAGAGGCAGGAAGTGCTGCTGAACATTTTCCAATGCATAAGACAGCCCCACAGCAAAGAATTATTTGGCCAGAATGTCACTGGTACCAAGAAACTTCCCAAACCACTTTTGACATTCCATCAGTCACAGAACCTTCTCCATATACTGCACAAATCTTTTTTTTCCTTTTTTGCATTTCAGTTGCATTTTTTCCTTTCTTAAAATAATAAAGTATATTATGCTGAAAATGTTGTGTACCTTCTTCTATCTTTAATATTAAAATGGGTGCCCAAAAATCCACCAATTTTGATAAGTTTTTCTTAAATGCACACTGATATGACAGCTGTCACAATACAATCTAACAATTGTTTTGAATAAGGTTAAAGACAACTAAGCACTACTAGAACCGTCATACAGAAAAAACTAAAGGAACTTTTGGGACAACCCAGTAGTTTTAGCTCTTATATTAAGGTCTTTTATCAATTTTTAAAGAGATTTTATTCATTTACTTTTAGAGAGAGGGGATGGGAAGGAGAAAGTGAGAGTAAAATCATTTGGTTGCCTCTGCCATGCGCCCCATCCAGAAGCAGGCCTGCAACCCAGGCATGTTCCCTAACCTGGGCCCGCAACCGTTTGCTTTGTGGGACAATGCTCAACCAACTGACACACGCCGGTCGGGGCTCTTTGATCAATTTTGAGTTAATTTTTATGTATGTCGTTAGGTTGGGATTCATCTTGTGCATGTGGATATACAGTTGTTACAGGACTATTTGATAAACTGTTCTTCCTCCCATTGAATTATCTTGGCTCCCTTGTCGAAAATCAATTGATCATAAATGTAAGGGTTTATTTCTGGACTCTGAATTCTATTTTATTGATCTATATGTCTATTTTTATACTGGTACTAAACATCTGGATTATTGAGATATTGTAGTGAGCTTTGAATTTAGGGAGTGTGGCTCTACCAACCTGGTTTTTCTTTCAAGATTGACTTGCTGTTCTGGGTTCCTTGCTTTTCCATAAAACTTTCAAATCAACTTGTCCAATTTTGTTAAAAAAAAAAAAAAAAGGACAATGGGATTTTGATAAAGGATTATGTTGAAACTGTGTATCAGTTTGGGAAGAAATCTATATATTCTTAGATTGACTTTGATCTTTTTATTTTTAACCTCAGTATTGGGTCATAATCTCATTCAAAAATAGGTTTATTTAACTATTAAAATTTGTCTTACACACTTACCAACGTTAGTAGTGTTACTTTGAAAAGCATTTAAAATCCCGTATTGGGATTTGCAGGTTGATTCTGCTCAGCAAACATCCTCAAGGAAAGGAACTAGTAAGATCATCCAAGTTAAATAGTAAGATCAATAGTTACCTTTTCATACTCCTGTGTATTTATGCATCTACATACCGTGTACCCTTCATCATGCTTGTAGTTTGCTAACTACTGAAAAATAACTACTTATTTTTCTTAACTCTTAGCTTCTTGACCAGCCATTGGCCCTGGTGAATGTATTTTGGCCTTGTAAAGATAAAGGCTAATTCTATAAATTTAGTTTCTTTGTAGAAATATTTTGACCCACAATTGTTAGCACCAAATTCTCCTGGTTACTTTTATTCTTATTCATTTGACACTATGAGTGAGCATCAATCACTTGAAATTAATGAATATTCACTTCATTGTTAATAATTAAAGGTAATATTTATTGAATATTTACTATTTTCCAGCACTTTACCACACTTTTATATGTGTTATGTTACTTAACTTTCACAATAGTCTCTTACTAGCAAGAGATTGAGGCTTGAATAATTTACCCAAAGCCACAAGAACATAATTTGGGAACAGGTACTCTATAAAAACGATATAAGAGCAGGTGCAGCTGCTTGTGTGAAAGCACGCGATCTGTAACCTGACATATTTCTGGCTGTGACAGAAACCGTCAGGGAGGGCACCCTGACTCGCACAGGTCGGTCCGAGAGACAGAAGCAAGTGTCAAACTCACGAGGATTTTGTGTAAAGAAGGAGAAAGACATATAAACTGATAAAATGAACCTAAAATAAATGTATGACTACCCTTTTGCCTTATGAGACCTCTAAAAAAAGTCCTCATTTTTTAACCTCTTTTTTTAACCCATCATTGATAGTAGGTGCCTGATTGTCTGATTTCAAAACTATTTATCTAAGTTACACCAAATTTCTAGTTCACATACTAAAATTCTCTTTTTTTCCCCAGTAGGCCACCTGTTGGCCAGCCTAACTTTTGCTTTAGGGATCTTAGAAGGCAGGTTCTAAAACTCTAGTTATTAGTGTTATAAATAAGATTTATGCAGCTTGAAAAAAATAACATCTATTCTATAAAATGTATTTAATCCATTTAATCCAAATTTTTGGATTAAAAAAATATTCTTTTTATGGCAGTGAAAAATCTCTGGAAGTTTACTTGCATGCTATTAAACATTAGGTTGTTACATTTTCGTGGCCAGATGCATCATATGTTCTTGTTCATGGAGAGTTGGTAATGTACCTTGTTCTTTTGTTCCTTTGACTTGTCTGTATTGCCAAAGATATGCGTGGGTGCTTCTCTGATAAGGGAGTTACATGGTAGGAACCTTTGTATTCACTTGTCTTCTTAGGAGCTATAAGGTTTAGTAATGCGATCATTTTTCAATTCAGCCCTGGAGAACTGAACAATATTGAAGAAGCATGTTGAAAATTTTTATATTTGCTTGTCTTTATTCCTTTAGTGTAACATAATACAGGATTAACTGTAGGATATACTATATGTAAAATTGATTTCTTATTTCACTTTCAAATTCAGAGGATAAAAAAAAGCCTTGGGATGAAAATTAAATCACATACTTATCCGTAGTGTTTAATATACTCTGTAGACTTGGTCCCTCCTCTTTTGCAAATGAGAAAGTGGAAGCAATATACGTTTTTTTAATACTTCTTCATTCTTCCTTTTTAAGTTTTTATATTTATTTTATTTTCTTTAAAGGTTTTATTTATTTATCTCTAGAGAGAAGGGAAGGGAGAGAAAAAGAGAAACATCGATGTGAGAGAAAAACATTGATCGGTTGCCACACATACACACCCTGACCAGGGACCAAACCCGCAACCCAGATATTTGCCCTGACCAGAAATCCAGCCAGCGACCTTTTACTTTGTGGGACAGTGCGCAGCCAACTGAGCCACACTGGTCAGGGCTGGAAGCAATATTGCTGACTTGAATGAACAGAGGTGGTGTGGGTATTGGAACTTTTCATCACATAGAAGAATTTCCCCAAGAGTAATTGATAATATTTGTATACTAGCCAGAACTTAATTGTCCAAATAGAAAATGGGTGAAATTGAGGCCGTGAGAATACTGGTAGGTACAAGGAAAAATACCATGTCATTCTTAGTTTAGTTCGATGGGTACTTTTACACCTCTTGGAGAGCAGTGTTTTATAAGGCATATACCTAATGAACTTTGGATTATCTCCTGGTTTTTAAGCTTACGAAGCGTTCTTAATATAGCATTTAAACTATTATTGAAAATAAATTACTTTTTTTCCTTCTTATTGAATTTATCGAGGTGACAGTGGTTAACAAAAGTGTACAGGTTGCAGGTGCACAGATCCAGAACATGTCGCCTACAGCCTGTGCTGTGTGTTCACCGCCGAAGTCAGGCCCCCAGCCATCACCATCCCCCTCCCCCTGGCAGTCACCACGCTGTTGTCCAGGTCCATGAGTTCTTCTTTTTCCCCTTTTTTGCTCAATAACCACACCCCCTCCTGCTCTCAACCTGTTCTTTGTCTATGAGTCGGTCTTTATTTTGCTTATTAGTTCATTTTGTTTATTAGATTTCACACATAAGTGAGATCATATGGTATTTGTCTTTCTCTGACTGGCTTATTTCATTTAGCGTAATTCTCTCCAGGTCCATCCATGCTGTCCCAAAGAGTAAAATCTTCTTCTTCGTCCTCTCCCTCCCCGCTCCCCTCCCCTCGCCTCCCCCCTCCTTTTTTATGGCCAAGTAGTATTCCACTGTGTTAATGTACCACAGCTTCTTCTTGTTGTTGTTGTTGTTTTTACTTTAAGAGAGAAAGGAAGAGAGGGAGAGAAACATCTATGTGTGAGAGATGAATTGATTGCCTACATGGATCCAAAACATGGATTGGTTGCCTCTTGTACACCCCAAACTGGGGACTTGGCCTGCAACCGAGGCATGTGCCCTGACTGGGAATCAAACTGGTGATCCTTTTGTTTGCAGGCCAGTGCTCAATCCATTGAGCCACATCAGCCAGAGCAGCCACAATTTGCTTGTTTGTTTTTTTTTAAAAGATTTTATTTATTTATTTTTTTAGAGAGGGGAAAAGAGGGAGAGAAACATCAATGTGTGGTTGCCTCTAGCACACCCTCTACTGGGGACCTGGCCCACGACCCAGGCATATGCCCTGACTGGGAATTGAACCGGTGACCCTTTGGTTCACAGGCTGGCACTCAGTCTCCTGGGCCACGCCAGCCGGGTCAGCCATAGCTTTTTTTATCCACTCATCTACTGATGGACACTGTACCTACCCTATAAGTGATTTGATGTTGAGTTCATACTTGCACTGCTTTAATAACTGACAGGTAAGAAGCATTGTAGGAAAGACATGGAAATATGTAAAGTATGCATATAAAATAAAGTCATAAACCTGAGAAGTTAACATATTTCTGGTAATTTGTTAGTGGTTTAATTAAAATGTAAATTTTGAAGTTACTCAATTTGGTAAAAGACTGTTTTGGTGTTTGTCTAAAATTCTTAAGTAACATGTAAAAAACCAATGTTTCCATAGGTCCTGCACCCCCCTTAGTGAATTCACCTCTGCCTGCCACTTTGCAACCAGGAGCTCCTCTTGGGCCCCCTCCAACTGGAGGACCACCTCCGGTGAGCGCTCACGCTGCTCAGAAAGCATCACACAGGGCTGTGCCCCAGCCCTCATTTAATTCAGCTGTCAACCAAGAAGGTAAGCATGGCAAAACCAAGTCCCAAAGGTTGTCTTAGGGTAGAAGGATAAACATTATCTGAAATCTGTGTATCCGTATCATTTTTTTCCAGAACATTTAGTTGTTTTGGTTAGGGTTGGCCTTCAGAAATTTAAAAAAGTGCTTCAGAATTCCACTGTCCTATGTATTTTGGGCTATGGACTAGCATTTGGGAAGCACTGCTGTTAACTTTTTTATTGCTGTGGTTATAAAGTTAGGTGCCTTTTGGGAGAGGGAGGTGAAAGGGAAGTTCCTGCTTTTCTGGACATGATAGAATTTTTTTTTAAAGATTTTATTTATCTATTTTTAAAGAGGGAAGGGAGGGAGAAAGAGAGGGAAAGAAACATCAATGTTGATTGCATCTTGTGAGCCCCCTACTGGGGGCCTGGCCTGAAACCCAGGCATGTACCTTGACTTGGAATTGAACTGGTGACCCTTTGGTTCGCAGGCCAGCACTTACTCCACTGAACCACACCAGCCAGGGCTATTCTTTTAATATATTAGCTGTTTACCGTGGAAGCAGTATTTTGATTGCCACTGTTATTGTGAATATTAGCAAATATTTATGAGTCTAAATAAAAAGGTAAATATGCAAGCATTTTGAAGTTTTATGTAAATGAAAGATTTTAAAGCATTGTCTTAAGATGTAACCTTAAGATATGTTTATTAATTTAAAATATTTTGTAAAGTAAGAAATTTGATTTTAGCAGTAATATAACTGTTGCAGCAAGATACAGAAATAGGAAAACAGAAAAGCAGGGGAAAAGCCATTGCCTGTATCCTCTACAAAATACAATAAATACCATTTTTCTTCTAGTGTTCCCTTTTTTTAGAATTGTAAGTAGGGGGATAAAAAACACTTGAGTAGTTTGAAAAGAATGGTATTAATGATGAATAACAAAAAGATAAAACAATGTCCCACTGATTGCCGCATTTTTCAAAATTTTAACCAACTAAAAATATATACGAGTGTTTTTGTTTGTTTCTGCAGTTTTACTAAGTTTTTCTATATCAACTCATGGTTAAAAATCATGGTGGTTTTGAGAACTAGAAAGAAGTTGTGACTTGATTGAAACCATTAAACTTATCTATTTGGTGTTGACTATTAATGTTAGCACCTTTGTGCTTAGGTGCTAGAAGTTAATGGTGTTCACTGATTTTAGATTCTTCTGTACCTGAATTAGGGCTCATAAATAGCATACATGCTGAGGAATAAGTTTTTACTCTTCATAAGCAGATGTCCTTGGTATTTAACTTGAACTCTTTCAATTGGGAGAAAAGAAGATTTTTTAAAATTGCTTTGAGATAGAGACAGGAAGGGGGGAGAGGGAAAGAGAGGAGAGACATCAATTTGTTTTTGCACTTATTTATTCATTCATTGGTTGATTCTTGTATGTGCCCTGACTAGGAATTGAACCTTCAACGTTGGTGTATTGGGAGGACACTAACTGAACTATCTGGGTGAAGCCAAGATTTTTTTTTTAAAGTGATTCTGTAGACTACATCAGTTGTCCTAATTAATTTATATCACCTTCAAATTAATTCTAAATTTTCCTTTGTTTCATATTTTGAAAAAATGTTATTTTTATCCTCATTTTATTTTTAAATAATATTGATTTTGGTGATTTTTGTTTTTGTTTGTTTTGCTCTTTAGAAGTTTTTTTTAAAGATTTAATTTCTTTTTTTGAGAAGGGGAAGGGAGGGAGAAAGAGAGAAACACCCACATGCAAGGGACATATCTATCAGTTGCCTAACGTACTGAAACGCAGGCCTGTGCCCTGGCCTGGAACTAATGACCTTTCTGTTCCCAGGTTGGTGTCAGTCCCCTGAGCCCCGCCAGCCAGGGCTCTTAGGGGCTTTTAATGCTGCTCTCAGAGATGCTGAAATCTTTCAGATAGTATATAACTTTATAAATTCCACAAAGGACCATCCTTTTTGGAAGTTTATAAAATTATTTGATACTTTTGTGTATTGTATATTTAAAAGCTGGCGTTGTTTGAAACTTTTATTTTTTGACATTTTTCTTGAGCTGTGGTTTAAACTCTATTTGTCATTTGGAAAGCTATCTTAAATTAGCTCCAGTCTTGCAGATACTATAACAATGTTCTAATGTAAATATTAATAAACTTCCTTCTTAGGTATTACATCAAGTACCAATAACGGATCTATGGTGGTTCACAATAGTTATGATGAAATTGAAGGCGGTGGCTTCTTGGGTGAGATGCTATGAAAGTTTTTTTCCCCCCCTAAATATGTGTTCATTCTTGGAAACAAAGGAGAAATCTTCATAATCATGTTCTATGACAATACCTACTGTTAGCATTTTTTATCTCCATGCATATAGATTTTTTGGTTAGTTTTTCCCCTCAGAATTGGGATTGTGGGCTTTATTATTATATTGTGACTATAGAGTATTTTCTATCAATTAGATCTATTTAAATTTATTTAACCAGTTGAACATTTAGTATGTTTTTATTAAAGTTGTTTTGAATTAGAATTTCCTTCTGAATACAAAGTTTAGTACATATAAGTTAACCGTACCAAACATTTTTGTGTTTATAGCTGTAGTCTACCTTAAAGAGATTTTAATTATTGCTATTACTTTGTTACTAGTGTTTATTTGTCTTATTTTACAAAACTAGTGAGAGAATATTACTCAAAGGATTTTGGAGTTATAATTCCTATAATTTGATGCCTCTGTGTGTTGATTTCAAGTATTCTGGAGTGTAAAATAGAACTTAAAAGTTACCTTGTTTCTAGCAACACCACAGCTTACTAACAAGACTACCCCAGTGAGCCGAAGTGTTGGATATTCATATCCCTCCTTACCGCCCGGCTATCAGAACACAGCGCCACCAAGTGCAGCCGGAATGCCACCCTCTTCCTTGAGTTACCTAAGCGGGCCACAGGCCTTTACTCAGGTACGCTTTTTGCTTTTGCTTTGTTACTTATTTTCCACCTTTGGTTTAAACTGTATATACATGAAAAAGCTTTAGGAAGTGTATAATGAGCATTTTTAACCAATTAGAATAATAATGGGTATTTCATAAGACTTTTGTCTGTTACATATCTCCAGAACCAAAAAATTGACCAGAAAGTCTAGATTATACTTTTATTTAGAGAGAAATTAAGTAACTAAGTCCTTGTACACTTCTGCTTTCAACTGAAGACATTGTAAAGGCTACTTACTTTGAAATTATGTATCTTTAGACTCCCTTAGGTGCTAATCATTTAACTGCAAGCATGAGTGGATTAAGTCTACACCCAGAGGGGCTAAGAGTTGTTAACCTTCTTCAAGAAAGAAACATGCTTCCACCAACACCTTTGCAACCTCCGGCTCCAAATTTGCACGAAGATATCCAGAAGCTCAACTGTAACCCAGAGTAAGGCTTCAGTGTTTTCTTACCAAATACGACTTTTTACTCATTCCAAACATTTTCCAGGTATTTTTTAGCTTCATATATTATGAACAAGTTGTACAAATACAGTAATTTATTAAAGTAGTTCTGCATGCAGAAAACAACTCTGTTAGTTCCTTACTTAATTGATATTTGAAATGTTCTAAGTCCAGAAATAGGTCTGTAACCCTGAGCTGGCTGCCGCCTTTCTCAGCTCTCATGGGAGTGGGGCGTTCATTATCATTATGGTGGCTCTGTTACTTCTTCAGTCCAAAGTATGGAGATTTGATTCTATATAATCCTTTATTTGCTCTCATTTTAAGTTGTTTTCCATAACAAACATAATTATAATACTTTTTTCTCCCCTAAAATTGACTGTATACGTTTAGATGTATACAGTGAAGATGTTCTGATAAATTGAATTTTGTAATAGTCTTTCAGAATCTTTAGCAAAACTGAACTTTTCAGTAAAAAACTTAACTTGCATCTGCACATTTGGATCCTCCCCTTGTTATTCCAGTGTAATCTAAATTTACGTAAAGAAATAGGTCATTTGATAGTCTAGACTCTCTTACACACAGCAGAGAAGAGAATAATTTCCTTTAATTATATAATACAAATTGTAACCATCTACCCTCTCTTTCTGAATAGGACTTAAATACTTAAATGGGATAAAATTTGATAGGGCCCACTGAAATATATTTTATCTATAATCCGATCCAGTGTTAAAATGTGTACCTTTTAAATCTTTCTGTTGTTCAAAAATAATCATAGCAACAACTGACACATCATATTTACTTTTATACAGGCTCTTTCGATGCACACTGACTAGCGTTCCTCAGACTCAGGCCTTACTGAATAAAGCCAAACTTCCTCTGGGACTGCTGCTTCATCCTTTCAAAGACCTAGTGGTATGTTTCATTAGTGAAAGTGAATGTCTCATAGAAGAGTATCTTGGTGGTTAGGAATTCTGTACAGTAGTGCAAGAATCACATATAGAATGTGTTTGAACTATCTTTAGGTATTTGACCATTGACAGATTCTTTTGTTTGTAATTCAACCAAAAATTTTATTACCAAACTCTTTCAAAGTGAAGTAAAATAAGCATGTTGTTGAAGAATCCAAGATGTACTAAATAGAGATACTAAAAGAAAATAAATAAACGCACCATTATAATTTTAAAAAGTTATAAATTATTTACCCATTAATGTTCTTTACCCTTCTCCTAGTTCTGCCATTCTTGGAATAAAATTGTTTGCTTTAAGAAGCTGTTAATAGCCCTGGCTGGTGTAGCTCAGTGGATTGTGTGCCAGCCTGTGAACCGAAAGGTCACTGGTTCAGTTCCCAGTCAGGACACATGCCTGGGTTGTGGGTCAGATCCCCAGCTAAGGGTGTGCAAGAGGCAAACAATTGATGTTTCTCTCATACATCACTGTTTCTGTCCCTTTCTTTCTCCCTCCTTTCCCCTCTCTCTAAAAATAAAAAAATACAATCTTTAAAAAAAAAAAAAAAAGCCCCTCCCCTTTCAAATCCTTACCTGAGGGCATTTTTTCATTGCTGGGAGTGAGAGAGACAGACAGACACAGACAAACTGATTGGTGGCCTCCTGCTTATGTCGTGACTGGGGATTGAACCTGCAGCCTAGGTATGTTCCCTGACTGGGGATCAAATAGGCAACCTTTTGGTTTACAGGACAACGTTCCAACCAAATCCCATAGGCCAGGGCAAGCACTTTCACTTTTGACCCAAGGCTCTGGTACTTTGACATGTGACCACATATTCTTGGGAGGACCAGTGCATAAGTGAATTGACTTTCCCAAAACAAACCTCCTTTTGCTGATAAGATTGTATTGCCTTTACTGTTTCTTTTTCCCTATATTAAGGCTTTACTTTTAATATGTAGAATAAACTTTAAATAGGAACATAATTGCAAAGTTTAATTGAATATTTAAATATGATTATTCTTTCATGAGAACTTAGTTTCTTAAGGTAACAAGAGAAACTTCCAAATAATTTTATTGGTTCTTTGTTTTAGAATGTCGATCATTCCTTTGCCACTAATCTCAACAGTACATTGTAAATTTACTGCTCTGGCTGGTGTGGCTCAGTGGATTGAGCACTGGCCTGTGAACCAAGAGGTTGCCGGTTTGATTCCCAGGCAGAGAGCATGCCTGGGTTGTGGGCCAGGTCCCCAGTTGGGGATATGCAAGAGGCAACCACACATTGATGTTTCTTTCCTTTTTTTCCCTTCCTTCCCCCTCTCTAAAAATAAATAGAGTCTTTAAAAAAAAAAAAAAAGAAAAGGTAAAATTTAAACCCTGGCCAGATAGCTCAGTTCATTAGGGTGTCATCCTGATACACAAGGGTTTGATCCGCACTCAGCATGTAAAAGAAGCAACCAGTGAATGCATAAATAAATGGAACAACAAATCAATGTTTCTATTTCTTTCTCCTTCTCTCCCTCTCTCTTTCCTTCCCTCTCTCTCCCCTCTTCTGTCTTTCTAAAATCAATTAAATATATATATATAAAATAAATAAATAAAAGGTAAAATTTAAGAGACCAGTCCTGGGGAAAAGCAATAGGGTTTCAAATCAATACATTGCTGCCATGTAAATCTTTTATGTGGCAGTTTAGACATATCTTTTTACCCTAGGTTTTTTTCTCAAAAATTATGCTATCCCAGCAATAATTTGGAACGCATGATTGCTGCTCCACCTCTTGTCACGATGATCACTACCTTCAAAAAATCAGTTCTGTTTTTCAAGCAGTTGCCGGTGGTTACCTCCAGTACAATTGTGAGATGCCGTTCCTGCAGGACGTACATCAACCCTTTCGTCAGCTTTCTTGATCAAAGAAGATGGAAGTGCAACTTGTGTTATCAAGTCAATGACGGTATGTTTTTTTGAAACATTTAAAAATTTCTACTTGCATTGTAGGGAAATCAGGTGAAACAGATGTGAAGTTAAAACCAAAAAACCCTGTCTTACCTATAATTATTCCACTTAGAGTTAGCTTCTGTTAACTTTTTTCTATGTACTTATATATAAATAATTACATACTTTTTAAGCAAAAAAGTGATAATATTTGATACCTCCTTTTTACATTTATTATATAAGGTATGTAATAAGTGGTATATTTTATGGTATTAAGTAAGCCTGTAATTTAAGAACTCTTTATTTAGGAGTTGTCCCATGCGTTTACTCTATGACAGCGATTTTCAGCTGGTGCACTGCAAGAGTTTTTAAAACATGCGGTACCTGACTGTTCAGTCAGGGGCGCTGCCCTCTTTTTCCTTAGGTTGTCAAATAAAAAAATGACAGCAGCCAACACAACAATAGCAATTGGGTGTGAATTTATCAAAATTACACCTTCTTTTGGTCAGATCAGCAAGAAACATATTTTTTGATGTGCTGTAGAATTTTAAGGATTAGTTTACGTGTGCCCTGAGTTGAAAGAGGTTGAAAATTGGTGCTCTCAGGTAAAAGAAGGTAAGTCCCCAGGAGAGCTGCCGTTGGCTTCGTGCGCTGCTGTGGGAAGGGCGGTGTGGGCAGTGCCGGAAGGTCAGCTGAGTGTAGTTTTCTCAGTAATTGAGGAGGAGATCTCTTTTAGTAACTCTTTCATAATTTATTTTTGAGAAGTATCGTCTAACCGACAGCACTTTAATAGGATTATAGAAGAAGGAAGGTATGTGGATATGTGCATTGAAAATTCAGTCTCTGGCCTGGACCTGCGTAGCTTAGTTGGTTGTGCGTCATCTGGCAAAGTGAAAGGTTGCTGGTTGGATTCCCGGTCAGGGCAGGGCATATGCCTGGGTTGCAGGCCAGGTTCCCGGCTGGGGCGTGTATGAGAGGCAACCAGTTGATGTTTCTCTCACACATCTATGTTTCCCTCCCTCTCTTTCTCTCTCCCTTCCCCTTTCTCTGAAAATACATAAATAAAATCTTTTTAAAAAAAGAAAAAAATTAAGTCTCTGCTTGAAGGAAATTTCATTAAGCATTGGGAAATAAAGGAGTTTAAGGTATTTTTAAAAACCATTCTTATTTTTTAAGAGTAGAGGAAAGTGCTTTGGCTGGTTTGGCTCAGTTGGTTGGGTGCTGTCCCACAAGCACAAAGGTCTCCAATTTAATTCCTGGTTAGAGCATATTCTTGGCTTGCAGGTTCAGTCCCTGGTTGAGGTCCCTGTAGAAGGCAACCAATTGATGTTTCTCTTGGACATCAATGTTTCCCTCTCTCCGTCCCTTCCCCTCTCTATTAAAAAAAAAGGAAAAAGAATAAAGGAAAGTGAGGCTAGAGTAAGAGCATTCTTTTTATTCTATGATAATTCAGAATATATGTGTGTGTGTGTGTGTGTGTGTGTGTATAGTGTTTAATACACCTTTAAAATCTTATACACATATGTGCTTCAGTATATGAAATAAAATTATAGTGAAGATTGAAGTCACTTTTATATGAAGCCCAGACCATTTCATGAACTATGGTTTACATAGGGATTTGAATTTCTAAATAGTGGGAAGACAGATGCAATGATAATTCATTTAGAAAACACTCTGAACTCTATTGTAATAAGTAATAAGCAACAGATGTTCCATAGAAGTCTCATTAATTAATGAAATTACGCGACCCTTGGACTTTCTAGGAGCAGTTAGAGTCTATATATGAGTATTACATGTCAAATGTTAATATACTTGTGCCATTGAAATTTAAGACAAAGTTTAGTCTTGCATTTAAGAAAATAATTGGCATTTAATGAGTTTTTATCACTTTTCAAGATATTTTATTAAAGCTACAATAGCAAGAATTAAGACAAAGAGGATATTAGAAGACAGAAAGTGATTTAGTTATAAAAACAAGACATACATAGGGCCATTCAGTATATGGGGAACTTGAATAAATCTCAAAAACAAGGTGCATGTGTTACCCCTTAATATTTAGTTTATACTGAAGTATTTATAAATTACTAAATGAAGACAAGAGCCAAACTCAGGGTTTACTAAACTTAATCTCTTAGTTTTTATCATTATATGGTGTTTACTTACACAGTTCCTGAAGAATTCATGTACAACCCTTTGACCAGAGTCTATGGTGAACCTCATAAAAGACCTGAAGTTCAAAATGCTACAATTGAGTTTATGGCTCCTTCAGAATACATGGTGAGTTTTTAGTTTTTAACATAGCTTATTTATCTCATAATACTGGATTTCAAATAAAACAATATAGCATCCTTTAACAAAATTTTATGGTTTTGAGCTCATAAAAGCGCACCTGCGCCTTTCCCTTTCCTCTTTCTCCCCACTGGTGTGCATTGCGATGAGACTTGCAGCCGGGAGGACTGGGCAGTGGCAGCGCTTCCCAAGCCAGCCCGAGTCCCCAGGCCCCCTTTCCTGTGACTTCCTAGACACCCAAAGCAGCCCTGCCTGTGCTCTCCCGTTGCTTTTGTCCTCAGCCCTTTCCTGTGTCAGTGGCCCCCACTTTAAAAAACGTATTCTCAAAATGAAAAAAAAGATCACAAAAGTTATGCTTGTTCATTATAAAAATAGTTAATTAGTATATGATGGTAAGTCTGAAAAGTGTATGTAAAGAGCCACTTACGTTTCTTGTGTGTTCATCCGGAAATTTGCAAAATCATATTGGGACCATATTTACTTTTATGTCACTTCCAGCTTTTTTTACTACAAAGAATGGTGTGATGAACATCCTCTTGCAAGTACTTTTATACCCTTGTGTATCTGAGGTCTTGCATTTTAAAAATAATGATTATGCCTAATGTTTCATTAGCACTTTACATTTTACAAAGCGCTATATTTTTTATCACAAACAAGTCTCTGAACTAAGCAAAGGAAATACAGTTAGACCTATTTTACAGATGTGAAAACAGACTTATCAGGGTAAGTGTAGGTTAAGTGACTTGCTAAATATCCTTTAATAAGTTGTGGAGGTCACATTAAGTTCCAGGTCTTTTGATTTCATTACCCTTTCACCATGCCGTAATTGCCTGCAATGGAAGGGGAATATGAAGATAGGACTTAACACCAAATTTTAATGTTTTATTTTAGAATATTTGTGTGAGATAATCTTTCTGTATCTGAGCAATTGGGGCCCTTTCAGTATAGAAATTATAAGGGTTCCATTTTTTTTTTCACCACAGTGAAATTTCAGTGTAGAAAACATTTTTGTGAAACTTAAATGCTTGGTAATAGCTTTTTGCAATTTAGTTGTCCCCTTGTTGAATTAAAACCAAAAGATGCAGAAGCATTTGTTCTTTTGAATTGGCCTTTGTGGGTTTCTTTTCTTTTATCTCCCAGGTTTTGCAAAAATGGCTTTCTTTAAATTTGGGACTTACCTCTCTTTATCAAGAGGTTTTGCTTCTTCCTGACATCTCTTGGGCAACAGATTCTATGGTTCTACTAGTGATAATGCAAAAACATATAAAAGTTAGTATATTATATACCCAGTTCTGGTTGTGTTTATTTGATGCTTTTTATTGAATTGGAAACAGATCTTTGAATTTGGAAGTTTAAAATTTAGTCATGCATTTTTATGAAACTTGGCTGAAATGCGTTGGTTAAATAACTGGCTCAAACAACTTAATTTGTACCTTTCAGAATTGTAATTCCCTTAAATTGTGAAATATAAATGCATATATGGAAAAGTAAAACATAAATGTATAGGATACAAAATAATTATAAATGCTCTGTTAGTACCACCCAGGCCAAGAAATTGAACATTGCTTATATCCCAGAAGCCCTTCTGATTACATTTCCACCCCTTCCGTCCTAGAGAAAATACAATTTTGACTTATAGCAATTATATCCTCATTTTCTCCTAAGTATGCAGCTGAAAACAACATAATATAGTTCTGCCTGTTTTTTAAACTTATGTTCTTTTTATATTATTTTCTTTATCCATTGTTTATTATAGTCTCTATTTAATCAGTTAATAAGGCTTATTTTATTGTTTTGCTGATGTGGACATGACAAATGATAAATTTAATCCTGTTAAGTGTATTTAATGAGATCCCTTTTTTCCTCAGTTGCGACCACCTCAACCTCCAGTGTACCTCTTTGTATTTGATGTGTCTCACAATGCAGTTGAAACTGGATACTTGAATTCAGTTTGCCAGAGTTTGTTAGACAACCTGGATTTGTAAGTATCTTAATTCCGTTTAAATTTGAAACTAAGTGTTTTCAAAATGGATAAGTAGTTTCAAAATACAAATAAAAGCTATCTAGTTATGTCCTAAAAGCCTACATAAATCAGTTGTGAACTTTAGGCCTTGCTTTCTCTGAGAAACTTCATTTTAACTTTTAATTATGCAGAAAGTTTAAACATATAATAAATAGAAAGAACTTCCAGATATCGATTCCTCAACTTCAACATTTTTAGCATTCAGCTGTTCTTGCTCCATGTAACCATGCACCCATACTTTTTCCCCCTTAAGTATTTTAATGTAAATCTCAATCAGCCTATCATTTTACCTATAAATGCTTGGAATTGTTTTTAGCCTTAACTAAAATACAAGTATCACGCCAAACAAAATTAGCAATAATTTCATAATGTGAACTAATACCAGTTCAGTTTTTGTTCCTGATTGTCTCAAAAGTGTTTTTTTACTGTAGGTTTGGTGGAATAAGAACCCAAACTATGTTCACACATTGCATTTGGTTGTCATAAGTCTCTTAAAATATCTGTACTTTAAATGGTGCTTATATACTTAGTGTAACCTGTAAAAGCTCATGTGACCTTTTAGTGTAATGAATTAGAGTGTTCTTGTGTTGTACAGAAGAACGTGGAAAACCCAAATCTTATCGGAAACAGACTAACTCCCTCACCTTGCTGATAAGAGGCTTTCTAGTTCTTGCCGGCATTTGTACTTTCGATGTTGCAGGTTGTGTATGGGGACTGTCTATTGAGGAAGAGTCCACTGATTCACCCAAGCATGGGTAACATTTTTAAAAGATAAGCAGCACCTAAATTTATAGTACATTTTAGAGTTAGTATATAGTAATTTTGTAATGTTTTTATAAATTCAAATCATCTATAAAGTTTTGGTTATGCTTTCCAATGTTTTTATATGACATTTCCCAAGTGATTATATAATTTTATATAGATGTAATGAGTTTTGAATTGCTGTATTATTACTGGGTTTTGTTGATTGTTTGGCTTATGCGTAGTGTTTTCACTTTGAGTCGGGTATGTTTTCATGGCGATGAAACATTAGGTGGGTTGAACATTTATGTTGAGACAAGTCACATAATGTAAAAGTAGATGTTTGCATGTAACTCTTAGCATATATTTAATATGTATATATGTATATGGGAAAACTTGATAAAATACTCTTCTAAATTTATTTTTAGGCTTCCTGGCAACACTAGAACAAAAATTGGCTTCATAACATTTGATAGTACAATCCACTTCTACAGTCTTCAAGAAGGTCTCTCTCAACCTCAGATGCTAATAGTTTCAGATATTGAAGGTATATATTATACACTTGAAATTATTGAACTAATTTAATCATTTTCAGTTTTAGAAATATTTCATGACTATTTGACCAATCAGGAGTGTATGGTATAATTCCACTATGTTGAGGAAAACCTTGAGTATAAAATCATAAGATTGTTGGAATTGCAAGAGTCCTTCAGTCAGTCCAATCCCTCATTTAATAGAAGAGGAAACAGGGAAGTAAAGTGAATTCTGAACAAGGCAACAAAAACACTGATGTTAAAACTCAGGTTAGCTCTTTTTCTCTTCTCTTTTTTCATTCAAAAAGTATTCAAGGATAGTCTTAGAGCCCATTGGAATAGATTAGAGAACTCAGAAATAAACCATCACATGTATGGTCATTTGATTTTTGACAAGGACACCAAAACTTTCAGTGGGAAAAGATAGTCTTTTCAACAAATAGTTCTGGGAATACTGAAAGTGCAAATTCAAGAAGTTGGACCCTTACCTTAAGCCAGATTAAAAGAATTAACTCAATGGATGAAAGACCTAGACTTAAGAGCTGAAACTATAAAATATAAAACTCTTAGAAGAAAACATAGGTGAACATCTTCATGGCACTGAACTTGGCATTGATTTTCTGCATGACACCCAAAGCAAAGGCAATGAGGGAAAATATAAATTGGACTTCATTAATATTAAAAAACTATTCTACATCAAAGAATACTATCAAGAGAGTAAAAAGACAACTCACAATAAAAAAAAAAAAATAGGCAACTCCCTGAATGGGAGAAAATATATGTAAACCATATATCTAAGGAAGGATTAATATTCCAAACATCTAAATAACTACTCAACAACAACAACAAAAAAACATATCAGTAATAGGCTAAGAACTTGAATAGACATTTCTATAAAGAATATACACAAATGACTATTGGTTGAATTTCACTGATGAAATAATGAAAAAATACTTAATGTTATAGTTGTTAGGAAAATGGAAATCAAAACCACAATGAGATACCACTTCACATCCACTAGTATGACTGTTACCCAAAAACTGAAAGTGACAAATGTTGGCAAGGATGTGGAAACACTGGAGCTATTTTGCATTGCGGGTGGCACTACTGGTGTAGCCACTATGGAAAACAGCGTGGAGAGTCCGCAATAAATTAAAAATGGAGCTGCCATACGACGTAGCAATTCTGCTTCTGGATATTTATCTGAAGAAAGCAAAACACTAATTTGGAAAGATATATGCACTCCTATGTTCATTGCATCATTACTAATAATAACCAAGATATGGAAACCAACCTGGGTAAAGATATAATGTGTATGTGCATACATACACAATGAGTATTACTTATCAAGAAAAAAGAATGAACTCTTGCCATTTGCAACAACATGCATGAACTGAGGGGGTGTTAGGCAAAGTGAAATAAGTCCGAGAAAGATAGATAACATGATTTCACATATATATGGAATCTAAAAAACAAGGCAAATGAATGAACACAACAGAAACAGATCCACAGATAGAACAAGCTGATGGTTGACAGATGGGAGAGGGGTGGGAGGTGAGTGAAATTAAATAAATAGATAAACATAATAAATAAAAATTTAAAATGGTACAGTGCCACTGAAAACAGTTCGATGGTTCGATGGTTCCTATAAAAGTTAAACACAGAATTACCATTGTGATCTAACTGTGCTGCTTTCCTGTCTATACCTAAAAGAACTGAAAGCAGACATTCAGAACAAATACTTGGATACATATGTTCATAGCAACATTATTTACAGTGGCCAGAAGGTAGAAACCACCCACATATTCATCAACAGATGAATGAATAAATAAGGTGGTATATACATATAATGGAATGTTATTTATTTGTCCTCAAGTATTAAATTCTGATACACGTTACAACATGGATAACCTTGAAAACATTTTACAAAGTGAAATAAGCCAGATGCAAAAGGACATATATTGCATAATTCCACTTAAATGAGGTACCAAAAATAGGCAAATTCAGAGACTCAAAGGAGAATACAGTTTACCAGGGGCTGGGGTGAGGAAGTGGAGTAGGGAGTTATTCAGTGGGTACAGAGTTTCTGTTTGGGATGGTGAGAAGGTTCTGAAAATGCACAAGAGTGGGCAAACATACATTTATAATTGTGAGTATGCAAAACACCTAGTTTATTCTTGCATTATTATTTATTTATTGTATTTTCCATACAAACAACTGTAAAGCTACTTTTGCCCCCTCCTATATAATGGTGATGGTTAGGCAGCATTGTGAATATACTTTAATGTCAATGAACTGTACACTTAAAATGGTTAAGACAATAGATTTGGTATATTATGTATGTTTTGAAAAGGAACTCAAAATGGATCATAGACCTGAGTGGGAGACTAAAACTACAAAACTGTTAGAAGGAAACATAAAAGTAAATCTTTCGACCTTGGATTAGACAGTGATTTCTTAGGTATAATACCAAAGTACAAACAAGAAAAGAAAAAACAGATAAATTAGACTTCTTCAAATTTAAGAACATTTGTGTTTCAAAGGACACCATCAAGAAAGTGAACTAACAGCCCACAGAATGAAAGTATTAGATTGAGAGAGAATATTTGCAAATCATGTATCTGATCAGGGAATTACATCTAAATTATATCAAGAAGTACAATTTAACAAACAAAAAAAAGGACAAATAACCTAATTAAAAATTGGGCAAAGGAGTTGAATAGACATATCTCTATTCAATATCCAATATTCAGTATTTTCTCTATATGTTGGCCAATAAGCACTTGAGTTATCAAGGAAATGCAAATGAAAACCACGAGATGCCACCTCACACCAGTTAACAAATTAGGAAACTCAGTTTTTTTCCTCTTTCTGAGCATGTCTGTGAATGATTTTGAAAGCACCATTACTGTTGGCTGTGGGGTTACAAGGAAATTTTAATGAGTAGGCAAATTCACAAGTATGGAATCCATGAACAATATGGGTTGACTGTACTTCTTTAAAGGGCAGTAATTGAGAAGAGCTTGCTTCTGTCTTAGTTGTTCTAAGTCTCACAACAGATCAGCCAAATCGCTCATTTATAACCTAATCTGTTCACCCAGCTACATATTTAGCATAAAATAAAATTTCACAGGTGATTCTGATAATGGGTCCAGGGGTGAATTGACTGCAGTGTTCCAGTCTCTCAGTTTTATACATGAGCTAACAGATGGAATAACCCATCCTGGGTGTCTCATAGGGGAGGAAGAAAAAGGGGGACTTGTGGAAAAGATTGATGATGTAGTTAAACGTGATACTCGCCTCCCCCCACAACCGCAAAATTACAGCTAAACTATAGAACAACCATCATTCAGAACCACCGAAAATTGGACTGAATGGAAGACCAACTAGGGAATTAAAGAAGACACATCAAGGCTGGTAGAAGAGGCGGAGATGCAGAACTGGTTGGTCCAACACCCGCGTGTGGCAGAAAAAAATTGGGAGGGATATCTCAGCTGCAGGATCCCCATTGAGGAGCGAGAGTTCCCAGGCCCACACCAAGCCGCTGAGCCCAGGGTTCTAGTGCCAGGAAGAAAAGTCCCCATAACTTCTGACTGTAAAGACCAGTGGGAACTGAGGCTGGAGGAGACAGAAGGCTCCTGGAGACCTTGTTAGTTTCTCCCAAAAGGCCTGTGCATGAACCTACTCCAACTCTCTCAGAGCTCCAGTGCTGGGACCTCAGCTCGAAAGGCGTCAGAGACATAGAGTGAGGAACAGAGTTGTCTGGCATTAGGGTGAGAGCCGGGGGAAGGGGCAGCTTTCTGTCAGGCAGAAGTGCTAAGAGAGGCCAATGTTTTTTTTGGTGAGCCCTCCCCCCACAGAGTTGGCAGGTGGGCTTCCTATCTGGAACTCCATCTACTTGGTTCACACTGGTGGCCCTGCCCTGGTGATTCCTTGAAGCCCTACCACACCTAAAAATCTGGTCCACCCAAGCTGTTTCTAGTGGCTTTTTCACCTGAATGGCCTGTCTTCGATCGTGCTTCAGATTTTCCTGAAATCTCTCCAACAAGCAGCATCTCGCCTCAGTGTGCCCTATACCTCTTGCTACATGCCTTCAGGCCCCACCCTAGCAACAGTGGGCCTTGGGTTCATCTGGGCACCTCCAATCCCAGCACAAGTAGCAGCCATCTGCAGATTGCTTTGTAGCTCATGCTGGGTGGCCCCAGGCAGAAAACAGACAGATGGCAGCTGACCTTGGCCTGCACCTCCCATGAGCTTCCAGAGCCTTCACACGCAGTGGACAGCTTTAGACGACATTAAAGCATCACCACCCAACCACCTCCACAAGTGAAACACTCAAGGGATGGACTTGGCAGGCACCAGAGCTCCACTGAAGTCCTGCTCTGTGTGGTGGGCCCTGGCACAGCTGATTTCTCCACTGTTTGGTGGTCAGTGGTCAGTGGTTGCAACCAGTCCTTGTAGCTGATTGCCCTGTAGGTAAATACCTCCCATTAATGTGCCAACAGCAATACAGGCTCAACTACAAGAGGAGTGTGTACACAGCCCACATGGGGGTTGGAGGCGCACCTTGAGAGCCTAGCTTGGGTGATTGAGGAGGCTGTGCCCCAGAATCCTACAGAAAACCAACTACATTAGGCCACATATCAAGCCTGGGAGATGTAGCAGCCCAACTTAATACATAAAAGCAAACATAGGAAAGCTGCCAAAATGAGGAAACAAACATGTCCCAAATGAAAGAACAGAACTCCAAAAAAATAACAAAATGGAGGTAGGCAATCTACTAGATGCAAAGTTCAAAACACTGGTTATAAGGATGGTCAATGAACTTAATGAGAACCTCAACAGTATAAAAAGGACCAGTTATAAATGAAGAATAATTTACAGGGAATCAACCATAGAGAGGATGAAGCAGAGAATCAAATTGGCAATTTAGAATGAAGCAAAAAGCACCCAATCAGAACAGCAAAAAGAAAAAAGAATTAAAAAAAAAAATGAGGATAGTGTAAGGAGCCTCTGAGGCAACTACAAGTGTACAAATTCCTATCATGGGAGTCCCAGGAGGAAAAAGAGAGACCAAAAAATTGAAAACCTATTTGAAAAATGACAGAAAACTTCCCTAACTTGGTGAAGGAAATAGACATACAAGTCCAGGAAGCCCAGAGAGTCCCAAACAAGATGAACCCAAAGAGGCCTTCACCAAGGCACATAAAATTAAAATGCAAAATGTTAAAGACAAAGGGAGAATCTTAAAAGCGGCAAGAGAAAAGCAGTTAGTTACTTTCAAGGGAGCTCCCATAAGGCTGTCACCTGATTTTTCAACAAAAAAATTTGCAGGCCAGAAGGGGTTGGCAAGGAATATTCAAATGGGTGAAAAGCAAGGATCTGCAACCAAGATTAGTCTACCAGCAAAGGTATCATTTAGAATCAAAGGCCATATAAATAGTTTCCCAGATGAGAAGAAGCTAAAGGAGTTCATCACTATCAAATCAGTATTACAAGAAATGTTAAAGGCTCTTCTTTAAGAAGGAATAAAAACCCTGACAGGGTCGCTCATTTGGTTAGAGTGTTGTCCCTATACGCCAAAGTTGAGGATTTGATCCCTGGTCAGGGCACATACGAGAATCATGCAATGGGTGCATAAACAAGTTGAACAGCAAATCGGTGTTTCTTTCTCACTTTCTGTCTGTCTGTCTCTCTCTCCTCTCTCTCTAAAATTAATAAAATTAAAAAAATTTTAAAGATAAAAATATGAACAAGAAGATGGCAGTAAATAATACATATCTATCAGTTTAATCTAAAAAAAAAAAAGAAGAAGCAGAATAGAAACAGACTCATAGGTATAGACATTTTGATGGTTGCCAGATGGGAGAGGGTTTGGGGGAAGGATGAAGAAGGTTGAAGGGATTAGGAAGCACAAATTGGTAGTTATAGAACAGTCCTGGGGATGTAAAGTACAGCATAGGGAATATAGTCAGTAATCTTCTAATAACTAGGTATGGTCAGGTGGGTGCGAGATTTTTGGAATGATCTCTTAGTAAGCTATTCAATACCTAATTACTGGAGTGTCCACCTGAAACTAATATATATGTCAACTGTAATTGAAAACTTAAAATGATTTTAAAATAGGGGGGAAAAGAAAGGCTAATAACAAGTATTTGCCAGGATATGGAGAAATTGGAACTCTCATACACAGCTAGTGGGAACGGGAAACAGTTCAGCCACTATGGGAAATAGTCTGTCAGAGCTTCCAAAGTTAAAGATAGAGTTACCATATGACTCAGCAGTTCCACTCAATAGGTATATACTCAAGAAAATTAAACACAGTCTACTAAAAAATGTTTACATGAATGTTCATAACAATGTAGCCAAGAAGTCGAAACAACCCAAATGCCCAGCTTTTGATGACTGGATAAACAAAATGTGGTATATCTATAGAATAAAAAGAATAAAGTACTGGTAGATGCTTAAACATGGATAAATCTTAAAACAACATGCTAAGTGTAAGATATCAGTCAAAAAGTACCTCATATTGTGACTCCATTAATATGAAATGTCCAATATAGGCAAATCCAGAGACAGACAGACGGGAGGCTGCTTAGAGCTGTGGGAGTGGGCAGGGCAATGAGGAGCTACTGTTAATCAGTAAGGGTTTTGTTTTGGGGATGATGAAAAAGGTCTGAAGTTAGGTAGTGGTGATGGTTGTACAACTCTGACTATGTCAAAAATTGCTAATTATGTCTTCTACAAGGGTGAATTGTATCTCAGTAAAACTTGTTAAATTACTTTTAATTTTAAAGAAGGGAGAAATCTAAACAGTAGAATTTTTCTATGGCAGCTAAAGTAAATAGTTAATTATTAAAATTATTATTGGTATATTTTTTATAAATATAATGAACTGTAATTTTTTTTAATAAAAAACAAAACAGTACACTAGACAGATTCTAACAGAAGGTTCTCAACCTTCACCAGTACACTAGGTTGAGAGCCCTCATAATCCGCCACCACCCACATTTCCTTCCCGCTTTGCTTCCTTCTCAAGAAGGGAATTTCATTCCTAAGCAAGAATACATTTGAATCCCGAGAAGCTCATCTGAGGTGGTCAGTTAGCATGCTTCTGATTCGCTTGATTCTGTAGTCCCATAACCAGAGGCACTGGCGGGTGCCTTCCTTAGGAGGGAGTACCTGCTTCGGAGTGACAGTCTGTCAGTGGACTGTTTTATGCCTATGTAAAGACAGTATTCTTGTGTGTCATCTTAGTTGCCTTTTTTTTTTTTGTTAATGAATGTTTCTTTGGATGGCTTCCAGGTCTCTAAGCAAGAACATAAAGCAGGATTCTGAATTGTTGTCTTTAACCTAAGAAGCAGAGTGCTTGTGCTGCTCTGAGTGCTTGCAGATCAATACTTTCTAATTGGGAGGCTTTTACACAGTAACAGTTAGCTTGCAGTAAATACTTAAATCAGTTACACAGTAACATTTACCTTTTATACGGTAACAGTTTGCAGTAAATACTTAAATCAGTGCTCCTTTGATCTCTTTGAACACACACAGACAGTGCTATTCTAGTGGAGGTGGCTTCTCTGTAAGTATGGGCATGATTGCTTATATCAGTGTTACGTATTTGGAACATCTTTAACAATCAAGTTTTGTTTACAAAATATTTATTTCTTCTTTCAGATGTTTTTATACCTATGCCAGAGAACTTATTAGTAAACTTAAATGAAAGTAAAGAGGTAAGGCACATTTTCCTATCTGACATGTTTAATTGTAATATTGAAGGAATATATTTTTGAAATGAACGTTACGTAAAAATTTGCTTTTTCTGTGACATTTCTAAGATGTGTAGTATTTTATATTTTGCTGTTAATTAAAACTCATCAGAAAAACCGCTCTTGAGTTTGCCCTTGAACTGATTGCTTTTAAGTCTAATGTAGCAAGATATTTGTAGTAGGGTAGAAGATGAGCATCTTCCATTAAGGAGGAAAACCTGAAGGAAACCTGCCTTGGCGGCCGTTTGGGAAGCTGGGAGGGTTGCTGAGATAAGCTTCTGGTCACTGCATAGAAGCACTTTAGCCAGGCTGCTTTCAGTGCCCTTTGCTTTTCTGATTCACAGAGTGTCATTGGGGTCAGTTCAGAAGAAACTCTTATTACCTGCCTGGAAATTGCCATGACATAATACAGTGAGAGGTGAACAGAATGTGTCTGAAGGGGGGATGTTGTCTACCCTGTACATGCATATATGCCGTAGGGTAACATTTTAACTAGCAAGTCTATGGTCTCAGCTGTCGGCAATGGTGACTTCGCCATAGTGGGATGTATTTTTTTCCCATTAACTCTCTTTATTTGTACAACCTAACCTGAATAGGCAGTTGTTTTTCGTTTTGTTTTTCTTTTGTTGTTATTATTACTAGTTGGCAAATTTACTGGATATCTTAGATTTTGCAGTAGGGAAGAGTTAAACTCTCTTTGGAACTGAAAAGAATACAGTGTGTAGAGGTGATTGAGAAGGCCATATTTCATGGCGTTAAAATGAATCTAATCCGCGATGGTTCTTTTGGATACATTTTGGACTTATAGTCTTGCTGGAGTACTGCATGTGCAAGAACTATAAGGCCCCAATTTTTATTTGTCTTGCTTGCCAATTTATAATGTTTATTTAAAATAGCTTTCTTGTCATTTGACCAACTTCACTGTTTACTGTACTGTCTGTACATTCTCTGACCATCATCATGACTCAATGTCTTGTCTAAATTAGTTACTTTTTGTTAAAAAAAAAATTGTTTTTAATTGTAACACTCTTGCGTTTTCTTGCTTTATTTCACAAGCTTGTCCAAGATTTACTGAAAACTTTGCCACAAATGTTCACCAAGACCCTGGAGACCCAGAGTGCCTTGGGTCCTGCACTTCAGGCTGCGTTTAAGCTGATGTCCCCAACTGGCGGTCGAATGTCTGTCTTTCAAACCCAACTCCCAACTCTTGGCGTGGGAGCCCTGAGACCACGAGAGGAGCCCAACCACAGGTCATCTGCTAAGGTTAGAAGGTCCTCAAATCTGTGTTAAAATTTACGCTGGTGCTCTGTCTCTTTGACCACCCAGCTTATTTTTTATTTATTTTTCACTCGTGGAGAGGAGGGAATATGAGGAAATAAATAAAACATTTCTTTTTTATGTAGGCTTTTCTATTTCATTACATTATTTTCTACTTTACTCCCTCCTACCTTATTTTTGGATCTTTAGCAGGCCCTTAGCAACGCAGCCTGCCTTTGATGAGAAAGGTAGACTAAGAATAAGCTTGCTGGGACAGAGTAGAACCTGGGTGACCACTAAAAACTAGTTTAGTGTATTGACTACCATGTATTGCTTTTGAGCACCTTGTGTCTGTAAACTTAGCTTGAGATGTATATTTCTCAAAGGATGCTGAGAGGCCATATGTTATAATGATTATTGGCCCTGGAGTCAGACAGTCTGCCTCAGTTCGGCTGCTTTTTGGATGTATGAGCTTGAATAATGACTTAATTTGTTTGCCCCTTTGTTTCCTTATATTTATAAAGAGAAAATAATGATAGTTCCCACCTCTTAAGGGTAGTTAAAAGGACTAAATAGATATTACATGTGAATTCATTAGAACCATTTCCAGCATAGTAAGAATTTAATAGATTATTGAAGTTATATAATAGATTTCTTTTTAAAAGTAAAAAAAGAAAAAATTCTTAAGCAGTATGTTTTTTAATATTCCAAAGCAAAAGGATTTGTAGAATTCCCAAAGATTACTGTTAACTCCTGGGTATGTATAGCTAGAAATTTAAATTTTATGACAATTTAATGACGTAATTTTTTTTCTCTTTTTAATTTATCATTAATAGGAAATCCACTTGACACCATCCACTGACTTCTATAAGAAATTAGCCTTGGACTGTTCTGGTCAGCAGGTAGCCGTTGACTTATTTCTTCTCAGTGGACAGTATTCTGATTTGGCTTCTCTGGGTAAGTTTATCCTAATGATTATTTTTTTCAAATGAGTGTCAAAATGATATTCTATTGTTATTCTAAACAGAAGACAGAGTGAAATAAATTTTATTCCCTTGGGAGAGTTAGTCAGCTTCATCTGTTATAAACCCTGTAGGCTTCTACTCTAAGAATTTATGATAGTGACATTTCTATGCTACTATTTAAAGAAATGAAATAATCTTTTTTGGCAGTACCTGGGGAAGTTAAAGAAGGATTGATTCAAATGCCTATCATTACTTTGGTGCAGTAATAGTAGTTAATGGCAGAATTTAAAAGGAGTGTGTGTTCTCTTCCAGGTTGTATTTCTCGGTATTCAGCAGGCAGTGTCTACTACTATCCCTCTTACCACCATCAGCACAACCCAGTCCAAGTGCAGAAATTACAGAAGGAGCTACAGAGATACCTCACTCGGAAGATTGGCTTTGAGGCGGTCATGAGGATTCGATGCACCAAAGGTGGGGACGCCGTGTTTTACGTTTACATAGGAGAGTAATGTTGCTTTTAATACCACCAGTGAATATAAATGCTTTTACCTAGTCTTATCTCAAAATTTGCTATTCTAAGATATTTTACTCTGATAGAATATGCAATTAGAAATAAGAAGAAATATATATATTTTTAAAAGGGACTGTTTTGAATATACTAAAAACCACTGGATTATACACTCGAAAAGGTGACTTTTATAGTATATGAATTATATCTCAATGAAAAAAAATTACATACCCAAAGAAAATACAATATTACTGATGGATTTTTATTCCACTTAAACAATTATATTTTTAATTGCGGTAAAACATACATAACGTAAAATTTACCATTTAACCATTTTAAAGTGCATGGTTGAGTGGCATTTAGCGCATTCTCGCTGTGGGCAACCGCCGCTGTCCTCCATTTCCGTAAGTAGGACACCTTTGAACGTATGCTCTTCTCACCCTGCGCCTGCTGCTAACACAGTTTCACAGTGTTGCTTTGGAAATAGTCTGGCAGTTTCAGAATGTCTTATGTTCAATTTGTTTTTCATTATAAATATTTTGTGGCTGCTAAATGATAACTATTTTCTTATAAAAATAGGAAATTATAATTTTTCATACTTCTTTTCTCCACATTTTCAACATGGGCCTGATCTTTTATCCATATTTTGAAATATTACTGCTCTGAAGATGGTATGAAGCAATCATTTTTTTAAAGTGGAAAGATTATATGAAATATGCATTAAAAATAGATACTAAAAGATAAGGATCTACAAATCTATTAGGTAGATTTTGAAATCTATTGGTCAAACTATGTGCCAGATGAAGTAAGTGGTTTTTATCTATCACTGTAATAAAAAGAAAAAAGTGTTTGAGTGAAATAATGGAAAAGAAAACATGTAATTTCTTATATAAGGTATTGAATAAACACTTAAGAGGTTGCCACAGCTCCAAACAACTCAAAGTATTAGTATCACCCATAACCAATGAATTATCACAGTAGCTTTCTGTTTTCATTTTTTTTTTAATATAAGAGCTTTGTTGGGGTAAAATTTACATACTATACAATTCACTCACTTGAAGTGTGCAGTTCACTGGTTTTAAATATATTTACCATGATATTACCACAACCGATCTTAGAACACTTCCATTAGCCTTGGCTGGTGTGGCTCAGTGGATTGAGTGCTGGCCTGTGAACCAGTGTTGGCAGCTCGATTCCCAGTCAGGGCACATGCCTGGGTTGTGGGCCGGGTCCCCACTTGGGGGAGCTCAAGAGGCAACCAATTGATGTTTCTTCTCCACATTGATGTTTCAGTCCCTCTCATTCTCCCTCCCTTCCTGTCTCTCTAAAAAATAAATAAAAATTTTTAAAAAATTAACCCAAAGTAAATCAAAGACTTAGAATATAAGAGGCATAACTACAAAGCTCTTAGGAGACAGCATAAATATATAAATGTTCATGATCTTGGATTAAGCAGTGGTTTAATGCTATGACACCAAAAGCATAAACAGAAAGAAAAAAAAAATTGATTAATGGGAGATCAAATTAAAAACAATTGTGCTTCAAAGAGTACCATTAAAGAAGTGAAAAAGCAACCTACAAAATGGAAAAAAAATTGCAAATCATACATGTGATAGGAGTTTTCTGATAAAAATATTCAAAGAACTTTTACAACTCAGTAATAAAAAGACAAACCAAATTTTAAGATGGGAAATTAATCTGAATAGATAGTTTGCCAAAGGAGATATACAGGTAGCCAATTCCAGGGAAAAAGATGTTCAACATCATTCATCACTTGGGAAATAGAAATATTTCCCCGTTGGTTTTTACACCCAGAAGTTATGTAGACTTTATTCCTGGTTCTGGACCCCTGGGCTGGGGGGCCTGGTGTGGGGCTGGGACCTCTTGTTCCTGAGTATCGCTGCCAATTTTTATCTGTCACATGGTGCAGGCGTGGGACCAGCCCACTCCATGTCTCTGTCCCTCCTACCAGTCTCAGTATGGTTTCTGTAATTCTGTTGTTGTAGGACTTCCGTTCAGCTTGATTTCTCATGGTTCTGAATGATGGTGGTTCTATAGTTTCGTTGTGATTTTGATGTGGTTGTGCGAGGAGGCGAGCTGTTTATGCCATCATCTTGACTGGAAGTCTTATACTTTCCCTTTCATCCTGTCCTTAGATAGTCACTTGTCACATTGGTGTGTATTTCAGGCTTTTTAATACATTTACATACTTATGCACCTCTCCATGAAAAATATATAGTACAGTATATTCACATATGTGACATTCATGTTTTCAGCAAATCTTGAAGATACATTAATACTCATTTATATACCATCTCTCTCATTCTGTTAAATTTCTACTAGTATTTAGTAAAATATACAAATCACAGTTTAGTTACTTTCCTACTGATTGACACTGAGGATATTTCTAATTTTTTCATTATAACATAAAAACAGTACTTAAAATTTTTTGAATGTATAATTTGGCGCTTGAATGAGTGTACCTGTAGGATAAATTCTTAGATATGGAAATTACTAGGGTGAAAGTAAGTATTCATTTAGAATTTTAGTAGATACTGCCAACTTACCCTTCAAAAAAGTTTTTTGAAAATTTGAATCCTTTCCTTCACTTAAGATCTCTATTGCCCCTCCCTCGCCCTTACAAATACTGTGTATTGCCTAAGGCCATTCTGCTCCCAGTTCCAATGTGTGGGTTGCTTTTCCCCAACCACCAAGCAATTACCTCAGTTCTGACACTGTCTGCCTGGAGAGAGCATCAGATCCCACAGGTTAGGGCCCCCAACCCCCTTCACCCCAATACACGCATGCACTTGCTGATTTTAAGCCCGGGTTGTTGCCTGCACTTCTGATTGTCTGGTAATAGACTGGAAATTCCAAGGACCCCCTACTTGGGTTCCATTAATTTGCTAGAAAATTATTGGCTATTGGTGTGTGATTCAACCTCCAACCCCTCTAACCTCCCTTGGATGTGTGTTGAGCGAGGGGGGTCCACTGAAAGTTCCAACCCTCTAATCACATAGTTGGTTCCTCTGGCAACCAGCCCCCCACTGTAGATGACCTAGGTGCTTTCTAAAAGTGACCTCATTAACAAAGCAAAAGGCCCCTTTATCACTTTCATTACTTGGGAAATTCTGAGGGTTTTAGGAGCTCTGTGCCAGAAATGGGCAAAGACCAAATATGTATTTCTTATTACAAATCACAATATCACATCTAAACTTTTTTATTTACTCTCTGCCAGTTTGATCAGTAGCAAGGGTAAAACGTAAATATCTGTATGTAGGTGTATATAAATAATTGTGATAAATTTTTTTTTCCTAGGCCTTTCCATTCACACTTTCCATGGGAACTTCTTTGTTCGGTCGACCGACTTACTCTCTTTGCCCAATGTAAACCCGGATGCTGGGTATGCAGTGCAGATGTCAGTGGAAGAGAGTCTTACTGACACTCAGCTGGTTTCCTTTCAGTCGGCGCTCTTGTATACATCCAGCAAAGGTGAGTTGCTGATTTTTTTTATTGTAGCAAAAAACACATAACATGAGATCTATCTTAACAAATTTTTAAGTGTACAGTCCAGCATTGTTAACTTTGAGAACAATGTTGTAACAAAGGTTAACTTTTTTGATTTGGTCATACATTCTATGGCTTGTGATAAACTCTCTTCTTTGGAGATAATAGTATGTTATATAGTACTATTAAGTAAGGAGAAATATAAAGCAGGTTAATGTGTTTTGTCCTAAGGATGATGTGAAGGCTGGCTAAATTTAATTTTTTATTTTAAAGATTTACCACTCTCACCTACTAACTGTTTAACCTCCTTAAAAAAAAAAGTTTCAGGAGTACTGAGCTTCATAGCCCCTCCAAAATCAAAACAGCACACCATAAATATAAAAGATAGATTTCTGTTTCTTGATACATATTTTATAAGACAAAAAGAGAATGTCCCAGTCTCTTTTCTGCTTATTGATCATCCAAAATTTATAAAGAACTCAGGCGATCCTTCTCGTGTTTTTGTAGTCAGCCTCTCTCCCATCCCCAGCTCCTGGCAACCATTGATCAGTTTTCTGACCCTGTATTTTTGCCTTTGCAAGAATGTCATCTAAATGGAGTCATGCAGTAGGCATTTTTTGTACCTTGTTTCTTTCACTTAGCCTAGTGCATCCAAGATACATCTGTGTTATTGCTCCAATTAGTAGTTTGCTACTTTGTATTCCTAATTAATATTCCATTGTACCCAATTTGTTTATTCACTTTCCAGTTGAGGTCTATTTGGGTTGTTTCTGGCTTTTGGCCATTTCAAATAGAGCTCCTCTAAACATATTTACAGATTTTGTGTGAGCATAAGTTTTTATTTCACTTAGCTAAATAGCTAGGAGACAGATTGCTGGGTTGTATGTTAAGCGTATGTTTAACTCTTTGTGAACCAGAAGAACTGATTCCAAAGTGGCCGTACCATTTTGCATTCCCACCGGCAGCATATGAGAGTTCCAGATGCTTTCCATCCTCACCAGGATTTGCTGTTTTCAGTCTTTAGTTTTGGTTTTGGTTTTGGTTTGAGGTTTTTGTTTTTAACCATTTTAATAAAGTATAGTGGTTATCTCTTTTGGTTTTATTTTGTGTTTCCCTAATAACTAATGTTAGGTATCTTTTCATATACTTATTGTTAGAAGCTTAGGTTATTTTATGAAAAAAGTGATTATAATTTATATGTATGCACACAAATCTGTCATTTGTGATAATTTCCCTGAGATAGAGTCCTAGAACTGGAAATACAGAATGTGGAGATGAACTGTCTAAAAAGATCCTAGTATTGTCAGATTGCTATTCAGAAAGACTTTACTGATTTGTAGTCCCCTCAAGTGTCCTTTTCATTTCAGCCTTTATCTAGAAGAGAAGCTCTAAACAATGTTACCCTGTTATACAGACATTTCTTCTCTTTAAAAGTAATTTATGTGAGTTTCTTATATGCACATTTTCATTAGTCTTAGGTCATAATTTTCATCTTTAGGCTTTTGTTCTTTTTCTCTGGTGTTCAGGGTCTTGTTGATCAGAAATTTTTAAAAGGTTGACATGATGTTTTATATTTGATGGTTGTCAAATTTTTAAATTTTTGTTTCTTGTATTTATTGATTTTTGTTGTAGCTGAATTACCAAAGAGAAAATATTATGACTATTAGTGAGTTTTAAGGGGTTTTTTTCTGTGATTAAAGAGAAAAGTGTAAGATTTCTCTCTGGATTTGAATATCAACACAGACTCAAGTCCTGGCCAGGTAGCTGAGTTGGGTAGAGCATTGTCCCGATAGCCAAGGTTGCAGGTTCAATGCCTGGTCAAGGAACATACAAGAATCAACCAATGACTGCACAAGTAAGTGGGAACAGCAAATTGATATTTCTCTCACACACACGAAAATCAATAACTTAAAATCAGAAAAACAATAGACAGATTCAAGGCCTTGGCTGGGTAGTTCAGTTGCTTAAAACATTGTCCTGATATGCCAAAGTTGTGGGTTCAATTCCTGATCAAAGCACATACAAGAATCTACCAATGAATACATAAATAAAGTAGAACAGCAAATTGATGTTTTTCTCTCTCTCACTCTCTCTCTAAAAATCAATATAACAACACCCCCCCACCAAAAAAAAAAAACAGATTCAAGGACACATTTTGGAGTAGTGTTGTCATACATATTTGCATATATGTGAGTTCCTTGAATACACACACACAGTCAATTTTTGTTACAAAGTAGATAAATTAACAAAGAACTTCAGGAAAGAGATTTTTTTTAAAGCTAGCATGTTACCATCATTTGAATACCATCTCTATTGTCTTTTCAGCAATAAATTGAACAAAAAAGAATTTCAAAGTAAAAAAATAAAACTTTAGTTTTCACACTGAAGTTTTGATACTATCTCTACATACTATTTATCCCTATTTGGTTTTGAATTGAAAAGATGATTTTAATATAAACTTTTTAAATATAGTTGTCTCTTACTGTCATTTTTATGTTTTTCCTGAAGGTGAAAGGAGAATTCGTGTTCATACTTTGTGTTTGCCAGTAGTTTCAACTCTGAATGAAGTCTTTCTTGGAGCTGATGTTCAAGCAATTTCAGGGTTATTGGCCAATATGGGTAAGAATTGTTATCACCTATTTTAAATATTTTGCAGGTAATAACAGAAAAATCCACATAGTTTTGTCTTCATTTAAATAATTAGCTATAAGGGTTTCAGTGTTTTAGATCCTGTGTGTGCCTGCTAAATAACTATTTGAACAAAGGAACTGCTTCAGATAGCCTTATCTTTTAAATTTAAACAGCTTTATTGAGATATAATTTATATATTCTGTTGCTTAACCCATTTTAAGTGTACAGATCCATTGTTTTTAGTATATTTACAGAGTCATGTGGCCATCACCTCAATCTAATTTTAAAGTATTTCTGTCACCCCCAAAAGAACCTCGTGTCCCTGAACCGTCACTGCCCACTTTCTCCTCCTTCTCTCCTTGGCCTTAGGCTACACTAAACTGCTTTCTGCCTCATAGTCTGCCTACTGTGGATTTAAATAACCACTTTTGACTTAATGTTTGATATTAGTAGTTAATAGCTTTTTATGAGCTCTGTAGCTTAGATTACAAGACACAGTGTACTGTAAATATCATTAGCCTTGGAGTCATGGAATTTGGGATTGCAGACCTGTTACTATCACACATAAGTTTGCAGCCTTGGCCAGATCCCATGGGCTAACAGAAAATTTATTAATATCTTTGTGTCAGTTGCCTTCTTGAGTCTTTTTGGCCCCTTTCTCAAGCACATAGAACTTAACATCATTTTAGTTCTTGCTCTTTTTCTCCTTCAGGGAAGCCACTGAGTCCATTTGCTTCAAACTGAAATCTGCCTCTAATTGGGATATTTACCCACTTTCTTTCATTTCTTACTGGGAAACATTTTCTTTAATGGAGCCTGGTAAAGGGTCCAAACCCACGCTAATATTCTCACATATTGTTAAAAGTTAAAGGTTACGACCGAAGAAATTTGAGAGTCACCGCTTTTATTTTTGTTGAACTAATACTTTTTTGGTAATAGTATTATCATTATAAGCATCTTTAGTACTATCACCATCTATAATATATTATCAGGCAGTGTTATGGATTTTTAAAAAAAGTCTTCACAACAATTTTCTTTACTGTTACTACATTGGTTGATCCTAATATGTACATTTTTCACTTTTTATTAAAATCAGGATGTCTTAAATGAATGAAGTCTTAGAGTTATTGCTGAGCAGGTAGCAGTAGTCTTCATTCTTTCTTGCCTAGTACAAATTTGGTCATAGCAGTTAATAACATCACTTAATTGGGTATATTTTTGATACCACATGAATTGAATTTAGTTGTAGTTTGAGAGGTTTTCAAAACAAGTATAGCGTTTTCAGTTTTGAAAAAAAATTTTGAGTGTGCAGAATGCATATAAACAGTAAGTAGCATGACCGATGTGAACATAATTAATCCACTACAAGCTCTTTTAATAAGTATAAGAAAAATTCTCTGTATTAAAAAAGGATGGGCCATACGGCCCTGGCTGGTGTGACTCAGTGGATTGAGCACTGGCCTATGAATGAAAAGGTCGTAGGTTCGATTCCCAGTCAGGGCATATGCCTGGGTTGTGGGCCAGGTCCCCAGTAGCAGGTGTGTGAGAGGTAACTGATTGATGCATCTCTCATGCATTGATGTTTCGCTCCCTCTCATTCTCCCTCCCTTCTCCTCTCTCTAAAAGTGAATAAATAAAATCTTAAAAAGAAAAAAAACACATGTATGTTTAGCCCTGGCTAAGTAGGATTGGAGCATTGTCCTGACATGTCAAGGTTGTGGTTTTGATCCCAGGTCAGGGCACATACACATACAAGAATGAGTGAACAAATTCATGGATAAGTGGAACAATGAGTTGATGTTGGTCTCTCTCTCAAAAATAATAATAAATAAATAAATAAAAATGCATGTATAATTGCAGACTTTTTCTTTCTCAGTGGTATATAAAATAAAATAGTGAATTACAATTAATAATATCTTAATTGAATGAAATGCAGTTTTCCCACTTTACTGATAAGGCAACTGAGGCTTATGAAGGTTACATTACTTGCCAAATTGTCATACAGCTAGGAAATAGCAGAGCAGCATGTCAGCAGACATTGGTTTGCTTCTCCAAAGTATCTGCTTTTAACTGTTGTGTTTGGTTCCTTGCACACATAATAAATTGGAGAGAGAATTGGTATAATTTAAAAACTTATTTTTTCTGTTCTGCGGGGTAGTCAAACCTCTCTTCTATTTTTCTGTTGTCTCTCCCCCCGCCTCCGTTAGCTGTTGACAGGTCTGTGACCGCCAGTCTGAGCGATGCTCGGGACGCGCTAGTGAATGCCGTCGTAGATTCTCTCTCCGCCTACCGCTCTTCGGTTCTGAGTAACCACCAGCCTGGGCTCATGGTTCCTTTTTCTTTGCGGCTTTTTCCACTCTATGTGTTGGCTCTCCTTAAACAGGTAAGAGAATCAAAACCAGAAAGTAATGCATTGAAAATGTCAAAAGGCAAAGTATTTATCCTCTGAACCCCTAAACACTGTGTATATAACTTTTTGCCAACTAAGTTTTCTGAGGGCAAGGACCTTAACACTTAACACCTGACATACCATGTTTTGTTTATTGTTTACTTCTCCCTTACTATGATTTTTGTCCATGAGCACAGGATTTTTATCTTTTTCATTCATCACTTTGTCCCAGCACCTAGAATCGTCCCTAGTACATCGTAGGCACTCAGTAAGTATTTTTTGAACGAATAAATGGAACTTCCCTTCTTCCATTTCCCATAGTGCTATTTCTTCTTTCTTAGTGATTATCCCACATACCAATTTAAAATATCTTAAGAGCCTTTTAAAAATCTCCCTTTATTTATAGTTAATGTGTTTTACAGCATAATTTCATTACTGCTATCTCGCTGCCTGTTTTTACTCCTTTCCATCACTAGGAATGCTTAAAACCTTACCTCAAAACTTCATTATTCTCTGCTGTGACTGTCGTTGCTCAGTGGGTTGGGCACCATCCCGTAAACTAAAAGTCACCGGTTGGATTCCCAGTCAGGGCACATGCCTGGCTTGCAGGCCAGGTCCCCAACTGTGGGCGTGCAAGAGGCAACTGATCAATGCTTCTCTTGCACATCTATGTTTCTCACCCTCTCTTTCTCTCTCCCTTTCCCTCTCTCTAAAAAGTAAGTAAAACCTTTAACAAAAAAAAAACCAAACACAAAACTTCATTATTCTCCATGAAGCTAATATATCAGTTAAAACTCACAATTACCTATTAAACTCTGTTCTAAGTAATTGTACTTATGTGAATTATTATTTTTCTTGGTTGATATGCAAACTTTGTACATTGTTTAATTTTTCTAACTGTGGGAGAAACAAAGATAGTTAACCACCATTAATCTTCACCTGTATTTACAGACCGCTTAGATCTTTGGTTCTTCATATGTGTATTTATTTTATTTTGTTTTGTTTTGTTTTTTGTTTTATTTTTTCATATGTGTATTTAGTTTGTCATCTGTAGTATAACTTTACCCTTGCCGTGGTATTTGTTTTTATATCACTATCACTATATGGTAGATAGAGTATTGAGATCCATTTCACTGATTAGGAAACAGACACCAGAGAGGTCAAATGACTACCATGTTAGGTAATTAATTTCTCAAGACGTAGGTGGGGATAGAGCCACAATTTAGTACCTGTGTGCGATTTCTTAAAAGATATTTATAATAGCAAATTTGCTAATCTTGTCCAAAGATATTCTTTTAACAACTGATACTTGCAAAGTTTTACAAGTATTTTTTAAGTACTTTTCCTTTTGGTTGGGTGTTTTTTTGTTACAGAAATCATTCCAGACCGGGACAAGTGCACGTCTAGATGAACGCAGTTTTGCTATGTGTCAAGTGAAAAACCAGCCTTTGGTTTACCTTATGCTCACAACTCATCCCAATTTGTACCGAGTTGACAATCTTTCAGATGAGGTAAGATTAATTCATTTTTTAGTGGCTTTTACTTGAAGGTTTATGAACCTAATTTTATTTAGTCCAATGCAGAAATGAAGAAAAAAATTTTAAGCTTTTTATTTTATTCCTTTATTAGATCTATGAAGAGAAATTTTGGTTTTGGGAAACTCCTGAAAATAGTGCTTTTATTTATCTCTAGAGCAGATCTAAGTAAATGAAGAGATTGTCAGATTGACCAGAGCAACCTATGATTCATTTATTTAAACAAATTGATCTGAAAGAGCATCCTGAGACTCAAAATACATCTAAACACCCCAGGTCAATGTTCAATGTAATGGTGCTCTTAAATTAAAGAAAAAAATATTTATCTAAGTTGTCACATTATTTGTCCTCTTTAGGAAATTTATCTGAGTTAAAATCCCAAGCACAAAAATGTTAAATCATAATCTTTCTTTATAAAATAGTGATCAAATTAGTGTGTGTGTGTGTGTGTGTGTGTGTGTGTGTGTAGTAATATTTTGGTTAAAACCTTTCAAAGTTTAAAGAGTTTAAGATATCTTGCGTACAGAAGGAAGAAATGCCTATGAAATTTGTGGTAACTTTTAGCAAATGAAAACTGTTGAAAACACTATTAGTTTGTATTGCATAAATAATAACTCAAGATTAATCCTGTGTTTGACAAGTCCAAATAATTGGGCCTACCTTTCTTCACATTAAAAATTGGCAAATTAATGTAAAAATATAAATGCAATATATTTTCTGTCTGTAATATGTCTATAATAATATGGAAGCCACCAGAAAGGAAAGGTAGAAAAACACTCAATATTTACATTAGAAGACAAGCACTATTAGCATATCAGCGTGTATTTGTCAGGACGCGGGCTCAGGAAGGAGAGCATGCTGATGGCGCTACCCTATTCTTTTCTGCAGTTTGTGTAACCACAAAAAAGGGTAGAGTAGAGCTAGTCTCAGGTTTAGCTCAAATTCAGACTCTGTGTTGCCTCAACCCTTCAGATCAGTCTTCTCTACAAGAGTAGAGAACAATCACTAATGTCTTCCCTTCTTTCCCACCAGAGAAAGACAATGCTCTCTTTTCTTAGTTCATATTATAAGACCTCTAGGCGGGGTTTCTGATGGGTCACATTTGGTTTACAGTCTCTCCTGCCTCCCCCGCTGCAGCCCTGCGGCCAGAGGTCTTACAAATAAATAGTTGTCAATATTTAAAGGAGTGTGTGTGCTTTCAGATAACAGTATATAAATGGGAAACTTCTATTTCTGGCCTTAATAAATAATAACCTATTGAACTCTTGTTTGCATTGCGCTCTTATCCCCCTTCAGGATGTGCACAGGACCCATGCCATGCAGTCAGCCGTGATTAACTAAATTCCAGGCTGTATGCGAATCTCACTAATTTATTTATCTGTTCAGGATACATGGATATCGATTGCATTTATGATATTAGTTTTTAAAATAATAGAAGATCAGAAGTTATATCGGCCTTATTGGGATTACACAGTAGCTTTGTTGCAATAAATGATAGATATTTTTCTTTACCTTTTTTTATATTTAAGTATGACTAATTGTGAAAACATTTTTTGGTTAATTGTGACTCCAAACTACCTGTCTCGGAAAGTTTTGATCTTGTGTCTTCATTCCTCAGGGAGCCCTCAACATCAACGATCGAACTATACCTCAGCCGCCTATTCTTCAGCTTTCAGTGGAGAAGCTGAGTAGGGATGGGGCTTTTCTCATGGACGCAGGCTCTGTGAGTAGCCTGGCTGACTCCAACCCTTCAGTCTGTGCTCTGCTGCCCCTTTATTACCCTTACTGTCTCTCTTCCTGAACGGATTATATATATGCCGTTTAATCTATATGTTTTTGTATTAGCCGCTTTCTCCTCCATAGCTTCCTTTCATACCAAGCATAAAATGTCTCATCGTAGTAAATAGTAGTTATTATTAGTTTAGTTGAAAGCTATACATTATCACTAAACTTACTGATCATTTTGATCTTTTAAAGCATTCTCAGTGGGAAAGATGAGTCAACAACTCATTCTTAATCTTCATCTCAAAGTGATTTCCTTCCTGTCCCCAGGTGCTGATACTTTGGGTTGGAAAAAATTGTGGACAGAATTTTCTCAGTCAAGTTCTAGGAGTTCAAAGCTATGCATTAATTCCACATACTATGGTAAGACTATCTCAGAGTGATTGTAATGGACTTAAAGGGCATTAAAATGGGGCAAAAAAAATGAGAAGCCCATTTTGAAATCATACCATAATACTAAAAGTTTTTCCAAAAGAGAAAATGTTCCCGTAGATTGTTTCTCTTTCAATTGAAAATACTCATTTTATGTTTTAAAGGCATTATTATGTTACTTTGACCACTGACTTACCTTTTTTCAATATTTTTTTAAATTTTTCAATTACAGTTAACATACAATATTATGTTTCAAGTATACAACATAGCGATTAGACATTATATAATTTACGAAGTGATCATCCTAATGACTGATCTGTTCTTATGTGTCTGATATCATATTATTCTTTCAGAGAAAGTAATGGATTTCATTGATAGCAAAAAGAAAAGAAAAAAATAACTTGCTGCTGTTGGCATTAGTGTTACGGCTTTTTTGGTTGTATGTGTTTTGGGCATGTGATTTCATCGTTCTTTGCTAGGGTTCTTTTAACTCCTGCTTTGGAGTGAGAACGAAGATAATTGTCACACACACAAATGACTTGTGATCAGGGTCAGTTGGATTGCAATTGATTATTGAAGAAAGTAATAATAGATTCTCTATCACCAGCTCTGTGAGTTTGGACAGGTAACTAACAGTCACATTTGTAAACTAAGAATGTTGTTGCTTAGGGAAGAGTGATTGAAAATAATCCATGAGAAATCATTTGTTAAACTATATTGCATTTGGATAAGTTTAAATTGAAAAGTGAGAATTAATTATAATATGGTCTTATTTAGTGTCATGTATTGTTAGTTCCTATGAGTTTGTCAGCAACTTGGATGTATGTGTTTCATGTCAGCATTTTTTCATATTTATTGGTTTAACTCCATTCATAGAAGTCATTAGGAGATTCTTGTATTTAAAAACATGTCAGACCTTGGCCAGGTAGCTCAGTTGGTTAAAGCATTGTCCTGATACACCAAGGTTGTGGGTTTAATCAGGGCAATACAAGAAACAACCAATGAATGCATCAATAAGTGGAACAATAAATCGATGTTTTCTTCTCTCTCTAAAATCAATACATTTAAAAAATTTTTAAATAAAAACATGTCAGGATTATAGCTAGGATTAGCACTAGCTTTCAGGCTTTGAGTAAAACTAGTGGTCTGAATGACTAGACATTTTAATGAGGAGCTAAGATACGGTCATATTTGTGACAACTGCCCAAATGAATCAGTTAGCTCTAAATGTCATGATAAAAGGAAGGGAAGAGTTAGGACGTTCTTCTACATCAGAGCTCAGCAAACTATGCCCAGGGGAGTCTGCCACCTGTTTTTTGTTTATTTAATTTGTTGATTTTGGGGAGAGAGAAGAAAGTGGGTGAGGGATGGGGGGAGGGGAGAGAGACAGGCATTGATTTGTTACTGCACTTATTTATATATTCAGTAGTTGATTCTTATGTGTGTCCTGACTTGGGATTTAACCCGTACTTTGGCTTTCAGGGTGATGCTGTAACCAACTGAGCTACCCAGCCAGGGCTCTGATTTTGTAAATAAAGTTTTATTGGAACATAGCCATGTTCAGTCACATCTATATTGTCTGTGGCTACTTTAGTGGAACAATGATAGGGTTGAGTAGTTGCAACAGAGACTAAATGACATGTAGGCCTAAAGTATTTACTCTCTGGCTCTTCAAGAAGTTTGCCCACCCCTTACTAGGAAATTGTGGTGTGCAGAATTTCAAGCCCCTCCCCAGACCTCCTACATCCATATCTGTAGGTTCGGTAAGATCCCCGGGTAGTTTGTGTGCAGTAGTCCTCCAATTACCTGTGGTTTTGCTCTCCATGGTTTCAGTTAACCACAGTCAACCATAGTCTGAAAATATTAAATAGAAAATTCCAGAAATAAACAATTTATAAATGTTATATTGCACACTGTTCTGAGTTACTTGATGAACTCCCACACTGTCTCTCTTCATTGCCTGGGACGTGCATCATCCCTTTTCCAACGTATCCATGCTGTACACACCACCTGCCCATTAGTCCCTTGGTCGCCGTCCCAGCTGTCAGGTTGACTGTCAGGGCATCAGAGTGCTTGTTTTCCAGTAGGCTGTTATTCTACTTAGTAATGGCGCCGAAGTGCCAGAGCAGTGATGCTGGCAATCTGGATATGCAAAGAGAAGCTGTAAAGTGCTGCCTTCCTTTAAGTGAAAAAGTATGTACGTATGTATGTATGTATGTATGTATGTGGAAAACATGGGATTCCCTGTGAAATTACAGGGACTACCTGTGATTTCAGACATCAGCTGGGGGTCTTGGAATGTATCTCCCATGGATAAGGGGGAACTACTGTACAGGATAAAGTTTGAGAATCACTGTAGATGATACATATGATTAGAGTAAATTGGATATTGCTGGTTTCTGTTTAATAGACAGACCTTCCGGAACTTGATACACCAGAATCTGCCAGAACTATAGCTTTCATCTCTTGGCTTAGAGAACAGAGACCATTTTTCCCAATACTTTATGTAATAAGGTAAGTTGAATTTTCATTTGCTAATAGGGAAACAGTTTGACTTTGCAAATACTTATTTTGAGTCATATGTGACCTATTGCTTAAGCAAACCTTTTAGAAGAATATAGAAAGAAAAAAGAAAATAACGTTCAAACATTGAATTATGCTTTACATCCAGTTATAAGTAAAAAGTATGTCAAAAGCATTGTGACAAATCCTGTGTTTATTTTACTATTACATTTTATCTAATGTATATAAATGTTTTCCTTTTATTCCTAAGGGATGAGAGTCCAATGAAAGCAACTTTCCTTCAAAACATGGTAGAAGACAGAACAGAATCTGCTTTATCATATTATGAATTCCTCTTGCATATACAACAGCAAGTGAATAAGTGAACACGTGAAGATACTTGGCTTAGTTATTTCTAAGGAAATACCTTCCTTTCTATTAGGTTTTTGTACTGATGTGATGATTACATGTTCTCACTGTGATTTCAACAAACTATAGCAAATAAAGGACTACAGCAGAGAATCAAACATGCAACTCTGAAATACTGTACTTTTCAAATCAGAGTATATATAAATATGATTGGATATTATTTTTCTTTGCTGCCAATTATGTTTGAGTTGTTAAGAATTCAAATAAGATGAGACAATATTGCAGAGGCAAAGAACATTTTGTAAAATAAAGACTTCTGTGTTCCAAATGTATATTTCTCCCTCTCTCTCTCTCTCTCTCTCCTTCTCTCCTCAATTTTTGGCTGCTACATTTAAAACCTCACAAGACCATGTGTTGCAGGGAAGTTACAACTCCATTGATAATGGTCTTTCTAAAATTAGAAAAAAATGTCAGAAGTAAATAGTACATAGAAAAGCTAGAATCTATTTCCCCCTACCTGTTGTTTTCTTAATTAAGGAAAAAAAAGGATCATCATGTTAACTAAAACTAGAGTAAACTAACTCTAGTCCAGCCTGAAAAGAAGATTATGAAATAACAGTCAAGCTTTAAAATCTGTCAGTATTTTCTGTACTTGAACAAAATCACCTTGATTTGATGTGAAAACTAATTGAATGGTTTTCTGATTTGACTGCAAAAGACTTGGACATACTATCTTACTCTGCATTGAAAAGAATCTGAGCTGTCTTCATTATGTATGTTAGGACTGGCAATGACATTTGGGAGATGAGAAACCTTAGTTATCTTGATCCTCTGAGTGGGTTTTGTTTGCTCTGTGATATGTAATGAAAGTGTTATATTGGTGAAATGAGTATGAATGAAAGAAATTAAAGTTTTCTTAAATGCTGTCTAAAATAACATCAGTAACATTTTTCTGAGGAGTTTTAATTATTAAATTGAAAGCCGCTCATAAGGTGTTTATTCTTGGATAGTAAAACTTATTAAAGCATGAATGCTGCTGTTTGATTTGATGGATATTAAGATCACACAAATTCAGTATTTTGAAGTTTTGAAAGAAACTTGATTTCTGAACATGCTCAAGAGACTGCTTTTTTGATTCCGCCAGAGAAATATTATAGTCAAAACCATTAAAGTGAATTTTGTTTACAAATAGGTAAATTATACATCTGTATATTTAAAGTGCTGTGAGGGAATATCTTTAAAAAAGTTTGGCCTAGTTTTCACAGATTTATCTTGTATGAACTTATTAAAGATGTTCATGTGTAATACTTGATGAAAAGATTTTTGTTTCTTTGTTTTAATGGGTTAGAAAAATGTGTTTACAATCTTGGTCTCATACGATCACCAATGAAATAATAACTGTCAGGTTTACAACAGTATGAGCTGACTTAAACTGAGTTGTTTTGGGATAGGGAAGAAGCAGGTCCCACTAGAGTATACACTACTATTTATTAGCCGAACAAGAATAATTCACTGTTTTATAAAGATATCTCCCTTAAGCAGTGTTATGATTTCCTTTCAGTATGCAAGTTGTACATTGAACTGGAAATATTCTTGAAACCTGCTTCATTTATTAGGAAGCAGTTTTCAAAGTGTAGCAAATTAAAATTTATATTTCCCCTCTTTTAAAGAAACTGAGTCATTATTATGCACTGATGTTTCTTAACTAAAATTCTCTTCTTAATGTGAATTTTAAATGTTGATATTTGTAGGTCCTTTCTTAATTGTAGTAAAGACTTCCAGAGGGAAAAGTTTGTGCTTCTAGGGACAATAATCTTCCTTGTGCCTCACTTCATCCCTGTGTGGGTATGGCTCTTCTTATTACTACATGCTTTGTTAGTATATTTCACAAATTTACTTTTGAAAATTTACTTTAAAAAATTATTTTAGATATTGTGTCACATGTGCAATCTAGAATAATTTTGTAATAGCCAGGTCATAAAAAACATAACTGCAGTTAGGATTCACAATATTTGTTCTCTGGACAATGAGGGAACAAACGAACCTTTTGGAGATACTGATATTAAGCAATTATTTTTTGCAATATGGAAGTATTTTTTAGTTTGATTTTTTTTTTTTTTTTTTGCTCAGTAGGGCACTTATCTCATCTTGTATTACTTTTTTATGTAAAGCAACTAATTTACACTATGCCATTTTTTTTTTATTGTAGTTGTAAATTATGAAAGATCCTTGAATTTTCTACAGATCTACAACTACTAAAGTAACAGACAAGGGCAATCTTGGTATTTAAATCAGAGTATGGCAGTTCTACCATAAAAAGTACTCTATTTTTCTAATTTCTAGGATTTTTAAAATAACATTTCTGTAAGTCTGACATATTAATATTCACTCAAGCTGTACCATTTATTTTAGTTTGCATTGTTTTACTTTAATGTAATGTATTGAGTCTAATAGACTTTTACAATAATTAGAATAAAAGATTTATTTCTTCTAATCAAAGATGCATAACAGCTATTATCTAGGGGACCACCAAATGTGATTTCAAGATTTTGTTAACTATTACAAATATAATCCTTATATAGAAATTTTAATTTTGTAAAGTAGTGTATAATATTGTAACATTAAATTCTTGTTCTCATATTCAAATATGTATTGATCTTCAATGTGCTGTGTTAAATCTTGCTTCTCTGAAATGTTAGAGACAAGATTTGTCTTCCTTTTTACAGTTTGTAATTTTCACAGTTTTATTCCTATAAAAAAATCATTTGTAACCCATGCAAACAATCGTTTGAACTGTGCTAATTTAATCAATTTGGCTAATTCAATAAAGTTAATTGAAAGAGTTTACATACAGTGACTAGTTATTTAAAGTGATATGAATCTTTTTTTAAGATTTTATTTATTTTTAGAGAGAGGGGAAGAAGGGGGAAACAGAGGGAGAGATACATTGATGTGAGGGAGAAACATCTATCCATTGGTTGACTCTTGTATGTGCTCTGACCAGGAATTGAACTGGCAGCCTTTCGCTTTGCAGGATGAATCTCAACCAACTGAGACACCAGTCAGGGCAAAGTGACTTCAATAATTTGCCAGTCACTGAGTAGTGCTGTGTTGTGCATCCAAGTTAGTGGAAAACTATTGCTGAAGGTGCTTTAAATCTAAGTCACTGTCTGCGAGGACGTAAACCGAATTCGGGTTTGAAATTCTAGATTGAACTTTTTTTTTTTTAATTCTAAATGTGTTTAAGGTACTACTCCACTGACTGCTAGCCCCCTTTGTTACTGATAAGCTCTATACTGTCAGTCTAATTGTTGTTTAGTTGAGGATAATGGTAGCTTTGAAGATTTTTCTTTTTTCCTTAATAATCTATAGTTTTACTACTCTGAGTTTATTTATCCTATTGATTTTCAGAGCACACTTTAATTCAATTTAATTCCTTGTCTATCTACAATTCTGGAATATTCTCAGCTACTTTATATTTTTTATTTTTTAATTACATTTGATGGATTATGCTATTATAATTGTCCTGATTTTTCCCCCTTTGCTCCCCTCCACCAACACCCCTCACTCTCTCAGGCAGTCCCCCCACCATTGTTCATGTCCATGGGTCATGCATAGAAGTTCTTTGGCTGCTCCATTTCCTACACTGTACTTTACGTCTCCGTGGCTATTCTGTAGCTACCTGCTTGTACTTCTTAATTCCCTCACCTCTTCACCCGTTCTCTCCCACCCTCCTCCCATCTGGCAACCATCCATGTTCTCTGTGCCCATGATTCTGCCCGTGTTCTTGTTTCTTAGTTTGTTTTTTAGATTCAATTGTTGAAAGACATGTATTTTTTGCCATTTTATTGTTCATAGTTTGATCTTTTTTTTTTTTAAATAAGTCCCTTTAACATTTCATATAATAATGGTTTGGTGATGATGAACTCCTTTAGTTTTTCCTTGTCTGGGAAGCTCTTTATATGCCCATTCTAAATGATAGCTTTTCTGGGTAGAGCAGTCTTGGCTCTAGGTCCCTGCTTTTCATGCCTATGAGTATTTCTTGCCAATCTCTTCTAGCCTGCAAAGTTTCTTTTGAGAAATCAGTAGACAGTCTTATGGAAACTCCCCTGTAGATAACGTCTTTTCTCTTGCTCCTTTTAAGATTCTCTCTTTATCTTTAACCTTTGGCATTTTAATTATGATGTGTCATAGAGTGGGTCTCTTTGCATCCATCTTGTTTGGGACTGTGTGCTTCCTGGACTTGCATGTCTATTTCCTTCAACAAATTAGGGAAATTTTCTTTCACTATTTTTCCAATTTCTGGCTCTTTCTTTTCTCCTTCTGGCACCCCTATGATGCAAATGTTGGACCTCTTGAAGTTGTCCCAGGGGCTACTTATGCTATCTTCATTTTTTTGTATTCTTTTTTCTTTTTGTTCCGACTGGTTGTTTTTTGCTTCCTTACGTACCATATCATTGACTTGATTCTGGGCTTCATCCACTCTACTATTGTTTCCCTGTAAATTGTTCTTTATTTCAATTAGTGTATCCTTCGTTTCTGACTGGATCTTTTTTATGCTGTTGGGATCCTCACTAAGTTCCTTGAGCATCCTTATTAACAGTGTTTTGAACTCTGCATCTGATATATTGCTTATCTGCATTTCATTTAGTTCCTTTTCTGGAGTTTTGATCTGTTCTTTCATTTAGGCCATGTTTCTTTGTCTTCTCATTTTGGCAGCCTCCCTGTGATTGTTTCTATGTATTAGGTAGAGCTGCTGTGACTCCATGTCTTAGTAGTGTGACTTAATGTAGTAGGTGCCCTGTAGGGTCAGTGGCACAGCCTCCCCTATCACCCAAGCTGGGTACTCAAGGTGCTCCTTCTGTGTGGGCTGAGTACACCCTCTTCTTGTAGTTCAGCCTTGGTTGCTATTAGCAGATCACTGGGTGTGATTTACCTAGGCTAGTCAGCTGCAAGGACTGGCTGTGACCACTAACTACCAACCTCTGCCCTCTGGGGAGGATCAGCTGTGCAGGTGCAGGGTGGTGCTGCTCCAACGTGGTCTGTAGTTGTCCACTGAGTATGTTATCCCTGAGGTTTCCTGGGTGGTGCAGGCCAAGGTTATCCCTTACTTGTGTTTTGCCCATGGCACCCTGCCTGAGCTATAAAGCAATCTGAAATGGCTACTACTTGTGCTGGACTTGGAGATTCCTGGGTGAAGCCAAGCTGTGAATCTAGGCTGGCTGCTGCTAGTGCTGGACCTAGGGCTCCCTGAAGGCAGTTTTTGCTTGTTTGATAGGATCTGGTAAGTTGTGAAGCGTGAGCCAAGACCAGCCATTCATATGGAAAAGCAGCTTGGGTGGGCTCATAAGTTGGGTGGGTCAGAGTCTCTGGGGGATCTCCAAAGTGGGTTAAACAGTGTTAGCCAGGTTGATGGAGTTTCAGATATAGCACCAGCTTGCTGTCTCTGTGGGTGGAGGGTTTAGCAAAGGGACAATGGCCTCTGCTCTCCTTGATGCCAGACACTTCAGTTTCTTTCTGTATACCACTGGTGCCTTTTAAGTTTCCTTCTATATACCACTGGTGCTACCCCAGTGCTGGAGCTCAGATGGGGTGAGTCTAATTAGGTGAATCTGTGGGCGGGTTCTTTAAGAGGAACTGCTTGGAGCTCCAGCAGTTTCCTCCATCAACTCAATCCCCACTGATTTTTGCAGCCAGAAGTTGTGGGGACTTATCTTCCTGGTGCTGGAACCCTGGGCAGGGGGTCCTGGTGTTGGGCTGGGACTCTTCACTCCTGAGACATCCCTCCCAAGCTTTTATCCACCACACATGGGTATGGGACAAGCCTGTTCTGCATCTGCGCCCCTCCTGCCAGTCTCGATGGATGTGGTTTCTTTAATTACATAGTTGTCAGACTTCCATTCAACCCAATTCCTTACAATTCTGAGTGATGGTGGTATTATATTTTAGTTGTAATTTTGACGTGGTTGTGCAAAGAGGCAAGCCATGTCTGCCTACACCACCATCTTGAAGAATTCTATATTTATTTATTTATTTTTTAAATTGAGACATAATTGACAGATAAACTTTTAAAATATCTTCATGTGTGTTAGAATCTGGGTTTGTAAGCTCATTTAAATGAGAGGGGTTTTATTTTTGCCTTAGCTCATCTCCCTGGGTTCACGCTTTCTCCTTCCCTACCTGCTTTTCTTAGTTGCATTTCTTAGTCCCTTCCCCTAAACTAGGGATCATGGAGGTGTTTTAGAGCTCCTGCCCTGCAGTGATTTGGGGATATCACCATTGCGGTTGCCAACAGTGTGATGTCTCATTGTTTATCATCTCTTCTACCTCTGTACTTACAGAGTCGAAGTCTGAGGCTGTGTGAGTCAGTAGCAAATGACTGAGTATTTTTGGATGGAGGGCAGACCTCAAGCAGTGAATCTGGCCTCGTCATCCCTGTGTCTTATGTGAAGCACTTTCAGTGCCTCTTACCCATACAACGTGCTACCATTGTCTACTTCTGGACCTGCAGCCCAACGGGCACTGACTTCAGCTCCACAATGCTTTGTTTCCAGTTCTTTGATCTGAGATGTTTCTCTTGTTTTTTAGTCCAGCTATTTATACTTTTATTTATATGTGTGTGTATTTATATATAAATTTTTTTAATCCTTACCCGAAGATATGTTTTTATTGATTTTAGAGAGAAAGGAAGGGGGAGAGAGAACCATCCATGTGAGAGAATAACATCAATTGGTTGCCTCCTGTAGCACCCCAAACGGGAATAAAGCTCGCAACCTAGATATGTGCCCTGACTAGAAATCAAACTGGCAACTTTTTGGTGTATAGGACAACGCTCCAACCAACTGGGCCACCCAGCCAGGACCTATATATTTTTTTAATTGTTATTGTTATTGCTGTGTGGAGCAGAAAGGAATCCAAGCATGGATTTACTGCCTAATTTAATCCCAGAAAATGAATCCTGGTTTTATTATTTGTGACTCAATCTGTTCAGCTTTGTATCTACAGTTTATATTAGCCTATCTTAACAATGCTAGGTTCAAATTAAAATTACGTGTACAACTCATTGAAAATGCCAAGTTTTAGCCCTGGCTGGTGTGGCTCAGTGGATTTTGCTTTGCCGGCCTGCAAAGCAAAAGTTGCCACTTCACTTCCCAGTCAGGGCACATGCCTGGGTTGTGGGCCAGGTCCCCAGTTGGGTGAATGGGAGAGGCAACCAATCAATGTATCTCTTGAACATCGATGTTTCTTTCCCTCTCTTTTTTCCTCCCTCCCCCTTTCTTTAAAAAGTAAATCTTTATTTAAAAAAGAAAGGAAGAAAATGCCAACTTTTGACACTTCCTCCAAAAGAAACATTTCTGCAACTATTCAGGTAGGTTTAGTGCTCTCAAGGTTGGTTGGAGGCAAAGTGGTAAATTAAAAAACAAAGATGGTCTTGCCCTTGTAAAGTCCATAATGAGGGAGATATAAGTTAATATAAGAATTGTAAGTATGTACATCACTTATGAATCATATATACCATTAAGTATAGTAAATTTAATTAATAAACTATAGGAATCTCATGGGGAAATGGTTTCCCAGAAATAAGTAATCATGTAACATGAAACCTTGACACTTTTTAAAAAAGATTTTATGTATTTTGAGAGAGAGAGAAAAACATTGATGTGGATGTGTGAGAGATCAGTTACCCGTCAGGTACCTGTTGTCAGCCCCCAACTGGGGACTGGGCCTGCAACCCAGGCATATGCTCCAACTGGGAATTGAACCAGTGACATCTTGGTTCACAGGACCTCTTTGTTCACAGTGCATTGGTGTGGCACTCAATCTACTGAGCCACAGCAGCCAGGACAAAACCTTGATATCTTTCATTCTTATTTGACTAAATGAGACATCATACATCAACGCATCTATCTACTGAACCAAATTTTTGGCCCTGGCTGGGTTTTTCAGTTGATTAAAGTGTCATCCCAATGAACTAAGGTTGCAGCTTTGATCCCCAATCAGAGTACATACAGGAATCAACCAAAGAATGCACAAACAAGTGGAGGAACAAATGAATTGATGTTTCTCCCTCTCTTTCTCACATTAATCAATAAACACAAATTTTTAGTTTTTAATTTGGCTTCTACAGGCTCTCCCAAATGAAAAAAATGTTTTTTTCAAATGAAAAAAATCTTTTGTTTATCCCGGAACTTTTATTTGATCTTGACTCATCAGGATTGGACTTCATCAAGGTTTGCCCATTTGTTACTACTTAACAATTTTTTCAATTGTAGAATTTTTAAAAGATACAGTCTGGGTCTCAGAGATGTAGGTCTGTACAGATATGCATGGTAACCTCTTTTAATGCTTTAAAATTATTAACTAGGGCATGTTAATAGCTTTTATGCAATCAAGGTAGAAAGTGGTGCTTATGCTTGAGCTCCTCATCTGGTTGAGTCCAAAAGATAAATTTTGTTTTTTACAATTTTTTCTCATATCCCTTTTTTTTATCTGGGACAGGGTTAGATGACTAGCAGTTAATATAGTATTTTATTACCTTCTGATAGGGATTTCACCCGTTTGCTAATTTTGAGTGTGATTGTGCTTCTAGCTTCATTGCAGGGGGCGCACTAGGCTACTTAACCTTTGCAGCTTCCCAGCAAGAGCTGACATGGGATTCAGTTCATTCATTCACTCATTAACTTAGTCATTACTGAGCTCCAGGGCTGCATTGGTAGGCCCTAGGCCCTTTTTTTTCTTCTTTTTTTGCCTCCTGCCGCTGTAAAACTCATACTCAAAATTGTATATTGTGACTGTGTTGGAATAAGGACTATAATCCAGGTTGGATTCATTAAAAACAGCCCTGGCCGGGTAGCTCATTTGGTTAGAATGTGACACAACTTGCCAAGGTTGTGGGTAAAGGTCAGACCTCCACCTCCAGTCAGGGCACATAACAGAAGCAACCAATGAATGGGTCCATGGCTGGAACAATAAATGCTCTTTCTCTCTCCTCCCCGCTTTATTCCCTCAAAGCACTATCAGTAAATAATTTAAAAATAAATAAATTTAAAACATTTTCTTTGGCTCCTAAGACTATTGTGCGCCCTCAACACTGCGTAAGTAGACCCTGCTGAGCGCTCACACTGGTCTGAGTGTCAGCCATTAACAAAACACAAGGCTTGTCTTCATGGAGAAACAGGCGGTAAACAAAGTAAGTACATAGATGTAGCTTGGGAGTGAGTGAAGGAGAAAAAGGCAGATAAAGAGAATAGGTACTAGATTCATGGGTTAATCACTTCATAAATCATATAGATGTCAAATAACCGTACACCTGAAACATGTAATATTGTACGTGAACTAATTAAAAAATAAAAAATTCGCCCTCACTGGTGTGGCTCAGATTCTTCCGAAGTGAAACATGGTGGGTTCAGTTCCCAGTCAAGGCACATGCCTGGGTTGTGGGCTCAGTGTTTCTCTCCCTCCCTTTCTCTTTCCCATCCCTTCTCTCTAAAAATAAGCAAAATCTTTTTAAAAAGAGTACAGCTTTATAGACTGTAATCTTAGAACACAAATATTTAAAGAAAAAAAATAAGTAGTGTTGTGGGGAGTGGCAATTTAAATAGAATGGACTGGGTAGCTTGCCCTGGGAACGTCTTGAACAAATACGTGAGGGAAGCCTGGAACAAACCAGGCGCATTTGAGGCACGAGTGGTGGAGGATAAGGAATCGGTACCAAAATCAACTCCCCAAACGCCACACTCCCTGAAGGGACGCTCGGAGTTACGTATTCCCGCGGCCTAAAGCGATGCGACAGAGGGTCGCTGCAATCTCCATTTTGCTTCCTGGCACCAGATTGCCTATCTAGTGTTCCCTTCTTCTCCCGCTGGTTAGCCTGAGTGCCGATTTTTTTCACCTCTGCGTGGACAGCAGAGGGGCTCGACAGCAAGGGAGAGGAAGGGCGAGGGCCGGCCGAGGGAGATAAAGTTAGGGCGCCACCCCCACCCCGCCTTGGGCACTGCCCTTATTCAAAATGGCGTCGCAAGCCTCTTCTCATTACGGTCGGGCAGTGCGCGCGTGCTTATTCCGCAGTCTGCAGCGCGGCGCTCGGGGCGGGTCTACTGTGAGAGGGGGAGGTGTGCCCTGCGGTCGGGCCTGAAGTCATCGGCTCCGCCGCTGTGGCCGGCAGTACCACCGTTGCTACTCCCAGATTGTGGAAGGGGAGATGGAGCCGGTGACCGTCGCTACGGACAGCGGGGAGCGGCCAGGGGCCCCCGTGGGCGCAGGCCTGTCGGCTTCCCAGCGTCGGGCCGAGCTGCGGCGCAGAAAGCTCCTCATGAACTCCGAACAGCGCATCAACCGGATCATGGGCTTCCACAGGCCCGGGAGCGGCGCGGGTGAGAACCTCCGCTGTCCCCTCAGTGTCCCGCCCACCCTTCTCAGTCTCCAGGATCACCCTTTCCCTCCTCCACCCCGCTGACCTTTTTGACCAAGCCCTGCTCTGTGCCAAGTTCTCTCTTGACCCCCGGACGTTCCTAGTCGCTCTCCTCAATTTTCAGGAGGCTTCGCCTAGAGGTTGTCCCCCCTCCGCCGAAGCCCTCGCTGCAGAGTCCCTCCGCCGTGGTGCCCTGTGCCCAGCTCCCGGCGGCCGGCGCTGCCTCCTCCCCCGCGCCTTCGCGCTTGGAGGGCGCGCGTGGTCTGCGCCGGCCCTCGGCTCTGCCTGTTGTGCCAGATGCCTCCCCTGGCGTCTGCTTCTCTGGCCTTCGGCTCTAACTGCCGGCCCGTGGCAGCTTGTCTGTACTGACCTGACCCCTAGTCCTTTCTGCCTGGATCAGGGACTCTCGCGGTCTGTGTTCCGTGCCCCCCGCATTGTCACCTACAGGTCTAAAAAACTGCAGCGACCGTTCTTAGAGGCCCAACAAGTGGGGCGCGCTCGCCCGAGGGCCTCTGTCCTGCAGAGCGGAGGGTGGTGTGACTCGGGCCGGGACTGCCTGTAACGCCGGCGGGAGGGCCTCCTCTCCCCGCCAAGGGCGCGCGCTATGAGTTTCTTTAAAACTCCTATTAATGTGACTGTTTACGTATTTTCTGTGCGCATTTACCGAGTTCCTAGTATGTGCTGGTTCCCACTGAGCGTGGCCCTTGGTAGCCGGCCTTCAGTCGCTGGCGGCAAGCTCCTTAGGTCTCTGTGACTTCCTTCCCGTGGGGCTTTAGATGCTTAAATGGTTCTGAACTTGAAGACCGCTCTCAGGTTGGCAGCCGAAAGCTACCAAGGGAGGTAAGAGGACTATTTCAGATTCTCCTAGGAAAATAGTTAGAGGACTGTGTCTTCCTTGAGTGATTCACAGAATGTTTATTCTTTCCCAGCGTATTTACTGCCTTGCTCGAGGCACAATCCATATTGTGTTCCTGTGCTTTGAAAAATGTTATCTGTCATTTAGGTTGGGTTTTGTCCGAAACTAGAACAGCATCCTAACGCTGCCTGCGCCCCGCTAATGGCTGCCCGCCTCCCGGGGAAGGAGAACGGGAACGGGAGCTGAGGCTGCGCCACGCCCTGTGCTGGTGGGACGCTGGATGCAGAGCTACAGTGTTCAAACGCAGATCTTAAAAAGCTGTAATAATTTTCTACTTTGAGCCAAATAAGCTCGAGCAGGCAATGCAACAGCCATACTTCAGAGATAGGTTATCCCTGAAACCTTGGTGCTTGCAGCGTGCTCCCTCCCTCCCTATGTTTTCCCATTTGTTTACTAGGCTTTTACCCCCACATTCTGGTTTATATCCTCTGCAGGGATACTCTTTCCTGAGTGGTATATTTTGAGGGTGTAGAGGAAGGAACTAATTCATGTGTCAGGCAGAATCTGAATTCATTTAGATTCAGAGTTCTGGCTCAGTGGCATGTTCTTTTAACATTACTGGGAAGGGTGTTTGCTTGTATATAATAATACATAAGGCTTCTGAATTTCTTTTCTCAGAAGAAGAAAGTCAAACAAAATCAAAGCAACAAGACAGTGATAAACTGAACTCCCTCACCATTCCTTCAGTTTCCAAGCGAGTAGTGCTGGGGGATGCGGTCAGTACGGGAACCGCTGACCCGCAGAGTGGTGTGGCCGAGGCAAAGGGGACTGAGCTGGGAGACCAGCGGGACTCTTTCATTAAACCACCCGAGTGCGGTAACGATGTGAGCGCTGAGCTCCGGCAGCGCAGCAGAGGGGACGTGACAGCAGACAGTGTCCAGAGAGGCTCTCGCCATGGCCTAGAACAGTACCTCTCCAGGTTTGAAGAAGCGATGAAGCTAAGGAAACAGCTGATTAGTGAAAAACCCAGTCAAGAGGATGGAAACACAACGGAAGAATTTGACTCTTTCCGAATATTTAGATTGGTGGGCTGCGCTCTTCTTGCCTTTGGAGTCAGAGCTTTTGTTTGCAAATACTTGGTAAGGAACGTAATGGAAAATGTAAATTAGTTATCAGAATGAGTGTTAATAGTTATAATAATGAATTCATATAATTCATTGCCAATATTAACTTCATATTTGCCAGAGTCACAGGGCTATTTCAAGATGTGTTATAAACTGCTATTTACCTTAGTTATAGGAGGTAGTCTGGTTAAATACAGAGCCTAATAAAAATTGCTGAGCTCTTTCTACATGTAGGTACTATTTTAAGTGATTTACATATGTTGATTCATTTAACTTCATGCTTGTGAACTAAGTATCATTTGAATCTTTGTTTTATAGATGAGGGAATGAAGACTCAAAGGTTAAATTCATTTGCCCAAGGTTATACTGCTACTAAGTGACAGCTGGGACTAAACCCAGGCAGTTTGTTCTAAATCCAAAGGGTAAAGTACCTACGTACACTATATGTTAATTACGACTTCAAGTAATTTTAAGCATTAGAATGCAGTCCATGTGGTCCCGAACATGATGTACTGTAAAATTTTTTATGGTTCAGAAGGCATTTCAGCATTTTATAATGTAGTATTGTAAAAAATGCCACCCATTTTTGCTGTACCTTCATGTGCCAATGGCTGTTTGTTGAAAGTTGGGATTTACTGGTCCTTTTGTTTTACAGTATGTGGAAGAATGAAGAAAAGCATAGCTCATAATATTTTAGGCATATAAGTAAATTTTTTAGATAATTATGGTTTATATTATTATACAAAAAGGTTTTAAAAATGTTTTTATGTAAATTTTTTCTTAAAGAGAATCTGTTGAACAAATGTGATTTTTTTTTTTCATAGCTTTCAGCATTTAGTGACATACGTAGCGGGTTTTTTTTCTTCTTAAAGGGCTCTGTGCTTTCATTCTTTAAAGGTGTCCTATTTTTGTGCCCTGTTTTTGTGTGAGTTTTTCAGATTCTGGTTTTCTTTGCTATCAAATTTTTTTTTTAATATATATTTTAAAGATTTTATGTATTTATTTCTAGAGAGAGGAAGGGAGGGAGAAAAAGAGGGAGAGAAACATTGATTGGTTGCTTCCTGCGTGCCCCCAACCGGCATGTACCCCCAGGCACCAAACTGGCAACCCTTCTGTTTGCAGGCTGATGCTCAATGCACTGAGCCATACCAGCCAGGCGCTATCAGATTTTCAACTGTTACTTCTCACTGCTCTCACTATACTTCCATCTAGTAATGTTTGCTCTTTCATTCCTTTCATAATAGTTTTAATTTTAGAAATAAATGTAAATTAAGTACTATTTTGATCTTTTTTGTTTTATTGTGTGAAAAGAAAGATAACCACGCTGTTTTATCATTAATAAGACTAGGTTGTCATTTGAGGGCCAGGTATAGTTATATCAGTTAATTTCTTGCCTCAAAGTTTGAGGAATGTATGGGCATCTATTTTGAGTACTGGGCCTTTTATGTGAGTTTTCAAATTGTCAGTAAATTACCTCCAGATGAGAGAGATGTTACTGCATGATGTATTTATTATACATCTGTCACCTTTGACTACTTCTCAGTTTTTTAAAAGGTAAGTTTTTGTAAGGGAGGAAATTTTTAAGGGCATTAAAGAGTCATGTTTATGTTAGTAAATCAAATTCCTTTATTTTCTTCACTCTTCAGCAGAAACAGGACTTTAACTGCTAAAATTGAATTTTTTTTTACAGTTTTTTTGCTTGAAATTTATAGCTGATGTTAATTTGATTCATTGAGATTTGAATGATTATGTTGGAAATATATAATTGTATCTTCTATCTTCACAGTCCATATTTGCTCCATTTCTTACTTTACAACTTGCATACATGGGACTATACAAATATTTTCCCAAGGTAAATTACATTTTTCCTAAATTATAATGATGAATATAGATTGATTAATGACTAAGCAATCTTAAGAACTTTTCAAAAATTTGTCATACTTAACGGTTTGAATCGTTGTTACTCGAAGTGTGACTGGCCACCAAACTTTTTGTTCTGTTTGTAATGAGTTAAGTTTAGAAAGAGAGTGAATAAACACTTTTATAGCAATTGGATATTGCCATAACATTTCTGTCATATTTTTAAAAAATGTTGGTCCACCATGGATTGGGGAAAAAACATGTATAAAAAGTGTTCAATTTAATTACTTAGTAAAGATTTAGTGATTCATTTTGTTTATTATAAAAGAAATTAATTTTTAAATGGGTTCAATTACCTTACTGTCTTCCTTAGTGGACCCTTAATAACAATGCACTTGATCTTTAATGCCAGGGGCCTGATATTTGCAAGAAATACTGGGCCAGAACTGCAGAACAGAATCATGGGGAGTGTCAGTGTTTACCTGGGCTACTTGACTGCAGATTATGTACAGTTTATGGGACTTGGCTTACCTGGCGTAGATGATAATTCTACTTGTATAATTGAGTTTTGTATAAATTTTTTGCTGAGAAATGGCCACTTGGTTATTTGCTTAGTGATTTGTAATGCGCTGATAGATCTTGTATGTTTTTTATGGATTTGAAACATTTATATTGTTAAGGGGCCGAATGGTCAAATACACAAAGTAAAAAGAGTAAAAGAAAGAAGTGTTATTTTTAATTAAACATTTTTTGATGATACAGATGTATATTTATTTATTTTAAAGGGTTTTTTGTTCTTTAAGATTGTTTATTTTTAGAGAAAGGGGAAGAGAGAGAGAGAAACATCAATGTGAAAGAGAATCATCAATTGGTTGTCTCTCATATACGCTCCAACCTGGGACTGAACATGCAACCCAGGCATGTGCCCTGACCAAGATTTGTGAATTCTGATATTTCACTTTGTGGAATGACACCCAACCAACTGAGCCACACTGGTCAGGGCCAAATGTATATTTATTGACCGTTTCCAAAAGTATAAGTTAAAAACATTTTTTTTGTAAGAGCTTATTTGAGCTCTGGCTGGTGTGGCTCAGCAGATTGCACACTGGCCTGCAAACTCAAGGGTTGCCAGTTCAATTCCCATTCAGGGCACATGCCTGGGTTGCCTTGGTTACCAGTTGGGGGATGCATGAGAGGCAACCACGCAATGATGTTTCTCTGTCTCTCCCTCCTTCCCCCTTTCTCTAAAAATAAATAAATAAAATCTTTTAAAAAATTGTTTAAAAAGAAAAAAGAGCTTATTGGAGTCAAACTGACAACATATACCAGGGAGCAAAATCGTAGATGCTCCAAAGTATAATTTTAATAAAAGCATTTGTTTAGAAATTTACCCTCAAAACATTTGTAGTTTTGCAATAACAAAAGTTTGGGAAAAACCTAAATGTCCACTAGTTAGCGACTAGTTAAAAAAATTATGGCTGGGTGTAGGAGGTTATAAGGGGACCAAATGGTAATGGGAAAAAATACAGTAAAGATTAAATCTGAAAAGAAAATTATGGTCTATCCATTCAGAAGCTCTTCATGTACTGATAGAGGTAAGTCTGCCAAGAAATATTAATAGAAGAAATCAAAATACAAAATAGGATCTACATTACACTTTTTTTTTTTTGTAAAAGGGAAGGAAATATAGGTATTTGATTTTGCTTATATAAGTATGAACTGGGAAAATATTACATAAAACTTCTAACAATAGTGCATGAGTATGTAGGCTACTGGACGAATGGAGGACAGAGAAGGAAGGGAGACTGCTTATTCTTTTCTCTCAAAACATTTTGTTATAGTGTTAAAAAAATTTTCTATTTTTTTTTTCCATTACCATTTATCCCTCTCATACCTCCCTCCCAAATAGTTTTTAAACACAGAAAAGTTGAAAGAATTGTGCGAGGAACATCCATTTATATTTAACCTAGATTCTGTAATTAACATTTCAATACATTTATTGCATATCTGCCAAATTTTCTATCCATTTTTTTTAAAGATTTTATTTATTTATTTTTAGAGAGAGGGGAAGGGAAGAAGAGAGGTAGAGAAACATCGCTGTGTGTTGGCCTCTTAGGCGCCGCACCCCCTACTGTGGACCTAGCCCACAACCCAGGCATGCGGCCTGACTGGGAATCAAACCTTTGATTCACAGGCTGGCACTCAGTCCACTGAGCCACACCAGCCAGGTCTATCCATTTTTAATACATCTTTTTTTTTTATTGCAAAGTACATATGTTGTAGGTGTAGACATCAATATATTTTACCCCTGTACATTTTGGCTTACAGATCATTACAATTTAGTGTGTATTTATGGTTCTTTTTCTTTTCTTTATGGTAAAAATTTCGTAAGGTGAATTGCTCAAGTCTTTAGTATACCGTTTAATGACTTCTGTCTAGCCTATGAAATCCAACAGGGAATTCCATCACGTCCTTTCCAGGCAGCCCCAGCTTCTATACTCTGAAGGTCAGGTTTTCTTTTTCCCACCATAGTTTTCTTTTTTAGTACTTCATATAAATGGAACATTTTTATACATACATTTTTGCATAAGGCTTCTTTTGCTCTGCATAGTAGTTTTGATAATCATTCATGTTGTTGAATGTATTAGTAATTTATTCCCCATCCCCTTGTTTTTGCCAAGTAATAGTTCATTGTATGAATACATCCATTTATTTGTCTAATCTGAGATAGACTTCGTGGTTGTTTCCAATTTTTGATTATTATGACTAGAGCAGCAAAGAATTTTCTTGTGTGAATCTTTCTGTGGGCATAGGCTTTGATTTCTCGGGTAAAAGAGCTTTTTATATTATTAAAATTTTTGGATCATGTGACTGGATTTAGTGACATCAAATCAGAAAAGTAAATGAAAATTTAGCCTTGAATCTCTTAGAAAACAAAACTAGAAAATTAGGAAATAAATATTCGGTGATATCCTTCTACTGCATGTATAATCTAGTGTGAATTGCTTTGCATGGAAATTAGGGCTCTACAGAATGTTGCCATGATTCTTTCAGAAAATAACTCACTGCCCTGCAGTACACCTATTACTCTGACTTTTTGTCATGAGACTTAACTTTCATTAAGATTTTTCCTCTCACTTCTGCCCATCTAAGTCCTGCTGATACTTGAAGGCCTGTTTTTAATTCCACCTTCCCCTGAAATCCTTTCCTGCGCTTTATTTATACATAAAACCCAGGGGTGATTTCTATTTCCTTTGAGCTGCTATGCCATGCATTATCCATGTCATTTATTGAGCACTTACTTATGGCCTATCTAGTAATGTTTTTCCTGTTTTTCTCATGTGCTGTTGTGTGTATATATATATATATCTTTTGATAGCAAGAATGGGGTCTTTTTCCCTACTGCTTAGTAGTTTGCTACTTTATATATGTTCAGTAAATGTTTATTGATAATATTGATTGATATTTTGAAACTTCAATAACAGTTTTGAAATGTTAGGCAAAAATAGTGCTGGTAATGTTTTTATAGAGTTGAAGTTACCTTCTGAAAGCTGTAAGATTTATTTGCCTTTCTCTGTACAGGGTGAAAAGAAGATAAAAACAACAGTACTAACAGCTGCACTTCTGTTGTCTGGAATTCCTGCTGAAGTGATAAACCGATCGATGGATACCTACAGCAAAATGGGCGAAGTTTTCACAGATCTCTGTGTCTACTTTTTCACTTTTATCCTTTGCCATGAACTGCTTGAGTACTGGGGCTCTGATGTACCATGAAGCCTGCAGAATTTAGAAGGAGAAGCTTACAGAAAGCCAATTTCTCTTCTATATTGCACTGTCTCTAAAGGCAGCATATTGGTTTACACCTTTATGTAATACTTTTACTTTGTAGGAGTTGTAAAACTACTTCATTAGGAATGGAATGGTAGTTTCCCTGATTTAAAAGGGTTGAGTTTGTATTAATACAGAAGAATAGAGCACCAATGTGATCAACTGCTTTCTTGTTTAATTAGAATCTCTAGTCTACACTTTTCCCTAAATTTTCAGATTTGTAATTCTTCTCTTGGGGACTGAGCTAGTGTTTTGAGAGGAGCAGAGGAACATGGTCTCAGCCAGCCCCTTGTAATTGGCAACTGCATCTTGTATTTATGTTGTTCTGTCCTGAGAAATGGAGCCATCTTAAAAATAAAATGAAAGAAGCTAAACTGTCTAATGTTAAATCTGCACATTTTAATTTATAAGGGCTGAATAAGGTAGCCAATTGTATCTTTTCTTGTTGAATCAGTATCTTAATTCTTACTCCAGTGCAAATATTGTAATGGGAGAAAGGATTAAGATTCATACATGTGATATTAGAAGGTATTTGTGAAATCTTTATTTTAATTTTTATTTATTAAAAATTTCTTCTTACCCATCTCAAAATTGGAATTTTTCACTTTAGAGTTTTCAATTTTCAGAAGTATGTTTTTTTAAGCAAACTAGGCTAGAATGATTAGATATAAAAATGGGATGTGAAGAACTAACAGGTATACAACTATAGCATAAATATCCCTTCAACTAACTTGGTAATACTGTTATATTTGGAAGGTTTGTATTAAAAGAGTATGAAACATAAGTGTTATATCGCTTGGTATTACATTTCCTTACAGATTTTTGTATGATCTATTTGATTAATCCTTGTGATATTAAAAGCATATCCTTTTTTTTAATTACTCACAAAGTCTTGATTTTTGTCACTTTATTTTGAATCAAAATAAGGGAGAATAAGGATAATTTAAGTCTAGTCCTCTGACTTAGGATAAGATTTCAAGCATATACTTTTTCCTGATTCCATAATGAATATAGTATTGATTGGAAAGCATCCTTGATTTGTCCCCTTTTCCCTGCCTCCTAGCCTCTGGGAAGACATTAGTGGTCTAATTCAATGGCATGTTTACTTTTTTTGGTTCTTCAAAAGAAAAAGGGCTCCATTTAGCCAATTGACACAAGCAAAGTTTTAGTAATTAGAGATCATTATCAAATTCATTTCAAAAACAAAAGTAAGTTCCTGTGTCTTTAAGCATGTTGAGTAGTAGCAAACAAATAAATATTTCTTAGTGTTTGGAATAATTAAAAAGAAAATTGTCTTTGGATATTTCAGGGACTTGAAATGTATATGGGTTAAAACTAGAATGAGCAGGATGGTTGTTGAAAGGCAACATCTTTGATCAGTAGCTTTTTAGTCTGACTAGTTGTATAAATGGATGTGCATTACAGTTGGTACTAAAAATAGCAATAAGGTTGTGAGATATTCAGAACTGGGTTAATTAGAATAAAAATCTGCTTTGGAAGCCAGGGTAGTTTACTAAAAGTGATGTAGTGGAGACATAATGGACTATAATTACAGGCCTCCCTTGGACATACTGCATGTCTGGTTCCAGCCTACCATGGTAAAATGAGTATCTGTAAAGTGCATCACATGAATTTTTTGGTTTCCCAGTGCACATAAAAGTTAGGATTATACTACAGTAAGTGTACAATAGCATGTCTACAAAACACTGTACGTACCTGAATTAAAAAATACTTTATAGGAGTGCACTTTCCACCAAAGGCTGAAGACTGCATTCCTCCCTGTGGAGTTGAAACACCAAAGATGCTGGGCTGGAGCAGAGCGGTGTAGACCAGTGCAGTGGGGGCGGAGCAAGAGCAGAGCTGGGAGCAGAAGGGTGGCCAGGCCCTGGGCAGCCTCGGGCCATGGTGCTGTACAGCACCACTGAGCGGTCCCACAGCGGTGCCGTTTTCACAGCCCTACTCTATGAATGTTGAGCTGTTGGCACTAAGTGAAGTTTCCTCCTTCACTGCATCCCAAACTGGGGATTCCTGTTGGTGTTGAATTGGCGCCAAGGACCATCAGTTGTCACTATTGATGTATAAGCAAACATACATTTTAGGCAGATGATATATTTGTTACAAGGAATTGGCTTTTGAGATTATGGGGCTGAGGGTAATGAAGATCTGCAGTCAGCAAGCTTGAGGCTCAGGAGAGCGGAGCGGATGGTGTAAGGCGGGGTCTGAAAGCCAGCAGGCTGGAGACCTGAGAAGAGCCAAATGTTTCATTTTGACTCCAAAGGCAGGAGAAGGCCAATAAAAAAAAGTTACAACTAAAAAATGCAAAGCATCACCTGAGTCTTGGAAAGTGCCACCAATACACTTGCTTGACACAGTGCTGCCACAAACCTTCAATTTGTAAAAAACTGAAGTGCAGTGAAGCAAAGTGCAATAAAATGATGTCTTCCTATACTTTTTTCAACTGTGCTAATAAAAGCTGCTGCTTTTGGGACATAGATGTGCAGCAGACTTTCCATAAATATAATGTGGGCATAAAAAGCCAGTCAGAATTGTCACTTGAACATGTTCTCTTAAAGGGGAGTTAAGAGCTCTGGTCAGGGTATTAGGTGCCTGGGTTTTGGTGTCAGCTTAGATTCCAAAAAGATTCGTGAGCTAGGATTAAATTTGTTTCCCAAGTCTTAGTTTTTTCACTTAAAAAGAATATGTGATTTTAAAAATCTGTTTAAAAGACCTGGCTGGTGTGGCTCAGTGGATTGAGTGCCTATCTGTGAACCAAAGGGTCGCTGGTTTGATTCCCAGTCAGGGCACATGCCTGGATTGCAGGCCAGGTCCCTGGTTGGGGACGCACAAGAGGCAGCCGCACATTATTTCTCTCCCTCTCTCCTTCCTTCCCCGTTTCTCAAAAAATAAATAAATAAAATCTTTAAAAAAAACTAAGTTGTAACATTAACTTCTGCATGGCCTTATCTAGTCATTGCTCAAATATGTGTTATTATACATTGTATAAAATGCTTATGACCCTTATCCCTCCAGTCTCTATTTCTCCTTTGAACTTCAAACTCATATATCTCCACATTAGCCATTATCTCTTTCTGGATATATAGTAGGCATCTCGAACATTACGTCACTGAAACAAAACCACTGATTTTCTCTCCTTTCCCCACCAAATCTGCTAATGTAATGCATTTCTCATCTCCACAAATTCACTACAATCCATAGTAGTTCTGTTCAAAACCAGGGAGTATCTTTATTTCTCCATTTCCCTCACAGTTTACATCTAATTTAACAGTCAGTGTTTGGAGAGATGCCTCTGGAATAATATGTCTAGAATTTGAACACCTCTCAGTATCTTCACTATTTGTCACTAGTGGTTTCCTATTTCTTTTTGACTGAAACCCACATGCCTTAACTTCAGCCCAGAAACAATTTACAGTGCCTTTGATACCTGACCCATACCGGTGTCCATTCTTGTCACATACTAGCACAGGCCTTCCTTACCCTTGGCTTGGACTGCCCTGTCGCTACAGGTGAGTGGTAAGCCACGGAAGAGCAAAATTCGTCTTAGAGCTTTAACTCAGTTGCATTTTTCTAAAAATCAAATGCATTGATGTAAAATTTACATAAAGTAAAATCCATCAACTTTCGAACAGTTCAATGAATTTTGATAAATGTATACATTCACTCCATGGTCACAACAATCAAGACATACCTTTTCTATCATCCTTAGGTGTAAGAAAAACACTATGAAAGTACGGAAATGCGAGAGCCTCTCCCCAGCTCCATTACAGCTTTATGCTGAAATAACATATCGGTGTTCCTCGCCCTGGGCGAGTCTTCTCAGCCTTGACTGTACTTAAGAATTACCTGAGAAACTTGAAAATTCCCAATGCACAGGAAGCACTCTAGACCGATGAAATCAATATGGGGAGGGCATACACGCGTCCGTTTTTGTTTTTGTTTTTTAAACTTTCAAGCACAGGCAACGTTGAGAACCATTATAATTTTGCGTTTTGTTTTTTTTTTAAGGTCTCCCTCCTCTTCTCCATCAAGTTAACTCCTTACTTAGCCTTCAAGTTTCCACCTCAAAAGTCACGTCCTCGGGGAACTCGTTTTCTGAACCTGTCTCCGATGGTGGAATCCCTTCCTGTTTTATTACATCTGCTTGTGTTTTAGTAATGTAATGCCTCACTAAACTGTAAACTCCCCGGGATTCAGCACACGCCCGCTACAAAACAATATGCTAATGAATGAATGAATGAATGAATGAATGTATAAATGAATGAAAGTGAATGGAGATGCTTGTAGCATCACTCGGCGCAGATTAAGGCAGACATCAGTACCAGTCCTAGGAGAGCTCGGGGAGGCATTTGGCACCCGAGTGGCTCTTGCAGGAAAGACTCTCCTAGGCTCAGCCAGGGGTCTCCGGCCGCGGTGCAGGAAAAATCCGGCCAAGACACTTCTTTCAGCGCGATCGGAGCTGTGCGGCCTCCAGCCGATAGGGGGCGCTGTGAAGAGGCAGCCGCTTCCGGCGCGCCTTTCCTTCCTTCTGCCGACGGCGCCAACACGTCCTGTTTTCGTTGGCTGCATTCGGATGGCTTCCACCGCTGTAGCTGCTGCCACCAGTTAGTGCTGCTTCTCTCCCAGCGAGCCGAGTGTAGCGTGGCCTCCTCCTTTGTCCGGGCCTTCTGCACATCGTCCCGAAGGCCGCCGCTTTCCCGTGGCCTGCAGCATGGGCCGGGAGTCACGGTGAGGCAGTGCTGCGAGCGGGCTAGCGGCTTCCTTGGAGTCGGGGCAAGAGGCGGGAGTTGAGGCGGCCGGGGGGCCAGGCCCCGCGCGGACCCACGTGGGCTCATCTCTGCCCTAGGCCACTGGAGGGGCTTGGGGACCTCGGGGGAGTGGCTGACTTGGGCCCGCGACGGGTACAGGGTTCCCCCGGACTACCATCGGCCGGTTCGAGTCCCTGGACTGGTTCATGATTGTATCATCTTTTTTATATGTTGTAGAATTCGGTAGGCTAATCTTTATGTTGCGATTGAGTATGGACTGTAATTTTTGTTTCTCACGCTGCCCTAGTATAAAATAGCGAAGTGTACTTCCTGTGTTCTCCCTTTTTCTCCGATCTGTTTTTTCTCCATAGCACCACATGGCGTTTTGTATATTTGGTTTTCTACTTGTCTGTCATGTCTTGCTTAAAAAAATTTTTTAGTTGATTTTAGAGAGAGAGAGAGAGAAACATGGATTAGTTGTTCCACTCAGTTATGCATTCATTGGTTGATTCTTGTATTGCCCTGACCAGGGATTGAACCCCCAATCTTGCCATATCCGGATTGTGCTCTAACAAACTGAGTTACCCTGCCAGGATTGTCATGTCTTTATTGAGTGTAAGCTGCTTGGGGCTTGGTTTGTTTTGTTTACACCCCTTGCTGCGCTTTTGAGATAATTTATCCCCTTCTACATGTGCTATAGTAGAAGGGTTCACTCTTTCCCCCTAATTTAAAAACAAATGAATAAAAAGTTCTTTCAGTGTTTATCTGCCGAGATTTTTTTGAAAAATGTAATAAGTAAGATATAGTAGAAGGTAATTGTATCCGCTAACCTTAACCTTTAACTTAATGGTCTAGGCACTATCGGAAGCGATCGGCATCGCGGGGACGCTCTGGCAGCCGATCTCGAAGTCGCTCACCTTCAGACAAAAGAAGTAAACGTGGAGATGACAGACGGTCTAGGAGTAGAGATAGAGACAGAAGGAGAGAGCGATCTCGCAGCAGGGATAAAAGAAGATCCCGGTCAAGGGACAGGAAGCGTCTAAGGTAAGGACGTTAATCTCCAAAGGGTCCGTGATAAATTGAGCCTTCTTAGCTAAATCAGGTTCCTTCAGAAGTGTGTTTTGGACTAGAATTTAGCGGCCCCTTTGCAGACCCTCTGTTTTAATTTTAGGTTGTTTGATTATGTCCAGAAATGATTTGCCTAGAACAGTGATTTTTCAACCTTTTTCATCTCATGGCATATATAAACTAATGACTAAAATTCTGCGGCACAGTTAAAAGAAATTTTTTTTGTAATCTGACCAAAAATATGTATAATTTTGATTGATTTACAATAAAAATAGTAATTACCTACCCACTTTGCTTCAAAGTGACTTTTTATTTTGTTTTTTAAAAGATTTTATTTAATTTCAGAGAGGGGGAAGGGAGAGAGAAAAAGGGAAAGAAACATCAGTGTGCAAGAGAAACATTAGTTAGTTGCCTTTCGCATGCCCCCAAACAGGGACCTGGCCCGCAAACCAGGCGTGTGCCCTGACCACGAATTGAATTGGCGACCTTTTGGTTACAGACTGGCACTCAGTCCACGGAGCCACACCAGCCAGGGCCAAAGTGACTTTTTAAAAAAAACTTGTATATAAGCATTTCTGGTACCAAGAATTAACCAGTCAGTCTAAATCTTACTATGCAGCGTGACCAATAAGATGCAACTCTACTATATGACCAGTATATTTATGGTTCAAGGTAGGACAGTCTAAGGGAAAAGCGGTCAGTGACCCTGACTAAAATAGTCAGGTATTACATGTTTTAAACATTCTTGCAGCACACTGGTTGAAAATTGTTGATCCAGAACAAAGGCTCTCACACAGTATTTTAAGTTTGGAAACTTGGGTTTTATTTTCTGTAATTCAGAGAAAACCATTGAAAGCCACCCTGGGATAGGTTAAAAAAAGAAGCAAAAGGTAAGGCAATAATAGGCCATCAATGGGATTCTATTCTAACTCTGTCCGAAGAGAGCTGTCTGCCATCTTCAGAGAAACCACTAAAGCTGACAGAAGGAGACGGGACAGAGCCATCTCCAGGTCCTGATTACTTTTTGGGACTCTTTTATTTTACTTTTAAATTTATTTATTTATTTATTTATTTGTAAGGATTTTATGTATTTATTTTAAGAGAGAGGGAGAGAGGGCTGGGTGCACGACCCAGGCATGTGTCCTGACGGGGAATCAAACCGGTAATCCTTTGCCTTGCAGGACGATGCTCCACCAATTGAGCCACACCAACCAGGGCTTTTTGAGACTGTTTTAAAGAACTATTTTTTTTGTTGTTGTTTTTTAATTTTTTAAAATTGATTCCAGTGAGTGGAGGAAGTAGGGGGGATTGAGATACCGATTTGTTGTTCCACTTATTTATGCTTTCATTGGTTGATTCTTGCATGTGCTCTGACTGAAGATTGAACCTGCAACCTTGACGTATCAGGAGGATGCTCTAACCAACTGAGCTATCCAGCCAGGGCAACATGTGTTTGTTGGTTGTGTGATACAGATGGTTGCCATTCTGTAGGAATGTTCCAGGGCATTATACCATACATAGAGGGTAAAGAGAGAGCAGGAGGGGAGAGAGAGAAAAGAGGGGGAGAGAAAGAGAGAAGTGTGGGGAGAGAAAGAAAAAGAGAGAAATGGAGAAACATTGATTTGTTGCCCCACCCATCCATGCCCTCATTTGTTGATTTGTCCAGATGGGGGGAAAGATCTATTTTATATATTTTTTAATCCTCACCAGAGGACATGCTCATTGATTTCAGAGAGAGTGGTGGAGAGGCAGGGGGAGAGAGAAACATTGATGTGAGAGAGAGACATCCATCAGTTTTCTCTCATTTGCCGGCCGACTGGGGATTGAACTGGCAACTTATGTATGTGCCCTGACTAGGAATTGAACCCGCCACCCTGTGGTGCACAGGAAGATGCCCGAACCAAGCAACACTGGCCAGGGTGGGGCTGTTTTAGATTTAAATGAAAGAACATCTGCCTCTCGCCTGGTAGCCAAGTTGGTTAGAGTGATGTCCTCACAGGTCAAGGTTGTGGTTGCGATTCCTGGTCAGGGCACATAGGAAAATCAGCTGGTGAATGCGTAAGTTAAACAACAGATTGATGTTTCTCTCCCTCTCTCTATCTTTCTGTAAGGTCAATAAATTAAATAAGCAAACAGTCAATTTTTTATTTTACTTGAGTACATATTCCAGTCAAGCAGCCATTCATTGCACCTTTCTCCCTTCCTGGGGGTGAAAAACAGTTTTTAAATAAAAATAATCTCCCCACACTAAAATTTTTCCAATACAGTTTCTCATTAAAATAGGAAAGAAGACAAGGTTGTACAGTTGCTGTGAACTGATCACAGAAAGAACTTTTGACTTTATCTTTTTCACACATTAGGAGAGAATGCAAAGGTATTACATAATACTCAGGGAAAATATTAACCCTTGACAATGTAGATGGTGCTGACTTACTCATTTTTATGTTATGTGGTTCCAGGAACAGTGTCATACAGTTCAGTCAAGAACTTATTAAGTGAAATTGTTCATTTAAGATTTGGTTCCTTGACTTTTTTAATATGAAAGTAGAATCACAAGATTTTAGAGCAAGAAGGATTGTGAGATTATTTCGTGAACTCTCTGTATTTTGCAGATGAGGAAACAGACCCAGAGAGCTGTTCTGCTTTATGCCCTGTCACTAATTAGTTGCAGCATCAGGATAGATATTCTTGTCTTCTCGTCTTCATTTCTGTGATCTCCCCACAGCCCTGTTTTTGTCTATCCTTATACTTCGCTTTAGGCTGTTTTTGAAATTCACGTTTTCTATATTACGGGCTGTTATTACAGATTAGCTAATGTTTTTCGGTAAACATTTTGAAATTAGTATCCTCATTTTTTCAGTGATCACTTGTAAGAATTGGCATTACTGTTCCCTATTTAGCTGGTATGATAGTTAATTGAAATAGTTGCACTTGATCACAGAATATATGAAAAGTGTCCCTTTTTCAGGCGTTCCAGAAGTAGAGAGAGGGACAGAAGTCGAGAGCGAAGACGATCTCGAAGTCGAGACAGGAGACGCTCAAAGAGCAGAAGCCGGGGCCGGCGATCCCGATCCTCCAGTCCCGGCAATAAAAGCAAGAAAGCTGACAATAGGTAATGTTATCATTGGGCTGCATCTGTCATGCAGGCTCAGAACTGCCTGCCCTTTTCCTTCACTCATAATGCATTTTTTCCCTTATTTAATAACTGTTAGAAATATAGTTTACAAATATCTCTGCTGGAACTATGTTTTTTTCTTCTGAAATTGTTTTCTTAGTTTTTCTGATGTTGAGAAATAATGAACTCATGCATTGCTGAATTGCTGTTCAAGAATGGGTGAACTTTGTGTAATTTAAACGTACTTGTTTCAATTTGAATTATGTCTGTTAGACATAATATGTTCATTCTTTACATTTCTCTTGTCAGTGGTTCGTTTTTTGCCTATTATTATTTCTAAAGTGGTGTCATAGAATAGTTGATATATGGTCTCTCATCTCTTTTCTGTATAGTATTTATATTAGTCATAAGTATTTTTCCCATGTCATTTATTTTACTTTGAAAATTTTATTTTTATTTTACCAAGGTCAGTGTGATAAAGCCCACTGGGGTTATTTTAAATTTAAAAAGTATATATATAAAAATTCATAAAAGTGAATAAAATATAAACATGCAGTTTATTAAATAATTATAAAGCAGCATCCACGTAACCACCACCAAGATCAAGAAATAGAACATTGTCAGTATGCCCAGAAGCCTTCCACAGCCCGCCTGTAACCCAGCTCTCTTTCCTTGGTTAAAACCAGTTCTGACTTTTGTGCTAGTAATTTCTCTGTGTTTCTTTATAGTTTTACCACCTACATTTGTATCTGGAAAAACAGTATAGACTTAACGTATTTTTTATCTGTTTTTAAAGATTTTATTTATTTATTTTTAGACATAGGGGAGGGGAGGGAGAAAGGGAGAGAGAAATATCAGTATGTGGTTGCTTCTTGCACGCGACTTACTGGGAACCTGGCCCGCAGCCCAGGTATGTACCCGTGCGATCAGTCCACTGAGCAGCACCAGCTAGGGCCGTATTTTTCATCTTTACGTGAATGAGTCTTGTATTTTATGTCTTTGCTAAATGTTATTTGAGACTCATCTTTATTGCTTATAACAGTAGTACCTTTTCATTGCTGAACACTAATATACAACTGTTTATCCATTCTACTGAGATAGATGTTTGGGTTGTTTTAACTGGTGGGCTATTGTCAACATTTGTGTATGTAATACTAGTAGACATGTACATGAGTTTTCCTAGGGTGTAGATCTAAGAGTAAAATTGTGTGGTTGTAGAATAAACATAGCTTTATCTTTACTAGGTGATCCTAAATGCTTTCCAAAGATTATTACTAATTATACTCCCACAATCAGTGTATGAAAATTGTGTTGCTTCATACTCTTGACAATATTTGGTATTGTCAGTCCTTTAAAATTTTGTTAATTGAGAAGACATGTAATACCAATACCATTGTGGTTTTAATTTGCATTTCCCTGATTACTGATGAGGCTGAACTTGCACATGTTTATTGGTCACTTGACTCTCTTCTCTTTCTTTAAAAAGATTTCATTTATTTATTTATAGAAAGGGAAAGGGAGGGAGAAAAAGGGGGGAGAGAAACATTGATGTGTGGTTGCCTCTTGCACGCCTCCAACTGGGGATCTGGCCTGCAACCCAGGCATGTACCCTGAACTGGGAATTGAACTGGCAACCTTTTGGTTGGCAGGCCAGCACTCAGTCCACTGAGCCGCACCAGCTGGGGCTAACTCGCCTCTTTTTCTGAAGTACCTGGTCACATCTTTTGCTTGTTTTCTTACTGGGTTCTCTCTGTAAACATGGATTTGTGGGAAGTTTTTGGTTTTGTTTTTAAATATCCTGGATAGTTGTTTTTTTGTACGTTATATGGGTGGCAAATATACTTTCTTACTCTGGCTTGTTGTTATACTCTGTAATGATAGTTTTGATGAACAAAGATTTAAGAAAAATTTATTTATGAACTGAGAAGAACATTGATATTAAAACTTGACAAGGGCAGTATGAGAAAAGAAAATTAGTCTCTATTCAATCTGAATATAAAGATTAGCATCCTGAATCCAACAGTATATAAAAAAGATAACAATCATGAACCGGTTGGATTTATCCCAGGAATGGAAGATTGTTAACATTAGAAAATCAGTGTAATATTCTATAGTAATAAGATTAAAGGAGAAAAGGCATGGTTATTTGTAGATTCAGGAAAAGCATTTTATTAACTTCTAACATGTTCTTGTTTAAAAGTTATTAACAGACCTGAATAGAAAAGTATTTGACAAACTGATTATAAAATTGATAAAATTGGATATGCCAAGGGCATTAACACTCTTGAAGAATAAGATGCCAACACTTGTCATAATAAAGTTGTAGCAATTAAGATAGTGTGGTTTTAGTGTAGGGTTAGACAGATTAGTGGAACCATAGAAAGAGCCCAGAGGCAGCTCCACTCATAATTGGTCTTTTGATACATGACACCGGTGACATGATCAGTGAGAACAAGTTACCGGTGCAGTAAATGGTGCTGGGGACGTTTGGTACCCTGTGATGAGTTTGGACTTCCTACCTCATTTTGTACACAAAAAGCATTTCCATGCAGATTAAAGACAAATGGGAAAACTATCAACCTTTTAGAAGTTTATACTAGAGAATATCTTATTTATTTCTGGGTATTTTCATGATATCTGAAGGATTTTTGACTACTTTATTTTTTTTGCTTTTTATTGAATTTATTGGGGTGACATTGATTGGCAAAGTGATACAGGTTTTTGTTGCACAGCTCCACCGCACATCATCTGTATGTTGTATTGAGTGTTCGCTACCCTAAGTCAAGTCCCCTTCCACTGCCGTTTATCCCCCGAGGCTCCTCCACCTCCTCCCGCCCCCCCCCGCCTCCTGGCAGTCACCACATTGTGGACTGTGTCCACACGTTTTTGCTTTTGCTTTTGCGTTTGCATTTGCTTTTGCTTTTGCTTTTGCTTTTCCTTTTCCTTTTCTTTTTCTTTTTCCCTCCCTTCCCCTTCCCTTCTCTTCCCTTCCTTTTTTCTTTCCTCGATGCCCTCACTCTCCTCAAGGCTCTCCTTACTTCTGACACCTGTCAGCCTGCCTTCTCTGTATGAGTCTTGTCCCTATTTTGATTTTGCTTATTTAGTTTATTCATTAGATTCCACATATGAATGAGGTCATATGGTATTTGTCTTTCTCTGACTGGCTTATTTCATTTAGCATAATACTCTCCAGGTCTAGCTATGCTGTTGCAAAGGGTAAAATTTCCTTTTTTTACAGCCAAGTTTAGATACTTTAAAAATCACTGATCAAAATGGGGAAAAGGATCAATCAGTTTGATTACATCAAAATCAAATTTAATTCATTTTAAGGTACCATAAGTAGGGTCAACATACAAACATACTGGGATTTTAAATATTACTACATATGAAAATTATCTTACAGACTATTAATGGCTTGGTATGTTTCTCCATTTGTTAAATTTTATCCTTCCTATTTAAAATTTGTGATTTTTATATATGTCCACTTTTACTTGGGTGAATTTCCCAATATTTAATAATATTTGTAATTGGAGTCATAGTGTTAATTTTTCATTATATTTCCAAGGTGTTTATTCGTGGAATATGACAATGAAGTTGACTATTGGAAGTTTATTTCTTACTTAAAAAGTAAAGTAAAAGTCTGTAACGTTATTTTAAAACGAATGTTTCCATGCACAAATAGATAATGTATCTTTCTCCCTTTTTTAGAAGGTCTAGATCCAGAGAGAAAACAGATAGTGGAGAAAGTTCAAAAGAGAAGAAAAAAGACAAAGATGACAAGGAGGATGAAAAAGAAAAAGATGCCGGCGTATGTTTACTAACATCAATTATCATATGATTCAGACTTGTTTATTTCATGACAAATTCTTAGTTTTTTACTGTTATATATATATTTTTTAAATAAATAACATATGTAAGATAAACAGACAAAATTAATAGTGTCCATGAAAAAAATTTTTTCTGGAAAAAGTTGCTTATCAATATACATTTTACAAACTATGATTATACCATATACACTGTTTTGCATTTTGCTTTTATTTTTAATTTTTAGATCTTATTTATTTTTAGACAGAGGGGGAAGGGGAGGGAGAAAGAGAAGAAGAGAAACATCAGTGTGTGAGAGATACGTGGATTGGTTGCCCCTTGCATGACCCCAGCTGGGGACCCGGCCTGTAACCCAGGCATGTGCCCTGACTGGGAATCAGACCGGCAACCCTTTGGTTCACAGACTGGCACTCAATCCACTGAACCACACCAGCCAGGGTGCTTTTGTTTTTAAATTATAAATTATTTTATCAGTATATAAGCTCTTAAGGATCATACACAGCAGTATACTCACTCTCTTAGAAATGGAATACCTTGCTGCTGTTGGTTATGTATTGGAGATCTTTCTATAGCTGTATACATAGATATAGCTCATTAGTTTTTTTAATATCTTCATAGTGTTCTGTTGGAAAAAGTAGAAAGATTACCTTTGATGGATATTTAGGTTGTTTCTAGCCTGCAGTTATAAACAACAGTGCATTAATTCTCAGATATGTCTTTTGTGAATATAGCATAAGGTAAATTTGTCAAATTACCATCAAAGTTGTATACATTTTCTTAAGATATAGACATATGAAAATGTCTGTTTCCATCCTTGCCAACGTGAAAATCTGAAATTTTAATTTTTACCAATGTAATTGGAGGTAATTGGTATCATTTTGAGTTGCATGTCTTTCTGTTCTTTATTTTTAAAGATTTTAAATATTTATTTTTAGAGGATAGGGAAAGGAGAGAGAAAATGGGAGAGAAACATTTATCAGTTGCCTCTCACACACTCCCCAGTGGGGGGTCCAAGCCACAACCCAGGCATGTGCCCTGGCTGGGAATCTAACCAGCCGCCTTCTGCTTTGCAGGATGACGCTCAACCGAGCCACACTGGTCAGGGCTAAATTTATTTTTAAAATATAAGCATTATACAATCATATTATACGATAGTTGGGAAGTCAGAAATAATTCCCTGTAATCCCATGTTCCCAAAATGCCACACTATTACTATTTTGTAATACTTTCTTTGCCTGTTCTTTACATGTGTATTTCCATACCTATCGATAATTGTAACATGTAAAATTTTGATTTATATAATGCTTAATCCTTAAGTCTTGTATGGCCATGAAAATGATTTGCTGTCTCCTCTTACGAGTATTATTAATAATCTTGACAATGGCTTTAGAATGGTTGTTTCTAGGAAACTTAGACCTGAAAGCCTAAAACACCAAAACTTTTATTTTTTTATTAGTGTTACAGTTGACACCTTTTTTCTCCCACTACTCTTAGCATGTTGATAAATAGCTGTTATTTACTTACTAATAGAAAATTGCTTTTCATGGAAGCAATCTTGGAAGAGAGGGGTATCTAACCTTTTCAAGTCTCTGGGCCACACTGGAAGAAGGATCGTCTTGGGCCGTACATTAAATACATTGTCGCATGTAATCACAAAAACATCTTAAAATGTTTTAAGTAGATTGACCATTTTGTGTTGGCCCACTTCATAGCCGTCCTGGGCCGCATGCGCCCCGCAGGGCACAGGTTGGACACCCCTGGCAGAGGGTTTAAAATTGAGACTAACTAATAACTAGGGAACTTCGCTTGGTAAGTCAGGTAGTTTCTACTTTGAGGAAGAAATTGAATTCATGTGAGCACATTGCTTGTAACTAAAATGAGCTTAGTTTAAGGTGTTTGAAATCTGTCTTTTTGCTTTCTTAGTCGAAGATGCTTTTTTATGATTTCATTTTGTGGGTGTGTTCATGGATATATTTAAAAGATATGTTGTGTTAATCTGGTCTAAATGTAGGAGTTTGTTTATACATATATTTATTTCCTTTTTCTTATACTTTGGAGAAAATATTTGGAACATAATTTAGGGTAAAATGGTTAATCCCTGTTTTCCTGTCTTTTCCCCCAAGAACTTTGACCAAAATAAGCTGGAAGAAGAAATGAGAAAGCGGAAAGAAAGGGTAGAAAAATGGCGAGAAGAACAACGCAAAAAGGCCATGGAGAACATAGGGGAACTGAAAAAGGAAATCGAAGAGATGAAACAAGGGAAAAAATGGAGTTTAGAAGATGATGATGGTATGTTCACTTGTTAGACTAATAGCCTATTATCACTTCATGTAGAATATTCTAGAATTACAAATTTTATTATTGATATTTTTACCAATTTGTCTTATTGTGGAAAAGTATATACAATATAATGTTTACCATTTTAACCATTTTTAAGTATGTAATTCATGGCATTAAGTACATTCACAGTACAACCATCACCACTGTTCATTTTCAGAACTTTTTCTTCATCCCAAATAGAAATTCTGTACCCATTAAGCAATAATTCCCTGTCTTGCCTCCTACCCCCATCCCTGAGAACTTCCATTCTGCTTTCCACCTCTATGAATTTGCGTATTCTAAGTACCTCAGAAAAGTGGAATCATAAAATAGTTGCCCTTTTGTTCCACTTAGCATAATGTCTTCAAGATTCATCCGTGTTTCAGCATCTATCAGAATGCCATTCCTTTTTATGGCTTAATAATACTTATAGATGTTTTACACACACACAATACACGTCACATTTTGTTTACCTGTTCCTCTGTTAAAAGTGGGTTGATTATCCCTTTTGGCTGTTGTGAACAATGCTGCTGTGCATATTATTGGTGTGAGAGCATCTCTTTGAGTCCCTGCTTTCCGTTCTTTTGGGCATATACCTAGAACTGGAGTTGCTTGGTTCACATGGAGGTTTTAAATACCCCTTCCAATATTTATGTTAAATTTATGTTGTAGTGTTGATAAAGGATCATTGATTTTACTTTAGAGTGGAGAGTTGGGTGCTTATGGGCATAGTGAGTAAATAGCTTTTTTTTTTCCTTCCCCAAATTATAAGAGAAAGTTTATTTAGGAAGTTACAGAGGTCAGAAGTGAGCCAGCTGGGCTGTGTAGGCTCAGGAAACAAGTCAGATGCAGAAGAAGGGCCTTTGGGGCTTAGGAGAGAGAAGGCCAAAGGGGCTGTGCCTGGCAGGGGGGGTAGGCGTGGGCATGCTCCCAGGAGGGAGAGCACGCCCGTAAATGGCTTTTTAGTTTTTACTACGAATAAGAATGTTAATAATGAGAGTAAAGGAAGGGCATGTTTTCAGGTCTGTCCTCTGAGTTTTTATGATTTACAACAGAAACATTTTCCCTCCTACCTGATTTTGACTTTTTAGTAAAGGAACAATGTGGAATTTTGTAGGAAAATGGCATTCTGCTTCATTTTCTGAGAAAAGTCCTGTGAATTTTTCATTTCCACTGTAAGTTCCCTAGGAGTGGTTTACATAGGTGGTTTCTATACTTTCTAGTGGTTGTATCTTTAACTGGTGATGATGTCTTAGTTGTGTAAAAAGATTAAATTGTCTTGAATTAAGAATGTTACTATTTTTTCTTTCTGTGCTTTAAAGAAAGGTAATTGAAAGAAAATAATTAGCCCTGTCTGGTGTGGCTCAGTGGATTGAGCACTGGCCTGCGAACCGAAGGGTTGCTGGTTTGACTCCCAGTCGGGGCACATGCCTGGGTTGTGGGCCAGGTCCGCAGTTGAGGGCGTGTGAGAGGAGGCAGGGCAATCAATGTTTCTCTTGCATATGGATGTTTCTTACCCTTTTTTCTTTCTTCCTTCCCCTCTCTCTAAAAATAAATAAAATCTTTTAAAAGACAATAATTAAACTTACAGTTGGCAGACAAAAGTTTTTAGTTTGCTTTCTAGTAGTGTAATTGTGAGATTTGATACTGGGGTCCTGGCCAGGTAGCTCAGTTGATTAGAGCCTCGTCCTGAAATGCCAGGGTTCTGGATTCAGTGCCTGGTCAGGGCACATACAGGAGTCAACAATGAATGCATGAATAAGTGGAGAAACAAATGATATTTCTCTCTCTTAAAAAAAAAAAAGTAAAAAGAATACATATTAAAAAAAGATTGAACACTGGAGATTCATTTTTTAAATTGAATTTATTGGGGTGATGTTGGTTAATAAAATTTTTTTTTAAAGTTTTATTTATTTTTAGAGAGGGGAAGAGAGGGAGAAAGAAGGAGAGAAACATCAGTGTGTGATTGCATTTCGCTTGCCCCCTGCTGAGGACCTGGCCTGCAACCCAGGCATGTGTCCTACACTGGGAATCAAACTGGCGACCCTTTGGTTTGCAGTCTGGTGCTCAATCCACTGAGCCACACCAGCCAGGGCTGGTTAATAAAATTATATGGGTTTCAAGTGTACAGTTCTATATTATGTCATGGGAATTCATTTTTATTTTTTGCTAACATGGTATTTTTTTTTTTAATTTAACATTTTATTGCAATTAAACACCTCCAGTTGTGCCTGATAAAAGTACAACTTAGTAAGTCCTTTGAGATGAGCTATATGGACTCATTCAGGGCTTTGTTTGCTTTGCTGGTTGGAAACAATATTGTATTCTTCAAGTTCGTGAATAGTGTGTATAGGTAACAGAAAAATGCATTCTCTTGAGGGATTCATTTTTTTGCTTCTGTTTAATAATTTGTAATTTATTTATTTTATTCAGAACTAATACACGCGTGGCTTAAAAGACTTTCAGGTATACTGGAACTGCAGTGTACTGGGGTTAACTGGAAAGGAGAGTGGATAGTGAGAGAATTGTGGGGTGCGGACTGATTGTAAAGTATTTGCTTTGAACCATGTACAAAGAAAGTGTATTCTAATATTTTAGATGATGAAGATGATCCTGCAGAAGCTGAAAAGGAAGGAAATGAAATGGAGGGTGAGGAGTTAGATCCATTAGATGCTTACATGGAAGAAGTGAAAGAGGAAGTAAAAAAGTTCAATATGAGAAGTGTAAAAGGTGGTGGGGGAAATGAAAAGGTACGGAATTTTGTTTTATTTTTAAAGATTTATATTCCTTACTGGATAACTTGATTTTTATTGTTGCATTGACCTATACTACTAACTTCAGTGACTTTACAATGTTTTTGTTTCTTCCTCCTGCCTCAGAGATGCGAATACTTTTTCTAAGTATCAGAGATACTAGTGAATTTTAACTATGAATGTTCTTGTTTCACAAGTACTCTTACCGTCATCATCTTTGTCCAGTACTTTTGTTTACTTGTTGCCTTCTCAGTAGGTCCTCTCCGGACTTCTCCAGCATTTTCATCTTTCACACTCGTATCCGCTTTACCCTAGCCTGTTTTTCTTTTTTAAATAGCATTTATTATCATTTGACAAATTATGTAATTTAATTTTTCATCATGCTTATTATTTGTCCCTTTTCTAAAATAAAACCCCCCTCAGGAGCAGGGGCCTTTACCTGCTTTGTTTATTGATTTATCCTAAGCTCCTAGAACAGTGTCTTGCTTGTCAAAAAGGTGGAAAGTACCATTTAGTAGTATTTTTAAAATAAATAATGTTATATAATATGTAAAATTACATATACAATAAACCACATATGTATGGCATTGGCAAAAGTAGATGTACAGTTGTGAGTACACGGAACACAGAGTTATTAGTAAAGCTGTCGCAATAATAACTGCCTGTGTGTTTTTCCCACACCAACAGCTGTACACCTGCTTTGCCTCTCCTGTATTAATGTATTATAAAATACAATGCAATGTATTGTATCATAAAACTTAAACAAATAAGGAGAAAACAGACTACTTTTTGTCTTTTCATTAAGTTGCCTCTAAAAAGTTAATTCGAATTATAAATTGTGAGTTATAATATCAGTTGGCATGTGATTTCTATTTCAGCTTTGCAGAATATATTTCTTTTTTATTTTAGAAATCTGGGCCAACGGTCACAAAAGTTGTTACTGTCGTGACAACCAAAAAAGCAGTCGTAGATTCTGATAAGAAGAAAGGTGAGCTGATGGAGAATGACCAGGATGCCATGGAGGTAACTGTTTGTTAATTTTGACTCTGTTCGTGATACTGCTCTAGGAGTATGAATATTTCCTAGGGCGCACTGATGGAGATAGGCTTTTCAGTGAGGCAGACTGCTATTAGCAGTTCTTGCCATCCTTAACAGTATGTAGCTGAATATCCTGCTGGTAGAACATTCTGACATCTCTGACTTCTTGCTCTATGCTCATTTTTTATTCTGTCTTGAGCTTTATCAGCTCACCTTAGACATGCAGCAGGGAGAGAAGAAATGAAGGGACAGTGAAATTTCTTCCTATTAATGTGCATTGTTAAGATTTATATAGAGAACTGTAGCCAAACAATTAAAGCCGTATTAGATTTATCTTACTATTTTAGCTTTATCTTGACATGCAACTATAAGGGGAAAGAAAAGAGAAGCCAAGTTAAAAAATTCAGAAATGAAAAAAGTAAAAGCCAAAGACTTTTCTAGGAGAGGAGTATTTTAAAAGCTAGGAATATTGATTGCTCTAAGGAGAAAATAGAAATGGATTTAGCTCTTTACTTTTTTTTTTTTCCTTTTAAACTATAGTATTCTTCAGAAGAGGAAGAAGTTGATCTGCAGACGGCCCTCACAGGCTATCAGACAAAACAGAGAAAGCTTCTAGAACCAGTAGATCACGGAAAGATTGAATATGAACCGTTCAGAAAAAACTTTTATGTTGAAGTTCCAGAACTAGCAAAAATGTCTCAAGAGGGTAAAATTCTTTTATTCATATGTTGGGTATTCTGGGAACAGAAGAGGATTTTCTTTTTTGTCCAGGAGGGGTGTGGATAGGCCTGTGAGTTGATACATGAGTAGGGGGAATTGCGTCATGTACGTGGAGAATTGAGAGGGTAAACTAGAAGGCAGGAAGTCATTCTAGACAGTGGGAAAATCATCTGCAAAAATTCAGAGCTGTGAGGAATCTGTGTTTCTGAATGTATTTAAAAAAATGAGCAAAAACTAATTTGGCTTATATAGTTGAGAATTTTAGGGTTGAAAATACTCTTCATGTGAAGTTAGCAAATAATATATTGCTAGCCTTTTCCTTCTGGGATTGGGGAGTTAGAAGCCGGTGTGAACATGTAATATTGGTAGAATAAGGATAATCTGGGTACCTCTTACTTGGAGAAGAAGACAGTTGTATTACTTGTCAGTCATTGTTCTTTTATTAGTGTTGCAATTTAAGATAAAATAAAAGCCAAATCGTAGAAATTGGGATATTTCTTTTCGTCCTTATTTGGTTGCAACAGTAATTGCTTTAACTGTCTCTCAGCTGTTCAGTGCTTTGTTCTACAGCTTTTCTATGAAATAATCTGTGGTAGCACTAAAAAAAAAAAAAAAAAATTCTTAATCTCACCATGCCTCACTGAAAAAGTAGAAGGCACTAATAATAGAACAATAATTAAGACTTTTTAATCTGGATTTTGTTTTGTAGAGGTGAATGTCTTTCGGTTGGAAATGGAGGGCATTACTGTCAAGGGAAAAGGTTGCCCCAAACCAATAAAATCTTGGGTCCAGTGTGGAATTTCTATGAAGATCTTAAATTCTCTGAAAAAGTAAGTGGTTAGTGGTTGTCCACATTTTACAAAGTCTTGCTACTCAAAAATAGCCATTTCACACAAATACTCCTCTTGGTTATATTTTTATTCTTCATAGAAAAATACCTTTTCTTAAACAATTTTATTGAGATAATTTATGTAACAAAACTTACCCTTAAAAATGTACAATTCAGTGATTCTTTAGGGTATTCATGGCGTTATACAATTCTCACCATTAACTAATTTTAAACATTTTTTTCATCCCCAGAAGAAACCTGTATCCATTAGTAGTCAGTCCTCTTCCTTTTTCTTTCCCTAGGCAACCATTAATTTCTCTATTTTGGACATTTTTTTTAGATGGGAGCATACCAATCTAAAGTCTTTTGTAACTTGCCTCTTTTATTTAGCATAATATTTTCCAAGTTTAGCCATGTTGTACTGTATCTTAGGACTGTATTCCTTTTTGCCAAATATTTATTGTATGGCTATACCACATTTTTGGAAAACCTTATTCTTAGGGAACTTTGAGAGCTGATGAGATCTCAATTTTTACCTTGTCTTCCTTTGGTTTCTTTTTAAGGCATGGCTATGAAAAGCCCACACCAATCCAATCTCAGGCGATTCCTGCTATAATGTCTGGACGGGACTTGATTGGTATTGCCAAGACCGGAAGTGGAAAGACTATTGCTTTTCTGTTGCCCATGTTTAGACATATCATGGATCAGAGGTCATTAGAAGAAGGAGAGGGGCCAATAGGTACAATTTTTTCCATTAAACTTTTCAGATAACAATTTTGTTGTCAGTTAATCAGAAAGACCTGATTCTTTATATTGTTCTTAATTACAACAATAAAGATATCTTTATGTATACCTTTCCTTTATAAATTTGGCACTTTGGGGCTGATTTCCCCTTACCAGCAGGTGGAGTGAGAATCTTCAGAGCTCTGGAGTGACATCTCAGAAGTACAAAAACAGCCTCTCCTGGCACAGCTCAATTTTTAAACTCTGACTCGGCAGGTAGACTCCTCGTGCATCTGTTTATTTATGTTGAGGTTTGTTTTTAGCCCAGTATCAGTGGATTTATAAACTCAACATAGAAGATTGTAGGGAAGTGTATTTACTTTTTTTCTCTTTTTCTTTTTCTTTTCTTTTTTCTTTTGGCCTTAAAAGGCTATAGTGCCAGCATCACTCAGTATCGGTCTTCCAGGTCAGATTTCTTGATTTCATTTGGCAGAGATCTCTTTTGCAAATTTGAGTAGGGTTTTTGGAAGGTTGTTACCAGCTTGTCTCTTGGAAATTTAGGGCACAGTATATTTGTCCTCTGTCTGTGCCCCTCAGACCAAAGTTGTTTCCAGAAACCGGGGAATGGCTCTGCAGCACAGTGAGTTGCTTGATTATCTTTGCTCTGTGGTTTGCAGTTGAGAATGACTTGCATTCTTTTCAACCAAGTATTTTCTTGATGGTTGAGTAGGCATTCAACTGATTTATCTTCCTATAGCATGTTCTTAAATCTGCTTAAAACTATCCTTCACCACAATCTCTACTATTATAAAGCTTTTGAAAAAGGCTTTTCAGAGGTGCATAAAACAAATGAAAACAAAAACAAAAATTAGACCAAGAGATCTAAACTTTATTGCAGAAGTTAAATTTAACACTTTAAAATATAGCATCTCAAGAATTTTGGTGGTTAGGCTTTTGACATATTTCTCTTTTCAGCTGTCATCATGACTCCAACTCGAGAACTGGCTTTACAGATTACTAAGGAGTGCAAGAAGTTTTCGAAGACCTTGGGACTGAGAGTGGTCTGTGTTTATGGAGGAACAGGAATCAGTGAGCAGGTAGCTAGGAAAGGGACAGTCACTTGTTTTTATTCTAAAGTTGAATGATTTAATAATGTGATGTTTTTCTTTAGTATTTTGTATAGTGATTGCTTTTAAAATTTTAAATAAGATGTGAAAGTAATACTAAGAATGAATTATGAATATGTTATATTTTGGAATTTTTGAGTCCTCCTTATGCCTTAGCCTTCCCATTTCTCTTTATCTTTCTTCACTCCAGGAAGATAGTTTTTCCTTTTTTTTTTTTTTTTAAAGATTTTATTTATTTTTAGACAGAGAGTAAGGGAGGGAGAAAGATAGGGAGAGAAACATCAATATGTGTTTGCCTCTCATGCTCCCCCTGCTGGGGACCTGGCCCGCAACCCAGGCACGTGGCCTAGACTGGGAACTGAACCAGACTCTTTGGTTTACGGGCCGGAGCTCAGTCTGCTGAGCCATACCAGCCAGGGCAGTTTTTTCCATTTTATAGGTAAGAAAATGTTCAGGAAGGTTAAGTACTTTTACTCTAGTCTTTAGGTTAACAAAGTGTAGCTTGTCCAAGAACCTAGGTCTTCTGATTTCTGGGCACCATGTATTTTCTCTAATATTATGTGACATCTTTGAATGGTAGCAATGAGCAGGATGCATTAATAGACTTTCAGCTGAACTTTTAAATGATTTCAGGAATTATTATTTAAACATACTTTCACAGTGTTTAATTTGGCATTTCTCCAAGTGTTTTCTAAAGCATGACTGTCATTGGTTAAAGCATTGTCTTGATACACCAAGATTGTAGGTTCGATCCCTGGTCAGGCATATACAAGAATCAACCAATGAATGCATAAATAAGTGGAACAATAAATGGATGTTTCTTTCTCTCTCTCCCTCCTTCTCTCTCTCTAAAATCAATAAATTTTAAAAAAAATTATAGGCATTGGATATTTTGCTTTAACTAGAAGACAAAAACTAGGTTCATTCTATGATCAAATAAGTTTTGGAAATAGTGGATTATACAAAATTAAAACAAGTTTCTTTCCTGCAAGACTTCTTCCTCTTTAGTGCTTATGTACAATATATTGTGATGCTAGAAAAATGAATTAAGTTAGATGGCATTTTCTGAACTTATATAACCACAAAACCCTTTCTGAAGACTTGTGTTCTCAGATTCTAGAACACACTTTGGGAAAATTTGCTTCTTAGCCCAATGCTATTTTAAACACTTGATCTTAGCTTTCTAAATTTATCTTTGTCATTTTTTTTGACAACAGCCGATAGTAAAAATCATTTACAAAGTAACCTGGGACGTGCATGATTAGTATATTTATATAGAAGTCAGACAAAAGTTTTATAGTCTAACCATTGTAATATTTTTCATTCTATTTCATTTTTAAATGCTGGTTGGACTTACAGATTTTATCAATCACTGATGGAAACAATTCTTGTTTTGAAAAACATTGATCTTACAGCCCTAATTGGTGTGGCTTAGTTGCTTGGGTATTGTCCTGCAGAGCGAAAAGTTACCAGTTCGATTCCCAGTCAGGGCACGTGCCTGGATTAGGGGTTGGGTCCCCTGTTGGCACGTGTGCGAGAGGCAACTGAATGATGATTCTCTCTCGCACTGATATTTCTATCCTGTCTTTCTCCCTCCCTAACCCTTTCTCTAAAAAAATAAGTAAATCTTTTTTTAAAAAAGAAAAACATTGATCTTATAATTGCTTTATTTACTGCTATCTTATGTTCCTTCTTGGTTTTGAGGGATTGCATCAAAATTGGTAAAAATCTCTGTTTTTTTTTATTGATTTTAAAGTTAAAGCATTATATGGTCATGTCACCACTACATGTCACCAGTACTCCAGCATTGCAATATGTGAAATAAGGAGCTTTGGAATATTCTAATCAGATCTCATTTTCTTTATGAACCTGTGCAGGGATCCTGGAAGTATTTTCAAATCTCTTTAATAATCATTAGTGATAAATAGACTATAAAATTTATTTTATTTTTTAACTAGATTGCTGAACTGAAAAGAGGTGCTGAAATTATTGTTTGTACACCTGGTCGAATGATTGACATGTTAGCAGCTAACAGTGGTAAGTTAGGAATTTTTTTTTCTCATTTCTCCTTTTTGAATTCTGTACATTTTTGTTAAATCACAGCAGATACGAGAAACCATCAAAAGGTTTCTACATTTCTTCTTAAAGCTGTAACATCTTAAAATTTGTATTGTAACAAGCTTATTGTTGTAGGTGTTCATAATATTTTTGCAAATTAAGTGAAAATTTGTTTTCAAAACTAACTCCATCTGATCTTTTTATAGCATTTATCATGGATTCTTAATCCAAGTTTAGCCTGACTTTCCTTTTAAAAGGTTGCGGGGCTGCTTTTTTTCATTGTAAAACTTAGACTTTTTCTCTTACAGGTGTTAGTATTTTCTTGCAATACTGGATAAATTAAGATATTGCAGCTTCAAGAAATTTTATCTTTTGTAAATATTGCATGTTTTTAGCTCAAATGTTATACTTTGTTAAATTATTCCCTATCAAAACTGTTACTAAACTGTTGACATTATTTAACTTCTGTGGAGAAAGGCCCTTCAAGATTTATAGAACTGGGCTTCCGAGACTTAAAACATCAAAGGTAGGTAATTTAATGCTGTTCCCAACCTTGCAAAATTATTTGAGCTGCAAATGTTAGTATGGAATACTTAAATGTTAGAAAGCATTTATTGGGGCTTATTTCTATTTTTTGAAGAAAATGCTTTTAAAGGTTTTTGTTGCAGTAGTTAGTATATACACTTGAGTTTAAAAACTGAGTAGTGCATGTATCTAATAGCATTCTGCTTGAGTTTCTGTATATATTTAATTCTAATTCTATATGAAGTTGGCAAAGTGACATTGAAATTATTTGCTAAGTCATTGTGCTTGTACAGTATATGAAAAGTTTTGGGCTGAATGTTGATGAAATAATCCCTTGTTTTTTCTCAATACTGTACTGATTAAGTCTCCTTCTGAAATTCATCTTGATTAATTTTACCCTTTTCCCTTATTTTTCCTTTTGGTTATGTTTAATACCTGTTTGGTAGGTGATTGATTCAACAATTGATAGAAGTGCCTGTGTTAATTGTTTGGAAAGGTTTTCTGTTTATGTGTTTAATTTTCACTGGCTAAAGAAGCCTGTCACATTTATTTAAACCAGTGGGAGTACTTAATAAAATTGAATTTGTATCTTTGTATTAGAACAATTTTTCTATGTAATAAATTTTGGTATTTATTTTTTATGTGATATATTAGTTACCTAATGTGTTGCATAGCTTCTCATTAATGTTTTGACATGCCCATTAGAAGTTTCTGACTATATGGAAGTAGGTTATAAGGTAATATAAAGAAAGGTTTTCTGCTTCTGAAATAGTTGGCACTGGAACTTGCTTTCCACACATACGCTGTAATCTCTAATATGTTTTTTCCTAGGTGATGCTGTCAGATAATGGCTGATGTGGCTCGATGCTTCATCTCAGTCTTAGTTTTATGATGTGTTTTGGAGAGGGCTGTTTTCTGAATTTTACAGGTTCTTCAGGCCCTATGATGGTATGCAAGAGACGAGTTTGACAAAATAAAGGGCCTCATATACCCATTTGTCAGAAAGTATTTGCCATTAAATTAAGATATTGTAGACCAAAACTTCTTTTCACTGTTTAAAGATACCTAACTTACCCCTTTGGTTATGTTAGGCATTTTAGTTCCCTTTACAGTTTTTTAATGTTCTTGGTAACCATAAAATGAATTGTGACTGATTCTTAGTTTTCCTTTTGTCTTTTTTTTCCCCCTTATCTTAGGTCGGGTCACAAATCTTCGGAGAGTGACATATGTTGTTTTGGATGAAGCAGACAGAATGTTTGACATGGGATTTGAACCACAGGTAATCATTAAATTCCTCAGTGTTTTGAACTATAAAATAAACCATGTAACAACCATGAGAGTGAAATTTTTGTGTGGTCTCTAAAATTCTCACACACATTTCAGTTGTGTGGTAATATAATAGGTTGGGGACATATGAAATTGAAATAGATATTTAGGTTTTAAATTTACCATAAAACTCGTTCAGGAGGTATTTGTGCAGGCTTTCCTTAGCCATGTAAAACCATCATTGGCCCCAGCTGGGTAGCTCAGTTGTTAAGGGCATTGTTCCAATATTTCAAGGTTGTGGGTTTGATCCCCAGTCAGGACACGTACAGGAGTCAACCAGTGAAGGCATAAATTCAGTGGAACAACAAATTGATGTTGCTCTCTCTCCCTCTCTCTCTTTCTCTCTCTCTTCCCTTCTCTCTAAATTAGTAAATAAAAAAAAAAATTAAACAAAACTCCATCGTTGGTAACATTAGAATGCTAATAAAAGAAGCTTAAGTTTTTTAATTTCATATTTTGTAGTTTTATTGTACTCCTGAATAAATTGCTTTAATTCATGCTTTTAACTACCTCATGGTCTAGACAGTACATGTTTACATTCTCCAGATGTAAAAACTGAGGCCTAAAGCATTTGCCTGGCTTTTATATTCCTCACACATGCTGTTTGCTCAACTACAAAATTTCAGTGCTATAAACTTAGAGAAACACATGTTAAGAAGATGCTAGAAATTTTTCTTAACAAGAAAAATATGAGTTGCCAAAAATTGTTTTAAATCAAACTGCAGTAATAAAAATGGGGTATTGGAAAGGGATAAGATTAAAATTGTATTCAGTCTTTTCAGTTATTTATGTACTCTCCAAAAATGTATTGCTTGTCATATAATAGTGCATGTATTGTGTTTAGATTTCAGGACCGCATTCTAAATGAGACATAGAAGAGTGCAAAAGAGAGTAAACAGGATATGGTAACATTTGAGCCTTGTGAGGAATATTTAGCTTGGAGCAGAGCACTTAATAGCATCCTTTTAAGTCTTCGAAAAAAGTCTGTCACATGAAAGAAACATTGTAGTGTGGCTCAGTTGGTTGGATATCTTCCTGCACAGTGAAAGGCTGCCAGTTCGATTCCTTGTCAGGGCACATGCCTGGGTTGCAATTGCAGTCTTCTGTTGGGGCACGGACGAGAGGCAGCCTGTCAGTATTTCTCTCTTATGTCGATGTTTTTCTCCCTTTCTTTCTCCCTCCTTTTCACGCAAAACAAACAAATAAATAAATATTTTTTAAAAAGAAAGAAACATTGAATTTGTCCTTTGGGTCCAAAGGAGTAGACCTGGGACCCTATGGGGAAGCTGTGGAGAGCTTGATCTGATCATAATATGACAAAGGACTAGATAAACATTATTTGGAAATGAAGGTTAGTTTGTGGGAGGGGGCAGATATTGAATATGCTTTTCATACCTGTATTTGTGTAGAGGCAAAGGTCCATTTTTGGAAGGAGAGTAGAGGGAATTAAAGAATCAGATGGAAGATGGAACTATGTTTTTTAAAATGTTCTCTTTTCATAATAGCTTTTCTCCATGTTGGTTGCGTGCGTGCCGCGTGCGCGCATGTGTATGTATGCACCAGTGTATTTGAAAGCTTTAAACAGACTCAAGAACAAGAACACTGAAATAGTCTTACATTTATTAAAGAAATAAACTTTTAGTTTTCCCACAAGGAAAATACCAGTGCCTGATTATTTTTTACTAGCAAATTCTTCCAGAAATTCATGGAATGAATAAATTTATTTCCTAATTATACTTTATTTTAAAGTACGAAAAAGAGGGAATGCTCACCAATTAATAAGATCATTGTAATCTTTTATTTTTAAAAGAGCTCTATTAATGTCTAATTATGTACCATAAAGTTTACCTATATTTGAGTGTGTAATATAACAGTTTTTGGTATACACACAGATTTGTGCAGCTATCGCCACAGGCCAGTTTTAGAACATTTTCTTCACCAAAAAGATGCCTTGTGCCCATTTACAGTTACTTTCTGTTTCCAGCCCAGCCCAAGGCAGACGCTAATCTGCTTTCTATCATTATAGATTTGCCTTTTCAGGACATTGCATATAAATGGAATCATATACATCTGGCTTCTTTCCCTTAGTATAACGTGTTTGAGGCTCATCCATGTCATAGCATGTGTCAGTACTTCATTACTTTTATTTGGATATATGTCCTATTTCGTTTATCCATTAACCAGCTGATGAACATTTGTATTTCTGCTTTTTGGCTGTTGTGAATATTACTGCCATGAACATTTACATACACGTCTTTGGGATTTATTTCTTCATTTCTATTGGGTAGATACCAAGGAGTAGAATTGCTGGATTCAATGAAGATTTAACTTTTTAAGAAACTGTCAAACTTTTTCATAATGGCCAATCCATTTTATAGGACAGTATAATACTGGTAACATCAAACAAATTACAGTTTAATGTACAATGATGCAAAAGCCCTAAAAAATACATTAGGAAACAAAATATATAGCATTTTGTAGAAGATTCAGACTGATGTATGGATAAATAATTAGAGTTGATAAGAAAATAGCAAAGTTTCTGGATACAAAGTAACAAAATCATTTATATTTCTTTTACCCGCAAGTTAGAGAATGTATTTTACAAAGACAATGAAAAAAAAAAAACCTGACAAAAGATATGTAAGGTATATCTGAAATAAATTATGGAACTTCTAGAAAGCATTAAAGAGGACTTAAGTTGACTCAAATTTATGTAAAAATTAGGTGGATTAGGTGGTGAAGAGTGACCATCCAGAAGAAGAGGAACAGGATAGGGTGTGTATGAGGAAACTCCTCCTCGAAAGTCTAGTCTGTTCTCATTTTGGTATTTAGAGTTCTTGGGTCAGCTACATCAGATACCATTTAATCAAAATATTGCTATCATTTCCTGTTTTCTTTTTTTAAAAAAATTGTCTTTGTTGGTTCATGTAAGTAAAAAAAAAAATCCCTGTGTTGTTTTTACAGGGTTTTTCAAGGGAAGTAAAGTTTTAACAGAAAGCCCGGGCATAGGGGTGAAGGATGGATCTCAGATTGGGCAGGGTGAGGCAGGGGGGCTCTTGGGAAACAGGCGCGGTGAGAGAGAGTCTAGGTCTGGGCCAGGAACCCAGAAGGGATTGTAAGCACCTTGGGTAGGACTCTCCCTTTCTCAGATTCCATACCATTTTGGATTGGAGTGAAAATACGATCCTAAAATTCTTTATATATTCTTGGCAAGACCTTCACCCTTCCCAGTTTCTGACCGCTCACCGCTGCCTGCCTTGAAACCGTCATTATGGCTTGTTTTTCTTGTTTATACTGGTCACCCCAGGAATCCTAGGACTTCATTCCTCCAGGGCTCTCTAGGCACCGAGGCCATTGGAGCCTGTATCCCAGCCCCTCAACAGTATGTCCATGTTCATTGTTCTGTTTCTGTACTTCTTACCACCATTTGACACATGGCATATTTATCTCTCTACCTCATTAGAATATAAGCTCCACAAAGACAAGTTTTTGTCTGTTTTTATTGCCTATTTCAAGCACTTTGAAAAATGCCTGGCACATAATGGTTACTCTTTAAAAATGTTTTGAACAAATGAAGGTAAACAGCGATATTAAACGGAGAATGGTTGTATCCTAGATACAGTCTGAAGATCGAGACTATCGAATTTGATGGATTGGGGGTGTGACAAGGGAGTGGGAGTCAAAGATGGCTTCTAGATTTTTGCCTAAAAATGTGAATGACCAGAATTGTCGTTTCTTTTTTTAAAAGATTTTATTTACTTTTAGACAGAGGGGAAGGGAGGGAGAAAGAGGGAGAGAAACATCAATGTGAGAGAGAAACATCAGTCAGTTGCCTCTCACACGCTCTCAACTAAGGGCCCAGCGCGCAACCCAAGCATGTGCTCTGACAGGTAATCGAACCAGCAACCTTTCGGTTGTCAGGCTGGTGCTTAGTCCACTGAGCCACACCAGCCAGGACTCTCCTATTTGGTTTTAACATCGTTTGATTTTTAGAGACCACTCTCACCATATTGATTAATGTTTCCTCAGGTCATGCGCATTGTGGATAATGTCCGTCCTGATCGACAGACAGTTATGTTTTCGGCTACTTTCCCCAGAGCTATGGAGGCTTTGGCTCGCAGAATCCTGAGTAAACCCATTGAAGTGCAGGTTGGAGGCAGGAGTGTGGTTTGCTCGGATGTGGAGCAACAAGTGGTGGGTACAGACCTTAGGGAATCCCCAGTTCCCTGGATGCTTAGGCAGTGAGAGATCCTTTTGAGATCACTCTTTGTGCTATACGCATATCATTTCTAAAATTAAATAGTGTGCATCAACTGTCGCCTTTTCACATTTTACCAGATACACTTGAATATGTGCTATTCATGGGACTGACTATTTAAGATACTATTGTAGTTTCTCCCACCAGAAGCGGTGGGATGGTAGGTAGAAATGTCACATAGCTGTCTTATTCTTTGGTTAATAGGATGTGAAGTTAAGAAACAGAGCAGATGATCATTTGTCCACATTTGCAAGCTTCTCCTCTGAAAGTTTTTTTTTTTTTGTCTCATTGGTTTACTAATTCAGATCAAAATTTTTCTAATTCTTCCTAGGGATTTAGCAAGGTATTTTCATTTATCTATTTGTCACAAATAAAACAAGTATTTTTGTACAAGAGTTTTTTTGTACAAAAATATATTTGCATTTTATTCCATTAACTTGTAATTCGGTGTTTTTAGATTGTGATTGAAGAAGAAAAGAAATTCTTGAAGTTACTTGAGCTTCTGGGCCATTATCAAGAATCTGGATCTGTAATTATATTTGTGGATAAGCAGGAACATGCTGATGGTCTTCTGAAAGATTTAATGAGAGCATCTTATCCTTGCATGTCTCTCCATGGAGGTAATATTCAATGAAATATCTGTTAAATATCTAACTTGGCCAGGTAGTGTGCTGTGTCCTGAATGATACTTACTTTGTACTCTAAAACTAAATTTCATATCATTTATCTCAGTTTTATTTATAGCAGTGCTATTACAATTATTACTTCATTTTCAAGTAAAAAAAGACAATACATTGGTTGACCAGATTCCATACCCATTAATCAGCTAAGGAAGAACTGAAATTAAAAATTTCTGATTTATGTTGTATGCTTTTTCATTATGTCATGTTACCTAGAGGTTTTCATAATTCTTGGTAGAGACTTAATTGAAATTTGAAAGTAACATTTTAATTTCTTTGTAATACCACCATTATTAAATATATTGGGATTTGCATATGTGGGAATTTTGTTTTTTAAACAGGATGTCAACTTGGTTAGACCCATATTCCAAACTCAAACCTTTTTTGTAATGGGCAGTATCAGAAATCTCTATTAATTATTTTTAGCTATAACTGTGCTGCTTGGTTTCTGTTTCATGAATATGTGGTGTAGGGATCAAATATTTGGGCAGCATTTTTATGCGTAATTGAGTAGAGCCCCTGTGTTTTTTGGGGTGGGGGGTGTTAATCCTCTTTTCTGGTCCTGAGTTTGTCCTGAATTCTTTCTTCTGTGTCTTAGTAAGACTGCATTTCTACTCAGATTTTCACTTCCCTGCCTGACTGCCCAGGCCTCTCCCACCCCCCACCCCCATTTAAAATAAATAAATAAAAGTTCTATAAATTCAACCAGTATCATTACATTCTTCCACGTGTCAGCTCCTTTCCAGTTTCTGTCTGCTTTTAGTCACTCTCTGTTTCCTTCAGGCAGCTGTTCATGTTGTGTCTACAGTTCCTAGTTGTTATCTGCAGGAGAGTTGGTCCAAAAAGAGCTTCTCTAGAGAAATATGAAATGTTGATACATTAGTGGAAATGCGTCTGTGAGGAAATATTTTTCTACAATTCCTTATCTTTACTTTTATACCTTAGGTTAGAATTGCATCATGTGCTTATGTCCATATCATGCATAGGCAAGGGGAATGAATGACTAATGGTTCTTAAAGTGTTGTCCTGAGACACCTGAGGGTCTCTGACACTTTCAGGGGGTTCACGAAGTCAGGAGTGTTTCCATAGTATACCCACCGTGTTATTTGTTATTTTTCATTCTGTTGCTGACGTATAATATAGTTTTCTAGGCATGGCATGTTACAGTGAAACAGGTTGAATACAGAAGATGTATAACTTCAACTGTCTTATATTAAGCCAGATGTTAAAGAAACTAAGGCAGACAAAAAAATTATAAAACAATTCTAATAATTTATTGTTTTTGGAAAGTTATTTGTCACAAAAATGGTTTTTAACGTAATTGCTTTATTATATTTAAATATTAAATATTTTTAATTTTTTTCAGTTCTAGATTATAGTGCATTAAATATTGATTAAAAAATATTGATAGAGATGACCTATCATAAACTAAAGCCCTCTGTGTCTGGTCCTACTAATTTTAAGGATGCAGACGTAGCCTGAGCACAGAAAATTTGAGAAGGGCTGACTTTACACTAATCATAATTCACCTCCTAAGGCTGAGAATTAGGCTCATCCTTGGCTTGATATACATGACCATGTGTTGGAGAGACAGGTGAACAAAACTGGGGCTGTGTTAAAAAGGAAGAAGCTTGGTAATTGCTCAGTAGGCATCCCATATGCTTCAATTAGCATATAATATTCACTTCCATAGGATAAAATATGTACAGTTAGGTTAGTAGTCAGGATACCTCAGGCTAAAGTAAATGTTTTGGTATTTTTTAATTATGAAGTTAAATTTATATTAATATCATTTCCATTAATTCAGGAGATTTTGGGGTACAGTATTGGAATCTAGTTTCTTTGACGTAAGATCCAAATTCTGTAATTCAATTTTTGAAGAGTACATTGAAAATTTTAGGTAATATAAATTAATAAACATATAGATGTTAAATATTGTGTGTATATTAAAATTAAATTTTGTATGAAATCTTAGAGTATCTTCTGCTGCAAAAATGAGTTTCAAGGTTGGAAAATTTATTCTATTCCCTTCTCTAATTACTAGAGATGCCTGGGTACCCCATCATCAAATATATATGTGGCTCGCCCATCTTATAATAGCACATTTTGGCATTTCATGCTCTACGTTGTCACTCAGTCTGAGGCTCTTTGGGTAACATGTTTAAGAGAGATCCTATTGGGTAAATTTTACCAGTGCGCCTCAAACTTTAATGTCCATATGTAGCAACCCAGATAGCTTGTTAAAATGCAGAATCTGATTTCAGTAATTTGGGGTGGGATCTAAGATTCTTCATTTTTAACAAGTTCCCATATGATTGTGCTTCTGATCCTTGGACAAAACTGCATAGCAAAGCTCAGTAAAACCTACAGGAGAAAGATCTAAACCCTGTCAATATAGGCTCAATCTACCTGACTTTTCTTCTGTTGCTCCCCAAACAAGATTAGGGTAGTGATTCTGAGATTGGGCTTCTGCAGTTATAAGCCTTATATACATTAAAGCAGGCAAGCAAAGGTAGATTGAGAGGATTCATAAATGAGTTCCTAGCAGTAGCCTTCGACCTTGCTGCTGAATTTCCTTAATGTTTTATTTTCTATATTATAGTTTTTGGATGTGTCGTCAGTGTAAGTTGGGTTTGTTCTTTACTTCATGTTTACCTTCTTTCTCTGAGTGTCTGAGAGAGTTTAATTTGAACATGAGATTTTACAACTCTTAACGTGTAATTTATTTGCAGGTATTGATCAATATGACAGAGATAGCATCATAAATGACTTTAAGAATGGGACCTGCAAACTTCTTGTGGCCACTTCCGTTGCTGCCCGAGGTCTAGATGTGAAACATCTGATTCTTGTGGTAAACTACAGCTGCCCCAACCACTATGAAGATTATGTGCACAGAGCAGGACGGACTGGAAGAGCAGGCAACAAAGTAAAAATAAAAGTTTTAGTTGGTTTTTATTATATTAAAATATATGTGTTTACTATTTTAAGGAGTAATTAGTTATGGGGACATTTTGAAAATCCTCAGTCATCAAAGTATGAGGAATAGTTGAGGTTTTCTTCACTTATGTACATATATATGTCTAAGTATTGTTAAAATTATGCACGTCTAACTATTTTGACAATTACCAGATACTTTGCTGTTTTCTGTAGTCTGATGGTATTAACTGTGTCCCCTTTTAGGATTTTTTACATGCATAAAAGTTTCTATATATACCCATATATATAGTTCAGAATATTTCACTGTTTTGTTTTTTTTTAATGTGGCATCATAAAATACACTCACACCCACACTAATCTCCCCTGTTGTCACCTGCCCCCCATATACATACTTACCACTTTTTTGACTCATGTATTCTGGTTAAGTATATAGGTCTAATTCATTCTTTTTGAAGGAGCATAATATTCTGCTGTTGGAAACATTGATGATGATTTAGTTAGTATTCCAACCCTAGTCGTTTCTGTATACTGAAGCAATAATAGCATTAATAGTAATAGGTTATATATATATGGAGTGTCGATTAAATGTCTGGCACAGAAGTGCTTTACTTACATTTATCATTTCATTTTCACAACTTCCCTTTGAGGTAGATAATACTATCTCATTTAATAGATGTGGAAAGTTTCTCGGAAGTTGTTATGGTAGCTGGGTGCAGTAGTAGAAGAAGGGATTGTAAGCAAAGAAGGGAAAGAAAATATATTAGAGGCCTGGGTTGGTGGTCTGCTGGGCACTCTGCCAGCTGTTTTTTGCCATGTATAGGAGTTTTTTGAGATGCTGAATTTTCTTTTTTATTTGAATATATGCACTGTAAGCTGGGCCCGCGTTGGAAAGACCTTGGTTTTTATGTCCCAGTGGACGTAGCTTTTGTGAAAGCATCACTTGGATTGCCAGTCTTTGCTCCAAATATTTAGCACATGGACACTGACTTACAAGGAGCTAAGTGTCTTGCCCAGAGTTGCCCAGGTGGAGCCAACCGCTGCCTCAGGACTCCAGGGCTGGCCGTAATCGGCACGCCCCAGTGCGAAATGAAAATGCAGACAGAACTCCTCGTTCAGAAAGCTTTCCGGAACTGTTGAAGCCATTTGAGCAGGGGATATATATAACCAGAAGCAGGACATGGAAGGATTGCTCTCAGGAATATGCCCAACGCATTTCCGCAGGGAGGTATCAGAGTCAGCAAAGTTGCCGTGCAGGCTGTGACTGGACCTGAGAGCAGTCTGAACGCGAATGACTCCGGCGGTCATGGAAGGAGAGCTGGGGCTGGGTGTAAGGGTGAAGGGAGTGGCAGGGGTCTTACAGGATGGTGCGCCTAAAACATGTGATCTCACTAGCAGATGTCACCCTAATAAATTTAATTTAAAAGAAAAAAATAAAAAATGTTTGGCATGTAAATATCTAATCACTATGTTGTGTATCTGAAAGTAATATGTCAACTATGATTAAAAATAAATAATAAGAATACCCAACAAGAAAAAAATATTAAAGGAAATTGTGTATGACAGTACAGTTGTACATTTATGTAAAATCATATTTCTACTTATGCATAAGACATTTCTACTGGTTTTGCTTATTATTTCATTTTTAAATGTTAAACTTAGATATTTCACTTCCAACCATTGAAGAATTTAGTAGGACTTTTTAATGGTCTTTAAAATTCTTTAGTAATGGAGTCAGTTTTAGAAAGATTTATTGGGTGGTTTAGATTTTATCTGATCTAAGTAGGATTCACCTTGCTCTTGTCTAATATAGTTTCACTTTGTCACTGTTCATTAGGGTTACGCATATACTTTTATCACAGAAGATCAAGCTCGTTATGCTGGTGATATCATTAAAGCTCTTGAATTGTCAGGGACTGCAGTGCCTCCTGATTTAGAGAAACTTTGGAGTGATTTCAAAGATCAACAGAAAGCTGTGAGTTTTTTATCTCCCATTTTAACGCAGATCATTATTGTGTTCTGTTGACACTTGTAAATCCTTTTTTTTATTTTTTAATTTATTTATTTCTCTTTTTTTAAATTTTTCATATACATTTGACTCCATTCACCTGCCACCACTTTCCCCTGCCCGACCCCCGCCTTCTCTCCCCCCACTCAATCCTTCTCCACTTTGGCTTCGTCCATGTGTCCTTCACACCTGTTCCTTGATCTGACCCTCCCCCTTCCCTCCCCGCAACCCTCCTGCCTGGCTCCCTCCTCCCTGCCTCCCTCCCTCCCTCCCTCCCTCCCTCCCGTCCCTGTCGGTAAAAATATGGAACGCTTCACGAATTTGCGTGTCATCCTTGCGCATCCTTGCACATGTTTTTATGTCCCCGCATTTATATTAGAACATCCTTGCAGAGCCACGTTAATATTCTCTATATCGTTGCAATTTTATTTCATGTGCTGCCGAAGCGAACACAACACTTGTAAATCTCGAAAGGATTATTTTCATTTATCTATTTAAAAAGGGAAAAAAGGAGGGAAAACAAAATCCTTCTGCTTCAACTTAGTATTTGGAATAGTTCACCTAAAGAGCTTATTTATTCTCACATGCTAGATGAAGTGTTTTTGTTAAATTGGCATACTACTCCTTGAAGGATATTTAATTGCTGTGAATTCCTGAACATTAAAGGTTTTTACTATGAAATTAACTTTTTTTTTTCCTGTTTTGTTTTTCCTTCAAAGGAAGGGAAAATAATTAAAAAGAGTAGTGGGTTCTCTGGTAAGGGATTCAAGTTTGATGAAACAGAACAAGCTTTGGCTAATGAGAGGAAGAAGTTACAAAAAGCAGCTCTTGGTCTGCAAGATTCAGATGATGAGGATGCTGCAGTCGATGTAAGTGTTGTTCTAAACCTCATTCTTGCCTATTGAAACAGCTGTTCCTTTCATACTAGAGGTCTTATGATATGCTTGTTGAGATAGCCAATTACTGGAAACCTTGGTTTGTATTCTTCCCTGTCTTGTCTTATGTATGCACATATGTTCATGTACTTGTATTTCCATAAAAATGAGAGCATGCTGCTCTATGACCTATTTGACGATAATAACCTTATGTTGAAGCTTCCCTATATTACCACATTGACTGTTACATTATTCTTGATGGCTACATAATATTCTATTCTCTGGATGTTCTGTCATTTAATGAATCAAAACCCTGTATTTTACTATATGGGCTATTTCTATATAGTATTTGGAATATACTGTACTATTATAAACTATACTTCATTGCTTCATCCTTGCATATTTAACTTTGCACACTCACCAGATTCAATCTTGAGGATGAGTGTATAAAAGGGATTGCTAGTCGAAAAGGTATTTCTAATTTGGTCTTAAAACATCATCAGATTATCCTCCAGCAAGGTGAGTATACAGTTTGCACTCACTGTAGTGGTGTGTCAGTGTGCCTGGCTCCCCATTGGTACTAATGTTTATCTTTTTAAATTTGTTATTGAGTATTCTTATTAATAGTAATAGTCAACATTTAGCCTTGGCTGGTGTTGCTCAGTGGACTGAGTGCCAGCCTGCAAACCAAAGGGTCACTGGTTCGATTCCCAGTCAGGGCACATGCTTGGGTTGCAGGCCAGGTCCCTAGTAGAGGCAGCCACACACTGATGTTTCTCTTCCTCTCTCTAAAAACAAATAAATAAAATCTTTAAAAATAATAATAATAAGTCAGCATTTATTGAGTGCTACTAAATGCCATGCGCTGTGCCGGGGATTATTTTATTTACTTCCTACAAGAGGCAGATACTCGAGTATTCCCATTTTATAATTGAGGGGACTGAGGCTTGAACAAATAATAGCCTTTTCAGATTTATATACCTATTATGGTAATGAGTTGGGACCTGTACCCATTTCATTCTACTTTAAAGTCCATGTTCTTAGATTATGGCTTTATTTGTGATCAGTGAAGAGGGATCCTGAGGACTTAGCAAGTTGGAGGTTTCAGAGAATTTACTTTGGAACCCTTACCCCTCAGAAGCTTGAGTTTTAGAAGATTTATTTTTTTTTTACAGGTTTGTCAGACTATGTTTCACTCATAAAAAGAGTGAAAGGGTATCCCAGAAGATGTTTTTACCATAAAAGACTTTTGGAAAATCTGCCTAGAATATACCACTGGTAGTGGGCATTAGCATACCAAAGAATATGAAAAGTCTTTAATTAAAGAAACTTATTTAACTTTGCTTAACTCATAAATTTTTCAACATACTTGATCTTTGATCATAGAACATTTCTTTTTTTTATAGTTTAATGTATTTTAATAGCAAACTTACAGGAATAGCACAGAAGACAGACAACATTAAAAACATACTTGCATGTAGGACAACTCAGAAAAATATAGTGAATGGATGAAATCTGTATGATAAAAATGTGACAAACACCATTTAGTTGCCATCAATAAGAAATTTACTTGTTTTAAAAAAATCCAAATGCTGGCATTGTCCAGAAAAATTTAGCAGGTTTATTTATATTGTTGAACGGCTTGAAACTTGTTCACTGAAACATCTCGACTAGTATTAATGCTTTATGTACTCGCATTTATATTAAAAAAATTCATACACAAATGAAAATGGAAAAACTGCCAATACCTGATTTCTGTCCCCTATTTTCCACTTGAAATCATATACTTAGGTACCTTTTGCCCCCATGGGGAAAAAAAAATCTAACGTTCAGAACTACCAATAACAGAAAGAAGAGAGTGGTTTTTTTTGTATGTTTTTTTAAAGAATGAAATGTTTCCCATCATAGTGGATTCTTAAGCACATTCTCTACGTATGCAGTGTGCTGGCTGGATGTCTTTTGGCATAATTGTTACACGTTTGCCATGGATAACACACAGGTTGGTATCTTCAAAAAGGCCAACCAGATAGGCTTAACTTGCCTCCTGCAAAGCACCAGTAGCTGCACTACAAAAGCGCAGATCTGTTTTGAAGTCCTGAGCAATTTCTAGCACCAGACGCAGGAAGGGAAGTTTGTGAATCAGAAGTTCAGTGGACTTCTGATAACGTCTAATTTCATGAAGTGCCCCAGTACCAGGCCTGTAACGATGAGGTTTCATCACCCCTCCAGTAGAGGGTGCACTCTTGCGAGTGGCTTTGGTAGCCAGTTGCTTCCTCGGTGCTTTACCAACCGGTCGATTTGCAGGCAGCCTGCTTTGTACGAGCCATGGTACAGAGACCTGTTCCTCATCAGCTGGAGCTCCGCCAGCTGGAGGAGGTGCTGGCATTAGAGAGCAATGGTGGGTGCGAACACAATTCTGATCATAGAACATTTTTTGATATACCCCCATTAAACCGTAGGTTAGAACACATTTTTGAAAATCAAAAATTCAGTCTGTTCTTGTCATTTGAGGAGATCGAGGCCCAGGAAAGTATTTAGTCCACAACCTCACTGGCTGTTAAGTACAGCCAGGACCAGAGCCTGGGTCTCCTATGAACCCCAGGCCATTCTTTCTCGTGCACCAGCCTGGCTTAAAATTCAGTTAAGTCAGTGTTTTAGTTACTGTGATGGTGTAACAAATCAATCCAAAACTTAGTAAGCTGAAACAATGAACTTTTATTGTCTCACAGTTCCTGAGGGTCAGGAAGTCAGGAGCAGTTGAGCCAGGTCGTTCTGGCCCAGGGTCTCAGGAGGAGGCAGGCAGGCCGCTGCTGCCCTGGCTGCAGTGATGCAGCACCATCTTCTTCCAGGATGGCTCACTCACTCTGGTGCTGGCAGAAGGCTTCCATTCTTGCTACCCGCCCTGCATGACCTCACAGCATGGCAGAGGCCTTCCCCCCCCAGAGCAAGTGATCCTTAGAGCAGAGAGGAAGACTTAGTGCGTTTTATGACTAGTCTCTGAAGTCAGACACCAGCACTGCCGCTTTATTCCATCCATTAGATGCGAGTCACAGTCCAGCCCACACTCTAGGACGGGCTTCCCGTCTTGGGAAAAGTTATTAAAGAATTTGTGGCCTTAATTTTACACCTCATTTTTTTTTTGTCATTTTGAACATTTTTAAAAATCTGAAAATGCAATGTTTATTGTTTCTGATATTTTTTAAATAATCCATATCATTGATTAAAAAATGAGAACAATACCGAAGTGAACAAAGTCCAAAGTAAAGTTAACCCAGCCAGCTAGCACCTTACACATACCCCATTCCTGAATTTATGCATTTGTTTTGTATTTTAATGCTATATATGCTGTTTTACTCAGTTAAAGGTTAAGTTTAAAAGTCGTTGATAGCTAAAATCCCTTATTAGATAACATTTTTTAAAAAGCCATTTCAGTAAAAGGGCTTTCTAAACTAAGCTAACTTTAAACCTTGAACAAAATTTCCTCTGATTTGTGATTTAGGAGATAAGCCCTTATTAGCCTAATCTAGGCATATGAAGGGGTTTGCATCTCTGTGGTTGGCAGTGTCGGCCATCATCGTTGGCGAAAAGGCACAGTTTATGAGGGAGACGTAGCGAGCCTGAGGCCTGCACAGTTGCTGTAGGAATCGTATGGCTCCTGGAGAGCAGAGGCTTTCAGCGTTGCTTTTGCTTTAATGGGGAAACCAGCTTTCATTTCTTTTCTTTCTTGGTTCAAATCAATAAACCAGTAAAGCAGTCTTTTCTAATTCTGTTAACCAATTTTTAAGGCAAATCTAGTTGCAGTTTAGGAGTGGGGAAGAATTTTAGGAGCCTTGTCTTAGGAACATGTTGTACCATTCCCCCTGAGAGTCATGGACTCTTTTAAATTATCCATTGGCCTTGCGTTATTGCCCTTCTTTCAGCCTCTTTCATTGCAGTATAATATGGCTTCAGGGCCTGAGCTCTGGAGCATCTTAGGTGCATTGTATTAGCTGCTCCATCCTGACAACACTCATTCCTTATTTGCTGAACTGGGATGTGTTTTCTGAATCTCTTAGGAGTCTGCATAAGTGGTTCGGGCAGCATTGTATCTGTTTTCTGTTTTTTTCACCATAGACAACTGATTTTTTTAAAATGAAACGTGTTGCTCTTAACCAGTAGCTGGTATATTTTCCTATTGATCTGTGTGGTTGAATTAACATAAATGTAACTGATTCTAGACTTTTGATAGAAATATTTCTTATTATTTCCTATAGGTACACCTAAAATGGTATTTATAATCTAATTTTTACTAACCTTCTTTTCCTTTTTTTAGATTGATGAGCAAATTGAAAGCATGTTTAATTCAAAGAAGAGAGTGAAGGATATGGCTGCTCCTGGAACATCCAGTGTTCCTGCTCCAACTGCAGGAAATGCTGAGAAATTAGAAATTGCTAAGAGATTGGCTCTTAGAATCAATGCTCAGAAAAATTTGGGCATTGAGTCTCAGGTATTAAGTAATTTGTTCTGAGATGTAGTCAATACTTTCTATAAGTTCTTTGATTTAAATGTTTTTTAGGAATTATGTCAGCACAAGTGAACAGGTCCACTAGACACTGAGGGAATGAGAGTTTAACATTCTGAATACAGAATTCTTTGATAATTGTATTTAAGTGATTTCTCTAGTGTGGTTAACTGAGGTCTTAATGCCTATTCTGGAAGGCGTAGTTGTTGAGTGTGTTAGCTATGGAGAGTTTTATAAAGTACTATTCTGAATACTCTTAGTAGAATCTAAAGAAATAACCCTCTTTTTCTCTCTTGATCTGCTTTTATTGAGTGGATTTTGGGGCACACAAACAATACCTTGGAAGTGCAAACACCCAGTTAGTTATATGACTCAAACTAACATGGGTATAAACAGTAGAAAAAATATGTTCAATATTTCATGTTATTCTTCTCCTTGGAGCTTTTTAAATTTTTAACTAAGGGTAAATTTTCACAGCATTCCCAAAGAATAGTTTGTTAATTTTAACAGTATTTGGAAGATTTTTAGAGTCGGGGGACCTGCAGGGCCCCCTGTCCTGTAGGCTGTGTCGGTTCAGGTCTGTACCTAAGCTGGGGTGACCGTGCCAGAGGCCAGGGCACTGACTGAGCGAGGCAGCCACATCCAGGCTCGGTTCCGCTGGTCTTGGGATCTGTTCTGCTTAGCCAGTGGGTTATCACGAAGTGTTTACTGTACCCGAGACTCTGCCACCTAAGAACAGGGATGGCAGGACCTAAATTTTCTGGGATTATTACCGTTAATAACTCTCTTGGAGAAGTCAAATAGCTGTAGCTTTTCACCGTTGATGGAAAATCTGCAGGTGGGTCATGTATAACCCACAGAAGAATTCTGTCCGTGTTAGGCATGTAGTAAAATTAAGTTCAAATTAAAGAACAAAAAAGTCCTGAGTAAGTCATTTAGTATAATTTACTAAATGTTGGGATGGGCCATGAGGAGAGAAGGAACTTAGTGGTGGTAGTGGACAGTCTAATTCAGAGAAAATTCTTTGGAGCTCCAAAGCATGTGAATGATTTTAGGAATATTACACTGTATTTAATATCAAGTGTTGCCTAATTGTCTATGACCCGGTAGAACTTTTAATGTAGAGTTGAATGTTCTTTAGTTTTCTCATCAAAGTAAGGGAGATATGTCAGACTATCAGTTAACGACTATATACTGCTAAATTGCACATGTGGTAGGACTCTGCATTAGAAAGATGCTTTTAGTTAGTGGCTTCCCAGAGAGTAGTTGGTGGGGTCCCTGATCTTGTCTCTGCCCTCATTTGAGATTTGACTGTAGGTCTTCTTTAATTGCAGGATGTGATGCAACAGGCCACCAATGCAATTCTCAGAGGTGGCACCATCCTAGCTCCCACCGTGTCTGCAAAAACCATTGCGGAGCAACTTGCTGAAAAGATCAATGCCAAGCTCAATTATGTGCCTTTGGAGAAACAAGAAGAGGAGAGACAGGATGGTGGACAGAATGAATCTTTTAAGAGATACGAGGAAGAATTAGAGATCAATGACTTCCCACAGGCAAGTAACAAGTTTAAACATTGTATTGTAGAGAAGAAAATTTTACTTTTTAGGAGTGAAAATCCCTTATTTAAAACCCATGAACATTTAATTTTACTTATTTTTATTTTTTAAATTACAGTTTACAGTCAGTATTATTTTGTATTGTATTAGTTGCAGGTGTATAGCATAGTGGTTGGAAAATCATATACTTTACAGAGTACCATGAACATTTTAATAGCTATTTTATTTTTTATCTAGATGGGGTAGACAAAAATAGAAATTCCATTTTTATGAATATGTTCTAGGTACACTAGGATCTTCTTTTTAGATTTTATTTATTTACTTTTAGGGAGAGGAGAAGGGAGGGAGAAAGAGAGGGAGAGGAACAGCCATGTGGAAGAGTTACACCCATTGGCTGCCTCCCACACGCCCCTAACGGGACCTGGCCTGCAACCCAGGCATGTGTCCTGAATGGGGACCAAATTGGTGACCTTTCAGCTCTCAGGCCAGCACTCAATCCACTGAGCCACCAGCCAGGGCCAGGTACATTAGGATTTGAGTGAGTTTATGATAAAGGTGTTAATTATAATGTTAATATTGACTATAACATGATTTAGACAGCCCATTTTTTGGTCAGTACATTCAGTTTCTAAATCCTATAATGAAGTGATTCCCGCACCCCCCCCCCACCCCCACCTTTCTTTTCTAGACTGCTAGGTGGAAAGTTACCTCTAAGGAAGCTCTGCAGAGAATCAGTGAATATTCCGAAGCTGCAATTACAATCAGAGGAACATACTTCCCACCGGGCAAGGAACCTAAGGAAGGAGAGCGGAAAATTTACTTGGCAATTGAAAGTATGTACTCTTGGTTCTGTTTCAAGATTGATCTGGATGTAATACAGAGAATGTGAAATCAGTTCTTAAAAATAAGGAATACATATTTTAAAAGTTTCATATTTTATTTAGAAGTTTAGTACACACACAGAGGTGAATGATCTGTATTTGGAACTCTTTCAGTCTTGACAATTCAGTCAAATTTGAAAATAACTCTAAACGAAAAGGACTTCTTTTAAGGAGTGATCTCTTTACACTTGTATTAAGTTTAACATTCTGACCAAAGTTTAGAAAGTAAATCAACTAAATTAATAGTCCACTTAATGAATGTTTAAGCAAATATTGCCTCTGAAATTATGCCCATAAAAGTTTGTGCAGACCTTTAAAAAGCTAACAAGAGGACAATTAATACCATAACGCAAAGGATATAAGTAATGCATTAACTAAGAGTGATCTGGTTTGCTTTTTAACCTTTATTTCATACATTCATGTATAAATTTAAAAGACACTTTCATTTTGATTTATTTTCCTAACATGGTATTCTGCATAATAGGTTAACCAGCCTCCCTTCATTTGTATTTAATCTGAACATTTTTCTCAAAAACTTTTTAAGTGGCCCAGCTAGGTCCATTTTCTCTCTTTAATGAACTTTATATTTGTTGAATACTGTTGTTAGAACTGTGGAGAAGTTTACTCTATGTGTCCTGTAAGCCCAAAGTCTGCCTACCTCCTGCTTAAATGATCTCAGACACCAGCCTAGTACTTTTGAGTCATACACGTCAGTTCTAACGGGGAGGTCTTACCTGATCCCACTTCAAACTCTGTGTGTAACTCTTCACCTCCTTTGTTTTTCTTCACAGTACTTACCACATGGAAATTACAGTATATTCTTACTTGTTGTGTCTGTCTTCCTAGAATGCAGTGACTGTTACCTTCTGTATTCCCAGTGTCTAGCACATGATAGACACTTGATAAGTTTTCTGAATAATGCATCTAATTAAGCCCTATAGGCACTTATTTTCAGGACACAAAATATTATTTCACAGGCATAGCCATTTGCTCTCTCTAAAGCAGCACTGTCCAATAGAATTCACTGTGATGGCTATGGAGCACTTGAAATATGGCCATTGTGACTGACAAGTTTTAAATGTTTTTAATTTTTTAAAAATTAAATTTGAATAGCCCCATGGCTGGCGGCTACTGTATTGGATAGCTCAGCTCTAAAGTTTGTTAGAGCAGTGGAAATTTATTTAAATCCATTGAAAGAATATTGGTAAAGAAGATTATCAATAGTTAATTATTTTTTGTTACATTTTGGCATTCCTTTGATTATTGTGAAGACTCTAATTTTAGGTAATTTTCTTACTGAAAGAAATATTAACTAAAAACTAAGATGATTTAATTATACATTAGGATTTTTTTAGGGTTTGATTTTTTTCCTGGCCAAACATGAAGACAATTTCACAGAAACTAAATTAGTACTGTGCCTAGTTAGTCATTTTGCTTTTAATTGGTGATCTCAAATTGTTATGTGGCTTCTTAGTATAAAAACTACAATAAGAGAAGCACATGTGCAGTGTGCATCCCATTTACCTCTAAATAGAAATGGCTTCCTGGCCAGAATTGCCTGATGGGGTCAGAGTAAGTTAAAACACAGAAAAGTTGTTACCAGGTTCAGCTGGCGTATTTTTTTTGTTTGTTTTTTTTTAATAAGTCCTTGCCTGGTTGTTGTAAACTTTTGATTAGTTTCCAGAGTTCTGATAAAGTTTATTTTAATAGTTTTTGCAAGTTTATTTGCTGCTTTTGTGGAGGAGCAGGCTTTTGGAGTTGCCTGCTCTGCGATTTTCACCAGTGTCACTCTCACTATTGTACTTTTTAAAATTAATGAGGATGAATTGTGGCAAAGGCAAAACTCAGACGCAGCCTTTATATTTTCCATGTTACTGCCATTCTAGCATTATTGTGTAATAAGATTCATACATGTGTTTAAATGGTGTACAAAGGAAGGGGATCGAGAGTTAGGCATATTTAATTTTTTTTTGTTTATGATTGTGATTTTGATAAATTGACTTGTATCTATTTCAAGTCATGTTTTTAAATGGCACCCTTTTCTGTATCCCGAAAGACTTTTGGTCTCCCAGTCACTCAGTGTGTTTCTGAATCATGTGATGCTTTTTTATTGTGTAGTAGTATGGGGGGCGTTGCTGGCACCGAGGTTTTCAAGGAGCGAAAATTGCACTGATACATTTCTGCATTTGGAACCGGACAGGACGCCCTTCCTGCTCTGTTCATTAGGCCCCCGTGCAGGATGGAGACGGTGTCATACAGTGAATCTGATTGGTGTACGTGGAGCCGGCGGTTAGCTTCAGCTTGAATGTCATGGGTATTTAAGCAAAACCAATATTTTAAATTCCTACCTTATTAAGAGATAAGTCATAGACATGACTGCTCTAAAAAAGGATCCTCTCTGTAATTTGTTAATTTAAAGGTAATTATGCTTGAGTAATATAGTATAATTAATGTGTTGAAGTACAGTTTACATATAACTTTCTCAGAACACACCTTCTATACCATCAAGTGAAGTGAAGTGAGAAGCCCACAGCTTCTGCTGACTTTTCCACCCACCTGGAATGGTTCTGGTCACTTTTCTTCACTGTCAACTCAGGAAATAATGTCTAATTTTTATAATCTCAGCACCCCCTCCACAGTAGAAAGATAACCTTGTCAAAAACGAATCTTGAAAATTCTAGAGACATAAAATGCTCCCTAGGAGCTGGGAATTGGTAATTAAAATGACCTAAATCTTCACAAATTTTCATAGATGATTAGAATTTAAAGGATCTTTTAGATTCTGAAACTCCAGCCAAATCAGCTGAACACTAATAGGATGAAAACAGGTGTTGGAAGGAGCCTCGTGTCATCTGTTTCTAGTTCTGTAATTGGAGGGACCCCACCGCCTGGCTCCTTGGAGGCTCTGTAGGCTCAGCAGCTCCAGGCCTCCCACCAGGCAGCGGGAAGGAGCACAGGAAGGACTTACATGCCTAGCCACCCTGTATAATTTATAGCCTGTTTTGTGACCCTCTTTTTACTAGTGGAGAATCCCTTAAAAGCAGCCAGAGTTGTTTTAGGACCAATGAAAGGAAATGCCTCTTTTTCATGGCAGCTTATAAACATATGTAACCTATTACCTAGAGAAGCTATGTAAGTCAAAAATTTAAACTGGCCCAAATGGTCAGGCTTTAACTAAAATAGAAAAGTCATTCTTCCATTTGAGTCTTGGTGAGAGTCATTTTGCTTCTTTTTAAAATAGCACGGAATATCAGCAAGCCTCACACCAACTCATGCCAAGTAGCATATTTTCCTCCTGAATTTCTTTTTGGTTGTAATTCTCAGTCTGGCTTGGCTCTTGGTTCTACCCTTGTCTTTACTCTTATCTCGCTCTCTTCCCTTCCAGCACCACAGTTTTAAAATGTTGCAGATGGTCGCTGGTGAAGCTGTAGGACTTAGATATGTTGCTGTGGCTTCACAGCCATGCTCACGGCCCTTTCCTTCCTATTGTTAAACTGTTTCTCCCCCTTCCTCTCCTCCTTCCCATTCTCCCCTCCACCTCTCCTTTCCTCTGCCTGGGGTCAAAAAGGTTATTTACATGTAATAAATTGGAATTTTTTCCCACTTCTTGTGAATTATTTTCCTCATTTTGTTTTCTTATATAGAATAATTAAAATGCAGTTCACTGCATTGCAAGCCCAGTTTTCCTTTTATTCTTTTTAAAAAAATATTTTATCTATTTATTTTTAGAGAGAGTGGAAGGGAGGGAGACAGAGAGGGAGAGAAACAACAATAGGAGGGAAAAACATCGGTAGCTTACCTCTTGTACACACCCTGACCTGGGTGAGACCGAACCCCCAACCCAGGAGTGTGTGCTGACTGGGAATCAAACGATGGCCCTTTGCATTGTGGGGTGCCCTCCCAACCGAGCCATACCCGTCAGGGCTCCTTTCATTCTTTGACATGTCGCTTCTAGTCCTTAATTTCTATTCTACTTCTTTGGTCCAGTCCTTTCCCTCTTAGTGCACACCGTGCTACCTAGCTAGACATACCTCCTTTGTGTTCTTGTCCCTGGCCCCAGATTCCTTCACGGATCCCCTTGGTGGCTCTCTGATCTCCATCTCTCCTGAACTGCTGCTCCGTATTTCCAGTGGCGTTGCTGACATTTTCAGCTGATGTCCCAAGAGCACCTCAACTATCGTGATCTCAGAATTGAATTTTACCCACCGTCACTGCTGTTAACACCTGTTCTTTCTTTTGGGTTCAGTATCTTCTTTATGACTTCTAATTTTACTTTCTGCTCATCTGTCAACATGTAACTTTGTACCTCTTCTTTACTGTTCACATCTAGTCAGAAAAACATTTTGTCCATTCAACCTAAAAAAATGTGCTTTCATGGTGGTATGAACACAACCCTGTGAGAGCACTGAGAAAACACTAACTGCGTGGAAGTCGGGAAAGGCTGCTTGGAAGACGTGATATTTAAAAGTTATTCTGGCAGGCTGCTTCCTCGCTACTCATCCGGTTGTAACACCTTTACGAGGTTATTTTTCTAGTAGCCTACAAGACTATAACGAGCACAGAGTTCTTTGTATAATGACTGTCACAATGTCATACGTGATGGGTACTTAATGTTTCTTGAATTAACTGTGTGAATAATGTCTCCAGCCTGCCTCAGCCACTTGGTTACCTTGCTATGTTCTTTCCCACTCTTTTCCAACCATGATATACTTATTTTACCTGCAGTAAGAAGGGCAAGCTTGCCTTTCTTAACCTGTGCCATTGGACATGTGGTTCCCTTTGCAAAATATTCTCCGTGCCATCTCTTCTCCTTTAACTTGGTTAGTTCTCCATTCATCTTTAAGACTTTGCTCAGATGACACCTTTCTGAAACATTTGTTAACTTTAAAGAACATAGTGGACATGTAAAAATGTCTAATAAATATTTGTGAAATGAACCAAGAAAGTTATATTTCCCTTTAACTTTTTTCTTATTCTCTTTTGGACAAATTGCTCATCATCTTTTCTTTACTCCCCTTAATCAGCATACCAAGAACTCTTAAGACTACATGTAATGTGACCTGATTGGTTTCATTCGAAACTCTAGAAAGAATGAGAATAAGCAGCCATCATATAACGTAAATGATGTTCCCCCAGGTAGTGAAAGGCTATCTTGGCAGGCAGCACAGTGTTCCTGAAAGTCATCTACAGTATTCCTGGTGGCTCTCCATGACATGGATAAATATCCCGTGTAATTCCAGTAATAACAAATAATGTTTTCTACTCACTTACCAGGTGCCAATGAACTGGCTGTGCAGAAAGCAAAGGCAGAAATCACCAGGCTCATTAAAGAAGAACTGATCCGGCTGGTGAGTGGAAACCTCAAGGACTTAACTTGTTGTTTTAATAAATGTCCTATTAGACTATAATATAAATACAGAAAAGTACACAAATCATAAACATATTTATGATTTGGTGATCATAATATGATGAACTTTTACAAAGTAATAACCACACTGATGGGGTCACTATCCATACCCAGAAATGCAGACCATTTACCAGCATCCTGGAGTCCCCTGTCAAGCCCCTCATTACTGTTCCTCTCCCCCAAATGTAGCAGTGTTCTTACTTTTAACATCCTAGATTAGTTTTCCCTTTTTTGAATTCCATATAAAGTGGAATCAAATGCTGTGTACTCTTTTGTATCTGATTTCTTTCACTCCACATTACTTTCAGGAAATCAGTCCTTGTTCCACGAAACAGTAGTGACTCGTTCTTTTTCATGGCTATAAAATACTGTGTGAACATACCATTATTTATATATTGGACTTGGGGTTATTTTAGTTTTTATAAGTAACATTTCTATAAACATTTTATTCCATGTCTCTTTGATAACACATCAGGGTGCTTTTCTCGAATAAACCTTGAAGTAGAATGCTAATTATAGGGCATGTGTAGTTTAGCTTTAAGTTGGTATTACTGAATAATTTTCCAAAGTGGTTATACTAATTTACATACCCTCCAGCATTGTATGAAAATTCTAGTTTCTCTACATTTTTTTGGCCTGTACAGGTGTTGTCAGTGTTTTCACACCTAGGTAAGGACTTGATCTGATTTTGGAAAAGCACCTTTTATAGACCGTCTTTCCAGAAGAGACAGATACATCCCTGTGTCTTTAGCGTCAGTTGAAGCTTATAAACTCTCCAAACAATTTGTACATTGGGATGAGGGCTCTTTGGGAGGAAATGTTATCCTTTCTCTAAGACTATGTTTTTGAGGGCTTTCCTAAAATTCTCCGTACAGAACGTTCTTTTGGGGAGGATAAAAAGTTTAAAGAGTAGAAGGCACACAGAACAAGAGGGAAGAAGAAAAACAACCTTTAAGTCAGGTGCTTAAAACTCCTTCACCGAGGAGTGATAGAAAAAGAGCCTGATGCCCGTGCCCCCCGCCTGCGAAGTCAGTTCCCAGGAGCTGTCAAGGAGTAGTCACGTGAACACAGAAATGATTAGCTGTTGGACAGTTCTTTCTGCCTCCATGTAATGTTAACAGTTTTATTTTAAATATCTGGTAGTTTATAAAGGAAATTTCCTTCATATATGTTTCCTTTCTTTTTCTTACCATGTATCTTTTATTTTCTGTTACAGCAAAATTCATACCAACCAACAAATAAAGGAAGATACAAAGTCTTATAAAACATCTGGAAAAAACTTTTTACCTGTGCTGGTCATGATAATGTGGCTGTTGTTGTCTGCAGTTTACAATGTATTGTAAATTAAGATTTTTAAAATTCTGCCTTGCTGATTTTTTAAATACGAGAAACCAGTATTTGCTAAAGAAATCTTCTTGCAGTAAGTACCCCTAGAATTATCAAACTATATTTAAAGCAGGCCTGTTTTCAGAGTATGGTGTCCTTTATTGTAAAGCTTAAATATTAACATTTTAAATATCTGGAGAGTATTCCAGAAGTTTAAAAAAGTGGAAATACTTGGACTTTCTATTGACGTTAATAAAGTACACAAGTTGCTAAGGGGCCATTCATCTTATCCTCTTGCAATAAAATTGTGATCGTCTCCTCCGGAAAGGTAAACTTCTGTCTAATTTTGTGTCCCCCTTGAACTTAAATCTTACTTGACTCAGTGGAACAATATGAACTGGATTCAAGAATGTGATAATAGAATTTTTACAAAATGGGTTCAGAGTTTTTGTTTCAATTTTTATCTTCATAAATGGGTAATAGTTGGATTGCTTTTTGGTTTTGTAAAAATTAAAGATTTGTAGTATAAGAGTCTTTTGCATTTCTTTACAGTGCAAAGAATTTTAGTATTTACTACTTTTAGGTTCCCCTCACAACCTCTGGATCTGTACCTAGCTACTAACTCTTTCCTAATCTTCATTTAAAAAAGTGATTCGAGTCTGTAAATATTAATATAATTCCTTCCCCCCCAAAATGTATTTGTTTATACATCTGTACATATAAAACACCCTACTAATTTTAACCTACTTTTTCTTCAGAATTATTGTGTAGGTTGTGAATTTTCTTTAAAATTTTCAAACATCATGCTACCCATGTTTTAGACTTAGGCATAAGCATCTCTCAGTCAAATTTAGTTCACAAGAAATCATAAATTACATTTTTGAGCCCTCAGATATATTTCCTGAAGTATTCTAATTTAAATTGTTGTAATTGGATTACCTAATATTCTTTTCAAGACTCCTGGTATATTAGAACTTTATATTGTCACTTCTTGAAAAAAGAAAATTTTCAGGAATTAAATAGGCATTTCTTAAATTAAGAGATGGTTGCTTTAAATATTCTTGACTTAGAGTTTTTAGAAAAGAAAAAGAATGAAAGCATACTATAGCTGTTAAATCAATTTAATAATACATTAAGTGGTTAAAGTGGTTACCACTTAACCACTAAAGTTGTTATGTATTGATCATTATTTCTGCAATATAGTATCAGTACTGAAAAACTACAATATAACTGAGAAATACTCTTAGATGCCTCATATATCCACTGTCTTCCTTAGAGGAAGAAAACAGACAAAACATGTCAATATAATTAGAATATGTCAAAACATGTCAAACCATTTACTCTAAAATTCCAGGTATCTTGGGGTCCTTTTCCCCCACAATTTATTTATTTTTATTACCTAGCGATAGTTTGTTTTCTTTGATAGAATGTGTGGAAGTCCTGCATTGGCGACAGTTGGCGCTCTCTCAGCCTGCTGGCTGAGAGCCAGCGTTTTACACCATTTTAGCATTACCGATTTATGTTTGTACCTCGAGTTGTAATAAACCACTGATAGTATTTTGTTCTAAAATGGAACACATTTCTGTTGTTAGTCACATTAACTCTTTGATTTTTAAAATTTGAATGATACATAATTTGTTTTTTAATCCAATATCAATATTTGGTCATATTTTCTAAATTCCTTATAAAATAAAGTTGATTCAGTCTGCATTTTCCTAAAATTATCTTTGCTGAAATGTTTTCTGCTGTTTTATCTGAATTTGCCAATATTGGTAGTCATGTGAGCAAAGTATTGTATTCTATCTTTATTTTAAAGATTTTATTTATTTTTAGAGAGGAGAGAAGGAGGGAGAAAGAGAGGGTGTGAAACATCAATGTGAGAGAGAAACATTGATCAGTTGCCTCTGATATGTGCCCTGATGGGGGACCAAACCTCCAGCCCAGGCATGTGCCCTGCCCGGGAATCAAACTTGCAACCTTTTTGCTTTGCAGATGATGCCCTACCAACTGAGACACACTGGTCAGGTCTCTGTTTATTTTAAAATTCTGGCAACTTACTACCCTTAAAATATACAGTTTTATTTAAAAATATGTTCCTGAAGAAGCTCTTGGTCTTTGATGATACGTATATTTGGCATAAGACAGATAAGCTATAGAGGAAATAATTGGTTCATGTGCCAGTTGGTGCTTTACCACAGTGCCACTCTCAGCATGGATATGAAAGTATAGAATTAAATGATAATGGCCCGGTTCTTTCCAGCTCCCTTTAAACACTTTATTGTTTGATATATTTCATGTCTTATTAGCCTTGTTGGCGTACATTGGTGTTCACCTGGAAGTCGCAGTGCACCTGTGACTGTGATCTTTCTTTCGAGGCAGTCAGTCCCTCCATGTAAAGAGGGGTTTGTCTGTTAGAGTAGAACCAGCTCTTGAATACCTGAGATTATGTAATTCCCATGAAACCAGCAGTAGGGTCCTTCTCTAAGTAACACACTAGCATTTTAAGAATCATAAACTAGAGAGCCAAGCCTCCAAACTGGTAACTTGGCTGTGTGTGAGTTCTTTTACCCTGTGCTGCCTTTCTTCATTTTATAAACCCATCAGCTAAAGTCATTTAATGACAGGTAACATAGTACTTGTTTTCGATAGGAGCTGGGGAGAGGGGGTGGTAGTTGAAATGAAGTCTAGGGTAAAAAGCTACTCTTTGTGTGGCAAAATGCTCCATTTTGGTGGATGCTGAGTTTTCAGGGCAGTCAAGAGTTCTGAGTGCCTTGCCCAACGTGGTGCATGAGAATACTCCTCCTCTTAGATTTGAGTCCGGAAGTATGAGTTCTTCACATTTTGGTACGTAGTTTTAAATAAAAATGGGAATTTATTGACATTTTCTTACACTTTCTGTTTCTGGCATGAAAACCTTTTCCCCAAAAGTGTTTGTTTACTTGAAAGTGGAAGTTGCTGTTTAAAAAAGTTTTGTGAATAAATATAAAGACAACACAAATAAATGACTATGTCTAGAGGGGTAGAGGGGCTGTATTGACTTTTTATTCTATTTAGGTGTGACCCTCAGAGCACGCCAATAAAATCACAGTTGAGTGGGGCTTTTGACTTGGAGTTTAGCAAAATCTTGGTACGCGCTGCTTAGGCCAGCTCTCGGGAGCTAATGGTGGCTACACTTCCCTCCGTAGGTGAAGATTCCCTGACACATTACCAATTTGCAGATATTTGATACAGGATTATAAGTCCTCTATCAACTTAAAATTTCCCTCAGGCAGGAATCCAAGTAGAAATGTGAAGAAAAAATGTAAACGTATTCTTTGCAAAACTGGCACAATTAGTGGTCTCACCTGTTTAGTGCCTTATTGCTTAGTTCATATGTGTCTGGTACGCACATACTGTCAAATCACATGACTCGTGAGGAATTTAATTTCGATTCTTTTTTTGACCTTGTTCTCTTCCAAATATGGCATCAGCCTGTGGGAGTTCATGCTTTTGAAGCTCAGATCTTTAAAAAGAAATTTTAACTTTGCATTAACTTTGTTTTAATGTGGAGGGGAAAACTATGAAATGAAAAAGAAAGTTTGAACCCCTTTGGAGAACTGTAACTCAGACTTACTCTCTCATACATTGTTGATATTATGGTAAAAGAGTTTCAGAATTTAAACAACAATCCTAATCATTTTTAATATTCAGAAAAACCTGGTAGTACGTTTTAAATCTTAGTCCCTTTTTACAGTTTTTCCTATTTATAGAATAAAGAACATGTGGGGATTCAGTATGAGAAATGTGCTTTTTGTCCACAGAAAAAGCATGTCATTTGAACTTGGCACTTCGTAGTAGATGGATTTTTAGCAGCCTATCAATTCCAGGCACTTCTGGCACTGCTGGATGTTCAAGTGTACTTGGCCTTTATTCCTGAATTCCTAGGAGTCTCTCAGGTGCCTGGATCTAGCCAATGCAAAGATCCTTGAAAGCAGTATTTCCTCTCCATGTCCGCTTAAGAGAGCCTTCTGGGAGCTGAGATTCCCAGAACTGTACTGTGGATTTTTGAAAAAGAGTCCTCTCTATCCCACAAGCCATCCCAGGCCCAAGTTTCAGATTTGGAAAGCTTGGTGGAAAGAAAATGCAGTGAATGCCTGGGAACTTCAAAGAGAGCATAAGTTCCTCTGTAACTTTTTATTGGTCTGCTGTTGCTATTATTAGTGTGTCTGGGGTGGTAATGATTCTGTGATACATGTTCAAGTTTGAAAAAAACTGATAATCACTTTCTTTTGCTCTTGGATTTTTGACTTCTATGATACAAAGCAGTGGTCTCAAAAATGGGGCATACGTACAGTAAGCCCCTGGAAAGCTGGAAGACTATACCAGAGCATCTATTTGTATTTATTTTAAAATCTCATGCTTTAAATTTTTTTGAGTAGGTTTCATAGTATGTTGTTAGAAAATATATCGTGTATAATATTTTGTTACAGTGTTGGTATAACTGTTCATATACACAATTAAAAATAAGTTTACATATGTGGGAGGTACTTGGACAACCTTAGGCAAGTTGCTTAAATGCTTTGATGTCTCAGTTTTTTTTCATATATAAAATGAGGATATAATACCTATTCTTCAGAGTTGTTGTGAAAATGAGGTAAAATAGTAACATAGAAGGCTGTAAAGCATAGAAAGACAGTGCCTGGCATATATGTAGCAAGCATTCAATAAATATTGGTACTATTATCACTACAATGGGTAAATGGGAGTGGGTTATCTTCCAATATTGCTATACCTTTTGGTATTGGTATAATCTGTATACCTAGTAAGGACGATCAGTGGCTACTGATGAACTAAAGTCTAGACAGTGAGATTCCTTTTTTTCTAGATATATCTTTCAGTTCAAATGAAAGTATTTAAGAACATTTGTTGCCTCATTTGAAAGGTCTTTAGATGCAGCCAGCTCTCAGCTCCAGACAAAATCCTTTTATGGCCTTCTTTTGCGTATATACAAATACCATTTATTACTCAACAATCTTGTTAATTGGTGATTTGCCTATTTGGTTTGGCCTGCCCTGGGCCAGGCTGAAGCTATTGGAGAAGGTTTGATTGAGTCCAAATTGTATTACAAGTGTGTACATTTTTTGGTTTAAAGATTTTATTTACTAATTTTTAGAGAGAGGGGAAGGGAGGGAGAAGAGAGGGAGAGAAACATCGACCTGCTGCCTTCGGCACAAGCTTCAACTGGGACTGGGCCCACAACCCAGGCATGTGCCCTGACTGGGAACCGAACTGGTGGCCTTTGGTTTTTTGGGACAATGCTCAACCACCTGAGCCATGCTGGTTGAGGCAAGGGTGTACACTTTTGAAGAAGAAATGGAAGGTAAGTCAAACAATGTGACATTTAAAAGTGTGTTCTTGTTGCAGTTGAAGTGATAATAAATGGCTATACTCTTGAAAAAACCTCTACTTCAGAACTAGTTGTACATTGTACCTGCATTGTGTGTACTATAGCACCTCATTAAGACCAACCTGAGATAATCACCAGAAAACACCAGATCATTTTGAGTTTTTGTCTGCCTCACCAAATGTAAACTTCTTAAGGTCAGGGAGCATGTCTATCCTGCATCCCTAGTATATGTTTTGAATCTTAGTTCTTTTTTATCTGAAATGGCATTATGTAGTTTCCTGTATTCAATAAATACCTGTTGAATTGAATTGACTAATCCCTTGTCCAGTCATACAGCTAGAAAGTGGTAGACCTAGAATTTAAAATCATATCTGTAGTCACCTATAAGCTCATTTAATTTCACAGCCCTGCAAGGACATTGTCTTCATTTCATACATAAAATCTTGGAAAGGGCAGTGATTTGCCCAAGGTACCATAGGAGTCAAATGGCAAAAAGGCATTCAAAATCAGGAATATCTGACTTTCTCTGTTACTCCAGCTCCTTCTCCACTGGGCTTGTAAATCACTTGACCTTGTTAATACAAAAGTTTCTGATTGTTAAGTGGTTATGTCCAAATGCCATTTCAGATGAAAGAATTAGGGATCTGGAATAGTCATGATACGGTATGGGAAACAATGCATTCTCAGATTCCATTTTTTAAAAAATCATGCTTAGAGAAAACATTTTAAAGAAGTTTGTTGAAAGGACACTTAATATGCCCTAAAATATGTATACTCATTTTAGCTGTTTAATATATTGATATTTTCCTTTTATATACAAATAAAACTATTTATTTATTGTCCAGTCTTGTTTTCTAGTATTTTATAGTAGTTAGAATGATACTTAGAATCAAGTTACGAAATCCGCCTGCCAGAAAACGAATGGGCCTGCCTATTTTACCTACCAAATTTGATTTCCCTCCTGGCTTGTGTGTTCACCCAGAAAAGTTGCTCCTTTCTTTGCCTACTGACAGTAGAACTTGACCAAGGAACTTTGTCCTCATGTTAGAGCTTGGTGCTAAGAATCATCTCAAACATTGCTTGCTTGGGCAAAAAGTATAGGCATCCACCACTAGCCTCTTTGCACTCCCAGTCAAGTGTCTGGCTCTCAGCAGCCCTCCTAACTCTGGATACTGTCATCTCTGACATCTTCAAATTCATGGAAGAACTGGGGAAACTAACCCCTTCTGCCAAGTGATTTATATGGGGTGACTGATATGCCAGAAATCTCACAATAACTACATAAGAGTGTGGGCGAGTTTGTAAGCAGACTACTTTTTGTCCCATCCTTCCTGTAATAGTGGAATGAAGAATATGGCAATTCTGAGGTGGTCAGGTAAAAACTAAGTTACAAGGTGTCCCACAAAATGAAGCATTTCATTTTCACATAATCCTAGACCTGAGGGTCTAAACACCACCTATTTGGATACCTCTATTTTGTTTGCAGGTGGAGGTCTCACTCTACCCACCCATAAGCAGCTAAAGGGCAGAGGCTGAGTCCTTTTAATAGGCTTGGCGCAGCACCTAGCACAAAAAGAAAATAAATCTTTGTGCCAACAGCGCTTAAAAGCTGGAACGGAACTGTTCGATTCAAATCTTGTCCCCATTTCTTAATCCTGTATCCTGAGAAATGGGGTCGGTAGTAGTTTAAGCATCACAGAATTGGGGTGAAACGCAACTCACGTAAGGGAGTTACTTTCTTTTTGGCGGGCTCCTCCAATACAGCTGCAACCCACAGCCTGAACTCGACCCTGAGAAGCTCGAGTCTAAGCCCCGCCTCCTGCCGGTCCCTACGACGCGCAAGCGCATCAGGACTTCCTCGTTGCCTTCCCCGAGCTGGCTTGCTGGTCGTCGGCGGGAGATTGGATCTCGCGATGTGCGTGCGCGTGCGCGTGCGCGACCCTAGCGAGCTCGCGCACGCCCCACCCCGCCCCCTCGCAGTACGGGGCTGTATCGGCCTCTTCCTCCGGCGTCCGGGGCAGGACCCTGAGCTCTGGCCGTGGCCGGAGTCGGCGGCCATCCTCCACCTCGCTGCCGCCGCCCTAGCTGTCTGCCACTCTGCCTTAGGCTCTTCTCTGCAGTGCAGAGGCGGCGGGCTTGGGAGGGAGCATTGCCAGCGTGAGGTTCGCGGCCGATGGGCAGCCCCTGGGCGCGCTGAGGGGTGGGCAACTAGCGGCTGAGGTAGGTGGACGCGCGGGGAGTTGTCAGCTCGGCTGGGAGTAGAGTGAGGGCCGCGGGCTCTCGTGGAGAAGGCTAGGAGGTGGCGAGAACGGGGCCCTGCCAGCTTGGCGAGACGAGGGCTCGGACCCGCGCCTGAGGAGGAGCTCTGGCCTAGCCCGGAGCGAGAGGAGGGGCCCCGGACGTAGTCTGCTGTTCCCTCGGCTTGGAGCCATTATTGGGGGGAAATTCCTTTGCGGCGGGCGGGAGGGTCATCCTTTCTTTTCTCTCAGAGGTCAGAATCACCAGCCCTCCTTCGACGGGGACGTCTCGGTGGAGTGGCCTGTGGACTTCTACAGCTTGCACAACTCCGGGTGCACGCACAGCGGGCGAGGGGTTTTGATTATGGAGGGTACGCAGCCCTTTTTCTAGTGTGGGCGTGTATGGTCTGCGAAGTTGTTATTGCCGATACGTTAATAATCGCTTTCAGGCACAACAGGTACTACGTTTCTAAAGGCCTCCTGTCAGCTAAGGATTCTGGCAGCGGGGAAACTGCGCCGTGGGGCGCAATTAAGGAGTGGAAAGAAGACAAAGGAGGCCGTTATACGCTCTGTCCTAGTGTCAAAACTTTCCGTGGTGGGCAGGACGCCGAGCTCTTGGCATTTGCTTGGTCTTTGCTGCATGGACTTTCTGGGTGATTGAGGTGGGTGAGTCACAAATGGACTTTTCATGTAGAGTTAAAAATTCGTGTGTGATTCTATACAATTGTTCGAAGCCAAGTGACCTGAAATAAATCTCTGAGAATTGTGGGATGTTGGATCTTTGGAAGAGAGCGGAACTTGGAATTCTTGAAAGGAAGACTTTCTCTGTGTTTAGAAAGCTTCATGAATGTTTTGAAAGTTACTAAAAATATAGTTCTTGATGCTGGCAGTAATGACTGCCACCCCTCAAAAGAACGGAAAGGAATTATTTCACGAAGAACAGCTCACCAAAGGACTTTAGGGGCTAAACACACCGTAAAACAACTCCAGGGACGGCAAAATTTAGTGTATGCTTTAAAAAATCTAATTTAGTCATAGTTAAAATATATAGAAGCTCTTAGTTGGCTCCCTTATTTTTAGTGAACTATTTTAATAGATAATTAACTGTTGGTAATCCACACAGTCTGTTCTGTAACTCTTGGCTTTCATTAAGTCCCAGCTTTCTAGAATCGTGGCATTAATTCCGACTTGTGAAATGTGCTCTGCGTACTTTCAGTAAACTCTGTGCTGTAGTATGGGGAGAGCCTTTCAAGAAAGAAGAGTGAGCTGGCAAGCCCTGAAGTGGGAGTAGGGAAGCATTATTAAGTGTAGGATTAATGCCTGTATATACAGATACGGCCTGCGTATACTTACATATAAATAGTTTATGCAAACAAGGATCTAATGGTGCTGATTCGCACCTTAACAGGTTGAAATCTGAAAGTAGAAAAGAATTGGTTTTAGCTATGTTTCTTTTTTTAGATAACTATTTACATGGGTAACTTAAAATAAATTTCTTGCCCAGCTTGTTACTTAGTTATGGAATAAGAAAACACTGTGCTGATTTCTTGGCAGTAGCAGGGAAGGAAAATACAGAACATACAAAAGACTGCCCTTTAGAAATGTTCTTTAGGTCAGTATGTTATTGTCTTTCTGTTGGAATAAACAGCTTTACTCCTATTTTGTGTATTAGTGCTTAGAATAGTGTTTTGCATCGGATTGGTCCTCAGTAGATGTGAGCTTTGTCAGAAGTAAATTAACATAATACAAACTAAATGCATAAATTTCTGGAAAAGATTAAAGGAATTGGGGAAGGGTACTTTTTTATTAATTGAGGACTACCTTTTTTAATTGGGAAAGTTTTTTTTTTAAAGATTTTATCTGTTTATTTTTAGAGAGAGGAGAGGAGAGGGAGAGAAACACGGATCTGATGCCTCTCCCAAGCCCCAGGGAGGAGGGGGACAGAACTTGCAGGCCAGGCATCTTCCCGTCCAACCTGAGGCCTTTTACTTTGCAGGAAGACTCCCAACCAGCTGAGCTACACCAGTCAGCAGGGCTACTTTTTTATGGTGTGTTGTTTTTTTTCTCCCCAATGTTGGTTGGTATCTGAGTAAAGGATGTTTAACAGCACCTTGCCTCCAAAAGCCTAATGTTAACGTGGGAGCATTTGAGATCTCACTTTCCGGTATATGTCATTAGTTTGGGTGAAATAGATTCTTATAAAAATTTTCAAATAAAACAAACTTCTAACATAAATGTAAGTTGAGACTCTATATATCCTGAGTGCTAATAGATGGTAAATGTTTTGATATATTAAGAGAATATGAAGTTAAGGGAAGTAAGGTCCAGAGGGAAGGTGTTAGTAAGTTAGTGATAAGAACTTAAAAGGCATGAACTATTATAAAGCTGTGAAACAAATTATAGGGAAAAAAATTTTCTCCATTTACTGGCAGTGTTTCCTGTGGAAGAGAATTTAACCTTTCTGCCTCTTTTTACTAGCGCTTTCCAGAAAGGTGTTTTCTGAAAAATAAAATTGAAAAAGCAGTCACTTTTTCTCTTGCAATATTCTGCTCTCAGAAGTCTGAGTATGTTTCTCTTTGTATTTGTAATTGGCCTCTATTCCATCTTTATTGGAAATAAACTAGTGTTTTGATTCCTGTTTCATGCCTGTGCATATTCTCAATTGGTTTGTAACTTGAAGGGGAGAAGAATGTGGTTGGTTCCTGCACAAATTCCAATTTTGGCTTTTCTTCAATTTGGAAAGCAAATCTATTTCACTTTATAGGTGTTATCAACAGAAAGGTTTTGTGAATGTTTGAATAGGTAAGGACTAAAGAGGTAAATAAAAACTTAAATAGGAATATTTTAAATTGAGTCCTGTATTTTCATTTTAGTATAGCTGAGTGATTCTCATTGTAGGGGATGGATTTTGTCTCCCAGGGAATATGTGGCAGTGTCTGGAGAAGTTGTTGGTTGTCAGAAATTGGGAGGACAAAGAGGAGGGTGTAGCTAATAACATCTATGTGTAGAAGCCATGGATGCTGCTAAGCACCTTGCAATGCAGAGGACAACCCTCCACAACAAAGAATTACCTGACCCAAGTAACAGTGCTACTAGTGAGAAACCCTGATATAGTTTTATACTATACTGATTTTGTTGGTTCTGAAGGCAGGTTATCTGGATTTGTATTTGGCTTTACCATTTCCTAATATGTGACCCTGGGAATTTGCTAAAGTCTGCTTCAGTTTCTGTAAAACCGTTAATAATAGTATGTTCCTCATAGAGTTGTGGTGATGATTAAATCAGGTAATGTGCACAGTGTCAGGCTTATTACCTGACACATGGAAAATGCTCAAAAACTGATAATTTTCAGCTAATTATTAATACATTTTGAACACACTTTGATGATCTCTCCTTATTTCTCATCTGAAATGAGAATTTGAGCTAGTGATAATTAATAACCTAGTTCTCATTGTATCCCTGGGGAATGAGTGAAGAATTATACCTTTTAATATTTGTGTTTAGCTCAGTCTTGTTTTATGTTCTGAAGTCTATAAGGCTTCTACCATAAACAGGTAGCTTCTCAGTGTTGATGTTTTTCCTCGATAGTTAATAGTTTAAGCCAGTGGAACAACAGCTCTGTGTCTGTTGATTCTTAGCAAATATTTAGTAATTTTAACAGACTTCAGTTCTGTGACTTGATTCCCATTTCCTTTTGCCTTTATAAACTGAAATAGATTTACAGTGGTTTTGACTCCCATTAATTATCTGTTCTTTGCCTCTGGGAGTAACTGCTTTTGTGAGGTTTTGGTGCAATTTTGCATGTAGTAAGGTTATAAGGAAATAGATCTAACAACTTGGGGCTAAGCCTTCATATACATTTGAGATTCTCTTTCTAATCCTGAATTGGAACCCATATATTTATCTTTTTTGTAAACTCTTCATTTTCTGTGTGTTTTAATGATACAGCTTCTTAGGCCTGGCCTTGTTACAGTGATGGTGGTAATACAACCTTTATAAACAGGGAAAAAAATCACAGGGTTGCTCTCACAGACAAAACAGAGACTTTGGACTATTGTCACAGGGCTCTTATAAGGGAAAAAGATCCACATCATATTTATGATCAAGGGAGAAAGCAATGTTGTACATTCAATTTTTAGTCTTGATAATAATACCTTCAAAATAGAAAATATTTTTTTACGGTTGTTACCCTTACTTTTCTAGTATAAGTCTCGATTTTTGTGTAAATGTTCACTCATTTAGCTAATGGAAACCTTTGTTTACTCTTTATATCGATACTTCCTCCAGTTTGAATAGAGTAGTTTGAAGGGAGGCAAGACATTAGGCCAAGAGATTGTGTTCTTTGTTTGGTACATTCCATCTTTTGTAAAGTGTAACATACATTCAGGATTCTGTATAAATAATAATAATGAGTGAGTGTCCACATTGTGGAAACTGTGGCTAGATCAGAAATATACATGTGAGAAATACAATAAAAAGCCAAAGGGAGACATTCTAAGAATGTTAGGCAAACAAAAAAAGAATCATGTTAATAATAGTCCTTGTCTTTACTGTTATCCTTTTGGGGTTTAGTGATCTAAAAGAAAAGAGAATACAGAGTATATAGGAATATAGAACATATTCCTACAGAATATAACAGATTTATTTTTTATATATATATACACACACACACCTTTTTGTTTTCTAAGCAGAGAATATTATAGCTACTAAAGCAGTATTGTTGTTGAGTTTATATGGCATTTGTCTTTACCTGTGATTTTTTTTTAAAAGGTTATATTTATTTATTTTTAGAGAAGGGAAGGGTTAGAGGGAGAGAAACATCAGTGTGTGGTTGCCTCTTGTGCAGCCCCCTCTGGGGATCTGGCCTGCAACCCAGGCATGTGCCCTAGACTGGGAATCGAACCTGCAACCCTGTGGTTCTCAGGCTGGCACTCAATCCACTGAGCCACACCAGCCAGGGCTAAATTGAGAAAAACAAGTATCTTTGAATCTGCTGATGTGCGTTTGTTTATAAGTGGTCTGGAGTCCTGTCTGTTAAGTCTAATTTTAGGTAGCCTGCATAGTTGTTGGAAGGCAGACTGTTTTCCCACTGAATGCTGTCATACAGATATATATTTGTGTATATATATTTATGCATATTTGTATTTTATTTTTGGTAGAAAATGATGCATCCTGTTGCCAGCAGTAATCCCGCTTTCTGTGGGCCTGGCAAGCCTTCTTGCCTCAGTGAAGATGCCATGAGAGCTGCTGATCAGTTTGACATATATTCCTCCCAGCAAAGCAAATATAGCCACACAGTCAGCCACAAACCAATGGCTTGTCAGAGGCAAGACCCATTAAATGAAACACACTTGCAGACTACAAGTGGCAGAAGCATAGAGATAAAAGATGAACTGAAGAAAAAGAAAAATCTCAATCGATCTGGTAAGCGTGGCCGGCCTTCTGGAACCACCAAATCAGCTGGATACCGGACCAGCACAGGCAGACCCCTGGGAACCACCAAAGCGGCTGGATTTAAGACAAGTCCAGGCAGACCTTTGGGTACAACCAAAGCTGCGGGATACAAAGTCAGCCCAGGGAGACCCCCGGGTAGCATTAAAGCTCTGTCCCGTCTTGCCGATCTTGGTTATGGCTGTGGCACTGCTGCTTTTCCTTACCCTATGATGCATGGCAGAGCAGTTCACGGGGTAGAGGAAACCAGCAGCGAAGTCAAGCCACCCAATGAGTGAAAGAGGCAGGAAAGGAGGGCCAGGTTTAAAGGAAGATTGTGAATAATCCCAAAGCTTCTTGGTTTTATTTTGAACATACATGGTTTTATGGCCTGGACTTTCCACATTTGTTTTCCTGTTTGTTTGGGTGTTTTTTTACCCCCTGCTTTTGCTCAAAAACCGCCATATGCTGACAGATGCACTCAGGGCATGAGCAGTGGCATTGAATTTGTACATAGGTTCAACTGTAACACCTAACTAAATCATTTTTGTTTTTCCTTTAGAGTATGGTTATGTCTCATATTTCATTACTACTTTTGGGCTATTCTAAATAGATGCTTCATGTGCTAAACAACTGAAACCATTATACCTATTAGTTTGTGAAGTAAGCCTACAATATAATAAAGATAATATCTAAGGTATTTTTAGTTGATGGAACAAAGCAAACTAATGATTCAGGATTGTTTGAAGTATGGCTGTGAAATTTTGTAACGTGTTTTCATGAGACAAGACACAGACATTTGTATGCTTTGGCATTTACATAGACTTTAGATGTTAAAATTTTTATTTTTAATGTTCTAGGTTTTGGCAGCTTCTTATTTATTGATCTAAATGGCATTAATTGATTTAACCATTGTTCCAAAAGGAATTATTTAGTGTTTCCTTTTCAGCAATGATAGGTTGTATATTTTTTAATCGCCTAAGAGCATATATACCAAACACTGCAAACAATTCATATTTACAAAAAAAATAAACTTTTTAATAAAAACTGCACATTACATTATTGGGGAAATATGATGTGTTCTGAGAATAGCTTATGTAATATAATAGAAAAAGAAACATTCTTAAGGTTTGCATGGAGCTATATTCACTACAGTTTGTCTTTCATATACTCAGTTTCAAAGCATTGTGCTTAAAACATTTATTATTGTTACTCATTTATTCAGAATGTTTTTAGTTTTTTTCTGAGAAATTGTCCCGTTGCATTAGAACTTACTGTGGTTTCAGGTTTGGACACAAACTGAATGGTAGGCTATAAAACCGATACAAACAAAAAAAGCAGTTTTCTGACTGTCAGAACACAAATATTAAGAAATATATAGGAATCTACCTATGCATGAAACATGTTAAAAAATGTGTTGGTTAGTTTAATTAAAAATCCGATTGTGGCTCCAGTGAGACCCCTTTACCCCCTGCTCCCCACCAGATTTTTTTCCAACAGTGTTTGCTTTAGAAGCAAGGTAGATAGAAAAGAAAAAAGTATTGGGTAGATACGTATAGTAGGGGCAGAAGGAAATTTCTCTTGACCCCTTTCTGAAAGTAATATCCTTTTTAATACACATTTTAGTTATTCTGAGTTTGTTCTAAATAAACTATTACAAACTTTGGATTTGAAAAAAATTCCACTGAACTTTGAAGTTACAGTGTATGTGTTTGCCATTTAAAATGCCTTGGAGATTATAATGTAGATTTGCAGGGCCCAGAAACTTTAAAAATAATTAAAAGTTTAAAAAGGCGCATATTGTGTTGTTTGGGCTTGCTCTCAGTTAGTGCAGACTCTGATTGCAAATGTATGTCATTTTTCATACCTTTTTATCAGGAAAAAAGCAGCAAGCCTTCAGGTGTTCCAGTGATGCCTGACACAATGAGCTCGATTTTATGCTGCTCTTTACACTAAGAAGTGTTGCATTGTATGTGGGAGCTGTGTGTGCACTGGCATCTAAGACAGTGACCTCAACAATTTTAACTTTGCACAAATCATAGCAAACAATGTTTGATGACTACAAAATCAGTTGCAACATTCTGGCAGCTAAATTGCTACAAGAGTTTCTTTTTGCAGAAGCTTAAAATACAAAATTTTAATAATTTACTAAAAGCAGTATAACTTCTGACGCACACAAATGCTTACATCTTTATTCATGTATTTATCCATTTTTACGATGTATCTGTCATTTACCTATTTTTCAAGATGATGTTCAGCATCTGACTGCTTAGAAATCCTCTTTTGAGTTCCTGAAAACAGTTGTTTAAGTAAATGTTCTACTGTAAATTTGGTTGCATGTTGTGTTTTTTAGTATGTCCATTTGACATTGCCCTTTCAGTTTGTTTAATTCCTGATTTTGTTATACAAAACCTTCCCTTTCCCCCCTGCCTTATCTACGTTCTTTCACTCCCCTTTTCCTCGTCCTCCAGCACATCTACTCAGTGGTGCTGTGCGGTGTGTCAGAAGGTAAAGCAGGTGTATTATTGTATACTGAATTTTTTATACATGTTTAATGAAACGGTGAAATCAATTAAAGGAAGTATGTTCATAACAGTGTTTATTAGTATCAGGAGCTATGTCCCAGGAAGAAAAGGGAGTGAATGGATGACATCGTTTAGAAAGCTGAGTTTTCTCTTCATGTCAGCAGTTAAATGGAGTATCAGATCTATGTGCTGATGAGCCTCTCCTGATCCTACTTCCTTTTCTCCTTGTGAACAGTTTATTGGTGCCATGCTGAAGAGAAAGACACATTTATGGGGGGAGGGGGTATAAGGGGTCTAAATGGTAGGGGACAAAAATACAATAAAGATTAAATTTTAAAAAAGACACATCTACGTAATAACACGAAGTCTTAAAATATAAAATATTTTTACTTGTCTATAATCTAAAGACTACATTGTGCATCTTTTGTAACACTGTCTCTTGTCATGATAAACACTGAAATAGCATGTTAAACAAATGCCTATACTTTAATATAATCACTTGGGGAGAACTGGACTTTCTTCCCACTGTATGATTGTTCCTTTAAAGGTGAATTGCTAATTTTATATTGTGTAATTCTCTTCTTCACAAAATAGGTTTCACTATTCTATATTAAAACTGTTGGTCAGAAAATGATCTGCTGTTCAAATAAGTTTGCTTAACTTTTGTCTTTTAAATATTTTAACATGCCTTATTTATTATTCTTATATTAACCAATGAGCTAATGCAGATGAAATTTTCATCTTTGACAAATATAACCTTGCATAACTAATCTTTAGTATGGGATGATTTTGATACTGTCTTTGGAGTTTTGCACTGGATATTAAAAAAATACTGGCATGTTGTGTTTGAAGAAAAGTATTGGCTTAATTTTTAATATTTGGGGACATTTTTTAAATCAGTGTTTCAATTAGATTAAAAAATTCTTATATTTTTATTTACTTTTTAAAAGAAACATCTGTTAAAGTAATAAGAGCAATATTCATTCCAAACTGAAGGTTGTGTAAATTTACATGTATATTTTCATGAAATAATAGTTTCAGTTTAGTAGGGAAAAATTATCTGAATCCATTTATTACATTAAAAGTAATCCATCCAGTGTAAGAAAAACCAGTGTGAGCTAAAGGAGAAAAAAAACCACACCTCTTTTATATTCTAAGAAGCTTTAATAAAAGAATAATTCAGGGGATGTTGACGATAACTGCTACTTTTGTCAGTCATTGTCTCTATATGCAGTAAAATTTTATGATCCCTTTATAGTAAAAGAATACACAGCAGTTGTTGAAAACATTTTTCCTTGGACATAAAATATTTTAATGCTGTTAGGTTTCTGTTTTTATTATAGCTGACTTATACCTATTAAACTCTAGGATGTATCTAAATCTTTCCTTTATTTTCCCCCCTTCACCTCCAAGTAGATAAATCTGTGCTCTCACATATAATGTATTTAATTTTTGGAAAATTTAATGCTGTAGTAAATCAAGTGTGTGATTTATAGTAATCAGACCACTTTGACTCTTAAGTTTCACACTTTCCTTTTTCCACAGATAATTATGGAGAAAATAGTTACCAATTAACTGATAGAAGCACGCTGTCCTCTGCTGTAAAAAGTCTGAATAGATACTGTGTATGTTTTTATGTCCATGAACTTGAGCTACTCGTGTGCAATTATGTGTATGGGAATGGAGTAGTGTTCATGATTTGTATCTACATCATCATATGGATGTATATTTATTAATAAAGTCATTACTTTAAAACCAACTTGTTTACTACTTTATTTCTTTAAGTAGGGGGATGGTAAGTTTTTTTATAACCATGGATCTTATATTTTTTCTTGGATTGTGCTTTAAGTAAAAAAAAAAACTATTTTAATCATTTTCCCAAGCTTTCAGCTAGCCTAATAAAGTCAACTTTAGTAACTTTTGAGCACCTGCTCTACAGTGTGGCAGCTCACATACTGAATAACACATAGTCTCTACCCTCAAGGAAACCATAGGGGAAAACAAATGCCTTAATATATAGAATTCAGACAATGTGATGCCAATTTTTATTCATTCTGAATTGACATTTTAACATGTTATCTCTCAAATTAGCTAATTAATTTTAGCACAGAACCAGTCTACAGTCCATCTGCCTAGTCCTAACCTGTAGGCTACTTTTTAGATGAATTTGGCAAGAAAAAATGGTTATTGTGATAACGCTGGCTTTTAACTCATTTTGGGAGCTACATATGTTGTACCTGTGTTACATGAAGAAGAAACAGTAAGAACTGCGCTGTGTTATCCTCAGTATGCCCTGTTCAGAATGGCTGGCAACTGAAACTGATCATGATTTTTTTGAGTACAGGAGGGTCACAAAAACAGCCCTCCCCACAAAAAACAACTTTGTGAAATTTCTGAAAATTTTGTTTACTTTGGAAATTTCAAACATACAAAACTTAGTAAATATAGAGTGTAATGACCCTCCATATGACCATCACCAAGCTTTAGTAATTAAAAAGTTCAAGATCTTTCTCTTTTTTGCCCATCTGCTTTGCCCCCTTCAATTATTTTGAGGCAAAATTTTCCAAGTCATGTCATCCTAAAGTATTTTAACACATATATCTAAAACTAAAGACTCTAAAACACATAAGCATGATACTATTATTTTAAAGAGTAATAATTCCTAAATATCAAGTATACAGTGTTAAAACTTGTCTCATAATTGTAAAAATAATTTGTATCTTTATTGAAGCATAATTTACATATCAAAAAATCTCAACCAATATAAATACACAGTTCATTATATTTTATATGGCTGACCAATTTATGCCCCACTGAAGTACCTGGGCATGTTTATTGAAAATCAGTTGACCAACATAATGTGTAGTTTTATATCTGGACTTGCTTGCCTACCTCACTGATCTATATGCAATACTACACTGTCTCAATTTCTGTAGTTTTATAAGTTTGAAAATTAGGTAATTGGTGTAAGTTGGGGTTTTTGGCTTTTTCCCTCAAAATTGTTTTGGATATTTCAGTCTTTGTGTTTCCATATAAATTCCTGGATAAGTTTGTCAGTTTCTACAAAACCTCTATGATTGTGTCAGAGATGGTATTATATCAATTTGCAGACATGCCATCATAATGTTCCAACCCATGACCATGATACATCTGTCCATCTATTTAGGTTTTATTTCAGTCAGCAGTGTTTAATAGTTTTCAGTATACAGAACTTGCATTTCTTTTGTTGGAATAATTCCTAGGTATTAATTTTTTATGATAATTGTGAATGGAATTGCTTGCTTTATTTCACTTTGGTATTGTTTGTTGTGAGTATTTAGAAATACAGTCCATTTTTGTCTATTGATCTTGTATCTGGCAACCTTGCTAAAATCACTTTTTCTGGTAGTATTTTTGGTAGTTGCCATGGAATTTTCTAGGAACAAGATCATGTCATCTGTCTAAAAAAAACAATTGTCCTTTCTTTCCAAACTATACACCTTCAGTTTCTCTTTATTGCTTGTTGCACTGGCTAGACCCATCAATAGCATGTTAAATAGAAGTAGTCAAAATGGATGTCATTGCCTTTTCCTGACATTAAGGGGAAGCATTCAGTCTTTCCTTATTAAGTATGATATTAGATATATGTTTATAGCAGATGCCCTTTAACAGATTGAGGATATTTCCTTTTGATTCTAGTCTTTTGAGATTTTTTTTTTTTAATCAGTAATGGGTGTTGGATTTTGAGACATCCGCAAAGACACACCCAGAAACAATGTTTTACCAGCTATTGGGGCATCCTTTAGCCCAGTCTAATTTACTCATAAAATTAACCATCACTGTAACCTTTGATGATCTTGGCCTACAAGACTAGTCACTGATTATTATATTAGGGGTTGCAAAATTGCAATTTTTAATTTTATTTGTTTCATTATCAATTAGGTCAAATGTTTCTATACTAAAAACCTTCCTCTCATCAAATATTTGGTTACTCTGAAATAATCCTTGTCAGAAACATAAATTCCCGATTCTTTCCTTTCTCTACCAATTTTCTGAATAGAGTTGGTTCTCCAGCATCTTCCAAAGGATGGATTACTTAAATATTTTTTTTCTATCAGTATGAACTCATGGATTCTAATGTAATGTATCTCTGGCTATTGAAAGTATTCATTCTTATGCTCAAATTGTTCCATCTTTGGCTAGCAGGAGCCAATTTGGCTCCTTAATTATTTTGACATAATGCCAGTAAGACAAAATTTCCTAGACTCACAAGAAGGTCTTATGATTTAGCAAGGCAATTTAGGAAGCTGTCTTGAATTTTAGGGCGTATGGGGTTTAGAAGAAATGTCCTCCACTTTTAAAAAATCACTGTCTTACAAAATACAAAAACGATTTGAAAGAACTCTTAGATTAAAAAATTAGACACATTAGAAAAAAATTTTTTTTGTAAACAAAGGATATTTAAAGAAAGGTGGGAGAAGGAAGGAAAGCAAAGAAAACAAAAAGGCACTAGTTTGATGTGCTATATTCCAGTCTGAGGAGTTCCTAGTAAACTGATTCTAGAGTATCCCTCTGAGCAGACATTAGAAGTGTGAGATACCGTTAAGCATATTCATTTTGTTTTCAAATTAATAGTCCTTCCCTGCACACGGACATCTTACCATCCAGTGTCCTGCTCTGATAGAGCATCCTCCAAGCCCTTTTCTTTCTTTCCCTCCCTGCCACGGCACCCCACGGCACCCCACGGCAGCTCTCCAACGAAAACAAGAAGCACTTGGATAAAGGCTTATTCTTTTCATGGCAGTTGGTAAAGTAATATTTTTGTTGCAGTTGCTTACATGAAGCTAGATATTGTTGATCTAGCCTTTGTCAAATGTTTGAATCCTGGTTCTGAATAGATAAATTGAATGCTGGGTAAACGTCTTCCAGGACACCTCATATTTCAGTGGCCTATTGGGTTAATCTTAATTCGATACTTGTAATATGTTACTTTTCTATGTTTGTAGCAAAATACATTGGATTTAGAGGTGGACCTAGATTTGAGTCCCTGCGCACTCACTAGATTATGACCTTTCTCAAGTTGTTGCTTAATTTTTCTAAATTTCAGGAATGGGTTTGTAGAGAATTAAATGAGAGTAATATATGTGGGTAGTTTGGGATACTGACAAAAAGTTTGGGCTGGGGTTCAAGTTCAAGATACGTCATTTAATGTGGGGCCTTAGACAAATTACTATTTTATTTATTCTCACCTGAGGACATTTTTTCATTACTAAGAGAGAGAGGGAAAGAGAGAGAAACATCAATGTGAGAAAGAGGCATCGGTTGTCTTTCTGACAACTCTGACCAGGGATCAAACCTGCCACCTGGGCATATGCTCTGACCAGGAATTGAATGCCTGAGTCAGACATTGACAATTCAATTGAATTGAATGAAGGTCAGACAACCTTTTGGTCTACAACATGGTACTCCAACCAAGGCACGCCGGCCAGGGCTATTTTCTTTATTTTTTAGATGTGTAACATATCTATGACAAGGATATTTTAAGAACTTTATGGAATATATAACCAAAATACTTAACTCAGCACTTGGCATATGTTAGTATGATAATTTTAGTTTTTGTTATACATTCAAAAAGGTCTTTTAGCCCTGGCTGGTGTGGCTCAGTAGGTTGAGCACAGGCCTGCAAACCAAAAGGTCACTGGTTCAATTTCCAGTCAGGGCACATGCCTGGGTTGTGGGCTGAGTCCCCAGCTGGGGGCTTATGAGAGGCAACCAATGGATGTTTGTCTCCTGCATGGATGTTTCCCTCTCTCCCTTCCTCCCTTCCCATCTCTCTAAAAATAAATTTTTTTTTAAAAACGTCTTTTAACAATGTATCTTAAAATGAAAACAAATGCTCAGTTTTTAAGTTTGTAAAGTTTTCCCATTGATTTGGGAATTTTGGTATCGAACACCAGGCAATATCATGAGCTACTCTGTCAGCCTTTAAGTAATCTGAAGGTTATCTGGGGTGGGGATGGAGCGAGGTAAGAAGAGGACCATCAGTTGATGCAGGTATTCTTACTGGGAAAGCTTGGCTATAACGGTACTGACAACACTTGAATGATTTGTCTTCCTTCTTGACAACTGCATGCACTGGTTTAAGAACAAAAGATATATATGGCCTGTTGCCCTTTTTATAGTTGTCATTTTGATGTCAGCTTTAATATTTTGAAGGTAGGATTAGTCAATCAGTGTCTTCAAATGCTACATTGGATACATTGTCCAACAGTAAACAATCATAATTTAGGAATTTCTTCATTATTTTAGGATTTTGCACCTCATAAACAACTTCTGAAATCCTGTTGTAAGCACAAGTGCTTCTCAACAAACAAACAAACAAACAAAAAAGTCAGATTCAATGAATTGAAAAGGGGAGGAAGAACATATTAGATAAGTAGGTAATTGACCATAAGGTAATAGCTTGGGTAGGGTTTCTTCAATGTTATTTTCATGTTATTTATGACATCATCAAGTGTTAATATAGGTAGCCAAATCTTATTAATCAGTTGTGATAAGGCAGCCTCCTGTATGTCTCATAATGATCCTCACTTCCTGGTATTTATGTCCTTGGATAGTCTTCTCCTCCATTGTGTAACCAATAGGATATTGCAGAAATAAGGAGTGATTTCTGAGACGGGGCCATACAAAATATTGCAGGTTTTCTTGGCTCACTTGGTCTAGGGAAAACCATCTGTTGTGTTACAAACACACCAACAGTCCTATGGAGAGATCGACATGGTTAAGAGCGCATCTGCCAACAGTCAGTGTCAGCTTGCCACCTTGGAAGCGGATCTTTTAGCCTCAGTTAAGCCTTTAGTTGACGGTAGCCCTAGCCAGCATCTTGATTGCAAACAGAATCACCCAGCTAGGCCACTGCTGAACTCCTAGCCCACAGAAATGATGTAGGATAATAAATGATTGTTAGTTTCCAGACAAAGTTTTGGGGTAATTTGTTCTGCAGCAATAGATAACTAACACACTGATTATAATGATTGTTAGGTTATACCCAGTACTCATGAGCCTAAGAAATGACCAACTCTTGAACTTTTCCTTTAAAAATAATGTTAAGACTCAACTATACTGACAAACATTAGCCAGTATCATAATTTTCAACTAATTTGACTCCTGGTCTTTCCATCACACAAGCCTGGCAAAACACTAACTCTGGGCTAATTCTGGCTACTATTAACCCCATGGCTGCTAACTGCTATTGTAGAAAAGTGCTTCACTGTGCCATTCCCCACTATAAATTGCTTTGCAACCACAGCTGCATCCCCAGCACTACCAGGAAGTCCTTTCGCAGGCTTAGCTCCCATGCTCTTCATTTAGGCTATTTCACATTTCCACTCTCCACTCCTTAGAAACTTGTGTACCAGCGCGGGCTTGCTCTTCTTCTTCACAGAGAAAATAGCTTATCTGCATCCATCCTTTTCTCCTAGTCCAATGGAGGAGGTATTTCTCTGTGTCGGGTTTTTCCTTCTAGGGATCCCTTTCCCCAATTCTCAGACAGTATCCTCTCTCCTGAATCTCAAACCCCTCCCAACGGGAGCTTTCTCATTATCTTCTAAATACAATTAATTTATTTAAATCTAATATTTACTTACACAAGCTATTACAACAGTATTAATGAACAGTGTGATATCATTTGAAATGAGTTACTGATTGTATACTATAATGTAAAAAGCCTTGGATTCTGACTGGTATTTTAACCCCAGCTCTGTCAGAAACTCCCCATGGGACACCAAGCCATTTTCTCTGTGCTTCAATTTCCTAACAAGTCAAACAGGAATGATATCTTTTGGAGAAAACCATCTGAGTGAAAACAAATGCCAAGGGCTTAGTACCAACATTAGAAATGTAGAGGTCTCCTATTACAGTTGAGGTTTATAGTCATGATTATATTAGGTAGCAGTTTTTTTTAAATTGTACTTTTAAAAAAATTTTTCAATTACAGTTTACATTCAATATTATTTTGTATTTGTTTCAGGCAGGTAGTAGTTTCCTCAGCTACTCTACATTGCTCTGATCTGCCCTGTGTTTCAGGACACAACTCTCTTCAAGTAAATATCTGGGATGATACTGAATTATTGAAGGAGCTCAGGTTAAATTCCTTTTGTTATTACTACAGAGAATACCTATTATTAATGAAACTGTAATGAGTGCATTGGGTCAACTTAAGTCCATCAAAATATAACATTAAAATGACAAGAATGGGAAGGGAGCTTGGAATAAAACTATATGAATATATGTCCAAAGTATTGATTTATTAAATTCATTGAAATATTTTCTTCAGATTAAAGGTATTTCATACAAAATAAAGTTATCTATTCTATTAGAAACCACTCAAACCATAATTATGTAAAACAACAGCACATTTTCTCTGTTTAAAAAAATTTTTTTATTGTTCAAATATATTTGTTTCCATTTTCCTGCCACCACTTTCCCCTGCCCCACCCACCGCCACCTCCCACCCTCAATCCTTCCCCACTTTGGCTTTGTCCATGGGTCCTTTACACATGTTCCTTGACTTGACGCATCTCCTTTTCCCCGTTACCCTCCCTTCGGTTCTTTGAAAAGATAAACAAAATTGGCAAGTCTTTAAGCAGGCTCATCAGAAAAAAAGGGAGAGGACACAAATAAATAATATCAGAAATGAAAGAGGAGAAATTACAACTGGTACCACAGAAATACAAAGGATTGTAAGAAATTACTATGAACAATTATATGCCAAGAAATTTGAAAATCTGGGTGAAATAGAAATATTTGTAGAAAAACATAACCTTCCAACACTGAATGAATAAGAAGCAGAAAGCCTGAACAGACCGATATCTGCTGGTGAAATTGAAGCAGTAATCAAAAAACCCCTGGCACACAAAAGCTGTGGACCAGACACTTTTACAGGAGAATTTTACAAAACATTTAAGGAAGAGCTAACCCCTGTCCTCAGACTAATCCAAAAATTCCAAGAAGAGGGAAGATTAGGATGATGCTGGCCTCTTTTTATGAGGCCAGATAAAACCAAAACGAGATAAAGACACAACAAAGAAAGAAAACTACAGGCCTATAGTTTATCATCCCTTTCACTGATGAACATAGACACTAAAGTCCTCAACAAAATATTGGCGAACTGCATCCAGCAATACACTACAAATATCATCCACCACAATCAAGTGGGATCCATCCCAGGGATGCAAGGATGATTCAATATTCACAAGTCAATAAACATAATACATCACATAAACAAAAGGAAAGACAAAAATCGCATGATCAATAGATGCAGAAAAATCATTTGATAAGGTACAGCATACATTTATGATAAAAAACACTCAGCAAAGTGTGAGTAAAGGGGGCATACCTCAACATAATAAAGGCCATATATGAAAAACCTACAGCCAACATCTACAGGCAAAAACTAAAACATTCCTACTAAGATTGGGAATGAGACAAGTTTGTTCGCTTTCATCACCTCTATTCAACACAGTATTGGAAGTCCTGACCACAGCGATCAGACAAGAAAAACAAATAAAAGGCATCCAAATTGGAAAGGAGGAAGTAAAACTGTCATTGTTTGCAGATGACATGATAATGTACATAGAAAACCCCATAGACTCCACCAAAAAACTACTTGACCTAATAAGTGAATTCGGCAAAAGAGTGGGATACAAAGTCAATATTCAGAAATTGAAGGCATTTTTATATACCAACAATGAAATAACAGAACCAGAAATCAGGGGAAAAAATCCCATTTTCTAGAGCAACAAGACAAATAAAGTACATGGTAATGAACTTAACTAAGGAGGTAAAAGACTTGTACTCAGAAAACTACACAACACTGAAGAAAGAAATTAAGGAAGACACAAATAAATGGAAGGATATACTCTGTTCATGGATTGGAAGAATTAACATAATCAAAATGTCAATACTACCCAAAGCAATTTATAGATTCAATGCAATCCCTATTAAAATTCCAATGACGTATTTCACAGATATCGAACAAACATTTCAAAAATTTACATGGAACCATAAACAACCCCAAATAGCTGCAGCAATTTTGAGAAAGAAGAACAAAGTAGCAGGGATCACAATACCTGACATCAAACTATATTACGAGGCCACTGTAATTAAAACAGACTGGTACTAAGAACAGAAACATAGATCAATAGAACAGAATAGAAAGCCCAGAAATAAACCCATGGCTCTATGGTCAATTAATAGTTGACAAAGGGGGCAGAAGCATAAAATGGAGTAAAAGTAGCCTCTTCAACAAATGGTGTTGGGAGATCTGGACAGCTACATGCAAAAAAATGAAATTCGACCACCAACTTACACCGTACACAAAAATAGTCTCGAGATGGATAAAAGACTTAAATATAAGTTGCAACACCATAAAAGTCCTAGAGAACATAGGCAGGAAACTTAGATATTCCACACAGCAATGTTTTCACCAATATGTCCCTAGAGCAAGGGACATAAAGGAAAGAATAAACAAATGGAACTTCATCAAAATAAGAAGCTTCTGCATGGTTAAAGTAAACATCAGCAAAATGAAAAGGGAACCAACCTTATGGGAAAATATATTTGCCAATGATACCTTGGCCTGGATTTATTGATCCTTCAAATTGTTCTTTTAGTCTCTATGCCATTCAGTTCTGCTCTGATCTTCATTATTTCCTTCCTTCTACTCATCTGGGCTTTGTTTGTTGTTGTTTCTCCAGTTCTTGATGATGTAGAGTTAGGCTGTTTATTTGAAATGTTTCTGTCTTTTTCAGACAGGCCTGAATTACTATGAACTTCCTTCTCAGGACTGCCTTCGCTGTGTTCCATAGGTTTTGGACTGTTGTGTGTTCATTTTCGTTTGTTTCCAGAAACTTTTGGTTTCTTCTTTGATTCAATTATTGACTCATTCATTGTTTAATAGCATGCTATTCAGTCTCCATGATTTTGAATGTTTTTGAATTTTTTCCTTAAGGTTGGTTTCTAGTGTCAAGCCATTGTGGTTTGAGAAAATGCTTGTTATGATTTCAATTTTCTTGAATTTGTTGAGGCTTGTTTTGTGTCCTATCATGTGGTCTATCTTTGAAAATGTTTTATTCTTTGAAAAGAATGTGTGTTTTTCTTCTTTGGGATGAAAGGTTCTATATATATATATCAGTTAAGTCCATTTGATCTAAAGTGTCATTCAGTTCCACAATATCCTTGTTGATATTTTGTTTGGAAGATCTATCCATTGTTGACAGTGGGGTGTTAATATCCCCTGCAATTGGCATGTTGCTGTCTATATCTTTCTTGACGTCCTCCAAGATTTTCTTTATATATTCGGGTGCTCCTATGTTGGGTGCATATAGGTTTACAATGTTTATATCTTCTTGATAGATTCTTCCTTTGAATATTATGAGGTGTCCTTCTGGGTCTCTTTATGGCCTTTGTTTTGAAATCTATTTTGTCTGATATAAGTATTGCTACCCCGACTTTTTTTTTCCTGTCATTTGCTTGGAATATTTTTTTCCATCCCTTTACTTTCAGTCTGTGTAGGTCCTTTGTTCTGAGGTGGGTCTCTTGTAGGCAGCATATGTGCAGGTCATGTTTTCTAATCCATTCAGCCACCCAATGTCTCTTGATTGGAGCATTTAATCCACTTACATTTAAAGTTATTATTGATAGCTACATATTCATTTTTTCCCTTTCTACCTGTGTTCCTCTCTTCCTCAGTCTTTTTCTTCATCTTCTTAAAGCAGTCCCTTTAGCATATCTTGCAGTGCTGGTTTGGTGGAGGTGTATTCTTTTAGCCTTCTTTTGTCTGAGAAATTCCTTATTTCGTCTTCCATTTTAATTGAAAGTCTTGCTGGGTAGAGCAGTCTTGGTTGCAGGCCTTTGCTTTTCATTACTTGGAATATTTCTTGCCATTCCCTTCTGGCTTGTAGTGTTTCTGTTGAGAAGTCAGCTGCTAGCCATACCAGGGCTCCCTTGTATGTTACTACCTGTTTCTTCCTTGCTGCCTTTAGGATTCTCTCTTTGTCTTTGATATTTGCCATTTTAATTACGATGTGTCTTGGGATGGGCCTCTTTGGTTCCTCTTGAATGGCACCCTCTGTGTTTCCTGGTCTTGTGTGACATTTTTTTCTCCTCAAATTAGGGAAGTTTTCCATCATTAATTTTTCAAACAGGTTCTCTATCCCTTGCTCCTCTTCTTCTCCTTCTGGTATCCCTATTATAGAGATATTATTATGTTTCAGGTTATCCTGAATTTCCCTAAACGCCTCTTCATTCTTTTTGAATCTTTTTTCATATTCTTGCTCATTCTGGAAGTTTTTTCCTACCTTGTCCTCCAGCTCACTGATTTGATCCTCTGCTTCATCTAACCTACTTTTGATTCCTTCTACTGTGTTTTTCAATTCAGAAATTGTATTCTTCATTTCCTCTTTCCTCTTGTTGATAGTTTCTATGTCCTTTTTCATGCTGATTTAGTTTGCAGTAAGTTCATCGTAGTTTGCCTGTAGTTTTTGGTAATTCTCTCTGAGCTCACTGAGCTCATCGTGCTTCCTTATAACCATTGTTTTGAACTCAGTATCTGATAGTTTACTTGCCTCTATTTTATTTAGTTCTCTGTCTGGAGATTCCTCTTTTGCCTTTGATTGGGGGGGGGGGTGTTTCTTTGTCTTCCCATTATTTGTGAGACTCTTCTTTTCTGCTTCTGCTTCTTAAATTGATCTGTCTTGACTTCCTGACTTTGTGGTGTGAACTTCTATGGTAGGAGGCTTGTGAGGTTCAGTGGTGCAGTCTCCTTGATCTCCTGAACTTGACTGCTTTTTGGATGCCTTTTATGCTGTTTATGTTGACTCTCTGGAAGTAATTGGGTTTTGATTGTTGTTTGGTCATTCTTTGGTGGGTCCTATCCTCCAGCTGGTTGGCTGAGGGTCACTCTGCCCAGCACATCTTGTGTGTTTTTGTGCAGGTGCTGCCAGAAGAAAACCACAAAGCCCAGGAAACAAACCCACATCTGCATAAATAACTCTCCCCTGTAATCCCACTATCAACAGCAAATGAACCAGTATTAATAAGGCTGCAAAGAGATTAAGACTATTATAAGAAAGGAGAGAAATAAACTATTAGTATAAACTCTAATTACTTAATATGCACAAACTTGATAGACCTGAAATGGACGTTAAAGAGCTATGTAGAAAAGAAAATAGCGCAAATCGTGGATAAGACCACAGTGGATTTTGTCTCGGTAGCCTCTAGTATTTACCACCGTTTTTTCTTTCTGGATCTGCCTCTGATGATCTCAGATGTTGACCCTGTCTGACCTTAGGCAGTCTGTTCGAGACTTCCAGAAATCTATTCTCTGTGGCTGTCTCCTTCAGTTATTAATCTAGTCACTCTGCATTCAGCAGTCAGGCTTAAGCAACATAGAGCAGGGCAGAATCCCTCCTGGGGGTGTGGCTATTGGGTCTTCTTACACTGCTGACGCTCAGGGAAGTGGTCTGACTGAGCAAGATGGCTGCTGCCGTATGGGGGATGAGTCAGCACTGGGAATCCCGCTAGCTACTTTCTCAGTTCTCTCTCCAAAGCCTCCTTCCCCAGTCTCTCCTCAGGCATCTCTAGCTCACTCTGCCCCTGCTTTTGCCAGAGCCCAGGGTAAGTGGCTGCAAACAGAAATCTATGCGTTGGCCCTTTAAACGGCTCTTGCGTCTCCAGATGCCAGCCTCTGGCAGAGAGCAAATCTGCCACTTTTTGCAGCAGGCTGTTATCTGTATACTTTTTGGGCTCTGGTGCTGTAGGCTGGGGGTCCCTGCTTATGGTTTAGACCCCACTCTTCTCAGGGGGATCCAACTGGCCGTTTAAGTATCCCTCTGGCACTGCCGCCCATGGGCGCCCAGCCAGCCTTCATGAGTCTCCACCTCACTCCTTACTAGTCAGGTTGTGTTGAAGCTGAATCTTCTGTCTGTCTGAGGTTATAAGACATCTCTCTCGCTATTGTTCAGTTGGTTGTTCCGGGTGATTTATCCACAATTTAGTTGTAATTCCAGATTGGCCTGGGAGAAGGTCAGTGTGACTTCCATTCACTCCTCTGCCCTCTTGAAACTAATAACACATTTTTAATCTGTTTCTGTAGGCCAGGAATTTGGGAGAAGTTCCAGCTGGATGTTTCTGGCTCTGGTCTCGCAGGCAGTAGCCATGCAGTGGTTGCTAAAGCTGGAACTGGGTAAGGCTGGGACCAGCTGGTGATGGTGGGCATCTCTCTTCATGCCATGTCAGGGCTCCTCTACACAAGGTGGTTTGAACTTCCTCCAAGTTTGGCAGCCTTTGCACAGTCCCACTACTTTGTGATTCCGGGCTCCCATACAAACCTTTGAGCAAAAAGGATAACGCTGTGTACTGTAGCCTCAGAAGTCATACAGGATCACTTCATAAACTGCTACATTCTTTTGGTTATGTGGGAATTGCAGGCCCGTCCAGATTCAAGGGGAGGGGAATTAGATTCCACCTGTTGATGGGGCAATGGCAAAATTACTTGTAGAACAGCATGTGGAATGGGGCATAGCATTGTGGCAACCTTTGGAAAGTACACCTTGCCACATCTGATCAAAGTAAAAGTAAATATTTGTCTGTTGATGAGGAAGGGAGGAAGAGAGAAAAAGAAGAAAGGTCCTTGTGATTCATCACATTAAAATAATTTAGGCAAACCTATCAAGGGGGACAAACACCACCAGGAGTGCAGGTGTGTGCTGTGCATGACAATGCCAACCATTATCAGACTCTTGTATGAACAACCCCTGGTCCAATGGTGTTGGTGCATAGAACTCATTTCAGCCGAAGAAAGAGGATGATGTCAACTGTTACCTCCCCCCAAAAAACCCCAGAAACCCCACAAAAATAAAATCAGTTTCAAGACAAGCTTGAAGGCAATTTTCTTACCAAAAATAAGTGCATGTGCCACCTGCTGGTGAGATAGTCAAAAGTGCATTCTCTCCTGTTCACTGCATTTATTGAGCAGTCATTGAACAACAATTCTAACATCTACAAGTGTATCTCTCCAAAAGCACGGGGAGGGAAAGGACACAGTAAAAAGGAAGGAGTAGTAACTATAGGGCATCCATGCTGGCGTATCCAGATGTGTCAAATCAGCCTCCTTTTCATTAATCCTAAATCCCCTTAATTCTCTGTTCTATTGGCTTTTCATGCGCCTTCTAATGGGGTATGGAGGAGGGAACAGGGAGAGAATACGTTAAAGAAGGAAAAGTTTGTTATTACACTGTTGGGGGCGAGGGAGGGTGGGAGTCAAATGATGGCTGCAGAGATCAGCTCTAGAACCGTGGGCCCTTTCACCCATGTTGTCCGTTGTCTCGGATACTCCTGGACTTGCTTGAGAATTTATTAGAGCAAAACCATGCAGCCTGCCTATCTATCTATCCATCTATCTATCTATCTACCTATTTATCTATCATCTATCTATCTTTAAACCTCACCCAAGGACATGCTCACTGATTTTAGGGAGAGAGGGAGAGAAACATCAGTTGGTTGCCCCTCTCGTTACAGGCCCTGACTGGAGACCAAACCAACAACCCAGGCGTGTGCCCTGACTGGGAATCGAACCTTCTACCTTTAGGTTTATGGGACAATGCTCCACCCAACCAAGCCACAGTGGCCAGGGCCATGGCAGCCTATTTAGAATATAAGAGTCATCCACGGGGTCAGATTGATGATGCATCTTTCTGGCCCAACAACCTGGGATGGGCGCAAGGGGACTATGGTTACTTTACTAGAATCATATCATCCAACTAGTAACAGCTACCACTTTGAAGTGCTTACTATGCATTAGTAACTGTACTCATCAGGTTATATCTCATATAACCCGTATAACTCTATAATTTCATCCCAGTTTTACAGATGAAGAAACCGAACTTTGAGAAAAATTACGTACCTGAATGACCATATATACTGTTATAAATGTTGGAGCCAGAATTCACCATGACTTAAAAAGTCCAGCTTCTTCTTAACATTGTTATATTTACTAATGCCTTGAGGTAAAGATCTTTGAAATCTACTTCTGTTTTTTCAACCTCTTAAAACGAGTTTGAAAGCTGCACTCTCCACCGTGATTCAGCACTACTGGCTGCTCCAAACTTGCTTTCCTCTTTTTCAGGAGGCCCTCTCCCCACCGGCTGACAAGGAGGGTCATCCTTTTTATTTCCTCAGAGGATATTCTCTTAGGTTCCCCCTCGTGACTTTGTTCTGGGATGCAGAGCTCTGCTCCTCGGTTGCACATCCCTCCCCCACACCCAGGCTTCCTTCATTCTCTGCCCTTTCCCAGCTTGATGCTCTAGGTGGCTTCACCTCCTCCAGGACCCACACACTAAACCTGGCAAGCTCAAGGGAGGCCAGCATGGTGGGCCCTACAAACTCACAGGCTGAAAGGAACCACATGGGATGGTCTGAGCATAAAAATGACTAACTAAAAGCAGGTCATGGCCACTAGTGACAACCTAGGCCTGTATCTTTCTAGACAAAAGTCTTTACCTTAAGTGAAAAAGACCACTCAGGGCACACCCCCTGCACCAGAGCACGAGACCACAGAACCCCCTCATGTTATCTTGTTTTCTACAGACCTTCTCTGTGCTGTAAGTGTTAATTGTTAACTGAAAAGTATGTGTCTCTCCTTTTCACTCTTGATCCAATCTCACATTTCTTGGCTTTGCTTTCTCCTGACTCCCTAATCTACCACCAATGAATTTCATGTAAACCTTCCTTTTATTTTAATGTGTAAAAATATGAGGGGGGACTCCCCAAACCCCAAATTTATTTATTAAAAAATTGTGTATTTATTCTTACATGTCTAAACTTCACTGACCTTCAAAGTACTCTCCATTTGATGCAATATACCTATTAAGATTTTTTTCCCACTGGTCAAAACAGCTTTTGAACTCATCTATTTTGATGCCTTTCAGTGCTTCCACTGTTTTTTGTTTCCCCGTCTTCTACATCAGCAGACTGTTTCCCTTTGAGGATTTTTTTCATCTGGGGAAACAAACAAACAAACAAGCTACTAGGGGCAAGATCAGGTGAATAGGGCTGATGGGGCAATAGGGTCATGCCTTTTCTTGGTCAAAAACTGCTGAACACTAAGCACGTGTGGACAGATGTGCTCATAAATCACGCATCGCGAAATGAGCAAACATACTGAGTCTTCACAAAAAAAATTACTGAAGCTGAAGGTAGCCTCTCACAACACCACCAGCTGGTGCATGAATACAGATGGGTTCCTGGAGCACTCACTTAGCAGGGGAAGCCTGTGCTACAAGGGGCCTGCCCCTCCAGATGATAATTCCAGTTTTTGGAGGGTCCACCCCCTTATTAATAAGCTGCAAAACTGCTATTCTCCAGAGCATTTTTTTCATCTGTTGAGATTTTGCTTCCTGGCAATTGTCAATATAGCTCAAATAAACTCTACGTTTGGACGTTTCTTATGTCTACAAAACCAGTTGAAACCTCCTGCCTTCAGTAGACGGGTAGGATTAGGACAGCCAGAGGTAGCAAATAAAATGAGGGGGCACTCAGTTACATTTGAATTCCGTTATGTCTCTTACAATAAAAACCTATTCATTATTCCTGTGAAATTCAAATTTAACAAGGTATCCTGTATTCTACCCAGCAACCCTAGGTAGGGTAGCATCGCTAGCAGGAGCTTGGAAGGTTTGCGACGGGGCACTGGAAGGAGGAGGCTTCCGGGCCTTCCAGGCCAAGAATAAAGCACCCAGCAGGTGCAGAGTGTGCTGCCAGCAGCCAGTCCCCACCTAGCCCGTGAGGAAAGAGGGCCACGTGTGTTTGCTGGAACCCCGCTCAAGGCTTGGGGGTCAAAAAAGCTCGAGATGACCTGAAATGCCTGGTGCTTGGCTCCTGAAGAGCCCTGTAACCACTGCACCGGCCACCAGCCAGAAGCAGGCCGCCCGACACCAAAATGGTGCCTGTGGCGGCCGCCAGCTTCCAAGATGGCGGCGCGGGGCCGCGTCCGCGCTCCCGCGCGGTCCACCCCCAGCCTTCCTCCGGCTGGGAGCTAGTCTCGCGTTGCCGCGCTCCGGTTGCCCTTCTGTTTGCGTGGTGGTCCTAGCCCCCGCCCCACGCCATGTGGCTTCTCGGCTGGTGGCAGGTACTGCTGTGGGTGCTGGGGCTTCCCGCCCGCGGCCAGGAGGGTGAGTACGTACTGGGGCCGTGGCTGCGGGGGGCAGCAGGTGGCGGGTAGCGAAATGAAGGGGCCAAGTGGAGGACTGTCTGTGCGATGATCTTTAACCGGCGCGAAGGCCCGCAAGGTGCGCCTCGCCTCGCTTCTTGCCGGCTCTTCTCCCAGCATTATCCCGAACTCGCTCCCGCCCAGGTGGTCCCCGCGCGTGGTCCGCGGTGGGGGGAACCGCGGGACGCTTAGGCCCCCTCAGCGCACGAGTGACGGTAGGGAGGGACCCTGTAGTAGCGCTTACCGAAGCACTTGGTTTTTCTGGTGAGCACTTTGTTATTAATGATACTAATCATAACGAATAGCTGGCATTTGTGCCGCCCTTATTAGGAGCCAGGAGCTGTGCTACTGCTTTCCATCCTTACCTCATTCAGTCCTCCCACCGACCCCACGGGCCAGGCTTCATTCGTATCTCCATTGTACAGATGAAGATGCTGCGCTAAGGGAGGCCAGGTTCCCCTGCCTGAGTTTGCGCTTCTGGAAAGGGGCAGAGCCTGCCTCTGACTTGCAAAGCCCGTGCTTTACTTTCCACCCAGCTCGACCACTCTTTTAAGCGGGCCACTCTTGCCCTGGCCGGTGTGGCTCAGTTGGGTGGGTGTCGTCCCACGGACCGAGAGGTTGCGGGTTCGATTCTTGGCCGGGGTACCTGCCTGGGTTGCTGGTTCGGTCCCAGTCCGGTGCCCACGACAGGCAACCCATGGGTGTTTCTGGTTCGCATAGATATTTCTCTCCCTCTCTTCCCCTCTCTGTAAAATCAATGGGCTTGTCCTCATTGAGGGTAAACAAATAGATAAATAAAGCAAGCCACTCTAGCCCAGATGCCCCCTCACCTGCAGCCTGCTGCTTGCCAGGCTGTGCTCTCAGGGCCCCTCAGGGTTGGGGGGGCAGCCACCCTGGAGGCAGGCGGGTTCCTGGTGTGGAGGCCTTCCTCTTGCTGCTCCTTCACCCCTCGCAATCCTAGTCAAGTCCACACCCTTTGGCCTTGCCTGTCATTCAGAACAGGAATAGGCAGGTCTTTCCTTTCCATGGGTGTTCTGGTGGGGGCAGGGCAGCAGGCTGGCTGAGCAGGGAGAAGGCTGAGGAATAGTAATATATTTACCGTTAATGGAAGCGCTTGCTAGGCCAGCTGCTGTGTTAGTGCTTTACAAACGTCGTCTTACTTAATCTTTATTTAGAAAATTTTTTAATTTATTGATTTTAGAGAGAGGTAGGGAGAGAAACATCTGTTTGTTGTTCCACTTATTTATGCCTTCATTGGTTGCAACTTATATGTGCCCTGACCAGGGATCCAACCCGCAACTGTGGCTATTGGGAAGGATGCTCTAATCGACTGAGCTGTCTGGCCAGGGCCTCGTATTTAATCTTTAAATGCTTATGAAGTGGGTGTGGTTATCATCACCGCTTTGTAGATGAGTAAGCTGAGACTCAGCATCAAGAAGGCTTGCCAACATCCAACAGCCAGAGTTGAGGGGCCGCCATTCAAGCCCGGGTGTGTCTGGTTTCACAGTGAAATCTCTGTATTACCCTTCTGTCATTACTCTTAACTGCCAGCCTCCGAGAGGGGACAGCATGTGCTGGATATCTTCTGTTTGTCTCCCAGATCATTCTCAAGTCTTCATCCTGCTCTGGACCCTGTTTAGAATAACAATGGTCTCTCCTGCCTTCTGACTTCCCTTCAGGTTGGAATGAGGGGAGAGAGAGGTTGGGGAATTGGTTCTCTTAGCTCCCTCCCTCAGGGGTTATCACAGATTGGCTGTGTCCCTCCACTGCAAGTCACAGCTTCTAGAAGTCTGTCCGTGCTGTTTCAAGGTTCTCTGACTGTTTCTGCCTCTGGCCTCTTACGATCTATGCGTGGTGACTGGCTTGCCGTCTGCTGTTATGGGCACTGGAGTTCCATACTGTCGGTTTTGTTTTCTCTACACCGAGTCCGCATGTTGGTGGTCTCTTTATTAAGCTTCCCTCGAATTGCCCAAGTTGAATGTGTTCTCTGTTTCTCTTGGCTGATTCAGGGCACTGACTTCCTGTGGCAGACAGGAGTCTACCTGGTAGCCAGGGTCATACTCATGTAGACCTGAGGGTAACACCAGCCGTGTGTGGCGGGGGGCTGGTCATTGGTCATCACGGCTGGGTCATGAATGGGGTGAAGACCTAGGAACCTTCACCAGCTGGTTTCTTTTCAGGGTGGCTGAAAGTCCAAGGCTTTTTTTTTTTTTTTTTTTAATTTTCTGATTAGGGTTTACATTAAATTATTTTGTATCAGTTTCAGGTGTGCAGCATAGTGGTGAGGCAGTCATACACTTTACAAAGTGGCCCCCCTGGTATTTCAGGTACCCACCTGGCACTGTACACAGTTATTACAGTGTTATTGACTATATTCCCTATGCAGTGCTCTACATCCCCGGGACCAGTTCGTGACTACCAATTTGTAGGTCCCAATCCCTTCACCTTTTTCACCCAGCCCCCCAACCGATTCCAAGGCTTCTTTTCGGCAAAGGACACCAGTGGCAGATTAGCAACTCGAGGTGGCAGTGCTGCCCAGGTGTCAAGGAACGGGAGGTTACTCCTGGCTTCAGCACACCCAGGCCGGTCCTCACTAGACAGTCCACTGGCAGATTCTTACTGCATGTCCTTCATGTGCCATACACTGTCCTGGGCCCTGAGGGTACAAATGGCGAGCCAGAGAGCACAACAGACCCGTCCTTCTGTCCGATGGGGAAGGCAGGCGTTAAATGACTACAAATAATTAAGTAAATTATAACAGTGGAAAATGCTTCCAGGAGAGTTCCCAGGCATTACTGGATGTTGTAATGGGAGGCCCCTCTGGTCTGAGGGCGAGAGAAGGCGAAGTTCACCTCACACAGGTGAAGTGCAGGGTGAGACCTGAAGGATGAGAGGGATTAGCCCAAAGAGGGAGTGGAGGGCCTTCCTGGCAGAGAACCGCTCGGCAGCCCTGAGGAAGGTGGACAAGGAGAGCAGGGTGATCAGGGGCCAGAAATGCCTGGGGGCGCCAGTGGAGTGTGGACTCATGAGGGGCCTGGTATCTAGGCTACAGGACGCAGACTCAGGCACAGGGCAGGGGGAGGCCATTGAACAGGCTTTAGCAGAGGAGTGACATGATTAGATTGATCGTGAACTTTCAGACCCACTTGGGTTGCTGTGAGCAGCAGGGTCTGGACGGGGAGATAGAGGGCCAGCCACGGAGACCAGTTAGGTGGCTGCAGCAGTTGTCCAGGTGAGAGATGGCTGTGGCTTGGGCTGAGGCGTGTGAGCGGGGATGGGAGAAGTAGATGCATCCAGGATGTATTTAACAGAGAAATTAAAAGAACTTAGTTATGGTGCCCTTCCACCTTTTTGAATTGTAAACATCAGTTATATCATCATCATCAGCAGCAGCAGCACTGCAACCATTTAGGGAGTCCTACTATGTGCTAGGGACCATGCACATCTTTTCTCATTTAATCTGCAGAGTAGCCTTGTGAGTTTCTGCATTTCAGTGGTATTTTTCCGCACTTGTTAGATGTGCACACTGAGTATTTCCTGTGGAAAATAGGGGCTGCAGCTGCTCCAACCCCTGGCTGTTTTTGGTCCTCCCACATGTGGCTCCCCTGCCATAGGAGCCATTGTAAAACAACAACAACAGCAATAACTATAACAAACAACAACAACAACAACAACCACAACAACAAACCACTGCTGCTGATAGAGAGCCTTCTGAGAAAAACTGAACAGTGTGAAGGAGCTGCTCTAGGCTAGGCCTCCCTGGCAGCATTGACATGTGTGTGCCCCCACCCTCGTTCTCCAAACATCTTCCTTGCTGCCAATAATGCAATAATTTCCACTTTATGTATAGGTCAAGCTACCATCAGCTTGTTTAGGTTAAGAAGCAATCTCTTTTGAAAGGAGCATTACCCTGGGAGGGCTCCGTGGCTCCTGAATGGTAGGTCATTTCTGTCTTAGTGTGAAACAGTTTAATGGTTTCTTTCTTCCCAGTACCTAAATGAAAACAAAGGTACCCAAGGCCATATGCATTGTTTTTCCTAATCTGCACTGTGTACTTAAATATCTTCATAGGAGGGGAAAAAGTGCACTCCTGAACTTAAAGTACCAGCTCTCTGCATCACTCAGACTATCTTTTGGTTTTCTATCCATTGTTTCCATGAGGGTGATCAGAGAGAACCAGAGTCTAATATGCGCCCTGGTATTCTTTTCTGCTGAGGTTCTCCTAGGCTGCTGGCATTCTCCCTTTCTTATTGGCCCCAGAATATTGATTAGGTTCAGAGAGAGCAGATCTCTGCAGAACTGGGGCATTGGGGAGTAGGGCTTGGCTCCCAAATCTGGCACCCTTTGTTCTTCTCCAGACTTCTAGCCTCTTTGGCTCCATTTCTTGCTTTGTCTTGTGGATGGCATAGCAAACAAGTTTTGTTTTTGTTTTCTTTCCCTCTGATTTTTCAAACAGTGCGTGCTTATTAAACAGAGGCTACAGAAAGACCTCCCATGTGGAGGCCACTCCCACCAAATTTGCAGAGCTCCCTGTGCTGGCATCCGGCCCTTTCTCTAGGTCATAGTGACAGAAGTGCTTGACCCTCTTCTGTCAAAGCCTCACCTTGCTGTCCAAGCCCTGTCCTCGGCCATAGCTAACCTATATTGTGACCTCTCCTTCCTCATACACTTTCCCATCAGCTTTATACATCCTTAAGTTTCTCCTAGTCTTAAAAACCAAAACACAAATCTCCCTTAGCTTCTTGCCTGCCTGTAGCAACTACCCGGCTTTTATTCTCCCCCTTCATAGCTAGACTTTCAGAAAGAATTGCATACATTTGTCTATGTAGTTACTATTTCTGGTGCTCTTCATTCTTTAGTGTGGATCCGTATTTCCATCTGTTACCGTTTTTCTTCTGCTTGAATGAGTTCCTTTAAAATTGTTCTCATGAGATCTGCTGGTGATGAATTCTTTCGTCTTTATATGTCTGAAAGAAATATTTATTTGCCTTTGCTTTTTGAAAGATATTTTTGCTGGGTATAGAATTCTAGGTTTGTAGTTTTTTTTCCTTCCAGTACTTTATTTTTTCACCCCCAGTACTTTAAAGTTATTATTCTCTCAAATACTTTTTCTGTCCACTCTCCCTCTTCTTTACTCTCTTTTGGCTATTCCAATTATCTGTGCATTAACCACTTGGAATTGTCACACAGCTCACTGATGCTCTTAACTTTTTCTTTTGGACACTTTCCCCCATTGTGTGTTTCATTCAGATTGGTTCTATTGCTATGCCTTCAAGTTCACTACCCTTTTCTTCTGTAATGTTTAATCTGCAATTAATACCATCCAGTGCAGTTTTCATGTGAGACTGTAGTTGTCATTGCTAGAAGTACAATTTGTTTTTTTAAATCTTATGTCTCTATCTACTTAACTTTTTGAACTCTTGTTATACAGTTATAATTATGGTTTTAATAGCTTTGTCTAAGAATTCTTTTTTTAAAGGTTGTATTTATTTATTTTTGGGGAGAGAGGAAGGCAGGGAGAAAGAGAGGGAGAGAATCATTGATGTGAGAGAGATACATCGATCAGTTGCGCCTCTTGCATGTGCCTGACCAGGGACCAAACCCACAACTCAGGCATGCGCCCTGCCCAGGAATTGAACTGGCAATCTTTTGCTTTGTGGAAAGACACTCAACTAACTGAGTCATGCTTGTCAGGGTCCTTGTCTAATAGTTCTGATATCTGTGCAACTTCTGAGTCACTTTCAGTTAGTAGGTTATTCTCATCATTATGGGTCATTTTTCTCCTTCTTTATATACCTGAAAATCATTGATTGGATGCTAGAGACGAATTTTACCTTGACGGATATTTTAAGATTCCTATAAATGTTCTTGAGTCTTATTCTGAAGTACAGTTAAGGTCAACCTCTCAAAGTTAAACTGCTGAAAACAACTTGACCCTTGCTTTTGAATTTTGTTAGATGGGAGCAGAGCTGTTCTTACTCTGAGGTTAATTGTGCTCCGCTATGGAGGCAAGTCCTTTTTGTGCACTCTACCTGGTGCCCTGTGCAACATAAGGTTTTCTTATCTAGCTGGTGGGTACAGGTACTATTTGCAGCTCTGTGTGAATGTTGGGTTCTGTTGCCTCTAATCCTTTTGGGTGGTTCTTTCTAGTCACGTGCATGTGCTGACCAGTACATTTGAGAGGGCTCCTCTGCAGATCTCCTGGGTCCACCCTCCGCAGCCCTTCTGTTCTCTCCTGCAAACTCTAAGTTCCTTTGTCTCTGACCCTCATCTCCATTTCCTCAACTCAGTGGGCCCACTGGGCTCTGCACAAGCCCCGTCCCCCGCGCCGCAGTGGGCTCTTCCTCAGGTGGTAAGCTAGTTCAGTTGTAGGGTTCTCCTCATTTGCTTGATTGTTTCCTGGGATCATTGTCCTTTTTGCCTGATAACTAGTCTTCTGAAACTATTGTTTCACATATTTGACTGTTTTGGGGGTTTCTTTGGGAGGGGGGGTAAATCTGGTCCCTGTTACTCAGTCTTGGCCAGAAGCAGAATGGTTTTCAGTTGCCTGAACCTGCCAATCTCTATGGGAATATTAAGACCTTGTACGAATGTGCGTACCTTAGGGAGCTCCCAGACCCCTACCCAACTCTGAAGCTAGTTGGTCATTCATAATCTGGCCACATGCTGGTGGCTTGGCAGAGCTCAGTACCAGCAGGTGGCTCCCCAGCCATGCGGTGAGCTTGTGTGAGTCCAGCTGGGTCATTGGTTTCCTGTAGTCAGTGTCCGGCATGGAGTCTGGTAGCTCTTGCTGAGTTAGTGAGAGTTGGAGGGCGGGAGTCTTTGTTACAGAGGTGCGTGGAGATTTTTAAATGGACATGCAAGCCTGCCCAGGCCTCTTTGCTTACCTGAGCATTTTGCCTGGGCCCTGGCTAGTGGCCCTGAAGTGGGAAGAGAGTTTTCCTCTTCTCCCTGTTGCTGCTCCTGCACTGCTGGGTGCTCCTACACCGGCCCCGCTGCTTGCTAGCTGTGTGCCATTGGGCATTACGCCGCAGCTCTCTGTGCCTCGCTTGGTCATCTGTTAAGTGGGTGAAGGCCCTTGTCCTGCCCATTTCACAGAACTGTTATAGTGTACACAGCAGTGCTTTGCGTAGTAGAATCTTTCATAAAGCCATCGTTATTTTCTTGGATATTCTCATCAAACGAAGTGTTAAAATGTTTGTATTGTATTTTCCCAAAAGGATGTCTGCACTGAAATGTTTTTTGCTTATAATTCGCATGGCAAGCCGCGGGTTTTCTTTGAAGCTATGTATTTGTCCACTTATTTATTTTTGACTGTTTAAAGAATGATTTTTAAAAATTATTTATTTTTAGAGAGGGGGAAGGGAGGGAGAAAGAGAAGGAGGGGAACATGTGCCAGAGAAACATTGATTGGCTGCCTCTCACGCACTCCCAACTGGGGCCTGGGGCGGGGTGGGAGAGAGAGAGAATGGGAATGAATGAGTCTGCAGCCTTGCTGTATCTGTATGATGCTCTAACCAGCGGAGCCACCAGCCAGGGCTTGTCCACTTGTTTATTTGGGTTCGGTAATCTAGTACCTCCTTGAGACCTTCGTCAGGACCTGGAGAATGGCGAGGGGCACTCTTGATAGTTTAATGGGAAGGGTAGCTTTCTTCTCCATAGGGGAACATTTCATAGTAGAGGAGAATTGTAATTCTTTTGGGTTTATGTATTTGGAAGTCAAACATGGCTGTGAACCTGCTGGCCTGTTTTAGTTGCAGAGGAAAGTGGTCACTTATGGTCAGGGGAAGAGTCTGCCGCCCCGCTCCATGCGGGGGCCATGTACGTGGGTGAAGAGGAGCCTGCACATGGCCCGATGGGCCCGGACACGTCCGCAGAAGAGGCTGGGGCAGTGCTGGGGCTGGACACTGAAGGCGACCGCATGATGATGCTGTCTGTGGTTCCTGCGGAAACCGAGGACAAACCGAGCTCAGAGCCCAGCGATGGCACCTGCGGGGCTGGAGGGAGCGAGGACTTGCGGTGCAGCCTCCGGGAGAGCCTCTTTTCTCTGGATAGTGCAGGAGCCAACTTCCCGGAGAGAGAAGAGGAGGATTACACGGAGCCAGAGGCAGCGGAAGCCGACCCGGCCCCCAGCGAGGACTCCAATCACACCGACAGCCAGAAATCCCCCAAGGTCAACTGCGAGGAGAGAAACGTCACCGGGCTAGAAAATTTCACCCTGAAAATTTTAAATATGTCACAGGTAAGAAAAAACGGCATAGTGCTTTTCTTCTTTTCAGCACATTGATTTCAGGATTCAAGATTCTTTATCAACTTTCAAATGGATGGTGGTGGTCTTGATCATACAGTAAGTGGGATCGGGTTCAGTGGCTGCGTCAGTGAGAATGGACTTGGTTCTCTGCGATGTTTGTAGGGGAAGGAGGAGATATCACCAGTGTCCATTGTGCTTTTTGGGGTAGTCTCACCACCACGCCTCATGACAGAAATCCCAGTGGATATCAGTATCATAACAGAAGCCCCTTAAAAATCTGAATTATTAAAAAAAAAACCCTGAGTTACTAAAATTACAATTTAGCATTGTTTCGATTAGTTACCCCCCTAGGAAGTATGTAATATTGAGGGTTTTTTTTTCCTCCAAAGAGTGCGAATCCAGTGTTTACTCTTGAGCGACTGCTGAGACAGTTGTTCCAAACCAAGCCATGTTTTTCTAGCTCGTTGGACAGTGATTCCAAAGAGAATACTCAGATGAAGACCGATAGTTTTCTTATTTATTTATTTATTTATTTATAGAGAGAGGGGAAGGGAGGGAGAGAAACTTTCATCTGTGAGAGAAATATTGATCAGCTGGTCCTCGCGTGCTTCCATCCTGGGACCCAGTCTGCAATCCAGTCACTTGCCCTGACTGGGAATCAAACTGGTGGCCTTTCTGTTCTCAGGCCAGCAGTCTGCTGAGCCACACCAGCCAGGGTAGGGGCGGTGCATTTTTGACTCGAGCTAACCTTTCGCTGTGATAATGCCGTAAGGTTGTGTGAAGCGCGGGATGCAAAGGGCCGGGCAGTGGCCCGTGCCCTGCGAGTGAGTACCTAGTACTGGGTGGATAAAGTATGAAAAAATATTAACATGGCTCTACAGTAATATTAAGAATGGTTAGAAGAAAGTTTGTAAGTTGTCGTTTGATAGTGTTTTCCTGCTGGTTGATGACTGCATATAGCTCAAAGTACGAAAGGTTTTGAGGGATACCCTGCCGTTTCCCTCCTATTCCTGCTCCTGCCTCCTTTCCCTGGAGGCAGCGGCGTTTCCTGTTTCCTGGGTATCCTTCCAGAAAATGTACATTTACCGCTGACTGTAACACTTGTTTCTTTTACCACAGGACCTTATGGATTTTCTAAACCCCAACGGTAGTGATTGCACGCTAGTCCTGTTTTACACCCCTTGGTGCCGATTTTCTGCCAGTTTGGCCCCTCATTTTAACTCTCTGCCCCGGGCATTTCCAGCTCTTCAATTTTTGGCCCTGGATGCATCTCAGCACAGCAGGTATTGTCCCTTGTCGGGTGTCTGACTCATCCTTTGGGGCAACAATGGCAGTTACTTGGAGGTGGTAACTAGTTAAGAGGAAAGCAGGGGAGGTAGGCGTGGGCTTTGCAGAGGGAGAGGCAAGTGTGAGTGAGGAGTGAGGACGTCCATCCAACCGAGGCAGCTGACGCAGCTCCCTCTCTGGAGGTCCCTTTTGAGGAAGGAAGACAGTTTCTGTGAGGTGCAGGTGGCTCTGCCTGGTGCCGCGGCGGGGCCGGAGGACTTTCTAGGATCCTGGCCAGAACGAATTAGCAGAACCAGGTCACAGAGTAGGGTCTTCCTTTGTGACCTTCGTCTGCAGTTTCGGTCCCCAGCCCTGACAGCCTAGCTCTTGGCACCCCTGTTCCGTGTCTATTTAGGATTTCTTTCTCTTTTTCTTTTCTTCCTTTCTCTTACATTTATTTTTTGCATGAATATTCCTTACTAGACATTCAATAAATTAATTAATTTAGCCCTTTCAAATGACATTTACCCGTTTTATATTTCTTTTATATTGTTCAGCGGACTTTTGTCCTTTTAAATGTTTAGTAGGATAAGTTACTGGGAACTGTGGTCAGACAGCACGCGTTTACCCTCAGCGCCCTGCCTGTGCCTGCGTTAAAGCCTGTGCGTGGCTCCCCTCCCCGATCAGCAGCTCCCCAGCCGGCCCTGGCACAGCGCTGAGTGTGAGCAAGTGTCGCAAGTCTGGGTGAAGGTCAAGGTGGTGGTGAAAACGTAGTAAAACTTGGTTGACCTGTGCTCTGGGGATTTTTGGTGTAGGTAACTGCCAGTGTTTACCTGAAACTGTTTATGAAGAAAGAAATTGCCCAGCAAATTAGTAATCCTCACAAGGGCTTCGGGGGAATATCTAAGTGGCCTGGCCTAGGAGAACAGGTCTCAGTTTCGCCTGGGCCCCGCCCTGTGTCCAGGCTGGCAGGGTGGCTCCAGCACCTGCTCAGCTCTTTCTGGTGTGGGGTCTGGTAGCATAGCCCCACCACAGCCCCGACTTCCTGCAGGCTTTGTCGTCTGCTTGTTCCTTCATCGCCACGCGTCCTTCTCAGTGTCTGGTATGGTGCCCTAATTATGGACAATAAAGGATGCTTGTTCTTATATGGATGGCATGGGACGTGAGTTTGTCTCATTAATAGTTAAGTTACAGCACGTATACAAAAAAAATCCCGATTATCCAATATTGCCATTTTACTAATGGGGGAAATAGAGGCTTAAAGAGGAAAAATAATCTGCAGGTTACACAGATGACTTGGTTCAGTGGCAGAATGGAGGCGCGAACCCAGAGTGTTTTGACCCACTGCTCTGTATTATGAAAAAGTGAAACAAAACCACACAGGTCATGTTACCCCTTAGTCTTCCTGCCCTAGCTGTGCACTTCCTGGTGTGTTTGTTGGATTATAGATTCCTTATTGCCAGCTTACCAAGGTGATTGTTTACTGTAAGTTGGACCTTTTATGAGGGAGGGAGGTGGGCATTCTGGAGAGTTTGAAATGTCTTCTGTCTAGTAAACTGACACACTTCGCTTTGTCCAAGTTAGAATTTCTTGATATGGTAATTAGGGACTTAGGCTGCTCCCAACTGTGACCCATAAGGGAGGAGTCAGAGTTTGAATATCCGAAACCTCCACACAAAACAGAGCCGGTCTCATTTATTGCCATCCGTTCTCATACGGTCATTGTGTGAGCACGCCCACTGGTAATTCAGGCTTTCTGACTTTCTCTTGCAGCCTTTCTACCAGATTTGGCACTGTAGCTGTTCCTAACATCTTGTTATTTCAAGGAGCTAAACCAATGGCTAGATTTAATCACACAGACAGAACATTGGAGACCCTGAAAATCTTCATTTTTAACCAGACAGGTATGTGGAAATAATGCATTATAGAAGAAGACATTTAAAATTTTTTTACTTTATTTATAGAGAAAGGGGAAGGGAGGGAGAAAGAGAGGGAAAGAAACATCAATGTGCGGTTACCTCTCCTACGCCTCCAACTGGGGACCTGGCCCGCAACCCAGGCATGTGCCCTGACTGGGAATCGAACCAGCAGGTCAGTGCGCAATCCACTGAGCCACACCAACCGGGCTAGAAGACATTTTACTGCTGGGGGATGTGCCTTCTATGGGTTCCGATCTGCTATCATCCTTAAGTAAAGGATTCAAGATTGCTCTGAGATGTAAAACTTCTTTCCTAATGAACTGTTAGAATGCCTGTTGAATGTCTCCCAAATCAGCATAACATGAAGAGGCAATTTTAATATTATTAAAGATACCTTTTTTTAAAAAAAACAATAGACAGCTTTATTGAGATAGAATTCACATGCCATATACCCATAGATACCTTTTTAAATCCATTTTTCATTTGAGTATAATATTTACACAAAAATGTGCGTCAGTCGACAGTGAACAGAAGTGATGAATTTTCACAAAACAAACACCTTGGGTAACCAGTACCAGATCCAGAAAGAGGACATCACCAGCCCCGCTTGCGCATTACTGCTCCTGCCGTCCCCAGGGATCACCACCATCCTGACCCCTAACACCGTAGGCTAGTGTGGCCTGTTTTTGAACTTCATATTAATGGAGACAAAGTATGGATTGTTCGCCTGGCTTATTTCACTCACCGTTACATCTGTGGGATTCATCTGCACTGTTGTGTATAGTTTTTTGTTTCTGTATAGTATTCCATTAATTAATCCATTTACAGATGCTATTTTAATGCCTTAATATTTGCCAAATCAGATGGCCTTATTTCTTACTCTGTAAAAGTTTGAGCATTGTGTATTGAAGAAATTTCCTTCATTAAGAAAGTCTATTCCTCAAAAGCGTTAACACCTCAGTAATAAGCACCCATCTTCTTCCTGAAGTATATTCCCTGGAAATAAATACTAATTATAAAACACCTTCCATATATATTAAGTTGCATGTAATTACTTTTATCTACCACTAAAGAACAAACAGCTGAGTGACCTCATAGGTGAAGGTGGCTTGTTACCAGGTGGTTAGCTATTTCAGGTCTTGTCATTCAGTTTGATAAGAAGAGAGGGAGCTATTTTGTTCAATGTTCTAAGAAAACATAGGATACAAATGAAATCGGTAATCACCAATCCTAATTGTTATTTGTACTAACAACTCTTTTAGTAGATTCATTTTAAAGCATTTTTAAATAAGGAAAAAAAATACAAAGAAGAATTAAAACCATTTTGAATATACCTTCTGTAGTCTCCTGACAGTACCTTTACTAGTTACTTGTTGAGCTTTGGTCTCAGAAGAGAACAAAGGCCCCGGCTGGTAGCTCAGTTGGTTAGAGTGACATCCCGCTACACCAAGGTGGTGGGTTTGATCCCTAGTGAGGACACATCCAGGAAGCAGCCAATGAATGCATAAATAAGTGGAACAACAAATCGATATTTCTCCGCTCCCCCCCAAATTAATCAAAAAATTGAAAAAAAGAACAAAAGACAACTCTTACAATGTCCTTGTGAGCTCGCAGAAGCTCTAGTGTCTTAGCTGAGAACAGCCGCGTGGGGGCAGCCCCGTCCCTGTGGCGTGGCGGGGAGAAAGGGGCATTACCGAGTGCACTGGCAGGCACCTGAGACCCGTCCCGGACATACTAGCAGTGGCGTTTTAGGCTGACTGCATGTCATTTTGGGTACTATGCAAAATACTTGAAGAAGATCTGTAGTGGATGTGTTTTCTATCTGATTTGAAACAACTGATTTCTCTTGCAGGTATAGAAGCCAAGAAAAATGTGGTGGTAACTCAAGCTGACCAAATAGGTCCTCTTCCCAGCACTTTGATAAAAAGCATGGACTGGTTGCTTGTATTTTCCTTATTCTTTTTAATTAGTTTTATTATGTATGCTACCATTCGAACTGAGAGCATTCGGTGGCTAATTCCAGGACAAGAGCAGGAACATGCTGAGTAGGAATGGACCGAAGAAGTTGGAAAGAGGAATTTCAGTCCTTTGTCCCAGAAACTAATGCTGCAATTTCTCACATTTTCTCCAGTGAAGAGTTGACTTACAACTTCAGTCGAAGAATCATGCATTTGCTGAACTGTTAAATATGTAAAAAATTATAAACTGGTGTTTTAACTAGTATTGCAATAAGCCAATGCAAAAACATTCAATAGAGTTCACTGTCCTTGTTTTAACTACCAGAACATAATCCAATATTTTAAGGGAATAATTCAGTTTGAAATGGAAGATGTATTCTGGTGGAATAATGAGCAGAAGGACAATCTGCTGACTATATAGAAGGCAGAAATAGGACTTCCAAGTTAGTTTTAAAAACTCTTTATTCCTTAATATGTGTAAGAAGGTGAATTTCTGTTCATTTGTAGGTTTTCTTTCAGACTTTAAACAGGAAAGTGTTGTTATGGGAAGAATAAACTGGAATTGCTAAGTGTGACCTTACAAGTAGCAACTCGTGGGAAAATAAAAGAGTCAAATACCCTGTCATTTGTGACTAACTTCATTGAAAGAATCTCAAATGGTTTACGTTTTTTTCTGGGTAAAGCAGATGTTAGGAGAAGGTAAATGTTGTTATCATAAATGAAGCTTTTTAGGTTCCGTTCTGTGCTAATGCATTAACTGAACCTGAAAATGTTAGTTAGCAATATGCTACATTTAATGAGAACCAAAATATAAAACACTGTTCTTGCCCCCAAGTTGATTCTAGTCTAGTTTTAAGACACGTAGAAAACAGACATGTAACTTAATACAAACTTTTTGATAAGCTGTTTCTAAAAGATCCCTTAAATTCAGGTATGACAGCTGATTACATGATGATAAATTACTTTTATGCTGATTGTTTCTAGTGTTTTAGAGAGTAGTTCATTTCATAAGGCACCCTAAATCCTATGGAAATAAACCTTGGGTGAGTCTTCTCAGCGTTTTACTGGATGGGAGTTCAGGACTTCGTGTTGCGTTGTGGCCAGCCACGGCTGCGGCAGTCACAGGCAGGAGGGGTCTGCGGCTCAGAACGGTGCCATTACTATTTCCGCTTTATCGGGGAGCAAACCGAGGCACAGAGAGGTTGAACAGCTTGCCCAGGTTATACACAAAGTTGATGTAGCTGGGATTTCAATTTTCATATGTATCTGTACTTAAAATATAGGGAAAATATGTCTAGTAATTCTCTTACAATAACCAACGCTTGAATAGTACTGTGTGTGTTGTGTCTGGTTCTATTTTAAGAGCTTTATGTATAATTTCAGTTGTGCAATAGCCCCATGAGATTGGCACTACTATTTAATATTCTCATTTTACAGGAGAGAAAATGAGGCCCCAAATCACTTGCTCTTGGTTATGCGGGTTCCACCGAGGGGACCCCCACCTCAGACCTTGGCGTTGTGGAGCGGTGCCCTGCCGCACCTCTGTGCCATGGCCTAAGCGATCATGGTGTTTATTTCCCTCTAGTCTGTACGTTTCCCAGTCGTAGCCATAATATAGCTATATTTTAGCGCTTAGTTTTCCTAGCCATGGCTATATAATAGGCCTTTGGGTGGTTTGGCACTGGTTACCTAACCTGTTTTCTCTTACTGGATTTCTGGAATGTAGTCTCATTTCCCTGGGGGCAGATTCCCAGAGTGGGAGCTATTCTTTAAAGATACCGAATTTTCATGCCTTTTGATGTGTAATGGGGCCCTGCTCTACCTAGTCTGGGGTCAAGAAAAACTCCCAGGATGACCAACAGATCCACGGCTTTGCTTCTGACACTTAGCTGAGACAGGCTACATGGGCTTCCCCCCGAGGAAAATGTGGAACAGGGCTGTACCTTGCAGGGGAGGTTCAAGAGTAGAGAGTGGGGAATGGCTGCTGTCAAGGGAAGGCACTGGATGGAATGAAGTTTTTATATTAAAAGGGAGCAAGACCAGCTCCAATAGTGCCTCCGTCCCTCATGGCCAGCTGGTGCCCCCAGCAGCCAGCTGCCCACTCTGTAGTGCCCCACAAGACCCTTCCATGTGTGCCTAGTCAACACATCTATAGAGACAGAAAGTAGATTAGTGGTGCCTAGGCCTGGGAGTAGAGGGAAGGAATGAGGAATGACAGTAGGTACAAGGTTTCTTTAGGGGGAGATGCAAATTTCTAAAATAGGACTGTGATGGTTGTTCAACTCTATGAAGTTTAGTACCTTCGTACTTGGGTACTTGGGTATGAAGGTACTAAGGACACTGAATTGTAGACTTCATATTTTTAAAGGTTTTATTTCCTTATTTTTAGAGGGGAAGGGAGGAAGAGGGAGACAAACATTGATCAGTTGCCTCTGGCACGCCCCAACTGGGGACCTGGCCAGCAACCCAGGAATGTGCCCTGACTGGGATCCAACTGGTGACCTTTAGCTTTGTGGAAGGTGCTCAACCAGCTGAGCCACACCAGTCAGGCATGAATTGTACACTTTAAATAGGCAGTTAATATGGTATCTCAATAAAGCTGTTTTTTAAACAAATAGCTAATACATTGTAGAGCCGAGGAAAACATGCCTATTTAAAAGAAATAAAAAGCATATTAAAAAAAAAAACAACGAAACTTATGAAAATGATGAGGGGATTTTAAAGGGTTTCCTGGACCCAATTTCCAATGTAGTGGCGGTGGGGTTTCCCTCACCAACAAACAACTCTTGGACACCAGGAAGGTGCCCAAGGATTCACCTCAATTCTAACAGCACACCTAGAAATAGCATCAGGTTCCACAGGTTAAGGGTTGTGCTTCTAATGCACTGCCTATAAATCAGAGGTTCCCACAACCCATTCCTTGGGTTTGATGAATTTGCTGGAAAGGATTAAAGAACTAAACCGTTTTACTCATAGAAGACGAGTTCATTACAAATTATATTAAAAGATACAAATCAATAGCCAGATAAAGAGATACATACATACGGGAGCTTGGGGTCCCAGCAAGGTGGCCCCCCTCCCCAGAGGTCACGGGGTGGGGCTGAAATGTCCAACACTAATCACGTGCTTTGCCCCAGGGGCCTTAGGCGCTTTCCAAAAGTGAACTCCTTAACATTTTAACAAGACACCTTTATCATTTTCAGCACTTAGGGAAGACCAAATATAAATCACAATACCATAGGCCTCACACCTACCGGTTCATTTTTCAGTTTTTGCTTTAATGATCAAGTTTGTGCAGCATTTTAATGATCTTAAACACAAGGTAAATATTGGAAATACAACCTTTAATTCCACCGCTAGTCTATTCTAAGGCAGAGAAACTACGGTACCTTAGATAAATGCTTTGAGACCAGTAGCATTTAATTAGGGTCTCTGGTGAGATTCCTCCCTGAGTTTTCAAGTGGGTGAAGTTGGTTTGGGCTGTAAGTTTGAGTTTTAGACTATTTTGAGGCCAAAAGGCTTTATTTTTTCCAAGTCCATATAGGGAATAAGAAAAACTGTCAGTAACTACTAAGTTTAACTTCAATGGACTCATCTTTAAAAAAAAAATTCTTGTATTATAACCATTGCAAAACTGCTTATAATTTGCTTAAACTAGGGAAAAAAAACCAAACCACGCGGATATACTAAAACCCACTGAATCGCACACTTTAAAGGGTAAATTTTGTTATATGTGAATTACATATCAAAAAGACAAAAGGCAAAAAAAGATTATTTTATCTAGCAAATACAGAGGAGCCAGCTTGCTCCAGAGTCTTGGCAGCTAAGGAACCACAAAGCAAGCTCAGATTCGAGCCTACGACTACCTGACCTACAAGCCCCTGACCCGAATCATGATTGTTCACTGCTTCCCGCAAACACAGGAGAGTGGTTCCTAAGCACCCACCCACAGGTCATCTCTTCCTTCCCCTGTCCCCGACGTCCTTCTGCTGGGCGGACTCTTCGCCCCACCACCCTGCAGGGAGCCCAGCACGGTCAGGCCGTCCGTGAGTGTCAACTCTAAGCGCCAAAAAAACCCCAGCGCCCCGCCGGCCGCTCGCCTTCCCCACATAGAGGGGAAACTGGGCAACGGGGCAAGAGAGACGCAGAAAAGACGCAGAGCGGCATCTGAGAGAGCGGGGGCCTGTGGGGGCCTGCGGGACCCCGTCCGCTCGCTGCCAGCGGAACGGGCATTGAAGCTATTGGGGGCCTTCCGGGGCCGGGCCGCGCCTGGGCCTGCGCGGTGGGGCTGGACTGTGCGGGGCCGCTGGGCCCGCCGCTGGGAGCTGTCCGCGGACAGGCAGTTAGGGCTGTGGGCGGCCGGCAGGCAGTGCGCCGGGCAGCTCTGGGCGGGCGGCCATGGCGACGGCTTTGGGAGTGCGGGTACCCGTGCGGCGCTTGTTGGCGGCGCTGCGGAGTCGGGGCTCCGGTCTCGCGGCCATGGTGAGTGAGTGCCGAGGACGCGCGGTGGTGGGAGGAGGTCGAGGCTCCGTGGAGCCGGCGGAGGGGCGGGAGGGACCCGCGCCGGCCCCGAAGTGGGCCCGCCCTTGGAGATCAGACCTTGGAAGCCGCGCGGGTCGGACGCGCTGGTCCAGGACCGGCGCGGCCGGAGCATCCTGCAGTTTTTCCTTGGCTTAAAAATCCCGTCGGAGTCTACGAAATTTCCAACCAGAAAACAAACGAGGACGACTTTTGTTGTTATTTTTTTAAAATATAAAAGTAGTTGTAAAAATAGTTGATGTTTGGGTCACTTGATCTGACTAAAGGTGCTGCTATTCAGTCTTCTAGGCTGTACGCTTGGTGAGAGCAGGGACCGTCTCGGCCACGGCGCGCTCGCCGCAGGTGGGGTGGCCGAATGTTGAATTAACTAATTTGTTTTGGTGTTATTTTGGGGGAGTTATTAATAAATTATCTTTTTGGTGACATATCGATTCTTTTTTCCTCTTACGAGGGGCGTCCGTCAGTCATCCTGCGTGAGAAGTTAATATATTGGGCTAAATTAACTTGAGTGAAAGTTTTAACATGCAGCACCACCTAGTGGGAAAGTGTTGCATTAAACTCATTTTATTTTAAGTTGCCTGATAGAGCCCGTTTGGCAGTTTTGCAGTTTTTTGATAGAAGAAATTAAATATACCTCGGGGATGGAGGAAGATAAGCACCTTGTTTCGTGGCCATTAAGGTGAGAACACAGGTTGAGTGTTGAGTGTTTACTGCCGCCTAGGCACGTCTCCAGGCATAACTCTCATCAAGGTCCTGGTGATTAAATAAAATTAGGTGTTCAGGAAGAAATCAACAAACACATACGATTTGAGGAGCTGCCACGTGCCAGGTTCTATATTGGGTGCCTTCACATTCAAGATCTCTTTAATTGAAGCCTTTCAAAAATCTCATCAGGTTAATATTGTAATATTCCCATCATAGGCACGAGGATACTGGTATTCAGAGAGGCTCAGGGATTTGTTCACCATCTCACAGCTTAAAGTAACGGAGCTAGGCCTTAAATCAAGTTAATGCTCTTCAGATACTATGCTTTTCCCTGTCACTAACCCCAGCTCCTATAGAAAAAAAAATTAAGCCCACCACAAAGGGTTCTGTATAGGGGTGTGTCCCCGGCGGGAGGGCATTTCTCTTATGTAGATGAAGTGGCTCCACTTCACTGTGCTGGACGGGACCCCTGTTCCCGGGCAGACATGTGCAGTGAGGACAGTTCGTGCTGTTGACCTCGTTGGGGTTGTGGAAGGGGGAGAACGGAGCGGCTCAGCACTTGTTCCTAGACTGCAGGTGACTGTTGCCTTACCTACAACGTGGTCAGTCGTTTTCTTTGCAGCTACTCAGTGTGGATGCAGAATGTCCTGTTTCTTTTCCAAAATACTCTGAGTTGATGTAAAATATTTAAGTTTCATAAGAATTTTGTGTTACTTGTAGTGGGTCTTTGTGTGAAAAATTTCAGAGACTGTCGTTTTAAAGGAATGAGTAGGTATTTTGGTTCTTAGTAGTAAATGTTTTTGAGAACAAGCCTTTGAATGTTTTTTATCTAAGCAAGAGGTATTTTCATTTTTCTTTCTTGTTAGTTATAGGTAAGGGTAGCTGACCTAGCAGAGAAGGGAAACTAGAAAATTATCTCATTAGTGTCCTGTTTTCCTCTTCATGGACTAAGTTGTCTTTTTATCCTTTAAAGTTTTTTTATATTTCAATTAGAGTCAACGTTCAATATTATTGTATAATAGTTTCAGGTGTACAGCATGGTGGACGTTAATATAATTTATGAAGTGACCTACTCACTTGGCACCAGACATAGTTATTACGATATTACTGACCATATATTCCCTATGCTGTACTTAGATCCCTATGACTATTTTGTAACTACCAATTTGGGCTCAATCCCTTCACCTTTTCACACTGTCCACCAACTCTTCTCCTGTTTGGCAGCCATCAGTTTGTTCTTTGTATCTATGAGGCTGTTTCTCTTTTGTTTGCTTATTTTGTTCTTTAGATTCCAATGTAAGTGAAATCACATAGAACTCGCCTTTTTCTGTCTGACCTGTTTCACTCAGTGTAATACTCTGTAGGTTCTTCCATTCTTCCATGCTGCCATAAATGGAAAGATTCCATTTTATATGGCTGAGTAATATTCCATTGTATATACTGCATTTTGCCATGTATAATGCACACCCATGTTTTGGGCCCAAACTTTCAGGAAGAAAATCTTTTCTTTAAATTTTTTAATTCAATTATTTATTTATATTTAGAAACAAAACTGATTATTGTATTCCAGGGTATTATTTTGCATATGGATATCATTATTGCTTTCTAGAGTTACACTTTTAATGCATAAGTATTAATAAAAGAATTAAAACCATTTATATAGATACTGAATTAGTACCACCTCTGTAAAATGTGCATCCTTATTTTTCCGTAAAAAATGTGGGCAAAACAGTGCTCATTATACACGGCAAAATATGGTATGTACCACAGCTGCTTTATCCAGTCGTATATTGATGGGCACTTACGTTGCTTCCATATCTTAGTTATTGTAAATAATGCTGCAGTGAAATAGAGGTACATGTATCTTTTTAAATGTGTTTGGATTTTTTTGGATAAATACCCAGAAGTTGAATTGCTGGGTCATTCGTTACTTCTGTTTTTAATTGTTTTCCTTAGTGGCTGCTCCACATTGCAGTCCCACCAATCCCAGCAGCAGTGCGCAAGGGCGCCTTTTCTCCACGTCCTCGCCAACACTTGTTTGTTGACTTATTGATGGTAGCCGTTCTGACAGGTAGGAAGTGATACCTCGTTGTGGTTTTAGTTTACATTGTTGAGGATTTTTTGCATCTATGTTCATCAGGATTATTGGCCTGTAATTTTTTGTTTTAATGTCTTTGGTTTTGGAATCAGGGCAATGGTGGCCATGTAAAATGAGCTTGGGAGCCTTCCCTCCTTTTGAGTTTTTTGGAATAATTTGAGAAGGATAGGTGTTAATTCTTTGAATGTTTGGTAAAATTCACCTGTGAAACCATCTGGTCTAGGACTGTTGTTTTTTGGGAGTTTTTTGATTCGATTGGCAATAATCAATCTGTTCAGAATTTTTGTTTCTCCTTGATTCAGTCTTGGAAGATTATATGTTTCTAGGAATTTATCCATTTCTTCCAAGTTGTCCAATTTGTTGGCATATGATTTTTCATAGTATTTTCTTACAGTCCTTTGTATTTCTGTGGTGTCAGTTGTCACTTATCCTGTTTCATTTCTCTCTTTTTTTCTTGATGAGTCCTGTTAAAGGTTTATCAATTTTGTTTATCTTTTCAAAGAATGAGCTCTTGATAGCATCGATCTTTTATATTATTTTGTTAGGCTCTATTTCACTTAAATCTGTTCCCATCTTTATTATTTCCTTCCTTCTACTCACTTTGGACTTTGTTGTTCCTTTTTTTAGTTCCTGTAGGTGTTAAGTTTAGATTGTTCATTTGAGATTTTTCTTGTTTCTTGAGGTAGGCCTGTATTGCAATGAATTTCCCTCTTAGGATTGCTTTCATTGTGTCCCATAGATTTTGGGTTGTGTTTTCATTTTTATTTGTCTCAATGTGTCTTTTGATTTCTTTGTTTTCATTGTTTAGTAACATGTTGTTTAGTCTCCATGTGTGCATTTTTCAGTTTTTTTTTCCTTGAAACTACTTCCAGTTTCATACTGTTGAGACTTGTTTTGTGGCCTGAATGTGGTCTATCCTGGAAAATGTTCCATGTGCGCTGTTTTGGGGTGAAATGCTCTAAAAATGTTAATTAAATCCATTTGACCCAACGTGTCATTTAGGGTTGTTGTTTCCTTGTTGATTTTCCTTTTGGAAGATCTGTCCATTGATGTCAATGGGGTGTTAAAGTCCCCCTAGTATGACTGTATGACTGTTGATCTCTCTGTTTGTGTTCATCAGCATTTGCTATATGTATGTATGTTCTCCTATTTTGGGTACATAAATGTTTACAAGGGTTATAGCCTCTTGTTTGATTGATCTTGTATCATTATGAAATGTCCTTGTTTGTCTCTTATTATAGCTTCTGTTTTAAAGTCTACCCTTGTCTTGGCAACGTGGGCATGAGCACATTTCCCAAGTTAGGGGTGAGCAGTGTAGCAAGTTGACTGAGTTTCTGGCCACTGCCCTTTCGGATCTTGGGCCTGACCTCCTTGGGCTATACAAGGGCCTTGATAGCCGCGGCATGTGTACTCATGGACTTGGTCTTTTTGGCCTACATCTTCTTCAGGCCTATCTTGTGCTTCTTGGCAAAGAAGCACATTTCTCAGGAACTTGAGGTCTTCCCCCTGAAGAGATTTGTGTCTTCGTGATTGAAGTTTCTTGATGCCCTTTCTGGACCATTTTCGAAATTCATTGTGTGTGGTGTGATTCTTGGACTTGGCCATGTCTCCACTGAAGCCTGTGGCTCCCGAAGCACCTTGGACCAGAAGAGAAAGAGTGTAGTTGAGTCTGATTGCCGTTGGCATGCCAGTGGGTGGGATTGCCCCTCTGGCTCACTGGCTGTGAGCATTGGCCACAACCATATGAGCTGCTGTGCTGGGGGCTGACCCTGTGGAACGGGATTCACCCCAGTGTGCTCTTTGCCTCCTGAGATCTTCCTATGGGCCTGCCACTTGTGGAGCCAATCAGGCGGTGGTCTGTTATGGTCTGAAGCCGGCCCCCAGGTGTGTTGTTTCTGAGGTCTCTTGGGGAGTGCTCCAGTGAAGACCTGGGTCAGCCGCTGCCTGTGACTGGCCGCGGGTACCTTGAGCAGGCTACAGAGCCGTCTGTGGTTGTTGGCTGCCTGTGCTGGGCACTGTGCACTGAGGCCGGCTTCCACCAGTACCGCACCTGGGGCAGCTCAGCCAGATGCACGGGGCGCTGTGAGGCCTGCTGCTGCCTGCCAGCTGCTCAGCCACTGAAAGAGCCGCGGGCAGTATACAAGTTGTGTGAAGTGGGGCGTCAGGGAGTCACCAGGCTGGGAAGAGTGGCGTTCACCAGGTTAATGCAAATTCAGAACGCACCAGTGCCAGCCCAGGGTCCATTCAGCGAGGGGCATGCTGAGGCCAGCAGCCACCCCCGTGGGGCCTGCAGGTGTTTGAGGATTTAAAAAAAAAATGTATTTATGTTTTTAGAGAGAGGGGAAGAGAGAGAGGAAGAGAGGGAGAGATACATCAGAATGAGAGAGAAACATCACTTAGTTGACTCTCTAGCTGGGGACCTGGCCAACAACCTAGGCATGTGCTTTGACTGGGAATCGAACCAGCGACCTTTTGGTTTGTAGGCTGGTGCCCATCCCACTCAGCCACAGCAGCCAGGGCCCTTTGAGGATTTTTAAGAAAGATTGTAACATGGGGCCAGCTCACAGTGCTGAAATAGCTTCTGTTGGTCCTTGACCTGGGCGTGGGGGAGCCTCAGGGAGTCGTTGTGGGGAGTGAGTGCAGTTCACCAGGCTAATATAGATTCACATTTGGCTGTTTGGGGGGAGGGCTCAGCATAGGGTGGATGGTGCCCTTCAACTGTGCAAAAGGAGAGCTCAACACAGGGAACGGTGGCCGCCGTCCCTCCAGCACTTACCCTGAAGCCACAAAACTCAGTTCCTTCCCGTATGTCTCTGACACCTCCTAAGCCACTACCCCTCCTCAGGAGCCCAGGGCGAGTGCCTGTGAGTGAGTGAGTCTGTGTGTGGGCCCTGCGAGAGGGTGGCTGGGTTTCCAGCAGCCTTCAGTGTCACCCAGATGGATGGAATCCCCACTGATTTTCACAGCCAGGTGTTGTCGGGGCCTCTCCTTCCATTGGTGAGCGCAGCTGGGGAGGCCACTGTGAGGCTGGAACCCCTTGCTTCTCAGTAGGGGACCTCTGTAGCCGATACACCACTCCCGATTCTCAGCTGCCCACTTGGGTGTGGGGTCAGCCCATTTTGCATTTTCATCTCTCTTACCGTTCTCGTTGTGGCTTCTCTACATCCTTAGTTACAGGACTTCTGTTTAGCCAGGTTTCAGGTGGTTCTCTAGGTTGATCGTTCTTTAGTTTACTTGTAATTTCAATGTGATCATGGTAGGAGGAGAGCATAGTGTTCACCTACTCCGCCACCTTTACCAGAACCTCTGGAATAAGTTGTCTTAAAGTAAGTTTACTGCCTGTCCTCTTACATTAATGTCAGTGATAAAGGTTTTAGGATTCCTGAAATGGGAATGAGTTGCAGTTTTGTGGTGGAGGATCCGGCCCAGCCCCGCCGTCACCCTTCGATGAGGAACTCACGTTAGTTTATTCTTTCTGCATGACAGTCCCCCTCTCACCTGAGCCTAGAGTAGCCCTGCAGACAGGTAAGGAAACAGGTTTTGGTTGGCATTTTTGCCAGAGTGAGAACAAAATTCTTCTGACTTTGATTGGAATTCCCTTCTCTTATCTCTAGCCATGCTTAGAGTTCTTTCAGCTAAAAAACAAGGAGTATGGGAAGTGTGGGTCTGTTAACCCACAGACTCCGGGTTTGCGAATTTCCGCAGCAGTGTGAGCAGGAGCAAGGGGGACAGTGCGCGCTGGGGCTTGGGACTGGGCAGCGCTCTGGCCAGGCCGGAGGGAGATCTTCCTGGTGCTCTGAGGAACTTCACTAAGGTGAAAGGCTTTTTACATGTAGTCCAGAGGGTCTTGGACCTCCCAGAAGTTATCAAAATCCTATATAATTTTGCATTTGTTTTTTTTCCTCTGGGGATTAGTTTTCATCATATCTGAAAGGGATAGTGAACCCCGATAATTAAGTCCCATGTCAGTAAGCAGTGAAGGTTGCTGAGGTTTTGTGGGACCATCCAAAGAGCACTAGACCAGGAGTTTAGCGCCCTGGTTCTAATCTGGTCCTGCCAGTGGACTTGCAGGGTTTCCTTGGGTGGGTGTGTTCACCTGAGTTTCCTAATAACTGGAATGCTGGCCGTTGTTAATGGTCATTGGTAAGGTGGCCAGTGGTACTGGTCAGTCTCAGTCATATCTGTAATAAACCCGAGAAGCTGAAGTGTGATGTGTGAGACGGGGGTGGGCTACTGAGGCACCGTCCCATGGAGGCAGCGTACGTTGTGGAGAGCTTGTCTTGTTTTTGTCTATATTTTGAGAACTTTGTATTTTGAGACCAAGGGAACCAAAGAGGGTTAGAAATTGTTGCCTTTAAGACTTTTTTTCTGTATCTCTAGTAAGGGAAAGAGTTGTAAGTTGATTTGAGTTTAACTAAACCTCTACATTTCAGATGTTAAATGTGTTCTTTTTATAGTCAGCAGATGCTCACTTGTTGACAGCAGAGGAGAGGAACCAAGCTATGCTTGACCTTAAAGCAGCAGGATGGTCGAAATTAAAAGAGAGAGATGCCATCTACAAAGAGTTCTCCTTCAAAAATTTTAATCAGGTAATTATGACATATTCTTGCTAGTACCACGGTCGGTTTTTGTCACCTTAGGCTGTAACTTCGTAATACTGCTGGTTGTCGGATCCCATGTGGATCCAGCATCTAAATCCTCTTCTTTAAGAATTCAGTCCCGCCCTGGCTGGTGTGGCTCAGTGGATTGAGTGCCGGCCTGTGAACCAAAGGGTCACGGATTTGATTCCCAGTCAGGGCACATGCCTGGGTTGCAGGCCAGGTCTGCAGTTGGGGGCTTGCGAGAGGCAACTACACATTGATGTTTCTCTCCCTCTCTTTCTCCCTCCCTTCCCCTCTCTCTAAAAATAAAGAAATAAAATCTTAAAAAAAAAAAGAATTCAACTTGTTGACATTTGATATCATCCAGCTGAGGGAGTGATTCTTACTCAGCTCTAGGGGAGGAGGGTGTTGTGTCATTTGGAAAATCAAATTCTGAAACCACTGTTGCTTTGATTTGGTGTTGGTTAGGAGGCTTAGTTTCCTTTTAAATTTTAAATAATGTGATAAGAGAGCGTGAGTTTATATTTATCAGAAGGGAATGTAACAATAGTTGAGAAACACGCACCAGCTTGATTGATTTCTCCTAATTTTCTTGGACAATTGTCAAATTTTCTTGCACCCTCTTGTTGTATTTCTGTCTAAATCATCTCCCAAGCTGCACCCTCTTCTCTGATTGGCTCGTTTCCCTCAAGCCAGTAGCCAGCCCTTGAAGCTTTTCTTAAAAGCTGATCTCCAGGTGGAGACTCAGCCTTAACAAGGTAACTGTTCCATTAGGGCGCCACCCTGTTTAGAGAGTCATCTCCCATGACTTGCCCTGCAGTTCTAACTCCATTGCATTTATATAAGATCAGTGCTTTTACCCATTTCATGTTTGTTCAGTTAGGTTGGTAATCCTCCGGACAGCTTTATTGTTTTTATTTATTTTAGGTGTCAGCATCTAGGAGGCAGAGACCATGTTTGCTTAAAAACCTCTCTATTGTACCTAATCCAGTTCTGCATACAAACAGGCATTTGATAAATGCAGACATTGGTTACAGTGTTTGCTTGTTTCTGGAAGGGTGTGTGAGGACCCGATTTCCACCCGAGAAAGCTCCGACATGTTTTCCTAGTAAACGCCAGCGGCCCCACCGAGCTGCGTGCCTTGTTCTGCTCCCCGTCCATCTGGCTGCCAGCCTTCGGCTGTGAGTCTCTGACTCCTGAGGAAACCTGGACCGAGCCGACTCCCTGTCACTGCTGCCCCATGTGCTCGGAAGCTCTTGTCAGGGGCTTAGCACTCTGTGGCTGGTGGCAGGGAATCCCATTGGTACAGTAAGTTCGTGCATAAGCTCTAGGTAGCATTTTCCAAGCTTATTAAAATTCTTACATGTGTACAGCCTGACTTCTTTAAGCCTGGGCTAATTTATTGGGCTGGAACATGTGGCTTAAAGTACTTGAGTGGTGTTGCCTAGGGCTCTGCCCATGAGTCGGTCGTCCGGCCCCACTCTAACCTCGTGCCAGGGCGACTTTCGGAAAAGGGAGGGGCAGGAAGATGTCCGGGGCAACATCCGACGAACTAGACTTTTTCTTCTCACTTCATCCAGCTTTTAGGAGAAAGAAGCAGATGACAAGAAGATCAGCTGACGTCAGGGAGTGTATTCAGAGAACCAACACCGAGTTAGTGTCCTAGAATCATTTCTCCAGCCGGGCTCCTGTGACTTCTGCATGTGTAGTGGCCTGTTGTGGCAACTGCTGTCCTGACAGCTCTCAGCGCCCACCAGCCAAAGACTACCGGAAACACACCGGTAGTTGAACAGGTTAGGCTTCCTGCTTGTTGAAGCAGGGGAGAACTCACGCCGTAGGAGCCTGTGGGGTGTCTCAGGAAGATGGCCGTAGACTTATTACAGGATTTGGGCTTGTGTTAGTGGTTTGGGAGAGTGGTTAGGGGCTTTGCTCTGGAGTGTGTCAACGTAAGAAACATTCAGACCTGTAGGGGATTTTTGGGAGTTTATCTGAGCCACACTGATAATTGCTGGGGAGTAAAATCTCAATGGATTGAGAAAAATGCTCCAGAGACTGGCAGTTCTGCAACCTGCTTTATACATTAGAATCAAAAGAGAGGCCCTAAGTGGGTTGCATGAAATCCACTGGTAATAGATTAGAGAGGCCGGGGAAAGCACCTTGGGATTGGATGACAAGGAAGAGGGTAGACGCACACTTTTTTTACATTGGTGGGTATAGGATAGTTGATGGTCAACAGTTAACGCAGTACCAATGAGGGGCTCTGTGGCCCTGGCTGTGGTGCTCTGGTGCGGTGGCTGGGCTTTGAGGGTCTGGAGAAAGGAAGTCACTTAGACGCTCCAAAGGTAAGTTATCATAGATACAAAAGGACAATACACAGGATTAATTAAGGTAAAGATTGACTTTTGTCAGGGAAGATTCTAGCCTGGGACATAAACTGCTTTTAGGTAATAAGTTTTAACTTCAAACCGCCCTTTGTGGCTACTTTCGGTCTCTGAGTTAATAAGGCCGCCATTCACGCCTCCCCGGAGCTTGTCAGGGTTGGCATGTGGCCACCTTGGTGTCCACAAATGGATGCTGTCAGGGAATGGGTAATCTTGTAATTCAGTACTTTTTCCCTTAAATTGGAGAAGTCCTTTTATAAAAGGTTTTTTAATTTAAGTATAGTTGATATACAGTATTACCTTAGTTACGGTAGGTTCAGGTGTACATATAATTCAATATTTTAATACATTTTACGTATAGGGGGAAGAGACTAAAGTGGAAATGAGTAAAAAGCTGCAGTCGCTTATTAGCCAGGCGTGGGGGGTTCGTGGTTTGTCTGTATTCAGGTATTACTACCGAGTGGTCTTATTTTTGTGTGAACGTCCTAGAGGCGATGTGGTCACCGCAGATGCAGCAGGGGATTTGATCGGGTGGGTGATGGCACGCGGCCCGGCACCTCGTGCAGGACCCCTGCAGCTTTCTCCGAGGGCTCTGCTGGTCCTGGTGGCCTCTGGGGGAGGTGGGCACGCGCTCCGCAGAGTGGCATTGCCTCACGCTGATGTTTGTGTTCCACACCACAGCCCAGGCGACAGGCCCAGGCCGGCTCCACGCAGGTCTCCACTGCAGCAGGCTCGGCAGCAGGTGACGGGAGGCTGTGGAGGGCGCAGTGGTGGGGAGAGAAGGTGGGGTTCCTCATGTATTTTGGAGCCGGAACAGTCATGGCTTCCTGTTAGATCAAGTGTGAGGAGGAGAGGGTCCAGGGTGATCTCAGGGTTTTGGTTCAAGCCGTAGGGTGAAGGGTGGTGTTTCTTCCCGAGCTAGGGCAGATGGCATGGAGGGCAGGGTAGGGGATTAAGAACCCTGTTTTGTATGTGTCAGGCCTGAGATACTGGTCACCCAAGTGGCGATCGGGCCAGCAGGTAGATAGTATGAGGATGGGGTGCAGGCTGGAGGTGTCAGTTTGGGAGTTGTCGGAGGGGGTGACCGTGAGAGCACAGTCCTGGATCAGCAGGCGAATGGGCAGGTGGAGGCGCAGGCACGCTTTGTCCATTGAAATGAGAGAGAAGGCCAAGAACTTGCGTGTGGGTGGAGTAGGCTGCTGTGTTTGTCCAAGGGAGAGGAGAGAGTTCTCTTCCGACTGCTCCTATTTCTTAATGAGGTCATCAGCTGAGAACAAGCAGGGTGAGAGGGAGGGGCATCGGAGACCTGGGAAGATGGGAAGATGAGTGGAATAGTCACCTTGGAGATGGAGACTGAGACAGTGAACTAACTGAGGAAATGCGGCTGTTTGCTGGTAGTTCTGTGTCACTGGAGATTTACGGTCGAACATTTAAAGTGAAGGTGTGGTGTGTTTTGTCCAGCCATGGTCAGCGGCTTGGGCACGGGCTTGGAGTAGGTGCTGAGCGGGGCGTAAGCAGGGGCTGAGCCTCTGCCGGCCGAGTGCCGTGGAGGAGCCCGGGGCAGGAGAGGCTGAGACGCTGCGGGCAGGGCAGCTGTGACGTGGAGGCGGAGGGTGAAGAGGAGTGAGTGTCCTTTCATGGCATCTTTCTGGAGGGCGATTAGGCAGAGTCTGTCAGCCCGTAAAATGCACGTACCCATTGTCCTCGTCTAGAAATTTATCTAGAAGTAGTCCTGCCTGAGTGCACAACGGATATGTGAGGATGTCCATTATAGCTCTGGGAGCAGGCATTGTCCTGGGGGCGCACAGCCGTGGGGAGGGCCCTGCCCCCCTCGCGGCAGCCGCACCCTGGGCAGGAGTTGGGGGCGCCGCTGGGCCCCACATGCTCCTGGCAGTGGCAGCGCCCGTCCTCAGCGCTGTAGATTGGAGGGGCCGCTGTCAGAAGTGGTCCCCCTCCCTTGAGAGAGTTCAGCCCACACTAGGTGTTGTTAGTATATGTTTTTAAGTCTTTGCAGAACACGTAGGTAAAAGAATAGTTCTGTTTAATTTGTTCGATAGGTGAACATTTTTTAGTTCTTTACATAGTCTTTTCATTTTACCTACCATAAATCTTCAGGAGTAAGATTACACTTGGTTGGGTGTTATAATATTTAAATGGTTTGCTCATGTAGTGTGTGTAAAATGGTATTGCAAGTTTGCTTTAGAATTCATTTCTTTTATTACTGGAGAAAATGAACTATACATTTTAGAAACATTTTCAGTGTCCTGGATGAAAAACCTATTGCTCAAAGCTTTGGGTTACTTTAGATTTTACCAGCAAAATAGAGATCAACTTTTTTTTTTCTTTGAGGTTTTATTCCAGGAGATAATTAGTTCCAAATAGTCCACATGCATTTGATAGCTCAGCTGGGCGCATAGACTTTCAGAATAAGAATGAGAAAGTCCCCCAGGAATTCTAATGGCACGGGCGGCTGAGGTGGCCCTCGGTGTCCGAGGCTGTTCATCTGCGGCCTCTCCTCGGCGGGCAGTGCGATGGGGATGGGGAGACTCCGCGAGCAGTCAGAGCATGGCAGTGCCGCGCGGCGCCCGCGGGACGTCCCGTCCCTGGAGTGCCCGGGCCGGGTGGGGTTGACACCTGTAAAGGAGCTTTACCGTGTGTGTGTGTGTGTGTGTGTGTGTGTGTACACACACATTGCCTCACACACACACACACACACACACACACAGGGAGAAGTTTCTGAGTGACACATAAACGTATTTTTAGGTGTTTGGCGACTGCAGGGTGTCTGCTTTGAAAGAAGAAAATGTCAGAAATATGAGTGGGAGTGTCCCATAAAGACCAATGCTGCTATGCACTGTCACGTAAGGGCATTTTAAGCTGTATAGTAGGTGCACCAGGGGAGGCTTTGGAACCCAGGGCACAGCTACTCCAGATGCCAGCAGGTGGCGCCCTGTAGGGCAGGAGTCCAGACCGGGCAGGTGGCGACACAGCCTCCCCTGGAAGCCTGTCCCATTCTCTCACTCCTGGATACTGGGCCCACTGTTCAGCATGGAAACAAGCTTGGTAGCAGGAATGGCTGAGCAGTGGTGGTGGGCTGACCTGGTTTGGCACCTGTTGGGTGAATGAAGAATCCTGGGTGGAGGATGTATGGCGTTTCCGGCTGGTAAAGGAGGACACTTGTGATTCAGGAGAAAGGGACTGAGTTTTGTGAGGAAGAACTGTGGTTCTGGGCCTTCCTGGAGAAGTCTCTTGTTCTGGAGAAGAGACAGGAGTCTCTTGTTTGAATTTCTCAGGTGGACTTGCCTGGGGGGCATTTGGTTTTGTTAGATCGAATCATATGAAATGGCTGGTATTCAGCCAATTTTGACCTGCAGAAATGGCACTTTATGGGGTTCAGTCTGACAGCTTGTCCAAGTGTAGCATCTGTTGCAGAGCAAGGTCCAAGCTTTATTCATCCCGTATCTTGTCCGTCACGTTTTGGTTATTGTAAGTGCTGCCATTGAAAGAGTTTCAGAGCCAGGATGGGAAGGGGCCTCCTGAAGACCAAGGCCGAGGCCCTGGCGGTGGCGGTGATGGTGATGGTGGAAGCGCGGTGGGCGATCTGTGTGTCTAGCGGAAGTAGCATCCTGTGTAAGTTCGAGCTTTGTAGGATGTTTTTCTTCCTGTGCCCAGAGCTACTGCTGTAGAGCAGTTGAAAGTTACTGTTGCTGACTTACTTTATAAAAGTGTTTTCGTGAGGAATCTGATAATAGGCTATGGTTCACATTTTGAAACCCTTAGTGAAGTCAAAGGCTTGATGATATCATAAAGACAATGGTCAGTGGAAACTTCAGTCCTCGGCGGGACGTAGTGGAGGTCTTATCACCTCTCATGAGGAACGAATCAGTTCAGGTTCATTGCTTATTGTTGTGCACCAAAGCATGGTGCACATCAGAGTTATGAATCAGAAATGCAGTACTATAAATGTCGTACCTTAAAAGCGGAAACTCACTGTGCCTGGCAAGGGAAGGGAAGCTCCCCCAGAGAGAACGGTCACCAGGCTTACGCAGCACATAGATCAGAAGGTGTCCATGTTTTGCTTTTAACATATAGGCTGATGTCTGTGTGTCTGGGAGCTGGGGAAAGTGAAAACTTGTATTGTTATCACACACAGCAGCTTGTGCTTAGCACAGGCCCTCTGTAACCACAGCAACCTAGAAACCTGAGAAAGTGTCCTTGGTTATCGTGTATGGAGACACTCAACATTTGAGCAAACTTCACCTAAGGTTTGAGAGGCTATTAAAAATGCCTGGGTGGTGTATTCATGTCAGTGTTCACTTGCGAGTTACTCTGGTACTGGTGCCTGGCCGGGGCCCTGACTCTGTGCCTCATCTGCCTGTTGGGTTGCCCGGCACTGGAGGGGGGCCCACCCTCCTTGGCAGCGCCCGGAAACAGGCTGTGTCTGGGTGAAATGAAGCTGGGGTGGAAGGCGGGGGCAGGCCCGTGCTGCCCTTGCCAGGTGGTGGCGGGGACGGCAGTGCTGGTGTTCACCTGGGTAGAGAAATTAGAGTCAGAAATGCCACCATTTGGAGTCTTGCTTCTGCAGTTCAGGTTAGAGAGCAGGTTTAGACTTGATGTGTATTTGTAAAAACACATGCATTAGATAGACAGGGGGGAAATGTAAAACAGGTGTCAAAAATGCAAATAGGACACCACACAGCAGTGGGAGAATGCTGTGGTCATTATACCGTCCTCTTAATAAAAATGGACTTATAACTGCATCGTTTTTTCTTAGTCGTATAGTAAATCTTCTGTTTACAGAACTTAGCCTGAGTATTTTGTAAAAGTCAAACAGCCAAGAAATATAATTTCCTCAACAGTCTTTGTCTTGCCCTTTTACAGATGGTGTAAAATCGGGTGTGTAAAAAATAGAAAGCAGTTTGAGCTGACGTGAAAGGTATTTCAGATTTATGCTTTGCAGATGATATTGGTATGATTAATGCATTCATTGCTTTTTTTTATTACTTTTCACAGATAATGCACATGATGCATGGAAAATGTGGGTTTAAATCTTTGCCAGGTTTAGACTGTGAATATCAACAGATGTTATCATATAAGTACTATAATCATTATAAAATAAAAAATTTGTCATGAAATGCATTGACATAAATTTCATTTATGTAAATTGCCTTCATTAGTGTAAAACCTTAGTGTAGCTGTTAGGGTTTGTGAAGCACTTTAGATGAGATTAACTTGGTATAATGTGGTCACAAATGGGTTGCTTTAAATTTAACTGACAAGAAAATAACACTCAAAAGTTAGGAAATTACTGAGGCATTTGTTTTCAGCCTGTGTTGCTGGTACCGCTTAAATAGGTTGAACATGAATTAATAACAAAGGACTGCTTGGCTCAATAATTACAGACAATAATTTAAAGGAGACCTTAAATAATAACTTAAAAGTATTTTGGTCTTGGGCTTTTCTGCTCTGTTTCTGTTTTTCTTTGGTATGCCAGCCCATTGCTTCAGCACAGCCATTGTCAGTAGCGTTCAGGTTTGTACAGCAAGCTTTGTCAGCAGAGTTTTGGTGCATTACGGCCGTGACATAGAAACTTGCATTTGGCTGTTTTAAAATACTGGGTGTTGCCCTGGCTGGGTAGCTCAGTTGGTTAGAGTGTTGTCCCGATATGCCAAGGGTGTGGCTTCCATCCCAGGTCAAAGCACATACAAGAATCAGCCAATAAATGCATAAATAAGTAGAAGAACAAATCAGTGTTTCTCTTTCTCTCCCCCTTCCTCTCTGTCTCTAAAAATCAATTTAAAAAATTGGGTATTGGGTCCTGATGGAGTGGCCTTATCAGCTGGTCACCTCTCCCCAGCAGCAAATGCAGGGCTGCACTTACGCCTCTGTGGTGGGGCCATGACCAGTTACCCCTGCCCTCAGGAGTGACTCAGCCCCCCAGTGTGGACAGGTGGGCGAAGGCCTTCTCCCCTGTCTCTGAGCTCTCTGTGCTCTGCTTTTTTTTCTACATCCTTTTAAATAAAGCAGCACATCCTCTCCCCTGTTTTGCAGATAATTTACCATCACATTACCCTTCTGATCCAGGCTGGAATGGGCCATTCTAACCAATTCACTGAGTTTTACAGCGGACACCGAACCAGGCTGAGATCATGGGATTGCGTGAGGTCACACTGGGTCATGTCACATTCAGTAGGAACTCACATCTCTCGTTCATACAGCGACATTTTTAGATCCTGTTGCGATACAGAAAAGTATTTTTGTTTTTATTTTTTATTTATTTATTTTTCCTAGGAGATACCTTATTTTCAAAGGACTACCTGTTGGATCACTTTTCTGTCTTAAGTGGATTTGAGAAAGGGATTACTCACCAGCTACAACAAAGCTGTGCTTGTTTAGGAGTGACCCAAGTATCATTGCTGAGCAAACAGAGTTCATTTAATTGTATCATTAAATTCTATCCCATTGAAACAGTGAGTACCACTAATGTATCTGTTTGCTTCTGGTCATTCAGCTGGCAAGGCAGAGTTGTGGCCTTCTCCCATATTGTTCATCAAACTGACTTCTTGTGACCTGTCCTTGTCATTGCATCCCTGGCTGTGGACAAGTACCAGGCGCCTGGAGCAGACCCAGCCAGGGCTGAGCTGGGAGCCTTGTGGGCTCTCCATGAAGAGCTAGCAGTCCTAGCCCTCCATATTAGTGGCAACCACTAAGATACTAACACTGTTCTGGGCTGACGGCGTAGGAGGAGGAAGATCCCAAAGAAGTACATGATTCTATTTCTGCCCTTTTCATTGGGGAGGTGGCACATCTGCATTGTACAGGATAGCTGATTTTTAAAATTGCTCTGTTAACCAGATGTTAATGTAGTAATAAGCTGAGGGAGGTGTATTTCCAGGATGGTGGCCTGGAGAAAGAGGAATTTTGAGTTGGTCCTCAAAGGTCTGCTTTTTGTTTTGTTTTGTTTTTGAGGCGAAGAGCTAAGGAAGAGTCAGCAGCTGGCGTAGGTCAAGGTCAGGGAGGAAGAGGGCACATCAGATTGGTACTGTGTTGGGGAGGCAAGGGTGCTCAGGTTGGTGCAGCGGCTGGGCTGAAGCCTGGCAGCCAGGGCCTCTGTGCTCTCTCTGGGTTTAGTGTCGCCTCCGGTTTAGAGCATCTGAGAGCCAACTTTTGTCTTTCTGTCTTGCCTCCAACTTTCTTGTTTCTCTCAGCAGTACCACCATCCTCTCAAGCACCCAGACCTGAAACTGAAGATTTATTTTGGTCACCAGTCACCAAGAACTGATTGGTCTTTGTTTAGTGTCTGTCACCAAGACTGCTTTTGGTCTGGGTGTACCCCCTGCCCCGGAATTGCTGTGGGAGTTTCTCACTCAAAGGTCTAGAGGACCTTTGTCCTCTAGGTCCTGTTGGCCTGCTGTGGCCTGCAAGCTGCTTTGTAGTGACCAAGTTGGTCTTTGCTCAGAAAAATCCATGTTCTTTTTCATTATATCTCATATCATCTTCTCAGAGGCTTTCAAAGCCGCCCACACTCTGGCCCTAATCCTGCCTCTCATTGCTTCTCTGTAAGAAGCCTCTTTACTCTGTGAGAGATTAGAACTGTAAGATACCTGAGAGGTCCTTCCTCTCACTGAAGAAGCGGGGAAACTGAGTCTCAGAGAGGGGGAGCACAGAACATTAGTGACCACTATGTTGGAACTGCAGCCAAGACCCCCAATGTCTCAGGTCAGTTCTTTTCCTCGTTAATGCCAACTGTTCTTCACCTTCCTGTGCTGCATCCCACCTGTCCTGCCCCATCTTTCCACAGTCCACTCACTTCTAGAAAATTTTTCCTGACTCTTATATACTCAATACTAATAAATAATTACTGCACACTTAATATAGGCTCTGTACTCTGCTAGACACTGGTGTACAGTGGTGAGCAAAGCAGATATTGTCCCCATTTTCATGGGGCTCAGAGTATAGTAGGGAAGGGAGAGCATAAACAAAGAAAAAAATGAATATATAATTGCAAAGTGAGATAAGTGCCATTAAGGAAATTCCTAATAGCTAATGTTTAAAGAATATTTATAGGGGAGGTCCAAGATGGTGGCAGAGTAGGTAGAAGCTTCACTCACCTGCTCCCAGGACCAAACTGGACTTACAGCTAAATTATAGAACAATCATCCCAAATAGCCAGCTGAAGACTAGCTGAAGAGAAGTCTTATATCCAAGGATTTACAGAAGAAGCCACATCAAGATTGGTAGGAAGGGCAGCGTTACAAAAAGGGCTGGCCCCATTCCTGTGGGCAGCGGCCGAGCTTCCGGAGTGATATCTCAGCTGTGGGGGGTTCTCCCTGAGAGGCGTGGGGTCTAACCCCCAAGCCAGCTCCCCAGCCCAGAACACTAGAGCTGGGAAGAGGCACCCACATGACATCTGGCTATGAAAAGCAGCTGGGTTTCTGTTCACCAGGGAGAGGTGGGGGTCTCCTAGAGACACAGACACCCTCTTAAAGGGCCAACACACAAACTTTTGTTCACCACCATTTACCCTGGGCTCCTGTGGAAGGAGGGAGGCATGGACTAGAGTTGTATGAGGAGAGTCTGTGGTTTGTGGCTCTTGGGAGGAAGCTGAAATCATATCAAGCATCTTCTCTGACCATAATGATATGAAACTAGAATCAGTCACAAGAAAAACACTGAAAAACACACAAAGACAAGGAGGATAAACAACATATTGCTAAACAATGAATGGGTTAACAATGACATCAAGGAAGAAATCAAAAGATACCTTGAACAAATGAAAATGAGAACACAATAATCTAAAAACCTATGGGGACACAGCAAAAGCTGTCCTAAGAGGGAAATTTATAGCATTATAGGCCTACCTCAAAAAATAAGAAAAATCTCAATCTATTGTTACACTTGAAGGAACTTGGGGAAAAAAGGGACAACATAGCCCAAAGCAAAATAATAAAGATCAAAGGAAATAGTAAAGATCAAAGCAGAAATAATAAAAATAGAGTCTAAAAAACAATACAAAAGGTCGGTGATGGGGCAAGGGAATGTGATGGTGGGAAAATGGAGACAACTGTACTTGAACAACAGTGAAGAAAAAGAAAGAAAAAAATCAGTGAAACCAGGAGCTGGTTGTTTGGAAACATAAATAAGATTGACAATCCTTTAACCAGACTCATCAAAAAAAAAGAAAAAGAGAGAGAGAGGACTTAAATAAATAAAATCAGAAATAAAAAAGAAGTAACAACTGACACCAAAAGGAATTCAAAGGTCTGCAAGAAAATATGAACAACTATATGCCAACAAATTGGACACTCTAGATGAAATGGATTAATTTTTAGAAACCTAAAATCTTCCAAAACTAAATGAGGAAGAATCAGAGAATCTGAATAGACAGATTACAACTACTAAAAGTGAAGCTTCCAACAAACAAAAATCCTAGATGGCTTTCCAGGTGAATTTTACTGAACATTTAAAGGAGAACTAACACCTAGCCTTCTCAAACTATTCCAAAAAATTCAAAAGGAGGGAAGGCTCCCAAGCTCATTTTACAAGGCTGGCATCATCCCAACTCCAAAACTGGATAAAGACACTACAAAGAAAGAAAATTATAGGCCAGTATTCCTGATGAACATAGATGCTAAAGTCCTTAACAAAATATTACAAAACCAGACCCAGCAATATGTTAAAAAGATCATATACCATGGTCAAGTAGGATTTATTCTGGGAATGCAAGGTTGGTACAATATCCAATAATCAATAAATGTCATACATCACAAAATAAAGGATATAAAACCACATGATCATATCAATAAGAAAAAGCATTTGATGAAATTAAGCACCCATTTATGATAAAAACTCCTGGCAAAGTGGGAATAGAGGGAACATATCTCAACATAATAAAGGCCAATAGGAGAAGCCCACAACCAACATCATACTCAGTGGGCATTCCCCTTAAGATCGGGAACAAGACAGGGATGTCTGCTATCACCACTCTTACTCAACTTAGTACTGGAAGTTTAGCCACAGCAGTCAGATAAAAATGAGAAATGAAAGGCATCCAAATTGGAAAGGAAGAAGTAAAATTGTCATTATTTGCAGATGACTTAGTACTATATATAGGGAACCCCAAAGATGCCACCAAAAAAAACTACTAGAACCGATAATTGAATTTAGTAAAGTAGCAGGATACAAAATAAATGTCCAGAAATCAGTTGCATTTTTATACAGCAGTAATGAATTATCAGATAGGTAAGAAAACCATCCCATTCACAATTGCCTCAAAAAGAATAAAATACCTAGGAATAAATTTAACCAAGGGTGTAAAAGACCTATATTTGGAAAATTATAAGACACTGAAGAAAGAAATTGAAGAAGATACAAATAAGTGGAAGCATATACCATGTTCATGGTTAGGAGGAATTAACATAATTAAAATGCCCATACTGCCCAAAGCAGTCTATAGCTTCAGTGCAATTCCTATCAAGATCCCAATGGTGTAGTCCACAAAACTAAAACAAATACTCTGAAAATTTATATGGAATGATGAAAGATCCTAAATAGCAACAACAATCTTGAGAAAGAAGAACGAAGCTGGAAGAATCGTGTTACCTGATATCAAACTATACTACAAAGCCATAGTAATCAAGATAATATCATGGTACTGGCATAAAAACAGACGTTATAGATCAATGAAACATAATAGAGAACCCAGGAATAAAACCACACCTTTATAGTCAATTAAATTTGACAAATGAGGCAAAAGTATATGATAGGATTAAGAGAGTCTAATCAATAAATGATGTTGGGACTGTTGGACAGGCATATGTAAAAATATGAAACTAGACCATCTTCTTACACCATACACAGAAATAAACACAAAATACATTAAAGACTTAAATGTTGGACTCAAAACCATACAAATCCTGAAAGAAAACATAGGCAGTAAAATCTCAGACATTTCTCATAGCAGTGTTTTTCTGATACGTCTCCTCAGGCAAAGGAAACAAAAGAAAAAATAAATGTGACTACATCCAACAAAAAACTTTTTGCCCAGCAAGAGCAACCATCAACAAAATGAAAAGACATCCCACTGAATGGGAGAATATCCAAAATTTATAAAGAATATGACACTCAACACCAAAACCCCAAACAATCCAATAAAAAAATGCACAAAGGACCTGAATAGGCACTCCTCCAAAGAGGACATACAGGTGGCCAATAGGCATTTGGAAAGATGTGCAATGTCACTAATCATCAGAGAAATACGAATTTAAACTACAGAGAGCTATCACCTCATACCTGTCAACATGACTGTTATCAATAAATCAGCAAACAAGTGCTGGTGAGGATGTGGAGAAAAGGGAACCCTTGTGCACTACTGGTGGGAATGTGGATTGCTGCAGCCACTGTGGAAAGCAGTGTGGAGTTACCTCAAAAAATTAAAAATGGAACAGTCTTATGAACCAGTGATTCCCCTTCTGGGACTAAACCCGAAGAAACACGAAACACTAATTCAAGAGAATGTAATGCACCCCTATGTTCATTGCAGCTTGCAGCATTGTTTACAGTTGCCAAGATTTGGAAGCAGCCCAAGTGGCCATCAGTAGATTAGTGGATAAAGAAAGCTGTGGTCCATTTACACAGTGGAATACTACTCAGCCATAAAGGAAATAAAGGAAATCTTACTGTTTGCTGCAGCATGGATGGACCTGGTAAGCACTATTCTAAGTGAAATAAGCCAGTCAGAGAAAGATAAATATGTGATTTCACTCGTGGAATCTAATGAACAAAATGAACTAACAAGCCAAATAGTGACAGACTCACAGCAGGCCGACAGCTGTTGGGTCCAGACTGGGTCGGGGAGGGGATTGAGCAAAAAAGAAAAAGAAAAAAACTCACGGACACAGATAACACTGTGGTGATTGCTGGGGTGGCAGGGGGAGGGAGGCAGTGAAGGGTATGGGGGATAAATGGTGACGGACTGAGACTTGACTTGAGGTGGAGAACACACAATACTTATGGGCCAGACTATCGTGAGGAGTTTGCATGTATTTACTCACTTAATCCTTACAAAATCCTGTGAAGTAGATAACATTTTTTACAGATGAGGAAACAGTTTTAGGTTTGGTGACTTGACCGAGGCCCCACTGCTAGTTAGCAGTGGAGTTGGGCATTGACCCCTGGCAGTGCCTGCTGTTTGCCAACGGGCGTGCTGCCGGTCCAGCAGAGCCGTGCTGTAGGGGGATAATGGGAAGGCCTAATCCGTTTGAGGAGAGCGGTCAGGGAAGGCCTCGCTAAGGAAGCAGGAAGCTGATGCATCATTTTCTTTTTTCCCATTGAGGTATTTTATTTGCGCATATGTATTGCATCCTAGGAAAAGAATCCCAGGATTTTCTGTCCTGTGTGTTTTTGCCTCATTTCTTCCTGGTCCGTGATGCCAGCTAAAGTTGTCAGTACATGGTGGGAGCAGGTTTCTCTGCATTTTTTTCTAGATCTTTGAGTTGCACCTCAAATCTGGAGCTGACCACTCCACACTTGTTTAACCTGCCCATGAAGTTCACAGCAATTTTCCCAGCTCTGTGATCCCCAATGATTTCAAGTTTGGCAATGTAGCCAGGCTTCATCATCACAGTTAGAGACTGTACAGTGACTTTGGAGCGTGGTCGCATGGGAACCTGGCATTTGCCTGTCCTTTTGGCATTGTCGGTGCCCTTGAGAGCATCAGCCAGGACATTCATGCGCACGATCATGGAGGTGCGGAGGGATGGAGGAAAGAGCAGGCAATGATAGGGAAAGGCCATCGCCAGACTTTCAACAGAGCAGTCCCTCCAAAAATAGACTGCCTAATGGAAGGTGGTGGGGGGAGGGCTGATGCATTTTCTTAAAAAGACCAATCCTAGGACTCAGAGGAGGAGTGGAGGTGTTGGGCGTAAAAGTCAGAAGGAGAGAATAGTAAGGAGCCTGCTGCATTCGTCCAGGTGAGACATCATCGCTAGGAGGTTATAGACTGGGGCAGTGACAGGGGAAGCAAAGAGGGGTACAGGCTGGAGCTGTATTTTGGGATTTAAATGAACGGGAACCAGAGGGATCATGGAAAATGTAAACATTAGGAGAAAACCAAAGTTTCGCTAGGGAGGAGTGGTGATGGGTTATGAGGAAGAAGAGGGGTTTTAAAAGAATGACTCCCAGGTTTAGGGCCTGGAGGAACTGGGTGACCGGAAGTGACATTTACTGAATGGGGGAATTGTGGGAGAGGGACAGGATGGGGCGCAAGGGTCAGGATTTCTGGTTTGGGCACTGCTAAGTGTGATTTGCTGTGAGACACCTAAATGTGAGCTTCAGAGGGGTAGCTTCACGTCTGAGTTAGGAACTGTCAGCAGAGATCTGGGTTGGAGGTAATTGGGGAGTCATAGGTGTGGAAAGAAGAAAGCCAAGGTACCAGATGCTGTCACTCAGGTGTAACTTGTCGTGTGAGAAGAGGAGGGCTTGGGCCTCAGTCCATTCAGAGGCTGGACAGGAAAGGAGTTACTGGCAGGAGGCAGAAAAGCCTGTTAGTGAAATGGGACGAGAGTCAGGCAGTGCTGTATCACAGAATGCAAAACACGATGCTGCCTTACAAAGAAGGGAGGGATCAGTTCTGCAGAGACTTCACGTAAGATGAGCACCAACAGATGACGGCTGGCTTAAGCAGCATGCAGGTCACAGTGGCCATCGCAAGGATGGCTGGGGGGCGGGGCAGGCCAGCCTGGAGAGGAAGCGGAGCTGCCTTCAGCAGATCCTGATAGCCACAGACATCAGTCTGTTGTCTCTTTTTCCCATTTAGAGTTCAGCCTGTTGGATTATCTTGTTTGTGATGTTCCTCCAGCCTTGTCTTGATAATGACCCTGCGAGCATTAGGACTAGAAGGGATGAGGCAGCCGAGGTCCAGGAGTGAAATGTTTTGCCTAAGTTGACAATGAACCAGCGGCAGCATCAGGATGTTGCCACTGTATTTCTCTCCAGCGAAGATAGAAGCTCTTCGAGGGCAGAGGCTTGGGTTGTGCTTGCGTACGTCTCAGCCCAGTATTACCCACTGTTTAGTAAACCCAGTGTTTAGTGCATGAGGTCGCTTGATTGTTTTCACGGTAGGTGGTCCTAGTCAGTGTCCTGAGCCTGGAGGAAACAGTGTTTTTCATCTTTTCGTCTCCTACAGGTTACTACCTAAAACCCTTTCTCACCGGGGACTTCCTCACCCTCATTTCCTTACTCCTAGACGCAGATGGCTCCTGATGGCGACCAGCTGACTTGGCCTCCCAGTCGTGGTGTGTGACGGGATGATCTGGAGTTCGGAAGAGCAGCAGTGGTTGTGCCTTTGCTCTGCAGGCAGATTTGAAGTATCAGGGAAATGAGCCGCTTGTGGCATCTCCAGTAAATTGCCTCCAATGATGAGAGCCCGAGGTTGGCACTTAGCATATGGGCCCCACGGCTTCAGCTACCCACAGCCAGTCTTGTGAATCTTGGTGTCCTGAGGGCTCATGGAAGAGTCGGCCAAGGCTCCCCCACGTATTGCACTGGGAGGCTGCCACAGGCCTGTTCGATTAGGCACTCATTTGTTTCCAGACAGTTCTTTTCACCTCCGATCCTTTTTTCCCCTCCCTCTCCTTTTCTGCGACTATGGTCCAGCAGTCTTGGCAGGTTTTTGTTTTGTTTTGTTTTGTTTTAAACCATAACTTGGTGCATTCTAGCTAGAAAAGTTTAACAATTTATTGGATACATTTTTTTGGAATTACTTTGGAGATTTCGATATTAAAATGTTGCTTAAAGGTCATTCTGTGTACAGGTAACTCTTTTTTTAGAACAAGATTTTATTTATTTATTTTTACAGAGAGGGAAAGTTAGGGAGAAAGAGGAGAGAAACCTTGTGGTTTCCTCCTGAGCATCCCCCGCTGGGGACCTGGCCCGCCAACCAGACCCGGCCTGTGCCCTGACTGGGGATTGATTCAGTGACCCTTTGGTTTGCAGGTGGGCACTCGGTCCACTGAGCCACACCAGCCAGGGCTGTGTACAGATAACTCTTAATTTTGCATCATTTACCTGAAGTGCAACCAACTCAGTTTTCTTTGTGACAGTTTGGAGAGTCTCAAAGTGTTTTTTGAACTAATGGTCTATGAGGCATTCGTAGCTCTTTGTTAGGTGACCTATGAAATAACAGAAGCCATGCAAGGTTAGGGTTGGTAACCACGTTTTGCTAATGGGAAGTTAAGGAACCTGCTTCAACTTAGAGGTAGCAGGCAGGGGCCATCCTCCCAAGGCCAGACTTCCTACCCTGGAAGGGAGATCTCCTCCTCTAACCCAAGTCTGTACTTTGAAGGTTGCAGAATACTTCAGGGTGTGGACTGTCGTTGTCTTGTAATGTTCTAAACCTCTGAATGAACAACTCTGTGTTCAAAATCAAGTCTGTTTCTTTGTTTAGGAAAAAATGTTGAATTTGGAGGTCTTAAAGGGGGCTCCGTGTTCTTTGCATGTTTTGAAGGAAAGGGTGGTCAGCTGCTGATAGGAATTTGACTTGTAAATTGCTGCGCGGTCTCTTCCCCATGCCCTGCGTTGAAAACATTCGTTTCTAATACTTGGATGATCAGTTATTTGTCCGAAGTTGATTACAGATTGGAGTTCAGCTTCTATCTAGAGTAGAAAGTCACTTCCAGATTAGTCTGCAGAAAGCAGCTGAAAACTTTACTCTGCAAGTCAGAACTCTGTAGAGAGAAGATAAACTTGTCATGCATTGAGAGACCCCAGCTTTCTGAGCTACTGACCATACGGCTGTGGATACAGATGTGTAGAATAGAGAGGCCACTGTAATTCTTAGTGTCTTAACGTATGATTCTGTTATGTGAACTTGAGAATGAGTCTTCTCCATCTTCCTATTTGTTTAAAACTGCAAGTGTTAAACAGAAGGGTTTAATGTTTATGGATTACTCATACACTACAGAGATCAGGCCGGCCTCCCAATCTTACAGGAATGGTATGTTTAGCTTGTTAATAAATAGAACTTTTTTTATGATTGCATAATATGTTTTATAGTATGGAAAACACAGAAAAGTACAAAGAAGAAAAAAATATAATACCTATAATTCTTCTATTCACTTAAAAAACAGTATGTGTGAATGTGTGTTTTGTGAATATTCATGTATATACGTATGTATTTAACATATATTTGAGATCATATTGTAGGTTTTGTTTTTGGTCAGTTGCATTTTAACTTAATGTGTGGTGAACATTTTTCCCTGTCAGTAAAACGTTTTGCTTCGTGATTTTTTAATGGTGGGATATATATAATAGTCCACTGAAGGGAGAGGCTGTATTTAATTTAGCCAATACCTTTCCACAGTAACTAACCATCTTCACAGATGAGGCTTTATGAGCCCACTTTGTCTCAATGCTCCGTGTAAATGCTATTGGTTGATCGCAGAGGGAGTCATACCAGGTTCTTGCTGAGGATACTCAGGATCTTGATGCCTATTGAGATCGTGCATAGATCCATTTACTTGTTTAAAAACAATGTAAATAGAAATCATTGCCTAGATTAGATTGATCTGTTGAAGCTAAAACAATCAAGCCCTTCCAGTTACTTGAGAAGGTCAGAAGAAAGATGTTAGCATTATAGAGCTTTGTAGCTGTTATTCTCACAGCTTAGTGCAGTGATGTAGGGAATATTTTCATAGAAATGTTTCTCTTTTAGAGATTTTTATTTTTCAGATAAAGAGGCTGGTTTAATTCAGGAAGAGTTATTTCATAGGAAATTAAATCTTTGCAAATCCTCTATCACATTTCCACACTTGCCAGTTCTCTGGCCAGTGATGGCTTACACGCAGTCCAGGAAGGGCTTCTTAAAAGGAAACACTTCTGGGTTTTATACATATTTATCTTTTTATTGTTGATTGGATAGGTAGGAGAAATTTATATTTTCTCTTTGTACTTGTGTCTGGTTGATATTGCTGGTTCTCAGACTCAGAATAGTAATTACTTGTAGTGATTTTTAAAAATTTCACCCCCTGAGAATGTTTTCTTGGGTGTGATGAGTGACTCCAAAGAACTTTAAAAACATAACCAGTGACGTTGGCCAGGCACTGGAGAGTGGCTGCTGCTTAGAGATCGGTAATTGTTACATCTTGGTTTGGTATGCTTGGTGGTGTCTAATCATGTCGTGTGCTTGGGAACCATGAAATAATTTTCTTTTCAAGTCTTAGTGCATCATTTTTTCCAACCTTGATCAAAGGTCTGAAAACTAGTATTATATACGTAGCCAGGGTATTCATAACTGTCTTACATGCTTAATCTTTTGGATATTTGGTTGAAATATATCTACGCCTCTTAAATATTGAAAACATAATATTCTTTAATCTACAACTGCAGAGTTAAAATGAATTTTATGTGAAATATTTAGTCGTGGACCACATCTTCAGCTCTTTATATGCCACAGTGGTCTTGTTTTTTTCCCTTCCATTGTCTGATAGTGAGGTCATTTTCAGTCCTCTGAGAAATTCTATTCCCAGCCAGATGCAGCTCATATATTAAAAGTAGCACCTGTGGCTAATATCACAGCAGCTTACCATAAATTTACATGGTAACTAGGATTATATCTGTCAAGACTGTTAAAAAACATCTAGATTTAATTTGATTTCCAGTATTGTAGAAGCTATCCAACATTTTGCTTCATAACTATATTTTAAAAGTTAAAAATCACTCCATTGTTAAGTTTTATAGCACTCCTAGTGCCCATTAAGTTGATTTGTTCAATGGAGGTCAGAGTAAAGCAACTTGGTTACATTAAGATCGGAAACCAACCCATTTGTGACAAATTTAGTCCTTTCGTGTGAATCTTCTCAACGTCTCTGCACTGATTGGATTCAGGTGTAGCTTATGTCAGTAGCATTTAACCTCAAAAGAATGAGCAATGTGATTGGGTTGTTGTAAATTATGGAGCATTTTGCCTTTGCTTGTTTAAATGTAGCTGTTGACTGTGCTGCCCGTGCCGGACCGCTGCGTCTGCCTGTAAGCGACAGGCGGTTTTACAGACCTCTTGGACGGTGGGGGGGTGTGCCCTCATCCCTTCCCCCTTTACGTGACCCTTTCTAAACTGTTTTATTCCCCATTATCCTTTGAGTCATCTCCCACATGTCACGATTTGCACACCTGCAGTTATAAAATTATTTTGGGGTGTCATTATTTCATGTTGTTCACCAATTTTCCAGTATTTATGAATACAATAATGATTTGCCGTAAATCAAGATAATTTACAAGTTACAGGGAATCTGCTCCTACAAATAAGAATTGAATGATTAATTTCTCTGGTGTCCTCCCATTTGAACATCAGTCCTTTAAAAGAAACTGGTAACATTTTTCCTTGTATTTGTGAAAAGTAACCTGCAGTCCAGAACTGAATTAAAGTTTAACTTCAACCTTCAGGACATTTAGTATTTTAAGGTCTGTAAACAAATACAAGCCAATTGAGAAGCAGGCGGTATCTTCTCATAATCAGTAATCAGTTGCATTTGAGCAGTAGCCTTGCCCCAGCGAGAGACTCGCGTGTGCCAGCACTGAGGGCAGGACAGCACGCGGTGTGTCAGCGCGGGGCCGCCACCCGGGGTGGGCGTGTCTGCGTTCAGTCGGGACTCAGTGTGGAGGCCCTTTCTCTCTGTTGACCATCTTTGTGAGGTAAGTTTATAATCTTCTTTGAGCCTGAGGCTCACCAAGGAAGTGGAACGGTAGCCAAGAATTACTGTGCCGAACGGGTTGTGGTGACGGAAAAAACGATTAGGAGCGAGGCCAGAATTATATGTAGTGTAGTGTGTTACCCGGTGTAATTAATCACTTAACGGTATAAGAAAATGCCTATTAGTGACCAGTGTGGAGGCTTGTAAAATATTTTTTTTGGCGAATTTTGACATCTCTCTTGTACGTGTGTCCCCAGGATCAACGCAGCTCCCAGGGGAACGTAGGTGCCCTCAGTGAGTCTGCTGCCGTTTCTGCTCTGCGGACGGGAGGGGAGCAGCCACGAGCTGACGTGCCCAGCACCAGCCGCTCGCACCGCCTTTCTGATGGCCTCCTCCCCTGCCTCCCTGCCTCCTTACCTGGCCTTCACGGCTGCCTTTCCGCCCTCTCCCACCACTCTGTCAGCTCCTGGGGGGCAGGGACTGCGCCCCAGGGCCTGGGCCCAGGAAGGGCAGCACGTCGGTAAATGCGTCCCATACCTTCAGGAACAGACTGTTCGGAAGATTCCGCATCCTTCCAACATGTTAAAGGTTTCGGATGTTGTATGGAGAGCAGAAACATAAGATATGGATAACTCGTTTTCCTAACCAGATTCTTCTCAGTCTTCTATTCCAGTTGGTGGCACATGTGATTTTGTTTCCAAAGGTGTCGGTTGGCAGCGTGAAGGGAACAGGAATCATGGGTTTGCTGGTGCTGAGGCTCCCCTGGCCACGTAGCCACCTCAGGATCCCTGGCTTCAGCCCACCCGGGGCCAGGGGCTGCGTCTGTCAGGGGCCCAAGACGCAACCTTAGAAGGCGGATTTTGAAAACAGAAATAACACTTATTTTGGAAGACCTGCTCACTATCAGAGAAGTATTAGTTCTAGTTAACTCAAAAATGAGTTAACCCTAAAATAACCATTGACTTGAAGTACCCACTGCCAGCTTTTATCACTCATTAATGCCATATTACCTTAAGCGGTGTAGATATAGGAGAGGTGGCTAACTGAAAGCCAAACGGACCAATTTTTTTAGCACTAAATAATGTATATTTTCACATGCATTTGCTTATAAGATAATATTTAGCTTGGTTCTTTCATAAGTAACATCTTGTTGAGAAATGGAAACTGGTATTAACTGCATTTTTATTTAAAATTTTGCTTTAAGCCATGTAACATAGTATTGTGTAATTTGTTCTTCATATGATGGTATATGAGTAAAGTGTTTATTCTAATGAAATCCTCATTTGGCAAATTTTGGCTTTTATAGTTGCTCTTTGATGGACAAATATATTAATTTTACATGAAAAAAGTTTTCACTCACACATTTATTTTTTTAAATACATGCAACTTTTTCTTCACTAAATTGTTAAAAATAAGTTTTATTTAAATAAGAAACAGTTATAATGAGACCATGCTATAAATCTAAGAATGTAATATTCTGGCCTATAATTAAGAATGGGTTCTGCTGGTGAATGTTGGGAAGAGGCAGAGAAGAAAGTTACAATACATTGCCTATTTACCAATTAACCATTACCTGCCAAAAGCACATCAGACCCACACAGCGGACATCCGCTAATCCAGTGGTTAGCCGTTCCGGGCTCTAATGCACACTGTTTTACACGTTAACGGTTTTGAAGTTCCAGCCAAAGCTGACCTTTCACATGTGCTCCGTTCACAGTAGGAATCTCCACTCACTGCTTCCTGTCAGGATGGATTATGGTGACACAGCCCAGGGCTCACTTTGGCTGCAATTAAGTTTTTGATCAGAATTATTTCGTTCACAAACAATCACATTTGTTAAAATGTTACATCTGCCCTGAAAGCCACTGGCAGCCTCTCAGTTTATCAGTGTGATGTGAGGGTAATTCTTCATTTGTTTTTCATAAAATGGCAAACCGTCTTATATGTTTTTTAATTTTTTTTTCGTTTGCTGGTTTCTGCCTTTCATTTCATTGGGTTTGGAAGGAAACTGTGTCTCAAAATTAGTACGAATCTGCTCCTAGACTTTGGGAATTTGAATGGAATGGTTTTTCGGGGCAGAACAAAATTATCCAGTTGAGCCAAGACTCAAATATTATTTCCAAAAGTTGTTAGTGGTGGTTCTGTTTCTCACACGAGGAAACGTTTTAGCTCTGTGAGTGCGGGGGCTCCGAGGTTTCGGTCTTTGGTTTGTAGTCCCCATAGGCTCCATGCCCGCGATGTTGCTGTCTTTCAGTTTTTATCACGACGCCCACTCAGGACCCATCACCGCTGCCATCCACTTTGGGTACCGGAACTGAAACCAGCAGTGGCTTTATTAGCCTTGTCTCTCGTGGCTCTTTGACCAGCTTTTAAAAGGCATTTTCGCACTAAGAAATGGCAGCTGAGATGTACGAAATAGCTTTTTGCCTAACTAGCCATTTTGTCTGTAACATGGTGTGGGGATCAGTGGAACTTTGGAGTTTTGTAACTGATTTTCACTCTCTGTCAAGTGTCCTCCTTTTGTGAACCCTCCCACTTTGTAGAAAAAGAGACTGTTGATGTGGTGGTTTTGTTTGTTGGGTGGGGCACTTTGGGAGCACAGGATTAGAGTATGACTTAGAATAGAAATTAATCTTTGACTTAATTTTGGGTGAGAGTAGAGGCTGGAAGCTGGTGCTGATTGAGGTAGTGCTGGGGGGTGGGGAGAGCATGCAGGTAGGAGGTTGTGAGGTTAGCGCTGCTCGAGTGCTGTCTGAAGTGCAAGCGTTAAGTATGGAAATTGTAATTGCTTTTTAAATATATGTATATATATATATATATTTAGAATGCTATTAAAGGAATTTAGAACCACCTTTAAAAAAATTGCATTAAAACCCAAACCATTTCCCACTTATTTTGATGTAACCAACGTCATTTATAACTAACTCACAGAATTACAAATGGCAAAAGAAAAGTGCCACACCAAAAAATCTCTTTATTTAGGTATAATTTAAAAACTTTTAAATTGAGTAGGGCGTAGCTATACTTCTAAAATCCAGAGGCTTTACTTAAATAATATGAATATGGGCTATGTTAATTTACCGTTCATTTTCTCTGTTGTCAGATTTGTAAGCAGATTTTTCTTAAATCCATTACTAAAACTGTGTTTTTACTTTTTAAAAATACCATATTTGGAATATGCCTGATTACATTTACCATTTAAAGGAAATATAGTTAAAGAGAATACTGAATAGTATTGACTTTTGAGAGAAAACACCAACCTGGAACCTTCTCAAAACAGGCCTCTGTGAGTTTCTTCTAGCTGTGTAACTCAGGACTGCCCTGCCTTGTTAGAAAGCGGTGTACTCACCGAAGGAGGCTGGACAGAATTTGTACCTTCATTGCAAGTTTGTGTTAATGTAGTTGTTGATATTCTTATATTCAGATTTTATTTGTTTGTTGTTTTCTGAGATTCTGAAATTTTTAGAGGTTTGTATCCCTCAGCTGTTATGCCTGTGTCGTGTGTGTGGGACTCTGCTGGGCTATAGGAGCCTCCATTGTCATTGAAGGGGGTCTTGCTGCAATCTGCGCAGTGAGGACAAAGTGCTTCAGAGTGTCCGTCTGTGCAAAACACCAGAGACCGCCCAAATCCTGTGCTGCGTCCACCACGTGTGCAGGCTCCAGGCTTAAACCATCAGTGCCTCTAAGGGAGGCAACGGATGAAACACATATGAAGGTTCAAAAGTGCTCTTTCTGAACGCCTGAGGCAGACATTTGTGACATGGGATCTGCTCTTACGATATAAGAAACTGAAAGATCACTTAACTACCTTAAAGTTTTACTGAAGCTTGTAAAAAAACTTCTGAGGTACCAAACAGGTCATTTATGCCAGAGAAAGAACTCTATTTTTCCTTATTTATTTTTTTAATTCAGAGAGAAAACTCTAGAATCAGGGGTGTCCAACCTTTTGGCGTCTCTGGGCCATACTGGAAGAAGGAGAGTTGTCTTGGGCCACGCATCAAATACACAAACACTAATGAAAACTGGTGAGCAAAAAAAAGTTTTTAAGTAAATTTACGATTTAGTGTTGGGCCACATTCGTAGCCATCCTGGGCCACATGTGGCCCACGGGCCGCAGGTTGGGTGCCCCTACAGATCCTTCCCTGACTACCAGGAAAATCAAAACTCTCACTTTTAAAGAACAGTCTGATTGCTGGCTTAGGGAGACCCAGTCAGTGCTAAGAGAATAATCTTTTCTTTAAAAATCACCAGGGTGCCCGGCAATGATGTCTTCGTGCTGGTCAGGTCACACAGCGGGCGCAGCCCTGCCATCGTGGAGGACGCCGAGGCGGGGAGAGGAGGAGCTCCCCAGGGTAGGAGGGCTAGGCCTGTACCCCAAGTACACTCTCCCTGCTCAGTCTTTCTGTATTACAAGACTGTCCGGCACTTGTCCATAACATTCTGCGTGGGCCCAGAGGTTTAATGTTAAGGCAGAACACCTCTTTCGTACAGAAAATTTAGATGAAAACATTGTAAGGCCTGCTATCCTGAGCCGCGAGGGTTTGGGCCAGGTCACTGCTGCGGCCCCTGCCAGTCCCAGCCCTGTTGGCCTCAGGAAGCCTGGCCGCCTGGATTATGCATTTCTTTCAAAAGGCTCCCCCCCCCCGAATTTATTTCTGACCTTCTGCCCACTCCCTGTATTCATAGCTCAGCATATTTTTGTTTTATTTTAACCCTAGATTTGCCATGGGTCATCATTCTCAAGGTTGCAGTGAAGAATGCATCTCAGAGCGCCAGGGAGGGCGTGCCCCGCAAGTTGGCAGCGGGTGCTCCGGAGGAGATCAGGCAGGCCAAGAGGGTGACGGGGACTGTAACCTCATGAAATGCCACCAATATCACAATTTGGGAACGTTAAGGTGGAGATTGTTCCACAGCAGTCGGCGGTCCCTTGGTACTGCTGGGGTTTGCTCCCAGGACCCTCGTGGATGCCAGAATCCGAGGAGTTCCTCGTGTGAAATGGCCTGTGAGCAAGACGTGAGGTGAACGGTGCTCAAATGAGTGTGGGGGAGAGACCGAGGATCTGTGAAATGGCGGGAGGCCGCAGCAAGACTGGCTCCCCGTCGTTCATTGGATTCAGGGTAGTGCTTGGAGAGAGGCAAACTCTCTGCTCTTTGGGGCTTTCTGGGATTTTTTTCTTTTTCTTTTTTCCTGATCTGTGGTTGGTTGACTCTGTGGATGCAGAACCCATGGATATGGAAGGCTGACTGTACTCTGTTGGCTAAGCACTAAAGACAGAAATACAGGAAGGTTTTTAAAAAAAAAATTAAATTTATTGGGGTTACATGGTTTAATAAGATTATATAGGTTTCAAGTATACAATTTCTGTGGTACCTCATCTGTATATTGTACTGTGTGTTCACTACCCAAAGCTGAGTCTCCTTCTGTCACCGTATATTTTACCTCCTTTACCCTCCTCGACCTCCTCTCACTCTTTTCCTCTGGTAACCATCATACTGTTTTTGTTTGTTTGTTTTGTTTGTTGCTTTCTGTTTTGTATGTCACACATGAGTGAAATCATATGGTTCTTGGCTTTTTTGGCCTGACTGATATTGTTTAACTCGATAGTCTTAAGATCCATCTGTTTTGTTGCAAATGGCAGTATTTTATCTTTTCTTATGGCTGAGTAGTATTCCATGGTATATATGTACCACATCTTCTCTCTCCAGTCATCTGTCCACACCTCGCTTGTTTCCATGTCTTGGCCACCACGAATAATGCTGCAATGAACATAGAGGTACGTATATCTTTATGAAGAAATGTTTTCAAAATTTTCAGGGAGGTACCCGGAAGAGGGATTGCAGGGTCATAAGGTAGCGCTATTCTTAATTTTTTGAGGTACCTCCATACTGTTTTCTGCAGTGGCTGCACCAGTTTACAGTCCCATCAGCAAATGAGGGTTCCTTTTACGTGCAGTTCATCCTGACTCCTTGACATGTTCTCACCGCCTCTCATTGGTCCTTCCCTGGACAAGTAGAGGAGCTGAGTGTGGAAGTTGGGTGACAGGCCCACAGTCACACTTGTGGCTGGGAATATTTGAAGATAAGATCTTGGGTCTCAGAGAAATCTCCTCAGGGCATCTTTCCCCAGGGTATACTTGTCTGCAGGTGGGAGAATTTGGTGACAGTGTTCCTGTTGTTTCAAGTGGTGTGGGTGGAGGTTCCACCAGGTTCACTTGTTACAGTTTTGTCACAGCAGATTGTTAATACCTGAACTAATTGGTTGCTTTAATAGGTGCTGAACTAAAGAGGGATTTATCATCTTATCAAATGTTTTCGCTGGACATTAAAGAAGGATTAAAAAATGACTTCTCATTTATTCCATAAACTCCCAATTAAACAGTTGCTCTTCGAATTTTGCCCTTGAAACTCCACAATGTGTTTTGGGAGAGAATTCAGAGTCTTTATGTTCAGAAGACCTGGCTTAAAAAGATATGTTTGGTATATATGCCTCCTTACTACATGATTGAACTATTTACATGAAATAGTTTCTAAGAGAGAAAATTACCCATTCTTTGTGAGATTGTGCAGCTTCTAAAAAATAAATAAAGAAGAACCAGGAGCCACATGGAAAATGAGTAGAATGTTTTCATGTTGAAAGAAGGTTCAGGATACACAGTAAATAAATATTATCATGGCAGTTGTGGAAAAAGGGCACTAGGGGAAAATGAAAACAAAATGTATAATAGTTTTTTCTGAACGTCTGTAATGCTTTTTCTCTTGCTATCCAATTTTTAAAATTAAAATTACAGGGAACTTATTTTTGCTATAATTAGCATTTAGGTAAAGGAAATAAATGAGAAAAGTATATTCTGACATCAGGGATTTGTCCTAAGTGCGCATGTGGGGACTTTGCATCTGGACACACTTGTATAGAAAGCCCAGCATCCCTTTTTAGGAGGTGTGTGACTCTGGGCATGTGACTTACCCTGGCAGAACCTCAGTTCTCTCTTCTGTAAAACAGGCACGATAACGTGTTCACGGGCTGGCGTGAACGCCTGCCCTGGACTTGTTATTTTACAAATGCCAATTGTGTTTTCCCCGTTCCTTCTTCGTCCATAGAACTGACCAGTGAGAATCAGTGATCCATAGTCAGCAAGAGTCATTATGTTCAGAAGGTACTGCTTGATCAGAAGAGAGTCTACTCAAGTGTTTCTGTGTTATTGATAAAATAACTTACGATTAATGCTGAAGTAATCAGGAAGTAATCAGAGATCTCCTGTTCCTTGTGCCTACTAGATGCTGCTGCAACTATGGTCAGCTAATATTCTTTTTCGTAAATATTACTGTGTGTGTGAGGGCACTTTGCTGTGTGGTTGGTACCCATCATCTCATTGTACCCAGATGGGAATCTCAACCCAGCCAAGTCATGTGTAATAGCTTGTTCAACATCTAGGTTTAGAGGCCAGGTTTTACATTCACATGCTGGATAGCCTTTCTATAGCCTTGCACTGATTCTGATACGAGGTGTGTTTTTAAAATGTTCTAGTCCTACCCTGTTTGGTGTGGCTCAGTGGATTGAGCATCGGCTTGTGAACCAAAAGGTCGCTGGTTCAATTCCGTCAGGGCACGTGCCTAGGTTGCCGGCCAGGTCCCCAGTTGGGGGCCTGTAAGAGGCAACCTATCAATGTTTCTTTCCCTCTCTGTCTCCCTCCCTTCCCCTCTCTCCAACAATAAATAAATAAAATCTTTAAAAAAAAAGTTCCTTAACACCATTTATTGAATAGACTACCATTAGTCTATCGTATGTGCTTCATCTGACACATATTAATTGACTACAAAAGTGTAGATTTATCTCTGGGTTCTCTGTTTTGTTCCATTGATCTATGTGTTTGTTTTTATGCCAGAACCATGCTGTTTTGATTACTGTGGCCTTATAGTATAATTTGATAATAAGTCGCTTGATTCCTCCAACTTTGTTCTTCTTTCTCAGGATTGCTGTTGCTATGTGGGGCCTTTTGTGGTTCCATATGCATTTTTGAAATATTTGGTCTAGATCTGTGAAATACGTCATTGGTATCTTGATAGGAATTGCATTGAATCTGTAGATTGCTTTGGGTAGTATGGGAAAATTGGACAGATATGTGCAGAAAAATGAAACTAGACCATCTTCTTATACCACACATGAGAATAAATTAAAAAATGGAATAAAGTCTTAAATCTTAGACCTGAAACCATAAAAATCCTAGAAGAAAACATAGGCAGTAAAATCTCAGACATTGCTTGTAGCAATGTTTTTTCTGATATATCTCCTTAGGCAAGGAAAACAGAAGAAAAAGTAAAACAACTGGGACTCCATCAAACTAAAAAGTTTTTGCACAACAAAGGAATTCATCAACAAAATGAAAAGACAGCCTACTGAATGGGGGAACATATTTGCCAATACAGCTGATAAGGGGTTAATGTCCAGAATTTATAAAGAACTTATTAAAATCAACACCAAAAAAGTAGACAATCCGATTTTAAAAAATGAGCAAAGGACCTGAACAGACACTTCTCCAAAGGGGACAGATGACCAATAGACATATGAAAAGATGCTCAATGTTACTAGTCATCAGAGAAATGCAAATTAAAACCACAATGAGATATCACTTCACACTGGTCAGATTGGCGGGATATCAATAAATCATCAAGTGCTGGTGAGAATATGGAGAAAGAGGAATCCTAGTGCACTGTTGGTGGGAACACAGACTGGTGCAGCCGCTGTGGAAACCAGTATGGAGGTTCCTCAAAGCATTAAAAATGGAACTGTGTTATGACCCAGCAGTTCCACTTCTGGAAATTTATCAAAAGAAACCTGAAATACTAATTTAAAAAAACATAAGCACCCCTATATTCATTGCAGTGTTATTTGCAGTCGCCAAGATAGGGAAGCAGCCCAAGCGTCCCATCAGTGGATGAGTGGAAAAAACACCTACGGGACATTTACACAATGGAATACTACTTGGCTGTAAAAAAGAACACTTTGCCCTTTGCAACAGCATGGATGGACTTACTGAGCTTTATGCTGAGTGAAACAAGCCAGTCAGAGAAAGGCAAGTATTATATGATTTCACTCATATGTGGAATCTAATGAATAAAATGAACTAACAAGCAAAATAATGACAGACTCATAAATGGAGAGCAGGACGACAGCTGTTGGGAGTTAGGGGGTTGGTTGGGGAGGGGGAGGGATGGAGCAAAAGGAGAAAGGACTCATGGACATGGACAGCAGTGTGGTGATTACAGAGGGGTGGCAGGTTTGAGGGGGATAAATGGTAATGGAAACGTACAGTAAATAAAAAAATAAAATGTTCTAGTCCTCTGCAAATCAAGTAAAAATTTAAATAAGTTAACCAGGCTAGCCATTGCCCGATTGATGGACATTTAGATTCTTTAAGATGTTCATTATTATATCAGTTCTGTAACAAGCATCCTTGGGTCTCCTTGAGTACAGGTGTGAGAGTTTCCTTAGCGTATAGATTCAAAAATGGAATTGTGGGATAACTGTCTGGTACACAGATTTATAAAATGAAGGTTCAGGATTATGAGCAGGTCAGGGCTTTGAGACAGTCACATTGTAGCCCAGTGATGACAACGCTCGTTGTCATCAGAGAATCCCTGCCCGTGCATGAGGCCGGTGGACTCAGGGTTACCTAAGCCCTTGGGACTTCAGAGCAACAGTGAGTTGCTTTTGAAGTGGTTCTGGAAACCTAGGAAGGTACACAGAAAGTGCAAAGATCATGGGAACAGGAATTAGCGGTGAGGCCTTAGGCCAGGTTGTGAGTGTCTTAGGGCAAAAATGACCCTTTTACATTCGTTACCAAGATTCACTGTTGACAGCACTAACTTGGAATGGCACCAATCATGCTGCAGATTTATAATCTGTTACCTTAAATTTTTACAGTTGGGCATAGTGTTAGGTTCAAACTCAAGTTACTGAATGTCTATTGATGGAAAGAAATACTTTAAAATGATATTTTCCCTTTAATTTCCCAAATGAAAAGGGCCCACGTTGTGGCAGAAATGTAACTACTTGTTGTCTCCTTTCCTGCACAGATACCTGTGAGGCTGAGAAATGGCGCTGGCCAAGCTGGCTCGGGTGCTGCTCGTTCTGGGACTGAGTCAGGATGTTGCGGTGGGGGCTTCCTGGAGCTGGAGGTGGGATGCAGATGCCTAGCGTCTGCGAGCCCTGTGTCTTTTAATCGTGTGCTAGGAATCTCGTTGCTTTCAGTGGAGAATCCTGTTTTACGCTGGTCTTTATGGGCAAAGATAATTACATATTTTGCCTGGGTAAGCAAATCAATAAACTTGTAATAAGGTGTATCAGAGCATTTCTTTGGCAGGACTGACCAGAACAGCTTGTGAAGCAGAGCCGTTTCCAATGGAGCGTGAAGAGCTTTGAGAAGTCTCGGGAAGAGCAGAAAGCAGTATTTGAAACCGCTCTTAAACAATTGTTTGTTTTCCTCTTCCCCAACCAAGTTTATAGAAATTTGGTCAGACAGGCATTTTGTTTTGATTTAAAATATTTTCAGTGAATTGTTATCTGCCGAACGCACATGTGTTTCTGCACTTTTTCTTTCACGATTGAAACTTTAAACCCTTCCCTTAAGTCCCCTAGAAACCTCCCTGCCCAGTACGCTGTGCACATAGGAGGAGGGAGAAGGGATTTGGACCCCGGAGAAACCGCGCAGTTTGAAATCTGCCTGTGCATTTGTGCCCTAGAAATGGCCATGGTTACTGCCATGTGGACTCTTTGTTTTCTCTTCTACTAAGATTCCTTGTCCCCAAAAGACATTGGTTGTTAAGGGCGTTTCAGCTTGGTTAATCAGATCGTGAGTGCCTGTGACCACGGCATGAGGCATGATTGGAGCATTTATAAAAATTTGGCCCATAGTAAGCCCCATAATTTGTTTTAAAGAATTACCTCTTCAGTGACATTCTAAAAAATCTCCAAAAGATTGTGGTTTATAACACCACACCTGGTCCAGATTGTACTGGATGAATCCATATTTGCTTCGTTGTAAATGATTTTGAGGGTGGAATTCTTGGATTGTTTTCTGTCTTGTAAGCCCTTGACATTGTACTGGTACCTGTGTGCACACAAACCTCTTGACATGGGAAAGGCCAGCTCAGCCTCCCACTGAAATGCAGGTTGGCTGCATTTATTCTGCATGTTCCTAGAATGAGGAAATGATATGACAATAAACAGAAATGCCCTTGCTGAAGAGAGAAGGGAAGCTGGTGTTTATCTGGTCAGGTGGTTTAGATTAGCCGTGATGCGGCTCTGTATTATGTTACTTTAAATCATTGTGTCCCAACAGGACATAAATTACGAAGATTGTTACAGTATGTTTCATCCTATGTAAGATCAACAAATTGGAATAATTTTTTTATAGGAAAATCACAGTGCTTTTGGCAAGGCTATTGAAGCCTTTAATTTGACTTGAGTATTTCTCAAATATTATTGCCTAATAGATAAAGTATGATTTGCATAAGGTATGAAATAATAAACTTAAAAACAAAAGGGAAGAATTTCTCTTTAGTAACTGCATCAAATGGCTGCGCACTCCCACTCCATCAGAACCTGAGTTTCTTTGTCCCGGTGTTTTAGCGCCGGTTGTGTGTGTGCTTTCCCCCTGGTGGATCCTGCACGAGCTGGCAATTCTCGGGGCAGAGATGGAGCTTTGCTGGGTGCCGCCCGCCCGGCCGCCCTCACCTGCGCAGAGAGGGCGCCTGCTCTGGGGGCGCTGGCCGGATGCCTGCTTAGTATAAGGAGGACAAAAGCAAACGATCCCATTTCTGTCCATTCAGGAAAACAAACCATTTTTTTCCTTTCAGGGTTATGTAAATTACTTAAAAAAAAAAAAACAACACAACAAAAACCCTAAGCCCCCAAACCCTACTTAATCAACAGCTCAAGTTAAGGTAATTTATGTTGGGCGATTGCAGAAAGAGTTGACTTAAGTAAGTATTTATTCTTTTAAATGTTTCCTCTATTCATAACTATTTTCTGAGTTATTGGCCTTATTTGTGAGTTTTTAACACAGAGACTTATAATTATTCATTTGTATTCAGGATGCGACTAAATTTATTTGGCCACACGAAGTAAATTTTCTAGATTTTTTTAAAAAAGGCATGAAATTACTTTGTGTAGGACTCAGGCAAACTGGAACCCGTTCAGTGTTCCACAGTAGCGCATTTTCTGTATGGTGCACTCTGCCTGTTTTTGTGAGACCTTCTCATATAGTGCAGTTGAAAAGTAGTAGTGCTTTCAATTTCCAGAGACTAGGAGAGATGAGAGAGGTTTAGGATTCGTTCAAGGCTACAGATGGAGACAGAGGTAGGATTAGAACTTTTCTGGTGGGTGATACCACTCCCCAGATCTTGTGAGTCTTTGATACCAAACACAGGGTAAGTGCTAAGCTTATTTTACTCTCGCTGTGTCTCAAGCCCTGAGAATTTCCTTTTTTCTGTAGTAATACCGTTTGAAATGCAAAAACAAGGAAGTACCTCGTTTCAGTCTATTAGGGTAGTAATAGATCTCTCCTTAAGCCTCTTCATAGCAGGTTGGGGATAAATTCTGAATGTATTGTGGTTTGCTTCACCTCAGTGTCTGAAGACCGGCAGGTTCAGGGACCTTTCCAAGTTCACAGCCTGGGTGTGCACTTTGAAACAAACAAATACAGATGCCTTGTGAGATGGGCTCTTTCCTCACTGGCTTTTTCTGAATTGGCACTGTTTTCCGAGAAGTGGGTCTGGAAAGCGGTTTTCTCCCAGTGACGCATCGTAGCCAGCTGTTGCTGGGGTCCTCTGTGGAAGCAGCAGCCTGTCTGATCAGTCTCGCGTATTTGGGTGATGTATTTTCCTTACAGGAGATACTGGCAGTGTCACCAAAACTGTACTTAAAAACTCTTAAAATTGATTCCTTTTTAAAAATAAGTAAAAGAAAGGATCAGTATGTTGAAAGGATATGTTGATGTTGTGCACACCTTTTTATACCATCTGATATTTTGTGCAGGGGGATGAGACTGTTTCACAAAATGCATACTGCTTGTAAAAATGTGTTTATCCTACCGTTGAGCCAAATTAGTGTTGGTTTGTTTCGTTAACGTATTGTTGACTGCGCCCACTCCCCTGCACCCTCGTTCTCTTCCCCCGCCCTTGTGGTTGGTGCTGTAGGGTCTTGACTTTCAGTTTAACCTGACGTGTTCCAGTTTGAGCAGGAGCCTTTTTGCCTTTTCTATCTTTCTTTCTCTTTTTAAAATTAGGTGCCTGTAGATTCCTTTTATTACAATAATAAGGCAAGACAGTCTTATGTCAGATATAAACTGGAATACTCAGTGAAAGTCTTAGAAGGAGCCAATTGATTATAGAGAAGACAAAGCAGGAAGTAGAGTGCCATTTTGCATATTCAGTTTTTTAAAATGTATTTGTTCATACTCCATATATCTTAGTGGTTTGGGTGCATGAAGTTTAAGAGAGATTTTTTTAATAGATATTTGAATTTCTATACATTTTATAATGACAATAATACCAATGAGTGTAAATTCCAATTCTGAAAGGGTTGGTAAAACGAAACAAAGAACTTTGGTAGTCTTTGCACTACTTCTGGCCTCATAAGACCCCTGAAGGCTGCAAATTGGGACTCTCAGTCAGTGAGGAACAAAGGCCTTCATCAGGGCTCTCCTGAGGCAGCCGACTGGCCTGAGCGAGCAGTGAGTCTTCAGGAGCTGTTCTGATGTTAGGGGACTCTGGGTAAATGGTTTCTCTTGGCATGATTTTTGAAACCCATGTTTCAGTCTGCTTTAGAGGGAAAGGATGGATAGAAAACAGGTGAAATGTGTTGATCAAGAGAGCAAAACTGGTTTGGGAGAAATTCTAGAAGGAGCTAATCAGACTAAGCTGTTGGTCTTCCGAATAGTAGCTGATGATGATATAGGGAACTATAATTTAAGCTTACTGGCAGACAGATTCGGAAATGAGCAGTGTCCTTTCAGGGAAAAGATATTCTCACCTTGTGACCATCTTGGCCAGAATGTCTTGTTGGCACACATCAGCTGTGTGGAATCTATCTAGAGAGCTTTCACTAAAAATGGAACAGAAGCAAAGAGCTCTTTGGTCAAGTTCTGTGTAGAGGTGTTTATGTTGGTTAGACAGCTGCGTGGAGGAGAGTAGGCCTCTCAGAGGGAAGTCTTCCCAGCCCAGGAATTAAGGAGGAATTTACCAATGTAATTAGAAATCGTAATTCTGCAAAGGAAAACTGTTTTGCACCTTGCCTTTTCATTGAACAGCATCTCTTAAAGGTGCTACTGTGTAATTAGCTAAAAGAGATGCCTTGTTTTTCTAAGTGGCTTTTTAGGGTATTACAAAAATTCCCAAATATGGTGACTTAAGAGCTGCTTCTTTTTTTTTTTAAAGGCTCTAAAATGTTACAGTTCTGTGAATGCAGCTTCTGAAGGTAATGTTGAGAGGTGAGCATGCCCTCTCCTAGGCGGTATGAAGGCGCACTCACTTGGCTGAGGGCACAGTGGAGCAGGCTGCTCTTCCAGGAATGTGTGGACGTTGTCTTAATGTCTGGTGAAGCCAGCTTTAGTTTCAGAGTTGGATATTCTTGACCTGAGGCATTGGAAATGTTGTGTTCTAAGTGGGTTAAGTAGAAGGCAGGTAAGACTAGTGGCCCGAGGTTGGTGGGGGTTGTGCCCGCCCCTCCCCTCCCCTGGACTGCTTAGGTGATGGTCATCACATGAGACCTTTAGTCTGGCTTCTCAGGGAGGCATGAGTCACCTGCTTGGCTAAGATGCTCAATGACAGATTGCCAGTTGCACTGGAAATCTTCCTGTGAGGACCCCTTAGAGAAACAGTTTCAGATATGTTTCTGTGTTTCTCGGTCCAGCCAGGTGAATTTCTTTGGAAAGGAATTCTTTCTCTCCAGGCCATAGACACTCTCTCTCTCTCTCTCTCTCTCTCTCTCTCTCTCTCTCTCTCTCTCTCTCTCTCTGTGTGTGTCTGTGGAGATTCAAAATGTCTGAGTGAGTAGAGCATCATACTTTTCATTAAGCTTGAACATTCCTCTGAGGAAACTATTCCGATGATTCAAAAGGCCGCAGCTATGGGCAACTGGTGATTGGCAGCTTCATCATGACAATGTGCCTTCGTGCATCACGTCTCACGTGAAGTTTTTTTGTGAAACATCAAATTACCCATGTGATTTAGCCCCCATGTAGCCCAGATTTGGTGCCCTGTGACCTCTGGCTTTTCCCAAAACTAAAATCACCTTTGAAACGGAAGAGATTTCAGAACACCAGTAAGGTTCAGGAACATACAACAGGGCAGCTCATAGTGATTGGGAGAACTGTGTTAGGTCCCAAGGTGCCTACTTTGAAGGGGAATGAGGCATCATTGTCCTATGTACTGTGTTTCTTGTATCTTGTATTTTCTTCAATAAATGTCTCTCCTTTTCATATTACATGGTGGAATACCTCCTGGACAGGCCTCATATATGTAACATGTTAAAGTGATGGTGATGATAATCGTCACTGACATTAACTGCATGCCTGATGGAATGACTGGCATACTGTAAACATGTTACATGAATTAGGCTCTTTACATATGAGGAAACTGAGGCTCATTTCAGAGGTTAAGTAATTCCTCTGTGGTCACATAACTAGTGAATAGCAGAGCTAGGACTTGAACCCGGGTCTCTGATGCTATTGGTCTTTTCTACTCACCATTGTGTTCAAAACATGGGTAACAGTTTGGAGAAAAAAATATGGATCAAATGCATCTTTGGTTAGGTCTGTTCCTTACAATTCTCATGTTGCTAGTCGAGAATATTTTTTTGCCTACAAATTAAGATCTGATGTTCCCTTTGCAGTGGCTAGAACAGTTAACAGTGTTTTCCATGAGAAAGTCATGTTGAGACACGTAATCATATTCTGGGGCAAAGAACGCCTTTCCTTGGTGCACCAAGCAATGTTTATGTGATTGATCAGACACCAACACCCAGGGAAGGTCCTGTCCTGTGACATGTGCGTGCTTGGCAATGATCTTGCCGTGTATTTTGCTTAATAATTTTCATTATTTTTAATTAAAGTTGAAGAAGTACAGACTCTAGCCAAAATTAAGGTAGGTTGTGTTGCCGGAATCTGGTAATTACTTTAATTGATCACAAGATAGTTTCCTTGATCACCAATTAGACTAAATTGCCGATCATGTTTCAAGACGTGAAGAAATGCCCAAACTGATTTATGTAATAGTGTTTTCATTTCTAATCAGACATAAATATCATTTCCTTCCATAGCAATTGTGTTTTATAAAAGAAGGGTTATGGGCCTACAAACATAAAGGTGATTCATAAACAATGGAGTTCTAATTCATTGAATTAGTAAAGGAAGTATTTAGAGGCTTAATGGAGATTGTACTGGGGAATTACTTTGGAGTTGCTGTTGCTCATTTTCTTAGTGGGAGATATGTTCTTTTTTAGTGCATAATTAAAATAGTCTACAATCAAAATATAAAAGGCAGCTGATTTAAAGAACATATCAAAGAGAACTGCTCTGAGTAATGAAAGATTTGTATTGTAAATATGTGCAAAAGTTAAGTCTTAGAACTTTAATAAATCATACATGTGATTTGGCTGAAGCTGCGTTTTAAATTCAGGGTGCTGTTAAACATTTCACAGATTGATACAGGATTTTTGTTTTGGTTTCGTGCATCTGATAGTCTTTCATATTTTCATGGAATAAAATGAAACAAAAGGAACTTTAAGAAAAATTAAAGTTTCCAAAGAATACTTGATTTGAGGTTCATGGAAAAATCTTTTAATTGCTGATGGTTTGGAGATTTCCAAATGACAAACTTCATTGGCCCAATTTACTGTGATTGTAATGCTTACATTCCTTAAAATGGCAGAGTGACTTAAAAAGTCATACTTCATCATGCATTCATTGACTTGTTCATAAAATGTTTGTAATTTGCAATAGAGGAAAGACTGAAACTATTATCAGCCATTATATGTTATTTGTTGGCCATATGTTTGTTTGAAATGGCCGTGGCTCAACAGAACATGGCTCATAGACAAACTATGCTGTAAATTGGCACTAAAAACCCACCTAAACAGGTAGGCATATGTTAAGAAGTTAACATGAGCCAAAATATTTTAATATGAACCAGGTTACACAGGCTGCAGGATCCCAGCTGCCTTTACGGTGAGACCTTCATTTGCATGGCTTCTTCATTTTTTCCCAAACTAATTTTTAAACATAGATCAAGTAGATCTGTGGTGCAAAATTCAAAAGGTTCCAGAGTACAGAAGTCTTTCCCTGTTTCTGATTCTCAAACACCCAGTTCCCCACCCCCGCCATCACTCACTCTGTTACTCGTTCCAGAGATATTAATGCATATAGTTTCTTTTCTTTCCTTTTTATACAATTCATAAACTGTTTTTATCCATTTTTTTTCACTTGGAGGTATTTTCATGTCAGGGGATAAACGGTTTCCTCATTCTTTTAAATGGCTGCATAGTATTCTAGTGTAAAACTGCTGTAATATGTGTATTTAATCAGGTCCCCGTTGATGGACATTTGGCTCTCTCAAGTCCATGGCTCTTAGCAGCTGGGCTGCAGTGACCATTCCTGTAATTTATGTCTGAGTGTGTCTGCATACAAGTTCCCAGAAGTGGGATTGTTTGGCTGAAAGGCATATACATTTTTTTCCCCTAAGGGCTTGGGCATATAAAATTTTGATAGATATTATCAAATTCTCTTCCATAATGATCATTAGTAGTTTACATTCACCAACAACTCACAAGCGTGCCTTTTCTCCTATATCTTCACCAGTAGAATATTATCAGACTCTTTGATCTTTACCAAACTGATAGGTTTAACTTAGTTTCCCCCAGCTTTATTGAGATATAATTGACATATAATTTAGTTTTAATTTGCAAATCCAATTTATTTTGTGTCTTTTAATTTGTTTATTGTTTGGTTTTTATTACCACATAGAAAAACATTTTAATGTAATAAGATTTATCTACTTTTTTAGTAGTGGTTTAAAGTTTTCTGCATGTGAAATTTATATATTTCTTGTTAAGTTTACTCCTAGATAATCTCTGGTGCCATTTTAGGTGGGATCTTTTCTTCCAGTGTACTTTCTAATTAGTTGCTTGTATTAAAAGGCTGTTGAATATTTTGGCTTCTTTTATTCTTGCCTTTAATTGGAATTCTTGTGTTTCCCTATTAAGAATGATACTGAGGACGTAGTTTAATCATTTAAGGGGGGGTTCATGTATTCTTCTTTCATTAAGAATTTTAATACATAATAAACATTGAATTTATCAAGTATCTTTTCAGAATTTATAGAAGTCATAGAATTTTTGATTAATATAAATTATATCAATATATTCCCTAATATTGAACCATCCTTGCATTCTTACACTAAATCCTAATTGCTCATGGTGTTTTGTTCTTTCAGTGTATTGCTAGGTTTTGTTTATTAAGATTTCAATAGATATGAGATTAATTTATAGTTTTATTATTATGTGCTATCTCTGTGGGAATCTGGAGACAATGTTATAGTTTATAAACATAACTTGGATTTCTTTTGGTCTTTTTTAATGCTTTGGAACAATTTCATTAATATTAGAGTTAACTTGATTAAAGGTTTGGCAGAATGCCTCTGTGAAATGATTGGGAACTGTTACTTTTTGGTGCCACCTTTAGACACCAGAGTTATCTAATTGTTTATAGTTGCTTAATTGTTTAGATATTTTTCTCTTCTGTTGTCAGTTTTGATAATTTTTATTTCTTGGAGAACTATTTTAGCTAAGTTTTAAAATTTAGTAAACCGTACTTAAAATTTTTTGTATGTCTTAAAATTTCTTTTACCTATAGTTACTTCCCTATTCTCATTTCTTCTTTTGTTTATCTGTACTTTCCTTGTCTTTTTTTTTAAATGAAGTAACCAATTTTCTATTGTATAATTTTTTTCAGATACAGCATTTTGATTTATTCTACCATTTTTCTTTTTTCTAATTCATTTATATCTGCTTTTCTCTTACATTCTTTCCAGTTCCCTTTAAGTTTATTTTGTTGTTATTTATTTACCTTCTTGATTGGGTGCTTTATTTATTTATTTATTTATTTGGATATGTCCATTGATCTTTAGAGAGGAAGGAGGAGAGAGAGAGAAAAAAAAAAGAGAGAGAGAGACATTGATGCGCGTGAGAAACATTGATCAGTAGCCCCCTATACTCACCCCCACTGAGTATCAAACCCGCAACCTAGGTATGTGCTCTGAGTGGGAATTGAACCTGTGACATTTTTGTGCATGGGATGATGCTCCAACCAACTGAGCCACATAAGCCAGTGCTTAATTTATTTATTTTTATTCTATCGTGTTCATTAATTTAAGGTAATTTAATATTTAAAATGTTTACTCTGATTATTGCTATTTTGATGTATCATATATAGTACCTATTACATTATTAATTTCTTTTTTAGTTTTGATGTCTTCTTTGACTCCAGATTTTTAAAAGAAGTGTTTAAAAAAATTTCTGTGTCATATTTTGCTGCTTTTGGGTCCTAGTTTTGTTTTTAATTTTATCAGAAAATGTTGTCAGTACTATTTCTACTTTTTGGAACATACTGAGATTTTCTCTGTGGGCTAATATGTGATCACTTTCCATGAATGTCTGATAGATATTTTTAAAAGTATATTATCAGGTTTTAGAGTATAAAATATATTGATTAGACCTACCTTTTAAACAATGTATTTAAGTAGTCCGTATCCTTACTTTTGTTTGCTTAATCAGCCATGGATTAAGAGAAGTGAATTAAAGTATCTATGCGTGTTTCTGTTTGTCCTATATTTCCTGTCATTTTTGCTTCATTGATTTTGATGCTGTGTTATTTGTAGTATAGATACTTACAATTATTTAATCTTCATTGTGGATATACTTTATAATTGTAAATTGCCCTTGTGATTTCTTTAAAAAAGTCTTTTTTACATTTGTTTGTGTCCTTCTATATATAGTGATTGGGTTTTGCTTTGTGATGTAAAGTTTTCTCTTTTAATTGGTTGGGTTTAGGCTCTTTAGTTTATGGATCGAAAAGATGTTTGGTCTTATAAAATATGACAGAACCAATGTATTCCTTTAAATGATGGTATGAATTGTGTTTTCTTTGCTTCATTTTAATTGTTTTTCTTTACTTAATTGTCAATGTTTTTATTTTTATTCTGGTTCTTCTAGTGGATACTATTATACCTATAATTTTATATAGCAAACTTAATTCTTTATTTGTTTAGATGGCATTTAGATAGCATTTCTTTATATAGCGGTCTCCCCACTAAGCAATATCTGAATTATACTTCTACTTTCCCTTTACTATACAATTTTAATTTATATTATTTTTAGTTTTAGTACTTATATTTCATACCTTTATATTTACATTTGTAACATTTGATCTTTTAGCTTTCAAGACTTTTTAAAACTTTCATCTACCTTCCCCATTTTCCTTCAGTCCGTTTAATAGTTTATAAAACTTGCATTTTATTCTGTGACCATAATCCCCATGATTGTTTTAAATGTATTCCTAAAGCTGAGTGAATTTATTGCTCACTGTCAGTACCTTTGGTATAGTTTCTCCATTCATCTCTTAGTTTCTTATATTTCATTCTTTTTAAATAAAAGTTTCCTTAATAAGGATGAATGGGAATTATTCCCTGAAGTATTGCATTAAAAAATTTGTCTCGCATTAATTTTGAACAACAGTTTAATTTAGCTAGGTATAAAATACTTTGCAGTTTCATTGCCTAAATTCTTTTTTTTAAGCTTTTATTTATTTCCTTTCAGAGAGGGGGGGAAGGGAGGGAGCAAGGGAGGTAGAGAAATATCAATCTGTGAGAGAAACATCAGTCGGTTGCCTCTCATACGCCCCAAACTGGGGGCCTGGCACTCAGCCCAAGCGTGTGCCCTGACAGAGTTGACCTTTTTGATTTGATGACCTTTCGGTTTGCAGGCCGGTGCTCAGTCCACTGAGCTGCGCCAGCCAGGGCTCATTTCCTAGATTCTTGATAAGCATTGCTCCTCTGACTTCTGTGCTGAATGTTGCTGTGTGGAAGTTTGAAGTCCAATTCTTTTCTTCCTATAGGTGAATTGATCTTTCTTTTTCTTCAAAGGATTTGTTTTTCTTCTATGGTTGTATACACATGGTTGGATTCTTACCATCTATAGACTTAAATCTTGTATTTCTGGACATTTTTCTTGAATTACATTTCTAATTTTTCTGTTTTTCTTGTTTTCATTGATAATAATTATCTTAGTGTTAGATCTGCTTTTTCTTCTGTATTTATTGTTTTCTAATTCTTATAAACTTTTGTTGATTTCTACTTTATTTTGCCCATTTTCTCAGCCCTGTTTTTCTTACTGGGTAGTTAGTGGTATCTCTTTGGCCTTGGGCTGTTTGCAGCTTTTTTTTTTTAATAATAATTTTTATTTTTGATTACAGTTGCTATACAACAGAGTGATTAGATCTTTGTGGAATGGTTACAGAACATCTGTACTTTCAGCTGGTTCAGGCCCTTTAGACTCCAACTGGCACCCTGGTAACGAGTAGGTGGGGCTGTAAAAAATCTTAGAAAGAGGGGACAGATGCTCTTCATCATCAGCCATGTTTGCCATTGAGTCATATTCCTTCTTTATTAGGTTTCAGATAATTAGAATTCCCCTTTGAGGTTTTACTTTTTTCTTCTCCTATCCACTCCTATAATTTTTTTGCAGAAATTCTACTTTAATTTGAATGCGTATTGTTATGGATGTTTTTAATTTGTGGATTCAAAAATAAATACTTTGGGGATTATTTGGTTTTGTCCTTTGGAAGAAGGGCTGTGGAACTGCCTCCTTGTTCCAGAGCAGTTGGTGTGTTCTTTCCCTAAGGGAGAATTAGGGGTAAATCTTGTGTGAATGGTTTATTAGGCTTGGTGATATTTTAATAAATGCATATATCAGGTGACAGTTGAGGGAAATATATAAAGCTGAGGAAAATACGAATTTAGAGGGTCTTCAGATGTGCGCCCCCCTTTACACTGTGTGTAGGTATGGTAGATGCTTTTTCTTTGGTCAACATACCTCTTACGATGTGGGTGTTCTCTTTTTTGATGAAGGAGATTTTGCTATTATGCTGATACTTGTAGTCACAGATTTGAGGAGCTCTTCTGACCATGTTCAAATCCATTTGGTCCGTGTGGCTCTTGGGAAATGGGAAGGGATTCTAAGTACCACTTTGGACCTCTTAGGAAAACATGGTTCAAAGGAGTTTTGGCCGCAGGGCTTAAGAACTTGGGCAGTGAGTGATCGCCCACCTCCTCTCATTTGCTGTCATTAGGCTGTTTTCCCCAGTAAGTGTGCACCGTAGTGCCACCCCACAGTGTTTTATGTATTTGTCAGGTACACGTGTGGCAGTCTCTCGCCAGGGCATGTGGGGACAGGAAAGGCTGTTCTGGGAGACGGCAACTGGGATCTTAGGCTCTCAGGGCTTCGGGAGGGCTCGTCACCTATCGTTGTGTTTTGTAAAGTTCGACGAGAAATTGCAGGGATAGCACTGTTGCCATTATTGATCTCTCACTCTGTGCCTAGTGCTGTGCCATATGCTTTTGTATACTCTGCCTCATTGTTATTTGAATGGTTACATGAGTTTTCTGTTATTATCCCCATTTTACTGATGAGAAAACTGAGGCTTGCAGGTACTTGCATGACAGTAAGTAGTAGAGTTGGGACTTGAATCCAGGACTCACTGGCTCAAAAGCACATACCGTTAACGACTACTACTGTCTCAGAGGTGATGATTGTAAGTCTTCTATAGCTAAACAAGAATAAGGCATTATAGACAAACAGTAAAAATTCACATTATACATTGTTTAATACAGGTTAACTCTGCATTTGAATAATGAAAACGGACTTTTGCATTAGACTTGTCCTTCCCCTCACACAGTCTAGAGAATCAGACTACAGGGTCCCCCCCTTATCTGTAGACAGTCCATTCCAGGACCCCCAGTGGGTGCGTGGAACTGTTGATAGTACCGAACACAGAATAGGCTGTGTTTTTCCTTTACATGCGTACCTCTGATAAAGTTTAATTTATAAATGAGGCACAGTGAGAGGCCTGATTTGTAACATAACTAATAATAAAATAGAACAAGTGTGATAATATCTGTAGTAGGAGTGATGTGAATGTGATCTCTCTGACAGCCAGTCTGAGAGCTGAGACGGCGGGCGGCATGCGCAGCGGCGATGTGCCGGGCAAAGAGAGGGCTCACGTCCTGGGCAGGAGGGAGGGGGACAGTGCAGGGTTTCATCACGGTGCTGAGAGTGGTGCACAATTTAAAGCGTAGGGGTTGCTTATTTCTGGAGTTTTCCATTTAATATTTTCAGACCACGGTCGATCGCTGGCAACTGAAACCAGGGGAAGCGACACTGGGGATAAGGGGGGCCCTGCATGCAGAGAGAAGGGCGGGAGAGTGAGTGTTGCCTTCCTGCTGACAATTCCGTATGTGGTTAGATGGATTTCGCTTGGATTTTCTTCCTTTTCCTAACCAGGGAAAACCTTTGGGCCTTAAATGTCAAGATGGAAATCTTTATCCTGAATAAAGTGGATTTGGAGACAGGAACCATTATGAATGACAAAAAATTATTTTAAATGGCATCTTCCGTATTTCTCACTGTTAACTTGGAAATATGCTCTTTTGTCATTCGTTGATCCAAAGACAACACAACTAGCATTAGATTGATTTTTCTGGATGGTGTAATAAAGTTAAGTATTTATTTCGTGGCTGTAGTGAAGACTGCTCTGTGAATTCCACTGTAACTTTGTGACTAATGTGACCTTACCTTAGAGGCTTACCAACTATTCCTGCCTTCTGGGCATAATAGAGACAGACTCTCCTATTGTTTGCAGTTACCCTCATAAAAATTTGAAAGCAGGCAAAAGAAAAAAAAAAGGATTTTTTCCTCTCAGGACAAGTTTGCCTTGTGCTTGACAAAGTTAGGTGTGCAGGTCCCCTGTGGCGTGAAGACAGCCCTCCAGGTGCCCACACCTGTGGCGGGGCCGCAGCCCTCTGCTGAGAGGCGGGGCCCTCCCCTCGGGGTGGCAGTGCTGGGCAGGGGCAGAAGGCCTGGAGCAGGCAAGCCAGGCTTTGCTGTTTCACTCTGGGTGTCCATAAAAATAGTCTTTCCTCCCTTCCTGCCCTGCCTGAGAGGTGGAATAGGGAAGTTGTTCGTTTCTGCCAGTGCCTGGCTTAGGACACACTCAGGAGACATTCTGACGTCGACACCTTCGGGAGCAACCCAGCTGCTGAAAACAAAAGGAACAGCACTGCGAGAAAAGTGGCTGCTCAGATCTGGGGCCAGCCAGTGGGTCCAGGGCACTGGGTTGAAGGGAAATTATTCCCGGGCTATTTTGGAGAGTCTAGTCCTGAGGACAATTAAACAGTCCAGACAGGTCACTGGGTGAGACCAATTTCCTGCTTTGTTTATTTGAGCCTGATTGTTTTCACCATGGAGCAGCAGGTCACGGTCCTGCTACACCGTTACCCCAGCTCTGCAGAGAGCAATCCCTTTCATATTTGATTTCTCCGGGCTTCCCTAAGGATCCTGGCCATGCCTTTATCTGGCTGGATTGCTCTGGGGTCTCTCTCAGGTCCAGGGCAGAGGGCAGCGTCAGTAATCACTTTCGACTTCATCTTCTGCAGGCGTTTGGCTTTATGTCCCGAGTTGCTCTACAAGCAGAGAAGATGAATCACCACCCGGAATGGTTCAATGCGTACAACAAGGTAATGAAGCTGCCTTACTTTGGGATCACCTTTCTTACTTACGGAGTATAAGAAACTTCCTTCTCCCTTCTCATCCTGTGCAGCTAAGTGTCATTGTACTTAGGAAAGTATTCTCTTTTTCTTTTTTTCTCAGAATCTATGTGTATTATTGTAATTTAGTAACAAAGTTGTGGATCTGCTCGAGAACAGGGACTAAGCCCTTTATTTTCCTGTTTGTCCCCTTTGAAACTAATATGAAAGTTGGGCTATATTATATTAGGCTCCTGAATTAAACTTGAATATCAGCCATGTAGATAAAATTTTAAACCCTCAAAGTAAATTATTGAAAGACATGATAGCAAGTAAGAAAGATATGGCCTTATTTATCTCATTGATATAAGTATCTTAAGAACTATGCTTTAAATAATAATTATTTATTAAATGCTGTATCCTTAGTGGGACTGGCCTTGCTTAAGACAAAGAGCAGGCTGGAAAGACTGCATCAAGCAGTTTTAAGGGGCACAGTGACAAGAATCAGCCTCCCTCAAAGTCCTTGCCTTTATGGTCATACCATTTAGAATGCCTTATTGTCTAGATTTCTGTGGAGTTCTTTTTTCTCTTTGAAAGTCCTCTTTGAATAAAGAGAATATTTCATGATATTTTTGTGACTTATTAGGATAATTCAGAGCATGCAGGTATCAGTATAAACTTTTCTTCTACAGTTAACCTCTCTTTGCCTATAACTTTGCTTTTGCCTTTTAGTTGATTTGTCAAGAAGTAAGAATCTGTTCCTTCATCCCACCCCCACTTTACTTCCCTAATTTGGAAATGGGCTTTTTTAACCTTGCTAAGATACTACATTTGATAGCTTGGTTTTTTTCAGTGGCCTGAAAATAGTGGGTGTAATTAAAGTAATGGGAGTTCAAATGGAACCTCGGTCTCTTTTTTTCTCAAGAGACAAGATTTGAGATTCTGGCAGCTGAACTGCCCTTCGTGTGAGAGAACCTTTCTACCCCCGGACAACCTCTGGGTGCGGCGTGAAGCAGACTGTGCCCCTGCAGTTTCCTGGGCTTTGGAAATGCTGTGCTTATTCATGTTTTCTAAATCATTTAATCTCTTCAGTTCTTAAATATGAATGTTGGAATATAGATTGATTTCTGAACCACGGAAGAATACCATGAATCACAGGTCAGGTTTTTAAAAACTGCTTCTCTCTTTCCTTAGGTCCAGATAACTCTCACTTCGCATGACTGTGGTCAGCTGACCAAAAGAGACGTGAAACTGGCCAAGTTTATTGAAAAAGCAGCTGCTTCTATGTGATTTCTTTCAAAATGCATGTAAAATCGTATACACATCTCAGGTGCAGTATATTTTGAAGGTGATTAACGTGAACAAATTAAGTTGTAAATTTAAGTTCAACTTTATATACCACATTTTTATAAAATCAGTGCTAAATACAAAATGATTTACATTTGAGTCTGAGGTATTTTTTATTATATCTAAATCACATATATAAGGCAAACCAACCTAGGTAATTATATTAATGATATGATATTCAGAAAGAGAGAGGAATAGCATTCTTAAAGACCAGAAATTGAGGTGGGGGAGCATTTACCCATTTTATAACCCAGAAATTGAAGCGATCATGGGGGCTTTGCAAATGCAGTGTGTTGGAGAATAGTCGTGAGATAGAAAAATAATGAAGGACTCTGTAGCTAAAGGGTTTTTAACCATCTGTAACAATTCTTATGAATGTAGACTTCAGCTGCTGTTATTAAGTAGTTAATTAAACTACAGAGTCACAAAAATTGGTTGGCCTGCCTTGTTGAAGGGAGTCGAAGGGAGAGGACAAGTGTTTGTCTATGGCTTCCAGAAAGGTGGGACAATAGAAGGGTTCACAGTCAAAAATGGCCAACTATTCAGGTCAGCATTTGAATGACTGAGTTAAGGAGGGGCCAAAGGTCATTTGTTTTCATCATTTGCTTGCTGTGACCTCTGAACTGGAGCTCTATTGCTGTTGAGCTGGACGCTACTCGGGTATTATCCAGGAAAGAGCTCTGTTTACTCTGTGTGTCTCTGACAGGAGTAAAGGGGAACAGGAAGCAACCTGTTACTTAAAAATGGCGGCCCTGGCGGGTGTGGCTCTGTGGGCCTTCGAACTGAAAGGTCACCAGTTTGGTTCCTAGTTGAGGCACATTCCTGGGTTGCAGGCCAGGTCCCCAGCTGGGGGCGCATGGGAAGCAATGAATTAGTGTCTCTCTCACTCGTCGATGTTTCGTTCTCTTTCTACCTCCCTTCCCCTCTCTCTAAAAATAAGTAAGTAAAGTCTTTAAAAAAATAAAAATAATAAAATTGTAATAACATTCTGTGAAGGAACTCAGGAGCGTTCTTATTAATGAGCTTAAAATGAAAATTGAAAAATGTATACAGGGTGGGCAGAAGTGGGTTTACAGTTGTTCATATGGAAATAATTCAAATAAACACAATAAGTGATAATAATACAAGGATAAACTCCATGTTTTGTGTACTCACAACCGTAAACCTACTTTTGCCCACCCCTGTATATATTTATCCAAGGAACATGTGGGAACCCCTTGAAGGATTATTGTGGTCGGATGTAATAGGGATCATCTTTGTAACCCACCTCACTTCAGAGGCCAGAACATTCACTCCCCACGCCGCCCCCGCCTCCAGCCTGAGAAGCCCTGTGGGCACGTTACGAGGGAGCTCTGAAGCGGGCTCCTGGCGGGCTCCGGTGGCCGGGGAGGCGGGCCCGGGCAGCCTGCCCTGGGGGTGCTGGGGGTGCAGGGCGGGAAGAGAGGCGCCCCGGGCTCTGTGGCTGCTGGGGACCCGAGCCTGGGTGCTCGGACTTGTGCTCCTCAGTATTTTTTTTTAGAGGAAAAGGCAAATCTATGTGTTTTTATAAACCCTTATTTATAGATTTTCAGGGACTTTTATATATTTTATTACCATTTTATTTTTAGTTCAGTGCTTCAATTTTTTACATGAGTATTTAAACATGACGAAAAAATACACATTTTAAAAGAGTGAATAGCACACTGAATCCAAGAGTTTGCCCCAGTTACTTCATATAATCCCCCATTTCCCTTTTCTTTGCTAAAGTATTTAAGAGCAAACCCCTGACAGCATTTCATTTTACCCCTACATCCTTCAGTAAATATCTCTGGAAAATATGGTCATTTTCTTGTATAAACCAGAATGCCATTATCACACCTAACAAAATAAACCATGATTTCTTGGTATCACCTAATAGCCGGGCAAAATCAAATTGCCTTGAAGGTCAAGAATGTGTTTGGACAGTGATTTTGTTCTAATCAGGATCCACATGAAGTCTCCCCATCACATCTGGTCGTTGTGTCTTTTTAATCTTCCCACCTAGAGCAAGCAAGCTCTCCTCCCTGCCCTCCGCCTTCCCCGTGGTATTGACTTACTGCAAAAACTGGGTCAGGGGTCCTGTAGAACATTCCACCTTCTGGATTTGTTTGTTTACTCTCTTGCGGTACAATTTAACTTGTTTCATTGTTCCCTGAATGGAAACCTTTCCTCGTCTTTGGAATGTATTCTGAGTCTGAGAGGCTAATCTCATTGGCTGTTAACACACCCCACACACCGCACACTAGAGGAAGTAGGACATGGCTCAGAACTGCAGTGGTTGAAGACCTGAGAATACAGCTACTGATTAGCATCTCTATGGAAGTTTAACAGAAGGTTCATGTTAAAGGTGTTGCATCTGCTGGCACTCACAGACTTTACTATAGAGGACCAAAGGTCCCATACCAAGTCTGTGGAAATACTCATGGCGGTAAATTCCAAAAGAACGAGTCCCAAGGCTTGTTTCCGGTAACTGACATTTCAGCTTAAAAGAGGCATTGGCAAGGTTGGAGGCCCCAAGTTCCCTTCTGTTCCAAATCTTTGTGTGATGGCACTGGCGTCTCTGCTGTGGTAAGTTTTGGTTTTCCTCCATTTTCTTTCTAAATGATCACTGGAGTAGAGGGGAGTTAAGTAGACATGACCTATGACCCCTTGCATGATCTCCATAGATAACAAACCAGGGCCAGCATCTTGTCCTCTTCTAAAATGAAATGAATGAAAATTCTGAAAATAATAGTTACTTTCTGACATTGATAAGATTTAGGAAACCTTTGGGTACATAGAATAGGCACAGTTTTTATGCTTGTGCTTATACCAGGAACAGTGGCCTGTATACTTTTGGACGCAGACCCTGACCTTTGTTAGTGTACTGAAGTCTCGGACTGCTGGTGTTGGTGTGAAGCAGCCTTTACACTGACTTAGCATTCGAAAGTATACTAAGTGAACTCTGTAACTTTCAGGTTTTTTAAATTTCCTGCAAAACAGCAAGAACTATTATGGGGTTTGGCTGTAATATGTGAGCTTTGTGTTTCAATGCCAGTTACTAAAGGAAGGACTCCTGGCCAGGAGACTGGAGTCGCCGAGCGGCCGTGCCTGCTGACTGCTGACTTCCCGTCGAATGCCGCTGCTGAGTGCAGTCCCCAAGGCGGGCAGAGTGCGAGTCGCTGCTGACGGGCAGAAGGGTGGCCCTCTGGCTTCTTACCCCAGGATGCCCACGACTTCACGAGAAGATCTGGATTCAGTAGACCCTGATTAGCTTGTCCCCTCTGATTCCACTCAGCAGCGAGTTTCAGGCCCACACGAGAAGGCTTCACCGGTGACTGCAGAAGCTCCGTCTGCAGTGGTGGGCTGTGCTGAAGCAGCGCGCTAAGGACAGCGGGGCTATTCTGGGCTGCGCCCAGCCGGCCACCCTTCCTTACCTCTGCGAGCATCGTGAAGAATTCTGTATATTCTCATTCTCTTCTCCAGTTCTCCCCAAAAGCATTGCTGCCATGCTTAAAGGGAGAAGGCATAGAAATGTATCACTGGCATCCCTGAAAGTAGATTTCCACTGTGTTCAGCTACATGAATGAGCATAAGGGTCCCTGGGGCCATTCATTTGTATATTCATATAGCACACGCTTATTAAGGGCCTTCCATATGCCTCTAATGGAACTTGGCACATGGATGTATTGAGACAGGAAAAACAGAACTGAGTCAGGCTCTCTCCACGCAACTGCTCTAAGAGACCACGGTGGGGATATGGGGCAGGGGCCCAGAGGTTAAGTTAGGAGGCATATGCCCGAAGGAGGCCGTAGGAGGTGTAGGAGGAGCTGACCCCTGAGAGTGAGAATGTCGACAGACGAGATGAGACTAAAGTTTGAATCTTGGGGATGTTAATCAAAGTTATTCTTAAAGCTTGACTGTTGATTTTAAATAAAGGAATTGAGTAAATAAGATGTTATTTCCCAGTTTAGTATATTGGTTGCCTACAGGAGTCTTTCATACAAGGAATGGTCATTTGCCCTTGTGTTTGAACACCTGGGACAGCTGGGTGGTCACTTTTTTTCTTGTGGCCCAAGAACTTAGGTTTCCAGGAATTTGACCAGTTTAGACACTAAAGATTTAGTACAACAGGGCTACCTACATCCCTCTGTCTTGATTTGCCTTAAAAACCGAAGGGGTAGAAGAGCAAGGAGAATATATTAATCCCAAGGACTGAACAGGTCAAAAAATCCTATTGGCTCCTGTATGTAAAGCACCTCTGCCCCATGCGCTTGTTCCACTCTAGGTGGTTCACACACATACGGCCTGTGCCCCCAGTTAGCCTCGTTTCTTAGGTTCTAGCTCCAAACCCATCAAAACGTTTCCTTGCCCTTCCAGGTTTTTCCAAGGCTGTTCCCTTGCTCTTAGAACCTCAGATGACTTTGCTTTCCCCTCTTCTATTAGCCTTAATGTACCATAACATTATTAAGGGCCTTTGTCTGTCAGATACGACACTTGTGAAGAAGAAGGAGTTTTCATCTAGCCTGTCTCTGGTGTCTCTTAACTAGAGCCTGGAGCTGCACAGCTGTGGGTTACTCATAACCCTTTTGCTGAACTGAGGTGCCCAATCCCCTTGGGAAGAGAGGATCTGTGCAGAGACTGACTGCAGAACTTGCCCCTCGAGGGGCCTGCCGGCTAGTAACGTACTAGAATGTCCAAGGGTGACCTCACAGAGCAAGGATTCTCCCCGTGGACCCTTCTCTGCGGCCTCTGGAATCTAGACAGCGAGGAAATCCCTAAGCAGAGGTTTTTTGTTGGATGATAAAAGCGAGGAGTAAAAATTGAAAGTTAGGAAAATGTTTCGATACTTCGATCGCCAGACCCGCACAAGAGTCGTTTCTAGTTCCCAGTCGTATAACGCATTGACAATGTTCTGTGCAAGATTCAAGACGTTTCAGTAAATATTCTCCATTTCTTCTGCTTGTTAGGAAATGGCAGTGGGGGCAGGGCTCTGAGCCTCTTCCCGTCGGTGCTCATGCACTTCTCAGACTGAGGTGCACGTCCTCGACAGCCTGGTATCTCTGACTGGTGGGCTGGGTTAGGCTTGGCCAGACATGTCACTTCTTTGGGTGTAGGGTCAGGACTGGCTGGTTCAGTCATATATTTGGTCACGCTCTTATTTGGCCTGTAGACTGAATGACTAGTTTGCCTTCATTTTGTCCTTTCTTGTTAACTGTGTTAGATAATTTAAAGGCTTTTTAATTTAATTTTATTTTTTTGGGTAACCGACCCTATCTCAAAAAAGGTAATGAAAATTATGTATCTTGTTTGTATACATTATAGCAGTATATACGTTCCGTATTTTTTTTACTGTTATGAGAATTGTTCATTTGTTATATATAATAGGAAAAAGTTATACTCTTTGAGAGAAATTGCAAAGCAAAGATAAATATGAACAAACAGGAAAAAGAATCACCTACAACCTCACCACTATCAACCTTTTGACGTATTTTCTGCCAAGTTTTTTCTACCCATTTTTGCTCAGTTGAGATAATGAGTAGAGGATTTTGTATCATGTTTTGTTTTTGTGTTTTGCTATTCAGTGGATCATAAACATTTTTCTAAATCATGAAAAATGCACAGACATTTTCATATCTGTATAATATTCCATGAGGTGGATATGCAATAATTTGTTTAACCAATCTCTTTTTATAAAGACTTTAAATTCTTCCCATAAATACTGCTGGAATAAATATACTTGGCGCAAGTCACTGTTTGCATTTCAGATTGTATTCTCCGGGGGTAGATTCCTTGGGTCAGAGGAAATGAACAGGCTTTTCAGAAAAGTGTCAGTTTACATTCCCCCTTGCAGTTTATGACAAAGCTCTATCACGGTACACTGTTGCCTGCATTAAATGTTACCATGTTGGAGTCTTTGCTGATTTTATAAGGAATAAGAATAGTTTTACTTAATTTCTATCTCCCTGATTAGTAGTACTGCTGAACACTTTGGGGAAAGTTTATTGTCATTGCATTTCTTTCATGAATTGACTGTGTCTGCCCATATTTTTTCTTAGAGTGTTTAGTTTTTTTATCATTGATTTGTAAGCACTTGTCTGGGTGATTATTTGATTATTATCCATTTTCCTTACTAGACTGACAACATTTAGTTTTGCTCACGTTATATCAGCAGTGCCTGCTGTAATACCTGCCATATAGTAGTTTCTCAATAAAAAAAATTGTTGACTGAGTAAATGAAGGTGGTGCTTTTTTTTTTTTTTTTTTTTTTTTTTTTGCTTGAGAAGGAGTGGTACCCATTCTGCTTCAGAGGTCTGGAGAGAAAGAACTGAGGAACTGCCTGAAGACAGACCCACTAAGTGATCATCATTCACATTTCAAGGGTCGTTCAGCCAGTATTGGATTGCAATTTGAAAGTATAAATGAACTTATACTCACAGAAGAGGGAAAGCAGATCTAGTTCCTACCAAAAAGGGTGCATTGTTTGGGGATCTAGCTCTGCTGTGAGATAATCATACCTCTTATTCAACTTTTTGACAGGAGGAAAGATACTCAATGTCAGGCATTTGTGAAGAAAGTCATAATGAGTCCTCTATTTAAGATAATTATGATTAGCACCATCTCAATGAATGCTTTCTTGTTGGTCTTGTGGACTGATTATGAAACAAGATACAACTTGTTCAAATTTGGTGAGGTAAGCAGACAAAATGGATCCTTTTCTTTTTCTGTTTCACCTATTTTCTGAAAATATTATGTAATTTTTAAGACATGTTGTTTTAAGAAAATTTTCTGTAAAAAAAAAAAATTCTAAGGGCTTTTGAAATACACTCTAAAATCTGGGAGTATGGCCCTGGCTGGGTAGCTCAATTGTTAGAGTGTTGTCCTGATATACCAAGGTTGTGGGTTCAGTTGCTAGTCAGGGCACATACAAGAATCTGTAACAAAATGCAGGCCCAGCGGACCGCTGCTACAAAAGCCAATATCCAAGAGGCAGGTGCTGATGTACAGGAAAATGGTTATATTCAGGTGCTAGGACCTGGGAAATGGGGGACTCTCGTCTCAAAGCCCATCTTAGCATCCCAGGTGTCATGGCTAGTTATAATCCCAAAGGTAACCACCAAGAAAATAAAAATATGCAGAAAAACAAATGAGAAGGGAATGAAAATGGTACACTGTGAACACACACGCGTATGCACGCACACCCAAGAAAGCTGTAATGGAGGAACTGAGGAACAAAAAAAGATGTGACATTTTTAAAAATAGCAAAGTGCCAGAAATATTTTCTTATCAGTAATTACCTTAAATGTAAGTGAATTAAACTCTACAATTAAGACAGATGGGATCATCAAAAAGCACACGTATGCTGTCTACAAGAGATTCACTTGAGATCTAAAGATATAAATAGGTTGAATGTGAAAAGTAAAAAATAGTTCATGCACATAGAAACCAAGTGAGGGCTAGGTTGGCTATGCTGACACTGGACAAAATAGACGTTGAAGCAAAAACTCTTAGAAGAGGCAAAGAAGAACATTGTATATTGAAAAGGGTCTACTCATTGAGAAGAGAAGGTTTTTTCAAGTACATATAGGGCATCCTTCAGTGTAGACCATATGTTAGGGCACAAAACAAGTCTCAAATTTAAAAAAATACTAAAATCATGCAAAATGTCTTCTCTGACAATGGGATGAAACTAAAACTATAAGAACAGGAAAACTTGCAATTTTTTCTAATATATGGGAGTTAAACAACATAACAGAATAAATAAATAAACAACACACTCTTAAATACCCAATAGGTCAAAGAAGAAATCACAAGGGAGTTTAGAAAAGTACTTTAAGACAAAATGAAAACACAGCATAATAAAACTTATAGGATGCTGCAGAAGCAGAGCTCTGAGGGAAATTTATATCTGTAAATGCCTGCATAGGAAAGAAGAAAGATCTCAAATGAATAACTTTACACCTGAAGGAACTACAAAAAGAAGAGCAAACCAAAACCAAAGCTACCAAAAGAAAGGAAATAAAAAAGGTTAGAGTAAGATAAACAAAATAGAGAATAGAGAAACAGAGGAAAAATAAAAATTTGTTCTTTAATAAGATCAACCAAATTGGCAAGTCTTTAGCTAGATTGACTAAGAAAAATAACAAAAGACTCAAATTTCCTGAAATACAAAGGAAAGGACATTAGTACTGACCATACAGAAGTAAAAAGGGTTATAGGAGAATACAATAAACAATTGTATGCTAACAAATTGGTAACCTAGGATGAAACAAACCAACTACCAAACTGACTCAAGAAGAAATAGAAAACAGACATATTGGAATAGACCATGACAAGTAAAAAGATTAAATCACTAATCAAAAACCTCCCAAAAAGAAATGCCCAGCATCAAATTGCTTCACTAGTTAATTCTGCTTTGCATTTAAAAAAGAATGAATACTAATCCTCAAACTCTTCCAAAATATAGGAGGGACTACTTTTGAACTCATTCCATGAGGCTAGCATTAACCCTGATAATAAAGACAGACAAAGACATCATTAAAAAAAATTACAGAAGAATATAATGAATACAAATGCAAAAATCCTTAGTGGCATACTAACAAAAATGAATCCAGCAGCAACTTAAAAGGATTATGCACCATGGCCAAGTAGGATTTATCCCATAATGCAAGGTTCAGTGTATGAAAATCAATGTAATACACCAATAGAATGAAGGAAAAAATCCACATGATTACCTCAGTTGATGCTAAAAAAATCTCATACCTTTTGATTCAAAGATACAAATATGTTGAAAGTCAAAGAATGAAAAGATATTCCATGCCAATAGAAACAAACTAACAAAAGTTTTGTTGGCTGTAGGAAACAAACTAACTAGAAACAGAAGGGAAATTCTTTAACTTGAGAGTGGATATTTATTAAAAAATCCACAGCTAACCTCATACTCCATAGTGAAAAAACTGAAAGTTTTCCTCCTAAGATGAGCAGGACAAAAATCCTTGCTTTCACCATTATTCAAACACTTTACTAAAAGCTCTAACTAGAGTAGTTAGGCAAGGACAAGAAATAAAAGGTATCCAAACTGGAATGGAAGAACGGAAATTGTCTTTATTAGCAGATGACTTGATTTTCTTTTTTTTCTGAATTAAAAAAATTTTTTATTGTTCAAATAATTTGTTTCCATTTTCCCGCCACCGCTTTTCCCTATCCCCCCTTCCCCCACCTCCCACCCTCAATCCTTCCCCACTTTGGCTTTGTCCATGGGTCCTTTATACATGTCCTTTGATTTGACCCCTCCCCTTCTTTTCCCCTTTACCCCTCTCCCTCCTTCCCTCTCCTTACTGTTGGTTTTTTTTCTTTCATGTTGCTGGTTATATTTTCCTTGCTTGTTCTGTTGATTAGGTTCCCCTTATAGGGTGAGACCCTATGGTATTTGTCTTTCACCCTCTGGCTTATTTCACTTAGCGAAATGCTCTCCAGTTCCATCCATGCTGTTGTGAAGGGTAGTAGCTTGCTTTCTTTCTGCTGCATAGTGTTCCATTGTGTAAATGTACCATAGTTTTTTGATCCACTCATTTCCTGATGGGCATTTAGGTTGCTTCCAGCACTTGGCTATTGTAAATTGTGCTGCTATGACATTGGGGTGCATAGGTTCTCTTGAATTGGTGTTTTGAGATTTTTAGGGTATAATCCCAGCAGTGGATTTTATATATAAAAAATCTTGAAGAATACACATGTACCCTGGCCAGTGTGGCCCAGTTGGTTGGAATGTTGTCCTGTAGACTGAAAGGTCGTAGGTTTGATTCCTGGTCAGGGCATGTACCCAGGTTGAGGATCACAAGAAGACAGCCAATCAATGGTTCTCTCTCACATCGATGTTTGTCTCTCTCTCTGTCTCTCCGCATTCCTCTCTAAAAGCAATGGGGAGCCCTGGCTAGTGTAGCTCAGTGGATTGAGTGCTGGCCTATGAACCAAAGGGTCACTAATTCGATTCCCACTCAGATCACATGCCTGGGTTGCGGGCCAGGTCCCCAGGCGGGGGCGCTCGAGAGGCAACGACATTGCTGTTTCTCTCCCTCTTTTTATGCTTCTCTTCCCCTCTCTCTAGAAATAAGTAAATAAAATCTTAAAAATAAATAAAGGCAATGGGGAAAAATGTCCCTGGGTGAGGATTAAAGAAAAAATGCTACAGACACACCTATTAGAGCTATGAAACAAATTCAGCAAAGTTGCAGGATACACTCTGGCTGGTGTGGCTCAGTGGATTGAGCACTGGCCTGTGAACCAAAGGGTCAATAGTTCGATTCCGAGTCACAGCAAGTGCCTGAGTTGTGGGTCAGGTCCCCAGTAAGGGGCATGTGAGAGGCAACCACACATTGATGTTTCTCTCCCTCTCTTCCTCCCTCCCCTTTGTCTAAAAATAAATAAAATCTTTAAAAAAAAGTTGCAGGATACAAGACCATCAATAAAAATCAATTAATTTCTATACACTAACAGTGAACAATGTGAAAAGAAAATTAAGAAAGTTCCAGGTTCCTGGAGTGGGTTTGTAGCGGGGAGGACCTGGAAGATAAGGAGGTGGAGAAAGTCCAGCCTGCCCCATCGCTGACCCCGTCAGACGTGACCAGCAGCCAGCATGGGGTGGCATAGCTCTTGGGCCGCTGAGCAGCTACCATGGGCAGGGCTTCCCCCTACTCAACGGCAGACTCAGAGTTCTTGGGAACTGCTGGAAATATTGATTGCATTTTACTTCAAAAGTCTTTCATCCAAAAGAAGGAAAAAGTCCACCATGAAATACTATAAGAAGAGATAAGAGCCAAACAAGGAGGATGTGGCTGCTGACTGGATGATACCTCATTGCTCCAAGGTACAGAGCAAAGACCAATAAAAGGGAGGATTCTTCCGTGGCTGTGGATCTCAGGGCGCCCTGCAAAGCGGGACTGCCACACACTGCGCACCGCCAGGAGCTGCTCTCCGCAAAGACGACGGCTTGCTCTCGGCACTGAGCCTGCAGCTCTGAGAATGGCTTCTTTAAAGTCCCAATGTATGTGTCCAAAATTCTGGGTTCTAAGTACCAATGCCTAAGGTGGCATTTCTCAAATGGAGTGTCGTGACACTGGAAATATGCCCCTAATCTGCACATTCTGAAGACTGGATACAATCGACTTTTTAGACATTAGAATGATTCAAGATTACATCTTTAATAATGTCACTCTCATTTGCATTTCAGTAACTTCCTGAAGGGCCGAAGAGCCAGTGTGCCAGGAGTGACACATGGGATATGCCGTACATTTTCCATGCATGTCCCGACAGGGAAAAGTGTGAAAACTTTCAATCTGATGTGGTGCGCTGAAACGTTACGTAAAAGCTCCAGGATATGTCCCCAATCTAATGAATTTTAAAAAATCCTTACATAATTGGTTCTAATAAATAGGCAGTTACTGGAATTAAAAGCTCCAGGTTTTGCAGTGTCTTTGCCATGGACCAACTCCATTTCCTCACTTGCAGGTGTGCTGCTGGCCTCAGGCCTGGGGTTAGAATGATGAGAGCTTTGTAGGACCAACTGACGAGAAAGCCTTTGGACATGTCAATAATTACAGCACCGATGATAATTTTGGAGAACCTGGAAATTCAGCTCCTTCATAAGCTAAAACTGAATAAGACTATAAATGTCACCTGAACAGAAATAATAATGTCTGCCCCCTGGGATGAACCGCTAGCCAGGCACTGTACCAAGCATCATGCTGTTATTTAGCCTTCACAATTCTATGTGGCAGAAATGAGGACGACTTTACATGGAGAAACCAGAGGTCACAGAGGTGAACCCATTCACAGTGACATGGTTTATAATAAGTAGAACTGCCTGGCGGATGTCCAGGGCTCTTTCTCGGGTCACCTTGGTTCTGTGACCTGGACAGACGCGGCACCTCTATAACATCTACTACAAGCTTTCACTAAAAAGATATATACCTCTTGCAATGGCGACCATTTATTTAGAATGGCATGGCAGATTATTACCAATGTTCCCCAAGAGCCAGTACTCATCTACGTGTGGATAGAGACGGGTTATGTTTCTTGACCCTTCTTGAAGTTAGGTGACCATGTGAGCAGTTCTGGCAAATGAAATGTGAGTTAAAGAAGTATGTGTCACTTCCAGGGTGAAGCATGTAACCACAGTGCTTGGTTCTCCAGGCCCCTCTTCCTTTCCCTGGCCGTCATGGAACCCGCATGGCCGCGGTGGTGCCCCAAGATCAAGGCCGCCTGAGGTGCTGAGCCAGCTTGTGCACAGCTTCTCTAGAGTCATGCAAACCCAGAGTGGATTTCACATGATACAGAAATAAACTTGTATTAAAAAAAAAAGTTCCATTTCCAATAGCATCCAAAATAATAAAATACTCATGAGTAAGTTTACTCAAGGAAATAAAAGATGTGTATAATGAAAGTTATAAAATATTGCTGAAAGAAATAAGACTTAGATAAATGGGAAGACACCCTATTCATGGATTAGGAGGTTTAAGACGTAAAACTATCCAAAACAAACCACAAATTCGTTACAATCCCTATCAAAATTTTAACAGCCTCTTAAAAAAATGAAATTGAAAAGCAGGTCCTCAAATTCCTATGGATGTGCCAGCGGCCCTGAATGACCAAAACGATATTGAAAATGAACAAAGTGGGAGATCTTGCACTTTTTGACTTCAAAACTTAATGCAAAGATAAAGTCATCAAAACTGTGGTACTGGCATTAGGATCAACATATGCATAGACCAGTAGAATAGAATTAAGATTCTAGACATGAGTCCGACTATCTATGGCCAGCTGATTCACAAGGGTGCCAAGATCATTCAGTGGGAAGAATAGTCTTTTCGTCAAATGGTGCTGGGACTGCTCGATATCCACTTACAAAAGAGTAAAGTTGGACTGCTTTCTCATACCATATACAAAAACTGACTCAAAATGGATCAGCATCCTAAGTATAAAAGCCGGAACTCTTAAAGAAAACATAGGGGTACGTCTTCATGACCTTGGATCTGGCAATGGATTCTTAGATGACATCAAGAGCACAGGTAACAAGAAAAAAATAGGTAATTTGGACTCATCAACATAAAAACATTTGGGAATCTAAGGACACTATCAAGAGAGTGAAAAAATAACCCACCGAATGGGAGAAAATACTTGCAAATCATATATCTGAAAAGGGACTAATATCCCGAAAATATAATGAGCTTCTACAACTCAATGATCTAGAGTGACCGATTTCAAAAAAAGGTCAAAAGACTTGAATAGGCATTTCTCCAAAGAAGATACACAAATGACCGATAAGCACATGAAAATATATTCAACATCACTAAGCATTAGAATGGGAAATGCAAATCAAAACCACAATGAGATACAACTCCATACCTATTAGGACAGCTAGTATAAAAACAACCATAAATGGAAAATAAGTGTTTGTGAGGATATGAGAAATTAGGGCCCTGTAGATTTCTTATAGAAATAAAAGATTTCATCAACCATAAAAAAACAGATTGGCAGTTCCTCAAAAAGTTAAACATAGAATTACCACATGATCCAGCAATTCCACTTCTAAGTATATACCCAAAAGAATTGAAAATAGAGACTCAGATACTTGTACGCCAATGTTCATAGAAGCATTATTCATGATAGCCAAGAAGTAGAAGCAACCCAAATGTGCACCAATTGATGAATGGGTAAAGGAAATGGAATATTATTCAGCCTTAAAAGGAATGAAATTGCTACATGCTATAATGTGGATCAATCTTGAAAACATTATGTTAAGAGAAACCTCATATGAAACAAATACTGTGTGGTTCTACTTAAATGAAGTACCTAAGATAGGAAAATTCATACAGAAAGTAGAATAGAGTTTCTTAGGAGCAGAGGGGAGAGGTTATAATCAGTATTGTTCGTTGGGTTTGGGACTTCTGTTTGAGGTGGTGAAATAATTCTGGAAATGGATTGTAGTGATAGTTGCACAATATCGTAAATCTACTTGATCCCACTGAAATAATTGTACACACAAAAATGGTCAAAAATAGAAATGTCATGGTATGTATACTTATGAACAAGCAAAAAGCAAAAACTAATCCTCCAGCACGCAATTCTACAGTTTAAAAAGATGAATTTTATGGCACATGAAGTATATTTCAATTTTGAAAATTAATGAGCTAACCTGTTGGAAAAGAACAATAGAATAATATCAAAAAAGAAGAAAAAAGGGACATAGAAGGGAAAAAGAAGGAATGTAGATGAAAGGAAATAGTAAAGATAAGACCAAAAAGAAAGAAACAGAAAACAAAAGATTCAATAGAAAGTATCAATAAAGCCAAATGTCAGATCTTAGAAAATAATTAAAATAACTTTTTTCATGAGACAAGCTAAATAGAAGCCCCGAAACCTGTTAGGAATTATAACAGGAAATTACAGGTATATTTGATATCAGAAATCTAATACTTTCATGCCAATAAAGTTGAAAACCTAGCTGAAATAAGACAATTTTCTAGGAAAAAAGGTTACAAAACTGTCTCAGTAAAAAAAGCAAAACCTGCATTCATCTTCTATGTTCATACATGTCCTTTAATGGTGATAAAGTGTTGAATTAGTAGTTAAAATTTTTTATCTCTCAAAACAAACCTGGACTAGATGGTTTTATATTCATGGAACGTGTAATTCCAGACCTATAAAATACTTTAAGTAATAAATAAATGAGTGTATCTACCCTGTCCACAGACAATCTATTTTGTGAACCTTAATGCCAAAACTACACAAGGCCGGTATGAAGAAGGAAAATTACACCCAATGTGATGAAGTTGGACACAAAAATTCAAAACAGAATGTTAGGAAACTGAATTTTAAAAATCTCTCAAAAAGATAATGTACCATTACCAAGTTGCTTTTCTTTAGGGATGCAAGTATTAGAAAAATTGACACATTTTATTAACCAGCTTAAAATATTAAAAAAGAAAAAAACCCTGTAAGATCATTTCAAGAGGTGCAGAAAAAAGTATATCATGAATATTGTTCACGAGAAAAACTTAGCAAACTGAAAAAAAGAACTTCAAACTAATAATGGGAAGGATTTATTTTTAACCTGATAAAGGGTACCTGTGAAAAACCTATATCAATATTCACATTAAGTTGTGAAACTTTAGCAGCATTCCAGTTATTATTGATAAGATTTATATTAGAGTCTTAACCAATGTATAATACAGGAAAAAGAAAAAACATTTAAGGATTAGAAAGTGAAAAACTATCATTATTCACAAGTGATATGATTCCTGCATAAAAATCCCAGAAGAATCTGAAAGAATTATTAATTAATAAAGTTAATAAAAAGTCCAGCAAGTTTGTTGGCTATATGATTAATAAACAAGTTGAAATATATTTAATATACCAGCAACAAAAAAAGATAACATTTCTAATAATAAAATAGAAAAAAAATATTTAGAGGCCCTGGCAAGGTAGCTCAGTTGGTTAGAGAGTCACCCTGATACACCATGGTTGCAAGTTCAATCCCAAGTCAGGGCACATAAAAGGATCAGCCAATGAATGCATAGATAAGTGGGACAACAAATAGATCCCCCTCCACCTCCTTCCCTCCCTTCCTATCTATCTATCTATCTATCTATTTATCTATCTATTAATCAATCATCTATCTCTGACCCTCCAAACCTTGCCACCCCTACAGATCTCAGAGATCATCTTTGTGTCCATCTATAGTGCTGAGTTCTACATGAAGGTCTACGTGGACCCCATCAACTACTGGAAGGATGGCTACAACCTGCTAGATGTGATGATGATTGTCAATCTCTCAATCCCCTACGCTCTCCGCAAGATCAAGGGCAAGCACTACCCCTACCTCAACATAGCTGATGGCATGCAGTCCCTGCGCATCCTCAAGCTCATTACCTATAGCCGTGGCATCCGGGTGAGCAACTTGGGGGGGCCGTGGTTCTGGGGGTGCCGGTGTCAGGGTCTGCCTGCCCACCAGCCCCCGATAAAATAATAATTGGACTACTGTCATCCAGTTAGTGAGTCCTACTGTATGGAAGATTGATCTTTACTAATATCTCATTTAATCTTTTAACAGTGGTAGGAAACACATTATTAGCTCCATTTTAGAGATGAAGAAATTGAGGCCCAAGGTCTCTCAGCAGTTAGATGCTGGAGCTGAGATTTGGAAGGCATGTCTGACTCTAGAATCCCCTGAACTTTTCCTCTCTGCCAATCCGCAAACTGTACCATTTTCTTAGGTGCAAACTCTTCAAACTACATGCCCAGGGCAGGGGAGGGGGGTTCTAGCTTTCTGGTAGCCCAGGCCACTCACTGATTTCTCCAAACAGCTAAAAATCTGCTGCTTTTGACGGGGATATTCTCATTACTCGGTTCAGACAGCTCTGGAAATGCTGCTCCTGCTGAGAAGTCATGGCGTGACCAGCTCACATGTTAGAGCTGACCTGCCATTCCCTTGGGCATCAGCCTGGACGCAGGAGGCTTGCCCTGGCCCTGCGCCCTGTGTCCCTGCTTCTCTAGGAAGGGGCTGGTTTGCTCTTATGTGACCAGTGAGGGTGTGCTAGCCTGTTCTGCCAAGAGATTGTTCCTGGCCCAGCCTGGTGCCTGTCTAGGGCCCAGAACGGACACTCGGGGAGCCCCGGTCCTGGGGGAAAGATCAGGACCATGTGAAAAGGCTGCCCAGCCACAAAGCCCCATTCACTCATCCCCTGCCCTCATGGGGTCACACACCTTCCCAGGCGGTGTAGTCCAGCCTCCCCCTCCTCCTCGCAGCAAGGCTTTGCAAAGAAGTGTCTGTACTCCCAGTCCCCCTTTCCTTGTCTGGCACTTACGCCCTGGCTTCCTCCCTCCGCTCCAAAGTCACTAGTCCCTCTGAGGTTGCCAGCAACCTCCTTGTCATCAAGTCCACTGGTCATTTCTCTCGTCACTGCCTTCTCTTGGTTTTCCTCCTGCCTCTTGGGCGTGACTTTCCAGGTACGTTTCTTTGCCTGGCTCCTGAGTGTTGTTTTCTCAGGACCATGCCCTGAGTTCTCTTCTCTGCATATTCCTTTGGGGTCACCTCTTCCACTTTCCGGGCGTCTCCACCTTCCCATGCCTCCCTCTTTGACCTCCTCCCCCAACTGCCTCCTGGACATCTTGCATGCTCCTCCAACTCGGCACGTCTCAGCGGGGAGTCATCACTCGCTCCCCGGCCCCCTCTCTCAAGCCCCAAACCCTGGCTCCTCCTTTTGTCTTTTGCTGAAAGGCCCCCCTCCCCAACCCTGTTCAACTTCCAAGTAACACAGTTGAGCGTAAGCTTTGACTCCTGTCTCCCAGAGCCCTGTTGTATGGCTTCCTAAATAGTTACTGAACGTCCACTTCTTCTCATTCCCATAGTCATCATCTTTTCTCCGCCACCATCCACCTTTACCTGGGTTCCTGCAATGGCTTCCTATACTATTGAGAGTTTCAGAACCAAAATGCCCTAACAACTGGGGGAATCTCCAAAGCGGGCATGAAATCATGACACCCGTCCTTTTGAAACCTGAGTCGGGCTCCCCTTGGTTGTAGGCTAGAGACAGACCCTGCAATGTGACCTAGGAGTGGGGAGGGGAGAGCCTGAGGTTCTGGGCATTGGAGTTGATGTCATGTAGATTCAAGAGTAAGGCAGGTGGTCAGGAGAGAAAACTGGGGGTCCCTGGGGGGGTGAGCACCAGGCGGTGAGGAGTGACCACGTAGTAGGAAGCGAAGCCTGGTTTTTCCAGGTGTTGGGCACCAAGGGAGGAGGGGTCTAATGTGGTGCAAGGGTCGCTGGGGTCGAGGAAGTCAAGGCACGAGGAGGCCTGGGGGGTGGCGGGGGCCAAGGCCCCCAGGATGACAGCAGGATGGGGTGGAGCCTGAGGGAGAGATTCCGAGACAGTGTCCTGGGTCCCAGCTCTGTCAGGTACCTGCTTTCCTAGCGTTAAGCTAATCAGCGGTTTCCTGGCTTAGGAAAAGGGGCCTTAGTGGTGGAAGGCGGTGCACGGGCCAAAGGGCTTGAGAGTTGGTCCCAGTTCCGCCACTGTTCTGGAGCCTGGCCAAGCCATTCTCTTCTCTGAGCCTCTGGTCCCTCGTCTTGAAATGGCAAGAAGGGTAGGTGACACCTGGCGGCCTTGACGCGATGTCTGCGGCAGCGTCTAGGCAAGTCCACATATACCGAGCACCTACGACATGCGGGATTCCGGGCCGTGAAGAGTGAACGATAGGAGCCGTGCAGTGTGCGCCCCAGGAGTGGGCAATGCAGTGGGAGGCTGGACTGAGGTCACAAGACAGAGACCTGCCCGTGAAGTGGGGCCCAGAAAGAATGGGAAGCCACGTTCCTCTCCGTCCTCTTCATTCCCGCTCCCTGAGCGGCCCCTCCCTTCTTCTGGGGCCTGGAGGGGCACTCAGGGCTGGCCCTTGGTGAGAAGCAGGGGCAGGACACCTCGGCATGATCGCTCGTGGAGCCGGGCAGGGGTCCGAGCGGGGCAGTTAGTGGTGCTGATGGGGGGAGCCCCCAGACCTGAGGCGGCACACGATCTGCCCATAGATGGCAGAGGGCGGAGGCCAGGCGCTGGGAACGTTCGGCTGGTCCAGCGCTCAGTCCGGGCAGAGTCCTCCATCTCTCCATCCAACCGTTTATGGGCAGGCAGGGCACTGGATCTGGGGACCGCCGTGGTCCCCTGAGCCCCGCCCTGCCGCGGCCTTGCCTAGCCTGGCCCCTCTGCCTTGCAGACGCTCATCACCGCCATTGGGCAGACAGCCTACACTGTGGCCTCCGTGCTCACCCTGCTCTTCATCCTGATGTACATCTTCGCTGTCCTGGGCTTCTGCCTGTTCGGAGGTCCAGATGGCGGCAACCTGAATAACTGGGGGAACCTGGCTCAGGCCTTCTTCACCCTCTTCAGCCTGGCGACGGTACTGTGTTTGGGAACAGTGGTTGGGGCGGGGGCGGGGGCTCCTTGAGAAGGGACTGCCAGCTGGTGTGAGTGTGTGGACATGCTGGGCCTTTCCCATGTTCAGATACCTCGCTGGGCCGTGGAAACTGAGGCAGGAGTAAGTGCTCTGGCCAAGGGTCCATCTCTGTCTCTAATCTTGTGATGCCCTAGAGCATTCCCACTGGTCTTACAGAGTTGTAAAAATTTCAAAGGGTTCTCGAAAGGTGATTCATTTGGATTAAGTTTAATTTAGAAGTGAAGCCCACGTCACATAGCCTTTTTGGAACAGGCTGTCACAGATCCACGCAGAATAAGCCTGCAAAGCCCAAGCCTAGAAGTCTAGACTTTGTTGGACTCTGGAAAGACTGGAGTCCTTCCACAGGAGTTCCTGGCAGAGAGGCAGTGTCTTTGGAGAAGGATGGGAAGCCTTTTGGAGAAGAGCCCTCGGGGCACCTTGGCCAGAAGGGCCCCCGCCCAGTGGTGCTCTGCACCCCAAGCTGCCACGTATGCACTGCAGTCAGTGGATTGGGGGCTGCTGAGGGGCTGATATGGAGGCGGCGCCGGCCTCCGCCTAGTGGAGTGGGGGCTCCCATAAGGTAGGTGAGCAGGAGGCCCCCTCCCCGGGCCTTGGCGCTTGGCATGCCCCCCCTTCGCCCGAGCAGGTCGATGGCTGGACAGACCTGCAGGGGAAGCTGGACGACCAGAATTTTGCTCTGAGCCGAGCATTCTCCATCACCTTCATCTTGTTTGCCTCCTTCATCTTCCTCAGCATGTTTGTGGGGGTGATGATCATCCACACTGAGGTGAGGCTGCGTGTGTAAGGGTCGGGGGTTTGGGCCCAACTCTGCAGGGAGGGCCCTGAGCTATCTCCCTCCTGAAGTGGAGGGCAGGTGGCCAAGGGGGCCCCTCTCCACCCAACCCTACCCCTCCCTGAGCCAGTGCATTTCCCTGCCTCATGGTGGCGGCCAGGAGACAGGGGCTTGGGACGCCACTGCAGCTGCATCGGCAGCCTGAGTTGCGGGTCCTCTTGCCAAGGGGTCTGAGCCGCAGTGTGAGGCTAGGGAGGGAGAAGGCCTGGGGGCGGGTGTGCAGAGAGAACCCTCGCTCACCTCTTCCGCTGACTCCAGGACTCCATCAAGAAGTTTGAGCGGGAGCTGATGCTGGAGAGGCACATGACGCTCCTGAAAGAGAAGCAGGTGATCATGAAGCGGCAGCAAGAGGAGGTCAGCAGGCTGATGCAGACACAGGTGTGTGGTCTCCCCGGCAGGTGGACACACAGATACATGGACAGACAGGCTGGCGGAATGGCCAGGAAGAGGGGCCTCAGGGCCTGTGGAGAGGGCAGGCTTTACTCTCGGTGCTTAGTACTTCTCTGGACCTGTGAGCGCGTGGAGTGCTCAGACTGTAGAATCTCCCTCCTTCCGGGGCCCGGCCGGCTGCGCTGCTGGGCTCTCTGCCTGCTGTGCTCTTGTTACTGCGGCTCACTGGGTGCCAGATGGGCGCAGGCCCCCGTCCTCTGAGCGAGTGAGGCCATTCTAAACCGAACACAGAGAGCACAGCAGGCTGGGGAGTGTCTGTTGGGCAGGATCCAGCCACTGGGGCTGGGCTCTGAGCCCCCTGTGCCGCGCCTGGGGCGCTCTGCCCGGCTCGGAACCGCGGTCCCTGTCTCCTGCACGTGGTGCGTGCATCCCTCCTCGGCCTCCTCTCTGAGGCAAAGACATCTGCCTTTCTTGATTGTTCGAGGTTTGTTCAGGGCAGACGAGGCCATGTGAGCCATACTCAGGCTCTCCCGGTTTCCTTTCTGTGTCATCCGTCCTGACGTCAGTGACGGTGGCTCACGAGGTTACCTCGGGCCGGGAGTCCGGGCTCAGAAGGGGCCAGGTGACTGGGATTAGGCTCAGGACTCGTCCTGGGGTCAAGGTCAGCTCTGCTGGGGCCCCTGTGGAGGGTCCCCAGGTCTCTGTGCATCTTGGATGTCACCTCCTCCTTATTGTTGACTCTTTATTCTTCCCTCTCTAGAAAAATGTTGACTACAGAAGTTTCACTGAGCTGGTGGAGAACTTCAAGAGGACCCTGCGGCACACTGACCCCATGGTCTTGGATGATTTTGGCACCAGCCTACCCTTCATCGACGTCTACTTGTCCACTCTGGACAACCAGGACACTACGATCCACAAGTCAGTCCCAGCCCCACTGCCCCTGGCCCAAGGAGACCAGGTGTCTCCCGGTCCCCTGCTTCCTTGAGGTGGAGCGTTTCCGGTGCCCTGGGGGAGCAAGGGCCAGGATGGCCAACGAGCCGGGCGGGTGGAGCGAGGCCCTGCTTAGCCGTGCAGGACTCCGTGAGTGCACAGGGCTGGGCTGGCGTGAGGACAGGCCCAGGGCTGTGGCGACTGTGCCCCCTGCCCCTTGCAGCCTGCCCTGGCCTGTGTTCAGCGCTGGCTCCTTTGACGCCCCGGCCCCTCCTTGCCCGCCCCTTTCAAGGGCAGAGGAAAGAGCATGGCTGGTGAGCCAAGAGCCGAGGCTCCTGACCTGGTTCAGCCAAAACCTTCCTCTGTGACTCGGGCCATCTCCGCCCCTTTCCCACCTGCCATGTGAAGGGCTGCTGGACTGATTCCATGACGATGTGAGCTGGGCCTGGCCCGGAGCTGTGCTCAGCGGACATTAGCCGGGGTTTTAATTGCAGGAAGGGGGCCTAGGCGTGGGCTCTAGGGAGCCACAGTGGGCTCTTGGAACAAGGAAGGACACACTTGGCCCGGCTTCTCAACAGAAGTCCCCTGGAGGGCTTTGTGGACTGGAGGAACTACCGGGGCTGGGGGGCATCAGGGAGTACCCCTCCTGGCCCAGAGCGGGCCAGGCAGTGCCTGGTCCCCTCCATATGGTCACCTCACTCAGCCCAGGAGTTTGTTGTCTCTAACTTGACTCATGTGATAAAAAGAACTTACTCCGGGGGCCACAGGTAGAAGGGCGGGTCTGGATTCCAGTCCAGCCTGATGGGGCTCTGAAGTCCTGGCTCTTTCCTGCCCTTTCTCACCTGCCAGGTGTGGTGCCTGCCCAGGTGCGATGTGCGGGGCCCAGCCCCACGCTCATGCCCCCCCTCCTGCCGCACTTCCAGGCTTCAGGAGCTGTACTACGAGATTGTGCACGTGCTGGGCCTGATGCTTGAAGACTTGCCCAAGAAGAGGCAGTCCCACTTCTCAGTAAAGGTGGATGACGAGCTCCGAGGCGTGGGGAGCCTCGAGGCTGTGAGGCCCGAGTAAATGCCGGCTTTCCGCATTAGCCTCTTCGTGGTTGCTGTGGTCGTGGCGCTTCCCCTCCTTGTCGGTTGGGTCTGACAGGTGCCCATGGAGCCTGATTCCCCAACACCACCCACCTCACGACACTGCCAGGTCTTGGGAGTGGGGAGAAGGGGGCTCAAGACTCGTCCCCACCAGTGGCCACACCCAGAGGCCACGCTGGGTCTCTCCTCCCTTGACTCCAGCAGCAGGGACCCACTGAGTTCCTGGGGAAGCCGCCTGAGGACCCCGGACTGAGAAGGGCCTCGGACCCAGCAGCCCCCTAAGAGTGTGCGGCTCCTTGGAGCTGGTGTGACCTTCTTTCTTCTGGAACCTCTGCTGGGTTCATCTCCGGAGTCACCCCTACCCCTGGCAGAGCTACACCCCCTCCGCAGGCCCACTGCCCTTGGACCCTCTTTGGAAGTCGCCTCGGCATTCTGCTAGGCTCACAGAGGCCTGGTGCTCCGAGGGCTCTGCTGTGTGGGCGTGGAGCTCAGGGCAGGCTGGTCTGGCTGGCTAGCCTCAAGCGCTTCGGGCTGCTTCCCCTCTTATGGTTGGTTAGGACTCTTCACTGAAAAGGTGGGATTTTCTGCAACATCCCTAGTCAAGTGACAGAGCTGCCGGAGTCCTGGTACCACACTGGTCCAACCATGATGGGGCCATTCGAAGGCCCAGGTAGGGCAGGAGGCTGGTACCTCTTGCTCCCAGCTGACCAGGCCAGAGGTCTGGCTGTTTCCCTTCTGCTCCATGGCCAAGGAGTGTCCTTGAGGCTGGTCACCTTGGCAGTAACATCTCAGACAGAAGGGTGGGTTCTGGGAGGAGCCGAGTGCAGAAAACCCGAAACCCACACTCGGGAGTCAGGTCAGCGGAAAACACATGGGGTTGGGTTGCAAGTGGCTGGACCAAAGGGTCCCGTGGGTGGGCCCATGGGTTCCAGGCCTGGGTGAATTAATAGCCCTGAAGCCCCAGGACAAGAGCAGGTAGAAATCTACTGAGTTTTGCCATGTATAAGGTGCTTCCGTGTATAGTGTGCACCCATGTTTTTTGGTCCAAACTTTCAGGAAAAAAAAAATCTTTCCTTTTAATTTTTCAATTTAATTATTTATTTAGATTTAGATACTTGTTTTTTGTACTATAAAGGAATTTTAGCATTTATTTTTGAACATACATGGTACAAAAGAACTTGAAGTAACAAATAATTACAAAACACAAAACAGATACAAGGTATTTCAGGTACTACCCATGTGTAACGCACATCCTTACTTCTCCCTTAAACATTTGGGCAAAAAAGTGCGCATTATACAGGGCAAAATACAGTATATTTATGGTTTCATTTCTGTATTGATCGCTGTTTTCTGAGCTGTGCAGGGTGCTGGGGTTCTGTGCAGAGCCTGCTCCTGGCCTTCCTGGCGCCCGCGGTTGTGTTGGGGAGACAGACATCCCATCAGACTGGGAGAGAAAGTTCCTGAGGAAGTGACGATACTTGTTTGAATGCAGAGAGCACGCATCTGCTGGGGCACTCGATGTATGTCCATTTGCAAACGTTCACAGTCTCGGGACAAAACCGAGAAGTGTGTGAGCAGGGTGAAGGATTGCTCTGCAGAGCAAGGCTGGTCTCCGTGCCATGGGGCGCCCTCCGAGGGCTGGGAACGGAACTGGCTGCCTCCTGGTGCAGAGGGAACTCTGTACCACTGCCCGGGAGCCGGACCTGAGGCACACAGGGTGACTGAGCCCTCGGTGGCGGGGAGGAGGCGCAGGGCCTTGTGCACTCAGTGCCTAGCTGTGTGGGCTGGGGGCTCCCGGGGTGCAGGGTGGGTGAACGCAGTTGGCGGGGTGGGCGGGCCTCCGGCGGTGGCTCCACTCGGGGAGGGGCACAGCGGACATGGCCCGATGCCCACACTGGCTGCACCAGCCTTGCTCAGGGGAAGGTGAGAGCACACCCAGCTGCTCTCCCCCCGCACCCTGGGAATTGCTCCCGGCACCTGGGAGCAGCAAAAGATTCAAAACTTGCCTCCGGAAGTCAGTCAGTACCCTGGTTTTTGAGTCAGGAGACCTGGCTTCCTTCATCGGGGGGACCTTGGGCAAGGCGTCCTGTCTCTGGAAACCTCAGCTGTTTCCCCTGAGAAGTGGGCTGATAAGACTGTAAGGATCAGATAAAATACACATGACAGTGTGAAGAAAAGATGTAGTCAACTTAACGGTTCGTGCTCTCTGGCTGTCAGCTCCGTCTCTGGCATCAGATGCAGAGAGGGCTATGGCGGTCAGGGGCTGAAAGGGACCGGGCCAAGGTCGAGGAGGCGGGAGGAAAGTGTGGAGCTGCGAGCAGGGAGCAGAGGCCCGGAGCCGCACGGGGTGGGGCTGACGCAGGATGGCAATGCCCCAGGCAGACCCGGGCTGGGAGGCTGGCTTCCGGGCATAGCAGGGGAGCCGCGAGCCCGGGCCGCTGGGCTGCGGCAAGCTGCGTCTGAGGGCGCACGCAGCAGGCTGTCATGGAGCAGAGCACTGAGAGGGCGACCTGCAGAGGGCTGGCCCAACGCTGCTGGCAGAGCAAGCCGATGGATACTTGGCGCAGACTCCCAAAGCAGCATTTCTGTTTGGCCCTGTTTGCCTGTAGAGCAAACACTGGTAGGTTGGAATTCCCACTTGGGCTCTCACCAACTCAAACAGGCTTGGCCAAACTTTGAATTGATTTGCTTGGGGCAGAAGTGGCTCTGCTTGTCCAGGCCTGGCAGTGGAAGCAGGACCCTCCTCCCCTCCCCCTGCCCTGGGACCCAGCAGAGCTTTCCCCCCATGGCTCGCTCTTCTCCCGTCTGCCAGCCTGGTGGTTTGGCAGTGGGAAGCGGGGGGCACCTGAGCCTGAGTCTCCTGGTTACACCCGGGCCCTCCCCCAGCTCTGTAAGAAGGATCTGGAATCCAAGGCTGGAGGTGTTTGGAAAGTGACCAGATTTTTTTTTTCAAACTGCTGTTGATTCCACCAGCAGGAAGCAGTTCCTGTGCTGTGGAGATCCAGGCAGTGCCTGAGAGTGTGAGCTCTCCTATTTATCCCCGCAGCTGCTGAAGTCCAAGACAGGTGCCAGGGACTGTACACCACCTCCTTTCTTCCAGCATGGGTGAGACAGGGCGCCTCTCAAAATGAGCAGCCCTTCACCCATCAGGCTTTACTCTCAGGGGTACCTCCGTCTGTTTTGGTCTCTGTCCTTAGCCCCGCATTGCCTGGGTCCGCTCCACTGTCCCGCAGACACAAGAGAGATGGCCTTGAATTCCTAATTAGGCTACACGGAAAGGAGAGGGGGTGGTTGCTGATCCCGGTCACAGGGATGGGAAGTGGGGAGAAAGGAGCGGGACTTCGCGGAATGCCCACTCTTCCCACGCGCTGCCACCAGGAATGGCGTCTGTCCTTGGCTGGCCACCTGCCTCCCCGGCTGTAGCTCTGACTTCGCTTTCAGTCTGGTGCGACGCAGCGCCTGGAGAACGGGGGAGAGCCAGGACTGGGGCGCTGGAAGGAAAGGGGGCCTTGTGCCTTCTCGGTCAGCTCCTGGGTTCTCCTCCCCGGCGGAGGGTCGGGGAGATGGGAAGGACAGGAGAAATCCACCTGGGTGCTAATAAGGCTGCGTGAGCCTGTGCGGTCCGGCTCTGGGACACGGGGGAGGAGCGAGGCTGGCACCCAGGAGACAGAGACTTTTGGACAGAGCCTCTGACACGGTGGGAGTATGAGACCTTGAGACCTGGAAAAGGGAGAGATGGGGGTGACAGGTGTCCTTGTGGGGTAAGAACTGGACCCTCCCCGAGGTTCGTTCAGTCAGGCAAATAATGACTGGGATTGTTGAAAGATGAGTTGTGGAACAGATTTGAGTGCAATATATTGCAGCCTTTGCAGAGTCTGCAATATATTGGGTGACATAAAGATCACCCCGTATAATAGAAAGCTGTCAGGCCAGAACTGGGACGTGTCCAGAGGGGTCTGCAAACCACCGACAGAGCCCCCTGCTGGGATCGGAGACCTCTGGTGAAGTGCTCCAGGGGGTGGCGGCACCAAATGCGACCGGCTTTTTGAAAAATGAAACTGAGGTGTCAAAAGGAAGTGGGGAAGAGGCCAGAGGGGATGAAGGGGAAACTGGAGATGGGCCCCGACCTTTGTAAGCCGGTGGGGATCCCACGACGCTGTCGCAGCAGGGCACCCCACTGTTCGGCACCCTGAGAGTGCAGCCGCCCCTGGACCCCCCTCCTCAGGGGACCTTGATGCCTGGGATTGGGGCCTGAGATGAAAAGTCTTCTTCAAAACTTGCCTCTGGACCAGAGACGGAGGAGTCCAAACAGTTCAGGCCCAGCCTGCAGAGGAACAGCCGTTGTCTTTGTTGGCTGTGCATAGAAGGCCTTCTGTGTAGTCAGTATTTCTGAGTATATGATACTTACCCATACCTGATTGGAATCTCAAGGTAACACTCAGGTATTCTAATTATTCCCATTGAACCGGTGGTAAAATGGAGGTTCAAAGAGGCGATATAACCTGTCCGAGGCTGTACCACTACGGGAGGAACCAGGACCCACAAGCAAGCGTGTCTGGCTCTTTGTCCGCCCTGCTATAATGCTGGCCGTCAGTCTTCTACGGAGTTGTTACGCCCTTTTCATCGGGGGGTCAGCAGGCTCTCAGAGGCTGTCACTTGGCCAAGATTGTCATTGAAGGGCAGCGTCAGTATTCGAATGCAGGCCATACTTGTGCCCCTCTGCTCTGCTGCCTTACAGCACCCTTGTTCTTTCATATCAAAGTTATTTTTATTTTTATATTTTTAAAGATGATATTTTATTTTTAGAGAGAGGGGAAGGGAGAGAAAAGGAGAGGGAGAGAAACATCGATGTGCGAGAGAGGCATCAACTGGGTGCCTCTCGCATTCCTCCAGTCGGGGACCTGGCCCGCAACCCAGGCCTGTGCCCTGACTGGGAATCAAACAGGCGACCTTTGGTTTGCAGGCCGGCACTCAATTCACTGAGCCACAGCAGCCAGGGCTCAAAATTATTTAAAAAAAAAATGTTTTTAAAGAGGCCAACTATTTTATTGACTTTTTTTTTCTTCCTTAGAGAAGAAGGGGGTGGGGAGCGAGAGAGATGATTTGTTGTTTCCCTTATTTATGTGTTCATTGGTTGACTCTTGTATGTGCCCTGACCGGGACAGCTCTCTAACCAACTGAGCTACCCAGCCAGGGCTCAAAGGAATTTTTTGAACTTTAAAAATCAAACCATGATTCCTTCCTGAGCAAGGCCTGATTCTGGGAGGAGGGAGGGTGGTCGCTCAGATGGGCCTCGGTTTGCCAGTTTCCTGGCGCCTTCTCACTGCCTGGCTGAGACTGCGAGGTCTGAAGTCTGCTGGCCCAGTGGCTCCTGGCGTGGCCCTGGGAGGCCGGAGGGACAGAGAGGACGGCAGGAAGCAATCAGTGTGTGCAGATGGCGAGGCGGCTGTGGCATCTAACCAGGAAATCATGGCTTGTGCAGAAGCAGGGCTTGTTAGGTGCCTCCCTTCCCTGCCTGTAGGTGGGGTGGCACAACAGAGGGGGGTCAGCAAGGGTAGAAGCTGTGGGCCTCTCCAGGGGGCGCTTTGGGAGCCTCTGGGCCCAAGCAGATGGCTTTTTACCGGACCGGGGAGTGGGCAAGCAGAGAAGGGGCGAAAGAGCCGTCAGGAGGAAAAAGCCAGTTACAGTGCTGTACATCATGACATCCGTATTTTCTTTTTAAAAGGAGAAATAAAACCACACACAAAGTATCAGTGAGAAACTTTTTCTCTTTCAGGCAGCAAAGACGATAGACAGTCCTAGCACTGGCCAGGGTGCAGGGAGAGGGCACCGTGTTCGCTTCAGGTGGTGCAGGGAGGGCTGCCTTCATAAGGCGGCACAGGTTGGGTTTTAGGCGGGCGTGCCCTCGGCCCAGCAGTTCAGCTTTTTGAGATGATCCTAAGAAGCCGAAAGACAAAAGCGCAGACACATGGCTAAGGATGTTCATGTGGCCTGTTATAACTGAAACAGCAAAAGAGAAGAGAATTAACTAAATGCCCATTGGTGAGGAAGCTGGTTCAATTACTATGAATCTGTAATAAAAATAGTACATAAAAACATATACTTAAAAAGTCATCTCTTGATAAGAATAGATGTTCTTGATATTGAGTGGAAAATGTGGCTTCTGGAGCAACATGGGACGTACTACTACCCCTTGTGTACTGGTGAGCGAGCATACAGCATGTTTTTGCACACACGCAGATATGCGCGCTCAGGGATGTCTGCAAGGGTACCCATACGAATAGTGGTTCGATGGAATTAACTTTTTGTCCTCACACTATGATGAACTTTTTGAATTTTAAGAATGAATGTATTTCATAATTGGGGAAGAATCACAATTTCCAGCTTGAAAGAAATGACGGGCAGTGTGAGTGTGTGAGCGGCCACAGCCGCGGCGCGTGGAGGCGTGTTCCGGGCAGGAGGAGCCGCAGGCGCCCGGGATGGGGCGGGGGGGGGCGCTGAGAAGGTGGAGCGGCTGCAGCCTGCAGGACGGGCTGGGGCGCGGGGGGTGGCACTGGGAAAGGATTCAATGGACTGGAGTCAGTCGAAGCGGGACAGCGACCTGACCTGGCCAGATGTGATTTCCGCTGCCTCTCTGGGAAGGGCCTCATCCCCCTCACCTGGCCTTTAAGGCTCCCCTGTTTTGTCTCCCCTTTCCTCTCTCCATAACCCCCAGGGCTCCCCTTTGCCTGGCTCAGTCTCACCCCCTCCCCTGCACACCCATTCCAGTCCTGCCTGTCTTTCAAAGCTCCGCACCAGGTCCCCTCTAACAGGAAGCCTTTCCGGATTGCTCCACGTAGCCTTGATTTCTACTTCCCCAGACTCTCACCCTGGACTTCAGACCTGACCTTAAATTTTACCTCAGTTCCTCTACCCGTAGTGATTTCTTCCTCCAGCCCCCAGTTGGGGAGGGCCACCGACTGAGGGGTCGTGCCCTGACACGTGGGTGGCAGTGATGGGCTGCCCCCGATAGGCCAGCTTTCGAGTCATGATGGGGGAGGCAGAGAGTGGCCAGAGAGACCCAGGAGTTATTTTGAGCCTATGAGGTCACAGGCACAGCACCAAACACTGTACATACATTTTCATACTTATCCCTGTTTCACAGATGAGGAAACTGAGGCTTAGAGCCGTTGAAAAATGAAACTGAGCTGTCAAAAGGAAGGGTGGAAGTAAGTGGTAGCACTATGCGTTGAACCCAGGCACTAACTCCAAAGTCCATTCTCTTAACCCCCTGGTCTGCTTGTTTCGGGCTGTCCCCACCCTGGAGGTTGGCTGGGCTGGGTCCGAGGAGGGACTGTCCTGTGCCTTGCTGCCCCAGGCCCAGCAGAAATGGACTTTGGGTCAGGAGGGTGATGCCATCTCACTTAGGTGACCCTGTGGGGGACCTAGGGGCCGTGCAACCTCCGTTCGGGGGCTTTGGGACAGCCATTATCCTCCCGGAAATGGAGCGCTGTTTCCCTGTGGGGCCAGCCGGCGGGGGCACTGGGGACGGATGTGGAAGGGGGGCCTAGATGCCCTGCCCAAACATCAGCTTCCCCTCTCAGAGCTTCTCCAGACATAGGAGGCCAGTGACATGACCAGGGACAGTTTTGTGTCTCTGAAGCAGCAGCCCACCCGAAAGACTTACCTGCTCGTCACATCTGGGGTATTCAAAGCCTGAGGGGAAACTTGGGCCCTCGGGAGGGGGACTGTGTCCCAGGGAGGAGCTCAGTACCGGGACTAGATCAGGGGGCCCCTCCATCAGCCTTGTCCCCTCAGGCCGGGCCAGTCTGTGAGCCTGGGGGGGTGCTGGGCGTAGCCTCTGTGGCCCTACCCCGGGCTCTGGATCAAGGGAGAGCTGAGAAGCTTCGGAGGCGTGGGTGCCAAGCTCGGAAGAAGCCAGGTGCTCACCATTAATTGTGGGTGTCAGTACTCAGTACCAGCCTTGGTGACTCAATAAGGGTACCAGCTTAGGGGGTGGAGGAGGGGTCCTTGGGGTGTCTGTATGTGTGTCTGGTATAAATACATCCTTGATGAGATCCGGTTTACCCAAAGCGGGATAGGTGTGTGCACGAAAGGCTGAGTTGGGGTGGGAATGAACATTCATCCTTGTGTGTTCTGGAAAGTGCCCAGAGAGGCCACAGGCGGGAACAGTTTGGGGAAACCCTCTCTGGCCTCGCCACAGCCAGGCGAGCGACAAAGTGGCCAGCACTTTACGGCGGCAACGTCTCAGAGGGTTTGCCAGGCACTTTCCGTGGAGTCACTGGGACATTAAACCCTTGGTTCAATTAAGTGGGTTAATACGCTTTGTCCGATTCTGATGCATAATCACGTAATGTGATAATAGCAATAATGGTGCTATTAGCTGTGGCTGTCACACGTGCCCGCACTGTCCCAGGCACGGAGGGGGCGCAGCCCACATTCTCACACGCTCGGGCCTCATTTTCCACTCATAAAACCCCCTCTTCAAAGCCTTTCCAGCCCGACTCCCTATATCCATTTTCAGGACAAATTACCAACACTTAAAAAAAATTGGTCCATTTTGCATGGAAGCCAAGTCCAAATTACTGTTACTTTCCCCTTTGTGTCTTGAAATTTTAAAAAGAGTAGGGGCGGGGAGCTGATGGGGACAGGGGGTGGAGAGAGGAGGAGAGGGGGAGGAAGGGGAAAGAGGGAGGCAAGTGTGTGAACAAAGAAGAAAAGAACAAGCCTTCCTGTTTCGGTAAAAATGCATTTCTGGAATGATGTTTCAGTTTACTCAGGCAGAAAAATTAGAAATGGTGTGCTTATTAAACCCTAAGTAAGGCTAAGTAAGCATGACTATTTTTAGTAGTGTAGTAAAACCTTGGTAATTTGGACCTCTTTAATAAAGATTCCATGATCACGCTGGCTGGCAGGCACACTGTGTGTGCGCGCAAGGTAAGGGTGCGGGGGGGGGGGGGGCGTTGCTGAATTGCAGGGTGGGAGGGCAGCGAGGAGGGAGATGGGCTCTCTGCTCACGACTACCATTTTTAAACCCCGAGCCCTCTTTGCCTAGTGATAAAAGGTCATTACAAATGAGTCTTTGTCTATTCCTCTTGGCACCTACTGATTTGACATCTGCTTAAAGGAGAATGTCTTTGAAAACAGAACTTCCATTTCTGTAAAAATCTGTAAATGTTTACTTGACACCTGTCCTGCTGGCCTCTCCCCAAATGAGGCCGAATCCCGAGGATCGACACGTCCTCCCAGGCAGGTGATGACGGACACATCTGGGGTGAGGACAGGGGCCTTGGGCAGAAGGCCATCGCCAGTCCTAAAGATCGCAGGTCTTTGTATTTTTAAAATAATATTGATTGTTTCATTCCATCATTACAAAAGTATTATATGCGCAGCGCAAAAAACTTGGAAAATACAAATGAAAATAAAACTACATCCCACCACAAGGGCACATGCAGGATAGTTGTCTGTGCGTGTAGGAGAACAGAAATGGTGCTGTGCTCATGGATTGTTTCGCAGCCTGCCTTGTTTAGTTTTTCAGGCAGAGAAGCTCAGTAAAAAGTAAAAATGAAAAAGGCATTGACAAACCTATCAATTTTATGCCCAATTTATAGAGAAAAGCCATTATCCAAAGTTGCGCACATTGTGATCCTCAGTGAGGGCAGCGCCCTGAACGAGGTCCCCCTGCACACCCAGCGGAGGGGTGGAGAGCAGGGTGAGGGCCCGGCGCAGGCCGGCTGTCCCTGGGGCTCCCCGGGCTGCCCGTGCAGGGAGGGGGCTGCAAAGGCGGGCTTTCTCACGAGCCGCCGGCCAGCTCCAACGGTGGGCTCCGCCTTGGGTGTCCTGGGCGCCGGCCCCCGAGGGCCTCTGGAGAAGGAAGGGGCATAAACGGACTTCTTTTTTTTTTTTTTAAGTTGTAGAAAAATACACCCAATGTGAAAATTGCCATTTTAACCTTTCTAAAGCGTGCAGTTCGGGGCATTAAGTAGGTGGTGGCGCAGCCATGGCCGCCACCTGTCTCCAGAACTGGGTCATCATCCTGGAACGCGGCTCGAAGCACACTGACCGGTACTTCCCCACCTGCTGTCCCCGCTGCCGCCGGCGCCCCATCCCAGTGCCTGCCCACCTGAATTCGCCCACTCTAGGTACCTTGTGTAAGTGGAGGCACAATAGTTGTCCTTTTGTGACTGGCTCATTTCACTTACTATATAATGTTCTCAAGGTTCGCCCAGGTTGTAGCGAGTGTTAGAATATCCTCCTGTTTTAAGGCTGAATCGTATTCCGTTGTATGTATGTTCCACATTTTGTTAATTCACCAGTGGATGAACACTTGGTTTGCTCCTACCTCTGGGCTGCTGGGAATCATGCTGCTGTGAATGTGGGTGGACAAAAATCTGTTTGAGTCCCTGCTTCCTTCCTTTTGGGTCTCTCTCCAGAAGTGGATTCCTGGGTCATATAATAATTCTATGTTTATTTTTTTAGGAATTGCCATACTGTTGTCCACAGCAGCGACACCATTTACATTCCTACCAGCAAAGCACAAGGGTTCCAGTTTCTTTAAATCTGTGCCAACATGTCTATTTTTTTGTTCGTTTGGGTGGTATTTTATTTTTTTTTTAGGGTTCTTTTGTTTGTTTGTTTTCTCAGCCACCCTCATGGATGTGTAGTGGCATCTCACTATGTGGTTTTAATTTGCATTTCCCTAATGATTAGTGATGTGAAGCATCTTTTCATGTGCTTATTGGCTGTTTGTGTATCTTCTTTGGAAAGCTGTCTATTCAAGTCCTTTGCTCACTTCTGGATTGGGTTGTTTGCATTTTTTTGTTGTTGTTCAGACACAATTTTAAAAGCAATGCCAAAAGCTGCCTGTGCTGAGAGGGAGGAGTGAGTGGAGGAAGGAAAGAAAGAGAAAGGAGAGGAAGGAATGGAAAGAGGAAGAAAGGGCCAAAGTATCTTTTGTGGAGTGAGGGGTAAGGCAGTCCCTCAGCACTTGATTCAGCACATGTTGATTGAGCACCAACCGTGTGGAGACCCTCTCCGGCCGCTGCCGCCTGCGCCTGCCTGCGCCTCTGCCCTGGCTCTCCAGGGCTGCGGCAGTCACGCGGCGCTGCCAGCGCCCTGCTACAGGCTCTGCGGGCGGCCAGGCTGGGGCCTGCATCCCTAAAGCTGCCTTTGGACAGGTTACATGATGTCCCTGAGCCTTAGCTTCCTCATCTGGAACATGAGGCTCATAAGAGAAATTAAACATGCCCAGTACCCAGCGGGGGATGGGGCAGAGTGAGACATGGGGCCACATGCTTGGGACGGCCAGAGTGGCTCTTCTTCCCCACCAAGGCCATCCTGTCCTTGGCCTCTGCCCCGCCTCTTTAAAGATTCCATGACCACAATGGCTTGCAGGCCCACTGTGTGTGTGTGCGTGTGCGTAAGGTAGGGGGTGCAGAGGGGTTGCTGAATTGCTTTCTGCACCCCAACCTGCTCCTCTGCAGTGTCCGGATCCACGGGATTGCAGCCCCCTCCACCCTGGCTCCTGGGTCCCTGCAGCTACTTGATAGTGGGCAACACCTGCCAACTGGATGACAGGCCCAGGGTCCTGCAAAGTCAACACAGGAGCGTGACAAGTGGGGCTCCTGTGGACAGAGGGGAAAGGAGGGGGCGGCCAGGGCTGGGAGGAAGCCTGGAGGGCTTCCAGAGGGAGGCAAACTGGAAGCACCCATCTAGGAAATGAGGAGCTTGACATGCTGAATGAGGTGGGAGGATGGATTTAATGGCTGTTATTTCAGGGCCCTGCCTGCCCACCACATTCTGCTGCCCCCAACCCCAGTGCCTCCTCAGTCCCTGTTGTGGCCCGTGCCCCCGCTGTCCTCTCACACAGCCGGTGGAGTGCGCTCCGGGTAGGCAAATCTCATGGCCTGGGGCCCTTTTGTTCTCCCCCAGAGCCCAGTCGAGCCCAGCCTCCTGACAGGAATGACCACAGTGCATGCCCCGACCCCAGCCCCACCACCAGGCCAAAGGGGGTTCTCCTCCGGAGGGTGTGCGGGGCAGCGGGCGGGAGCATGGACCTGGTCAGAGCGGCCCGAGTGCAGGTCCTGACTCTCTCCCGCGTGTTTTACTCTTTTAGTTTTTATTTCATTTTTTTGCCAGATGGCAGAATTTTATGGTTTTACTAACACAAATGCACAGGCAAGCTGTCTCTTCATTTTTCTCACTGTGCAGCCTGGCGTTGGGATTGGTGGCCCTGATGGCCCGCTGGGCTGCTCTGCGCGCAGTGGCTTTGCGGTTGTGGGAGGAGACGTGAGCAGTCTCAGCACAGCGACACTTGCTGCACATCAGCAGCACTTCGAGCTCCTTCACGTTGTGGACCAGGAACTTCTGAAAGCCACTGGGCAGCATGGGCTTTGTTTTCTTGTTGCTCCCCAGCCAGCGTGGGGCTCAAGGCCTGGCCCTTGACTCATCTGCGCACCCTTTTGTCAGTGCCTCTGGGTCTCTGCCAGTCACGCTTCGTTCTGACACATCCGTCTGACTGGTGCTGGATGAACTTCCTGTCCTCTTTTTGACAGTCTCGGGTTTCATGAGGGTCCGATGGCAGCCACGGTGCCCAGGAGCAGAGGGCTGCCAGCTCCTAGGCAGCACGGAGGAAGTACGACTCTCCCAGATGAGCTGTGCTCTCTGAGTCTCCCTTAATTCTGGTGTAAGAATAACAAGCCCCTCCCTCCTGTGAGGAACGAATGTTCTAACTCTTATAAAGTGCTTGCCGGAAGCCTGGCGCTTGCTCAGCAAGGGCCTGATGTGAGCTGTTGATGAAATGATCAACACAAAAAGAAGTGTTCGGGCATCTTCGTCCCATGCTGCAGAGCCCTTCCTGGCTGCTGACCTGCCTGTCCCAGGCCCAGTGTGCAGCGGAGCCTGGGCCTCGTTCCTCTGGGTCTCCCAGGCTGGGTGACTGAGGGCCCACGTCTAGGGTGGGTCCAGGGGTTGGGGGAAGGGAACGCTGGACGGAGCGGGCAAGTCAGCAGGACCGTCAACCATGACTCACATTTATGATACCCAGCAAAGCTGGAGGGAGGAAACCAAACTGGACCCCAAATGATATTTAATAATAAAACACTACCATCACTAATCATTCAATGAGCACTTACTATACCGGCACCCCAACTGACACTTTATGTGTCTTATTTAATTCTTTAAACAGTTGTGTGAAGTGATTGTTGTTATTCCCTTTTATGGAAGAGGAAACAGAGGCTCAGAGACATTAATTAAATCTCTTGTCCGAGGCATCTCTGAGATGGAGCCAGAACTCAAACCCTCTGTCTCTAAAAGACCCAGGATGTCAGAGCCAAGTGACTGGCCCAGGAAATGGGAAGGTCAAGGGGCATAAAACCACCCCAACTCTCATTTCCTGGACTGGCCCCTTTGGTGACTGAGGCCCTGCCGCTCTCTCAGGGGGACCCGAAAGGCATCACGGAGCCCTTTCCAGAGCCTGGACTCCCTGGGCCTTGCTCGCTCCAAGGCAGGTCTGCCAGCTGTGCCTTTTCTTTGGATGCTGTGGCCCCAGGGGGGCCTGCAGCTGAGCTGGGGCCATAAAGTTCGGGAAGGCACCACCGTACCTACCCCTCAATGACCAGGCTGCAGGGGCTGGTGGGTTTTCCTTTGGTGCCCCAGTGCCTGCAGACAGGTGCTGAGTACCAGCCTCTTGCCCTCCTGCCCCTAATTCATGGCTTCCCTAAACCTGCAGCAGCCCGCTCGGGCCATCAGCCGTCTGTGACTTTGTCAGAGCCAGGTAAAAACAAATCTGCGCTTCAGTCTCCTTGGGGCCAGTCTCTTCAAGGTCACTGCCCCTCCACGCCCCCCATGACAGCCCATGTTGCCCACGGACACTGACCAGATTTGAATCCACTCCATCCCTTCTGGCTGTGCGACCTTGGGCAAGTGATCTGACCTCTTGAAGTTTGGGGCCTCATCAGGGAAAGGGGTTAACAGGAACCCTTCCTTGTAGGGTTGACGTGCAGGTGGAGGGAGTCATCAATGAGGAGTGTACACTTAGCACCGGACCCTGGACCCCAGGCAGGCTCAACCCATGACAGCGCCTGCCACGGAAGACAGAAGGAGCCTCCTCCCTGGGACAGCCTTCCCTGACCACCCTGTTGAAAGCAGGACTCTCATTTTTTCTTACAGCACTTTTTCTTCAAGAGCACTCAGCCCAGTGTGTAATTATACACACGTTTGTTTACTTGTCCATGAGAGCAGGAACTGTGTCTGTTTTCCACTGCCTGCCCCCCAGCGCCAAGGGCAGGAGCACAGTAAACGGCGGCTGAGTGGATGGCACCCCCTCCCTGGTCTTCTCCAGGCAGCGCAGGAGTAGGACTTGCTGCCTCTTCTCAGAGCACTTGGCTTTCTGAGCCCTGTGTGTCCCCCAGCCCCTCCACCAGAGATGGCCCTGCAGCTGGTGCAGCTGGAAAGGGCTGGATGCCGTCTGCTGTGCCGGAGGGCGGAACAGCTGAGGCAGCGTGGCTGGGTGGGGCCTCGGCTGGGCCTTGCGCTCACCTTGTTGGCTATGGCTCTTGGTGAGTGATGGGGTCACTCTGGGGCTGCCTCTGCCCTCCTATCCTTCTGCAGCTGTCTGGCCTGTGGCCCCACAGCCACGCCGAGTCTCCACCAGAGCTCCTTGCGCCCCCCTCTCACCTGGAGCTGAAGCTGGGCCTTTCAAGAGGAGTTTCTCTGTCTCCCACTTCCCTCCTGTCTCACCTCCTCCTAGGTCTCCCCTGCCTCCTGCCCTCAGCTGAGACCAGGGCCCCTTGGCCTTGGCAGATGTGTGAGGCTGGGGAAGGCACTCTGAGTCCAGATGTGATTGTGTTTATGTTTCCAGAGAGCCAGGGGTCGGAGCTCTGGACTGGAGCCGCTGGGGGAGGGGTGGTCTGGCTCCAGCCCCCTGCCCCAGCCTTCCCTCCCCCCACCTCCCTCCTCCAGCCTGTGCATCTGGCCCTGCCCCCTCAGCACCCTACACTCTAGGTGCGACAGCATCAGGCGGGGCCATCCTCCAGGAAGACCCTTCCTCATGCCTCCTCTGATGGTGGGAAGGCCAGTGGAAAGGTGCCTGTCTTTGGAATCTAAACACTGTTGGCTCCGCGTGAGCTTGGCCCCGTTACGTCAGGTGGTGGAGCCTCCGTCCTGCCATCTGCGTGGCAGGGACAGCACTCCTGACCTCAGAGGCAGCGCCGACCTGGTTTAAGAATGTGTGCGCAGGGCTCTCCCGCCATTAGGTCCTGACTAAGCTGGCGGCTGCACCCGCTCCCGGCTCAGGCCTGCCTCGGTCCAGTCCCCGGGCAGTGCCCGTCCCTGTCATAAGGTGATTCTAAAGCAGAATGACCGACTCTTTTCTCCTCGCGGCAGCTGCATACATCTTGTTTTGCCGTTAGAAGTGGAGGACTTAAGGAAAGCAGAATTTTACAGGCAGTTTGCAAGCTGGTCTTGTTCAGTAATGTCCCAATGCCGGGGAAGGCGGAGGCAGCCGTAGCCTCCAGTAAGTTGGGACGGGAGGGAAGTGAGAAGTGAGTTCTGTGTGATGGACACTTTCCATGGCAAGCCACATGCCTCTGGATGGGACTGGGCGGGCGAGGGGAGGGGGAGGCCCTGGCTAGACTCTGGCGGATCCAGCGTGCACAGTCCTCCTCAAAGAGTCAGGGCGGGGGCTCCACGGTGGGGATACCGGGCCCATGGGAGAAAGGCAACCCCAGACCTAAAGAGGCTCTCAGCCGTCCCATCCCTGCGCTCTGGGCAGACAAGGGTCGCGCACACCCTGAGAGCCCGGAAGGTCACCGCAGACCCGGTCCAGGGAAAGCCTGCAGAGGCCGGCGGCCTGCAGCCGGGGTCTGAGGGCAGCTGGAGGCGCTCCCGGGCGGGGCGGCGCCCGGGCTGGGCAGCGTGGCCGGCGAGCGCCCGGCCGAGCGGCGCAGGGGCTGGGAGCGCGGAGCGCCCGGCAGCGCCTTCCCGGAGGCCCGGCAGACGGGTCAGGAATGGTGGTGGGCAAGTGCGGGTACAGGCCCCGGCGGGGTCTGCCTCGCCGTTCCCTACCTTCGGGGCCCTCGGTGGCAAAGCTCCCTTTCTACCCGCCTCCCTCCTCGGCTGAAAGAAGCAGGCGGGGCTCGGCAGTGATTAGCACGCTCGTACTATGTTTTTAATAGACGTACATGGACAAGTCGATATAGACAGATTTATAATTCTATACAGTCAGTCCGACATACACAGGGACGCTGTAAACAGGGGAGCGGGCCGGAGAGCGGGTGTGCAAAGTGGGCGCGGCGCGAGGCCCTGGCCGCGCCCCGAGCTCTCCCGGCTCGACTCTTGCACGGCGGGCGGTGAGGAGGCGGCTCTGCGCCGGGCCGGGGGCCACCTCCTGGCCTGGGAGCAGAGCACAGGGCCTGGGCCTGCGGCGAAGCTGGGGCGCTCGGAGACGAGCCCACCCACCCTCTCGCCGCCAGCTGCGGCTACGTAGCCTTAAAATAGTTTTCCCGGGCGCCGGGTGGGCGGGAGTTCTTGGGGCGCGCCAGGGCCGTGCGAGGCTCCTAGGCGAGTCCTCGGTCCCGGGCTAGACGCCGTCATCCCCGGCTGAACGCCCGCTCCAACTCGGATCCGGATCCAGCTAAGGTTCGCTCGGCCAGGCCCAGCTCGGAGGGGGCATCTTGGTTCGTACGGGGCCGGGGCCAGGCTCCCGGGTCCCGCGCGTCTAGTTCACAGGCGCGGCGGCGCAGTCCGGGTCCAGCGCGGCGGGAACGCGGGCCGCCGGGCCTCGGAGCCCGCCTCCCGCGCCGTGTCCTCTGCGCGGAGTGGCCCGCCGAGGCCCAAGGGAACGCACACACACCATCTGCGCCATCCCGAGGGAAATTGCAACTCATCCGTTTTTTTGCGGCATTTCGCTCCGACGTCTTTTTGTTTTGACTGGTTTTGGAGGGCAGAGTGGGGTCCGGAAAAGCAAACACAAAACCAACCCGGAGTGGGGTGGAGGAGGAGGGGGCGGCGCAGGCGCGCGCCGGGGGCCGGGAGCGGGGCCCCGCGTGCGTCCTCCGCCCCCGCGCCTTGCGGCCCGCGTGGCCCGGCGGGGCGGTCAGCTGTTGTACTGGCAGGCGTTGAGGCCCGAGGCCGGGCCCTGCAGGCCACCGTAGCCGAACGACGAGTGCTGCTTGGACTTGAGCCGCAGGCTGGCTAGGCTCGAGTTGCACGTGTCCCGGTAGACGCTGTAGGGCGAGGCGGGTGTGCCGTACGGGCAGGCGCCCGGGGACATGGCCGAGTTAAGCGAGGAGCCGGTGAGGTTGTTGATGTTGTTGAGGCCCGAGTTGGGCATGCCGGGCACGGCGCCCGGGCCCATGCTCGACGGCATGGTCATGGAGGAGATGGAGCTGGGGGCCGAGAACATGGACTGCGACGACAGCGGGCTCATGGAGTTGAAGAAGGTGAAGCTCTTGGTGGAGAGCGGCGCTGGCGCCAGGCTCTTGGCGGCCCAGTTGTTGTAGGAGTAGCCGGCTGCGTACACGTCCTCGTAGGGCTGCACCAGGCCGCTGAACTGCGGCACGTAGCCGCCCTTGCACAGGTCCAGCTGCTGGTTACGCTCGCGCTTCCGCCACTTGGCTCGCCGGTTCTTGAACCAGACCTGGGGGAAGGGGGCAGGACAAGGGTCAGGGCTGCAGAGGGCGGGAAGGCCCCCCCACCCCAGCAATCCGCTCACTTCCTTCTCCCTGAATGTCTCTGAATGCAGTTTCTTCCGTGTTTCCGCCCCTGCCTTTTCTCCGTAATGGTCGCTTTCCTGTCTCCAGTAAATATTAGTCTTTCCCTATTTCTGATCTTTATCCTCTTCCCCAAATTAAATCCGTTTTCTTCTCCTAATACGGATCCTCTTGTTCGAACTAATACTCCTTTTTTTTCCTTCCTCTTTCAACCAGGCCATCTTCTGCTTTCTCCCCCTAACGGGCCCTGTCTCCTAAATAGCCGGTCGTTTTCTTCTTCCTCGAATACAAAAGGTATTTTTCTTCCCTGAAGCTTAGGATCTTCCGACCTCCCCTCCCCATTCTTCAATCTGTTTTTCATTCCTCGTATGCTCTGTTTTCATCTTTATTTGCAATATTGGATATTCTCATTTCTGTCCCAAATGTTTATTTTCGTTTAGTCCACCCTGCTATCTGAACTGCTTTCTTTTCCTTCAAACAGTCCATTTTCTTCGTTATCCCCCATTTTGGTCTTTTTGATTCCTTCTCAAATATTGTTTTTTTTTCCTGCTTTCCAAATATCTGACCTTCACTGTTTCTCTTAATATTTGATTCTTTATTTTCTCAAATACTTGGTTCCTTTGCTTCTCCCTTAAATATTTAATTTCGTCTCTGCCACCTAAGTATATGCCAAACGTTTCTCTGCAAATATTTAATTTCCTTTCACTTCTTACAAGTTTCCCTCTAATCTCCCCTTCCACGTTCCCCCACAACATTGACTAGGAACCTCCTCTTTCCCCTCCTGCCCCTTGCGGCTCCCCGCCTGCCTCCCCTGCACGCCCTCTGCCCTCCCTAGCAGCCCTCCAGCCCTGGGCTGCGTTTCCCCAGCTCCTTGCCGGGCCCTGCATCTCCTCGGCCAGCTCCAGTCTCCAGCACTGACGCTGCCTGATTCCACCCCCACCCCACCATCAGCGGGCAGGATTCTGAGTGCTGTCTTCACCCTGCGTTCACCAGGCTGGCCGGCCTGACTGGGGAGGAGAGAGGGCTGGGGTTATAGCAGGGAGTCCAGGTGGGACTTTGGTCTGGCTTGAGATGTGCTCCTAATATGATTAAATGCGCACCAGAGAAGAAATTATTCTCTTGCTGCTTGGGCAGGAGAGCCTGCTTTTACTGGGAACGAAAGGCTGAGGAGAAGTAGGGTGCCGCCTGGTCTTAGTAGGAAACCTTATATCTCCAAGGGGACTCGACCTGCCGGTCACTCATCCACCAGAGCTACCTCCCCCACCTGACCCCATCCCCAAAGGAAAATGAATTAGGGAAAAGGCCCAGCTACTGATTGGCTGAATGGCTAGGGACGAGTCAGGGGGACAAGTCCAGCAATTTTGGAGAAGCTGGTATGGATCGGACTACGGTCCCAGGAATTTCTGAGACCCTGAGCCTAGGCACCTTCCAGGCCTCTCGCAGGCTACCAGGCAGGACGGGTGTTTCCCTTTTGGTTTTTTTTTGGGGGGGGGTAGGGGGGAGGTGCGCCAGCAGCTCTGAGGTCCCCAGCGGTGGGGTACCGTAGGTGCTGTCTATGGTGGTACCATCTGGGTAGGCCCTGGACCATCCAGGGCATGGAAAGTTCCCTGGGGCCACAGGTCTTTGGGCTGAGGCTGCAGTAGAGCCAGAGGGTCAGGGAGGATGCGGGTCAGAGGGATCCGAGACAGCAGCAGCGGCCGCAGCTGAGGGTGCTGGCGGCCGAAGGGCTCGGCAGCAGCTGCGCAGATGGGGCCTAAGGTGGAATCTGCTGCAGTGGAAAGAGGGAGCAGGTCTGCGCGGTGGGAGACAGTGAACGTCTGAGCGCGGGTCTAGCTTTCGGAGGCTGCGGCAGAGGCGCCGGCAGCCGTGTGTGCGCGCGCCGGGCTCACCCTCACGCGCGGCTCTGTGAGGTTGGTCCACACGGCGATCTCTTCCCGCATGCTCATGTCGGGGTAGCGGTTCCTTTGGAAGGTGGCCTCCAGCTCTTGCAGCTGCTGGCTCGTGAAGTGTGTGCGTTGTCGCCGCTGCTTTTTCTTCTTGGCGGGGTCCTCTGCGCCTCCGCAACCCGCGCCGCCAGCACCGCCGTCCTCCGGCCCCTTGGGTTCCCCGCTGCGCTCCTTCTCTGAAGCAGGCAGGACGGGGCTCCGGTCACCTTGGGCTTAAGCCCTTGTGTATCCCATCCCGGCTCCATCGAAGGGCCCGCCTTCAGCGCCCTCCCTCCTGCCAGGGGCCCTGGAACTGTCTCCATTGGGAAGAGCCCGCCGGGCGCCTGGTGGTCAGCAGTCACCTCTGGGCTGGGGTGCCTGGGGAAGAGCCCAGCCCAGCAGCCCATTTGCGCGCGGCTTTGGACTCCTGGCAGGGCAGGGCCCGCTCTCCCAGCTTGGCTCGGGCTTGAGCCGACTGCGAATGTCACCCGCCACGGTACCATTTTCAAGAGTTAGCCTAAACTTGAGGGAGGTCTCTGCTTTGCTGAACTGGAATCAAATTTTCCTAGCCCAAAGCTAGCGGGTCGGTGGAGCAGGAGCCAGGCATTGTGACCTGCTGCCCCCCCCAACTTTCTTCTCTCCTGCACTGTGTGGGAGCCCCACGGGGCAGGCCGGCGCAGCCCTGTTCTCCACTGCAGCACCAGGCCTTGGTCCCAAGGCCCAGGACATTTCTCTAGCTGCGGCCCAGGCAGCCCAGGCTGCCGGCCTCTGTCTAGGAGACCTGGAGCTCTAGCCTCTCTGCTTTGTAAAAGCGACACAAAACACAAGCAGTCATAGAAACATCGAAACACAAAAAGAGAACTTAGCAAAACTCAGCAGCCCCCAAAGTTCACAGCTCCATGCCTAAAAGCATAGAAAGGATCACAAACTTAAAAATAGTCAGGTAGGAACACAGAGCAGATGCAAAGTAAGACGCCAGAAACACACCCCTAACTAACTACAGTGCTGTGTGTGGGGTATAAGCTCCAGGCAGCCACGGCCAGCCTTCTCTGGGATTTAAAAATCAATGTACTGTTGTAGATAGCTTTTAACCCCTTCTCAATAATGTCATTCTAAAGGCAATTTTCAAATTCCAGGGAAATACAACACTACAGATAGGTAACTTAAATTCCCAAATTAACACCGGGTTTTGAGATGGATTTTGAAGAACTACCCAAGAAACGCGCCATTTTGGATCGACTTTTAAAAATCTCCTGAAGAATAATGTTGCATGTAGATATTTTAAATTCCAGAGAAACATAGCTATTATAATTCTTTCTGTTTAGAAAAACACGATCAAAAATTTAAATTCGTCCCCCTACCTTTGGTTTTAAAAAACAACCTGTAACTATATATTTCTCTGGATTTTAAAAATAAAAACCAAGCAAAGGCCATGCTTTAAACTTTTGAAAACAAAAGTATGGTCTAGCGTTGATTGTTTTTTAAAACCAAGCAAACAGCACCTCTCAGAGAAAGTCACTTAGGGATGCAAAACAGAAACAAATAGAGAGGAAAAGCCCGCGGAGAAGCCCTCTGCGGGGGCTTAGATCAGCAACGCAAGAGGCTCCGGGTTAGGGAGCCGCCTGGGGGCCCCGAGGGCGGCCGGCGGGGCTCGGCCGCGCAGCGGCTCGCACCGCCCGCCCGGGGCCCGGCGGGGCCCGGCGCGGCCCGCGGAGAAGAGCTGGAGTTCGCACAGGAAGGCGGCGGGAGGCAGGCGGGCCCCGGGCGGGGCTGGCGCCCTGGCTGGGCGGCCTGGAGGCTCCCGGCTCCCGCGACGCACATGGGACATGGGACCGGGACCCCTCGCTTCGGAGTCCTGCCCGAGCCCGGCCGCCCCACTGGCCGCCCACCCTCGCCGTCCTCAGTTTTCCTTTCCATTGAGGTTGCCGTTCGCCCCTCGCCCTCGGTCTGCGTTTCTGACTTTACTGCCACCCCTGCTCTTTGGTATCGCCTCCTCGGTCGGCCACCCGCTGCCGGCGTCTGTCCCACTCTCAGGCTCTCTGGGTGCTTCCCTCTCACCCGCCGCCCCATTCCCTTCGCGGCCGTCTTGCCTTCGGCCCCGGCGGCCCCCCGGCGCCCACCCGCGCGAGCCTGGCCCTTCCCCGGTCCGCTCTCTCCCGATCGAGAAGGGCTGTCAGTCCGCCTCCAGGCTGCGCGGCTCGTGCCTCCGCGGCCTCGGGGCGTGTGGCCACCGCGTGGAAGCGCCTTCGTAAAGCACTAAACGCCCGCTTCCCGCGGGAGGCGTGTAAGTTTCCGCGTTCACGGTCAGACGGAGACCGGGAGAAGGAGGGGTCCTGACCCGAGGCGTGGAAGCCGGGTCCCGCGCCCGCGCCGGGGCCCGTCCCGAGCACGCCTCCCGGGGGCCGCGCTTACCTGGCAGCTCCGTGTCGGACGACTCGCTGGCGGAGTTCTCGAGCGGCTCGCGGGGGTCGGCGGCGCGCGCCAAGTGGAAGGCGGGCCCCATGTCGTGCGGCGGTGGCTGCGGTGGCCGGAGCCCCTCCGGCAGCCGCTCCAGGCTCATGCCCCCCTTGAAGGCGTCCATGGAGGCGGGGACCGCAGCGGGCGCTCCAGGGGCCGGGGCTGGGCCGCCCGGCCGCCCTGGCTGCGACCTGAGGGGACAAGAGCGCAGTGCCTAAGCGGCCACCCCCCGGGGCTGCCCGCGCCCGCAGCGTCGCCGCGCCCGCCCCATGGACCGCCTGGGGCTGCGGGGCCAGGCGGGCGGCAGCAGCAGCGGTTTCTCGCGACCGGGCGCCCGGCTTCGCGCTCCGCTCCCGCCGCTCGGGCCTCAGCCGCCCGCCCGGCCCCGGCTCCGGCTCCCGATCCGGGGCCGGTTTCTAAGGCTCCGGCCGGCGCCGGCAGAATCTGTCTTAAAGCGACAGTGCGTACCGCCAGGTTCCAGCAGTCCCTGCGCCAGGGGTGGTGGGTGGGGTGGGCCCGGGTGGGAGGGGGCTGGGAGGAGGGAGCAAGCCGGCGAGGGAGCGCGGGCGGAATCCAGTCCCGAGCCGCCCGCGCCGCCGTCGCGCCCTCTCTGCCGCCCTCCCTCCCTGCCTCGCCCGCGCCCTCCTCCCAGGCACCTTCCCCTCGCCTCCCCGCCCCCTCTCCCCACCCCCCGCGGCCTCTCCCTCCTTCCCCGGTGACACACCGAGTTCTCCCTCCGCCGCACAAAAGAAACGCGTCTGGCCTGCAAGTCCCGCGCGGCTTGCGCCCACCTCGAGCCCCAAAAGACTTGTTTCGCCCGGATCGGCTTCTGTCTAGGCCGAGAAGTTCCTGGGCCCCGGGTGAGAACAGCTCAGGATGAGTGACTGTTCACCAGGCAGGATCGCACCCAGCGGGCGCCTCTGAGCAGCGCCAGGGCAGGGGCAGCGCCCCGGGCCGGTCCCGCCAGCTCCCAGCAGCGTCCTCGTCGAGGGGCCGCCGGCCCCTCCTTCCGCGGCCTCTTCTCCCCGGACCGGAGCCCAACTGAGTGACAGCAGCCTGTGCTCTAATGGGCCCCCGGATGCTGCCTCCTAATTAGCTTGGACCCTTTCCCCTCAAGGCTGCTGCTTAGGCCCCCGCCTCTGCACCGCAGTCAATTTTCCGGGATTGGGATAGAACTGATGGCCCCTAATCAGATGAAACGTTTCTGTTGGCTCCAGGCCGCTGGCGAGTGCAGCAGGAGTCCCCAAGAACCCCACCGGGCCCCACGGCCTCTTCCGTAGGGCTTTCTCCCCTTGTTTTGCACCTTTAACCGTCGGGCCAAATCCACCAAGCACAAGGGTGGGCCTCTGCCCCCTTCAGGGCAGGTTTGTTGCTGCCCAGGGCCTCCACTGCGTCTTCCCGGGCCGCAGGCACAGGCCTGGCAGGCCAGGTGACGGCGCTTCCCCAACCCTGGGCCCGCCGCTCAGGAAGCCTCTGGTGGAGCTTCTCTCTGGGGCACGTTCCCCTCCCTGCTTCTAAGAAGGATCCCCTCCTGGAGTCGTCCTACTGCAGTGAAGTTTGTTGAAGGATTTTGCTCAGCAATTGTTAACTGGTCCAGAAGCCACAGAGTCCTGAGTAAATAGGTGACAGCTGGGGTGACAGGGCGCGACCCTGACCTGTTTTCCTGGCCGCAGCTGGACCCCGGGCTGCCCTCTGCTTCTCACCTGCTCGCCAGTTCCACCGACAGGAGCAGTGCAGGGCTGGACAGGGGCCTGGGGAGAAACGCTGTCCTACTTCCCAGGCCCAGTGCCTTCCCCCAGTGCGCGGTGCATCCTCATCCCCCCCCACCCCGGGGTGGGGGTTGTCTCTGCTTGGGAGGGAACATGCAAGCTGTCAGTGCCTGGTATGCTCTGCAGGCACTGCCTCGAGTCCTTGCCCTGACCCCCCATCGGAGGGTGGCCCCAAGCAGAGCTTCTTGGTGAGGATGGCAGGGGCAGGGGCAGGCGCAGGGTGGAACCAGGCCGCCTCTGACTCCCTCAACCTCACCCCAAGGCCTGCAGCTCTGGGCCCTGGGGAGATGGCACAGTGCCTTGGGGCCTGGCCCACTCTCACCGGGTGGTGCCCAATGAGCGCAGGGGGCAGGGTCTGAGGCAGAGGCCAGGTGCTTCTAGGAGCTGGGGTTGGGGAGTCTCAGCTAATCCTGCCCTTTCCTCCCAAAGGGACATTTGTCTAAGTTGAGACTTCCCCGCTCCCCCGGGATGTGTTGGGGTGTGGTAGAAGGGGAACCCGGTAAAGTATGGTTGCCTGGCGTTTGCTGCTTTTGCCACCAGCCCCATCTTTTACCGCAGTTCTTGGCTGAGCCTCCTGCGGCAGCAGACACCTCGGAGGTAGCCGGGCGCGGCAGCGCGCCAGGGAGCGCCCCTTCGCCCTCCGCACTGTAGCTGCTTTTACTCTGACCGACAGCGTGCCACAGGCAGGGCACGGGAGCGTGCGCACCCATGCAGTGCACACGCACGCAAGCGTGCTGTGCACACACACACATACCCACTGCCTGCGCACATGGAGTGCTGAGTACACTCACATACGTGGATACGCAGCCAGGCCTCTGGGTCCCAGAATGCTGATGGTGTTTGGCACAGATTCTGGCTGGCAGGGGAAAGGAGGTGTGTTCAGGCCAAGGTGGGACGCACAGTGCCTTTCTGGGTGGGGACAGGGGATGAATGGTCTGCCTATGGGTGTCAAGGGGCTGAGGGCCACAGCCCTCCCACTCCCCAGAGGGTCTTCAGAGCCAGGCCTTCCATGAATGGGGACTGTTTTGTGACTCTGCAGTTTTACCTATTCAGTTTAGGGGCTTGCATCACTCGCTCTCATGGATTTAATGCAGTTATTGAGCACCTGCTGTGTGCCCCTCTGGACCCAAGCCTCTGGCAGTGCTCTAGGCAGCCAAAATACTCCCTAAATTTGGGAATATTGATGCCTGCTCTGTGGATGGAAAGGCCCTCGGACCACTGTGGGCGATGTTTCATCTGTCCAGGGCCTTGAGCCCCAGAGAGGGTCTGAGATTCTCGGGGACTGGCCTGCGAGTCTGCTCTGCAGGGTCCGGGCAGCACTGAAAGAGTAGGGGCCCCTGGCCGGATCCCGGGTGTTGCGGAGAAGGGACCTGGGCCCTCGCTCTCTTTTTTCCCCAACTACATCCTCCGCTGGCCACTGTCCCAGGCAGGGTGGGGGCTTCTTTCGCTGTCACAGATATCGCATGTGCGCGACAGACAGACACACACACACACACACACACACACACACACACACACGACAGGAGGCAGCTGTCTTTCAGGAGTAAAAGTAGGGGTCCAGTGGTCCCCCGGCTTTGCTGTGTGACCTTGGGCAAGGTTTGGTCTGCGTTGTGCCTCAGTTCCCATGTCTCAGTGGGACGCAGCAATCCCTGCCTGTGGCTTCAGCCCCCAGCTCGCTTGACAATGGGATGCGAGGAGAGGAGAGAAGGGCGATTAGGAGCCGGGTGTGCCCTATTCTCCATCCTCCAGGCCACAGGGAGCTAAAGACGATTTTGTGACTTTCAGGAAAGTTGGTGCTTAGACTCCTGACTGGACTGAGCAGAGAGGAGCCTGGGCTGCTGTGGGGGCGGGTGTTGAAGCGGTCACTCGAGGGGCCCTTCCTGAGGCTGGGCTCATTTGCGACAGACTCTGCACCCAAGAATGGTTTAGTGCTTTTATTTGGGAAGGGTGGCTGGTGGGTCCTCACAGAAGGCATCCTTCCAGCCACTCATGGGGGTACCCTGCCCTAATCTTCACATAAGAATCCAGGGGTTTTAGGAAAAGGGGAGGAATGCGCCGGGACTTGCCCCCAGGGCCATCCTCAGCTCCCCGGGACATTCCAGCCCTAAGCCTCTTAGGCCGTGGAGAAGTTCAAACTAGAAAACCCAGTTTTGGGAGTGCAGACAGGACCACCTACGGCCTTCCGCCGGGTCTAAGACCCCCTCCCCAATAAAAGCTTTTATTTCTTTGAGTATAATTACTGGGTGAGGGGGAAAAGGGGTGCTCAGGGAGGGGGGCAGTCTCACGGGTCCTTTAGGCTTCAGGGGACCCCAGCCTGAAGCTTCCTGTCGGCTGGGCTTCCCCAGCATGACCTGGTGGGGAGAGGGCTGGGGTGTATTCAGGCAGGATGGCTGGGCGGGGTGCCCATGGGACCCTGGAGCTCAGAGCTCTTGCCAGCGGGCGGTAAGGGCCCACTGGTCTTCCTGCTCATGGCTCACCAGACTCCCTGAGGTCGAGTCGGTGTCTGATTCCAGAGGACGGCTGAGCCGGCGGGAGCGGAACAGCAGGCTAGGAAAGTGGCAGTGGCTGGTCACATACAGGGGAGCGGAGGGTTGGTTTTGCAGCATCTCAGTCTCCTCTTTCCAGCAGCCGCTTTGCAGGGAGAAGGGCATTCTGAGCCTGGCTCGAAGGTCAGCGTGTGCCACCTCTGTCCTAGAGTCCAGGAGCCTGGTCTCCACGTCCCAGTCTGCTTTTTCCCCTTTTCCCAGGAGAGAGCAGGAGTCCCCAGGCAGTCTGGAGAGGCGGCAGGGGCCCAGCAAGTCCCCTCCTGTGCTGCCCCTGCTGCCGGTGGCTTTTGCCATTCCCGGAAGGCTGGCACCCTCCACCGAGTGGACAGCAGCCTGCGTTGCCTCCCCCTGGCCTGGTGGCTGTCAGAGACCACTGGGATGCCGAGAGCACACCGAGCCTTCGTTTCTCAGAAAAGGCGGCTCAAATATTTTAAGATTAAGGGAATCCCTAAGTAGGAAAACTTCGCCGCCAGGCTTCCAGCCCAGGGTTCCCATTTCTGCGGCGCTGCCTGTGGGGCTCTGGTTTACCACCGCCGCGCCCGCGCAGGGTCAGGAGGCTGGCCAACTTGGGAATGCCAGACCCGGGTCTAGAGAAGCGGCTGTGTGCTCGCGGACCCTGCGTCAACAACTACACCCTGGAAGAAGCCCCGGCAATGCCTTTATTGGATTTTGTGAAGAGCATTTGGGGTTTCTCTTAGGGTAAGATAAAGCCCGACCTGCGCCCGCGAGGCAGGCAGTGGGGCTGGGGGCGCCCTGGGACGGCAGGGTCCAGGGCGAAGAGCGCGGGGGCCGCAGCCGAGGGCCGTGGCTTTTCTGTGGTGTAGCTGCCCCAACGAACGAACGAGCGAATGAAGCGGTTTCGTTTAGGAAAAATACCCTCTTGACGCGAAGCTGAGGCCGAAGTCCCGGGCGGGCCAAGGGGCCATCGCCTCCCCTCGGGCAGGGGCCCCGCGCCTGAGCGCCCCGGGAAGGGCAGGCGGTCCCGTCGCCTGCCCCTGCGCCCAGAGGTCCCCAGCGGCCCCTGCCGCCAGGAGGGGCTGCGAAAGCCGTCCAGGGCCGTGCCCTCGAGGCTTCTGCCCTTTTGGGGTGACCGGGCGAAGTGCGGGGTGGGCCCGCCGATCAGGTGAGGCATCACCCGGCAGTGGCAGCTGTGACCCTGCGCCGGGCGCGTAATCGAGCTCCTCGCGCTGCCCCGATGGCGCCCAGCCTTCCTCGCAACGCGCTGAGTCCCGCGCCACCGGCTGGACCCCACATTCCCCCGGAGCAAACGGCGCGGAAGGCGGCCACCACCTCCCCGCGCCCCAGCACCGCGGGGACCGAAAGCCCCCGTCCGGCGACTCTTACCCCACCCGGGCTGCGCTGTGTGTGCGGCTAGTGGGCTCTGTGCTCGATCGTCAGGGGCTCCAGCTCAGGTTTCGACTCCGGCCGCCCCGGCTCCAGTGGCGTCTCCAGCTCCACGCGCAGTTTCGCCCCCGCTGGTTCGCTACATCCCAGCGTGCGAGGTCCGGGCTGCCTCGGCTGGGCCCGCTCCTCCCGCTGCCGCCGCCCGTCGCCCGCGGGGAAGGCGGGGACACGGGCGGGGAGGCGGGAAGTGGGGAGGGGAAGCGAGGCGCTGGTCTGGACTAGCGGGGAGGGGGCAGCGTGCAGTCCTGCGGGCTCGGGGTCCGGGCCTCCCTCGGGGCGCTGGCAGGGGTCCGTGCGGCAGCCGGCCAGGACCTGAGGCCGGGGAGCAAGCCTGGGACTGGCTCGCGGAGGAGGGGCCCGGCCGCATGCGGACGAAGCCGAGGCGGGTCCGGGCCTGGCCCGGTGCACGTTCTCTCCCTGGGGCTCAGTTTCCCGCTTGGCGCCTGAGAGTCCCAGTCCGAACTCCGCTTAGCTGGGGTCTGGTCAGAATTTCCTTGGGTCCTGCCAGGTGACGGTCAAGACCACGTTCTACCATTCGACCTTTTCCCCTTTCTGCTCAGCCTGCGGGAGGGAGCCGGTCTTGCATGTTGGCAGGGAGAGTCCCTGGCACAGAGCTTGGCAGCCTAGGAGGTTTGAGGACAGACCCTGGGTGGGGGGGTGGTGTGTGTGTGTGTGTGTGTGTGTGTGTTATTGGGGAGGGGCAACCACCCGGCTGCCCTGCTTGGAGGCTCCCCCTCCCCGACCCTCCTCTCAGGGGCTGGGCTGGTGCGGAGAGGGAAGAAGACCCAACAAGGGCAGATGCCTCCGTGGCCCCTTGTCCAGCCCCTCGCCTGCACACCCTCCAGCAGTGGCCCTTCTCGGCCCTGGCACAGGGGAGGACGCCGTCCATGGGGCCTTGCTGGCCTGTCCCTGGCTGGTGGCCGCTGGGAGGTGGGCAGGACAGATGGAGCCTGAGTTCCACGTGCAGGTGACTGTTCTCCAGAGTTGCCCGTGGCCAGATCACCTGAAGGGAAGCCCCGCGGGGGAAACCACCGAGTGGCAGAACAGGCTCCTGCTTCCCCCAGGCGCCCAGTCTGAGCCTTCTGCTGCTGGGGCTGAGACACCAGTCCTCTGGGTCAGCCCATTAGGGTCCACCCTCTGGGTTAGGAGCCAGGGGCCTGTCCGCCGACAGAGCCGCAGGGCGCTGGGGCGGTGGCGCTGGCTCCGGGTGCCAGGAGGTGGCAGTGCGGTGGCCAGGCATCAATGTTTCATGAGGTGCTGTCGGTGGCGGCGCCTCCCTGCCTGTTCCTCCCTGACAGCGGCTGCAGGAGGGGCCCCCACCCGGTGCCAGACCCCGGGGCCGTGACCTAAAGCTTGGAGACACAGGACCTCCCTCCGAACACCCAAATTCGGAAGCAGGCCTGACCCCCGCCGCCTGAGAGCCGCAGTGCTCAGGCCCTGAGCGGTGGTCCCTGCACCCCGTCCTGATGCTGGGGGACTGCGCAGCCTCCCCTCTGCTCTCAGCAGCAGAAACACCTCTCTGGGGTGTGTGGCTGGGTGCGCGCATGGTCAGAAGGGTGAAAAACCGAGTCCCCGAGGCCTGCAGCTTCAGACCTGGATCGGGGGCAGCCTGGCAGAAATGCGGGCTTGGACCCTGTGCTTCAGGAATTCTGTCCTCTGCTTCTCCCGCCGCCGCTGCAAGGGCTGTTTTATGTGTGAAACGGGTCTGTTGGTGGGTCTGGCCCCGAGGGCTGCTAAGCCGAGCCAAGCTGAGCCGCTTCCGACCACCCCAGGTGCCCGGGCCAGTTCCGGCAGAAAAGCCATCACTGGGCCCTTGCTGTGCACGGAGGGGCGGTGGGCTGCTTGCTGGGGCGGCTTGCACTCTGGCGCTTGCCTTAGGAAATTGCCCCTTCCTACCTCAGCACTCCAGTGATTTTCCCGGTTTTGTTCCCAGTGGTGACTGGGCACGTGCGTGTGATTCTCCACATGCCCATGTTTCCAGGCAGCGCCTGTGGTGCCGAAAAGCTGCCTCTGAGACCCAGTGGACAGAGCGGGAATCCCGGTCTGTGTCTTTCACTAGCTGTGTGGCCTGGGGCAGAGCACATGAGCTTTCCCAGCCTCAGCTTCCCTGCCTGGGAAGTGGGTGAATAACAAGAGTTTCCACCATACTGAGAGGCCTGTGGGAGGAGGGAGGTGAGGCGTGTGGCCCTGTGCGGGGAGGGCAGCTGGGCCGGTGTCCACGGTAATGTCTGCCAGCCTGCTTTGTTCTCTGCAATAGTTTGCTCTCATTTTCCTGTCCTGCTCTCCCCAGGGTGGTTGTGGCGGTTAGTCAGGTGGGGCAGGCCCTGCCGCTGGTTTAATAGACCTGCCCTCATCCGCTGATAGCCAGTGGGAAGTTTCAGACCAGGGACGCTGGGCCGGCCGGTGGGGTGGGACCAAAGGCCTGGAAGTTCTGGGTGAACTGAGGTGGGTCCAACACACTTTTTATGATCTTATTTTGCTTTTTTCAAAAAGAATATTTGTAATTTCCTTTAGATTTTGACCCCTTGGGTGCGTATGTCTCCACTGTGAAGGCAGCAGGAAGAGGAAGGACAGAGCTGGATCTGCAAGGAGCAGAAGTAACACAGTTCTGGACGTCGCGTTAGCCTCCAGGTACCTAGTCAAGAAAGGTCCGCAAAACTGGCGGACCTTTATCTTTCCTTCCGAACTGACGTGCTTCCTCTGACCAGAAGTTGTTCCCCCTAGTGTAGGGCTCAGATGAATTTTGTGGGTTCACACAAAGCGTAGTGGGCAAATGTCCTCAACCATAGATTACTCAGAAAGGCAGAACGATTCTTCAAGCAGCATTTTTATCTCAATATCAAGTAAAAGTAGGGAGATTGTCCTTTCCCTTTATAGCTCTTATTGCAATAGTACTGAAATCAATATTCGTGTAATGATTGATTAAAGCTGGTTACCCACTAACACTTGTAAGCCTGATAGCAGGGCCTGGAGCCCCTCTAACCAACCACAGGACCCTCTCTAGGGTGGGCACAGGGATTTTGTTACGCTCATTGGCTGGGTGCAGCTCACGTGCCTCCTGCTGACCAATCACTTTGTGGGGAAGGGTGGCTTAGGGCTATGACTGGCCAGGCCAGAGTCACAGGCTCCACCTCAGAAGGGTAAAAGGGGGAGCTTCACCATCTTAAGGGATACTCGCTGCTCTCCTGGAACGAGGTCTCTGAGCTGCTGGTGGCGGGGGGTGGGTTGGCTTGCAGAGAAGTCCCTGTGCCCTGACGGTTCTCAGGGGACTGCCGAAGGTGCCAGTAGGGAGTCCTCTCCAAAGTGATGGGGAGGCATTGGCTCTGTTGGGAGAGTCTGAAGTCCTTCAGGATCTTCGCTACACTCATCTGCAGGGGGAAGAGGAGGGCGACCAGAAAGTCTGGGTGGCGGTGCAGTCTATTGACTCATGTGTAGAGATGGACCCACAGAGCAAGGGAGGGCATCTATTTGCACTCCCCTTGTTCATCTGTGAGGAGGAAGTTAGGGGCTCTAAAGTTAGAGAGGAACTCCTAGGATCAGGTAAGGTATTAATTTACTTCATCATTCTTATATTGCACTGTGAGCTTCCCGGCAGCCAAAGCAAAAACAGAAAACACTTGGGTATCTCAAGTATTTTTTTTTTTTTCCATTGGAATAATGGAAAAAGCCCTGGGGACCTTCCTGTACTGGCCTCTGTGAGACCTGCAGAAGTTTGGAGAGTCGCGTCCTGTGCCTGTGAGGGCAGAGATACAACGATGCTCATTTGGGTTGAGTCAATGAGGCAGACACATCCACCCACAGACGTTGTGGGAGTACAGTGCTAGGCAGGAGATCGAATGGTCTTGAAGGGCCTTGAGTGACATTGCATTCTCCTGGGACAGTGTTTTGCCCACCCCCACCCCCCCTCCCTGGGAGAGCCCTGGGACAGCAGAGAATGGGGGAAGAGGAAGCTGGCGAGCTAAGTGGGAACCGGGCACCCCAGGGCTTCATAGTCCGTGTTAGGAGGGTGGGGTATTATCCTGAAGGCAGAGAGGGGCAGGTCAAGGGTTTGAACAATGAGACATCTGCTCAGAGGGATATTTCAGAAAGGTTGCTTCTGTGTGGACAGCGGAGGATGGTTTTGAGATTATTGTGACATCATTCGCTCAGCCTCTCCATCCATCCTTTTCTTTGTCTGTCAGTCCATCCATCCCCCGTGAGCATAAGAGGCCACAGCTTGGAATAGAAAATACGAAAGTGAGAAGCTATGGCCCCTGCCTTTCTAGAGGTGCCTCTTAGGGGGCCTCAGTTTACCCTTCTGTAAGCCCGGCCTGTCTCTCCCATCCTCTCAGGTTCTGTGGCCGGTGCCTCAGCGGCCTCCTGATGTCTGCCTGCTGGGTGCTCGGGGCCCGAAGGGGCACAGCCACCACCGCAGACAGACAGTTTGGGGAGCCAGCGCGGTGAACAGCCCTGTCGGAAGCTTTTAAAATAATTACCCCTGCCTGCTCTGGCCGACTGGCTGACAGCAGCCTATTAGCCGTGAGTCGGAAATTCTGAATTGTTTCATGACAATTGAAAACAAAATTGGAGGCCAGGAGGGAGCTGCCCATGAAATATTGATGTTTGCCTGGTGTCGTGGGGCTGTTCCCCCTCAGCCGGGAACTGGGTGCACAGGGCTGGTGGCTGCAAGTGCCTGCGGTTTTCCCTGGGGCTCCTCAGGCTGGCTGCCCCGTGAGGAGACGGCAGTGTGTTTTTGTGTAGTCTTGTGAGGGGGGCTTGAGGACCTGCACCACTGTTGGGGCTGAGCGGGACAGAGCCTGGGGACTTGAGATGCGCGCTCACATTTGGCTCAGGTCATTTTGGCACTCAGGTTCGCCCTGAGTCAGACTGGGTGGGAATCCCAGCTCTGCCCCCATTGTCGGAGCCTCCTGTTCTCAGCTGTTCGTGGTGGTGTGGGGGGTGGGGGGCTGGTGCGTGGCCGGGAGTCCCCGCCGGCAGGGCTGGGAGGCAGAGGGGTGCCCAGGTGCTCGCGAGTGGGTCAGGATGAGCCCATGGTAGGTCCTGGGCCAGCGCAGGGCCCCCTGTGGGAGCTGGGTGTCCCGGGCTGACAGTCCCTTCTGCTCTGTGGAGTGCTTTGATGTGCTTTGTGTGTCCCCCCTCCCTATAAATCCTAAATGAACATCGTGCTGGGGAAGCGTGCTGCCTTGGAAGTCCCCTCTGGAGGGTGCCGTGCCCTGGGGGCTCGGTCGGGGACCCGCATAGCCAGCCCAGGTCTCTGCTTATGGAGACGAGGCTCAGCTGTGGCTGAGGAAGCCGGAGGATCGTGGCTGCTGGCTGCTTGCCTTCAGGACCTGCCCAGGATGGCAGGAGGGACTCTGCTGTGTGAGCCCTTGATGTGCCAGCAGCAGTGAGCGGCTTTCTTTTCTTATCTTGAGAGGTGGTGGTCACTGATTTTACAGAGAGGAAAATGGAGGCCGTGCTTCATCCCTTGTTTCTGCAGGCAGTCACTGAGCTCCTGCTCTGTGTGCTGGCACCGGGCGCGCGCCAGGGACTCGGGGATGGTGGGCAGTTCCAGGGCGACCCGTCCTGAGGGACGGGATCTAAAGACAACGTATCTTTTAGAAGCGGGGGCAGGTCGGGAGCTGTGCGTGACAGAACAGGGGCAGTAAACTTAAGCTGGGGGTCAGGGCGGGCTTCCTGGAGGAAGTGACCTTCCCCCGAACTGTGGGGATAGCGGGAGTTTGCTCTGCAGCTGGGTTAGCGGGACAGAATCAGACGGAGCTAGTGAGGGGCAGGCTCAGGCTGGACGTTCTTGTTGCCTGAGGATGCCCCCTCACCCCCCACCCTCTGTCCCCCTCGCCAGGTGCCAGTAGCAGCACCCTAAGGCAGTATGGGGCAGGGCTTCTGCAGCTCCCACCGGCTGGGTCCCCTGCCCGTGCGCCTCTCTGGGCTTTATGTTCTTCACCTGAGAGATTGGATTACTTCCAGCAGCAGCGCACGTTTTTCAAATAGAACTTTTACCAGGACCCCTGACTGGTTAAGTGCAGCGCTGCTCTGGCTGAGGGTGTAGGTGTGAGCCCATCTGCCCTCCCCTGACACCGGCTTCTTGCCCTGAGGCCCCCTGGGCCCCAGTTTGCAAGCAGTTGTGTGGTGAGGTGCCTCTTCCCAGGCCCCGGGGGTCCTGAACTCAGGATGGCCAAGGTGTCCCCTTTCCGGCCTGGTGGAAGGACCGTCACGGGCCTTTTACATTTCCCAGGAGCCACTTGTGATTCAAGTCTACAAGCACATATTAAACACCTACTGGATGCACATGGAGGGGCTACGGCTCTCTGAGCACTCGCTGTACGTTAGGTCCCCGTGGGTCCCTTTCTGTCGGGCCATTTTCTTATCACTCCAGCTGCCGGCCTGTTTTACAGACAAGGGAGAGAACTGGGAGGGGCTCCGGGACTTGCCCAAGATGACGAGTGATGGTAACAACATCACCAGCTCCCGTGGATTAAGCACCAGGCTGTGCCAGGCCTGGGCTCACATCTTCCTGTGCATCAGCTCCTTCAGTTCTCAGAGAGACCCTATAAAGCGGGGGCTGGGCCCCGCCCCGGGGATCCAAGAAGTGCGGGCCCAGGGAGGCGAGGATCTGCCGGGGCCCCTGCCCCTGCGCCCACCCAGGCCTCTCCCTCGGTCCTGGCCCGGCCTCCCCTCTGTCTCCCCCAAACACTGTGCATGTGGGGAAACTGAGGCCCAGAGACTCATGCCCCCCAGAACGTCTCGGCCCTCGGGCCTCGCTCTGGCACAGGCCCCATCTGTCTGTGCCTGGTGTTGGCTAGGAGGCCCGAGCCTGGCAGGGCACCGCCTTGCTGGGGGCTGTCTGCCCATCCGGTGGGACTTGCATTGGGGCACACTGACCTCGGCGGGCTGGGTAGCACCATCCTGAGGAGTTCGGGACACATGGAGGCCGGGCCTGGGGGTGCAGGGGGGGCAGTTCCTGCCTCCCCGCTCTGCTCCTCACACTCAGCCCCCCACCACAGATCTTGAGTCCTCACAGTTTCCCCAGCCTCCCCTCTCCCAAAACACCTCAAACGCACTGTCACGGAGGTGTGACCAGGTGTGGCTGAGCGGGGGCCCGCACGGCACTGGTCGGTGGCGCTTCAGGCCGGGTGGAGGGGGAGCCTCCCGCCCTGGTGTACCTGCAGGCGGGGCCTCGGGGCCGTGGAGGACGGGGGCTCCCACCGAGCCTTCGGGGCGAAGCTTGTCTGTGCACAGAGCCCAGATCGCTGCTGAGTAGACAAACACCAAGTGAGGGGACGAGTCTTGACAAATGTTTGCCAAGTCCCTGGCTGACTTGGAAGTCAGGAGCCAGCTTGTTTGGCAGAACAAAGGGGAGGGCAGCCTCCAGCGGGCCATAAATAGCAAGGCAGGGGAGCGGCCGGCCCGAGGCTCCATGGATCGGTCCCGGGCTTGCGTCCTCGGCCGAGGGTCCCTCCATCCTCTCCACAGGCTTTGGACCTGCTGGCCCAGGGCCTGGGCCACAAGCCTCATCTCCCTGGGGACCCTGGCAGCTGGGCCATCGAGGGGCCTGGGTGTGCTGGGGGCCAGCGTGACCTCTCCGCCCCAAGGTCCCTCTTCCTCTAGGGACAAGGAAGTTTGTTTCTAGTCCATGGTGGCAAAGCTCTTGGGGCAGAGCTGGGCTGACGCTAGACCCTGGGACCTATGGCACCTGGAATACCCAGGCTGAACCCCCTTCCCCCAGGGGGCACGGCGCCTCCGCCCACAGTGCAGACAGGCAGGGCCACCTGCTTCTTCACGGGAAGGGGATGGAACAGAAGAGGTAGAGGGAGGTGGTGCGAGACACCTTTTTTTTTAAAAAAAAAAGATTATTTATTTATTTATTTTTAGAGAGGGGGGATGGGAGGGAGAAAGACAGGGAGAGAAACATTGATGTGAGAGAGAAACATCGATCGATTGCCTCTTGTATGTGCCCTGACCGGGACTGAACCCGTGACCCAGGCCTCTGCCCTGACGGGGAATCAAACTGGCGACCTTTTGCTTTGTGGGACGATGCCCAACTCTCTGAGCCACACCGGGCAGTGTGAGACACTTTCCCTCCTCGGGCCTCAGCTTCCCCAGCTTGTCTTCGGCCGCCCCTGCCGCAGGGTCCCTGTGGGCATCGGGGGAGGCTGGGCAGGCCCGCGGGCCGGAGGGGCCCCGAGAGGAGCTGCCTCCTGTACTGAGCATCAAGACGCGAGCCAGGTTTTCTTCCGATCAGGACAGTGCAGAAAACAGGCGAGCATGTGGGGCGTGTTTGAGTACCTGGGAGTCCGGTTCAGGTCAGCGTGGCTGAGCTGGCTGCTCAGGGAGGCGGCAGTGGGAGCTGGGCTGAGAGGCCGTCCAGGCTCCGAGTGCCAGGACAAGGGATTCACCAGGGGAATGGGGGTCATGGAAGATGACTGGGCGGGGAAGCGGCCTGAGCGGGGCTCTGCTTTGGGTGGTGGGGAGGGGGCAAGAGGCTGCTGAGGCAGACCTGGGGGAGAGGCTGGAGGCAGACTGCAGAGGACCCTGGCTTTTCCCTCTGCTTCTGTCTCCTCTGGGCTGGGGAGGGAGGCCCTGGAATTGGGTTGGGGTGGGGACGGGGGAGGCCAGACCCCTGCCTTCCCTCCAATGGCCTGGCCTACTTCACTGGGTTGGGCTCCTTTCTTCCTGAGTGGAGGCGGCCTGCAGCCCAGGCCTCTGGACCCTTGGGCCCAACAGCAGGGCGCTGTCTCCCCGTGCTTGCCCATTGGCTCTGGAGCCCCGTATCCCGTGTCCTCCAAGGAGCGCACGCCAGTGGCCCTCGGGAAGGGGAAGGCGGCCAGGAGGCTTGCTTGGCAGGCGAAGGTGAGGTGCTGTTTGCCTTCTGGGCCCCGTCCCAGGCCCACCCAGAGCCACCGCCCAAGCTCCCCTGGCTGTGCACCTCACTTCGGGGCTGAGGCTGGGGCTGGGGCCTCAGGGCCTAAGGCAGGAAAGGACTCACCCAAGGTCATGCACACGTCTTCATTCTGCAGCTTTGGGGGGCCCCACCTGGCCGGGGGTCCACCTGTGGCAATAGTGAGGCAACAGATAAGTCCCCTTTGGCCTTCAAGGAGGGGAAGAAGGGACTTGGGTAGTATCTGAGCTCCACGTATTGGGGGGGAACTGCCTCAGGGGAAGGGGCAGGGGCCACCCAGAAGGCGGGTGGCTTACCCTGGTGCAGGGGATAGAGAAATGCAGGACTCCGGCCATTGTGGAGCTGGGTCCTGGGCCCATGGGGTGGAGTTCCCCGCTGCCTCTCCGTGGCCCTGGGGTGGGGCTGGGCAGTGGGAGAGTGGGAAGAAGGACACAGGCCACCCCCCCAACCTCTGCTCAGGTGTGGACGGGCTGTGCAGTGCACTGGAGGCTAAATCTCTTGAGTTCAGCTTCCATTCTCTATCCTGCTTTACTTTTTTTTTTTCTTTTTTTTTTAGTTTTATTGTTGTTATACTTAAAAAAAGGCCCTCTCAAATATCAGCTTGATGGAACCGTTCAGTGTCTTGATTTTGGGGGTGATTCTACGAATCTACACATGTGATACAATGACAGAACTATACGCACGCTTTGCACCCACGTCAGTGGCCTGGGTATCTGCTCTAGTCAGGAAGGCGGAACCCTTGGGGAGGCCAGGAGGTGCGGGGGAGCGCAGGCCTGCCTGTACTACCTTAGCCACTTCCTGTCCACCTGTATTATTTCAAAATAAAACCTTAAAGAAGTCAGTTTGGGGCTCTGCTGGGAGGTGGGGAGCATGTCCCCAGAGAAGACAATAGGAGCTGTTGGGGGACCCCTGGAAAGGAAGGGGAGGGGGCCAGGGCGGTGGAAGGGGATGTCAGCGGTTGCTGGGCGAGGAGCTGGGAGCGCGTTCTCAGTTGATCCTGCGGGAGCCTGTCCAGGGCTGGGGGAGCGAGGGGCGGCTGGGCTGCGCTGTGCCCTGGGAGGGGCAGGCAGGCGGAGGCGTCTGCTCTCCTCGGAGCAGAGGAGAGGCAGGTGCGGGGCGTCTGCGCAGGCGGCGAGGAGCCTGGGCCGCCCTGCGGCAGGTGACTGCTGTGGGGCCTCGGGCAGTAGCCCTCCGCATCTGCCTCTCCACGACCCCTGAGGAGCAGGTCCGGAAGCAGGCCTGCTGGAGGAAGCGCTGGCAGCGGGCGCAGCTACTGGCCGCGTGGACTTCCCGCAGGGCCGGCTGTCTGGTCCCACACAGCTGCGACTCCCGCCAGATTCCACGGCATTCCCACAGCTGAGACCTCAGTGTCACTTGCTTCCTTGTCTCCTCCTCTGAGATCCTCCCCTACCTGTCATCCTCCACTGTGGCCCAAAAGAAGTTCCCCCAAAGCACTCTAAACTGATGTCGCCATCTTGCCCCACATGCTTAACCGGCCCCAGGGACTGTGTGCAGCGCCCTCAGCACCAGGCAGGGGCTGCCCTGCCTCCATTCCAGGCTCTTGCTGATTGGAAGCGTGTCCACCGATGCCGCGCACCCTCTGCTGCCTGTCCCAGCTGCCGGTGCCTCCCCTCCCGGGGGCTCACCAGCTACCCACCACTGCCGGCCATTGCTTGACTGCACGGAATGGCTTCTTCCCCCTCTTCCTTTTGGCCACTCCTACTCTTCTTCCAGGCCCAGCCCAGACACCCCTCTTCCGAGTGCCTTCCCCACCTGCTCTCTGGGCTCGTATCTACTGTCCTGCCCCTTGGCACCGTCCCCAAGTGTTGCATGCAGCATATCCTGTATTTGCAGGTTTATTTTTGGCTGCAGGCCATGGGCCCCGGGGGTCGGGGCTATGCCTTGCTCCATGCCTGTCACACTGCCCCTTACCCTCAGGCGCAGGGGCCCGTGCTGGGAGCCCAGGAAGGCTGGCCCCACCTGTGGGGCCGGGGAGAGGACCACCATCCTGCAGCTGAGGCTGGTACGAGGGTATCAGCCTCCCAGGGCCTGGCCGGCCTGGGCAAATGAGCGGGGAGTCCGGGCACCCCCGATCCTTTTGCTGCGGGGATGCCTGGCCACCCATTACAAAGCTGCTCCTATCTGTGGCGCTCCTTCCGTGTGTCCCATCCGGCAAGCGCAGGGACTGCACTCGGGCCAGTTTTCAGATGAGAAAACCAAGGCCCGGAGGGTGTTAGGGCTGGGAGTGAGGCCTTGCTGCCAGATGGAAGAGCTCCCCACACCACCCACGGTGTTTGATTGTTATGTAATCCTGGCACATTCAGGGGTTGGGGTGGTAGAGCCCCAGTCCCAGCTGGGGTGTGACCCCTGGGAGGCTGTCATGGCCCCAGGCCCGGCAGGAAGCAGTTGGTTGCACTTGGGGGTCAGGGAGCCCTGAGACACCCTGCCCACTTCCGCGGGTCCAGAGTGCCCTGAAGGGGGCTGTTTATTGGCCTGAGGAGGATCCCAGTCCCAGACCCATTTCCACGTGGCTGTAGCCCAGCTGGGTCTGCCGGGAGTGCCTGGTTCTGCGCGGTGACTGCTGGGCTCAGGAATTCCTTGTCCACCCAGACCTGGGTGCCTGGGGGACAGCTGCCTGGACTGGGAGGGAAGCCGGGGTTATCTTGATCTCCAGCCGAGGCGGTGTCTGCTGGCGCAGCTGCCGGAGGCTCTTTGCCTTGGATCTTGCTCGCTCTCTCCTTCCGGCCCCTGATAAAGAGTCCCAAACACAGGGCCGTAAAGGTGGTCGTAAAACCGGGAGGAACGCTGGTGCAGCGGGCTTATCAAAGCGCATCTCGGACACCAGCCAGGTCTCCCTACTTCAAGTTTATTTCTCCTCTGCTTTCTCTCAGAAGGTGTCTCGTAAACAGCTAAGAGGGTCATTTATAAATGTCTCTGCCTTCGCCTCTCAGCACAGGCGCTGCCGCCTTGCTCTCCCGGGTCGGCGGCGCTCCCTCCTCCCAGGTGCCAGCAGAGAGGAGCCGGGAAGCGAAGGGCTCCCGGCAGCCCCAGAGAGGTGAGTGATGGTGACAACTTTGACCCCAGTCCTGCCAACATCCTCCCCTCGACTCCCATGATACTGTGGGCAGGAGACACCCTGCCTTGGGCTGGCCTCGGTGGTTGACGTGCTTCTCAGAATCGATCCTGTGGCGAGAGAGCTGAAAGGACTTTCGAGATGGCCTTGTACAGCCTCTCCTAAGTTTGAGGTGGAACTGGGAGCAGAATGTGGATCTCGGTCTCCTCCCCACAGCCTCTAACTTCTAACCACATCAGTGGCAATCCCTTGTGCTCGTGCAGCACGTTTCACGAGGCGGGAGGCGTGGATGTGCCCTGTTATCTTTGCAGTGACCCTGGGCAGAGAATAGAACTTTCGTTTTACAGAGAAGGGACCTGGGTGCTCACAGGTGCAGGCCAGGGCCTCTGTTCACGACGCACAGCTGCGTCCTCTCTTCGCCCCTTCCATTCCTCGCAGGGGATCCTTGTTGAGTTTCTTCTCATCCATTTTCAAGAGAGGTTCACGGCAGATCATCTAAACACAGCCCTCAGCCTCCCAGACCTCCCGTCCCGGCCTCTGGGCCTGTCCCGCTGCCAGCTTCGCCGCCGCGAGATGAAGCGCAGTGAGGCCGTCCGGGGCCCGTTCCCTTCTTCCCTGGGGGTGATCCGGCTCCTGCCAGCAGGGAGGCTTTGGCTGGGGTTGGACAAAGCCCCGAGTGGCGAGGGGCATTCGGGACTCTGGGTCATGGCTGAGACGGCCCCAGAGTCCAAGGCGGTGCTTGGGGGCGGTCCGCGTGCGTGTGGGAGGGGCCGTGGCCCGGGAGCACGGACCTTGTAGGAGTTCCTGTTTGCTTGGCAGCGGCCCAGGGCTTAGCATACAGCAGGCACTCAGGAAATGCTAATTGTGCAAATTAGCCTGGCCTGGCTCCGCTGTGGTAACTGCACCTGCCTTGGCCAGAGCGGCCTCCTTTCTGTTATGTGTGTTTCAGTTAAAAGGTATCTATGTGTTCTGTCCCATCTGTTTAGAACACCCCCACCCCGCCCCGGTCAGGTTAGTGTTGCCACATTGGCTGCTCCTCAGCCTGGCAGGCCCGGGGCTTTGGTCTCCACTTGTTCACTTGTGACCGGGGAGCACACCCTGCCTCTGCACACTTCCTGGGTTGTCACTTTCCGTAGCCGATTCCGTGTGGTCTGAGTCAGGGCACAAACAGTCCTCCAAAAACAGGTACTCCACGTTTCAGGACAGGAGGTACTTCCTTTGTTCAGGAGAAAAAAGAGGCTTCCCGTGGCCAGGTGACTTTGCTGGGGTGGCACAGAGGGCTGGCGGCAGAGCCGGGGTGACACTCTGACCTTGGCGTCACTTCCTGTCCCTCGTTTCTTGTTCTTTGCCGGTGGAACTTGCTGAGTGTTCGGGGGCCACGCAGCGTGCTGGCGGCCGTGGCAGAGACCCCTGGGAGGCTGTGCGGGGGAGGCCCTCGTATCTGCCTGGTGCCTGTAATATATTTGAATTATCTCTGCAGATGAGCCCTGATTTAGCAAACGGTCTAGAGTAAACTTCAGCTTGAAGACAAATACAATTGACACTGGGCTTGAGTGGTTCAGAGGTTATTGGTGCAAAACTGTCGGCTTTGTTTAGCCGAGGGGCTGTATTTATGACGAGTGAGACGGCAGTGCCATCCATAACTCGCCGGCCGTGCGGCTGACGTCGGGCCGAGACAGCCTATTTACACAGAGCCTGGAGTTTAGTTTCTCTGCCGGGAAATGCAAAGGCAATTCGATTCTTGGCCAAGTTGCTTTATGGGTTCTGGCTTAGGTCTGGTGTCATAATTTGGGTCATCAGTGCACCTTGCCGGGGAAGGACAGCTCTGCGCCTGGCCGTCATCTCCTGGGTGTGTGCAGCAGGGTCAGCTGCAGTGGCAGAGGTGCTTGGCCTGTCGGAAGGACCTGCTCAGCGGGTTTCGCTTCAACCCTTAAGTTAAGGCGACACTTGTAGCAGTGGCAACCCTGAGTCCCTGGGTCTGGGACCCTGATAATTTCCCGTGTCTCCTGGATGGTAGCTGGTTTGGGGTGAGTGTGGCAATGATGAAACGCGTTGTGCTGCACGGGCCTGCGTGCCAGACGCAGGATTCCCTTGGAGAGAAGCTATCCCGGGACTGAGTGAGCTGTGCGTGGAAGGAGCCAGGGCCGGGGCCGGCAGAGCCGCGTGTGGGGTGGCTTTTTGGAAATGACAAGGCAGCCTGTGTCAAGGACCTCAACGTGCGCATCTCATGTGACCCACTTATTCTGCTGCGAGGAACCCATTCTGAGGAGGTCGCCATGGATGTGGACAAGGATTCAGGACCTAGACATTCGCCGCAGTGTTACTCATTATCGCGCAGGGGAGAAGCAACTTCAGTGACAGGGGACTTTTATTATATTGATTATGGCACGTTCATACAATGGAATAGTCTACATTACTTCAACTTGATGTAATGTGTTCTGGGAGAGTTATGAAGAATTTTTAATGATTTTGTCAAAACGATCCTCGGTAGTGGAAGGGAGCATTTTACAATACTCTGTGAAGTGTGTTGTCTGTTTGTAGAAATATCTGCAATGAAGGAAAAACGTAGCAGCATGTAGGTGGAGGTTAACTCAGGTGATGGGACTGTGACTTTTATGTAATTCTCTTATCTCCTCGTGGGATACATTTTACATTTCGGTGAAAGGGCATGTATTAATTTTCATCCTCAGGGACAATTACCATGGCAATAGACAAAACCTGAGTTTCTGCCCCTCCGGCGGCCCCGCTCTCCCCACCGGCCTCTGTGCCCCGCACACAGAAGCAGGGGCTGGGCCGCGCCTGGCCCGCCGGCGTGAGTCCCGGCTGGGAGGCGTGACCCTCGGGGCAGTGCTGCCAGCCTGTCCATGAGCACCGTGTCCTAGGTCTGATGGGTCACCTAATTTTAGTGCCTGCTGGGGCAGCTGCCTCTGTGTGGCCCCCGTTGCCAGGCAGATGGCGGTCAGGGTGGTGTCGGCCGTGCTGGCAGCGCGTCTGCCAGGCGGGAAGGTCAGAGCACAGCTCGGGGCCTGGGCTGGGTAAGTCACAGCGTCCCTGGGGATTCTCAAGTGTCCATGACTGGGAACATCACCACCTTCGTTTTGGAGGAAGTCCAGCGGCCAGGACCCCTGGACTGGGTGGAGGGCAAGGGGGCACCTTGGAGGGGCGAGGGCGAAGGAGGGGCTGCGGCCCCGAGCGCTGGAAGGCCCGCGCTCCGGAACTCCAGGAGCTGGCCCGTCCCCGGGTTTCCGGCCTGCGGCCAGAACTTGTCTCTCAGCCCAGTGCCGTCTGTCAGTTGGGGATTTACCTGGAGACACGAACATTTCCCCAAAAGGTCTTGGCCAAGGGCCCCTTCGCAGAGCAGGCGGCTCTGGGCGCTGCGTCCTTCACCAGAACAGCTGAGAGCGTGGGGTCTGTGGGGGTGTGAACTTGAGAACATCTCTAGTGGGAAGAAAGTTCAAGGGCAGAGAGAGAGCAGCGCTCAGCTGGGGAAGACGGGCTGCCATGACCTCCTCCCCCGTCTTCAGTCTCATGTCACCCGCTTTGCCCGTCCAGCCATCTTTCCAAACCCAGCTCCGATCTGTCCCGCTTCCTCTGACTGGGCTCTGCAGGGCTTGTGAATAAAGCCAAGGCCCCTAAGAATGGCATTCAAGATCTTTCCCCAACTTGGCCTCGACCTGTTTCTCTGCTTTTATGCCCCCACACTTCCTGCTGGAGCTAAACCATGTCCGGTGCCTGTCCTACCCTTGAACACACCGTAAATCCTCAGTCCCTCCGGGCTGGAGTGCCCCTGCTCTACTCTGCTGCTTTTTGGAACAGCCGCTATGGGCTACATAAGAGTCACCTGCTGAACTCCTCATCAAGCCTCAAAACCCAGATGCTTAGTGGTCTGATATGCCTTCGCCAGCATGGCCTCCCGGCCACTCTTTCTCCACCAATGATGATGTCCCGTGGCCTCAAATTCTCAGAGCGTTGTGTCCACTTTTCCCACTGGGCCTTGGTAACTTTCCTTTGTGCTCCTGGCACAAGGCGTGCTCCTCTGTAAATAGCTGTTGAGTGTTGTCATACAGAGAAGAGCTATTCGTGAATGCCAACAAAGCAAGTGGGGGTCGATGATAGCGAATCGTGTCGGCTTACGCCTACCGAGCATGCGCCACGCGCAAGGCACTGTACGGAGTGCTTTCCTCATGTTCGCCCATTGGATCCTCCCACGACGCAGGAGACAGAAGTGGTCACCCTCTCATGTTACCGATGAGAAAACGGAGGCACAGCAAAGGCAGGTCACTTGTTCAGGGTCACGCAGCAAGTAAGCAGGTGAGGTGGGATTTGAACCTCTACAGATGGGCTCGCAGGCTTGCACATTATTGCTTCTCCCTTCCCAGGCACGGAGGCGCTGCTGGGCCGCAGGGAGGTGAAGGGCAGCCGTGCACTTGGGGGCCTCATGCGTGGCTGTCGTGGCTGTCGGTGGCCTTGTGTGGCTGCAAGGCCGGTGGGCGAGGGCTTTCCCAAGTCTGCCTTAGCGATATTCCTGGACCTGCCTGTATGTCTCCTTTTCTCTCCCCCACTGTTCTCTCCACCGCGCAGGGGTCAGGAGTCCTGTCTTCTTTGCCTCTCCTTCAACAAAATGCATTCATTTCTACACATGGATAGAGCTCTTATCGCTGGTCAGGCCTCCGTCAGGCACTGGGGCTGCAGCGGTCGCTGCGCAGCGGAGCACGGCCAAGTCAGCTGGCGTGGGTCCGATGTCTCGTCCTACACCGTGGGCCGGGCGCCTGCATTTACCTCGAGCCCTGGGGCGGCCTGGGGTGCTTCCGAGGCCCCCGTGCCTTCCTCACCCTCTGTCTGTCCAGGCCTGTCTCTGCACAGTGCCTGGGCAGAACGAGCGGGGAGTCGGACTTGGAGCTTGGTGACACACTCAGCGCTAAATCCCTGGAGGACACATTTTAACCCTGTGGTGGAGGGCGCCGCTGGTGACAGCAGCTCCTGAGTGAGTTCACAGGCATCGTGGGGGCACGTTGGTGAGAGGAGGGACCTTTCTGGCCTTTGAGACCAACTGCGTCTCTGTGCTCGAGGTCACATCTGTCTCCCTCTGTAGACTGTGCCCTCTCCCCGGCCTGGCGAGGGCGGAGACGCCTTACACGAAGGAGCTGGCCCTGGCCATGGACTTGGTATCGGTTTCCTGGGGCTGCCATTATAAAGTGCTGCAAACGGGGTGGCTTAAAATGACAGGAACGTATTCTCCCCCTGTTCTGGAGGCCAGAAGTTTGAAATCAGGGTGTCACCATGGTTGGCTCTCTTTAGGGGCTCTGAGGGAGAAACTGTTCCGTGTGCCGCTCTCCCGGCCTCTGGTGACAGCCGGCCTGCCTTGGCCTGCATCCGCATCGTGCCCGTCTGTGCCCTGCCTCATGGGGCGTTCTTTCTCTCCCGCGCCTGCGTCTGGATTTCCCTCTTCTTCCAAGGCCACCAGTCATGGTGGAGTAAGGCCCTCCCCGCAACCCTTACTTCAGTGCAACCTCATCTTAACTAATTACATTTGTAGTGACCCTGTTTCCAAATAAGCTGTATTCTGAGCTGCTAGACAGTTAGGGCTTCAAGATGTCTTTTTGGGGAGCACGTTTCGATTCATAACAAACTCCCTGAGCAAAATGCTTGGGAGCTGCTGGGGGGGAATTGCTGGTGCTTTGTGGGCTTGCCCCCCTTTTTCCTGAGGGGTGTCCAGAGGGTCTCTGCTGCTTAGGGGGTACTGCCTGGGGGCTGGGGAAGCGGGGGTCGGTCGGGAGCCCACCCAGGCCTCAGCTGAAGGGCTTCCTGTCTGGCCTCACAGTCCTGGGAAGGCCTTGGGAGAGACAAGATGATCAAAGATGGCTGAGGGGGTGGGGAGCCCGTCCTCTTAGAAATGCAAATGGATCTGTGGAGGAATCCTTTTAAGGGATGAAAGCAGTTTTTAGAAACACATTAATCTCCTCACGCACTTCCTTCTGATGGCGGGAGATGAGTGACAAGCCTCCTAATTGAAGATGGTGCGGCTGATAATTCAGCAGTAGCCCTGGAGGGGACGTCTCTGGCTGTGAATCACCGCGCACCACACAGGCTGGAGCGTCTCCCTGCCGCGCAGCCGCGCAGCCGCTTGCTGGCACACGAGGACGCCTGTGCGTGTAAAGGCTCAAGCTCAGCTGGCCCAGGGAAGTTTTCTGGGGAGCCGCCGCTGCAGCAGGGAGGAGAGTTGAGTGCCTACTGTGCACAGGTTCTCAGGGGCTGGGCCGAGAGAGCCTGGTGCACAGTAGGTGTTTGATAGAGGTCTGTTGACGGGAGCATGAAGGCTCAGGGCAGGAGCCTCGGACGTTTAGACCAACACCATGCAAGGCCCCCCAGGGCTTCCCCCATCCCCTCGTGGTGGCTTAGAGGGTGGGAGATGCGCAGAGCTCATGGGGGCCCGTGCCCAGGACGGTGCTGGGAGAGGGCGGGTGCTCCGGGAGACTCCACCTCTCTGTTGTGAATGCCCGTGGCCCATGCCGTGGGGGTGCATGTGGGTCCCCGACCCCTGGCCTGACCTGCGGGCTGTGAGAAGGTGCTTCAAGGGCGGGCAGGCAGCAGCTGCAAGCAGACAGGACACTGAGGAGGGGCTTACGGACACACAGACACTGGGGAGCCCCTGGCCCCCAGTCCCACCTGAATGTTGGCTGTGATAGCGGCTGCCCGGTCGGGGTTGCTAGCACCTCGGACAGGTCCCGCGCTGAGCTGGGGAGGCTCCGAGGACAGCAGGTGGGAGAGAGCCCTCCCCGCTGCAGGGCTCCCCCGCGCGGCTCCAGCGTGGGTGCCGGGGGCCCCGGAAAGGGCTTCTCTTTGGTGTGTGTGTGGGCAACGCGCTGAGAGGCTGGGGAGGTGATTCGGGGCCACAGTGTGTGTGCAGGCAGGCAGGCAGGCAGGCACAGAGTATTCACGTATTCCTTAACCCTCCATCCAGTTATTCGGTCCAAAGCTCCAGTCACCGTGTTTGACGCTGGGAACAAAACTGACATGGTCCCTGCTCTCATGGAACTTGCAGTCTACGGAGGGAGACAGATGTGACCTCGAGAGGCACACCAGTAGACACTGATGCTGCTGGGGTGTGACAGGAGGGGCTCTAGGCTGAGTTTTGTTACTGGTTTGTGACTTTCTTTCATGCCAGACCCCATCCGCGTGACCCATCTCCAGCGGCCTCCGGGTCCCGGGGAGCACAGTTCGGGCGTTGCTGCCATGGACGCTGGGGAGCAGCGGGGCAGTGAGGGGTTGAGTTGCTGTTTCAGGAAGATGCGCGTGGCGGGGTCATCCGAGGTGGACGGTGTCAGCGACGGCAGGGTGGGTCATCCAGGCCCCAACAGATGGACGGCTGGGTCCCGGGCCAGCCTTGTGCCACACGGGAGGGGACTGAGCTGGCTGATGGGAGAAGGCTCTGCTGTGGAGCCCGGGCTTGCCAAGGGGCCCCTGGGGGGGGCGGGGGGGGCCAGGGCGGGCTGCGGGCGTGGCCTGCTCCCAGCGCAGGCTCTGCTCCCCCGCCCCCCCGCCCTGAGAGAGCGGCTGCTTTTGTCCGGGAGCTGAGCTCCTAAGCAGCCTCCCAGGGGTGGGCCCTTCCTTCAGGAAGCAGGAGGAGGTGGATGGCAGCACAGAGGAGGGCCCTGGGGCAGTATTAGTTTTCTGTGGCTGCTGTAACAAATTACGCTAGATTTAGGGCTTAAAACAACACCCAAGCACGGTCTTACAATTCTGCAAGTCAGGAGTTGACGGGGTCTCACTGGGTGAAGATCAAGGAGACTGCGTTCCATCTGGAAGCTCTGGGGAGGGTCTGTTTCCGCGCTTTTCCAGCTTCTCAGGGCCGCCTGCATTTCTTGGCTCGTGGCCCCTTCCTGCGTCTTCGAGGCCGGCAGCATCGCATTTCTCAGAACCTCCTCCCATCGTCATGCTTCTCCGGTCACAGCTGAGGAGCGTTTCCCACTTTTCAGGGCTCCTGCGATTGGACCGGTGCCACCCAGGCAACTCAGGGTGCTCTCCCCGTGTCAGGGCCCTTAAACTTACATCTGCAGGAACCGCCCTTTGCCACGGAAGTGATGGAATTGCAGGTTTGGGGGTGCACATCTTTGGGGGTAGGGTGAGCATCACTTTGCTATCCACAGAGACCTAGGGCTCGCCACAGCCAGGGCTGAGGAAGCGTGTGACTTCCCTTCAGCTTCCAAGGTGGGGGTCCCCAGAAACCCCACAACCATGGCAGATCCTCTCCTCAGACAGCTGCCTTCCCCTGCGTCTCCTGCCCCTCCTCCCACGCCCAGACCCTGTTACCTGCCGTTCCCCTTGTGCCTCTGGAGTTTGCACATGGTTGTTCTGCCTGGACACCCCTCCTCCTTGCCCTTCTGCGTCCCCTGGGCTTGCCCCACCCCTGCGGTGGGCTCTCCTCAGGCTTTCTCCACAGCGTGTCTGAGCTTGGGGCTCGGCACGGGAGACAAGGAAGCTGAAACGACTAAGCAGCAGGGGACAGTGGCTTCTGAGCCCTAGGCTGGGAACCCACTTCTGAGGTAGGGGGTGCAGCCCGGGTGCTCCACGGTCCATCTTCTCCCTGTCCCACCCCCAGAGGCTGCCGGCTCCCCCTGACCTCTGGATGCTTCCTCCTCCGGGAAGGGCCCCAGGATGCACCTTCTCTGCAAGTTCTCACTCAGGGAGACACTGCTGTGGGGTGACTGGAACGACCCCCCTGTCCCCTCCCCAGTCCGAGTGGCCATTTCCAGTCATATTGGAGCCGGAGGCAAATGAAAAATCAGTAATACCAGTTCTGTCTTTACTTAAAGTTTTGTTATTTTATTCATGGATTTTTGCCTTAATTTGATTTTTAAAAATATTGCACGGGAATAGCGTTAATTTGGTCCGTGGGTTTTGGCCCCCCTGACTCTTATATTTTGTGCCCCTTACATTTTGTGCCTCACACACCTCCCTCTGATCCTGGCCCCGCCTCAGGGATGGGGTCCACATCTGCCGAAGCAGGTGGGCATGAGCGGGGTGCCCGGGGAGGAGGGGCTGATGACACGGCCACCGTGGCTTTCCCCAGGACCCGCTGCGGCCACCAGCAGGCTGTGCGCGTGGGCTGAGCCAGGGCGGAGGCGCCGATGGCAGGGGTCTCTCCTGGGTCCCCCCACTGAGCGCTGAGTGAATCTCCTTGCTTCTTGTGGGGTTGGAGGCCCGGCCTCTGGAACATCCAGCTGCCTGGACTAAAGACATCTTCCTCCTGGGTGTGTGAGGGGCCCAGGGCAGGGGCTGCTGGGCGGAGGGTGGGAGAGGAGGCCCCGGAGGCTGGTCCCGAGCACCCAGCCCTGGCAGCTGGGAGCACATCTGGGTCGCTGAGGGGCCATGTCGCCCTGGCTAGCTGACTGCAAGCCGTGTGGGCAGGGCCTGGGCTCCTAGGCCTGATGCTCAGCACGCTGTCAGCACTCAGCAAATAATAAATAATAATAATATCTCCAGCATGTCAGGGGAGCCCGAGGAGGGGGAGGACTCAGGAAACATGTGTTCTGTCTCACGGCGGGTGCCCGGAAGCCGGAGTCTGCTCAGCACCTCTCTTTGGGTGGGATTTAGGGGAGCCACCCCCACCCCCTCAGCTTGGCCCAGGAGGAGGGTAAGCAAGCAGCTGGGGCCTGAGAGTTGTCTGGGGGTCTCCTTGGACTGCCCTTAAAGAAAAAGAAGCTTAGACTGTCCTCAGATGTCCTCTGGGATTTGGCAGTAATGAGACTTGGCTTTAAATCCTGAACCTACCACCTCCCACAAGTCAGCGAGCCTCCAGGACCTCCTCAGTGTCCCCACCTGTAAGAGGGACAGGCACAGCAGCGGTGAGGCAGGTTCAGCGGGGGCAGCCGCGGGCGCCTGCACAGGGGCTGGTGACTGTTGTGTGGTGAGCCTTGCTGGCGTCACAGCACCGTCGGCCGAGTCTCTGCGCCTCCGTGTGAGGCCTGAGTTTGGTCCTGGCGTGGGGAGGGGGCGGAGTGGATGGCGAGGCACAGGGCCGTATGGGTGGCTGGCCCTAGGACCCTGCGGGCCCTCTGTCTGCGGCAGGTGGCCCCAGTGCTCTGGCCCGCCCTTACTGTTTGTTGACTGACTATGAGACCTGGAAGCTTTGCTGGGGCAGGGGACAGAGGTTGAATGCTTGGTGTCGAGGCCGGCTGGGGACTTGGTGGCATGGGTGGTGTCTGCTCGGCAGCCCCTGCACGTGGGGCTCAGCACTGATATCTTGGGGTGCAGCTCCCTGGGGTGTGGGAAGGCCGAGTGGGGCTGAGGTGGTGAGGCCTGGGAAGCACTGGGTGCAGCCCTCTGTCACCTTCTCATCACCCCGGCGCCCGGAAGTGGGGTGCTGCTTTCCATCCAGTGGGGGTGTCTCTCACTTGCTCCGGCTGCTCTGGGATGCTGTGTCCCCGAGCCTGCCCCTGTGGCTTTGAGTGGCCTGCCCAGTCCCTCCCTGCTTTCTGGGGCCCTTGTGGTTTCCCTTCACCCACTCCCGGCTTCTCCCAAGTAGGCTCTTGTCTTACTCATCACGCGCCTCTTGCTTTGAGGTGAGGGCTCCTCCTGGGTGGGCCAGCAAGGCCTGGCCACCGTCCCTTCAGCCTGGCTCAGCACGGTGCCGCAGGGGATGGGCCACTTGTCAAATGCTGCTGTTTAATTTTCCTCGCTCAGACCCTGCTCGTTCCAACACCCTGCAATGACACGGGTGTTAACCACGCACCAGGGGCCGTAATCATCAGGGCTGAGAGACAAGAGTCTCCCGGTGGTGTGGCAGCTGCAGGCCGGAGCCACCGGCGGGTCTGTCCCCAGAGAGGAGCACTGTAGCCCGGCTTGTGCTGCAGAGCCGCCGGGGTCAGCCCCTCGCGGGGGTTTGCCTGACGGCGGCCCCGAGGGCGCCCCTCTCTAGGTGGGGCGGTCTGTGCACGTTATCCGGACCGCGGGTGGCCGCGCATCGCCCTGAGCAGGACAGGCACCTTGTGTGGTCTTGCTGGCGGCCCTCGAGGCTGCTGCGCAGGGAAGGGCCGGCGCGCGGCCACACGGGCTCCGCGGAGGCCCGGGCTTCCTCCAGTGGCCGCGGCCGGGGAGTGGGCTTTCCTGAGGGTGGAGGCAGGGTCGCGCTTCGATTCAGGAAATCAGCCCCCGGTTTCTGTCTGTGGTGGGACAGGCCAGGCCCGGTGGCAGGGCTTCTGGCAACAAAGGTGGAGTCGACGCGTCACGTGCTGTGGTTGCTTAATAAACGTCTGTGAAAGCCGCCTCCAAGTACACAGATAGGTGTTTAGTGTCCTGGTTGGGTGAGGGGACAGCGTGTCCTCTGGCGGGGGGTGGGGGGGTGGATGCCGCACTGTAAGAGGCGTGGGCACTCTGAGACCGTGAGGAGTTGGGCGCCTTGTCACATGGGGACGCTCTGAGCTCTGGGAGTGAGTTGGGAAGGGGTGCGTACCTGTGTCCAGGTGCCTGAAGGGCCTGTGCGAGGAGGAGGCAGCTGATAACAGGGCTTAGCTCTGGGGAGGAAGGTTTGGGCGCAGTTCGGGCTGTCCCAGCTGCCGGCCATCAGATGATCAGGATGGAGAGGGTGAGTTGTCAGGGCCTGAGTCCCCAGTCACTGGGGTACCTGGCAGGCAGAGGTGGGGTCATTGCTGTTGACACGTTGAGAGAACAGGTCCTGCCTGGGGAGGGGCTCAGGCTAGATCTCTGTCCCTGGGCTTGGGGTCTCTAGCCCTGAGGCTAGTCTTGGCTGTGCGACCAACTGGCACCCCCTTCCCCCAGGGCCAGTCCCTCCCTTCTCTGTGTCTCCGTGTTCCCGCCTGGGGCAGGATGTAAGGTCCTGCTTCCTCCCGATCTTGTCCTGTGGGTGGCACCAGGGGGACACGGGGTGTGGAGTGCAGACGGGGCCCTGGGAGCTTCCTGTGGGCACAGGCGCAGGCACGCTGGGCCGGGTGCTGCGGATGCATGGAGGTCAGTGTTAGTGGGTGGAGCGCCTTCTCTTGAGACTTGGGTGCTGTGGCCTTGGGAAGCCAACATCCCAGTGCGCGTCTGTATTCCGGGGCTGGAGGTGGGACCTGGGCATAGCAGAGCCATCTGGGGTTGTGGGGGGAGGGGAGGGGAGGCGGGCCCCCCATCAGGTCTTCTCCTGGCCTAGCTCCCGTGAGCTGGCATTGGCTGAGCGCATAGTAGGCCCTTTCTCGGTCAGCATGTTCAGTGGGATCTGCTGATGGCACGGCCCTGGCTGCTGACAGTTAGCCTAATTTCTGGGAGCCACAGATGGGCTTGTGGAGGGTCCCTGGCCTTCTGGGGTTGCTTTGGGACAAGGGGATGGGGTCTGGGGAGGAAGGAGAAGCCAGAGCTCACAGGGAGCATCAAAGGGCTGGTGCGAGGTTTATTGAGGCCTTTACTGCCCTAGTTTTCATTATTTACACCCTGTTGATTCTAGGAGCTCCCATTAAACGTGTAATAAATATAAAAATATTTTACAGGCCAGTGAAAATTCCACAGCAAAAATAACTCTATAAAGAGGGATTTTGCCTGGCTCTGCCCGCTGCCGAATTCTGTGTGGCATTCCTCTGGGCCCGGCGGCTGGCAGCAGGGCGAGGAGGCAGCGGGCTCCCCAGCCGGGGCGGGGCGGGGGCAGGGCTGGTGTTTAATTAGCCACTCCACCAGTCTGCGGATGAAGGCGCTCCTTCCCGCGGAGCCGCCAGCTCTCCCAGCCCGTGGTGGGTGAGAGTGGGCTGGAGGGGCTTCTGGGTCCCAGGCTGGGCTGGGGGTGTCCGGGGAGGGGAAAGGGAGCAGGTTAAAGCTGTTCCCTCGGGTACCCCCTGACCCCACCCCCCTCGTCCCCGTAGTCTGAGGTGTGGCTAAGGCGACGGACAGAGTGGGTGGAGTTGAGAAGACAGTGTAGAGCAATGATTTGGAGCAAGTGTTCCGAGGTCTAACTGTGTGGGTTCCAATCCCATGTCTATTACTTAGTAGCTGCATGACCCTGGGCAGATGACTTGCCCTCTCTGTGCCTTAGTTGCGTCCTTCGTAAAATTCTGTCTCATGTGGTTGCTGTAAGTATGTGCCTAACACATTGGAAGGACTCAGTGAAGGATCATAATTATTATCTATGCTCAATCATTATAATTATTTTTGGTAAAGAGCAAGGCATTCTTGATTCCAAGCTTGGAGAATTAGGTGCAGGGAGAAGGCCTCGTACTATCCGGCTCGTGTCAGACCCGCACTATCCAACTCGGGAGCCCCTGGTCACACGATGGCTTCCGAGCGCCTGAAATGCAGCGGGTCCCGACTGAGATGCACCGTGAGACCCACAGAGGATTTCAAATACTGAGCATGAATAAAGGGCTATGAAACATCTCATTAATAATTTTAAAAATACTGATTGCATGTTGAAATGATATTCTCTGTATCATAAGTTGAATAAAGTACATGAATATGTTTAGTTTCATGTGTCTCTTTTTACTGCTTTTTTAACGTGGCTAACTAGGACACTTACAGTTACCCACGCGGCCCACATTGGTGGCCTGCATTGTGTTTCGGTGGACAGCTCTGCCCTCCTCCGGGGAGGCCAGGCCGGGAGCCCGTGGACTCTCACGCCCCAGTGCAGCCAGGCGCCCGTCCCACCGAGAGAGAGACCCAAGCCGGAGAGCGCCGTGACTTCCTGAAACCTCGGCTGTTGGTGGCATAGCTGGTCCACAGCGCGAGACAGGTGGCACCGGGCCACCTTGCTTCTCCCCTCTCCCGGTTGTGCGGAAGGTCACGTCCAGGGAGTGAGGACAAAGGCATGTTCCAAGGTTTGTTAAACGAGGTCTGGGGCATTCAGTGACCCCTGTGACATGTTCAGGGAACGGGGTAATGAAGCACGGAGGCAGCGTCTTCACCCTCTCCTGACAGTGGGGCTACGTCCCTCGGAGCCGTCCCAGGGCCACCCTGTGGGGACCGGCTGCCCCAGCACAGGCCCTTCTGTGGGTGGCGTGGCGATGACGGAGCAGGGAGCCGGCCTGGCTGGCAGCGGTCGCTGGCTCCGGCCCCGGGCTCCCGCACCATCTCTGCTTCCACACATACAGCCCCAAGAGGCAGGCACCCCTGTGATTCCCACTGCGGGACTGAGAGCCCTGGCGGGCGGTTTAGCAGCTCGCAGCGGGGAAGCAGTGGGGCTGGACCTGGAGGCCCCCCTCGCCCCGGGGCGCCGCTGCCTGCGGTGGGGGAGGTGCCAGGAGGCCCTGCAGCTTCGTGCTCCCACCGCCCTGACTTCCCGATGCCCCGCTTTGTCCTCGCCACCAGAAAAAACAGCGAGGAAAGGGATGCTGTTACAGGAACCTCCTTAAATCTGCTCTGAATCCATAGAAATGGTAGATTGCGCTCAACTTTCGGTACTTCATCCTTGTTGCAGATTGGATGGCACATATGTGAGACCCGCAGCTTACAGATAAAAAGGAGCCCTGGCGTGAAAGCCACCCATGCGTTCTGAGCCGGTGCCACGCAGGCTGCCGCACTGCCTCCTCCTCTCCCTTCGAGGTGGGGGTGGCGACGGTGACCGTCTCCCAGATGAGGAAGTTGGGCCCCGAGGAGGTCACTTTACTGCTGTCGTCAGGATGGGCAGAATGATGCGTTGCCGTATCCTCCAGTGCGTGGAGCTCACTCAGTGTTTCCGGTGCTCCCTTGGCTCTCCGGTGGCTGGGCTGCAGGTCACCAGCCCTGGGCTCCCTCCCTGCTGGGGTCTCTGTTGGCTGGGCCTGCTGTGCGGCGTTGTTGGCATCTGGGGCTGTGAGACGTGCTGGCTGTGTGGCCCTGGCACACCGCTGCCCATCACAGCCTGGGGGTCCGACGGGGGCACCCACCCGGCCCTGACCACGGTGACGGACAGAGCAGGTGCAGTGCTGGGGCCTCAGCAGGGCTAGGAATTCGGAGAGGCTCTAAGGCTGCTGCGTTGGCGGGTGCATCAAAGGCAGCATGGGCGTGCGCCTCAAGTAGGGCTTAGCGGCTGGGGGCCCGAGCCCCTCAACGTGGGGGTTCTCCCCACGGCAGCGACCCTGCTGTGGGCCCAGATGCCTCTTGCTCAAACCTGTGGGCCAGGCTCTGTTGCTGTCCGTCCTTGAGGCTGCGGGGTGTGCAGACCCACCGCGTGAGTGGGGCTGCGGGATGGGAGGGTGTGTGCCACCCCTTCCCGCCCTCCTGGCTCCATCTGCTTCTTCTGGGCAGGGCAGGAGCCAGGCTGGCAGACCCTTCCCCTCAGATCCTCGTTGACTGGCCCGGCCTGACCTGCTCCTGCCCCGCCGCTGACACACGCCCTGGAGCCACTCGTCTCTGTTCGAGAAACTGTGCTTCTGAGCGGGGGAACTGTGCTGCTCTGACTCCCGAACTGGGCCAGCTTCTGGGAGGCTGGGACCCCGTCCTGCCCTGAGACACGTGGGCTGGGGTTGGGGACCTTCTAGAGCACTGCGGTGGAGTTGCTCTGAATGGCCGGTGCACAGTGGCCATGGCCTTCGGCTGCAGAGGGGCCTCAGGAGAGGCAGCACCCAGGGCCTGTCTGAGGCTCGCTGCACAGCATCTACAGGGAAGGACCAGCGGGTTTTCCAGATGTGGTTTGGGAGGGCAGTGACCCATGGAAGCAGGGGGTGGGGCATACGCTTACGGTGAGAGCCACCCTATCTGGTGTGGTCTCAGGGCTGTGGCCGGAGGAGCCCCCTCTGGCTCACCACGCCTGGCTCTGCCTTCCCCACGTCAGCTTGGTGACTTCCTCTGTCCGGTTGACCAGGCCGCGGCTGCAGAGGCGACCCCGTGCGAGGGAGGTGGCCCTCTCCTGGGGCCCTGGCCAGCACCCAGGCCCGGCTTCTGCCCTGTGCCCGCAGGCCGGCTCCTGCGCGGTGCCGCGGCAGCACACTCGGGACCTCACGCCGCCGTGGCTGCAGAGTGCCTGCTCGCCGCCGCCTCCTGTCCTGCCGCTGCGGGGTCGTCCTCTTGGCCCTGGGCGTGCTTGCGGCGGCCTCCTGGCCACGCTGGCGCTGGCAGAGGCAGGCAGCCTCTAATCCCTCCTTTGTGTCGTCAGGGGCTGGGGGGAGAGTTCACCAGAGAGGAGAGAACCTGGGCCCTATATTAAGTTGCACACTTGGCATGGAGACGGGATTTTGATGCACACATCCCATTTGCTGGCTTTCCCAGGCCCTTGTTCCCGTGCACTAATGATAAGGTGCGGGCTACGGGGCGGTTCAGTGGCCTGGCTGGCCCTGCTGAGTGGCTCTGCTCCCGGGCGCTGTGCTGGCTGTGCTGGGAGGGCGGGGGCCCACCTGCCGGGACAGGCCAGAGGGTCCAGGGGCCACCTGGGGGCGGGGGTCACCTCTGGGGGCCATGTCTGAATGCTCCCGTGCTCTCACGGCTCGGCTGGGCTGTGAGGCGTGCTGTGGCGGCCCGTGGAGAAGGAGGACAGCCGAGTGGGAGCAGGGCTCCCCGGGGCACGTGGGGAAGTGCCTCCTAGAGACATGGGCTCGCAGGTGACTGCGGTGCGGATTCCACAAGGGCCGGGGCCCGGCTGAGCCCCTCTGTTTGGGGCTTTGTGTCCTGGTCCTCAGGCTGTGGAGGGGGTTTCGTTCTGCCCCCAAGGCAGACGTGATCAGCTTCACGGCACGGACAGAAAGCCCACCGAGCCCGTCACGGTGAATGATGGCGTCAGATGCAGACCCCAGCTTTACAGTCGAGCGTGGGTGCGCTGCCCCCTCACTGCGCACACGAGCCACCAGGAGCAGCTCCCTGGCTCCCAGCTGTGGTTCTGAATGAATGTGTTGGTCGTCAAACGCACTACCCTCTACGTCCCTGACCGCTTTACTTGCCTTAGATTTTAGAATCAGTCTGAGGAATCGTTTACTTGGCTTCAGTCTCTTTAAAAAAGTACCCACAAAATTTGAATGAATTTCCCCCTCCCAGAGCTGTTCCCTCCCTCAGCAAACAAGAGGTGCTCCGGTTGTGTCTATGCCCCTGAGCGTGCCTCGGGGTGGGGAGGGCGGGGGACGCTGCTGGGGAGGCAGCGGCAGCTTCTCCCTTGGCACCCCCTCCAGAGAAGTACGGGCGTAATTGTGGCCAGCGTCACTGAGAGCCAGCCTGTGCCAGGATCCCTCGAGCCCTCAGCGAAGTCACCTCAGTCCTCAGGTGACCCCTTGGGGGTCGGGGCTGTTAGGAAACCTTCTGGGTGAGGAGGCTGAGGCGCAGACAGACAAGTGACGTGCCTCAGATCACACAGGGAGGGGCGACGGTCCAGGAGCGGGAGGTGCGCTCTCAGCGGCCGCCCTGTCCACGAGGAGGCGCCGCAGGGCGTCTGGCCACATCTGCCAGGCTGGCTGTCGGTGGCCCCAAGCAGACCCCCCAGGTTACCGTCTCCACAGGCTGTCTCCCCTGCGACCTGCCGACTGCCAGGCCCAGCTCTCCCTCCCTGTCGCTGGGCTGCCTGCCTCTCGCAAAAGCAGGTGCGGCAGGACCATTCACCTGTTCTGAGGAAGGCCTTAGGAGAGAAACTACCTCTGTTTTAAAATTAGGAGCCCCAAAGCTCAATCCGACAGAGAGCAGTGGGGCGCCTACAATGTGCAGCAGGTATTCCTGTTTATAGGGAGTCAGGCAACCTGCCCCTGTGCTGGGTGACACGGTGACAGTGGCTACTGTGTGCGTCCCAGAGAAGAGCTGTCACAGGCCCAGGGCAGGCTCCGCAGGGCAGGCAGCGCCGTGAGCCCTGGGCCTGCATCCATGGCCACCTTGGAAGCCGGCAGGCTCTGTCTGTGCCCTGTGCCCTGGGCGGGGCCCTGGTGTCCCAGAGCCTGGCAGAGGGTCTTATTCAGTCCACCTGCCCGTAGGACCCATCCCAGAGCCACCTTGACCCTCAGTAAACCTTTGTTTCTAGATGTTTATTTTGGGGGTTAATAAAAAAAACCAAACAACAAAACAACTCTGCACAGTCCCTGCACTTGTACAGGGACTGAGTTCTCGGTGCCCTCTGGGGCGCAGACCCTTCACCCTCCCAGTGACCCAGCGAGAGTGCCCTGATCACACGTCCCTCCCAAGCCCATGCTGCTCCTCTGGCCTCTGCGCCTTTGCACATGCTGTTCCCTCTGCCTGGACTGTCCCCCCGCCCACTGCTCCCCACCCCTCTGCGCTTTAGCCTGGCCCAGCGAACACCCACTTGGCTGTCAGGTCTCCACTGGGATGGCTCTTCCTCCCGGCCCATCTCTGATCCCCACCAAGGGTGGACAGGGGCCCTGCCCTGGGCTCTCAGGGAACCAGTGTCACCAGTGAAAGTAAGCGGACGGGCAGCCCCGCCACCCGCGCAGAGAAGGGCTGCCTCGTCTTCTCTGCTGGATCCCCAGCCTGTCATGTGAGCATGACGAGCGGCAGTAACAACACTGACGACATGCGCACTCGGTGAGCGTCTGCGCTGAGCCAGGTGCTGCGGTCAGCGTTTGCTGGGTGTTGGCGGGTTTCCGTCTTGTGTCAGCCCCCGAGGCAGGCGCCCTTCCTGACACCATCAGGCACAAGGTGTGCTCACAGCGGGAGGCACCGGCGCTGCGATCAGAAGCCTGGCAGCCTGCGGCCGGGCTGCTCTTAGCCACGGCGCCGGGCCGCCTCCCATGGGTGGCATCTGGACACGTTTGATCAGTACCTCATCATTCAACAAAATAGTTGTGTCCCCTTCTCCAGATAAGGGCTGAGACTAAGGGTGAAGGGGCTTGGCTGAGGCCATATGACAGAGAGTGGGTGACTCCAGCCCACACTAGACCACAAGCTCCTTGAGGGCGGAGACTTGGACCACTTGGCCCTCCTGTGTGTCGCCTCTTTTGACTTGGAGGCTTGGGCCTAGAAGGTGCTCATCTCTAGGAATGACACCCCTGTCCAGTTACATCCCCGCTCGCAGCACTGGAGCCTGGACCTCCCAACCCGGAACCCCTGCACGCAGCTGTTTGGGTCAATGGCTGCCAGGTCGCCGTGGCCTTGGAGGCAGGGGCCGCAGCCTGTGTGCGTGTGCGCGTGTGCGCATGTGCGTGTGTGCATGTGCGCGTGTGCGCATGTGCATGTGTGCATGTGTGTGCTGAGGTAAAGGGAGGACCCACGCTCCTGTTTCCAGCCTGGTGGGGGACTTTCCCTCTGATGTGGCTTGAGGTCACCTTTTTCTGAGAGTGGCACTATCTGGGAATGTCCGCTGGGGTCCGGGACTGGGGACTTCCATGGTTGCCCCAACGGGAGAGGAGGTGCCTGTGCCAGAAGGGAAGGTTTTGTTTTCCCTGCAGCCAGGAGCGAAGAGCCGTTTTTGGGCTTCTCAGGGGCCTGGAGGCCCCTCCTGCGTGGTGAGCAAACACGGGCTCTGCAGGTAGCGGCGTGGTGGCGTGGCCTATTGTTGAGCACACCTGGCTCAAACATCTCAGGGGGTGGGAGCGACCCCGCCAGTCCCTCCTCCCTGCATAGCAGCACGGAGCTGTTTCAAACATTCTCTTTGGGGCTCTGACAGCTGTGTCAGCTCCTGGCCTCGCTCAGAGGCAAAAGGCACGTTGGAAGTGAGGTTTAAACCTGTTGCCTGCTGCCTTCCTGCCTGTCCGGGCCCCACTGCCCTGGTCCCAGCTGCACGGCTGTCCCTCTGCTTGCCTTAGTGCCCGCGCCCCAGGCCAGCTCGTCACAGTGCTCTGGATAGCCCCAGACACAGAATGACATCCAGCGTCCCCCAGCCTTTTCTCCAGAGAAGTACGGAGCTTGATTGATTGATTGATTGATTGATTATTTAAATCCTTGTTCCCATTGATTTTAGAGGGAAGAAGGGGAAGAGAGAGAGAGAGAAACATCGATGTGACAGGGAAACATTGAACGCTTGCCTCCCATATGTGCCCCAACTGGGGATCGAACCTGCACCCTAGGTACGTGCCCTGACTGGGAATTGAACCGGCAATGCTTTGGTGCACAGAACAATGCTCCATCCAACTGAACCGTGGTGCTGGGGCCAGAGCCCTTTTTAAATGGCACTTGAAAAATTGGTGTCACCCGGTGAAGTCATTATACCGGATGCCCTGTGGGGGACACTGACCACAGCAAGCTTGAATTTCGTCATCGTTTGTGTGAGGTCAGCAGCAAGCCAGAAAAAGGGCAGATCAAAGATGTTCTCACCAGCCCTTGAGCCTGGAATTGAGAAATCCATAATTAAGCTGTTCAATGAAATTATTTTCAATAATTCCCTTTTGTACTAATAAGTCACATCACCTGCTGAAAATGCAAGCTTTGCTTTCCTCACCTTAGGCTTGTCATTACAGTAATACTTGGAGGTATCTCCTCCTCTTTGTACACTAGCAGCAGCACAATGTCTGTTAAATAAGAAAGGGAGCTGTAATTTATTCTAAGATTTGAGGATTTTGTATGTGCCAGTAGGCAGCAATTATGAAACAAATACTGTAATTATAGCCACTCTGGAAAAGTGAATGAGGTGGTAACTAGCTGAGGTGTATTTTCTGGTTAGAAAATATATTATCTCAGTTCTGAGCAAACGCGCCTGGGCCTCCTGTCCCTGGGTTCTTGGGAGGTGAATCCGAGGATGATTAAAAGCCTGGAAGAGCTCCAGCTCCTCCTGGGCTGCCAGGGAGCGGCGAGGCTGACCCTTTCCCAGTGAGCAGCGATGCTCCAGCGGGTGACGGCTCAGGCTGTGCCCGCCCCGTCCCTCTCCCTGACCTGTGGCCCACAGGAGCGGCAGGAGTGTCGCCTGCACCCATCCCCGTTGACGCGGCTGAGTTCTGCCCCACGATGGGAGCCTGCCCTGGGCTCTGCCTGCCCAGACCTCCCGCGGCTGATCTAGGCCCCGGCTAGCACGGCCCTTCTCTCTGGTTGTACGTTGCCTGGAACGTACTCGGGGACCCCCAGTTAGATCTCGCCAAGTGAGTTCTCTCTACCCAGTGCTGTGTTTGTCTAAGTGATAGTTTTAACCCTTGGGGACAACTGTCTGGAGGGCACCGTGGAAACATCTCAGGACTTGCTGGGGGTTTTGAGAACTCTCTGCATTCTTGGTAGGTGGTCTGATGCTCAAAGTTTTCCCAGAGCGCGATGGCGAAGAGAAGACTGAACGTAGCTGACATCTGGCCTGCGAGGGGTAACTCAGAGACAGAAGTGAGGACCCAGTGTTATAATTCATGGGTCTTTTTTCTCAACGGCACCAACTTCAGGATCATGTGGCTCTTTTAGTAGAAATATTGATTGGAGCCAAGGCTTAAATATTCGAGAAAAATCAGACTCTTGATGCACGTGTGAATTTCGAAGGACTTTGCCACTTTAGGGAACATACCAGCAAAAGCACAATTCTGTACCAGAGTGTGAAGTCCATGAGGCTAAGGGTTTGTTCATTACTGCTTCTCTCGCCCCTGGGGCAGGGTTTAAATCATGTCAGTGTTGAATAAAGAAGGAAGACTCTCCTCCAGAATAACTGGGCTCACTTTAAGTCTTTCCTGTCGGAACAAGGCATGGATGTACATTTGTGGTTAGGGTCCAAGGTCTCCTGGAAAGTACTTCCTCTTGGGGAAAGGAGAAGGGACCAAAGTACAGCCCCGGTGCTCACCGGGGAGGCCCAGGGAGCCGTCCTGCCCCCGAGCTCTCAGAAGCATCCACCGTTGCTTTTGCTGATTTAGTGAGAAGCGTGTCGTGGATTTTGGTTTAATACTTTCTAGTCCCTTTGGTCTAGTCCCTCTCGTTAGCATCGGTTGGTTAATGTTAACATTAGCCAGAGTTTGTATGTTAGTTATGTACGTCCAAATGTATCTGTATTTATTTATGTACATAAATAGGAGGGATCAATATACTCTGAGATTGTAAAGCCTACATTCTTCTAAGTATCATAGTGGGATGTATTGTACTGTTTGCTCATCTGAGCTCATGTCAAATATGTAACTAAGTGAATGTACCTCATTTTCAGGAATGCAAACGGGCCTGGCCTGTTGTTCATTGCTGTGTAGAGTCACGGCATTGAATCGTACGGCCGTAAATCAAACTCCTGAATACAGGCTGTGGGGCATGCACGCAGCTGAGCCTTTCTTGTCCCATGGGGCTTTGTGCTCTGAGGCTGCCAGTGGGGCTGTGTGTGTGTGTGTTTTCCTTTTAAAATGGGCTTCTAGAGAAGGTTTCTGTTTGAGGGTTAAACAACTGGCTTGGCATCGATCAATCGGGGCAGACCAGGTCTCCTGTGGGTGGGGTTGACCCGAGGTCTGGACATGGGAGTTCCCGGGAGGCTTTGAACCAGGCTCCTCCTCCCCCACACTCACCAGGAGGGGAACTGCCGACCCTGGGTTTTGGGGGCTCCCCTGCCCCACGTACCCTCAAGCCTTCTCGTCCTTCTTTAAGAGTCTTGTTCGGGGCTGGCGTCGGGCTTCCTGCAAAGATGTCTCAAGACCCTTGGCTCTCTCCTCTCCAGGGCGGATGTGCTGGCGAGGCAGCGGTCTCTGAACCCCCAGGCTTTGGTGGGGCTGATCGATCAGAAGGAACACACGACACAGGCTGGCAGCCACTGCGGCCCTCAGCCCCTTCCTCTGAGCGCCCTGGGCTTCGCCATCGTTGATATGGCTGCTGTGGGTCTGATAGATGGGAAAGGGGCGTCCACAGGCTGAAAGGCCTCGTGGTGACAGAAACTGCCTGCAGGAGGCACAGCGCGGCAGTGTGTACACAGCGTGGGTCTGGGCCCAGGTGAGTCACCGCCGGCCCGGGAAACGCACCGGCGCTGATGGATGGCCAGCGCGCTCGGATGCGCCCCGACACTATTTGCACAAACAGGGAGCTCAAACGAACGGGGTTTTCACGAGCTTATATAAGGCAGTTGGCAGTGCACAGCGCCCCAGCTGTGTGGCATGACAGGACAGAGCTTTGTGTTCCTGTGCAGAAACAGGTGACTTTACGAACCAGTTTGCCTGTGTCAGGACTTGAAATGGTTTGCTCTGCCCTTCTGTTGTTATAACCCCCCTTTTCTCTTTGCCTTTCTCTTTGTAAAAACTTTCTTTGCAAAGGGATTCTTCTAACTGGGACAGTAGGGCTACTGTTGCTTGCAGCAGCCGCCCAAGGGGTTTGCTTTTCTTTGGGACTCTGACTTCCTTGAAAGATGCATCGGGGAGGGGACAGCAGGTGTGTGTGGCTGAGTGCCTCGAACGGGGGCGGGGGCGCGGCCGTGGGCGCAGGGCTGGGAGTGTGGGTTTGGCCGGAACCCGCCTCCTGACCTCAGCGTGTTCCTGGGGTCACGTCCCCACGTCCGTCCTGGCTCTGGGAGAGTCGGGCGTGAAATGGACACGGGGTAGCCCGTGCTCACGCAGCACTCCGCCAGCGCCTGGCACACAGTAGGTCTCGCCTTTGCTCTCTCTATCAGCCTGTTGTGAGGCAGGCGGGGCAGGAGTTAGGGTCCGTACACAAAGGTAGGAGACTCCCAGAGGGGATGTGGCCCACGCAGGGTCCTCCAGAATGCCAGAGGGGCAGGGGGTGGGGACTCCTGAGACGCAGAGCCTGTATTTCGAGGCCACACCCAGGTGCAGGCACGCCCTGTCGTCAGAGTGAGGGCGCAGTCCCCCCGCCCCCCCCCCCCCCGGTGCCGCGGAACCTGCTGGCAGCGACTCCCATCTGACGGTGTTCCCGGACCGAGTCCTTTCATCGCCGCGGAGATTATGGAAACCATTAGTGCCGCAGAGAGGCACGCATCTCGTCCCAGCTTTTGCTCTAGATTTATTATTTATTCATAAGATAAAAGTTTTTTTCCTTATTAAAAAGCAGCACATGATTATTGGAGGAAGTCATAAATTACAAAGGAGGAAAAAATTCTAATCATCTCACCCCCTCGGTACATAAAACAAGCTGGGATCGCGCTGACTACATGCCCTTTTCATAACCCAGGTCTTCTTCTTCTTTATGGTGAATGCTTGTGGCTGTCACCGACCGTTCCAGTGACATCTTCTGCAGGGCTGCACCTCATCCTGACCCTGGCTGGATGACCCATGTTCTCTGCACGTGGACACATGGTCTGCTTCCACCTTCGCGTTCTCTCCGCATGAACGAACATCCTCAGAGTGAAATCTCTGCCCACCCTTATTATTCAACAAATATTTGTTGAGCAAAAGGCACATTTTTGTTGGGGGAAATCCTTAGAAGTGGATTTTCTGGGTTAAATTATGTGAGTGCTTTTAAAGTGACCACATTCATGGTAAAAAAATTTAGAGAGTGCAGGAGGCTATAGCGAACACTGTATTGAAGGGCCTAAAATAACCACCGTGAACAATTTCTTAGGTATCTTTCTAGAAGGGGAGGGTGTGAGTGTCGGGGTTTGGGTGCTACGCTTTTAATAGAAAGCGATTCATAACTTTCATAACAGTATGAAGAGTGGTCGTTCTACTTAATGTATCTGGACACTTTCTTACCTCAGCACGACGCACGGCCTAGCTGTGACAGTCCCTCCCTGGCGCACCTTTAGCAAAATCACAGAGCACGCTTCAGCGAACGGCCTCGTGACTGGGTTTAGTTGTGCAAGTAGCTGCACGAGAAATGCTGGAAGTAGAATTGCTGCATTGGAGAGCTATGCCCACTGAACGTTTTTATAGTTAGTGCTAAATTAGTGTGCATGTTTGAAATTGTCCCATGAGTCGGCCGATTCTTCTCCAGAGAGGCCCTATCCATTTATGCTCTTACCAGCAGAGTTCAAGAATGCCTGTTTCCCAATGTCTTTCATTAAGTCTGTGGATGATTAATTTTTAAAAAAACATCTGTTTATTAGATAAAAAAGAAGGGATTCAGTATCTGTACATGAATTTGCATTTTTCTGTTCTTAGCATGAGGTCCTCCCCACAGCTGAGAGAGTGCCTTGGAGCAAGCTTTTTTTGTTTATTGAAAGGTCGAATGACCGATTTACAAATTGGGTGACTTCGGGCAAGGCACAGAGAACCTCAGCTCCCTCATCTGTAGAACGGGGGGCGATGGCCTCTGCCTCCCGGAGCCACGGAGCGAACATCCTGTGACCGCCCGTCCTGGCCTTTCTGATTGGCCTTGTCTGCTTTCGGACACTGCCTGGGGGCTCCAAGGGAGAGTCCCCGCGTCCGCGCGCGCACCTGTGCTGCGCCTCTGCACCCGAAGGCCACGCCGGCTCGCGCCCGCTGCCCTTCCGGTCGGCCACATGCTCGTGTTGTCTCTTTGCCCAGCGCTGTCACGCCCTGACTTGTCAGGTCCTCCCTTGCCCCCACCCCTCGCTGGCACCCCGTCCTCTGGTGCCCAAGGCCACGTGCTGACCTGAGCCCTGGCTGGTTCTGAAAGAGGTGGGGGTGTGAGTGGCCCTAGAGGACAGAAGTCCGAGGACCCCTCTCTGAGAACCAGGGATGTGCCAAGCGCCTGCCAGACATCAGGCACTGCGCCAGCTGCTCCGCCTGCCTCGTTCCGGGGGGCGCCCCATGGGCTTCCAATGAGGGAGTCCTTATCCTCGCCTGCAGAGGCTGAGAGTGGCTGAGGGGCTTTCCCAGAGTCTCACAGGCAGTTGGCGGCAGAGCCCAGAGCAGACCTGCTCCCAGGCCTGGGCTCCTTCAGTCCTTTCACACCGCTCCAGACGGGAGGGTCGCTAGCCTGTCCCTCTTAGGAGCCAGAGACCCACCACTGGGGAAGCTATTAGTTAAGCCTGGCAGGGTGCTTGGGGACTTATGCAGGCTGCAAGGGACAGCTTCCAGGCAAGGGACAGAACATCCCTACTTAACTGCAGCGGAGACCTTTAGCCCAGCCTCATGAGGTCCAGGCCAGTGAGGTCCCTCCCTGGGTCCTAGCCTCTGGGGTGTGGGGAGGTAGAGTCCCACTCGCCATGGGGCAGAGTCCCTGGGGGCCAGCACTGCTCACCAGCGACTGCGGCCAAGGCTCCTGAGCCAGGGAGAGGGGCCACTCAGGCTCCCAGCCTTCCGGGGGGCCCCTCCCTAGCCTGCGTATAATAGGCCACACATCTTTCTCTGTCCTCTGGGTGACATTTTATTTCTAAAAATGAAAACGGGTTTGAATTAATTATTTTAGTGTTTTTATTTTTTTCCCCTAAACCTTCATCTTTTTCCGTTGAATCTCATTGTAAAAAGTCCAAACAGTATAGTACATAACATATTTAGGTGCTCAATGACAAATGACTATCATCGAAGGACAGATGAATGTAAGATAGAAAGTGTTAAGTTCCCTTGGTCTCTCTCCCAGAAACAGCTATTGTTAGTAGCTGGCTGAATAGTTGCACCGTTTTTTCTCAGCATATGCACACACGTTTACGCACATTCACACACACTCACGCTCTTGTATTTACATAAATGGACTCATATGATCCATATCATTCTGCATTCATTTAAGAACGTGTCTTAGACATATGTCCACATCATCAGCACACAAGGCTCCGCCTCCTTTCAGACATCTGCCTTGCGTTCCTTTGTATGGATAGTCTACAGTGTAATTCCTTTATTGACGAACATTTGGGAGGTTTCCAATTTTCAATTTTTTCATATAATGCTGTAAATAGTATAATATTTGGAAAGGCCTCTTTGAGTAGAAAATTTCTGGAGCTTATTAACCCTGTCCTGGAAATCACCGATCACCTGCTTTTCAGAAGCCTCTGCTGATCCCACTCCTGGTCCCACTGCCTGTGACCTGCTTCTTTGTCCTCTACGTTCCTCGGCCTGGCATGGATGGAGATCTTTTCTTTTTTAACTTTAATCCTTACCCAAGGATGTTTTTAATTGATTTTTTAGAGAGAGGAAGCGGGGTGGAGAGAGAGAAGCATTGATGTGAGAGAGAAACATTAATCCGTTGCCTACGGTACACACCCCGACTGGGGACCAAGCCTGCAACCTACGTGTGTGCCCTGACCAGGGTTTGAACACACAGCCTTTTGCCGTGTGGGATGACACTCCAACCAGCTGAGCCACCTGGCCAGGTGGGTTTCTTGCCTGCTAGATTCCAGGCTCTTGACAGTGGCCAAGCACACTGCTTTCTTGTTGATCTTTCCCTTTTTGGGGGGAGTGGGGACATTCGTTTTTGCTTTAAATTTTTCACTTGTTACCAAAATTATACATTAACATAAAGAATTAAGAACTTAATATGACACTTATTACGAAGAAGAAACTCCCTTTCACATACACACGCATCTATCCTCATTTTCACTTCCCACGGACAACCTGTTTCAAACCTTTCAGCTGACTTTTCTTGGTGTTTACTTCTATAACTCTCCAAAACGTGTTTGTACGGTTACTCTTCAATTTTTCAGTTTGAAGCATTGTCAGTTGACTTCCCACCATGGAAGGGGAGGGTCCAGCCGCCTTTTATGCCTCTTGTCCACTTGTACCCATGTGCACTCATGACGTTCTCTGGGTTCCAGAAGGTTAGTCTGTTTTGATAGATCGATATTCCATGTTTACATTATTTGGCTTATGTCACATTAAACTATGAGTATTTTTCTTTGGCTACACAACCTTTCTTTCACCACAATGAATAATTGTTGTTTGCTCTATTTTCCATGCATTTATCACAATTTTGTTTCCATACTATCACCCAGTTGTGTGACTCTCCTCTCAATGTATTCAGACACATGTGTGTTTCACCAGGTTCATCTTCCTGAGAAAGTCTCCCCTGGAGCCTCTGACTTGCCCTGGACTGGACTGGTTGCCACCTATACTTGGTGTACATCTCTATACTTGCGCTTTTCTTTCCCCGTTATCCTGGGAGTTAGTTTCATTTCTCTTCTGAGCAGGGTTTCCTGTTTCTTGTAATCCTTCCTTCTTCTTGATTTACTCCTTCATGTGGCAGACACTTGTTATGGCTTCCTGAGAAGGGGAGTACGGGAGGTTAAGTTTTTTAAACCTTGTGCATGTTACAAACTCATTATTTTCCCTCCACACTTAATGTGATAGTTTGTCTGGGTATAGAATTCTAATTTGAAAACAGCTTTCCTTAAGAATTTTGAAGGTTTGTCCATTGCTTTTTAGCTTCTGAAGTTGCTGTTGAAAATTCTGATGCCATTTTTCCCCCTCCCTCTTTTGTATGAAAACTGCTGTTATTTTCTCTTGAGAGGCTTCTAGGAACTTCTTTTTATTCTGAACAATCTGAAACTGCTACTTTGTATGCTTTTTGGTGTGGTTCTACTTAAGTTCATTTACAAGGTACTCTGTGGGATATTCAAACTAGAATCTCATGTCCTTTAGTTATAAGAAACCTATTGGAATTATTTATTTTATGGTATCTTCCTATCCTTTCTATTTCTTTCTTTTTTTTGGCGGGGGTGGGGACTCTTATATGGTCGTTTACAAAAATAGCCTCTTCCTCCTATTCACGTCTTTCGCATTTAACTTTGTCATCCTCTCCTCCTGTTCTGGGCTGAGGCACGCGGCTCGCTTTGGGCAAATGGGACGTTGGCCATCACGGTACAAGTAAAGGACTGAAAACCCCTGTGTGACTGAGCTTGCTTGTTACCATCACCAGGAGAAGAACATACCCCAGTTAGCCCACTGGCTGTAGGAGGAGGATGAAAGACACGTGGTGCAGAGCCGACCCCCAGCCAAGAACAGCAACCACCCCAGATGCGTGAGCAACGTGTATTCATGTGCCACTGAGGCGGTGCTGTTATTGTTCAGCATCGTTGTGGTAATAACGGATATATCTAATTATGTAGATGTTAAACCTCTTAGCATAGCCTTCGAACCTTTTTTTAAAATTGTACTTTCTGGGAGAGAGTCTCAACAATATATGGTGCCCCTTCTGCTGAAGTCTTCATTTCTGCCGTCCTTTCTGTTTCTCAGAATTCTTTGGTTCTCTGCATGTTGTTGCTTTATAGCATTCTATTGTAGTTTCATAGCAGTATATTTTCTTTTTTTGCTTCCCTAATGTTTTATTTTTTCTATTACAGTTGACATTCAATATGATTTTGTATTAGTTTCAGGTGTACAGCACAGTGTTTAGAAATTAAGTGCTTTGTGTCCCCTCGATATTCCCAGCACCCACCTGGTACTGGGTGTAGTTATTACAATATTGTTGAGCATATTCCCTAGGCTGTATTTTACATCCCTGTGACGATGTTATGTGACTACCAATGTGTACTTTTTAATCCCTTCCCCTTTTCCGTCCAGTCCCCCAGCCCCCTCCCCTCAGGTAACCATCAGTCTGTTGTTGGTATCTATGAGTTTGTTTCAAATTTGTTTGCGTGTTTATTTTGTTCTTTAGTTTTCACATATAAGTGACAGCATGCAGTGTTTGTCTTTCTCTGACTGACTTATTTCACTCAGCATTATACCCTCTAGGTCTACCCACGATGTCACAAATGGTAAGATTTCAGTCTCTTCTTACGGCGGAGTCCCATTCCACCGTATATATGTACCACAGCTTTTTCATCCATTCGTCTACTAATGGGCACCTGGGTGGCTATGGAAGCTGATTTCTTACTGTATTAACTATTACTCTTTAACATTTCCCTCCTCTTGCATTGTCTCTTTCCTCCAAGCGTCTTTTTCATTCTGTTAATTTTGTTTTCTGTCACATAAGAGAATTTCCTCTACTGCCTGATAACCTCTGCCTGTCCATGCACACACTACAGAGCTGGCTGGGAGCCGTGTGTGTGTGTGTGTGTGTGTGTGACAGAAGAGCAGTCTTTTGGGGGAGTTTCTGGCCCTTTCCCCTAGGGCAGGCTAGGCGTCCCAGAGAGGCCTCCTGCGCTGTGTAGCTCGGGGGACATCTCCCTGGCCGTCAGCATTCAGAGAATCTGATGGGGAGGCAGTTGAAGACAAGGGGGGTCTTAACATTCAGAGGGTAACCTTGCTCTTAGTTCGGCCGTTTTCAGCATGGTGCCCTTGCCCTCAACTGTGCGTGGTGTCCCCAAGCCAGAGTTCCTCTGCTCATTACCCCCGACAGAAAATTGCCCGTCTCAGCCGGTGGGTGGAGGGGCAGTCCCCGGGCTGCGGGAGTGGGAGAGGGGCCTGCTCGCCTAAGCGCTGGTTGCCAGGGCTGCCTGCCCGCCCTCCTGCGCTCAGCCCCGCCTCTCCAGGCCCCTGGTGCCTCTAATTCCTGAGGCTTTGTATAATTCCATGGTGAACATCAGGTAGCTTTTTGGCTTTCTTCACTGCTGACTTAGGATTTAGCTTACTTAGGCCTGTTAAGTCAGCTTCTCTCATTCATCTGCTTTCCAGTTTCCAAAATTTTGTTGCTATTGTTTCCTCTCATGTTCTTCCTATCCTTGTGGCTTTAGTCCTGTGTTTTCTTACATGGTGCTCTATTTTAATGGGATATCTTTATTGCTTTCTGAATGATCATATATGGTTGTTATAAAAAACTTTCTGATCATATATGGTTGTTATAAAAAGTTAAAACGGACCTGGCCGGGTGGCTCAGTTGGTTGGAGCATCATCCCATTCACCAAAAAGGTTGAGGGTTCAATCTCTGGTCAGGGATGTACAAGAGGCAACCAATCGATGTTTCTCTCTCTCTCTCTCTCTCTCTCTCTCTCTCTCTCTCTCTCCCCCTCCCTCTCTCCCCCCCCTTCCTTTCCTCTCTTTCTAGAATTAATAAAAAACCCCCAACATATCCTTGAGTAAGGATAAAAAAAATTAAAACAATCCAAAACAAGTGACGCTCCTCATAATTGCCTTCTCGATCCACTGCTACTCAGGTTTGGATCCTTGCAGATAGGGTTGCCTTTATGAACAGCATGCATGTGTGTTTGCTGGAATATACACACCCATATAAATGCATGCTCACTTTGCAAATACACATGAGATCACAGTACATTATAATCTATTATTCTGCAGCCAGTCTTTTTTCTCCAACACTAGTTCTTGAACATCTTTCAAACATGAATTAGGAGCTACTGCTTTTCCTTTGTCGCATGCTGCATAGTGTTCTCTTAAACTATAGCATATACCTCCAGCCCCTCATTAACAGACATTTCAGGTGCTTCCAGTTTTGTTTCTGTACAGAGTGCTGCTCTGAACATCAGTGAGCCCATGTCTTTGCCTCCCTGTCCTTCTGTCTCCTTGGCTGTCTCCTTGCAGTGGAATTGCCGGATGGGCATGCGCAGCTGAGAGGTTGGCAGACTGTGTGCAATTTACATGCTGCTGCTTAGTTCAAGAGAGGCCTTTTCCCTGCCTCTTGCCCAGCTCCTGTCTTACTACTTTTTTTAATTGTTGCAGGTAGGTTGGGTGAAAATGGTACTTTGTTGCTGCTTTGGTTTGTATTTCTTTGAGAATTAAGGCCGATGCTCTCTGTGTCATGGTCATGTGTGCACCACGTGCTTTCTGTGAGATATTTTACTCTCTCTTCCAAAGGGAGTCCTCAGACCCGTCCACCTTTTCTACCCGAGTGTGAGTGCTGGGCCCCGGGTCTGAAGCCCGAGGCTGTGTGGGTGGTGGGGACGGGCCCGGTGCTGAGAGGGGTGCGGGTGTCCGGGGCAGGGCGTGCCCTCCCCATTTCTCCCCTCTCCCCCGACAGAGGCACTTCACTGGGGTGGGCACAGCCTTCCCCCATCAGCACAGGCCTGGAGTGGATAGGCCCGGGGCAGAGCTGCCCCTGGGGTCGACTCAGTGGGCGGCTCTGCACATGGGCCTGCGAGGGGCTGCGTCCTGGGAGGGGGTTCTGGCACCGCTGGAGGTTTGGCATTTACCTGGGTTTGCATTCCACAAAGACAGTTGCTTTGTCTTTCTCTTTTAAGCTTAAAAAAAATTGTGAAATACAACACATATAGAAAATGTTCAGTTTAACAAATTATTATAAAGTAAACAGCCGTGTAACCACCTCCCTGGGAGACAGTTGACTTTTAACAATACTGTGACAATTGGAACTGGCGCCGTGCCCTGGACTGTTGGGCCGTATGTTCCCCTGCAGCTGCCCCCAGGCCTCTGGGTCCAGGAGGGCATCCCTTAGTCGTGGGTGGACCGCCTCCCGCGCAGCAGCCCTGGCCTGGGGTGCTGGGTCTGGCGGCGGCAGACGGCGGGAGGCCTGGGGATGCAGCCTGTGACTTGGCCACCCTGCCCGGGGCCCTGTCACGCGGCGCAGCCTCCCTCCCGCGGATGCTGACGAGGCTTTGGAGGATGACTGGCCTCTGGGTGGGACAGTCCCCTCGTGGGCTGGGCTGGGGTGTGAGCGCCTGAGGGGGGATGGGGACCGTGTGCTCTTCCCCGGGACCATTCCTGTCCCTGGTGGTTCACCCGCCCTGGCGGCACCGGCCCTGGTGCCTCCCCAGAGGAGACAGACCCCCACCGGTGGGCAGCCCCACGCGGGATGCCCATGTCTGCAAGGCGCAGCCCCATGCACAGGGCACAGGAGATGGGCCTCAGCCCCCACCTGCCTCCGCTCCCTTGCCTCCCGCTGCCCCGTCACTGGTTCAGCCCACACGCAGCTTCCACTGCCTGCCAGGGATGCCGAGGGGCAGGATGGACTTGCCGCTGCCCGCGGGGAGCTTGCCGCCTAGGGCGCCGCTGTCCAGTGCAGTTTTCGCCGCTGATGGTGTGTCCTGCCTGGTGCTGGGTGGTGCAGGGAGGAAGAGGGGTGTGTAAGTGAGGGGGAACCGCAGGCCATGGGTGCACACAGGGCTTGGCGTGGAGCCGTGGTGGCCAGTGAAGGATTCCTGCGTGAACCAGACCTGAGGGATGGAGATGGCAAGACAGGCACAGGCCCAGGAAGAGCCCTCAGGGTGGGGGGAACAGCACTAGCAAAGGCCTGGTGAGGAGGGGAGGCTGTACTTCCGGAGTGGAAGGAAGGGCGGTGCCGGGTGCCCCGGGGGACAGGGGGGTAAGGGAGGGGCGTGAGAGCCCGTGGGAGAGGTGGGAGGGGCCAGAGCCTCAGAACCTGGGGCCGTACACACAGAGGGCTTTACCTGGAGGGATACTGGGTGTGGGCCTGCCCCAGACAGATTGCATTTGAAGGTCACCCTGGCTGCTGTGGAAGGAGAACATTCTAGAAGGCAGGACGCGTTAGGAAGCTGTTGTGATCATCATGGTGGGATGCAGTGGCACAGTGGGACGCATGGGCCTGGAGGGAGACTCTGCAAGGCTCGCTGATGGAGTGGATGCTGAGAGACGGGGCGGGGAGAGGGGGAGGGCGGGACACGAGGGGCCCGGTGCTTCTTGCTTGGAAATCTGGGCAATGGTGGAGTCATCTCTGGAAGGGGCTGCAGGAGCAGGTCCGGAGGAAAGGAGATCAGCTCCGCCTGGGGGAGCAGCGTTTAGGGTTCCTGAGGGCCCTCTGTCAGGCCTCCGGACGGAGGGGTGTGGGGCTGCCGGAGAGGTCTGGGCCGGGGATAGCTGTGGGGATCACCAGCATGGGGCCTGCCCTTGTGTGCCTGCTTGTCTCTGGGTCTCCCCTGAAGCTGTCACTCTCAAACGCCCCGGACCAGTGCAGCCTGGGGAGTGGGTGGTCCTGCCAAGGATGCGGCCATAGCTCACCTGCATCTACCTGGGGCGGGGGGGACAGTGTGCGCCTGTGTGTCATGGGGGCTTTCGCACACTTCTAGAGGTTTGAATGGGGGGCCTGGGAGTAGGGGCAGGAGGAGCCAGAAGGGGCAACGTGGGACTTGCCCTGGAAGGATGGGTTTTGCTGTGTGGTGTTAGTTTAGGGTCACCTTGTGGGCACCAGCTGATCCTGGAGAGCCTGGACATTGGCTGGCGGGGAAAGAGTTGCCTCAGCCCTAATTCTGCCTCAGGACTGGATAGTGTGACCGATTCATTTCTCTGGGGGGCTGTGTTCTGAGAGCCAGCCTGTGGGTTGCCTGGTTACACCAGTGCCCCTGTGGGGGACTAGAACTTGGGAGCGCAAGCTGAAGTCCAGTGCGTGCCGGCTTCAATTGCAGCTGTTTAGGTTCGGGTGCTGTTCTAGGGCCTTACAGGGTGTGTGCCAACCTAGCTGTCTCCCCTGCCAGACTCAGCTCCTTACCAGCTGGTAGGCAGTCTGAACCTGGCTGCAGTTTTTGGTAAGGAATGCATTCGTTTGGGGTCCAGAGGTACAAAAACTGGCCATACAAAGCCACGTGATGCCTGGATGACATATCCTATTGAGCCTCTTGGATCCGGCTGTGGATGTGGGATGTGTTCATTTGGCAAGACTCTCCATCCCCAGTCATGAGGACCAGCATGGGTCACATGCCAGCAGACATTGTTGAATTAGATTGAGTAACATTACCCTTCCATTCTGAGGAAAATCAGTGAAACTCTGTTAGAGCCTCCTTAGCAGATGCTTTTTCTGACCTTTGGGTTCTGATGGTGAGATGTTGTCGTGGTTTTCAGCCTCTGGCTTCACGGAGAAGGCGCTTGTGAGTGTCGGAGGAGGGAAGGGCTCGGCCTGCAGGGTGAACGTGAGAGACGGCCCCGTCGGGCTGGAGCTGATGGGAGAAGGGCGCGATGTGTTTTCCTTCAGCTCAGCCCACAGGGCGCCATCCCCGGTACCAGGCGGCTGGCTCTGAGCGGTCAGGAGTCTGACTTCGAACTTCTTCCCTGGGCTTCAGTGCCTCTGAATTGGACCTTGCCTTGCTCCCCACCTTCATTTTCTACTCCTTCTCACCCCCAGGGCTTCGCTCAGGTTGTCACCCTTGCCGGGGCTGCCGTTTCTCAGAGGGCATGTCTGGAAAGCCCCAGCCTTTCCACCTCCCACTGGGATTCTGAGACTGAGATTGTTGGCACTGCACATTGGACGTTTCATAATGTTCGTCAACTGCGTGTGTCTTGCAGCGGAAGCGACTTCACGCTTCTTCCACCCACAGTGTCTTTCAGTTTGTGTGGCAACTACATCCTTGTCACTGCCCGTGCAGGTGGAGAAGTCAAGTGTATAAGATGAGGTCTCTGCCTCCGGGGGCCCATGGTCTGCCGGGGAGTCGAGACCTGGGAGGGAGGGCTCCCTGCGGAGTCACGCAGGCCCGAAGAGGCGGTAGCTCGCCGTTGCTTCCCTCTGGGAGCATCGCGCAGGGCTCTGTGGAGGAGGAAACCCAGGGGCTGAGTCGTGACATGGGAGCAAGGGACTAGGTCCTGCAGAGTTGGGGTAGAGAAGACTTCCAGGTGGGACGGTCCTGAGCAAACTTCAGAGGCCAGGAGAGCGGGGGCGGGAGCAGGGATGGGGCGGGAGTTCAGACGGTGCGTGGCATGAAGTGGGAGGCTCTGGGACAGTGGGGTGGGCCCGGGGCTTGGAGGCCTGGCTGAGCTCCCTGGGGGAAGGAGCACGTGCTGATACTGAGCAGGGAGGTGTGTTGCTTTTTGTGGTAAGTCAACATAAAACAGTTAAAGACAGGTGACCAGGCACCATGAGTAAGATGGCTTGAGGCGCAGAGAAGTGTCCGTGGCAGGGGCCGGCAGGGATGTCTTCGTGCTGAGAAGAGAGGCCCCGAGGGCCGCACGGCACGTGGGGAGCCCCGCCTGGGCCTCGGTCACTGCGGAGGGGCGGACCCGTGCACGCTGCACTCAGCGACTGCAGATCAGCCAGCGGAGCGCCGGGGCCCCGGGGTCCCCAGAAAGGGATGCTGCGTTGGGGTGCCCGCTCTGGGGCCAGCCGTCACGCTTCACGCTGGATCCTTGTGTATCATTTGAACTAAAAAATACATGCTGCTTATGAAAATGATAAATATTTTGTTCTAATTCCAAACAAAAAAAGACGACAGATGTGTCAGGTAACCTGGGCGCTGGTGGGCTGCAGGGGTTTGCACGCCACGGGGCGATATTGAACGGTAGCAGGTCAGGGTTAGCTGGTTGCAGGGTGAGATGAGGCATCTCCAGAAAACTGCGCACCCAGTCAATGCCTGGTTGGAAAAGGTTCGTCAGGTTACGGCACAAGACTGACTGTCATCACGGATTTAAACACTTCTGCGATCCAAGGGTAATCGTCATTCCTTGGAACATTTGCTAATCTTTAAAAATTTTTACCAGCGGGAAGCAGACCAACTGCTTGAGACTGCTTTCTAAAGGTTAGGTATTCATTCATGGATTCACTGAGCTGATGTTAATTGATTCATTGAACCGATCCATTGATGGTAACCCCAGCACGTCGTACACCTGAGGCGGCGGAGCTAGAAAGGGGTCACCCTTTGTCCCTGCGTGGATTGAGATGCTGCTGTTCCTGGGAGTATGAAAAACATCCTAAAGTGCAGATTGACTATGATGTTTATTATTGTCAGATTAATGTGAAAAGCGCTAAAAAAAAAAAAAATGCAACTTATAAAGGAAAAGTCAGAGCCATGTGGCATCGTAGGGGCCCCCAGTCGGCTGTAGGTGCTGGGCTCCCATAGAGAGAGGAGGAGGAGGAGGCAGGAGGGCCAGCTGGGAAAGCAGCGTGCTGTGGCCTCGGGGGATGGGCCACGCTGGTGCCCTTTTGGGGCCCGCCCGCAGAAACCGACCTGCAGAAGGCGGCTCTGGAGCCCCGCGGCCCACAGGGCTAACCGGCCGCCCAGCCCAGGTGGCTCTGAGGGGCAGCGGTGGCCCAGTTGTGTGTTTTCAAAAGAGGCCCAGCGGCACGCGTGTCTCTGTTTCAGGGCCACATTGGAGCCATTCACTTGGGAGGACGGCCTGTTCGGGCCCCAGCGTTCAATCCCACAGTCATCCCTCCAGCTTTGTACGTCCTAGGTGTCACATTCCAGAGGCCTGGGAATCAAAGGCGGGCTTGCGAGGCCCAGACGCGGCGGGGGCTCTGCAGTCAGATTGGCTCCTGCAGAGGGAGGCCTTCAGGGGCTGGGGAAATCCTGGGAGCCAAGAGGCGCTGCACAGAGAAGAAGAGGACTCTGTTCTGATTTCATGACAGGCCGCAGGGCCCCATGCTGCGTCACGCTGCTGCCTCAGGCCTCCGCTGGCCGGTTGGGGGGAGGGGTCTGTGCCTCCACATACCTGTCGCCATTCATCCACTCCAGACCTCGACCGGAGGGCCCCTTGGAAGGCTGTGATACCCTGCAACAGAACCGTGCTGCTGTGGGGGTGGGAGGGGTTGACAAATGCTTTTTCCAGCCATCTCAGTGTCCTCTCAGTTTCCAGACGGGTAAACCAAGGCCTAGAGAGGGGCGAGGGGGTGACCTAGGGGGAAATGAAGAGAAGGCGGGCCGTGAAGCCAGGCCGGAAGGGGTCCTTCTCCGCCTCTGCCATCCCCACTGGATGGCCTTGAACAGATGCTGTGGGCTCTCTCTATGCCTCGCCCTGCTCACCTGTAGGATGGGGCAGTGAGACTCACACCTTAGGGTCGCTCTGAGGATCCGTCACGAGCTTTCTCACCTGTCTGGCACTGCAGTCGTGATGCCCGGGGCCTGGGCCAGCGGTGGGCTGGGCCGGGGCAGCGCCCCACCCCCCAGCCAGTGTCCAGCTTGTGCCTGCAGCTGCTGGGCTGCCCAATGCTCTGCAGCCCGGTCAGGCCCTTGCTTTAGCCATGGCATTTGGGACTGGGCCGTGGGGCCGTGAGCAGGCTCTGTTTGCTAACTTTGTATATTGCTTAATAAGGAAAACACAGCTTGTCCTGGCAAACAGTGGATCCGGCCATATATGGGGAAAAGGAGTGACTTGAACGCGGTCAAGGACGCAGTTCTGAGCTCTTCTCAGCTCCAACAACATCAAAGACAACATGGAGTTGTCACTCTCCTTTGTCCAGTTTAGCTGTGGAGGAATTTCTGGTTATAAATAGGCAACATCTTGCAGTGTGAGCTTTAGAAGTTGCTGTGAATTGTTTGGGGAGCAGATCCTTTCCACACTCGAAGGAACTTGGCAGAGAGCAGGGGTCCGCAGTGGATGGCGGGACAACGGCTGCTCTGCAGCCACGCAGAGCAGACCGAGGCCTGCTCGGCGCAGCGGTGCCCGGCGAGCGCCAGGTCCCATGCTGCGCCGGGCCAGGCTGGCAGCCTCTAGTCACTTCTACATCAGGGGCCCGCCTGGCTCCCTGCGGTGCGCACCACCGACCACGCCCCCCTTTCCTCCAGCTGTCTCATCACCTCCATTCCGTGGCCGTCACCGGCTCATTCATTCCTTGACTCGCCCAGGCGCACTCACGGCGCAAGGCAGCCCCCCGCCGCCGCCCCTCCCATTTCTCCTGCTCCTCTTTCCTCTGCCTGCTCCTTGCTCATGGCTAGTGCCCTGGGCTCTGTCCTTGGTCCTTTTCTTTCTCCCTCTGCACATTCTCCCATTTCCTCTTGGCCTGATCTCTGCAGCCTAGCGATTAGTGGGGCCACTGTGCCTGGGTCTGGTCCTGGCTCTGCAACTTCCTAGCTGCGTGACCTCCGGCGAGTTGCTTAACCTCTCTGAGACATAGTTTCCTCCCCTGTAGATGGGGGGGGGGGGTGTGTCGATCACAGGGCTGACCTCTAGGGTGGTCGCAAGGACGCACTGAGCTGGTCTCTGTGAAGCCCCGAGAGCGGCGCCGCACAGCGGGCCAGCACTCAGGGAGCTGAGGCGCTGCTGCTCTTTGCTTTCGACTGCCAGGCCTCTCACTAGGTGCCGCTCTGTCCCGGTCTGCAGAGAGGGGCTTGCAGCGGTCCTCCGGGCATCCTTCCCTGGAAGTAACGGTCCAGGTTGTAAGAAGTCAAGGACACGTGACCCAGCGCTTCAGCGTGCGTCCTGCCTGTTAGGTTGCTGGCGCCCCCCAGGCCCCCCCTCAAACGGACGGCCTCCGTCCGCACCCCTTCCCAGGTCTGCTGCCTTGCCCAGGGACAGCCCCCTCTTGGAGGCCACTTTGGCCGCGGGCCTGGGAAAGAGACGGGGCAGGCCCAGGTTTCCAGCCTGCGCGGGGGATGGTGCCGTCTATGCTGCTTCTGAAGTATTTCTTTTTCTTTTTCTTAAACCCTCACCGGAGGATATAGTTATTGATTTTAGAGGTGGTGGGTGGAGAGAGTACAAATCAGTACTCGATTTGAGAGAGAGGGATTGGGTGCCTCCCGTACATGTCTCGACCAGGGGTCAAACCCACAACCTTCTTGGTGTACAGGACGATGCTCCCACCAGCTGAGCCCCTCAGGCCGGGCCTGCGGGGTGTCTTGATTCTGTATCTCCTCTCTGTGTCTGTCTGGGTCTGGCCTCACCGCAGCTCCTCCACCACGTGGTCTCTGTGTAAAGCCTCTTCCACTTCCTCTCACTCATCCTCTGTCCTCATCAGCCGAAGTCAGGCCAGACCTGTGTAAAGCCCCTCAGGGGCCTCCCGTCACCTGCTTCAGGGTATGGCGGGGCCCTGTGTCCCCGCAGCCTGACCCTTCTCTGGCGGGGGACGGCCCCAGATGCTGGCTCTGTGAGTGCTGACAGCCCTGCCGCCCGGGGTCCTGGAGTAGCGAGGAGCCACCTCTCCCTGGCAGGGGCACGGGCTGCGTGCGCCACTGCGTTCGGCCCCGGCTTCTCCAGTCAAAGCAGAATTGCTAAGCGCTCACCTCCTAGCCTTCCCGGCGGCGCCCAGCTCTGCCCCGCCCCCTTGCACGCTCTCTCCCATTACTGCTCCTGTTCTGGTCAGAACAGACTCAGCCACCTCTTGGCAGGGACCTCCTCTTGGGCTTGTCCGACGGGTGTTTCTTGCCGGGATTCTGAAGTTGACTTTGCCCATTTCCCGGACTGGACTTCAGGGCTCCCTGAGCTGCCTGCAGCCCCTGCCCTGGGAGCCACTGTCGCCTCCAGCTGGCTGACGTGAGCACCCACCCCTGCGACCTGCCCCTGGGGAGCCCCTCCGCCCCTCCCTACTGTGTGCTTCTGGAGGTCAGGGCTCTGTCTCCGCCCCATCACCTCTCAGAGAGGAGCAAGCACGGCCCTGGCGCGCGGTGGGTCCTCGGCCCCTGAGCCCTCCTGCCCATGCGGCTGCCCTCATGGGAGTGAGCGCGTGTGTTTTCTAGCGGGGCTTCCGTTTTCAACTTTGCTTGAGCAGAGGCTTCTGTGCTACAGCCTTCGTCAGAGGAGGCCTGAGACCCTCCTGGATGCACCCGTCTGTGCCCTGGGCTCCTTCTTGCCCTGCCTCTGCCCTGACCTGCACCGGGGCCCCCAGGGTTGAGGCCCAGTGACCCGTGCGCACCTGAAGGCCGGCGCTGGGCTCTGAGCCAGAGCCCGCACCCAGGTGGCCTGTAGGCCTCGGGCATGACCAGTCGGGCAGGTGGGCCCTGCGTGTATCTGGGCCCGAGAGTGGGTCCCAGGCCGAGGACTCTGCCCAGGGGGTGGCCTGGCTCTTGGGCTGCTGCATCTCCACCCAGATGCTGGGCCCTCAGTGCCTGCCTGTTCATCCTGGGGAGGGGGGGTCTTCCTGCCTGAAATGTTAGAGCAGAGCCACAGTGCAGCCCCCTCCGCCTCCTCACTTTGGGGAGGGCAGGCCGCCAGGGTGTCCCCACCCCTCTGCTCCTCCTGTCCTCCACTCCAGAGCATGGAGAACACCCCCTTGAATGTGCAGCCTTTTTTCTGGATGGGTCCCCGGGGCTCAGCAGGTGCCCCCAGACCACCCCATCTCATGTGGTGGGCAAAGCTGAGCTATTCCATTGTTTCCTAAGGGTCATGCTCAAGCATCCTGTCCCCTCCCAGGTAGCATTTGCTGATGAAGCCGTGGGCTTCCCAGCTCTCTGGCTGGTTTGCAGTTTCAGAATTATTCTATGAATATCATACCTTACTTGGCGAGTCTTCCCTTCATGCATATTTAGGTTGTTTCCAATTTTTCTGTATTATGATTATGAACAAACCTCAGTGAACATCTTTGCAGATATACATCTTTGTAGGGTCAAAGGGTACGTACAGGGATCAGGTTGATAGGTCCCTTCAAAGGGCACTCACACTGCGTAACCATGTGTTCCCTACACCCCAGCCAGCCTGGGCTTTGTTAATGTCTTCAATCTTTGCCAATATAGTAGTAGAAAAATTATATATTACATCTGTTTGCATTTCTTTGCTTCTTAGTGGCCATTTTATATTTCTCTTTTTAGATTTTATTTATTTTTAGAGAGGAGAAGGGAGGGAGAGAGAGAGAGGGAGAGGAACATTGATGCAGGACAGAAACATCGACGGGTTGTCTCTCGTATGCACCCTGACATGGGACAGAACCCGAAACCCAGGCCTGTGCCCTGAGTGGGAATGGAACCAGCGATCTTTTGCTTCGCGGGACGATTCCCAACCACCTGAGCCACATCAGTCAGGGCTATTTTGTATCTTTTTTACAGATTGCTTGTTCATGTCCTTCGCTCATGTTTCTCCTGGGGGCTTGTTTTATAGACCTGGAGAGCAAGAACTCTTTGAGCATCAGAGATGCAGTGACTGCTGCTTGGTAGGCCCTTCATTCATGTTTGTTGGTAAGTAAGTAATTCTGTCGCATATCTTGCAAAGACTTCATTTAACCATAAATTTTTTTAAAAATTAGGAGTGTTAGGTTTTTACATGGTTACATTTTCCTCTCTTCTGACTATATTTTTAATGACAGGCTTAGCGAGCATTCCTCCCCTTTGCACGATTTTAAAATTATTCACCCATGCTTTCTTCTTGAAGTTTTAAGGTTTTATTATTTACATTTGAATCTTCCCTCCAAGTAGAATTTGTTGTAGTTTAAGGAGGAGGCCAATTGCACCAATGCCTCAGTTGGTTCTGAGGCCATTTATTTAATAATCCATGTCAGCTCCACGGAGCAGAAATGCTGCCTATATCACACACTAAATCCCCACGTGTGTTTGCATCTGCTGATGGATTTTTTTCCTGTTCCATTGGCCCATTGTATTCTGGTTATAAAAGTGATTTTGACAATCATGACCAGACATTGAGTTACTGTGTCTTAGGCACTTGACATATTTTATCTCAAACATTCCCCAGCACCCTACAGGGCATAGGCATGATGTTCCCAATGTAATCAAGGCTTCCAAGACATACACAAGTTAAAAAATGCTGTTAGTGGGATGAGTCAGGAATCAAACCCAGGAATGCTCTGGGCCTGGCCCCTCCCACTGCTCTGTCCTGCCTTGCGTGACCCCTCTCCTTGCCCTCTGGGGCACGTGGAGGAGGGGGCTTAGAGAATGGCAGCCGGAAGGTAACTGGCCCTCACTTTACATTGTTAAAAATAGAGGCCACGAAGAACAGGGGGTTGCCCCAAACTGGGCCTGGATAGAGAACCATGTGGGGACTCTCAGCAAACTGACCTTGTATCCCCCAACCAGTGTCGTAACAGAGCTGGCATGTGGGCATGGTGATGGGATTATCTGTGCTTGCTCTCCAAGCTGTCACGTGAGATTCCCCTGCAGCCACGACTGGCTGGCAGGCTCCCTCGCAGAAGTAAGCGGGTTAGGCCGGTGCCCTGGTGAACTCTTGCCCCTGGTTGAGCCGATGGGAATTTTATGATTCCTTTGGGTCTAGGGTTGTAGTGAAGACCAGTCCCAGAGGTCCACCCTGGCCACGTTTAGACCAAGAAGCTGATGCGCAGAGGAGAGACAGAACTTGCCCACAGCACCCTGTGCATGGTGATCGTGGGCACGCTCTGAAATCCACACCCTGTGATGAGGCCTGTTGAGTAAGAATTGCAGCTGGAAAGGCTCTCGGCTGCCAGGGCTGGAAGCACTGGGGCGCTGGTGTCCTGGGCGCCTCATCTGGGCCTTCTCTACTGCTTTGGTCTTCATAGCTGACACAGGGGTGTCTTCCAAGAACTTGATAAGCATCGCTGTTGAGATTGGCACCTCCTCGTTGTACTTTCGGTGCCTAAGTATTGCCCGCTGGCTGATCCCATGGGAGAAGCGGCCCGGCCTCAGGTATGAACAAGCATCTTGGCCGCAGACGCAGTGTGCACACACACGTGCATGCGTGCGTAGAGCTGCCGGTCTTTGGAGTGGTTGTATCCCCACAGTGCTGTCTGGGCCGAGTCACAGAGTCACTGGCCAGGTCTGTGGGGATAGTTTCCCATCCTGGTCTCGGGCAGGCTTCCCGTTAGTGCTTTCGCCTTGGCCCTGCTGCCCAGCCGTGTTGACAGCTTCCTTTCCTCCACATGATCAATGCTCTGGTTGATCTGTAAGTCTCAGATCCAGTCTTCCTGTGGCTCTTGTGTAGAGCCTTCTCTCTCCAGCCTAGTCCAAAGCTCCAGTACTCTCTCTCATCTGAACGCTGATGGCTTTCTCCTGTGTCATTCACATGATGCTTAAGCAGGCACTGCCTTGGGACACCCCTTCTCTTGACCTTTCCCTTAGAGCTTGTGTTGCTTGAACGTTTCATGAGATGAAATCCTGTTGATCTAACGAGGCAGCAATCTCGTGTTTCATACCATTTCGTATTCTCAGGAGTGTCCGGCACATAGTAGGCCCTCAGGAAATGCTGGTGGCCTGGTGGATTTGGAGTTAGCCAATATGTAAACACAAACTGAAAAGCTTTCAGGCCCAAGCGGGCACGAGGTGCCTGCCCACACACGCTGGTGGCCATTCAAAGGCGTGAAGTGGGCTTGTTCAGCCCGGCAGAAGGTTAAAATGCAAGAGAGAGCTGTGATGATGATGGGCCAGAAAGAAATACTGAGGACTAGGGATTCACGAGATAACATGGATCTGGTGTTAACAACCTGACAGTCCTTTATTCTACTGTGAAGATGAAAATGGCGTTTGGGCAGTGGGTGAAAGGAGAGGGGAGGGGAGTGGCACCTAAAACAGAGTGTGGTTAGCAGAGCCCGACTGCCCTCTGCACCTGGAAGGCTTCCTGGAGGAGGAGGGCTGGCAGGGGTTGGGGTTGGAATTGCCAGCGGGATGTAGTTGGTTCTCAAGAACCGTCTTTGGGCCCAAACCTCCCCTCCTCCAGTTCTAGGAGTTCTCAGGAGATTGCACCAGAAACAGAACATATTTTCCCCTTAGACCCTAGAGTGATGCTAAGTGCTAACTGAGGGCCCATTTTTGCAAGGGACATATTGATATGTGGTGCTTGCCTTCATTGCTCGGTTTGTTCATTCAGGGCCGGGCCTGAGGATGTCATGCTGACCTGCTAACAGGTCTAAACAGGCTCACCTCCTTAAAATGCCCAGGCAGGCAGTCCCTGGCATGGGGGACAAGTTTAAGGTCATACTCTCTGGCATCCAGGACAACACCCAGGCTCCTGAGTCTGACCTGCCACGGTCTTCTTCCCGGGCTCTGTAGGTTGCTGTGGCTCTCAGCTTTTGTTTTCTAGAACTTCCTCCAGCCCTCTTGCACCCCTTGCATTTTCCAAGCACACTGGCCACCTCACGCCACCACGCTTTTGCTCATGTTGATTCCTTGGCTGGGGCCCTCCTTGCCTCCTCCACTGTCCGTGTGACCGTGCCTGTCATCCTGATTAGACTCCTGAGTCGAATCCTGCAGGACAGGGAGCATATGCTTTGGAGTCAGGTAGATGTGGGGTCAAATCCTGGCTTCACCACTTCCTGGCTGTGCACGTTACTTCTCTGGGACCGTTTACAACACACTTAACCTCAACGGGCCGTGGGGAGGACTCAGTCAAGGATGAACCTGCCCTTTCTTCTCTCCCTGCTTCCACCGCCGTTCATAGTGCTGGGTCCGCAGATACCAGTCTCCCTGGTGGTTTGTCTCAGTGAAGCCCTTTCATCCAACGCATATTTCCTGAACCCCCTACTGTGTGCCAAGTGCTGGGCACTGGGAATAATTTTTGTCTGGGTACTTGCTACCAAGGAGTTATGTGAGTCCATACTGGGTTCCCAGAGGAGATGCTGTGTGGCCTGAGCTCTGGAGGATAAGCGAGAGAACGCCAGGCAGACAGGAGGGGAGAGAGTTCTCGGTGGGGGAGGCAGCGGGCTGAGGGGTCCCAGTCAGTCATGAGCTGTGTCGAGGCCTTTATCCTATGAGCAGTAGGAGGGACTCTATGCCAAAGTGGGACATGGTCACATTTGGATCCCCAGAAGCGGACAGTGGGCTGAGAAGGAGGAGAGAGGAAGCTGGGAGACCAGTGAGGTTGGGCCGTTGTCCAAGGCAGAGACTCGGCCGGTCGGGGCGGCGCTGCGGCCGCGGAGGGAGGCTGGAGGCCAGCTGAGCAGGAGAGCTGATGGGCAGGGTGTGAGCGTGAGGGAGACTGAAGAAAACAATGACTCCCAGGCTTCTTGGGACAGCATGCTGTGTATGGAGAGTGTGCAGGGGACCGAGGGAACATAGGTTCCCAACTCATCTCCCTATAGGTGTGTGACCTCCCTGTAGCAGAGATGGGCCCTTGGACTCCAGGCATCTCCTGTGGCCTTTGGTGCCAAAGGGGCTCCAGGAGACTTGTTGCTGGTTGAGGATGGAAAATTAGCCCCTAGTCCCCTGCCAGTCAGCGTACTGCACCATGAACAAGTCCCCTTAGACTCCAAGGCTCTCTATGTTGGGGAGCTGGCCTCTGGCCCCATGTCCCAGAGGAGGCCCAACGCCCCTCGGAGGCCTCGGGCTGGGGCTGGGGCTGGGGCTGGGGTGCCCGGCCTCCCAGGTCTCAGGCACAGCCGGCGGGGGCGGGGCGCCCACCACCTCACCGAGGCAGCGTGGGGCAGGCCTCCCTCACAGCTGTGTTGTGTCCAGAGGGAAGCATTTAGAGTATGTGGCTGTAAGTGGCTGCTGGAGAGAACCCTACAATTTCTCCTCGTATTGGGAAACAACCAGGCTACCAGAGGCTCCCAAATGTTCTGTGTCATATAATGTATGTTTTATGGCAAATGAAAAAATATATAAAATCTGTACCCAGAGTGTTCCCTGTTTGCTTGAAGGGGGCTAGATCCTTCCTTTTATTCTTACCCTTTTCAAATTTTAGTCCAGAATTCCCTTCTGGGCAATGAACTTATCTGCCAAGTTGGGGCCCAGAGAAAACCCTTATGGGGGACTCGTAAACCCCGTCTTTTGAGGAAATCTTGGGGCTGAGGCCACGTTCAGCCCCACATGTTTACACAATAGTGTCTCTCAGCTCTGAGGGGCCATTAGAGTTAATTGGGTGAATAATCTATGTTTAAAAAGTCCCCAAATACTTATTTACATAATCCACGCTCTGCCCAAGCCTGTTCAAGCCTATTTGTGGGATCTGGAGTGGATCCTGGGCTTAGCGTCTTCCTCCTGTGCTTCCAGAGCAGCTTCTCCTCTTAGGGACTGTCCTCTGGTGCGGACGGGGCCAGGCAGGGCTCCCGTGACAGTATGCATTGTATGCAGGGACCACAGGTCGGGGCCTGATGTCCTGGCAGGGCCTGCCAGCCATAGGCTGCCTTGAGCCTTTGCCAAACATGTTTTGTGGGCTGCTGATCCTGGGAGATGCTACGTGGGAGAGGGTTCCATGATCTAATGAGCTCGGGGAGCACTGTGTCTCTTCTCCAGTCTTGGAGATTCCTCACGCACATTATACCAAGACTCTGAGAAGTCCCGAAGTAAAGAAACTGATTTGCCTTTCTCTAATCTATACAGCTTCCTTAGGATGTGCCTCCATGTAAATAGCTCCCTCCCATAATCTTGATGAATGTCCCAAAGAATTAGCACTCTCTAGAAAACGCGTTGGGAGGCAGAAATTCCACTCCCTTTTATTTGTAGGTCCTGGCCACCCACCCATGCATTGTGTTTGCTGCCTTGGGTTGAGGCTGCTGTGAACAGTCGTGCTGGCTGTGCATATACAGCCCCCCGAATGCTCTTCATACAACCAGAGCCCACCTGGGTCTCAGAGCAGGGAGTCCAGGCACTTGAAGCTGGCATACGGGCTTGCACGGAGACAAAGCATTTGGGCGCCACGTTAGTTGCTGGAATCCCCTCTGCAGTGAGGCCCCTGTGGGTCACGCCAGCCACGGGCATTCCCTGGGCCTGGACCTTTGGGCACCAGGAAGGAGGCCTCCAAATGTGATGTGAAGCCAGAGCCTGCTTGGGACAAAAGCTGACCTCTCACGCGCGCTCAGCCGCTGCTTTGAGGAATTCTGCTCATCATCTCCCATGGCTCCCAATCTGGAGCCCCACATTAGAAGCACCTGGAGAGATTAAAACAAACCCTGATGCTTACCCGGCACCTCGGGCTTGTTAACTCCGATGTGGGGCGTGTGGGGCTTGGCAGGCTCCCCAGGTGATTCCAGTGCGCAGCCTCGATGAGGTGGAGGATGCCCCGCCGACCCTCACAAGGAGCATTTGGTGCCGTAGGAGGGGGCAGCGGAGTGTGTGGCTTTGTTCCGGGGTCAATCGCACGGTGTCTGTTTGCCCCTGAGAACCAGCCACACGCACAATCCTGCTCACGCAGCCCTGGCGGAGCGGGCAAGCCCCTCGGGCAGGAGGAGGGAGCCTCCGCTGTGGGTCCAGCCCAGCGGCCTTGTCAGCGGGTGAGGGGGAGGACCGCCAGCGTCACTGAATATCTCCCGTGGGCCAGGTACTGTACCTCATGGTGCCTCAGTTAATCCTTGCCCCCCACCACCGCCGTGAGCTAGGATTTCCACATGTAGGTGTGGAAACTGAGGCACAATGCAGTTATGGAATGTGCCCCAAGTCACACAGTGTTCTCCGCGGATGGAGCAAAGACTTGGGTCTTCTGAGGCGTAGCACCTGTGAAAGCCACGTTGTTCATGGGGCAGGAGCAGTGTTGGGGTGGGGGGCAGAGTGTGGCTGGGGTGGGCGGAAGAGGCTTGTGCGCACGTGCTCACCCGAAGCAGTCAGCATTGGAGGCGATTTCCCTCTGGCTGAGGGGTGGGGGTGGCCCTCAGCAGGAACGGGGTCAGCAGGAAGCTGGAGTCAGCTCCCAGGAGCCTGCTGTGTGCATGTCTTCCCATCTCCGATTCAGTGACATTCCGTTGGAAGCTGGAAACAGCCCCAGTGAGAGTATTTGCACTATAGAGATCGGCAAACACTACAAATTGGGTTTTAATTTATTTATTTTCTCAGCAAGCTAGCTGTTAAGCATTTGCCGGGATGTGGCTGGACAGAACCCAGCATCCTGGGCCCAGCTCCTTTGGTTTGGGGACGTGGGAGAAGCTAGGTCCCAGGGAGAGAGGGCTGAGCGAGCAGCTGGTTGCATCAAGGAAAATGAAGCAAGAGAGGGGAGCGAACTTCTGGTGACTTAGGGCGACACCGTGGAGGAACGTGGTTGGAGCTGAGGTTTATTTCTCTTAAAATTGATATTATTACAATAAAAGGCAGCAGAGACGGGGATAGAGATGAGGGAAGGGCAGGGACGATTCTTCAAAGACCTGCCAACTGACTGGGGAGCTTTGCCACAGCAGGGCAAGTGACGAAGGAACAAACGCAGCGTCAGGCTGCAGCCGGCAGACCCAGGGTCAGGAAGCTGTCTCTGTGTTGTCTCCTGAGCCTGCCTCTTCGAGGTGGCGGACAGGGGCTCCGGCAGGGCGATGGTTAAATCAGAATAACAGGGGGGGATTTATCTCACAGCCCCGACGTTCCCTTAGCTTCCTGCCGCGCCTGGCCCCGCTAATGCTCCCGGGTTGCAAATCTACCTATTTGTCAAGTCCCTCTCCACTGCCTGGCTCTCTCCGGCTGCTTGCGTGGTTTATTAAAGATGCGTTTGCTACCTGTCATCTCAGATGGACTCCTTTATCCAAAACGGAATAATAGAGATATCTCCCTCCAGGGACGCAGGATGCAAATGCCTGAGGACAGGTTGCCAATTTGCCGAGTGTATTAGGGGAAGGGAGCCGTCAAGGGAAACGGCTGGGATCCAGGCTCTTCTAACAAGCTCATTTCTGGGTTGAGGGGAGACCTGGGCGGCTGAGTTTAGATTATGTGGGCATGTGCCCCCGCTTTCCTACTGACAGCTGTCAGCAGCAATTGTTTCTCTGTGGGAAACAAAATTGGCTTTTTCTTCTTGGTCCCCTCCCCCATCCTGTCCTTGGGTAGCGAGGCCCTGCCAATAACTGTCAAGGAGCCGTCCAGCTGCGGCGCTGCCTTCACAGAGCGGAGCTGCTGTGGGCCAGTCCGGGGTCGCGGGCTGAGGACCCGGGGCCTGCGGGGGCGGCCTGGTTTGGTGGAGGTGGGGTTGGAGGGGAGAGGGCTGGTTTCCTCCCCCGAGAAAGAGGACTCAGTCCAAGCAGGAACCCTGTCCTAGGGGCCCCCGGGGAAGCTGCCCCTCCAGGCCCTCGTCCTGGAGGGATGCACAGCCCTTTTTCCTGCCGGGGGTCTCCCCACGCTGGTGCCCACCGTTAGGGATCCCACATGATGGTCTTTGATTTGACTCTGACACCCTGCAAAGAGGCACTGCCCTGGCTCTGGGGCCATTCAGCATGACACCCTGGGTCCCGTGGGTTTCTGCCCCTCGGCAGTGAGAGGACACAGGCGCTCGAGAAGGGTCCTGCCTGCCGCATCCACTAGAGGATGCCTGTGGCTTCCTCCACTCACAGAAACCTGTGGGTGCCCCACCCCTAATTTCACAGGTGAGGAAGCCGTGGCCCAGGACCTTACTGACAGCTGGCAAGTGCCAGGCTCTGGACTTGAACCTGGGACAAGACTGTTCCGTTTCCTGCATGGCTCTACTCAGGGCCACGGGGCCATGCTTGGCACAGCGTTTGCAGGGCGCAGAGACCTGGCTTCTGCCTCCTCTGGGTCATTCTATAGTGTCACATGCCTGTGGGCTCAAGGCTGTCCAGCCACCCTGGAGGGGATGGCAGTGACTCCAGACTGGGGCATGGGACAGTCTTGGAGGGCTGTGTGAGGCCTCCTGGGTCCCCAAGAGTTCTTGGGATGAGCAGGACCCCTGTTCCCCACCAGGTCCTCACCCCTCCTCCACCTCCCACCCACATGCATCCTCAAGACTGTGAGGCCCCAGGCAGGGCCGCAAGTGTGGCAGAGGTGACCCCGTCAGTGGGGACACTCGCTGGACCACGCTGCAGCCTGGAAAGCCGGAGCTGGCTAAGGAGGGCAGAGCAGGGGGTCACTAGCTCAGTGCAGGGCCTTCCTTGACTGGGAGCCAGGCAGTAGCTTGGGGTTTTGGAAATGAACCCCAGGGTAGGGCTCAAGGCCCTTTGCCTGTGCCGGGAGGCCCCGCTGAGCTGCGGGCACCACAGGGCTGGACGCTGCTCTGTGCACGTGGGGTTGCTGTCCTGCTCTCGCGCAGGTTTGCGATAGGCGCTCCGTTATAGCTCGGGGCGACCCGCCCCACACCTTTCCCTTCCGTGGTGTTGCCTGCATCCTCCTGGGACCTCTCTGTAGCCACCTGCTAGCGCCGAGTGGCACGGAGCAGTGGAGAGGTGCTGGGACCCTGCCTCACTGGCAGGCCCAGCCTCTGTGTGCCTGCACCCACCCCCGCCCCCGTTTCCTCCACATGTGTCCTGACGCTCTGTCTCACCTGCCGCGACCGGCCCTGCCCCAGCTCCCCTGGGGGGCTGGCAGCCTGTCTGACCCAACCCCACCTGCTCTTTTAACATCCTCATTTTATAGGCGAAGAAACGGTCCCTCAGGGAAGTCAAGATCAGAGCCACATCTGACCCCAAAGTCTGTGTTCCTATTCCCGGCAGGACCGCATGTTGAGGGTAGAGAAGTTTGGGTTTAGGGGTGAGGACTTTGTAAACTTGAAGATCTCGCCAGCCTTGAGAGTCCTCATCACTTGGCTGCGCTGGGTGTTGACTCTTCTGTGAAGAGGGTTGAAGATGCCCCATGTGACCCAGCTCAGGGCTTCCTGGGGCAGTGGGGGGATAGGCGGGGGGGGGGGGGGGACGGGGCAGGGGGAGGAGAGCAGGGGCATGAGGGCTCAGATCTTTGGGGCTGGGCTTTCGCTCTGGCCTCAGCCTCCAGGGTTGCTGAGCCGGGGCTGGGCTTGCCCGCTGGTTGGGCCCCGGCTGTGGCTCTGCGCCGGCCCCTGGAGCCACCAGCCCCTGTACGCAGTACCCTGTGGGGCTCTGCCACCAGTGGGGCCCCTCTGCACCCCATGGCGGGGTTCAGCCCACATGCAGCTGGCCGTGGGGCCCTGCCGAGGTCGGAGAGCCCCCGGGCATCTGCCTGGGGTTCCTTGCACACAGTCTGCGCTTCCTAGAACACACCATCAAAAAGGCAGCCTTTGGGGGAGGGAGGACCGCCCCAAAAAGAAGAAAATGGGATATTTGTGGGATTCTATCCCCAAACACTGACATTGGTATGACATTGGTCTGCTTGAGGTCGTGTCCCAAGTGAGACCTTGGGCAGCTTCCTGCTTCTCTCCGAGCCCCGCTGTCTCACCTGATGCGCGATGAGCAACCCCGCAGTTGTCTGAGGGGTCTGTATGGTGGGGACGGCAATACTGTGTTTTGCTGTGTATAATGTGCACCCACGTTTTTGGCCCAAACTTTCAGGAAAAAAATCCTTTTGTTTTAATTTTTTAATTCAATTATGTATTTATTTATATTGAGAAACAAAACTGATTATCGTATTTCAGGGTAGTATTTTGCATGCGGATATCATTATTGCTTTCTAGAGTTACACTTATAACGCATAAGCATAAATAAAAGAACTAAAACCATTTATATAGATATGGAATTAGCACAACCCATGTATAATGTGCATCCATATTTTCCCTTCAAAAATCTGGGCCAAAAAGTGCACTTTGTACCTGGCAGAATACTGCAGTTCCTCAGAGGTCTGCAGGGAATGAGGTGGAGGGGGGAAGGCCCCTAGTATTGGGCAGAAACTAAGTAAGTGCCCAAAGCTCTTTCTGGAGGTGGGCCTGGGGGAATGGGCACCCAGCCCTGGCCACCTGTCGCCCTCTGCTCTGAGGCTGGGCTCACTCCCAAAGAGACACTGTCACTTCCCTGGGGGAGGTGCCTGGGTACAAATGCCACAGAAGTCTCTGAGCAGATGCGTTAATGCCAGAGGTGGGAGGGCCCCCGGGGGCACCCCTGGGCGCAAGGAGCCAGGCAGGCCCCAGTCCCGTCCCCGCTGTCTGCCTGCAGCTGTGTGGCCTTGGGCAGCGTGCCTGCCCTCTCTGAACAGATGCCTCCACAGTCCTACCTGGTGGGTCTCTTGGGAGGCCAGATAAAGGGGCGTCTGCGAAGCGAAAAGCTGTGTTTACACTGATCTATGAACATGTGTCATTGTGTTAGGGAAAGCTGTGTCATTCTTTGCCTTTTCTAGTCTTGTTCTGCTGAGGGGCACCTGGGGCTCAGAATCGGGTGGAACTTGCCTGCTCCCCCACAGCGAGGGGGACGGAGGTAGGGCCCGCATGCTCTCCCTGCCAAGAGGTGGGTGGGAGGCAAAGGCGCCCGCAGTCAGCCACGCCCCCAGTTCAGATACCCAGCCCCTGGCCGAGGTGACTAGGTCTTGTGTCTCAGGGACCTGGTCTGTCAGGGCTCGGGAGCCTCCCAGATGCCCTGGAGGGAGAAGAACCCCTCCTTCTCATCCTGCCGCCTTCCTCAGGGCGGGGGCAGCCCCGGCTGGCGGAGGTCCTGTGTCAGGGCCCCGGGGTCCGGGCTTCGAGAGGAGGCATCGTGGCAGGGTCTGTGCGTTCAGGGAAAATCCGCCCCAAATAACTCCCAGACTCAGGCCTGAGCTGTGCAGGTGAAGGCAGGTAGGAAATTACAGCCACTTGAGGCTCTCTCTCCCAGGGACTTGATTAAAGCTGAGGAGTGTTGGAGCCTAAATAGCTGGGATAAGTGCCCTTTGATATGTTCATTTGGTTTTAATTTTGGGGGGCACAGGGCAGCCCCAGCTTGTTTTATTTCTGCTTCCTTTTAGCGGCTTTCTCTTGGCTCCTATCCCCCACCTCCACCCCCGCCCCTGCTGGAGTTTGTGAATTTCAAGGTCACCTGAAAGTCAAACTTTACCATGTTGGTGATGAAATGCAAGCAGATGTGGCTGGTTTGGCCGATGGCGGCCACACCCTGCGAGCCGTGCTGGGTCCCGTGGGTGATGCCTGGCAGAATTAACAAAGTCTGATCGCTTACAACCCTGGGTTTCCAACTCGGAGATTCAGATTTCAAAGCGAGTGCCAATCAGGCCTGTGTTTACCCAGGGGGACCGAGGGGAGCAGTGCTCGCCGGGGAAGGTGTGGCTGGCTCATCCCGCCCTTCCAGCAGCTGAGCGTGCGTGGACGGGCGCCTGCATCCGGGGCTGGCCCTTGTCACGTGCTGCCGGCTGTGCCGAGGACGGCGTCGTCTGCTGGTCCTCCTGGATGGCAGGAGGGATCGTCGGATTCCCATGCAGGTCACGTCATATGCGCACCCAGCAGCCCTCTCCCCATTCGAAGGGGGCTGAGCCATCGGGTTGCCGTGTGAGCAGCACTGTATTGGCAGTGACCTCAGGGAGAAGGTCATTTTTCGGCTCCGCTGCCTGTGTCGCCCACACCCCTCTGTGACTCAGAATGTGGCCCAGCCGGCTGCCTCTGGCTCCAGCCACGTGGTAGACATGATCGGCTGTATGGAGAGGAGGGGCCTTCTGGTGTCCCAGCCGCTTCTGGCGCCAACCCAGACACTGCCCCCCACCGGCTCCTGGGCCGTCTTGCGCTGCTCCCCAGCTTGGGATCCGCTGGTGGACGGTGGCAGCTTCGTCCAGGGCATACCTGGGAATCCACCCTCCCGGTAACACACCGGGAAGGCTTGCCAGGAGAGCAGGGAAACCCAGTGCACTTGGGTTTCCAGGTCTTCCCAGCCTAGCTCCCTCTGCTCCGCACCTCCCAGAACCCAGCCGCAGGTTGGAGCAGGTGGATGCACTGCTTGAGAACCAGGGGCTGAAGGATGGGCATTTGGGCGGGAGTCAGCCCTGGGTCGTAGACCCAGGCCACAGTGGTCAGCTGTGGGAACTTGGCCAACTTCCTTGGCTCCTTTAAGGCTCAGTCTCTTTGTCTCTAAGAGGGGATCATGGTGCCCTTTTCAGAGCTGCTGTGAGAATGAAATGGTGCATGTAAAGTGCCTGGCACAGTGCCTGGTGCCTGGGGCGCAATCATGTCCGCTATGACAGCTATTGTCCGAATCTGGCGTGAGAGGGTCGAGAGAGCCGCATGGGGAGGAACCTGCCTGGGCGCCCCTGTGGCCGTCCGGGGTTTTGTAGCTGCAGACCCCAATTACCCAGCCTTTCCCCAAGCAGGAGTGCTGCCTGTGCCCCAGGGGCCTTGCCCCAGCTCAGCAGGGAGCAGGGGCAGATGTGGATGGGGAGTCAGCCTGAAATCAGCCCCTCCACCCTGCCTTTTGAGTGGCAGAATAGTGCAGAAAAGTGACGCGTCTAACCTGTCCCTTAAATGGAGGAATTGTCCAAAATGGGACTGGTTTTCACAGCACAATCATTTTTGGATAAGAAAGCCTGAAATGAGAAAATTCTGAATGCAGAACAAAGCAGAAGAGCCTGCCACAACAGCACATGTGAGTCAACCCAAAGCGCCTTGCAAACCGCCTGCCTTGTTAAAATCAGTCCCTTGGTGCAGGGGATTAGTGCTCTGCAAACTTCCCATCCCAGGCCTGCCTGCATTTCCACTTTTCCTGCTGCTGTCTCTTGCCGATCTTCTCCCTTCATACCTGCAGGGATTTCCTGCACATAATGGGGCCCGCTCCTATTGCTAAAAGGATGGAGAGTTTTTCCTTTACTTTAGGTAGAAAAAGAGCGACTTGTGCAGGGAATACAGAGAGGCAGAGACACTATCTGGAGCACTCCCCTACTTTGTCCCCTACCCTGGCTGGGTGTTTGGGGAAGAAGCGGGGGGACCTGAGGGAAGGTGCCCAGGCAGAGGTAACCGTGCAGGAGTCCCAAGGGTCATTCCTTTCTGGCCCTTCCTCCAGGAAGTCCATCCTGGTTTATTTATGCTGCAGAGTTGGGGCCTCCGCTCTGGGGTTCTGAGTTGTAGGCACAACTATCCACACATGCCACCCCAAGGGTTGTGCAGAGTGCAGTCACCAAGGGACTCGCTGACCGTGCACGGTCCAGGTCACTACCTGCCAGTGTGGCTTGCGGGCTATGAGAAGTGCATCTAAGATGAAACAGCGAGGCCACACCTAGGAGAAGGTTCCGGTGCTCCCCGCCCCCGCTGCTCCCCTGCCGCGCTGGGCTGGCTGGAGGAAGACCGGCCTCCTGGCCTGGGTCCTGGAGCGCAAAACCTTTTCTTCCCTGTTTGCAGAGCCTCCCCTCACTCTGGCCGCTCATTATCCTTCGCTGGCGGGTGAGTGGGAAAGGCCACGCCAAGGGGAGGGCCAATTACCAGGGCCTCACCGCCACACACTGCCTTGGATGCGTTTTCTCAAATGGAGAGGTTCTCTTTGGGGAGAGGCAATTTGTGGGGAGCTCAGGGCAGCGTGATTTATGGGCCCCCTCTCCCCCGGTTTGGAGTGAGGCGGCTGTGGCTTAATTTAATTAGCTGGGTTTAAGCTGGGCATGCTCCCAGGATGGACCTGGAATCCTGGTAAACGAGACACATCCCCTCCTGAGCGAAGCACGGCCGAAGAGGACAAGGGCTAAAGTTACTTCATTTAGATCCTTTGGTCGGAGATGTCTTCCAGTTTGAAATTCAAACCCATGTATTTTTCTTCACAGGAATCCAGTCCACCAGCTACAGTGTTCTGCTCATACATTTCACAGGGATAATTGTATGGAGCTCAAATGATCATAACCCAGTGTTCTCCTAGGCAGGTCTAGCCACATGCCGGGGTTCCTGCAGGGAAGGGAGCGTGTTCGCAGGGCAGGGCGGGAGCCCGCCAGTGTGGGGCGCTGCCGCCCGCAGCCCAGCTCTGCCGCGCCTTGCTGGTCGAGTCAGGGGATGTGGGCCGCTGGGCTGGGGGCAGATGCTTCTTGGGTGGTACACAGCTCTCAGCAGCATGTGGTTCTTTGTGTAACTGGAATGGGTGATCAGGGTAAGGGCATGATGGGGCTGTGACGCGCTAATCCTTTCGGTAGCAGCAATAACCAGAACAATAATCAGGACAGCCCTTGATTTTACAGTTGAGGGAACTGAGGTCCTGAGAGGCCGTCAGGTATGCTGCTCGCCCTGGCCAGTGTGACTCAATTGGTTAGGCGTCGTCCTGCAAACCGAAAGGTTACCAGTTCGATTCCTGGTCAGAGCACTTGCTTGGCTTGTGGGTTTGGTCCCCATTCAGGGCGTGTGCAAGAGACAACCGATTGATGTTCCGCTCCCTCTCTTTCTCCCTCCTGCTCTTTTTCTCTGGAATCAATAAAAAAAAAAAAAAAAAAAATGCTGCTCATGACAGGCCCTGGTCGCAGCGTTTCAGACTTCGCCGAGCACAGAGGGAAGAGCCCAGGGACACAGTTCACAGACAGGATGCACGGGGTCTGCAGTGGGGCATGGAGAGACGTCCCTCAGCGGCGCCTCGATCCTGTGTAAGCCCCTCTCAGCTTCACTTTCCGCAGCTGTGAGGTGGGCATCCTCACACCCGCCCCGGCCCCCTTACCCTTGGTGTGTGACCCCTGAGAGGGAATTAACCCAGGGACACGGGCTCAGCGAGGCGCTGCCAGCTCGTGTGAGCCCTCCCCACAGAGCGCGCTCACCTGCAGAAGGGGAGCTTCCTGACTCGCGCAGGCATCTTTTTGAGCTCAAAGTGACCAGAAAGGTCCGAGTTGCCAGGCCCAGGGGTGGGCTGCTGCCTGTGGGTGGCCTGGCCACGAGCCCTGTGGCTCTGCTCAGACACGGCCCGCATGTGAATCCTGTGTGGCCGAGCGGAGTGTGCTGTTTCCGAGCTGTCTCCGCAGTGCTGCTTCCTCTTGTCAGCCCGCAGAGGCAGGCCTGCGGGGAGTCACCCGTGAGAGGCTCAGGGCCCCGTGAACAGAGGACCGACCCTTGTCTAGCCAGCGCGGCCACTTCGGACTCAGGGGGAGCATTTGTTCCCAGGGGGTGTGTACGTAAGCTCCCCCCCCCGCTCCCTCCCTTTCTGCTTCTCTCTTTTTCTTTCTAGAGCTCATGTAAAGTCACCAGGAAGCTCAGGCTGGGTTTGGTGACGGTGCTGGGGCTAACAGTGACAGGTGCTGGGCACACGAGGAGCCCTGTCTTGGTCACAGCGCCAGGCTCGGAGGCTCAGGGTATTTGCCCAGTGCCATCAGAGAAGCTGTGCGGTCCCCTGTCGGCACATAAAACGATCACAAAGGCAGGGAAAGCATGGCAGAGGGCCCGTTGACCCCGCCCCCGGGAGGATCACCGGGTATCCTTTGCTTACTTACAGAGCCCGCGGTGCCTGCGCTCTTCAGTCCCCAGTTGTGATGTTGGCTACTTCAAAAACGCAGAGTGAATATTATTCTAATATTTATCTTAGCACAAAACTAACATTTCAGGGCCTGTGCCCATAATTCACATGTTGATGGGGAACACATTGTGTGAATGCAGTGCAAATATATACAAGGGGGAAGTTGCTTATATTTAATAGGGAAACATGAAGTAAACATTTTTGAATAAAATGGCAAAGACTTGGGCTCTACTAGTTGCAATTGCTTAGTTCAACATATTTAACTGGCACTCCTTAGGAGCCGTCATGTAGTCTAAGAGTTCAGCGGCATTAAGGTCAAGTTCTTGATTCCAAGGCTGCCTCTCAGAACCCGAGCCCCGACTTCATGTTCCTGGCATAGCTGGGCTCTCGCTGATCTACAAGCTGGCCTGTGGCTCTGGAAAGTTCAGGGCGGCGGCTTTTTCTCTCTCTACATATTTGCTCCTGCTCGGAGTCTCCTTCGTGGCAGGAGCCCTTATCAAGGCACGCAGTAGGGGACAGAGGCCCCTTGTTAAGGGCGACTGCCTTCAGGCTGCTTTATAGGAGCCTCCCTCAGCCCGAAGGCTTGGCCTCCCTGGGGCGCCCCCTGGGTGGGAAAGAGAGGCGGGCCCCTGCGGTCTTGCTCTGGGAATTCCCACGCAGTGGAAACCGAGGCTGCGGCTGGCGTCGTGCATCATGCAGAAAGGGCTCGCGGGCCTTGTGTAAGCACTGTGGTCCTGTCTGTGCACATGTGGGCCTCGGCACTGGCAGCCTCTGGTCTGTTACTACTGCAGGGCGTGGACCTGCGGGCACTTGCAGTTCCTTCTGGAATTCTCCAGCTGCGTGTGGCCGGTTGAGGAAGCAGTTCTGGGGCTGCCCGGGGGGGCCGGCTCGCCAGGGGGCGGTCTGCAGGGGGCGGGGTCCCTGCGGTGCTGCGCACGGGCACCCAGGGCTTCAGTGTTGGGGTTACATGGGTCTCCCCTGCCGGCAAGTAGCCGTGAGACTTATCCAAAGTGCCCTTCCTTCACTTGGCGCTGTCTGCACGTGATCACCATCTTGTTTCCCAGAGTTTCATTTCCTCCCTGCAGCGCCTCTGCATTTTTATGGGCTTCCTGAGGTGGCAGAACTTGGCAGGCCTTGGACCGAGATGAAGACAGAAGTGGGGGGCGAGGCGGGCAGAGGGGGACCTGGAATCTTGTTGGTTCAGTTCAGGAAACACACCCAGCACCAGCGGTGTGCCCAGAGCTGTGTCCCGCGCCGGGAGGCTGATGGCAGGGCAGAGGGGGGCGAAGTTAGGCCGGCCCTGGTTCCTGAGGCGCCCCATCAGCAGGACCGGAGTTTGGGTTTTCCTTCAGAAGGTCACAGCCGTTTGTTCCAGAGGCTCTGCTCGGGGGGCTAGTGGTAATAATAATTAAGTTGAAAATGTGAAAAATTATAAAGTTAACCCAGTGCTTATAACGACACTGGAAGTGTCCTGACCAGTGTGGCTCGGTTGGTTGGTGCCGTCCCACAAAGTGAAAGGCCGCCAGTTTGAGTCCCAGTCAGGGCACGTGCCTGGGCTGCGGGTTCGGTCTCCATTCAGGGCACGTACGACAGACGGCCGATCGATGTTTGTCTCTCAACTTCAATGTCTCTCTCCCTCTCTTTCTCCTTCCCTTCTCTCTCTAAAAGGAAATAAAGTCTTTACAATTAATAAATACACCAGAAGCTGTTCTAGGTACCTTATAGGTATTAGTTCATTTACCCACCCTACTAGGTCTGTGAGGTGACTGTTATTACCTTCCTCTTGCAGGAGTAGGTAATAACATCCTGTCCTGGGTGAAACAGCCAGAGCGGCAGACCTGGCCCCTGCCCCCAGGTGGCCCAACTGCGGGACATGCGCCTGTGGTCACTGTGGTAGGGTAGGGAGGTGGACGCTGGGGCTGGACCTCCGTCTGCTGCAGCCTTTTCCTTGGGAACGTGGTGTTTGGCTGAAGACGCTGCCCTGGACGGCTCCCCTCCGCGCCCAGCGGGGACTGGACGATGTTCGGTGCTGCGAGGAGAGCAGGTCAGGGTGCGGCTGCCCACTGTCCGCACCCAGGTCACCTCCTGTGCAGGGAGGCTGGGGCTCAGAGCTTCGCTGCTGCTCACTTCCAGCTGGCCCCCCGAGGAAAGCGAGGGTCCGGCTCTGCCCGCCCACGCTGAGAGCCTCGCCCCGGGCAGGGAGGTAAGCTGGAGCACGGGGTAAGTGACTGAGAGAGGCGACGCTGTGCCTTCCCTCCTGGCTGTTTCCAGGGGCCGCTGACCAGGAAGTAGACACCATGGAACAAGCTGTCCCTGGCCTGCTCATTCTGCTCTCAAGCATGTCAAGGCTTTGGGAGGTGCCAAGCTCTTATTTTGCACCCTGCCCCTACCCTGATCTATTCCTGTCTTAGAGTGGAGACAACTAGATGGCTGGCTTGTGTCTGAAAAGCAACTCGTTGAAAGCCTTTTGGACACGCCAGGGGTGTGTAGTGTGAGACCCCAGTGGGGAGAGACAGCGTGGGTCTCCGGGCCCGGCGGGGCGGGGGAGGGGCGCGGGCTGCAGGGGAGGCGTGTGACGGAGGAAGAGCTGGTGGTGGTAACGTGGGGGATGAGAAACCAGTTTTGAGCACTGTCTGAATGAAGGTATCGCCTAGAAAACCTCTAGCGCTTTAGAAGGTGTGTGATTTGGGGACATTTGGCCAAAGCGGCCCAATTCCTGCACTAGATAAGTGTTCCTCGGAGAACTTTCAGCCTGGGGCTGCGGGGAAAACCGAGCCCTTCTGTGAGAAGTGGCCCACGGAGCACTCGGGGAGCGCCGCGTGCTGCCGGCGTGCTGCCAGCTGCCAGTGTCGGAGCTGGTGCGTAAAACAACACCCGGGACCCTCGGTGTGTCCGGGGATGAGCGGAGCTGTCGAGCGCTGTCCTTAATCCCATCTGCCTCTCAAAGCCGTTCTTCCTCCAGCGTAAGCCTCCGCTTCCACTTCTGGGCCGGGTTTTGCTGATCCCCAGGAGCAGCCCCGTAGTGTGTCCTGTGTCTGGTAGCTTCTGCTACCCAGGGAATGACTGGAGGGCCACCTAGTGCAGTTGCTGAGCCAGGAAACAGCAGAGGAGGAAGAAATAGCAGGAGTGTTTGCTAAAGTGTCCGATTTCTTGTTTCCCTGAAATGGACCCATCGGCGCTGCTGTGCTGGTGCTGGGGAGGGACCTAGGTGGTGCCTTTCGTGGTGTGACATGACACCACGTCTCAGCTCCGGGGGTGGAGAGGTCGGCTTGGGTGACGTGGTGACAGTCCTTCAAGGCTTAAAAATACCTGGGTAAAGGACAGGCAGGGGTGTCTCGTTTTAGGTGACCTTTGAGAGAAAGAAAAACAGTTTTTTGTTTACCAAGAGGACCGTCCGTTGCCATGGAAACTGCTGGAGGGAACGGGGAAGTGGCTAGAGGGGAGGGGGTGTGGTGATGGGACTTCCTTTGGGGGAGGTGCCAGGACAGGAGCTGAGGGGTGGCCTTGTCCCCTCGCTGCTCTTCCTGGGACACGGCCACTGCATGGCTAACCCCTCAGGTGCCCAGTGGCCCGCTTTCCTTCCTGGTGGCTGGTCCAAGCCCCCATGGCTCTGCCTCCTCGCTGTCCTCCAGGTGGCCCTGTCCCCAAGCCTCAGGCTGTTGTCCACCCAGTGCCAGCATGATAGGGGCCCTGCGATGGCTCTGGACCCAACAGGGCCCTCTTCTCCCCAAGGCAGGGTGTCCTGGAGTGTGGTCTGCGGGTGACCAGTGGCACCCACAATGACTCTCGGGGGACCTTCAGGGAGCTTTTATTTGAAGTTAATCGTTATGATCGTGTTTGACGTACAGTAGATGATGCCAACCAACACGGGAGATTTTAGGCATCATATTTCTCAGGTAGCAGAACCGGGGATGGGACCCCGGGGGGTGGGTGGCCGCAGAGGATGCTGGGAGAGCAGAGCTCTGGTCAGGTCCTGGCCCCGCCACTCACTGACCCTGGGGCCTTGGGCTTGTTGCTCCCTCTCCCTGTCTCACAGGGGGATGGGCTCTCCCCTCGGGCCGCTGTGAGAATTAAGTGAGTTAATGCGGGGGGAGGGGGAGCCTTTAGAAAGTATTTGGCATATATGCCTACTCTGTTGGTGTTAGCTATTATTTTTACTGTTTATTATGGTTGTTAATATTATTTAAATATTAAATAATAGCAAAGGTGGTCTGCGAATAGCCAACCCCAAAGTCAGTGTTCTTTCTGCCGAGACAGCCCTGGGTTTCTATTCCAGCTCTGCACTTGCTCTCTGTGTGTCCTTGGGGGATACCGTAGCTGTCCGACTGCTCAGTTTATTCATCTACATAGTGTGGAATGCAATGCTCACCTTGCAGAGTTGTGAGGTCAAACATAGGAGACCCATCGGACATAGTGACTGGCATAGAGGAGGCACTCGGTGGCAGCTGTCGTGACGTCCTTGCACTGTCGGTGCTGCTGCAAGTGCCCCGTGAGCTCCAGGGGGAGGAGGCCACGTGCGGCAGCTTTGGTGCTAGTCGTGCCCCGAATGGAGAAGATCCTACCCAGATTCAACAGGGGTCTGCCCTGAGCTGAGGAGCAAGGCAGGTGGGGCTTCTGCCCAAGGGGCTCAGGTCACTTCAGGGAGCGACACCTGCGAATGGACCAGGGGAAGGGCCTTGTTGCCATGTCAGGCTGCCTGGAGTCTGAAACCAGCTGTGCTGGGGAAAGTGTGCGAAGAGGCGAGACAAGGTGGGTGTTTGAGCCTGAGCACCTTGCCTGGCCCTACTGGGCCACGTAGGCTCCGGCCTGCTCCCCGCCCCCCCCGCCCCAGGGCCTGGCGACGTGTGACCGTGAATGGAAGTTAATCTCCACAGGGCCTACTCTCGCCACCCTGCCCTGGGCCCCACCGCTGGGCAGCATGTTCCCAGTGGGAACCAGGAACCAGGCTGACCTTAGCCCTCCCGCTTCCAGCCCCCGGAGTTACTGGGCTGTGACGGCCCCCAGGAGGAGCCTGCAGGCGGCTCCTCGGAGAAGGTGAGACCTCAGATGAGAAAACCTACCAGATCTCCCGAGCCTTGGCCTGACGGAATGCGGGCTGTAGGGTTAGGGGACCTGAAGGGGACAGCTACACTACAGTGCCCTAGGGCTGGCCATGAGACTCCAGTGCCCTGCACATGGCCTCGGGTCCCCTCCCAGGCAGAGGAGATTTGGGTGCTGAGGCCTTGGGACTCCCGGTGGCGAGGTCCTCATTGGCTTTGTGGCTCCCGCGGCGGGGCGGCTGGGCGGTGGGGCGCATCGGCTGCTTTGGTGAAATTATACATTTGCTCTCATGTTTTGCTTTGGGGGGTGTTATTCTAGACCCAAGTTTCTTCCTCCATTCTTTTCAGTAAAGGTCCCTCCATTTTTTTTTTCTATAGCTCTGTTTATTTTCTCCAGGGGTCACAGAGTGGCTGTCTCTGTGAGAGAACAGTAATAATAATTAAAAGATAGCATTGCTCCTTACATTACTGCTATTGCTACTGTTCATTCAGCACTTAGTACGTACCCCTGTGCTTCACACGTACGGCCTGTGAGCCCTTGATGGCGGGTGTTCTCTCCACTTTACAGATGAGGGAACTGAGTATCAGAAACCCTAAGTGACTGGTGTTATTACTAGTTGTTAATAGTATTTAAAGGAGTATAATACCCAGTTTAGTAAATGGACTCAGACTCACGACTTTTTGATTCCAAAGTCCACATACTTCATCTATACTAATAGCTTTTCTTTTTCTCTGGGTCTTCGCCATATTGTGACTGAACGAAGGCAGGAGACGACTGACTGTCACTGCGACCCCGGGCCTCACTGCCCTCCCAGCGGGTCCCGTGTGTGGGGATGACTCCGGCCCTCCCCCTGGGGCCAGTGACCGCAGACCCTCTCCCGTCCCCCTAGACCATGTTATATGTGGCCAAGTGATCGGGGCTCTGCCCGGGTTCTGGTGTGAAGTATTTGTGACTCTGAAAGCTGTCCCTTGGTTGGTGTGGCCCTGGCGATGGTGAAACTCTGCCCCAGAGCCTGGCCTGGGCCCATGATGAGATGCCCAGAAGGGCTGCTGTCACGGCGGTGGACACACAGACGCTCTTCCTGGGCCTGCTCCTGACTCCCTGCAGCACCTTCCCGAGGGACCCCTGGCATCCTCTGGGGGCAAATGACTCATCTTTGTCCTAATGTTGCCAACTCTGGGGTCCTGTGCAGCCATCAAGTAAGGAAGGGTGTCATGACGCGTGTAACGGGGGGCAGCTTGTGAGATTGGGTTTCGCCCTGCGCGTCCCTGAACTTGCTGTGTGAACCTGAGCAGGCGGCGCCCTATTGCTCGGGGCTCCGCCTCTTCCTCTGCCCAGCCGCTGACACAGGGTTGCCTTGAAGACTGCCGAGGTCAGTGGGCGAAAGGTTGCTGGTTGTGAATCTAAGAGGGTATGTGTTTGCCACGGTCCCTCCCACTGGGTTAGAGGCTGGGGGACCCTCAGCCTCCACCGTCCTCTGTTAGAGTGGTCATCGCACTGCAGCAGAACCGCTGGTCTGCGGGTTTGTGTCCGCCTACCGGAGAGCCCTTGAGGCCAGGGACTGTGCCTTGATCACTACTGATGGCCCGGTGTTGACACTCAGTAAATACCTGTTGAATAATAGGTGACTGGATGAATCCATTTCTAACCCGGGGAAGTGGCTGGATGTGCTCCTGGCTGTGTTCTGATCTCTTAAGAAATAAAAGACTCCTCTAAAGAGGGGATTAGGAAAGTGAGGAATCAGATGTGATGCTTTCTTAATATTTTCTGCGTAGTCCTTGGATAGATCTGCTGTGGCTTGATCCAGAACCCAAACTGTCTCCACGACAGGGTTTATTTTGTCCCATTCCTTGGATCCTTTAAACAGAGTTAGTTCTATTCTCAGTCTCCACATGGTTAAAAGATGGCGACAGCAGCTCTACCCCCACATCCTCTCCTTTTGGTTCAATGGGATGGATGGGGCTGCTCTGCGCCAGCAGCCCCAGTGGAGGGCCTGGGGCTCACTCTGATTGGACTGGCTGTGGTCATGTGGCCTCCCCTGAACCCACTGCTTGCCCAGGGGAAGACCGTGTACTTACCGAGTAGCTTAGATGTGGGCTTGCGCTCTGCCCTCAGTGGAATGAGGTACAGAAGGATGGATCCTTCAATAAAATTAAGGCTGTTGCTGGACGAAGGGGAGGTAGATGTGCAGGGAGATGAAGGGCACTTTCATTGTACATAACCTGTATCATGGCATCAATTCTGGGCTCCTCCAGCCCCCACAGTCCTGCGCGTACGTACCAACTGCCGCCCAGATGTGGCTCCCTCACTTAGCTGTTGGCCGTTGGCACTGGGCTCTTTGGTGCTTTCTGGCTCAAATGTCTCTCAGTCTGCGTGTCTCGCTCATGGGACATCATCTGGATGGGGCCTTGGAGGCCGTCTGTTCCCATGTCCAGGTGAGGAAACCAAAGCCCCAGAAGGCACAGCCAGTCAGTGTCACGGCCAGGAGCAGAGCCAGGTGTCCTGCCCCACCTGAGCTCTCCCCACAACCTGCCCGCCCTGCACCGTCTCTCCACTGCCATTTTTACTTGGAGGAGAGATTTTTGAGCCATAGACAAATTTTCTGCATAGAGACTCATGCAGGAGGTCAAGAGGCAGAGTGTCACCCTGTAGAACAACCCAGTCTCCAGACACAACCCTTGGGTGCCCAGTCAAGACTGCAGCAGGTTCCCGCTCCGAGAAAGTCAGCAGCTTGCTGGCCAGCTTTGCATTTCTCTGCTCTGAACCGAGCGATCACGGTTTCTAAGAGTAACCATTATCTGCGGCGCGCCTGGGGAATGCATGTTTTTCACACATGCGGCCCTTCCAGAAAGATTTAGCCTGGGGATGAAGCAGACGGGCTCTACACCGAGGGCAGATACCAATCATTTTTACAATTGTTTGCAACAGGAGAGGAAACATGAGCTTAACAGTTCTGTTGTGGATGGATTTGGGGGAGAAACGTGAATGAATTGTCAACAGGATGGCTTCTGCTTTTATCCCGGGATTTGCTGCCGTTCCCTGCGATCTGGCTGCCCCGCGCAGAGCCGCAGGGTTTACAGACATCCCTTGCAGGTGCGGCCTCATTGTGCAGTGCAGTCTCAGGGGCCCGGCCGGCATCTGTGCAAGAGGCTCTTTCAGGTGTGTCAGGGCGGGGGCACACTCCTCAGGGGAATTTGGGAGCCCCCACTCTTTCCTCAGTGGGGGGTGGGACCACAGCGAGGGGCTCAGACTGGAGCCAGCACCCACCAGCCTCCTGAGTGAGTCTAAGCCCCCCACTAATGTTTTCAAAAACCCCAGACAGCAGGAACCAAGAGGAACAGCTTTGTCAGCTTCCCGCCAGGAAAAAAAAAAAAAAAAAAGAAAAGAAAGGAAAAAAAAAAAAGGCCCTGTTCAGAAATCCATTTGTGGGAAGTTTGAAGTTTGAGGCCCTCCAGCTGCAGCCTGGCGGCCTGGGTGGTCGGGCGGGCGGGACGGGTGTCCTCCAGTGGGGCAGGGGGCAGCTGGGGGCAAGGCCAGGAGGGCAGCAGTTGCGTGGAACAGCAGTGGTGGACTTGCCATCCGCCAGACCTGGGTTCGAGTCTTGCCTGTGGTCCTGAGAGGGCTGCAAGACCTTGGGCAAGTTACTTAGTCCCCCTCAGTTTGACTTATCTGTAGAAATGGAGATGATACCTCGTTGGTTAATAAGAGAATTAAATGAGTCGATGTGTGTTGACTCTTGGCACAGTGCTTGGTACGATCATTGCAGGTGGTGGCTGCTGTTATCAATATCAGTGGTGGTGCTGAGGGTCCCCCCCCAAGTCTCCATCAACAGGTCCCAAAGATACCCCAAGTAAACACATAATCTGTGCACAACCCGTGTATTTCTAGGCAAGTTCCTAGCCCTTCTCATAAGCAGATGGCCACCTTTAAGCCCCAGTTTTATGGAAATTCTGGGGCCATCATTGATTAACATTGATACAGATCATATCTCACTATGATTTGCCACTGTCCAAACATTAGGCAGCTCAGAGTGGAGAAGGACCCTGAACCCAGGGTGCATGATCCCTAGTTCAGGGAGGAGGCAGGTGGGAGCTGCTTCCATGCACACACGGGGCGGTAAAAGGCGGGATAGGTGGAAAGGCCTGTAGAGAGAAGCAGAAATGGGGGTCCAGGGTGGTTGCCCGTATTCTACCCCCACAGTAATTACAAAAGAAAGCCGGGGTAACAGAAGTCGTCAGTGGTCCACCTCAGGGGTCCGTGTGCCTGGATTTTTGTGTACGTGACGCAGTAGCTATTCCTCTGCTGATAGTTTTATTCCATCTTGTGGAAGCGGGTGGCTCAGCAATTTTCCCAGGAAAGGGCAGCGCGGAGACTCGGACCCAAGCCTGTGCCCCACTCGCCCCAGAGGCTTTTGGAAACGCGCCCTTCTCAATCTCCAGGAGTGCAAGGTGGGCAGGGGCGTGTGTGCCACATCTTGACACTCAGGCATTGAGAGGCCCAGAGACCTCAGCTGGGAATGGGGGTCTGGGTATCCTCGGAACACCTGGGCCGGGCTATGAAGAAAAGTGCCTGGGGGCGAGGGCCCCACGGGGCCTGGGCGTCCCCAGGGCCCTGGGAGTTCATTGGCGACCATCGTGCCCACTGCCTCAGGGCAGCACTCGGAAGTACAATTTTCCAGGAACTTGTCCCCAGTCAACACTGGGCCCTACCCGGTGGACGCTGAGACCACTGAATGGGTGGCCGTCTGTGGTGGAGGGGGGTGTCAGCACCTATGTTGGGGGGACCCTAGGGAGCATGGGGTTGGGAGAAGCCGCCCTGGGTCAGCACACAGGTGGTGGCAAGCTCCTCCTCACTGTTAGCACCTGGGTCCCTGGCCTCCTTGTGGGGGATATGTTCCGCTACCCTCAGCCTCTGGCCTTTGGGGACTTCTTGACACTGACTGTGGTTACAAGATTGTCTTCAGCTGTCTCATTATTTGGCCAACAGCAATCCTGGCCCCAGAACGTAAGTGCCGCGAGGCCAGGACCTGTGTCGAGTTTGTTCAGTCTTGTATCCCAAGAACCTGGCGCCATGCTCTGCACGCGGCCTTTTGCTCATTCTTTTGTTTAGTACATTTATTGAGCAGCTTTGGTTCTTGTTTTGTGCTGGGCCCTGTGCTGGGGCTGGGGTGCCGCGGTGAGCGCTAGAGCTGAGGCCCCTCCCCTGGAGCTCACTGTCTGGGAGCTTGGTACCTGCCGGCTGGACGAGCGGTTGAGTGAGGAGTCTGGGGACCTGGTGGCCGGGACAGGGTTGGCTCTGTTAGCCCCTCTGGGTAGTGGGAGGCAGGGCTCCAGGGCTGCCCCACCCGAAGGTGGTCAAGACCAGGGAGCTCTGCTCTCCTCCCTCTGATGAAAGGGGTTGGCAGGGAGCCCAGGGTTCGCTCACCCAACCTGTTGGGGTTTCAGATTTGTTCCATCTGAGCAGTCAATTAATTAGAAATTGGAGCTACCCATCATGCCGGGCTCATGCGCCAGTTGCCGGGTGCCCCTCCTTCCTCCTTTCCATTCGCTCAAATTGAGCAGCCCGCTTCTGTGATATCATTTGAAACCTGGCCAAGAAGCAATTAATGTGCTGTTTGCTGACAAGGGTTTGCTGCCGCTCCAGGAGCAGGGGCTGGGGCTGGGGCTGGGGCTGGGGCTGGGGCTGGGAAGGCCCGGCAGGCCGGGGAGAGGAGACTGAGAGCAAACAAAGGTGCGGATGGAGGCGCTGCTACTGGTCTTTGCAGAGCTCCCAGGGCTGGGGTGGGGGGTGGGGAGCGAGCAGCCTTCCTCTCCTTGGACGTTCTATTCTGCTGCCCCTCCCTGCCCAGATCTGGGGGAGGTAGAACCGGATGGATTTCCTGGGAATTCTGATGGCAGCCACCAGTTCCTGAGCTCTGACCATGTGCTAATGGCACTGGGTGTGTGAGCCCATTTGATCCTCACAACACTGAGAGAAGGGTGTCGCGGGCCCATTGTACACGCAAGGAGACTGAGGCTCTAGAACCAAAAGGGCTGGCCCCGGCTGTCCCAGGCGGTCCCTGGTGGGAGGGACCCGAGCGTCTGGAAAAGCCTGCCTGTTCAGGCAGGTACCCAGTAGGGAGAGGAAGGCTCAGCCCCCTGGCCTATCCCCAGGTCACAGTGACTTGTTGGAGGACCCAGGGCTTGATAAATGGCATTGCATAATCGGTGGCCGACTCTGCAGGGGGGTTGGGTGGAATCAGCTGATGGAGCAGAGCCCCAGGAGAGCGAGAGGCCAGCCTGAGGTGCTGCTGAGGAGCAGGGCGCCCTTCCCCATCTCAGGGGGTGAGCGTGTGGCAGGGCCAGCGGGGATTCTCAGAGGAGCCCCTGCTCCGAGGGGGCCTGGTGGGCCTCTTTCTCTGGCTGGGGCGCGCAGGGCTCTGCCGCCCCACCCTTCTCAGCAGCCGTGGGGCCAGCCTGTGGACCGCCCTGTCCGCCCTGTGTTGACTCATCCTGGGTGGGATTTTGTACAGAAATTAGTCAATGGTGGCCGTTCCAGGACCACAGGCAGCTTCCTGTGGGCACTGCGCAGGCAGGGTGGGGGTCTTTCCAGGGCACACCGTGCTGGCCTTCATGGGCGTGCTTTTAGGGAGGGGACCTGCTCACTGCAGGGCAACACGGCTGGAGGCTGGCGGCCTTCCCCGCAGCCCCCGGGTGGGGAGCGGGCTCTGGCCCCTGCCGGCCTGCCAGGGAGCGGTGGCGAGCCTAGCGCCCGAAGTGCCGGCGCTTCCCCGCCCAGCCTTTTGCCGAGCACCCTGTGTGTCAGGCACAGTGTCGGGCACTTGAGGACTTGGGGAAAACAGCACGTGGGTGCATGTGTCCTGCAGTAGGGGCGGGGGGAATCCGCTAGATGGACGCGGGTATGAGAAATGCTGTCCCATTAGAGGGTCCATGTGCTGATTTCCTTAAGGTAACGTGGACACCTGGTGAAACTGTCGAAGGGCATGGGGGGCAAAAGGGTAGACAGTGACAGCTGCTTCCCTCCACCTGTTTGCAGCTGTCGGTTCCCTTCGCAGAGGCAACCAGCGTTTCCAGTGCCCTCTTTGGGCCCGCTCAGCCGTGTGCTCAGCGAAGCACACAGGGTCGGTGCTTGGGCATGCCTTTGATGCCTCCGAACTTTTCATTTACATGAATAGCAGGTACTCGACACACCAGCATGGCCATTCCTTTTTCCTTTTAATGCTCGGCTTATCTTGGCACTCATGCCATATCAGCTCATGCAGAGCTGCCTCATTCTTTTTGATGGCTGTCTAGTATCCCATCATGGGGCCGGGCCGTACATAACTTTGGCCAGTGCTGCACCGATGGGCTCCCGGGATGCCTTCTGTCTTTGCTGTGATGGGCCACGCTGCTGCTGCAGGGCCTCAGTGAGCGTGCGTGCCTGTGGGAGAAATTTCCGCACGTGGAAATGCTGATCCAAGTGTACATGCATTTTTAAGTTTGATTGTGCCGATTTTACAATCAAACTTGGAAGTTTGATTCTGCCATGTTGGCTGTATGAATTTCTTCTCTCACCAACAAAGCGCAAGTGGCCCCCTTCCCCGCATCTGCACCAATGCAGAGCAGTGTCAAGTGTGCTGATCGCTGCCAGTCTGACTGGTGAAAAATCGTGTCTCGTTGTGGTTTTGTCTTGCACTGATATGGTTGTGTGTGGCTGAGCCCCCTCCATATGCTAAAAGCCACATGCGGCTCCGAGGCAGGTTCTATCAGGGTGCTATGTGACGGGCAGGTCGGCTTCTCCAGAGGACTGTCCCCAGTCTCACTCTGTTACACACGCCGGCCAAGAAGGGGCAGAGAGACCTGGGGCCGGGTGGGCGGGGCTGCTGTGCCAGGGGCCGGGAGAGGAGGAGGGTGCCTGCCTGGAGAGCTTGGGATGGCATGGCTGTGACTGCATTTTTCCATGGTGACAGAGAAATGGAGCCACACTTTAATTTTTTATTAATTGATTTTGAGAGAGAGAGAGAGAGAGAAATTTGTTGGTTGATTCTTGTATGTGCTCTGACCAGGGTTCAAACCTGCAACCTTGGTGTATTGGGATGATGCTTTAACCAACTGAGCTACCCAGCCAGGGCCTTGGAGCAACACTTCCCAGGAGTGTCCTAACTTTTGGCGTCTCTGCATGGCACTGGAAGAAGAGTTATCTTGAGCCACACATTAACTATACTGCGACACATGATCACATGTGCACACAAAAATATCATAGTGTTTTAAGTGAATTTACGATTTTGTGCTGGGCCACATTCACAGCCATCCTGGGCTGCTTGTGGCCCAGGGGCCACAGGTTGGACACCCCTGTTTAGACCAAGGGAAGAATGGGGGTGCCCTTCTCCTCGCCTGGCCTGGCAGGCAGTCCCACCTGGAGGCAGGGAGACAGGCACCATGCTGTCTCTCAGAGCTTCTCCACCGCTGGGATTAGGGTAGCTGCTTATGGGAGACCCTGCCGTGGATCTCCTCTTCCTCCGTTGCCCTTCTGAGCTCTCGGCCCTTAACTGCCTGTTCTTCAGGCGCTGTTGTCTTCCCTCCACCCCCAGCAAGGGCCGCCCCTTGGCATGTCTTGACCAAGGCACCGCTACGACCATGGCGACCCCCACCCCAGCCCATCTGTCTTGATGGCTCCACTTTGGCTCCTTGGCTGACCCTTCCTACCTAGAAGCCTCCATGGACAAAGAACAAAGTCCATTCATGTGACTGGTCCCTGCCCCGTGTTCTCCAAGCTCAGGCTGCACCCAGATCTGCCAGCCCGCCCCCCGCAGGTGTGTACCCTGTGACTGTTGGCCTCTGTACGCCCCACCCCCCGGGCCTGGGACCTTTCTCTTTCTTTACTTTGCACTCACATCCCTTGAGACCGAGGTCACAGGCACGGCCACGCAGTCATTCCCTGGCCACACTAACTTGCCCTCTCTGTCCATGGTTCACTCCAGGGTCAGTTTCCAGGGTCTAAGGGACTAGTAGTGGCAGGGGTGTTTGTAGTAATAGTAAGAGCCAACACCTGCAGTGAGTGAGAGGCATGAGATTTGAGCTCCTGGCTCTGAGGGCAGCGCCAGTGCCCTCAGACGCTGACGGTCTGCCTTTACTCTGGAGAGCAAGCGTTGTCTCCTCAGCTGGGACGTACGCTTTGTTGTCTTGCCTGCCAGTACAGCCACAGCCCTTGGCACAGTGCCTGGCACGTGGTGGGCGCTCAGTAATGAATGGATGCGGGGTGATGAGAACCACTGGGGGTTCTTGAGAAGGAGAGTGACGCAGTCAGTCGCCGGGTCATGTGGCAATGGACTGGAAGAGAGGAGGCTCTTCCGCAGCCTGTTAAAGACTCCGAGGCGCTGAGGGCCTGGGTCGGGCCGGGGGTGGGGCACTGGGCATGGAGGGGACGAGCCCTCGGCCCGATGCCCCGGGGCTTCCTCTCTGTGTGCCAGGCACTGGCCTGTCCACCAGGCCGGACCCTTCTGACAGCAGCGATGGCTGCTTTCACCTTGTATGTCTCCTGCCTAGCACCTCGCCCACAGCCAGCACGCAGTAGGTGCTCAGGGGAGAGGTGCAGGCAGACCGATGCTGGGTTTTCACATGGCCACGCTTACCATTGAGGGGATGGGGGGGGAAGCCCTACCACATGGCCAGGAGGAGGGCCAGACACGCTCGGTGGGAAGGACTGAGGACGACCATAGCGCACACGCATTTCCTGGATGGAATCCTGGGGTCAGTGGCGATCACGCCTGTGAGCAGGAAAAGCATCGTCATTGACTGACAGGCGCTAGTGAAGGCAAAGAATGAACGCTGAGCTTGGACCTGGACCCCTGAATCCTGGTGAAATCTGGGTGGGAAGGCATTCCCCCTGGGCTCTATCTTACCCTTTCTTCTTTTTAACCAGAGATGAGAGCCCAACAGAACAAGATATGGAGGAGGACTTTCGGTCCTGCTGCTTCTCAGATGGTGACCATGGCCTTGTTTAACTGATGTGATGATGATGAGGGTTGCCCTGGGGATGGCTGCAGGCACTGTCTGAAGAGCCTAGCACAGGGTCTGGGGCATCAGAAGTGCTTAGCTAACGGGAGCCCGTGAGGTGGTGTTGACCGTGACGATGGCAACCGTGCCGGGAGGCAGAGCCTGGGCCTTGGAGCCCCACGGAAGTCATATCAGAGCAAAGGGCAACATTCTGAAACAGCCACCAGAGCACCCATCCTCCCAGCCGCTCTGGGGACTGCCGTGTGGCCTGGAGCACCCAGCCGTGGGAGCAGAAGGCTGGCCCTGCTGCACTTGTCTGTGGCCACGCAGGGGACGGGTTGACAGGACCTCGTCAGGATGATTATTATGCCCTCTTGGCCTGTCCAAATAGATGACCAGGTCAGGGACTCACCTGCCCTTCAAGACTGTCCTGATCCCCAGCTGCTCTGGCTATTGCTGGACAGGTTGGCCAGAGGCTGGCATGTGGAGGGGGAGGGGCATCGTCGGCAATCTTGGGAGCCGGTGTTCGGCCAGGACCTGCGTGCAGCCTTGCGCCAGGCTGAAGTCACCAGGTGGGTCTGGTCACCAGGCACAGGGGTGACGAAGGGGGAGGGAAGGCCTTTGGAGATCAGGCCGCCATTGTTGACTGGCTTATCTGGATTAGGCTTTTTATGTGAAGGGAAGAAAGGAATCTGGTTTGTCGCCACTGGGGCATCAGGCTAGAAACACAGTTGGCGTTCCTGGCAATCCCCGGCACCCTCCACAGCGCATCTGTTGCTTTTCCAAGACACGTCCAGGTGCTCTCTGTTATGATAACAAGTGGTGACACAGAACTCGAAATGGGATAAACAGATTAAAAATGACTGGGTTGAGGCAGCTTGGCCCTGAGTCTAGTGTGCAGGCTGTCACCCCTCGGCTGAGGGCTGAAGGTGGGCGCCATCAAAGGCACCCTGCCCCGGAGCCCTGCGGGGGCTGGGGTTGGGTGTGGCAGCACCCCTCCCCCCGCCCCACTTTCACCACCACGTGGTGATGGGCTGCCTGCAGCCCCGAGACGGGGTGTGGTGGGCCCGGATGTGCGCGAGGCGGTTTATGTCTGTTGGGAGGAAGCTGGGCCAATGTTTGGACATCTTTATGGTTTTGGAAGTTTCTTGGCCTCACCCAGAGGCACCATGGTTGCATCAGAATTTGAGGTCTTCTCCTCAGTGGCCCATGGAGAGGGAGAAAAGAGCAGGGGAGCAGATCCAGAGTCTTTGAGGACTCCAGGCTGCTGCGCGAGGCCACCTTCTGCCTCCGGCAGGGGTTGCAGATTGCATTCGGCGGCCGCTCTGGGCAAGGGAGAGGAGTCGGAGGACTGGGGCCTGACCCCTGCAGGGCCTCGTGGGTGGCTTCTCATGTGGGTTCCATCCCAGCAAAAGACCCAGTCAGAGGGAGGCTCGCCATGGGTGCCAAGAGAAGAGACGCAGGGTTTAGGACCGCACGTACTCTCTCCATTGTTTAGTCTTCCTTTCCATTAGCGCCACTGGTGCCTGTCAGTTAATGATGGTGCTCTTACCACTCACAGGCCTGTTTTGCCACTGACCCCAGGATTCCATCCAGTAAACGCGTATTCGCTATGGTCGTCCCGCGTCCTGCCCACCAAGCGTGTCTGGCCCTCCTCCTGGCCATGTGGTAGGGCTTCCCTCCCCTGTCCCCTCGATGGTAAGTGTGGCCATGTGAAAACCCAGCATGAGATCAGCTTGGTTCTCCTTTCTTCTGGCACAGACAGAATTCCAGAGAATGGCTGATCGGTGTGCTCGGGCCTCAGGCTGAGGATCAGGCCCAGCTCAGCCGCGACTGGTGTGTAACGTAAAGAGGAAGTAACCCTGTGTGGGTTTAAGCCATGGAGACTTCGGGGTTGCTTGTTACTGCAGCATAATCTAGCCCATCCTGATGGTACTAAAGGGGAAAAGGGATGGGGAACCCATGCCTAGCCTGGAATCAAAACCTAAGGTCTTCTAAAGGTAGCAAACAGCTTTTTCATAGCACCTTCTCACTCACTAAGGGCCAACAGCGCTGGTCTTTCTGCTACTCGAAGAAGCCACTCTCGCACCCACCTTCGCTCCTTTGCACTTCCTGTTTCCTCTGATCGAAGCACCATTTCTCCAGGTTTTTGCATGGAAAACACTCCCTGTCATTTAGATCTCAGCTCAAAAGCTGCCTCTTAGAATTTTCCCGACCACCCAGCGTAAAGTGCTGGCCCCACCCCTGCTGTTGCTTTCTTGCAGTACTGTGTTTATCTCCATGGCCTTTACCATGTTTGCTTTCTTGCTTGTTACCTGTCTTCCCCCCTCGCAAGTCAGCTCCCTGAAGGCCAGGACCCCAGGGGCCAGGTTCGTGCCAGTGTCCTGGTGCGTGGGACAGTGAGGACCCGAGCTGGAGGCCCACACGTCCGTGCGCGGTGAGCACGTGGATTGGCAGTCGTGCGGGGCACAGGGATTCGTTGCTGTGCCCTCAGGGTGGAAACTTTTAAATCTACTTGTTCAGCGCTGACCATGGAGTGGGAGCTTGATGAATATTTGTTGGGGGAGTGAGTGCTGGTTGGGAGGGGCAGTGGCGGTGGCATTTCAGAATCTGGACGAAGACTGTGAGACCTCCAAGGGCAAGGACCAGGTCCTCAGCCAGCTCTGTCTATGCCAGGAGCAGAGGGGTTGCCATGGTTCCTCTGGGGAAGGAGGGAGTTATTAGGAAGGTGACTCAGGCCATCCCCTGCCACCTCATCTCAAGTCACGTGGCACCAGAGTCCACTGAGCTGAGAGAGGAGGCGTGGCTGGCTGGACAGCCATCCAGGCTGCGCAGCAGAGCCTTGCGATGGTTTTAGGGGGAGAGAGAACGAGAGTGAGTGAGTGTGTGTGTGTGTGTGTGTGTGAGAGAGAGAGAGAGAGAGCGAGAGAGAGAGAGAATATGAATGAGGGAATGAGTGAATGCTGGCCATCTCCAGGGCCAGTTTTGCGAAGCTCTCCATCCCTGGAGGACCTTTGGCTGTTTAGGAGGCTGTGAGAAGCCAAGAGCCCTGGAAAGAGGGCTAGGAACTTGGAGCAGGTGACCCGGTGGGTGGCGGGAGTCGGGGGGTTGGGGGAGAGGTTCCCAGGCCTGTCCTGCTCTGGCCCCTGGTCTTTGTCCTTCTCAGAACCTCCCATCCCTGGGCCTTGCTGGACACTGCTCCTCTCTGTACCCGAAATGCTCTTTTCCCACGCAGTGACTCACTCTAGTGACTTCAGGTCCACTCTGAGTGTGACCTCCCCGTGAAGCCTTCACTGACTGCTGGCGGTTGGCCGCCCCTCCTCCGTGGCCCCGGACTTCGTGGCTCGCCTTTGTGGGGGCACTTATCTCGCTGGCCTGAGTTCCCTCCTTACTCGCCTCCAAGCAGATGGGCGGGGCTGGGCTCTCACCTCCTCTGCCTCCTCTCTCGCCACCCGGCATGTGGCCGCTCCCGTGTCCGTGATAACTGATGATGAGGGACTTGGTATCTTCAGGCAGATGAAGGGCCCCAGGTACTTCCCAGATGTCAAGAGTGTGGCCTGAGGGTCCCAGGCCTGATGGGTGCTGATGCCCTGACCTCACGGAAAGCTGGGGCTGAGCGGCTCGCTCCACCCCGGGAGCCCTGCAGATGGGGGAGGCGGGGTGCCTGGCGTGTGCCCAGCATGCGGACACTTGTTCCGTGTCGTCTGCAGCAGCGTGGTCACCCCGGCAGGATCACGTCACACGCCAGCCCCGTGCCCATTGGAGTCTCCACTCTCCCTTGTCCTGGCGGAGTTTCCTGAGGGAAGCAGCCACCATGTTCTCCTCGAAGGACTCGGGGCTCCCCTGGCAGGTGGACGGCCCCCTGCAGTCCTGTCCCCGGCTCTGGGTTTCTGAGCGGTCCCCAGGGCAGGCGGAGGAAGAGGCGCCCCAACATGGCAGCTTGCAGGTAATGGGGAGCTCAGGCTAAATGCCTCTGCTGATGCTGGGACTCAGGTCTCCTGGCTGTGGCTTTGGAAGAAGCCACATCCCCCTTACCATGTTGCCCCCTGACTGATCCACGCTGGGCGACCTGTTGGCTGCACGTGTCCTGCCCGCCGCGCCCAGCCCAGTCCTAGTCAGTGCTATTGGGCTTCGGCTGCAGGACAGCCGTCTCCTGCCTTCACCTTGACCCTGTTCTTTTCCTCCTGCCCCCTCCAGTCTGGCCGCCTCTGCCACTGTCATACCACTTTTGCCGCCTCTGTCGCTTTTGCTTGCTCTCGACACGCTTGCAGGGAAGCCTTGCTGCACACATCTCCTTGAAGCGGCGGGTGTGGTATCGACCTTGGCCGTGCGAGGCAGAAGCGTGCAGAACGGAGGCGCAAGTCACCATCTCCCCTCTGATGGCAGGGCCAGCGCTGCTTTGTCCCCAGGCCAGCTGTGTTGCTCAGCCCAAGGCCAAGCGCGCAGTAGAAGGCCAGCCGTGCCTCCTGGGGCAGATGGACCGGTCTGACTCTGCAGGAGTGGGACGTGGATGGGTCAACGCTTCTCCCTTGGACCGGCTGTGTGGTCCCTGAGTGACCTCGCTGCCCCTCCGTCGCCTCTGCTGCGGGGTGAGGGTAGTGGGTCTGGCCCGTCACCCTGGTGGCCAGGGTGTGGTGAGCTGAGGGGCCGTCCGAGCTGGTCTTTGAGGGGGTGACAGACTCCTGGCAGAGCGGGACGTGGAGAGGCGCTGCGGTCTCTTGTCCCAGCTGCGCATTACTGTTAACATGGACCCAATGGGGTTCCTTCTACCTGCCCCGTGTGTGGGGTGGGTCTTTGTGGGGGGGCTGGACGGCACTCGCAGCGTCTCCTGAGTCCTGCCTGGGGCCTTGCCCCATTCAGAGTGCCTGCTGTGTGCTGGTCCCTGGGCAGGACAGACAAGGTCCTGGCCCTTATGGGGGTGAGTCATACAGGCCCGCTCTGAGCAGTGGGGACAGGAGGACTTGGGTGGGAGGGGTATACTCTGCCACCAGGCCGAGCGCCCCCAGAAGTCACCCCCAGTAATGATGTGGCAGCGACAGCTCTCTGGAGGCTGCTGAGCTTTTGGGGCTTGCAGGCCCCTCACAGTTGGGTGAGCCCAGCTGTGCTGGGGGGCCGGTTAATTCTGCCTCAGACGCTGGAACTCATGATCACGTGTAATCCTTAATGTAGAAACACAGCCTGTTCCAGTGGATGTGTTTCCTAGCTCTCTGGTACTCACCTCCTGCACTCGTTTGACCCCATCCTCAGTCTACGTTAACCCTCCCAGTGCCTCTCTGGCTCCCTGTCTCAGTGTGGTTCGTGGGCCTCCTCTGCATGGGCTGAAATTCCAGTCCATTTGTTACTTGCTGCTGGAATGGAAGCGCCCTGAGGGCATGGAGCTTGTCAATCAGTGTGATGTCCCCTGGGCTCAGAACAGGCCTGGCAGCTGAAAGGCGCCACAGGTGGAATTTGAACCCCACCCCGATGTACCTCGGGGGATATCTATGTCGCCTGATTGCAGTGTGTGTGGGTAGGCCCTGGCACGCGTAAGGACCGTGTACGAGCAATAGTCATTTTATTGCACGTGGCATGTCGAGATGGAAAGGCTTTGCAGGAATTTTGCTTTATAGGCACATAAAGACCTTTATTACCCTTTATTGTGGATGTGGGTCCAAGGAGGATTCTACTCCGCTTTCTACCAAGGGGTCTGTCCGAGACCCCTCTGGAGGCGGCAGCTCCTGGCCTGCTCCGAGGGGGCGGCCCCCAGAGAGGGGGGGATGCGGGCCATGGGCAGGGCCTGAGCTCTGGGGCAGCCTTGTATCCATGGGGTGGCAGCATCTCTGGGACAAATGCAGATTTAAGCAGCCTCAGTGGGAATGTGACGTTACGTAGCTCATTAAATCCTACAGGAGCACAGAGAGCTGCTTCCAATTACCAGGATGAAAATTAACGGAATAAAACTTGTAGCCAGGCTGCCCCATGGGGGAGCCGGGGTGGGGGGTGTCAGGTGCGTGATCAGGCTGGCCAGGAAGTGTTGGGTCAGTCACGTGGACCATCTGATGGCGCTGAGGGGGGGTGGTCCCTGTTAATCCTTTGTCCCTTTGATGCCGACCAGGAAGGGAAATGGGGCTGAACAGGAAGCTGGACAAGACTTGGTTCGCGGAGACCTGAGGCGGGACTCCAAGGGCCCCTGGGTGCCCGGGCCAGCCTCTAGCGAGCCTCGGGGCGAAGCTGAGGTGGAGCTCGGGCTCACTTTTGAGCACATGCCTGACTACCTTGTCCTCAGGTGACTTGGTGAAGCCCAGGCACCATGACTGTAAAGGGCAGCCCCAAATGGGCTTGACTCCCCATTTTGCCATAGGTCCCCGGCACAGGCGCGGGGTGCTCTGGCCATGCAGGTCAGAGGGGCGATTACACCAATTATCCAATGTTGCCACACCTGGCAAAAAAGGGGGCGGTATTGGCTTGAGCTGAGAGCCGCACGCTGAGTCCTGGCCCTTGGGGAGGGTGTTGCTTGTGCGGAGAAGCAGGTCTGGTTCCCTTCTGCCTTCAGCCCAGCCATGCCCCCAGGTCTCATGCGGGAGCTCATTCTCGCATACGGCGCCTGAGCGCCATCCGCTACCACGCAACAAATGTGCGCTCCAGGGAGCGGCTTATTCAGTTAGGTGCACAAGCCACTCTCAGGTGATGACACCTGGCTGCCCCTTGGATTAGGACAGTAAGTATTTGGTACATGTTAATTATTAATAACAACCTAGGAGATCGATACTATATCATCCCCATCTTATTGGTAAAGAAGCCGAGGCTCAAAAGAGGTGACTGGCCAGGGACACTTGGCCAGGAGGGGGTGACTAGAACTGGGCAGCATGAGTCACACTGGTGCTCTGAGGCTCAGCATTCTGCCGCCTTCTGGGATGGATAAAGTGACGTTCCTTCTAGAACTGTCAAGCCGCCCCCTGCACCATTACAGGACTTCTCACAGCATTCTTTGTAAGAGGGGACGGTCGGACATTCTCTGTCTCACTTTGCCAGTGAGGAAAGAGAAAGGCTCAGTGGTTTGCGGGGCTCCCACTTGCACCAGTCAGCATCTGTCTAGGTATTGGGTGGGCCAAAAAGCCCGTATGTTTTTTTTTCCATAAAATAAGACACATTTTTCATTTTCACCAGTAACTCTATTGATTTGGGTATTTTGAGTATGTTGGCTACCTTCCGCTATTGGCCTGGGTAGAGGCCGGGGTGCTGCTAAACATCTTCCAATGCATAAGACAGCCCCACAGCAAAAGAATTATTGGCCCCAAATGTCAATAGTACCAAGGAACTTCGCCAACCACTATCGACATGTTCAGTCAGTCACAGCACCTTCTTCATACACTGCACGAATCGTTGTGTTTCAGTTGTGTGTTTTTACCTTTCTTGAAATGATAAAGAATAATACACTGAAAATGTTGCATATTTCCTTCCATCTTCAATATTAAAATGACTGCACAAAAATTCAATTTGATTAAAAAAATGCATGCTGATAAGACAGCTGTCACAATATAGTCTAACAAAATTGCTTCGAATGAAGTTGAAGACAGCTAAGCACTAGTCGGATCATTACACAGTGAAAAACAAACAACAGAATTTTGGCCAACCCAATAATGTGGTGCCAGGATGATGGGTGTGTTTGGGTTGAAGTATTTAAAGTCCTCAGACGCCAGCGGTTTGTCACGAGGAGGCTCTTGCCTGGAGTTCCCTTTGTCTCGGGGAGCTGGTTGTCTTATGTCTGGGAACCAAGGAGGTGCTAATGGTTCCCCGGGCTCATGGCTCCCTCGGTGGGGCGTCCCTTTCCTGGGGGCTGCCCGTGCCGGGGGACCACCCAGCGTGTCAGCCGGCAGGGTCTCCGTCCGTGCACGCAGCCCTGGCCAGAGTGGGCAGCGGGACGCTCAGGCCCGGTCAGCCAAACTGGACGGCTTCCTTGGATTGTTGTGTTATATTTATTCCCATTAATCTATTTCTTTTGCGTGTTTATACAGAGCAAAGATCTAATAAAATGTATTTGAGGCCAGAGCAAATGAGGAACGTTTTGGAAAGAAGTATAAAAGGACTCATATCTTGGAATACCTAGCTAATCTGATTTTCTCTCCCAGCTCTGAGGCCCTGCCTTTGAAAGCTCCCTTTTTCCTCCTGTTCCCTGTAAAAGTGAGATTCTTGACATTAAGCAAATGCTGGTGTCCTGCCTCTGGGGTGGAGGAGTGTGGGGGGTGTGCACATGCGCTGCTGAGAGCAGGAAGGTCTTCCCAGCCACTGGATGCTGGCATTGTGGCTCTTCCATCTAAGGATCCCCGTGGAAAGGCAGGCTGATTTCACCACTTACGTGCCAGGACCTCGGATGCCGAGGCTGGGGAATGCTGCAATCTAAACATTTACATTCTGAAAAATGGGAAATCATCCACTTAGATATAAATTAGCCAGGGCCTGACGGGTTTATTACATCCTGGAATGCTTTCATGAGGCTTTCAGAGGGGTCCCTGTGGCAGGCCCAGGTCTCCAGCTGGGCTGGCCTGTGGTGTGCCCCTAGGGGGACCCTGCTGGAATACACAGGCCAGGCCGAGCTGTCCTTAGATTCCCGTGGCCCGTAACCGATTTACCACGTGTGACATGGGGAACAAGGAAGCACAGTGTTGCACCCTGAACAATGAGGCGCCCTGAGCTACTAGCACCCTGGAGCTGATGGGGTGAGGTTAGTCCGGGAGGAGGAGAGAGGGAGGAGCCAGATGTGGAGGCCCAATCAGAGGCTGTGGAGGGATGGGAGTGAGGCAGGAGACATGCACTGAGCGATGTGACTTGTGGAGCAGGAAGAGGGCAAGTGGTGAAGCAAAAAATATCCAGGAGGGAAGGATCCAACATCCTGGGGTTGAGGTTTCAGACAAGTCTTGGGCTGTAAGCCCTGGGGCTGGGCTGGGTGTGAACTCAGTCGGATGGTGGCCGGTTTAGCTCCCAGCTCCTCTAGAGGGGGCTGAACAACCTGTGGGCGAGTCCGCAGGGGTGGGCAGATGTTCCAGGGCCAGCGGAGCCCCATGCTCAGGGAGCTCAGAAGGTGTTAGGAGGGAGGTGGGAAAACACAAACATAAACACACGTAACTGTAACAAGTTAGGAGCTCATTTGTATTTTCCTTTTTCTTATATATATTGTATTTATTCCCATTAATCCCATGCAGATTATGTAGATATACTTAGAACAGATGCTGAATAAATGATTTTGGAGGAATTTGATGCTAATGATGAGTGATCTAGGAGATCAGTTATATTTGGGGGGTTTGGAGGAAGAAGCCGGCTTTGTACCAGAGGGGTCTTATTTCGGGGGGGAAGCTTATCTAGAGCACTGGTTCTCAGAGGTGCTTGCATCAGAATCACCTGCAGAGCTTGTTAAAACAGATTCTGGGCCCCACCCACCTTGAGAGTCTCTGATTCATTAGGTCTGGGGTGGGTCCTAGAAATTTGCATCTCTCACAAGTTTCCACGGGGTTCTCCTGTTGTTGATGGGGGAACCACATTTTGAGCAGCACTGATCTAGAGCGGGATAAGCTGTGGGCTTTTGTGGGGGAAGGGGAGTCCTTTATACAACTTCCTTGGCTCTGAGAACTCACCATTCATGCCTGGGTGGTGGGAAAGAAGACTCTCTGGTGTCCATGGCACCATTTCCTTGTTTTTACAAAGAAGCCAGACCTCCGGTAAGCGGGGCAGAGCCAGCTTGCCGCCACACAGAGCAACGCCTGGCTTTGCGGGTTTACAGATTCATTCAGCAGGCATCCACCAGTGTCCGCTCTGTGCCCAGCCCTGTGTGTGACAAGTCTTCTGTCTCAGGAAAGACGCTCAGGCAGGATGTTCCCAGCACAATTTAACCGAGTCAGTGTTGGGAGAACACTTCCTTTTCCCCAGGTGGGCTGCCCGGTGCGGGAGCCTGGAGCAGAAGGGATGCGGAACTTGCCATGGAGAAGCTGGTCCTCCTCTGTGCCCTGCCCCCATGGCCCTGGCTCCGCTGTAGCAGCTCTGGACCCCTCTGGGAAGCCAGGTGTTTCCCTTAGAGCCTGTGGGCCAGTGTGACAACCCAGGCATGTGTCTGTCCTCTTGGGCTTCCCCATAGCAGACTCCCCGAGCCTGGTTGTCCTGGTACCTGGGCCGTAGCCCTGCTCCCCTGCCCCCAAGCTGCACTCACCTCCCCTCTTGATGACCCACCGTGAGTTATAGTCTCTGTGTTACAAACACGTGCCACCACTTCCACTGAAGAGTAAAGTCAAAGCTGGGCTTTGAACACCCATCAATGGTTCTTCCTCCTTACAAATAGGCCGACCCCAATGTCAGAATGAGGACAGGAAGGGTCTACTTGGGGTATGGCAGAAGGGATGCTGGAAGGTGGGTCAGGCCACCTGGGTTCCTGTTATGTGATTTCGGGCAAGACCTTTCTTCTCCCTGGTCTCAGTTTCCTCCTTTGTCAGGCGCACTCGATAACGCCTGTCTTCTTTCCTCTCCTCTCCTGGCGACGGAGCTCTAGTCGGGCAGTGTCTCCACTTCCCCTAAACACATGGGAATGATTCAGGGTGTCCAGGATGATGGGCAGACTGTTCCTAAGTCCTTAGGAGAGGCGGTGACCCTCTGAGGTTTGGGTGTAGGGGGTGTGGAAGCCTCGTGGGGGAGGGTCAAGGTTCAGCTTAGAAGTACGAGCTGAGTGACTAGATTCACACTCTGCCACTCACTAACCCCAGGGAGAGGCCATGCTTTTAGCTTGCCTGAGCGCCAGGCTCATCTGGACAAAGAGGACAAGTAATAGCACCAGGCTCACCAGGTGATGTCACGCTCGTAAGGCACTTCCTGTCAATCAGGCCGGCCCTGTATTAAGATCCAGTGAATGGTGATGACAATGATGGGGTTTATTGGGGTGGCTTCAGTATCAGCCACAGGAGAGTGAGGTAGCACATTTGGATAGAGGGACCCAAACTTCCTGCATACTGAAATCATACTGTGCTTGGTACTTGAAGCTGCCCGGTACTTACTGGGTAGAGGCAAGTAAGAATTCAAGGAATGTTTATTAGGCTGAGAGGAGGGGAGTTTGGCTCTTCTGGTGCCTGGGTAGTTTTTAATTTAACTTTTATTTTTATTGAGGGAATATATATATTCATAGCCAACCAGTAATAAGCTTATAATGAAAAGCAGCAGCCCACTGCCCTATGCTTCCCACCCCTGGTTTCTGCCTTCTAGAGGTGACTGGTTTTAATTCTTTTAGTTGCTTCTTTTGTTATTACCATATTTCTAAATAATAGGCTTAAATTACCTTTATCTTGGTTTAAAAATTTTTTTTTTCAGTTTTCTCACTTTTTGACTTTCAATTATGGAAGATGGGAATTAAGTTTCCCAATACCAATTCTTTCCTGACCAAATAGATGCACATACACTTCCCTCTTCCCAGTCTTTCTGAAACATGGCAGCACCCAGGTTATAACAGTGTAAATACCCTCAGTGGTGTAAATATATCCATGGAGTGTCGTGTGCTCCCCAGTAGATGTTTTTGTTTTCCTTGGAATTCGGTACACTGCAACTCATTTGGTTTTTTTTATTTGCTTGGCTTTCTATTAGTGATCCTCCTACTCTCTGTCTATACTGGACATATTTGCTGTATGTCCCAGTGCATCAGGTTACTTCTATTTTGTTTTTGTCCTTCTGTCTGGATGGCTGCTCTCCAGGCACTGCTGCTAATCCGAGTCCGCCCTTCACTGTCATCGTGGGTGTCCCGCCTCCTGAGTTCCGTGCCTTTCTCTCTCTCTCCCTGTTTATTCTCTCACTTTCAAGTAGCATAACGTCCAGTATTTTCCTGAGAAAGGGCACGTGGGAGGCAAAAGTTTTGAGATCCCATGTGTCTGAAAATATCTTTGACTTTTACGCATGACTGATAGTTTGGCTGAATATAAAATTCTAGGTTGAAATTGCTTTCCCTTAGAAACTTGGAGGTGTTCCATTGTCTTTCAGGTTCCCACGTTGCTGTTGAGAAGTCAGCTGCTATTCTGTGTCCCAATCCCGGGAATGTGACCATTTCCATACCATTCCCCCTTCTCCTCCCTCAGAATCTATGAGGATCATCCGTTTATCACCAGGGTACTGAAATGTCACATTTCCATTGCTTAATATGATTTAAAAAAATGCCTTGCTTTGGACACTTGATACTTTTAAATCTAGAAACTTCAGCTCTAGGAATTTGCCTTATATTATTTTTTAATAAAAATTTTCCACTCTCCATCCATTTTCTTTTTTCTGGAATTTTTTTTTAATACTGAACCTCTTGAACTGATTCTCTAATTAACTTTATGTTCTAATTTCCATCTTTTTATTGTTTAACTTTTTAGATCAGCAGTTCTCAAACCTTTTAGTTTCAGGTTCCTTTTTAGTCTCAGGACCTGTTGACACTCTTAAATATCATTGAGAATCCCAAAGACAGTACCTATTGACAGTTACCATATTAGAAATTAAACCAGAAATTAAGACAATTATTTATAAAAAATAATAAAGCTATTATTACATGTTAATATAAATAAGTTATAAAATATATATATTTTTCAAAGCAAAAATTTAGTGGAAAGATTGACTTTGTTTTACATTTTTGCCATTCTTTTTCATGTGTGGCTTAAGAGATACTGTATTTTGCATGTATAATGCACGCCCATGTTTTTGACCCAAACTTTCAGGAAAAAAAAATCTTTTGTTTTAATTTTTTAATTCAGATTTTTATTTATTTATATTTAGAAACAAAACTGATTATCATATTCCAGAGTGTTATTTTGCATACAGATATTATTATTATTTTCCAGAGTTACACTTTTAATGCATAAGCATAAATAAAAGAATAAAAAACATTTATATAAATATGGAATTAGTAATACCCATGTATAATAGACATCCTTATTTTTCCCTCAGAAATTTGGGTAAAAAAGTGCATATTATACCTGGCAAAATACAGTAGCTATATTCTCACCTCTTTCTCATTTGATCTCTTGTGTTATGTTGTTTTGATTGAAGTATATGAAGAAAGTCTGGTTTCATGCAGATGTGTAGGTGGAAAAGAGAAGCCTTTTTAATTGTCTTTTCAGATAACTGTGGATATTTTTCTTCGATAGTATACCAGAACTCTGTAGTAAGTTCTTTAGGTTAATTTCACTATTGATCTGAAACCTTATCAGCAAATTCTTTGTTCTGTTATGTTAAAAGCCATTAATCTATCTTGTACTTTAAGTGAATCTTACCTCTGCCTGATTTTGTAACATCATTCATCAATCATTTGGCAAATACTGGTTCATTTAGCTATACAGATCTTTAAAATGTTAACATTTTTTTAATATAATATCAAACAATTAGATTTGTGAATATGACCACTGATCTCAACAGAAAAGTATGCTCTCAGGCTGGTGGTAGTAGATAAGTTTCCTAAAATTGTAATTTTGCTCAGAAGCTCAAATTTTATTGTTAGTAGCAAATATTGCCAGTTAATCTTCCTTTTAGAAGGCTTACTTCTTTTTTTTTTGAGAGAATATTTCTTGCTGCCTATCTTTTCGCACATGCGAGGTGGAAGGGAATACAGTGACTACTAATGCAATTTGTTGCCACTGCCTTGACTTCTGTGACGGCACCAGGAGTCTGACCCACAGTGGCTCTTGCACCATCAGTGAGCGTGTCGATGCAGGGGAAAGAGCAAATACTGGCCTTGTATTATTGTGAAAATAATTTTGGTTTTGTGGATCCCCTGGAAGGGCTTCGGGCACCCTTAGGCATGTGAGGGCCACACTTTGAGAACTGCTCTTCTTGACTGTTTTCTATGTTATCCTACAAACTTCTATTGAATTTCTTATTCTTGCTGTTCTATTAATTCTCAGCTCTGGCTTTGTTCTTTGTAGCTCTCAATTCTTACTTGATATGTGCTTCATGTTGTCTTATTTTGCTGAAGACAGTAACTGTAGATTCTCCCGAGTTTTCCTTTCTCATTATCTTGTATTTTTCTCTGGGTTCCTTTTGATTCCTCTTGGTTGTAGTGCCGTCTTTTGTGCTGGAGGCTCTTCGTACTGGCTGAAGAGTCTTGGCTCATATTTAAGACGAGGCACCAGCATGCTGGTTGGGAGTTTTGTGGGCACAGGTGGGACTTGTTGACTAATGAACTTCCCTGTGATGTGATTCATAGGAGCCAGCTCTTCTGATTGGGAGGGGGACCCTCCAATAATGGTATTGTCAGTTTTCTTTTTTCATGGGCTGGTTAGTTTCAAGGAGGAATGTTCCAGCCCAACACATGAGACTCTTGGAGCCAAGAGGAGAAAGGTGACTGAGGGATTTTGCTGTCCAGCATATCAATGTTCACAGAATCCCTGTTTTCAGAATGGTACCTCACCACTTCCCTCAGTTTTGCTTTGTGCCCCTGAATCCAGAGCATAGACCTGCTATCTTCTCAGACTTTGGAAAAGAAATAGTTACATGGACGATGAGGATCAGGGAAGGCATGAGTGGGGGATATAACTGCTCCCTTTGAAGGCTTAAGACACCTGTTTCCTGTTCCCCTTGGACCTCTGCTTTCAGAGGTACCTCTTCCCTCTGATTGTGAGGTTCTGTGCCCACAGCTGCTTGCTTCTTGGAGGCTGGAGTTATGCCATAAAAATTCTTAGCTCTGTGTTAGGCAGCGTGGGGGACACTGTAAGTGGCCCGAGTTAGTCCCTCTTCCTGCTACTCATGTCCTTGTGCAAAACCCCCTCTCCTCCTTGAGTGTGTTAGGGACCTGTGACTTCCTTCTAACTAGTAGATATGGCAAAGGTGACAGGGTGTCACTTTTATACCTTACATAAGATTGTAACATCAGCCTTTCTTGAAGGCCCTCTCCCTGTTGGCTTGGATGAAGCTGTGAAGGAGACCCATGTGACAGAGCAGGTGGCAGTCAGCTAGCAGCTGGGAACTGAGGGTGGCCTCTGGCTGAAAGCCAGAAAATCCCCCAGCCCAGCAGGTGGCAAGGGACCGAATGATGCCAACAGCCACGTAAGATGAAAGAGCCAGTCCTTCCCCATTTGGGCCTTGAGATGAGACCGCAGCCCCTGTGGATATTTTTTATGCACCTTTGTAGTGCTCTTCTGTACTAGTAGATACCTACCACAGGCAGCATTCCAGGGATGTGCTGAACTGGAAGTGTAGCTCTTGTGCTTTGTCTTCATAAGTGATAGCTTTGTGTAGCTGAATATTCAGCCCTTCGGGGGATGGAGCTTCAAGTCAGGATTCTGTTGTCTAAAGACTCCATTTACGTTTCCTGTTGGTGGCTACAGAATTCAGAAGACTGGACAAGAGCGGCCTCCAGGGTTCAGAGAAGGGCCCCTCCTCATGAGTTCCCCTCTCCTGCCTTGTGGGATGACTGAGGCCTGGAAACCTTTGCACCTGACCCATGGACTGTGCGTCCCCACTTGTCATGCCTGGAAGGGATCCACAGCCCCACTGTTATCTGCCGGGTAGGGTGGGGAGGCTTTGCAACACTGAACTTGAAACACTGGAATTTAAACTCTGACTGTGGATAACAGAACTATAGAATGAAAGAAGGGTGATTTTTATTAATGTTGTAGACAGGGACTGAGGGAAGCGACAGGGAGCTGTATGGCAGGCACACTTAACCTTGAGCCTGAGGCTCACGACTCATCTGTGTCCTCATCTGCTGGGCCACCTTGCACAGCAGACTTAACCTTTCTGTCCTCAGGGTTCATTTATCATGAGTTCATTTCCCCAATATTTAATGAGTGCCTGTTGGGGACAGGCCCTGCACTAGGTGTCAGGACTACCGGGCTCTGGTTCTTGCTCTCAAGGATCTTGGTTTGGGGTGAAGCAGAGGGAGCCAGGACAACAGAACTTGCAGATGGACACCGCGGACTCGTCCTGAAATTCTGGACTTCCGACGCCTCTAGACCAACAGGAAGATGTAGCAGCAGTCTCCAGGAGTTCTCCTCTTTAAATGGGTAAGGGCCAAGTCTCCATTAAAAGAGAGTAAGAAAGAGTCTGGGAAGACTGTTTTTAGGAAGATGAGAGAGTGCACAGGCTGGATATGTCCTGTCCTCTTGAGGTCCACCTTCGGGCTCCCGAGTGTGACTCCTGCCCCATGGGGTACAAATGCGGAGTGGAGCCGTGGGACCCAGGGCCCTAGGTGGCCCCTCCACTGAGTCCTCTGTAGCAGATTGGTCATCCATTCATCAGTTTTGAGGGCTGGACACTGTACTGGTGAATTGCTCTGCACCGCAGTCCACGGTCTTGGGTCCAGGTGGCAGGAAGCTTCCTTGCCCACACTTTCTGGCCAAACACCGGTTCTCTCCAGGATCAGAATCCTCTCCCTCCTCCTGGCTACCACAGCTACCACTGTCTTATAGCCCCCGGGACCTCATCAGCCTGTGGGGGCCGTGGGGAATGCCTCTGCGCGCGGAGGGTCCTGTCAAAGGAGACTTTTAGGAATGGCATCCTGGTGGGCTGGAGCTGACTGAGTGTCCCCACCCTAGACCCGCCTGAGGCAGCTCTGGGGAGGGCTGGGGAGCCTGGCCACTTATCTCACACCATTAGGCCTGTGGCAGTGCTGCTAGCAGACAAAGACTCGAAGGGGATTAGGGGTAATTACCAGGCCCGCTCTTTATTCCCAGGCTTTAATGGGCCCAGCCACTGTAATTGTACCTGCCGGTGTCAGGCTGCTCCCTCCCATCTGAAGGGCAGGCCCTCGGCTGGGGTGTAGGTATCAGAGGGCAGGCCTTGTTGCTTGCCCACCTGCCCCACTATTGCTGGGTGGCAATTGGAGTATCAGGTGGCCTTAGGTGAGTTCAGTGTGGCCTAGCAGCCTGGCAAGGACGGGTAACAGAGCTCGTTGTGGAGAAGACAGAGCCCCTAGTGTGCTATGGACCTTCTGATGCGGGTGCAAGGGCTCCCCACCTTGTCAGGTCCTGAGCTGCTTGGGATTTTGATCCTTACAGTGGGGTTATCTCTGCAGCCGTGGGGCTGGGCGTGTGTCCAGAAGGGGTGGGCATTCTGGAGGGCAAAGAAGTTGAGGATCTTGGCCAGCCTTGTAAGGTGGGACCTGCCTCGGGGATGCGGGTGGGGTGGGGCTTTGGCTCTGGGAGGCTTGGCGTGGGTGGGGGCGCAGCAGCCTCGAGTCCTGGGCGTGCTGGTCTGTGATGGGGTCCGGCGGTCCTGGCTGTCCTGGCTGTTCTGGCTCTGGCCGTAGGCACAAGCTGGAGGGCCCAGAGTCCTAGCTGATGGAGCTCACCCCAAAGCCACAAGGGAGTGGCTTTCCTGTCCGAAGAATCCCTGCTCGTCCCTCTCCCCCTGAGCAGCCTTTGCATCAAAAAGGCTTGAGGAGGGTTCAGCAGAGTGCATTGAAAATTCAACCTAGGTGTCCTTTTAATCCTTTCAGGGAGGCTGTAAGGTGATACTGATGGCGGTGTTTTTATTTCTTAGAATTATTTTTCCAGTCATTCACGTGAACTCAGCGCGCCATATCGGTTTTCCCCCTTAAGTAAGAGGATTACAAACGTTGCATAATGCAGGACCGAGTTAAGTGCTCTGGCCCCAGCACCTCGTCACACGTGTAATTGGGAGTAATTGCCACTGTGGGGTTGGGGAAAGGCGCCCATTCTGGGGAGTGGGGGCGGGGGCGGGGGCCTCGAGTGAGCCCTTGTTGTGGGGAGGCAGATTGCCCAGAGCCACAGGGCTCTCCATGGGGATGGGAGGGGCGTGTCCGGGCACCTTTACCTGGGCTTCATTGGCGGGGGAGCGTGGCGTCGTTTTGAGGCTGATGCGGGTGTGGTGGGAGATGGGGCAAAGCTGGTTCCGTGGGGACAGCAAGGCCTGGCGTCTCAGACGTCCTGGGCTCTCTACTCCCTGGCCTCTTCCTCACTCAGGGGACAGAGGGTCCAACCTGAGGCCCCCTGTCCCCCTGAGCTGAGCCCTGTGGCAGCTTTGGTCAGGTAAGGTTGACGTTACCTCCTCTGGGTGGGGGTTGGAGCAGTGGTCGGGGTCCGGGGGGCTCACCTCCCGCCGGGAACGACTCTCTCAGGGCCGCATCCCTCAGCGCCCTGCCAGCTGCGCTCTGGGTCTGGTGCAGGGCGGCTGCCAGGCCGCAGTGGCACAGCTGCCCCTCAGCCAGAGTGTCACTTGTCAGTGGGGGCCGAGGAGGAGGGCGGAGACCCTCAGCCCTCCCGGAAGTCACTGAGTCCTAGGGAAGTGAAGGCATTTGGGGGACATTATGTTGGGGCCATTGCACAAGCTGCTTCTTTGTCTTTTCCCTGAATAGTCACCGTTCAGCCACGTACGTCACTTGCTTTCCCCAGGTTTTGACGCCTCCTTCCTGGGGCTGAGGTCGGAAGGCAGGAAGGAGCTTGGCTCTTCTAGAGCCCGGGCGGAGTGGAGGCTCCCTGTGGAAGGGGGTGGGGCGGTAGAGCCGTGAGGGGAGGGGCGGGGCGATGGTGCACACTTGGGAGCATTGTAAGGTCTCCTGGGCCTCTGTCCACGGCGCGCCAGGATCCTCCGCACCCCCCCCCCCCCCCCCCCGGCAACGGGCTGCGAAGGGAGGAGTGGTTTTGACTTCCTCCCTGTGGACAGTTCTCAGTCCTGCCTTGTCCTCCATGGTCACCACTGTCCCCATGGAAGGAAGAAGAGATTCGGGCCCCACTACAGCCATGGCCCTCTAAGACAGGATTTCCTGAGACAGAGGGACCAAGAAAACAAAGGTGACGATCTACAAGAACTAGGCAGGGGGAGGTCTTTTAGGGCGGGCACATGTTCCTTGGATGTAATAGCAGTAGGTCACACCATAAGATGCCTCAGTTGACAGCACTTGTCCTTTTTTTCTCACCCTAGTGGAAACTGACCCATTTTCAGTTGAGGGCAGAAGCAGTCGCCTGAGGAGGGAGCGCAGGAAGCAGAGGCTGAAGATGTCGCCAGGCTGCGGGGCTTCCAAGCAGACCTGGAGAGCCTGGCCTTGGGCCCACCGGAGTCAAGCCCTGCGCGGCTGCCTCTCCTGGGGCCAGCTTCTGCAGGTGGCTGCCTGGGGCCTGGCCACGTACGCTTGTCCAGCAGGTAGATGTTGCACATGGGGCCTTATGCTCCTCCCCAGAGGGGTCAGGGGTGAGAGAGACTTGCCTTGCCCTTCAGAAGCTTGCTGATAGGTCGGGGTGGGGGTGGAGGGGAGGGAGGGGGACACACATGCCTGAGCCCTTTCCTGGGCTCATGGCTCCCAGGTGGAGGTTCAGGGACGCCCGCTGTGCAGGTGTGGCTGACCTGGGGCCGGAAGACCACTCACCGGTAGGTCCTCTCACCTCGGCCCCCTGCTGAGCACAGGCTAAAATAGCGTGGGGGTGTGAGTGTGTAAATGTGTGTGAGGTTGGCTTCCCCGATCCATTTGCTGGCGCCATTTACCTCTCTGGACCTGTGACCCTCTTGTTTCCGGGCTTGAGAGGGTCAGGGATGAAAGGAGGGGCTCTTGGTTTCCAAGGTCCCCATGTTACACGGCCCTCAGCTGGGTTCCTAAGGCTTCCAACTTCTTCCTGCCGACCTCCCTCGTATGTCAGCCCGCAATTCGGAAGGCCCCTGGGAGCGAAGCCCCCTAAAGTGTGAGCTGGGAATTCCCTAAAGAAGAACATTTTCAGAACTGTTTTTGGTGGTGGGATCCAGGGGAAATGATGGGAAATTAGACTGTCTCTTTAGAATTGAGATGCTGTGTAAGGAAGCCACTTTGGTTAAAGCAGGGGAGGCGGCCAGAGTCTTATCCCACCCTTTGGCAGCGCCCGAGGCACCACCGCGCAACTGTAGGGCTGCTCTTTGGAAAATGGCTTATAAGCCACTCTCCTAAGCCGGGAGCTCTCGGGGCGAGGGTGTGGAGGTGAAGATCCTGGGCCATAGAACCTGGCTGCCTGGGTTCAATTCCTGGATCTGCCACCTGCTAGTTATTGTGACCGTGGGCATATTTCTTAATCTCTCTAAGTCTCCTTTCCTCATCTCTAAAATGGGCATAGTAAGAATACACCTCCTAGATTTGTTATGAGGATTAAATTACTTAATCCATGGAGAGTGTTAAAAGCAATGACCGGCACAGGTGCTACAGGGTTAACAGTTACTGACAGGGAACGCCTGAGCTTTCAAAGGTCTCCAGCCTTGAAGATTCACTCTGACGGTGAGAACTGAAGCTGCGCTCGCTTGCTCAGTGCTGGGAGGGAGAGTCCAGGGCGGAGGGAGGGCCTTCCTCCAGACTCCCAGGGTCACCTCCAGGTCAGGCCAGCCCTGGCCCTGTGGGTGACGACCTTGTTTGCAGGTGAGTCACAGTGGAGAGCTGTGTCGTTCCCCCAGCTCTTTGCTGGCCTTGACGTTGAGCAGGATTAGTCAGAGTGTTGAGTTGTGTTGCTCTCCTGCCTCCACCTGGGGTGGGAAGGGTGACTAGTGCTCAGCTTGGGCTGTGGCACAGCTCTGGTGAGCGGAGGAGGTGGTGGCCCGGCCAGCAGACCTGTTTAGAGTGGCCGTGGACAGACAAGACACGCGGACAGATTTGAGGACCCTTTCTGAAGAGGGCACCCCGGCCCCTTGTCCCCCGTCCCTTACTCTGCAAGAGGAACTGAAGAGTTGTGATAATGGGTCTCACCTTTGTTGTGGGCCCCCCACCTTTCATTGGCCCTTATTGGAGAAACTCAGCGCAACTCCCCTTGTCCCCGTTGCACAGATGGGATAGCTGAGGTCTAGGGAGCTGAAGATGCTTGTGCGGCTGGTGCAAGTCAGAACCCATGGTCTCCCTCAGGGAAAGGGAGTCAAGGCCAGAGTGGGGAGTGGGGCCAGGGGTTCTATTTGCTCCATTTCCAGTGGACAGGCCTATGCACCCCCCGCCCCCGCACTGGGAGCTTCTCAGTTCCATGCCTGCTGTATAGTAGGCACTCAGAGGAAGTTTATTGAACAAGTGAACAGTGCTTGGAGGTATTTCTCAAACATGGCTGAACCACCCTATGTACATAGAACTTGAATCATGACTTACGTTGCACAACCAGCAGCGATGTGTGTGCTGCCGCCGAGTAAACACAGTACGTTTCCATCAGGGTAGGGAAGAAAGACAAGTGCTGTCAACTGAGACCTCTTATGGTGCGACCTACCGCGGCTGCATTCAAGTAACCTGTACCCACCCTAAAAGGCCTCCCCCTGCCTTGTTGGTGTAGATCAGCGATGCTCAACTGGTGGGCCACAAGAATTTTTAAAACATGCAATACCTGACTATTTAGTCACGGGCACTGACCTCTTTTCCCTTAGATTGTCAAATGAAAAAATGACAACATCCAACACAATAATAGCTGTTGGTGTGAACACCCTGTCTTGAACCATAAATACGTAGTTCATATAATAGAGCTGCATCTAATGGGTCACACACATTGCATAATAAGGTTGCATCTGATTGGTTAATTCTTGGTACCAGAAATCTTTATGTACAAGTATAGATACCTGATTTTTTAAACACTTCAGAGCTAAAAGGATAGATAAATTAATCAAAATCATACCTATTTTTTGTCCGATTGGCCAAAAATATATTTTTGGCACGCCACAGAATTTGAGTAATTAGGTTATGTGTCCCATGAGGCGAAAAAGGTTGAAAATCGCTGATGTAGAGCATCATCTTTGATTTCTTGGTCCCTGTGCCCCAGGAAAGAAATCCTGACTTGGAAAACAGGCTGGTCTTCCAGAATATTCTTCACTACAGTGGCAGAGCAGGCGACAACTGCTGCCTCCTCGGGGGCCATTCTTGGTGTCGGCCTGGTACCTAAGGTGTGGTGGAGCTGGGCGATGTGCCCTCTGAAGGGCTTTCTGGGATGAAGGGTTGGTGGCCTCAGCTCTGTAGCTTCCCACGTGCCCTTCTGTGATCTGCTGTGGGAGCTGCCAGGGCACCTGCTCCCCGTGGTGAACAAGAAAGCGACTCCGGCTACTCTGGGCTCTGGGCCCTCGCAGACTTGTCTCACATGTATGGACCCAGGTCAGGGGCTGAGGCGGTGCAGTCTGTGGGGCTCAGAGGCCTTCCCTAGCGACGCTTCGGTTCTGCTTGAGGGAGCTTCTCGAAGGGAGGAAATCTGGGCTGACTTCATTTGACAGGTAACCCGAGGCACTTGAACCACTTTTAGAATCACAGCGTCAGGACTGCAAGAGGACCACATTCAAGTGGACACTACCGTGTGCCACGCGCTCTGCCACACGCTGTGCCAGACCCCGGGAGCCTGCGGCTCGAGCAGCCTAGGCTGCTCCCCACGTGCGCCGCCTCGTGCCAGCAGCACTGTCCCAGGGCAGAGCCCCGCACCGTGCCCGGTCCCATCCTGCTGACAGGCAGCAGCGGGGGCCTTGTGGAGCCAGCCCCCAAGGTCACGAGGGCAGGAGAGGCTCGTTACCAAATCCCTTGCCTTTGCCCAAGGTGTCAGGCCTGATGTGGTTTTACCCTGGGAAAATTTCAAAATTGAATGCGATTTCAAAATAATTATTTCACAGAGATTTGAAAATTAGCAGATCTAAAACCCTATGCTGTCAACCTATCTTGGTCTGGGCGAGGCCAGGACGCTGCTTGGGCCTCGCGCCTGCCCCTCCCCCCAGTCTCTTGCTCCAGCTCCGGAGGGCTGGGTTCCAGGTTGTCTTTTCTTGGGGAGGGCATATGGGCCATGCAGAAGAGCACCCTCTGAGAAGGAGCCCAGTGTGTACTGGTGCGGCATCCTTTGGTGGTGGCGGGGACAATGGCCCCAGAGTAGAGCCTTGGGCACCAGTCCCCACTTGGCTGAAGGCTCGTGGAGAAGTCCCTTTTTCCTGCAAACCTGTCTCCCTACCTGAACAGTAGTGGTGATGGTGTCTTACACCGGGTCTCCGCCAGTCTGTGGTTCCAGGCTGAATGTCCTTACACAGTGTTGCGTTCATTCCCACTTGCTGGTTTGTTAAGCCACTGCTCTTCCTAGGTTTCTCCTGGCTAAGCTGGAACAAACCCGGCTTCCCTGGGAAACCTGCCTGCCTTGTCCATTCCGATGTTTTTCCTTCCTTAGGACTCCCACTGACCCATTTACTGGGCACATACCCTTCCTTGTGCTGGAGAGAGAGAGAGAGAGATCGTTCTTCCCCACCTAGGCTAGGAGCTCGCTAGGAATGGACCCCTAACTATCTTCTGTCTCATATCCTTCCCATGGTCTTAGCCGTGGTTTGCGGATGTTTTTGGAGACCACAAACAGGGCAAACAACTCAGCAGACTCACAGCAGCCTATGGAGCGCAATAGCCTATGGGTCACATGTTTTCCTTGAGTTCTAACAGCTTTCCTTGGGACCCGGCATTACATGAGTTTCAGGAACCTCTCATGTTCTGGTAGTTTTATGGTCTCTTCCATCTGTGGATTGCCTGTCCCCGATTCTGAGGTCCCCCGGGACGAGTGAAGGACAGCAATGGGGAGGGGGCCCCTGGATTCCCACTGGAGCCCCCCTTGTCCCTGCTGTTCCCTGATCTTCCCCAGAGACAGGTTTAGGGTGGGTCTGAAGGGGACGGAGGCAGCTCAGCCAATGCTGGGGTTCCTCCCTGCCGGCTGGGCCTCCGTATGTGCAGGTTGTGGAGATGGGGCCCCTTTCTTCCCGTGCTGGAAATGGGCCCCAGAAAGCTACCACTGGCCTGTTGTTTGGGAGGACAGGAGGAAGCATGTACTGCAGATACTGTGAAGTCTGCAGGTTTCACTCAGTTGGGATTTGTCATCTGGCAAACAGTCAAGTATCTGCCATACCTGTCCGTGTCAGTTGCAGCCGCCATGGCCAATCGCGTGATGAAGTATCCAGTCAAGTTTTGGCAATTCCGAAGGTGTGGCAATCTTGCTTCTTGCAAGGGGCCAGCGGGAGCGTTGCGACAGAGGCCCTGCGCCAGGCCTGCAGGACGCTTCAGGAGGGAGGCGGAGGGCACCCTTGACAGTTGACATCTGTGTCAACAGCGCCCAGTGACACACCGGGGGAGGACGAGTCTGCGCTTGGCAGGCCAACAATAGGCTGATTGATGAAATGAACTTTCCCTCAAAGGCCCCGCCACCGCCGGGGTGCCTGGGCTGACAGTGGTCTGCCTGCTTCCCCCTGGGGGCACCCCTGGCAGGCGCAGAGCAGAGGACAGGAGTGGGTGTTCGTCCATGAACCTCTGGAGCCTGCTCTGAGGCGAGGGGCAGGCTAGGGAACAAAGGCCCGGTAGCCTGGGCCCAGTGAATGCTCTGGGGCGGGCGTGGCTGGGCTCTGGGTGGACGATATAGCCACAGTGCCTCCCCGCTGGCCTGAGGAGCGGGGAGCTTCATGAGCTGCTGGGGAGGTGTGTTTGTCCTCCCCCCAAAACGTGGCTCACTTTGGGGGGGCTGCTCCCCTGAAACCTTAGCCACACTGCACTCCTAAGCGCAGTTCAGCAGTGAGGGTGAAAGTCTTGATTCTTCTGCCCGCCCCACCCCTCCTCCTACACAGACACACGCATGTGTAGGCACCTACACACACACGTACACACGGCCTCCCCTGCTGGGGATACGTGATTCACGTCAGCTGGGAGCTCAGGCTGCCCCAGGCCGTGGTGCTGGGAGGCGCTCTCTACATTTGTGGCTGTTGATGCCTTGCAGGCCTCAGGCAAAGGGACCTCCTGCTTGATTCTGCCAAGAGGAACTGCCCCACTTTTTTCTTTTTCTTTTTTTTTCCTGTGATGTAGCCTCAGATGAAATAAGCCCAAACAGACTTAAGTCACTCAACAGGTCCCTAAAGACAGGTCACTAATTCTCCCAGGGTCTCACTGTTCCTATCCGCTCAGTGAGGGCAGTAATGTCAGCTCAGTGTGGAACTCGGGGATGTTGTGCAAGTTCCCAGAGAGCAAAAGGAGAAAGGGTCCTTTCAGAGCCAATCGGGAGACTAGACTGACCTTTGAAAACCCGAGCTTGTTCATTTCAACTTCTGTTTAAAGCCTTTCAATGCTGCTTCAGTAGGAACTTTCAGGAGTTGCTCTCAGGACAGAGGCCAAAACGCCGTTAGAGTCCAGTCTCTACTCATCTAGTTTTTTTAAATGTCATGCTGTGTCACTGTCCCTTGTTTTCTGCACTCCAGCCATGCTGTCCTCTTTCTACAATGTGCAGTGTACAGAGGACTTGTGGTGGGAGAGAGCATGGAGACCGTTGGCCCTTTGCTGGGAAAGCCTTGCCTCTCCCAGCCCCTCGCTAACCCTTCTACTTCGTTAACTCCGGTCAATCCTTCAGTTCTGTGAGAAGTTGTTTCTGTGGATATTTTCCATCTTGGTTTTTTTATACATTGTAAACATAATTATTTTCTAAATTGTGAGAGGATTCTATTGTCTGAAGTGTTTGTGAACTTGTTTCAGTTGTCTGATTTATGGTGTCTTATTCCCATATGTGCTTGGTTATTTTTGACTGTGTGCTGGTCATTAATTTTGAAAAAATACTTTTAGGGGCAATAGTTTCACAGATTTTCATTTGTTTCTGCTGGGCTTTAGGGGTACTACCAGTTAATTTAAACTTGAGATTCCTCAAACTCTCAGATTATTTGAACCATGAGCTGCAGGCCCACCAGAGGGCTAGTTTATTTCTGGCTCACCCTCACTGAGAGTGAAGCCCCTTAGAGGCTCAACTTTACTGTATGTGGGGAGTTAAACTCCTCACCATGGGTAGGATCTAGGCTTTGACTTTTGTCCCTGTCATCCTAGGAGGTCACCACAGCTATAAGTCAATGTTGCAGCTGTTTCTTTTGGATCATAAAATGACCTCAGGGCAAAAGTAGCTTCAGGTGCTTAATTTGTCTTTCTTTATTCTTTCCTATTGTTGATTTTGACCTGGTGATTTGTTCTTCACTCTGATTAACTTTTTGATTCTTTTTAGAGGATTAAAAATGTTCAGGGTTTTAATTTAATTTAAATTTTTAATCAAGGTATAATTCATATACATTATATTAGTTTCAGGTACAACATAATGATTCAATATCTGTATATATTATAAAATGTTCACCATAATAATCTAGTTAACATCTGTCACCATACATAGTTCCAATTTTTTTTCTTATGATGAGAACTTTTAAGATTTCCTCTATTGGCAATTCTCGAATATACAGTATTGTTAACTATAGTCACCACACTGTCCCTTACATCGCCATGACTTATTTATTGTTCAGGATTTGTAAGGTATCTTCTGTGAGAGGTCAGTTCAAATTAACCAGCTCCTCTTATGAGAGCCAAGTCTCTTGGTATAATTGTAGTTTCCCCAAGGCAGCCTTCTCGGATTTTCACCATGGGTCTGGGTTTCCCATTAGATCCTCTACTGGCACAATGGGCTTCTCTGTTTACTAGTCCTCACAAGGTTTGACTTACAATTTCATTCATATGGTTATGTGATTATGACACTGCGCTCCATCTCCACACTGTAAATCCATGTAGGCAAAGTAAGAGCACCTGTCTGTTTTGGCCACCGCCGCATTCCCAGTGCCTAGAACAGTGCCTGATATGTGCTACGTACTCAAATACTATTTATTATTGTAATGACCGCCACTTCCTTCACTTTGTGCACACGGTTTGTTTTTGTATAACTTTTTGCCATTACTTTGAACATGCAACTCAGTTATCTCTTACCTTAAATAATTGGATCCCTATAAGAGTAGGAGATTCCTACATGCATATGATGATTCAGAAGATGAGCTTTAACTTCAGAGTCCTGGTTTTCATTCCTGTTCCTTCCCAGCTCTATGGTCTTATGTAAGTTTCTGAATTCTGTGAGCTTCGATTTCCTCATCTGCAAATGAGGAACATTTGTGTTTATTTTATTTGGTTTCCTTGAGGATAAAGAAATGATACCTCTGGGTGACTGTTGTGGGTGAAGTGGATCGGCACTAGCCATCCCTTCCAGCCACCTCCTAGTGTACCTTCCTGTGTACAGACATTGATAAGGCAAAGGCTAGACCTCTCAGATCTTCTTACGACTACAGTCTGATGCAAGTTGATCCTGCCAGTTAGACGCATTTGTGCAAGATTTGGAAGGCAGAAATGAGGCGGCGGCCATCTTCCGGATGCCTCGGCAACAAGCCTGTCATCACTAAGCATAGCCATGACACTGTTGACCTTTTCACATCAGAGCCAGTGTCCAGACACTGGTTTTGTGGGTGTGAAGAGGCAGTGGAGGCAGCGACAGCACTTTTCTATCCCTGGATGGCAGCTGCGGCAGCGCACTCTTGAAGTCAGTGGTTTCAGAGGCAGCTTCCCGATTCCCTGCTAAGTCAGGTATGAGTGAGGCTCTGGTATCGTCCATCCTGAGGTGCAATTCCATTTCATCTATGAGCCTGTGAAATTCAATAAACAAATTTTCTGCTCTAAAAATACAACGGTGGAACGGACAGGCATAGAAAACAGTTATAGAAATTTTTGTTCAAAAAGGGAGACAATGAGGAGCCTCCATACTGTTTTCCATTGTGGCTGTACTAGTTCACATTCTCACTGCAGTGAAGGAGGGTTCCTTTTTTCCCCCACAGCCTCTCCAACGTTTATTACTTGTCTTATTCATCATAGCCATTCTAACAGGTGTGAGGCAGTATCTTACGGTAGTTTTGGTTTGCATTTCCCTGATAGCTAGTGAAGTTGAGTATCTTTTCATGTATCCATTGGCTAAGTGAAATAAGTCAGAGACAGAGAAAGTTAAGAACCATATGATTTTACTCATACGTGAGATATAAAACTGATAGCAACAAATGAACAAATAATAAAACAAACAAACACTCAGACACAGACAACAGTGTGGTGGTTACCAGCAGGAAGGGGGTACGGAGGGATAATAAAGGGTAAAAGGGTCAAATATCTGGTGACAGAAGGAGATTTGACTTTGGGTGCTGGGCACACAATGCAATATGCAGGTGATATGTCATAGAATTATATACTTAAAACTTATATAATCTTATTAACCAAGATCACTCCAATAAATTTAATTAAAGTTAAAAAATTTTTTTTAAAGGGAGAAAATGGAAAGAAAAAAGTCATTGGTCCCAAGCAGTTCTGAAATCGAGCCAGGCAAACTCCGTTTGGTTCAAGGCCTCTTCTGTAAGTCTTGGCCTACCCTCTGAGTCATCCTCCATTTTCTTTAAAAGTAGCATCTGTTCGTAGCCGTGGAGTTTTATCAGCCTGCCTCTCGTCTGGAGAATTTTAGGACTCATACAGCCTTCTTTCATTTTTGTCCCCCGTCTGTCCCCTTCATTACACACTGGCAGTGTTTTTGATGGTATAACATTCTCAAGAAACTTGTAGGTCTCTTCCACAGATATTTCCTAGATGATCTCATTTCTGTTTGGCTTCTGCAGAGATGGCTAAGGGGATCTATGAGTCGCACATTTAATCTTTTCTAAGAGCCTTTTGTGTGGCTGAGTAGCTGACCTTTTGATCTTCCTGAGGTAGCAGCAGAAGGCTGCCCAGCCACACCCTCAGTTTTTACCCTAGAACACACTTCCTTGACAGCAAATCTTTTAATTTTAGTGTCTTTTGCAATCTGGATAGGCTGAGAGTTTCCCAGATCATCAAGTCCTGGTTCCTTCTTGTTTACCAGTTCTCCCTTCAGTGTGTCTCTTTCTGTTTGCATTTTACTATAAGTAGCAAGGGTAAAGGTGGCCACACCTTCAACACTTTTTTTCTTTTTAAATTCTATAATACAAGGTGCAAGTTTTGCTTTCCATGTGACTTCAGGGCACCATTTCACTAAGTTTTCTGCCACTGTATAACAAGGATCCTGTTTCTTCTAGTTTCCACCAACATGTCCACATTTTCTTCTGAGCCCTCCTTGGCAGCACCTTTAATATCCATATTTCTACCAATAGTTCATCCACAACAATTTATTCTCTATGGTGATTTAGGTTTTCCCAACCATATTCCTCCTCCCTGCTGAGTCTTTGCTAACAGAGCTCTTGACGTACATATTTTTACTAATCTGTTCAAGGCAATCTATGCTTTGTCTCTCCTGCTCCTCAAAGCTTTTCCAGTCTCTGCAACTGCCCAGTTCCAAAGTCACTTCTACTCTCTTAGGTATTTGTTAAAGCATACTCCTTTCCCCCCTTTTGATACCAAGGCATGTATTAGTTTCCTGTGGCTGCTGTAACAAGTTACCGCAACATGAAATCTGGACGCCAGAAATCTGAAGTGGATCCCTCTGGGCTAAATCAAGGTTCAGCAGGGCCACTTCACTCCTTTCTGGAGGCTCTAGGGGAACGTCCACTTTCTTGCCTTTTCTAGCCTTGAGAGGCTGCCTGCGTTCCTTGGCTCACAGACCCTTCCATCTCAAAGCCAGCCGTAGCTGGTCGCGTGTTTCCCCTGTTGCATCATCCCGACACTTGCCAGTGCCTCCGTCTGCCACGTTAATGCCTTGTGATTGCATTGGGCCCACACAGGTAGTCCACGATAATCTTGTCTTAAAGTCAGCCCATTTACAACTTTAATTCCCTTTGCTACCTTAATTCCCTGTTTAGTTCCAGGAAATGTAAACCTTTCACAGGTTCTGGGTTTAAGACCCAGATGTGTTGGGCAGGCTGCTACTCTGGCCGCCACGCTTGCCTCAGGCTGTCAGCGAGGCTCCATGCAGCTCTGGGAGTCTTTCCTGACGGCCCATCTATGGCCCGTTCTTCCAGGCCTTTCAGTGATGTTGTACGCACGCAAGTTCCTGGCTCCGAGTGAGTTTCTCATCCTTGGTGGGCTTCCTTTTCTCTTATCTGTAAAATGGGATGACAGCATCATGGTGGTAAAGGGGCAGCGGGGAGCACAGAGGACGGTCCCCATTTCTGAACCCTGAGCAGGGCGTGCGGTCGGGACTGAGCAGTTGCTACCCAAGAGGGCTTCAAGGAGGTAGCACCAGCAGACACAGGCTGCAGGAGTCACTGGAGCCTATGGGAAGGGTGAAGGGGATTGAGCACTTACTATCTGTTAGGCATGGGACTGGGCTTTTTTTTTTTTTAAATAGCAATTATATTATTTAACTTAATCTGTGGTGAAGGAATTGTCCTACTCTGTGCTGACCAGTAGGGTAGCCACATGTGGCTATCGAGCATTTGAAATGTGGCTAGTAGACTGAAGACCTAATTGTTTAATTTTGAGTCATGTTCATTTAAATTAGCAACATGTTACTAGTAGCCGCCACATCTGATAGCACAGCTCTGAGAGGTTTGAGTTGTCGGAGGCCTTACTGTGCGGTTTGGAGCGGAGCAGTTCCGTCTCATTGCACTTTCCGTGACTTACCTTTGTGGCTGCCTCTTCCTGACCTTGAACATTTCAGCTCCCTCTGCTGTCCGGCCATTGGCTGATGCCACCCCTGGGAGCCTCGTCACAGCTCCTGCACAACTGCCCCCCACAGCTGGGGTCTTCTACTGTCAGTTCATGAATTTCAGGGAGCCAATAGAAGACTGGGGAGTGTAAGAGGCAGCAGAAGCCATACTGGTCCGGGTGGGCATCCTCTCCCACAGTGTCGGATGCTGGCACCCAAGATGCCGTCGCAGCCCTTGTGCCCCTCGTGGGCTCGGCACAGGCCTGGAGCCTGCTTCCCCAGGTGCTGCCGCCTGTCACGTGTCAGCTCAGAGCCACTGGTGTTTGCCCTCTTGGGGTCTCCGTTTCTGCGCTGCCTGCATAATCGCTTTTCTTGGCACAGGAAAGAGTAGGTGGCGGAGGCTGGCAGGGCTGTGCAGTGGGGACCCGTGGCACTGGGGACGCCAGCCCTCCTGAGGCAGGCTGCTCGTCTCTGAGCCCCCGCTTGCGGCCCCCCGGGTGGCTTGGCAGAGCCGATGGGCTGTGCACGATGGGGAACGACCTGTGGTGGTTGAGGGCAGGGATCCTGGCAGAGGCCGGCCAAACATTTGCCCAGGTAGAGCTTTCAAGTGTATGGTTTAGGGGATGTGCCTGAACTAATCCTGTTATTAGCTGGATTATCTCTTCAAACTGAGAACCAGCTTCTGTGGGTCCCCTGGGAAATGCTCTGTCGAGAGCCAGGGTGACGGGCCCCACCCAGGCGTGTGCCTGGTGTCCGCCAGCCTCCTGCCTGCATGGCAGCCCAACGGGCTTCTGCCTCTGTCCTTCCACTAGTTCATTCTTTCTTCCTCCCGCAAAGCAGCTCGTGGGTCCCAGGGGGCCTCAGGCCTGGAGCTGCTGCAGACGCCCGGAGGTGAACCGAATCAGATGGGGCCCACAGAAAGGGACGAAGGGAAGGCTGCAAAATGGTGACACGGATGGAGGCACAGAGAGACGGGGACATTCCGGGTGGAAGGTTGAGGTGCAGCTGGCGCGGAGGGTGGGGTGGAGAGCCCTGCGAGCCCTGCCGAGGAAGTCACCAGAGCGCGAGATCTGAACAGAGACCTGAAGGCGGTGAGGATGTTGTTCGGGGAGAGCGAGCGAGGAGCTGCAGGTCCTGGAGAGCTGCGTCCTCATCCTGCTGCCTCGGGCCCTCGAGGGCCTCATGGGCGGAGTGGATGGAGGTCTCTGAGCTTGGACGGAAAAGAGGACACCTTTCTTATTATTAACCTCGAACTGAAATTTAGCATACCTTTCGATTATGGTTGTGGGCAAATAAACACTGCAGAAGTAGAGAGACGTCTGTCCCTTTATCAACAGTGGAAATTACTGATATTTTTATTATATATTAAAATTCCAGACATCTTGAAGTACTTCTGCTTACCTGCAGTTTGAAATGACAGCAGCCGCAAGATCTTACGAGTTAATGCACACATACCCCTAGGTCGCACATTTTAAAAACGAACCACTTCAGTGTAACTGGCTTCCCTTGTCAGTAACTTTCATGCGTGTTAGGCAGTTCTCTAGAGCAGAGGCCTTGGCTTCCGCAGCCTGCCGGCTCCACAACCCAGAGACCACGAAGGGGCTCCGCCGCGGAGCCTGGGCGTCCGCTCGCCGAGGACCTCTGAGTGGAACGCGGAGCCGTCGCAGGCTTCCGAGCACAGAGGCGCGTTCTGACTGCCCTTTGCGGGGGATGGTTCTGGCTGCTCCGTCGTGCCAAGGCTGGCGGGTGTGGGTCGGGGGCAATTCCAGCGGTGTGGGTCAGACCAGCTCAGCGGCCGTGGAGGTCGCGAGGAGGGGGTTAATCTAGATGTATTCTGAAGGGGGGGTCCCTAGGAATTGCCACCGGATTGGATGTGGGGGTGAGAGAGAGAGAGACATCAAGATGACTCGCTGTAGCGGTCTCGCTGCTCTGTGAGATGGGGTGGCCGCTGCTCAAGGATTCACAGAGGAGGTGACATTTGAGCTGGACTTGCAAGGTGGGTGGTTGGCGATGTTGTTGTGAGATCTGCAGAGATGGTATGTGTCTCATCTTCCCACCCTGGGAGCCCTGGAAGCTTGCCTACCACCCACTGCCGGTCCCCACGGTGTATCAGTCCAAGGCTGGAGGGAAGGCGGATGGTCCATGGGGCTCCTCAGGCTTCTGGCTTCGGTGCTAGGGGGACGGCTTTGCCAGGACGGAGGCCTGCCACTCGGGGCAGAACAACGGGCAGAAGGCATCTGGTGATACTGAAGCTTCCAGTCTGGGAAGGCGTCAGCCTACGCGAGAGTGAGGGCAGCTTGCGCTAGGTCCTCAGTGCTGTTTAGCTGGGCTGACTGCTGATGGATGGCTGTGGATTTAATGACTCGGTAAACCAGGGCTACTCCCTGCAGGATGAATTGGTGGAGATGTAAATATTTTATATCAGAGCATTAACTGCTTATTAAAAGTGTATTGAGATTTATATGTTATGTGGCCATAACTATGGACATCACAGAGAAGTAATTCGCTTGTTGGAACCATCTCTAACAGAGCTGTTAATCCGGAAATGCGTGTCCTGCACCCGCTGGCCTTTCGGCAGCGCGTTGGACTTGTCTGGTTAAGCAGAAATTAAACACAGGTATAAATGCTGCCCGATGTGCAGCTCCATGTTCTGGGCCCCCCGCATGCAGGTCACATGGAACCCCCAAGCCTCGACTCAACTCTGAGGAACACAGGGAGTTCTGGGGCTTGTGGGGGGGGTGTGTGTGTGTGTGTGTGTGCGCGCACGCGTACACTGGGATTGGGGATGCTTCTGTCCTCCACCCAAGTCCAGAGGCTGACTGCCCGGGTAACGGGGTGCCCACCTGGTGCTCACTGCTGGAGAGTTTCGCTGTGTTGACCCCTTCTTACTATGGCTCGGAGCGAGAGACGCTACACTGGCTGGGGACAGTTTGGAGCCTGATGTTGGCAAGTGAGTAAAGCACAGGTTTTTTTGTTTGTTTTTTTTAAGCTGACTATCTAGAACTTTCTCTGTATGAAAAATGTGTTCATTGCAAGACTTCGCGTAGGTGACCTGTGGGAAAACAAATCTTTCTTGAATGACCAGAGGATGCTGAGTTTAGGGAGCACTTGGAGTAAAGCTGCCCATCCACCCCTCCACTCACCTACCGTCCAACCCCATCCACACTTTTGATGTTCTGAATGCCAGGCACTGGGGGTACGGCAGTGAGTGAAATAAAAACTCCTGCCTTCATGGAGCTTATGTTCCACTGGAGAAATCAAATATCAGAAACGAACACATAATGTTTCCGGAGAGCAGATTGCACACAATAATAGTTTCATCAACCACATTTAAATGATTTCTGTATCCTTTTTTGTCGTTTATTTTTTGTTTTGAAATGGATACATGTCTCAGTGTGTCCGGAACAGTCATATCTTGGTTTTCTGGAAAAGGGGCAGCGCCCAGCTTTCCAGACAGCGCACAAGCTTTCTTTTACTGTTCTGCATAGAGCACCCCGCCACGCTCCCCGTGTTCGGTGTTCTCTGGTTCAGAAGGCAGGAGGGGTGTGACGCAGTCCATGTAACTCCAGGCCGCCATCAGGCTGCTTCTGCGCTGTGGTCTGCGCTAGGCTCTGAGCGTGGAGCCCGCTATTTGCTCGGCACCAAACGGGCCCTTGGGTCTGCAGTTGCCCTGCCCCACTGCTGGCAGGCTGCCCTCCCGGCGGGTGGCTCAGGGGCCGTTCTGGGAGGCAGCTGGGGGAGCAGGAGGGTCCGTGGGCGGGAGGGTCGGCCTCAGGGCGTCCCCTGCTTCTGTTGTGCTGTGTTTGGGCCCAGCGCTGTAGCGGGGGCCCACTTCAGCTGGGACAGGCGCTGAGCGAACGGTTCTCCCAAGGCCTCATCTTTCTGGGGCACTTAACCTGTGCTGGCCAGGACAGTGGCCAGTCCTGAAGCGCTACTGGTGACACTGAGGAGCAGAATTTTCAGGATTCACAAACTGTAATCCATTTAAATGTAATTTTAAAAATGAGAATAGCCTGCCAGCAGGGAGGGGAGAGAAAACTGTTAAAAGCAGATCCAAGGACTCAAAGAGTTATTAGAAATCTTTTGAGTATTTTTAGAACAACTTGGGGTTATAAACTTACTTTCTGCAAGTGTAAAATTTACGAGACCTAAATATTGATCAGGTATTTCTGAGGAAAATTTAGCATCTGAATTGACATGTGCTCTAAGTATAAAATGAACACCAGAGTTCAAAGACATAATATAAAAAAAAAAGAATGCAAAATATTCCAGTAGTGTTTTTAAAAATATTTGTGACATATTGAAATGATAATATTTGGTGTATGTTGGGTTAAATGAACTATGTTATTAAAATTAATTCCACTTGTTTCTGTTTACTTTTTAAAATGTGGCTTCTAGAAAACTAAAACTTAGAGATGTGACTCGCTGGGTGTCCTATTGGACAGCACTGTTCGAGACCCTTGCCGGACCCTCGTGCAGGTCTGAGGTTGTCACATCAGCGGATGAGGTCGAGCCGACCATTTACGGGACACTTACGAGTGCCAAGCTCTGTGCTAAGACTGCCACGTGTTTTCAGTCTTCCCAAGAGTCGTAACACAGGCGGATAGCATTATTTAAAGTAGAAGCACCCTAAGTCCTTCAAACATTTATGAAACATAGAACATTTAAAATCTATGGAGACCAACTCTCAGAGCAGTGGCGTAACTCGCTCCAGGTCACACAGCCAATAGGGAGCAGAGCCAGGACTCTAGAATTAAACGTGCCTGGGTTAACCCCCGCCCTGTGATCCCGGCAACGTGCTGCCCCGCGCTGCCCCGCGCTGCCCCGCGATGCCCCATGGCGACCCCACGAGTTCAGTGCCCACCCTGGGGCTCAGAATCGTAGAGCAGGATCTGCAAGTGACCGCAAGGGCCACAGGAACCCCAGGGGTGGGATGTGCCCTTGGGTTCCTCCCCGCGGTCTCACTTGGAGAGGAGGTACCGGGAAGTGCCACCACCCTGCTCTGAGGGGCGACAGAGCCCCTGAGGCACAGATTCCGGTTCTGGCAGCCTCGCCGCAGCCCCCATCCCCGCCGCAGCCTTGGCCTGCCTTGGACGGAGCCTCAGGCGGGCGACGTGACTTCCCCTAGATCACAGCCGGAGCTGGGACTGCAATCCCGGGCTCTGGTTCCAAGTCTAGCGTTCTCTCCACTAACTAAAGCTGGCTCCAAACAAAGATAAAGTAAATGTCCTCCTAGGGCCTGTAGTTTGGGGGAAGTCCCAGAACGTCACCTTCGTGGTGCCCGAAGTCATCGCCTGTCATGGTGCTAAAAATGCTTCCACTAGGACATCGTTTCTTTTGGGCTGGGCACCCTCTGCGTGAGTGGGTTTCCGAGAAGGTTTCCTTCTGAATGGGCGAAGGGCCGTGGCGCTGTGGCAGGGCGGGGCCCGGGGCCGGGTGGCAGGGAGCGAGTCAGGGCTGCTCAGGCTGGGGAAGGCTGCGGGCAGCGGCGGGCCGGCCGCAGACCCACGTGCGGCCTCCGTGGAGCCGTTCCTGAGGCTGGAGGCCCCTTTTCCCAGAGGCCCCTGGTTTTCTCTGGATGCCTGGGATTGGGGGCTGCAGTCTCAGACCTCCTTGGAGAAAGCAGGGCCCCGGCTTGCCTGGGGCTCCTCTCTAGGCTCATGTGGCTTCGGAGTCCCGGGCTGCGTCCTCACACTCCTGTTTCCTCCCCACAGGGCCCGCGGCACAGGGCCTCACCTCCCTGGGCTTCAGTTTCCTCATCTATACGATCGGCCTTTCCGCCCTGGGTAGGGTCAGCACGAGCCTGGGAAGCGCCTGGCACCCAGCGATACGGTCAGCACAGACTCGGTGGCACGAAGCCCCCATTGTCCTTTGGGGCCCTCCCTGTCTCTCCACAGGACCCCTGAGGCCCAGGAAGAAGCTGCAGCCTGGGGGTCCCAAGCCTGGAAGGCAGGAAGCAGGGCTGTGACATGCTGTCTGGGTGCCAACCTCATGCCCAGTGCAGGTGTCTTAGTTTCCTCACCGTAGAATCTGTGGCCCCATCAGGGCGCTGGGAAGGGTCGGCAGGGCTGCAAAAGTGCAGGGAATTCAGAGCTTGTTTCTGCTGCAGGTGGGGGAAGAGGCCCCCATGGGAAAGTGTATTCCTAGTATCGCCTTAGTGCAAAATTAGTTTCTCAAGGGGCTGGCTTGCTAGTCTAGACAGTTTACTCAAAGTCCCTAAGGAAGCTGGTCTCCCAGAAGAGATTACAAATCCTGGATTGTGTAAACATGCTCTTCCTAGGAAGCATCTGTGGAGACTTCCTTGTTCCTGCCTCTGAGGTAGAGAACCTGGCCCGCTGCGCAGGGGAGGCCTGAGGCCCGCCCCTGAGGCCCGGAGGGGCCCGAGCCTGCCTCCTGGACCGCACGGCCTGCCCTGCCGGAGAGGCAGGGGTGCCGCTGACGCCTGCACCCAGTGGGTGCCGAGCACGGCCTCATAGATCCCTTGCCTCCCTCTTCCCCCTTTCTCCAAGGTCACTCGGCATCTGCAGGCCCTTCCTGGGAGAGACCAGGGGCCTGCTTAGGCAGAAGGCATATCCGGGCCCCCTTGTGCCCCCAACCCCTGCCCCAGACTGCTGCTGTTGTGTCAGGTTAGGACACAACTGAGAATAAAGCAGCAACTGAGAAGAAAGGCCCCTCCCCCTTCTGTCCCGGGGTCCAGGTGCAGAGGGGGATGGGCGACCGAGAGGGGCCTTTAGGAAGCTGGCCTCCCTGACGGTCTGGGGACAGTAAGCCCAGCAGCTCCTCGACTCTGCCGATGGCCACTGGGCGACAGCAGTGAAGCCCGGCTCCTCCTGCCTTTGAACTGAGCGCTCTGCCTTCCTCCCGCCTGGGAGCCGCTCGGAGCTGTCAGTTCCCAGGGATTAGATGCTTGTTTAGGCTGGAGGAACTCATGAATGAAAATATTTTGCTTCAAGGTTTCAGCAGCAGAGCCCCCGTACAGGGGGCCCCACCTTTCTCTCCTCTCTTTGGCCCAGCACCACCCACCCAGGCCCACCCTAAGAGCAGGGGGTGAGGCCCTTCCGGCGGCATCCAGGCTGCCCTGGGATCGTGGGGACAGGTCCACTGTGCTGTGATGAAAGCAAACGGCCGGCAGCCTCTGGGCCTGGTGAGCGCTTTCCTGATGCTTTTTTCCTGATCCACAGCATCCTTTTCAGCAGAGGATGGCAGGGGGCAGCCCCGGGCTCTTCCGCCTATGAGCGGCGCAGGGCTAGGGGAGAGGAACGGGCCCGGGGTTTGCGTATACCGCCCAGCTTTGATTTCCGTGCCGTGAGCTTTGAGGGTCGTGGGTCACGTGGTTGGAGAACTGAGTCCGTCCTGTCATCTTGGAAGTGCGGTATCGGGGAAGAGGCAGGTGGACCAGGGTTCAGACCTCAGCTCAGCCTCTTAGCTGTGTGACCTTGAGAAGGTCACATAACTGCTGTCTGTCCCCTTTTTACGGATGAGGGCACTGGCGTCCCTGCATCTACTTGCTCAGCTGCTCTGAGGGTTATGTGTGCGGTGCCGCGCCTTGCGCCCAGCACGGGGTCAGTATTGCATCACTGTCCGATTCCTGCTTGTTGTTGGGTGTGGCTGGGTCTGTGGCCTGGGTCACCACCCACTCCGTGCCCTTTCTGCCCCACATCCTTGGAATGAGGAAGACTTAAGGGAAGTGCCTGCGGGGCCTCGGGGTGGTGGATGGAGTCATCGGCTTCTAAGTGAATTAGTGCTGCAGTGAATAGACTGATGCAGTCGCTGGCTGGGCCACACCCTTAGCTGGTTCCTCCATATCAGCTCCATTGGCACCCAGCTCTGGGGTCCCTGGGAGCCTGTGGTCAGTGGCCAGCCCCCTGGAGGGCAGTTGTCTGCTGCCTCCTCCCGCAGGAGGTTGCTGGGGACTTCTGGGAAAGGGCGCAAGCCGTTGGCTATTAGGACTCTGTCCCCGGTTGCTTAGTGAATAGATTCAGCCGAGGATGACAACAAGCCTTGGGCTGGTGACCTGGCTCCGCTGGGTGGGGAGTGGAAGGGCACGCCTTCACCCAGGTAGGCGCTGGTGCCGGCTCCTGTGTGTGTGGTGATTGGGGGCGGGGCAGGAAATGTCATCAGGCTTCTCCCATCTTGACTCCTGATCGGTGGCTCTATCAGTGAATAACTGATTTACACGTAGTGTTCTACATAAGTACTACATGCTAAACTTCAAAGAAAACTGGAGTATATTTGAATAGAGGTAACTACTGTTAACATTTTGGAGTCTTCTGGTCTCTTTTTTTCTATGTATACATTTTTTTCCTTACGATGCCATATGACCCATCTTTGTAACTGGTTCTCACGCAGCAGCACATCGTGGTAAGTGCTACACACATACGTCAGTATGTCATGGCAGCCTCTCACGTTCTAGCCTACCCCGTCGTCAGCGAGGGCTGCGCCATGGGCCACGTGCGTATGCCCTCAATGGTCCAAAGCCCCTCTCGAATGTTAGGTCATGTAGGTTATTTCTGAGTGTCAGTCCTCGTCTACTCCCCTGTGATTAACAGCCTTGCACATGACTGTAGCACAAGTGCTTAGAAGGTGAATTTCTGAGAAAGGTGTCTGTTTTTTAGGCTTTGGGAGCCTTTTGCTGAGTTGCCTTCCAGGAGTTTGTTCTAATTTGTGCTTCTACCAGCTCTGTTTGAGGGTATTCACGTCTCTTTACTATCTCCAACGTCGGGTATCAGATGTTCAAAGTTTACATCCTTCTGCTTTACTAGGGAAAAACCGATTATCTTATCTTATCGTTTTAATGTGTATATTTTGATTACCCGAGACAATAGGTATATTTTTTGCCCGTTACTGGCCACTTACACTTACTGTTGTCTGACTTGGCTGTCTACATAATTTTCTCATTTCTCATTAAATGCTTTCCTGTTAATGATTTATAAGAACTCTATATATTAGGGATAAAGTTTTTTTTTTTTTATCAATTTTGAATGCTTAAATGTTTACCAAACACCTACCTGCTCGCTCATTCATTCATACATTCAGTCATTTAGAACTGCTTAAAAAATTCTGAGCCCTGTTGGGGTGCATGAGTACTGGAGAGTTGGCCCTCGTATGTCCTTTATTTCAAAGGCGTTCACAGCTCGCGGGATCATCAGCTCTGGTCCTCACCAGGTGGACTAGGACAGTTGTCCCCAGCGCTGGCCAAGGGAAGGTTGGTGTGGGCGGGTCAGAGCACAGGGCGTCCTGGAGGTGCTACTGGGAGCTGGGTCTTGAAAGCTGTGGGCTTCAGGCGTGGGCTGGGGAGGGCGTTCTGGGCGGGAGTGAGAGCGTGGCGGGGCCGGGAGGCGGGGCTGGGAACGGCCTAGCCTTGGGTCTGGGGCCGTAACTGGCCCAAACACAGATGTACTCAGGGGTACCTGGTGAGGGGGTGTGGTGATGAGGCGGGGAGGGGAGCCCCCCTCTCCTCTCTGGGTCCATGTGGGACAGAGCCAAGTAGAAGAAAAACAGGTCTTTCCCACTCCTGCATACGTACCCTGGGCCCGGCTAGAAGTTTCTAGAGGAGCTTTCCTGCAGTGCAGGGGCCAGTGCGAGGCCCGCTGTCCTGGGTGGGGTACCTGTGGGGCCTGTGAGTGTGTGAGTCCATTGTGCAGAGGAGGCACGGAGGTCCGAGAAAGCAAAGGGACCGGGTGCATCGCTCTGAGGTGAGGGGGCCTCAGGATGGCGGCTGGGGAGAGCCAAAGTCATTTCGGGGGCTGTGAGGGACCTGCCTGCCCCTGGGCCTGCCCTAGTGACCTGGGAGCCAGGAGAGGCCTCTGGGCTGGTTGTGAGGAGAGCAGGGTGACAAGTGGCCACGCAGCCAGGGGCTCGCGCTGCTAAGTCCGGGCAGGAGGGGCCGTGGCCCTTGCACCCCAGCAGGGCCACCTCTAGGCCACAGCACCCCCAGGGAGGCGGGCCAGCCGGGGGTGAGCAGGGGCTGTGCAGGCCACGCGGCATGTGTGTCACAGGGACTCTGCTGCTGCGTCTTCGGTGGGCACCTGCTGCGTGAGGCAGCTGGAGGCCCAGGCAGGCGCTGGAGAAGCAGGAGATGCTGGGCCTCATCTGGTTGGGGCCGACAGTGTAGCTCGGAGGCGGCATGGGGCCCCTTCGGTCCGGAGGTCAGGAGGCAGTGCCTGAGGAGGCGGGGGCTGTGGGGCTGGTTATTCCTTCAGCTGGTGTTTCTCAAGTCTGCATGAAGAGGCTAACCCAGCCCTGCCCTCGAGGTCCTCGCACTGTGAGGACGGACGGCCAGAATCGGGAGTGGTGGCCTGGTGGCCGCTGTGCCCACAGAAGCCCTGAGGGCTGTGGGAGCACAGAGGAGGGTGGCCTCAGAGAATGCTCCAGAAGGAAGTCACATCTAGGCTGAGGCCTGAAGGAGAAGCCGGGATTGGGCGGGAGGGTGGGGGAGCAGTGTAAGGGCCCCGAGTGCCTCCAAGGTGTGGCGGAGTGTCAGAGGCGGGCCAGCGGGTGGCCTCTGGCAGTCCTGGAAGGCTTCCCGGGGGAGGGGCTGGCCTTGGGAGGGTGCCCAGGGAAGCAGGCAAGGCGGGCAGCACCGAGGAAGGGGTGTTGCCCCACCTGTGGTGCTACTGGTGGTGCCATGGAGCTCCCCTCCACGGGTGGGCGTGGCAGGTGAGGGGAGGGGAGCCCTCTTTACGCTGAAATATACTATCTTGTATAATGAGTCTCTCGAAGGCTGGAAGGAACAGTTCTCGGGATTCATAAACTCATGCCATGCACTGACCCCCTCCCCCCGCCGCTCCTTTCAGGAGGGCAGGAGGGCTCACAGTGAGGTGGGGCCAGAGGCACCTGGCTCCCCAGGGAGACTTTCACTCAGGGAGGAGGCAGGTCCCTGCTCAGCCCCGCTCATCCCACCTGCACCAGCGGCTCTGTGAAGGCCAACTCCCATCGTGTCCCTCCCCATCGCCGCAGGGGGACAGCCAGACTTCTCACCCAGGCACGCAGGCCCTTTGAAGCCAGCCTGCAACTACGTTGCCAGCTGCCCGCCCCACATCTCAGGCTGTGGCTCCCTGCACGCCCGCTCCAGCTGCCCTCCCTCCTGCCCCACCTGTGGAAGCTGGTGCTTTCTCACCTCCACACCTTTGCCAGTCCTACTTCCTGTACGGATCTCCATCTCATTTATTTAAGGCCTACTCATCCTTCCAGGTGCACAAAGTGCACGAAAATCACCTCCTCCCAGAAGCCTCCCAGGCTTTCCTAGCCCTCGTGGGCAGAGCACAGCTGTCCTGGTTGTGATGGGTGTCATCACCCCGCCGTCACCTTGTGTTTGAACGGTCTCTGCCAACACAGAAGTACTAGACAAGGGGCTCCTTCAGGCAGCCTGTCCCTCCTCCATGTGTCTCCTGTGGGGACTCAGGACCTCATTTGCTGAGGCAAGGGAGGTGGGTTCATCAGGCAGCATTTCCTCAAGAACTGGCAAGTTCTGCTCAGTGGGTACCTGCCTGCCCACTGTCTTAGAGCCACGTGGCTGCGGAGTGAGGGCCCGTGGCTGTGGGGGCACTTGGGAGCATAGGCTTGGGGACAACCCCTCTCAGCTCAGCTCTTGCCGGCTGCGCAACCTTGGGCAAGCTATTCAACCTATCTGAGCCTCAGTTTACCCGTCTGATTAACAGAGACAAAAAGGTGCTTTCCTTGTGCACGGAGCATTGACAGAGATAATGGCGTTTAACCCTCACAGCCCCAGGGCCCTATGTGGCCAGGCCTCTTCACAGTCATCCAGCCAGAAGTAACGAGAAGGTTGTGCCTTCATTGTCCTTTGAAGGAACATTGATCGCTGGGAGTCCCCGTCCTGTCCCCAGCAGCACACGTGAGCCCCTGTGACCTGCTGCAGTTCCCTTCCGCATCCAGGTCTCCCGTTCTCTGTCCACCGCCCACCCCCAGCTCCCCGTGACTTAGATGGGCCTGTCCTCCACGCGGGCCTTCCTCCAGCCTCATCCTTCCTCTGCGCGCCTACCTGGTCCTGGTTCTGCATCTCGGGGGGGGGGGGCGCAGGAACAGGCTCACGGAGCAGAAGCCTCTTAAAGTGGTGGGAGGGGGCACCTACACGCGGATGGCGCAGCCCCCTTAGATGCGCAAGGCCCTGGCCCCCTGTTAATGCCCGGTGGTTGTCAGGCTCACAAGAAGTGTTCGTGGAGTGCCTCTTACACGCCAGGCACCACGCTGGGTTTGTGCCTCTAAGGAACGGTCAAGTGGCTGTTCGCGCCACTCGACAGAGGAGAACACTGAAGCTCAGAGCACGCACGCTGACCCAGGCCGTCACCCCCACGGATGACGGTTAAGTCTCAGCTGGATGCCAGGGTCTGGGGTCCCCTTGGAGTCCTCCCCTCGCCCCTGGGTCTGACAGGGAGGCCACCTGGATGAGCAGAGAACAGGGTGGGGGCAGCTCCTAAATGCGCAGAATCAAATATTTACATTAGGCAGAGATGAGGGTTAAGTGCCTTGGAGACAGGCAAGGCAGAGTGGAGGGAACGGCTACCGGGACAGCCCCAAGGAGCCCCTGCCGGGCTGCGGCCCGCGACCCGCCTCTGGGGGCTCGGCGGAGCCAGCGAGGGGCTGGGGCCGGAGCAGGCGTCCGGGGCGGCGTCTCCTGCGAGGTGTGTGAGTGTGTGGTGGCCCAGGAATGTGGGAGCCACATAGTTTCGTGTAATTAGGCCGGCTCCTCTGCAGCGGCTGCAATTAGCTGCAGCCAGGAGACAGGACTTCCTGCAGCCAAGGTCACTCCCGCACCTGGGGCGGCTTACCTGGGCTCCCGCTGCCCAGGCCGGGCCCAGTGCAGTTTCCGGCAGAGGCGGCCGGGAGGCAGGTGGGGCTGCTGGGACCCCGGGGTCACAGGTCCCACCTCACAGCAGGAGGAGAGAATTGTCGGGGCCTCCCCCTGCCTCTCAGCCCTATTTACATCCTCTCCGAGGCTGGCTACGGGGGCGGCTGCCCCTCCCCTCCCCTTTCAGGGGGCTGGTCTGCAGCTCGTTCTCCCTCTTGCTGCCTGAGAGCAGCACTTTCAATGTCCCAGAGGGAATCAGCACCCATGCTTGGTCAGTGAGTGCCTTGCATGCTTCCTTCCACGGGAAGCTCAGTGGCAGGAATGTTTTGAGAATTTGGTGTTTCCTTTTGAAGAGCCTAACCTAGTCGGCCTTAGTGAAAAACGTAAAAAACAAAAACAAACAAACAAAAAAAAACTGGAGCGAGAAAGATGATTAATGTTGCTGCTTTGTTTTTTCTTTCCGTGTCCAGGGAGTAGTACTGTTATTGCTGCTGATAAAATGAGGTGAATCGTCATGTCCTTGTGCTCTTTACCGGCCCTGCCAGTATATTTCCCAAAATTGTGAGAGTAGGTGGGAAAACGTGGAAGCAGGAGAGTAATTATTTCCATTTTTCTTTACAGACAGAAAAAACTAGAGGTTGGAGAAGCGAGGTGTTTGCTCGGGGCCCCGCGAGGAACTGGCGGTGGCGCTGGGCCACCTGTCCGCCCAGTGCTCTGACATCCCCGCTGGGGTGGCGCTGAGGCCCAGGCCCCGCGCTGAGGTGGGCGTCTGGGCCCTCCCTCCGAGCCGGGCTGGGGTGAGAGGGTGAGTGGCCTGGTGGCTGTCATGCAGTGTGGGCTGTCACCCCGGCACCTGCTGCAGTCAGCAGAAAGGTAGCGTTGCTCCGTGCCATGGAAGCCGTGGGGCCCGGCTTGGGGACAGGCTAGCTGCCCTCGAAGGCCACCGTCTCAAGGCCGGACTGAGGACCTGGATCCCCTATCCTCCGCCGTGCACCCCAGAGCTGGGACATGGTCTAAAAATCCTTGGAGTGGGGCCTTTTCGCAGGCAGATCCCGCTTCCCCTGGCGGGGGGGAGCCCAGGGCAGGGAGGGTGCTGGCCCTCCGCCATCCTCTGCGACGGCACATGTCCCTGTGGCCTGAAGCCACACAGGGTTCCTGGGGCACGAAAGGCTCAGACGAGGCCCGGTGTGATAAGTGGGGGTCCTCAGTCGGTGCCCGTCTCCCGGTAAGTGTTCGGTTGGTGTCCGCAGCCATTACTGTGACTTCGAACACTGTTATCAAAGGCGGGACAGGGCTCTGTGAGGCGACCGGGTCTGGGAAGACACTGCTGCAGGAACAGCAGCTGACGCTGGCGCTTGGCCCCGGCTCCTTTGAGCTTGCGCCCCCGATCGGCCCGAGCCTCCCTCAGGAGCGGAGAGACTCCATCGATTCTTGTTATGCGTAGGGGTTATGTTCCAGAAGTCTCCACAACCGGTGAGTTAGAAAACGTTGAACTACTGCTCCCAGGGAAATGAAGGATCAGTGCCCGCGAGCCTTGGTCCCAACATATTCATCAGCTGATCACATATAAATGTTGTTTGTGTGTTTCTGCTTAAAGTTGTCTTCTTTCTAATGTATATAAGCATATAATTATAATATGTACACACATAATTATGCATACACATGTAATATACATATGTGCACAGAAGTTATATAATGCATATACATGCATATGACACATGCATATATGTACATAAGAGAGAGAGATATATATATTTGATTCATTAACCTTAAACATACAGTTAACAATAGCAGTATAATTCATGTCCAAACAAAGCTTAGGTAACCCAGGTATTTTCTCTGGTGAGCATGCGGCAGCCTTGTGTTTAGGAAAACTAGATGGCATTTCAGCATACATGGGGCGGGGGGCATTTTAAGCAACAAAATCAACAAAAAGCACAAACATGTGAAGAACGTGGCACTGCCTAGACCGTGGGCAGGGCACTTGTTTGCTGTGTGAGACCTGAAACGGAGGCGGAAGATGGCTTCGTTTGACCTCGGCTGAGCAGGGGCACATCGGGGGACTCGAACTCTTCCCTGCTCTGTGCGTGCCCACCTATGCCCGTGAAAGTGTGGGCATGGACGTTGAGGGTCACTAATAAATTTTAGCAAGTAGGCACATTGCACGTACGGAATCTGCAAATGATGACGATTGGGGTGCATGGTGCGAACCCAAGCTTCTGGCCCAGCCCAGTGCCTGGGGCTGCTCAAGGCTGGGGTGTCACAGCAGAGAAGGGAGGTCCCCAGATGACCGCAGGGCCCGCTGCTGGCCCAGCCCTGAGCAGAGGGCAGCCTCAGGGCTGGGCTGGAGGGCTTTGCCCATGGCTTCTCCATGCACAGCGCTCCAGCTGTTTACGGTGGTGTTTTTATGTGGACGGGAGGGATGTATTTATTTTTATTCTTCAGACATATATTGAACCTATAAATGAGAAGAAGCTTCTCTTTGCAGGATTTTCACTTTTTATCCACCTTCTGTGTCCTGCCCCTGTAGGGCCCGTGACATGAAAATCTCACAGAGCATCTGTGTAGATGGAAAGGAAGGCGGGCATGAGTAAGAATCCCCGGGCTTGGCTCAAAGGGACAAGTGAGGGGTGCGAAGATGGGGGCTGGGAAGGAACGGGTAGCCCGCGCCCCGGCTCCTAGTCTCCTGGCCCCCCCACAGGCTGACCTGCACCCCATTTGTTAGCTAGAGGCTGAGTGTGAGCCCGCGCAGTGTCCCTGGACTCTAGTCGCCTTAGGCTCTGGGCAGTGAGACCCAAGGAGGGACAGTAGCCACACGGCAGAGCCAGGGCTAGAGGCCAGGCTTGTAGACTCTCCGATGGGCGTTCTCTGCACCTGGCTGATGGGCTTGCCTCCCTCCTTCGTTAAGGGCCGCCCTTAGTCCTGTGGGAAGGTTAGGGGCTCGAGGTTTGGAGTTAGTGTTAGAAGATGGGCTTAGTCACTTGTACTGGCTGTGTGACCTGGGCAAATAACTAAAACTCCCTGCACCTCCGTGTGTTTGTTTTAAAATGGAGGTGATGATACCTATCATTCAAGGTTGCACTGAGGATTTACTCCATTATATTTATAAAACATACTCAGTTCCACCTGGCACAAAATTAGAGCCACGTGGTTTGTTAAACAAAATTTATAAAGTTGCTGTGTGATTTGGGGCAAATTGCCCTTGTTAAACCTTGATTTTACCATCTGAAAAATGGGAATAGATAGTAACACCCACCCCAAAGGGTTGTTGGGATGACTCAGTGTGACTGATAATGAGTTTAAGATGCATCGTGTGGAGTAAGCTTTTAAAAGCTCTCGACGGTTTTTATTGTTGGTATGATGATTATTACTTGGGAACCTTCTCCTGGCAAAGGCCCCGAGACCAGCTGGCTGCGCGGCCCCGGAGACAGCGGGGAGCTGTTGTCTCTTCTCCGAGCGGCACCTGCAGGGACTCTGAGACCCTGCCTGGCCAGCGGCGGCCCTGCACTGACTCTCCGGCCCGGGCTCTTGTTCCTTTAGGGTGGCCGCTCCCCCTGCCCGGGCGTTTGGGCAGATGTGTGGCCGAGGGCACTGCCCAGCCGCTTCGGTGCCGCCGGAGAACGCGGGCGCACGCACAGAACTCCCTTCTGAGGGTCCTCTGGAAGGCTCAGGGTGCGCTTCACAGGAAGCGTCAGCACAATTTTCTAATCAAGTTGAAGTCCGTGGCCCGTAGTTAGAAACAATAAATGAAACGCAATTTGAGCCGGCGCTTTGCCCGCGTCTCCGTTTCTGGAAGTGGGTGTGGGTGAGAAGCTGGTCTTTCTGAGGGAAGAACTTGACCCCCCGACCCTGACCATTTAGCCCCCAGCCCCACCATCAGCTTGTAGGGGCGGGACCCTAGGACTTGATTTTAGGTAATCATTCCAAATCCTGATTTTGATCTGTCGGGTCAAAGTCCACACTTCTCTGTAAATCAATGCACACTCTTTGGCCGACTTTGTTTTTTCTCCTTCCAGCTCCTTCTACCTACCATGCTTAGAGTTTAGTCTTGGAGATCATTGTTTAACCAATATTAAACCGTTCACGTAGTTTAAGTGTTTACTTATGTGCTTTGAATCATAGCTCGCAGTAAGAACAAGTGATGCCCCTAATCTGCCTTCACTGCACTCCCCAATACCCTAATTATGTAATTTAGCAAAGAACATTTCCTGACAGCAGTTTCTCAGTGCGCAGCAACAAATGCCGAGCGGGGACAGGCCCAAACAACCTGGTAATAGCTAGCACATGGAGCCCGCTGCCTCGGTCCAGGCGGCCCCGGCTTTGGGCGGACGCCCGTCCGTTTGGGTTAAGGCTTTCAAATGATGGCGTATTAGTGCCAGTAGAAGCAATCCCACATGAAAAGAGCTGTAGCTAATAACCCATCTCCAGTCGCTCTTAGTTTGCAGAATAGGCCGTCACTGCAAATTGTTACTGACTCAGACCCTCAGGAACCGGCTCTCACCCAGCCGGCGAGACTGACGCGGCCAAAGACGTGTCCACCAGGCCAAGGTTTAGACCAAGCTGCTCTTCAGGTCCTTACCAACCCCACGTCTATGGTCCAGAGGCTGGGCCTGAGTGTTCCTGATATTTCCTTGTTGTTTTCGGGGGGAGTTTAGAGACAAGCATGCCTACTCAATCAAGCTAAGTGGTATCTGAGGGGCACTGGGTGTCAGGCTGTACGGCTGGCTGGATCCGGGGCCTGAGGGTACCTCTGTACTTCAGTAGCATCTAGCCATTGTGGCTATCGGCGGGGGGGGGGAGTCCTAAATGCTTTTCTTCTCCCCAGCCTGCCATGGTCAGTGACTGAGCGTCCCAAACCTGCCCCTTGTGAGACGAATCCTTCTATGGCCACATGAGGCGTAAATGCTCACTGGCCCAGCTGCTTCCAAAGCAGAAATGGAGAGCTACCCTTCCCGCTTCCCCATCCCCGTGGAGACCTCGGTCCGGCCACCATTCCGTTGCCACAGAAACCTGGGACGCCTCGGGGAGCTCACCTGTCTCAGCCACCTCCCGCCCCCCAGCGCTAGGGCGCCGCGGTTCCTGGGCAGCGCCCATGGCGGCGGGCCTGTGCCGCTCCGCGGTCATCCAGCCACCTGGAGTCCGCGCTCTGGGATGTCCCAGGGGAGGGGCAGGGGGTGACTGAGGAGCAAACTGAGCTGCAGAAATTTTAATTTGGCTGTGAGTCCCAAACCAATGTGTTAGCCTTTCTAGAAGCACCAGTTGCTATGGTGATGGAAGCAGTGCCAATTGCGAGAGTTGTTTTTGTGGTTAGGGTGCCTGCCTTAGACAAAGAGAGTGAGGCCGAGCTGACAGCCTCGGTTCTCCTCCCCTCCGAGGACTGGATGTTGTCAAGATCTGGCTGCAGGAGGAGTGAGCGGTCACAGCCTCCCAGGCTGGCCGTTTTGCCCTCGCATTATTCTGGGTGTCCTGTGACTTGGCCAGAAGGGAGCGAGGGCCTGATGCTCCCAGAGGGAACCCACAGGTGGGCCTACCGAGGGAGAGGGGTTTCATAGTTATGGCAGAAACTAGAGTTTGGAAATTCCTCTCTCTTGGGGCAAACTCATGACACAGTGTTCTTATGTCTTGTGGTATCTTCTGCCACCTGGAGCCTGGACCGTGGGGTCTGCTCCTTCAGGCCCTGCTTTGGCTGGAGCCTCAAATATTAGCTCCCCTGAAAAGTTTCCCGAGCGACAAAGCAGAGGCCTTTTCTGTAGCCGGGGTGCTTGTGTAGCTCGTTAACTCTCAAAGTGTTTTACAAATATTTATCCACCTTAGGTCATTTGCAATCCTAACCCCTGTCATCCCACCTCAAGCTTGTCCCCTCCAGCCCGGTTCCCCAGAATGAAGTCAGAAGCCTTGGACTGGGAATTCCACGTTGGCGGATTTTGAAAAGCGGGCCCGAATGGTTTGTTTATTTCTCTAGTCTGCCCTTCTTAGAGCTCCAGAATGCGTCAGGGCTTCCCAGTCCAGACATGCAAAGCCCTTTGCCCTCCCTGCCAGAGGTGAGAGTATTTTACTTATGAATTCATCTTAGATCACTTCTAAATTCACTTTAAATCAAATTAATACTCCTTCCCTGCGATTATGTCAAAGCATCCAAACGAAGAGGGCATTAGCGCCCAGTGAGGTGTGTGAGGACAGGTCACTGGTTCCCTTTGACTTGCTTTCCCAGCTGCCGTGGGCGAGGGGAGAAAGCTGGCTGCGTGTTGCTCCCTGAGGTGTATCTGTTTCCTGGTAAAGAGGCGAGCCCTTGGGATTCGGAGGCCTGGGTCCTTTCCCAGGGCCACTGCGTGCTGAAAGTCAGCGGTCTTTCCCCCAGGACGCACCCAGGTGATTCCTGGGCTCCTGCCCCTCCCCGTCTTCCCAGCAACCCACCGCCCCGAGTTGCATCAGGGTTGCTGGCCTCAAAGTGGCCTAACCTGAATTTGCCTCGGCCCCGGGTCTCAGAACGTCTGACTAATGAAGGCTGACCCCTGGTGAATTGTCAGAAGCCACTGCCTGCCGCACCAAGCCCGCTCTGCTGATAAGATAGGCTTTTGTGTGCTGCGGGCAAGAGGGTAGCAGCTTCAATAGGTCTCTATCAAGGTGTTACTAATCCTTTGGCTAATGTTTGCCAAATAAATAGCCTCATTAGGAAGGGCTATAAAAGTCTGATAAGATTCTTCTAATTATCCCCCAAAGCACAAATACTTGAGGTTTCAGTTTAGCATAATAGTAGACATTGAGAAAAGAGGGGAAGACTGTGAGCGTGAATATTTTTAAACAATGGCTTCCACCTTCCTCAGTCCTCACACGGGCACAGCTAGCATTTCATATTTCGTTCTTGCAGAAGCAACAAATTGCTGAACAGAAGACCAAAAAAAGACAATGCCATATTTCAGGTTACTATTTCACCTTTGCAGATCAATATACAATCCATTAAAGCTACATTTTTCCATGAATGATAAATGTAATTACCTCTCTCTTGCCATGAAAACTTGTCCTTATTAAATGTAAATATTTAAAAATGATTGAAGTCTATTTGAAGGGCATTTTATAGCTTGACTTTATATGCTGACATCTGGGTCGCCTTTCCTAAAACAGTATTTCTTGGAGAGTTATTAAATCAGTATTTTGAAGGAAATAATACTAGATTTGTTCCTTGTTTCGATTTTAATTTTGTATGTATTTAGATTTACTGGGAACTCAGAGAGGGTTTACATTAGGCTAATACACTTCTGTTTGAGGGGCTTGTACATATAGAAGCCGCGATGTTATTTGCAGAGGGAATCTTTAAGCGGTTCAGAACTGCATCTCCACATCTATTTGTGTATCCCTTCAGAGTGTAAGAGTAGAGGAATCGAGTTTTCAAGATTCCTGCCTGTAAATGTTTCATTTTCCAATTCTTCTTTTGAGCAGAAAGATTGTTTTAAATATTTACTTTACATTTAATTGTGCATCATTTCAGATAGCAAATACACCATCTTTTTTTTTTTGAGATGTCAGGGGTTATTTAGTTGAACCCCGAGAAAGATACACAGTGTGATAATTCTTTTTAGCTTCACACCTTTTCTTTAAAAATTCTCATTTTTTCATCGTCTCCCTCCACCCCTGTTTTTGGAAGGGTGAGACTGTCCAGTTTTGTGCCTGAGAGAGTTTCAGAGAACTATAGAAAATCTAATATTTGGAAATACAAGCTTCAATAACATACCTAATTCCAGATGGCAAAAGGACCTTGCCCCAAATGTGAAAGAATTCGATATTTGGTGGCTCAAATATTTTTTCATGATAAACAAACAGTTCTGGGGTAGCTGTATCCCTGAGAGCCGCATAGGAAAGCAGCCATCCATGCAAGCCGGCTGGGCTGCCCTTCAAACCCACTTTACTCTTTTCTTTCACTATGTTAAATCCTTGAGATGTGTAAAGATGTTATGATAGGCAGTGGGTCAAGTGATCTGCACATGTAGCTTTTTATACATTTTTCTTTGCAAAGGAAAATTTTTCTTCCAATCTATCCCCCCAAATAAATGGTTTGTAAAAACAAAAGTCTATTTGTTTTGAAATGGCACACAAGAAACCATGTTATAACAATCTCTCTCTCTCCTTGAGTTCCGCCTGAGAAAAGAAATTGACCCATCGTCAGCGATTTCCCTCATGATAAGCCCTTAAAAAATAAGGTTGTCTCTTGGGAGAAAATAAACATCAGAGAGGGATAGGTATTTGTGAGGAGGTGACCTTTATTCACTTGTCCAGTGGAATGGTTTAACCTTTGTTGTCTTACCCCCCGCCCCTCTGTCCTTTTCTCCTTTCTTTATTGTTCTGTTCATGCAAATTCCTGAACTGGCAGCATTTTCGAAATTTGTTGCTTTTAATCACATAACTACTTCTTGAATGAGCGAATGTGCCATTTGTCCCCCCAAGCAAAATAGTAACATTAGAAAGGCTTCGAAATTCCTTTTTTGCCAAAACTTTTGGAAAAACGTTCAGGGTTCCAGGGGTATTTTCACAGTGCCCCTAAAGGTGAGCCAGTGAAGGGGGAACACACGGCCATCAGCAGTCAGCGAGCTGGGAAATTTTCAGGAGGCATTATTTTCTTACTTGAATGCCTTTGTAGATTCCATCGACCTTCTGACATCAAAGAGCATGCAATTAATAACGGGCATCTGGAGGGCCGATCACATGCTTCCAACATTCAAGCGGTGAGCGGCAGGAACGTCGGCCGTGGTCAGGCATTAGCTGCAGTCAGTGCGAAACAGCAGCGAGGAAGCCTTCTCTCGTGTGGCTCTGCTCTTAGAAACGCCAAGGTTCCCACACAAAAGGCTCCCATAGACACTCTCCTTCTGGCGGACGAGAGAGCAACAAATGGTCCGTAGACCTGCAATGTCAGCGTTGATTCAAATCACCCTAATTTCTTCACTAAATGCAAACCCAACGTTGGGTGAACTTTTCCCTTGAAGCCCAACATGGACGCGAGGCAGCAGGCAGCTGCTTGTGTTATTTGAGTCTTTAGCTACTGCCACAGTTTGCCCCTTTATTTGTGTGTATTTTTCAAAATAAACAATTGTTTTCTAGCACTAGCCTGGCAGGCACTTTCTCCTTGTTTCAACTGAAGGTGTCCTTACTGCTTTACACCCTCTCTTTTATGGTAGTCTGTTTATCTTTTCCAAAGCGATATACGTTCCCCAACCCCAAGAAATACAAGATAGGCAGGTAGGACTGTATTTAAGCTCCACAAAAACGTTCCTGAGAAATGTGGCGCTGTGAGCTCTAAGTACTCTGGCAGGTATAAAAACCTGCAAGTCTTTAACAGTAATTCTCATTTGAGTAGGTCACAGATAATAAAGGAATGCTTGTTTCTGGGAAATTAAAAAAAAAATGACATGGGGGGAATATTTATTTGCTCTCTGCATTGGTCAAATGACGGGTGGATATTAAAAACTTGTAAATAGACAGATGCAACCAATTCTCTTTCATTAACAACTGTTGCAATTTCACAATAAAATAAATGCATTAAAAAATGTCGACACTTCTGAGAAGCTGAAATTGTCAGAGCTTGAGCTTGCTTTAAATGTTTAAAAAAATATTCTAATCAGTTTATGAAAAAAAATTTTTTTTTTTTGTAAATCTTTAAAGAACCAACTTGAGTGTTAAATGCTCCTTTGGCTGCTCCTTGTGTACATTTCTGTACGTTTGGCCCTTGACTAAATCTTCGCACTCGCCAGCTTTGTTTTCCTTCTACGTACGAGCCGTATCAGCAGCACATTTTAAAATTAATTTGAAGCAAAGTCTACAGTGCAGGGCCGTCAGCAAATATGTTACAAGTTTATTATTTAATAGCGATTCCTGGGCAAGGCCATCATCCCCTTCCTAAATCCAAATATAAAAGCTGAAATCGTATTTGTTAAAACTGTCATTTTGAATTTGTGGCTCAGGTCGCTCTCCTGAGCGAGACTCGGATGCTGCTCCCAGCTGCGGGCGCCCCGAAGCTGAGCCGAGCTGCTCGCAGCCCCGCGGCTGAGACTCTCCCGGCCGCCTAAACTGCCTGCTGCCCCCGAGCAGAGCTCCAGCCTGGCTGCTCTCGGCTTCTCCACATTGTAAAGTTATTTGATTTATTTGTTTGGTTTGGTTTGGTTTTGAGAAGCACTGCAGAAATTATTTCCTACTGGCAGAGAGGGTACTCGGTGTTATACTACATTAGTTTCACGTCATTAGTGTAGGCTTCTCAAACTTAACATTGTAAAGTGTACGGGAGGCTTCTAGAGACCTCAGTTCTGACCAGAGCAGGACCAATTAAATGTGATGGATTCCTTTCACTGTCTGTAACGTGTGAGGCCATACCTAACAAAGTGCCGCGGCATTGCTACAGGGGTTCCCTCTGTGAGCGTCGGAATTTGCTGGTAGGAAATGTTATTTATAAAGAGGAAAAATTCCTCTCTTACCATTCCGCCTCTCAAAAAATGTGATGTTATCGTCACTGCTTGTAGCAAGAAGCCAAGAAGGGGTGCTGAGGACAGCCAGGACCCCATATCTCTGGGCCGCCTCTCACCTCCGCCAGCCACTCCCCCCTCCAGACGCCTGTTATTTACACGTAATTCTAAACCTGCCTGTGGACAGGGGACAAGTCCGGATCAGACCAGCCCTGGCCTGCGGTCTGCCCCAGGGTGCCAGGCTGGAGTGGGCGCTGCAGCCGCCTGGGGGGAGCTTGCGCCCTGAGCCTGGGCTTCCGTGGGGGGTGGGTCGCCCTGCAGGGGTCTACACCAAGCTGGGATGACCCCCAGCTGAGGCTAAAGGCCTGGAATGCCTTCTCTGCTCAGGGGCTCAAAGAGGAGACCTGCTAGTTGGCTCCCACGCTCCCATTCTGCTCTCTCCTCTCTCTGGCTCTTCCTTCCCCAGTGTCTCTTCTGTCCCCTGTGTCTGAGCCAGACCTCGGCCTTTGCAGCCGCCGCAGCCAGACCAGCCCTTGTCCTCAGGTGAGCGCTCCCCAAAGCTCTCCTGCCACCTGTTGGCCGCTGGCGGTGGTGACGCCAGGAGAAGCAGTGCTTGTGGGACCCCCGAGCCTGGCTTCCAAACCCTGTCTAGAATTGCTAATACCGCCTCTGCGGCAGAGCTCCAGGTCTGGCCAAGGCCCGGAGGCCGGCCAGCCTGCAGCTGTCGTCTGAAACCCCTTCAGCCTGGTCCCCTCTGTTCCCTGAGCCCCCACCTGGCCAGGTCACCGCAAGTGAGCCAACCTGCCCAGGAGCATGGTGTCCCGGGCCCTGGCTCTGAGGCAGATGGGCCACGAGGGTGGAGGACGTCTTTGAGAACAGAGGCCAGCCTGCCCCGGCCCTTATATGGCAGTGGCCCCCCGGGAGGCTTGGTGTGTCCTGGGTGAGCGACTTGGGCGAGTCCCCCCCGAGCGGTCTTGGAACGGCAGAGCAAAGGGAGTGAAAACCAGCCTGGCCACCTTGGCCACTTGGGCAGATGGCTCTGCCCAGGCCTCTCTCGCTCCCTCCTTTGTTGGGGAGTGCCCAGGGTGTGGAGGGCCTGGCAGCCCTGGGGACTTCAGCCAAAGGTCAGGAGGAAAGGTGTAGGAGCCAGAGCGTGTAGGAGAGGGCAGTGCCTTCTCGTTGGAAGCCACGGACCTTTCATTGCACAATAAGCCGTCCCCAGAGATCACAGGCGAGCAATTCTGCTCTGACTCCACCCCAAGCAGGCCCGGGTCCACCACGCAGATGGCTCTGAAAGGCCCTCTTTAACAAAGGGTGGCTCTTGTTTGGTGGCTGTTCGGAGACTTTTGGTACAAAGCAGGGCAGCAGTCACATTTCTGAACCAGCCGGGAACAAAACTAAACCTGCATGGACCAAGTCTTAAGAATGGATTAGGCCCGGCTTTGAAAGCGTCACATTTGGTTTACTAGCACTGAGGGCAGAGGACATGCGTGGCGGCGGCACTTGCGCGCCTGGTTTGGGGAGGGGTCTGGCGGCGCGGCCTTCCCCTAGGGCGGCCCTGCTGGAGAGGGCAGGACTCCCAGCTGCCGTTGGCCCCAGACCGGCGCTGGGCCCAGTTGGAGACGCGATGTTTTCTCATTCCATGGTAGTTTTATACACAAAGTCTGCGTCCCTCCAACCCCACCCTCCCACAGCCTGCGTGAGCTTTAAACACAGTGGCTGAGGGCCAGCGGGGCATCCGCGCTCGGCGCGGCTCAGCAGCTTGGCCGCACTGCTCGGGCGCCCTCGGTTTGCCAACACAGGTCAAAACGGTTTTTTTTCCTGGCCAACTTATGTCTAGCACCGACACCTTTTCTCCACCCTGTGGGAGGGGGTTGGTCCTGGCAGCCAAGGGCGCCCTGTTTAGGGGATCATCTCCCGGCTTATCTAAGCCAACGTGTTCTTGCCTCCTGGTCTCTGAAATCACAGAAGGACTCTGGTATGTGGCCAAACGGCGGCTGAGGACCCTGCCCTGCAAAGCTATTTTCTTAGTCTAGGGGCTCATGCGGGCCCTGGACTCGGGGTGATATAGTTGTGTGTTTTTCGGTGTACCTCGTAATTTAAGGCAGAAGAAACCCTCTGGCATGTCTCCTCTTGGGTGCCAGCTGCCTTTGGAGCCGTTCTGTACAGAGCAGGGCTCCACAGTCAGACCTCTCGTTAGGCCAGGCCTGGGCTTTCGGGAGCCGCCGAGTGGCTCACTGCAATCTCCCGGGCCGGCCAGCTACGGAGGAGAGCAATCCTTCTCAGCCAGGACTCACATTTTTATGGAGAAGAAGGAATGTTAGAGGAGTCAGTAAACTTCCAGTCCTCCCGGCCCCGTGAACACGAACCCTGGCCAGCTGGTTAGTTACCCCAACGCAAAAGCGGCCTCCTTCCCATCGGCCCCTCGTATGTCCAGCCACGCTGACAGAAATGCATTACTGGGTGGCTACGCCCTTCCACAGCACTGTCCACTAGCAGGTGCGGGGGGACCAGAGCTAAGGTGGACTTGAAACACACCTGACGCCGCTGCCTCCCTCCTTTGTGCTTAGAATGGCCGCCAGCCGGCTGGCCACCCTGTCCCCCATTCTCGCGCCCTGCCGAGGCATTCTGACAGACTGACTTTTCTTCTGTGGCCACATAGTCTTCTTAAGTCAGGCCATTATGCTGCCTCGGGAGACTTGGGGCTACCTGTGTGGTGAGCACCCTTTTCAGGCTCTTAAAGCTGCTCAGCTAAGAGAAGGTTCTAGAGCAGGGAAGATGCCCTGGGATTCTCTCTGCCCCCCTTCAGCAAACAGCACAGGTTTCTAGGGTTCCCAGGTGACCCCATGCAGCGGTTGGTTGCTGTGCTGATTCTGCTCCTCTAGTCCCTGTGGACACCTTCGAAGAGGGGGCAGGTGACTGAGCTGGGGGCCACCTCCCTGGTTTTATGCCGCTGGAATTCTAAGCCTTTCCCCAGGGTTGTGGCAGAGAAAGAGAGAAAATACTTTATTGGCAGTAATTCTCTCCCATCGCTGACCTGGGAGGCGGCTGTGCTTCCTCACCCCCGGCAGCGTGGGGGGTGGGGGTGACCCTGGGCCTTTCTTCCTCCCCAGCTGCTGCAAGTCCATTTGTTTTAACTTTCCCTCTCCCGAGATAACATATCCCAGAAGCCAGAAGTGTGTGGAGAAGTCTTTTAAGTGGGGACATTCTCGGTTGGGGGATTGGGCTGTTCAGGGAGATATTGATGCTTTCCCAGGTCACAAAGCCAAGAAGTGATGAGGCTGTAGTGGCCCTTAGGATTTGGGGTGATGAGCCTTATTCCCCCCCCCCCCCGCCCCGCCGCAAAATGCTGAATCCTCTGTTATTATCAGTTGGGAAATACATCTTAGTGTTTATCTGTAGAGGAAAGAGAAGACGAAATGGACGTGGAGACAGTCAATTGGGTTGCTTGTTGTCAAGCAATCACTTAGAGAGCATTCACTCTGGCTGCTGAGTGTCCCTGCTGTTAGCCACTTAATCCTAGGGAGAGGCCGCGCTCCGGGTCACCCCCGTCTCCAAGATAAAATTCAGCCCTGCTTTTCTTCGTGTGATCTCGGCCTAGGCTGCTGAGTGTCGCGTTGAGCCCAGTGAGCAGACCTCTGCAGTCAAAGCCCTTGTGACTAGCTTAAACCCAAATTGCATCTTGACCCCAAATGAGAGTCAAGAGCATAGGAACAAACACTTTTGGAAGAACTAAAGGAGATGACGCGGCCATCGCCGCAGATGTCAGGCCCTGTCCTGGAGTTTCCGCGTCCCTCTTCCCCCCTGACTCCCTTGGCCCCGCGGGCCCCACGGGGACCACTTGGTGTTCACTGGGCTTGGGAGAGAACACTGCAAAATTCCAGATTTGCTGGAACAACTCGAAGACATGGAAAACGCAAACTCCTTGCTCGGTCTGCCCTGTCTTCTGCCAATGCGATCTGACAGAGCCGTGGGCGTACCGATGCTAGATATAATCCAACTTAAATAAATCTTTAAGAACATAAAATAAAAGCCCTGTCACATTTTCCTTTTGTTTTCTGCACAAAAGCCATTCTCAGTCTATGAGTGGTGTCAGATGCAATAATCCAGAATAAATCTCCAGGAAGAAAAATTCACCTAAACGTGAATGATCACTCATTCCCCACATCCCCTCCCTCACCCGTTTCTGTATTGGGTGAATCACCGGGGTGGCTGCTGGCAGCTTCTGTTGGCCCGCGAGGATTGGGGGGATGATCGCAAGGACTTGCCAAGGCCTGGGGTTGCAGCCAGACCCACACAGGCCCTTGAGCCCCAGCTTGGGAGAGTTTTGGTTCTTTGCCCTTTGAACCATGTCCACCCTGGCTGAGGGGCAGACGGGGAGCACAGCCTCTGATTCCAGGCCTCCCCGATGGCCAGAGCCCCGCCGGGGCACCCCGTGGGCATGTCCTTTCCAAGTGCATCTGCTGCGGGCGTACGTACTCTCCAGCCGAGGGAAGCTGATGAGAGTCGGGCCGCCCTCTCTGGGCGCCGGACAGCGGCCCTCCTGGGAGCAGCTGCTTATGTGCGAGCGACGGCTGTGGGGGAGAATGTGTCGGAGCATGTGCCAAGTCAAGGTTTCATAAGTGCCTTCAGAATTAGAAGATGTTTGCCATTGAGTAGTTAATCCTAACCCTTTGTCATTCATCCTATCGATGGTCCCTCTTGCAAATCTTTCCTTGCACAACAGGATCCAGTTTGGGATCATGATCACGGGCTGCGTTCAGCGTCAGGTCTCTCTCAAACAACTTCTGACCTGGACCAGTGCGTCACCCTGTCCTTGTCTTTCATGACTCCAATGTTTTCTTGAAGAACAGGTCAGAACGCAGGTGTTTTCTCATGAGTGGATTCAGATTATACACCCCCCCGCCGCTGGACTGCTGTTTCTTCCCGGGGTGTTGCATCTGAGGCACCTGTGACCTACCTGGCCTCACCGGCCATGTGAACATTGCTTTCCTCTAACTTTTTCCTCTTATAACTGATACCTGATCTGTGAGGGAGACACTTTGATATGCAAATATCCTGCTCCTTATCCAAGTCCATTCCCCATCCAATTTAGCATCTGTCAATGGTTTTGCCCCAAACAGTGTTTACTGTGTTGGTCACTAAATGGTGATTTTTCCTGTTTTACGACTTTCCCCCTTTTATCACTTGGCATTCGCCGATAGTGTAGAGCCTGCCTGCCTTCCTCCCCACCCCGCCTGCCCCTTCCCTGCGTCTGCTGCTGCTTCACCAGTGTGGTCTCAGAGATTTCTGTTTTACTTAATACACTGGTTTCATTATTTATTTTGACGTGCCAGTGTCCCCCCTGTAGCCCGTGAGGTCCCCTTCAAGCCTGGCATCCTTCTCACCTGCTACCAGCACAATTTTGAGTTCATTTTCTGGCACTAACAAGATATTCCAGGCTCGCCTTGTACCTTCCCTGCTCTAGTCTTGGAATAAACCATTTCACCAAGAAACGCTGCTGCTTTTCTTTCTGGGGGATGTTATTTAAAAAACAAGGGATCGGTACTAAGTATGTACATTGCTCCCAGAGTGGTTTTGATTCAAGACCACTTAAAATATAGGAGATATAGGTTACACACATGCACACTCCTGTATCCTAGTGTGGAAATATATAAATATTTGAAATCATGGATACACATCTATGCATAGTTGAAATTGTATATATTACACATACATGTATACATATTTTTTCCATGGTATTACCCTCAAATCCATTCCATCCCCATGTTTTCTTCATTACCCCCTCCATCCTATGTTTTAATCTCCCTTCTCCCACAATGAGAACCCTGGCTCCCAACAATACCACACATTTACTCGTATCGTCAGCCCTACAGTATACAGGACATAGTTTCAAAATTGCTACGCCCATACCACTATGGAAAACAAGCCTAATTAAAAAGAGTTCATGGTTAAGTTTGAAGTTCTTCTCCCCTCTAGACTGCGGGTATATTCCTCAACGTACTTTGTTGAGAAATGGCTTGGATTAGCTTATTTCTTTTCCTCTTTTGTGTGGTTTTCGGTTTGGATTTGTCAGAGGTTTTCTCATGATGAAATTTATTTGAAATAAAGTTTGGTTCATTTGCTTCTGTTTGCTTTCAATTTAGTTTTTGTTCCCCTCCATCCCTGTTGATTTAATTTTGTTTTGATTATATAGAATATTAATATGCTTCCAAAAGCCAGATTTACACAGAAAAATATACAGTGGTGTCTCGGTACTCATCGTTAATTCATTCCGGAACTCAAGACAAGTGCTGAAACCGACAAGTACCAAACAAATAAGCATTTTCTCTGGAGGGGCGGCGTCGTGACTCATACAAGTTCTAGCAAGAGTGACGAGTCGCGAGCAAGTGCCGAGTGCTGAAACATTTTTTCTCATTAAGGTGTGAGGCGTACAGAGTTTGACGAGTTCTGAAGCTGACGAGTACTGAGACATGACTGTATTTAGAAAAGTGTCCCTCCTTTCCTCATCCTGGTCACTCTGTCTCGTCCCCATCTCTCGGCGGTAACCAATTTTCTTTTTTCCCTTCTCATGTTTCTTTTCTTTTTGCAAAAATCAGCAAACATGTATGTTTTCCTATTTCCCCTTTCTTACCAAAGGTAACCTACTATATATATTCTTTTGCATCTTGCTTTTTTTTTAACTTAACAATATATTCTAGAAGCCATCTCAGCTCACAGAGACCTTTCCCATTCTTCACAGCAGCCTGTTCCCCCAGTGTATGTATGAAATAGTTTATTTTGAACCAATTTCCTGTGTTTGAGAATTTAGGTAGTTTCCAACATTAGGCTGCAATGAATAAACTTTATATGTGAATATTCTAACTGTTGGAGATATATCTTTAGGATAATTTCTTAGAAGTAGCATTGCTGAGTCAAGGTAAATAAATAGGCAGTTTTGTTAGTATCGCCAAATTCCTCAGTATGCTTTCCTTCCAGTAACGTATGAGATTACCTGTTTCCTTATGGCTTTGCCAACAGAGTATATAGTCAAGATTTTAAATTTTTGCCATTCTGATGAGTGAAAAATAGTATCTCAGTGGAGTCTTAATTTGCATTTCTGATTATGTGTAAAGTTGAATATTTTCTCATAGGTTTCAGAAGCATTTTTATGTCTTTTTGGTGAATTTTTTGTGTCTTTGCTACTTTTCTTCAGCATTTTTCGGGTCTTTTAAAAGGAATATTAGCTCTTTATCTGTGAAAATTTTTGCAAATATCTACTCCCAGTTTGATGTTTGTCTTTTGATTTTGCTTGTGGTGTTTTCTGCCATGCAAAACTTAAGAATAATTTGTAGTCAAAATGTCAATTTTTTATTTGATTTCATCTGGATTTTGATTCATAATTAGAAACCTTTCCTACACCCAGGTTATAGAAGAATTCACTCATGTTTGATTTTAGTATGAGCATAATTTAGTTTTTCACACTATGATCTCTAGTCTATTTAGAATTTATTTTCATACGTGACATAAGGAATGGCTCTAATTTTGTTATTTTTGTCCAACTGTCTATCCAGTGTACCAGTACCCTGTCTCATAAAACCCATCTTTGCTTGAGTGACTTGAGATATCACCTGTATCATACACTAGATTCCTCATGTGGTTTCTTTGGTTTCTGGACGTGATGGTACGTTCCATTAGTCTGTCTCTTTATGTGCTCTTACCACACTATTTTAATTATAGAGGCTTTGTAATATTTACAAATATCTGGGAGGGCTAGTTCTACTTCTGGTGTTTCCCTACTTATTCTGACACATTAATTTTTTTATATGAACCTTAGTATTAACTTGTTCAGCTACAGAAAGAAAAACTACTTAGGATTTTTATTGGGATCATTTTAAGTTCATGTATAGACTTAAGGAGAATTGACATCTTAATGATGTTGAGACATCCTGAGCATGAGTAAGGGATGTCTGCTTTAATTGTTCAAGTCTACTTTTGTGTTTTCTTAGGAGCATATTATAGTTTTCATTATATAGGTTGTCAACATTTCTTGTTAGATTTACTTAGTCTTAAGTATTTTATCTTTTCTACTGCTATTATAAATGAGGGGTTTCTCTTCTGTTTCATCTGATGATTCTATGAAGGCTATTGACTTTTGCTGTTGATTTTGTTGTTGTGGTTGTTGTTGTTGTTGTTTTTATATTCTACCTCGCTGAATTATTTTATTGTTTGGGTTGATTCAGTGCCTCTCAATAGATGGTCCAAGAGTGTATAGTGGAGTTATCCAGAGGCCCCACAGTGTGTCATGTAGCAGATTGAATGCAGAAGCAGATGTGCAAATCCGGCTGTTCTGTATTAAACCCAACAAAAAAGAGTTATGCAAAAATGCAAAACAATGTTATTCTTCTCACTGAAAGTTTCTGTTTGTGCTTATTTAAAAATATGCTACTTATGTTAACATGTTTATTATTGTTACTTTAATGTTAATATTTAAATTTTTATTTTAATTTCTAATCTAGTAAATATCAATAGATATGACCCACATAAACAAAGACTCTTTGAGAGCCTTAATAATTTCTAAGAGAGTAAATGGATTCTGAGATCAAAGAGTCTGAGAAATCCTGAGTTAGTTTTAGCATTCATTCTCTGGATTTTCTAGATATATGGTCATATCCTACGTGAGTTAGCTTTCCTTCTTCTTTTCCGATTCTCAAGCCTCCTGTTGTTTTCTCTGGTCCAAGTGCATTAGTTAACACTTCCAGTGCACTGTTGGTAGTGGAGAAGTGGGTGTCTGTGCCTTGGTTTTCACTTCAGTGGAAATGCCTCTGGGTTTCCCAATTAAGTAATATGCTGAGATGCTGGTTTAGGACTGTGTGTGTAGTGTTAGCTGAGTTTCTTTCTCTATTTGATGTTTTTCAGTTGGTGTCTAAAATATTGTCTTTTGTTTTTATTTTTGATCTTGTGGTTGCCTTTGTATTGATACCTTTGAGATTGCCCTGCCCCTGCCCCCTTTTCTTTTTTTTTAAAAAAGATTTTATTTATTTTTAGAGAGAGGGGAAGGGACAGAGAAGGAGAGGGAGAGAAACATCAATGTTTGAGAGAGGTTTATCGCACACCTCCAACTGGGGACCTGGCCCACAACCCAGGCATGTGCCCCAACTGGGAACTGAACCAGTGACCTTTGGGTTTGCAGGCCAGTGCTCAACCCACTGAGCCACACCAGCCAGAGCCCCTTTTCTTAAACATTTACTATCTGGTCTGTCAGATTTAAATGGTATCATTTGATTCCCACCTGTTATCTAAATAGTAATTTGTGGTTATATTTCACTTTCCCTTTTCTCTCTCCCCTTTGTTATCATTTTTAAAGTCACAATCTTTCTACTTTGTCAGAACATGTAATTTTTATGTAGTTTTTTTGTTATGACCACACCCTTTTTTATTCTTAGCTCTATAATTATATAATTATATATAGTTAAATTGTCACTGAGTTCTGTTGCTGAAATTCTGTTATCTCTTGGTTGGATAAAGCTTGGTTGGATGAACACTGGATATAAAATATTTGGCTTTTGCTCTCTTTTCTTTGGTGTCTTGAGGATGCTAATTCGCTCTTGGCTTGTTCTGTATGTTGTCCTTAGGAAGTCTGATGCCAATGTAAATTCATTACCTGAATAAAATATTGATCTTTTTGCCTGCAGATCCTGAGGATTTTTTTTTGTCATTAAAGTCTAATAGATTTATAGCTATTACATGTATTTCTAAATACATCTCAGACTAATCATTCCAGATCAGTTTTTCAAGGCACACAGTAGACCTTTTTAATATGTTGATTTAGGATTTATATTATTTTTAGAAAGTTTTCTTTGATTGTATTTCTAAATACTATTTCAGATCCATTGTTTTAGTTTTCTTCTTCATGGACTCCACTTATACTTATGTTGGACCTTCTTTGCTTTCCATTTCAACAACTTCCCCTCTCACACTTTTTACTTCTTTTAAAACTTATTTTCATTCTTTTTGTTTGTTTTATACCTTTCTTCAATGCCCCTTTTAAAATTTTCATTTGAGCCTATTCTTTTTTGGGAACCTTGTAATCTAGTCTTCATTCCTGAGATAGTTTTGACTTCTTCTTCAAAATTGTTCTTGAATTTGACCAACTCTCATTGCATTTATTCCTTATTTTGGAGGCCATTTTCTATTCTTAGTTTTTATATGTGATTCTCCTTTTTAAAAAAAATCTTCAAGTGTCTGTTTTATAATATTTAATGTAGTTTGAAATGTTGCTTTATAGTTTCCTTATTCATGGTTAATTTTTTGCTGGTGGGGGGAGAGAATTTTCATTAGCTGGAATATCCTGATTCATATTTAATCTCATTTTCTTTCAGTAGCTTAGTGTGGAGTTTGATTTTCTCCTGCCCCTACTCTTGGGCATTTTGTGGAGTGGGTTCCTCTTTCAAGAGTGCTCTCTTCCTTCAGAGTACTTAAGTGCAGTTTATCGAATGGATAGTGCTGGCAAGACGGAGGGGAAGGGCTTGGTCTATTTTGTTTCTTTGATTAGTTTTCTGCAGGATTATTAATTTTCCCCTATCACTTCTTTTTCTTTACTGCCTCATCTCTAAAGGACAACACCTCTTCTCTGTTTCCTTCTCTTCCTAAAAGGCATACTTCTCTGACATTGCTACCTCTGACACTATTCACTTTCAACTACCTGCCCTGCAGCAAGTATTGTGAACTACTGCGTTTCAGACATATGCTCATTATTTTGCATATAGTGTTTTTTTTAAGCTTTATTCAGGTATAAATGACAAATATTATGCATTCAGTGTTACATCAATGCATAATATTTTAGGGATGATTCTCTCTGTGCTTCATCTATGTCCTTCATTTCTCTTCTTTTATTTCCATGAAATTTCTTAAGACTCCCCTTTTTTGCCCTCTGTACCCACAGACTTGCTGAAGTGGTAGGTGCTGTGTTGGAATTTGGTGGTTACATGTAATTTGAAGTTTATAGTATTATCTAGTGCCTAGTAATGCTAAGGCATGTGTCATATACAGATTTGTTTTGCTTGTTTTGTTTTGTTTTTTTCCTCTGTGGACTTTAGCTTTTTTCTGGTTTGTTACTTGGTTTTGATTTTTATTTGTGAGGAGAGGTTTGTCGATTCAGGAGGCCACCATCATGTTCCAGATTTATTGCTGTTTAAACAGTGATAATAATTTATTTTCAAAGGAAATTTTGTCATTTCAACAGATACTTAAAATTTCTCAGATTAACATATTTTGTGCTGTGATATCACCTCTGTGTTAATTGGGTTACTTACGAATTTCAGTGAGAGAAGTGCCCCCTGGTGGAAGTTTCTAGAAATGTGTCTATACAGGTTAGGACGTAAACTTTTGGGAAGAGGCCCATATAAGAGCTTTGCTCCTCTATAAATACTTGTCCTGTGGAAGCAATTGCAGTTTTAATACGGGTATTTTTCTACTGTTCTATATGCTTCCAGAACTCCAGTTCTCATCTTCTTTGTTGGTCATTGGCCTATTGTTAAGTATTCAGTAGTTGTTTTTAAGCATAAAAAATATTCTAAGCTCTTACTTTTTTCTCTTGATGAAGAGGAGTTCAGTCTGAATTGCTGTCACTTTTCACCATTGCAGGCGCGGAGAGCATTGGGTCTTATAAGTGGCTGCTAACAAAGGCATGAAAAAGAAAAATCAGGAAATTGTCTTTCCAACGCAGGCAACCACGTATCATTTGCTTCTTGGGGCTGCTGATTTGGTGTCTCTATTAGTGGTTTCCTAGGGCTTTTCTTAATTTCCAATAGATGTTTTTTTAAAAAAGAATTTTCACATAAACCAAAAAAAGTGTTAACAAAAATTTCTTGAGCAAGCCATAAAAACTCTTAGCTGTACAAGAAACTATGTTGATAAGTTGGACCACATTAAATTTATAAACTTCTCTTCAGCAAAAAGACACCATTAGGAAAGTAGGAAGGCAATATACAGAATGGAAGAAGTCATCTGCAAAACCTCCATCAGATAGATGGTTTGCATCCAGAACATACAGATAACTTTTACAAGCTGATAAGAGAAAGAAGACCACTCACTAGGAAAATTTACAGAAGATTTGAAAAGGTACTTCTTCAAAGAGGTATTAATATGGCCAAAAACCATATGAAAAAGTATTCAGCTTCAGTAGTCATCAGGGAAATGCAAATTAAAACTCCAATGAGAAACATCACATCTACCAGAATGACTGATGTGGAGCAAAGAAACCCAGGAAATATCCAGGTATTGGCAATGATGTCAAATACCAGAACTCCCATATATTTTGGATAACTGTCAGTATCTCCCAAGATTAAGCATATACCTTCTTATGATTCAGCCACTCCGTTTAGGTATATATTTGGCAGAAGAATGTGCATATGAACATCAAAAGACACGTATGAGAATGTCCGTAAGAACACCATCTGTAATAGCTCCAAACTGGGAACCATCCCATCAAGAGTAGGATGGATAAATGATTTATGGTATAAATTACATGGTAGAATACTCTACTGCCATGAAAATGAATGGTCTACAACTAAATGTGGCGACACAGAAGAAAGCTCACAAATATAAAGGCATACTTCAATAGAAAGTTAAACAAAAACACTAGACTGAGCAGGACCCAGAAGAGGATGCTCAGGTGGGAGGCAGCCCTGTGGCCTTGTGCTAATAATGGGACCCTTCACATCTGGGACAGGCTGGCAAGGAGCCCCAGGGCTGGCCTGGCCCCAGCGCCCTGGAGGGGCCAGCAAGGCCTGAGCCGTGGCCTCCAAGCCGTGGCACCAAGACAGTGGGAGGGGAGAGTTCTCGACTGGACACAAAACAAGGGCAGTTTCCTCACCCTTAGAAGCTGTAGCTTTGAGAATTCTTTTGTTTTTAATTAATTTTTAATGACCCAGGCAATACAGAAATAGTTTCTTTATAGCTTTAGAGTATCACAGGTGGTAGGATGTCATGCATTCGCTTTACAACATCACGGGTGGCGAGTGGCTATGGCTGCAGCTGAAACAAAAGCGGGTATAAATTGATGGCTGCTGAAGCTGGGACCTCTCTACAGTATTCTCTCGCTTTTTGCATGTGCTTGAAAATTTCACAATAAGAAGCAACCACACAGCACACAGTTACTGGGAAGGCTGAAGTCACTCTAGGTGACTACGCCTCAGATACCACTGTTTGTTCCTCTCTTCCCCCACTTCCCACCTCAGTTAGTCACTGTTATCAGTTTTGGTTTTGTTTTAGGAGGAAAGCGAAGACACATTCAAAGCAGGCTAATCTGAGGAGGTTTGAATGTAGCAACAATAGGTAAAGCTGTAGGGGGGGTGGTCCACAAAGCACAGGGCAGCACCCTAGGGCTCACTGCAGCAGGCAGCCTCTCCCACCTTTGAGCCCAAGGAACCAGAACTTGGAAGGGGAGAGTATGGGCACCTTGAAAAGGAGCTGTGACTTTTGGTTGAGAGATGTGGCCAGTGTCTGGAGACCCTGGGGAGGGAGCCGGTAGAATAAACACTCTCACCTCATTCTCCTCCACTCCTTTGATCTCCTGCTGGTGCTTGCCGCTGGCTGGAAGGGACGGTGACTCAGACCAGCCCCCCAGGGCACAGAGAAGGTGGAAAAGGCCAGAGAATGGGTCTGCAGGGGCTCGCAGGAGATATTCTGTGGAGTGTGGCTCTTGCCAGATGTCTTTTTCTGTACATGTGCATGTGTTATGAATGTAAATACAATATGTGGTTTTGTTTTCACTGCTTTTTTACTGCCTAGGGGATCATATAGCCTGCCTCATTCGGCAACTGGTGGTTCTCACTCATCAGTGTCTTGGTGTTCTTTCCCGGCCGGCACATCGACATCAACCTCTGTGTGTATGTGTACGCGTGGCATCAAACACACACACACTCTCTCTCTCTCTCTCTCTCTCTCTCTCTCTCTCTCTCTCTCACTCACTCACTCCGTTTACTTTGCCATTCTCTCTTGACAAAAACCCAAAAACCCAACTTGCTTCCCTCTTGAGACCTTCTTGTCTTCACCCTGGGAGATCTCTTGTCAAACATCTGGGAGGTCACCGTATGCAGTATGTCATTTGCACCCATGGAGTCTCCTCTTGGTTGAAAGGCTTTTTGAGGTGTAGTGTACACTTGAACTGTCCAAACAGTCCCGATTTTGGGAGCTAGGACTGGGGGGTGGGGAGAGTAAGACGAGGAAAGCAGCAAGGACTGGATGGGGCACTGGAAGCCTTGGGTTGGAGTCCCAGCTTTGCCCCTGCCTTTCTCTGTGAACTTGGGCAAGTAACCTCCCTCATCTTCAGTGTCTCATCTGCAGAGTGGAGGTGATGTTCATGCCGCTCCACCTGTCCTGTGACGGAGGGAGGAAATGTGCTTTGTGAAGACCCACAGAGCGGCAGACATTATCTCTTTCAGTCTGCTGTAGAGCCTGGCCAGGAAAGGAGAAGCTTTCAGTTTGAGGCAGAAGCCAGTGGTAGTCTCCTGTCAGCGTGTAAGCCTTGCTCCTCTCTCCCAAGCTTCTTGCTGCAGCCAAGCTGATGGGGGTGTTGCCAAGAAGCAGGTGGTCTCCCTGCGCCCATCATCCTGTGTCCTGACACACAGCCATGACTCAGACTCGGTTTCCCTGGGTGACAGGGCTGTCTCAGGCCAAGGACTGTCAGACCTTGTGCTTTTGGGCAATCTTTTCCATGGGGCTAATTTGCTATGGGATTTTGACTCCTTTTTCCTTGAAGACTGAGTAACTCTTGGGAGTGGTTTTTTCCTTTTTTTTTCCATTAAAAAATTATTTTTGCTTCCTAATTACAGCTGACACAGTTTATTATGTTAGTTTCAGGTGTACACCCCAGTGATTAGATATTTATATAACTTACTAAATGATCATCCCGATAAATCTTGCACCCGTGTGTTACCATACATGGTTATTAGAATGTTATTGACTATATTCCCTACGCTGTACTTTACATCCCTTGACTGCTCTGTAACAACCTATTTTTACTTCCTAATCTCGTCACCTTTTTACCCTTCTACCCAACCCCCTCCCATCTGGCAACTGTCAAAATGTTCTCTGTATCTGTGAGTCTGTTTCTGTTCTACTTGTTTTTTTATTTTGTTTTTTAGATTTAATTGCTTTTTAAAATTTTTATTTATTGATTTTAGAGAGAGACAGGGGAAAGGAAAGAGAAAAACAGAAACATCAATTTGTTGTTCCACTTATTGACACATTTATTGGTTGATTCTTGTATGTGGCCTGACTGGGGATTGAACCCACAACCTTGGCATATTGGAATGATGCTCTAACCAACTGAGCTACCTGTCCAGGGCTAGATTCAATTGTTGATAGATATGTATATTGCCCTTTAATTGTTGATATTTTTGATCCTTCCTTTCTTCCTCCTTTTTCTTCTTAAAGAAGACCCTTTAGCATTTCATATAATACTGGTTTGGTGGTGATGAATTTCTTTAGCGTTTTCTTGTCTGGGAAGCTCTTTATTTGTCCTTCAACAGCTTTGCTGGGTAGAATAACCTTGGTTGTAGGTCCTTGCTTTTCATCACTTTGAATATTTCCTGCCAGTGCCTTCTGGTTTGCAAAGTTTCTGTTGAGAAATCAGCTGACAGTCTTGTGGGAGCTCACTTGTAGGTGACTGCTTTTCTCTTGTTGCTTTTAAGATTCTCTTTTATATTTAACATTTTAATTATGATATGTCTTAATGTGGGCCTCTTTGGATTCATCTTATTAGGGACTTTCCTTTCTGGGCTGTCTGGACTTGTATATCTATTTCTTTCACCAAGTTTGGGAGAGTTTTCTATCATTTTTTTCAAATAGCTTTTCAGTTCCTTGCTCTTTCACTTCCTTTTGGCACCCCCATGATGCAGATGTTGGTGTGCTTGAAGTTGTCCCATAAGGAAGAGGTTCCTTATGCTGTCCTCCTTTTTTTTTTTCTTTTTTAAAAATTCTTTTTTCTTCTTGCTTGGGATTCTGATTGTTGTTGTTGTTGTTTTTTTTGATTACTTATAGTCCAAATCACTGTTTTGATTCTCAGCTTCATTTATTCTAGTGTTGATTCTCTATAAATTATTCTTCATTTCAGTTAGTGTATCCTTCACTTCTGACTGATCCTTTATTATGCCCTTGAAGTTCTCACTAAGTTCCTTGAGCATCCTTAAAACCAGTGTTTTGAACTCTGCATCTAGTAGATTGCTTGTCCCCATTTTGTTTAGTTTTTTTTCTGGAGATATCGCCTGTTCTTTCATTTGAGCCATGTTTTTTTGTTTCCTCATTTTGGCAGCCTCACTGTGTTTGTTTTTATGTATTAGGTAGTGCTGCTGTGTCTCCCAGGCTTGGCAGAGTGGCTTAATGTAGTAGGTGTTCTGTAGGATCCTCTCCTATCACCCAAGCTGGGTACTTGAGGTGTGCCCCCCATGTGGGCTGTATATACTCTCCTCTTGTAGTTGAGCCTTGATTGCTGTTGGCAGATCAATGGGAGGGGTTTACCCCCACACTGATCAGCTGCAAGGACTGGTTCCAACCACAAGCCACCCCAATCAGCATGGAGTATCAGCTGTGCCAGGGCCTAACCGACATAGTAGGACTTCATTGGGGCTCTGGTGCCTACTGAGTCTGCCCCTTGAGTGTGTTGCTTGTAGAGGTGGTTGGGTGGGGATGCTTCGACATGGTCTGAAGCTGTCTGGGTGTGCTGGCTCAGGGCTCCCCAGGAGGTACAGGCCAAGGTCAGCTTCTGTCTGTGTTCTGTCTGGGGCCACCCAGCATGAGCTACAAAGCAATCTGCAGATGGCTGCTTCTTGTGATAGGCTTGGAGGTTCCCAGGAGAGGCCAACCTGTGAACCAGGGCTGGCTGTCACTAGTGCCAAGCCTGGAGCCACTTAGTGAGAGGTATGGGACACACTGAAGCCAGATGCTGCTTGTTGGAGAGATTTTAGGGAAAGCTGAAGTATGATCCAAGACAGGCAATTTGTATTGAAAAGCCACTGGCAACAGCTTGTGTGGGCCTGAAAGTTGGGTGAGGCAGTGTCTCAGGGTATCATCAGGGCGAGGCAAACAGTGTGAACAAGGTTGATGGAGTCTCAGATGTGGCGTCTGCCTGCTGGCTCTGTAGGTGATAACTCAGAAAAGGAAGAATGGCCTTTGCCAGCCCTTCTGTCTGGGAGAAAGCTGCCCCTGCCATCACTCTCACTGATGCTGGGCAATTCAGTTCCTACCCATATGTCTCTGATGACTTTCAAGTTGCTGCTCTAGTGCTGGAGCTCAGAGGGAGTGAGTCCAAGTAAGTCCATGTGTGGGCCCTTTAAAAGGAAGTGCCTGACCCTCTATCTCCCTCAGCCTGAATCCCCATTGTTCTTTTACAGACAGAAGTTATGGGGATTTCTCTTCCTGCACTGCAGTCCTGGGCTGGGGGACCTGGCGTGGGGCTGGAAACCCTCGCTCCTCAGGGGGGACCTCAGCCACTGAGATATCCCCCCTAATTTTTATCTGCCACATGGGGGTGTGGGACCAGCCTGCTCAGAATCTCTGCCCCTCCCACCATCACCATTAATTCCCTACTTGCAGGACTTCCATTCAGCCACTGCAGGTGGTTCTGAATGACAGCTGTTCTGTAGCTGAGTTGTAATGTTGATGTGGTCGTGGTAGGAGGTGAGTACCATGTTTACCTATGCTGCCATCTTGAGCAAAAATCTTAAGAGTGAATCTTTCTATCCATGGTTAGAGGATCAGCAGTGGGTTCTTCCCTCTCCCCTGACTCCCGATCGGACGCAGACAGCCAGGGTCCAGGTCACCACCCCACAAGGGCAGGTTGACACGCGAGGGCCTGGGCCTGTGTCCCTAACTGCTTCCAAAGCCTCCAAACTCACCTTCTCCCAAAAGCTTCCTCGTAGAACAAACCACAGCTGATGTTTCTTCAGTTTACTCTCTGCCCGGCACCATGTGAAGTGCCTTCCCTCTACTGTTTCCTTTAGTCTTCGCAAGAACCCTGCAATTCCTATTCCTGTCTCCACCTTGCAGATGAGGAAACGAGGCCCAGAGAGTTTAAGCCATTTGTCCGAGGTTGCACAGTGAGAAAGAGGCAGAGTTAAGATTCAGCCCCTACTCTCTCCAGCAGTGACGGCCATGTCCTTGGCCACCCGCTCCTGGCTCACCCAGCCACCCTTGATGTCACTCTGGCCTTGGTTTCTTAGAATTGCTGTGCGATTTGACCCACAGTATTTTCTATCCATTGTGCCTTCTTCCCTAGAAAACTGTGAATGTGTTTTTCTGCTCTTTATTCCCTTTCCAGAGAAATACTTATGTATACGGTAGGAGCTCAGCAAATTATAACTTTTTGTGAAAACCCAATTGGAGGTACAGTTGACAGGCCCAGCATACCAAAAAGGCGGTGTTGGCCCTTTATGGAAATTATCAGGAAGATGAGTAAGGCTCAAAATGCGAGCCCCTGGCAGGGCCGACTCAGACCTCACAGAATGGCTTGCTCTGGCCTTTGAAGAGCTGAGAGCTATTTACACCCTACTAATGGACCTCACTGTCTGCGCTGTATAAATTCTCTGGTCTAAGGCCATGAGCGAGTGAGGACAGGAGCGGGAAGGGAACCCCCCCACCCCATTCTCAGTGCGGGACTCGTTGGTGTGAGAAGCCGATGCGGGAGCGATGGCTCCAGTTCGTGGGAAGCCACACGCAGCTGGTTGTGCATAAGGCAGAAAGGTTTTTCGTTGGCATGTACGTGGTATAAAGAAGCCTCTCCCGGCATGAGGTTCTTTGCATAAATAAATGGTGACCAGCTGTTAGTTTTCCTGTTAGCATGACCATCCATCACAGCTTGTTTCAAATATAAGTCTGGGAAGGAGAAGCTGAGACTCCCATGAAAGGCAAATATTCCAATGATAATCCAGCCCCGTCTGGCATGCATCTGCCTAGATACTCACAAACTGGAAATACTAACTGGGATCCGTCAGGGTGACCAGGTTCAGAGCCTGATTTTCTCTGTACGTGCCCCCCAACCAGGGAGCAGGGAACCCTTAATGAGAGCAGGCTCCCCATGGGGGCCTATTTGGTGGAGCTGACATGGCACCAATGGCTGCTTCCCTCTCCTGGGCGTCTTTCCCATCTCTGGCCATCGGCCTTGACTTACAACTGACTTTGAGAAAGAACATGTTGGCAAGGAAGGGAAAGGTCTCCTCCTCCAAGGCCCAGCCCCCAGCTTGCTCATGGTGGTCCTGGCCCACTGGCTGTCACCGATGTCCTGTTTTAGGGGCAGCAGGTGACAGGCAGGACAGAATGTCACCGCCAGTATATGACAGGCTCTCCAGTGCCACTCTCTGTCTGCCTGCTGCAGGTCCAAAGCTCCTCAGCAGCCTTGTCCGCTCCCAGCCAGGGAACACCAACACTCTCCTCGCTCATTTTGGATCATTATTATTATAGTTCCTCTCTCTCTCTCTGGAAACTCATCCATTCATTCACTCTCCCATTCTAAGTATATGTGTGTATCTCCAGTGTGCCAGCCACTGCGAGGGAATACAGGGGTAAGCAGGGTAGACGTGATCCTTGATTTATCAGAAGTGACACTTCATTGGAGAGGAGAACACAATTGGATAAAACAAAAGTAAAGAAACTAAAAGATAATGGCAACTTGGGGAGGGTGTTATTAAAGAAACAAAGGGGAGATAGAGGGTGGTAGGAGGGACCTGTCTAGATAGAGTGGCTTTTCATATGAGGTGACTTTAAAGACTGAGAAGGAATCTGCTGAGTGAAGACGAGGGGGAAGAGCATTCCAGAAGCGAGGACAGCATGTGCAAGGGCCCTGGCAGAGCTAGGTTTCCCTGGGGAGTTAAAACCCGTCGAAGTGGCTGGTGTGTGATGAGTAAGACGCACTAAACGACTTGTGGCCGAATTGCAGGCCCTGTGACGATGTGGTGGGTCCAGGAGCATCATGGGCTCTGATGAGGGGACAAGGCTTAATGGGGCAGCGTGGGGCACACAGGGAAGTTGCTTCCTGTGCATTCATCACATTTGTTCATCAGCATTTATTGGGGGCCCAGCACTTGCAGGCACTGGGCTGTGTGTTGAGGCAGAGTAAACTTAGTTTGGATCCTCTCCTGCAAACAGAGAGCCCACAGGGGTCTCGAGTTCTGGGGGACATGGTGACCCACAGAAGCAGAGCAGCAGCAGTGGGACTGGCTCCCCTGGTCCCCTGCACGTGGTTTCCCGGGTACCAGCACTGCTCTCTGCGGAACCGCCTCCTAGCTGCCGGCCTGGGGCTCCAGCTTGTTTGGGCTCAGCCCGCAGAGGTGGCCTGCGCTCCGCACACAGAGCGCTTGGACTCAGTGGCGCGTGAGCCAAGGAGGCCCTGTCCCTGGACAGGGGGTGGGGGGGGGGCCCGCGTCAGGGCACAGACAGCACAGAGGCCTCGGCCCGAACCGCAGGCGCAGAGGGAGAAACAGCACCCCCCAGTGCTGTGGGGCCCCTGGGTGCTCGTTGCTCCCCCTCCAGGCAGATGGAGAAGTTGAGTCCTGCAGAGAAAGTCACAAAGTCGCTTGACCAGCGGATTGTATTTTCCATTTTGTGTTCAAAAAGTGCTAAAGGGAAGCGATGCCTTTCCCTGCACAGCTCAGACATCCACGGCTGGTGCGGGGAGGAGGGCCAGCAGCTTTGTCCTGGGGACCCTCGGGGTTTGTGTGCCCCATGTCTTTAACTCCTGAGTCATGGAGCCCCCTCTGTGCCTCCTATTTTGGGGGGACCCTGTCCACTCCCAGTTTTTGTGCCTGCCTTGCGGGTTTATGTGAGGCATTTAAAGCTAGCAGCCAGGCCAGCCTCCGTTCCCATCCTCATGGAGGATATCACGAGCACTTGTTTTGCTTTAGGGTTTGGGGAAGGCCGTGGCCTCTGAGGCATGTTGCTTGGCTTCCAGCTGTTTGACGTTGGGGAAGTGACTTAACTTCCCTGACCTTTGAGGAGAGGGAAGAATCTGATGGCGATTCCTGAAATAGTGGGGACAGCCTGCCTACCAGCTGCTTTTCCCTAAGCCCCTCAGTGACCTTGAGTGTGCGACACACTCACCAGAGGGCTGAGCCAGCACAGTTGGCAGGCACCTCCATGGGCGGGGCTGGGGGCGGGGCTGGGATGGAGTAAGGGCAGGTGGGTGGAGTCTGCCCTGCTACAGGGTCCCTGGCGCTGCTGGCTCAGGACCGCACTGGGAGAATCACTGCATGAGCTCCGTTCGTTCAGCCATGATGACAATCCCCTGAACTTGGTGTTATTGTCATTGTCCCTTTGCTGGTGAGGAAATGGAGGCTTAGAGAAAAATGACTTGCCCAGGGTCACACAGCCACCAGGCGGTGACACCAGGATTGGAACGCAGGTCTGTTCTGCCCGCAGCCAGTGTCCTAGGGGGTGTGTGTGTCACACACAGTGCCACCTGGCAGGGAGGCAGCGCTCCCTAAATGCTGGCTGCGGCCCCTCCTCTGCTTTAGAGCAAAACGGCCTTTGTCCAAGGTGATAGTTAAGACAGAATGGTTCTCATTATTATTTTGTGACAAAGCAGAGCCAGCAAATACTCTGAAAACTTGGATGAAAAAACCCAGGCTTGAAAGGATGGCTAACGGGAGAGCTGCGAAGTCATAGACAGTCAAGGGCGCCAGGGGCTCAGGGACTGGGGACTCAGGCAGCCTATCCCCAGGCCCTGCCCCAACCACAGCAGGGTCTCGTAGTGGTGCCCAGGGCTCTGTCCTCTGACACAGGGCCGGTGACAAAGGGGGCTTTCCTTTGAAGTGGAGGCTGACCTGCTGGAGCCAGTCCCAGCCAGCGGAGGGAAGTCAGGGCGGTGTCTGCACGTTTGCCCCCGGCTTGGTGGGTAGAGGACCTGGTGCCCCAGAGGACAACTTGTGAGCCCCTAAGCTTTTCCGGACAGAGTGGGCGTGCTCACGGAGGACTGGGCCCCAGGGAAGCAGTGGGAGCCGGGAAGCGGGACCTCACAGGAAGGAGGGGCTTGGGCGGCGGAGAGTGGGGAGCACACTCCTGGGGGCACCTGGCAGGAGCCAAAAGTTCAGGGGGTGGAAATGCGGTGGCATCTTGGTGGCACATCACTGGGGACCCTTCCTTCCTCCGATGCAGTGCTATCTCCCCAGTGGCAGTTCCCCGTGTGGAAACTTACTTTCTAGTCTGGTCAGCCCGTGCGCAGCCTTGCACATGCCGCTGAGGCATTCAGATGGTCTCCTGTGGATGCAGAGTTCTAGAAGGAAGAAGTCCCCCCTCCCCCCCAATCTCAGCCTGAACATCAGTGTCCATGGGGGCACGTTGCCTTCCTGAATTCTCATCCAGATGTTTCTGCAAACTTCCCATGTAAATTCTATGGAAGGTGAGTTATCATGGAGACTTCAGCCAGGCAGTCCCCTACCTCCTCCCGCCCCCCGCCCCCCGCCCACTTATTTTTTGCTGGCAATAAGGAGTACATTTAGGGAGAGCGATTGTCCATATTCCGGCGCCCCCAGCCCAGAGCAGGCCCTGCCTAAGTTGGTGCCTTCATCTCGCTGAGCTCAGCCCTAAACTCTCCGGGTCTTAGCTGGATTAAGGGCCCAGATTGTTGCTGAGGAGGAAGGAGGTACCTCCGTAATTGCTGTTTAAATCTACCTAACAACAGCCACATGTGGAGCCTGGTTTGAGGGCTATTAAACCTGAGCCCGTTCTTCCCCTAAACATGCCTTTGTTTGCGTAGCTGGGCAACTTGGGGAGAGAAAGGGCTGCAGAGTCAAAAGGGGGCTTCAGAAGCCCCACTTCCAGGAAAGAATGGGCCCTTGGTTCGGCAGAGAAGCTGGTGACCGGAGTCCCAGCAGCGGCCTGGGCAAGCCACTTTCTGGTGGCACTGGAACCCACTGCCCACTGAGCTTCTCTGAGTGTGAGCCCAAGTCCAAGGCGGGGGCAGCCGCGAGGCTCCCATGCGCCTCTCTTGTTGGGGTGCTGTGATACCACCTTTGGGAGCAAAGGTCTAGGTGGCTCAAGGGCCCGGGAGGCAGGAGAGCAGTTGCCGGCAGAGGCCAAGTTGACTGTGGCGCTTGGGGAGGGCCCTCGCCTGCTGGCGCCCGCCCCCCAAGAGCCCGGAGCGCTGGGTGGGCCTGCTTTGCCTCAGGGGATCATCCTGGCCCTGCCCAGCCCGGGCTCTTCGGGGGCGGGAATAGTGCAAAGAAGTGTCTTTGCTGGTGACAGATCCTTTGATTGTTTTTACTTTAAAATATCCACTTATACAGCTTTGTCAACCAGCTTATTAATGTCCAGTTGCTAGAAAGGAACCTAAAGCATAATAAAAACAAAGGACGAACAGGGTGAATTACATTTGCATCCTCAATAGCTGAAGAACGTGAGAATTCTTACAAGTCAGTAGAAATTTCATGTTTGGAGGCTGGAAGGAGTAGGGAGCCCGCATTCAATGCTGGGTGCAAAAGGCTGCTATTTCTGAAAGGCACTCTGGCAAAATGTATTAAATACCCAGGAAATAGGCACAAAGCCTTTTCTTTTATCTTTTTGGTAATGTGCAGCAAATTTCCCTTCTGTGTGTACAGTCGTGCAATGTAATTAACTATTTACTTGTATTACAATTTGTATCGCGATGCTGTTTACAGATCTCTTCTGCCCTGCCGGCGGTCCATGTTACTCCGGTTTCTAAGAGTGCCTGGCTACCCGGCTCTGCTCTAGAATTAAAGACAAAAGTGGGGGTAGGGCAGGGAAGAAGGGAGAAGAAAATGTGTGGGCTTTGGTATCGGGCAAAGGTTCAAATCCCAGCAATGCACCCACCTCCCTGTGTGGTTTCAGGTGGCTTACCTAGCCCTTCTGAGCGCCAGAGCCTAAGTCTTTCACATGGGGCTACTGCTCACCCATGGGCGTTGTGCGGGGATCAAATGAAGGAATTCAGGTAAAGCCCCTGAGCGCTGTAGCCGCACGTGGGGAGTGCCCGGTGAATGGGGCAATTGTCTGGTTCCTGTGACTAGGACTTGCTCACCTGGGCCCAGGGAGCTCCCGTGTCCACCAGGTCCAATCCCCTGCTCTGCCAGGACTGCCTTCCAGGCATTCTCAGGAAAGCAACTCATCCCGACGGCAGAGGCCCCGGGAGGAGGAGAGCCCAGGCTCCGGCTCACGAATGCATTCCAGCGGCTCACCCATGGAGCCAGGGGGTCTTCCTGAGTGTCTACGCCTAATCCCCGGTGCCTGATTTGAAGCTTATTTTCTCTCGCTGCTTCCTTAGGGAAAAGAGACTGAGATCCCCCTCACACAAGGAGATGTCTGGCTTCTGTGGCAAGAGCCTTATTTCCAGGATGATTTTATAGGGAGGTTGCAAGAGGACTCTGGGGGAGGGGGGTGCTATGGAGAGAGAGGCGTAACGTCCTGGACTTGTCCCTGAGTAGCCCTTGGAAAGGGACCGCACTGCTGCACAGGCCATGTCCCCCTTGGGACTCGGATGCCCACCTGCACCCTCCATGTCCCCACGTGGCTGTCTCAGGAATGTCAGCCTCACTCTGACCCTTGTACCCCAGCACACTCACCTGGCTCCTCCTCCTCCAGGCTCCCCCGTCACAGGGCACCTCTGTCTATCCGTTCACAGACACAGCCCCCCGCCAGCCCCCCGGATCCGCCTGATCCAGCCCTAAGTCTTGATAGTTTTATATGCTATAGCTCTTGATCCCCCCCCCCGGATGCCCCCCGTCGGGTCACCTTTGTCTCTCCCCGGACAGCTGCAGCGGCTGCCTGGCTGCGCACCCGCTCTGCACCTTGCCCTCCCAGGTCCTCTCTTCACTGAGCACCCAGGGCCATCCCTGCAAACACAGAATGAGACCCTTGCTCTCATCTGCTTAAGCTCTCCGATGGTGTCCCATTGTCCTTTGTATAAGGACCACACTCTGGCACGTCCTGTGAGCCCTCGTCTGTTGTCACACCGCCTTGGCTCCTGGCTCCCTGCTCTGCAGCCGCTTTGGCTGCCATCTTCCAGCTCCTCAAACTCCCACCCCAGGGCCTTGGCACATGCCTTTGCCTCCTATTGGACCACTTCCTGCCCTGCCTGTCTCTGCCTCATTAACTGTCACTTGTCCTTTGGATGCCTACTCAGCAATTCCTTCTGGGAAGGCCTTTTGGTAAAGCCTAGCTCAGGTTCCTTTATTAAAAGCTTTCCTAGACCAGAGTTCCTTTCCTTCAGAGAACCAAGAGTGGTTTACAGTTAGGCGTTCATGGGCGTGGCTGTGTGATTGACATCTGTCTTGACATCCTTCCATTCTGCCCTAGGAGAGCAAGAATCCTGTTGGTTTTGCTCCCAGTTGCACCCAGCACCCAGCACCACGCCTGGCGCGTGCGGTGGGCGCTCCATCCATGCCTGTGGAAGGAGTGCTTATCTCTGAGGTTGCGCAAGAACCAGAGCTTACTCAGCTTTCGCTTTGGGGGCCGTCTTGGAGCTCGTGTCCGCTTTCCTTGGCAGCCTTCCTGTAGCCAAGGTCCCCTCACCGCCTGGGCCATCGTTGTGGGCAGGTTTGGTGTTGAGACCAGCGGCGAGCCCTTTACCTGGTGCTTTAGGCAGGGTGGTTGCCAAGTCCCGGCCTGCGAGCTGCTTTGGGCCTCGGAATGGCAGGGGCACTCAGAGGCTCTGTGAGCGGAATTCGACCCAAATGCTGGTAGAAGGGCTTTTGCTGTTTACAACAACCCAGAGGTAAAGAAAGAAAACAAACAAACCAATCCTTTGGTAAAGCAAATAATTACCAGCTAATGTGTCCCTTTGGTGACTTCAGTTTACTGTACGCACCGAGAGAGCTTTGTTAGCCGCCTGTTAGAGAAATGGCGTTATTAGCTGGCCAAAAAGGCTTTCTGGGAGCAGGTCAAGGGATGGTAAGGGTGTCTTCTCAGTCAGCTGGCTCTCCCTCCAAGTCTCAGAAGTGACATAAAGGGCATTTAGTGAAATTGTCACTGTTTACCAACTCCCCAGTGAGTAAAGCTAATTCTCGCTCTGCCCCCGCCCCCGCCTCCATGGCCCCATGTTCCCATCTCAGACATATAACGCCCCTGGTAGCCACAGCCTATCCCTATTGATGGCTCCAATTGCCAACTGGACAGGCAGGCAGTCTAGGTGGGAAGGTCGGCCTGGGCGGGTTCTCGGGGTGGGCTGGAGTGCCGCTTCACCTGTCTGACCTCCGTCCCCGCTGCCTGACACGTCTCCCACAGGGGTGTGGGGCTCACTTTAAGATCGTGGGTTAAACGTGATTTGAACGGTCTAACATCATTCAAATTCTGGGAACCCTGAGGATGGAAATAGACCAGTTGGCAAAAATCTAGTTTTCCAGCGTGTTGATTTTTTACCACTCGATCTGTTCCAGTACGTGACCTTCTTGCACGGGTCCCCCTTACTGCCTTGGGCCTGTTTCTGCACCTGTGAAACAAGATGGGTTGGCCCTGGATTGGCACATGGGAGAACTAAGTGCCATTTCTCTCGCAGGTCAGGCAGGCTCGCTGGCGCGTTCCGAGGGCGCGGGCCTTCGGGTGGAGCGTGCAGCAGGCCAGCCAGCACGAATCCACCAGCTCTGGTCCGGGGATGGTGCTGTGTGCCAGCCATGGAGGTATGGACGAGAGAACCCAGGCCCGGGGAGGTCACCTGGACCAAGACGTGGAGGGAAAGCGCATCTGTAAACTTCCTGCTGGCTTTGGGGAGGTCGTTGGGGTGTGTCACATGTTTGGAACATACTAAACAGGTCCAATTCAGGGCCCAAATAGGCCATTCATATGTTTCAAAGACATCACCTTTCTCTCCTGGCCACCTCCCCGGAGGCCCTTGGCTTCGGCCTCTGACTGAGATTGCCGTGTTTGCGTTTCTTTGCCCCTGTTCCTGGGGTGAACATGGCAGGCCCCAAGGAGGATCCTGCCAGTCCCCACGGAAGCGTGTCCCCTCCCTGGGCCTGGCCTGCGCCCCTCTCTGGAACAGGTGTTTGGGGCTGTGTGCCTTAGGAGGTACCATCCTTTGGAAACAAGCTGGTTTTCCACCTTTTGAAGAGCTTTTCTGCCCAGAAGTGCTGCAGGCAGAGGCGTGAGGACAGAGTGTTATTTGGCAGGAGGGGAATGGGGCGCACGCACTGCTGGCCTGTGTGCCTCAGGAAGCTTAGGTGAGCGGTCCAGGGCCCTCCCTCCCTCCAGTGTTGGCTCTCTTACCTGGGTGGCTATCTGGGGGAGGAGGGGCCTGCCAAAAACAGGGCCTGAGCCGAGTTCACTCATGGGGAGTCGGGGGCGGGGGCATGCGCCGCCGTTCGGCCTAGGTATCCCCGGCGGAGACACCTGGCTCTGCATAGTGGGGAGCTGAGCTGGGGCTTGATTGCTGCGGGACCCGCCTCCCTTTCAGAACCAGCCAGAGTCCCACGGGAGAGGCAAAGCTCCTCTCTGCTCCCCGTACCTCTCTCATCCCTGTCTCTCTTTTTTTCTTTCCATTTTGCTTAAGAAATTGATATACGGAAGACGTTATGTGGCCAAGTGGGCCCAACCCCAAATGTGACCTTCAAGCCCGAGGTCCAGATACCGCTGCCCCTCACCCCCCCGCCCCGGGCATGTGCCAGGGCCACGTGCCCCTGCCTGTGGGCTCTGGGCCTCTCAAGCAGGCACTGTCCTCTGTCCTGGCCATGCCGGATAACAGATCCATTTGGAGTGAGGTCCGAGGCGAGGATAGAAGGCGAGAAAGAACTGTCTTTTCTTCCTAACCGTGCCCAGGATGCGTGCAGCAGGCTGGGAGGATTCTCACCAACCTAATCCCGGTCAGAAAAGGAGCGATAAAGCAAGTCAGGCTTCTGAAGCCAAATCCCCTTCCCGCGCTCACGCGGCTTCCACAGCTCTCCCTTACCATTGTCCTTCTTTGTGACGCAGCCAGGGTTCAGCCTCTCGGTCAGGGCTGCAGCGGATAAGGACTTCATATTTCACTCTCCCATTTTTTCATATTTAAATTCGCTTTCCTCTCCGGTTTGACTTTCCACTGACCCTTGCAGAATTGGCGTATTTCAAGAAGGGGAAAGAGATCTCATTATAGGAAATGAGAAAAATGGAGCTGAGTTTTAAAACTTTTAATGACTAAAACACGGTGCTCCAAGTTGGTATTGCGCTGGGGCTGAAGTCACTGTTTGGTTACAAGTCTTTTAGGTCTAAACGGGGCTGATGACATGGGTTTAATTTTAGATGTCTGGGGCCCATTCGGAAAATAATGAAATCCAAATGTATGACCAAATTAGAGAACAATTTTTATCTGCGACAAAGAAGTTTTGAAAATAAGAGCAAACATTTTGACAAAACAAAGCTTTAAAAGACCCATCAAACCTTCGGTCATCTTGCTTTGACTTGTCCCAGTGGGTCCCCATGGTTGAGAGAACTTTCCTTTGTGTGCGAATCAGATGTTATTATGTAATTTTATACCCGTTTTCCCTGTCCTTTCTCAGGGCGTGTGCTGTCAGCCCTGGGGAGGCCATGCTTAGGGGAGCGAGGACCCTTTGCAGGAGGTTCCACTGGTGAAGCAAAGGGCCCTTGTCACAAGCACTAGAGGGTCCCTCGACAGCCGTCACGTCATGGGAAACGAAAAGGGTGAAGTCCCGCCAATGGGCAGGGCACTACCCCGGGCGTCAGACACACAAGGCCCATCTCGGACTCTCACCTGCCCTGTGTAAGGGGGGTGCGTCCTGGGCCCTCCCTGGGCCTCGCTCTTTCCATCTGAATGAAGAACCTGGGGATTCTGGGAGGCTGGCAGTGGCTGGTCTCTCTCCAGGAAGGTTCGGTTGCGGTGCGCGCCCCTGCTGTTGGGCAGTGAACGATTCCCCCCGCGCTTCCGAGAAGCCCAGCACCTAGGGGGAGGCGGAGGGTCTGTGTGTGTGGGTGTTCTTTGTTGTCCCCATCCCAGGAAGTCCTATGAGGGCGTGTTCACAGACAGACATTCCGATGTCCGCTCTGTGCTGCCGGCTTGGATCCGGTGTCCAGCCACCTCCTCCGACCTTGGCGAGACTCTTGTGCGTAGATAGGATGTGAATTATGGTCAATGTCTTGTCTGACATCTTAGAACACTTGGCTTCCGGGGAACGTAATTCTGTACGTCTTGGGTGTTTGTACCTTGCAAATATATACAGACTCTTATCTCCCTGCCTCGCCCCACCCCTTCAGTGTGGGCCCAGGGCTTTCCCTGAGAACAGCCCCCTCCTCTGTTATGTTCCCTCGTTCTCCTCACCGGCGCTGTTTGGCCAGCCTCAGCCATCCTACGGTCGGTTCCCCAAACCACGGCCCCACGGGCCATGGGGCACGTACTTCATTCATGGCTTGCGATTGTCTGCCAGACATCCCAGAGGTGGGAGAAGGTGTCCCAAGAGCTTGCCCCTGACCAGTGATCACAGATCAGCCTGGAAATGGGGGTTATAAGCCTGCAATGCCCAGGCTGAAATGCCTGGGGTAAAGCTCGGGCTTGGTGAGGCCTCGGGGCCAGTTGGCCTCCGCAGAAGTGAGCAGGTGGAGGTGCCCGCTGCTGTGGGCAGGTGGTGATGGATGGGTAACGCTGAGTGAGCCTCCTCTACCTCTGTGTGGCCTTGGGCAAGTTCTGCACCTCTTCAGGTCTTACTGTCCCCATCTACAAAAGGGGCCAGCAGGCCTTCCCTTTTGTCACTGGGCTGGTGTGAGCACGCACTTCGGCAGGCTGGAAGCACCACGGGAATGGGTTGGGGGGCGCTGGCTTCTGGGAAGGGGGTTCAGGCCAAGGCATCTTGACACAGCTCCGAGGGAGCTGAGGACTCTTCTGAGTGGGATGTTATCCTGTGGCCCAGGAGCCACTTGTCAGGCAACCAACGGTGGGGCTCAGTCCCTAACGTATTGTCCGGCAAGGAGGGGCTGAGTGGACCCACGGTTTGTCAGTGTAGCTGTTCTTGGAACTCATGCTCAGCAGGGACTGAGTGGAGCTGGAGGTTCTAACTGTGGCACGACCGACTTTCAGCATCGGGGCCAGGCCTAGCTTCTCGGTGGACGGAGGCGTACAGAGGCATAGGCACGTCTCACCCGGTGCATAGCAGAGGGGCGCCCTGGGGGCCAGGCTTGGTGCTGCTTTTTTTTTCTTTGTTTTGTTTTAACGGACTCGAGTGTTTAGAGCAGTTTTACATTCACAGCAAAATGAAGGGCATTCCAATGGGCCTGCTGCCCCGCCTACATGCACAGCCTCCCCCTTATCAGCGTCCCCCACAGAGCGGTCCGTTTGTCACAGCTGGTGAACCGACACAGCCTTGTCATCCGGAGGCCATTAGGGTTCACTCTTGGTGCTGCGCTTTGCAAGGGCTCGGACAAGTGAATGATGCTGAGGTGCAGCCACGACTGCAGGTCACGTCTCCCAGAGCGGTTTCGCGCCTCCGACTCCTCTGCGCGCCGCCTATTCACCCCTCCCTCCCCTTTGTCTGGAGCTGCTGGGTTTTTATTATCCTTATAATTTTTCCTTTTCCAGAATTTTATATACTTGGAGTCATACAGTATATAGCCCTTCTCGGACTGGCTTCTTGCACATGGTAACATGCACTTAAGGGTCCCCCTTGTCTTGTCGTGACTCGATGGGCTGTTTCTTTTTGGCACCAAATGATAGTCCATTGTCTGGATGCACCACCGTTTAGCCATCCACCGGCTCAAGGAAGGTTGCTTCCTGCTTCTGGCAGATACGAGTAAAGCTGCTGTGGCATCTGTGTGTAGGTTTTTGTGTGGACAGAAGTTTTCAACTCATTTTGGTAAGTGCCAAGGAGTGCACTTGTTGAATCGTCTGGTAGGAGTACGTTCCGTTTTGTAGGAAACGGCCCAACGGTCTCCCAAAGTGGCTGCCGGTTCGCACTGCCACCAGCAGCGCCTGAGAGTGCCTGGTGCGCCGCGCCCTCAGCGGCCCTGGGCGGTGCCCGTGCCGGGATGGGGGCCGTCCTGGCAGGTGCGGAGGGGCAGCCCGTTGTTGTGTTCACTAGCATTTCCCTGGTGATGGGTAAGTGGAGCATCTTTTCATGCTCTTTTCTGTCAAAGGTGTCTGATAAGGTTTCTGGCCAAATTTTTTGAGTTGAATTGTTGATATTCTCGTTGTTAAGTTTTAAGAGCTCTTTGTGTATTTTGGTAACAGCCCTTTGTCAGATGGGTCTTTTGCCAATATTTTCTCCCCGTCTGTGGCTTGTCTTCATACTCTCAGGGTCCTGGGTTTTGGCTGCCTGGGACACCGTCCCTCCTCAAGGGGCCCGGCGTGCGGTCCCTCTGCCCCGATGACCATATGACACTCCGTGGGCAGGGGTGGGGGATGGTGCCCAGACCTGGCCCTGGCCCTCACAGGGGGCGCGCGGTCTCTCCTCTCAGTGCCTCTGACATCAAGGGGGGTCGGTGCCCTGCCTGCCGCTCCGCGTGGCAGGAGCTGGGCCCCTGTCAGGGGAGAGTGCAGGATTAAGTGTGGTATCGGTAGAGGTGGGCTCTGTTATTTGTAAGGCCATTTGGTCATGAACGGCCTTGAGGCCTTGTCACTCCCTTAAGGGGGACTGCAAGGGGTGGGGCCGGGGGAGTTAGAACCTGTTGGCAGGATTCGTAGAGACAGAGAGATAGCGGGACGGCATTGAGTTCTCAGCCCTGAGGTCTGTTGGCCACACTTGGCCCCCAGTCCGGGAGGTGCGTGTGTACCTCTTCTCTCCGGGCCCGGTCCCGGTGCCCGTGACGTGAGCCGTGGTCCCAACAGCACCGCCCCTTCGTCGAGACTGGGCTCGTGCTCTGTGCCAGGCCCTCCTTGCAATGCTCATGGCATTCGCATCATCGTAATCGCCCGGGAGGAAGGCGGTGGTCTCATCCCCATTTTCAAGATGAATCAGCTGAGGGTCAGAGGGGAGGCGACGTGCCAGGCCCGACCGTAAGTGAGGAGCTGGGACGCCAGCCCTGCCTGTCCACCTGCAGAGCCGCGGCTCCGAGCACAGCGCTGCCTGCTGGGCGTCAGGCCCCCGGCGCACGGGAGCGCTGGCAGGGCGGCGGGAGGCCACGGAGGCTGGCAGGGAGAAGACAGCCACTGTGCCTCCCTCCCCTCACTCCCAGGCCAAAGCCCTGACATAACCACTGGCCTTTACCTCGTGGACACGGAAAGGCCAGTTCTGGGGGGGGGGCTTGGGAGGCGGTGGGAGGAGGGATGGAGAGACGGCAGGAGGCCGTTATTCGTGCCACGGTGGCCAAGCGTCAGGTGTGAGCCAGGTACTGTGCCCGATCCTGGGAATACAGCAGTGAACGTGAGGGAGGAGGTCCCGGCCTCCTGGGGCTCACGTCCTGGCGCGAGGCCGCACGCGCAGGCGCATGTACACAAGGAAACTGTCAGGTGGGACAAGTCTGCTGCAGGGCATCAAAGTGGGTGATGTGATGGAGAGCTCTTTAAACTGGGTGATCGGGGACGGCTGCTCGAAGGAGGTGACAGCGCGGCTGTGATCTTCGTGAGAAGGAGCCAGCTGTGCGGAGGTCGGGGAGAGCCTTACCGGTAGACAGAGAGGCAAGTCCAAAAGCCCTGGGGTTGAGCAAGTCTGGTGTATTGAAGACGCAGGCTGGACAAGGTAGCTGGGTGTAGGAGGATTCCGGGAGGGAGTGGTAAGCAACGATACGGGGGAGATACCGTTCCCATCGTGTGAGGCTGTATGGGTCATCGTCTAGGAATTTGGATTTAATTCCAAGTACAGTGGGCAGCTGGGGAGGCCACATGCTTATCTTTGTGTTTAAAACATCCCCTTTGCCGGCCGAGTGGACGGTGGATTGTAGGGAACAAAGGTGAAGACAGGAAGGTGGATTCGAAGGCTTCCTAGGCGGGCGTTCAGGTGCAGGACGATGATGGCACGTGCGCAGTGAAGGTGCAGAGAGGTGGGTGGGTCCAGGTGTGTTTCAGGGGTAGAGTCAGTGGGGTTTTCTGATCGGCCGGCACTGCACCCGCCCAGCTGCCCAGGCTGAGAATGATTCCCAGTTTCCCTCTCTCAGCCACGCTGCCATTTGTCAAGACGGGGAAACCTCAGAGGAAGCACAGGCTTGGCGGCGTGGGGGTCAGAAGTGCACTTGGGGCTTGTTAAAATGTCTGCGAGGACATACGGGTGATGGCACCGAGTTGGCTCTCATGAGTATGTGGAGCTGAGAGGAGCATAGGGGCTGGGGGTGGACATTGTGTGTCACGGGGGTGGCAGTGGTGTTTAAAGCCACAGCCCTGGGTGGGACAGTGGAGGACAGGGAGGACGCCTGGGCTGAGGGACAGAGAAGATGTCAGCTCCACCCAGCATTTCCACGGCTCTCGAGTTTTGCCCAGAGAAGGAGCAGAGAAATGGGGTGGCATCTTGAGAGGGATGTGGGGGTCAAGGCAGGGTTGTTTTAGACGTGGGAGAAATTACAGCAAATCTGTATAATGGTGTGAATGACCCAAGAGGGAGGAGAAGTTTAATGGTCCAAAGAGAGGGAACATTGGCAGGAGTGACGTCTTTGCCGGGGCACAGGAGGAGGGACTTGGTGACAGAGGAAGGAGCAGGGATACTACTTTTTTCAGGCTTCGTCACAAAAGGGAAGGCAGAGAGCGTGTGTTTGGTGGAACTATTCATACGGCTGTGTGACCCCAGATGTCTGTCCCTAGACCAGACCTCTCCCCGCATCCTTCTGCCCACCTGCCCCTTGATGTCTCCAGCCACGTGCCTCTGAGCCTCCTTGTCTGTTCCCACCTGTGCACCCCATTTTACCATCTTCTGTGATTCAGCCCGTTCTTCCTCTGCCTTCCTCATATCCCCTTCCTCCAGGGAGCCTCCCCAGATTGCCTCAGCCCACAGGGCTCCCTCCCCAGCTGAGCCACTGGGGCCCTGATGATTCAGAACCCAGAGGGGCCCCTGGTCACTAGGACTCAAGGGCCAGTGGGAGGCATGCTGCCTTGTCACATCTGTTGTGCCATTGTCGTGAAGTCCTCTGTGTCTAGGGCTCATGCTGTTAGTTTGCAGAGTAACAGATAAAAGATTGAGGGCTTATGTTCTGGAGTCTCATCGATCTGGGCTCAAGTCAGAGGTCCTCACTGCTTGGGTGATCTTTGGCAACTTAAAAAAACAAACAAACCAAGTCTTTGAGCCTCGGTTTTCTTGTCCGTAAAGTAAGTTAATAACAGGACTTATCTCACTGGCTTTTGGTGAAAGTTAAATGAGATGCGGTGTATAAGGTAGGAGGGGAGACACCGCCGGCGCATCACCGGCACTCCGTAACTGCCATCTGTCATCGTCTTCATTATTAATATGTTATTTTTGTCTCTTCCATTTTTTCAGTGGGATCTCAGTTAGGGAAGTCACTTGACCATCCATTGTCCTGGTTTTCTCATCTGAAAAATGGGGCTGTTAATGGAATCTTCCTTCGAGGGCTGCTGAGTTTAAGGAGTTGGGGCATGTAAAGCGTATAATGTAACAGCAGGCACATAGTAGGTGTTTGAGAAGAGGAGCTTCCTGCCGCTGCTGGCGACGACAGTGACGATAATGATCACTTTGCGTTCCTGTTTCCCCTGCCGAACCCCACTGAGACTGTGGGGCGGGTTCCTGGGGGTCCCATGCGTTGGCAAAGGTGACCCCCACCCCTGCTCCTCCCAGGCTTGGTCTCCCTGTGTTGCTTCGCACGTTTTCTCACCAACCCATTCATTTCTGGCTGTGAGGTTACAAGGCTTCGAAATTAATTTTTAAAAGTACACGCTCTGACCCTTTAAATTTCAAGTCCGCCTCGCGCGTTAACGAAGGTCGGGCTGCTTAGGGCACCTTGGAGAAGCGTGTCCGGCAGCACCCTTTTCGTTTACATAAAAACAGAGAAACACACATGGGCCCAAATATATATCTGTGTAATGAAGAATAAAAATCATAATCCCCTCAGCAGTCTGGGCTGGTGAGCATCAGGTTTAATAGAGGATTAGGAGGAGGAATTAGAGTTGCCCAAGGGGTACGCGGGGAGACTTCAAACACCTTCCAGAAAACAAATTAACGTGGTTTTCAGAAATCATTTACCAAGGGCGGCCGAGGCTTTTCCTCAGGCTTCCCTGCTTTCTTTTGAAATGTACTTTTACCACTTGTATAAACAGTTTGGGCCCGTGACACGGGGCTTCCTGTGCTGCCTTCATTAGCCGGTGTCTCTGCGACAGCTCCCCTCATTATCTGGGTGATTTGATTTCCGCGGCGGCGGTGGCTGCTGCGGCGGGGCCGGCCCCGGGCCGCCCTCTCTTCTTTCTTGTTGCCCAGTGGCATGGAACCAGTGGGTTCGTGGCTCGCCAGTTCCCACATCTTCTCGCTCAAGCCTGGCTTCCCAGAGGTGCCCTCGACTCGCCGGAGAACCAGGCTTCTCAGGCAGGGAGCAGCTGCTGGGGGGTGGAGGCTGGACCCACCTCAGGACCATCAGAGATCTTGGCCAAATCGTCCTTCAGCGCCCGCCCTCCACTGGCCCCTTTGTCTGTGTCCCCTCCCCACTTCCCGGGAGCACCTGCAGTGAGTTCCCCATCACTGGAGGTAATCAAGCTGTGTTCTGGCCAAGGTTTTGAGGGGCTTTGTGGGCCTGGACAGTCACTAAAGTTCCTTGTAAACTGAGATGCTGCAACCTACGCTTTCTAAGTGGAGTCTGAGCGAGGTCATGCTGAAGCTGTACTGCCACAGGGACACCTGAGATAGAAGGCACAGCACCTGGCTCCTAACAGTCCCTGTCACTGACCCCTGTTCTGCTGCCCTCGCTTGAGGCCAAAGGGATGGTGCCCGTTCCTTTCTGGAGGTTCCAGGCCCATGCTCAGCCTTCGAGTTTCCCTTAGAGATTTGATCCTGCCACACAAAACTCCAAACAGTGTATGTCTGGGTTCCCTTTTACTTTTATTTTATTATTATCCTCACCTGAGGACGTTTTTTTTTTTTCATTGCTTTTAGAGAGAGAGAGAAAGGGAGGGAGAAAGAGAGAGAAACTGTGATGTTAGAAACTTCAGTCAGTTACCTCCCATATGTGCCCTGACTGGGGATTGAACCCACAACCTGGATATGTTCCTTGACCAGGAATCAAACCCCCGACCTTTCTGTATATGGGACAACGCTCCAAACAACTGAGCCACACAGGCCAGGGCCGGCTCTCTTTTAAAACTCCCTTTCTTCCTGTGTAAACTGGGGCAATGAATATGTCACCATAGCTAACACTCACGAAGCGTTTACCGTGTGCCTAGTGCTGCTCGAAGCACTTGTTTGCTTATAACCACTCAGGACGAGTTACTATTCTGCCATCACTTTACAGAGGTGGAAACTGAGGCTCAGGGAGGTTAACTCGCCTGAGGTCACAGCTAGTAAGTGATGAATAGTGACACTTAATAACCAGCTGCTGGGCTCTTCACAGGAAAGTGGAGCTTTACCCGACCTTTCCTAAGTTTTACCCCGGAGCCAGGTGGTGCAGCCCTGGTTCCGGATCTGCTGAGCAGGCCCAGTGACGTTAGTCTCTCTCAGCTTGCTCAGTGCCTCCTCCAGGCCTGGCAGGGGGTAAGGGGTGAGAGTAGAATTGCCTTTCTCATAGGGAGCAGAGCTCCCGTGGACTGGCCAGGCGGTGACATCCACACTGGGCCGATGGGTGTGCCGTCTTCTAGAAGTTTCCCTCACTTTTGCAAATGGACTGATGGCTGGAGCTGAGCTCTCTGAGGCTGATTCACCCTGAGTTCACATGAGGCCACTTGCCCATATCATGCCTCTACTTCCTGCCGCTCTCGGGCAGGTGCCTGCAGGTGCCCATGAGGAGGGAGCGTCCCTATCCTGAGCAGGATGTCTTAGCCAGGGAAGGAACACAGACTTCCCTGGTCTGTGGGGGAGGACACAAAGGGACCTGGCAGCTTTGGCAGTGCTGTAACCCTGCTCCTCATGGGAAGTGCGTACAAGTCACTCCCCACCCCCGCAGCTGCCTGCCCTGCTCTCACAGGAGGCCCTGGCCTTCTGTCATTGAGCTACGGTCCCCAGGAGCGGGCTGTTCAGGAGGGGCAGGCGAGTTCTGCTGGGTGCACAGGTCTGACTTCACCAAGAGGGTAGGATTTAGGCTGAACGTCAGGCACAGAAGAATTTCTCTCGGCAGAGAAGGGTCGGCGAGCCTGTTTCCAAGCACATCGGTGGGGCACGCTGTGCCGAGCTCGTAATGCCCAGCTCTTGTTTCATGCTCATGGCGACCTGGGCTACAATCTGCCCGTGGTTGGTGCGGGGACAGTGAGGCGATGCCACAGGACGGAAGCCTGCCCGTGCCCGCTGGGAGAATGCGTGAGCTCTGGCAAGCAGGCTTGGAGGGCCTGGTGGTTTTGGTGACCATCTGGAGGGAGAAGGTGGGAGAGAGAAGGTGGCAGGCCATGAGGCGGTGGGAGCTTATGCCCCAAATATCAAGTGCCCAATTTAGTGGTGGGCTGGCGAGTGTTGAACATCTAGCTTTCCATAAGGAAAAAGAAGAAGAAGAAGAAAAAAAACCCTGAAGTGTTTGCCGATTAACTGTTCCCACCATGGCCAGTTTCCGGCTATTAGCGTGAAGTCACTGCACGCTGAGTCCTCAAAGAGCCAGTGTGGACGGTCTCCAGTGGCCTCATCTGTCTGGTTCTGGTGTTTGGGGTTTGCTTGGGAGACAGCAGAGGGGTAACTGTGGGGGAGGTGACTCCATTAGGACTCTTTTCTGAAAATGCAACTTTCAGGTTGGCTGGTGTTAGGAAAAGAGGGCTGGAGAAAATTGGCCTTGGAGGCCAGAGGGGGCAGGGCCTGGGACAGGCAGGGCGGGTGGGGAAGGGCAAGATCCCAATGTGTTCGGTGAAGTACATGTCTTTCCCTCTGGGTCTCTTGCTCTAAAAATGCATGTCTCAGAGGGAGGCTTCGGAGGGGTGAGGGCTCCCAGCTCTCCTTCCCCTCCCCGGTCAGGCGGGGCTCACAGCAGTTCACATGCGAGCACGCCAGCGATTTAACAGCAGCAGCATATATTCATTCCCCTAAGAAAATGCCTGGGAGTTTTCATTTGCGGGAGAAAAAGATTTTTTTGGCAATAAACCCAGTCGGGGAGTTTAGGGCAAAAGGGGACATCAGAGTTGGCGCCTGGGTGGTAACGGAGGCCTGCTGAGCTGCTAGGGTATCTTGGAGATCGGGGAGAGTTTGGCGAGGGCACCCTGTCCCTAACCCTGTGTGGGCTAGGGGACCAAGGCCAGAGAGATGGAGATCAGGCCTGGGACCCGCAACCAAGTGTTCCCGAAGTAAGGTGGTTTTCGCTGCACTTGGGAGCTGTGCAGGTTCTGGAAACGTTGGGGCCCAGGTAGGGGTCTGAGAGTATCCATGTGGCTGTCATTTGCCTTTTTCTTGTCAGATCCATTTGTGCTTCCTTTGGCAGCACAGAGGCTGGCCCTGCCAGCTACAGTTCCCAGGCTCCTTGACAACTGTCTCCGGCCAGGTTTGGCATCGGGGTCACTGACAGGAGACTGGAGGGCAGGAGGAAGGGAGAGGAAAGGGTACCTCCTTCCCTCTCTCTGGCTTGGGTGGCACCATTTCCGCAGCAGCTGTCTCCTCCGTGGCTGCACCGGTCGCTTACTTCATCTCCTACCAGGTGACCCCGGCTTCTGGGCCCTGGAAGCACTTCCATCTATTCCTCCAGTCCCAGGGTCGGTGTTGGCTTTCTCTTGCCAAGGCTGATCCCAGCGTCATTGTCCCCTGTTTGCCTTTGCAGCCCCTCCGGCTTCGTAACTAAATTGCCTTGATGGCTTACTGGGCGTTGGTCATGGGCTTTTTGCCCCTGGCCGATCTGGGCTGATCCAGCCTGCCTCTCGCAGAGGTGAGGGCTGAGGGGCAGAAGAGGCCTCCTGGGGGCTGGGGCATTTTGGGTCAGACCTGCTGCCTGCTGGCCTCCTAGCTCAGCCTGCCCGTGTCGTCCCCAGACCTCTGAGGCTTTGGTAGTGACTTCCAAGGCTGGCTCTGGGTCCCCTGTCTGCCGTTCCACTGGGGCTGCCTTCTAGAGAGGCCAGGTTCTTGGCTAAAGTAGTGACTCATTTTCATGCGGTTCCTTTATTAGTGGGGTTAGAGCTAACCCCTCGTGCCTCTGCCAGCACCCATGTGCTGCCTGGCTGGCTTGTCAGACTGTCCTTGCTCACCCTGCCCTGCCCTGGCCGGCCCAGGGCCGAGGGCCCGCTGACCTCTGGACCCAACCTCCCTTTCTGTGGGTTCTTGGATGCCTGTGTATGGGTGAGAAGAAAGGGTGGGGCTGGAATGCTGTCCAGAAGGAGAAACACTTGCCCAGGGTTATGTACCAGGGACAGGGAGGCTCAGCTCTAGTCAACTTCGAGGCCCCAAGTGAGGCCGTAGGGCTTCCACGAGCAAAGCTAGAAAATCAGCAGTCTGGTCCCAGCTTCCATTCCATGTGTGAGGAATCAGAAGCCAGAGAGGAGCAAGGACTTTCCCCGAGTCCCTCGGAGCCAGTGGCGGAACAGGAGCTCAGGCTGCAGGCCCTGGCCAAGCCCCGCGTCTCCAGGACCTCAGAAGCTTCAGGAAGCACAGTGGGATGGGCCTATGAAGGCACGTAGCGAGGACAGTGGCCTTGCTCAGGGGCCAGCCTACTGTTGGAAGAGGCTTCCGCGGAGCCCAAGAGGCCATGGTGCACATTTCCCAGGAATCCCTACACCCAGCAGCCCTTTATGAAGTCTGCAGAGGCCTCTCCAGAGCCCAGGAGCCCGCCGCGGCTGCCAGTCTCCAGGCTCGGAGTGCGCATGCGCGAATACCTGCCCTGGGTGCGGCCACAGAAAATCTCCAAGCACACACCACCATGTTGCGCAAGAACCGTGTGGCGGTGGTTGTGCTTTTGTGACTTTGTACAGAACTGAGAACGCTGCACTCTCTGTGGGAGAGGGCTGACTCAGCAGTGCCGGGCCCTTTGGGGAGGTGCCAAAGGAGGCCAACATGGCGGGGGTACCCCCCCCTCCCCGCTCCGCCCCCAACAACCAGGGCGGAGGCAGCGTGTGCAGAGTCCTGCAGGGTGTCACCGCGGTGGAGAGGGAGCAAGCCCCCTGCCCAGGCTGGTGGCCTGCTTGTGCACCCACCCAGTCCCCTCCCACCTCCCCTTGTCCCTCCCTGGCTTATGAGCTCCCCTAATGCTTCCACACACTTGCCAGCAGCCTCAGGTTTGTGCACGTTTGAAGTTTTGGGGACCTAGAGACAGGCCAAGCAAGGACTTCAGTGGGCAATTCTATTTGAGTGGAAGACAGTGTATATATTGCAGAGTGTCCCCGAAAGGATACCAAGGAAGATCAGGGGGCTGTCTGATCATACAAGGCCTTCAGTGAGTGGCCTGCCGGGACTTTAGACTGTGGAAATAGGGAGCCATGGGAGGCTTTGGAGCAGGTGGATACAGATGCCAGAGATACGCTTCAGGAAAGTGGGGAGGGAGGCCACGGAGCCCGTGAGTGGAGCTAGACCAGGGCGGCCGGGCCCACTCGCATGAGGCCACATAGTTTGTAGACACCAGCACTGAAGAGGCTGGCTCAGGGCAGCGGCCCCGGGGGCCGCCAGGCTCGGTCATTCCCCCTCCGCCAGCCCCCGGGGTCTGAGGAGGCGCTGCTGTCCCTCCTCAGGACCGTTTGGGCTCAGGAATGGGAAGGGGTGGTTGAGAGCACCCTGCCATGTGCTGACTGGCACCGCAGGCAAGTCCCTTAATGACCCATTAAGTTACTAAGTTATTAAGTAAACTGAGCTTCAGTTGGCTCCTCTGCTAATTGGGAATGATGTGCACTTTCTAGAAATGTGAGCGTGGAACGGAGGCAGAAGGCCGGGTCTGGGCCCTGCTGCGGACGTAGGCCGGGCTCAGTAACTGGAGGCGGCGCAGAGGTGACTGAGCCGTGTCCTGTTTGAGGATCCCTCCCAAGGGTCCAGTCCCAGACCGCACCTCAAGGATCTTCCCAATGTCCTCCCTTCGAGACCCTGGGCTTAACAATCTCTCTGAGGTGCCCCTGGGACAAGGTGGGGTGACTGCCGGGGCCCCTCCCCAAAGTGCGCCTTCACCTCTCACTGTGCCCGTGAGTTGGGTGAGGCAGGAACCAACCTGCCCTTTCTCCCCACTGGGGTCACCGGGTGGTCATGGCCCGAGGTGCCACACCCTCCTGGCTTGGGAGCCAGAGGGGAGATTTGCCGTGGGAGCGGGTGGTGGGGGGCCTGACGAGGCTGCTTACACTTGTCAATTCTAAATCCCCCTTCCTTTAATGACAGTTATTGTCAAGAAAGTTTCTCAGAGAACGCCTTTTTAGTAAAAAGATGGGGAAAGTGTTGACATTAACTGACAAGTGCTTTCTGCGGGGAGGACTGATTTCCCTCCAATCAAGGGTGGAGCTGGCATGGCATGGACAAGCCCCTCCCCCTCTTAGACCCCGTCTCCTTTTGGGGGGCACTTGAGCTGAAAGCCGGGGCCTGTGTGTGGGCATGCTGGGGCCACTGGCAGCATGGCAGAGCATGGAAGCCTCCCAGGGTCAGCTGCGAGGTGGGTGGGCACAGGGCCAGGCCCTGGGGCTCCTCGAAGGGGCGCTCCCTCCCTGGGAGCTGGGCGGTGCTGCCACCGAGCAAGTCCTGGGCCTGTCCTTCTCCGCGGGTGCCATGACCTGGGTGACCTTCCTGCCGCCTCCAGCATGTGGCTGCCAGGCCTTTGTTGGTTTCTGGTCTCCACCTCACACCTGAGTGGTGACTTCCTTGGCAAACAGGGCATTTCTGCCTTCCCTTGGAGACCATTGAGGCAGGAGGCTGCGTTTACCAGGGTAGAAGCAGGAAAAGTGGGGCGTGGGGTGGGAGAGAGAAAGAGAGACAGGGACAGAGACTGACTGATCACCAGGAGGGGAAGGAGCTGGCCCTCAGCTCACAGGGACAGCAAGCAGCCCGTTTCGGTTTTCTAGCTGGGCCTTAGACTGTGAGAACTGCTTCCTCCAGCATGCGGGGGAGCAGACGAGGACAGGCTTCCCTCCCTGGACAGTTCCTGCGCTGAAGAGCGTCCTCAGCGAAGACTGAGGGCTGATGGAAGGCGTGGAGGAGGAGGAGGGTTGTTTCTGCTCCAGGCTGGCTGCCTGGGAAAGCTGAGTCTTAGGAGAGTGTCAAGTCCGTGGTTGTGCTGGGGGTCTCTGCGCAGGCAGGAGGCTGGGCGAGCTGACCCCTTGACCAGCTGAACGTGGGGCCTGACCTCCGAGGCAACTGGCCCTGGCATCCACCCCGAGGACCGGTACTGGTTGCAGGATCAGCACACGGGCTGGGTGCCAGGTCGAGCCCTGTTGCTGAAGGACTCCCCCTGCAGGCCGCCACCAGCTCTGTCGCCCAGGGCTGGGAAGGTCCCCATGAAACAGAATCTTGGCGCTCTTGTCCATATTGGCAGGGGAAACAATATGAGAGAGCAGACGTAGAGCTCCCAACTATACATTTTTCTTTCCCATAAACTTTTAGTTAAACTGTTGGCACTTGTGATGTCTTCATCCCTTGGAAGCGCCTGCCGGTGCCAAAAGCATGGAACCATTGGAAAACCTGTGTGAGTGCAGTGAGCTGGCTCACATGGCCACATGGGTGTGGCTGGGATCAGGACTTTAATAGCCCCTGATGGCCGGGTAGTTGCATTTTCAGCTGGTAGGCAAGCTCATGCCTAGTTGTGGGCGGGAATTCAGCATGTCCGTGCCTGGCTGTGTTCTCTTGGTTGGGGAGAGGGGCAGAGGGGCTGGAAACCAGTGCCCAGGCCCTCGAGTAGACAAAGAGCAGGGGGTCAGCGCCCTGTTTCTCCTTCTGAATATATATGGCCTGATCTATATTATCTGGTTACCCACCTCGTGACCTCCTGATACGACTGCGTCACTTAAGAAACACTTCGCGTGTCTTCATGGTGGTGTCGGTGTATTTGATTGCTCATGTTTGCTTCAAGGCAAGGCCTAACACAGCTGCGGCCCACTGTACAAAGGAAGTTTATTTTGGTGGCGTTAGTTCAGACAGAGAAAAGCAAGGGCAGGACAAAGCACATCCCACTGGCAGGGCCAGAGGCCTAGGCACCCGTTTGCTGGTGGTAGGGTCCCGGCTTGACATGTGGCAAATAGCTGGGGTTTGTTGGCAGCAACTGTGTTGGGAAATAAGTGAATAAGAGATTTCTAGAATTAGGATTGGGAAATTGAGTCCGTTTAAGGCAGATTTTAGTACCACCATAAGGCGAGTGTGGCTTCTAGCAGACAGGCCAGCTGGACAGTGTGGTCAAGGAATCCCTCATTGAAATGGGGACTGCGGGCTTATGCGCAGGGTTTGGTTTTGTATTGAAGCTGGTTATTCTCACAAACAACACTTTTAAGTTATTAATGCCATTTTGTTTGCATACATGTTTGCAGACATTTTCTCTTTGCATCAATATTAATTAAATCAAAATACAGAAGGAGGACTGGCCTGAGGCCACATCTCTCTACTATTAATATTAAACCCTTTCTTGGCAATTTAACTTTAGAAAAACCTATTTTCCAATTTTGCTTATATTTAATTTGCAAACTTGTTTTAGTTTTTTTCATGTTCAGGAGTGATACACATGAGGAGTCATTAGCTCTGATTTTTGTTTCTATGTATGTATTCATTTTCTAGTATAGTTGTTGAGTGCCTACTGTGTGACAGGCATGTCCTAGGGACTGAGGATGTGGCAGTGAACAAGACAGGTAAAATCCGTGTCCTCTTGGAGTTTATAATCCAGAGAGGAAAACAGGTTACAAGCAAACAAACAAGTAAAAACCAACCAACCAACAACCAAAACCTTACCTGCAAACAAATGAATAAATATACAGTATAACATTAGATGGAGACGAAGGAGTAGTTATCTGGGTGAGGGGACAGAACTGATGAGGCGTGGCCCTTAGAAAGGAGGGGCAGGACAGGCCTCTCTGAAGAGGTGGCATTGCCCAGAGACCTGGAGGGAGCCCGCCGACGGGGAGAAGAGAGTTCTGGCTTAGGGGACAGCGGGTGCAAGGCCCCCTCCGAGGGGGATGTGGTCCGTATGTGTCATATAACATTGTTTGAGTTATGCTGTATAAATAAAAAGTCACCATTTATCAATACATGGTGAGGCTGGGCACCTGGGGCCTGCGGGCCCGTAGCAAGCAGCCAGTTGGGTGCAGGGGCGCAGGGAGACCCCGGACCCAGAGAGAGAAGCAGCCCGTTGGGGCAGAAGGGTTCCCTCAGATTCGTAACCTGAGAGGTGGGGACAGCACCTTGGGCTGAAGGAGAGCAGAGTGGCTGATGACACGCCGCGTCAGGCGTCAGCCTGTGTCAGAATCACCCGGACGGCTCGTGAAAAACCACCGCTGGGCCCCAGCCCGGCCTTTCTGGTTCAGGATGTCTGGGGCGGGGCCTGAGAATGCATTTGATGCGAGTTCCCCGGTGACGCTGCTGCCGGTGCTCCGGGGACCCCATCCTGAGACCCACTGCTCTAGAGCAGCTGTGAATGCCGCTCTGGCACCGTGGAGGGACTGTGGATGGAGAACGAGGGCCCAGGCCCTCAGTACAGGACCTGTTCGGGCCGCGCAGATGGTTGCCCGGCTCAGTGGCCCTCCTGGAGAGTCACAGCCGTGAATCTGGTGCCCGACCAGGTGGGCAGTGCCCCTTGCGGAACCCGGGCATGTGTATATGACAGGTGCTGCCCACGCATCAGCGAGCCCTTACTAACTGCTGTGGCCACTAAGGTCAGGAGCTCAGGGGACAGGGACCCGCAGCTGAGACAGGTGGAGTGAGGGTGGGGCATGGCCTTGGGTAGTCAGTGCCTGGTCAATACGAGCTGATGCTGAGGGGTGGTGGCATTAGTGCCACCACCGAGGTTCTCCTCTCTGCCCTGCCGTCCCAGGGGCCAGCAGCGCTTCCGCTCTCTCCTTTCTCTTTTCCCCTCTGGCCCATCCTCAGTTTAGCCTGGTCCCCCACCTGGGTGTGTGAGGACCCTCTGCAGGTGGTTTGGGGATCCAGCAATGCGACGTGGCGGTATTGGGGATGAGCCCCGGATGCCCAGCTCGATTTTCCCAAGGGCAGCCTTCTGCTGTTCCCAGTGGTTCATCCGTGGGAGTGGGTCTGAGCATCGAGGGAGGAGGGAGGAGGCGGCAGGCAGCGGGCTGTGCTTGCGGCCTGGGAGCCGGGGGCGGGGTTGGGGGGAGCTGATGGGAAACAGCTGAGCCAAGGGCCCTGCACACTCAGAGAGTAAACCGCGGCTTCCGAAGAAGCTGTAGAAAATTGATTTTTCGCTGTTTCCGTGGTCATCCTGACTGCATTTGGCGGAGGGGAGACTGGTCCCACTTCTCATCCCTCTCTGCTTGGCATTGCCAGCTCGGATTTTGAGTGGGCCTCTCCCAGAGGCAGAGGCGCCTGGGTCAGCGCTGTCACCTGCCCCTGCCGCCGCCCTGTGCAGACGGGAGGGGGCCGAGGGCCCTCAGCGCCCAGCAGCTTCTTCCTGCTGCTGGCTCTTTTGGACATGATGCCACAGATGTGAAAAATGCATGTGTCCACACAGCTGGGCTGGGATTGAGGCATTTGCACAGGGGCGCAGCTGTGGGCCTTTGCTACCCCGGGTGCGGCGGGTGCCTTGGGGAGCTCAGCCTCTCCGTGCCTGTTCAGCGCCTCAGCGTGGGTGCCGGGGAGGCAGCAGCCAGCCAGACCAGGTCTGATGTAGCCTCTCCCCTGGGCACCGGGCGGGCTTGCCCGGGGCAGGACCTTGTCTGGGAACAGGGCTGGCCTCTGGCATGTTTCCCCTGTATGTGTGGAGAGTGGACTTAGCGCGGGCCCGAGGGAGCTAAGATTCCCACAGCTGGGGAGGAAGCATGGCCACAGGCTGATGGTTCCCGGAGCTCCTGTTGGCTTTGGATGATTTCATGGAAAACTTGGCCAGGAGGCAGGACTATGACCTCCCGGCCCAACATCCAGCAAATGGAGTAGCTCAGCCTTCCAGGGACATGCAATCTGGGCGGCCACAGCTGCCCCTGGCCAAGCCCGGGGGGCAGAGGGCCTGGCTCTGCCCCTCCCTGGCCCGGGCCTGTGGCTCAGCTGGCGGGAGACCCCGATCCCTGCCTGGCTGGGCTGCCGTGAGACCCAGAGAGACCAGGCCCGGATGCCTCGCCTTCTGCCCACGTGCAGGAGCAAAGAATCAGATGCAGGAGCCTGGGCCACGTGTGGTCGCTTTTGTTGAGGTCTGAGATGGGGAAATGGGTCTCCTGGCTGTCCTCGCCGCTGTGGCATATCTGTTCCTTTCCCACCCCGTGCAGCATGGCCCTGTGTCACTCAGATGTTTCCGTTCTGCTGGGCTCAGGGGAAGGACCTGTATGCGAACGCTCTGCCAGGAGATGGGGGTTCAACCGGGGCTCTGGTGCGGGCAGTCCTGAAAGGTGGCAAGCGTTTCTTTTCCCTTGTTTTGTTTGCAGAGGCAACGTGTCACCCACACCTGGCCGCCGAGCTGCCGGAGCTCAGGGTTGCCATGGGGATGTGGGGAGGGACGGAGGGGGCGAAGAGGGGTCATTGGGCAGCTCATCAAGGTAGAAAGTAAGGATACTTTCTCTAGGTAAAAAGGGAGGTGGAGCCCCGTTGGAAATAACAGTAATGGTAGGGGATGGTGTCATGGACGTCAGTAATTCCCCCACCTCGGCCCCGTCAGGGCGTATGCAGCGTTTCATCTACATAATATGGTAATAGTATAATGTTACTAAAAATCATAGTTATTAAAGAGTAGCTAACTTTTATTAGCCTTTCATTGGCAGACACTGCTAAACACTTTAATGTCCGTTATTTCGTGTAATTATCTCAAGGACTTTATGAGTAATTATTATTTCTATGTGAAAGGGAGGGAAAGAGAAGTCGAGAGGCTGGCTGCCTTGTCTGAGGTCCCTGAGGCAGAGCAGGGGAGCCAGCAGCTCTGGCCCCGGGCCCAGGCCCTGCGGAGGCTACTTCCTGCGTGCGGGGCTGTGCTCAGGTGCGGCAGACGGCGGGGAGTGCAAGCGCCTTCGTTATACTAATGAGACAGGGATCCGGGTAGCGGCCAGGCAAAGGCCCTGGAGCCAGGCTGCTTGAGTCCAAATGCCCAGGCCGCTGCTCCGCAGCTGGGTCATCGTGGGCGAGTTACCGATCTTTGTGCCTCAGTTTCCTGATCTGTGCCTACCTCCGGGGTTGTCGTGAGGGTTAAATGGTTAATACCTGTGAAGTGCCTAGAAGGGTGCTGTCTGAACGTGCTGGCTGCTGTGCTTGTCTCTGTTGCCCGCGGTACCTTCCCCAGGTCCGCATGGGAGGTGCTCTGTGGCTTTGTACAGGGAGATTGGCTCGCAACAGATGCCCAGGAAATAAATGCTCACTCGGGGAAGGAGTGGAATTTACCAGGTGGCCCGGAGGTCTCCTGTAGCCATTCACCTTCTCTGAAAAGGCGCTTCCTACAAATGTGCGGGTTTACCTCTGGGCTCTCAGGTCTGTTCCATTGGGAAAAGCGTATGATTTCACTCACATGTGGGACAGAAAACAAAAAGGTAACAGGCAAATTAACAAAACAAAACAAAAATGAACTAATAGATGCAGATAACAGAATGGCGGTCACCAAAGGGGAAGCGGGTGGCGGGAGGGCAAACTGGAGAAAGAGGGTCAAGCACATGGTAATGGGAGACTAGGCTTTGGGCGGTGCAGCTCAGTACAGTATACAGATAGCGAATTGCAACGTCATACACCTGAGATTTATATAATGTTAACGGATGTTATCTCAATAAATTAACAACAACAAAAAAAAGCACCCTCCCCACAGCTCCCTCCCTGACACTGCCCCGCAAGCGGGGATGAGCCTGCCTGTCCTCCACACTGGCCGGCACACTGTCCCGGGTCTGCCGGGTGGGCCAGGGTCACGGTCTTGGTGGCCCCAGGGCCTGCTGGAGGGCCAGGCCTCTGGGGGAGCCAGGAGATGGCAGACCCCGCTCTTAGCCTGCGGGGGCGCTGTGAGGGCACTGCCGTTCTCTGAACAGTGGGGGCTGCTCCACGTGGGGGTGTGAGCTGTGGATCCCAAGCCCCCGCCCCCAGCCTCTCGGGAGGGGCTCCCAGAGAGCCGGGCCAGCCAGTGCAGGAGGCCGCAGAGCCTGTCAAGGTTAACAGATAGGCCTTGGCTCTCCCCTAGGAAGCCATTCAACTTCTCCCCCGACTCAGGCCGCATTGTTTCAAAGCATGTGGTATAAACTACTGACCGCTGGGGAATTGCTTGAATTAACAAACTCATTTTTCCCGAGCCCTGAGGTTGAACTTGAGTGAGGAGTTCAGGGCTCTTTTGCAGAAATCCAATAGATCAGGAGAACTCATGTTACAGCATGTTTTCAACCTTGATCAAATGCACATTTTGCATGGTAGGGCCTTTTCCACGCCTGCACACTTCCAGCTGCGCAGGGTTGCTCAGAGCTGGGGCTGACCAGGGCAGTAGCTGGAGCTGGGGCCAGGCTTTGGGGGGCCAGCCTCCCTCCTCCCACCCCTGCCTCCCCCATGCCCACCCTTCAGAGTGCCCTTACTAAGCATAGGTATGAAGACTTTCCTGGAACGTCCTGGTTTCTGGGCTGAGTCATGGAGCCCCAGCTCAGCTGCCCCATGTCTCTGCCTGTGAAGACCTGCCCAGCCTGCCTCCCCTCCAGCAGGGGGCCGGGCCACGGGGCCACTGTAGATCTACACGGTCAACGAGGAGTTGATCCCTCTCCCGCCGTCAGCCCCCCACCCCACATCCAGGCCTGAGCCTGGGCGGAGCTCAGCAGGGGCCCAGAGAAGGCTCCCCTCCTTAGAGCACGCAGCCTGTCCCCAGGAGCAGGGGAGCTCCACAGGGACGAGGGCTGCATGTGCAAGATCGGCCAAAAACCACGGGAGACAGTGGATGTCAGGATGTGGGGAAGGTGGGGCTCAGGAGGGAGTTCACATAGGCAGGGCAGACTTCCTGGAGGAGGCGGGGTGAACAGGTTTTGTCAGACTGATGTGGAACTTCCCAGAAAACAACACTGCTCCCCAAACACTGTCCTCTGCCATGTGGACACGGGGGTGGGGGAGGGGGTCTGTTTTCATGAGACACGGAGCAGGTGGCTCAAACCAGTGGCTCCTAAACCTGGCCTAGCCTCCTGATCACTTGAGACTGTGTAACACTGTAGTGCACAGCCCTGCCGCAGACCTGCCCGATCTGCTGCCCTTGGGTGGGATCTAGACATCTGCAGCTACAGAGCTCCCCAGGGGGCCACGAAGCTGGGCCAGATTCCAGATTCCTGATTCCTCTCTGCTGCACGGGTTGGTGTACTTCCTTCCCTGCTGATGGCTCTTTGGGGTTCAGGGACCTCAATCAGCGGAGAGAAGTTTGATGGAATCTCCATGGGTTTCCGTGTACCTGTGGCCCAACAGCAAACTCCCAGATCAACGTCAGCCACAGGAGGCACATTCTGGACTGCGGGGGCTCTGGGCCTCAGGGGTGGGCGATGCTGGCTTAGCGGCTGCCCCATGCTGGCCTTTCTCTGCCTGCTGGTGGAGGCCTCTCATCCTTCTGCCCCCAGCTTTGTTTCCGTGGCCTGGGGAGAGCCAGAGGCTGGCAGCTTTGGGAAGCGTCATGAGTTTTTCAGCTGTGTCAGTTGCTGCCCTGTAGCTCCCTGGCAGTTTCCTCTCTCTAAGTTCCGGGGCAGGGGCCAGCTTGGGCCGACTCAGAGGTCAATGATAGTCCATGGGTTGTCGCCTCAGGGACAGGAAGGAGCGTGGAAGACACCCAACATGGCTGCCAGCGGGCAGGGATGGGGCACCAGGGCCTGGTCGTGACCAGTACAGCAAGTCTGTGAGTGGGGGCAGAATCTTCTGGCGGCATCTCCTCCAGGGCAAGCTGGGTGGAGAGCCATGGCGCCGCCCCCCCCCCCCCCGCAGTGCAGGCGGGAAACTGAAGTTGGAGACAAGCTGGAGCCTCCATTTCACGTCCACTGTGCAGAGCTCAGAGACTCCGGGGATACTCGGGGGGGGGGGGGGGGAGGGCAGACCTCCTCAGGGCTGAGGTGTGGCTCCTTCCTCGTGCGCTCCAGAGCACAGGAAGTCGAGAGGGCGATAGCCTCGGACGTATTTCTGTGTTGGGGAACTTTTATGCCAGAATTTCTTCGTCTGAGCTCCCCGTGATGTTGGATGAAAAGTGTTGTGTGAGCTCCGTGGAGAAGGGGCTCCATAGCACCATTAGATTCTCTGGGGGGCCCCTGGCCTAGTCATGTGAAAACCCTCTGCTTCCTCAACCTGTTTAGTTTCTTGTGTCATCGACTACGTGTGAGAGCTTTGGAGCCAGTAGCCCTTCTTGTTGTGCCAAAGGAATGCAGAGGTGTCCTCAAGGCCTTTGCCCTCCCTAGTCACTCTCCTGGTGGCTACTGCTGCCATAGGCACACTCCAGGGAGGGTGTCATCCTAGGAGTGTGTGCAAGACAAGTGCACAGCGGCCGTGCGGTACTGATGTGCCAGGACAGGAGGGACAGGAGTCGCTGCTGTGGCTCGGTCGGCACCCGGCTTGGAAGAGCATGTGCTCGGCCCAGGAGGTTTTTCGCCTTCCTCTTCCTGGGGGCCAGGGAGCTGCATGTGCCCACTGGGCAAGACCCTTCTTCCGTTGTGTGGCTCTTTGGGGTCATCGTGGCTCAGGGCAGCGTGGGCCCGTGGCCAGGCTCTTCCCCTTGTGGCTTCCTGTCTAGGTCACGGCCAGGTTTCCTGAGCCTTAAGGGGTTCTCGTAAAAAAGCAGACCCAGCGGTGAATGCTGCTGCACCCTCTCCTGAGCGGCCGTCACACCAGGCATCAGTGACGTGCCCCAAAGGCTACGATGGAGACGGGCCAATGTCCCTGGTTGAGATGGAGGAAAACATTCATCCCAGCGGGGGCACAAGTGCTGACAGTCGCCCTCTCTCAGCCTGTGTTTCACGTGGACGTGTGGGTATTACTGAGGTGGCTAATCGGCTTTTTACTGAGGGTGACAGTTACATGCTATAAAAAGTCCATTAACTGAATGCAAGCTTCTCTAGAGACCGTGAGGTCTGACCGGTACTTGGCATGTGTCGCGGAGGGAATCGGAAATCCAGAGGACCCTGTCTGCTGGGTCTGGCTGGGGTGGAGCAGGAGCGTTGCTGAACCGGTGGCTGCGTGAGTGAATGCCTGGCGGGGGGGGGGGGGGGGGGGGGGACGGGCGGCTGTGAATGGCATCGCGGGGCCAGGCACGTGCCTCGTAAGGCTTGTGAACCAAAGTTGGGCCACTTTTACTCGAGTATTGATTAAACAGCTCTTTTTTCTTATTGCCAAGTGGCACAGTGGGAATTCTCTATGTTAATATGATAGCTTCTTTATTTTTGAAAATCCAAGTGTTTTCAAGTACTGTTCTCTGTTTTTATGTCAACTGTTCAGAGAATGTGGTGTTTTGTTGTTGCTTTTGTTGCTGTTTTAGCTCAAGGCTTCATCGGGTTAAGAATCAGTCGTTTACCTTTTCCCAGTGCTACGTTCTAAGTCTGAGCTTAGGATCAACTCTGCACCCAGGCAGGGCCCTTTGGCACATCCACCAATGGGCCAGCTCTACTGGGTCCCTCTCTTGACCTGTGGAGGCCACCCAAGTCCCCAAGACGCAGGTCGGCCCTGGTTGCTTGGCAGCAAGGTCTCTGCTGTTCCTTCTGGGCCACAGCAGAGCGTGGGCGGCCCGTGGGCGGCCCGAGGAGCCCTGGTCCGCGCCCCCCGCCCCTCAGAGCATCTGCGTCACAGCTCCCGGGGCTCACACCCCTTGGGGCTCATACCCGAGCACCATCACACTGGGCGCTCCCTGGGGCCAGGCACGGGCCCCTCCTTTCTGGAGCCTCTTTCTAACCCGTTGCTGGGCATGTAGAAAATTGTAACTGATGAAATGCTTGATGGCGTCGTCACAAGCAGTGCAATGCGAGGTGAGAAGGCTTAAAACGACACCCTAGGTCCTGGGAGGAAGATGTCGTGGGAAACCCAGGAACTTCCAGACCAGAGGCTCCTCAGCTTGAACACGGCTCCCTGCCCTTCACGGACCGTGTGAGCGTGGTCAGGGCACATGACTCTTCTGAGCCCCAGTGTGCTCACCTGTGTAATGGGGACGATGCTGTCCTTGTGTCACAGGTTGTTTTCGCAGCTGTGTGACGACAGTGATCATTAATTGTGGTGCTCAGTGTAGATATGCGAGAGCAGAGTCCTCGCAGCCTGGCTGTGAATCGACCGCTCGCAGGAGCCCGAAGCCCAGAGAGACCGGGTGACCTCATGGTTTCCTCCGTAGGGTGTGTGCCACCTCCTCTGTCCCCGTGATGTCCCACATCCCAGGCCTGTCAGCGGACATCGTGCGAACAGTGCTCTCTCTGTTTGCCAGTCGGGCCAACCTGCAGAGGACAGACCCCCGTGGGCTGTGGGCACGGCCTGGCTTGTGCATGCGTCAGGCATGCCGACTGCAAGGCCATCCTCCCAGCCCGGGCTTAGGGAACTTGGAGGAGGGGGGCTGGAGCGGCACCCCCTTTCCCAGGCAGGCCCAGAAGCCCACCCTGCCTCTTGATTGCTAGCAGGCCCCAGGGCCGGCCAGGGCTGGAGCGTAGCCCGGCCCTGACCTCGGGCCCCGAGCCCCCCGGGTGCCTTGCCTGTCATCCCCGGCCCCGTCAGGGCCGCCTTGCCGGGCCTGGGGACGGCCCCGTGCTCCTCCGCTTCCCCGGCTGGGCGCACTGAGTTATGTAATGCTGCTGGGCCAGCGTTTATGAGTCGCAGCCAATTTGCCGGCCTCGAGTTACACTGTGCAGATGCTCTGCCTTACGGTTGGCTTTTGTCTTGGAGGCCGTAAGCAGATAGCATAACTCCGCTTACCATTAGACATTTCGCAAATCATCTGGGCTCGAGCGTGCTGCAGCCAGACAGTTCATTTATGCTGTGAATGGTATGATTTGTAAAGTAATAAATTTCCCGTCTCTCTGCCAGCAATAAAGCACAGCAAGCAGGCGAGGCCAGAGCCCTTCAAAAATGCACTGGCTCCCAGTGAGACCTGGAAGGGAGCACCGTCAGGTCTGCCTCTCGCCGTCCCTGCCTTCGCTGGATTCTGGGAAGTCAGGTTCGGGCCGTAAATCTCCTCTACCATCTGGGTGACTCTGGGCCCCGGCACGGACTTGTGATTAGCCTGTGTCACTGGCCCCTACCTTGACACACGTGCCACTTCCTGGGCCCCTCCTGGTCCTGGCACTAAAGGGAACAGGTGACAAGCTGCACTCAGGCTGGAATGATGGAAAGTCGTTGACCCTCCGTGCCCCCTCTGTGGCTGCACTCGGGTGTACCCGGGGCTGGGGCAAGGCCTTTGGTTGTGAAAAGCCACCGGTGGTGTCTGGGAAGGCGTGCGGGGCGGTGCTGTGGCGAAATACAGGGCTCTGCTGTGAAGGTGGCGGCTCTGGGTTGAAGATCAAGGATGACATTGGGGATGAGCCTTAGGAGGTCTGGGTCCCGCTTTCCTTCCTGGAAGAGGGTCCGTGGGTGGCGGGCACCTGTGGTCAGCAGGCATTCCCGCAGAGGCAGCGGTTGTCAAGGGGACCCCAGAGCCAAAGCGCCAGCTGTGCTCCAGGCTCCCCGCACGAGCACAGCCCCCACCTCTGACCAGCCCCGTCTTCTTGCCCTGTGTAGTGGCTGCTGTCTGTGTCCCTGACCTCTGCCCTAGAGGGTTGCGAGGCCCCGCTCAGCGCCAGCGCCAGCGCCAGCGCCATGCTGGTCAGCAGCGTCACTGTCCTGTCGCGGGGGAGATGGGCCCGAACACGGTCCACCAGGCGGGGAGCGTCCTCATGCTCGGGCCCTCACCTTGTTTTCTCTCTCCTTTCTCTTTCTCCTTTCCCACCTCTGCCTCCACCTTGGACATTTGCTCTTTTTAAATTCTATTTTTAAAATTAAATAACATTTAAGATGTAGGAACCAGACTGGAGGAGGAAGAGGACGTTATCTGCGGTGCGATCACCCTCACAGTCACCACCACGACTGGTCTGTTGTTTCCTCTGAAGTTTTTACACTGCGCTGTTGTTGCCAGAAAGGGACACCCCGCTTCGCGAGGGCGGCCCTGCCCCCACCCGTGGACGTACTGGGCGTGCACAGGGTCCTCTGCCTTGGGGTTGGGGCTGGAGGGAGGGGAAGGCGTGAGTGAGGAGAGCTGGCTGTCCACAAAGCTGCTTCCCCAGGCCGGAGGCGGGCCTTGCATGGGGGTGGGAGATGCGGCCTCAGGGGTGTCGCCCCCCCCTCATTGCAGCCCCCAGGGCCCCTCTGATTCTTCTGTCTGCACCGCGGCGCCTCCACCCACTGGCCTACCCCTTCATCTCCTTCCAGCCGAGGTTTAGGCCCCCCTTAGCCGCATCTCCCATGGCGTGTGGCCTCGGGCGGCCGCCCCGCCTCTCCGAGCCCCAGTTGGCCCCGTGGTGGGGGCAGACGTCGCCCCGTGCACCGTGGTGAGGACTGGACGGCATACGAAGGGCTTCAGCGAACGTGGACCAACAGTGCGGGCCCGATGCCTGCACTGGGCCAGGGCCATCTTGCTCCGTCCCAGTTGGGCAGTGCACTGTGTTTGTGCTGGAGGTGACATTTGCAGCCTGGGACTAAAATCTGAGAGGCCGGGAGAGGTGTTTGTTGGAGAAATGGAAGAGTCCAGCCTCAGCATTAAGGGGGCCGCTCTTTGGACTTTCGGAAGAGTCTTTGGACTTCGGTCTGGGGGAGAGTGACCGCGGGTGGTAGGCATGAGCCGTGGGAGGAGGCTGCGCAATGCAACCTGTCTCCTCGGGGAGAGGCGGGGCCTGGGAGAGGCAGGGCCTGGAGGCCCGGAGTGTGGTCAGAACCCACTGGCCAGGAGACCAGTGAGGAAAGGCTGCAGAGAAAGAAGTGCTGCTATAAGTTGCCAGGGGGAATGAAAGGCCGACCTGAAACTAGTGTCCCAGTGGTTGGGAGGGAGGGGACCATGACCAGCTGCCCTCTCCAGCCAGAGCCTCAGGTGTGCCACACGCTGTCCTCAGGGACTAAGCCTGGCGGCTGGACTCAGGTTGTCTGGGTACAACAGGACGGGCGGGTGGGGACTGGCAGAGGACGCCTGCTTTCAGTGGGCTGTCCCAGAGCCTTCCCTTCCTCCAGCGACGGTTCATGACAGCCCTGTGAGCAGGCAGTAAAAGGGGGAAACCAAGGTTCAGAGAGGTCCACTCACTCGTCCAGACTGCCCCAGCTAAGAAAGAGAAACAAGGACCCAATCACCTTAGAAATGTCCACTAGACCATAAGCTCTGTGAGGGCAGACCCAGGGCCAGGCCTGCCCCCTGCTGGCTGCCCGGGGTGCGGCAGGGTGCCTGGCTCACAGCGGGACTGAGCGGACGAGCCCCTGAGTGTGTGGAGGGGCCCGCGCCCGCTGTCCCTGTGTTCCATCTGGCAGTTCTCTCTACCCCGTGGTGGCCCCTGCGCCTTCCTGGGGAGCTCCACTTAATGGTTGGGGGGAGACCCTGGGTTAACTGCTACCTCCCCCAGCTCTCTAGACCCTTTAGGCCCTGAAGAAACTGTTGAGTCACAGGTATTCCTTGGGTTTTGGGGATTCGTGATTAATATTTGCAGGGAAGGCAGAAGAGTGACTCACGCTGATTTAACAAGCCTGTGAATATTCTCGGGAAGCGGCTGATAAATGGCCGGCTGGCAGCCCGCTCCCCCATGACTTCAGCGCCAAGTGCGCAAGAAATCACCAAGTTAAATAAGTCTGCAGAAAATTCAATCTCCCCAGCATTATAATGTTTCCTTATTGGAGCTAATAGCACGAGGCGCCTTTCTTCTGGCTCTGTGAGGTGCACCAGGGGCTCGGCCGCCAGCCCTGGGGTCCAGCAAGAGAAGCAAAACAAATGCTTTGCATTCAGCAAGTTCCTGAGGGCTCGACTGTGATAAGAGATCCTAGGACCTCCCAGAGTTTACCTCGTGCCCTGGGAACCGGCCAGCTGAGCGGGCTGGGGAGCCAGCTCTGCGCCCCAGTGCCCGAATGCCAGGGTAATGCGAGCGAGGCCCCTTCTCTGCAGAGTAACGAGGACAAGGCCCCAGAGCCGCCCTGGCCCCTCCGGGCCCTGTCTGGGCTCACAGGCCTCGCGGAGGCTGCCGAGCTCAGGTTACTCCAGATAAACAAGCGAAGGTGTAACGTGGGGGCCCAGAGGAGCAGGCCGAGGTGGCAGGGAGTGGGTCGTTTCAGGCCACTCTCAGGCCACTGAGAGCGTCCCGCCCAGCCAGCAGGTACTGACGTGCAGGTTAATCCTGTAGGTTCGTGGTGACTTCCCGTGGACCGTGGCTCCAGAGCGCTCAGGCCGGCGGGCGAGAGAGAGAAGTCAGATGTGCACTGGGCCAGCATCTGTGAGGATCTGCTGGCAGAGAAGCTTCAACCATCGGGGGGGGGTGGGGGTGGCTGGACCACTGAGAATGGGGGTGCCCCATTCAGATGGAAGTGGCCTCCCAAGTCTAGTCTCCTTTCTGTTCATCCTGTGGTGTCTGTTCCCATGTGTACTCAGCCCCTGGTGCTAAGTCAAGCTCAGCACTGGGTGCAGCCAGGGAGGGAGCAAGGTTCTGCCTTCATGGCTCTGGAACTCGGTTAGAATGCAGCCTCTCCACTCCCCTTCCCTCCACCCTGCTATCCATCCCCCCAAAAATATTGATTAAATGTGATCATGTGTGCAAAGCATTTATTATCCTGTCCAGCTAAGTGTTAGTTTTTGTTATCATAATTAATATTATTGCTATTACGACATTTATTGCGTGCCCGGCCAGGAAGGTGGTAATGGGGCAGGTTGGAGAGCGCGCTGCGCCAGAGCAGGAAAGCACGGAGGCAGGCCGGCCCCGCCCCCCGCCGCAGATGGCGCACCGGGGCCAGGCACGGGGCGCAGACAGACGGGGTCTCACAGCGAGGGTGCCCCGGGCCCAGAACCCACGGCCCCTTCTGCCGTGGCCCGTGGCTGCCGTGTGTCAGGCGGAGATGTGGAGGCTGGAAGAGGCTTCCTGAGGGGGTGGCGTGGGAGAGGGGCCTTGGGTAAGAGTAGGAATGAGGGCAGCAGGAGAGAAGAGAAGGAGCGGAGTGTGGCCTGGCCTAGTGTGGCGTAGAGGAGGGGGCTGTGAGCAGACCAGGGTTTGGAGAGGGGAGGGTACCACAGCCGTCTCTGGGCCACCATTTCAGGAGTCCTGAGAAGGTCCCACTGTCCCCTGATTGTTCTCTCTGGCACCATCAGCAGGTGTTTCTTACTGGCAGGTACAGATCATACATTGGGGGTGGGGGCTCGCAGCCCAGCCTGCTTACCTCCTCAGTGCTTCTGCTCCGGGGAACCCAGGGGGCCAGGCTGGGTGCCACAGGCCAGACATCGATGCCGAACGCGTCTCCCACTGAAGGAGAAACCTGTTCAGTCATAGTCTTGCATTCACTTCCCAGCCCAGTCTCTGCCTCTGTCGTTGCGTGGCCTTCTCCTGTCCGTGCCTTCTCTTCTTACAGAGACACTTGTCATTGGACTTAGGGCCAGCCTGCGTAAGCCAGGGTGACCTCTTCTTGAGATCTTTAACTTAATTACACCCTCAAAGACCCCTTTCCCAAATAAGTTCACTTTCACAGGTTCCAGGTGGACATACCTTTTGGGGAGTCACCATTCCACTCACTGCAGCCCTAGAGCAGTGGGAGAATATGACTTGGGAGTTGGGCTGCGAGGTAACTTGGGAAGGGATGTGTCTGGCTGAGACTGGGGGAGCAGGTTTGGGTGCACTTGGAAAATTCCCAGAAGCTTTTGAGCCTTGAATGTAGGGTTTTTGTTTTTTGGGTTTTTTTCTGAGACTGGAGACTGAGGGCTTAACCTAAAAGTGATGACCAGGCACATATGGGCATCCAACAGAGCCTGTTGACAGAGTCCACCATGTTGAGGACAGACCGCTGTGACCACAGCCTGCCCTTGGAGTGGTCCAGAGCAGTGCTGTCCTATGGAACTTTCTGCGACGGTGCGAATGTTCTTTAACACCGGAGCCGTCCGACACAGCGGCCGCCAGCCACGTGTGCCTGCTGAGCTCTTGAAATGTGTGTGGCTCATGCCACTGAAAGACTAAATTTTTGCTTCTATTTCATTTAACTTCATCACACTTAAACTTAAGTAGATTTATTGGTTACCATATTGGCCAGCACAGTGACTAAGCCTTGGCTGGACCCTTTCCTTTGTCTGGTCTTCATTTCACTATCAAAAATATATTTCATCATAGATTACAGTGCTTTTTTGCTTTTTAAAAAATGTATGCAACTCTTCATGATTTAACTTTTGGCTGAGAGGCAGAGACCAGATGGCACGTGGTTTTAGACCCAAGGCAGGAAAGTGTGGTGTACTCTTTGAGTAAAATGGAACAGAGCAGTGTTTTCTCGTGGACGCCCATGCGGCGGACACCCGTGTAGTAGACAGGAGCTGGAGGAGCAGCTAGGGAGGTCACGGTGAAGTCTACACTCACTGGCAGCAAGGAGGTAGCCTGGCAAGCCTTCCTAGGGTCAGAAGGAAGGGGCAAGAGCCCGCGTCTGCTCTGCCCATCTTTGGGAGGCTATGAGTTTGGGGTGCTTTGCTTTTTTCCATGGTGGCTAGAGAGCCACCGATAAAATTTGGGTCTCATGGAACTGTTTTCCCCCAATTTGCTTCTTGTTTCCCTGGTTCCCCAGATGGATATTGCATGCTGTCTTGCTGTAGAGTAAGGATATTTATTTTTGCTCACTGTTTAGACATGATCTTAAGCAACACTTCATTTATTTACACGTTTGCATGTTTTTGACCCTTGTGGATGAAAAATAAAGTGTTTGCCTGAGAGCAGAAAATGTCCAAGGAGGCGGCCCCTGGGGTGACGGGGCCTGCATTGGCCGGACACGGGTGGGCTTTCAGCGGTCGTTCCCCCTTGCTTCTCTCTGACGTGCGCCGATCAGACACGGCGGCTCCGGGGCTCCAGGCTGCTTGCCTCCTCTGTGCCCGTGTTCAACAGGGCCCCACGGGCCCACGCTGGAGTCACAGGCCCGGCACAGAAAAAGGTGCTGGTAATGCAGGCGGATCAGGCCTGGTTTAGGTGGAGAGTTGTGGGAGGAAGGTAGTGCTCAGGGTCATGCTAACACTGCACCGTGTGCATGTAAGACACAAATGAGGGATTTAGAGGCGAGAAGGCTGATGAGTGTTGCTAGGCAACCTTTCGCCGGGTCTGGAGGTAACATAATCTGTGGAGCAGCCTGGTGGGAGGGCCTCCTAAGGACAAGCTAAAATTCAGACAAGGCCTCCTCTGCGCTGGCTCTGCCTGGCCCGCCTCTGGATGGGGGCGGGAAGGGCCGGCAGAGCGGCGATGTTATATAAGCTGCTCGGGTGACTGCTGCATCCGTGGGTGCTGTATTGTTATGTCCCCTTTCTCTTAGGTATTTATTCATACCCTACCTTATACAAAAGAGGCTCCATAGTGGTTTCAGAAATACAGATGCTACATCAGGATAGACATCAATAAAGGAAGAAACTGGGGCAAAGGGGAAAGAGAGGTATGAATACAAGGGTGTGGCCGTCATTCAGCAAGTGTTTATTGAGTTCCAACCACGTGCCTGGCTCTGTGGCTCTAGCAGTGAACAAAACAGCAGTGGTTCCTGCTCCCCTGGAGCTTACAGTCTAATAGGAGAGGTGTTGAAAAAGGGCCACTGGTTCACTGCTTTTATTAGGGGTGGGCTGCACATGCCACTCTGAGCCTCCCAGTGGCTGAAGCCGGAGGGGCACACAGTGATAAGGGCTGGGCGTGTTTTCCGTGTTTGGAGGGTAACCATGGAGCACAGGAAAGAGTTTTATCCTTTTGTCCTGATGCCCCACCGGTGGCACAGGGCCCTTGCACCCCTGCGCAGGGACAACCCCACACGCTTCACTGCCAGTGTCCTGGCTGGGTTCAGAGCCAGCCCAGGTGTCCTGATTGAAGGAAGCCCCTCTTCAAGTGAAGCCCCCCGGGCCCAGCCTGGCCCAGGGAGCTGCACCCGCCCGATCCCTGTCTCAGGCCAGGAGCCCCTCTCCCACTAGGTTGCCATTGGTGTCCATTATTATCCCGGTCCTCTGTCCTACCTCCTTAGGGCACGCCATAGTTTTCACATGGCCCTTACTCATAGCATCTTATTCGGTTCTCCCAGCAACACTTGTGAGTTAGCTGAGATTTTAGCCATTTTACAACAAAAGGAAGCAGAGGCACAGGACGGCTCAGCAGTTTGCCTGACAGCCCACGGCTTTGTGACGCTCCAGTGCCTGCCTTTGGCTTGCTCGGGTGTGGTTTTCGTTATCATGCTTTCTGCAGCGGGAGCCCGGCGTGCTTGCAGGCTCTGTAGGACTCTCTGCTTGCAGGCTCTGTAGGAGCCCAGTTCTTCAGCCCTGGCGTCTCTCTGAGAAGCAGGCCAGGCTCATCCCTTCATTCCATGGACGTGGTGTGGGCAGGTTCTGGCAGCTGGGAATCCATCCTCCCACAGCAGCTTTTTTGTTTGTTTGTCTCTTTGTTCATCAAACATCTCTTGAGCATGCCAGGAGGTCCTGTGTTAGCCACCCACCACCCCTGCCCCTGAGGTGCTCAAAGTTCAGCTGAGGGAGAAGGATCAGTATATGTGAGACCAGAGTGCAGAGTGAGAAAGGAAAGTGCTAATCATCAGCAGCCGAACTAAAAACACAAAAAGGCCGACTTTGTCCAGTCTATAACCATTTCATATGTCCTGGTCCCAGAATTCCCCTCATCCTGAGCACCCTCCAATAAACTCACTCTGTCTGGGCAAAGTCCACCTTAAAACACAAAGGCGCAGAAGGCAATACACCCTGTCCAAGTTGGTTATGCTGAAGCAAGAAGGGCCTCACCTCCCTTTTTCCTGGAAGCATGCTTCTATTAATGCAACCTTAATTCACAGCAGCCTAGTGTATAGGAGAGACCCTAGGGCAGGTAAACCTGCGATACCAGCCTCTTGTACAAGCGATGCCTTCCCAAGTGCTTGGAGCCATGGAGCCCACGTCTCGCTGAGGAATGCTGGGGGAATCTTTCTTAAGAACATGAGGGGCAAGTACCTCGCACATGCCCCATTACTGAATGCCTCCCATTCTCAGGTTACACAAGCAGTGCTCCTGGATGGGTTTCAGTGTTTTGATCCCTCTTTTAAAGAAAGCAACCACAGGTATTCCAATTATGAATTTTGAATTACCCTTTGCAGCCATTGGGATGGGAGATGATTGGGCCATTGTGTTATCATTCCATGCAGCTCTCAGAGATAGAGACCTGCATAAGTAAAACCATATTTCTACTTTCTGAGAGCCAGGCTACCAATCCCAGGGACTGGCCGGCAGGCTCAGGAAGCAGCACATGGGGAACATTCTTAGGCTTGGTAAGTGGCTGGCCCTGCTGATAGAGGAGATTAAGGTGCTTTTGATCTCCTCGCCTCTAATGGTAATGTATCTAGTTTTTAAAGTGACTCAGGAAAGTCTTGCTTTGAACAGGCAAGAGATTGCTTCGGGAAGAGCCAGCCCTATTCTAGACAGCTTGTCTGGGAAGTTATGCTGCTGAATTATAAACGTAGTTACATGAATTTTCCCTTTGGCTTCCTTGAGATCCTGGGTTTGGCCTTCAGATCCATTGGTTGCTGGCCCAGAATGCACCAATGCTCCCTGCTGCCCCCCGGAGCTGCGCTGTTTGTGGGGACCTCCAGCGCTCGGGGGCTGTCTCTGTGCAGTCAGATCCCCTCACTGCATCCTCCCCAGGACTGACCCGCAGGCTAGTCCTGCTTCGGGGCGCTGCTCTGCTTCCACTCTCTGCAGCCTCCCTCCAGCCTGGCCCTCAGCCCACGGCGTCGGCTGGGTGGACCGGAGGGAGGATCCTCCTGCGGGCAGGGGGATGATGTCAGGGCACCGTGGTGAGATGAGGTCTGGGTGCGACACGTCCGTGTAGAGGATTCACGGAAAACACTGTGTGTGTCGCTCTGGATGCAAGGGGAGCTGCACGAGTTAGTCAGCACTTGGATAGCAGGTCATCCATGAAAGAACATTCAGTTTAAGTAAACACTTAACCCCTCACTCACTCCTTTATAACATGGAGGTTAAGATTGTAGGTCTAGAACCTGGGCTGCTTGGGCCCTAGTCCTGGTTTCTCCACTTATTAGCTCTACGGCCTTGGGCAAGTTACTTCATTGCTCTGAGCACGAATCTTCTCATCTGGAAAACCATATCTAGTTCACTGATTGTGATAAGTGAAATCATGCATGTGTGAAACACTACCTGCTTTACCTGCTCTGTGCCCGCCCAATGTTTACTGTAATCATTCTAATAATATTCATTCCTGCATTGACTGTGCACAGATTTCTTACCTCACTGCTCTATGTGCAAGGAGTGATGGAACCAAGAGAGAAGGATAAGAGTTGATTTTAATTTTATTAGAGGAGAATAAATGCACAAAAATTGAAATTGTATCTAAAAGCAAAATCACGTATTTTTAAGTCTGCCAGAAAGCTGAGAGTACAAGAGAGCCTAATGTGTTAACATCTAGATTGAGAGCACCTTTAAGGAGAGAGGGGGCACATGGCTGTTTCACCTTGGGCACAGCGGCAGAGGAAGAAGTAGGCATCGTAGAAGCAAGTAAAAAGAAAACAGCTGAAATTGTAATGAATTTCTAAGAGCCAAGTATGTGCTAGCATAACAGTTTAGAATTCCTGGATGCCCAATACACAAGAGGAGTCCAATTGTTCACTTTTGTCCGTGGGCCTCTGCCAAGAGCTCACAAGAAAGACTGGGGACAGTGCAGGAGAATAGAGAGAAATCTCTGTGGTACAGGTATGCAGAGCCCGTCTGAGTCTGTGGTTAAAACAGGAGAACCAGTAAAGATCCTCCCCCAATCCTGACTTTTCCAGTGTAAGAGGCACAGTTATCTGCCACTGGCAGAGGATAGAAATGCTAAGAGAGCCCCGCCCCGAAGCAGAGCTTCCCAAGGCCTCCCCAGCATTGACCTCAGAACAGAAGAACCAGGAGAAACCCTCTCGTGCTGAGAAGCCCTCAAGAACAGTACATGGGAAATAGTTAGAGGGCATCTGTGACTGGGTGAGAACCAGAAACCTGCCCAGGCTCTGGATTCTGTACCGAGAATGAGACGGTGGGCATCTGCTTCTAGGGGGAAAGTGAGAGAGCTGAGAGTGATTCTGTCCAAGGCACAGGTCTGTAGAGCTGCCTAAATAAATTCTCCCGAATATTGGGCTTTGCATTGAGCGCCGGGCAGCAGTGTACCACTAGGAGAGGGGCAGGAACGCAGAGAGAGTCCTCTTCTGTAGCACAGAGTCCTCTGAAGTTGTGGTTGGTGTAGGATAATTTAGAGAAGCCCCCTATTATACTAGGTTTCTCTGTAAGTATGGGGAAATGATCTTCTACCACTAAGATAATTCGAAGTATGTAGTACACAGAGCATAAGTAAAGCAATAATGAAGTTAAAATCCAGCTCAAGTACAGGCTAGATTCTAACTCAATTTCCAACATTAATTGTCTAATGGAAGAGAATTTTCCATGTTGGGGAATATTTACTTTAATATCTACTATATTTTGCATACAGTGTGTGGCATTCAATATAAACTTATGGTATATACATACCGCAAACAGTGATATGACCACTTGTCCAAAGATAAAATAATCAATGGAACTGATCAAAGTTGGCTCAAGTGTTGAAATTATCAGACAGGAATTGTAAAAGCACTATGATGACTATGTCAAAGGATCTAGTGGAAAAGGTGGACAACATGTATGAATAGATAGAGAAGTTCAACAGAGTATGGAAACTATAAAAAGAGATCTTAATGGAAATATTACAAATGAAAAAGAGGATGTTATGCATGAAAAAGTCTGTTAATGGACTTATCCAGAGATTGGACACAACCAGGGAAAGAATCAATAAATTTAAAGAAATGTTATTTGAAATTATCCAAACCAAAACAATAAGAGAATAAAGAGTGAGAAAATGAAATAGATGATCTGAGATCTATGGGACAACACAAAAAGGTCTAACACACATATAATTGGAGTCCTATAAGATGAGAAACAGGCAGAAAAAATATTCTGCCTGTTTGGAGAATAGGAACCAAACATTTTCTGAAAGGAATAAAAGCAAAACACACAAACAAAAACCAAGCACAGGTTCAAGAAGCCTAGTGAACCACAGGCAGTATCATCTGAAACAAAGGATTAAAAAAAAAACTTGAAAGCAGCCAGAGGAAAAAAAATTACATAGAGAAGAACAAATGCTAAGAATCACAGTTGACTTCTCATCAGAAATCATAGTGATCAGAAGACAACAGAATGTCATCCTTGGTGTACTGGACAGAAAAACAAACAAACAAAAAATCCTTGCCAACCTAGAATTTTATAGCCAGTGAAACCATACTTCCAAAATAAAGATGAAATAAAGACATATTCATGCAGACAAAAGCTGAAGGCAGGAAATGCTCAAAGGAGTTCTGAAGGCTGAAAAAAAAATGTTTCAGATGGAAACCTGGTCCTACAGGAAGGACTTTTATGAATGGAGAACACCGGAAAGAATGAGCAGGTCTATGAATCGAAAGTCCCTTTAAAGCTCTTTAAAGATAGTTGGTCATTTAAAGTAAAAATAATAACAAAGGAACATGGGGTTTATAGTCTTTTAAAACGAAAACCTATGGCAACAAGAGCACAAAGGATGGGAAATGTACTGTCATTAAGTCCTTAAATTGTTCATGAGGTAAGAACATATTTTTGAAAGTTAATTATTACAAATTAAAGGTAAACATGTAATCCCTAGAGAAATTACTAAAAAAAAACCCAAACAAAAAAAACAAACATGCATGCCCAAAATTTCAATAGAGGAGATGAAATGAAATACTAAAAATATTTGTTTTATACCAAAAATTCAGATTAGGACAAACAGAAAAACAAAAGGCATAGAGGTGAATAGCAATAAAACCCAACCTTGGTATGTTTAAAAATCAAAATATATGAATAATCGAATTAAATGTAAATGGTTCAACTTTCCAATTAAGCATAGAGATTGTCAAACTGAATAAAAATATAAGATACAACTATATATGGTTTATAATAAATACACTTCAAACTTAAAATCACAAACAGGTCGAAAGTAAAAGGTTGGGAAAATATACCATGCAAACACTATGCATAAGAAAACAGTTGAAGCTATACTGATATCAGAATGAGTAGCCTTCAAGATGGTGAGAAGATAAAAGGAGCATTTTATGGTAACATTAAGGGTTAATTAATGAAGAAGACATAAAAATCTAAAATTTATACCTAATAACAGTGCTCTGAAATGTATGAAGCAAAAACTGACAGAACTAAAGCTGCAGAATTGTGGCTGCAGAATTTAAGACCCTTTTCTCAGTAACTGATCAATAGAAAGATTAATGAGTATATGGGCGATTTGAACAACACTGCCAATAACCTGATCTAATTGATATTTACCGAACACTCTACCCAACAAAAGCAAAATACACATATCCCTCAAGTGCACGTGGAACATTCCTCAACGTGGACCGTGAACGGGACCATAAAGTGAGTCAAAATAAATTTCTTAGGCTTTCTAAGGGTTGGGTTTTTAAGTCTGTTCTCTGAACAAAATGGAATTTAAGTAAAACTCATTGACAAGATACCTACAGAATTCCTCAAATATTTGGAAATTAAACAACACATAACTAAATAATGGATGATTGCCCTTGTGATTCTCAAGGGAAATTAGAAAATATTTTCAAATTATAACAAAAACATCACAAAATAGGTGGGGATCCACATTTTAAAGAAAACTATACCTTTAAATGCTTATATTAGAAAATAAGGAAACTACAGAATCAATGTTTTTTATTTACACCTTAAAAAGCTAAGAGATGAGCTAATTGAATCCCAAAAAGAGTAGAAATCAATGAAATAGAAAACAAATAATAGAGAAAATTAGTAAAGACTGAAGTTGGTTTGTTGAAAAGATTAATTAAACAGGAAGGAAAACTTATTGTTTAATAGATATAGAGTTTCAGGTTGCAAAGTTCTAGAGATTCACAACAATGTGAATATAAATAATAATATTGAATTGTAGACTTAGAAATGGTTAAAAAGGTAAATTTTGTTACACGTTTTTTTAAACCACAAAATGAAATTATAAAAAGGAAAAAGAAGATACAATTATTACTATCAGGAATAAAAGAAGGGACATCACTTAAGATATCAAAAGGGCAATGAGGTGCTATATTATGAACAAATTTATGCCAATAAATTCAGTAATTTAGATGAAAAGGACAAATTACTTGGAAACCATAACTTACAAAACTGACACCACAAGAAACAGAAATCTAAACCCTATATTCATTTAGAAATTAAATTTGTAATTAACTTACCACAAACAAAACCCCAGGCCCAGATGTTTTTTTTCTGGTGAACACTTTGAACATTCAAAGGAAAAAAATGGTATCAAGTCTACGTAAACCCTTTCAGAAAATAGAGCATTAGGGAACAGTTTCCAACGGACTTTATGAGTCCAGCATTACTTTGATACCAAAACCAGAAAAGGATATTATCATGAGTGCAGATTACCGCACTGCGCCTGCGCATGTCACCCAGGGCAGGGGCCGGGGGTGGGGGGGCGGCGGGGGGATGGGGTCAGGCTGCAGCGTCAGAGCACGTGCGTGGCCACAGCTGGGCCGACTGTGCCCAGCTGGCGGCCTTTTTAACCGTGGAGTGAGGGGCGGGGAGTACAGATTAAAGTCCCTTGTTAACAACGGTATAAAGATCCTAAAGAAAATATTAGCAAATCAAATCAATGATATATAAAAAAGGGTAGAGTTTATCTCAGTAAAGTTGATATACTATTAAAAACCCAATTAATATAATTCACCACATCAACTAAAGCAGAAAAAACAAATACAAATTTCAGTATCCATTGATGATAAAAAAACTCAGCAAACTGGGAAAGAAGCTTGCTCAGCCTGACATACAGCATCTACAAAAAATCTACAGATAATATGCTCATTGGCAACTGAACGCTTTCCTCCAGAGACTTGAGACAAAGTGAGGATGTCTCTCTCACACCTTTTATGTAACGTTTTACAGGAAGTCTTAGACAAGGCAATAATAAAAAGAAATAAAGGACATATACAGAGTCTGGCAGAAGAAAGACCTGCTTGAGCCTGGTTGGTAGGGTAATAGTATGAGTGTAATAATTTATAGTTTTAATTTGAACATTCCACCTGAAATGTCTTATGCTGTGCTTGAGCATGATATTCTTATGTTACAGAATTACATGCTTATGATTTTGTAGTAAAAGATTTTGTAATAAAAAAAGGGGCATTATTTGTGCCAGACTCTGTAGATTGGAAAGGAAGAAATACAATTGTCTTTACTTATAGGTGACATGATTTTATGCAAGGCAACTCCAAAGGAATTTTTTAAAAAATGAGTAGAAATAATTATTCACTTTGCAGTACTGGAGGATATACCAAAGCTATGATTCCATATACTAAGAATGAACAATCAATAATGAAAAATTTTAAATAGCATAAAAATTAAATATTTAGGGATAAATTTAATGAAAGATGCACAAGACTGAAACTATAAAACATTGCTGAAAGAAATTTAACATGATCTAAATAAATGAAAAGACATACCGTATTTATGGATCTGTAGTCTCAATATTATTAAAGTGTCAACTCTCCCAAATTGATCAAGCCCATTTGAAAGCCCAGCAAATCTTTTCTTTCTTTGATGAAGTTATTTTAAAATTTATATGGAAAAGCAAAGGGCCTAGAATAACCAAAACAATATTGAAAAGTAGAACAAATTTAGGAGACTTCCCCACTTTATTACAAGAGTGATGACGTCGCTCTGGTAGTCAGGACAGCGTGGTGTTGAAGAAAGGTTGGATGAATAGATGAATGGAACAGAACCGAGTCTGCTCATAGACCCACAGAAATACGATCCAATGATTTTTGACAAAGAATGTCAAGGTAATTAAATAGGGAAAGAAAATCTCTTCAACAAATGGTATGGGAACAATTGAATATCCATTTGGAAAAAGAACCTTGACTCCTACCTCTAACCATATATAAAAATCAATTCAGTATGGGTCACTGATCTAAATATAAAAGCTAAAGAAATAAAATTACTAGAAAAACATAGAATATTTTTTCAACCTTGGGGTAGGCAAAGATTTCTAGGAGAGGTCACAGAGAGCATGGGCCATAAAAACAAAACTTGATAAGTTGGATTTCATGAAAATTAAAAATTTATGCTCATCAAAGGACACTGTTAAGAAAATGAATAGGCTAACACATGTTAACCTATTGCTAACACATGTCAGACAGGGGACTCACATGAAAAACAAAAACTCCTACAACTCAGTAATAAAAAAATGAACAATCCAATTAAAAATGGACTAAACAACTTGAATAGAAACTTCACTAAAGAAGATAACACAAGTGGCCAGTAAACAAGAATATTCAACATCATTAGACATTAGGGAAATGCAAATTAAAATTATAGTTATCCACTAGTAGCTGTTCAGTAGAAGCATTAAAGTGAAACAATGTGAAATGCGGGAGAGGACCTGGAATGCGCACGCGCTGCTGGTGAAATGGTATAACCACTTGGGAAAACTGGCAGTTTCTTAAAGTTAAAAGTACAGTTATCCTACGACCAGCAATTTCACTCTTCGGTGTTTACCCGAGAAAAATGAAAATGTATTTACACAGAAAGTCTTGCATAAGAATGTTCAATAGCAGCCCGAGTTCATGAAGTTCTGAAACCAGAGGGCGGTGCAGGGGCCGCCCGTGAGGAACGAATGGCCGGACACACCGTGCGGCAGTCAGACGGCAGACGCCCCGCACGGTCAGCGGGGAGCTGCTGACGCGCACGAGAGTATGGGTGAGTCTCAGAACTACGATGAGTGAATGGAGCTAGATACAAAAAATGCGCACGCTGTGGGCCATTTATAAAAAAATTCTGAATAGGAAAAATGAACCTATAGGAAAAACTGATCTGATAGACATCAGATTAGTGGCTGATTGTGGGGGTGGAAAATTGAGAAGAGAACAGGGAACTTTCTGGGTGAAAGAAATGTTCTGTGTCTTCACATGTGTTCCTCAAAATGAGCAGGATGCTTTGGACCTGAGCTTTTCAGTTCACGTAATTATACCCTAATAAAAAATCATTTCTTTCACTGGAGTTTAAACCACAGTTAACAGATACAGAGATACTATATTTGAAATACCCAGTGATATGATTATTCTATTATTATGGAAAAATGCTATGAAAAAACTATTGGAAATCCAATTTAAAACATGTAATGAGATCCACAGATTTTAAACCTGCTCTGCAGCAGCATCTCTTCTAAACCCAAACCTGCGCATTCAGTCTGCACTCGGGGGACTATGGGGCCCGGAGGGGCGGCCCCGGCCGGCCGGCCTGCTGGTGAGTGGGCAGAGTGTTCATGGCTATGAGCACCCGCAGTGTCTGTTTCTTATCTGCTTCTGAGGCTGGAGGTTATGAAATGCTGTTCACCAGACTTCAAAAGCTGGAGAGGCATCTTGGTTATCTCTGCGAGGACCTCGGTTTATCCCTCTCTCCCAGTCTGTGACATCAAAGACTCAGCTTCATGCAAAATCATCTGGCACAATGGCGTAGAGCAGGCTCCTCCTGGGAAGGGTTTGGGAGCAGCGATGACTCAGAGCTCCTCTGAGGCGCGTCACACCCACCTCTCTCCTCCACACGCCTCAGCCCAGGGGACCCGGCCGCCCAGGACAGAGCCCAGAGGCCTTGCACATGAGGAAGTGGGGCTCTGCCAGGACTCGGAGCTGAGTCCTCCAGCCTGCCTGTGGGGACAGACCTCCTGGCACAGGCCAGAGGGAGGGGAGGGCTTATTCGCTGGCTTGCTCACTTTTTGGGAGGAGGGGGCGGGGGTCACCGGTAATAGTTTTCATTGAGTGGTGAGTAAAACTTTCCTGAACTGACAGAACTAGCCGGCGAGGGTCAGCTTTGCTTCCGGTCTTTTCTTTTCATGCTTTCATTTGAGGACATTTCTCTACCAGGTCCTTAAGTCTATTTCTGTTTGTTCTGCATCCCTGGTTCTCCTTGCTAGAGTAAATTTTGTTTCCCTAAAATAATAGGGATATTACTTTTTTTAAAATTCAGGACATTTGTTGCCTTGGCATCTGTGGGTCCGTTGGTTGGAGCATTGTCCCCTAAACCGAAAGGTTGCAGGTTCGAATCCCGGTCAGAGGACATGCCTAGGTTGCAGGTTCAGTCCCCAGTTGGGGTGCATATGAGAGGCAACCTGTCGATGTTTCTCTCCCTCTCTCTCCCTCCCTTCCCCCCTCTCTAAAATCAATAAGCATGACCTCGGGTAGGGATTTAAAAAAAAAATCGAAAACACACACACAAACAAACAAAAAAAAAACTAAGGACATTTGTTGAATTTATTTGGAGACAAAACTGGAAGGAAAGTTTGCTTCCCTGCTTGTTCCTCCACTCCCTGGTATTAATTTTGGAAGTTAAAAATCTGGGCTGTTGCTTCCTGTGCTAACAATTCCCTTCTCACTAAATCATGCCACAGATGCAAAGTTTCCATTTAATTTGGACTCTGGTATTATACTCGCAGAGGTAAATGAAGATCCTGGCTTCGTAAATCTTTTTTGTTTTTCCACTTTTATTTTTAAAAGTTTATGTCCATCTTGCTGACCTTTTCAATAGAAAGAGCTGTTTTATAAGGCAGCAGAAGTGAAAGTTATCAGCAAGCCTGGGTAATGTAAAGTATTTATGAATGAACGTGCAAAAGCCAATCTGGGGGTGTAAAACGTGGGGCTGTACTCAGGCAGAACTGCTTGTGACTTGAGCCTTCTTCGCTGTAAAGCATAATTCATGCTGCTGTTAGCCCTTAAAACAGGAAATAATATACCCATTTAACTCAATCACAATTTATATTACATGTGCATATTTCTAAACAAATGTTGTAGATGGAGAGTTTGGTAGCAATAATATTTATGAATTACACTTTTAGTTAGCAAAGGAAATGTGTGACCTCTTACATTTGGTTTGACATTTGAATTTGGTGTTCAGTGTATTTGACAGGAGTGATGGATTCTCATTAGCTCAACGTATAAACAGGAAATGCTTCCTTGGTGAACAGTTATTAATGTGGGACATCCCTGAATTTGAATTTTTAGTTGCTGTTTCTGGCCCAGACTGAAACGTATTTGATTTCTCTCTTAAAAAAAAAAAAAAAAGGCTCAAAGCCAGGTTTTCATTTTGTGTTAAGCCAACCTGGACAACACAAACACCATGTTCTGAAACAGAGCAAGTGGCTGGTGAGCCGGTGGCACGTGAGGCCACAGAGGCCTCCGGCGCGAGGAGCAGGCCTGGCTGCACACGGCCCCATGTGGATGCCGCTGGCCTTAATTTCTAAATAAGATAACCTATAGGAATTAGAACATGACGTGGGAGCAGATTGGAGTAAGCTCCTACTTAACCTTTAGCCATACCAGGATTAAAGCACTTCATGCAAAATGAGAGTCGTAGCACATTTGCACCGCGTCTTACGGCAGCAATTTCTCATTTTGCGTTTTCAGCATTAACTGGGTACTGTGCTCAGACACCACAAGCCAGGAGCTGGAGGAAAGGGTTCGGGAAAGCCGGGGAGAGGCACCTGACCAACGGTGGGAGGGAGGGGAGCCCCAGGCCAGTGACCAGTGCCCACCATGGGCCTGGGCCGGGGCCTGGGCCTGGGCTCTGCCCCTGCGGGGTCATGCTTAGAATCTAATTAGAAGCCAGTCAGAAACCCAGGAACTGAAGCTGCCAGGCCTCTAATCTGAATTTCAGGTCTTCGGAGCGGGAAAGTAGCATTTTTATTGTTGGAGGTCAAAGTTTAAATTTAGTTTATATCAGATTACCAAAATAGGCTTTTGGTAAGGTTAGATTCTCATGCTCGGAGAGAGCGGGGCCATAATGAAAGCAAACAGGGCGAGAGATAATCCCATTACAGATGAACTCTTCACTGGAGCCTCAAACATTTGGGAACCATAACAGCACCACTCAGCCAGAAGATAAAGGCACGGAGGCAGGCGCAGGCGGGGCCTACTTACCACCTCCCCTCCCCACCCTGGCAGGCCCTGCCCCTGCTTTACTGTACTGCACTTGGGTAAATGACTTTTTAATTAATTAGTTTTTCTTCTGCTTCCCCTGCTTTTAAAATTTAAGCCCCAAGAGGGTAGGGATTTTTGCTTATTTTACTCACTGCTGTATTCTTACCATGTAGATCACAGCCTGGCTAACAAAAAGCCCTCACTAAATATTTGTTGAATGAATGAAGGAACCACAGTTACTCTGAGCAGAAAGCAAAGATTTTTTTTAAATGTTATTAAATTTATTGGGGTTACTTTGAAAAGATTATATAAGTTTTAAGTGTACAGTTCTGTAATACATCACCTGTATTTGGCATTATGTGTTCGCCACCCAAATAAAAAACTTAGACACAAAAGCAAAGATTTTTTTTTAACGTTACCTGAGAATATATTTATTGACTTTACAGAAGGGAGTGGGGGGAGAGAAACATCAATATGGGAGAGAAACATCGATTTGTTGCCTCCTCTATGTGCCCCGACTGGGGATTGAACCGTCGACTTTTTGGTGTACAGGATGGTGCTTCAACTAACAGAGCCACATGGCCAAGGCAAAAAGCAAAGATTTTTAAAATGAAGAATTTTGAAACAAAGTTAGGGGGCCAGCCCTTTTTGGTTCTGGGAGAAACAGTAATGGCCCCAGAAGGAGGAAGGCGTCCTCATTCCTCCGTGTTCTGGAAGGGAAGCTGCCGGTCCCAGGTCGGGGGTGGCCAGCTCTGAGTCCGTGAGGGTGGGAGCCGCCTGCCCTGGAGCCGAGGGCCTTAACGCTGAGTGGATGCTCGATGGCCATGTGCTGAGCTGGATAGAATCAATACAGGGATGGGCTGGAAGAGCCCTCAGTTGTGTGTCTGGGAGATAACGTCTGCCTCTTCCCCACCATCTGAGGACAGTGAGTCAGTAAAGGCAGAGCAGGACCAAGTGAATACCTCCAGTTGCAGACTGGGAATGGGTGAGGGGCATGTTTCTCCGGGGAGGTCACATGAGCTACACCACACAGCTCTGAGTCTCCCCGATAGGCACGAAGGGGCGGAGGGCTGGGAGCCGGCATTGGCAGCAAGGGAGGCATCTCTTGGGGGCTGGCTCTGCTATTCCTGAGCACCCTGGGAACGTAAGTGCCACCAAGACCGTCCTAGGCTTCAAAATGCCCTTTTGACTAAGGATGTGCCGTGGTTAAACCTCTCTCGTTTCTTATTCCTCCTTTAGAAATCACATGACATAGACCAACTCTTTATGCTTGCCATGAAGATAATTAAAAAAATTTGCAAATGGTCCTCTTCCTTATTCAAATACTTTTAAGAGTATTGGTATGGGTCCCTATTTTCTATTGGTCTCTCCAAACAAAATACAGGGTGGGGCAAAAGTAGGTTTACAATCATTTGTATGGAAAATAATATTGTAATTAATAAGTAATAATACAAGAATAAACTCTGTTTTGTGGACTAACAACTGTAAACCTACTCTTCCTCACCCTGTATTGTTCATCAGTCTTGAAAGCCTCAGATCCCAGCCCTTGCCTCCCAGGCCTCGGTGGTACTGTGGTTCCACCAGACACCATGGTGGGAAGGCAGGGCTTGTGCAACAGAGACAAACTCTGTGAACGAACATCAGTTGGACACTTACGCGCTGAGCACCGCTCTGCCCAGGCTCTGGTCAGAGAAGCATGAGCCAGCAATCTGGCCCCACGGCTTAGACACCAGCCAGGAGGAGTGTCTGACTGCATGCTTCTGGGTTGGCCTGGGGTGGGTTGACTCGAGGTGGCTCCCGGAACTGACCTGGGCTGGGCGCAGCACGAAGGCCGCTCCCTGACCCCAGATGCCAGCCTCCCTCACTGGCCTGTGCTCCCTGGTGGGGCGCCCAGACGACTGAGAGCCCGCCTTTGGCTCCGCACTCGGGGCAGAGAGCTGTCGGCAGTGAGTCATTCCCCAGAGAACCAGCCCCTGGACCGGAAATGAAACCAGTCCTTTGCGGAGGCGGTATTCAGACCGCTGTGCTAATTGGTGTGTAAGTGCCACCTTCTGAGGAGCAGGGGGTGCGTCCAGCAGAGCTTAAGAAGCGTTGCTGAGCACCTACAGTGTGCCTGCCGGCCCCTCTCCCAGACCCCCGCCCCTTATGACCAGACTCTGGTGCAGTTGGGGACCTTTGGTTCCTGCTGGTGCTGCCTCTCGCACTTCCCCAGTCCTCCATCCATCCAAGTCCTTCCACTTACAAGGCCTTGGAAGCCTCGACCTTGAAGCCCTCCCTGAGCACCCCCAGTTCTGCCAGGCTCTGATGCCCTGTGGGTTTTTCGGTTGTCCTCTGAGGGCTGCGTGCGCGTCGCCTCCCCGCCTTGGCCACGAGCTCTGTGAGTGCAGGACCACTGCTCTGGCCGCTCTGTAGCATTAACTAGGAAGGCTATAGTGTTTACGAAGCGTGTCTTGAGGTTCAGTTACCACTTCCCCGCTTTGTCAGTGAACTTTGTGTTTTGGAGCCATCAGAACCTTTCTACTTAAAATACTCTGAAATAAAATATGTTGGCTGTAAAGAAAAAACCCCAAACGATATAGAGGTGTGTAGGGAAAAAATTAATAGCTTGTGGGTCCTGCCTCCTATCCTGTCCCCCGAGGTTATCAGTGGTAACAATGTTGGATAATTTCATCTACATCTCTCCATGCACAAACTGAAATAAAAATGTATATACATACAGTGCGTTGGGATTTTACCTTTTCCTCCTTTAAAAAAAAAAAATTGGGTCATACCAAACAGTACTCTACACCTTAACATTACTTTGCAGTTAGCACCCCATCGTGGTATTGCATTCTCCAGCAAATTCGCTGAGAAGGGCCACCCCTATCGGTAAGGGGCATAGGCAAAAACAAACCTTCCGACATACATAAATAGCTTAAAATGTTAAGTAATATAAAGGAGAAATAAAGGAAAAGAGATGCAATTGTAAAATCATATAGATGTAAGGAGAATGCATTATAATTTCTAAATAATTAAAAATGAAAAATCTATCATGGCCTTTTTCTGTGTTAGTAAATGTAAGTCATTACATATTTTTTCCCCCCTAATAGCTGCATAATTTATATTCAATGATATAGTCACAGTTGATTCAATACATTAACTGATGGACATTCACTTTGATTTTAGTGTTTTGCCCTAACAAACATTGCTGCAATAAACATTCCTGTAGGTATGGCCGATGGGACGTAGTTCTAGAAGTGAGGCTGCAGGTATTTTAAATTTTCGTAGATGCCGCTACGTGTCTTTTGTAAAGGTTGCAGCCATCCCTCCCACCCCAGCAGTGACTGGAGGGCTCCCAGTCGCTTTCATTGGTATCCCCCCAACTACTGGCAAGGCTGCATCCTTGTTCGCTGGCTACTTCCATCCCCTCCTCTTTAAGTTGCCTTTTCATACCCTCAGCCTCTCTCTCTGCTGTTTTTTCTTTTTCTTATTAATTTGCAGGAGTCCTTTATTAAGACGACCTATAAACCCTTGGCCATATGTGTTGCAAATTCTTTCTCTGTCTATTCTTTTAATTTTGTCTATGACACAATCTGGCTACCTAAAAACTTAAAAACTTTGTGTTGCCACGTAGTAAAACCTCTCTTTCTTTATGGCCTCCGGTTTTTATGGCTTACTTAAGAAGCCCTCCCTACACTGAATTTACATCCACGTTGTCTTAAATTCTCTTCTAATATTTTTTATAGTTTTTTTCATTTAGATCTTTAATCCACCAGGAAACCATCTACGTATATGCCGTGCAGAGGGGCCTAGCCTTTTTCAATAGGTGATGTAGGATGACTGACTGTCCCGGTTAGAAAAAACAAAATATGCTTTCCTGCTGACTACACCTGTGTCGTATGTGGAGTTATTCTACCCTTGTGACATATTTGGTTCCCAGGCTCTGCTTGCAAAAACATTACCTTTGGGATGAAAGATAGCACCCATTGTCCCGACAGCACACGAGCAGTCAACGCGAGCACAGGTTCGCCGCCCAGGTAAATCTCTCTCCGCCTGACATTTAGCTGTCAGCGGGGAAAAGAGAGGGCTTGGATTACACACACTCACTCTCAGGCCTGTGCAGCCTCTCAAAGCAGCAAATATCCCTTCTTTTGGCTTGAAAAAAGAAGAAAAAAATGAACCAAATTTTGAATTATGACAACCCCAAGTGGTGTCTTAAATCACCAGGCTTCTTACATGCTGGTGACAACTGGGCCCCGGTGGAAGGGGTCCTGGTCAGAGGCACCCTTGTCCTTGGGAGGCTGGGGGGTGGTGTCTGTCTGGCTTTCTTTTCAGTATCTACTCCCGTGCTGAGATTTTCTTTAGGCCAAGTTTCAGCCTGGAGCAAATTTTTTATGGCTGTGAGCTAATCCCCTAGCAAACCCTGGTTTATATAGAAATGCTGACACAGTGCTAGCTCTGGTGATTCAACGGGGGCGGCTGGGCTATTTATGGCTCCCCGATGCCAATAGGGGATAATTCTCATTTAATAGTTTCAGTTTCTGTTGGGACCGGGATCCCACTTTTTCTCCCCAGCGAGGTGGGGGGACGTTCTGCCCCCAGACCTGAGCGGGTGAGGGGGCAGCTGCCTGCGGGGAGGGCCTGACTTGGAAGCTGCTTGAGCTTCAGTAAGTCACAACCAAGGGGTGGGGGGCTTTTCATCCTGGGATTGCAAGAGCCTTAGAAACAAATAAATATTTTCATCTCCTATTTTGTCTCTGGGCAGTGGGCCCAAAAAGCGTCTTGGTTCTTCTCAGTGAAACTTGGGAGAAAAGCTGAGGATGACTTCGTTCTGTTTTCCTCTCCCACTTTCTGCGTTTATTCCTTGGTATCGAGGGTCTGGAGCAAAGGTCTCGAGCAGCCACTGTTTGTGGGCGTGAGCCAGGCAGAGCCGGACTCTAGGGGCTCCGAGGGTGAGGCAGTGGGTGTGGTGGACCCCCGAGACCCTCCGGCCTGTGCCAGTGTGGCAACCCCCAGAGAGGGGCGGCCGCGGCCACAGGCTGCATCAGGGGCCGCCGGGAGGTGGCCAGCTCTTGGTTTGGGCTTCATGTCCTCTGTCAGCCGGTGGGAATCTTGGGTTTTAGTCTGAGCCCTTGGCAGAGCTAGGAAGCACCTTGCTATTGCTCTCGACGCTCTCCTCTACTTGAGAATCAGACCCCCCAAAATTGTGGTGCATAACATTTTATAGCACAAAATTGGTCATTTTAACCATTTTGAGGTGTACAGTTCGGTGGCATTAGGTTAATTTACGTTGTTGGGCAACCATCACCACCACCTGAGTCCAGGCCTCCTCTCGTCCCCCAAACGGAAACTCCGAAGCACTGAACGCTGGCTCCCGCCCCCTCGGGGGCAGGGTCCTGCCGCTGCAGGACCCTGGGGTTTGCCTGCAGCCCAAGCTCCCACGGGTCTGGGGCGGGTGGTGGGGAGTCAGGAGTGGAGCCCGCAGATGCCATGCAGTCGGGCTGCTTCCTCCACTCCTTCTGTCCCGGTGCCACTCTGCAGATTCGGGCCTCACGGCTCCCTGGGCCCTATCAGGGTGGCCCTCGGTGCCCCCAGAAGCCACTGTCTCTCTGTAGGGAGGGAGCTCTCTTCCCCACGTCAGGCCAGTCCCCGTGACATTTGGAGGGTTGGGCAGGCGCGTTTCCTCATCCCCACTTGTCAGAAATGACGCTGAGAGCAACTCGTTACTAAGCGGTCGAGCTGGGACTTGAACTGGGGCCGCTTGGCTGCAGCTCCTGTGCCCTTCCCCAATACTGTGTGTTTATGGGTAAACTCTGGGGCCCCAGGAATGATCCCTGTACCAACAGGGTCATCCCAGGAGCACCGAGCAGGGCTCTTAACTCAGCGAGGCGTGCGATCAGCTTGGCCCCACCTCACCATGGCCTTTGAAGTCGGTGATGTCAGAAGTGGGGCAGCCTTGTCTCTTATGAGCGTTTATGGGGCTGGATAGAGGCACTTAGAGATGGCAGGCAGATAAAGGACGGGCTGGGCCTGCCCTGATAAGGTGGCCCGAGATCGGAGGAGACACTGAGGCCGCCAGGGCTGTGGTTTCTGCATGTGAGTAAGTGCGATTTCTGGCAGAGCTGGGGAGGCTGCGAAGACAGGCTGGCGGCCACGGGATTTAGTGGTTTAGCTTTGTTGAAATCCTCAACTTCAAGGACTTCCCCTGGTGACTGAGTTTTGTCAGGCTAATTAAGAGCGAGCTAGGCCTGGCTCTGCAGCCAGCCAAGGAAGAGAGGCAGGAAGGGAAAAATGGGCAAGGGCTGCCCAGATGCCTGGGGAGGAAGGGCCTGGTGTCACCCCTCACGGATGAGGGCCCACCTGTGACCAGCAAGATAGATGGTGAGGAAGATGGTGGGGGGAGGACCTCTTCCGCCTTTCACGGCTCTTCTTCCAGGGGTTCCCCTTCTCAAAGGCCCCGCCAGGCCAGAGAGCCCCCCCGGGGCTGGGAGGAGTCGGGGCTCAAGCCCAGGGGGCCCTGGGCATCCTTCGGTGGGATTCAGGGTTCATCTGTCATCTCCCCTCCACAGATGAGCTTGGCTGGAGACTGGAACTTGGGACATGTCTTGGTTGCTGGATGGGGAATGGGATTGAGGTGGGAGGGTGCCCCTCAGGGCCCTCTGAGGGCTGTGTGCTTAGTGCTAACTCCTGTCTGCAGCACAGGTTTAGGAAATGAGATGGGTCTCACTAACCAGTTTAATTGCCCCAACCCCCTGTGATAGGGGAGGGATACGGTTATTATCCCTGTTTTGCAGGTGAGGACACCTAGGCTCAGAGAGGTTGACCAGCTTGTCTATCATCACTCAGAATGTGTCTGAACCCATATCTGACTCCAGATCTTAAGCTCTTAAGCAGAGGTTATAGAACTGGCAGAAATACCTGCCTGGCAATCTGTCCTCGGGCCAGTGGGAAGAGACAGGCCTGAGACCCGGCTCACCGGGGCCATGCTTCAATTCTCGCAGCAGACGAGGCTGTTTGGACACCATCTGGGCCCTTCAGCCAGGCCTGCGACAGGAGAGGTGTCAGGAAAGGGTGGACTTAGAGATGCTCACTGGGCCCTCTTGGGGCAGCTCTCTTCTAGTCTGGAGGGACCTCAAGAAACCCATTGCCCACCGCACAGTGCCGGGTGTAGAACAGAGAAAGCCTTTCTCAAAGGCGGAGGCTGCATGGGGGATCTGCGCCCACCCCAGTTCCTTCCAGGCTAACAGGGAGGGAGTGAAGGCAGAGCTCACTGGGGGGGGCGGGTGGCGCGGGGGGAGAGCTGAAAGCTGGGGCTGGGAGCTTGAGCGGGACTTGGAGGGCAGCCCTGAGCAAGGAGCCCAGTGGTCTACCGGGGTTCAAAACCCTGGCTCTGCTGTTTACGACCCTCAACAACTTAACTCCTCTGTGCCTTTCCTTATCTATGGGGGATAATAACAGTACATGCAGCATGTGGTGTTTTGAAAACCGGATGAACTGATGCAGGCAGAAAGCTAGGACTAGGCTCAGTAAACTGTGAGGTAACTGCCTGGGCTCTGGGCTGCTGCGCTTGTCCCAGTTGAGGAATGTTAGCAGCCATAACCTTGGGGCAAAGGTGCAGGAAGGGCGCCTGCTGCTTGTCCTGGGGTGGGCAGGCCCCCTTGTCTTCCCGACCTGGCTCCCTGGACTTCTACTCTTTTACACGGGTCTTCCCGGCCTGATATGTCAAGTGCTGTCATTTCCCAAATTGGTGTCATGGCTTCGTCTTGACTAAGAGTTGATGTTTGTGAGAAACATCATGCCAAAGAATGGAGAGGCTTAATTTCATTCAACACACGTGCTTTGGTTGGTCTTTGTCCTCCCCTGCAAGGCGCTGAGCGAGGTAGGCTCTGGGAGAACGAGCCAGCCGCGGTCCTTGCCCTCCAGGAGATTGTGGACCAGTGAGAAGATGTTCATTCATGCATTCACTCAGCCACCACTTACTAAGTACTTACTTTATGCCAGGGACCTTTCTGGACACTGAGAACCTAACAGAGAACAGGACAGTCAGCTCCTGCCCACCGGCCAGAGGGGTGGCTGCATCTCTAGGGTGGCGTCAAGATGCACTCGGTCTGGAGTGACCTGCTTGACCCTCAGCCCCTGCTCTGTGCCAGGCCCTGAGAGTCACATGGTAGGTGGTGTGGCAGAGTGACCCACTGGCTGGGTCTCTGGGCTCAGACAGCCTGGGTTTGTATCTTAGCTCTGCTCTTGACTGCCTGTGAGACCCTAGGCAAGTGACTTCACCTCGAAACCTGTTCTTTGCCTGTAGAATGGAGATGCTAATGGTACCTTCCTCACAGGCGGTGGTAGGAACAAAATGAGGTGATGTATGAGAGGCCCTCAGAGGCTGGCACGCTCCCAGCCCTTACGAGACGTCAGCCTGTTAGGACCACCATCATTACTGCTCTCCCCCTGCTTTCAGGTGCTCACACGAGACCCTGGGAGGACTCACCCCCTACTCGACTGACTATCGAAGTACCACTAGAAAAATCAAGTGCATAATCCTGGTCTGAAATTAACTTACAAAATGCCCTCCCTTTGTAAGTACCCTTTGGTACCAATGGAAAGATGAGTAAAGACTTGAGCAAGCAGTTCACAGAAAAAGAAACAGGAATAGTGTAGGAGCAAATGAAAAGAAAGAAGCTTTTCTTTTCATTTTGTACAGGCATACCTTGGGGACATTGCAGGTTCGTTTTCAGTGCATATAGAAGTCATGTGTTTAGTATACTGCAGTCTATTAAGTGTGCAATAGCGTTAATGTCTACAAAAACAATGTACATACCTTAATTTAAAAAATACTTTATTGCTAAAGTATGCTAACCATCTCCTGAGCCTCCAGCAAATTATAATTCTTTTGCTGAGGGAGGGTCTTGCCTCAATATTGATGAAAACGCAGTATTGGTGAAGGTCAATAAAGCAAAGCGTACTAAGCCCTGGCTGGGTGGCCCAGTTGGCTGGAACATCATCCCCTGCACCAAAGGGTGGTGGTTCGATTCCTGGTCAGGGCATGTACCTAGGCTGCAGGTTCATTCCCTGGTCAGGGTGCATGCAGGAGGTAACCAATCAATATTTCTCTCTCTCTGTGACTCCCAGTCTCTCTCTCTGCCCCCCAACCCCTTCCTCCATCCCTAAAATCAATAAACATATCCTCAGATGAGAATAAAAGAAAACCAATGCATAATAGAATGCGATTGCCTGTATTTTAGAAAATGTCTATTAACAAAATAAGATAAAATTTTCACCTTGCAAACTAGTTGAAGGTTTAAGAATTTGCCAGTGCCTTTTGCTGGGAAGACTGTGGATTCTCCTCCCTGAGTGCTTGAAGACAGGCGGCCCGGCCCTGGCCAGGCGGCTCAGCTGGCTGGGACGTCATCCCTGCACCAGAGGGTCGTGGTTAGGCACGTGCAGGAGGCAACTGATCTACGTCTCTCCCACATCTATGTTTCTCTCCTTCCCTCCCACTCTTCCCCTCTCTCCCCCCCTCCCTTCCCCTCTCTCTAAAATCAATGAAAGCATGTCCTCGGGTGAGGATTAAAAAAAAAGAAAAATAGGTGGTCTGGCCCTGGGTTGTCATCCCTGTGAAATCAGGCTACAACCCATAGGGCAAGGCCCGAGGTTGCCGGTGCACCTTCGGAGCAACCTCACCCTGCACTGGGTAGCAGGTGCCTCCAGGACCGAGACCGCCACACCGTCGGGTGGGCCTGGGGAGGCGTGACAAAACCGGGCCCTCCAAGTGGGCCGGTGTGCCTGTATGTTCCCTGCGAGGGCTACCAGGACAACCGTCGTGCGTGTGCGATTTGGGTCACAATCTACCCCACGTCTGCCCCTGAATCGTTGGTAGCGACAGGGGGCTCTGTCGGGAAGGAAGAAGCAGCGTGTGCAGCTGCCCTGTGTTCTCTCATGATCGGGCCTCAGAAGTCGAGATGGCGATATTTTTTCTCTCTCATTCCTTCTCACCCCTTTCTCTTTATTTCCTCCTCCTCCTCCTTTTTATTTCCACTTAGAGTTTTTATTTTAAATTTTATTTTAAAATAAAAGTTACATTTGCACATAGTTTAAAGAGTCAAGTAGTTCTAGAAGGCTCGTTGCGCGCGGTCCTGGCGTTCTGCCCTGCCTCATTTTCTGCTTCTCGGAGGCAACTGCTTTTAGGACGTTAGAGGGTTCTTTTGATGTTTACCTGTGTTTCTCTGCATAAGCTGCTTACACCTGTAATACTTAGATTTCCAGAACTGTCTATTGACTTCTTGCTGTGGTAGATGAGGATTTAACTTTCTTTTCCCATCTCCCCCAAGGACATGCTTATTGATTTTGAAAAGAGGGAAGGGGGGTGGGGAGAGAGAGAGAAACATCATTCAGTTGCCTCTTGTATGCTCCCCGTCTGGGACCGAACCTGCACTTAGGCATGTGCCCTGACTGGGAATGGAACCTGCGACCTTTCAGTTTACAAGATGATTCTCCAACCAACTGAACCACACCAGCCAGGGCAGGATTTAACTTTTTAATCACTACCTGTACGTCCCATCTTTCCAAAAACAGAGCATAATTTTATTAGATTAATATTCAGTGATTAAATTACTTTGACCCTGAAAACATTGTACTCATCTGAGCTGCGATGACTTGTATTTTTCAGCCAATATTTTATCTCTGGAATTATTTCTTTTTGCCTTTTTCCCAGTTTTTTTTAAAAAAAAAAATGCCACTGATTCAACACGAAACTCTTCCCCTGTTGAATAAAATTTATCTCAAAGTTGTTCTCACACTCCTCATTCTATTCACTTCATCTTCTTGAAAAAAAATCTCTCCTGGAATCCAGTAAACTAGGTTGGGTGCTTTCTACAGCTTTTGTTTGGGTTTTCTCCACTAATATCTTTGATTCCCTTGATTTTCTTTTCTGCTGGATCTTCTGTTTCCTGGATGCCATGTTCTCTTGTTCGTGGGTTTTTCCCTCATGATGGTGGAGCATATTTTTTTCCATTAATTTTTACAAATAAGCAAGCTGGGGGATTTTTTGTTTTTGGTTTTGTGTTTTGAGACCTTGAATGTCTGAAAATGTGTTTATTTTATCCTCATGCTCAGTTGATGATTTGGCTGGGTATAGAATTCTAGATTGGAAACAGTTTTCTCTCAGAACTTCATGGCCTTGTGCCGCTGTCTTCAAGCTTCTGGCATTGCTAAGACAGCCATGATGGGAAATCTATTTTTCTCTCTCCCTCTCTGCTATAGGGGCTTTTGAAATTTCATAATGCAGTTCCTGGTGTAGATATATATTTTTTCATGGGCAGGGCACGTAGTGAGTTTTTTTCCATCTTGAAACTCGTGCCCTTCAATTCTGGCTATTATGTGTGAAAGTTGTCTCCTTGCTTATTGTTTCTCTCATCTCCCTGCCCCCTTTTATGTGCTTCCTCTCCACCTCTTTGGATCGCCTGCTATTCAGATGTTGGAGCTACTGAACTATTTCCCCAATATTCTTGTTTTTCTCTTGTTTTCCATCTCTTTGTCTTCTCTATTTTCTAAGCCATTTCTTGATCTTTGAATTTTTTATACATTTTCACTCTGCTGTCTTTTTTTTTTTTAATTTCCAAGAGCTCTTTTTTTTTCCCTAAACACTCCTTTTTAAAGTAGCACCTCGTTCTTATTTTATAGACGTGATGTCTTCTCTGAGAATATTCTAGTTTTGCTAAAGTTTTCTCCTGCTCCCCTATTTGTTTTGCTTTCTATATTTCATATTAGTTCATTTCCTCAAGTGCCTAGTGATTCTTGATTATCTGCTTGCATAAGAGTAGAGGTAACTAAAAAGCTCTCTTGAAAGCCCTATGTGCTTGGGTGGGGCTGTTTTCTTAAAACACGACCTTCACGTGGCATAATGTGGCTGGGCTATTTCATAGGGAATCCCCAGCCTAAGGGCCTTTTGAGCTTTTCTCCTGGAGTAATCAGATTGCTCAGAAAAATTGTTTCTAGTCTTCTGCCTGCAGACGATATGTCCGGCTACCAGCATTCTCGGAGCTTAAGAAAGGAAAAAAGCCAGCTATCTTCTTATTTAGTATGTGTGTTAGTCGGTATGTGTTAGCTCAAGCTGTCATAATAAAATACCACAGGTTTGGTGGCTTAAACAACAAAAGTTAATTTTCTCACTGCTGTGGAGGCTAGATATCCAAGATCAAGGGTTGGTTCTTGGTGAGGCCTCGCTCTCTGGCTTTCAGAAGGCCACCTTCTTCTGAGGACCTCACACCGTCTTTGCTCTGTGTGCACAGAAAGGACAGTCTGCTGTCCCTTCTTCCTCTTATATTAAGGACATCAGTCCTATTGCATCAGGTCCCCAGCCTTATCACCTCATTTAACCCTAATTACCTCCTTAAAGGCTGTGTTTCCAAATATAGTCACGGGGCGGGGTGGGGGGTAGGGCTTCAATGTGCAAATTTGAGGGGAAACAGTTCAGTTCTAAGAGTATGCGAAATATCACTTACTTCTGTTCCATTCTGATTCTCCCACTGTGAACTCTGTACGATCATCTCAAGACTCCTTGAGCCTTCAGCTGGAGCGGTGACGAGGCTGGCCTCTGGCTGCCTGGAGTGATGATGGGCATCTGAGGTCTCAGCAGCTTATTAAACAGATTATAAACCCATCTTCCTCTTTTTAAATGCACATTCACCCCCAAATCCAGAAGTCATGTTGCCGCCAATTCCTGACCAGCTGATTTTTTTTGCTTCCATTACTGTGGACTTTGGACTAGGTTTTTCAGTTGTTACATTGGTTACCCCTTGTCCTGCTCCCAAAATACCCTTGCTGTTGCATTATCTTCTGTTCTCTTTGCCCATGAGGATGATAATATAAAAGCATATTTTTGTTGTTAGTTATGTGGGGCTTTTGGAGGGAGTAGAGGTAGATATATGTTTGTTTAACTTGCCGTCTTTCACTGGGTGTCGTACGTCTTCTTCCTTGAAAGCCGATGGAAGCCTGTTGGCTGAGTTAGCTTTGGCTCCAGGTTTACCTCTCCCTCAGATCTGGTGTTTTCACAAAATGTCTCTGTCTCATCCAAATATGTTTGATTTTGATGCATTGATTGGCTCTTGAGGACTAATAGTCTGATATCACTTGACTAAAGAATAGGGAACACATTCTGAGCTTATCACAAATATGCAAAGCGTTTTAGTAAACTCGGAAATGATTTGTGTTTTGGATAGAACAAAGCCTTCATGTTTTCCCAAACACCATTTTCCTACATTTTAAAACGTGATATATTTCCAGGAGAATCTAATCCATATGTTTCTTATTTTTTGCTTTTAATACATCATAATATTGCTTCATAAAGCACTGTTTAAGTCAGTATTCTTTATTAGCTTTTTTTCTTAAGTAAGCCCTTTTCCTTAGCTTTTATTTAGAACCATATTTTTTCAAAACTTCCCAACCACAAAGCTGAGCTGAACCCCCAAAGATCTGAGTTTCATTTGAAATTTTGACTTTTGTTGAGTTCTCATTAGGGCAAGTCCAGGTTTTCTAAAGTCTTGTGGATTCTGTGTTTCCCAGTGGAGCATATCTGCTCCCAGAACCCACTTCCCAAAGCACCTTACTCCGTGGCACTGTGGGCCCAGAACGAAGGCACATACCAGCAGCATGTACCCCTCGTGTGTCTGCCACGCCACTGGGTAGGTGCGAGTGGAAGGAGCTGCGCCCCCCCCCCGGGGGGCTCACTGTTCAGCTAGGGAGACAAGGAAAGAAGGAAAGGGTCTATCATTCCTTCACGGCCAACTGTGTGCCAGGTGCTGGACTCTAGTTGCTTGGCCATTGTCGACCTGTTGGCCTAAGGATGAACATATGTATTTTATCTAAATGTAACCCCCACAATAAGCCTTCAGGATAAATATGGTTATTGTCCTCATTTATACAAGAAGGTACCGAGGCTTGAAAGGTTACTTCATTTACCCAAGATTGCACGACGAGCGGGCGGGGGGGAGGCGGGTGTAGAGCGCCGGCAGGGTTCCAAAACGCGAGAAGCCGGGGCACGGTTAGGCGCCTGGCATGGGGCGAGCACCCAGCGATGACTGGAGTTGACGTCATGGGGCACATGCTGTGGCATTGGGATTTATGAGCGCTGCCACCGTTTGGGAAGATGTCTAGGGGAGGCCGTGGCCCCAGATCTGTCTCAGCCTGCTCTGCTGTCCCATCAGGCCAAGTCACTCTCATCTCTTACCTGGGTCCCTACCAGGTCCTGCCAGCCGTGCCCCCCGCCCCCGTTTCCGCAGCCCCGTCGCTGTCCACACCCCACACAGCAGCAGCTAGAATGAATTTTTTAATTCAAGGTACAATTTACCTCCCGTGAAATGCACCCATTTGAGTGAGTAATCAGACAAATCTGACAAATGTATACTCTGTACAAGCATGGCCACATCAATACACAGAACATTTTCATCGCCTTGAAACGTTCCCCTATGTCTTCTTGTGGTCAGTCCTCACCTCTGATGGGCAATTATTTTTATTACTATGACTGTAGATTAGTTTTGTATGTTCTTGAGTTTCACATAAATGAAATCGCACAGTGTATGCTCATTTGTGTCTGGTTTCTTTCACTCAGCATGTTTAAGATTCATCCGTGCTGTTGTATGCACTGGAACGATAGTTCACTTTTGAAATTGCCAAATATTATTTCCATTGTATAAAAATACCGTAGTTTATTGATACTCTTGTTGAAAGAGATTGGGTTGTTACAGTTTCAGGCTATTGTGAATGAAGCTGATACAAACATTCTTGGACAAGAGGCTTTGTGGACATGTATATTTATTCTTTCAGGTAAGTAAGAGTGGAGTTCCTGGTCATAAATAGATATATTTAATATTTTTAAAAAATACTAAAAGTTTTCCAAATTTTTTTTTTCCATTTTACATGTCCACCAGCAGTATATGGAGGTTTCATTTGTTCCTCTTCCACTTGACAGCCTGGCGGGTAACAATGGAAAAAGTCTGAGAATACCCGCTGTTGGAGAGGCAGAGCAGGCGGAATAACGAGAGGGTGATGGTGAAAAGGAAGCAAACCCCTATCATTCATTTCCAATTAGCATTTGCATACGGTGTGAGGTAGGAGTCAAAGTTCATTTTTTCCCCCATATCAATATCCGGTTGTTCTAGCATTATTATAATTTTTTTGTTATGTATCACTGGCTTTCTAAAAAAAATTCAATCCCAGTTTACATCCAACACCGTTCTGTATGAGCTTCAGAGGTACGGCAAAGCGTTCGGAAGGTCGGGGGCTTCACGCAGGGGTCCCCCGATGCTTCAAGCGCCCCCTGGCCCCGTACACAGTGACCACATTATTATGGACTACGCTCCCCAAGCTGTGGTCTCCGCCTCCGTGACTGCTCTGTACCCAGCAATTTATACTGCTTAACCCTTTCACCTTTTTCACCCAGCTGCACCCCCCACACACACCCCCCTGCCCCCACCGACAGCGCTGTTTTTTAAAAAGATGTTCCTTTTTCAGTTGAACTGTCCTGGCTTTTTTTTTTTTTTTTTTTTGGTCAAAAATCACTTATGTGAGGGTCTATTTCTAGGTCATTCATTCTATTCAATTAACATATTTGGTGATCTTTATGCCAACATTACATTCTCTTAATTATTGTAGGTTTATAATAAGTCCAATAGTGTGCGTCTTCGCAATTTGTTCTTTGTCATGATTGTTTTTGCTTATTCTAGGTCCTTTGAATTTCCAAACACCTTTGTAGAATGAGTTTGCCACTTTCCATAGAATAGCCTGCTGGGATATTGATTGGGATACTGTTGAATTTATAAAACAATTTGAGGAAAATTGACAATTTTTAATTCCATTCAGTCTTTCAATACACTTACATGCTATAGAACTTCATTTATTTAAGGCTTCTTTAACTTCCTTCCTCTCCCATAGTTTTCAGTGTCGAGGCCTGGAACATTTTTTTAAATTAATTTATCCCTAAGTACTTTTTTGTTTTATGACTTTCCTGTAAGTGGTATTGTGTTTTGAGTTACTACTACTAACCTACTTTCTGCCTCTGTGCATTTGCATATTTGGGACAGTTTCTATACATGGAATCATACAAGGTGTGGCCTTTTATGTCTGGCTTCTTTTATGTAGCATAGCATTTTTAGGATTCATACATGTAGTGTGAGACAGTACTTCAAAGAACTTCATTCCTTTTTATGGCTGAAAATATTCCACGGTATGGATATGCCCATTCATCCATCCATTCATCAGCCGTGGCCATTTGAACGGCTGCTGATTTTTGGCTACTATGAATAATGTTGCTGTGAATGTTTGTATACAAGTTTTGATGTGGACATATATTTTTAATATTCCTAGGGGTACACCTAGGAGTGGAATTCTGGGATTATATGGTAAGTCTGTGTTTAACTTTTTGAGGAATGGCCAGACTGTTTCCCACGGCGGCTCTGTCATTTTACGTTTCCACCAGAGACGTGTGAGAGGTCGTCTCTCCACATCCTCACCAACACTTGTTAGTGAAGTCGTTCTTACTGTTGCCACACCAATGAGTGCAGCACCTTATTGTGGCTTTGATTTGCATTTCTCTGATGGATAATGATGTTGAGCATCTTTTCATGTGCTTATTGCTATTTGAATATCTTCTCTGGAGAACTGTCTACTCAGCTCCATTGCCTAGTTCCCCCCCTTCCCAACTGGCTTTTTTGTCTTTTTGTTATTGAGCTGTAATAGTTTTTAAAATATATATGTCCCCCCGCCAAAAAAAATACCCCACGCTACTAAAACTAGTAGAGAAATTTTGCAAAGCCACAGAATAAAAGTCAAAATGCAAAAATCAATTGAGTTGTAATAGTTTTTATCTTGTAAGGATAAAAGTCCTTTAGAAGATTTATTATTTGTAAAAATTTCCTCTCATTCTTTGGGGTATCTTTTCACTTTCTGACAGTGTCTTTTGAAGCACAAACATTTTTAATTTTCAAGATGTCTAGGTTATCTGTTTTTTCTTTTGTTTGTGTTGGAGTCCTATCTAAGAAACCATTGCCAATCCAAGGTCATGAAGATTTATGCCTAAGTTTTCTTCTAAGAACTTTACACTTTTTGGTCTTACATTTAGGTTTTGATCCATTTAAAGTTAATTTTTATCAGGAGTGTTTAGTTGGGATCCCAATTCGTTCTTTGGCTTGTCGCTATCCTGTTGCCTTAGCGTCATCTGTTGAAACAACTACTCTTTCTTCCATTGAATTGTCTTGACACTCCTTGTCAATGATCAGTTGGCCATAGATATGTGGGCTTTTTAAATGGACTGTGAACTCTGTTCCGTTGGTCTATGTATCTGCCCTTAGGCCAGACCACGCTTTCTTGATTTACTGTAGCTTTGTAGAAAGTTTTGAAATTGGGAAGTATAAATTTTCCAACTTGGTTATTCATTTTCAAGACTGTTTTGGTATTCTCAGTCCTTAGCATTTCCACATGAGTTTTAGGACTAGTTTGTTTAATTTCTGCACAAAAAATGCAGATGGAATTTTGATAGGGACTATGTCGACACTGTAGATTAACTTAGGGTCATTGTTGTATTAATGACATTAAGTCTTCTGATTCATGAACATGGGATGTCTTTACGTTCATTTAGCGCTTTCTAAAGTTCTTTCAAGAACGTTTTGTAGTTTGTAGTGTTCTTATATTGACTTTGTTTTTTATGTCAGGGTAGCAGTTCTGGTTTCGAAAAATTAGTTGGAAATTGTTCCCTCCTTTACGATTTTCTGGAAGATTAATATAGAATTGATATTTTTTTTCTTTAAGTGTTTGTTAGAATTCGCAAGTAAAGCCATCTGGGCCTCAGATGCTGGGACTATTTTAAATAATGAATTTGGTGTTTTTACAAGCTATAAGGAAATATACATCAAAAAGTCAATTTTACTGTATGTTAATTTAAAAATAAAATTAAAATATAGGGCATTTCAGATTTTTTATTTTGTTTCTTTTTTAGTCTGTTATTTTTACTGACAAGTTAATTGGCCCATAGTTGTCTGTAGTATTTCCTTAGTCTCATTTTAATGTCTCTTAGAACTGTAGTGATGATTGGTTGTTGATAAGTTGTGTCTCTTCTCTTTTCTTTAAAAGTCTAACTAGTTTAACTTTGATTATTTTAGCTTATTCACTTTGGATACCATTTATTTCTTCCCTTGCTTATTCATTTTCTATTTCATTGACCTGTTATTTTATATTTATTCTCTCCATTCTTTTTAATTATTTTGGATTTTGCTTTTATTTATTTATTTATTAGTTTCCAAAGATAGAAGCTTTGGCCTTTATTTTAGACCATTCTTTTTTTCTTATACAAGAATTTGAAGCTATAAAATTTCCTTTAAGCATAATTTAACACCATTATGGAAATTTAGATATGATGTGTTTTTATTTTCATTCAATTCAAAATATGTTCAAGTTCCATGTATTTTGAGGTTTTATTATTCAGTGCATGTGTTTTTAGTGTTACTTTTTTAAAGAAATTCACCCCTTTATCATTATGAAATACCCCCCTTTACCCAACATTATTCCTTACCCCAAAGTCTACTTAGTCTCCTGTTAATACAGAACTACAGCTTTCTCATGATATGAGTTTGTCTAATATATCTTTTTGTATACTATTAGTATATCTGTGTCTAATTTTAAAGTGGGTTTCCTAATAGATTATGTAGTTGTGCTTTGTTATTTTATCTGGATTTAGAGTCTTCACCTCTTCTTTGGACTATGTGGAATTAAATTTAATGTGATTGTAGGAGTGGCTGGGTTGGGTTTAAATGTACAGTTTTGCTCTTTCTTCTTCTAGCTGTTCTGCTGTCTCTATGTCTTTTTAGAAGCATGTTTATTGCCTTTCTGGAGTGAATTTTTAATGATTCAATTTTGTTTCCACTCATGGATTATTAAGTATACCTTTATTTTACTGTGGTTCTCATTTTTAATGGTTGATTTAATTTTTAAAATATGCATCTTAAACTTGTCGCAATCTATCTTTAAATAATTGTATGTCGCTTTATTTACCATGTAAGAACTTTGCAGCAGTATAGCTCCATTAACTCTGTTATCCCTGTGCTATTTTAAAATTACACTCGAATTTTACATATGTCTTAACTTCCAAATATCTTTTTTTCACATTAAACAGTCAAACTTCTCTTAAAGGAATTTTTACTTCTTATTTTGTAATATCCTGAGACTTATAGAAAAATTGTGAAATTAGTAGAGGGAGCCTGTATACCTTCACCTAGCCTCCCTTAATGATAATTAATGTCTTGCATAACCAAAGCACAGTTATTAACACTAAGAAATTAACATTGATACAATGCCGTTAACTAAGCCAGACCTCACTCGGATTCACCAGTCCTCCTCCTCACGCCCTTTTTCTGCTGCACGAGCCGGTCCTCTTTCCCACATGGCACTTAACTGTCACGTCTCCTTAGTTCCCACCGGTCTCCGACATCTTTCCTTGTCTTTCGTGGTCTTGACGCATTTGAGGAGCTAGTTATCTTGTACACTGCCCCTCAATTTGGACCTAATATTTCCCAATGATTAGATTGAGCTTGTGCGCGTTTGACAGAGATATCCCCAAAGCAATGTGCCCTTTTCAACGATCCCATTAGGGGCACGTATGACGGTAAGTCTTACTCCTGGAGGAGTTAACGTTGATCTCCTAGCTTGGGCAGTGTCTGCTGGATTCTCCACTGAAAGTTATTATTTGTCCCTAGTAAGTACCTTGGAAGAAATACTTTGAGACTGCAAACATCCCATTTCTCCTCAAACTTCACTTCACTGGTATTAGCATCCATTAATGATTCATCTTCGTCAGCAACAATTACTGTGCTGTAAAGAAGAGCTGTCCCTCATATCTCTGTCTTTCTCTCTCTCTCTCTCTCCATCCATCTGACCAGTCAGTACCGACCCAGGTATATTTATTTTATGCTGTAGGTATTGTGTTGTCATGCACTTTACAGCTCAGATTGTTCCAGCTTTGGCCACTGGGTGCCCCGTGGGTGGCTCCTGCGCCCTTTTCACACATTTCCCCCCCTTTTCTGAGCGCCACTCTACTCCCTGGCCCCCCAGACGTTCCAGGTGTATCTTGTACTTTCTCTTCCCCACCTTTGGAATGAACCACTGATCTGAGGCCCCCTGGTTGCAGTGGTGGTGGTTTCTGATTGGACGAGAACACTCAGGAGATACCACCTGGGCAGACAGAGTCCTCGCTGCTCCTGGGATGTCATTGTTTCTAGGTTCTATTAATGCACGCAACTTAGGTGAGTGCATGACAACCCACATGTACCCTCATTTATATTTATGGTTGTACTTATCTGTGTCAGTTAATGTATTTTAAAAACTGTAGCTCATACTGATACCGCTAATTCAATCCCAATACCACAGTGTTCATTCTGGCCCTCGACATTTGCTTGTATGGAACTGCTTTTTCAGCTTGTTAGAAACCTAGTTTTCATTATTTGCAATATATCTATTTATTTGTTTAACTTTAGCATACATATAAAGTAGCTTCAGAATTGCTAACCCATTCCTCTGTGAGAGGTGAATTTACTAACTACAGTATAGTATTTGAGTACAGTTCATCTTAGCTTTATAGTATCTAGTCAAAATGTGGTTTTTGAAAGTTCCTTAGATTCATGCTTTCCCTTCCCCTCCTCTTCAGTATGTGTCTGCTGTTCATTTGCACTACACTTAGGTTCATTTGTTACAATTTGTATTCGGTCTTGGCTTCTCACCACATCCCGGCTGATTCTATTTTATGTAAATTAATGACCGGTACACTTTGCTCTTCATAGTATTCAGTTCTAGGAATTCTGGCAAAGGCACAGAGTCATGTCTTCACCACCAGCCATGACACAGAATGGCTGTATCACCCCCAAAGTCTCCCGGGCTGACCCTTTGTAACAGCCTCCGCCCCACCCCCCATCCCATCCCCGTCCCTAGCAACCAATGATAATTTATTTGTTCGCCTTTTTCTAAATGTTATGAAAATGGAATCATACATTATATAGCCAAATGCATGTAAGAGTCATCCGTGCTGTGTGAATCGTTAGTTCCTTGTCCTTGGTGAGCAGCGCTCTATTCGATGGTTGTGGCAGGGGAGTGGTGTTTCCATTCACTGGTGAAGGGGCACCTGGGATGCATTCAGCTCTGGGTATTTATGCGTAAAGATGTTGTGTAAGTGTACAGGGTTTGTGTGAATATACGTTTTCATTCCTCTTGGGCACGTATCTAGGGCTGGGATTATTGGGCTTTCTGATAGCTCTATGTTTAACATCAAAAAGCGATCAACTGTTCTCTGCACTGTTTCTATCACGTTGCAATGCATATGAGTTCCGGTTGCTTTGCGCTGTTGCCAAAAGTTGGTATTGTCATATTTAAAAATTGTAGGCATCCTCATAAGTGTGCAGTGACCTCCTGGTTTTATTTTGATTTTTGATTTACTCTTTATTGTGTTTTTTTCCTTTACCGTTTACCCCCCCCGACATCCCCCCCATCCCCCCAGCAGTCGCCACACCGCTGTCCACGTCCACGAGTCCTTATTCCCTTTGCTCAAACCTTCCACACCCCTGGGTTTAATTTGCATTTGTCCAATGATGTCGAGCATCTTGTCATTTGCTTATTTGCCATCTGCCTATCTTTGGTGAGGTGTCTGTTCAGATTTTTGCTCATTTTTAATTGGGTTGTTTGTTTTCTTATTGTTGAGTTTTGAGGGTACTTTCTGTGTCCTGGAAACGAGTTCTTTATTGGACATGTGATCTGCAAATATTTTCTCCCAGACAATGGCTTGCCTTTTCATTCTTTGAGCAGTGTACTTCATAGAGCAAGACTTTTTACCTTTGGAAAATCCAATTCATTAATTTTTGTTTTTGTGGGGCTTGCTTTTGGAGTAGCTAGAACATTCTGGGGAAAATTAATATTTGAAAAATATTGAGTGTTTCAACCCATAAATATGGTGTATTTCTCTGTTTATATAAGTATTTCATTTCTTTCATCAGTGATTTATAAATCCTGTAGATATTTTGATCCTACAGATTTTTCATCTATAGATTCTGTAGCTATTTTGTTAGATTGACACCTAAGTATTTCATTTTTGGTGCTATTGTCAATGATACTGATTTATTAATGTTAAAGTCCAATTGTTCATTGCTACTATAGAGCAATACAGTTGATTTTTTATATTGACCTTGTATCTTTCAACTTTGTTAAACTTACTTGGTTGTAGGAGCCTTTCGTAGGTTTTTGTTTTAATCCTCTGTGTGGACAATCATGCCATTTGCTAATGGGGACAGTTGTACTTCTTCCTTTCCGCTCTACGTGCCGTTTAGCTCTTCTTCGTCACCACTGCCCTGGCCAGCCCTTTCGGTGAGAAGCTGAGTAGAAGTGGTAAGACTGAGTAGAAACTGCCTTTTTCCAGTCTCAAGAGCAAAACACTCTATCTTTCACTATCAGGTATGTTACTAGTGGGAAGTTTTTATAGATGCCCTTTATTAAGTAAATGTGCTGCTATTATAACAGCCGATGAGAGTTTTTGTCATGACCGGGTTTGAGGTGGGCTGCTCTTCTGCCTGCATTGGGATGCTCTCGTGGCCTCTCCTCTGCAGTCTGCTCATCTAGGGCCGCGCGTTGGTTGATTTTCAAAGGCCAATCCAGCCTCGCATTCCCAAGAGAACTTGGAGATGTGCTGTGATGTATTATTCTTTTTATATATTGCTGGAATATGTGAGTATTTTTGTCGGGGATTTTTGCATCCATGTTCATAACAGTTCCTTTTCTGTAGTTTTTCCCGTGTAATATATTTCTCTGGCTTAGGTATTAGGGCTGCGGAGCCTCATCAAACAAGCTGCCAAGTGTTGCGTTCTTTTCTGTTTCTCTGGGTGAGATTGTGGGGAATTGGTACTATTTCTCCCTTAAATGAAACATTGGAGGAAGTGAAGCTGCATGGCCTGGAGTTTTATTTGCTTGAAAAATATTAACATTAATTCAATTTCTGTCATAGACAAAGGACCATTTAGGTTTTTTACTTTTTCCTGGATGAGTGTCTTTTAAGGAGTGGGTTCATTTCAACTAGGTTATATAACTTATAGAAACAGAGTTGTTTGTAGCATTTACTTATTATCCATTAATGTCTGAAGTTTCAATAGTGATACTCTCTCTTGATGTTGGTATTTTGCCTCTTCTCTTTGTTTTTCCGTCAAGCGGCTAAATAAAATTTGTTTTCTCAAGGAACTGACTTTTAAATTCAATGATTTTTTCCCTCCCTTTGTGTTTGTTTTCAGTTGCACTGATTTTTGGTCTTTACAGTTTTGTTTTTCTGTTTGCTTTGCATTTAATTTTCTCTCTTGTTCTGGTTTCTTAAAGTAGAAGCTAAGATGATTGATTTGAGAATTTTCTTCTTTTCTAATAATAAGAATCTAATGCTGTAAATTTCCTCTAGATACTCTTTTCGCTGAACCTATACGTTGTTATATTTTACTTTCATATTCATTCAATTCAAAATGATTTTCTATTTTTCCTTGAGACATCCTCTGTAGCCTATGGGTTATTTACAATTGCATTGTTTCATTTCCAAATATTTGAGGATTTATGTAGAGCTCTTGAAAACAATGTTTATTCTACTGTTTTTGAGTGGCATGTTCTATAAATGCTAATTAAGTCAGATTTTTTCATGGTGTTGCTGTATCCCTGCTGATTTTCTCTCTACTTGTTCAATAAGTGCTGACTGATATAAACCCATTAAACTATATAAGTATAAAGTCTTCAGTTATGATTGTGGATTTGTCTTCTGCTTCTATTTTTCACTTCCGTTAGGTTTACTTCATTTTGGAGCTCTGCTGTCAGCTATGTATGTTTTCCTGATGAATTGACCCTTTGATCATCATTTTGTAATATCCTTAGTAATTTTCCTTGTTGTAGAGCCTACTGTCTGGTAGTAATGTCATCCTAAAAACTAAAACAGCCTGTTATTTTACCAGTAAAATGGCTTTATGTGGGAACAGCAGAGAATTGCAATTTGGGATAAGCATGCTGGAGCAAAAACTATAGGCAAGACAAATAAGCAAAGGAGAAGAACATTATTTTACAGAGAAAAATGAGGAAGTTTGGGAGTGGTTGTTTTGAGCCAAAGGCCATTGGAGGGAAGCAGGAGTTCAGGGTGGTAAGAGTCGCTCATTGGCTGAGTTGCTGGGCAAGGGAGGGACGCTTCCTCCTGCTGGTGCAGTAAAAAGGAGTGTTGACTTGCAAGGTGTGTCTCTTCCTGTTGAGGTTCATAACTGACCATTCTTCCTGCTGGGATCTGTCATTGACCTTGACTGGTAGTCCGGGAGGGCGCCCCTTCTGGCCTCCTACTTCATTCAATGAGCTTTTCCTCTCCTAATTTCCACTTTACTGTAGCCACTCCAGCTTTCTTTTGATTGGTGTTTGTGTGGTGCATCTTTTCTCATTCTTTGACTTTTAAACTATACATGTCTTTATATTTAAAGCTGGTTTCTTGAAAGCAGCATAGAATGGAACTATTTTTAAAAATTTGATCTGACCACTGTAGGAGGGGAGGGGGAGGTGGGGACTGGTTGAAAGAAGGTGAAGGGATTAGTCAAAGAACATTTAGGAAGGACCCACGGACACGGATTTGATCTGACCATCTCTGCCTTCTAATTGATATATTTAGACAATTATATTTAATTATTAATATTTACATTTAGGCTGGCCATTTTATTGTCTTTCTGTTTGTCTTCTCTCTTTGGTTCCTCTGTACCTTATTTCGGGTCCCTTTCGGAGTCATTGACTATTTTTTAGTGTTCCCCTTTCTTTTATCTGTTGGTTTTGTTGAGTATGCCTTTGTATATTTTTTCACCATTGTTCCAGAGTTTATACTACACATACCTAACTATTTGGTTTATTTAGAATTAATATTTCAGTATTTCAGGTGGAACATAGAAGCGCTACCGCCATGAAGACTTACTAGCCTCCCCCGCCCGCCGTGGCCGCCGTGGCCGCCGTGGCCGCTGTGGCCGCCGTCGGGACTACACACACGCGTTAGCCCTTCTCCCAGGGCTCTGCGGCTCATCGCCAGTGCCTTCCAATAGCCATGTGTATTTTTAAAATCTGAAAGGAAAAAACTAAAATACCTCATATATTTACCCTTCTTGTTTCTCTTCCTTTATTCCTGAAGATCCGACGTTCCCTCTGGGGTCATTTTCCTTCTGCCGGGAACACGTCTCTTAATGTTTATTTTAAGCCATTCTGCTGGTGACAGAGTCTCTTCGGACCTTTACTCGAGAATGCTGTCCTTTCGCTTTCGTTTCTGAAGGATATGTTCACCGGATACAGAGACCTGGGTTGACATTAAGTCTTATTTTTCTTTATCTCTGGTGTCTGCCAGTGTGATATAGATACGTCTGCACATACTACTATCCTTTGCATTTACTTTGTTTTAGGTCTGTTTAACTTTATTTTGAAAACTTATGTTTTTTACTAAATTTGCTCTTTTTGGTACGTCTTCAACTCCTTTTTTTTTTTCTGTGCTAATCTTCCTTAGGGACCCAATGGCACGAACGGCCCTCTGAAATTGGCACGCAGGCCTCTGAAGCTCTGTTCATTTTTTTCTCAGTAACTTTTCCTCTGTTCTTTAGTTTGGGTCATTTCTGTTGGTGTGTGTTCAGGTTCCCTGTCATCTTCATCTTACTCTTGAAATGTTCTGATGTTGTATTTATCAGTTTTAAAATTTCCATTTGGTTCCATTTGTTTGCTGGGCATATCTATTTTTCCATTCATTTCAAGAATATTTATCTTTGCCTCATGGGGGATGATGACTGAGCTGCTTTAAAGACTGATATTTCTATTGGGTTGGCCAGAAAGTTCGTTTGGTTTTTTCCATCCAATGGCCCTAGCAGGGCTTAGTTGTCTTTAACTGCATTTGAAACAACTTTGTTAGATTGTATTGTGACAGCTGTCACATCAGTGTGCATTTTTTAAAAAAAGTTATCAAAATTGGTGAATTTGTGTGTAGCCATTTTCATATTGAAAATGAAAGAACATGTGCAACATTTTTGGCATATTATGCTTTATTATTTCAGGAAAGTTTAAAATGTAACTGAAATGCAAAGAAAAAAGGTGTTTGCAGTATATGGAGAAAGTGCTGTGACTGATTGAATGTGTCAAAGGTGGTTTGTGAAGTTTCCTGGTACTATTGACATATGGCCAAATAATTCTTCGCTGTAGGGGTGTCTTACGCACTGGAAGGTGTTTAACAGCACCCCGGCCTCTACCCATAAGAAGCCAATAGTGGGAGATCGCCGACACACTCAAAATATCCAAATCAATAAAGTTATTGGTGAAAATGAAAAATGTGTATTCGATTTTACAGAAAAAACATAATGGACTTTCTGGCCAGCGCAATAACATCTGATCTGTCTTGGGATTGACATCGGCTCATTGTCTTTCCCTTGAGAATTGGTCAGGCTTTCTTGGTTGTTGGGATGTTGCGTAATTTCCTATTGTACCTGGGGCATCCTGTACATTAAGCTGTGAGGCCCTGGGCCCCGTCACCACCTTCCGGAGGGTGCTGATCTCGCTTTAGCGGGCGGCCGGCCGCTCAGGGCCCGACAGCAAGACCTGGCTCGCTTCCTGGGGGCTGTCTTCCCTGTGCTCTGTGAGTGTCCTGCACGCGTGCAGCTCGGGGGAGCGCACTTGGGGTTCGCACTGGTTTGTACGCGGAATTAGGGTCACCTTCCCCTGATCTCCCCTCCATAGGATTCCCCCCACTCTCCAGCGTCCGGAGCTCCTTTCCTGGCTACAAAGGTGGGGTTCTGTCAGTGCTTTCTGCAGCCGCTGGCACTGTTGTAGTTTTGGATGATTGGGCTCATAGGCAATAGGGTCGTGGGTATAGAAAAGGGGAAAAAGCAGGACTCTTTGCACCACAGGAACCCCCTTTCCCAGAGGGACAGGTTCCTTTTGGGGGGTTTGGGTGCCTGCGTTGCCGCCGTTGGCATGGGACCGCCCTTCTCAGACTGAAGCCGGCCTCGGGGCAGGGCCAGCGCCAGGAGAAAAAAGGACATTCAGGGCAATGAGTGTGTCTTCACAATCTCAGGTTTTTCGGGGCCACATTAGCCTACAAGAGGACATTTCTTGGAGTGTTTGCTTCCTGTAACCACTCTGAAGTTCCCCAGTTTGACTCACCCTGGGGAAAGGCCAAGAGATGAAGGGAGAAGAGAGGAAAAGCACGTAACTCATTACCACCCTACTGACCGCACTTGAAGCTGTGACGTCCCTGCGCTGTCCGCCTGCCGGTCCTCACTGGTGAGGCTCCTCAGCAGCTTCTGGATTCCATCCCGCACTGTTAGTCATGAGCAGGGGAATAGGCTGCAAGGGGCTGACCCCGTTTGGTGGGAACTTCAGGGACATGCCCTGCGGTTTCTGCATTTCACAGCTCGCAGGCAGGCCCGCCCACCTGCGTGACGGGACCCGGAAAACTCAGGCTGACGGGAAGGGAGGTTCCATTTCTGTCCAGTTCGCAGGAGGTTGGCACTCTGTCTCATAAACAGCCTGTAGCTTGATCTCTGTTTGTGTTGGGGCATTAGAAATTAATTGGGGCGGATAGAGCCAGAAAGACTAAGTACAAGTCTAGTCGCTGGTATTTCTTTGGCATTGGAAGAGCTGCTTTTACTTTTCTGAGCCTGAATTTCCACGTCTATAAAATGTTAGGTAAAATACCTGACGTGAAGGCTGTTAATCCATTCAAGAATTATTTATGTAGCATCTGCCATGTGCCAAGCATTATCCTAGGCCCTGGGCCTATGGTAATGGAACGATAAGCAGGCAGCAATCCCTGCCTTCATGCGTCTTAAATTCCAGTGGTGGGTGGTGAACGATAAAAAATGGGAGTGTGGTAATCAGATACAATTTATTAAAAGCAAGGCTAGTAAGCGGTCTGTATACGCACTTCACCTAGAAGAGGAGCATGAAATGGCAGGTGCCAGCCAACGTTCCCGAGGGTCCGTCGCAAGGATGAAAATGAGCTCCAGTTAGACTGGACCTAAAACGCGTCTCAGCCTCACTGCTCCAACCGTCTAGTTCTGCGCGCACCTCCTGTGTATGTCGGGAAATGGGGGGACTCCAGTGCTCTTCGAGGCAGCGGTTATGTGGCAGAGATGGGGCTTGGCCTAGAAGGAGGGGCCTGGAATGAAATCAGAGACAGATCACTGGAGACAATGAGCTTTTTATTTTTTTCATCCTCACTAGAGGATATGTTTATTGATTTGGGTTAGAGAGAGAAACATCGATTAGTTGCATCCTGGACATGCCCTGACTGGGGATAGAACCCACAACCTTTTGGAATATGAGACGATGCTCTAACCAACTGAGCCACCTGGCCCGGGCAACAATGAGTTATTTATTTTTTATTTATTTTAATTTTTTTAACTCAAGACTAAAAGGTTCACTGTTGTGACTCCTGTAGCAAAGAATAGACAATCTGTGTTCACTGATGTCCAGGAGTGGCAACGTCACGGAAGCTGAAGTTGGTTGTTCGCTATGTGCAGAGCAATTTTGAAAGCACTTTCTTATCCATGATCTCACTCAGTGTTCACAATATCCCTGAATGGAGGAGAAGAGAGGGGAGAGAGGGGCGGGGGGGAGGGAGAGGAGGAGGAGGGAGATGAAGAAGATGATGGAGGTGTGACAAGACACAATTGTGTATGTGACTAAACGTGGGCTTTCAGGTCAGGTTAGTCTCGGTCCCCCCAGTCCAGCGCCTAAATCGGCTAAGCATGTGCCCCATTTAGCCGATGAGCCGACCAAGAAGACCACCACCTTTGTTTTATTGCAGAGAAGATGGAGGTGCAGGCCATCAGTGGCCGGAATAGGTCTCGGTCCCCCCAGTCCAGCGCCCGCTCCGCTGTCCCCTGAGGTTGCCCAGAGGACTGGCAGAGTCAGGGTCCTGTCCATGGCATGACTCCAACTGCCTCCCAGAGCAGCCCCAGCGAGGACTTGCCAGGCCCTCGTCCTTCCCACCCCCTCTGCACCTCCCGCCGCCTCGAGCACAGACAGGTTCACAGCAAGACCCTCTGGCGCACCTAGTTCCCCGGGGCGCCCTCACCCCCAGAGCGGGGGCATGGGCTGTGGATCAGCGCGTCTGTCACACTGGCTGGTTCACACCCAGCGAAGTGTTAAGCCAGGTGTTTTGACATGTCTGATTCAATGGTGCCATTCAAAAGCATGACACGTTCACTTGGCTGTTTTGACACTGGGACATTTCAACGTGGTCTAAAGGAAGGACATTTTAAAATATGTTAAAGTTTCGGCTTACAGTGTTTGTTTCCTTACCTAATGATGGGAAGAGTTGCTGTCCTTGACTTCACTCCCGTCTCCTGAACATGAGGTTCCAAGGTGGAGGGGCTCGGGTTGGCGCTAGGGTGGGAGCGAGGAGAATATGAATAAATCAATATGCAGATGACGTATTCCTGAATCGTACACTTGAAACTTATATAGTCTTATTAACCAATGTAACCCCAACACATTTAATAAAATTTAAAAAAGCATTTTCTTCTTGGTGCAGGCAGACATTAAGACTTGGCTGTTTTCTTTTTGGATGCCCCATCCCAAAGCCCCAAGTTCTCAGGCGAGGTCACTTTTCGCTGGGCATCCACAGGGCAGCCCCGGGGTTCAGGGCACCAGACGGAGCCGAGGCCAGGGCGCTGCCTGACTCACCAGGAAGGAGGGCCCCAGACGATCACTTGCTTCATCCCTCTTGCCCTAACCTGTCCTGTTCACATCACCCTCGTTGCACGATCTCTGCCGCTTCTTCCTCGCAGGGCTTTCCCGTGAGAACCCCTGCAAGTGGGGTGTGGACACAGACACTGTGCTCTTTCTTGATTCCGTGGTGTCTCAGGGTTTTGCATGCTCGTCTTTGGCTTTCTCAGCCTGTGAGCTGCGTCAGTAGCAGCGGGAGTCCCTGTTGAAATCTGTGTCAAATCCCAGCTGTGTGAGTGGGGAATGCTGTCCACTGGGAACGTGGGCTCTCAGGTCAGGGGTCAAGGGTTTAGTATGGCCTCTACCACTTACTTAATTGATCAGGTTAACTTCTCTGGACCATTATGCTACAAACTGAATTGTGCTCCCACCCCATCCCAAGTTTGTATGTTGAAGCCCTAACCTCCGATCTGATGGTGTTTGCAGATGGGGCCTTTGGGAAATAATTGAAATTAGATCAGGTCATGGGGGTGGGGCCCTCATGATGGGATCAGTGCCCTGATAAAAAGAGACACCAGAGAGCGTTCTCTCTCCTTTTTTCTCCCCACCTACCTCTCCCTCTCCCACCTCCCTCCCAAGCCCCAGTGATGAGGCAGCCGCCTGCAAGTCAGGGAGAGCTTCCTCACCGGAGCCCAACCATGCTGGCTCCCTGATCTTGGACTTTCAGACTCTAGAATGATGAGAAAATTCATTTGTATTGTTTAAGCCAGCCAGCCTATGGTATTTTGTTAGGACAGCCTGAGCAGACTAAGATGCTTGGTTTCTTCCTCTGTAAAGTGGAGGTTATACGATCTACCTTGTACATTTTAAAGAATTTGAATCAATTGTGTATGTGACTAGTAGCCTGCATATACTAGGTCCTTTTCATTAATATCGTAACAATCACCATTATGATAATTATACACAACAAGGGACAGGGATGTTCCACTGAAATGAATGCTTGAGATAATACAAGTTTACTTTCTTAGGCAGCAAACTCTAAAACAAAATACATGCCTAGACCAAATAATGCATATCACATCTTTCCTGCCTCCTTAAATACAGAGTGAGGCACAAGTAGGTTTACAGTTGTGAGTACATGAAACACAGAGTTCACTCTTGTATTATTTATTAATTATTGCATCATTTTCCCGTATGAACATCTGTAAACCTACTTTTGCCCCACTCTGTGGTATCATGAAGATAATACTTCACAGTGCATAACATTAGTAAAAGTATGGTTTTATGAAAGTTTTGTTTCATATGTTTATATGTAAAATGCATAGTATACTGAAATGTGTGGTAAAATGTATTTCTAATGACATATGATGTTCAGCATCTTTTTATGTGCCTATTTGCCATCTGCATATCGTCATGGGTGAGGTATTTGTTCAGATCTTTTACCAATTTTTTTTCTTCAAAGTCTGTTCCACTTTATTTATTGATTTTTAATCGTTGCCCAAGAATACATTAATATATTTTAGGGGAGAGGGGACAGGGAGAGAAAGAGAGAGACATTGTTGTCAGAGAGAAACATTGATTGGTTGCCTCCCATATGCACCTTGACTGGGGACTGATCCCGCAACCCAGGCATGTGCCCTGACCAGGAATCAAACTCACAACCTTTTGGTTTATGGGAGGATGCTCCAACCAACTGAGCCACATCGGCCAGGGCTGTTCTGCTTTATTTTTAACAAGTCATTAATGTTTTCACTCTGTCTGTGTGTCACCCTAGTGGTCACTGTATTTCTATAGCTTTAACATTTCTCCACATTTTAATATTATTAAAATTTGTCTCTCAAAAGCTAAATTTAGGAGTTTCCACCAGGACCAACATTGCACAAATATGTTACTTCAATGGGGCAAAACTTAAATCTTAAAATATAATTCTTTTTAAATTAGTTTATTGCAAGGGGGAGAAGATACTCTCTTTTTCCCCGTAACACACGTCACTGTGTAAGTTTAAGGTGTACAAAACGACGGTGTGATTCCCAGGGGTTGTGCAATGACTGCCACAGTGGATCTAGTTAACGCCCATGATCTCTCATGGAAACAAACAAAAAGAAACAAAAAATTCTCCTTGTGCTGAGAACCCGCAGAATCTGCTCTCTCAGCAGCCTCCCCGTGTGCCGTGCTGCGTGTTCGCCGTCACCCTCCTGCGGCACCTGCCCTCCCCAGTGCGGGTTTGTCTCATAACTGAGAGTTTGTGTCATGTGACCACCTTCCCCCAGTTCTCCCTCCCTCTACCCCTCGCCGCTGGCGACCACAGATGCGATCTCTTGTGCTATGAGTTTTGTGCGTGTGCGTCTGTTGTGGATCCCACATACAAGTGACGTCCTACAGCGTTTGTCTTTCTCCGGCTGACCTCACTCAGCACAGCGCCCTCTAGGTCCATCTCTGTTGTTGCAAATGGTGTGATTTCCTCATTTTTTATGGCTGAATGATTATCTACCTACCTACCTACCTACCTACCTCTATCGATATATCTGCCTGTAGATATATCTATGTCTATTTATATGTAAATAAATAAAGCAACTTCTTTATCCATTCATCCGTCAATGGACACTTAGGTTGTCTCCATATCTCAGCTATTGTATTTAAAGCTGCTGTGAACATGGGGTGCACATATGTTTTCGAGTCAGTGTTTCCATTTCCTTTGGGTGTATTCCCAGAAGTGAAATTGCTAAATCATGTGGTAGTTTCATTTTATTTTTTCATGGAAACTGCATGCTGTTTTTCACGGTGGCTGTATCAATTTACAGTGCCACCATCCGCGCACAAGATACTGTGACTACGCTTTATAAATGGATGAAAAGCACATGATTCTCTGATCAACATCTTTATTTAGCAGGGAAATGCAATGAGATGGCTCATCTATTAGAATGGCTAAAAATTTAATCATTGAAAATGCCAAGTATAGGCAAAGACATGGAGCATTCTAGCTGCCCCTACATTGCTCTGTAAGGGAATGCAGATTTAGACAACCAGTTTGGGAAAAAGTTGAGCTGTATTTTACAAAGTTAAACATGAGCTCACCTGTATAGCCCAGCAATGAAACTCCGTGTTATTTACCCAAGAATAATGAAAAAATGCGGTCAGGAAAAAACTTGTGCATGAACATTCTTAGCATTATCCATGATAGCCCCAAACTGGAGACTAACGACCATGTGGGTAAACAAACTGTAGTTTATCTACACTATGGAATATTACTTGCTACTAAAAAGGAACGAAATATTCATACACACATCAAAATGCATGATCTCAGAAAGCATGAAGCCAAGTGAAAAGACTGCCTACTGTGTGATTCCATTTGCATGTGGTTCTGGGAAAGGCAAAACTATAGTTGCAAAAAGCACACCCGTGGTGGCTAAGGACCAAGGTGCAGGGGAGGGATCAATGGCACCGGGGCCCCGGGAATTGGTTTGAGTGATAGAAATGCCCTGTGTATTGATTGTGGTGTGGTTACAGGACTGTATGTAATTACCAAAGCTAACCGAACTGTATTCTTAACTTAGGTGACTATTACTAACTGTAATTTATACCTCAATACATCTGCAGAATAAGAAAATATTTTAAATTAAAAAACCTGACATTTCTGTTTTTATTGAATTTATTGGGTTGGCATTGGGTAATGAAATTACATAGATTTCAGGTGTACTGCTCTCTAATACATTATCTGCACATTGTATTGTGTTCCCCACCCCAAGGCAAGCCTTCCTTCCATCTCCATTATCCCCCCCTTTCCCTCTTCTCCTTCCCCCCACCCCTCTTTCCCTCCAGTGACCACTCTGTTGTCCATGTCTCTGAGGGTTATTTTCCTGAATGCCTTCACCTTTTTCACCCAGCCCCCCAGCCCCCTCCCCCCCGACAGCTGCCAGTCTGTTCTCTGTACCTATGAGCCTGTTTCTATTTTGTTAGTTTATTTGGTTCATTAGATTCCACATACAAGTGAAATCCCATGGTATTTGCCATTTCTAAGCGCTAGCGGAGATGTGGAGTAGCTCTGTGTTGTTGGGGTATAAACTTATACAGCCTCCCTGGGAAATGGGTTGGCAGTTTCTTTTATTTTTTATTTTTTTAAATTATATTTTGCCGATGATGGTATTTTAGTCATCCCAGTTGCCCCGCCTCCCCACCCTGCACCCAGCACGCCCGCTCCCTCGGGCGGTCCCACGACCTATTGTCCATGCCCCTGGGTCATGCATCTAAGGTCTTCGGCTACTCCGTTTCCTGTACTGAACTTTATCTTGGCTATTCTGTAACTACCTATTTGTACCTCTTAATCCCCTCACCTCCTCACCCCTTCCCCCACACCCTCTCGCATCCGGCAACCATCAAAATGCTCTCTGTGTCCATGTTTCTGTTTGTTTTTCTTGTTTGCTTAGTTTGTGTTTCAGATTCCACTGTAAATAGATATGTCTTTATTACCATTTTATTGTTCATAGTTTTGATCACCTTCTTTTTCTTAAGTAAGTCCCTCTAACATTTCATATAATAATGGTGATGATGCACTCCTTTAGTTTTTTTCTTGTCTGGGAAGCTCTTTATCTGCCCTTCCATTCTAACTGGTGGCTTTGCTGGGTGGAGCAGTTTTGGCTGTAGGTCCCTGCCCTTCATGACTTTGAATATTTTTTGCCAGTCCCTTCTAACCTGCATAGCTTCTTTTGAGAAATCAGCTGACAGTCTTACGGGAACTCCCCTGTAGGGAACTAACTTTCTCTTGCTGCTTTTAAGATTCTCCCTTTATCTTTAACCTTTGGCATTTTCATTATGATGTGTCCTGATATGCACCTCTTTGCGTCCATCTTGTTTGGGATTCTCTGTGCTTCCTGGATTTACATGTTTATTTCCTTCACCAAACTAGGAAAGTTTTCTTTATTTTTTCAAATAATCTTTCAATTTCTTGCTCTTTCTCTTCTCCTTCCTCCACCCCATGACTGGAATGTAGGTACGTTTGAAGTTGCCCCAGAGGCTCCTGAGCCTATCTTTGTTTTGTTGGATTCTTTTTTCTTCTTGATGTTGATTGTTTGTTTCTTCCTTATGTTCCAAATCATTGATTTGATCTCGGCTTCATCTACTCCACTGTAGATTCCCTGTAAATTTTTCTTTATTTATCTTAGTGTAACCTTCATTTCTGCCTGGGTCTTTTTTTATGCTGTTGAAGTACCCAGTGAGTTCATTGAGCATCCTTATAAACAGTATTTTGAATTCTGCATATGATAGATTGCTTATCTCCATTTTGTTTAGTTCTTTTTCTGGAGTTTTGATCTTTCCTTTCATTGGGTCCATGTTTCTATGTCTCCTCATTTTGGCAGCCTCCCTGTATTTGTTTCTATATTAGGTAGAGCTGCTATGATTCCCTGTCTTGGTAGAGTGGACTAATATAGCAGGTGTCCTGTAGGGTCCAGTGGCACAGCCTCCCTGGTCACCCAAGCTGACTACTCAAGGTGTGCCTGTCATATGGGCTGAGTACACCCTCCTCTTGTAGTTGAGCCTTGATTGCTGTTGGCAGGTCTACGGGAGGGATTTACACAGGCCAGACAGCCTCAAGGACTGGCAGTGACCACTGACCACCAACATCCGCCCTCTGTGGAGGATCAGCTGTGCAGGGCAGGGTGCTGGTGCTCCGAAGTGGTCTGTAGTTGTCCACAGGGTGCACAGGCTCTGGGGTTTCCCAGGTGGTGCAGGCCAAGGTCAGCCCCCACACCTCCATGGGTTCTGCCCAGGGCCATCCTGCATGAGCAACCTGAGATGGCTGACTTGTGCTGGGCTTGGAGATTCCCAGGCAAAGCCAAACTGTGAATCTAGGCTGCCTGCTGCTAGTGCCAGGCCTGGGGCCACTTAGCAAGTGGTACAGAGGCTGGGGGCTTACTGATGCTAGTGGTTGCTTGTTTGATAAGATTTAGGAAGTCGTGAAGCATGAGCCAAGACCAGCCATTCATATGGAAAAGTCATGGTTAACTGTTTGGGTGGTCCCATAAGCTGTGGGGGATGGCGTCCCAGGGCAGCTCCAGGGCAGGGCAGACAGTGTTAGCCAGGTTAACAGGATCTTAGACGTGGCACCTGCTGCCTGCTGGCTCTTTGGCTCTGTGAGGGGAGAGCTCAGAAAAGGGACAGTGGCCTCTTCCCACCTTTCTGTCTGGGAGAAAGCTGTCCCCCAGCTCCTGCCTTGATGCAGACACTTCAGTTCCTCCCCGTACGCCACCAGTGCCTTTCAAGCTGCTACCTCGAGGCTGGAGCTCAGAGGGAGTGAGTCTGAGTAAATTTGTGTGTGGGTTCTTTAAGGGGAACTGCTTGTGAGTCTAGAAGTTTCTTCCATTGACTCAGTCCCCACTGTCTTTTGCAGCCAGAAGTTATGGGGACTTATCTTCCTGGCACTTGAACCATGGCTGTGGGACCCGGGACTCCTCTCTCCTGAGATATCCCCGTATCCCTCCTGGATTTTTATCCACACACGTAGCTATGGGACCAGCTCATTCCATGTCTCCACCCCTCCTACCAGTTGGGTTTCTTTAATTCCATAGTTGTCAGACTTCGTTCGATTTCTGGTGGTTCAGAGTGATGGTGGTTCTGTATTTTAGTTGTCATTTTCATGTGGTTGTGTGAGGAGGTGAGCCGTGTTTACCTATGTCCAACAGTTTCTTTTAAAGTTAAACACACTATTAACCATGTTTCATTCCTAAGTATTGGATCAGTCAAAAGCTTCATACGATTTTTTTTTCCTGTAAGATGGCTCTAGTAGTGCTTAATTGTCTTTAACTTCATTCAGAATAATTTTTTAGATTGCATTGTTGCAGCTGTCATATCAGTGTGCATTAAAAAAATCAAAATTGGTGAATTTTTGTGTAGCCATTTTAATATTAAAGATGGAAGGAAAATAATGCAACATTTGTAGCATATTATGCTGTATTATTTCAAGAAAGGTAAAAATGCAACTGAAACACAAAAAACGTTTTGTGTCGTGTACAGAGAAGCTCCTGTGACTGATCAAACATGTCAAAAGTGGTTTGCAAAGTTTCATGCTGGAGGTTTCTCATTGGAAGATGCTCCACAGTTGGGTAGACCAGTTGAAGTTGATAGCAATCAAATTGAGGCATTAATTGAGGACAGTGAACATTATACCACATGGGAGAGATAGCTGGTATACTCAAAATATCTAAATCAATGAAGTAATTGGTGAAAATGAAAAATTTGTCTCTTATTTTATGGAAAAAAGACATACGGACTTTTTAGCCAACCCAGTATTTACTCAAGAGAAATGGAAACATATGTCCCCCAAAAGATTTTTATATAAAATATTAACAGTAGTTTCATTTGTTAAGAGCCCCAAACTGAAACAAGCCAAAAGCTCATCAATAAGTGAACACATATACAAATTGTGGTATATTCATACAATGAAATACTACTCAGCAATAAAAAGACAACAAGCTGCTGACATAGTGTCATGGACGAATCTTAAAAACATCATGTGGAGTGCGAGAGGGTGTGTCTGACGTCATCCCATTAATGTGTTTTGGAGCAAGTAGAGCAAGAGTGGTGGTGACCGCAGTCATGCTCCCCGTTGGCGGGCGGTGAGGGCAGCTGACTGCGGAAGGGCCCGGGGGAGCTTGGGGGGCGATGGGGATGCTCGAGATCTTGGCTGCAGTGGTGATTACAGGTATAGAAACACGTGTGTGTGTGCGCCCTGGCTGGTGTGGCTCAGTGGACTGAGCATTGGCCTATGAACCAAAGGGTTGCTGGTTCGATTCCCAGTCAGGGCACATGCCTGGGTTGCTGGCCAGATCAGGTCCCCAGTAGGGGGCGTGCGAGAAGCAACCACACACTGATGTTTCTCTCCCTCTCTTTCTCCCTCCCTTCCTCTGTCTAAAATAAATAAATAAAATCTTTAAAAGAAAAAAAAAAGAAACACGTGTGTGTACATATGTGTATATATATATTTTTCAAAATTCAGCAAATTGTACGCTCAGAATGGATGCATTTTATTTACGTAAATTGTGCTTCAATAAAGTTGAGAACAAGATGCCAACCAAGACCTTCGGTCAACAGGGAAGTTTTACCAAGTTCCTGAAATCAGTACCGAATTCAGATATTCTGATTAAGATCCTCCCACCTGATTTTAGGCATTCTGGGTTCAAGACAGAAGAAATAAATTTAAAACTCCTTTATTTTCTTTTACAGGCATAGTGGGAGGGTGAAGTCACACCCAGGAGGACTTTTCACCAACCGGCTTTGACAGGAACTTTGTGGCTCGGGGGATGCTCTTTCACGTGGCCGGGCCCTCGTGCGGAGCCGTGATTCCCGGGGTGGGGATCCCGCACTGAGTGTTAAGCACTCGTCCTGCTTTCTACAGAGGCAAGGCCGTCCTTCCAACTCCTGGAAACATGACCGGGGGTCAGCTCTTCTTCCAGGGCCACTAAGTCCCTTGTTTATCAGCCCCTGTCTGTTGCACACACCAGAAACTTGAGGCCATTTAGATAATTTCCATGGGAAGAAAATCCTTGTTATTTCAATGAACTAGTGACAGTCATTTAAAAATTTTGTTTTGCTTCATCCAGGCAATTGATCCTCTGGCCCACTCTGGGGGTGGTGGCCTAGAGGTGCTATGTTCTGAGGTGGACACTCTTGTTGAGGGTAGGGACAGATATTTCTGGAGAGCCGGGGCTGTGCGGGGTGCGGGGCGTCTTGGGCGCCCTCTTGCCCAGCTCCCATAACCTCCATCTCTCACCTGCGGCTGAGAGCCAGCCTGGGTGAGCAACGTGGCTTTGAAATTGTGAAACTGGATTCAAACCTGGGGGTGAAACCATAATCTTTCTCTGCATCTCATGAAAAAAATAATTATGATCCAAAATGGCCAGGGAAACAGCCCCACTTTGATCAGATCTGAAATGCCACCTGGCCTGCATTTTCCACGGCATGTGAGTGGCGGAGGGCCACAGCCGGGGACAGGCCTCCGCCACATCGCCATCCAACCACAGGCAGCAGGACTCGTCCCCGGGGTCCCCGAGAGTCCGGTCTGATCTGGTTCCCCCTAATTTTGCAAAATGTGTGCCAGCCCACCTGGAAGATGCCACAAGTTTCTCACGAAAAGACCAAGCCCAAGTTGTCCGGCTTTGGGGAGCTCGTGTTACCCCCTTCTCTGTCAGGCGCATTTTACACTGGATTGAATTCCTCGCCTTTCCGCGGGAATTCAGCCCTGTGCCCCACAATGCCACCCGGGCCGTGAATAGTAAGGGCAAGTTTGTCTTTCATCTTCTTCCCACTGCCCCAGCGATGGCAACAGGCGGCCAAACGAGGCAGGTGTGCGCTTCTGCACGGGTCTCCTTGGTCCCGTGGCTCCGTGGGCAGGGCGGGCTGGCTGGGCGGGGCCTGGGGCTGAGCAGGAGAAACGCTTCCGTGCGTGTATGAGGCTGGGGGAAGGTTCACGGCCAGGTCAGCGCTCTGGCATTCTTCTCTGGGCCGCAGGGGCAGAGGCGGCGGGGGCCCCAGCGGGAGAAGCCCAGGCGGGCTGGGCTTGGGAGGCAGAGCTGCAGCTGCTGTGTTTGGTTTCCCTTTTGTCTCAGGGATTTAGATAAAAGGGCTGCTTCTATTGATCAGGGAGGCGGAGGGAGGGAGGGAGCTCTGGAAGTCAGCCTTTGCCTTGTTGTTTTTCTAAGCAAACATTTATTGAGCATTTACTGTGTGCCTTGCATTGTGCTCAGTGCTTCACAAGCATTATTGGGTTGAATCCACATGACAGCCATTTGGTCGAGGAGGAGGAGACTGAGGCTCAGAAAGGTTAAGAAACCTGCCCAAGGTCACACAGCTTACAAATGGCGATACACATGGATCCTGCGGCCCTCTCACACCTGGGGGACTGCAGTCGCCCCTCACTGCTCCTCTTTCTGGCCTGTGCCCTTCTCATTCATCAGCTACTGGGCCACCATTCATCAGCAGGGGTCCTTCTAGAACCCAGCCCTGCTCTGCAGGGAGCAGTAGCTTCCCTTCCCATAGTGCAAAGTTCGCGTGGTGGTCTGAGCTTCACTTGTCCTTCCTGGGCTCCCCTCCCCCACCCCTTGCCGGCCCCCAGACCCCTGAGCCCAGGCCTCCTGCCTGACTCTCAGAGCAGCTCTCAGCCCTCCCCCCGCGCCCCCTGCCAGCCCTGGCCCCTGGCATGGTCAGCCTTGGTCAGACGGGTTCCGAGGGCAGGGGCTGTGTCTTGCCTGCCACGCTGCTGCCTGCACAGGGACTCGCACGTAGTGGGTGTTCTGCTAATGCTTGTTATGTGGCTTGTGCGGAACAGCCTACCCCTCTGCCCCTTTACCCTCAGTACCCGAGGGGCTTCACAGTGTCAGGACTCCCCCAGACCGTCCCCCAGCTGGCAGGGGCCTCCGCCCCCAAGGGAGGGTCGGGCTGGGTGGCCTTTCCCTGCCTGGAAGTAAAGTCACAGGAAGAAACTGGCTGGTGGTTTGAGACGAAGGCCCTGCCTCTGGGCAGGTGGGCTGGCAGGCTGAGGCCGAACAGGGAAAGACGGCCTGAAGACCACCTTCTGGAAGGGGGACAGGGCCCCGTCCTGGGCTGAGGGTCTGGCTGGCGCTGGACAGACGTGGGAGGTGCTGGGGAAAGATGTGGGGTGGCCAGGAATGGACGATAGACCCAGGGCACAGCAGGGGCAGGTGAGGGACTTCTGGGAGCGCAGGTGTTACCTGGCAACAGGAAACCGGAGGGGCAGGGATTATCCAATTGGAGATCACAGAGACAGAATTGCCTTGGATGCCATTTGCTAAAATGAATTAGGACCCAGCTGGGTATTCAGGTTGCAAAAACCCTCAAAGAGGTATTACTGGGGGATCAGTGTTACCCACTCTAGTTAATAAGCTGATAGTGCTTCCATGGGAACCTTCCGCTGAGCCCTAAGGGGAGCCTCTCTGGGCCTCAGTTTCCTCACCTGTGGCGTGAGGCCCGGGCAGAGGAGCCTCCCTGCCACACGGGTGGGGGTGTCCCGGGGAGTGGTGCAGGGGCTGCCGAGTCCGCATCACTCCTGGGTCCTTGGCTTCAGCAGTCACGCTACGGACAGCGTGGCCACGGCCATCCGACAGTTGCCTTTCGTTACGGGTTACGTCAGCTCTGCGCGTTAATGAGAGTTTCTGGGAGGGCGGGGGCGGTGGGGGGGCAAGCCTCTTGCCAAGCCTGACGCGCATGCAGGGCCCAGGTGGTTCCTGTCAATGCCAGCAGCCCTCGAGCGGGGCGGGGGCGGGTGTTTGCATTTGTAAACTGGAGCTAATGCGGCTCAGACAGCAGGTGACTGTCCCAAGGCCACGGTGGTGAGTGGCAGGGGGCGGGTGGACACCAGGCTTGGCTCACTTGAGCACTCCTGCCCTGGGCTGCTCTGCCAGCAGGACTGGCTCTGACCACGCGGGACAGAACCAGCAGTCGTACAGGTGTGCGTCACGGGACAGTGGGCTCCTCCACCCGTCCCCTGTCCCCGCCCCTCCCTGCACACATGGATCACAAAATGGACCATCCACGTTTCTTTGCGTCCGCCCCTTGGGGCAGACTGGTAGTTGGCGGTGGGGATGGGCCTTCTATTCGTGGCCTGACGGCCCCAAGCGTGACTGGCAGCCCTGCCCTCTGCGCGTCACACCTGCTGCGGCAGGGCCTTGGTGGAGCCAGCTCAGGGCAACGCTGCTGAGTTTATAGTCCGTTCCCAAACTTGACGGTTCAGTAAAAACAGAAGAGGATGATCCCTTTGGCGGTAACACTGGCTCGTGAGTGTCGGCGGCCGCTTCCTGAGCCCCTCCACACCCAAGGTCACTCCCACCAGCCAGGCTTCCTCACGGGCGGCGCCGGGGCGCTCCGGGACCCTGGCCGGGGCCGCGGCCTGCTGGCCACAGCTGTACGAGTGCGGCAGGGGAGCGGGGGCTGCAGCGCGGGGCCGCGCAGCCAGGGCTGAGGGCCGTGCTCGGTGCCTGGGGTGAGCACGCGTGAGGGGCTTAGGCTTAGTGCTGTCACCTGTGAAACAGGGAAGATGACGACAGTATGATCGATGCTCACACTGTGGGGCACGCGAGCCCCAGCAGGGACCCAGGGTCACAGAAAGCAGCCCCGAGGTGCCGGAAGTGTGCGGGTTACTATTCTGGCCCCGAGAGAAGCAGGTCGTCCCAGCCCCTCCTCAGCAGGTTGGGAGGAGGCCGGCTGGCCTGCTGACCCCACGTGACAGGTTCCTCCACAAGCCCCTCTGCCGGCGGAGCAGGGAGATTGTGTTAAGGGCAGGCGTCCATTGTTCAATCAATCAGGCTAATCTGCCTGCCCCTCGATAAGGGCGGGGATCAGGTTTCAGGGAGATTTTCCCGGGATTACTTCCAGTAGCCGCTCAGTCTAGACAGGCCTCTCGGTTACAGGGGTGCAGACAAAGGCGAGGGCCACGAGGCGGCCCCTCCCTCCCTCCCTCCCCTCCCCCCTGCCCCTGCTCTCTTCCTGGGGGGTCGGGGCGGTGGGGGGTGGTGAGAAATCAGCTCACTGACCAGGGCCCTGGCCCATCCAGGCGAGGGACCTGAGCCCCTGCCGTGAGCCTGGGCAGGGCACGGGCCCCTTCCTGAGACGCGCCTGACGTCGGCGAGGCCCCCGCAGGTGCCATGAAGAGCGCAGCTCACGTTTTGTCCCATCCTGTTCAGTCAGGCACAGGACAGGTGAAGCCTCACAGCTAGAAAATGGTGGGCCTGGGGCGTGAATTGAGGCCTGTCGTCGGGGTTACCCTGGGGACGTCGGGAGGGCTGTCCCAGTGCGGAGGGGACGGGCAGGGAAGTCTACCTATGTGCCCCACTTCTGAGTCCCCAGCCTGGTCTGGCTGCTTCTTGCTCTGAGACCTGAGCAAGTCAATTTTGGACATCAGTTTTCTCATCTGTAAAATGGATATGGTATCTACTCTGCCAAATAGGGGTACTGTGCGAGTCACCTGAGGGAAAGTGTGTGAAACGGTTCGGAAAACGGTGAAGTGCTGCGCTGGGGCTGGTCCCTGGCTCCCAGCGCGCCGCCTGCCACAGAGCTGGCCACGGGCGGGTGGAGGGCTGAATGGATGGGTGGGCCTGACTGACCCTACTTCTGAGGGAGAACGGGGGAGTCTCATCCGCTCCCCTCCTCCAACTTCCTGGCGCCTCCTCCCCCGGGGAATGTGGGCAGCGGCCCTGGAGGCCGGGCTTTCAGTGGAAATGTGGGGAACAGCCTGCGCCCACAGGGGCAGGGAACTGCGGGTGCGGCCCCTCTTCCCAGCTTTCCTGGAAGATGGGCAGGAGACATGTCCTGCCATCACTGGCGTCTTGGGGACATGCAGGTGTGACCCCGTCCACTCAGATATTGCTGTGTCTGTCCTTCTGGGCTTTTGGAACTGAGCCGTGAGGAAGTGTCCTTTGGGGCTGGAATGTGCGCTTTGGCCCTGTACTTGTGTGCATGGGGGAGAGAGGGGAAGATGAAGCAGACAGACAGATAAGGCATGTGCAGCTCATTTTCTACATTAGGTTTGAAACAAGCTCCGTATTACTTTCTGGTTTTCTACATCTTCCCCTGTGCCCTGCAACAAAGCTAAAGGCTTAACTCAGGAGAACAAAGCACTGCTCACTTAGTGGGTTAGCTTTTCCCAGAGCAGCAAAAACCAAAAAGGAATAAAAAACGGTAATAACAACAGCAAAACCTCCCAGTTCAACGAGGCCCGCAGACCTTGCTCCTCTGTGCAAATGGCTCCTCCTCCAAGTGTTCTTTGCTTTCAGGCCTCATCAGAAGTTGACGATGTCCATGAGCCTGGAGGACACAGGCCGCACAGGAGCGGCCTGGGGCGGGCTGACACACACGCCCTTCCCCTGCCATTGCCGCGTTCCTAAGGCTGGAGTGCGTGGTGACCAAGGGAGTGTCGGGGGTGGGGATAGGGGTCCCCGTGGCCAGGGGTGCGGGGGAGACGCAGGGGGCCATGGAGCCCCGAGCCCCAGCGACCGGAGTCTGAGCCTGGCCCCACCGCCTGCCAGCTGTGTGACTTGGGCAAGTCAGCCAGCCTCTCTGAGCCTCTGTTCTCTCATCTGTGAAATGGAGGAATGACAGGGCTTGTGTTGTGAGGCTTTGAAGGTTTGTCGGAGATGCCAGGCATGAAAGGGTGTGTGAGGAGGAAAACAGGCCTTCAGCGGGGTTCGCCTTGGGGGATGGGGGGTTGTTGGCAGGGCTCCGGCAAGGCCTTCGCTCTGGGCTCTGGGGGTGTTCGACGTGCCCTGTGTAATCGGCCTTGAGTGCCTCAACTCATTTCCATTCTCACCAATGCATTAAAAATGCCACCGGGCTCAGAACAAATGCCAATTTAACTCTGTAATGGAGCTTGGAGTCTCCACCAAGCCATGCATGGCGGCTCCCAGCAAGATGAGCAGGATCATAATGAAATCAGCATGTGTTCGTGGAGGTTGACTGTGTTACTAGCATCTCTGGATGTGATAAACCCTAATCTCTTCCACGGTCCATGAGCGAAGGATGTCCGTGAAGGAGTGGCAGGAACGCGCCCATGGCGGGAGGCCCAGGCGTGCATCATAGAAGAGGAAGCGGCAGCAGCTCGCCACCGCCGCCACTCTGTAGAGTGTTGAGTGAATCCCTTGGCAGCTCGTGCCTCAGTTTCCTTAGTCCGTCAAATGTGATGATTCCTCTTCTGTCTACTCATTGGGCTGTTTTGAAGACCACATGAAAATGTATACTGAAAAGATGTTTAAATATATAGAATCTTGTACAAATGTATAGAATTCTTATTGATGGGAGAACATGGTGTCATATGAGTAATCACTGGCAACAGATGATTTGTAAATTTTTGTAGCTGAATTTTAATTGTTTTAATCCTCACCTGAGGACATTTTTTCATTCCTTTTGGAGAGAGAGGAAGCAGGGGAGGAGAGAGAAAGAGAAACATTGATGTGAGAGGAAAGCATTGGCCGGGTGTCTCTCATGGGCTCCCCAACCAGAGAACGAACCTGCAACCTAGGCATGTGCCCTGACCGGGAATAGAACCCGTGACCTTTTGGTGTATGGGACAATGCTCCAACCAACTGAGCCACACCAGCCAGGACTGCAGCTAAACTAGGTTTCTGAGATCTGTGAGTGACTTGTAAAGTATCCCAACCAAAACAAGTGTTTACTTTTCGAGGAACCCACCTTCGGTGTTTTTTGCAATTAATTACACATCCTTCTATCTTCTTAAATAAGCAGAGCAGACAACATTTAACCTTTTCTTGTTGACTTGGCCGTTATGGACATTATCAACAAGGATAGCTGTTAGAGGCCAAGCGCCGGATGTGTGCTTTACCTGTATTATCTTATGTAATCCTCATTACTGACCCAGGGACAGAGATGGACCCTGTTGTATAGTAAGGAGACGAAAGCTCAGGAGAGAGACACAATAGGCTCCAAGCCACACAGTTGATCCAAATCGTGGTAGAGGTCTGAGCCTCTGGAATCCATTGTCTTCTACTATTGCCAGCCAGTCAGTTAAAATTATTTGACTTTCATTCCTCCTTCCCTCTTCCCCTCCCTCCTTCCTCTTGGAGGGAGGAACTCAGTCGAGAGCCGCTGCGGCTGGTGAGGGGGAGCGAGAGGCCTGGCAAACTCTCTCCTTCAGTAAAACACACTTGTCATAAACAGCCACGTCAGGGCTCTGAAAACCGACCAAACTCATACATTTCTGATAAGAACGTAACATGGTGCAGCCACTTTGGAAAGGAGTTTGGCAGTTTCTTACGAAGTTAAATATAAACTTACTCTTCAGCCCAACAGCCACTCTTCGGTATCTGCCTGAGTGAATCATCGCGAACTTAGTGGCTGAAAACAACACAAATGTACTCTCTTACGGTTGGGGAAGTGAGAGGTCCGGCAGGGTCTCCCCGGGCTAACGTCCAGGTGTCAGCAGGTGCGTTCCTTCCTGGGGGCTTTGGAGGAGAAACTTCCAACTTCCAGAGGCCGCCCACGATTCCTTGGTTCCTGTGCTTTTTTCTCCATCTTCAAAGCCGGCAACAGAGTCTGATCCTTCTCACATCACATCAGTTTGGCCCCTCTTCTGCCCCTTCCACTTTTAAGGATCCTCGTGAGAATGCTGGGCGTCCTCAGATCATCCCGGATAATGTCGCATGCTTAACGTCAGCTGGTCGGCAACCTTGATTCCATCGGACGCCTTCATTCTGAACTGCCACATAGCGTAGCGCATTCATAGGGTCTGGGGATTAGGGTATGGACGTCATGTCAAATAATCCAGGCTAATCTTGCTTTCTTAAAGTCAGCTGATTAGCAAGTCAGACATGTTTGGGAACCTTTATTCTGCCTGCCACACTACCCAGAATTAAAATGTGTCCATGCCGGGACTTGCCCGTGAACGTTCATACCAGCATTACACGTAACGGTCCCCAGCCTGCAGCAATGCAGACGTCCGTCCGCTGGTTAGTGGGTACCCAGAGTGTGCTGTGTCCTTCAATGGGATGCTGTGCAGTGACAAAAAGGAAGGAACTACTGCCACATGTCACAACACGGGTGAGCTCCTAAAACATGGTAAGTGATATGTCAGGTGCAAAATATAGGTTATATAATTCCCTTCATGTGAAATTTCCGAACAAGGCCACTCTACGGAGACAGGAGAGCGGGGATTGGCTACAGGCGGACCCTGGGCCGTTGCTTGGGGGCAACGGGCGTGTCTTAAAACTGGAGGTGGTGACGGTCACACAAGTCTATAAACTTACTAAAAAATCATTGAAATGTACACTTAAGGTGTGTTAATCTTATGTGAGTTACTTATAATTCACCAAAGCCATTTGAGGGGGGAAAAAAGCGTTTACACAGATCCAATCTGGAATGTTCCCTGGGCGAGGTCAAAGGCCAAGTGGGAAAGGCGGCTGAGCGTGGTGGCAGCCTTGGGGACTGGAGAGCATGCTTCTACAGCGGGGGCTGAGCCGGTAAGCACATATACTGAGGATAAAGGAGGCTGACGTCCTCATTTTTTAGAGGAGGGGCCACAGATAAGGAAGGGGGAAAGGTCAAATGAACTCAGTTTTGTTGGGCCGGAATTGGGGATATTAGTGTAAACTCATAGTTTTCAATATAGGTAACTATAGAAATGAGCATATATGTAAATGTGATACAAATACTGCTGAGCCCTTTTCATTAGGGGGGGTCAGGAAGCAGGGGCACCTGCGCAGCGAACAGCACAACTGGTGGCTCTGGCGGTGGTTTCTAATACTATTTTCTGTTAAAGGGGACCCAGGCCAGCTTGAAGGGGCTCCCCCTGGCACAATCTGGGATATTTGAGAATCAAAATATATATTGATAGTAATGGGTTAAAACCCGCTAAACAGAGACTCATGATCCACGCTGGTTTAAATAAGTGAATGCAGAAGAGGAGAAAGCACCTCATTATAGCAGAATGTCATCTGATCAGGAGTAATAGGCAAGAAAAAAATTTCCATTTGGCATTTGGCAGTCATTATAATAATTAATTCAGGCCAAGCTAACGAATTAAAATTTTTCACATTAAAAAGTAAAAAAAAAAAAAAAAAAAGTAATTGAAAAAAAAATTAAGCCAGAATTTATTTCTATTTAAAGATGTTCAAGAGAATTTAAAAAGGCCCAAAGATGTCTAAGTGTAATATAAGATCATGTTGAGGTGGTATCTTTCGGTTTCTCCATTACCGAGGTATTAATTTGATCCTTGTTAATGAAACACACCGATAATTCTTCTAGTTGGGTCATGGTGAATTTGCCTGACTCCCAGTGTCTTTCATAAATGGCCATCAGCTCACAAACGATGAAAACTGTCGTACCACAAATAGCCGCGAAACATCTGCCGATACTACCTGCACATCCTTTCTGCGTTACCCTCTGCAACCAGGCCCGATGAGTATCGATTTGTGCCGTGAGCCATGATAAGCGTCATCTGCAAAGACTGGTCTTAAATGCTGCTCTTTAAGAACAGAAACTAGCCTTCAAGATGAAGCACCATGAAAAAATTTAAGAAATTTTTTAAGTTAAAAAAAATATATTTGCATGAGGTGATGTGCCGGCCTTGCTTGCTGTGAGCTATAGTTTGAAGCTCCTCAGATACTTGGCGCTGTTGGTCCCTGCTCCTGGTGGTCACAGGCTACTTTTTTAAAAGTTTCTGTTTTTTGGGGTTCTGCCTTCTTTCTCCCTGTGTCTTCAGAAAGCAGGTAGGCCTGCGAATAGGCCAGGCTGCCTGTACCCTCTGCACAGCCATGTCTGAGCGCACACGCGTGACCCAATTCTGGGCATCGGCGAGCGAGGGCTTCCTGGGGCCTCCCCGTTCCCCTTTCCATGATGGTCGCAGAACTTCAAACAGAGCAGACAAGGGAACCTTTTCAGTGGGCGCTGTGCAAGGGCCCAGGGCTGTGGTGTGGTTGGGGCTGGAGGGGCTGCCGCTGCGCCGTCTTCTGGAGACTCAAGTGCGACATTTGGGGCTGCGAAACAGGTGTGTGTGTGGGCAGGGCCTCAGCTGTTAGGCTGCGCTCCGACCCCAGCAGATGGATGAGCTGCCCTGTTGCTGAGTGACTCCCAGATGCTCACCAGCCAGGATTCACCTGGCTCAGGGTCCTCAGGTATGTTTTTAAAGTCAGCATTCATTCCCGAGGGTCACAGCAGCTTTAACACACGGGTCTGGACTTCAGTCTTCCCACCACCTGGCTGTTGTCGTTCTGGTTGCTGAAGGGCCCCCGGAGTCCACGGTGCTGGGTGCTTCGGCTCTGCTGTGATTGGTGAGAGGAAAGCCCAGTCAAAAGCGCCTGATAACCCAGGTGTCAGCGTAGAAACCGAGATGCCAGGATTGGCAAGGTGACGGCCCCCACCCCCGGCCCTGGGAGGAGGGCGCCTGGGTGGCAGGGGCGGGGTGGGGGAAGCAGGTGGTTGAGGGTGGAGGGTGCGAGCCTGGCCTGTATAGAAAGCCCAAACGGCGGTAGGACCTGTGAGCTTTCTTCAGAAATACCTTTGGCTTTGGTGTAGAGAGCAAGCGCTAAACTAACATCGTCACCGCGTCTGCAAGAAGAGAACGTGCAACTGGCAACCAGCTTTGTTGAGAAGAACTGTCAGGCCGGGGTGATGGATGAGGGCGGGACCAGGGGGCAGTCCGCCCTCGTGTGTTTTGCTTGTTTTAAGGACTCAGGAATCTTCCGTGAACAGGCCAGCCTTTGCCTGTGGTGGGCCTCCTCCCAGAGCCCGATTGATCCGCATATCCCCAGACCTTTTAACTAGAAAAACAAATCAGCTCTTTATCCAAAGAGGAATTCAGCACAGACAGTCACCATGGGGTTTGGGCGTTTCCAGGCTGTTATGAAGGAGAATGAGGCCAAGACAGAAAAGCGGGCAGGCCGAGCTGAGGACGCGTGCCTTCCCAGCAGTGACCCGGGGCCGGTCACTAGCCCTTAAGCAGTCCCTCTGCATCTGGGCCTTGGTTTCCCCACCTGCCACCCACGTGGTCCTCACGGTCTGTCCATTTCTGACGTGGACCGCTGGTTGGTTCTGAGCTTGAACAACGCTCCAGGCCTGTGCCTCACAGGACTTCACACAGCAGCGTTCCTGATGCCTTCAGAAACAAGGAGAAGCTATTTCCGGAATGACTCAAAAAAATCCTCCTAGAAAGTAAGAACTCCACAAAGGTGGTTAGCAGATAGGCCTTCCGAATTTGCAAAGAGATAGCCATTTTCCAGATCGTTGCAGACCAGGACGTGGCTGAGAAGTGCTCGCTCTTCGAAGGGGAGACCAGGTGGCCTCTGCTCCTACCTGCACGCCCTCCCTGCCCTACCCCTGCCCGGGTGCACAGCCAGGCCCTCTGTGGGCCACGGTGCCGCAGGGCCTGGCACTCAGGAGCCACGACTAGGTACCTGCAGATAATAAGTTGGCCATGTGCCCTAGACTGACTCCCCAAAGCCCTGAAAACATTATAATACTACCCCCTCTCTGCTATCACCAACTTAAACCAAGAAACAACCCAAAACCATGATGCTGAAATTAGAATAATTCCTTTGGAGATTTGCTTATTGCACAATTTTAGATGAGTTTTTTTTTTAAAGATTTAATTTATTTTTAGACAGAGGGGAAGGGAGGGAGAGAGAGAGGGAGACAAACATCAATATGTGGTTGCCTCTCACACGCCCCCCACGGGGGACCTGGCCCGCACCCCAGGCTTGTGCCCTGACTGGGAATCCAACGGGCAATCCTTTAGTTTGCAGGCCGGTGCTCAGTCTACTGAACCACACCTGCCAGGGCAGATAAATTTCTGGACGTTGAGCTTTTCTCACTAATTTAGGGGTCTGCCTTGCTCCAAGCTTGGGTGTTTTGCATAATTGCCTTTATGGCTGTGGGCTTGGGAGTCTGAAAGAACTGGGATCTGAAGCCAGTTCTGTTTCTTCCATGTGACTTTGATAAATCACTTAACCTTCTCAGTGTTCTTGTTTTCAAAAAAGGGAGGATGATATCTTTCTCAGAGTTGCCAGGGCTCTAGGCTGCCATTTACTGCGTACTCACTGTATGGTAGGCACGTGTCCCGTGCGATTTAACTTCGCAGCAACCTCATGGTGTGTGTTTGGGGTGGGGGGCGCGGCGGTGGGATTTTACTGTCTCTATTTTATAGATAAGTTACAGACTCAGAGAAGCTAAGTGACTCACTCGAGATCACGGCTAGTAAGTGGCACAGCTGGATCTTGAACCTGGATACTGATTGACTTGTCTGCTTTCTTAACCAGTGAGATAAGGCCCTCCAAGCATCCAGTCAGCAGTGACTGATGTGAGCATCACTCATCTGAGCTGTGCACACAGTAGGTGCTCAGTACAAATTAAGGAGTGACAAGAGGGCTGTGTGCGATATCTGCAAACCTGACCCTGGGGAGCGAGCGTGTCAGGGCTCAGGCGTGAAGCTCGGCTCCGCGGCCTTGGCAGGGCGCAGCCGGGCAGATGGTGTCCTTGGGGCTTGTTCCAGGGTGAGGCTGGGCAGGAGGGCCCCCTGCAGGGTGCCTGCACGGGGCCCTCCTCCTCCTGGGTGGGCAGACCTCTCTGCAGCTGGGGCCCGGATCTGGATCCTGGAGGTGGACACCGGGTTGCTCAGAATTATGGGGTAAGTTCAGAGCAGAAAGGAAGCGCTCTTAAAAGTGAAGGGCAGCCTGAGTGTTGGGGCCAAAGGAGGATGGTTGGGAATTCCTAGTAAAACTTTACAGCTTCCGCTTTTTCCCTCCTCTAAATCTTCCCGTGAAAACCGTGTGGCCAGGGGGCCGTCTCGGCTGAGTGAGGACAGGAGCCACCCATTAGCTCAGCCAGGCGAGGGCTTTCTGGCTTCGCTGGTGCCTACCCATGGCCCTGGTAGACTTGCACCTGCTCACTGGCGGTCCTGCCCCAGGCCCATAGGCGACTAGAAGCGGCCACAGGTGCCCGCGAGAGCTGGGCTGGCACTGCGCCGCCCTCCGGCCCTGCCGGACCACATCGGGGCCGAGGACGCTCAGCCGTTGTCCCTTTTATGCATATTGACTTAGTGGAGTATAAACATGTTAAAAGTTCACTTTCTCCTTTATAGGAGTCTATAAAAAGGCTCTTAAACTGGAGTCCTAGGGCTTCAGCGAGACAAATGTAGAATTGGGCCTGGGGGAGGGTGCAGTCTGTCCCTTCGCCGTCAGCACGGAGGTGTGACCCCATTTAGGATGTGGCTTCAGCTTGGAGCCTGGCACTCCGGCTTGGCCGGCACGACCGCAGTGGACTCGCGCCAGCGGGCGGAGGCTTCCGGACGCGGGCCTCCGAGGCCTGCAGGCTGCTTCGGTGAGTCCCTGGTGGAGGCCGCTGGCCTGCATGGCCCCCGGGGCTGTGAGGCCAAGAGTTCCCCTCACCTGGAAATAATTCCCTGGGCCTGTGGTCTCTAAACAAGCGGTACCGGTGAGAGGAAGTGTCTGGGCCCCCAGTGCGGGGCCAGGGGAGCTCAGCAATCCTCTCTGGCGACGTGGGTCCTGCGGTGGCCTGCGAGGGAGGGACGAGGATGGGAGACCCGGCTGGAGAGGCGGGCGCCTGAGGTCGGCCTTGGTGCCCCAGAGCCCACGTGGGCCTTGTCCAGAAAAAATGCTCCCTTTGAAGAGTGACTCGCGAGCAGGTGCCGCGCCCCGCGGGCAGGCCCCCGGAGGCAGTGCAGGGGCTTTGGGAAATGGCATTTGTTTTGCCAGCCTTGGTTTCCCCATCTGTTCGGTGGTGGGGCTGTCCCTGCCCCGCCTGCCAGGCTCCTGGGGTCGTCACAGGGTATGTTGAGGGAGAAGGTGTGGAGGATGGTGGGAGGGGTATTTTTGTGGTGCAGAGTGACCTGTTCAGTAGGTGACCTGGCACCGAGTCCGGGACCCGGTGCTCACTGGCTCAGCGAACGGCTGGTGGGTGGATGAGCGAACGAGGGGCGGGGGCTCTCGGAGGGCCCCGCACGTGCACGCTGCCCTGCTTGCTAAGCCCTGCTTTGTGCCACCGGCATGGCTTTGAGCAGGAACGCGAGGGCTGCTCCTGCTCCCGGGCGCACACTGGGGCATCCGCATGACACTGGGTGTCCTGTGCCGACCTGACCCCTGTGGAGGCCGCGCTCCTTCCGAAGGGGTTGGCAGCACAGCTGTGACCTCCATTCATGGCCTCCCCTATGGCCCCTGACCCCGGGCGGCCCCGTGAGCAGGCCCCTCTGGGCGCGAGGGGTGGGGCCGCGGCGTGGGGTCCCACACAGCATCATGGGTTTGAGGGCTGAGGGAGCCCAGCCCGGGCTCGGTCGTGTCTGAGGGGACATGTTTACAGCCAAGTGAAAGGCAGGACGGGAGACAGACACCTTTCGGAGAATACACTCACCCTGCTCCCCCGCCCCGGCCCGCGTGCACATCAGTCAGAGCGCAGGACAAGGTCAGGCCGCGCTCGGCACCTGAGCGGCAGGCTGGCTTTGAAGTCGGAGCTGGCTTTGTCCCTTGACTTTGCTGGAGTTCCCTAGTCTCCCTGAGTCCACATTGTCACAAGTTACAGAAAATTGGAGGGGTGGGGGGGCGGAATTAAATATACTAACAAATGGGAGGCACCCAGCACAGTGCCCGGATCACAGGCATGTTTGCTGCACGGATTACTCTTGCTACCATTATGCTAATAAGTCACCGTCATTGTCACTATTGGTAGCAGAGAATCACTTGCTGGCGGAAATGCCCTGCCCATGGCTTTTGCTCCACACACTAAATTAAATGGTATAGAAAGCTTGGGGTGTCTCTCTGAAGGACCCCGTGGACTGATGTTCTAGAACAAAGCTGACCAACCTTTAGCCACATGTGGCTACTGAGTCCTTAAGATGGAACTAGTGAAAATGAGAAACTGAATTTTTAATTGTATTGGATTTTAATTTAAAAAGCTACGTGTGGCTAATAGCTGTCATAGTGGACAGCAGAGTTCTAGAAGCTTTCCTCCCAACTCATATGGCCCGCTCCTCTTTGAGCTGTGGGAGCACCGGAAGGAGAAGGCCGCTCGTGACTCCAGCACCCTCCGCCACACACAACAAAGCTTGCGCTGGAATGACTCACGGTCCTGAGGGCCATCTGGCCGGGTTTCCTCGAACCCGACCTGGGTGGAGAAGAGCTGGCTACTCACACACTGACCATCGCCTGGTTTTCATTATGACAGGTCCCTGGCTTCTAACCTTGGTGGGAACCAGGGCGCTAGAAAGGGCTAGCTCATGGTCGTTAAGTATGTCTCCCCAACACTGTGCTGCCAACTCTATTTTATAGACCAGGAGACAGACACCCTCAAGAGGTGGGGTGACTTGCCTGGCTCCTGATTTCCTGCCAGTCCCTCAGACCCCCAAACAAAGGGCCCACCGGGTTCCATACTGATACAATGCCAGAGTCGACGTCGCAGGTGCGGAGCAGGGCTCTCTCGTCCTGGGCCCTCCCGTCCGGCCCCTCCGTGGTGCTTCCCCGATGAGGAGGCACCTGCCTCTGTCTTGCTATTTGTTGCCAACAGTCGGTGGCCAGGGTGAGGGTAGCTGCCCATGTAACAGCTGTGGCTCCTGGGGCTCATGGGACCTGCCAGACCCTCCAGGGCCCTGGCCAGTCCTCTGGGAGCCAGGACAGTGCTCAGGGGGCGGCTGTCTCTAAGCCCACTTCCCCGGCCACCCACTTGGACTTCCTGTGACCACTCTGAGCGGACACGTCACTGCTGCGGGGCACACCCGAGTGGACTGGAGGTGGACAGGGCCCAGAGTGGGGTGGCCCTGCTTTCTGGGGGCAGGGAGTGCTGGCAGGGGGCTGACAGCTGACAGCCTTAATGGGCACATTGTCCCCTGGCTGCCGAGAGCGCCCCCCGGCCACTTCCTCATGTGCCGTGTGCTGGATGAGCTCATGTCTGCGGCCCTGGGCGCCGGGCCTGGCTGTGGGGTGGCGGCCGGCCGGCGAGGCCCGGGCGGCCGGGCCTGGCGGAGTCGTGAAGCGGAACGTTGTAATGAGCGACGCCGGCTGGATTTATGGGGCTGCGCACGTGGGCCCGGCCTTCCTGCGAGGGCCTCCGCACGGGAACACAAACAAGTCCTGGCCCAAGAGCGGCGCGACTGGGTCTTAACAAGAGCCCACTAATTACTGGAAGGCCCAGGCCAGTCCCCAGGCTGTGGAGAGTGGAGCCGGGCCGGTCCCGCGTCTGTTCAGGCTTCGCTGGGGTCCCTGGTCTCCGCCCGGGGAGCCGCGGGGAGCCCAGCGTGCCTGCCCAGCTCTGCGGCACTGCACGAGGCGTTCCCTCACCTGTGGGATGGGCCGGTGCACCTCCGGGGGCCCCTGGGAGCCAGCGTACCCGTTCCTGGCTTCGGATCCTGGTTCTGCCAGGTTCCTACTGCGTGGCCTGGGTAGGTCGCTTCCCCTCTCTGCTCCAAGCTCCCCTCCAAAGAGAGTGGGGACACTAACGTTCACGTCGCAGGGTCATTGGGAGGATTTGATGAGAGGGTGTGAGCAGACTCCTCACAGCGCTGCTGCTGTCGGTGCTCGGTCACGTCTCTGGCTCGGTTGTTACCGTCATTTGCCACCCCAGCGTGGAGGTGGCAGATGGTGTGTCAGAGGCCTGGCACAGTTGTGACTGCCCCTGTGCTGTGGTGGTCTAGTCAGCAGAGGGTTGGACATACACCTCATCAGGGGCACGGCGGAAATTCCCACGGGCCACCTGCCTGTCCTCGTGACCGCAGGCCTCCCTCTGCTGGTGTCGGAGCCGGAGGGGACCAGGACCCAGGCCTTGGACTGCGCTGGCAGCAGAACCTGGTGCTCCTGGCCCGGGTGGGACTGTGAGAAGTTTTCTGACTCGGGCGTGTGTGTGGCATTACCTGCTTCTAGTCACCCCCCAAGGACACCTGCCTGTGGCCAGTGCCTGTGCCTGTAGAACTTGCACACCAAGCCGCCGGCACAGAGGCGAGAGCTCGTCCGCTGCTCTAACCTAGTCCCTCCTGCAAACGTTTTCCACTGTGTTCCTTGTTCACTGTTACTGTGGATTTAGCCCATAGCCAGAAAGATCCACATCCACAGCCTTTTCAAATCAAGAGCCAGAGAAAGCAGGCGCACCAGATGCCGCGAGATCCAGGCTGTGGCCAGCAATGTGGCACAGGGTGCCGAGTGGGGCCTGGTGCCAGCATCTGGCCTCACTCTGAGGCCGCCATGTGCCCACAGGAGGCGAGCGATCCAGCGGGAAGTTACCCCTGGCTGACTCCTGCAGGGCTGAAGTGTCAGGAATGGCCACGTTCTCCCTACCCTTCCTGCTGCCTTCTCTGAGTCAGGCACTCTGCCGATGACTGGGCTTCGAGGTCCTGGCAGGCCCGGCTTGACTGGAGATCCACGCAGCCGCTGAGACAGTGCTCCCCTCCAGCCCGGGGCCCCTGCATGAGGCGCCGAGGGTGCCAGAGAGTACAAGAGTCGTGGTCCCTGGCCTGGTGGCAGGCAGGCTCTTCTTTGCTTGCTCACTGCTATCTGCCCAGAGCCGAGGACAGGGTCTGGCCCAGGAGGCTCAGGGAATTCGTGCGAATGAATGACACAGTCCGATGGGGAGACAGCCGTGCCAGCACACGACAGCTGTCTAGGAGGCAGAGCACGTGACTGGTGGATGTGCAGCAGGCCCCAAGAGAGGGCGCGTGGCCTGGACAGCAGGGTGGTCAAGGAAGGCTTCCTGGAGGAAGTAGAAGGGAGGCCTACGAGTGGAGACCTGAGGGGTTGGGCAGGATTGCAAGTAAGTGGTGGTGGTATCATGTTCCAGGCTGGGGAACTTGCACATGTAAAGGCCTGAGAGCAAGACAGCAGGGGCCCCAGGCAGAGACATGGGCAGGCGCGTGGAAGGCGGGCGGAGGGGGAGATGAGGCTGGAGAAGACGGCCAAGCTTCCAGGAGGCCCAGGCCTATGAATACCTCAGAAGGCAGCTTCTGCACTTCATGGGCCCTGTTTTCTTACCCATTTTATAAATGGAGACACAACGCCGTCATCCTGGTGCGTCGTGAGGGCTGAACCGGCGCTGTGTGTGTATGTGTCTCACACACTGTAAAGGGTGAGGGGTACTGTGATGGTTTGGGGGTGTTGCCCCTGAGAAGCCCTGGGGTGACTCAGGATCCATGAGGGGGCACAGGAAGGTTCAGGCAAGGACTCCCTGGGAAGGGAGGGCCCTTGGGTGTCATCTTAAAGGAAGTCGTCGACCTCCTTTCAATTTGCCCACAATGAAACCTGAAGGGGCTGTCAGTCGCTGTTGACAAGTAGACCATAAGCAGTCTGGTTAAGTGGACGTTCTCAAGGCTGGCCCGGCCCTGGGCCCAAGGCGGCATTTCCCTTCAGAGGCTGTGCTGCAGGGCCAAGGGCGCTCGCTGCTGGGGTTCAGAGGCTGCCTCAAGGTGGGAATCTGTAGCCAGGACCTACACAGGACCTAATGAGGCGCTGCCGGCGTTCAATTACGTGCCCGGCCCGGGCTCTGCACCGGTTGACTGACAGCTCATTACTCCGCTGCCATTTTGGGGCGGCGGAATTTAATCTCCCAGATGGGAAGCAAATCAATTTGCCCATCTGCCGCAGCTGTGTCTGTGTGAACTCTGTTCTAATTTGTTCTCTTAAGCATAGGAAGCCTCGTAATTTTTAGGTACAGAAACACCAGGTTTCCCAGCCAGCCTGGCCGGGGCATGCGCAGGTGGACACACTGAGGGGGCTGAGCCATGGTGGTCAGCAGGGAGGGGTCATCGGCCTGGCTCAGAGGAGGCCAGGTTCTCGCCCAGGAGGCTGGGCTCCTTGATGGGAGGGTCATATGTGGGATGGGGGGGGGGGTGCGTGACTTCCCATGTTGTTGGGATCAAAGTCATCTGCCCAAGGGCCCAGGACCCGCAGGGACTTTAGCCACAAGGCACATATGACCTGCTTACATGTGTCTAGGGCCACGTTATTCTGTGCTGTGGTCGTGGCCCTGGTTTCCGGGCTTTGGACACAAGGAGATTTGGAGGGTGTTGTTCTGGGACTCAGTTTTCTGCCCTCTCTAAGGTGCGGTCATCTCCTGCAGCCAAGGCAGTGACCTTGACCTGGGACAGGCGGACCGTCTGCAGGGCAGGCTGAGGCCTCTTCCCCAGGGAGCACGTACCCGTGGTGTGTGCGCCTGGCACATCTGCGGCGCTCCCGTCCCCCGCTGCGAGTGCGGGCCACCCGCAGACTCTGGAAGGTGGTCTGGGCGCCCCCTCTGAGCATCCTCAAGCAGGCTTTCAGCCGACTTGCATTCACAGGGCAAAACAGGCCAACGGGGGCATCTCCCAGGAGAAACGTCAGCTGTTGGGTAGGAGACAGAGCTAGGGCTGATGCTGCCCGAGTTGGAAGGCACGCCCCTCAGTTCTGTACTCTGCAGACAGAGGGCTCTGGGGTCTCTTTTGGTGTATGTGAGTGAATGTGTGTGTGCACGTGAACATGAGTGAGCACAGGTGTGCGCATGGGTGTGCCCGGGTGTGCCTGGGTATGGGAGAGTATATATGTGAGCAGGCATGTGTGTGAGCCTGTGCCGTGTACGTGAGCATGGTGTGCACGGGCGTGGGAGGGGCGTGCGCACGCATGGCTGGGTGTCGGTGAGGGGTGAGGGGAAAGTGCCTTCTGTGGAGAGAGAGTTTCTGAGACTCCCTTCCTCAGAGTTGACAAAGCAGCCGCGGCTGGCTGGTTTTTAGGGGTCAGGGAAAGGCCACTCTATTCACACACCTTTGCCGAGGAGCGCGGAGGGGCGGCGATGGGGGCTGGGGTTAAGGAGCGGTTTTATTGCCTCGCCTGTCAGGAGGGTCATGTGATATTATTTTGATATGGGGGCCCCCAAAAGCAAACACAACAGGCCAGGGTATAAACAGAAGAAAAGGGGGCCTCACCCCTGGCCATTGAGCGTTTCCCTTTCTTCTCAGCCCAGGGTGGGCCCAGGACCCTCCTCTCCGAGGCGGCACCAAGGCTAGCTCCCCAGATAACACTGGCCTGTGGCGCCTGGCGGTGAAAATTCAACATCGAAGTTGCTAATGAATAAATCGGCCAGGCCACCTCCCGGCCACGGCTGCCTCTGAGGAGAGGGAGAGCAGGGCTGCCCAGGGTGACTGACGTGCAGCGTGAGTGACAAATCAGGGAATGAGAGGAGAGCCTGCCACTGGCACTGACTGGCCGAGCTAGTCTTCCACCCTCCCAGGAAGGCCTCTGAGCACAGAGCGGTCAGGCCGGCATTGGGAGGGGCGGGACTGGATGAGACAGGGAAACGACTGCCCACCTCTGGCTTCTCTTCTCTTTTTCCTGTTTTTGGCCTTCTTTTCTCTGTTGGGGCTAACTGTAATTGTGACCAAACAGCCACCTGACCCTGAACGAGAGGAAGGAATTCTGTCCGATAAACTGGCCTGCGATGGACTGCTCCACACACATGTAGTCCTGGGGAAGGGCTGGGGGCAGAGGCCGGGGCCGTGGGGCTGGCCGGGAGGCCATTGGCCGTGCGAACTGGGTTCTCAGACAGGGGAAGCACCCCCGCCTCTGCTGGGGCTGAGATGCCTGGGTGCTCCTCGCCACTGATCCCCTATCACCTTGCTCCCTTAGCCTAGAACATTCCGAGCTTTCCTGCAAAGCCCAGCTCTAGGTCATCTGCCCCAAGAAACCCTCCCTGAGCACTGAGCTGGCGAGCACACGCCTTCTCTGAGCGCCTGTTCAGCAGGCACTTCCCGGGGCCCCACTCTGCTGGACTGAGGCTGTGTCTCACCTGCCTTGGTAAGAGCCCCTGATCTGAGGCCGCATTCATAGCAACAACCCAATAAGTCCTTGTTGGCCACTGGATTTCTTTAAATACGCTTTCTGTTTGCCCCTCGTCCAGCCGGTTCTGTTTATGTTGCCAGGGCTGACCACACAGGACAGCTGTCAGTGAATAGACAAGAGGCCCTGGCTAACCAGAGCAAAGCGTAGGGTGCGTACGGAAGAGGAGCCAGCCCCCGGGGCCGGGGGCCGGGGGCCGGGGGGTGGGAGAGCTGCGCGTCGTCTGACAGCTGGGTTCAGATTCCAGCTCCACCACCGACAGCTGTGTGACCCTGAAGACTTCGCCTTACCTCTCTGTTGTAGTTTTCTATCTGTAAAACGGATCATGTGACCAACCTGTTAGGGCTGCCGTGAGTAGAGGAAATGCAAGGTGTGGCGGGGTGGTGTGTGCACATGCGTGCACAGCGGTACTTATGGTCAGTTTAGCCGTAGTTAGAGCCACGGCACCTTGCTACACCTTGGATGTCGTTTACAGGGGCTCCTGGAAGAGCAGGGCAGAGGTCGCCGGGACTACTCAGGACAGAGCCCAGCTGCTGAGGGCAAGGGCTGATTTTTAGAAACAAGTGCGAGGTGGGGATGGGGGTGGAGGACGTTGTCTGCTTTGTGCTACAGTAAAACCGTGGGGGTGCGTGACCCAGCATCGGGGCTGGGGGCCTTGGGCACGCTGCCAGTGCGACAGTAGGGTGAGTACCCCTGCTGCAGAGCACTCACTGCAAGGCGCCTCTGACAGCCTACAGCAAAGGGAGGGCGCGGGCAACCTGCAGGCTCCCCCCCACCGCCGCCCGAAGAATCATTTCATTTTTGATAAATTCTACTAACTGCAAACTTGTCTTTTGAATAGAGAGAGGCATGTGTGCATTTCAAGTGGTTCCTTGCAGCTACACCAGTTTTTAAAGTAATGAGCTGTTTTCTTTTTTTCCATAAACATGAGGCTGACATCAGAGAACAGTTTTTGATCCCAGTTTTAAAACGAACTGGGTGGTTTGAAGATGATGGGAATCCCAGGCAGCTGGTTGGCTCTTTCCCTCGGTTTCATTGAAAACAATTTCTTCAAGGAGCCCGCAGCTCAGGGGCACGATGCACTTTGGATTATTGAAAGTTTAGAAATATTTAGGTGATTATGGTAAATAATTCACGCAAATCCTGACCAATGCAATTGATTCTTTTGTGCAAGCACAAGGAGAGCAGAAACCAGCCTTTTTTTTTTTTTTTTTTTTTTGACTTCCCAATCCTCTCAGCGCCATCTAGTGGTGATATGTGCTCGGCACAGGATTCGCTTCCCTGGTGGTCATCCTTCTGCGGAGCTAGGGAAATGGCACTCATGCACCCAAAAGCCAGTTAAGCCTCGGTGCCATCTGAGTTTCTGCCTCCAAGGTAGAAGTCGCATGGAGGCCAAATGGACTCTCTCTGGTTGCGGTTCGCCTGCCCCAGGAGGCCTGTATCACAGTGGTCAGCATCTCTGCATTCGAATCTGGTGGCCTCTTTTTCGCAGTGTCACTACTGACACACCTCCCCCAGCCTTGGCATCCTCAGCTATAAAGTGGCTCTAATGACAGGACCTGTCTGGTGGGGTCGCCACGAGGACAAAACGAAATGATGTTCATAAGACGCTCAACACAGTGCCTGGCAGGCAGTACAGTATCAGACTTCTAATCGGGAAGTAAAAATATGTCATCTAGACCCAGTAAATATCTTGGAAAAAAATTAAAGTCTTAGTAACACATTTAGGAGAGACTTGAAAGGATCCTTCAGTCTGAGTTGGAACTAGCTGCTTTCTCATTGGAGAGCTGCTTGTGTGATGGCTTGCAACTTCTGTTTTGGTTTCCGTAGGCACAGTTCAGAAAGGAAAAACGATCCGTTACATTCATCCATGATGTCCAGCATGGTGCTTGGTTCCTCCTGGTTCAAGGCCGCTTTAGCAGCACGCACGTTCCTTTCTGAACAGACAGGAGCAGTCTTCTGTGCATCTCAGGCAAGTTTAAACTAAGGTAAAAGTACATTTTGAAACAAATAGCGTCTGTGTGTTGCTGAGTGTAGGGAATGAGTTTAGCGCCTCTGGTCCAGCTGGGATCCTTCTAAATAATCCACACCCCTGTACTCCCACAGCTGGGGGAGGCATGCAAAAGCTGGTGGTGTGCCTTGGGGACCATGGTGGTGGCACCTTGGACCCTTGGAAAGCTCCTGGTAGCAGGGTCCCCATCCTGTAGGTCCAACACAGCCTGGGTGGACGTATTGAGGCTCCTGCTGCTCCATCCGGCAAGCGGCCCAGGGGCACTAGGCCCAGCCGCGAGCCAGAGACTGGCAGGTGGGGGTGGGCGGCAGGAGGGAGCTGGGCCCTGGGCCCAGCCTGCCCCTTCCTCCCCACCCCGCTGTCAGTGTATCTGCATCCTCATCCCGGAAATGAGGATGCCACCCTTGCCCCAGTGTCACAAGGATGAGAGGACTTCCCATCAGCTCCCTCTCTGACATTAGGACCTGCAGATGCGCCCACTGCTGCCCACTGCAGTGGCCTCTGTGACCCTCCAGGGGGCGGCTGCCCCACCCAAGGCCCCCCATCCTGTGGAGAGAGGAGCCGACTTAGGGCTCATGGGCGCAATAACTTGAAACTCGCCAAACAACAGTTTAACATTTTACTAAATCAATTCACACAAATTCCAAATTGCAAATATAATTAAGGACAACAGATTCTGTTCTGCCTTTTAAATCTTTCATTTTCAAATCCATAGTTAAGACAAAAAGTAAACAAAAATTAAGTCTGCATGTATTCATGATTCTCCTGGAGGGACCAAAAAAAAAAAAAAAAAGGAACATTATAGTAAAAAGAACGCCACTGGGTGTACAATAAAGCACCACGACACACGGCTACAAAACGGGCTTCCTGGATTCCGCCACCCGTAGTAGACACTGCTCTCCCCGCTGCTCTGCGTCAAGCAGGATTTCATTAAAATAAAACTATAAAATCTCCTAGGTTACGCTAAAGTCAGACACAGTCTGGAACACAGTGCTTAACAACAGTAATGCCAACTATCAGTGCTAACGTAAAAACATTTTAGAAAGTCGAAAACAATTAAACTGGAAACCAAAACCTTATTTTCCCTAGATGAGCAAAACTGAAAATGAAAGGGTTCCCGCCTCCTAGTTGGAGTGAAGGGACTTTTTTTTCTTTTCTTTCTTTCACATCGGAGGCTAGGGGCACGGTGGGGGCTGGCCCTGTTGTCCCTCAGCCTAGTTGGCATCCAGCTTGGCCATTTCCTGCACGTAGATGCCTATACTCTCGCTGTCGAAAAGCACGAAGTACACTGTTTTGATGGAAGAGGACATTGTTGACACGAAATAACTGGAGATGGCCTTCAGGATCAGCTGAGCTGCCGTCTGCTTCGGAAAACCGTTCCTGCAAGACAGAGGACAAGGGCTCAGCAAGGGGGCCATGGCAGCCACAGGACCGCCCCTGCCCACCCGCCCCCTCCCTCCAGGACGCTCACAAGGCCACATGGGTGGCAGTTTGCCCCGTGTCGGGTCAGGTGGCTGCCCAGACGCAGGCATGAGAAAGTCCAGTGCCCAGCAGACAAGGGAAGGATATGTGGGCAGGGCACTGCAGCCCGCAGAATGTGTTCTGTGGCCTGGGGTGTGTGTTTAGCCCCTGAGGCAGCACGAGCTCCCAGCATCACTCTGACTAGTGTGGGGCCTGGGATGCAGTCCTGGCTCCCAAAGGCTCCCCGTGGATCTCAGCGCCAGGGGTGGCTGGAGGCTGCAGCTGCTCCAGGAAGCCCTCACCTCCATCCACACTAGTAGAGGGGTCATGCCCTTCACACTGGCCCTCGGGTTCATGGGTGTGAGGCTGCTGGGCAGGAACCGACCCCCGGCACACAGCAGCCGGTACCACCCCAAGGGCCAGGGCGTCAGAGAGCTGTGGGTGCAGAACAGCTCCGGGCCAAGTGGGCTCTTCATCTCAAGGGCTAGCATCCAAGTTTCCAAGCTGGACTGAATTCACGTGCATCTCCATTTAAAGTAAATGTCATGTAGCAACTTTGGGGGTAAGGCCTCAGAACTTCAGCAAGAATCTGAAAGCAGGACTCCTTGTTTCATGGGAGCCCGAGTCCGTTCCTAGTCAACACTGCAGATGCAGGACCCCGGTGGCCCCTGGGGACAGTGGCAGTTAGGTAGCAATTTGCCTAGTCTGGTGGAAATCACATGGGCATTGGAGCCAATGGTCCTAGATTCAAGTCCCTTGCCTCAGCTTGTATTTAAGAATACGAAAGAGTTTTGGGGCCGTTTTCATGAGGATTTCTGTGTTCATCTGCAGACCTACAGTCTTCCATCTGCTCTGAGCCTGTGGATCCGTCGGGACCCAAAGTGCCGGACCAGCTTTCCAGTCTCAGCTGCGCTCCCGTCAGACGGGACCTGCCGCCAGGTGAGCGGTTGGTTCCTCAGAGCACCCCCGGCCTCACGCACTGGGCGCCGGGAGCTCCAACCGCCTCAGCTGCTTCCCTTGGAGAGCCTCACTCATTCTGCTGTCAGTACTCAGAGCATTTCGCGCACACAGGGGAAAGCCCTTCCTGCGACTTGCTTCCGATCAACCAGGGCTTCATGCAGCTGGACAGCGGACCCCTTGTAACATCTGGGAGCTTTAGAAATGATGCCTTATTCTTAGAAGACGGGGGCATCACCCAGAGTATGTTCCCAGCCTGTACAGGGGAGCCCATGGGTAACTGTGGTGCAACCCAGAGCCCGTGCGCCTTCACACCCAGGTGGCTCCTCCTCAGCCACAGGGCACACCAGCCGGGCAGCTGGCGCACACAGGACCACGGGAGGACAGTGGGTCAGGGACTGCTTGGAGAGACAGCGTTCAGCCAGGACAGTGTGTCAGACAGGCACGGCTTCCTCCTGGGGAGACACTGGGGACTCCATCTACCTCCAGAGTCAGGGTGACCAACAGGTGGGCCAGGACAGGTGGGCCCCATGCGGCAGGCCATCCGCCCGCACCCTTCCCCACTGTGGGTCGGCGAGCTCGGTCTGAGAAGCAGCCACCCGTGCTGCACCTGGCACAGGCGCTCTGACCGCTCTCATCGGAGCAGAGACAGAGGACAGGTTATCTGGACCAGAACACATGCTGGGAAGTGCTAAAATAAACTCGACCTGTTTTGGGGGCCACCTCTCTGTGGTGTGCATGTTCCCGGGGACATGTGGAAATGTGTCATGGGGAGCATGGGGGTTAGGGGCCGCCCTTCCTGCCGCCAGCCCCACTCCTGAGGGAGGGACCAGGTCAGCTTTTGGGGAGCAGTGGGCAGGCACAGCATCAGTGTCGCTGGAATGAGGGCCCATTTCAGGGTCTTACAAACAGCGAACGTTCCTTTTCCTGCTGCAGTGCAGGTGCTGCCCAAAGGGCCAGTGGGATGACCGACCCCATTAGTTTCATCCTGGAGAGGAAAGCCCAAGGGGGAGGCAGCTGGGGGCCGGGCAGGAGGGCAAGGGGCGTCCCAAGGCTGCAGTGGCCCAGGGGGCCAGCCCGGCATTGGAAGAGGCCTGGCCTGGGCCACGGGAGCTGAGGGCTTCCAGACCAGGCAGAGCTCTGTCTGTGGACGTGACCTGGCTGGGGCGAGGGGGTGAGGGTGAGCTGAGCGGGGCTGTGAGAGTGGCCCCCGACACCGAAAGGCCAAGATCGTGCCCTACCAGCTCTAAGCCCCCCGTGAGGGTGCGCACCCCTGCCTCACACCTGCACAGGTGAGCGGAGCGGAGCTGAGGGCCTCTGGGACTTCCTTGAGGACCAGTCTGCTGTGGGCCTGATGGTCACAGCCTGTCTCTGCCAAGGCTTCCAACATGGCGCGTGGCCCTAGTCCCTTCTGCCCTTGCTGATGGGCCCTCCACACGCGCCAGTTGTTCCTGCCTGTGCCCGGCACTTTCTGGCACAGACTTTCTCCCACAGCACCCCATTCCTCTGCCTGGGGCCCTTGACGAGAGCGATACGACTCTCAGCAACAGGATGTCCTTCCCTGTCCCGACATCAGCGGCTTCCAACGCGCGTTAGAGCTGCCGCGCACACACCTGCTGGTCCTACTATTAATGGAGTGCGGGCTGGTCTGGCTTTATCATTCAGGGTGACTGTTGGGCGAATGCGACTGTGGTTTGTTTCCAGGAGAACGTCTTGCTGGTGACCCACCCTCTGTGCCAGACACCCCGCCGTGGGAGTGGACGCACTGGACACACAGGCGCCAGGAAGGCACGAAGGTAACAGCGTCCCTAACGCTTCCCGGTGGGCCCGACCTTGTTTTCTGGCAGCCACGTTAGAGTGCGTGTGACAGAGCGGAGCGCTGTACGAGAGATGTTCTCATGGGAGCGCTGCGCACACCGAGGCCTGGGCCCTCGGGACGGGGCAGCGGTGGCACACACAGCAGCTGGAGCCACCCAGGATTTGAGGCCGGGCCCTCTCTCTGTGCCTTGGTTCTCTGCCTCGTGCAGTGGGGTTAGGAATCAAAGCGCCTGTCCCCTAAGGAGGCTTTGAGCGCCACGGCCTCGGTCATCAGTGTTGCTGAAGAGTGGGTGGTCTTGAAGGTCTTTCTAAAGGCTCCTGCTATGGAAACCTGCCTCCCACCCTGGAGTCCGTGACAGCTGTGACTGGGTGACAGCTGCTGTCACTGTAGTCACCCTGTGCTAACAACGTGCCATCAGTCCCCCAGAGGGCTCCTGCTAGGCTCTGCGAGGCCCAGTCCTCTTTGAGGACCGTCGGCCGTGACGGGGGGGCATGCTGAGGCGCGGCGCTGCCCAGCTTCCAGAGGGCTGCTGGCCTGTGGCGTCTCCGCATCCCTCGGTGTCTCGGCAGGTCGGGTCCCCTTGTTGGGAGCACAGGCACAGCCCGTCTGAATGCTGCCTCTGCTTGGCCATGCCTTTGTGCCTTCCTCCCCCATCTCAGGCCTACTGCCTCTGCGACAGTCACTCTGTCCTATGCTGCGCCGTGCCCGCCTTCTGGTTGAGGCCAGCTGCCGCCGCCTCTGAAACACAACAGAGCAAGTGGGAGCGAGGGCTTACACTCCAGGGCCAGAGTCAGGTCTGAATCCGGCCTGCACAGGCATGTTGGCCTCTCAGCATTTGCTTCCTGTACCGGGAAATGGGCACTGCAGGGGCGCACACGGTGATGCCCACCATGGCTGTGATGCGGGCATTGCTGCGCCCACCCGGCACCCGCCCCCTCGGCCTGATGCTGCAGCGGTGGCTAGGGAGGTGTATGTCCTAAGTCCCTCACCCCCTGCAGAGAGTTTATCTTAGACTTTGACCTTTTTTTCCCCCTCAACCTTGCCTTGCACAGACTGAGGACCACAGATGCCTGAGCTTCCCCTGAAGTCACCCCGGTTATGCCTGGGACAGCCTTTCCTAAATGTCCTGGGCCTCAGTTTCCCTAGACTGGGGCAAGGGGACCGCATGGGCTATCGCTATCTGGTGCCCTCTTGGGTCAGCCTGCTCAGTGGTGGCTGGGGACCGCACACATTGGCTGCCTGTCCCACCATGCCATTGGATGGCGGAAATCTGGGTTCATAGGGTCCAAACTTCGCATAGGCAGCTTCAGTTCTCCCAGCCCCGCTGAGCCTGCTCTTGGTGCGGGGCATCGCAGGCACCCCGCCCCTGGTGAGCCTGCCCTCTACGGCCGGCAAGGTGGCACAGAGGAACCCTGGCCCCCGCTGTGTTGAGCAGGCCCAGCAGGGGCCTGTGGGGAACGGCTGTGCCCAGGGCTGGGAGAGTCCAGCGGGTTTTCTGGAGGAGACAGATTGGGACCACGCCCTTGAAGGCTGCGGAGGCGTACGTGGATTTTGATTGGAATCTGGTTTCCCTGCTGGGCCAGTCTAGCTGCCCAGTGTCTTGGCTGTGTGGGAGGTGGGGAGGACTTGCTATCTCGGAAGCTGGGGTGACGTGGAGAAAACGTCACCCTTCATGGACACTTCTTCTGGGATTAGGTCTCCCACACTGAGACCCTGGGCCCCTCCATTCTTCCACGCTCTGCCTGCCTCTGAGCCTGTCTGAAGCTGCCTCGGCCGGAGGCCTCTCCATCCCAGGTAAAGACCAGGCCGTCAGGGTCCTGTGCTGAGAGCAGGGGACCACCCGCGGGGGAGGGGGCAAAATTCAGAAAGGGATGACGGGGGGGCCCTCTCCCCAAGGCCAGAGAGGGGCCCGAGCAGCACAGCCTCAAAAGAGGCCGCTTACCTTCTCTCACCCCAGGGCTCTCAGTGTTTGGGTTACTAAGTGATTCCCTCTCATTCGGTTGGTTTCTGTCCTTTACATGTCTCTTCTCAGGCTCCCGCCAAAGGGTAGGGGGGCAGATGGCTGTGCCTGGGCAGGTGAGGGGCTCCCAAGTGGTGGTTCCAAGGTTCCCCCAAACCCACTCACAGAGTGTGCAGGCAGGGGCCTGTGACTGCCGGGGACAGGAGGCAGGGGTTCCACGTGCCTGACGGCACCGGCACTGAAACCAGCGGCCTACAACCAGATTTGGCCCGACCAGGTGCGAGCTGTGTGACCGCAGGTGAGTGCCTTAGCCCCTCTGCGCTTCCGCCTCCGCGCCTTTGAGTGGAATTAATAACAGCGCGCACCTCGCAGGGCTGTTGTGAGAGGATGCAGCTAAGGGCTCAGCACGCTGCCTGGGGCTCCATAAAGACCATAAATGGTAGCTTGAAAAAGACAAACTGGCTTTCCTTTTAAGCTCATAAACCTAAGGAGAATTTAATCAAAGCCCCAGACTAAGCTATTCCCTACAGACTGCCCCTCCGGAGAGGGGTCGCTCCCTAATGTCAAACAGCTGAGGGAGTGGGGGTGTCCATAAATATTGTGACCAGAATGCCCAAGGACAGGATGTCCAGATGCCAGAGGTGGCTTCCCAAGGCTGCACCCCCAGGTCTCGTTTCCACCCAGTGGGCTTCGAGACCGGCCTGGGGGCCGAGGGGCTGGAGGGAGGGGGTCCAGGGCCAAGACGGCCACCCCCTCAGATGCCCGGCACGCGGAGCTAGGCTGAGAGAAAGTGAGCCCGCGTTACCAACATGTTTGCATTTATACTGTTTTACTTCCAACATGACTTTTATGCCAGAGACACTGGATGCCACAAACAAGCCGTTTTATTTCCCCTCCTAAAACCCACTGTGATTTACGGGCCGGCTCTGGGGTAATCCCGTTCTTTACTCATGAAAGGAGGGCAGCTGTCGGCTCGGCGCTGCGGGGCAAGGTCTGCCTGGCAGATGTGGGGCTGGGCGGCTGTGCACATGTGCTCACCTTAGGAATTCCGCCCTCTTAAAAGCCTTCAATTGATTATTTCTTAAAACTTTTTACTCCATGAAAAATGTAAATAAGTTTGTAATAACAGATGCTCTTTTATGAGAATTACTTTTATGCTTCAATTAGAAATTTCCCAATAGCCATATGAAAGAGCGTGAAATTATTACCTCCAATAACAGCTCCTATTGCCGCTCTCTTTGGAAGCACCTTTCATCAGAGCAGATCAAAGTGCCTCTGAAGCACTAATTAACCGAACCTCAGAACCGCCGTGAGGAGGGCAGCCCCCGTGGCCTTGCTGATAAGGCAGGCCCAGGACAGAGAGGGCGATTCATGCACCGAAGGTCACACAGCAGTGCAGTGTCAAAGGACAGACCTTCTGTGCAAGGTGGGGAGGGTGGAGAAGCTGGCTATTTATGCTCTGGTACTAAAAAGCATTTGGTATTTAAAAAAAAAAAAGGTCTTGAATCGACTCTGGGACTGACGTTGGCACCTCCTTATGGAGCCCGGGCTGCCTCTGCGGAGCCCTGACTTCCCTGGGTGCTGGAGGGGCTGGTGGCAGAAACCCAGCCGGCTCATGAGGGGAAGCCCAGGAGCAGCCACCTGTCGATGCACAGCCCTGGGCTCTGACCCCCCGTGGGCCCAGGACGCCCACAGCGGCAGCTCTGAAGGCCAGTTTCTCTGTGCTCGGCTCCTGGTGCAGTGGCCTGTGGCTCAGCGCCCCGCAGGCAGGGCCTGGCGCAGGGCGCGGCCTGAGGGATCGCTGCGCCTGTTCACAGAGCGGGGGTTGGGTATCACCGGGCTGGTTGGTGACCAGCCAAGCCTGAAGTCCAGGCTGACCCCACGCCAGAGAAGTGACTGCACTGCTCTGCTAGGTGGCGCCTGGGGTGTGTGGCCTGGGAGGTGGCGTGGGTGGGGTGGCTGCCGCCTTGCCTGCCCCGTCAGCTGTTCAAAGATGACAGTCTTCCGGGGTGGGCTCTCTGGCTTGTGTGTGTCTGAGGGGCGTCCAAGCCCCTCTGGGGGTGATGTGGGGCTGGGAGGCGGCGTGGGCCTGGCCCCGTTTCACTCACAGAACCGCCCACTCGGTTCCATCAGATCCCGTGGCCTCATTAACTGGGTGACGAGACAGAGGAGAGTAAGTAGGTCTGCAGGGGGCAGGACACTTGGGAACACAAAGGTGGGAGGCACAGGCTTCGTCCAACTTAGGCTGTGGTTTGGGGCCAGAATTGGGACACAGCCTGGGCCCGGGAGGGCTGCTCCTTATATCCCTGCCTCCCTGCTCGTCTGACCTCCCCACCCGCCTGGACAGTCCCAGGTTACCTTCTGCGGCGGCCTCTGAGGTCACAGCTCAGGCCTCCTGCCCCCTCCAGCTCTTCACCTGTCCCTCGCCATTGCTCAACATTTGCTTTCTTCCCCATTTCTTGCTTTCTCCTAGATTAAGGCCGGTGCTTGAGAGCAGCCTCAGGGGACCTTGGACAGAGTCACAGCTCCACAATTACAGGCTCAACGTGTAGGGAAAGACATCCGAGTGCCAAGTACCGCGGCCACAAGCCGGTGCCCTTACCTGCCACTGCCAATGGATGGAAACGCGATGGACTTCAGCTTCTTATCATCTGCCAGGGCCAAGCAGTTCTTCACTGTCTTTTCCAGAAGCTCCTCGCACTTGTCTGCACCCCAGACTGGACTGTTACAGTGGATCACAAACTTGGCGGGCAGGCCATGCCCGGCACTGACAGCAGCTGGAGGGGACGAGTGGGGCGGTGAGTTTGTCCCTCTGGAAAGCACACGGCACTAGACGCCAAACCCAGGCCCGCTCCGCAGCGGCCGCGCACCGCCCGGAGCCCCGGTGGCCAGTGCCCGGGGCGGGCCGAGGCGGGGTCCCAGCGTGAGCACGAGCTGGAAGCCGGTCACCAATTAGCCTCCCTCCTCCCCCCGGGGAGCCCACACCAAGACCCAGCCTTGGGAAGCTGGCAGGGGCTGCGTGACCACCAGAACCTTCAGCCAAGATTGTGGTGAGCCCTCCCCCCGCCCCCGGAAGGCAGGGCCTTAAGCGACTGACTTGACTGTGTCAGAATGTTTGCAGTCTCAAATTAACTGCCTTTTGGGGTCTCTAACCCCCCTTTCCTCAAGTGCATTCATGTGCCTATATAATTATTATGTATCTGTAAATCTCCCAGACACAGCTTGAGACAAACTTATCAGGAAAGCAATCCCACTAGTGTGTTTGCTGCCCTGTTCTTCTCCCCAACTGCTTAGTTTTGACAGAAATAGACCGTTTCTAGGATGGAACTATGTCCTTTTCCTAGAAGAGGAGGCTTGTTCCAGTGATACACTGCCAGAGCCAGACCCATGCTCCCTCTCTACCCCTTGTCAGGCCCCAGGACACTGGCCGTGGGCCTGCTAGCCTCCGGGAGATGGAGCGGGCCAGCCCGGGCCCCCGGAGATGCAACACAAGGCAAGTGGTTCTTGGGTCAAAGGGCTGCGCACCACCGTCCCCACCCCGCCTCCACAAAAAGACACCCAAACTTCATGGTTTGACCCCATTTCGTGAGGAACACCAGTCAGCAATACCCAAGAGGTGTAGCGCGTTACGGCGGTGTCGCTAGCAGAGCCTGCAAACAGTGATCTGTGGGCAGTGTCTCACGGTACAGTAGAAACAAACGGCAGCTCTGAACCAAAAGTCATGGGTCTGAGTTCGTGCTGCTCACTGATGGTTCTGGAAGTCTGGGCTGAAGTGCTGACCTACAGAAACCTAAGACTGAGGGTCTAACTCATTGGCCCGCCCCCATGGGACATCACTGCTGAACAGCTCATGGACAAGGGTCACAAAGGAACGTGTTAACAGTGGTGATCTTCGGGCCGTGGAGCAGGGTGTGCTTTATATCTTAAAATCTTTTCCAAAATAAATCTTAAACTCAAGCCCGATGTGTGTTTTTGTTGTTAGAACAAGCAAATGTACCTTTCGCCCTGACAAATCTAGTGCATGGCAGCAGCAGGGCCACCAAAGAGGCCCACGCCGGAGCACTGCTGCGAAGGGCCCGGGGCTGGCCCAGAAGGGCCGGGAACGGGCCGAGGAAAGGCCCGGAGCCCTTGGCTGGGCAGGTTATGCTGTGTGTGTCCACCCTTGTTCCAGGTGGCACTGGCTGGCGGCACTGGAAAACTGTGCCCCACGCAAGGCTATGTCCCTTGTAGGCAGAACGACCGGCAGGGCAGAGGTCAAAGGCACAGAGCAGCAGAGGGGATGACACCCTCTGCTCCCCACCAGCCCAATGACGAGCCCAGGCTGCAGGTCGTAGGCCATGGGGGAAGAGGGCTTGTGTGGACAGCACATAGTAATCGTTGATGCCGTATTTCATTAAGAGCCGTTAACAACAGGAGTTGAAGACAGAATGGGCACTGGGAACCATCTAGTAAGAAGGGAAACCAGAGCCCCCAGAAAGAAAGGGAAGGGCCTGTCCCTGCCCAGCTGTGGGCTGAGCCCGGCATCACCCCCTGGCTGGACTCCCAGGCCCTCGGAGTCTTTCCGTCTGCCTGAAATTCCGAAACCCTCTGCCTCCACAGGTCTCAGCACCGTCCCCCCACCTCAGAGTTCCCCGGTATCAGGGAGGGCGTCTTCAGCAAGCGAGAAATGTGTGTTTATGTTTTCCCCATTGAAAACACAGATGGCTGAATACAAATGACTCATGTGCATCTCTCACCAGCAGTTCTGCAGACGGCTCACTATCACTATCTCTAATTCTCGGATCCTACCTTTGCCAAACCCAGCTTCCATAATTCCTTAAAATTCGGGGTCTAGACGTCAAACATTTAGAAGCTATTTTCAGTCATAAAGAAAAAAAACTGGAAAGGCTATTTTCACCACCCTGACGCTCCCCAGACAAAAGCCTAAATTTTAAGGCCGGCAGGTCCTGCCTCCAGTTCAGGGACACGTTGGCATCGCCCCATCTGAATTCCAAACTGTCCCATAAAATGGTTTCCCTGGTTCTGCATGGGCCGCACCCCGATCCGCCCCGCGCTTCCTGACCTTACCTCCAGCTACTTCCAAGGGCCCGTTCTTTTTCCGGAGCTCCAGAACGGCTTCCACAAACTCCTTGCCGCCTTTCTTCTCCAGCGTGTTTCCTAGACAAGGACAGGGTGAGGTCAGGCTGCCCCCCGGCGTCTCAGGGCACACACACACTGAGCATGTCAGGTGATTACGTACTCTATGTGCTCTGACCAGCTAAACTTCCGAAGGGCTGCAGAACAGGAGCTAAGCCTCGGCTGAGTCACAAGAGTGAGATTTAGAAGGGATTCACCACCGACCAGTTGCCGCTCTGGCACTGCAGGCCCTTATTCAGGGCTGCCTCAGGGTGATCCTGGAGGGGCCACAGATGCGAGGCAGGCGGCAGATGCCTGTTCTGGGCAAGTGCTGGGCCGCGTGCTCTGCATCAGCGTGAGAAACCAGATGGTGCTGGCTTCCAAGGCTGACACTGCCCCAGGCTTTTCTTCTGTCTCTGGGAGAGCCCCCAAATAAGGAGGTTTTAGGAAAGCCATACCATGTCGCCACCGGCGGCCAGCACCCCCTGGCCACAGGTCCAGGGAAAGCGCCAGGATCTGGTCACTGGACCAGCGTTACTATTGTGCTTAGTTCCTATTTTGCAGCTTTGATATATGCGAATACAAAAAAAAAATAATGGCCTCAGACAGAATTTCCTTAATCACACTTATGATTTAGAGTCATTTTAGATAAAGAACAACCTCAGAAGCAGAGCTTAAAGATGAACTCACATTATAGAAAAGCTTGGAAAGAAGGATGACTTCACTGTTTAGAATCAGATTTTTTTCTTTTAATCCAATGGAGGTGGGAGGCACTTTTTCTTGTGCATTAGGGTGCTTGGTAATTAATTGGTTTCTGCTATGAAAGCCAAGCTCTCCAATAAGATCCCAGCACCGACAAGGGCTGTGGGTTACATGTCTCGTGGGACAGCAAGCAGCAACCAAAATGAGAGAGAACATCACCCTTCAAAGTCTGGCCAGAATGGGGTCTCGGTCTTCCTTAAGCTCTGATTCCTCAGTTTGGCACATTTTAAAGTACTTTTCCTCACGAGAGGACAAAAATACTCCCCTTAAGATTCACTGTGTATCTTGGAAAATTCAAGGTGCACCTGGCAAATTCTGGAATGGGTCAGTCAGGATGCATGGGAGCGCACCAGCCCAAATTCTCTCTGGATTCACCCCGTAATGACTAGGGCTGATTTTCTTAGAGAAACCTGCCTCATTTGCATGCATGTTCCAGAGGGGTGCACTAACCCCAGGAAGTGTCTAGAAGGAAAATCAGATGCCTGGGCACTGCTACCAGTAAGACAGCCCAGGGCTAGTGGCGGGCACTGACCCGGGCGCCCCCGGCTGCAGGAAGCCTGGGCTGCGTGCATGCACATGGCCGGCAGGCCACCCCTCTCGGGAGCTCTCAGCTCTCTAGGAGGAGGCCTGGCTCTCAGAGATTCACTGGGGAGCCTTGAGGTGGGATCCAGCTTCCCTCCTCATTTGCCCAGACTGCCCCCCTGCCTTTCCGTCTTGGAAAGGAGTGAAGTAGGCATTTAAGTGGCAGAGGTGGCAACTGCTGTGTTTTTCTGACAAAGTTCAGCACCAGAGACAGTGGCTGAATGGGCTTGAGAGAACAGGTTCAGGTCTCGTGGCTCAGAGACCCTACCCACCAGCACGTGGAGGCTTTGAGGATACAACTGAGGGGGGCGAGGGCCGCTTATGGTTGCACCTGTAATATCCTTGCAACTGAGAAAAATGAACCTGCTGGATCCCAGGTGCGGCTGCCCAGCTGCGCTGGTCTAGCCGTCCCGCCTCACCCGGCTCGAGGGAAGGACCACGTGCGCTCCAGTAGGACCGCCGTGGACCCTTGCCCTCCGTCCTGGCTACTCTTTGGGGAGAGCTGGGAAATTTGGAAGAGAAAATAAAATCAGTCCTGTATTAATTAATGCTACCAACTCCTTTCTAAAACACAAAACCTTTAAGAAAATGGGCTAATTTACAACTAAAGGTGTTTTATCTTAGGAAGAGCTGTTTACTTTAAAATTTTTACTTATAATTAAATCTTGCTTTAATTAGAAGTGAGATTTGCAAGTTAAAATACACTTAATGCATTTCCCCAACTTAAAAACTAAACCCTAGATTGCAGGCAATCCACCCAGTCAGGACTTGACTCCTACACACACATATGTATGCACATGTTCATGTAGACACACGTGTACTTTTTAACAAGAAACAGGCCCATTTCAACAGTATTGTCAACACTCTTAATGTAAGGCTCTTGCTTTTTAGGCTTAACTTCAGGGTTAATCGTAAAGCAATCGGCTCGTCTGCCCCCAAGCATAAATGTGTGTTACTCCCACGAGAACAAGAACATTATTTCATGCTTAGAAAGCAGGCACAAGTATCAGTGTTCACAACAGCCTAAGCGAAAATTTAGGCTTGGACAAATGTCAGGCTAAGCCTGTGGTCTATTTCACTGTTAGAAAGAACTTTTGATGGGTAAAGTTAATCACTGGGGCTAAGCATTCCTGCACTCGCATTCCTTCTTCCAGCGGTCTCGGGACTCGGGAATTCACACCAAATGTGAGAAATGGAGTGATTATGTCCTAGCTTCCTTGCTTCCCCTCTCACACATCCAAGTGGGAGCTGGAACCAATTGAGAGCACGTATGAATCTGGCTGGTCATTGGTTTGGCACCGTAAAGCGAGTCTGGGTTCAGTACTCGCCTGGACTGGTTCACTGAGAAAAAGCACTGAGGTGGGCTTGGGAGACCTGGGTTCTGATCCTGGCAGCCTTTCCTCCTCAGCCACGCAGGCTGTCCGGACCTGCTGAGTTTTTTCCCAGCTGTGATAGTGTCAGTGTGTGATGTGATCTTGGGCAAGCTCTTGGACACAAGTTACTTACATGTCACCAAGGCTAGCATGTGCTTACCCTGTGCAAAGCAGTGGGTTGGGGACAAGCAGGCCAGAGGGAAAAGCATCAGCATCGTCATTCAGGAGGGACTGGGCTCTTGGGGATGGGGGTGGCACAGCGGACGGCCTGTGGCCTTCACAAAGCCTCCAGCTCCAGCCTGTAGCAGGGCTCACCCTGCTGAACAGGCCGCCTGAGCCCAGGCGAGATACTTTCACCCGGGAAGTTTCATAATTTCCATTTCATCCAAAGCCCTGGATGGCAGGATGAACCCGGGCCTCAGTCACTCCTGGCTGAAAGATAAATCCTTGGCTGTTCGTTTATCTTCCTCCAAATAAGTATTTCTCTCCCACCGAGTTTTCCTTTGATTAGGAAGGGGAGTCTCTCTCTCTTAACCTGTCTGACTTAGGCACTCTTAAACTCCCCCCAAATCTTGTCAAAGGAGAGTTAATTTTAATTGCCTACAGCCTGGTTTCACTTTGGCCTGGCAGATCTGGTGAATCCTGACTTTCCGTCCAGTTTATCTTTCCATCCATGCCCAAAGTTCAGAATGCCCCGGGCGGCAGTTAGCCCAAACCACAGTGGCTGGAGCAGACTGGGAGCAGCAGGCTTCGCCAGTGACACGAGACAGAGCCGGGCAGCCAGGCCGCTTGACGGCCGCGTCTCCTGTGCCCGGGACACTCATGAAAACCCCAAGAGCCTCGTCCTTCCTGGTGACCTTGCCTTTGCCCTCAAGAGAAACATCTCCAGGTCAGCACCAATCATGAGCCAGGCACAAAACGAGGTGCTTTGCTTATTTTGTTATTTAAAATAATTGTCATTGTTATGACTAGTTTTAAGACAGAAAAACCGAGGCATCGGGGAGTTAAGTGACTTGCCCAGGCCCCATAACCAGGGCATGCTGAGGTTAGGCTGCAAGCCCTTCGTACCAAACTCCAACAGTTTTTTTCTTTTTTGCCATCATACCGATGCCTCACTACATAAGCACCCCAGCCTGATTTGAAAGCAGGGCACTACCTGACCTGCTGCGGCCGCGGCCCCGGCAGCCACAGCCCGGCCTCCTGGCGGCCTGAGCGCGCTCAGCCGCGCCGTCCTCAGTTCTTCAGCACCAAAGGCCAGACGATGCATGTCAGCTACTGGGGAGAGGAAGGGGATCTCTGCGTCTGGGAGAGTGTTTCTCAAGAGGGATCTAAGGACACCACATCAGAATGAGGTGATTTTTGTTCCCAGAGGGTCTGAGAGCCCTGGGTACGGGCGAGTGCTCTGAAAGTGCCCCACTGGTCTCCTGGGCCTTGAGGCCGCTTTCACTGAAAGCGGCCTCAAGGCCCAGGAGACCAGTGGGGCACTTTCAGGAGTGAGTTTGCTCTGACGCAGCGAGAAAGGCAGGGGTGGGGACATGGAGGCCTGTGCACAGCCATCCCTGTGTGTGTCTGGTCCACAGCGGGCACGGACGTGGCCTGGGATGCCACTCGGGTGATCTGGGTGCGCTGCCCTTGCCGATGAGGTCCTGTGTGAACCCAGTCTCCATGAAAGCCACACCTCGTGAAGCAAACGCAGAAATGAGGTTGCCGAACCAACTTCCAAACCGGAAGCGTGCCCGTTTGCAAGCTGCATGATGCGCCTGGCTGACGGCTAGCTGTACTTCTCATGGTTACAACCCGGGGACAGGAGACCTTGGGAAGGTCAGGACAGCTGGAAGTGTGAAATGAATGCAGCCTGCATAGCTGTCAAGGATCAAGCTGTCTGCGGCGGCCGACTGACCATGCACACACACACTCGGCAGCACCCAGCTAGGCATTACCTACTTCACCACCGATGTAGAAGTCAGTGTTTGTCGGGTGAACGACAGCATCACTGTCGATCGAGGCAATGTCAGCCTGTACAACTTGCAACTATAACAGGTAAACAAATGTATATCAACTGTGTTGGACCGAGACCCACGCACAGGCACATTCACTAACGCCCCATGGAGGGGCTGGCCTACCTGGTCGATTCCAACATAGGAGCCCAAGGGGCACAGTCCACGAAGTGTGCGCACATGTGGATGGGGGTGAGGAGGAGGAATATCAAATGTGACATGTTGAAATTAAACATTTGAATGACAAGTCCCAAAAAAAGAGAAACACACACATGAGATCATTTCAAAGGTTAAAAGAAATAACAAAACAACGAATGCCCCATTTCACTTCGCAAAAGCCTGTAAAACTGGCTCCCCACTGAAAAGGCTACTAAAACATGGCATCTGTTTAAAAAAAAAAAAAGTGGACTATCAGGCCAACCAAAACAATAAGTTTCTCCATTTTGTCAGCAGCAACCTTCTGGGTTCAATATTCAGTCTGTCTGCCTTCAAGGGACATCTCTTGAACACCGAGGGAACAGGAAAGGTATGCAGCAGAGAGGGTTGCCTTTGTCTTTCCCTCTCAAGTGAGTATAAATATTCTTCCAGGCCTACCGCATTCCAGGTAATCTTATTTTTAAGTAGGATAGAATCTTTGCTTTTTCCAGCTGCTGGCTTTAAAAAAAAAAAAAGAAAGAAAGAGGGTATCTGATAAAGGCAGCTGGAAAACAAGTTTGAGCGGGGCCCCGCTGAGTCCCAGTCCCTGGCCCTCCAGCGACTCCTGTGCCCAGTTTGTGGGGCGGGTTGGCCTGGCTCTGGAACAAGCCTCTCTCGCAGTCAGAACTCTGCTGTCTTCCGAGGGCGGCCCTCGGCGGGAGCTGAGGGCACACAGAATGCGCCAAGGCCAGCACATGCATGAGGCGGCCTCAATGCAGACATGTGCCGACCTGCTGCCCCGCAAGGCTCACGGCTGAGAGGACAGGAGCCTTTCTGGGGCCCCTGAGCCAACAGCTCCTCTGCGCAAGGATGAAGCCATGGAGTGGGACACTCCTGAGCAGGGAGACCCTATGGCTCGTGGGTCAGAGCTTTCCTTTGTAGGAACTTTCTTGGAAATATCGCTCTTCTCTTTAATATCCTCCTCTAGCCAAGTCATTCAGGATGGTGGCACTCAGTCACCTACTACTTTCAGTTGCAAAAAAAAAAAGTTGAAGTGACAACAGGTGGTAAATTTGGGGAAACCAATTTGCAGGTGGATTAAAATCAGCTTAATTGTATACGGACGCAGCTTGTCTCCCTTTTCAGGCACTTTCAAGCTTTGTTTGAGCATCATTTCTAATTAAGGCTTAAATGGAGAAACTATCATTTTGGAGTTACCTGAGATTTTTTTTCCGTTCTTAAAAAAATGAACACATTTTTTAAATATCCCCCCCAAGTAACCAGCAGTCAGTGTGATCATTATGGAAGAGAATTTAGATGGTGGTAGATTTACAATCAAGGGGAACAAAGCAGCCAATTGCACTTAATGAAACACCATTAGATCATTTCCATTTGGAATGGCTTGGAGTAAGCAGACATTCAATGTCTACACTCAAATGTTCGTCTTGGATTTGGGAATTTGGCCTGACCATCTGGAGTTTGAGAAGACACAGTGCCTAAATTCTGGGTTCCATAACTTTTCATCTGACAGCTGGTGGCGCCAAACCCCATTCCCAATTACCTAGGTCATCTTTAAGGTCAATGTCAGCATTGGTAGGATTGATTATGGCCTCCACCTCAAAGCCGGCTAAATTACTGATTTCACTGTGAATAAGGTTCAGCTGAAAAGAAAAGCATGAGGTGGGAAATAACAGGACAGCCGGGAAGTCACAGAGAAGTGAGCCTTGGGACACAGACGAAGGGCAGCGAGCACTTCAAGTGCACTGGGCACAAAGGGGAACGGGGAGTTACTGGCTGAAACGAATCTGTTTCTAACAAAAGATTCCAGTGTCACTCAGGATGCTGAAAGGAAGCAAACTAGACTGAGCCAGAACCTGCTGGGTGATGCTTAGGGCGAGAGGGAGGCATAAGCCGTATGGGACTGGTGGGTCCACATCCCTTTATAAGAACCTATGATTTGGGGGCTAAAGAGAGGCCGCTGCCAGGCCCTGGGATCAGAGCCTCACTGCGGGGTTGGGGTGCCCTGTGTGACGGCCCTCTCCTTTGAGCACTGGATGGCGCAGAAGTCCAGCTGGTTTGGGCAAACCCCTGGTAGCTCTGCCATTCTTCTCCCAGTGGCCATGGGTCTTCAGGCTGTCCCCGTCACCATGACTACTGGCTGGCTGGGTTGCCTGCCCTGCTCAGAGGTGGCAAGGAGGAGAATGGTCTGTTGCTCAGTAGCATCTAGTTTGATGTGTCCCTTAGTCAGGGGATGCTGACGAGGCTGGTGGTCTGCTGGAACCCAGGAAGAAAGCCGCGGGTCTCTAGTGAGACGCCGACTTTTAAACAGTTTTCACATTATTGGTAAAGTTACTGTGAGGCCCAGTAGGTCGAGCATTTTCTTTGAGTTTTATGAGTACCCAACGAACTGGCTCTTTTTTAAAATAGTCACTAAATGCGCCCACCCCACTGTTATTCTGTTGCCATAGCAACTCTCAGTATGCGAGGAATCCCAAGTTCTAGATTCAGCCATGAGAGGGACAAAGGGAATTACAATTAGCTCGCTCAGAACTCCTACCCTGCATATACTCTTCCTTTCCTATTCTTGGGTACAAATGCCTGCAGCAAAGCTCGCTCGCTCTCCCTTTTTCTCAAGAAGCTCATTCTGCAGTGACATAAATTCCTAACAGCTTCAGCAAAGAGCAATGCCTGTGAGCCCCCGAGTGGCCGGTGCCCCAGATGGACTGAGCCAGGCTGGCAGAGCTGATGGCAGCCCGCGGCGCCCAGTGTGGCAGGCGCCTTGGTCCAGGCCCTCACTCTAGGACACTTGGCTGGGAGGCTCTTGGCTGCTGAGCTCCAAGTCACTGAATTTCTGGGGCCAAACATTTTGTTGAAAACAAAACCAAACAAAAAACCAAACATTCTGTAAACCTTGGAAATATAAACCCACATTTCTGATTCCCAGAAGCAGAGAGTGGATTCTCAAGAAAGGGACCAGCTTAGACTAAAAGTCATCATCTTTTGTGAGAAAGCAGCTACGGAGGCAAATTTGGTCACACGGCCGGGGAAGGGCTCTGGACAGGCCCTGGTACAAGGCAATGGTCTGGATTTTTGGTGTGGACTCAAAGGGAAAAGAGGGACAAGTTTTCTCCACTCAGACTTTCCACGAACGGTACCCAGGGCCGCAGGGTGACTTAGGGAGCACCCACATCCCTGGAGCTAAGCTCTCAGAAGCACGGGGCCCTGCGCCAGGGCAGAGGCCCAGCAGAGAGACATGCATCAGGCCCGGGTGTGAGAGGGGTGCGGTGACACAGGTGGGGGCGGGGGCCTCAGGGCAAGGCGAGAGGACATTCGGGATTCAGGACAAGGTCAGAGGTTTGATTATGATATCATGTCAGTATTTCATTTGACTTTAAGCAAATGCTGTTTATAAAAACTCAAATTAAGCCAACACTCTGTCCTCGTACTGAACAAAACAAACTCTACATGGTGTGCAAGTGATAGGAAGCTTTTGGGGGAAGGAGGAGGAGAAAAAACCACCACTTCACTTGGTGTGCTGCGGATGAGATGAGTATACATCTATGAGATTCCCTCTGCTGAAAAACTGTACAAGTGCAAATCCTTAAAATCCACACTATTTTTTTCTAAGTGTATAGATGCTTCTGGGTTTGTATTCAGAAACGCCTCACTGGAAAATCAGCTCTTTCCATGGGCTCCGATTCGACTGGCCGGGAAGACCCCGGCAGCCAGCCTCAGCCTCAGCCTCAGCCTCTGCCTGCGGGGGAGGGGGGACCGCGGGGGAGACTGAGGACTGCACGGCTTTGCGGAAGCGCGGGAGTAGCAAGCAGGACTCGTGTTCCTCGTTCCTCGGGGGACTCCCTCCAGACCAGAAGCAGCCCCGTGCTTGGAAGCAGAGCGCAGCACCTCAGGGAGCCACAGCCTTCAGCGTGGAGAACGCCCAGCTAATCGGGCGCTGGTTCACTCACCCACACCCTGCTTTTCCAGCTACGCTCTGCCATGTGCTAGGCTCAGCAAAGTCCTCAGCATGAGTGGCTAAGCCACAAGACAATTTTGCTACCATTACATATGTACAAATACATATTTCTAAAAAATCCTCTCATCTATGAAGCACGTGCTTAGGGGCGGGGCCTGTGTGTGGGCGTTGGCTTGGGAGAGGGGTGGGGAGGGGCAAAGCACTTCAGGCGCTGTGGAAGGCTACGGGGGGATCAACTTGGCGTGGGCGGGCTGGGCCAGCGGGCAGAAGCCACAGTGAGATGAGCATGAACAGATCGGGAGGGCCCATGAACGGTGGAAGAAAACCCATGAGCGAAGATGCAAATGGGCGATGTATGCATGTCCGAAAAGTACGTGCAGTCCCGTGGACACACCGGCCTGGTAGGGGCAAGAGGGACACCCAGTCCTGGGGGGTCCCAGGGCCTCTGCCACAACCATCGAGGGGCAAATCCGACTGGCCTCTCAGCCCAAGGGGCAGATGGCTGTCTGAAGCACATGACAGAGCAAGGGTGCTTAAGGACTGGGAGATCAGAGCTCTGGAGAAGTCTGAGAATCCCCAAGTTTAGTCAAGTTTCTGTGAGAGAAGAGGATCATTAAGATTTTAGAATTTGAATAAAGAGACTCCTCCTTTGTCTCAGCATTGGGAAAGATAGAAAACTGTTTTAAACCATAGCGTGGGGAATTTAAAATACCTGTGAAGACTGCTGGCCCCTGGAGAGAGTGCCCAAAGGGTATGGGCAGTTATAGGGCAGAAGGGGGTCCCACTTAGCTGCAGAGCTGCGAGGAGGGAGTTGGCCAAGTGTCCCTCGAGATCCCTTCCGCCACTGGGACCTGGTTGTCCTGACCTCCGCTGGCTCTGCGGCAGCCACCTCTGAGATCACAGCACCTGGGTCTTCCCTCTAAGTCATTGTGCCTGCACTAACCCCTGTCCTCTATTCATGACCTTGTTAGGGCACAAGCTCCTTGAAGACGGGGGCGGGGTGCCTCCTGACCCGAGTGCCACACAATGTCTCAGCGCCCGGCTTTCTGGGGGCGCACTGACAGCTGGAACTGAACATCCGACACCAAGACTTTACTCTGAAATGAAAGGAACATCCTCCTTCCCTTCAAGCAGGGCTAATGGAAAGGGCAGCTCAGGAACCAGGCCGCTGGCCTGCCTTGGACCTGAGGTGGCCAGAGCCCTGGGAGGGAGGTTGGCACCCACTCTTCAGGGACTGTCAGGAGGCGGCCTGCCTTTGCTAGGGAGGGGCTGCTGGCTTGGAGCCCCGGGTGGACAGCAGCATGCCTTTACGGGCCTACCTGGCTACAGGAAATGGTACAATCCTGCTTTTTTACATTAACATGATCAGAAATTCAATTTTAGAAAAGTAATTGTTGAAGATTACATGAGTAGCATGTTTAGTCTAGTCTGTCACTGTCCATTTTTGGTGTCTCTCATTCCCTCATGATGGACAAGGACGGAGAAGACTGGCCGGTCTTATTTCCCTGTGGAGTCACAGGAAATGCAACCCAGCTTCTGTCCCCAAAGTCTACTTACACGAAGGAGGACGGAAAGGGCAATGTCTCCCATGGAACTGATTCTAAATTCCTCACAGAGAGCCCTGTTCTCTGTGGTCCACTTGAGGGCCCACCCTCCTGCCCTTGCCCCCAGATGAAAGGGCTCCTTCATCTGCAGTATGCCATCTACCTTGTACACAGCCTGGCCTGGATTTCTCCAGAAGCCTCAGGTCTTGCGGTGGCATCTGGTGTGTTTCAGGCTAGAACGTGTCACACCAATATAAGGACACAGGCGGGCGCTGCTGGAGGCCTACGAGTTGAGTCACGGCTCTCAGAAGCCGGCCGCAGCCACGGGTGGGACGGGGTCAGGGCCCTTCCTCCTCATTGCTGCTGCGGGAGCTCCCTCTCTCCCTGCAGCGGCCCAGGCCCAGGGGCAGGGGGTAGGATCGCAGGAGAAAACCCATGGAACCCCCTCGCCTGTAGCAGCCAAGGAGCTGCGGCTGCCGTCCTGATAGCCCAAGAGGCATGAAGACTTGCTCGCACCTCCGGATGCTGCCTTCCCGGCTGATTCAATAACACGGACCCTACCAGGAAGCCTAAGTCATTTACTGCCACTGACAAAGACTTATGGAAATACACACTGGAAGTATTTTTGGGAAATAGAATCATCAGTTTTTTATATCTTAACAAGGGGCTGCACATCTCCATTGAACTGCAAAAGAAAAACTCTTAGCTGACTCAGATTCTGAGCACAGTTCAACAATGTGTGTGAACACTGGGTAGAATCGTAGTGTAGTAAGGGTGATGACTTCTGAGACTTCAGCACGTGAAATTCCTCATCAGCAACGACTAGATCCCAGCCCCCTGAGCACAGCGTAGCAGCCAGGCCTCAGGCAGCTGCGGGGAGCAGCGCTGCCTCTCTCCACCCCGCCTGCCTGCAGTATTCAAGCCTTGGTCTCATTATCACAAGTGGGAAAATAGGACTTGTAGGACTGTATGGCCTTACCAGCCAGGCATCGTTCTCCAGGACCCTTTTTGGAACATTTCCTAAAATCCAAGTCCAAAATTAATGTGTGTAATAATATTTTTAAAGGCTATGCTGCTTTGTATAAAACTCTGTGTCAACTTTGTAACTCCTGCCCCTTTTGCACCATATGCCATGACTTTCACTTTGACAGTCATAGCCAACACAGGGCCCAAAGTACTGCTTAAAAATCATGCTCCGAACTATAGATCTCCACCCCTGCTGCAGGGAGAGGACGGGGCTCCAGGAAGAGTGGCTAGTGCGCTGGTTTCTGACCCTGGTACTCAGGCTGACGTAAAGTGCTGCTTTATTTGGTGATACCACATTTGGCGGGGGCAGGGGGCAAAGTTTACTGTGCTAAAGGGGACCTGCAGCGCTAGAGTTTGGGGTCCCCCATGGATGTGGGAGTCTTGAGTCATTAAGCACACTTAATGCAAAGGACAGTCTCATGGTAGCGTGGTGGTTTGCTCTCACCATTAACACTTAGCTACATGCTATGAGAGAGGAGGAGGGCGAGGTTGTCCGTCCTGCATTCGGCTCCTTCTCTTACAGTTGACTATTCTACACTGGGTTCCAGCTCAACCAATCCTTTCCAAGTCTCCCTCCAAAAGTTAAGACATCCAACAGGGACATTAGTTTCATTTGCTAACCTACTCCTCCCATTTTCCTCTGTATCTTAAATAGCTTTAGTTGACATGTCCATAAGTGCTTAGAGAGTACAGGTACTTCTCTACAGCTATTGGACTCTTCCCTCCCCAACCCTGAGTGGGCGCAGTCAGTGCTGGCTGGAAGCGTACCTTCTGGGACTTTTGTGCCTGAGGCTCCTGGCCCTAAGGCCCGAGACCAGGTGTGCCCAGATGGAGACGGTGCTGCCTGGCTGCAGAAGAGCTAGCGAGGTGCCTGTCTATAGCCTTTGCTGCCTCCCTTCCGGGGCTCACGTGTGGCCGAGCCCAGACAAGACCCTGATCCCAAGACCAAGAAGGGCATCTCTATTTGTAGGGCTGAGTGCTACAGTTCTGGACATGTCTGCGCTCATCCAGCAAAGGGCGCGAGGAGCTCTGATCTGAGGTTGGCTTTGGGGTGGCCCATGGGCACAAGCAAGAAGATCGCCAGAAGTGGGGAGGCCAGGGTCAGGGCGCCCACCGCAGGGCTGCAGGAGGAGTGAGGGAGGGAGTGACTCCAGGGCTGAACTGTCCTACCTGCTCGACAGGCCCCCAAGTTCTGGCTAGTCCCGTGCATTAGGGTCTGCGGCACACAGGAGCTAGTCCTAGCTAACAGAGGTTTTCACTCTTTCATTCAAACCAAAGCAATTTGGATGACAGTTCACATTGACTTTCAAGATATTACCCAAAGGACATGTTAAAGGATGTGCAAGGAGACCCAGGCGGTTGCCTTCACTGCTGAGTTGATATTGTTGAAATAAATAAAAAATATTTTAAACAAAAACTTTCAAGGCCCCAGACCTTAAGATGACAACCGGTGCTGCTTAATTTTTCCTTTGAGAAATGCATACAAAATACAGATGATGGTTATAAAATGTAAACTGTAATGGTTATTTGCCGGAACACAGGGTCCACCACTGGAACTGCATCATGAAGCCCAAGTGCCATTAGCGACAGGAGGGGGTGGGGACAAGGAGCACTTGCAATGAATGACGTGTGCAGGAGGACTGTCACTGAGGTGCAAAAGAAAATCGGTAGTGAGGTTTTAAAAATGATGCAGCTTCAGAACCAAGTTGTCAACCACACTCAAACTAAATACAATTTACATGAAAGGCCAAATACACGCCTTTAACTGTTTAATATGGAGGATTAAAAAAATTAAGAAAAGTTAGATTTGCTCCCTCCATCCCCTTTTTTAGTGTCATTAGAGAAAAATTAATTTGTTCTCATTCCCAGGTCTTAAAAGTCTCTGCATCATTTTTATTTTCAACAGAAGTGAACCATCTTTATAAAACCATGACGTCCTGGCAAAGTCGCATCCCTGGGGCAGCTGAAAACACACTGCCCTCAGTTAACAAAACCGCACAGTTGGCTCGAGGAGTCGTCAGGTGGCTCAGCGCCCCTTCTGTACCTCGAGAAACAGTCCCGCCCCCTAGGTCAGGGGCTCTACCTTGAGAGCCCCGCAGAATGCGTGGGCTGCCTGCTAGACCTTTCCTTTTCCAGGACCCATTTTTAACTTCTGGCTGTTTCTCTGGCCAGCACAATATGATGACCAGGTGATACCACACAAGCAGCTCCTTCCCAAGGCTAACCGGGGTGTCCCTCCCGCCCCCAGGAGCCTTTCCCGCTTCCTAGCCACCACCTCCTTTTCCCGCCCGCCAGCCTCCTCCCTGCACTCCTGGAGGCCACTCCCAACACCCCTCGCCCTCTCCGCCCACACCCACGAGGCCGGCAGTGGCCTCTGCCACCCCCAGGCCTTCCTGTCGGTGGAGGTGGCCTGCACCCCTCTTCCCCAGGGCCCGAGAGCAGACGGAGGCCACACGTTCGCCTACCTTCTGGCCGAGGAAGAGGCTCTTGGTGGAGAGAACGGTGAAGCCGTCGGCGGGCGTGCCCTCGGTCGTGCTGTCCGCACTGGCCGCCTTGCTGACTTCTCCCTGCTTCTTCTTGCACAAACAGAAGAGTCAGTGTGTGACCACACCGGCGGAGCCGCGCGAACCTGGGCTTTTCTAACAAGGCCCTGCCCATAGCACCAAGAGAAAACAGGAAACGAAATCACCGGCACTTCTCGGCTTTTCTCAAAGTAGAGGCTGCAGGCTTACTTTAAAGTGACAGAATTCTATGAAAAATGTTAAACCACTTTCAACACTTTATAGTCTAAAAAAATTAGCTATCAAAGGCAAAACTGTACAGTGATAATGTAGAACAATTATTTTCATAGATTTAGACCAAGTAAATGTCTCTTAATTAAGGGTCTTCCCTTTCCAGGTGGCTGCGTGCTATTCAAGTTTGAAGAGAAAAAAACAAATCGCTCCAGGTCATCAGTTCTCAAAGAGCCAAAAAGCAGACCAGGGCCCACAGTCCCCCGACCCTCCCCAGCGCAGGAGGTCAGGCTCTCCCACTCTCCTGCAGTAAAACCAGCCCTGGAGGAGGATCCATGCTGCGGCTCTTGGTGAGCCCCAGTCTGCCTGGGGACCCCCAGCCCGTCGTGGGCACGGGCCCCGGCATGCTCAGCATCATTTAGTCTGAAGTATGTGTACCCTGGGGTTCCCAAGAGCCTTTCAAGGGTTATGCTGCACGGAGAAGCTTAATCAGTTTCCAGATCCTCAACCTTTTAATGTACTTTTCCTAAAACTGATCTACCCTAAGAGTGACCTGCACCTGTGGCCAAGGTGTCATGCTGGGTCTCCTTGCAAAAACACCCTTCTCCCACTTCCCAGACTAAATATTAGCATGGCACACCTGGGAGAAGGAATGCAGGCCTTTCCTAGTCTTTTCCTTATTCCGGCTAAGGATAAGTCTTGTATTAAAATGGGTATTTTGAGTCATTTGGGGATTTTCTTCTTCCACATATATTGTAGAATGATGATAGTGGGAACAACAGCAACTTCTGTTTAGACACTAAACCTTTTCCTTCCCCAATTATTGCCAAGAAGCACCTCACGCCTGAGGGAGGGTCCAGTGGGAACAAGTCAAGAAAGTAGAACTTCTCTGTTGGAGTCACATCCAGTCCTCACAGATGGGTCAGTCTGAGGTTCAGTCCCACCGACTGATATGCCAACAGTAATCAAGGCTCACCTACAAGAGCACAGCACACAATACCCACAAAAGAGACACCTGGCTCAGGTGACCAGGGAGATGGTGCCACTGGGCCCACAGGACAACGACCACCCGAAGGCCACTCTGCCAAGACTGGGAGGTATAGCAGATCCACTTACTACATAGAAACGAACACAGGAAGGCAGCCAATATGAGGAAACAAACATGTCCCAAATGAAAAAATAGGAGAATACTCCAGAAAAAGTGCTAAATGAAATAGAGGCAAGTAATCTACCAAATACAGAGTACAAAACACTGGTTATAAGGATGTTCAATGAACTTAGGAAAAAATAGATGACCTCAGTGAGAACTTACACAAAGAGATAAAAACCATAAAAAAGAACAAGTTAAAACTGAAGAGTATAATAACTGAAATAAAGAATTCATTAGATGGACTCAACAGCGTTTTAGATGAAGCAGAGGATCAAATCAGCAATCTGGAAGACAGAGTAGCAGAAAACAACCAATCGGAAGAGGAAAAAAAAAATTTTTTTAAATTAGGATAGTTTAAGGCAGCAGCCCCCAATCTTTTTGGCACCAGGGACCAATTTTGTAGAAGACAACTTTTCCATGGACTGGGCTGGGGGGTGGGGGAACAGGAGGCAGAGCTCAGGAGGTAATGTGAGCAAAGCTTCGCTTACCCACCTGCCAGTCACCTCCTGCAGTACGACCTGGTTCCTAAGAGGCCAGGAACCAGTACCGGCTTACAGCCTAGGGGTTGGGGATCCCTGGTTTAAGGGACCTCTTAGACAACATCAAGTATACCAACATTTGCATCACAGGGGTACACAAACAAGAAGAGAGCAAGGAATTACAATTTTATGTGAAAAAATAATGACTGATAGAAACAGACATACAAGTTCAGGAATCACAGAAAGTCCTAAATAAGATGAACCTACATCTTATTCACCTTAAGAGGCCCACATCAAGACACATCATAATTAAAATGCCAAAGGTAAAATATAGAGAATCATAAAAGTAGTGAGAGAAAAGCAGTTAGAGACATACTAGGGAGCTCCCAAAGACTGTCACTTATTTCTCAACAGAAATTTTGCAGGCCAGAAAGGATTAGCATGAAATATTCAAAGTGATAAAAAGCAAGGACAACAACAAGATCACTGTATCCGTTTAGAATCAAAAGAGAGAGTAAAGAGATTCCCAGACAATAAAAAAACTAAGAGTTCATCACCTCTAAATGAATATTATAATATATGTTAAAGGGACTTACTTAATAAGATCAAAAATATAAGAAAATATAGGAAAGAGAAAAATTCTCACAAAGGCAAACACATAATAAAAGAAGTGGATCAACCTACTATAAAGCTAGTACAAAGATTAAAAGGCAAAAGTAGGAAGATCATGTGCAATTACACCAATAAACTGATATACACACAAAGTAAAAAATAATCACAAAAAACATAATCATTAAGCAGTTGAGTAAAAGTTGTGGTGCTTATACTGTGTTTCAACTTAAGCAACCAACAACTTAAAACAGAATGCTATAAGCATAGCTTTGTATATAGGAAGTATATGGTAATGTCCACAAACTAAAAATCTACAAGAGACCATTTGAAAAAGGGATAAAGGAATCCACAAACAACACTATAGAAAGCTATCAACATATAACAGAATAGAGCAAGGGAATAAAAAAGGGACAGAGAAGAACTACAAAAACAATGAAAAAACTCCAATAAAATGGCAATAACTATATACCGATCAATAATTACTTTAAACATAAATGGACTAAATGCTCTAATCAAAAGATGCAGAGTGGCTGAATAAATAAAAAGATGAGACACATGTATATGCTGTCTACAAGAGAACCACTTCAGATCAAAACACACATAAACTGAAAGTAAAGAGATGAAAAAAGGTATTTCAAGCAAATGAAAATGAAAAAAAGGAAAAGCTGGTGTAGCCATACTTATATCAGACAAAATAGACTTTAAAACAGGGGCTGTAACAAGAGACAAGGAAGGGCATTTCATAGTGATAAAGGAATGATTCTAAAAAGAGATGACTCAACATCTATGCACCCAATCTAGGAGCAACTATATAGAGAGAGCAAATATGAATAAACATAAAAGGAGAGATCAACAGTAAGACAGTCTTGGGAGGGAACCCTATTGACATCAATGGGTAAGTCGTCCAGACAGAAAATCAACAAGGAAACAGTCGTCTTAAAAGACTCATTAGACCAGATGGACTTAATTGATATTCCTTAGGACATTTCACCCAAAAGCAGCAGAATATACATTTTTCTTAACTGTACATAGAACATTTTCCAGAAGAGACTACATGTTAGGGCACAAAACAAGCCTCCATAACTTTAAGAAGACTGAAATCATATAAGGCATCTTCTCCAATCACAAGGGTATAAAACTAGAAATCAATTACAAGAAAACAAAAACACAAAAACACATGGAGGTTAACTAATATGCTACTAACAATGAAGAGGTTAACAATGAGATGAAAGAAGAAATCAAAAGGTACCTTGAAACAAATGAAAATGAAAACAGAATGGCCCAAAAATCTATGGGACACAACCAGAGAAGTTCTAACAGGGAAATTTGTAGCAATACAGGCCTACCTCAAGAATTAAGAAAAAAATCTTAAATTAACAAATTAACTTTCCGCGTAAAGGAACTAGAAAAAGAACAAAAACAAAGCCCAATGTGAGCAGAAGGAAGGAAACAATGAAGATCAGAACAAAAATAAATAAAATAGAGTCTTAAAAAATAATAGAAAAGATCAATGGAACTAACTGGTTCTCTTTTTTAAGATTTTACTTATTTATTTTTAGAGAGAGGAGAGAGGAGGGATAAAGAGAGAGAAAGAAATGTGTGGTTGCCTCTCAAGTGCCCCCTACTGGGGACCTGGCCCACAACCCAGGCACGTACTCTGACTGGGAATCAAACCAGTAACCCTTTAGTTTGCAGGCCAGCACTCAATTCACTGAACCACATCAGCCAGGGTGACACTGTTCTTGTAATATATTTTTTGGATGTCTCTTCAGGCAAGGGAAACAAAGTGAAAAAAATAAATAAATGGGACTGCATCAAACTAAAGAATTTTGCATACTAAAGGCAACCATCAACAAAATGAAAAGATGACCTACTGAATGGGAGAAGATATCTGCCAATGATATAAGGAACTCATACACCACCAAAAAAACCCCCCAATAATCCACAAACAATCCAATTAAAAAAACTGACAGAGGACCTGAGTAGACATTCCTCCAAAAAGGACATACAGCTGGCCAACAGACATGAACAGATGCTCAATGTCACTAATCATCAGGGAACTGCAAATTAAAACCACAATGAAATATCACCTCATACCTGTCAGGATGGCTACCATCAATAAATCCACAAACAACAAGTGCTGGCGAGGATGTGGAGAAAAGGGAACCCTTGTGCACTGTTGGTTGGATTGTAAATTGGTTAGCCACTAAGGAAAACAGTATGAGAATTCTTCAAAAAAGTAAAACTAGAACTACCATATGACCCAGCAATTTCACTTCTGGGAAGAAATTGAAAACATTAACTTAAAAAGAAATATGCCTCCCTATGTTCATTGCAGCATTGTTTGTAACAGCCAAGATATGGAAGCAGCCCAAGTGCCCATCAACAGATGATTGAATAAAGAAGATGTGGTACACATATGCCAAGGAATAGTGCTCAGCCATAAAAAAGAATGAAATCTTGACATCTGCAACAACATGGATGAGCCTAAAGAATATTATGCTAAGTGAAATATGTCAGACACAGAAAGACAACACCATACGGTTTCACTTTATGTGGAATCTAATAAATAAATAAACAAAACAGAAACAAACTTATAGATACAGAGAACAAATTGATGGTTGTCAGACTGAGGGAGAAGGGAAGGGATGAGTGAAAAAGGGGAAGGGATTAAGAAGTGCAAGTTGCCAGTTACAAAAACAGTCATAGGGATATAAAGTTTAGCACAGGGAATATGGCCAATAATATTGCAATAACTGTGATGGGTACTAGGCTTATTGAGGTGACCATTTCATAGGTTATAGAAATGCCTAATCACTATATTGTACACCTGAAAGTAATGTAATATTGTATGTCAACTGCAATTGAAAATTTTTTTAAAAAAATGTAGGGGGTGAGAAATATTTCAGGTGGCCGTTTGTTCCCGCAGGATGAATCTGGACAGTAAACGCAGGGCCAGGCCTGTGCCCTGTCCATTTGCCCATTTAGGATTCAAATTCATTAACACATTAACATTTTTACTAACAGTGAAAAATAGGTCTAATTTTGCTGAATTCTCTAACAATAAGGACTGCTTTGGCATGTAGGTTATATGGCAAGCCTGGAACATTTTTCCATAAATTAAATGAGCTAAATCTGAAGCTCCAAAGTTTTCATATAAATGATAAGACAAAAAGCCTTTTATCAAGAAATATGATAGTGGCAAAGATGTATTAAAATTATTACTATTTTGGTTTTCTTCACACTTTTAGTGTATCAGATTTGACACATGAAAGAAAAACAGGTGTAATCAACAATTATGTGGTAAATCTTGGTAAAGCTGTTTTGATCTACTTCCCAGGAAACTAGAAAGGGAAAGGCAGGATGACAAATCCTTTTGCAAGTCAGATGGTTCTAATTCCGTGCTTTCAACAAAACTGAAGAAATACCAAATTGAGTTAACAGCTGATAGATCATTAAAGACCAGATTGATGTAGTTAATAGTAATGCACCAAGGCTGGTTTCTTGGTTGTGACTAATGTACTGGTTTTATGTAAGATGTTAACAAGGAAATTGGGTGAGGGACATTCAGAAACTCTCTGTACTGTCTTTGTAACTTTTCTGTACTTTAAAAGGATTCTAAAATAAAACATTTATTAAACCAAATTGTTGACAGATCACTATGTGATTGTTGGCATATAACTCAAAGAGTTCAGAGGATTGAGTAATGTTGTTATTACAAAATCTTCTCCATTTCTGTTTAATTATTTTCCTGAACAAGATTTTCCAGGGACTCATACCTATAAATATAAAAATATAGGATGCTGAACCCTATTTCATTTCAGCAGTAACTAACAGTCATTGTACAATACTTGAGTTAACTGAAAAACTGTCTCCACCTATGCCATACAGTTCCAAGACTATTTTATTTTTTCCTGAAGCTATTAAAATTTGTAATGGATTTGTCAGTTTGATCAATGGTGTATTATTAATAAATGTGATAATTCTCCAAACCTGTAAAATCCATAACCTTTAGTTTTTAAGAAATATTAAAATAATAAATTTGAACTTACATAATTTTTGTTGTAAAGATCAATAAAATAGTAGAAGCATCAAAATGTGTTATGTTAGGATAAAATTCGTGGGGCAAGAAAAGGGAAAGAAGGGCTCAAAGAGAAAAGTAATGTCAAATTCCCAAATATGAAACAATCTGTGTATTTTTTAAAATGATGATGGTGTATCAAATCACCACAGTATTTAGATTTCTTTGAATGCATTTAAATGGGTAATGAAAATTTTCTTTTTAAGTGTCAATTTTATTATATACCAAAAATATGCCACTCGTAGATATTTAAATTTATTATGAAATGTTTAATTGTAAATTTTGAACGTGTGAGATACAAAGATTTTCAAAACTATCTAAGGAGGTGAAGAAGCCCTAACTGACCGAGTTTCAGGCATCTGGGATTCGAGTTGGTTGTACGGGGAGGAGGCGAGCCTGAGAGCCTCCCTGTGTTCTCACAGAGCTACTCAGCAGCTGCTGTGCAGGCAGACGACAAGGCTTGACCTGTGGTCATGAACACTGATGATCTGCGGCAGTGTACACAGGGGTGGGCAATACAGGAAAAAAGACACGCAGGTCATGGTTATTACAGAAGCTTTAGTGACTCAAAAGAATGTCACAATGGCAGAAATCCCCCCCACACACACAAAAACCCCTACTTTTGCCCACCCTATGTATGTGTGTATATGTGTAACACACATGCACAATGGACTATTATTCATCCATAAAGAAGAAGAAAATCCTGCCAGGAAGCCCAGAGAATTGCAAATAAGATAAAGCCAAAGAAACCCACATAGACGCACATTATAATTAGAATGGTGAAAGTGAAATACAAGGACAGAATCTTAAAAAGAGCAAGAGAAAAACAACTTGCTACATGCAAAGGAGTCCCCAAAAGAGTATAAGCAGATTTGTAAACAGGAACTGCAGGCCTGAAGGGAGTGGCACAATATATTCCAAGTGCTAAAGTAAAAAAAACCAAAACAACAACAACAAAACCCACCCTTCTAACCAAGAATACTCTATTACCCCGCAAAGTTGTCCTTCAAAATTGAAGGGGAGATAGAGGAGTTAACCACTAAACCAACCTTACAAAAAAAGTGTTAATAGAACTTCTTTAAGCTGAAAAGAAAGGGTGCTAATTAGTAACAGAAAAAGATATGAAAGTATAAATCTCACTAGTGAAGATAAATATATAGTAAAAGTGGTGGATTAATTACTCATAAAGCAAAAGCCCATTGCAGATATACACACAGGAGAAAGGGAAAAGCACTTAATCATACCGCTGAAAATATCGAATGACAAAGACAGCAAGAGAGTAAGAAAGAAACAGAGGAAATACAAAGAGCCAAAAAACAACAAGATGGCAGTAAGTACATACCTGTCAATAACTACTTTAAATGTAAACGAACTAAATTTTCCAGACAAAAGACAGAGAGAGGCTACATGAGAAAAAACACAAGACCTATCTATATGCCGTCTACAAGAAACTTGTGATTCATGGACACACATAGGTTGAAAGTGAAGGGATAGAAAAAGATTTTCCATGCAAATGGAAACCCAAAGAAAGCTGGGATAGCTATACTTGCATCAGATAAAACGGACTTTAAAACAAAGACTGCAATAACAGACAATGAAGAGCATTATATAATGATAAAAGGGTTGATTCCACAAGAGGATATAACATTTGTAAATATTTATGCAGCCAACACAAGAACACATAAAGATATAAAGCAAATATTAACAGATCTAAAGGGAGGTAATCTAAAAAAAAGTAAAACAATAAGAGACATTATAACCCCATTTTCATCAATGAATAGATCATCCAGACAGGAAATTAATTAGGAAACATCAGCCTTAAATAACACGTAATACCGGGTGGAACTAACAGATATGTACAGAATGTTCCATCCAAAAGCAACAGAATACACATTCCTCTCAAGTGAAAGGAACACATGAAACATTCTCCAGGACAGACCATGTGTTAAGCCACCAAACAAATCTTAATAAATCTAAGAAGACTGAAATCATTTACAAGAGTATTGTTAAATACACAAACATATGGAGATTAAACAACATGTTAGTAAACTCATGAGTCAAAGAATAAATCAAAAGGGACATAAAAAATACCTTGAAAAATGAAAATGGAAATACAACATACCAAAACTTATAAAGCAAAAGTAGGTCTAAAAGGGATGTTTTAATTGTAAACCCTAAATTAAAAAAAAACAAAAAAAAACAAGAAAAATCTCAAACAACCCAATTTCACAACACCTCAAGGAACTAGAATAACAGAGCCCAAAGTTAGCAGAAGGGAGGAAATAAAGATCAGAGCAGAAATAAATGAAAGACACTAAAAACAACAGAAAAGATAAATGAAACTAAGAGCTGATATTTGAAAAAATAAAGTGGATAAACTTTTGGCTAAATTCACCAAGAAATAAAGAGAGAGGAATCAAGTAATATCAGAAATGAAAAAGGAAACGTTACACCTGATAGCACAGAAATACAAAGAATCATGAGACTAAAAAAACAATTATGCGCCAAAAAATCAGACATCTAGAAGAAATGGATAAATCCCTAGGAAACATACAATCTACCAAGACTGAATCATGAAGAAATAGAACATCCGAATAGACTAATTATTGGTAAAAAGACTGAGTCAATAATCAAAAACCTCCAAACAAAAGTCCAGGACCACGTGACTTCACTGGTGATTTCTACCAAACATTTAAAGAAGAATTAATACAAATCCTTCTGAAATGCTTCCAAAATATAGAAGAGGAGGGAATACTTCCAAACTCATTTTACGAGACCAGCAATACCCTGATGTCAAAACCAGGCAAAAGATGCTATAGAAAAAGAAAATTGCAGGCTAATATCCCTGATGCAAAAATCTTTAACAAAATATTAGCAAATCAAATTCAAGAACACATTAAAAGGATCATATATCATGATCAAATGGAATTTATTTCAGGGAAGCAAGTATGGTTCAACATTCACAAATCAATGTGATATTCCATATTCATAAATGAAGGATAAAAATCATACGATCATCTCAATAGAAGGAAGAAAATTATTTGACAAAATTCAGCATTCATTTATGAAAAAAACTCTCACCAAAGTGGGTACAAAGGGAACATGCCTCAACATAATAAAGGCCACATTTGACAATTTCACAATTAACATTATACTCAATGACAGGAAGTGGAAAGTTTTTCCTCTCAGATCAAGAAAAAGACAAGAATGCCTATTCTGGCTACTTTTATCCAACATAGTATTGGAAGTCCTAGCCACAGCAATTAGGCAAGAAAAAGAAATAAAAGACATCTAAGTCAGAAAGAAAGAAATAAAACTGTGGATATTTTCAGATGACATGACAATGTACGTAGAAAACCCTAAAGATTTCACCAAAAACACTGTTGAAACTAATCAACAAATTCAGTAAAGTTGTAAGATATAAAAATCAGTATACAAAAATCAATTTTTGTTTCTGTAAATTAACAATGAACTATCAGAAAAATTACGAAAACTATTACATTTATACTTACATTAAAAGAATAAAATATCTAGAAACAAATTTAACCAAGGAGGTGAAAGACCTGTACATTGGAAAGTGTAAGACATTAGTGAAAGAAATTGAAGATACAAATAAATGGAAATATATTCCATGCTCATGAACTGACATAATTAGTATTGTTAAAACCCATACTATCCAAAGCAATTCCTAATAAACTTCCAATGGCATTTTTCACAGAAACCAAACAATCAATTCTAAAATTTGTATGCAACCACAAAGACCCTAAATAGCCAAAGCAATCTTGAGAAATAAGACCAAAACGGGGAGAAATCATGCTTCCTGGTATCAAACTATATTACAAAGCTGTAGTAATTTAAATGGTATGGTATTAGTATCAAAACAGACACAAAGATCAATGGAATAAAATAAAGAGCCCAGAAATAAATCCATGAATATATGTGGTCACTTAATTTTTGACAAAGGCACCAACAATATACAATGGGGAAAGAATAATCTCTGCAATAAATGCTGTTGGGGAAACTAGATATCCATATGCAAAAGAATGAAACTGTATCCCTGTCTTACAAGATATACGATAATCAACTCAAAATGGATTAAAGACTTGAACTAAGACCTGCAATCCTAAGACTTTAGGAGAAAACACAATAGGTAAGCTTCTAGCCTTTGGTCTTCGCAGTGGCTTTTTTTGGATTTGACACCAAAAGCAAAAGCAACAAATGGAAAAGTAAACGTGTGGGACTCATCAAACTTAAAAGCTTCTGCTCAGCAAAGGAATCCATAAACAAAGTAAAAAGGCAACCTATGGAAACAGAGATATTTGCAAATCACGTACCTGATAAGGGATTAATATCCAATTTATACAAAGAACTCATAAAAATAGCAAAAAACAAAAAAAACCTAATTTAAAAAATGAACAAAAGACCTGAATAGATATTTTCTCCAAAGAATACATACCTATGACCAAGTACATGAAAAAGTGCTCAACGCCAGTAAGTACCCAGGAAAATATAAGTGAAAACCGTAGTGAGATATCACAAGACAAGAGATGACAAGTGTTGGTGAGAATATGGAGAAAAGGGACATTTGTGCCCTGTTGGTGGGACTATAAATTGGTACAACTTTCATGAAAAACAATATTAAGTTTCCTCAAGAAATTAAAAATAGAACTACTACATGATCCAACAATTCCACCTCTGGGTATTTATTAGAAGAAAACAAAAACACTAACCCAAAAGGATATATGCACCCGCATGTTATAATAGGCAAGATATGGAAACAACCTAGGTGTCTGCTGATGGATGAGTGAAAAAATGTCTCATGTATGTTACACAGGATATGTATTACAACTACAGGGTGGGGCAAAAGTATGTTTACAGGTGTTTGTATGGAAAATAATACAATAATAATAAATAATACAAGAATTTTGTGTGTGTGTGTGTGTGTATATATATATATAATAGGATATTATTCAGCAGATAAAAAAGAAAATCCTGCTATTTGTGACAGCATAGATGGGCATTATGCTAAGTGAAATAAGTCATATGAAGAAATACAAATACCAGATGATCTCACTTATATGTGAAATCTAAAAAAGAACAAACAAACCCAAAACAAAAACTAAGCTAACAGGTTCAGAGAACAGATTGGTGGTTGCCAAGGGGCGGGGGGGAGGGGAGGTGAATTGGCTGAAGCAGGTCCAAAGGTACAAACTTCCAGTTATAAGTCAGTCAGTCATCGGGATGTAATGTACAACACAGTGACTATAGTTACTCACAATGAATTGCACATTTGAAAGTTGCTAAGGGATCAGATCTTAAAAGTTCTCATCACAAGAAAAAAATGTATCACTATGAATGGTGATGGATGTTACCTAGACTTCCAGTGATCACTTCACAATAGAGTAAGCCCTCTCTTACCACCACCAATAGGTTCTTGGAAAGCAGCGAAATAACATGAGGAAAATTTTACCATAGGCTAATCTATACATAATCAAGAGTTAAGTTCCTAAGGCATCTCTCAGTGTTACAAAACATTATTCAAATACCTGCTGTGTATACAAATATCAAGTCATTATGTTTTACACCTAAAACAAATATTATAATCTTATGTGTGAATTATATCACAATGAAAAAGAACTCATCGATACTATAAAAAGAACTGTAAATCATTAAAATGGACAGATAACCCAATTTCTTAAAAATGCATAAAACACTTGTAAAAAATAAAATATCCAAAGAACCAAAATTTACCTGAAAATATGCTAAAGCTACTTGGTCATCAGGACAATACACACCCACCAGAATGGCTAAAATTTAAGCCTCTGAGCACCCTGCTTGGCAACAGTGCAGAACTGGAACGCCCATGCACTGCATTGGGACTGTATACTTCTACCACCACTTGGGGAACTATTTGGCACTACCTATTAAAGCTGGACATATGAGTCCCCAAGATATCACAATTCCGCTCATAATTATACTCCCAACACAATACCACATATGTGCACGGAAGGGCATTACTTTTGCAGCAGGAATATTTGTAGGAGCCTCGAATTGGAAACAAATATCTTTCAACCACAGAATAAGCACACTGTGGTAAACTGAACCAATGAACTGTACAGACTTGGTGCTGCCCGCTACTTAAACAGCAACCTAGATGAATCTCTCAAACACAGTGTTAAGTGATAGAGCAAAACAAAAAAAGAAAAATATATACCCTTGCAGAATTGAATTTACTGTGAAAATAATAAAGGTCCCTTAAGATGTACAGATTCCAACTAAGGCCCTATATCTAATTTTATATTCGTAATTTTGTATTTTATTTAAATGGGGTTCTCAAAATTGTTTAAGCCTCACACCCCCATGAATCTCTTCTCTCCTAATGCTGTACAAGAACGAAAATAAAAAGTGGGCAATAAATATGTAACGTAGAACAGGATGACTATAGCTAACACTGCTATATGACATACGTGAAAGGTAACAGGGTAGATCCTAAGAGTTCTCATCACAATGAAAACCACATTTTTTCTTCTTTTTCCTGTTTTTTAAATGGTTTCCTCTGAATCTTTGGTATTTGATGCATTGAAACCTTATCTTGAGAAGGATCCTGGGTTTCTCTGACTGCAAATGGCATCCATTAGAGACATGTTAGGGACCCCACATGCAAATTCTGTCACGTTCTCCCTGCAAGGAGCTGCGTGTGTTCCCACCTCGGGGCCCTTGCTGTTCCTCTTCTGGGGGCTGTCTCCTCTCGGTCACCTGAATGCCTGACACCTTATTCCATCAGGTCTCCATTCAAGTGTCACCTTACCGGACAAGGCTCACCTGACCATCTATGTACAATTACGCTGCCTGTGCCATCGCTCCACTTTATTTTTGTCCTTGCACCTGCTCTCCTCCCGCAACCTGCTCTAATGACTCTGCCCCTCACGAGACCAAGCGCACTGAGCAAGGGGGGAGAGCCAGGGCCTCCTGTTCGCTGCTGTACCCCACTATCGAGAACAGTGACAGGCACGTGTAGACTTCATCAACACTGATCACACGAATGCATCTTCTTTAACCAACCAGTGTTAAAAGTTAAAAGAATGAGAGGGCTTTTGAAATTTCTTACTGGGATAAAATGCTCTATATGTGAGCAAGAGCCATCGAAGTTAAAAAAATATGCTGTCTGCCTCAGCAAGCTCACTTTGGGGACTTCATCCTATGGACACTCTTGCCCGTGTGCACAGAGACCCACACACAGTGAGGGTCGCTGAGGTTACTGTGTGTCAGAATGAATGATAGAAACAGCCGAAGTCCATTCGTACAGGTCTGGGGGCACTGGTCTTGCATACTATGTAAGTAACAAGAGTCACACAGGACGCACTGCACATCTGCGTGCAGACAAGGAAGCCCCGCCAAGTCAATGACTGCAGCAGCTAACACCTGGGCCACACTGTTACGAGGACTTTACATGAATTCTCTTTTAGGCCTCCCGACCACCCACTTTACAGATGAGGAAACTGAGATACCAGAGAGATCAAGTCACTTCCCAAGTCTCTTCCCATGGCCACACAGCCAGGAAGTGGCAGAAGCGGAATACAAAGCCAGGTGAGCTGGCATCGTTCCCTGCCGTGCAACACTGCCGAGACAGCGGGCAACATGTCGGTAGGATGAGGAAGGCTTTACACATCTACATGCTTTCCCATGCATAGCCTTTCTGAAAGGATACATAAAAATGGATTACAGAAACCTGTCTGGGAGGAAGTGGGGTGGACTGGTGGGAGTAAGATTTTATTACTGCATACTCTTGCACCACCCAAATTCTTACGCCTATTACCTAGTCAAAAACACATTATGCAAATATTCATTGAGTCACTGAATTTTAAGTCTGGGGCGGACCCCATCCTTTTATTGGAGGGGATATAAACTGAGGCACAGACCTGCCTGAGGCCACCCAAGGAGGAAGGAGGGGCCCTGAGTCACTGCCAGGGCTCCAGGCTCCTAGCTCCCAGTGGGCTCTGGTGCCTTCTCTTTTCTCTCACCATTTCCACTACCGCTGACTCAGCTGTCACAACTGGAGACTTTCAAAAACTTCCAATAACATAGAATTGGGGGGGAAATTATGATTTGGAATTCAAGTGTTGACACTTGAAAAATACCAACTCCCTTTCACTGCAAGTACTTTAGCATGTTACTAAGGCTCTCTCTGGCTGTCTCTGGAAAGGTTATTTTCAGAACATTCCACTTAAACCTGGAGATGCAGGGTTCTCCGCTCTTTCTGGGAGCTGACACCACAATTTACATTAAACAAATGTTTTGAAAATTAGCTGTTCACGGTTCCAATTTCAGCTTCCCCCAGGGTTTAATGTTAGCCAAATACTTGTACAGTAAGCAGACAATGTGTTTTATTGTGTGGAAGAAAAACAGACCACCATAACAGACTTCCTGCTTTTGTAATCAAGGGAAAAGTGGAGTGTTTGAGTGATTATTGACATATGGTTATTAGAAACACTGTTCCAAATATAGCTACTAGGAGTGAAAGACACACACCCCCCCCTCTATATTTCAAGTCCAAAAAGAGAGGAAAAAGCTCCTAGTGTTCGGTCAATTGGAAAGTTCAGAAAGTCACGGGCAAAACTACCAGGAAGTGGAGTGACTGGACCCCTTGGAGCGGGAAGGCTGCTCCAACACCAGCGAGCAGCGTGCTTGCAGGAACAAGGGCCACGGCCGGAGGACAGCTGGGCAGAGGGACGAGGCTCTGTCCTGTGGATCCCCAGCGCCCAGCACCAAGGGCCCTGCTCTGTGGGCAGCCAGCTCCCTGGCGCCTATTATCAAGAGATGATGGGCTTCATACCTTCTCCTTCTAATTTAAAAGGGGTTGCACAGGCACTTTCCCCTGCCTTCCCCATCCTTCTCCTCCTCCCAACTGCAAATATTGAAAGAGGGAAAAGAAACTGTTCAATCTGCTGATTTTATAGTTAGAAGGAACGAGGACAGAACATTCTGTGAATTCCCCGCCTGGCTCCAAGCCTCCTCCAGGACTTGGGAGCTCGGTGGAGTGCAGCGTCTGAAATAAATTTACAGGATGCTCTTCGATATCGGGTTTCTCTCTCAAAGAGCTGGGAGCAATTCAGCGTCTGGGGGGGTGAGATGGGGGCCGTGAGGTGGGGGGTCTGTTGGAAAAAGGAATTCAGATTCTGATGTTTTTGCGGAGGCATCTGTTTGCACGCAGGATGTACAAAAAAGTACAGCCTCTTCCACCTCGACTACAGAAGGCCTGCAGAGAGAATGGCTGGGAGGTGAGAGGTCAGAGAAGGTGCCCCCATGTGGTGAAAGCCAGTCTGGCTGAGGCACAGACACACCAGAGACCTGAGCTTTGGGCAGACTCAGATGAGGGGACATGCCGGGAGGGCGGCAGGTGTGTGGCCCTGGGTCAGGGCCCGTCCTGGGAGGCGTCCTCGCCATTTCACTCTAGTGAGAGGCTTTGGGCTCCAGTAGGAAGAATGTCCTGACCAGCATCATTAGACCCGAAGAGTCATCTCTCCAAGGAGTTCTTATCGAGGGGCTTACAAAATAGTGAGGTCACCTTCTGCCAGGGGTGACTTTCTCCCAGTCCAGCTGGAGGCCAGCAGGATGACGCCGGAGGGGACGCCACAGGGCCAGACAATTCCATTCCTTACAGACAGAGCTTTAACTGCACTGTACCTCCGTTGTGGGCCCTGGAGCCCACTGGACAACTGGTGAGAGGCGGAGCCAGTGACTAAGGGACACACTAACAAGACAGTTTCTCTCACCATAAAGAGATCAGCACCCATGACCTAGTCTCAGTCGAAGTTGGGTCCTGCAGGGAGGGCCTGAATAATGTATCTGTTCTGCTCCTTCACGAGGCAATCACCCTAAAAATTACACTGTCTTGGACTGTTCCTGCTGGAACATGCTCAGAGGACATGTAGCCACGGCAATGCAAGGTCAGTTCTGAGAGCGTCGGGGCAAGTGGGCCACTAGCACCTCTGGGCAGGACTTGATGGTGGTTGTGCACAGCACGGGGAAGCTCCTGTACACACAACTCACCCCCCACAGGCGTGGGCAGCGCCTCAGAAAGCCGGGCATGAGGCCCTTCGATCCCGATCCGGCCAGCCCCCTCCCTCCATCCCTTTTGCCTGCAGGAATCCAGTCCCCAAACTGTGTCCACACTCTGGCTACCTGAGCAGGACTAGACCCACTGTCACCTGCTCCCACACGCCCCTCCATAGTGCTGCACCCCATCGGTGAGATGAGCGCTCAGCAGGAGGGGGGGGCCCCTGCTGACCCCACCCGCTGCCCTGCTCTGCCCGACCCCACCCATGCGCCCCTGCTGAATCACATACCTTGGATTTCCGGGCCCCCTTCTTGCCTCCTGTCTTCTTAGATGCGGGCTTCTTCTGGGATGGAGACTTGGCCTTTTTGGCGGGGGGCGGCGTGATGATGGCTTCCAACTTCCCTTTGGATCCTCGTTTCTTCGCTAGCAACTCCGGGTGGATGTTTGGTAACACCCCGCCACTGGCTATGGTGACTCCTTTTAGCAGCTTGCAGGAAAACCAAAGTAGCAAATGATGAGCCAGACCACCCTGCCCCTGAGCTTCAAGGCATCAGCCCCACCCACCCAGGCTTTGCATTTGAGTTGCTAGAGCTCCTCCCTGACATCTACAAGGATGCTAATGGGAACAAGTCCTCAGAGTCCCTTACTGCAGGTTTTTCCTCTAAGGAGAACCAAATACCTTGTTTCATCCCTGCCCCTGACCTCCAATACAGCCTTCAGGAAAAACTGCTGGGTTGGGGGATGCAAGGGGGCTGCTAACAGTTCAAAATGCAGTCCACACCTTTGAAAGCCAGCCAAACACCAATGTGCCCCTGCACAGAGAGCTCTGTGTCTCACGCAGCATGACTGGCTGTTCAAGGTCCCGGGTGGGTGGCTACGAGAGCCCCTTACCTGATTCAGCTCTTCATCGTTGGCCACGGCCAGCAGGATGTGCCGGGGTGTGACCCGGCCCTTCTTGTTGTCTCTCGCCGCATTGCCAGCCAGCTCCAGAATCTCCGCTGTGGGGAACAGAGGGGAAGAGCACACGGTCGTGTCAGAGCATCAGAGGACACCTGCAGCTTCCCGGCCCCCGGTCACGGTGCTGGGAATGGGCGCAGGCATCGGTTCCCAAAGCTGCTGCCCTCAGGGGGAAGACGCGGGCGGTCTGCCTGGCACACTCTGCGCTGGCTCACGGAGGAGTTGCATCAAACCCCTGGTCCACCCCCTTTTTGGAGACAAAGACACCGAAGCTCACAGAGGCAGAAAGACCAGCCAAACGTCCCTCAGTAAGAAGTGGTCGAGCTGATTTTAAAAAAAAAAAAAAAAAAGGAAGCAGTCGAGCTGAGATCTGAGCCTATTTGCCAGAACAGGGCTGCCTGCAGTCAGCACCTGGATGTCACCAGGACCAGCCCTGCGGAGCCAACGGTGTGGTCCCAAGAGTGACCCGTGCACGCGTGGAACTGAGCAATGGGTCACGTGTGGGCTTACGGGGCTTCAGGGGCGGGGGCATGTCACAGGCACCTAGCAAGCCTCTGTCCATGGCATCCATGCTGGCCGCCTGCACACTTGGGCTCACAGCTCGAAGGAGGTGACTGAACCCTACAAAGCCAACGTCATGAAGATATGTATAAAAAGAGAGCGGTGGGGTGTGCAGTGGATTAAAAAGAGGCTAAAGAGACATACTAACCAAACACAATTTGTAAATCTTGCATGGGATCCTGACTACAAAAAAAGCTAGAAAACCCATTTTGGAAATAGTTGAGGAGATCAGAATGTAGACTGGCTACTGGACACTAGGGAATTATTAGTTTCCTTGGGGACACCAGAAGCACTTGTCTGCTTGATGCTCCCTGGTCAGAGTGACTATGGTATCGCCACTCTGCAGGGAACATCTTGTTCTTAGGAGATTCGTGCTAAAGTATTTCGGGGTGAAGTGTCCTGATGTCTGTAATTTACTCTCAAATAATTCTGGAAAAAGTCTGTAAAGTAATTGTGGTGGAATTTTAACAGTTGTTAAATCCAGGCGAGGATGTAAGAGTGTTCCTCTTTCAGCATTCCCTAAATTTGATTTCTCAAAATAAAGAAAAAAAACTAGGGGGATAGGAGCCTGACCCATGGCTGGCCAGGTTAGGGTTTATTTACCTGTCTTTCGGGGCAGGCTCTCTCTCACCAGACGAGACACCACAGCACCAAAGATGGGGAAGGGCGGGAGAGCCCGTGGTCTCCTCCTTGGTGGCAGTTTTGGTAACTGTCAGCCTCATCGCCTCGTTTCTCCATGAGAAACAAAGACTCTCTCAAAGTGCACCGGACATCCCCACTTCTCAATTCTGCCCACGCCACGGCCCTGTCACGGCGTCCTTCCAGCCCACACTTCTGGGCTCGCCTGACCTCTTCCTGGTACTAAAGAATTTCTAGCATCCTAGGCTGTGTTGAACTCGTTGTCTCAGGCAACGTCACAACTCGGAAGCATTGTAAAATAACTAGGGAGAAAATCCTAGCTACATGAAAACCGTGTATTTAAAATTTATGATATTCCATGGTATTCATTGTGAAGAGGTACTAACAGCTGAACCCAATGCAAAAACTGCTCTGTGTGTGAAGCTGAAAAGCTGCTTGGCTACCCCTGTAAACTCTCCTATGGGGGGGGGGGGTGTGGGAAAAAAAACAAACCAGTTGCACCTGCAACAGCAGGCATTCATTCCCTCTGCAGTCACAGCGCTGACAGCACAGGACACCAGAGGCACTTGCCTGCTTGATGCTCCCTGGTGAGAGCCCCTCACCTTGGATGTCACATGTGACAGTGACTAGAGAGAGGCCCGGGGAAAGGAGGGGAGCTTCTGGATGCCTCCCACGCTCTCCCACCCATTAGTCTCAGCAAAGCCGCTCCCGGGCAGCGCCCTTGTCCGGGGGCGCGGCGGCATGGCCCACCCAGCAGTTCCACTGATGCTGCCCCCCAAGGCTCCTGGCAGCACGCGCCAACGCCCAGTGCAGACGGACCTACCTTAGCCGAGCAGAGAGGGTGCCTGGGGTGCTAAATGACCCTGGGCCTCAGGAGCTGTGAATGTGGAAATGCATGCCTGGCCAGCCCAACTTGCCCTTCATTCTCCCCTGTTGCTGGAGGAGGTGGCACATCTACAGTGCTACAGTCGTGACCACAGCCTGGGGGTGGCGGGGGAGGGAGGAGACGAAGTGCGGCTGAGGGTAAGGGCACAGGAAAGAGGGCCAGTCACAGCTGCTGTGGGGCCGGAGCCTGTGTGGCAGGAGGGCCGGAGAGGGGTGGCTGCAGAGCGGAGCGGCAGCCCCTGGGCTGGCTTCCCGGCCCCCGATCAGCGTCTGCGGTGTGCTGAGAATGCTCTACCTGACCTCCGAAGGAGGTACAGGAACGCTCACAGTGGTGCCCCAAGCCCACCCCTTGGGCAAGAAGATCGTTTGAAATTACGGTTTCTCAGGAAAGCGGAGAGGCCTGTTTCCTCTTCCTGCCTGTAGTGTTAGTGGAAGGCTCTCCCCAAGAGAAGGCACAGTGGCCGTTGGTAGGGGGAGGAGAGGAGGGACACGGTCTTTTTATCTTTGACAGCGTTGCTCTATTTGTGCAGGGGAGGTGGTGATGACGACCACAAAGGCCTAGAGGGTATGAGGAGTCACCAGAACTCTGAGCGCGCTTGGCCCCCTGATTTGGGTAGGGGGTGGGAAGTAGACAATACAGGGAAATAAAGCAATGGAGTGACCTTAAGAAGCACCTAGGGCTGCAAAATCTGAAGATCAATTTTCCAGGAATTCGCCCAGACTTCCACATGCTTCCCCCAACCCATCTTGAACTCCCGCTTTGTGGCTGACACTCCAATGGCCTGAACTTCACACTTGGGAAATTCTAAGGACTGGGCTCACTTACTGCTAACCACACAGTGGGTTTGGGGATGCCGGACCAGACCCACCTGGGAGTGACAATGAGGTGGCATGGAGGGGCTGGGGGACGTGTGTGTGGCAGGGTTAGGAGGGTCTCAGCCCCCTGTAAGGAGCTGGGCAGGGCTGTCATTCTGCTGCCTTATTCACCAAGAAGCCAGAAAATCCAGGACTCCATCCTTTTTGCAAAACTCCAGCTCACCTCTGAACTCAGCCCAGCGGGGTGGGAGGGAAGCTGTGTCAACTGAGGATAACAAAGAGGGGCAGAGAGCCACACTCCACCTACAGCTGAGCAAAAACCTCATCTTCCACTTCCTCCTGCATGTTTGCCAGAGGAACAGTTACTATAGTAACCCCTTCATCAAGGGATGCAAGACAGAGCACCTCAGAGACGCACCTTGGTGAGAAGCGTGTGTCCCACGCCGCACTGCAGCAGGAGGAGGGCCAGGCATTTACAACAGCCGAGGAAGACGGACCAGGAATCAGACTGGTAGCAATAGCAGGAATCCAGGGCACGTACTCACCCCTGGCTAAGTGCTCAGTGAAACCCATCTTTTCAGCCTCAGTCTGATTTTAGAAGCCCAGTGCTAAAGGGTTTTCCTGGCCGAGAGAGGGCTGCCTGCTGCAGGGGAGAGGGGAGGTACAAAATGACAGCAAACTGGACAAGGTGGAACGGTGCCGTCTGCCTTCCAGGAGAGAGGGTGCCCGCTGCTGAGGGGTGGGACAGCACCAGAGGAGACTTCCTGATCGAGTTTCCTTCCCAGTAAGTGATCGGGGCTTTGCAAATGATAGCAAGGGCTCAGTCATAAAAGCCCAGGCTCAGGGCTAGACTCACGTTCCTGCCACTGTACCCCGAGCCCGCGGGGTGGGCCAGGGCCAACCTCAGCTGAAGGGACGCCATGCCTGCCCACGGGGGCGGGGGTCCCGCCTTTGTTGCAGCTCGTGCTTTGGAAAGTTTTGTGCATCTTTAAATTTTTTTTGAAACCTCTCGCTGGTTCAAGAGAAAAGAAATTCTGAGAAAGAATCAGTAAAGCACCAGATCTACAGACGCAAATCCTGTTCTCCACGGTTTCCAGAGCTCAGTGCTCGCCTCACCTGGAGGGAGTTTTCAGGAGCCACAGCCCTGGGGACTGTAACCAAAACAAATGGAATCCATAAGACACCACAGAAGAAACTGAAAAGAACAGTTAGAAGCAGAAACATACCCCTTACCAGGTTCTCCACCCCTCAAGCCAAGTCTTCCAGGCCAGTGACGGTCTCATTTTGTTACCAATGACCAACACTAGGCTAGTTTGGGGCCCAGAGTACTTGGGGTCAGCTCTGGGGAAAACCCTAAGCGTGGTACAGTTCCCTAATTATAACCACTGTGAAGGGGGCATGCTGAACAACAGTGGCCAGCTCATGCACTATTTTTTTCAAGATCTTTTTGCTTGTTTGAGGATCTAATTTGCAAGACAACGCAGCATCTCTGGCTTCCACTCCAGTCTCTGGCAAGTAGTGAGCCGCTGGCTCCATCCTTTGTGCTGGCCAGGACCAGCCATGCGACCTTCTCTGCTCAGCGCAGCATGCCTTGCAGAGGCACCCTGGCCTCGTTGAACATGATCGTTTTAAGGCCACTTGACAAAATTCTCACAGCCTTGAGTAACAGCAGTATTTGGCAGCCCTTCCACCTATGGACCAGCTGTCTGAACGTGAATACCTTTGACAGGTCTACTTTCCAAGTTCACCCTGAGACCAAAGGCTTAGAGCTTTCTTTTCCCCCCTCCAAACATCTTGAACTGAACCGTATCTGCTGCATTGAAGCATTCTGTCTATCTTTCTTTAGGGAGATGAAGTCATGGTTTGCAGAATTAGACTCCTAACAGCTAACAGGTGACGTGTGGAGGCCGCGCCAAATTCTAAACACAAACCTTGCACAGGAGAGGGCCGGGGGCTTCTATAGCGCTGTTTGAAGCGTCTCCTCTAACAAAAGGAATATTGAGAATAACAACCAGGAATCAAAGAAAAGCAAATGTTCACGTAATCCCAAGGAGAAAACAGATATTTGCTACAAAGCCAACAACATGACAAGGAATCTGTTTATTGTAATTTCTTTCCAGTCACCAGGCTTCCATCAGCAGTTCACCGAGTTCAGAGCTGTTTTACACCGTCCCCGAAGGCCTTAACCCAATCAACCCCAATCGGAGAGCGCGGCTCAGAGCTTCCTGCGTCCTGACTGCACCAGTTTCCTCCAATTCCCTCCGCGACTCCGAGTCCACTGGCTCACATCCCACCTTGTCAGATGAGTGGCAGGGTCTGAAGCCTGATGAGCCATCAGGCTGGAGCTCCAGGGCCTCGCTCGAGGGCTGGAGCGAAGCTCTCCAGCTTTGCCTGTCCCTGGGGCCTCAAGGGAACCGGGGATTCCACAGAGGAAATAAAACCTACGGCAGTAACTGAAGGTGATGTTTTCTGTGCAGAGAGTAAGGTATTTTATAAGAATGAGTCATTCTGTTGATTTTCTGCAGATGTTCCAAATCTGACACAAACTTGTCCACTGCTGTTAAACCCACATTACAGACCCCTCCTAAGGGCCAGGGGTCCAAGGGGCAGCATATGGTCCAGGGACTCACCTTCCCCACAAACTCTCCCAATCGGGTAGAAACACAGCTTCAACGGGGAGTTGCTAAAGTCAGCTAATTGGCTTTCATATTTCAAAATAAAAAAAATATATTATACAGATTAACAGGAGATGGTAACATTCTCAGCAAACATTACCTTCATCCAACCCACCAACACAGCCCCGTGCATGGGCACCGTCTCTTCCTGAGAGCCTTCCTCTCCCTTCCTCAGGTCTCAGAGGCACCTGTGCAAGTGGCCACCTCAGTCTGTCTTTGGTGGAGGGCAGGTGCCACCCACACACTGAGCTTTGAGTTGGGGTCACACAGCCTGGGCATATGTCCCGGCTCCTGCACTGAGCTGCGACTCGGCCAGACACACCTGAGCCTCGGGTTCCCACCCTACAGAAGGGGGATGATAACTGAGGTCACCTCTAGGCTTGCGAGGCTTAAAAAGTTACCAAGTTTCAAGTTGAGAACGGCCAGGTGCTTCTAAGCTACTATGATTGAGGCTGCAACTACAGGCCTGATCTTTTAAAAAAAGTATAGCAGGCTTGATTTCTAGGGGACGAACACTAGATTTTCTTTTCCTCAGTTTCCTTCCTTTAACAGAGTAATTGGCTGGCTGGATAGATGGATGTGCGTGAGAGCCAAGCAGAGGAGAGCAGCAATATATTTAGAAAACCTGGTGTTTTCTCCCCCAAATAGTTTACTCTTTGCTGTTACACTTAACAGTTTACATGTGTTTGAAAAACGCACTTGAACCTGATTAACCTCGGTGCTGCCAGACTTGCCTTGACAGAACGCAGCACCCGGGGTGGCCCCACAGGCAGTCTCCGCTGTGGGATGGGGTCCGGGGCGTGTGTCTGACCCCAGCAGGGGGTGCTGGGGCGGGGCAGGGCCCACGCGGCTGCTGAGGCAGCGCAGGTCAAGGCCCCAGGAAGGAAGGTGGGAGGCGGAGGTGGCTGGGGAAAGCCCAGAGAAACCGCTCTACCCAGGGCCCTCTGGCTCACCAGTCACTTGCTTTCAAGGACTCTAAATTAAAATACAAGGAAATGGTTAATATGTATGTTTGTTTTGACATGGAAAATCACAGCCATTTGTTCTTAATTCATCTCAGGAAGGGGTGAGCAATCAGAGATGTCTGCTGGAATGAAGCGATTTGAAGAGTGTAATGTAAAGAGGAAGCTCACTTAAAGAGCCCTGACACGGTGCCATTTCCCTGATGGACATTTAAGGGGGAACGCGGTGCAGAGCAGTGCGCGCCGTTGGGCGGCCATCGTGCGGGCAGCAGCAGCGCTGCCTGTCATCGGCGCTCACACAGCCAGCTATCGGGATGTGGCATGGCTTCGCCTCCTGGAAGTGGGCCGGGGACTAGGTCAGAGGGGGCATTTTGCTCTGCCTCTTACGTGCTGTTTGGGTTTCTCTTGTGCACAGTCTATCTTTTCCAAATGTAAAATGAAGACTGTACACGAAAGGAGGCAACCATGCTACATGCCATCCCATCGGCCTGCTCAGCTACAGGTCAAAAACACCCTCCTGCCCTGACTTCTGCCCCAGCCTGCTTAATCCTGCTTCTTTAAAAAAAAGCCCTAAGCATGTGAAGACTTTTCAAGTTCTTTTATAGTTTTTAAAAATTCTCACTCAAGGACGTGCTTATTGATTTTATAAAGAGGGGAAGGGAGGGAGAGAAAGAGAAACATCGATCAGCTGCCTCTCAAATGCGCCCCGACTGGGGATCAAACCTGCAACCCAGGTATGCGCTCTGACCAGGAATCGAACCCATGACCTTCCGGTGTATAGGACGACACTCCAACCAACTGACCCACTGGCCAGGGCTCCGGCTCCTTCCAAGACTGATGGTTTTTAGAACAATCTGAGTGCGTCATAGCCAGAGGAGCCCCCAAGAGGGACCGCCGCTCCTGGGGTCATCTGTACCGGCCCGGCCCGCCCCAGGCCCTGTCAGCCCAAGTGTATTCCTGATGCTGAGGGCCGCTTGTCTAAGGATTTGCCTAAGCTCTGTCACCCAGGATTTCACCTCCCCTTCACAACGGGGACAATGAAGGGACACTGGGCAAAAAAGCTTCTGCTCCTCTGGCCCACCGTCAGTATCCCTGAGCCATACAACCCCCAACATCCTGCCTGGCACTGCCTTCCCCTCTCTGAGACTCTGTGGCTGCTCTGGCCATGAGTGCTCCCCCTGGGACCTCGCCCGTTCTGCTGCTGCTATGGCCAGCTCCTCTGGCACTGACCGGACCGCCCCTTCCCTTCAGCCAGCCCGTCACTCCGCTGGCCATCACCCCTCTCGTGCTCACAGCATCTCACGGCTGCCAGCCCTCGACACTCCTCCCCCCTGGCAGTGATCACTTGTCTTTCCAGGCCCGTCCCTGCAGGAGCCCCGTCCTCTTGGCCCGTGCCTGGCCACGGGACAGTCTGCGGCCTTTACAGAGCCAGGCCATGTGCCCTTCGGCGGTCACCTGGGACTCTCAGGGCCTGCCCTCTCAGGACTCCAGGGCTCCTTGGCCAGGCTGCAGCTCCATCAAAGACAGCAGCCAGCCCTGGAACCTGGGCGTAGACCGTCCTCCTGAGATGTCCACTGAAGACGAAGGAGATGCAACGGGGCCTGAGTGACCCTGAGTCCCAGTTCTCTCCTTCTGACTCCTGAGGCTTCAGCGCCAGCAGAAAGCCAGTGGGGAATGCTCTTCTAGAGCTGGGATACTGTGCTGCAGAACGACCCTGGAGAAGTTAAACTCTTGGAGCCTGTTTCCTCCTAAGCAAAATAGGTGGTTTGAAGATTCAGTGAGTTACCAAATGGGAAGACTTGCCCAGTGCCTGGCACACAGTTAGTGCCCAACAGACGGCAGGTGTCTTATTAGACTGCTCTGCCTTTGCCCAGTACTCAAAGCACCAGCACAATTACAAGCCACAATCTGAGCCTGGAACAGAGACCGCGAGGGCCTGGGGTGGAGGTGGGAGTCCAAGATACAAACAAAAAAGAATGCTGCTCAAGTTAGGGTGCCCTCATCTTGTGAATGAACAGCAGACACTGACTTTCGACTGCCAAAATCCAGATTTACAGAGGCAATAGTTCAATGGCCACCAGAGGCTACCTCAGCGACCGGCTGCTGCAGGGAGCACCGGTCAGGGAAGCTGGCGCCGAGCCTTTTCCAGAGGCCCTGGATTTCCAAATGCTTCCTCGAGGCAAGAAATGTAAGCTCTGGCAGCGCATGGGTCTCCTTCTAGAAAGAGGACATTCATAAATGTCTTCTATAAAGGCCACTTGACAAATGTCCCCCTCCAGACAAATGGGGGTGTTTTCAATCCTGCGAAAGGACACCTCAGTGTCAGGCATCGTCACCAGCCTCTGAAGTACCAGGAAACACGTGCATTCTGGCCACGACATGGAAGGCACTTTCCTAAGAAGTAGGAAGGTGGGTGGGAAACGAAGGCAGAAAGGGAGGGAGGGAGGGAAAGTGGGAGGGAGGGAGGAAAGGTGGGAGCAAGGGTCAGAGCTGGAGGCTGGCTGAGAAGCCAGCCAGATCTGCGTAGAGTTTTTGTCGTCTTCTTGGCAACAAGTACCAGAGGGGGCGGTGGGAGGCGACAGGGAGATGCAGGGAGGCTGGCTGTCATTAACATCCTTTGGGTTTGTGTTCTTGCCAGACCTTATACAGAGCTCTGAGGGGTGGCTTTTCACTGTCATATTTTATTCTGGGTTGACTAGACATAGAAGCCTTTTTGGACAGGGAAAAAAAAAAAAGCTAGAAGACTATATATATGTTTTATTAGTTGCTGATATTTTAACAGGAAAATATTGGGAGAGAAGATATTTGTAGACTTCTTACCCATTTCTTCTTCTCTCAGTAAGTAAGTAGTTCTTTTAAAGCCATTCTTGATGGTCACATAGGGGACCCTGGGATACTGTTATTTTAACCAACTGGGCAGCACCTGGCCACCTCTGCTTTTCAAGGTAGAGCTGAGACATGCTCCGTGGCTCTTGAGGCAGAAGTGAGAGATCAGCACTTGAAACACTTCCAACGCCTGTTTTCCTCCAGCCGCTGCCCTTCCACTTGCCTCTCCGCAGGCAGGTCCGGCACACGACGCCCTCGTGTTAATGCTAGTGATGAATGAAGCATCACTAGATGATTCAAGCCCGCGGTCCTGCTCAGCTCTCATCCTCATCAATTTCCTTGGTCACCTGACATTAGCAACATTCCCTCCTCCTGAAACTCATCCTCCTCTAACTGATCTTATCCTTCAGTAAAAAAAACTATTGAGTTGGCCAAAAAGTCTATTATGTTTTTTCCCTACAATGGCTCTAGTAGTGCTAGTAGCTGTCTTTAACTTCATTTGAAACAATTTTGTTACATTATATTGTGACAGCTGTCATATCAGCTTTCATTAAAAAAAACTTTACGAAAGTGAATTTTGTGCAGCCATTTTAATACTGAAGGTGGAAGGAAATACACAACATTTTCAGCATATTATGCTTTACTATTTCAAGAAAGGTAAAAACACAGCTGAAATGCAAAAAAAGACTTGTGCAGTGTATGGAGAAGGTGCTATTGGCTGATCAAACATGTCAAAAGTGGTTTGCAAAGTTTCTCAGTACTATTGACATTTTGGTCAAAAAATTCTTGGCCGTGGGGTTGTCTTATGCACTGGAAGATGTTTAGCAGCAGCCCTGGCTGCTACCTATGGGAAGCCAATAGCAGGAGATGCCCAACATACTCAAAATATCCAAATCAATAAAGTTATCAGTGAAAATGAAAAACGTGTCTTTTATTTCATGGGAAAAATGTACAGGACTTTTTGGCCAACCCCATGTTTACTGCGCAGCTGTGGAGGGTCAGGCCTCATGTGGGGAGCTGAGTGCACAGAGGCGAGGGAGGGTGGAGACGGCAGAGCCCCAGCCCTGGGGGCACTCCTATGACCTCTGCTACATCTGGCCCTCACGGACACTCAGTACCAATCTGCTGAAATCAACAGTGATTCCTTCGACCTCCAGCATCCGTTCGACACCTTGTGCATGGTCAGAGCTTGGTAAATCTTTCACAAATAGGTCGTTACAGATGAATCTCTAAACAAGTGAACCAGACACTGCAGCACTGAGGCAGTGATGAAGAGGAAGTGCGGGAACATTCTCCAAGGCACTGGCCTGGTTTCATGTGTTAGAGCACCCAGGGCCCATGGCAGACAGTGTCATCCCAGGCGAAAGCAGCCCCTCGAGGGCCCAGGATGCAGGCAAGCCTCCCCTCACAGTCTCGTCAGGACTCAGGGCTGGTCAAGGAGACCGGGGTGCTGAGGGGAGGTTAGGGGCAGGTCAGTGACCTTTAGAGTCTCCCAACCAAGATTCTGGCTCAAATATAAATGTCAGTCTCCACATACCACATATATCCATTATCCTGATTCACTATTTTTTTAGATTTCATTTTCTAGGTCTATTTTGAAATGAAAAGGGAAAAGAAGACTATCTTTAGAAAGATATATAACATATAAGAAACTAATAACTGTGACTGTCTCCTGAGAAGGGGATGGGTATGCAAAAGAGCAGGGAGGGAGGTGTGTGTCTCACTGTATGTCCTTTGGGAGCATGTGAATCTTACCATTGGTTTTATTAAGTAAGTTCCATTGGTACTTATTAAAGAAAATAATTACTTTCCACCAAAGTAGAAAGACAATGAAAGACCTACCAGATATGAGAAACATATTATTAGGTATATAACAATACAGGCCAATGAAACAGAAAAGACAGACCCAAAACAGCCTTAATTACATACAAATTTCATGTATGGCAAAGGTAGCATTTCAGATCACCAGGAAAAAGATGGATTATTCAATTAATTGTGTTAAGTGGGTAACGAAGTGAACAAAACTAAGTTGATCCCTATCTCATACTACATATCAAGTTAAATTCTAAATGAGTCAAAGTAAAAGTGTAAAAAGAATCAAACCATAGAAATACTACACAAAAGCATGAAGGAATTCCTTTGTAATAGGCTTTCTGAACAATGATTCAAAATCCAATAGAAATAGGCTTATAAGAACTTTAGATATTAGGATTACTCAGATAAATTTGGTAACCATTTCTCAATGTACAGGGGTGGGCAAAATTGGGTTTACAGTTGTGAGTATGTGAAATAGTTTATTCTTATATTATTATTTATTAATTATTGCATTATTTTCCATACAAACAACTATAAAGCTACTTTTACCCACTCCTGTATAGGTACATCAAATCATCACATTGTACATTTTAAGGATATACAATTATATTTGTTAATTATCCCTTAGTTAGTTGAAAAAATTATTCAGATAAATACAGAACTATATGTTTAAGTAAAACTTTGAAAATGAGGAGAAAACAAGAGATTATAAAGAATAATCGAGCAGATTCTAAAAAGAACCAAAAACACTTCTAGAAATGAAAACTACTAACACTGAATTAAAAATTCAGTGACTGAATAGTAGACAAGATACAGCTGAAGAGAGAATAAAACTGGGAGATAGTTCTAAAAGACAGATCAGAAGTAATTATCCAGGCTTCTGGTCAATATGCTGGTGTAGGTAAATGAGGTACTCACATCCTCCCACAACCACATCAAAAATACAATTAAACTACAGAACAACCATCATTCAGAATAGCCTGAAATCTAGCTGAATGGAAGTCCCACAACTAAGGATTTAAAGAAGCCACATCGAGATTGGTAGAAGGGGTGGAGACACAGGACAGGCTGGTCTCACAACCACATGTGGTAGATAAAAATCAGGAAGTGTATCTAGACTGCAGCGGTCCCCCCTACCGAGGAGCAAGGGGACCCAGCCCCTCACCAGGCCCCACCCCGGGGTTCTAATGCCAGGAAGAAAAGTCCTCATAGCCTCTGCTGTGAAAACCAGCAGGGACTGTGGCTGAGTGAGACAATGGGCTTCTGCAGTCTTAGGCTCTTCCTCTTAAAAGTGCCCGGGCACAGACTTACTTGGACTTACTCCCTCTGAGTTCTGAGTTCCAGTGCTGGGCAGCAGCTGGAGGGCAACAGGGCCATACAGTGAGAAAATGAAGTGTCTGGTGTCAAGACGAGCTGGAGAGGCTGCTTTCTCCTGCACAGGAGTGCTGGCAGAGGCCATTCTTCCTTTTCTGAAACCTCCCCCACAGACCTGGCAGGCAGGTGCCATGTTTGAGACTCCATCAACCTGGCTCACACTGTTTGCCCCACCCTGGTGATTCCTTGAGACCCCGCGCCACCAACTTTCGGGCCCACCCAAGCTGTTTCCAGTGGCTTTTCCATATGAATTGCCTGTCTTGGCTCATGCCTCAGGCTTTCCTCAAGTCCCTCAAATAAGCAGCATCTGGCCTCAGTGTGTCCTGTACCTCTCACTAAGTGGTCCCAGGCCCAGCACTAGCAGCAGCCAACCTTGGTTCACAGCTTGTCCTTTTCTGGGCACCTCCAAGCCCAGCACAAATAGCAGCCATTGCAGATTGCTTTGTGGCTCATGTGGGGGGCCCTGGGCAGAACACAGGTGGTGGCTGACGTTGGCCCGCACATTCTGGGAGGCCCCAGAGCCAGTGTACCCAATAGATAGCTCCAGACCACACTGAAGTACCACCCAATCACCTCCACAAGTGACACAATCAAGGGGCAAACTCAGCAGGCACCAGGGCTCCTCTGAAGTAGGTCCTGCTCAGTGGGGTGAGCCCATGCACAGATGATCCTCCACTGTGGTCAAAGCTAGTCCTTGCAGCCAATCAGCCTGGGGAGTAAATGCCCCCCTCCACTGAGATGCCAACCGCAATCAAGGTTCAACTATAACAGGAGGGTATACACAGCCCACATGAGGGACATACCTGGAATGCACAGCTTGGGTGAACGGTGAGGCTGTACTACTGGACCCTACAGGACATCTATTACATTAGGCCCCTCGACCAAGCCTGGGAGATATAGCAGCTCTACCTAATATGCAGAAACAAACACAGGGAGGCAGCCAAAATGAGCAGACAAAGAAACATGTCCCAAATGAAAGAACAGGACAAAACTCCTGAAAAAGAACTAAACAAAATGGAGATAGGCAATCTACTAGATGCAGAATTCAACATTGGTTTTAAGGATGCTCAATGACCTTAAGTGAAGAGTAGAGGAACTTAGAACTTTAACAGCATAAAAAAGGACATGGAAACCATAAAAAAAAGAACCAGTCAGAAATGAAGAATACACTAGCTGAAATGAATAATTTACAGGGAATCCACAGTAGGAGATGAAGTTGAGAATCAAAACAACCATTTGGAATATAAGGAAGCAAAAAACATCCCATCGGAACAGCAAAAAAAGCAAAAAGATCCCCCTCACCCCCAAATGAAGACAGTGTAAGAAGCCTCTGTGACAACTTCAAGTGTACCAACACTTGCATAATGGGGTGCTGGAAGTAGAAAAAAGAAAGCAAGAAATTGAAAATCTACTTAAAAAACTAATGACAGAAAACTTATCAAATCTGGTGAAGCAAATAGACACACGAGTCCAGGAAACACAGAGAGTTCCAAACAGGATGAACCCAAAGTGGCCCACGCAAGACACATCATAATTAAAATGCCAAAAGTAAAAGACAAAGAGAGAATCTTAAAAGCAGGAACAGAAAAGCAGTTAGTTACCTACAAGTGAGCCCCCATAAGACTATCAGCTGATTTCTCAAAAGAACCTTTGCAGGTTAAAGGGGATTGGCAAGAAATATTCAATGGTGAAAAGCAAAGACCTATAATGAAGATTACTCTACCCAGAAAAGCTATCATTTAGAATTGAAGGACATTCAAAGAGCTTCCCACACAAGGAAAAAAGCTAAAGGAGTTCACTACCCTCAAACCACTATTGCATGAAATGTTAAAGGGTCAAGAGGTCAAAGCACCTAGGGCCAAACTGCTTCTTTGTCAAGCACTCCTTGAATGTCCATCACCTTGGAGTCATCTACTGCCCCAGGAAACTGGAGGATGAACAATGTAGTGTATGTAGAGAGCACCTCCATCATTATTTCATTATTTACTTTGACAGTGATGACTTTCTGTGATCAGATATCGGTGAAGATCATCAATAGCAGATATCAATAAAACAAATAATTACATTAAAATCTAACTCTCTTTCATGCAGGTAAACATACACACAAAAGGCATTCAGTGCCAGTTGTTGTATCTCTGGGCAGTGGGATTATAGGGAGTTTTAGCTTCTTAAATTTTCAAACACAAATTACTCAAAGAACCACAAAAGGGAATGTGCATTTAAATACAGTGTGCACACACTCGGTGCCCAGCACACTGGAGAAACATGTCCCAACTTTAACTTCAGTGTTTCCAACTTCTTTTGTAGTTGCAACCCTCTGGCTCATTAAAACCCTTAGCCTCCCCTTTCCTGTGGTTTCATTTTTAAAAGAAAATGAAGACGGTTTAGGGCTTTGCAGTGCAATGAGCACCATGGGCGCTGAGAGCCCCAGGGGAGCATGAATGCTCAAGAAGGTGCAGACAAGTCAGCTGGGTTCTGACCTGACGGGCTCGTCAGTCTGACATAGAGGTGGTCACACAAACCAGGACGAGACAAAGGAATTCAGAGGGCCTTGGAGCATCAAGGAGCCAGCCTGACTGTCTTCCTCTTTCTTCCTGCCCTATTTTTAGCTGTGTGAGTACAGGACACACTTGGGTGTCCTGGATAGGAAGGTGGTAAAGAGGCCAGGTAAGTGACAGAGCCAGCTGCAGGCTCTGCCGCACTTACAGCTGGGGGCGGGATGGCTTGGGGCCCACAGACTAACACCAAAGGGACATGCAACAACTGACCCGAGTTACAGATCAGAAATCAAATAAGCTGAAACTTGGGATGAAGATGATCCTTTTATTAGCCAAACTGGGTGTATTTTTAACAACCGCCCTTTTCCTTGGGGTTTTATTGCTGGAACCAGTCAGGTGCAAGGGCTGGGCCTCATCCAGTCTGTATAGGAGCCACGAGGTCACCGAGGGGACCCAGCCTGTTCCCCAGGTCAGGAGCCGGCCCTGTAAATTTCACCATTTAGTGAAGTACACACAGGCAGCTTCAGACAGGACTGCAGGCTACGACAGGACGCCAGGGACCCGCCAGAAGACTGCAGAGGTTCCGGTCACTGGCAAGAGACAGGAGAGGGAAGACCAAGGTCTGGAACGAGGGGGAGGGGCCTGGAAACGGGAAAGGAGTAAGGGGGTTAAGAATATGCAAATCCCAATGTCGTCATCATCTGTGGATTAGATCCAAAGAGGACAGCCTTGTCCTGTGAGAGGTGGAAATTCACGAACTACTGTGACACTAGGTTTTTACACAGACCACAACTTAGGTGTCCAAGTCAGCAGACCTTTCACAACGTCACCATTAGAGGGCCTGTGTTTATTACAAGATGTCAGACATTCAGCATGGAAAGCTGGTAACCAGCGCCTTCTCCGAATGTTGAGACATCCTTTGAGAGTGGATTTGGTTTTTGCAAACAGGCTTAAGTCCTAGGAGGTAAGCTGGTAGAGTAAAGTGTGTGATCAGGCTATGTAACAGGGTTTTTGGACCAAAAACAAAGAATAAGATGTCATCACACATCTTTTTAGATCTGATGAATAGGAGCCAGGCTTGTCTCTCAGGGGCTGAGTAAAATGGCTCTAAAGGCACTTGCTCCCAAGGTGAGTTCCTTGGGTAGGGAATTTGGTCATGCATCTCAGTGTCTAGCACAGACCGGGACAGTGGAAGGCCCTCCCTGAGTCAGTGCCTGAGCGACTCAGCTTGGCAAAATAAACACACAGCTTCCCCAAGTCACCCCCCTGCCACTAAGCAAACACTGAAGCACCTCCATGTGCTGGGCCCTGGACAGAGGAGGAAGACCCAGCTTCCTTGTCTGAGTTGAGCTTCGTGCCTCCATGCCACAGCAAGCCAGGCCGGTGCCCATTCTGTACGGTGCCTCTCGACTTTATTTCTTCACTAGCACTGCTCACAGAGCTATTCCTCGTGGGCTTACCCCACCACAGGGTCCCCTCCGCTGTACTGTGCGTGGGGTTTAAAGGTGTTCCTTGAAAGGCTTTTGTGACATCAGCTGGGGAACCACATCAGATCACAGTTCCTTCCTTGGAAGATTCAAGGTGACACCAGCCAGTTAAAGGCTCTGAAAAGTCCTGCCACAAAGAACACTGTCTCTCGGTGGTTCCCAAACTAAAGCAAGTTCCCTTACTGAGGACTCATCAAAGCCTTCCTATAGCCATCTCCCAAGAGGCAACGTGAGTCTCGCTGTCTCCTCACTTCAGCCACAGAGTCCTATTTTCGGGGGACTCTCCCCTCGATGTCACCAGACACTGCAGTCCTGCTGAGCACACTGGGCGATGCTCACGCAGAGGGCCTTGGGCCCGTGGTTTGAGGGCATCGGATCACAAATGTGCGTGTTCTCTCCTCTTCCACACTCTTCTCATCTCCCCTCCCACCCCACCGCCCCACTGTTGGACTCCAGTACTGTTAACTCCTCCCTAGATCTGCCTATTCCCTTGCCAGTCTGTGGGTTTGTGTGTCCTGTCGTCAATGGAAACTACGTCGGGGCAAAAGCCGTGCCACACGTTCTTAGGTCAGTTCTCCTAGCCCTCCCAGCACTGCGCAGTGCCGTGCTAGCACAGGGGAGGGGCTCCAGAGGCTGAACTAAAGTTGAGTTCCCTTTAAATATCCATTAAGAAAAACATACCACAGTACGATGGGGACAAAGACAATGACTCAAAGAAACTGCCTCAGTTTCCCCATGCTGCTTAGTTTTATCTATCATTTATTGAGGCTAAATTCACGTGATGCAATATTAATCTGCACAGCAACCCCAAAAGGTGTCAGCTCCCCTAGGCTGTAAGGTCAAGGGCCAAGGGGGCAGAGAATGACATGAAGCCTAGACAGTTGTGGGCGCTGAGCACACAGCAGACAACATCACATTCTTGAAGAGCTCCGGGGGAAGCCCAGAAAGGCTGCAAGGCCAGGCGCAGAGATTTGGGGAAGGAGCTGTCTGCTCTCCAGACCCAAGCCTATTCCAGATGTTGACTCTTCCTTTTAAGTTCAGCAGATGATTGGGCCCTGGACCCAAGAGAAGAAACAGAAAGCAGCTTCAAGTTTCAGAGCCAGACGCAAGCCCCTGACGTCCTCCCCACACCACACCAGGAGCGCCTGCTTGGGCCCTTGCCCCTGACAACGTGCTCTTCACAGACAGCGTGTAACTGGTGGCGCCGCCTGCAGAGCTGCGGCCTCGTCAGACACTCCCGGGCTAGTCTGCCCTCGGCTCTGCCCTCACACAGGCCCAGGGCTGCGTGTGCTCAGCTCCCGGCTAACTGGAAAGTCCTTCAAGGCTTCCATGAGTGTGCCAGGAGCTCAGGACAAAAGTGGCTTTTGACGGAAGAGTCAGGTAACAGGGCACCTGCCAGTGAGTGTGATACAGGTTTTAGGAAGAGGAGTCACGCAGCAGCTTGAGACACACCAGAAGTAGGCCAGAAGCTGCCAAGACACTCTGCAGGACCCCGGCGCGGCTCCCATCCCCGCCCCCGAGGGAAGCGGGCAACCACGGCAGGATGACGAGGGACTCCTCCCTGTCCCCGTTTTAACCCTAAGGTAACGGCACGTCGGCACATACACTGTGCCGGCACGGAAAGGCCCTTCGCAAACGTGCGTCCTCTCATGCCAGCCTCCTAACAGCCCTTTGAGACAGCGACTGTTATCCCCATTTTACAGACGATAAACCCACAGTTCGGAGGTGTAAGTGACTGGTCTAAAGTCACAATCAAGAAATGGCAGCTGACACCAAGCTCCACTGCCTCTACCTGATTTCCACAGGACATCACGGCACACCAAGTGTCCCCCAGGGCTGGCCACCAGGGCGATGTGAGCTCCCCGCTCCAGAGCCACCTGGCCTACAGGGGGGCCCTGCCGCTCAGCAGTCCTGTTAGTAACACCTGAGCATCCAGACCCCACCCCACCCCGTCTCTCCACGGGGTCCTTCTGAAGGCAGGAGGCCTGGCCCAGTCATTCCAAAATGGCCTTGTGCCGGATGCCCCATCGCCGCGCCTGCTGTTGTCTACCCCACCTGGAAGGGTGTGGGCCTCACAGACAGGAAAACAAGCCCTCCACGGTGCCCTTCGGGAGACAACTAGACAAGCAGGGCACTCTGGTGAACTGGTTAACAAGCGTCCCCCAGGAAACGCTTTCCAGCACCTACTCACAGCACATGTGGTCCTGCACCGTCACCTTCTTTCTCTCGCCTGTACCTGTCCCTGGACGGAAAGCTCTTTGGGGTGGGGATAAGTCCTGTTCTGACCGATACCCCAGTCGCAGCTCTCAGTGAGGACCTGCTAAATGGGTGGTACTTCCTTCACATGAGAGCATGTAGTTTGGTCCACATTTTTTACCAGGCCCTGAGCAGCTTAAGGACTGGTACCCATTCACACATCTTCCCCAAGTTCCCGGAAGAGGCTGGCGGGCACCCAGCAGGTACATCGAGCACAGGCGAGGGGAGGGCAGAGTACCTCTCCCAGCCCTCACAGGGCTGGTGGGCACCATTCCCTTCTCCAGGTCTGAGCGGATGCCTCCTCCTCCAAGAAGCCGTCCTGGGTCGGTTCATCTTCAGGCCTCCGTCGCCCAGGCCCCCCGGCCGGTTGATGTCGTCCTCGGCACTTCTTCAACTCGGCAGCCATCCGGGCTGGGTGGTGCCTTCCGCCCCATCATTCCTGTGCTCCCACACGGAGTCCAGTGTGCTGCCTGGCACACAGTAAGTGCTCAGCAAGTGTGTGGAATGAAGGCGGAAGGGTCTTCAGTGAAATAAAAGCAAAGAGCAGAATAGAAAGAGAGCTCATCCGCCTTTCCTCTTCACTCAAGGACCAAACCAAAGTTCTGAGTGGGCAGATGCCTGGGACGTCCAAACGCCCACATGCTCTCCTGTCCCAGCCTAAGGGGCTCAGGGCTGGTCACCTCTGGGGAGCCGACAGCACAGGTGTGCAGCACAGTTCTAAGGGGCGGGATGCAGCGGTGCTTTTACCAGATGCGGCCCCACAGCTCAGCTCCTATCCCATCACCAGGCAGTAGGACACAGTGACCACGGCAGGGACTGCGCACAGCACTAATGTCTGCAGAGGCGCCGTCACATGGCCCAGGCACCATGCTGGGGCCTAGCATTAGGCAATAGCCAGGCCAGTGACTCAGCACTGCGTGCAGCCAGAGAAAACGGTTCAGATTCAGCTACCTGTGGCTTTGTGGAAGGTCTTGGTAAAACTTAAAAATATGTACAACAGGGGTTAACGTCGCTAATCCCAGAGGAAGGATGTGCCAAAAAGCCACTCTTCCTGCTCTGGTCATGGGCCACCCTGACCATCCCCACTTCCCTCTGTGACCACCACCACACACCTGCGAGAGCTGTGACGGCTGCAGGTGCAAACAGGGTCGTGGTCTCTGGCTGCCATGAGGATGGACCGCCGACCACGACCTCATGAACACTGTGCTGTTTCAGAGCGAGCTGAGCACAAGACAAGGAAAACGTGCAGGTTTGCTGCAGGGCACAGACCCTTGTTTGCCTGAGATATGAGGGAACAGTGGCACCCCCATCCCATGCCCTGCGGGCAAAAATGGGAGATCTTGATAGAAGAAATGAAACTGATGCTGTACTTGACCTAATGACAGTGTCTACGAAAACTCCAGCGAGGGACACCATGGTATTTGGGGACCAGGAAGCATAGGCTGGCTGGGTTTGCACATCGTGTCAGCTTCCCAGTAACAGTCAAAGCCCCCGTGGCTCTCCCAGCAGCCTGGGGTTGGTGGAGCAGGACTCTTGTGTCCATTTGAGTTGTAAAAAACTGGGGTCCAGAGAGGTTAAGTGACTCACTCTGGATCACACGGCATGTAAACTGCCACGCCAGAACTAGAAAATGTCCTCTGATTTCTATCTAGTGGCTTCATCCCTGGTCTCCCTGGATGACTGCCAAAGTGCGTCACATACATTCTGGGCTTCTGTTTTTTTATCTATATAGTGAGAAGAATCAGGCCCAGCTCATGCTACCAGGCATGCCACCTGTTACAGTCTCTGACGAGCAGAGGATCAGAAGTTCCAGAATATTTGCAAATACCTTGCAACTTTAACGGACCAATTAGGACTGCATTTTTCACGGGAGAACCTTTGGCCTTTCCTTACTGAGAGGCCCAGAAGAGTGAGAAGTGACCTAGCTCTCCTGCTCCCTGACTGCAAGCTTTGGAAGAGGCACCTTGTCTTGCTAGGAATCAAGGGTGCCCCCTCCTGCCGCCTGTGCTGATGGTGTATGGAGCAATAAGTGGTAAGAGCGTGACAACAGGAAAGTAGGACATGGGTCTCTCCTCAAGTCCTTACTGGTTACAGGCAACCCACGCAAGTCCTTTCATGCTTTGAGGCTGGTTCTCTCATCACTAAAAAGGGGGTGGTATCCCTGTCCAGCTGGCCTCCCAAAATTTCTATGGAGCCACCACCAATAAGGCCAATAAGATTTAATCTGTGAATGGTCCAAGGACTCCCTGGACAGATGGTAGATTCCAAGACAGGGACAGGGAAAGTCTGGGGTGAGACCTGAGTATCTCATGAGGTCGGAAAGCAAGGAAACGTACAGAAACTGATGGCGACATGGCAAAAGGCCACAAGAACCAGCTTGAGGGTGAAATTTGAGACAATTTGAGCATGATCATGAGTAATGACATGACAGTGCATAACCCACTGAATTGTAAAACATCAGGGAACATTGATAGTAAAAAAAAAATAAAAAGAGAAGGGCAGAAGGAAAGCTCTTCTTTACAGAAGAATGCCAATTAATAAATGCAGATGAAATGACAGAAACAGAAAATTCACCACTTTTTCAACCACTGCAGAAATAACAGATTCAGGTAAGATCGTTAGGGAATGCTAAAGCCACCAGGTAAATGACTGTGGCTCAGGATGTGCAGAAACCTGCAGATACCAAGCTGAGCATCACCAATGATTGGACAGAGCTACACCAGGTGCTTCCTGACCAGAGAAAGACTCGATGTCACTGATACAATTCTCCTCCTGTAATGTTTAACCTGAATGCAAGCATGAGACCACCCCAGGTTGAACTCTTCAAAAGGACCTGGGCTCTTTAAAAAGGACCATGTCAAAAAAAAAAAAAAAAGAAAGAAAGAAAGAAAGAAAAAGAAAAAGAAAAAAGGTCCATGCCATGAAAAAAAAAAATTTAAAAGCTGAGGAACTGAGGCGCGCCTGGCTAGCTCAGTCGGTAAGAGCGTGAGACTCTTAAAAGCTGAGGAACTGTTTTAAGATTATGGGCAACTGGAGAAACCAGGGAGCCAAATGCAATGATGCACAAAACAGGTTTATTGGTAAAGCCAGATAAATCTATAAGGATGTTATTAGGACAACTGAGGGTATTTCAAAATAAACTATATAATATGTAACAGCCAAAAATAAACATACACATGTATATGCACACATACACACCCATGGGGTGGGGCGACAAAATGTTAACTGGTGGCTCTACATGAAAATGTTCACTGTACTATTCTTGTAACTTTTCTGTAGGTTTCACGTTTCAAAATAAAAGAAACAAAAAAGTCCTATTCATCCTCAAAAAGCTGTCAGAACTGCCAGCGGCATCACAGCTGACTCAGGCACTCACCTGTCAGGTACTCCAAGACGGCAGCCATGTACACGGGCGCCCCCACGCCAATCCTGTACTTGGGGTGGCCCTTCTTGATGTACCGCAGCATCCGCCCCACAGGGAAGATGACTCCTGCCTTGGCGGACCGGGAGGTCTTGGTGGACTTCTTCTTCCCGCCCCGGCTCGACATGGCGGCGGCCCTGGAGCTGGATCAGTCAGCACACTGCGGAGGCAAGAGGGGCACCATCAGGATCGCCAGGGCGGCGCCACCTGCCCTCTCCCCGGAAGAAGCAGGTGCTGCCGCAGACGTCATGGTGAGCCCGCCAAGGCCCCCGAGACCCCACCAGCTGCAGATCCCACTGAAGTGCTATGGCCCCTAAAGACAGGACGGCTTAGCTTTTCACACTTTGTACCATGACATCAATTTTATCAGCCACTTCCATTTAAAGGTCATTCTGACGGTGGCTGTTCTTCAGTGTCTTATGCCACATGATGTAAAAGAAAATGGTATTTCTTGGCTACATTCTATACGCTTAATAATTGCATTTTCATACACTAAGACCAGGGCTGATAAATTTGCTGAAGTCTACAGAAAAGAAAAGGAAACTATGTCACCTGACCTTAGCATGAAGCTTTACAGCCAGATACCTAAGTTCTTTGACGAAAGCAGCATCTCTACCTTGCGATCCTTCATCTGCAAGAGGCAGGAGCAGCTCAGTGAGTAACCAGGTTGGAATGAGAATGAGAGGCCCTGGGGACACGGCCAGTCTGCTGGACAAGCCTGCCCTTAGAGAAGCATTTTCCCCTCCCTGCTCCTCGTCCTCCCAATCCCCACCCAAAATGCCACTCGGTTCAGAGGACGCTCCCGCTCAACACCTCTGAGGGGTCCTTTCCTCTCCACCCCCACGGTGACCGACCCAGCCATCGCTATTTAAACTAAATGATCACAAATGTCTCCTGAAAAGGTCTCCGTCCCCGGCCCCGCCTCCTCTACCCCACCTGCCCTCTGCTGCAGGGTTACCCTTGTACACACAAATCTGAACAGGCTATGGCCTTCCAGTGTTCCCCGGCTGCCCTGACTCTCGAGATGAAACCGGGACCCATGGCCTGCCATGCAGAGCCCTAGAAATCTAGGCCTGGCACACCCATCCAGCATTACTTCGTGCTCCCTGTGGTCACACGTGGTCCCCCAAATGCCCTGCTCTGTGGTGGCTGTGCTTTGACTAGGACCTCCTCCACCCCTCACGCTTGCTTTCTGCCCTCTGCCAACCCGCCCCCGAGCGATCGGATCCAGGCGCTCCATCCTCTGGGCTCCCATGTGCTTCACACAACAGGCTTCAGGCACATTCCCTCATCTCTCCCATCAGACTGCAAGCTCCCAAGTCCTGCGCCGGCTGTGCTCCTAGTGCAGCACCACACAGTAAGGTCTCAAGTGTTTGCTGAGAGCATTCAAGTCACCAGGCATTCGCTTCAGGAGCCAGACTGGGGAATGGAGAGGGCAGCGCACCGGCTGTGGGGCCCCTGTTCTCGCAGAGCGGGTGAGAAGGAACCCTGTGGTCCTTCCAGTGGTGATGGCGGAAGGCCCATGCAGGGAGCTGGGAGAGGGCTGTGAAGAGGCCTCTGCCCATTCTTGGGCACCAGGTAAGACTTCCCGCGAGGACAATTATTCTCTGACCGCTGAACCAAATGGTCAGGCATCCCGTTTACTGGTAAATTAAGGTGAGGCTCCGTGGTGTATAGACTCCTCCAGCTCCAACAGTCCATGCCTCTGTGACTGTGGAGGCCACTGAGAAGTCCTTCTTCCTCTGACACCCAGCCCTACACTGGGGACATACCATCATCCATATCTAACATCAGTGTGACCCACCCCAAGATCATCTCAAACTGGCTGCCAGGCAGAGGTGGCCAAAGCTGCAGAGCGCAGCATGCCTGGCGTTGTGGGCAGCCGTGCTGACAGGCCCAGCAGAATGAGAGGGCTCAAGCCCTGGCTTTTGAAGATGCTGGAAGGCACCGAAGTCGCCCCTGGGAGAAGAACCCTGTACTGCGCCCTGTCGAGGGGCACCAAGTCTTAATTGATCAGAGTGCTTAGGAGTCCCAGAAGGGTGAGTCTTTCTATAACAATTAGTTGGCTTCCCTTTAAAACATTCCCTGCAAACAGATGCCTGTGCTCACTCTGAGCAGGAAATGTCATGTGAATACATGTGCGCACATGTGTTTGCAGGGAAAGCTGTCACTGGGTTTCCTAACAGTCTTTTGCTTTACTACAAATGTGTTTACCAGACCATGTCACAGATCGACCCTGTGCCTTGGACTAAGCTTTTCAGATCTGAACGTTCCCCCCGTTTCAGCAGGAGAGGCCCGTGGTCAGTGATGAGTAATGCAGCTCAGCCCATTCTTACCGGGGCCCAGGCTTCGCTCTGTCTCCCGGTGGCCCTGTCTGGGTATGTTTGGGGCTGCGCCTGCAGAAATCGGACGTCCTGCCCCAGAGAGGAGCCATTAGTGCTCAGCAACCCGATGGGTCCTAAACGCGCTTAGTCCTTAAAAGCGATGCTCCTGGTGCTCCCCTCTGACTCAGCCAAGAGTCATCCACATGCTGGTGCCCCCCCAGGTCTCCAGCCCAGTGCACATCTGGCTGCTGAGCCCCAGAGCTCTGTTCTGATTGCCTGAGGCAAGGGGCGACTTGGAAGTCCCATGGGCGCCTGGGACTCCTCTGGATTTCTCAGCCCCCTCAATGGCAACATCATGCTTTAAGCTACCAAGCAAGAGTCGGCCTGGCCCCTACTTCTCTGTCCATGTGCACAGCACCCAAACATTAGCCAAGCTCCGTTGAACCCACCTCTGTAACTTCTCAAGCCTCTTCCCTTCTCTTCATATCATTTAGGCCTTCAGTCTGCTCTAATTCTTACCTCCTTCCCAGCACCAGTCTCTTTCCATGGACACTGGAGAATCTCTGCCTACTTTGCTAGTTCCCCGTCACCCTGGGCCAGCCACAAACAGCGTCCATTGACTACCTAAGCAGCACTGCTTCCTGCCTCCCTGCCTGGGATCAGATGCCCCCGGCCGCCCCTGACCTGGGATGCTGTGCCCAGAATCTTTTTTTTTTTTTTTAAGATTTCATTTTCAGAGAGAGGGGGAAGGAGAAAAAGAGGGAGAGAAACATTGATGTGTGAGAGAAACATCAATTGGTTGCCTCTTGTTTGTCCCCATTTGGGGACCCAGCCCACAACCGAGGCATGTGCCCTGACAGGGAATTGAACTGGCGGCCTTTGTGTTTGTAGGCCGGCACTCAATCCACTGAGCCACACCAGCCAGGGCCAGAATACCTTTATACATGCTGTTTCTCCTGCCTGCAACACCCTTGGTCCTCCTGCCAACCTGAACTGTGTCACAAGCCCTCTTCTCGACCCTGACCAGGGACTGGAATTGCTTCGGCTCCATGTTCCCACAGCACATATCTTGGCACACATCTGTGTGCCTTCCTCCCCAACTGGACTGAACCGCAAGTGAATAGATGCCAGGCACCACTGTTGACTCGCCTCTGGTTCCCTGGTCCCGGTGAAGATCTGAAGCATCATGGGCCTTCAAGTGCCACCCTGCTGAATGAAGACATCTTCCTGTCTCATTCTGAGTGTGGCTCCTCTCTGATGGAGCCCTAAGCCTTCATCCCTTCTCCAAGGGGACCACCCTGCAGAGATTCTGTTGCTTGCACTCCCATGTTCTTTCTGCAGTTCCAACTGTAGATCCCCAAGCTGTAGCCACAGCTACAAGAATTATAAGCCACGCAGCCTCGTGACACCCAGTAATGTGTGGCAATTTTAAAAACATTATTGGGGCAATCACCTTGTAGCCTGCAGTCCCCAGATAAACCCATGAATGTGCAGCTCCGCCCGGCTCTTCAGACGGCCATGGAGATCAGGGCAGTCGACCAGGCACCAAGGTGGGACAGACTGGCTGTGGAGCACTGTGTTAACAACTTGAATTCCAAAGTCAGACTGACCTGATCCAAGTCATGGCTCTGCCACTTACAGCCTGTGTGTCCTTGGACATGTGATATAGCCCCTCTGAGCCCATTTTCTCATCAGTCAAGTGGATGAGAGAATAGACCTCAAAGAGTTGAATAAAAGCATGCATATAAGAATGTAAGAAAATTGAATAAAAGCATTCACATAAGGGCCTGGCACTCACCCACTCAGGGAGTGCTCAGTAAGGTTAATAAAAATTATGACAATGTGCACAAGATGAAAAAGGCTGCCTTCATGAAGAGCTGGTATTGGATGTTTGTATTCATGAGGGTAGCACAAGCTGCTGTAACAAATAAGCACCTACAGCTTATGTCTCACTCATGAAGTCCAAAATGGGCTTCCATGACTGGCCAGCACTTCTCCACAGGATGACTGCAGGACCCAGACTCCCATCCTTCCATGCACAATGCCCCGGGGTTACCATGGAAGCAAACACATGGAGGTTTTCGAGGCACAGATCCAGAAATGAGGCATACTACTTCTGACCATGATCCATCAACCAGAACTTGGTCATGTGGCCACACCTGATTGCAAGAGAAGTTAAGAAATATCCCCTACCTATTTGCTCAGAAGAAAAGAGGAAACAGCTGGCCCCTGTCACATGACAAGCCAGCTTGAAAGCTGACCCTGAAGCCAGGGTGTGGAAGATCAGCCAAAGCATGCTGGGCCCTGTCTGACCCACGCCCGCCCTGCACCCAGCCTCTTCTGAGATGGACAGTTCTACTTCATAGAAAAGGTAGCTTCTGATCCACTCAGCTTCTCTTCAGGGCACAGACATTGCTCACAAGAGAAACAGCAATACTCTCTTGTCAAGCAGACAAAGCTGTGTCCTTCCTTCCTGGACTCATGGTCCAGAAGAGCTTCAATAAACCAGAAGCCCCCGCCCCTGCAGAGGGCCCCACATGCTTCAAAGACAGTGACAGGCATTCAGGCAACCTTGGCATCTGTTCATCACACAATGTTCATATACATTAGCTTGGCTGCCTTTTTGACTGTTATCAGGTCAGGAAATGAAGATTCTGTGGTTGATCCTGAAGGGATCTCTGTGGTCTTCATCTTTGCAACTTCTCCAACTATAAATCAGCCACAACAAACAGGAACCTTGTTTGCAGAAACCTGAAGCTTACCCAGAGACACACTGTTGGAGACGGGATATACAAAGAGATGAGTCAGGCTTGAGTAAGATGCAAGTCTCTGACCACAGGCCCCTCAGCAAATGAGATGTGACCTGGACACCATTTTCTGTCCTCATAACATAGAAGCCTGGCGGTGAGGATCCCATGAATAAGATGGACATGAAAACCACAAGCCCTCTACTACTAGGAGGGGCCATAGAGGTGAGGAGGGCAAAGGGCCCTCCTACCTACTTTCCTACCCCACTCCTCCCCACCAGGGCACCCCACCAGGCTCCTCACTGCATTGCAAACCACCTTTGTTCCCACCTCCAGTCTTGGGCACGTACCACTTGCTCAATCTGGAACACTCTCCAGCCTCCTGCCTGGAACAATCCTACATAGTGGTCCCACAACATTCTCTGGGGATGCAGACCTAACAAGGAGCTCTCTCCTCTGCATTCCTGCCTTGTGGCCACTTGTCACAATCTAGTGTGGGGCAGCCCAGGCTCAGCTCCAGCCCTGCACACAGGCCCTGAGGACCGCCAGTCCCTCTCCCCCTTTACCCAGCAACCAGGGCTCCCTGTCCTGCACCAGCAATCCACCAGGCTGAACTGCTCGCAGTGTCCTCAGTGGACATTCCTGCTGCGGCCCCTGGGCCCAGCTAAAAATCCCCTGTGACGTCCCCTCGGCCTACCACCATTCTTTAACATGTTCAACTGCTTTTCTCAGTCTTTCGTAAAGTGCTCTGCAAATGCAGATTCCAGGCCTTCCTTCCAACCTCATTGCCCCCTAGATCCAATTCATAGAAACATTCTAAAGCCAACTACCCCACCCTTGACACGGTTACCCTGCGGCATCACTGCCCATTTCCTTGCCTTTGTTGTTGTTGTTGAAATACCCCACGTGTATAACGTTACTTATTTTTTTGGCTTGAGTCCCATCTTCCTTGTCTGCCTCGATGGGATGGACCAGTCAGCTCTGCTCACCCCTGCATCTCTGTCTGCTCCCTGGGAGGCTCTCGAACGCTGGCTGGACGGTGACTGATGAGCTGGCATTTACTGTGGACGGGCTTCCCCCGACCAGGATGAGGGGAGCATTTCCAAAGGCCTCAGGACTCAGAGATGTGGAAGTGGGACGCCACCTGGAGATCTTCTCTGGGGCCAGTCAGGTACACACACCTGGGTCATCACTGTGGCAGCCCAGACTCTCAACACGCAGGGAGCCTGTGGAGCTACTCTGGGGAGTCCCACGAATGACCACCGCAACTGCTCTGATACCTGAGGTGGGAGCCACGCAGAGGCCTTCCGGCTCCCTGACAATTCTATGGCTCCAGTGACCTCCCTTCTTGCCACTAGACAGGCTCAGTAACACAGACCAGAGGAAAATACTTACCTTCCTCACACCTATAAGAGACTGGCCTCTGTTAATTAAGGTGCAGCAGAAGAAAACTCTTAAATAAACAGGGCACTCACAAAACCACTGGAGTAGTCAATTGCAAAGTCGTTTATTACCTAAGCAATAAATGCCTGCATATTGATCCAGAACAAATATCGATCAGAACCGCTGGGAGCTGCTAGTCAGACAACCCTATCTCCAGCTCCCGAGGATGAAGGCATTGGAACTGTCAGTGCTCAAGTCACTGTGGCTGAGGGAGAATTTCCCCCACCCTTTCCCTGCAGCTGGATAAATGCCCAAATGTCCACGGGCATTTGTCACCTTCCCATCAACTCCAATCACGAAGGCGAACCTGAGACACTTAATTCTGAAGCGAAGGACATTAATCCTATTTACAGCATTCACTTCCTTTTACTCCCATCAAACCAAATGATTAACGGTGTCTCTGCTGTCATGTCCCCAGAGGCATGTGGATAAACTACACAACTATCACTCACAGAGCTGGGGTTCTCAAGCTATGCTCTGATTGGTTCAGAACAGAGAAGTGCTCTGGTACTCTAGCCAATCAGAAAAAAACATCTCTCTCCATTCATAAAACACTACATCATAAAGTGAGCTGGATGATTAAAGAACTTACAGTCTACCCTGGGGGAACCAAGGGACTGAAAACAGGGAGTGAAGCAGAAATTGAGACAGTAAATAAATCCTAAACCACACATTTTGTTCCAGCAGATGTATCTCCCTCACGTATTAGATTTTTAGTGGCGGGAAAAAACAAAACCCAGAAACAAGTGTCATTCACCACAAGCAGGAAACAGTTTGCAGGAAGCTAGTCTGGGATTAAGATTTCACCTCTGCCAACGCCCCCTGTGGTCTGCTTCCCCAGCTGCACTAAAGGAACCACCATACAGGGTGGGACAGGGTGGGGCAAAAGTTGGTCTATAGTTGTTTGTATGGAAAAATAACACAATAATAAATAATGATACAAAAATAAATTGTTTTGCATACTCACAACTGCAAACCTACTTCTGCCTCACCCTATATTTCAACAGTATGGCACTGCTGGCTAACCTCACCAGGAAACTTTCCTTCACGCCTCCTGCCCCTTTTAAAGGCTGTGAAAACTAAGATAACCACTCCAGTGGAAGACCATCAATGGCCAAGTTAAAATGTGACTTTCAGTAGGACAGGACCCTGGTTGGGTTTGACATCTAGAAGCCATTCACTATTTGCTAGATAGAGGAAGAGTTCTCAATAAGAATGAAGAACTGACCATGTCTCTCTCCTGCTCAGAGCCTTCCATAGCTTCTTACTGCTGTTAGGATGAAGCCTAAATCCTTCAGGGTTTCTAACCGGGATCCTCTCTGATTTGGCCTCTCGGCCCTCTAGCCTCACCTGACTCTCCTCCTGGATCCAGCCATCCTGAGCCTCTGGCAGCTCCCCCACATGACCTCTTTTCTCATTGTTCGAAGAAGCCTCTGCACATGTGGTTCCCAGGCCTCAAACACTTACCCCGACCTGCCCTCCTTTGCCCAGCCAACTACTGCCTGGCCTTTCCGTGCCTGGTAAGCGCATGCTCCTGGTAAGGTTACCATCCTGGGGCCCACTGTGGGAGCAACTGTGGTCTTCTGCACTGGCCTTACAGTGGGCGCTTGCCTATCTTTTCAGCATGTCAGCTCCCTGAGGAAAAGGACTGGGCATTTCTTTATCATGGTACTTGTCCCCAGTGCCTGACCCAGAATTAATCCTCAATAAATACTTATTGAAAGACACTGATCTGGCAGGCTTGATCCAAACAAGCAATCTATACAACTCTGATCTGAAGAGCTGGCCCACTCAGACTCACTCTTAAGAACTGAGGTGGGGCCTAACATACTTCTAAAGCTACAGAAAGCGGGGAGAACCCACAGGACCAGTATACACCCCACTTACCCCTGCCTCCTCCCAGCCCAAATCCTAACACAACCCAACACAAATCCTAAAGCACACTCCAAGGAGAGCTAGAGGCTGCTGCCACCACTGTGATGAACACCACGGACTCCTGGGTTTTGTCAGCTTAGGGTTTTCAGTGTGTTTGTTATTTAAATAAACCTCCCATGAATGACTTAGGGCAGCAGTAGGTCTACAAGTATTAGAGGCAGGTCTCAGAATAGATGTATGCCAAGTCTATCTCTGGGGAAGGAAGGAGAGCTCTCCCTGAGTTCTGCATCTCCAGGACCAGAGATGCACCATTCCTGGCCTACTTAGTACAGACCGAGCCAGTGACTTGGGGTTGTGCTAGTGATGATCTAGACAATTCTCAAAGTTTAACAAAATGTGAGCTATCCCTTCCCCACCCTCAAGGCCCTGCCTCAAACAATTTTCACTTAAACTCTTTCCCTCCTCCTTAATACCTTTATCACAATTACAGTAGGGACAGATTAAAACAAAATGACAGACTGGAGAGATTCCCCACTCTCCTCCTAAAACTTTTTTTGGAAAAGATGTAAAGCCTTGAGGGTTTTTGTTTTTAAAGGAAAAAACAGGTTTACAAACATATCTATATCAGACAGCCTCTTGTGCAAGCTCGTGATGCCACCACCCAAGTTTGGTGAGTGGTGTACAGGGGGTGTTAATTCCAGTTGCAGGCATGAGGTGTCCCCTTCAGAGCTAATAGCTCCTCTGACAGCAGAGAGTACCCCAAGGGCAGCTGGATTCCCCCAAATTTACAATGGGAACCTCCCAATCAAATCTAAAGCTGTTCAAAATTCCCCCTGGGCCCTGGAGCAGGGAGCCTTGGAACAAAGCACTACTCCCACCCCATAGCGGTGAAACCTCAAACCACAAAGGTGGAAGAAAGGAGAAGCTAGCAGGAGTGCCCCTCTAATTGTCAATTCTTATAGGCTGTTTATGAAACCATTAAAATCTCACAAGGACTTCATGGTCATTGTAATTATCTAATTTAAGGTTCTTCTCAGCTGTTTACAGAAGCCTCTCACTGAATATTTTCCCTAACATCTTATCTAAAAGAACCTTCCAAGCAATCTACTAACAAGATCCTTGAGTGACCTGTGGTCCCTGCAGGACTGGAGGTGGGGCACGCCATCCACACACCTGTTGTCAGATGAGCCTTTCAGCAGCATCCTGCGCACTCACCTCACCACGCCACAGCTCACCACCCCACCCCACCCCACCCCCAGCGAGTCTCTTTTTCTCCTGGCCTCCTCCACCCCGGGAGCCTGCAGCCTTCGGAGTTACCTTTAAAAAACTCCCAACCGAAAAGCAAACAAAAGGCCCATCAGGAGCACAGCGAGAGCAGCGGGGCTTCCCGTGGCCCCTCTCCCACCAGTCTCTGGATAACCCCTTCCCCGCCTGGCCTGGCTCCAGTCCGGAGAGTGTTCCCCAACCAACCCTCCCCACCTCGCAACCCTGCCCTCCCAGCAGACACAGCCAGGCGCCTGCACAGCGGCCACTGGGGTCTCGGGCCTGAGTTATTGTGCCGGGGCTGGCAACTCACTGGCGGGTGGGGCCTCACCAAGTCCAACTCCGTGCAGAGCCGCTCCCAGGTGCCCAGGCCCAGGCCCGCCAGCCAGCGCCGCCGGGCCTCCTCCCGCCTCAGGCCGAGCCGTCTGCCCGACCACCTAGGGATGGGTCCCCGCGAAAGGGGTCCCAACTGTCTCCTTCCCACAAAAGCTCCCGGGCGCAGGCAGGAGGTTGCGGTTGTGAGAAGTTGGCTTCCGGGTTTGCTTTCTGAACAAAACCAAAGGGAATCCCACGCGGCCCCGGCATGGCCTGGGAAGGAGCCGCGAGTGCGAGGCCCCGGCGTGGGCCGCGCCAAGCCCGTGGCCCGCGCCAGACCCCCGCGCCCGGGGCGCACCAGGCCGGGCCGCTCCCAGGCACCCGCGGCCGGAAAAGCGCGGCGGCCGGACCCTCGCGGCCGGGACGGGACGCGTGGAGAGGGGGCCCGCGCGGCACTTACGGGCGGCTCGGCGGCGGCGGCAGCAGCAAGGTGTTCGGCCTGTGCCCTCTGGGCCGCTCGCGCCTTTTCTCTTCGCGCTCCTCGCTGGCCCGCCCGCCCCCCTCCTCGCTTCCCGCCCGCACGCCCCGCGCTCGCCCCCTCCGCCCGGCTCCTTTGCCGAGTGAACTGGAACCAGTCGCCGCGGCCCCGGGATTCCCACAATGCACAGCGCGCCGCTCGTCACATCCCATCCCGTCCCTGCGCGTCCGGCCACCCCTCCCGCGCCGCCCCGGCCTTGACCCCATCCCCAACCGCCGCGCGTGGGGGCTCTCCTCGCTCTGCCTCCTGGACGTCGGTCGGTCTGTCCCCGGCTGCCCCGAGGCCCTGGCGTCCGGCCCTCTGCCCTGAGGCACCTCGCCATGACGCTGGACGCCGGACGCAGAGTCCGCAGAGCAGAGGTGCCCAGGCAGAGCTGCTCCTCTAGCGCGCATCCCAGCCTGTGTGTCTCAAGGGGCACTTATTGAGCGTCTATTGGCATCCTTATTATTAACCCAAGGAGGGAGGCACAATTATTGTTATCACTTTCCCCTCCCCAACCAATGCAAGCCTCCCGCGCACCTTCGCGTCACCCCTCCAATGCTGCCTTTAGGTAAAAGCCCCCAGCAAACCTGTTCTGTCCTGCGACCAACCACTGCACATCCGGCTGCCCTAGGGTTCTTCATCATGACCCCAGAAGTCTGGACCTGCTTTGTACATGGAAGCCGTTAGCTACTTCGATCGAGCGAACGTTCACCATTGAACCAGTTGGGATTCATTAATGTAAACAGTGATTAACACTACACACGTGTTTTTAAACTGCAAACAAGCAAAAAGAGGAGGGGCCTCTGTAGCCCACCTGTGAATCCCTAAATTAGGTTTCTCACCCCAAGGAGTTAGTGCCCTGTCGCCGGTACTTAAATAGGGCCCTCCCTCTACTCCCCTCCTTTTCACCTGCGGAAGTGGGGAGGGGGAAGCCACCTGAGCACCTAGCTGTGGACCAAATTTAGATGACAATACACGCCCAGCAGGGTTGAAGTTCGGTTTGCTGTGCCGCTGCCCCTCCCAGCCTGCAGGCTGCCTCCCAAAGCAGCTGTGCTTACCTGCTCCCTTCACCATGGTGTTTCACACTGGCCTTTGCAAAGCAGTGTACAATGCATGCCACTCATGCATTTATTGATTCAATTAAGTACCGAAGTCATACTTTGGACCATGCACCAATTTGAGTAATTAAGATAAAGCAGTGAACAGGACAAAAATCCCCTGCCCTCTTGGAGGCTGCAGTCTGGGAGGGAAAGAAACAATCAACAAAAGAAACGATGCGGTCGATGGCATAAATGCTGTGGAGAAAAGGCAGGGAAGAAGGATAGGGAGTGTGAAGTGGGGAGGAGTTTCAAACGTTAGAGAAGACCTCCCTGAGAAGGTGACATTTAAGCAAAGACTTGAGGGAACTGAGGGAGCCAGCCATGCGGCCATCTGGGGGAGGAGCGTTCCAGGCAGGAGGGGCAGCAGCAAGGGCAAAGGTCTTGAGGCAGAAATGTCTCTGAAATTCTCAAGGAATAGTGAGTGTGTTCTTACCACACACACACACACACACACGTAATTATGTGATATGATAGCAATGTTAACTAAAGCTAAAGTGATAATCATATTGCAATATATAAATGTATCAAGTCAACTTGTTGTCCACTTTAAACTTATGTTACATGTCAGTATTTTGGCAGTAATATTTTGATTTCTTTTTGGAGAGGAATGAGTAAAGGAGAGTTATAGGAGATGAAACTGGAGACAGGATGATCCTCGGTGTCCCAGAATAAAGCATTAAGGATGTGTGAGGACCCTCCCCCGCCCCCCACTGCCCAGGGAAGCTGCAGAGACGTGTCAGGGAAGGTGAACAGACCACCTGCCTTATTGCTCTGTCCTTCCCTGGGTCCTTGCGCAGGGCCCTCGGTTCCATAGGGGTGAGCCACAGGGTGAGGCTTCTGTGGGGTGCAGCAAGTCAGGAAGATGGCAGACTTCATTTATTCGTTCAGCTGACACTCACTGAGCACCTACAGGGCTGTGCCAGGCCCGTGCCAGGCTCCTTCCCAGGGAGACCAATGTTCTAGGTGTGTTTCCAGGCCGGGCCTGTATGGAGAGAGGGAGGGGCCTGCAGCCTGCCCGTTCCCTGGTGGTGGACAGACCCGAGGCCGCTTCTTCTCCAGGTCCTCAGTGAGGGCCAAGGCCAGGCCCAGAGGATGATTGTCAATCTGCAGCGCAAGGGAGCCGAGAACTCACTCACCGCCCCCCAGCATTGGCTTCTGATGGAGCTGATTTCCCTGGTGACTTGGAAGTGGGTAATGTTCAAAAGGCCGGCTTTGCTCTCCATCTTATTGCGCACTTTTGTCGTGTGCCAGCGCACACACATCCCGTCACTGCACCCTCGCAACAGCCTCGGCAGGCACAGGCTGCTTCTGAGACATGTCTATGCTCCTTTCACAGACACTACAGATTCAGGAAGCTAAGAAATATCCCTGAGATCACAGAGAGAGCCGGCTGGCGCTGGGCTTGAGACCGGGATCGTCTGGGTCCAGAGCTCTCATGGCTCAGGCCTGGAGAGAGCACTCCCAGGAGCTCAGCTGCCTGTGCACCCAGCACCCATCCTCCCCACACCCCCCAGTTCAAAGTGGGTCTCTGTGTCCCCACTCAGTCACGCGTCACTCTCCTCCAAGAGCCGACCTGGATGCCATCCCCACCCCTCCTGCCCCTCCCCAGCGTGCAGTCCTCATAGAACTCACCGGGAATGTTGTCCTCCAGAGCCGGTCAGTGCAGAGACCCTGTGTCCACCTCTCTCCAGAAGGCTCCATCCTCCCATCCCCAACCCCTACCTCTAGCCACACCTGGGCCTTGGGCGTTTTTGCCTTCATGGGTCCCTTCCTCTGTTAAAAAAACAAAAACAAAGAAACAAAAAAACCTCTGCATTGATACAAAGACAAACATGTTAACATGATATATTAAAATTGTGTTTCCTGGAGAACGCGGCCCTGCCCACACCCAAATCTGAGCAAGCACAGAACGTCTGCCAGGCCCCACTTCCCAGCCTCCCCGCCAGGAACAGTGCAGCGGCCTACATGGCTTTAGGGGCCCACAGAAACGTCATAACTTTTTTTAAGATCAGAAGAAGAAATGAAGGTTCATTCTTTCAGATCAAGATAATTTAATGAATATATTTGTCTTTGTACCAACTCAGTCATAAAATGTAAGTTTCTTTAATATCATCTTTAAAAAAAATTCTCACCTGAAGATATGTTTCATTGATTTTAAAGGTGGGGGCAGGAGAGAGAGAGAGAGAGAGAAGGAAACACTGATCGATTGCTTTCTGTGCACACCCGCCTGGGGATGGAACCCGCAACCTAGGTATGTGCCCTGGGCAGGAGTTGAACTCACAATCTTCTGGTGTACAGAACAATGCTCCAACCAACGGAGCCTCCTGGCTAGGGATAAAATGTAATTTTTATATCTTGTTAGAGAGGAAGGGTCCACAAAGGTAAAAGTGTCTAGAGCCCATGAAAGTGTTAATGTAGCCTTGCTGGTTCAAGTAAAAATGATGTTCTGTGTAAAAAGCTGAACCTTGAGCCCCACAATGCAATTACAACAAATGCCCTTCCTCAAGGCAGCCATCCTAGTCTCTTACATAACAGAAGGTCTTCCTGCTCACTTCCCATGTGGTCACATAGAATATTTAAAAATGTGTCCTGAAGGGTCAAGATTCCATAAAGTTAATACTTTCTATTGCCTCATCAAAGACATTCTTAAGTGAAACTGTTAGGGGTTTTCTTCTGCGAAGAAACGTATTCTGCGAGTGTTTGGCAGTAAAGAATAAGATCATTATTAGTGCAGTTTGGTGCCAGTGACGATCTGTGTCAATTCACCAGCAGTTTTGCCCACTTTTGCTTTTGCACCATTGGTGCAAAGAGCAAGACAGTGAAAAAGCTAAGTCATGTGTTGGCATTAGTATGAAAATTTTGAGCCATGTGGGTCCCCAGAAAGGGACTCAGTGACCTTAGAGGGTCCGCAGATCCCATTTTTGGGAACTATTGTTTCAAACACCTGGGACTCTACCATTATTTACTTATCCAGCTCCTTGTTTGTTTGTCTGTGTTCAGGCTGTTTCCAATTCTATTATAAAGACCTGGTGAATATCCTTAGAGTTGCACATCTGTGCACATCTGAATGTTGAGGATAAGTGCCTAGCAGTGGAGCTGCTGTGGCTTTAACACGGGCAGTCCAGTGGCCCCCGGAGAAGCCCGGGCAGCACGAGGCCAGCGGGCGGGGCAGGCCCGTAGCCCTGCGTCCTCCCAGCACCTCTTTGTCCACCCTAAGTGTTTCCAAGACCTTGATGATCTGAGAGTCAGACAGTGGGCTGTCACCATGCCCCCCGGTTTAGCCTGACCTTGTTTGTGGAAGGGCAGGGAGCGGGTCTCCACTTAGTTCCTAAGATTTTGATCAATACACATCAAACCAAGAGGAGCGAGTGTGTGCGAGGGAGCGCGGGAGCCCAGGAAGGAAGCCCCTGGCAAAGCTCTCCCTACCATCCTCTGCCCCCACAAACCAACAGATGTGCTCTTTTGCATGGGACAGATGCTTGGCCTTCTCTGAAGGTGCGGCCTCTCTTCCAGACTTGATTACTTCAGAGATAAGTTCTCTCTCTTTGATCTCCAATTGGCCACAACCTCTGACACCCGACACTTTCCCTCATTCAACACCACCCCTCAACCCCATCCGTCTTTGTTAAGCAGTTAATGCCCTTCTCTGAGAAGTACGGGTGATTATTTACCCTTAATTAGGAATAACAAAGGAGCCAAGGAAAACCATCCCGGGGTGCCTGTAGGAAGAAGGAGGGCTGTTTTACGATCTTCAGTCCTCGAGGCATCTCTAGATTTCAGTATTTTTCCGCCTCAAGTTAGAGCGGAGAGGAAAAGGCAGTTGGGGGACTGAGGCTGTCTGCAGAGCAGTGGAACTCTGCGTGCCACTGTGACACCGTCAAGATCCTTTCATGGGGCTTGTGGGTCTAAACCACTTTCATCATCATCATCATCATCATAATATGAACACCTATTTCCCTTTTTCACTGTGTTGACATTTGCCCTGGAGGATAAAATGGTAAAACACACATGCACATACACGTGCACACACACATAAGAATTTTAAAACTGTCCTTAATGAAGCAGATTTTTAAATGTTTTAATTTAAGTTTTTTAAATCCTCACCTGAGGATTTTTTTCCATTGCTTTTAGGGAGAGAGGAAGAGTGAGAGACAGAAGGAGAGGAACATTGATGTGAGAGATAGAGACATGATCAGTTGCTATCTCATTTGCGTCCCGATGGGGGAGGGGTGTGGACCCCTCAACCTGGGCTTGTGCCTCTACCGGGAATCGAACCCACGACCTTTGGGTCTAGGGGACAACACTCCAACCAACTGAGCCACACTGGCCAGGGCAGATTTTTAAATTTTTGAAAGGTTAGATCTGCCACCGTGAGCTCGACAACTTCCTGATACTTAAAACCAAAACAAACAAACAAAAGAAAACTTTCTTGATGACATTTGGTGGTAGTTTTAACTCCTGTGATTTTTTGATGTTGTGTAATAAAATCTGTCAACATTTGGAAAGATATTACATGTCAAAGTTATACACATGATAGTATTACTTTTTGAACCAGTGTTTTCCAAATGACTAATGTATGATGCTACAGTGTCATGCATAGGTTTAAAAAATCCATTCAAAGTGCAAGATAAACCAATGGATTTAATGCCACAGAATGTGAAAAGCTCAGAGATATATTTTAATATTCTGCATAACTACTAATATTTAAGAAATTAACTCTTGTCAAGTTTCAGTGCTGTGGACGAACAAAAGGGTTCTTTGGAAAGGAGCCTCGCAGGATGAGCTGATCATAAATTCCTAGCAGGACAGGTCATGGTGAGAAGTCACACCTCAAGCACGTAACTTTTTTAGTAAAAGGTTTATCGTTGCCTTCAGCAAGCCCCATCCATTGTTTCTGTGCATCTAGGTTAACAAACCTTTGAAATAACCACCCTCCGGAGAGCGGAGAGCACAGTCTTGTTAGCCATCCTGTAATCCAATCCTCGTCTTTCTTTCCCCCACCTCCACGTAATCTTCCTTGCATTCCCTCCTTAATGTCAAACACAGGGAAGAAGCCGCAAAAATGTTCTTCAGAGCATTTGAGATCTTGTTCCCTGGCAATGTCATCAGTTTGGCTTAAATAAACTCTTACAAAAAAAATCTCGATTTGTTTGGATATTTCTTACGTGGACTGTGTAGAATCGGAGAACAATATCCACAATTATCTGCAAAGGTTGTTGTAATGTTCCTACCTTGACTACACTTAAAACAAAACAAAACTTTTGCATGAGAAAAAGCCACTGTAAGAAAGTCAAATGACAGACTGGAAGAAAATATTGGCAAAATATAACACAGATAGAAGCTATTGTCCCTGTCTTAATCTGCTGGGGCTGCCATAACAAAACACCATACACTGGGAGGCTTAAATAATAAAATTTTGTCACAGTACTGGAGGCTGGGTAGTTGAAGATCAAGGTCCTGGTACAGTTCACTCTCTGGTGAAAGCTCACTTCCAGAGCACGTGACCGGTTGTCCTCATGTGACCTTTCCTGTGTGTGTGTGTGTGTGTGTGTGTGTGTAGAGAGAGAGAAAGATAAAGAGGGAGAGAGACCATTATCTGGTGTCTCTTCTTGTAAGGACACTAATCTTCTTGGGTTGGGCCCCATCCTTAGGACCTCATTGGTTGTTAGGGCTTCAACATGAATTTTGGGGGACACAATTCAGTCCATAGTGGGTATGTATATTTTCAAAATATTCTGTTTCTGGACATATGTGCTGAAAATTGAACATATATAGCCCTGAAAATTGAGGGGAATAGATTGAAAATCCTATTTTTAAAGACCTCAAAAGATATGATCAACAAAAGGATCTAAAAAATGGTGCTTAAAACATGAACAGATGTTCTACTTCACTCATAAGAAAAGTACAAATAAAACCATACCTGGATATCATTTCTAACTTATCAGACTGGCAAAAACTCAGGAGCTGGAAACAATACTCCACTGGCAAAGCTGTAGGAAACAGGCTCTCATGTTTCTGGTAGGGGCACACACACCGGTGCAGCTCTGTGGGGAGGAATTTCACAATATTCACCAAAACTCTCTCTGCATTTACCCATAACCAAGCAATTCTGCTTTTAGAATTTACCCTGAAAATACCCTGCAGTGATGTGAAAATACATGCCCACAAGGTTATTCATTGCTTCATTTTTTTTGCAATTGCAATATATTGGCAAATGCTTAAATATTTAAGCGTAAGAGGTTGGTTGAATAAACTATGATACATATGCACAATAAGTACTTTATGCTGTAAAAAATGAATGATGATCTCATGAGTCGATTATGGAGTGACTTCCAGGAGATATTGTCAACTGAAAAAGACAAAGTGCAAATGAGCATAGTGGGCTACATTTTGTGCAAGAGAGAAGGAAAAATAACATACATACACCACTACAAATAGAAACACAGGCGAGATAAGCTAGAAAACAATGAAGATAGTTACCTAGGAGCTAGGCAGAAAGTGGGCAAAGAAAGAAAGGCAGATAGTGGCGTTTCTCAAAAGCTGAAGTTGCGTCTGTAAGAAGGGGCAGGAAGAAAATTGAACTCGAACTGAAACCAATGAACCCAATTGTATTTCAAACAAACACCATAATCTTAGTAAAGGGGAAAAAAAGAAGTAATCCCTTTATATATGAACACAGAATTTCATATGCTGAGAAAGGCAGGGAAGAATTACAAACAAATTCTGAGCCTTTTTTTTTTTTTTTGTAGTGATACGGGAAAATCAATTCTAAAACAGTTTTGGATTTATTGTAGGTTTTAGCAAGTAAGTCAATGTGCTGATGTTATTGGGAGCCAGTGTTCTCACTGTGGCAATAAGCACATCTAGCACCCAGATCTTGTTTTTTAATCCCATTTCCTACTCAAAGGACTTCTCAGAGAAATGGCCGATTCTAGGTCTGGGGCTCTTTTCCCTTCTTTCTATAAGGGCACTAATCCCATCATGGGGGCCTCACCTGCGTTACCTAACCTAACCCTAAGGACCTCCCAAAGACGCCAGCTCCAAATCCATTGCACTAAGTATTAGAGCTTCAGTGTATGAATTTTGGGGAGACGTGAGCACCCGTTCCATGGCATGCGGTTTTAGCATGCTGCATGCTCATTACTGTTCCGTTAGTTTCTCCTCTCCATTGTGAGTTCTGCTTTGACCTATGATTTATTTAGAAACATATTGCTTAATTCCCAAACATTTGAGTGCTTTCTAGTAATTTTATTGTTCACTGATTTCTAGCTTAATTCCAGTTAAGCTGTGATCAGAGTATCTTCTGTAAGATTTCACTTCTTTGAAACTCGTTGAAATTTGCTTTATGGATCAACATATGTTCGATTTTGGCAAATGTTCACGTGTACTTGTAAAGAAAGTATATTTTTTCTCTCACTTTTGAAAGGTGGTGGTCTATGGGTGTTATTTACATCAACCTTTTTAATTGTATAGTTCCGTTCTTTTACATTCTTATGGATTTTTGCTGCTTGTTCTTTAGTTATGAGAGAAATGTATTAAAGTCTCCTACTATTGTCATAGATTTGTCATTTTCCCTTTTAGTTCTGTCAAATTTTACTAGTTATAATTTGATACTCTGTTATGAAGTACATACAAATTTGGAATTGTTATATTTCTGGTGGATTGACTTTTTCAATATGCCTTATGTCCCTTTATCTGTATTAATGCTTTGCCTTGAAGTCTACTTATCACACTGGCTTTCTTTTAGTTACTGTCTGAATTGAGTATCTTTTTTCATCCCATTATTTAAAAAATAATTTTGTGTCCTTATAGTCAAAGTATATATCTAAAGATGAGGTGGTTGATGTTGTCACTGTTGTTTCTAAATCTACTCTAACTTAAACTTTTAACTGCAGTATTTTCTTTATTTTTAATGTTATAACTAATATTTGGCTTTAAGCATTGTAACTTACTCTTTATTTTATGTATGTCCCACCTCTTTTACGTTCCATTTCCTTTCTTACTCTCTTTTGTAGTAAGTATTTTAGTATTCTATTTTTCTTCTCTTTTAGTGGTTAATCACCCAATCAGCTACTACGCTACCAGAGATAAACCTAGAGATTAAAACGTGTATTTTTGGTTTATTAAAATCTAATATAAATGAATATTTTTATAAATTCCCAGACAACATAAGGATTTTGTAATAAAGATTTTATTTATTTATTTTAGAGAGGGGAAGGGAGGGAAAAAGATAGGGAGGGAAACATCAACATGTGAGGGAAGCATCGATTGGTTGCCTCTCACACGTACCCCAACTGAGAAGCAGCCATGCAACCCAGGCATGAGTCCTGACTGGGAATTGAACCAGCAGCCTTTGGCTTTGTGGGACAATACTCAATCCACTGAGCCACACTGGTCAGGGCAGTATAAGGATTTTAGGACACTTTTAACCCAGGTTAACCCCCTCTTCCTGCCTTTTGTGCTATTGATATTGTACCTTTTAGTTATGTACATAATACAATTATATTTGTGTCTATATTATTAATGCTTAATATGTATATAATTTTAATTGCAAGTAATGCTAAATAGATATTTATGATCCCCCTATACATTATTATTGTTTACAATGATGAAAATTCATTTGCTCTAACTACTTGTTTATTCTTTTTTAAAAATAAATGTTTTATTTTAGAATAGTTTTAGGCTTGCAGAGAAGTTGCAAAGGTATGCAGAGAGTTCTATACCTGGTACCCACTTCCCCTGTTGGTAACCACTTACATCACTATGGCACATCTGTAACAACTAAGGAAGCAACTTGCTTCATAACTAAACTAAACTCCATACTCTATTTGGAGCTCATTAGTTTTTCCCCAATGTTCTTTTTCTGTTCCAGGATAACACTTCGTATTTAGTCATTGTGCCTCATCCTCCTCTGGTCTGTGGCAGCAACAAATTTCCCTCGTTTTTGATGAGCTGGAATGCCGTGAGGAGTACCGATGTTTTGCAGAGCTCAGCAGACCCTCCCTCACATACGTGTTCCCTTCTGTTCTGCCTCGCTAAGCTTTTGCCTCTGGATCTGGCTTCTAGGAAATCTGGACTAAGCCTCTCTTTTTTAAAATTCTCATCCAGAGATATGTTTATTAATGGGGGGTGGGAGAGAGAGAGAAACATTGACGTGAGAGGTAAACATTGATCATCTGCCTCTCACATGCGCCCGGCCAGGATGGAACCCTCAACCTTTTGGTATGAGAGACAGCACTTCAACCAACTGAGCTACCTGCCAGGGCTGGGCTAAGGCTCTCTTATTCTAGGTTATAGATCTTGAGACTCGAACTGGAAACCTGAGCTGCTCATCAGAACCTTTCCTGATTGGTAGGCCTCATTCTCCAATTTCTTTTCCTGCAGCCTGGTGAGAGGTTGTCAAAAGCTCTGCTCAGCTTCTCAGCTGACACTTTCTGATGAGCTATTCCACTAAAAAGTCTGAACTGGCAAGTATCTCAAGGAGAAAAGGAATGCCAAAGATTGGGCCCAGATTCCTGGGTTCTCCTTCCCTCTGAGATCTTGCTTCTAGAAATTCTTGGTTGCTCTTTATTTATTTATTTTGTTAACTCTCAAAATCATCTTTTTACTATAATACACATAAGGGTGGTTGCTCTTTAATGCCATCAAACAGTATAAAGACACATTTGTCTTCCATTTTAGTTATTTTCAGCTAACCTGGGTGTAGAAAAAAAAAACTAGCTCCCCATTCCAGGAAGCAGAACTTACTACCCTGGGTTTTCATAGGAAACCGCAGGGCATGGCTAGAGAAGCTGTAGGCCCCCAGCACTACAGAGAACAAAATGGGCTCTGTCCTCGCACCGCTTCTCTTTTTCTGTTTTCTTTTTCTCCCATTGTCCTCATTTTCTAACAGCTCTACATGTTTGGATGTTTTTGTGGAAGGTAGCTTCAGCACAATTGTTCCTTGCCTCATGCAGCTGGAGAATTTTTATATAGGTAAGGAAAATACAGGCCAACTTAGCCATTGAAACGATTGCAAGGGAGAGGGAGGCGGGGGCATGCATCTCAAAGATGCGTTGCCCATTGTCCTCCATCCTATCCATCCTTCCGGTGTCTGCCTCCTGCTCCTTTCCATAAATGCCGACTCCATATCTCCCTTTCCCAAGGATTCAGGTATTATGTGCATCAGCTATTATATAGTATTGCCCTCTGGTGGTATGGAACAGTTAGCCCCTGTGTTAAATGGGCCCAGGATACAGCTGCTCTGAGCTCTTTGTCAGCAAAGGAAGAGAAAAAACAATTTAAAAAATTAAAAAAAAAAAAGACCGACAACTCACGCATCCTATAACAATGAGTGTTTCCCCCAGATCTCTTGCCCTAACTCACCAAGGAAACTGGTGATGTGTACCTGTTACAACGTAAGTAAGAATCAGTAGGTAACAGGCAAGGGGTGACTTTGGCTTTTCAGATTTTTAAAAATGCTTTGGGGCTGGCTCTAGGTTGAGGAGGTAGCAGTGATTTAGAGAACAGGATTTGCTTAATTTCAAAATGGCTCTACCCAGGGTAGGCTAACTTCTGGAACAGATACGCTTTCCACAACGATGTTTCTTTCTTTCTTGTGCAAAGTCCCCGCATAGGTTTTCCTCCTCAGGTAACTCTCCTGCTGGCTCTCCTGCACAGGACGTCAGGGTACCCAGGATCCTTCTTTCTTGCGGCTCCTCCCCATTCCAGGCTCTCAGGGAACTCTCCCGTTAGCCAGTAGGTGGCAAACGGTAATCAAAGGCTGTACCTGAGAAGGTTTATGGGCCAGACATGGAAACTGTAGCCATCTCTTCCACCCACTTTGGGCATTCCACAGGCCAGAATCCGGTCACGCGGCTGTGCCTACCTGCAGGGGAGGCTGGGAGAGTAGCCTAGTGGTTGCCTAGGAGGAAGATGTAAGGCGAATAGTTTGTGAACAGCTACACGTCTCTGCCATGCGTCTCGTGTTTGTGTGTGTGTTTCTACCTTCTGAAGAGGAAGTAAAGAGATGACTTGGCTGTTGCCCCCAAACCCTCTTGGCTCTTTTATTCCTTAGTTTTCTCAAACCCTGAGTTGACAGCATCGCTGGATATGGTGTTTTCAGCCTCTGAAGACTAGAAGGAAAATACCTTTCAGTTAAAAGATGGAATAGTTTTCTGGTCCTGGGGGAAGTCTAATTAGCCAACATTATTGTTAATACGCATTATATTGACGTTTGACATAATGTAAAGAAATAAAAAAAAAAAGATCCCATAAGAATCAGCATAAGGAGTTTTCACAAGGTCAGTGTAGCTATGTGACTACTACCCAGATCAAGAAACAAAACATTACCACTCTCTCAGAAGCCGATGAGCAAGGGCAAGTTGGGGGTCCTTGGCGATGAGGAAGGGCGCGCTAGGGGCACTGAATTGCTACACATCGTTTAGGCTATGACATCTTCTCCTTTAAATGTAAAAGATCTAATAATAACCACCAATGTAATTATAATTAATAGGAATGCTTAGAATATGCAGAGTGCTTTTTCTCCTTTATTCCTCTGAAAGCAGGAGGTAGGGACAGGCTTCAGAGTCCTGCAAACTTGGGCTCAAGTAATGGCTCCAACCCACTAGCTGTGTGCCCTTGTACAAGCGATGTAACCTCTCTGGACACAACTTAAAAATAGGGATGTGGGGCACTCTTATTGTCAATTTCACCCTCTTTCCTTGGGGATCCTGAAAAGCTCCGCAGACTCTTCTGCAGCTAGAATTTTGGATGGGAAGAAACTCCCACTACTCCACGGTGCTCATGGGATGTTTGGAAGGTGCAGCTGAGGGAGCCCCCTGCCTCCTGCAGAGGCAAGCTTGGTTTTGGTTAAGAGTTAAGAGGCAGGCAAGAAAGATGGTCACCAGCTTCACAGTGGGAGAGGGGGTTGTGACAGTAGCTATGGTGGCAGCGACAGCGGTTTCCTGATGTCTCAGCTATGTAATGGGGTCCTTATATTCGACAGCTCATTGTCACTCCTTGTGTATGCTCCTCCGGCCCCTACCATAGTCTTATAAGCATTTGATTCCCTATACAAAAATCCCCTTTTGCTCGAAATACCTAGAGTGACTTCTGTTTCTTGTGCTGAACCTAACGGATGCAGGCTGACGATATTGTTAATTTTTTAGGATCAGAGGATTAGGCAAGCTGTGATTCCTGTCATAGAAGAAGCACTCAGTCAATGGTAGTCACTGATGGTCACCATAAGACTAACTGCTAGCTGTTAAACTTTGGGGGAAAACCTGTTCTGTAAATTACATCTTGCTGCCCACCGGTGTTAGCAGGATTTTTTTCCCACTTTGTTTTTTTCCAAGCAGTCAGCAGGCATCCATAACAAGAGGAAAATGATCCTTGGCGCATGTTGCTTTCCCCTTATGTTCTCGCCAACGATTCATGTTGCCTTAAGAGATTAGGCCTTTTTATTGCTTGCCTCATTGCCCTGCTGTCTGCACCGAAGTTACGTCTTGGCTGGCTGGGCATGTCCCTCTGATGGAGTCCAGGCCTGTTGCATAGAGAGCAAGGAGGTTATTTGATCTCTTGACTGTGGCTCCTACAAGTCCCACTGAGAGTGTGCTTACCCACAGAGCTCTGCTTGGCTAATTGGCTCAGTGTAGCCGGAGAAGCGAAATTCCACCTAAAGCAGTGAGTATTACTTTGGGCGGAGTTCGGCATTTGGGAGAGGGAAGCCTCTACAAGGGCTCAAGGGTCAGCTCTGGGTCCCACCCAACCCTTTGCAGACACTCAGAACCCCAAGAGCTAGGGGGGAGCTGCTTCTTAATCATGGGGAAGAGGGTCACGAGGGGCATCCCCTGCCTCCAGAGAGTTTTGCGCAGCCTGTGCTGAGGTCCAGGAATGCAGGAAAACCCCGCTGGCTGGATGTCTGTCAAGATGGGTGCAGAGCCGGAGACCTTGCCCACTGAGGGCTGTTCCGCAGACCCTACTGGTGGGAAGGCAGAGAAGTTACTCCCTCCTCCCTTGGCTGGTATGTTTTTTGTTTTTTAAATTGTTATTATTTTTATTAAAAAGCTGGGTGGAAGTTTTCCTACTGTGCATTCTCATCACAGCTCTTCCTGAAAGGCAAAGTTTTCTTATGAAGCCAACTCATAAAATCATTAGACCCTGGGGAGAGGCTTGGACGTGATCCTTCCACTGGCAAAAGCTTCCTGAGAATGGATTGCCTGCTTGTAGGCTCCCATGCCTCACTGTCACCAACCCTGGGCCTCTGTTCCCAGTTCAGTCACACTCATGTGCCTAGTATTCTCAGATCTCGACCTGGCCCTTGCAGCTCCCAAACTCGTCAAATTCACTTTGGACTATGAGGTGCTCTTGATGGACTGCTGAACTCAGCACTAAGAACCAGTGCTTATTAGGAGGAGAAGGATGAGGAAGAGAAGAAGGAGGAGGAAGAGGAGAATAATTTATTCTTTGAAAAACGGTGACAACTCTTTCCCTTTACCCCAAGTCCCGATCTCTCTGTGTTGAATGTTCTGTCTCCTTTGCATATAGCAGAGGTCTCCAACTTTAGTGTGCATGAGAATTACCTGAAGAAACAACAGTGGGTCCCCACTTCACCCCTATTAGGCTGGTTATAATTGAAAACATAGGAAAAACAAGCCTTGGCAAGATGGGGATGGAGCCCTTGTGCATGGGGACAGAAAATGGTGCAGCCGGCGGAAAACACTTTGGTGCTCCTCAAAAGTTAAAACATAGAAGTATCACATGACCCAGCAATCCCATTCCCAGGTGTAAACAGCAAAAATCTGAAAACAGGGACTGGAGCAGATATTCATACCCCCATGTTCACAGCAACACATTCACAACAGCCAAAGGTATAGAATCAAGCCCGTGCCCATCGACAGAGGGATGGGTTATCCAAGTGCGGCCACGCATGCAATGGGATCAAACTCATTCAGCCTTGAAAAGGAACAAAGTTCTAACACATGATACAACATGGACAAACCCTGAAAACATTTATGCTAAGTGAAAGAAGTCAGGCATAAAAGAGCATATATTGTAGAATTCCACTTATGCGGAGTAGCTAGAATAGGTAATTTTGTGGGACAGCAAGAAGATTACAGGATCCCAGAGGCTGAGGGAAACAGGGGTTATTGCTTAACTGTTTGGGATGATGGGAAGTTTTGAAAATAGACTGTGGTGAGGTTTGCACAATAGTGTTGATGTGATTCATGCTTGCCACTGAATTGTAAGTTTTGAAACAGTTAAGATGGCACATTTCATGTTATATATATTTTGCCATAATTTTAAAAATTACCTGAAGATCTTGCAGAGGTGCAGGTTCCTGGGATCTGCTCCCAGACTTGAGTCAATAAGCCCAGGGCGGGCCCCGGAAGTGCTTTTTTTGACCAGCTCCCCCAGTGTCTCTTACGTGGGTAATCCAGAGGCCTAGTTTAGAATTGCAGGCATGCATAAGCTATACTAACTGCCTTCCTGTGAAAAACAACAAAACAAAACAAAAAAGAGGCATGCTTGCTGCTTTTCAGAGGTTATCCTAAAAGGACACTCACACTTTGCAGTTTGGGGCAAGGTAAGGTAGGCTGCTCCGCGGCTTCATGCGCCGGGATAGCTGGTCTACCCAGGCTGCCTCTGGGGAGCAGAGGACTCGCAGGGACACCGCAACCAAACCTGCGGCCCTGAGATCCAGCGCTTTTGCGGGGCATCAACCCCCCTCTCTATCAGCACAGCCTTGCATTCTCCTCCAGCCTGCGCTTCCCCAGACAGGCTCTTTGGCTGGGACCAGCAAACGCGGAAGGCAGGAGGTGACTTTGGGTCCTGACCACTTCTTGGAGTCGGTCACGCTGTCTCCTTTCTCCCTAATATTCCCAGAGCCAGGGTCAGGTTTGCACACTTCCATCAGCGGCGCCTGATCTCACTTCTGGTATCCTTCCAACGATTGACACAATCTGCCATGTGTTTTTTTGAATACATCTTTCCTTGTAGGTAAGTAAGCAAATTACTAGTCAGAAGAATGACCCTGTGCAATTACAAAACATCTCTGGACTGATATTGGAGAATTTGCACTCGTGTTCTTTTGTTTCCTAGCAACTCGGGTATTTTTTGAGCTTGGTTTACACCTCCACCCTGATGCCTTAAGACTCGTTTTCAGACCCTGTTCAAATAGGCCCCATCCAGAGTAAAGCGTAGGAAAAAGCCCAGCCTGGAAACCCGCATGTGAGGACTGCGCATCTTCAGAAGGGAAAGATGAGGAAGGAAGGAAGGAGCCTCGCTCTTTCATCTCACTGGTTTTTGCTGAATCTCAACCAGGTGCCACATCTGCACCAGTCCCTTGGGAAGCAGTAGGGAACAGGACACAGCTTGTGCCCGCCAGGAGCTCAGTCCAGGGTGGGGTATGTCAGGGGTGGGCTGGGAGGTGAGAGTGCAGAACAAATGAAAACTGGCAACAGTAAAATCATTGACAGTGGGCAGGGCGGGGGTGTGGGGAGAGGGTCGGTGGCTTGGTCTGAGGGTTCAGAGATGGGAGAACTCAGAGGAGAGTCTAGAAATGAGGGTAACTTTGAAGAGACTCTTGAAAGGTTTTTGCAGGCAGAGAAGATGGGTTAGGCTCCCTGGCTTCTCAGGCAGAGCTATGATGATGGTCTATGGTGGAAGGAGGCGGGGAGGAGGTGGGGGGAGGGGAGGCTGGGGAGTGGCTGGTGCCTGGCCCTGGGAGGCCCTCGGGCGGGTAGGACACGTGTACACGTCCGGACGGGATCGTCTGGGCAGTAGGGGATACCGCAGGAGACCCAGCAGAAGAGCGATACAGTCACATTTGTTGGGGGTTTTGAATGCCTAAAAATTTTTTAAAAAGTGAACCGCTGTGACCCTGTGATTCAATTAAATGATTATTAATGTTTTTTCAGGTTTGTTTGATATATTTTTTAGGCTTCTCTAAAACATTTTAAGGCAAATCTAGACATCCTAATCATTCCCCTCTAAAAACTTCAGGATCCGTCCTTTACAAACAAGGATTCTGTTTTTTACACAACTATACTACCGTTAGCTATCACACCTCACATAATTAACAGTAATTTCTTAACTTCTAACACCACGTTCATATTCAAATTTCCCTGGTCATCCCCCAGTGCATTTGCTTCAAGGTCGATTTGTATGAATTGGGATTTCAATCAAGCCTGGGTGTTGCATTTGTGACTTCTGTTTCAGGAAGAGCACCCAGAGAAGGTGAAATTTCAAAGACCCGAGTCTCCTGGCTTGGGAGAGAGGCCAAGTTGCATTGTTTTAGTCGGACCCTCAAGTCTGGAGTTCAGAAAAGTGGGCTGAGCTCAAATCATCTCCGTTTTCCTGGGTGAGAAAAGGGTAGGGTCCAACCCTCCGGCGACGATCCCCAAGAGGTGGCGGCACGGGGGACTTCGGCAACCTTCTAGGAGAGTTGGGAAGCTTGCCTGCGGCAGACGAGGCTGGGGGCAGATGGAGCATTGAAAAACAGCCTTGAAGTTTTGCTCTGGGGTCTGTGGTGAGGGCAGGGGGACTGGAGCCGTCGGGGGTCCTTCTGTGGTGCCCCAAGCAATGGAGCAATGGGCGGGAGGAGGCTGAGGGGAGCAGGATGTGAGAAGGTGGGAGTGAGCGGGGAGGCCGGGCCAGGAGGGCTCTCTGCAGGAGATGGAGGTCCTTGAGCCGCTAGAGACTGAGGGGCCGGAGCCTGTCACTAGAGAAGGAGGGGGAAGGCCCAGAGATGGTGAGGGGACACCCAGACCACTTTTTGGAAGACAGTCTAGCCATAAATAAAAAGCTTTAAAGTGGCCTTACATTGAGCTCGCTGGCAGAAACTGAGGCTAAGGAGAGAATCGGGATGCGCAGAATGCTTTATCTAGGAGGCTTGTTGGTGCCTTATTACTAATAGGAAAAGCTGGAAGTAGCTTGCAGGCAGAGCAATAAGGATATGATTATACACGGATTCTCAGCCTCAGCACTGCTGACATTTGGGGTAGGAGATTTCTTTGTTGTGGAGGCTGCCCCGGACATGGCAGGGTGTTTAGCAGCATCCCTGGCCTCTACCCACCAGATGCCAGTAGTCACCACTCCCTGCAAATTGTGACAACCAAAAGTGTCTCCAGACATTGCAAAATGCCCCGAGGGAGGGGCAAAACTGGCTCTGGTTGAGAAGAACTAGATTAAAGCATTTTATATCCATATGGTGTCAGATTACAGAGTCATAGGATAGTTTTCTGGAGTCATTAAGGATGTGTGCACAAATCCTCACAATATAATATTAAGGAAAATAAGTTGCGCATGCAGTTTTACATACAAGAATGATTCTAAGTGTATCAAAACCACACGTATCACACATGGAAAGAGGTGGAGAGGAAAAAGGCTAAAACATAAAAGGAATTAACTCAGGATGGTGAAATGAGTGACGTGTTTCCCATTTTCTACCTTTTCTTTTTAAAACACACATTTTTCTACACTGGCCATGAATGTTTTATATTTATTTGTTTTTACGTGCAGCATTGTTGTGTAAATTTACTTTAAAAAATGTATTATTGAACATAACATTATATACAGAAAAGCGGATATTTTAAGTGTACCGATCAGAGGATTTTTACCACGTAGACATACCTGGGTAACCAGCACCCGGATCAAGAAACAGACCATCATCAGGCCTCCTGGAAGTTTCCCTGGTGATGTTACACCCCCCTTTACAATTACCCCCCACCAAGGATGTTCCACTTCCTGATTTAAACACCATGGATTCCATTTGCCTATTTTAAAACTTGGTACAAACAGAATCATGCCGTGTGAACTCTTTTCTGTCTTTTTTTCCCCTCAGCATTGTTGGTGTGATTCATCCATGTTATGGTGTGGAGTTGTAGTATGTTATAATGAGCATATATTATTTTTAAAATCATAAAGCTATTTTTAAAAGACGGCAGATGGCAGCTGTTAAAACCCGGACGCTTTCCATTTCCCGATGGGAGTGCGGCAGTCCCGCTGGCTGGGGAGCGGGTCCTGGCCTCCAGCCAGGTTGCTTGGCCTCTTTCAGGTGCCTCTCGGGGACTAGGAAGGCTTTGGGCTGATTCCACCATTCCCTGGCCCCCCGCCGCGGTCACCCATGGTGCGGCTTTGTGTTCGAGCCCGTCAACGAAGACACCCATAGGCAGGATGGGGGGACGCAGCATGTGCGTCTTGCTGAACAGGGAGTGGGGCTGTGGGTGTCCAAGGTGGGGCCAGGCCCCCGTGAGGCAAGGGGCCGCACCTCTTGATTCTCTTGAAGGGGGGTTGTTCCCTGGCTACTGTCGCTGATGTGCCCTGGTGGACAGAGAAATAGAAGTGTCCTTGCAGAGGCTGCCTCCTCAGGAGCCCTGGTCGCCACGTTCCTCAGTGTAACGCACCCCACAGACTCTCGTAACAACCTTCTGAGATGGGGGGCTTCCGTTGTTTCCCATTTTAGGCACCACGAGAGGGAGCGTGAACTTGCAGGAGGGCGCGAGCGGGGCTTGGAGCCCTGATCTCTGTGACCCCGGGCTCACCTCTCAGGGCCACCTCCCTGCCCCGCCCGTCGCTGGCTGGGATGAAGAGGCTGGGGTCACGACTCCCTCTCCAGAGAGGCGCTCAGTCTGCTGACCCAGTTCCAGCCAGCTATGCGGTCAAGCAAGCGTTATCTCAGGCGATGCCTCAGTTGGTTTGACCAGAAAGTGGGTAATTCAGTATCTCTCTTCTTTTTGATCTAAGCCTCGCCTCCTCGAACCAGCAGGAATCTCTGGAAAAATGATCTGGAAAAACGGAGGCATTTTTACGACTCTCTCCTCACCTGAACCTGCTGGGCCAGGACAGAGTGCAGACCCTAGAGCTCTGACCATTATCCTACACTTTGGCCCTGGGCGCCCCCGGCTTTGATGTTGTGTTGGTAAATGTCCCCGAGTCACTGGTGGGCTCTGATCTCTCCAGCACCTAATAATTCAAACAGCCTGGGGGTAGTGAGCAGCTAATCAGCTGGGCAGCCCTCGCAGCTGCATGGCGAGATTGGGAGGAAAGGGGATCCCTCTTGTTCTGAGGGTCTCATTCCACAGCCCGATGGGCAGGGCAGACACCACCGTCCGCTGGGCCAGTGGAGAGGTTAATTCCTGCAAGGACGGGGCCAGGGATCGGCCTGGCCAAGGCGGCCGGTGGCACGGTTTGAATCATGGCTGTCCGGGCCAGGCCATCGGGTGGGAATTAAAATTTAATTTAGAAAGTCCTGTCTCTGCGGCCCTGGTGGCCGTCGTCTGGGTGATTGACTGGCTGGTTTCTTTCACCTTCACACGCCTTGGGTTTTTACTGGAGGAGGAAATGAAGGCTGAACCAGGGCAGGAAATTCCATGTACACAGGTGTTTCTGGTTAGCCCCGTGCACCTCGCCCAGGGGCGCGACTGGGGGCCGGGGATGCCTGTGTGAGCTCGGGGCCTCTCTGGCCCAGCAGCTGCCGCGGCTTTGCATCTAGAGGATGCCGGGCAGGACAATCAGGCCACCGCAGGGCGGACAGGGGTGCCGACAAATGACCCCCTGCTGGGCCCCGGGAGCCCAGGGACAGCCTGCCACTGACACAGGCCGTGCCGGCCCCTCGGCGCGAGCCCGGGTCTCAGTACCTGCAGTGGGCAGCCGGCGGCGCCGGGGCCTGACCTGGGAGATTAGCCGCGCCCTGAGGTGGTGTTTACACGTTGCAGCCGACACTTCATGTGGCTGACCTGCCCCCATTTTCACATCTTCGAAGGGGCTTAGACACCCAAAAAGCAGGCCCTCCCTGGCTTAAAGGGCCCCTGGAGGGGTCGGGGAGGGCAGCCTCGCGCTTGGTCTGAGATGGCCATTTGCGGGGCTTGTTTCAGAGGCTAAAGCAGCAGCTTTCCTCACCCCACAGTATCTCCGTGCCGCCATCGGGCATTTCGACCATCTGTCATTCACTGCCCTGAGTAAAGACTCTCCGGGCTGCTGCTGCATCCATGGTGGACCTGGAGGGAGGGGACATGCTGAGAAACGGATCTACAGGGCGCAGGCGGCTCTGAGAGAATGTCCATCCCACCGCACCCACCTCCATTTTCTCATCTGTAAAATGGGAATCATTGGAATGAACATGCTGGGCTGGCACACGGATGAGTGGAACACCATCGCTAACACCTCGGGCCCACGATGGGTAATCAGCACACAGAGGATCTTTGTGCTCCTGGGGACATCCCTAAAGGAGTCTTCAAAAGAAAAATTGTTTTATGAACAGTTTAGGGTATAACTTTAAACACAGCAAAAAACAATTGTAACCAAATGAAAATGCCCATCAACCGGTTATAGACTGCGGAGGGTCAGTGATGCGACAGTCGATAACCAATAAGATCAATATGACAAGTTGAAAGCCATGTGAAATGCCCTGGAGAAATCCTATGCACCCTGATCACAACTGTGGGAAAATGGGTACCCGATGAAGACTGGAAGGAGATGTAAGTAATTGCTTATTCAAATATATTTAAGTCATTTGATATTTAAATGCATAGTTAAAGTGAAGATTCAATAAGAAGAGAGATAGATATGAATATGTCTAAGTTGTCAAATTGCCACTGGGATGAGAGAGGATCTGTTACATTGGCCAGGTCAAGATGTATGTGGTCCCAAAGGCGGGAGGAAAGCCTGTGGCTGAGACCCTGCCCCTGGGGGGACATAGAAGCAGGGCCATTAGGATGAGTGTGGCCACCCCAGTGAGGTTCCAGGGTTGGGAAGGTGTCCTGGGTGTCCTGGGGTGCAACCCTGGTCACAGTGTAACGGAAAGCAGGCCCGGCTGCCTGCCGCTCCCACGGCCAATATTCCAGAGGCAAGTGCTGATGTAAAGGAAAGTGGCTTAATTCGGATGCTGGCCACCTGGAAGGTGGGGGACTTATGTCACAAAGCCCATCTCCTGGGAACGTGGGAGACTCACGTCTCAGAGCCCATCTCCCCCTGTCGTTGGAGGCAGAGGTTTTTATAAGGAGGGAGAGGGGAGCAGAACAAAGTGACGAAGGAAGAGGGTTGAAAAGTTCTCTGTGTGCAGACGAGCACAGTCCATTTCGTAAGACGGGTGACGGTCTGGTGCGTGCCATCCCGGGCTAGTCATCCCGGCTTCATGTCACCCTGACCTTATGTTTGGAGATCAACAAACCTCCTGGAGCTGGGATGCCTGAAGGTTGGAGCCTGTATCTTTTGAAGTTAGTGTCTAGGATTCTTACACAAACATGCTGTTTATCTATAAGCCACGTATTAGTCAGGGTCAGCACTTACAGAAACAACGTCAAACGAATGGCGGGGTGGGTTAGAGTCCCCCACTGTGACAATTTGCCACTGTTACTATAGCCCATGACCCCATGTACTCCCTCTGCCCCTGAAGCCTAGGGAGGGACCGGGCCCCTGAGGAGGGTGTACGTGTGCTCAGGCCTCTGACCAGCACACGGCTGCCCCTAGCTGCAGGGCATGAGAACTATGTTTTTTATTGCTGTTAGCGGTTCCAAGGGTGGGCACCTGGCAGCACTATAGACAGGACCACTTGTTCTGAGCAAAGCACCAACGAATGGCAGCTGCGTGTGGCTATGTGGGTTGGGAGGTGGAGGGGGTCTAAACCGAGGCCCCTGAGAACAGGCTGACTTGTCCTTGGACCCCTGCCTTGGGCAACAAGGCATAGAGGGTGGACATCTTTCCATCCACAGACTCCCCATCATTCAAGGCACAGCCTCGTCCTCCTCCTACCAGAGACCTCTTCTGACCAGCCCACCCTCGCCACTCTGCGCTCAGAGCCCCTCCGGAACCTGGGTGTGGTCCTGAGTCCCCAAGGACAGGGGCCAGGCCTCGCCCTTCCTCTGCTGCAGCGCCCCCTCCCTCCACGCAGGCTTTCAATTCCTTTTCTAAAACCACTTGCAGATACTTCTGCTGCCTTCCTCCCTACGCCCCCCAGAGAGGAATCATGAGACAGTAACTCACATCCCTCCCTTTCCCTCTCCTGCTCCTCTTGTGGTTATCGGTGCGATTACTGTCAGGGGTAAGCCTGGCTCAGACCCACCTCCCAGCCCTCCAGACCCCACAAGCACATCAGATAAGGGGGCTTTTGTCATCCTGGAGGGAAGGGCAAAGCAAGACAACTTCCAAACATTGAGCCCTTGCTGTAGGTCAGTTGCTAAGCACTGCACATGCATCCTCCAATTTCATCTTCCCAAACTCCCTATGGGACAGACGATATCCCTGCTTTACAGATGGAAGAAACCGAGGCTGGGAAAGGTTGGTTGCCTACCCAAGGTCACCAAGCTGGTAACTGGTAGAGCCGGGATCCAGACTTCAGCTCTCTGACTCCAAAGTCTAGGCTTGCCTTTGCTCTAAATCTCTCCACGCAACCTTCTCTTTTGTCTGCAGAATTCTAGGAAGTGTTGGTTCTGTTTCTCATCAGCCAGGCCTCACGCTCCCCACAGAGCTGGGTCTCTGGGCGTTTGACCATCATCCCTAGAGGCAAAGCTTGGGTGTGCAGAGCCTCGTCTCAGAGTCCGGGATGTCCAGAACCAGCTGGAATCAGAGGCATTCTGGCCCCTTTCCCCACCACATGGAAATGTCATTTGTAGTCAGCCGGCTGTAGTTGGAGAGCTGCCTTTTAGGTTCGGTGAGTCAAAGGACCACATGGAAACACTTTAGCCTGAGCCGGCACTGGAGAAGCCCTGGCGGACAGCCATGAATGGCGGCAGGTCCAATAACGCTGAGCTTCAGGCACGCCTATTGCCAAGCAGCCAGAGGGGTTTGGAGGCTGACCAGCACCCCTGGTCCATGCAAAGGCCCTGCACGGTGCTGGGCGTGGGAGTGCGCGGGGACGTGGGTTCCAGTTCCCCGTGAGAGAAGGGCCTTGGTCCCGTGGGCTGAGTGTCTGGGTGACGAAATGCTCTGTGCAGTGGCTACCTTCTGGCGGGGAGAGGGAGGGTCTAAACCAGGGGACCATGCACCGCTGAGGTTATACGCCAGTTCATGCATGTTCCTGTGTCCAAAGAGGAGCCATAGATTCCTCTGCATTTTCAGAGGCATCGAAGACCCACAATAGGTGAAAGGCCCCACTATCCAGGAGCCCGCAGTAGGGGCCAGGGGATGAAGCCATGCAGCTTGTCCGAACACACAGGATCCCCTGGGACCGCGGGCTGGGCGAGATGTGCCAGGCTGGTGCAAGTGTGTACGGTGAGAAATGGTACCGAGGTCAGGCTGGCTCTTGAAGCAGAGCGGAGCTCCTCCTTATTGTGCTCCCGCCCTGACCACACAGGCTGCAGAGAGCAGTCCCCCCAGGCCTTTGGGGAAGATGGCTGCCCCCAGCATCATCTGCGAACCTCATCTCCAAGCTTTGAGCTTCCTCCCCAGGTGGGGGGTGCCCCCTCTCTGAGCTCCAATTTCCCCATCAGACTAGGGCCGTATATCTTTCCCTCTTTTCTCCTGGCTGCTTTATAGCTTGCTAGAAACACCTTCCCTTAGCACTTCGAAATGTATCACTTGAAAGCAACTTAACGTTAACCAATGTGATTCTTTTTTAATTTGAAGGGGCTTATTTCTCAGAATGGCTTTCCTGATCATATAGGAGGGCATGCTCCCTAATATTAAACTTTTTCTTTAAAAAGAGCAAGAAAAAAAAAAAAGACTCACATCTGTTTGATATTTAATTCAAATTGAATGGCAGGACAGGAACAAAATTACATTGCAAAAGGCCATAAAGCGTGATGTTTGAAAGAGCCAAGCATACCAAACCTATATGCCAGAAAATTTGAAATGACACAGGATTGAGGGGACGTGGCTTGGGCAATGGGGTGTCTCCTACCCATAAGCCAGAGGGGTAGTCGCCAAGCTGGGAGACTCTGGGAGGTGGGAGAGGGGCCACTTTGTACTGGAGGATTTCCTAAGGACTGGTTTCTAGCCACATGTGAGTTTGGGGTCTGGGATCCAAGTCTCAAGTGGAGGTCCTGCTCCTGTCTGGAATCCAATGCCAGTTGCTCGGGGTTGGGGGGAGGTGGCCTACTTGGGGCTCCTCGAGGGGCTTCTGGGTAATGCTCACACACAGCCTGGGTGGCCAGCCAGGTACGACTCGGCTCTCATTGTCAAGGAGGGCTTGGGGTTTGGCTGTGGCTCAGGAATCAGGTTGAAAGTCTGGCTTTCAGAGGCCAAACAGAGACGCCAGCGTCCTGTGTCCAAGAGGGAGGAGGGAGAGGGTGGGGCCCCAAGAGCTGTGCCTTCCATCCTCAGGAGAAGGACGGTGGCCTTTAAATGCCAAGGGATGTGTTACTGCCCCCGAGCTCTGAGAGGGAGGTCCCAAGATAAAAGGGGAGTGTGGCCTCTTACTTAATTCTCCTGTCGCATGTTTTAAGCCGGAGGACTGGTTTCAGGACCCCAGTACAAGCACCCCAGTGGTGAACCAACATCTGGTAACATCTCTAGAGGGGCATTGAGATGGGGCTCCGCAGCCCAAGTTTAGCCAGAGCCAGCGGGCTGCCCCTCACTGGCTGTGTGCAGGTGGAGGGGGTGGGAGAGGAGCAAGGGTCTTAATCAGATGCTGGGTCCCCCACTCCCCAGCTGGCGAATCCGGGCACGTTTCTCCTCTCAGCCTCCGTGCCCTCATCTGTAGTATGCGGTGGTGTAGCATCCTCATAAGGTTATTTGGAATAGCTAATGCTATACATGGAAACACATTCACTTTTAGATAGCACAATATTGCGCAGGTTTCTTAGAATGGCTATTCTGACCTCTCCAGGGCTTCTGTGTGGGCACCTCTTTTACGCTGGTTATTTTGCGCGAGGGGCTGCACCTTCGCCCATACAGTGGTGTCCTGGAGCTACCTCACACTGTTTGGTAAGGATGGATTATTGAACAGTCCATTAGTCAAAATTAAATTATATAAACTTGTACTTAAATATATTATATCAAGTACAAAGTTAATAAATAATCAAAACCCACAGTTTCTTAATTATTTTACTGTTTTGTTTCACCATGCCTGTACTCCTGAGGTCATTTCCATGTTTACCTACGTATCTGTATGGTGGAAACGCTATATAATGGTGTGCTCACTGTGCATTTCTTGCCAACTCCAAACTCAGTGACATCATCTTGGTACCTTGAAATTGACCATGGTGGCAGAATTTACGCCGCCGAGACTGGAAATTGGTAAACACGGCAGTCGGAGCTGGTCCAGCACTCGCAGGGTCTCGTTTCCAGGGTGTGCAGCGATCCTTTATCCAGAACACGCTGGCCTCCTCCATGTGCTCCCCACCATTCCTCTAATGAGATCTCTCTTTGGCTTCTATTTTTCCCCTGAGCTGAGCCAAAACACTCCCTCTGGTTTGTAAAGCCTGCTGAGAATCTCAAGTGGAGCTATTTTCTTTCTGTAACTGAGGAGCAAATCTCACAGCTCATAATTACCCTGCGGTTTCCTAACCGACACTTTACCTGGGGTGCTTGACCGAGCCTAGAGGCAGGCGTGTGCGTGTGTGCGTGCATGTGTGTGTGTTGGGGGTGGGGAGGGGTAGGGGAAGTCAGACCACGTGAGGCTCTCCCGGTGTTTCAGCTTGAAATCTGCACGGCAACCGCAGGCCCAGGGGAAGAGGAACGTAAAACTGAAAGATGGAGCCCCTCATTGTTAGCTTCCCCCACTTGGCCTCCGATGAGTGTCCACAGGGGACCATGTACTCCTCAGTAATGAGGCCCCGAGCTGGTTCTGGAAGCCTCTGACGCCAAGCCTCCAGCCTGCCTGCCTCCAGGGCCCCCAGGGCAGAGCTCCGAGCCTGGGAGCTCTGCGCCTCCTGTGTGTGTTGCTGCAGGGTAAGGGGCCGGGTGGTCACACTGCATTGCGGAGGCAGGACTCATCTGGAAACGGGAAAGCCGGTTGCGGATGGCAGGGGAATTGGGGCTGCGGGCCTCGACTGGCCCTGCTGGGGTTTGGGTTTGTTCTTGGCTCCTGGGCTCAGGATCCTGCACACACAGTGAGTCCGTCCGCCTGCACACAGTGAGAGTCACAACCACTCACGCTGGTCTCTTCTCACTGTGAGTGGTCAGTTGTTTCAAGTGCATTTTAACATTTTGACCAGGAGCTTTGTTGTTGTTTGAGCTTTTTCCCGAAGCCTCATTCCTAAAGGTCTCTGATCACAGCACCCAAGTTCTTTCTCTCAGCTCAGTGATTCACACAACAGACCATTATACCCCCTCTACCAGGGGCCAGGGGGCTGCTCCATCTGAGAGGCACAAGTTGGGGCAGGTCCACAACAGGTCCTTCATCGCAGGGGCTGTGCTTGGGGGAGGTGCCACCACGCCACAGAGCACACAGCAAGCACACACATTCCCATCTGTGGCGCCTCCTTTCGTCTCACGGATGCCACTTCAGTGCTGGGAGTCCCCTCTGAGGGCCCCAGCACTGGCTTGGCTGGAGCTGGGAGGGAGCGGCTCCTTGGTGGAGAAAGGGAGGGAAGCACCCTGGAGGGAGGAATGTTTGGGGACCGGTGGTGGTCAACGTGACTGGTCGGGGCTAACCGAGCCTCTCCCAGGGCCAGGCAGGAAGTTCCCTCACGTCAGGTGTGTTTCATTCTCCACGGAGATGAGGCAGGTACCAGTCGCATCCCCACTTAGCACGTGAGGAGGAGGGGCTCAGGAGGGGAAGGCCGTTTCTGAGTCTGTAAGCAGAGGGCATGGGGAGGCAGACCCTGCCCCGTTGCCCCTCCTCTAAGATGGGGCGGTGCAGGGGCCTCAAAGCAGGTGTCCCCGTGGGTGGGATTATGTGGTCCAGGCCAGGCCAAACCCAGCTCTTGTTTGTACCTCACTGAATGGCACTTGTCCTTTGTGCCCTTGTCTTTCCTTTCTTATAGAAGCCAAAGGTCACATAGGTTGCGAGGTACCTGGTGGAGAGCAGATGTGTTGGTCTGTTGCCTTCCGGAGGCCCCGGGGCTGTGGAGTCCTCTCCGCTGTGCCCCCCTCTGTTTCCGGCAGCCGCCCCCGGGCCCCAGGCCGGGACTGAGGCGCACTGAAGTGGCATCCTCCCTGGGCTGCTCTCAGATCCATTGCTCTCCAACCCTCCTGTGTCCTGGCCTGCAGGCTGCATTGTGTGGGCTGCTTGTTAGCTGCCTTGTGGGTGGCTTCAGCCAGTGGGGGCCCTGCGCCATAGGCAAGGGGAGAAGCCGGGGTACTTCACCCTCTCTTGCAGCACCTCAGCAGCTGCGTCTCCTTCCAGGGACCCACCGCTCTCGGGTGCCCCTGCAGCCCCAGGGTGGGAATGGGCAATGGTGGCAACTTCCTGCACCGGCCAATCTCTGCATTGTGTTGCCTGTGTGGCTTCTCAGTGACACCGCTTGTGTACCCAATTCCCTGAATTACATTTTTTAAATACTTAGAGTGGCTTTTGCTTTCCCCACTGGATCCTGATTGATATACTCCCCGCCACGCCCTCCAAGCAAGGTGACGTGATGAGGTCCATTCTCTTAGCCCAGCAAACTGCAGGTGGATGGAAGGATGATGCTATCAGGCTCAGAGAGGCCGTATGGAAACCCCAGGGCAGCCGCCGGCCTGAGCTCTCCCTCCAAAGGCGCCAGTCTCTGTTCTCTTCTGAGGATTCCCCACCCCCACCCCTGCCTCTGCATCTTTAAAGAAAAATAGGCAGGCACCTCCGCTGGGGCTCCTTCCAGCAGTGAGAACGGGCGACCTGCTGGCTTTGCTCGGGATCTGCTCTACAGAAGCTCCACGTTAGGGAACAGAGAAATAACAGAGGAAGAAAGCAAGCCCCTGCGGGAATACGAACCCTGCAGTCTCTTCCTCCTCCCTGGGCTGGGATTTGACTTTGATTCAAACCTACCCTTTCTCAGATCCTTCCTGGTCTTTCCAAATGCCTGGAGCTGGGCACTGTGCTGCAAGTATCTCCCTCCCCCAACCAAGAAGTGGGTGTTGTGGGGAAGTGGAGGCCACAGTCCTCTGGGAAAAAAAGCGGACAAGAGTGACAGCTTGGGAGTGCTGGCGTGGCGTCGCATGGTGCAGGAGAGCACATTTGTGTGGAGTGGGCCCTCATGCCAAATGGCACCGGCAAGCCCTTTCAACTGCAGGGCCTGAAGAAGAAAGTAATTAAACTCTTCTGTCTGGGATCACCTGGCTTCCCACATCCCCTCACTTAGGATGTTTGGTTCCCACTGGAGCATGTGATTGGAAAACAAAGGTAAATGAGAGCAATTTATTCCCGGATCATTTTTTTTTTTCTCCAGCAGGATTAAAGCTGCCTCAGCCATAAAGAGTTTACAGACTCTGAAGAAAGATAATAACTTCCCTTCTCGCAGCCCGGTCATGGGGAGGTAATGCATGTTTCCAATCAGCTGAGAATGTAACTCAAATGGTAGGTTTTATTTCACTGTAATCCGCCTGCGAGTTCACGTTCAAGGTAAGAGGGATCACTGCCCTGCAATGCGAACAGAGTTCATTAACTGCAGGATCTCCTCTCAAAGGCAGAGGAGCTGGGTTTGTTTACTCTTCACCCCAAAGCCTGGCACGGGCGGTGGGCGCCTGGCATGGAGGTGAGGGCTTGGAGCGCGGGAACGCAGGGAGAGCTGCCGCTGAGCAGAGGAGCTGGACGGTCCTCATGGTCCTGTGTGATTCTCGGGGAACCAGTTAACCAATGGCCACATCAGCACCACCAGAGGCCGTGGGATGAGGAAGAAGAGGACAGGACACAGAGCGGCGGTGGAGAATGCGGCACGCACAGCCCACAACGTGGAAGGCAGGTCTCCCAGCCTGCAGCCCGGGGTGGGGGTGGGGCAAGTCCTGCAGGTGTCCACACCGCCTGGGGCTGACTTGCTTCTGCTCCCCACTTTGCTGACTGCAGACTGCTCAGTGTGCTGTTGTGGAAAGACTTAGTTCTCAGTTTCTCTCTCAGCTCCACGACTTAGTCACAGGGAGACCTTGAGCCAGCCCTGGATTATATCTTGCGTTGTACATGTATGAAGAGGCCGTCCATTTGAGGGGAAGGGGACACGTTTGCGCCCTGTGAAACCTTTAGTGCCACTCTTCCTACAAGGAAACGTGCCCCTTCAGGACCAGCATGACCCTCTCCAATCCCTTCTTACAAAACGCAAATGCCTCCAGCAAGGCACACCTGAGCTCCCCACAGGCACGGGGAAGCTCTGAGACAGCTCTGGTCTGCGTGGGTGGGCTGCCGGTCCAGGGAGGGTGTCCCTGGGGTGAGTTTGGGGGAGGAGGTCTGCATGGGCTGGCCTCTGCTGCACTTGGGTGGAGGTGAGGGCTGGGGAGAGGGTCGAACCAGAGCCTGTGGAGACCTGGTGGGCTGCAGACCAAGACTGAGTCCGACCATCCTGACTGCTTCTGCTTGCGCCCTTCCCAGGGTCTCCTGGAGCTGTGGGTCCCCGCTCTGCGCCTCTGTTTGGGGCAGGATGTGCTGGCTGGGAGCTGTCTCTTGGTGCCACGGGGCACTGTCAAACCTGTCAACCTTCCTTAGCAGTCGCCACACAGGATTCCGGACACGCAGAGGTCTGGTTGAGTTTGGGCTGCAGGGGCTCAGGGATGAGGTCGAAGAACCGGCCTTGCTCAGATCCAGCCGGAGGGTCTAGGATGCCCCACCAAGGCCTGGCACAGGCGTGAGCCATTTGCCTCTGCCTGCTGTCTGCCCACGACTTTGCAGCTTTCCTGTTCCAGCGGCCCTGCCTGCTTCTTGTCCTGTGCTGCCCTCCTCTGCCCTGGGAAACCTGGCTCACACCCTGGCACAGCCAAGGTGACTGCTTCCCTGACCACCAGCACCTGTCTGTCTGTCCGTCCTCTGCCCAGCTCCATGTTGCCCACTGGGAACACAACAGTAGACAATCCGTGGTTCTGTCTGCATGGAGCTTGAGGTCTCATGGGAAATAGACAAGGACACCGTGGTCACAGTGTGCAGATGTCCTGCGTGGGACCGCCTGTACTTCGCCATGGCCTTTCTTGTTCTAGGCCGTGGACGAGATGGCGCTGCCTGATGCCCCCGCCGTCATGTCCTCACGGATTGTCTTCGCACTTCGTGTGTCCCCCTGGACGTGGGGCTCAAGGGATGCAGGGTCCCACAGATACTTCTGCCCGGCTCCTCTGTTCACTGAGAAACATATTCCACTGTGGCCTGGCCCCCTACCGGGACCTGATTTGAAAAGACCACCCCACCCCATTGGTATATGACCTCCCCTGAGTGAAATAACTGCTGGGCTGAATTCTAACACAACCTCCCACCCATCCTCTCAGGGAATTCATCCTGAAAGAGCCCATTTCTCTGGGAAGCCACCTTTCCCTGAAGACCTGTGCCCTCTGGTCTCCAAGGCTTTGATCTAGAAACGACTGACAGTCGGGTGGATGAGGACGATGGTGACAACGAGCTCTCAGGCAGGCCCAGCCCCCGGCTCCCCATGCTCAGGACGCCCTGAGCTCTGCTTGCATCCCTTCCAGAAATGTGAGCCCCACCTTTCCAATTTCCTCTTACACCTCTTCGGTAGTTCCCGCCCCTGCCTCTTCGTGACAATGTGGCATGCAAGCAGCCCATCTGGGGATCAGGGAGTCCTATTGGGTATGCCAGCTTAATGAAATACTTGTAGTTTATTAAACACAGGCTTCCCTAAGCCCCTGGTGCCTGTGGGTATTTGAGAGCCGAAGGTAACCCCCAGCTACCACAAACACAATTGTTACATGTGTCCACGCATTCCTGCTGCAACCTCAACCTCCCGCTCTTAAGCAGCACACAAAATTAGCAACATAAAGTAACTCCTAGTCAGACAAGACCGTGAAATGTGGAAAAACGCTGAGAAGGGCTCCCAGAGCCCCTCAGCGCCTCTAAAAGTATATGACGTTCCCGTTGCCTTGCAGAGCTGGAAGCGTGGAGGGCGCTTCCCCCACCCCAGGCTGTTCGTGTTTGCAGAATCGGTTCATTATTAGCCAGGCAGGCCTCGCTTGTCAACGTTGCCTGATGTAGCTCGAACATTTCCAGTCCTGTTTCAGCCAAGGCGTGCTCTCGCGGCGGGGCTAGCAGAGCGCGCCGTCTGCGGTCTCCCTCTGGAGCTGTATTTCTGGTCCTCCTCCCCTGCTTGGCGGGGGTGAGCTGTCCCCAGTCTGGGGAGGGCCGTGGAGAAAGCCCAGGCGACCTGGAGCCAGTTGCTCTGAACCTGGGCCAGGTGGTTCCTCAGGGATGTCTTCCCATTCATTAGTCTCCTCTGCCCGGGGCCTGTGAATGAGGGGTGAGGGGCTAACGTGGAAGCAGCAGACAAAGGCCTCCAGGGAGGTGCCTCCCTCTACGCGGACCACCATCTGGATGCCGGAGAAGGCGACTCTGTTAACGGGGCTCAGGGGGACCTGTTCCAGGAATCTCAGCGTCAGCCCATTGACCCACACGCAGCCCCTACGGCTCAGGGCCTTGAGGTTGAAGGCCAGTGTCGCGCTGCCCTTCTCCCGGTAGGGCTCCAGGGACAGGTGCTGGCGGGACAGGCGAGGGAGATGCAGCTGCAGGTGGGCGTCCCGGCCCCGCCCCACCAGCAGCGGGCTGGTGTCGTGCTGCAGCCGCAGGGGGACGGTGGCGAAGACGGTGGGGTCCTGGGTGGGGTGGTGCAGGCTCACCCGCAGGACTGTGAGGGGGCTTTCCATGGGTGGCAGCCTGGAAAAGATGGCACAGGGACACACAGGTGGGGCTGGGGCGCGTGCCCGCCCCAGGGGCCCTGGACCGCCTCCAGCCAAGCAGAGCCAAGCACTCACCGTGGATACTAGTATGGGTTCTAGCCCCAGCTTCGTTTCCCCTGGGCTCTGCAAGCGCGGCATGCCACCTGCCCCCTCTGAATTTTCATTTTCTTTTCTGTAATGTATGTATGCCTGACCTTGCCTATGCAAAGTATAAGAGATTCTAGCTTGCCGAGTGATGTTCTGGTGACCTACTGTGTTTGGGGGCAGTTTGGCCCTGCTTCATGGAAGGGAAGAACAGACAGGATATACCTTTCTTATACCTGACAGTTGCAATAGAACTCTTGCCGATCCCTCCTCTGACCAGCTGCTGGGCTACGTGGATGTAAGAAAACAAGCCCCCAGCTGGTGGAAGAAACAGGAGCTTCTAGCATCAGACATGTGGGGGGGCACAGGAGTGGGGAACCCCGCCTGCTCCTCAGAGCAGGCCGCCTGGGGACCCAAAGGAGGAAGAAAAACAGATAGCACGTTCCCACGGGAAGCCGAGGGCTTGTGGGCCTGAAAGCTGTGAGTGTCTCATCCTTACTGTCAGGGGCAGAAGACAGGCCCTGACACAGAAGGTCTCTTGCTCAAGAACTAATTGAGCAATATTCTGTGACACTGTGACACACACACACTGTCCCCGCAAGTCCGTCTCCGGTAATGAGTCCTTTAGAGTCTCACTGGCACATGGGGGAAGGCTACTTACGATGGTCGGCTTTGCTGCTGCGTGGATTTGAGGAACACAGGTTCTCTACCAGTGCCACCAACCCCACGTGGCCTGGGACCTGCCCCTACCTTCAGCAGAAACCGACCTCCCACAGGGCAGAGTGGGTCTGGACAACTAATTGTGCACTTTCCCGGCGCCAGGCTTCTGCTTACACAATTTTCTCTACTAAGAATGTGTCTTCCATCCCAAACTCTGTGTCCGGATATTGCTCCTCTTTAAAGGCCTCATTCCAAAGTGATCTCTTCTAGGAAGCTCTTTCCTCCTTTCTGCCCTCTGACCCCCACACTAGGAAGACCCCCCTGACCTGGGCACCTACCTGGCCCGCCCCGTTCAATTCCTCCTTGCGTTACATGTCAGAGGCCGGTGGGTCCTTGCCCTGTCTGCCCAGAGCTCCCCTCCTCTGTCTCTCCGAGGCCTCCCAAGGGCCGGGCGTGGTCCGAGCTGCCACACTGCCCAGCGCAGAGAGGGTCTGGCCACAGGAATGGTCTGGGGGCACGTTTGCCAAACACCTAAATGAGAACCACATGAAATCAAGTTTACGTGGACCCCAAATTAGACTCTGGTCCTTGAAGGCTGTGGGACAGGGAGCCTGTCATATGTGGTACAGGCTCAATGTCCCTCTAAGTCCCTGACCCTCTGCCTCTCCTGCCTATTGGATGAGCTGGGTAATAATGGGGACCTTCTATTCTGATGGTGAAGGGTGGGCCCCTCAGGACACCCCCTTCTCCCTAACACACATACACGCCTCCATCCACACCCCCCTCTGGCTGCAAGCTGCGGCCAGACCCTCCCTGAGGGGTGTGATGTAAGCCGGGTCCAGGACAGCTGGGCTGGGCGTCCAGGTCCTTGGCCTGGCCACAAACCATGTTCACCCATAAGAAGCAATTCCCTGGCCCAGGGACCCTAAGAGGATCCCTCGGAAAGAGGTGTTCAACTTCTGGCCAAGATGGAGGCGTAGGTAGATACACTTTGCTTCTTCACACAACCCAAAGAAGGATAACGACAAACTTAAAAACAAAAAATAACCAGAACTGCCAGAAAATCAAGCTGTATGGAAGTCCGAGAACCAAAAGGTTAAAGGAAAAACATTTATCCAGACCATTAAGAGGGACGGACCTGGCAGTCGGGGCAGAGAGGACGCGCAGCGAGGTGGCGGCTGGCAGACCGGGTGGTCCCACATTGCTGTGCAGATAAACCAGGAGGAACAGCAGAGGAGCAAGACAGACCACACATCTGAGGCTTCCAGCAACGGAAAAGAAAGTCTCAAAACCTCCCTCTGTAAAAACCTGTGGGGGATGCAGTGGCGGGAGAAACTCCCAGCCTCACAGGAGAGTTTGTTGGAGAGACCCACGGGATCCTAGAACTTGCACAAACTGACTGCCCTGGGAATCAGCACTAGAAGGGCCCAATTTGCTTGTGGGTCGTGGGGGAAGTGACTGAAAGTGGGATGAGAGCCGATCAAGCATCATTTTTCCCTCTCTGACCCCTCCCCCACAGACAGCATCATAATGCAGTGACGTGGGTTGCCCTGCCCTGGCGAAGACCTAAGGCTCAGCCCCTTACAATGTAACAGGTATGCTGAGACAAAGAAATATGGCCCAAATGAAAGAACAGATCAACACTCCAGAAAAAATACAACTAAGTGATGAAGACATAGCTAACCTATCAGGTGCAGAGTTCAAAACACTGGTAGTCATGGTGCTCACAGAAATGGTTGAGTATGGTTGCAAAATAGAGGAAAAAGTGATGATTATACAAAGTGAAATAAATAAAAACACACAGGGAGCCAACGGTGAAGGGAAGGAAACCAGGACTCAAATCAATGATTTGGAGCAGAAGGAAGAAATAAACGTTCAACCAGAACAGAATGAAGAAACAAGAATTCAAAAAAAAGGAGGAGAGACTTAGGAACCTTCAGGACAACTTTAAGCGTTCCAACATCTGAATCATAACGGTGCCAGAAGCAGAAGAGGAAGAATAAGAAATTGAAACTTATTTGAAAAAATAATAAAGGAAAACTTCCCCAACCTGGTGAAGGAACTAGACTTCCAGGAGATCCAGGAAGCTCAGAGAGTTCCAAAGAAATTGGACCCAAGGAAGGACACACCAAGGCACATTGTAATTACATTCCCCAAGATTAAAGATAAGGAGAGAATCTTAAAAGCAGCAAGAGAAAAGTTACCTACAAAGGAGTTCCCATGAAATTATCAGCTGATTTCTCCAAAGAAACCTTGCAGGCAAGAAGGGGCGGAAAGAAGCATACAAAGTTATGAAAGGCAAGGACCTACACCCAAGATTACTCTATCCAGCAAAGCTATCATTTAGAATGGAAGGGCAGATATAGTACTTCCCAGATAAGGTAAAATTAAAGGAGCTCATCATCAACAAGCCCTTATTATATGAATTGTGAAAGGGACTTATCTAAGAAAAAGAAGGACAAAAGTTAAGAACAGTAAAATGACAACAAACTCACAATTATCAACAACTGAACCTAAAAACAAAAACAAACTAAGCAAACAGCTAGAACAGGAACAGAATCACAGAAATGGAGATCATGTGGAGGGTTATCAGCAGGGGGTAGGAAGGGAGAATGAGGGAAAAGGTACTGAGAATAAGAAGCATAATTGGTAGGCACAAAATAGACAGGGGGAGTTTAAGAATAGCATAGGAAATGGAGAAGCCAAAGAACTTATATGTATGACCCATGGACATGAACTAAGGGGGGAGAATGCTGGTGGGAGGGGGTGCACAGGGTGGAGCAGAATAAAGGGAGGAAAAAAATGGGACAACTGTAATAGCATAATCAATAAAATATACATTAAAAAAAAAGGAAGAAGGGTTTCCCTACTGCTCAATGTGACCTTGTTCTCTGAGCACTCCGGAGCTGACAGATGCCCTCGCAAGAGCAGCTGTGCCTTGTGTCTCCCCGACCCCAGCTGTTCTGGGGAAGCAGAAACTCAGCCCTGCCAGTGCTGCCTCTGGAACGAGGCGGGAGGGAGACACTCTGGGGTGTGTGCCTGGCAAGAAGCCAGTGGGATCCCGCTCCCAGCCCCACTAGGGCTCCCGCCCTCACTGCAGGTTCAAACCCCTCTACCTTCCCCTTACCTTACCTCCAAGGGCACGGCTGGTTCTGGCGCCTTCGCTGTGAGCTCTCGGGAGGAAGTGGACTCCAGGCAGGCACTTTTCGAGAATGGCCATTACGGCTGCGGTTCAGGGATGTGCTGTCAGAACGCTCACCAGTTTCGTGGCTTTCTTCCTTTTTCCTTTTAGGAGAGAAAATGAAGTGTAACTCTGTTGCAGAAGTGCAATCCCACAGCTGAGAGGCTGAGAAACCCCAGTCTGGGATCCCTGCTGGAAGAAGCCCCCCGGGCAGATCGGCTCCCTCCTGGGTTTCAGCTTGGCCAGTCTCTATGGCCCTGTGACCCCAGGGACCCTGAGAGCTGTGCCCAGGGTGTCAGCCATGCCCTTCTTCTCCCCTGCCAGTCAGGTGGGGGCAAAGTACCCCAGGCTCATTAGAAAGGGCAGCCTCTTCGGACAGACTGGGCCAGGCCATGTGGCCGTCCCCTGAGGCCTCAAGAAATGGCAGGCAGAAAACACCACTCACACAGGGTGGCCTCTCTTGCAGAAGGACAGCAAGAAAGCCACCTTCCACGTTCCTGCCTCCTGGGCTCTGCTGGCCTCCAAGGGTGGTCTGGAAGAGACCGAGACAGGTGCTTGCTCAGCGCTATCAGCTCTGCTGTCCTAGAAGTGACCCGTGTCACGATGGTGCTAACCCTTCACCTGGCACAGCTATTCACAGTTCACTAGTGTGGTTGTATTGCCTCCACTGTACCTGCCAAGGTGACAAGAGACATGTGTCTGTCTTACACAGGAGGCGACTAAGGCCCCAAGAGGGGCAGGGCCTGGTCCAAGGCCCCAGAATGAGCTAGGAAGAGAACCCTTTCTCTTTTTCCCATCACGCCCTATCCTGGGGACCCTGGAGGGTGTAGAGGTGAGGGGCACAGGCCAGGCCACCCCGTCATCCGGCAGGCGCCTCCCTGCTCCGCCCCGCTGCCCCCAGACTGATGGCTGACTCACTCCTCATGGGTGATTCCTGTGACCCCAGAGGTCCCAGCTGGCCACACCCCAGGGGATAATTGAATTTAAGCCCCTCTGAGTACTCTTCAATGCTCCTTGCCTGCTTTCTCTTTTCTGAGCATTTAAACTCTAATTGTTGCTTAGTAACTAAGAAGGAAAAACAGAGAACTTTGAAAACTGTTACCCCTCCCTGCCTGCCCCAGCCAGGGTGACGCTACCACCCAGGGTCCCCCGGGGGGCCAGCTTCCCCAGAGATGGGAACTGCATCTGCCCCCGGAGCAAACCAAGGATTAACCAAAGGCTGGAAACAGTGCATGTGTCCATCCACAGGAAAATGAATACATCGGTTGTATAATGCGCACCATGGAACACGACACACAGCAGTAAAAAGAGAATGAACTAACAATGCATAAACAATGTAGATGAAGCTCAAAATCATAGGTGGAACCAAAGAAAGCAGGCGCAAACGCTGTGGACGCTGTGCCTCCATGAAGCATAAGAACAGGCCTGTGGCAGTAGAGGTCAGAGTATTGAATTATGTCTGCAGAGAAGTATTGACTGGTGTATCGGTTTCCTAGGGCTGCTGTAACAAGTGCCAGAAATTGGGGGCGGGGCGTGATAAACAATAGAAATCTATTGTCTGTCAGTCCTGGAGGCTAGAAGTCCAAGATCATTTCAACAGAGTGGACTCCTTCGGGGGGCTGTGTGGGAACCTTTTCCAGGCCTCCCACTGGGCTCCGGGTGGGCTGCTGGCAGTCTCTGGCCTCGCTCGGCCGTGAAAGCAGGGCCCTGACCTCTGCCTTCGTCCACGGCTTTCTCCCTCTAGGAAGGGGCTCCCCTAGCAGCATTTCAGGCACGTGGATTGGCTTATGGGAGGGAGAAGCCATGTGCAGGCTGGGCAGCTGGGCTGGAGCCCAGAGCTCTTGCCAGCGCCCTACCCCCTCTCGGTACAGACAGCTGTACCGCCCTGGTGGATGGATGGATGGATAAACAGAAGCCCATATGGCCACTATGAGCAGCTTCAAGGGCTGCAGACGCACATGGGGCTGAGCCTACTGAGCGGAAGGCTGCTGGCCATGTTCCACAGCCTTTCCTGTCGCTCAGTCTGCCCATCGCTCTCCCTGGCCCGGACTGCCTGGCCAGCTGAGTGCCTCTGGACCATGGGAAAGGGCCCCCTTCTCCCTGCCTTTCCAGTTTTGGTGACACTCATGTGTTTGTGCCAGAAGAGAAGGGCCACGGGCCTTAGGCGGAAGCCTGGCAGGGGCTCTGCCCCCGCTGTGTGTGCCATCTCAGGGGAGTCCTGTAGGCCTCGGGGCCTTAGTTGCCCTCCCTTGGGGATGGGACACCTCCTCCCCTCTGCCCTCTGCAACCATGAGAAGGACTCTGTCCGCACTCCCAGCGCTCTCATGAGAGGGCAGGCAGAAGAGATGTGTTCACGGCCCTTGTGTAACGGTTCAGAGCAGCTCCCGGAAAGAGGGAACCGAAACAGCCAGGGAATCAGTCTGGCGAGAGGAAGCCCTGCTGGGCGGCACCTACCGCAGGCCAGCAGGAAGTTGGGCAAAAGTAGGGGGAGCCGAGCTGCTGGGTTCCCTCTGCTTGGCCCCCTTGGCTGGGACGGCCTCTTCCAGCAGCTGTCCCCTGTCCTGTGCTCCTCGGAGACCGAACAACAGAACAACCGAGGGACAGAACAACAGCTTCTGGGGCCTTCTGCAGCAGTGGGCAGGCAAGGGCCCTGGTGTCAGAGAGACTTCAACAAGTTACCCAGTCTCTCTGAACCTGATTTCTGCTCCATAAAATGGGGGTGATTTGTTGCTGTCGTGTGAGGGCTAAACGGGGTACATGCTGAGCGCCAAGCCAAGCAAGACTCGCTCTTCGCAGAGCCCTTACCAGCAGAACCGAGGGAAGGGGTGCCGGGGGCGAGGGGCTGGCAGAGCAGCCTGGCAGCCTGCGCAAACCCCAGGTTCTCGGAAGGCTCCAGGTCTTGCCTAAAACAAAATGATTTTGGAGTTGGATACATAATTTCCATGAGTCTAATATTAATTGCCTTTTTAGCGACAATGAGGTCAGAAGGATGCCCTGGGAGGAATTTCCAGGTTATTGGTGGGAAATGTAGCCCTAACATTGGAAGGGAAGGCTACCCGCTTTACAGACAGGGAAATGGAGACTCTCAGTGATCAGTGGGCTAGCCCAAGCTCACGTGTCTGGGGAGCGTCAGAACAAGGACTTGGACCCAATCTGTGGGACTCTTGGACTTAACCATGAAGCTATGGTGTCTGATGGGCGGTGCTCTCTAGAGTCCAGCTGCCCTGCCTTCTCCAAACGCGTGTTACAGCTGACTGCTGGCAATGCCCTGAGCAGGGAGGCGCCCTGCTTCCAACCCATCGAGCCAGTGTGCCACTCTCTCCCCTGCGTCCTGATGGCCTATGGCCTCCAGGTGGCAGCATCTCTAAACCCTGTGAACAGCTCTACAAGGCGGAAGGCGAGGGTCGTGGAAGTCTGCCCGAGCCATTCTTGGGACCGCTGGGAACGGGCCTAGTGCTCGGAGTGGGATGGGGAAAGGGCCTTTACTTCTCTGACTCAAGTGCCGTAAAATGGTCCAACTTGAATCCACAACAAACCTCGCCAGAGGATGCCAATTCATTGAGCATGGAGACAAAGCCGAAAGTCAGAGCGCGAGGCCATGGTGGCGGCCGTTCCAAGTACAGGTGGGCTCAGAAAGGTTAGGTAACCTGCCCAAGGACACAGACTCAGTGTTCAGCACAGCCAGGGCAGGAAGCCAGGTTTGCTCCCTCATCTGTAAAATGGAGTGATGGTGATCTTCCCTGAGGAGGGGGCGCCAAGTGAGGAAATGCATGCAAAGCGTTTAGCCCAGACCCGGGCCACATGCATAGTTAGTGCTCAGAATGTGGCTGGAGCGCCGTTACCATGATCATCAAGGCAGAATGCTCCCTGTTTTCCCTGAGCCTGCAGGCGAGAAAAGGAGCTCCTGTAACTTGGGATGGGTGTTGTGCAGGGGGCTCCACAGGATCTTGAATCCCAGGAAGAACACCTAACCCACCAGGGATGGAGAGGGCTTCAGGGCGGGCTTCCTGGAGGAGGGGACTGCATGTGCTGACTCCTGCAGGATGGCTAGGACTTGGCTAGGTAGAGATTGATGGTGTGTGGGATGTCACCTGGTAGAGGGAGGTGGGAGTCAGACCCCCATCTTCTGGCAATGGCTCTGCCTCGCCTGCTCTATCAGCTAATAAGAATGATAACAGAAGGAATGCTGCTTGAAATTTAAAACAATAGCACTACCATTCAAGAGTCCTACTGTATGTTGTGTCCTCTACTAAGCCCCTGGTGAATTGTCTTAATTAACCCTCAATGAAACTCTGAGATAGGTTCCAGTGTTAATCCTATTTTACCAATGAGAACACTGAAGCACGGCTCAGTCACTTACTGATGACCAGCCACATACTGTGCTACAGAGTCATATCTCTAACCCAGCTTCAATCTTCAAATCCTTACCCTCAACTTCTGTGCCCTGTGGCCTCCAAAGGGCAAGCCCATTCCCTTCCCCAGGCCTCGGGTCCCAACCTCCTTCCGATAACTGGATGGATGATCCTGACCCAAACCCTGGAGGGAAGCAAGTGGCTGTCAGGGGTGGCCCTGATTGCTCACTCTGGTGGCATTCCTCCCCGAGTGCTGGCGGGCCTCCCTGCGAGGGGGGCGGGAGGGTTGCGTGTGGCTGGCCATCATGACCAGGGAGGCCTTCATCTGCTGAAATGGTGCGAGGAGGACACAGAGGAGCTGCTGACATTCCGGCCGCTGCTCCCTCCCCTACTCCAGGGTCATGGCTGAGCCCAGCTTCACTGTTGTTCTAGGTTCTTAATATATGTCAATTTCACTAAATGCTAAATCCAATAATGCCCGGAGCCCCGACTAATGCCTGAGGTGTCTAGAAATTCTGTAGGCCGCCCTGGCTCTTACCTTGGGGTGGGGTGGTCAGGCCACACACAGCCAGTGCAGGGAAGCCCAGCAATCGGCTCATGCTTTTGGCCTTTTTTATCCACTGTGTTCCTTCTGTTTTCACCAGCTGCATCCAGAGGGGCTGAGGGCCGGAGAGCAGGGAGGGAGCCCTCATGGAGGCCCAGCCTTAGTTCTGCCACGGACATGCTTCGTGGCGAGTCGCTTTGCCTTTCTGGTCCATGGTGTTCTCACCTGTAGAATGGTGTAATCAGGCCTGCCCCATCCCGACCCTTGCCCTAGAGTCAAGGTCTTTATTTGTGCTTTGAGAGGAGTCAGCTTTCACTTGGTCAAAAGGCGTTGCCAAGGCCTCGCCGCTTTCTTTTTCAGCCTAGAACTGGCACTGAACCAACACAGCTTGGTCTTATTGAAAGGATGTATCTGGCCAGGGAAGATGTCCTCAAACCCAGCGCAACCCACATCAAACGGGGACTTTTTGTTTTTAATTAAGTGAGGTAAAAGCCCCGCAGAAATACTTTTAACTAAAATTTAGGCATAAAACGTGTTCTGGAATTAGCGTGTCTTCAAGGCCAATTTTTAACGTGCCCTGAAAACCGTCTGTGTGGGACCGGGCGGTTCCTGGGCTGCTCGGGCCTCCGAGCCGACCTGATGGCAGGAGGGGGAGGGGAACAACTGACCCTCTGCAAGCCGTGCACAAACGCGTGTTCATAAAAGTGAATTTATTTTATGTCACTTAAAATGGGCATTTTAGCCATTTTAAGTGTACAGGTCAGCCGTGTTGAGCGTATTCACAATGCTGTGCCACCGGTCTTCAGAACCTTTATCCATCTGGCAAAACTGAACCTCTGCACCCTTTAAGCAACCCCCTACTATTTGTTTCTATGGGTTTGACTACTCCAGGTACCTCACATACGTGGAATCATGTAGTATTTGTCCTTTTGTGGCTGGCTTATTTCACTTAATGTAATGTCTTTAAGGTTGACCCTGCGACATCCATGTTGTAGATGTGTCCAAATTTTCTTCCTTTTTAAGACTGAATAATATTCCACTGTACAGATACGCTACTTTTGTTTTTTCATCCACCTGCCAATAGACACTGGGATTCTTCCACATTTAGCCTGTTGTGAATGATGCTACTATGAATATGGTACAAATATCTGTTAGATTTCTTGCTTTCAGTTCTTTTGGATATGTGCCCAGGAGTGAGGTTGCTGGGCCATGTGGTAATTCTGTTTCACTTTTTTGAGGAGCCTGCTGTACTGTTTCTATAGTGGCTGCACATTTTATGTTCTTATCAGCAACTGACAACAGTACCAGTTTCTTCATATCTGGGCTAAGGTTTGTTATTTTCTGGTTTTTGATAGTCGCCATCTTAATGGATATGAGGTGATATCTCACTGTGGTTTTGACTTGCATTTCCCTAAGAATTATTGATATTGAATATTTTTATATGCTTGTTGGCCATTTGTGTATCTGTATTGGTGAAATATCTACGTTAGTCCTTTGCCCATGTTTCAATTGAGTTAGTTGTTTTTCTGCTGTTAATTTGCAGGGTTTCTTTATATATTATGGATATTAACCCATTATCGGGTGTAGGTTTACAAATACTTTTCCCATCCTGTGTGTTGCCTTTTCACTCTGTTGATTGTGTCCTTTGATATACAGATATCTTAAATTTTGATGTAGTCCATTGTGTCTATTTTTATTTTTGTTGCCTGTACTTTTGATGAAAGACACAAGGTATCCAAGATATCCCATGAGAGCCAATAGATCATCATCAAATCCAACGTTATAAAGCTTTTCTTCTAGGAGTTTTAGAGGTTTGGGTAGATCCATGGTTAATCCATTTTGAGTTGATTTTTATATATGGCTTAAGGGTCCACTTCATGTGGATATCCAGTTTTCCTACAAAAAGTTATCTTAAGATAAAATTTATGATTGATGGTCACAACTGTCCAAATTTGGTTGAATCAAATATTGGCATGTCTTGGTAGCAATACAAAACAAAAAGCACTCCAATTCACCTTGTAGCTTTCATTTACTTTAAGCCCCCATATTTGTGTGGTTTCACAGATCTGCTCTACGTGCTCGGCAGAGTGGACTGCGTGGCAATAGCTTAAACCTCAGGGGCTATGAACGGGAGGCCCGGCGAGGCATGCACACCCTGGTACCTGCCAGGCACCCCGACGGCTGCTTTCTGCCTGCAAGCCGCATCCTGTGCCACTCACTCGCTGCTCTGTCCTGGTGTCCCTGATGGCACAGGTTTTCAGGGACAATAATGCTCTCATTCTTTTTTCTTTCCATGGGCTTCTAAATAAAGCTGGGGCCAGTCACCATTAGGCTCCATTTTGGGGGGCTTTACACCCCAGACTCAGAGCCCACGAACAGGATTCTGAACCCCTCAAGAAGGCAGACACACAAACCCCAGAAGTACAACGCATTTCCAAACTTTTGAATTTCCTCATAATTTAAAATTCATACTAGAACCTTGATCCTTTAAACCGTTGGAGACTATCCACCACAAAAACCGGTCACAGTGTGACCGCCACCAGGAGCGGGAGCGCGAGAGGCCCCTGCTGCCCACGCGCGACGTCCCCTCGCTCCTGCCGCCTCGAACGCCTCAACTGTCCCCTGCATCCGGGACAGTCATCATGAGCTGGAAGAGGACCCATGCTTCCTGGAAAAAATGCTAAATCACAGAAGCTTCTGGTACCAAGAAAAATAGCCTGGTCCAGCTTGAAGGCTGTGAGCCGCAAATGCCACCTCAGGAAGCTGCTGTCACCGTGGGTAGTGCCATCTGGCTTGATTTTGTCAAAACAGAGGAAAGACCCTCTAGCAATTTTTGTGAATTTGTTTTGCAAAATCAAATTGCTTGTTTTTAATTTTCCTTTCCTAATTTAATACAAATTGAAATTTCAAAAACCCGTGAGAGACGGAAATCTCACTTTGGAGTAGAAGACTGATCCCACAGGACCTGCCTTTTAGTCTGGGACAAAGAGATGGAGAGTTTTGGGGAGCAGAGGCTCTGCTGGTAGGATCACCCCCATGTGCCCTGAGCTCATGGGGATCAACAGCTGTCCCCACACACAAAACAGAACAGTGACTTAGCTTACCCACCTCCCTTAGCTTACCAGGCCCTTACCCGACAGGCCTCCAGAGCTAAGTTCCAGTTGACCTGTGTTCCCAAGTGGAGCTTTTGGACCTTTTCCCAAAGAGTAGGCTGTACCCAGAGGGAACTGGCCTCCTCTGTACCAGCCCTGGATGGGCTCTGCAGTGACCGAGCTCATGAGACACCCTCACCTTCAAGGAAGTTCAGACCTGGGCAGGAGACAGGTTCTCAGACAAGGACCAGCCAGTAGGACCCACAAGTGAGTCCCGACAAGGTGCCACGACCAGCCTGGCAGGATAAGGAGGACTTCCTCAAGGAGATGATGCCAAGACCAGGTCTCGAAGAACCAGCAAGAGCTGGCTAAGTTAGTAAGGAGGAATGGGCACCTCAAGAAGGGGCTGTGCATGAGCGAAGGCTCCCTGAGAGGTGTGAGGGAGCAGATGCGAGGACAGCGGCGGGAGAGAGAGCAGGCTGCTGCTGGCTCAGCCCTCTGCACAGGTGCCTGGGGTTCTGCTGCTGTCATTGCCCCAGGTCCTCCGCTCTTCCCCTCCAAGGCTCATAATGGTGACTCCACAGTGTCAGCAACCTAAGCGCCTTCCAACTCGTCACTCAGAATACTGAGTGCTAACCCCAGAATATTGCCCTCATCCATGTGGCTCCAAATAGCTCGCCCCCACCATGTCCGCATCACCACCAGTGGGTGTGGGCACAGGGAAAGGTGTGGAACACACCTGGACATTGCCGCATCACTTCTGCTCACATCCTATTAGCCTGGTCTTAGCCAGTGGCCCGATCTAGCTGCTGGGTGGCCGTCTGCTCCGTGACAAAAGAAGAGTTCTGTTATTATAGACAAAAGTGAGGCCAGATATTGGAATACAATTGAGCCTTCTTTCCCAGCCCACTAGCCTACTTGTCAAGGGTGTGAAAGACTTCATGAGCTTGTACCTCACGCAAGCTCAGTGCTGGGCTCGCCAGCCATAGATTCATTCCCACGGAGGGAGGCTGACTGCTAACCTGGGCCCCTGGACTTGCTATGTTGGAAAGCACCACAGTCTGCTCTCCCCCTTCTTAGAGCACAAAACAAGGGGACAGGCTAAAACAGCAGTGTGGTGACCATGGTTTCGCTGAGGGGAAGATGTCCCTGAGAGAGGATCGTTCACTATAGAAGCAGGTCGCTGTGAACTGGAGGGTGGCTGATGGCCAATCTTTGGGTGCAGAGACAGGGATGGCTAGAGGGAGGGTGTTTTGTTTTTGAGATTTTTTTTGGTCAAAATATACAACCTTTCTCCGAACGTCCTAGTTCTGTTCTGAAATACAGACTCACAAAGTAAAAGGCTTTTTGCTGGTCTTATTTTACTTTATTTTATTTTTTATGTATTTATTTGAGAGAGAGAGAGAGAGAGAGAGATTGATTTGTTGTTCCACTCATTTATGCATTCATTGGTGGACACTTGTATGTGCCTTGACCAGGGGTCAAACCCTCAACCGTGGCATTCTGGGACGACACTCTAACCAACTGAACTACCCAGGGAAGGTGCTTGTTTTATTTTTATGTAATGTTTTGAAAAGATATAGTCACAGATAGAAAGAAGTTACATGGAAAGTCTCACCCCTCCCAACAGGTAAGCACTTTAATAAGTGTCCTGTGACTCCTTCCTGATATTCTCGATTCCAGCACAAGCAAACACAGGTACATAATCTAACCACCCCTCTTCTTTCCTAAACACCGGTGTTGTGCCTTATGACGGTGTCTTTAAGACAAGCAGCTCACATTCCCCGCAATGGTTTCTCACTCTTAAACTTTCTCCCTGTCCTATGATATTTCACAAAACTAGCCTGAGCCATTACAACAAATATTTCATACCCTTCATGCATGACATTTTTCACACATGCTTTACAAATGGGCATCTTCATTCCAAATGGAATGGCACGGGAAATATGTCTTTTCCACATGGCCAATAATATAATACAAAGAGCGTTTTCCACTTCCCTCGGCCCCAGGGGGGAACTAGATCATGAAAATGGAAAAGTGATGAGAAAATGAAAAATCCTGCCTACAGAGCTCACTCTCCAAGTGGTTTTCCAGAGGCTCCCTGGGACTGCGTCACCTCACGAAGCGTTAATCACCGAATGGACCTGGTGAAGCTGTCGGCCGGTGCGTGGCTAGTTCTATGTGGCAGCCATTTGGCTGTTTGACCCAGTGTCCCTGCCGTATGTGAGCTGGGCTCTGCCTGCCCTTGGCCGACCAGATTCTGGGCCCCCGGGCCCAGCCCCCATAGAAACACGGCTTGTAGGGTGCGGTGTGTCCAGCTGAGGCCCAGGGCCGTGTCGTTCAACCATCTGGAGGCAAACCTTGCTGCTGCAGGGTTTGCCAGACAGTGGGATGCCTCCCACGCCTTTAAAGAAAGCCCAGGAGCTTTCCGCTCCACCTTGGCAGGACTTTGCGAGCTTTTAGCACAAGCCATGATCTGGCCGGCCTGGCCCCTGGGATCCCGGCTGAAAGACCAGGGCCAGGGCTGGGTGAATGCCAGCCTCAGCCTGCCTTTCCTTCTCCCTTCTCTGCTACCGCTAACCCCCAACACACACAAGTTATTGCTGAGTGTGGCTCAGAAGAACAAATTTTGCCCTATTCTCTTTCTTTTTCAATTTTGTCTTATTTTTTTTTATTACCATTTAGCCCCCTTGTACCCCCTCCCCCCTGCAATCACCGCACGGTTGTCCATGTCCATGAGTCCTTTTTCCTTTTTGCTCAATCCCTCCACCCCCCCTCCAACCTCCCCTTCCCCAAGAACTGCCATCCTGCTGTCTATTTATGAGTCTGTTTCTATTTTGCTCGTTAGATCAGTTTGTTCATTATATTCCACATATGAGTGAAATCATATGGTATTTACTCTAAGTAACATAAACCAGTCAGAGAATGGTCTCCAGGTCCATCCATGCTGTTACAGAAGTTAAAATTTTCTTCTGCTTTTTTATTTTTTACAGCAGAGTAATATTCCATTGTTTTAATGTCCCCTAATAGTTTTGTCCACTCATCTACTGATGGACACTTGGGCTGTCCCCTACACTCTTGCTCTCAGATATTTAAAAAAGAAACGCAAGCCCTATTCTCTGCGAGAAAGTGTATAGTTTGTAATGCTAGAGGGCACTGTTGGGCAACTTTTGTGTGATCAAAATGTCTTGCCGGTATTTTTTTTAAATGGACTTTGGGTTCTGGAGCAGTTTTAGGTTCACAGCAAAATTGAGCAGAAAGTTCAGAGATTTCCCAGGTACCCCCTGCCCCTACACCCCCCTCCCCCGCTGTCAGCACCCTTGCCCCGGAATGGTGGGACATGTGTTATAATCTGTGAACCTGCACTGACATGCTGTTAGCACTCAAATGGATTTTTGATAAGTATATAATGACATATGTCCACCATTATAGTACCATACAGAATAGTTTCACCGCCCTAAAAATCCTCTGTGCTCCATTTATTCATTCCCCCTCCTGGCAACCAACAATCTTTTTTTTACCGTGTCCATAGTTTGCCTTTCTAAAATGCCATATAGTTGGAATCATACGGTATGTAGTCTTTTCAGATTGGCTTCTTTCACTAAGTAATATGCACTCAAGGTTCTCCCATGTCTTTTCATGGCCTGATGGCTCATTTCTTTTTAGCACTGAACGATATTCCATTGTCTGGATGGACCACAGCTCATTTATCCATTCACCTACTGAAGGGCATCTCAGTGGCTTCCCAAGTTTTGACAATGATGAATAAGCTTCTACAGATGCCCATGTGCAGGTTTTTATGTGGACCTAAGTTTTCAACCTATTTGGGTCAATACCTAGAAGTATGATTGCTGGACTCTTGCCTGTATATTTGGAGGGCAGGAGGCTCAGTGGGCTGGCCCAGCCCACCCTCAGTCAGCTTGCTGGGACCCCAGCAGAGCTCTTCCCCCCCAGGCCCAGAGCCAGCCCCCCCTTGACGGCGTTGAGTCAGCCTGTTTAGGCCTCCAGTGGAGAGACCCCCAGGATGTCCGTGAGAGAACGGGACTGCATCCTCCTTCCCGCTCTTTCATCCTTTCTCCGGAAGTGCAAGGGCCTGGAGGACTTTTGGTGTGAGCAGAATTGTTTTTGCCAACACGAACACTCAAGGAAAATCAAGAACACAACTTTCCATCAGGCTGTCATTTTTGGAACAATTAATGTCACAACTCTATTATTTGTCTAAGTGTTTGTTGCAAACACACAGCTGCGTTGGCATTCGAGTTGGTTCAGACACTTCCTAACTGTGGGGCCCTAGGGGCATCCCATAACCTCCTTATACTTTCTTTTCCTCCTCTATAAAAGGGAAGCAAAATGGTGACTGTCGTCCAGTGTTGTTGTAAAGATTCAAAAGGACCTGAAAACAGGCAGAGGGCTGACAGTAGGGTCTCAGACTAGGACATGCAAAAACAAAAAAAGTTAACTGTTGTTATTTGATTTTTAGTTTCTGTAGGAGACAACTTTGAGAGCAAGCTCTTCCCTTGTTTTCTGAAAATGGAAAACATAACTAATAGGGTATTTGACTTTATACAGAAAAAAATGCCAAGATGCTGTTCAGGGAGGGGGAGGTTTCAGGCACCAGAATAAAACCACTTGAGAGTTTATTCTGTATAATTATGTGAAAGGTTGTCTTCCTTCAGGGTAGAGCTGTGTCGCTGGCTGGTTTGCTTGCAGAAATGAAAAAAACCTGGGGGTTCCTGGAATTGGGGAGGGGCAACGTGGCTGGGGCTCCTGCTTATTCAGGAGTGGGTAGCCAGGGACCCCAGAGAGGGGGAGGGTTTAGGAGGAGCCTGGGGCCTGGGACTTTGAGCTTGGCCACACCCGGGAGCTAGTTCGGGCCTCTCTATCATGCTCTGTGGCTCCCTTTCGGGCAAGTCTGGTCCTACTTGGGATTTGGGGCACTGGGAGACCAGCCCTGGCCATGACTGGGGACGAGCAGGAGCTGGGAAAGCTTGTTGGGAGATAGCAAGAGGTCACGGAGAAAAGGAAAGTGAATGGGGAGCCTGAGCCAGGAGGTGGACCAAGAAAATAACAGCATCCAAGACTTCGGGGAAGGGCATAGCAGCCTGAAGACTCCCAAAGACACTGGGGAGGGGAGCTGGATAGAAGGTGGCCACAGCATGACCAAGGAGGGTGGAGGCTGGGTGGGTCTCGCGCCATTTAGGCACCAAAGGGAAGACTGACCCTTGGGGGCAATTGGTGTCTGGGCATCTGGGTTATAGATATGATTTTTCACCTTCAGAGTAACCCTGTAGGAGAGGTATTATTATGGAGCTTGTTTCACAGATGGAGGAACAACCGAGGCACAGAGAGGGTAAGAAACTTGCCCTCAGTCACACAGCTAGTGAGTAGCAGAGTGGGCATTCGCGCTGGCTCTGCCTGACCCCAAAGCCTGCTGGTCTCCCGGGAGCAGGCCCTTGCCTCAGTGCGGCAGTCACTGCTGTCGTTGCCTCCCGCCCAAGGCCTCTCTGCGAGTAGTTCCTGGGAAACTCCTGCCCCAGAGAAGCCTGTGGAAGTGGGAGCCTATTCCCTGATATCCCCAACGCAACTCGGGACTCACTCTCAGGCCCCAGCCCTCTTTTCTGAATAAGCCAAGTCAGCTGGTGATTTCGAGGCAGCGTGTAGAGTGTTTGCAGCGCGGACTCCCGAGCGGCGTCGCGAACAGGTAGACAGCACAGGTCGGAGGGGCGGTCCTAGAGGTGCCCGGGTTCCCGCCGCCGCGTCGGCCCTTCCTGCCAGCCTGCGAAATTGCCAGTAGGTGGCGCTGCGACCCCACTCTTTGCTCTACGGCCAACGCTGTTCCGCTGGAGCTCGAAGGTCCCAAGGTTCAGCAGGCCCATCCCAGACTCGCGTCCGCACTTCCCGAACAAGAGCTGCTTTTTCACTGTCCTCTTAACAGACACTGCTGTGGCACCTGAAGAATACCTGGACCCATAATGTGTGCTGGGTGTTCAGCGTTCATGGTCCAACGGTCCAACATCAGTGGCCTAGCCCTGCAGTCGCGGTAGCTCCAGCAGTGGGAAGACTGTGGTTTCCAGGGGACTTCCAGGCTCCTTAGAGTTTCATGATGGTGCTCTGGGCAGGCTCCCTGAAGCTGCTGTGTCCCTAGGTTAGAGGGTGTCTACTAGTGCAGGGCCTCAAAGAGAGATCCAGCTGCAGGGCAGGGGATATGGGGGGGCGAGGGCAGCAGCCTGCGGGGAACGGGGGTAGAGAAAGGAACGAGTGGCGGGCAGTGTACTAGACACCCTTTCCTATATTATCCTCACGGCAACCCATTCAGGTGACCTATGTTTCTTGCTAAGCAGGATGGAGGCTCAGAGAAGGAAAATCTCAGGCCTAGGTATACACGGGGCGAGTGGCCAACAGGGAGCAGCGGCGCTGTTGGCACACAGTGAGATGCTTGGGGGAGACCAGGGTCAGCCTTCCCCTTTGCTGGTGTTGGAGAAGGGGCCAGTGTGTGGCCGTATGGGTGCAGAGTCAGGAGCTGCCTCTTCCTGAGTCGGGTTGGCTCCTGACCACATGCCCGCATCGGGCTGCCCGTGACTCCAGCCCATAGACCAGCTCTGGTTTATCACCTGGGCACCTGGCCCAGGTGTGTGCCTCTGAGGTGCAGAGTACAGAGGGTAGAGGGGAGGAGGGCCTTGGGAAGGTGTCCTCTCAGGGTCTACAGCCCTTCATGTCCTCCTACTCCTGGGTCAAGGAGGGAGAAAGAGAGGGAGAGAAACATGACGTGAGAGAGAAACATCAATCGGTTGCCTCTCTCACGCCCCCCATTAGGGACGTGGCCCGCAACCCAGGCATGTGCCCTGACTGGGAATCGAACCAACGGCCCGTTGGTGCACAGGCCAGTGCTCAATCCACAGAGCCACGCCAGCCAGGGCAACTGTCATCTTTTCACTTGCCTGCCCCTGGTTCCTAGTGGAAGTTCTGTGTTCGGCCTGATTCTGAGCCCCAGTCAACTAGTAGTGACCACCACCCACCCCATCTCTAAACCACAGTCCCAAGCAACTCCTCAAAACCAGCCCCTTGAATACTCTCCCAGCCATGCTTGATTCCCAGTCTCCCTCTTTTTTTCTCCCTTCAAATAGTTCATTATTTTGCATGGAGATTTTGCTTTTCTTTGACTTTCTTTTCTTCATATATAACCTGATAAAAGGGCTCCCGTTATTTCAGAATATATTCTGGGCTCTATTCTGTGCTCAATTACACACCGTCTATAGTTGATTTTCATGAAATTTAAATAACAAAGACGGACGCTTATGTCATTTCTTCCTTATAAAAATACACCCTTGAAATCCTCTCTCATTGGAAAGCTGCAGCGTGTCTGCAGTTGAACAGCTTGTGTGTGCGCGCTCGTATGAGCTGCCTCATTAGAAGTACATGCGGAGCGAGGTGTGTCTTGGTAACAAGAGCTAAATGTGCGCTCCCTGTCCCCAAGTGGAAATAGACGGCCTGGAATCCCAGGACATGGCAGCATCTGCCGGTCTCTGCGACAGTGTCAGACCAGGGCCACTTGGCACAGGGAGCTTCCTGCTGTGGGCTACAGGTCCTGTGGGTGTGCGTCCGCAGGTGCCCGGACATCTGAGGGTGGACCAGGTGGGATCTCTCGGTGCAGGACGTGAAACACCCAAACTGGGCTCAACCCTCATGAGCCCCCATGGCAGCTGGCAACATGACCATCTGCATGCCAAATAGCCCAGGCGAAGGAACGGTCGTGTCCTTGAATGCTTGACCAAAGTCTTGGAACTGAAGGTGTTGGCTAAGAGACAAGGGGTCTTGATGAGACCCCTCTAATGGGGCTGCTCTGTTGAATGATGGGGCGATGATATTTGACATCCCGTTTTAAATTTTCCTTTGTGGAGTGAATGCCCCATGTGGCGGCTGGCAGAGAGGGTCAGGGGAAGGCACCCTGGATGTCTGGCCGCCAAGGGCTGGTGACAGAGGAGGAACCTGGGCTTGTGGAAGGGAAGGGGGTGCCCCTGACCTCAGCCTGCATTCCTTGCATCCCAAAGCCCATGGACTCCGCCGCTGCAGGAGGGACTTTTCACAGAGAAACAAAGTGGTTTGCCTTGACCATGACCTCCGGCCTCTGCTTGCAGCTTCCTCCTCACAGGCTCCATTCCCACTGAGGAAGGCCTGCTCCAGTGTGCAGACTGCACACAAACATCCTTCTTCTAGGTCTCCCCCTGAGGAAGCTGAGGCGGAGCAGAAGGGCACCTGCCACTGCAGGGGCCACTTAGGTTGACACTTGGCAGTCTGGAGGTGACTTTCTGGGGTCCAGCCTGTCATCCTCACTAGCTCAGAGGCGCGGGACTTGGGCTGGTTGCTGAATGGTTGGGTGCCTGAGAGAACAGACAGGGCGTCTCTGAGAGGAGGAAGGACCCAGGAGCGAGGAAAGTAGGAGGACAACTCCAGTCTGAAAGGAGGGAAGTCTGTGCAGCTGCTGGTTTGAAGAAGGTAGTGGGTAGTCTCCCAGAAATGTAAATCAGGATGAAAATACGTGCTGTTGAGGGGTTAGAAAAAGCCATAGAACCACACCCAAAGGCCCCACACTACCTGGGCCCACGCCTGGACAAGAATTGTGACAATAGGACTTGAGGATCCAGGCTCCATTAAATCAGCAATGATGAAGGAAACCCTGAAATTGAATAAGCATAGAAAGAAATGAACCTGATCTGAACAACAGTGAGGAACAACATAATCGTAATGAAGGAAGACAAAGAAAAGAAACTCAAGAAACTTTTGAACACAGTACTTTGACTACACACCCTTTGTCTAAGGCAAAAAGAACTGCAAATATAAAACTGTGCTGAGAAGGTGTGTTTTTCACAATGGTATAGATACCGCAGTTTTCCGGTATTGTAGAATTAAGCACATGAGCGAATATATAGATAATGTTGAGAGTCAGATTCTCACTATTGGAGAAGGAGGTAAAAATATGGAATAAGGAAGACAAGGAAGAATTCTGTGAGATGGAGTTGTAGGATTGGAGGTGTGAGCACATAAACACATATAACACATTCATACATAAACAAATATACATACATGTATATCTTTCCTAGCTCTGTACCATGAAAGGGCCTGGAAGCAAAAACACCCCAGTTGCAATGATTACATTTTACATCTAGATCCTAGTTTCTAAATACCTTTCCCTGCTGAAAAAATGAACCAAGAATCTTTTGGGGATGGCTGGGGCAGGAGAAGGGCAAGGTGAGCGCGGGACCTCTGTTTATGCCGCAAAGAATGACAGCCACATGCCGAACTGGCTTAGAAGCCAGATGGAAGAGACTCCCGCAAGTCACATTAGAACAATTTGAACATCAAAACAAGTAGTGATTGGAAGAGACTATATCCATTGCATAAAATATGAACTTGAGAATCCAAACTAGCACAAAATGAATGACTGAATGAGTGATAACTGGGGTAGAAGGGAAAACTTTTCCTTACTGTAGATGCCAACTGATGAATGTAAAAAGAAAAATGGAATTGGAAAACTGTCATTTTGAAAACATTAAATAATAATTGATTTAAGCAAAAATCGTCAATGGATGCTAAAACCAGTGGGCGGAAGTTTGATGAGGGTCAGGATATTTACAGTCTCAAAGACTCTCCTCACAAATTATTTATTAATTGCATCGGAAAAATAAAAACTTCATGGTGAAGAGCCCCGGCCGACACCCCTTACCCAAGTGATCGACGTGAACGACACGGACACCGAGGCAGTCCCACCCCAGGCCCCTGCTCGCGGGAGGCGCGGAGGAGAACCGCTTCACCGCTGCGGCATCCCGGCCGGCGTGGGCAGCCTGCATCTGAGGTGAGGAAACATTAGACAAGTCTACACCGAGGACATTATACAGGATAACTGTACTCCCCCAGGATGTTCAGGCCATGAAAAGCAAAGGAAGCTGGAGGACAATTCCAGAATAGAGAGAACAAAGGGACTCGACCACCAAAAGCCCTGGGTGATTCTAGACTGGACCCTGACCTGGGGGAACGAGGTAAGGGGGACATTACTGGGGCAACTGTAGAAATTTGAATATAGACTGGGCATTAGATATTAGCATATTGCAATATTAAATTTCCTTATTTTGATAATTGTATTGCGATTATGTTTACAAATGCTCTTTCCTTAGGAAATACGCACTTGGAGGACTTAGGGCTAAAGGGTGATGCTGTCTGCCTCTTGCTGTCAACTGATTCAGCTTAAAAAGGTGCTTCTATCTATCTACCTACCTATCTATCTATCTATCCACCCAGAGGCTGATAGAATGATAAATATGGGAAAATGTTAACTTTTCATGAAGCTGGGTATTCAGGAGTTTTGCAACTGTTTTGCGTTTGAACTCACATTAAAATAAAAAACTATCAAAACAGTATAATACACACAAGAATGTAAGCTCTTAAACGGTTAAGGGGAGATGATACCATGACTCTGAAGTAGGTTGGGATGAAATACCTGGCGTTTTATAAGATTTTGTAAATAAAACAGATTTTGTGATTGCTGGGGGGAGGGGGGTATAAGGGGACTAAACGGTAATGTAAAAAACACAATAAAGATTAAATTTGTATAAAAAATAAAAATAAAACAGATTTTTACTAATAATGTCTACTTTTACTCACAGTCACTTACGAGGAGGGCCCATCCCTTTGCCCCTCCCTAGCATCAGGGGATTTGCACAATATTCCCGGCTGGTATCTGACCCCAGGTAAATGTCCCAGCCCCTCACCGTCCCCAGTCCTGGGGTCATCAGAACCGAGCCTTTGTGCCCTGCATCCTCCAGGCACCTGCCGTCGGACTGCACTTCTCCCGGATCCATCCTTCCCAGGTGACCTGAGAGGAGCCCGAGGGCGTTTCCAGTTGACCAGGACCTCGGCCTCTGATAAACAGCTTCACAAATAACTGGTGTGAAGGCGGGGGAAGGTGAAGATGGTCCTAAATGCCAGTTCCTAGCATTTAACACCTGGAACAAGCAGGCACAGGGGAAGGCTGCTGCCAGGAGCGCAGGTGGCCCGAGTTCCGCTCCGGCTGGTGCTCCTGCGGAAACGCGGCCCACCGCCGGCCTCCAGGGTTCCTCGTCTGCTCTTCCTTCTTGTCCGGCCAGACCACAGCTCACCCTCCCGAGAACCGATGGCTGCAGCCTGCCAGCTTATCCATTCTTGCCCTGCCTCAGTTCTCGGCCCACCCTTGTCTCTGGACTGGGTAGCCCCGCTCTAGATGCCAGCATTCTCAGCAGGCTCTAGCCCAGTGGTTCTCAAAGGGTGTTCCACCGACCCCAGGGCTCCCTGAGGCCCTGCCGTGGGGTCTATAGGGGCTGTGCTTACCCAGTTGCATACGTGTTGAGACTGCATTTGCAAATACCTCAACAACATACCAGACCAGCCTGAATGCAGAAGCAGGTGCGTGAATCTAGTCGTCTTCTATGAAGCCGGATATTTTAAAAGGTTTGCAAAAAAAATGTAAAGTAATGTCACCTTTCTCACTCATTTTTCATTTTAAAAAGTATAGTTATTTTTCATTAAAAATGTTATATGTTAACATTATTTATTTCAGCTTTACTGAGGTATAACTGACAAACAAAATTTTAATATATTTAAAGTATGCATGATTTGATGTACATATAAATTCTGAAAGAAATCCTACTATCACATTAACACATTCATCACCTCATAAATATATTTTTCATTTTTTAAGGAACACTCAAGTTCTACTCTCTTAGCAAGCCCCAATTATACAACATAGTATTGCCAACTACAGCCACATGCTGTACATTAGGTCCTCAGACTTTATCTTACAGCTGAAAGTTTGTTCCTTTTACAAGACTCCCTATTTCTCTCTCCCCCAAGCTCCTGGCAATCAACATTCTACCATTCTGCTCTCTGTTTCTATGAGTTCGACATTAATTTTTTAAAGACATATAGAAAACACTACTCAGTATTTGTCTTTTTTTGTCTGGCTTATTTCACTCAGCATGAGGCCCTCTTCGGTTCATCAGTGTTGTGAAAGATGGCAAGATTCCCTTCTTTTTCAACACTGTGATTGACATACGTATATATTGGATTGGTCAAAAAATCCATTTAGCTTTTTTCATAAGATAAAAGACATTTTTCACTTTCACCAATAACTTTATTGATTTGGATATTTTGAGTGTGTCGGCGATCTCCTGTTATTGGCTTCTAGTGGGCCGAGGCCAGAGGTGCTGCTAAACATCTTCCAATGCATAAGACAGCCCCACAGCAAAGAATTATTGGGCCAAAATGTCAATAGTACCAAGAAACTTCGCAAACCACTTTTGACACGTTCAATCAGTCACAGCACCATCTCCATACACTGTACAAAACTTTTTGTGCATTTCAGTTGCATTTTTACCTTGCCTGAAATAATAAAGCATAATATGCCAAAATGTTGCCTATTTTCTTCCATCTTCAATATTAAAATTGCTACACAAAAACTCACCAATTTTGATGTTTTTCTTTTCAATGCACACTGATATGACAGCTGTCACAATATGATCTAACAAAATGGTTTTGAATGAAGTTAAAAACAACTAAGCACTACTTGAGCCGTTGTATGGAAAAAAGCTAAACATACTACTTTTTTTCTTCATCCATTCATCTATAGATGGGCACTTACATTCTTTCCATACTTCGGCTACTGTAAATAATCTTGCTATGAACGTGGAAGTACAGACATATCTCCAAGATAATGTTTTCATTTCCTTTAGGTATATATCCAGAAGTGGGGTTGCTGAGTCATATAGTAGTTCTATTTTTAATTTCTTGAGGAACCTCCATACTGTTTTCCACAGTGGCTGTACCTGTGTGCATTCCCACCAACAGTGCACTAGGGTTCCCTCTTCTCCACACCCTCGCCTGCATTTGTTATCTCTTGTCTTTTTGATAATAGACATGCTAGTGGGTGTGGGGTGATAGCTCACTGGGATTTTGATTTGCATTATTTGTCTCATGATTAGTGATGTTGAGCATCTTTTCATGTATTTGTTGGCCATTTGTTTGTCTTCTTTGGAAAAAGGTCACCTTGTGTTCTTTGCCTATTTTTAAATAGAGGTATTTGTTATTTCGCTATTGAGTTGTATTAATGCCTTGTATAGTTTGGATATTAACCCCTTATCAGATACATGGTTTGCAAATATTTTCTCCCATTCCGTAGGTTGCTTTTTCACTTTGTTGAACATTTCTTTGCTGTGCAGAAGCTTTTTATTTTAATGTAGTCTTACTTGTTTATTTTTGCTTGTTTCCTTTACTTTTGGTGTCAAACCCAAAAATCATTGTCAAAACCAATGCCAAGGAGTTCACCTTTTATACTTTCCTTTAGGAGCTTTTATGGCTTCCAGTCTTATGTTTAAGACCATTTGTTTAAAGCCAAAATGTTTAATCCATTTTGAGTTGATTTTCATCTATGGTGTAAAAACAGTGGTCCAACTTCATTCTTTTGCATGTGGATATCCGGTTTTCTCAATACCATTTGTTGAAAAACGATTCCTTTCCCCCTTGTATAATCTTGGCTTTTTTGTTGGAAATTAATTGACCATATATGCATAGGTTTATTTCTGGGCTTTCTATTCTGCTCTATTGATCTATGTGTCTGTTTTTATGCCAATACTATACTGTTTTGATTAGTATAGCTTTATTACATAGTTTGAAATCAGGATATTGAAGACTCCAGCATGTTCTCCTTTGTTAAGTTTGCTTTGGCTATTTGGGGTCTTTGTGACTGTCCAAGCTGCATGCTTTGTTCTTCATGGCTCCCAGTAGTAGAGGATGTGACAAGACCAATCCGTGTCCCAAAGGCCAGGATCACAGTCGCCTCCAGATGCAGGCTGATTAGAAACAGGACCCTCAGGCAGCAGCTTGTAAAGTACATAGTCAAATACTTCGCAGGGAAAGACTCTCAAACAGGTGATTTAGCCTGTGCCCTTTGTGCTAAGCCTCTGAGTCCAGAGAGGGGTTTGAAGGACAGCCTTGCAAGTGCTAACCACGCATAAGTATTGCTTGTTTATTTGCTATATTCTTGTGAGACTCGTAGATGCAAGTCCCGTTGGCTTTCAGAGCTCTGTGTTTTGGGGGCCCATCTACCGGGTGGGAGCTTCAAGTTGGGATGCTAGATGTGGGGTCCAAACCCTTTGCCCCTCAGGGAGAAGCTGGGAGTTGGGAGTTCCCTCCTGACTGTATGGCACTGGGCTGGGGCGGGGTTTATGATGAGACCACGTCTTGGCCTTTTCTGCCCCACCCATCAGGATGAGGGTGTTTTCTCACTCTCTCCAGATGTAGGAGTCGCTCAGCTAGTTTCTGGGTTTCTCTCAGAGGAAATCGCTTCACATTTGGGGTGTCGGCAGGAGGAGGGACGTTCAGGAATCTCCTATGAAACCATATTAGTCTCTCTGCTATGATTGTTACTTTAGAATGAATTAGGTAAATATATATATATATTTTTTATTTCTAAAATGGTAAACTGATGTAATTTACATGAACAAAAGCCCTCTACGGTTCTCAATAATTTTTGAGACCGAAACATTTGAGAGGCCCTGTTCTAGCTCCTGACTCTGTTTTAACAGGAATGGGCCTGCCAGTCTGTGTGGGGATAATAGCCCATTTCATAGGCTAAATGAAGATCAACTCTCTGCAACATTGCGGGTCCCTATGACAGAGGAATAAGAGAGCTAGAGCATCTTGTACTAGCAATTAAATGCCACAGCCTGGAAGTGACATGTATTGTTTCCACATGTGGCCCGTTGGCCATGCCCAGTTTCATGCCTCTGTAGGGGCGGGGACACAGGAGCCTCTCCTGTGCCGAGTACCCTTAGAGAGGGAACTGGTGATGGCTGAGCATCAGAAGTCTCGACCACCCCTGCTTTAGTTTTCTTCATGTTAAGAAAATCTAATACGACAACGTGACTGTCAAATTAGATGTCTGCTTGCTTGCTGCCTCTGTCTCTCTAGCAGAGGAGCTCTAGCAGGTAAGCTCTTCGAGGGGAGGCCCTCTGTCTCTTCCTGCTCACTGCTGTATCCTCGGTGCCTGGCACTGGGCCTGGCACGTTATGTGGCCTCAATAAATGGATACAATGGATGAATGGGGAAGGGCACTCACTGTCTTCTCAGCCTCTCTGGATGGTTAGAGTTTCCAATGGAGGCTGCATCTGAAATGCTTTCTGAGCCCTAAAGTGCTGGATATACATTAGCTGGGCCTGCACATAGGGATGCTTTTGTCTAAACGTGATGCGCACAAGTCCAGATGCTGGGGCTGGGCAAAGCCAGGAACATCTGTGCAGTCTGCCTGGAGGTGGAGTCTTATTCCAGGTAAAGGGGTGAAGGTTTTCCCTGACAAGGACCTGGGGCGCAGCTCACTAGTGGGGAGAGCATGGCTGCATTTGGCAGGCCAGGGCCCCCTCTTCTCCTGGCCAGGTCAGCTGTGGGCAAGGCGTGGCTGCTGCTTCTGTGAGGGGTACTTGAGAACCAGCCCTGGGAGTTCCTGCAGAAACGGCTTCATATGCGTAACCTCACTCCAGGTTGCTGGCCTCATCAGCCAGTCCCACTGGAGCCTTGCATCTGGCATGGGTCAGGGTGTCATGTCTGATAGAGAACTTAGCCTTGTTGGGGAGCGGGGTGAAGGGCCAGATATTGAGGAGGGACTGATGGTACTTGGAAGTGAGCTCAGTGAAAGGCCCTGAGCATAGGCATGGCATTGCTTGGTTGACATATTCTGAGGGGCCTGAAGGCAGAACTCACTTGGGAGCTTCCATGGTCTTGTTGAAGGCACTGGCACAGACTTGGGAGAAGGTTCCTGAGAGGGGGGTCATTCCCTCATGTCCCTCAGGGCCTGGTGATCTACACTTCCTTAGGGTACATGATGTAACTTCCTTTTCTAAACCCTGCGGTCTATGGCCTCACGTGGGCATTTGTCCTATGGCCAGGGAAGGAGAGAGAGTCTGGATGATGAAACACTGAGATTTCTGGACTGTGCAGAAGGTTCATGACGTACAAAATAGAATGCTTGAAATCAGGGTCACCCTAAGAAATCGGGGATGGTGGTTGCCAACCCTTTCAGACTGATTTTATGACCACTATTGGGATTTGGGGAAGGGGAAGACATACATGTATGGAAGAAACACGGGATCTTCTCAGGAATGTGCAGCTCAGATCTTTCATTTCCGCTCTGGCTCCCGCCATAAATCAGCATCAGTTGCTGATTAATTGGGACATCCCTGAATCTTAGAGCACTGGGTTTGTGAAGCTTCAAAAGATTAAGTCCAAGCATCTACCACTTTGTCTAAACACTTGAGAATAATTATAAAACAATGACAAGAGAAAGAAAAACAAACAACTGGATCAGTAAAGCACCCTTCGCCTGACCGTGGAAGGGGAAGGGGCTGGAGTGAGCTGGCCCGGTGGAGGTCTGAGCTGAATGGATTGTGAACCCCACTGGCTTCAATGACCAGCTGAGTTGCATGGAGACCCTTGGGGCATGTATCAGGCACAATACTAAATAAAAAAAATAACTGAAACAGCAGGACCTGCCTTCAACATGAGTCTAAGTACCAGTGTCCTAAGACTATGAGAAGTCATCGTCAATGTGGTCTTCCAAGTGCATCTTCCTGGGACTAAACAGGTATTTCCTTCATCTGGAGCATCCACACTGGGAGAAAAAGAAGAAAAAAAACCCAAACCAAATAAAAACAAAACAAAATTAAACATAGGACTGCCGTGTGATCTAGCATTTCCACTTCTGGGTCTATATCCAAGAGAACTGAAAGCAGAGATTCAAAAGGATATTTATACACCCAACTCACAGCAGCATTATACACAGTAGCCAAAGAGTAGAAAAAACCCAAATGCTGGTGGAAGAATGGATAAATAAAGTGTGGTTTATATGCTTTAGCCGGAGTGGCTCAGGTGATCGGAGCGTCATCCCATAATCCGAAAGTGCGCAGGTTCGAGTCTCAGTAAAGACACCTTCCTAGGTTGCAGGTTCAGTCCCTGGTCAGGGTGCATATGAAAGGCAAGTGATTGCAGTCTCTCTACTGCATTGATGTTTCTCTCCTCCTTTCTCTCTCTCCCTTCTCTTCTCTCTAAAATCAATAAACATATCCTCAGGTAAGGGTTAAAAAAAAGAATGAAATTCTATTCATGAATACATTTGAAATAAACCTTTTTCAAAATGCGGCCTATACATACAGTGGAATAGTATTCAGTCTTCAAGTGGAAGGAGACGCTGACACATGCTACCATACAAATGAGCCCTGAGGACATTATGCTAAATGAAATAAGCTAGTCAGAAACGACAAACGCTATATGATGCATTTATATACGGTACCTAGAGTAGTCAAATTTGTAGAGACAGAAAGTAGACCGGCGTTTGCCCAGAGCCTGAGGGCAGAGGAGGGGGCGCGGGGAGAGGAGGTTATCATTAAAGGGGAACCAAGTTTTGTACTGGGTTGATGGAGAAGCTGGGGAGACGGGTGGTGGTGATGGTTGCACAACAGTGTGAATGGGCTAAATAGCCCTAACCCTTAAAACAGTAAATTTTATGTTTATATATATATATATTGATTTGAGAGAGAGAGAGAGAGCAAGGTAGAGAGAAAAAAAAACCCCTAGATTTGTTGTTCCACGTATTTATGCATTTATTGGTTGATCCTGATCAGGGACGGCAGCCGCACCTTGGCATATCGGGAGGCCCCTCTAACTGAACTACCTGGCCAGGGCCTGTTACGTGTGTTTTGCCACAATAAAACAAAACAGGCAGGGAGCATGCCCCCTCTGCTTTCAGTGGAGGTTCTTACTGGTAAAGGCGGGACTGAAGCGCCGAGCACAAGTGCCACAGGGGCCCCTGAGACCAGGGCTTCAGAGCTTGCGGGCTGCCCGTCGTCGGCTCTCGCTGGGCACGGACAGCGGAGACCAAAGGAGGGGGTCTCCAGAACACGGGCTTTCTTTCACTTCCTTGGGCGGAGCTGCCAGCTCCCAGATGAGGCACAGGAGAGCTCAGAGGGGAACAAAGCCAAGAGGGTAATTTAAAGGTGCCCTGACCCCCCAGGGGCAGAGCGCACCATTGTGCTGGGCTTCCCCCCTTTTCTTCCAGGCACCACCAATCATACATATGCATGAATAAAGGAGGCCCCAGTCCTTTCCCACTTCTCCAGTCGGGCTCCCTGGTAGTGGGGGAGAGGCGGGTCCTCAGAGGAGCCAGGCAGAGCTCAACGCCATGCAACTTGCAGCAGCCATTATAATTATCACACGCAGAAGGGGTCTTATCACATAACAACTTTCTCGCCCCGCAGGGGGCGGGAGGTGGGGCCCACTACCAACCTCAGGGACTTGTGCCTTCATTCATTATTTTCTGAACATCAGTATAAAATGCAGGTTTCTGAGCAATTTGCAGATTAATAACTACTCAAGATGTGGGTCCACAAAGCCTCGCCATGTCAAAAAGTAAGACGCGCCCCCTCCATCTCTTTAATAAGAACTTACAGCAGATATATTGAGGGAAAAAAAGAGAAAAGCAGAAATGTAAGTAACTTTTCCTTTCCTGCATAGCAACTCTTCTAGCAGCTCCACCGCCCAGCAACTCCTGGATTACTCTCTCTCCTTTTTTCTTTTCTTTTCTTTTCTTTTCTTTTCTTTTCTTTTCTTTTCTTTTCTTTTCTTTTTTCCTTTTTCTGCTCAATGGATTGTGGTCAAGGCCATTGTAACATGAGCAGTGCCTCGGAGGGGATTGGCCGAGGGGGCTGCGAGGGGCCCCTTTCACAGAGGGCTAATTGCGTTTCAGACCACCAGTATTCGGGAGCTACAGATGTCTTCCTTCATTTGCCTAGGCAGCACAATTGGACCCATCTGTTGCATTTATTCCACGGGCTCCCCTGCCCGCCCCCCCCCCCCTCCCCCCTCCCCTCTTTTCCCTTGTCTGCTGGGTCTAAATTGAAAACTCATCAAAATGTAATCCAAGAGCAGTTTGGCTGTGAGCTGCTGAGAAGGGGCTCGGTGGGAATAAAGGCCCCCCGCCACTTTACACACGGGCCAGAGCCTGGGGAGCCGGGTCACAGGCAGCCTTAGGGGGGAAAGTGAGAAGTTAGCCGGCAGATGGGCTGCTCCACGCGGCCCTATAACCTGATGCCTCCGAAGAGGGGCCCTAGCAACGGCCAGGCCCGGGCGGGAGGATGCCACTGCCCTGGAGGTGGCGACCCCACCTCGAAGGCCTCGCCCCTGGCCCAGGATGCTTCGATTTCAAACAGGGCTGGGGCCAGGGCTCATCACTCTCTGACCCCCATCTGCCCTCTCGAGCTCAAAGGGATTTCCAAGGCAGAGAGGGCAGGCCCAGCGTGGCCTCACAGGGGCTGGGGAATGTGGCACTCGGAAGGCAGCCTGCCCGCCCAGCCCACCTCCCGCACACCCGGGCCTCCCTCCGCCTCCCTTCCTCTGCTCTGTCGGCCTTGTGATGTCCCCTGCTCTTTCCTGCACCCCCTTCTCTATCTCCTCCCAAGCAGGCGGTGAGCTCTGGAAGGTAAGGACGTGTCTGTTGATACCTTGGTGCTGTCCCAGGCTCACAGGCTGGCCTGGGGACTCTGCCTGCCATCAGTGCAAGCCCCAGCTCCAGTCCCCAGTCTCTCTGGGGGTGCGGTCTTCTTTCTAATACCTGCCTCAGCCTGGGCCAAGAATGGGGCTGTTGCCCCCAGGAGCAGCTGGTGGGTGGCTGCATCCTCCCCGCCACCGTCTCCTGGGGGAGGGCAGGCTGCCAGTGGGCATGGTGTTTCAGATCAGTAGGCTCGGAGGGGCAGCTGTAGTGAGGCTTCGGTGCAGGCACATCTATGAACTGGGTGCCTCGCTCTTTGTGGACACTGGTACCTCTCTTTTGCCTAAGAATTATGGACGTGGGGCTTCCAGGCTCTTCCTAAAAACTGAAACCCACAGTAAAACACATGCATATTTTGTATATTTATTTCATGTATATATATTTTCATAGTAACCCAGTAGATAAGCAACACATGCATACAAATAAAGCCAAAGTTTCACAAAATAATACCTCCCCCTACTCTGTGCGACGCACCCTGATATTTTCTATTCTGGTATTCCATTCCATTTCATCACAGTGTTAAAAATGCTGACCATCTCGACCCCACTACGTTGCTTGCACGACCTACCAGAGTGGCCCCAAAGTGCGTGTTCTCAACTCACAGGCATGGGAACCTGCCCTTGGAATTTGTGAACATGCAGATGCCTGGGCCCATCTCTGAGGGTTGAGTTCAGCGGCCCCGGAGTAGGACCCGGGAGCGGGTATTTTTGGCCACAGAAGCCTCTTGCACCTTGAGAAATTCTGCTGCACCCAGCGTGCTCTGCGGTCTCAAGCCCGTGGTCTGAGATGGAAACGTTGCCCGAGATGGTCAGCTCAAGGTGGGGCCTTCCAAGGTCGCCTCCTCTCCTGCCACTGCCCCACCATGTCTTAATTAAATCCTCACCCAGCGAGAGTGTGGATGTCAGGTCTGGCTTGGTTGGCTTTTAATTGAAGTGTTAATTTGTAGCTGCAGAGAGTAAGGGCCCTTCAGCACTGGAGCCTTTAGTTTGCAGCCATCCTAAGCTGATTAGCCTTGGGGAGTGTGAGGGGGACACAAGCCATCAGCGGGGGAGTTAGCTGGGCCAGAATCAGGCCTCGGAGCGGCCTTTGCGGAGAGGGGGCGGGCCAGGGCCAAAGCCTTCTGCACCTGCCTCATCCTGCCCACCAGCCGCCAGGCAAACACCTGCCCCAATGGGCCTCCAAGGCATTGACCTGGTTTCTGCTACATGCGCCACCACCCCCACCGAGTCCATCTTGATGATAAAGAGATACCTTTATCCTGTGAGTCATCTGCTCACACACAATTGCTTACCCGATCAGCTCCTCAGCTTGATGCTCAAGGTCCCCCCGGGAGCTGCCCCAAGAGCCTCTCCCAGTGCCCCCCTCTCCTGCCCTCCCTTCACCCCAGCTGGGCCAGGCTGCCCCCTCTCCCCGCCCAGGCTACACAGTTCCCATTCCTGCCTCCAGCCCTTTGACCTGCTGTGCCTCCACCTGGAATGTCCTTGCTGACTCTTGTCCATCCTTCAATGCTCAAAGTCACTGACACCTCCTCCAGGACCTTCTGTACTGTCGGGTTGTCAGGAGCAGGACTCACTGCAGACGAGAGGGGCTGAGAGAAAGGAGTGGAAGGGGTACACTTGCCAGAGCACCCGGGAACTGGGAAATCAAGTTCCTTGGGAAGGACAGGACAGGCAGCTCCTGGGGGAGCCTGGTCCTTCTCTCCCCCACCCCCTTCCCTCTGGGCTTCTCTGCCCCTCCCTGGACATCTGCCTCTCATTGTTGGCATGACTCTGGCTCAGTAGTTGTGGGTTCTAGAAGTAAACAGTCTGGGCTCACAGCCTGCCTTTGCCTCTCACCAGCTAAGTGGTTCAGACTTCACTTACCTGGCCTCACTTTCTTTGCTTGCAAAATGGAGACGGCCCTGCACTACCTGCCCCTGATTGGAGGCCTGTGTGAGCCACATGTACAAGGAGGCCAGCCCTCCCCAGACTCGCCCCCCTTCTCCTCCTCCCTGCTCTTCCTGTGGGCTGTGAGCTCGGGCCCAGGTCCTCTCTCGAGCTCCCTTTTTGGTGATCGCCTCTAGTTCTTCCCCGCAGAAGCCACTGCAGCAGTGTCTGCCTTCAGGGCAGCCTTCTGGCCCACTCAATAAAATGAGAACTCAGAGGCCCTGTGAACAAGACCCACCTCTCAGCCTAGCCAACTGCCCCTACCTCAAGGCCCCAGGACAGCCTCAGTCCCCAGTGACAGCAACTGTCATGGTTTGGGCTGCTACTGTGGGCCCTATATTGTGCTAAATGCTTCACAGAGGAGCTCATGCAATCCTCTCTGTGACCTCCAAGGCAGGAATGGTATCACTATTTAACAGAACAAAAAGCTGAGGTTCAGAGGCATGTGGCTTGTTCAAGCTGTACTCCTACATTATCTGTAGTCAGAATGGTCTTTTAAAAACACAAAGCGATCCCGGGAACCCCTGCCTCACCTCCCCCCTCCCTCAGTGACTCTCCATGGCTCTGGCCCCTGCTGAACTCCCCCCCACTCTTGTCTCTCATCACTCTCCCTCATGTTTTCTGTACTATAGACACCTTGGCTTTCTATGTTGCATTCTCTCCCTAACCACGGGGCCTTTGCACATGCTGTTTCTACTGAGTGCAATGTCTTTTGCCTGTCCCCCTTCCAAAATGAGATCCCACATATCTGTCTTTCAAGTAGCCTACCTTCTAGACTAGGTCAGAATCCCCCAACCGTGCCGACCCTTAGCATTCTCAGCATATGTACCTCTTCTCTGTGGCCCTTGTACTAGTAAGACATTCGCCAAAAGATCCACACGAACAGTGTGTTACAAATCTTTCTCCCCATCAGACTCTAAGCTCTAAGAGGGCAGGACCTGTGTTTCTTCTCATTGCCCTATTACTCCTTTATCTCCAGGGCTTAGTGCAGTGCCTGATACAGAGTAGATACTCAATTAATGCTTGTTGACCGAATGCATATAAAAAGTGGTAGACCTAGGATTTGAACCCACAGGCCTCGGATGCTAAACCTGGGCTCTCAACCTGGCCACCCTGGGCTTTCTAGGAAGGCATGTCACCGGAGCAGAGGATTGCTGCTTCCAGGCTTCAAGGCTCATTATCAAGTTGGGGCTGCAGGTGGTTGGGGTTGGGGACAGCAGACACTTTCACTGAAGGAGTGGGATGGAAGCATAGGGGAGGGGAGGGGTCAACTCAGGCTAATCCTGCACTGAATGGGTTAATGGAGGTCTGCTGGGCACTGCCCTCTAGCCCCCCGCCGCCCCCATACCCTCACAGGGCTGACCACCCACCTGGCACACCGGAGCTCTGGGCTCAGAGATAATCCCAAGGCCGGGGTCACTCACAATGCCCAGCAGGCAGCCGGTGGCCAAGTGCAGCGTGAGGAGAGCGGCCGCTCCCTGCACAGCCAGGTCTTCTTCCTCGAGTGGAGAGGTTGCTGAAGCAACGTCAAAGGCTTCAGGGGAGCCTCTTATCCCCCCAACAAAGGGGATAGCCCTGGAGGGTTTGCCTGGTGGCTGGTGGGCCCAGGGTGTGACGCCTTTGTTGGGGAGGCCCAGTGTGGTGGACGCCCGGCTGGACATCTGAGGCAGTGTCACTCATGGCAAGGGTGGTGCTGCCTGACTCCCAGCCCAGGCCGCCCTCGTCCTGAGTGTTCGGAGGCCCTCTGCCTCCTTGGGTGTGTGGAGCAGAGGCTGACCTCCTTGAGGCCGGGTGGCTGTCAGAAGGCCCTGCCTTCTTGGACGAGGGAGCCCGTGGGCAGCCCACTAGCTCAGGCTCAGCATGAGCAGAGCCAGGTCCAAGGGAACTCGGGGCCCCTACTGCTACCCCAGGCTCCTGTGTGAGCCACAGAGCTGTTCCCGTGGCCAAACCAGCTTATTCTGGTTGCTCTGGCTGCCACACCACCCAGGGGACAGTCCTCTCCAAGTTTGGCTTCAGTCGGGTCACATTTTGCCCTGCGCATGTGTAAATTTTGTGATCAAATGAGTGGTATGGAAGGCAACGGTGCAAGAAGCGAGTCACCCCTCCTGACCTGGATGTCCTTGCCTGGAGGACACCAGCACCCTGGGCCAGCTAAGGGCTGCTGACCGTCTCATCACTTAGGTCGATGCTCAAGTCCTCAGCGCCATAGATTTCTCAGCTGTAAAATAGGCACTATCAATCTCATTGGAATGTTGTAGAATAAAATGAGATGATACGTGTGGAGACCTCAGAATGGTGCCTTTATTGAGCACATTCTAATGCATGTACAGAAAAACCATGTTTAGTAACGAACTCGTGTGTGTGACTTCCAGAACGTTTCATGTGAACCCAAGCTAATGTGTTGTGTAAGTGTGTATGTCTGTCCATCCTTTAAACATCACACACTTATTGGAGAATGTCACGTACCCTATTACGCTCCTTGACTTTTTCACTAATACGTTAATAGCATGGGTGTCTTTCTGCGTGGGCCAGTGGAGCTCTGCTCCTCCTTTGTGACGACCGCCTAGTTCCATTATGTGCATACACCTCAATTAATTTAAGTAAGGTACCATGATGGGCATTTAGATAGGGCCTCATTTTTGCTATTAAGACAACACTGCCGTAAACACGCTTAAACATTGTATTGATGAATATACATTGTCACTTGCAAATGATAGAAACCTAAGGCAAACTGGCATCATCGAAAAGAAACATTTTGTTGGTTTGTACAGTTGAAAAGCCATGAGTCTGGCTTCAACTTCAAGGAGAGCAGAATCCTGCTGCTCCTATGGTGGCTTCAGCAAGTTTCTCTCTCTCCCTTTGTTTCCTTCCTCCCTCTTATTCTTGGCTTTGCTCCTCTCTGGCTTTGTTCTCAGAGAGGCTCTCCCCACATGAAGGCAAGGAAGCCACCATCCTATTCCAAGTTTATGTCCTATGAGCTTAACGACCTCAGCGAAAAGAGGGTGTCAATCTCATTAATTCCAGCGAAGGTCCTGGAATGGAGTCTAATTGGCCTGGCTTGAATCACTTACATATTCAACTCTGCACACATTTGTGGGTGGACCTATAGCATATTTTCTTAGAAGTGAAATGATGGGCCAAAAGGAATGCTCATTAGTAGCTTAGCCAACCTTCTCTGCCACGGCTCATGCACCATGGAAGTCCCCAGCTTTGTGGCAGGGCAGGAGGTAGTGGAAGCTCCTGTTCAGCTTGTGGCAGGGACAATGCAGGCATCTCACGGTCCTCTTGGTACCCAAGTAGCTTCAAGGAGAAAGACAGATTCCAGGCCTGACAACCAATCACTCCTGACTGCCTCACCCAGCACCAGCTAACTTTACCAGTCTTGCATCCCATCACTGCCCTGCTGTCTGACCACAGCAGGCAGCTTGCTATCCCCTAAACATGGTAACCATCAGCATCCTTAGAAAAATAGAGCACGAAACTCAAGTGCTAACATTTTATTGGGAGTTCGATCCCCGGAAAGCAGGAGTAAGGGGAAAGGGGAGTAGGAGAGGAAATGAGGGGGAGAGTTATGAGCTGGTCAGTGCTCATAACCAGCGCAGCGGACTGCTTGGTCCTGCAAGGCATCTTCAGAGAGGTGGTATGAGGCTACTTTGTCTCCAACAGTCCAGAGGGGGGAGGGAGAAGAATTAATCTGCTTGCTTCTGTCTCTCATTGGTCTAAGTCCAGTCCCTTAGAGCATCAATTCCCCTGTCCTTCTGAGCTGTGCCACCTAGCCCTCCACTAGGGAAGCCGGGTCCCAAACAGCAGTGGTGGCACCTGCAGTGCCCCCTGTAGCAGTAGCGCTCCCTGCCTACCCACCGGTAGCCTGGCAGCCTCATAGGCCCGGGGAAGGTACTGGTTGTGGGAAGTGAGGGGTGAGGTCTGGTCACGCTGTAGGGACCAGAAACAGCGATTGGACAGTGAGAGCTAGAAAGGAAGGCCAGTGGGCATATCTGAGCTGGCACATGAATAGAGTCTAAGAAGAGTTTCTCTATGCTACTGTACCTAACAGTTACCTTTCCCAGATAAGTCTTTCATTCCAAATCTGCCTATCTAATAATCATGATCCATTTATTTATCTATTCATTATTGAGTGCCTACCATGCTCCAGGCTGTGGGGATACAGAGTAGGACGTAACCCCTGGCCTCAGGCAGCTCAATTTCTACGTGGGGGTGGGGGTGGGGGGCTAGACCCATTAGACCGTGGCTGTATCACGACGCGATGGGCACAGTGATAGAAATATGTCTGTGTTACAGGAGAGAGCCATGGGCACTATTTGGAGTGACACAAAATCCAGAGCAAGAATTGCTTAAACATGATAAAAGTTTATTTTTTTTTCTCTCCAGATTTTCTGTCCACGGCTAATGGGACAGCTTTGCTTCATAAAACCCTCAGGATTCTGCCTTTCCTAGTCTATGGCTTCCATCTCATTATCTGACATGGTAGCACTGTTCCAGGTGGCAGGAAGGAAAACTGTGAAGAAGAGGCACAGGGCATATTGCCGCTCTCTCTGAAGAAAGGTTTCTGACTTCCTGAGAGGAGCGCCCTGTGGAGTGATGGGGGGCGTCTTCCTGAGAACCCGCAGCAAGAAGGCAGCCACGCCCCAAATTCTCCAGCCGCAGCTCAGGTCCACGTCGCCAGCAGCCCCGACAGGACAGGACAAACGGGCTAGGTTGCGTTTGCTGTCATCCCAGCCCCAGGGTCATCGCCTCATGCTGCCCGAGACCCAGTAGCACCACCCCTGCTGCAGTGGGAACGGGAACAGAGGGTCCTGGGGACAAGCGCCACGCGGAGGGCTTGACCAGGAGCCAAGCTGCGGAGGGAAGGATGGGAGCAAGAAACGCGAACGTGCTCCTCCAGTTACCGTCATCCTCCGCGAGCCCAGGCCTCAGCATCCGGGTCTGGCCACCTCCACCCGCCTCCGCGCGGGGACTTCTGGGAGTTCAAATTTCTGTTTTTGCGGTTGGGACGCCATTCTCCATCGAGTGACATCCTGTGTGGCTTCGGAGAACCCGCTTTAGGTAGAACGTGATTTTTGTCTTTTATGACAGCTGGACCCAGGGCCCTAACTCCTTAATGCATATTTAGGCGATTCTCTGTATTTTGTTAGTTCTGTTCCCAGTGGTTTAATAGTATAAACTTTTTCTATATTGTGGCCGAAATTATGTAACATGTAATGAGGAAAACCGTTCCATGAGTTACTTTATGGTCCAGTATACACGGTAATTCAGACTTACAAGAACATGCATATTTGGAATATGACATACTATTTTCCTTCACGACGTTACAGCTCTTCAAGAGGCCGTGTTTTTGAGTAAAGATTTTGTGGGAGCTATGTAACGAGATGGGAAGTTTCAAGTGACATCTTTTGACAGTTAAACATGTTTAAATTCTCTTTCTCCAAAAAAAAAAAAAAAAAAAAAAAAAAAAAAAAAAAAGGAGGGGTAGCGGTCCTGGAGGCTGCCACATGCCACTTTTTGCTTATATTCCATTGGCCAAAATTTAGTCACAGGACCACATGTAGCTGCAATGGAGGCTGGGAAGTCTCTTGACCATTTACTGAGCTAAAAAAAAAAAAAAATCCATTCTCTTAACCTGGGAAAAGGAAGAGAACCACAGTCTCTGCCACAGACACATGACACAAGGAGGTGATCATAGTGGTGGGAATCAGGGGAGAATGTGGCGCCTGAGTTGTCTTAAACGATGAATTTTTTCTGGCCATTCACCGAAGAGGGGGAAGGGCAGTGCAGGCAGGGGACTGTGTGAGCGGGGCACGGGACTGAAATACAGCCGCGTGCCGTGTGCGCGCGCTCACGCACAGGCGCGTGCATGTCTACACGTGCCCGTATTGGCGGAGGGGGCGCTGTCAAGAGCTGACGCTCAAAAGACGCGCAGGTCTTAGGTCTTGTGCCCAGTGTACCTTCGAAAGAAATTCTGGCTTTATCTCTAAGTGCAGTGTGGAGTCTGAATTGCCCTGAAATGTTAGTTGCGTTTTTCTAAACTGAAACATTGAAGAAATCCAATCTGCATGAAAAGATGAGGGGGGAAAAGTGAGAGGAGGAGGTAGCTCCCGGTTCCTGGGCTGGGTGACGGGTGGGTGGAGGAGGACCAGGCTGCAGCGGGGAGGAGGCAGAGGACCGGCTGGTCACTGGTGGAGTCTGAGGAAGCTGGCCCTGGGTGAGAAGCGCCGTTGGGGTGGAGGAGTCCGGAGGGGGTGAGGGTGTGAGAGCTGGACAGAGGAAAGGCAAGAGACTGAGTTTGAGGTATGTGTGGGGGGGCGCGTGTAACACTTTGTGAGTGAGTATATAGGGGGTGATGACTACGTCTAGAATGTGGCCATGAGAGGAAGAGCTCACGTGGCAAAAGGTGGCAGTCACAGGAACCACTTGGGCAGGCCTAGAGCTGTGAGCAGCAGTTTGGGAGTGAAGGCTTGTCGTCCCTCCAGGCGTTGAGATCCTCAAAGGTAAGGCCGTGTGGAGAGTACAGTCCCTGGGGCATCGCGCTGCTCACTACTGGCTGGTCTGTTATTATTGTGACCACTATTATTATCATCATCATCATTGGTCAGCTGGGGTGTGGGATGTGTGTGTGGCATCTGGTGGCTTGGAGGGCTGTTGCTTCATGTGTTTGCTCCTGGGCATGGAAGTACACCACTGTGCAGATCAAGGACAGGAGCCAGGCCCTTGCCAGGACACAGTCAAGATCTACGGGTCAAGGTGCCAGCGCTTGCAGTCCAGTGGGGTGTGGGTCGCTAGGAAACCAGGCAGGCCTCTGACCAGCGGAAAGCTCCCTGTATGGAGGGCCGGGCACTGGGGCCGTTCTCCCAGTGCCCCAGGGATAATAAGGACTTCAGAAAGGACAGCCCTGACTCAGGGCTGAAAGAGGCTTTAGTTCCTTGTTTGGCGGCTTAAAAAAAGGCAAACAGAAGCTTTTCTCCTTTGGGGATCAATGTGAATCCCAGAAAATCCCATTATTTCCCTTTGAGATCAGTGGCCTGCTCTTGAGGGCTTTCTCTTCCCCAAGGCAACAGACCTCTTCTTGCTCTGTGTGAGCATCCTGCCCCTGCGTGGCCCCAGAATGAGCCGAGGTAAAGGGGGAGGTGGGGAAGGGGGCACAGGTGAGCCCCATCCTACAGCTGCTTCCTCCTGCTGGCTTCTTATCCCTTATTCCAGTCTTCTCCTTCCTTATCCCCAAGGGGAGGGCAACAAAGCCACTACAAACATACTTTTTAATGTTCTCCTCTTCCAGAAAGCCATTTTTGACCCCAGAAGATGCCTGAGAGATGTTGCTTCTCTAGACGGCTGTATCATTTAGGGTCTGCCTATCACTTCCCACCAGGATTACAGTGGGCGGGATGCCTGTCATCATGGGAGGACCAGCATGATGGTGATGACATTTATTACGCCTTTGCTGTGGTGCCTGGTACTGGGCTAAGCTCCCTTAATATGCCTAACAACTCCACAAGGAAGGTATTATTATTATTATCCCCACTTCACAGATGAGGAGACATGAAGAGGCCAAGTGTATTAGTCAACTCAGGCTGTCCTGATAGCATACCATAGATGGGGGGACTTCACAGACTTACATTTTCTCAGCGTTCTGAAGGCTAGAGGTCTGGGATCAGGGTACTGGCACGGTTGGGTTTTGGTGAAGTTCTCTTCTTGGCTTACAGTTGGCTTCTCACTGTGCCATCGTAAGGCAGAGAGAGACAGAGAGAGGGAAAGAGAGAGATCCCTTTCTTCCTCTTCTTAAAAGGCCACAAACTTGTTGGATTCAGACTCCAGCTTTATGACCTCATTTAACCTTAATTACCTCCTAAACGCCCTATCTCTAAGTACAGTCACATTGGGGGTTAGTGCTTTAACATATGAACATGGGAGGAGGGGACACAATTCAGCACACAGCACCCAGTCACTGTCCATGGGCAAACCTGGTAGCCGGTGGAGCCCTACCTGCTTCAGGGGGAAGTGAGGAATCTCCTCACACTTTGCAGTAGATACCAGGGGCTTCCCTTCCGAAGTCTTCATCCCGACCTGCCCATCCAGGGTTCTTCCGCCTGGCTGTGTGCTGAGTGCTGAGCCCGGGACCAGGGCGAGGCCACCACAGCGGAGACTCCCTTAGGGCATGTTTGCTGCCTGCAGGCCCTGTACCAATTAGGGACTTTCCAAAGCGCCTGGCCTCGACCTCTCAGAGCAGTGTCAGATGTCCTGCCTCAGGAGTGCAGAGCCAAAACTGGAACCAGGGGCCTGTCTGACTCAGGGACACACACTATAATGCGCTGTGGTTCTGGGCGTAGCTCAGTGACAACCCCTGTTTTGCCTGGACTTTTTCTCCCCAACCAACTGCCTGCTCTTAGGGGTGCTCCCAGAAAGGGCAGGTTTCCTTGAAGTGGCTTCTGAATAGGTAAGATGTTGGCGACACGTCCTTTCCTGTGACTTCTAATACAGAAGAATGCCAGTGCGGTGCACTGTGCGGCCCCAGCCCTATTTTCTGGAGCCCCCATTTGGCTCTTAGACACTCAAACACAAAGGCCTGCGGCTCACAGTAGCTGGGAGGAGGGCTTTTGGAGATGTGCTCTAATGAATAAAGAAGAAGGATCTTTCATTAGCATAACAAGAGTTTGCCATGAAATAGGTGCTCCAGAGAGCACTTGAAATCTGTTTGTTCTTTCAAGTAGGCTAAAAGTCTCTGCGGAGGCCTTTCCAGGCTCCTGGAGGAGCCTGCTCTAGGCAGGGCCGCGGGATTCTCAAACCCACCTGTTTTGCCCCCAGCCCTGGGAGCATGTGGCACATCTCAGCTATGAACTGCGGCCTGGGGCGTAAGGGGCCTTCCAGGGAGCCTGGGCCGGGCCCATTTTCCCTCCTGCAGCAATCATCCCACGGAGCAGCCACCTTGCTCCCTCCAGGGTTCACTGGGGCAAGGCTGATCGGCTTAAAGGGGCTCCTTGCCTGCTGGGCCTCTTGGCCTCTCTGTCCCCCCAGGTGGCTTCTACGTAGACTGATGCTGGCTTTGTACATCACTTTGCCTGGGAGAAGGAGCTGGGGCCAAGAGGGGGGACTGATGGCTAGAGAGCAAAGGTTAAGAGGGGTTAAGCCTTCACCCCAGAAGGTCACACCCATCAGCCCTGAGACAAGTCCCTCACAGGTATTTTCCTGAAACCTAGAGCACAGGCAGGCCTGCAGGGAATGTCCATGCGTTTACTAAGGAAAGACAGTCCTCCTGGTGTGGACGATCTACACTCCAGTTTCTCGTTATTAACTATTGGGCTCTGGTTTGGGGCAAGTCCCTGCCTCTCAGGGCCTCTGTTTCCCCATCTTTCCAATAAGGAACTTGGACATGGCTGACTGACAGACAGTGGAAGAGAGCTCATTGTCTTGGTTCATTGGAGTCCTAAATATACTTCTGCTCTTGCACAGTGAGAGGAAGTTAGGCTGGACAAAGTGGACAGCAGGGAAGAGGTTTGGCCTTGACCACGGAGGCTGCAGCCTGTTTTCCTCATGGATCATGGAGATCAGAGCACCCCTGCCGGTCTGTGTTGGAGCAGTGAGGGGGATGAGCCCCAAGCTGAGCCCCGGCTCCCTCCCATCAGCCCATCTGGAGGGCCCTAACTCAGAGACCCCCAAGCCAGAGCCCGCGAGAGCCCCCCAATGGGGCAAGATCAAAGCTTGAGGAGCTGGTTTATCCGGAGAGCACAGTCCCTTGATGGGTGGGATATTCTTCCACCTGCTTGCCTCTGACTTGTGGGTGTGACTCAGGAAGAGTTTTTAAAGGCTTAAAGATTTCATTGTAAACTCCCAGACCCCCACCCCCACCTCCAGCCAAGGACAGGGAGTCCAAGGCTGATAGGTCCCTGTTTACGCTGTGACTGGTCCGCTGGGGTCCCTGGCCCACCTTACACCACACCTCACCTCACCCCCACCCCAACTAACTAGTAGACTAGTTAGGTGCAGTGCCAAGGCATACCAGTCAGGGTGGTGGCATCCCCACTGGCAGCGCAGCCGAAGACACCAGCCTTACATGGAAGGGGCACCTCAGGCGCTGTGGGTGGCTGTAGGAAGCACCATGGAGGCTGCGGCTTTGATGAGCATCGTGTGAGTAGGAAGCGGTTGAGAAGGAAGTGGATGGGGAGACAAATCCCTCAGGTTGTCCTTGCCCCTCTGGCGCGTTCTCTTCCCCTCTCAGAGGTACCCTCAAACCCCTCTCCAGGGTGCCTGGGTCACGGCTACAGGCTCCTTCAGGACTGCCCCTTCCCATCTTGGGTGGCTCCAAGGGACGCAGCTGGCCTAAGGAGAGGACACCAGATGTGGACACAGGAATGACCAGGGGCCTATTGGAGTTTCACGGCCTGGCTCTGGAGTTAGGAGGAATCCCCAGCTCCATTACTGGTTATGAAACGTGGGCAGGTGACTCGATGTGTCCGTGCTTCTTTGTGGGCTCCCCATCTATGAACTGGGGTAATAATGAAGTGTCAGTGAGGCAGCACGTGAAAGCACTCAGAGCGGTGTCTGCAGCCTAAGTGTTCAATAAATGACAAGGAGAAGTGAGGACAGGATATTGAGTGTAATGTTCAAAGGTAATGGGAAGTCCCCTTTGAGCCTAGGGTGGAGCAGGGGATGAGCATCCTCGTGGAGAACACTAATAATTGCTGACATGTGTGAAGTGGGTCCTCCAGCACAGGTGCCAACTGTTTATGCTTTTTGTGGCACTTATTCCTACCAACAGCCCCGTGGGAGGGGGCTGCTACTGTCCCCGTATTACAAATGAGCCCTCAGAGGCTTGGAGGTGGATCTGGGTTTGAGCCAGATCTCAGACTCAGCCTGAACTTTTAAATAAAAGTTCCCATGACTATAATATGGGCCTCCCCTGCAGTCTCAAGCCATTTCAGAAAGTGATTCGGGGTCAGGCACAGAAGAGGGAAACTGGGATCCCTCTGGTCCTGTGGGGAGGGATATAGAAAGGGAAGCCCGCTCTGTATCTGCCGGAGGAGGGGGCTTGAGGCTTCCCAGATCCTGGGGGCTGGAGTACGAGGCTGGGAAAGGCGAGGCTCCCCAGCCTTGGGCCCTGAGCATGGTGCTCCATTGGAGTCAGAAGACTGCACCCCGACCCCGTTATTCTGTTCATCTGTGAAGAAGGGTGGAAGGGGGTGAGGAAAGCCTGTGTCCTTAAAAGAGGAAATAGGAAATGGGAAAATAGATTGTAAAGGCAGGAAGGTAGATTTTAAAGGAGGGGATGTTGCTCTGATGGCCTAGTTCCTGGCTGTGTTCTGGCAGGACACAGAAGGGGTCCCGGGACTTGGCAAGTTTCAGTGAATGAACCAAAGAAAGCAGATCCGCCGGCTGGACTGGGCAGCCTCCCTGAAGGAGGCTTTTGAAACAGAGTGGATGGGGGTGGGTGCCATGCTGTTCCCTCTCCCAGTGCGGCTCACCGACCACGCCCACCCCCGAGTGATGGGTGTGGCAGTCAGGGATGGAGGACAGTCCCCAGGGAGGCAAACGGGAAGAGAGGAGAAACCTCTGCCTCACTGAAGGGAGGGGTCAGGCTGGGAGCAAAGCTCCCCAAGAGAGATACTTCCGTCCCTGGGATTTGTATCACTGGGGGCCTTGCACCAGGGACCCCTGAAGAGCAGCCTGGGACCCCAGTAAACTGGCACTGCCAGGACAGGGAGGACAAATGGTTGTGTGCAAGGGCTGGGGGTGGCAGAGCCACCTCATCCTGGGTGACTTCACACAATGTTCCAACTGTGAAACGAAGCTAATGCCACTGTCCACCCTCAGCCTGGCACCCTCAGGGCTGCTTCCAGGGCCACCTGGCAGGCCTCGCCCAAGCCGCCTCTCCCCCATTCCCTGCCCAAAAAGCGCTTCGGGGTCAGCTACTATTGTCATGGGGATACTGAGACCAGAAACAGGGGAGATTTTCTGACTGTTGTTCTTGACCCTGGCAATATTTGAGGGCTCTAGACCCTGAGCCTGGAGCTTTGAGGAAGTAAGTCGGGTTGGGTGACGTGGGAGGTGGGTCGAGTGCCCTTTTTACCTCAGGGGATTTGGTAGCATGGCGAGGGGATTAGATGACACTTGGTTTAGGTGATGCTATGCACGGGGGTGGGTGGTATGGGATCAACAAGGCTAAAAAAAAAAAAAAGAAACCCTCTCCTGTCAGCTCTAATGGGTTACGGAAAACTGTCCCTAGAGGCAGTGCTGCACGGCCGGCACCAATTTCCCCACCCCTCCAAGCGCCCGCGGCTCCGTCCTGCTCGCCACAGGCAGTCTCTGGAAAGTCCACCTCCCGCTGGAGCCCTGGACCCTGAGGCCACTGCGGACTAGTCTCTTTATGCCCTGTCTCCCTAAGCACCTCATTCTCTCCAAGGGCAGAAACTCAGAAATGAGTGCAAGGAAGGAAGGACCACCAGCCAGACCACGGACCCACGCCTGCCTGGTCTCTGGCAGGCAGGGTGACTGGACAGGTCCTCCCCTGTTTCCTCTTGCAGGGTCTCCAGTTACACTAAAGGATATCCTGTCAGTCGGCCTGGGCGGCTGGGGTGGGGGTGAGGTGAGGTGTGGTGTAAGGTGGGCCAGGGACCCCAGCGGACCAGTCACAGCGTAAACAGGGACCTATCAGCCTTGGACTCCCTGTCCTTGGCTGGAGGTGGGGGTGGGGGTCTGGGAGTTTACAATGAAATCTTTAAGCCTTTAAAAACTCTTCCTGAGTCACACCCACAAGATATAAAAGATATAAAAATATAATACAGATCCTGTATTAAATTTAATTTCTATAGAACTATTTGTGTTTACACTTGGCTAATCACAATGTTATCATATTACACACAATTAAATGTTTATTAATATCAATTTTGCTGGGGCTTTGTTTTGCTTTTTGGCGCTAGTAATTTTTCTCAAGTCTCAAACCTTTCCTTAGGGCCCATAAAAAAAAAAAAAAGCCTGGGGCTTTGTGCTTCTGTTTTGTGGGTTTGTGGCTGCTGATGGGGGGCGTGCTGGCGGGGGAGAGGGGACAGTGGGGGAAAAGACAGCCTGTCCCCCCTCCGCCAGCCTCGATATGCCCTTCGGGAGGCGCCAGATTGTGTGGGCGGCGTCGCCTGGGGATGGTGGGACGTGGCTCCCACCCTGTAGAGGGCTAGAGCTCCTTCCCGGCTGTCCGGGGAAGTTCGGCCCTCGCGGTCTCCTCCTCTTCGCTAGGCCACTGAGAGCTCTCCAATTGGAGAGCCTTTCATCTCTTTGTTTTTACAGTGATTAACCCGTCCCAGCGCGCTCCGAGCTTGGCTCCCGGCAGCGCGGGGCGAGGGAGGAGGGGGGCGCGGCGGGGAAGGGAGCGGGGAACAGGGCCGGGGAGGGAGGGAGGGGCGATGTGCTTTGTCGCTTTCAGGGATCTCTGCTGCCATAGCAATGGGGTTTTCTAAGGCCTGACTTTGATTCGATTCCATTAAAGAACCTGCCTGCTCAGTCTCCCGAGTGGAGAGGGCGGTCCGGCTTCCCCAGCCCTGCCCTGCGCCCCTGGCCCTTGGGGAAGGAAGGGTACAACCCAGGCTGAAGTCGGGCCTGCGCGGGGTTTGGGGTAGCGAGGACGTTGGGGAACCAACGGCGTGATTTGGGCACGCGCCATCCCTCCCTGGGTCGCCCAAAGTGGGAAACTAACCTCGTGGGCCAGCGCCGGCGAGTGAGGGTCCAGTCCCTCTCCGGCCGGAGGGCGGCTGGGGCACCTGCCGGTCGCTCCACCTCTGCATGCATTTCACACTCTTCTATCCTGTTAGGCGTCCGCACTCCTGTGCCGATGCGGACTTTTTCCTTTCTGGTTTTTATGTCCTGTGGATTTAATCTAGTTAGACGATTTTCTGCTTAAAATTGCATTGTTAACAGCAATTGTTTAAAAGTGGGCCGAGAGCGAGGGCGCCGCATCTTTGGCCCGGGCAGGTTTTGCATGCCTCTGCTGGGCGCAAGACGTGGGCCCGCGCAGAGCGGCGCGGTGCGGGGAGGGCGGGAGGGGCGACACAAAGCAATCCGCAGGCTTTCTGGCTACCGAGCCTTCGGGGCCGTTTCCCCGAGCGCAAACAGATGCAAATGTCTCTACAAACATTGCACAAAGCTATTCAGAGAGGCGGCCTCTCCAGGCCTCAATAGCCCTTTAAACCAGTCAAATTGCCTGCAAGTAGAGGTAAAGGGTCCACACGCATTTTTTCACTGTGACTGGAAGCGGGGCGGAGGAGGCGAGAGCTTTCGGGAGCGGGGGCTGAGGGATTCTCCGGTTCAGCGGTTTGTGCCACCGACCCCAGCTGCCGCTCACGAAAGACAGGTTGGAGGGTGCAGTGGCTCTCGGACGCCGAGCCTGGGGCTTGGTGGGGCGGTGATGCCGCCGAAGCTGGTGCCGCGGGAATGCGCACCCCGAGAAGCCGCCGGTCCTTTCAGGCCCACAAAGGCCGCGCTAAATCGCGGCGCGCACAATAGCATGAAAGGGCGCGCTTGGGCCGTTCGGGAACAAAGTGGGATCACACTGCTCGGAGGGGCCTAATAAGCTCTTAACTAGTACGCAAGACGGCGTCGCCGCGCCTTTTGTGCGCTCCGCACCGCGGTGAGAGCAGGCGTGCACCCTACCGGCCCCGCGGGGCTTGGAGACTGTCCTTCAGCGCCCCTCTGAGATCCGGGGGCAGCCAGTGCGCTCGGGCCAGACATTTCCTTCTAACCTCACCAGCAGAGGCGCTCGGGGCCCGCGGTGCTGTCAGTCCTTGGCTCTCCCGGGACCCCTGCGCCCTGGACACTCTCTTGGGCCTCCGTGACCCTAGAGGCTTGATCACTTCCTGACCTCCAGACCTCAGGCAAGAGGGAGGACAAGGGCCAGTAAAAGATGCCAGCCTTGGGGCAGACTCAGCTGCTGGTCTCCAAAGTGTGGCCAAGAGGCCACCACCCTCTTCCAAGGCTGGACCTTCCCTCCTATGCACCACACTCTTAATGTGCTCTGTCCCCACTGGGTGGCTAAACCCGAGCAGGAACACCTGTGAGCTGGGAGTGGCCCTTCCCTCCTTCACCCTCTTCCTCGGCTGTGTGAACTACTCCCCCACCACCCACACTTGCTGAGGCCCATGGGATGTGGAGGGTGGGTGTCCCACCCTCACCTAACTTCCAGCATTGTGTCTCAGGGTCAGAAATCAAACTGTACATTAGACGTAGTCCCAGGGATCCATTAACTCTTCATACCTCAGCGAGAGTCGGTTAATTCCAGTTGCCGGGGGTAGAGAAGAAATGATCACCTCACTTGAGGCTGGGGAACGGCAGGAGCCAGCTGGGCAGTGTGTTGTCTGCAATTCCTCTGATCCCACCCAGTCCCTGAACTTTACCATGAGGGTGGGGCTGTATTTCACTCCTCACTGGAAGTGGCTTTTCAGAGCTGTTCCCAGGGTGCCTGTGGAATAGATGAATGAGTTGGGTGGGACCTCCGAGCAGAAAGTCTCCCAAGTACCCAGGGGTGGGGACTTTGGGACCTTGGGTGCCAGGAAGGGAGAAGCCTTCCTTTGATGCCCCCGCCCACTCCAGCCCTCTCTACTCCCAGCCCCATTTTCCCCACCATAATGTCACTTTCACTTGTCATTTGCCAGCTCCAGGTGGGATCCAATTGCTCGTTTCTTTGAGGTGGGGTTTCGTGTCTGGCCATAGCGCTTCCCCCACCCACCTCAAACGTCTTGAGTCACCTTTAATGCCCAAAGAGTGACTGCAGTGATAGCTTCCCGTATCATAGGCAGGCTAAAGTTGGCCACCACTATTTACTGAGGCTTACTTTGTGCAGCCTCCTTTAACGTCGATGGTACCAACCCAAGGAGGTCGTAAGTTATTACCCCCATCTCACAGATGAAAGCATCCGCTCAGAGTTGTTGTCACTTGTCAAACAGTGGCTGTCACTTGTCAAACAGTGGCAGAGCCAGGATTCTAACCTTTGTACTTGGTTCCAAAGCCCAGGCTGTGTTATGAGTTTGTTATTAATGGAGCTTCTCTTTTTCCTAACTCCACCCCCATTCACGGTGCAGGAGACCATTTCTCCAGGCTGTGGGGGATGTAGCCTGTCTCCCAAGAGGCACGTTCTGGTAGTCTCTGGCAGGTGCAGGGCCTGGCGGGAGCGTGGGGCAGGGCGGGAGTGTTATCTCCTGACCGGTGGCAGCCAGCACATCTGTTTATCTCTGAAGCTGCACTGGATTGGATTTCTCGATGTTTATCTCCCCCGAAGGAGCGGTGTGCTGGGGCAGTGGAGAGCGCAGCTGCGGGCGGGCAGTGATTGACAGGTTGGGAGTGGGGCCTCTAGCTTCTACTCTGGGTGGGGCCCGCCCTGCTGTCCACCGCCCAACAGGATCAACAGAGAGCGCTACAGGTGAGCGAGCTGGTGGACAGGTGCTTCCGGGTTCCTTGGTCCACCAGCTCTCGCAGGCCAGGCCTCCCCTGCACCAGGGACCTCTTAGCTGGGCCTTAGTTGTGATTTAGTGATGCAGACGGGGGCAGGGTTGGGGTGAGGGAGGAAGTGGGCCGTGAAAAGATGGACGAAGGCCTGAAGAGTCCGTTTCCTAACCTGTCACCGAGGCAGCCTTGGGGAGTCAAGGGAAGGAAGGCCCTGGGAGTGTCCTCTGCTGCCAAGCATGCAGTCCCTTTGGAAAGAGGGATTGTGAGGCTGCAAGTGCTTAGCTACAAGGGGGGCCCTTCAGAACGCTGCAAAGCTCCGGGGAAACTAAGATCCGAACCTTCCCTAGCCATACTCCCTGCCCAGACCGGGTCACCTCTCCATGTTCCTTTCTGTCATTGCCTATCCACACTTGACGTGTGGTTGATTCGCCAACTTTGTTCCTGAGAGTAGGGGTGGGGCCATTGCTGAGACACCTAACTGTGAGTGGCACGAAGTAGGTGATCGGGAAGCTCTTTCTGAAGGATACAACTGTTAGCCCTTCAGGAGGTGACTGAACTAAGGTGCTGTGACTTGTTTAAAAGGCACCTAGGACCATGAGAGAAGTCACCTGGGTTTTCACCTCTTTGACGTCAGGCCCCACTGGGTGTCTGCACAGCCTGGCTTATTACATGAGTGTCAGCATATGTTGGTGATTTGAATTCTGCCTGTTCATTGGCTGCCTAATCAATACGAATTATCCCTCTAAAGCCTTCCTCCCCATCCCCTCACTTCACCCGCTACTGGGCTCCCCATTCTATGCTCCTGATGTTGGGTACGGATTAGCACGTCTGTCACAGTCAATTCCCATTCCTTGCAGTGGTAGTCTGGGGTCTTGAGTGACAGGAGACAGGGCACTCAGGAATAGTGTGGGCAGTGCACGCTCTACCTATGCCTTGCCAAGGACTCAAAGTCTACAGAGAGGGCACTGCATACACTGGTCTTTCGTTATATTAGCGTGGCTGTGTGGATGGCCCTGTGTCTTCAGTGATGAGCTACAGGCCACGTGAATTGATCATTTCACTCAGACTCTGTGGAGTTCGCTAATGGTTGTAAGCCCAAAATAAATTGAAGTGTAGATTTGATGGGCAAGTGGATACTGGGTGATTCCACATGGGACAAATGTCTACCTCCCCAGGATAGGCACTGACTCTGGAGAGCCAGTGGGTTGTTCCAAAGTGCCAAGAAGTAGAGCTAATACTGTTGTGAACAGCCTGCAGTGGCCTCCTAGACCTGTACTGGAATGGCTGTCTAAATGCTGGTCGGGTGGGAGTGGTCCACCGATGTTATGTTGGTTTCCTCACGTTTTAGGCTGCCCTGCAGAAGCAGAGTGTGGCTCTTCTGCACCTCTGTTGAATCAGAATCCACAGCTTCCACGGAGGGCTATCAAGGACAGAAAACCAGTTCACACAGCAAGGGACAAGATAGCCCAAGATGCAGAGTGTGCTTCTACTGAATGTTTATTCCTCTTTGCCATATGCCACCTGAGACTTACACCTGGCTCTCTGTAGCTCGCAGCTCTGCTGGGAGAGCTGAGGGTTAGGGAAGGCCTTCCCCATGCCCTATTTTCTTGCTGTTGAGTCAGAATCAGGCTATACAAAAACAAAACCTGTTTTGAGACATGGTACATTTTGGCTGATACAGCAGGCTTCAAAATACAGATTCTGTTTCCCTTACATGAGTTAGTGTGGCTCCTGCTGTCAGTTACCATAAAATTGGCATTCACCCAGACAGAGGCCAGGACAGGCACAGGGAGGACCTCGTCTTCTCTATTGCCTCAGACAGGTAGAACTTAATCCATTATTTCTAAAAAAGAAATCTTCACATCCCTGAAGTGACTCAAATGGCCTCTTACCATGAAGGGGCTTACAAGGTTTTCCCTCTAAGAACCAGTTTGTGAGCATCTTGAGGTGAAGAGTCAGGAGTGGGAAGAATTTAACCACCCAGAGTTGCTGGCCCGGTGCCAGAGGCGGGCCCTGGAGCCTTGTTTGGGAAGCAGACTCAAGGCCTGGCTTAACGGAAGAGAAGACAGCAGCTGTGTGGCTGGACAGAGGGGATTGGGAAGGACTGAGGAGGGGGCACACAGCCTCTCTGTCCTCTGGAGTCTTGGGAACACTTGCTTTTAGAGAAAGATGCGTGAACATTGTCCTGGGCACAATTCCTAGCCCTACAGCAGAGCTGAAGGCAGGGCCACCACAGGCAGAGGCTCCCCTGGGGCTGTCCTGGAGAATCCTGGGGAGGCCCTTCACTTCGGTTGTTGATTCCGCTCTCCCCATTCTGCCAGGCCACCTCCATCATGTAGACCGCAGTGTGGGTCTGGCTGCTTTGCTCCCTGTTCTCCTTCTCATTGTAACAAACCCCTCATCAGACCAAGTCCTTTCAGTTTGAACAAGAAGACAAAGGCTGGTACTCTAAGAAAGGCGCTTCTCTTTCTAAATATTTACCCTGCTGCCCTGATGAATCATTAAGACTCCCTTTGTGTGTGGCTGCACAGGCGCAAGTCATTCAGCCCCAGCGTGCTGTGCTTGACATGGCCAGTGGTCAGGCCTCCCCATCTCTCAAGGAGGCAGGGCTGGGGCAGCCCCTCTGTCCTGCACAGAGACCCAGGAGCCTGCTTTCGATGGGGATGGAGGCCTGAGATTTCCCTTGGCTTACTGAGGTGCCTGGACGTTCTCCTTGCGGAGGGCCTGGGCATGGCGCCGGCTGGGAGAGCTCTGGAGTATCCCCCACAGTGGAGGATGTTTTCTTCCTCTCTTTATATGGTTGAGGGTTAGTTGAGTGTTGAGCTGAAAGTTCTGTAAGCATCTTAGGAACCCATGGAAGAGCAGCTCGCGTCCCTTCACCAAACATTTATCGAGTACATGATGTGTGTGGGGCCTGGTCTTTCCTTCAGTGTCCTTAGAACTCAGCCGAAGCCTGACACACAGAGCAGCTGCCCGAGGGAGTAGTCAGATGGAGAAGGACCCTTCACAGGATTTTACAGCCTGGGGCCCTGACATCATGTCCTAGGCACATTGTAGCTTTTTGTATCTGTAGAAGACATTTTTGGGAAAACTGTGCAAATCAGACTGTTACAAGTTGGAACCTTGGAATTGTTCTAGATTTCTAGAAACTGGGTAAGGGGTATGAGTCCTTACCAGTGGCCTTTGGGATGTGATGAGGTCATGAGGGTGGAGCCCTCCTGATTAGGATTAATGCTCCTCTAAAAGAGACCCCAGGGGGCTTCTCCACGCTTCCACCACGCGAGGACACGCGAGGAAGAGGGCTCTTGTCAGAATCCGACCACGCTGGCACCCTGGCCTTGGCCGACCTCCAGAGCTGTGAGAAGTCACTGTCTATTGTTTATAAGCTACCCAGTCCGTGGCTGTTGGAGGAGGCCATTGAGAGGACATGACTGCCAGTTGACTGTGAGCTGGACCCAGGCAGAGGCTTTGGGATGTACATTGTGTCGACTCCTGTACTAAGAGCTACTTCAAGGACACGACCTTGAGAGAGTAATATGTTATTGAGACCATCTGGACTATATACATGAATGAGCCCTGTATAAGGCATCTATATAAACCCAGCCCCTCCCAGTCTGATCTGGAAGGAGCCTGAGGTCCCTTCCCTGTGGTCTTCCCCAGTTACTGCCAATGGAGGAGGCCTTGGGGAACCATGTGCTACATGACAGTAGAAAGCAAGGGGCAGGGGGACCTGATTCACTTTGCTGTTTACTTTGTACCTGATTTCTTCTGCTGGAAAGGAGGGGACTCATTTCAAAAGAGCTTCACCCCTCCTCTTTCCCCTTTTCTCCCATTGGAAAGGAAATGAAATGAAAGCCTTTACAATGACCTTCCATGTGCTCCCACCACTTACTCTATGCCTGGCTCAGTGTACGCTTGGGATAAAGACAGTGGCTGCATCATTCATTGCTGCTGGAGACCAGAGCCTGTGCACCTGCCTCTGCTTCTTCAACAACCTGTCCTACAGGATCTAGCCCTTTCAGCAGGGGCCCAGTAAGTAAATGATCCCTGTGAATGGGTTCAATCACTGTTTTAAAACCCTATCTTGCCCTGGCTGGTGTGGTTCAGTGGATTGAGTGCCGGCCTACAAACCGAAAGGTTGCTGGTTCGATTCCCTGTCAGGGCACATGCCTGGGTTGCAGGTCAGGTCCCCAGTTGAGGGTGTGCAACTGATTGATGTTTCTCTCACACATTGATGTTTCTCTTCCTCTCTTTCTCCCTCCCTTCTCCTCTTTCTGAAAATAAGTAAATAAAACCTTTTTAAAAACCCTATCCTCATAGAGTCCTTGTCTGTGCACACACATGCACACAGGCTCATATGTGCACGTCGTCCTTCCACAGAGCCGTCTTCCAGGATGGGATATGTCAGATCAGTCTCCACCCCATTCCCTCTCCACCCTCGGTTCACAGCCAGGGAAGCGAAAGATGAGCCGTGTGCTTTTTCTCTGGAGCCAAATGACTTGATCTCAGTTAGAGGGAGGCAGGCACATCTGTCATGCCCAGCCTGGGGACTGTGGGGCAGGCCTCTGGGGGCAGCCCTCAAGTATCCTGAACCAGCCCTTTCTCTGTGAGGGTGGTAGGGAACCGTTTACTGACCGCGCAGGGCAGAGGTCCTTGTGGTCTCTTGCGCGCCCACCCCCGCTCCTGCATGGCCCCTTGCCTGGTGCTAGCTCCTCATCTCCCACCCTGTGTGTGAAGCGGTGGGGGGAGGAAAAGTGTCAGGTTTTTGTGGTGGAGAAAATCTGGCAGCCCTGAATTTATTCCTGAATCAACCATCTGCTGAGTGTGTATTCCAGGATGATGATACATTTTTGGAGGGGGCAGGGAAGGTGGGAGGTGAAAAGATGGTGATTCTTTTTCTCTGCTGTTCTTGGAGCCCTTCAGAGAGGGAATCCGCATAACGACACGGTGGGAAGCTTGGCGTCAGACCCAGTGTCAGGCTTCAATTTCTCGGCCAGTGCCTTTAGTTTTTTTCCATCTGTATCGGGCACGCTGTTCACCTCAGGGCCTACCAAGCCACTGTATGCAGGAAGTTTTATAAACTGCACAGGGAACTGAACCTGCCCTTTATCCATGACGATGAAGTGAGGGCCCGAAGAGCCAGTGTTAGCCAAGTGTCAGGCACCCTGCTGCTCTGGGACTTTGGTCCAACATGTCGCCACAGCTTTTCCTCCCGAGCGTTGACAACTGGGGAGCTGCGGTGCAGCTTTGGAAGCTGATCTTTGGTTATCAATTCATCAAAACCTACTGATTGCTGAGGGGAAGGAATGAAGCCAGCACCTGCTCCAGTGGAGTGAGCATGTCCCTTAGCATCCTGGCTTGGCCTCAAGGTCTGACAAATGTCTTTTCTCACAGAGAAAAGTGGGGAGGGGGCGTGGCTCCAAGCTGAGCCCCTGAAAGGATGTAGATGGTTGAATCAGATGACCCACGCTTCTCTTTCTCTCTCTTTGTAAATAATTCAGGCCCTGGGAGAAAAGGAGATTTCTCAGAGGCAGGGCAACTGTTTTGGCTTGCCCAGGGCTGAGGGGTTCCTGCAATGTGGGCCTTCCAGTGCTAACACGGCCGTAGTCCCAGGCAAATCAGGATAAGTGTCTTCTTAGAGTTTATTCCTCTTGAATTGATTGCTCCGCTGGTCCCTCCATTGCTAGAGAAGCACCGATGTTACCTACCACCCTTCCTGCCCCCAGGAGAAGGAGGAAACTTAATTTCATCGTAGTTTTCTGTGTTTTCAGCCCTATGTTAGGTGTAGTCAGGTGACAGGGTGGGTGGTGGGTGAATTATAGCCTTCAGTTAATTTAGGGTGATCTCCATAGGCTGTGGGGAGATGTGCTAGAAGTTGAAAGGCTCTTAAATGCATACTTTATATGAAAATGGTGAGATCAGATGATGTTGTCCAGCTCTGTCTGAAGAGAAATCTAGAATAGGAGATAAAGCAGGTAAATGTTTTTGCCTGGAGTTATAACTGGCCACATCTGGTATTTGGAGGTTAACAAGCTTGAGGTAAGTGGAAGAGACCTGGGGTGTTAACTGTGGAAAAGTCATGGGCTTTGCAAATTAACCCTCATTTGAGTTCTCACCCTGCCAGGTATTTGCTGTGGTACCTCAGGTGAGCATTTCAATGCTCCCAGCCTCGGATTTTTGTTTGTTTGTTTGTTTTGTTTTTTAAATCTTCAAAATGGATATCTTATTTCCCACAAAGTTGCTTTGAGGACCAAATGTCATTTCATCTGTCAAGTACTTAGCATGGTCCTTGGTACATAGTAGGGACTTGATACCGAAGAAATTCCTCATATCTTTCGGGAGCCTTAAATAGGCTTCAGAACTTTTGATTTGCTTATGTGGGGGGGGGGGGCAAAGTAATTTACAGTTATGAGTATGTGGAACACAGTGCTTATTCTTGTACTCTTTATTAATTATTGTATTTTCTATACTTATAACTGTAAACCTACTATTGTCCCACCCTGTACATGCTCTTCTAATCTTTTTTTGAACATGTTTTGTAGTATTTGCTTTATGTAATAGAACACATGTAAGGTATATGTAGGTTTTGACACAAAACTTAAAAATGAGAACCCAGAAGCATCCCAGTGTAAGAGCTAGGCCATCGCTGTGTTAGGTTTCCTTGGGCTGTCGCAGCGAATTACCACCAACTGCATGGCTTAGTATAGCAGAAATGTATCATCTCACAGTCGTGGAGGCTGGAAGTCCAAAAGCAAGGTGTTAGCAGGACCGCACTCCCTCCTAAAGCTCTAGGGGAGAATTCTTCCTGGTCTCTTCCAGCTTCTGGTAGTTCCTAGCGTTCCTTGGTTCAGGGTAGTGTAACTCCAATCTCTGCCTTGGTCTTCGCCTGGCTTTCTTCCCTGTATCTGTGCCTCAGATACCTCGCTCTTTTAAGGACACCAGTCACAGGATTCAGGGCCCAGCCTATATCCAGGATGATCTCAGACCAAGATCCTTAATTACATCCGCAAAGACCCTATTTCCAAATAAGATCATATTCACAGGTAGTGGGGGTGAGGACTTGGTCTGTGGCAGGGAGGAGGGGACACTGTCCCACCCACTATAATCACCATTACCAGCACGCCTACCTACGTGTCCCTTTCATATCTTATACCTTATATCTTATATTCTCTGCCCTGTCCCTGATCACCATCCTGAAGTTTGTGGTTATCATACTCTTGTCTTTGGCTTTATAAAAAGGGTATTACATAGTCTATGTAGTCTTTGTGACCTGCTTCTTTAATTCAGTTTTTAAGATCCACAAATGTTGATATATGTAGTTGTATTCACTCATGCTTAATACTATGTTGTGTGCTGGTACCCCAGGGTATTTCTCCATTCACCTGAAAATGAGTATTTAAGTTGTTTCCACTTGGAGGCTGTTAGAAACAGTGCTGCTTTTACCTGTCTCCTGGTGTTCAGATTCAAAAATTTCTCTAGAATATATGACTTGGAGTTGAATTGGTGGGCCCAAGGTAATTGGTGAATAGCATTTTACAAGATAATGTCAATTCATTTTCCAAAGTGAACATACCAATTTGTATTCCCAAAAGCTGAGCACAAGTTGTTTTCCATTCTCCAAGTGATTTTTTCGTCTAGGAAATGTAAAACTCTCAGGACTTGCCTTCTTGGTGGTGGCAAGTATTACATAATAACATCTCATCTTCCCCCATGATTTTCCTCTATTGCAGATTACTTCTGGTGGGTCTCTGCCCTCAGAGAGAGAAAGCGCTAGACCCTGAAGTCTCACCTGCTGCTGGCTGCATAGCCTCTAACAAATCCATCTTAATGGGTCATTAGAGGTGCCTAGAAACTGTAATTATGGTATAGCATTTCACAGGCTTACAATTGAAGGCTGTGTTTTCTAGACGCCCAAATCGAGTCTATTGTGGAATCATGCATCTCAGAAAGTTTGCATACGATATTCCAGATAATGAGCAAAACCAGATGCTTACCTTTAGCTCAGGGGGCCACTTACTCTGAGGTGAGTGATGTAGACATCCCCAATAATTGGTTGAAATGATTTATATTAAAATGACAGAGTAGAAGGCATGCTGATGACCCATAAGAACCAATATGATGGCATATTCTGGGGACCTTTTTCTGCAGAAGAAGGGGGACAGGGCATCATTTGTCCTGGTTAGAGCACAGAGTCCTCACTGACAGAACAAGAGCACAGCAAAGGAGCTTAGTAAATCCCCTGCCTGAAGGGGAGCCTAAGGCCCAAGGAGGAGCTCCAGTCGACCCTGCTCTCAGTGCAGACCTCAGGGAATTGCCACCCCTGAAAAAAAGAGTCTGAATCAGAGATTCCTGAGTAAGTGCTTCATTGAATGTGTTCTCAGGTAAAAACTGTACAGGGGTGAGGGAAGCAGGACAAGGCACGGGAAGAAGCTAGGCAAAGCTGGGGTTCAGCTGAAGTCTAACCTCAGCCTGGTCCCAACAGGACACTCTGCAGTGTGAATAGTACCTCAAGATTGTCCCGCCCTGGACCTCTATTGATTGGCTGTTGAAGTCAGGCCGTCTGAGGGGAGGGTGCAGCCACCTAAGCTTTGGCTTTTTCCGGTCAGCTGAGGGCGGTTCTCTGAAGGAGGTGGCTGTGAGCTGTTAGAGGCCAACACTCTCAGCATTTGATGAGATTTTATTTGTGTAGGTGTGTGGTCAGAGGGTGGGGATTTAGTCTGTGCCAGTCATTCTAGTCTCCGTCTAACTCCAACTCATGCCCTGACGTCGGCTCCATTAGGGTAAGGATCTCTGGCCCCTACACTTCTCCATTGAAAATGAGCATGAGATCTTTTTAAAAGAACAATATATTATGCCAAAAGAGGTCTGTGTCAATGTAGATCATAGACCTAATATAGAAGCTAAAGTCATAACATTTCTAGAAGAAACCTGGGAGAAAGTCTTTGCAACCTTGGAGTAGGAAAATGTATTCTAGATAGAAAACAAACAAACAAACAAAAAACAAGGGATAAAACAATAACAAAGAAAGATAAATGAATCAAAACCTTCTGCTTGTCTGAAGAGCTGTTAAGAAAATGAAAAGGCAAAGCCACAGAATGGAAGAAAATAGTTGGGCTACATATATCTGACAAAAGAGCTGCTTCCAGAATACATGAAGGACATTCACAACTCAATACTTAGAAGATTACCCAATTAAACGTTGGCAAAGAAAACAAATAAGTAGCAGTAATGAACTCTGATTTAAATTTAACATTGATTTGTTTTAGAAAGATCTTTTACTATTCCTCTGACTTTACTCTTTTTTGCTGTCTTCCTCACAGTGGTGTTAGGGACTATGTCCATATATGATATATTAATCTGATTATATATTGAATATGTGTTTGCAATAAAAATCACGGTATAAAAATGGGCAAAGGCTATAAACAAGCACTTTACAAAAGGAAGATATATATGGAAGGCCTATAAGGACATGAAAAGATGCTCAGCATCAATAGTCATCAGGGAAATACAAATTAAAACCATAATATGATGTTGTTGTGCATCCATTAGAATGGCTAATATGGAAAAGAATAAGATACCAAGTCTGGGCAAGTAGTTGGAGCAATTGTAACTCTCATCTAGTGTTGGCAGGAGTGGATTATGCTACAACCACTTTTGAAAACAGTGTGGCAGTTTTTTATAAAGTTAAATATACCCTTTTAATATGACTCAGGAACTCCACTCTTAGGAGTTTTCACAAGAGAAATGAAAATATAAGTCTACTCAAAGACTAGTGCATGATTGTTCATAGCAATCTTATCCAGTGTGGGCCAAAGCCAGGAACAACTCAAATGTCCATCAACAGGTAAATGTATAAACAAACTGTGATACACACATGCATTGGAATCCACTCAGCAAATAAAAGAGTTGGAATCACTGATATACCCAGCAACATGGTTGTATCTTAAAAACATTATCCTGAGCAAAAGAAACACAAAAGAGTACCTATTATTTGATTCCATTTATATGGAATTCTAGAACCAGTAGAACTAATCTAAAGTGGCAGCAAGTGAATCAGTGATTGCTTGAGACCAGAGAAGACAGAGAATTGAATGGAAGGGGACAGGAGGGAATTTTATGGCCCGATAGAAATGCTCTATATGGACGGCAGTGGAAGTTAAACAGGTGCGCTCATTTGTCAGTATGCAACAAAATGTGCATTTTATGGCCTGTAAATATACTTCAAAGTTATTTTGATGAAAAAGAAATGTGGTAACTTTCAAGTGATGGGATTAAAGATAATTTTTATTTTATTCTTTAGTCTTCTCTGTTTTTCTAAGTTCTCTACAGTAATCTCATCACGTCCCTTTTCAAAAGTAGCTTGTCACTGTAAAAACGTCTTCTGCGTCTCGGCGGCTTCAGTGCGGTGCCCTCTCCTCTGGAAGCCTCGCCCGTTGCCTTGCTGGTGCCACTGCTACCCTTTTGCGTTCCGTCTTGGGCAGGCGTTACTCCTTGTGTGGTTGGTTCCTTGCCCTGGGGGTGCACAGTGGTAGGAGGGCTGTGCGACCGTTCACTGTTTGCCGAATTAAATTGGGATTTGTCAGCCTGGGGCGGGGGGGCGGTGTGTGGCTTATACAGTTTAAGAGCTGCCGTCTGTTCATGCGCCCTCAGTGAAGTGGGAGAAACTGAAGTGCCGTAAAATCCAGAGCAGAGCCTGGCTTTAAGTCCAACCTCTGCCAGTTAATTAGCCAGGTAATCTCCTAGAGCAAAGCCTTGAACTCTCTGCACTTTTGTATCCTTTCTGCAAAGTGGGGCCAAGGTTGATTGTTGTGAGGCCTAAGTAGCACAGTGCTTGGTTGGCTGCTATTGTAATTGTTATCATTCTAACAAATAATAATAATATAAAGTAAGGGGACCGCCCAGATGGGAAAGTACTAAGAAATACACAGGGAAATGGAGCAAAAGTTTTCTTCCTAGTAAAAGACTGTCATTCTGATTAGTGGGTATGTAACATCAGCCTTTAAGGGCCAATTGAAAATTAATTTTCTTCCACATTAATGGTTTTTGAGAAAATCAAAACCATTTCCCACAGAAGCAGGCTCCCTGAAAGGAGTTTGGATTTTGCTGGCTCTGCTCTTCATTCAAGTATCAGGTGGCAGCCAGGGCTCAGCCTGGAGGAGGCTGCCTTTCTCTGGAGTGTTTGCTGGAGCCGGGCTGACACAGATCTGATAGAGGTTGTCAGATCTCTGAAGAACAATCGACTTTCTAAGCAGAGCCCCTTCTCTGAGCTGCACGGTGCTGCCTTACATTTGTAAATGCCAGCGCGCTGCTAAGCACGTCCTGGTGAATAGAAGTGTTTTGATGTTTTGTTTTTGGTCGGAGATTGAAGTCCAGTGTCTTGGGACCCAGTGACTTCGGCTGACCTTCCTGCTACATGGACAGGGCTAAATTTCAACCCCTGGAGGCTTCTGCACACAAAACCTCATGCCTTGCAAGGGCAGGTGCAAGGAAACCCGGCGGAAATCTGAAGTCTTCGCTGCTTTAGAGACCTGAGCTCGCTTCTGTCAGAGGAATTAGGTTTCATGAGCCCTTTTTCTTATGTAGAAAGCGTATCATTAGGAATCTGGGGAGGGTGACTTATTAAAACCGCTGCCTGTAGCAGAGAGAAAGCTATAAATGCCTAAGGACATACAAGGGCTAATGGTGTGTACTTTTATTTTCCAGTAACTCTTGCAGAAGCTTGGCCAGAGTAATGGGCTTCTAGATGGAGATGTCTCTGTTATTTTGTCTTGCTGGTTCTGGAAAACATGTTTTTCTCAAAACTTGTATTCCAGTTTTGGGGTCAGGAAAGACTTCATTTATAATTTTTAAGTGAGTAAGCAACTGTATAAAATCTATAACTTCACCCCATCACCACTTCTGAACTACTGCTGACATTTAACGCTTCTCTTGCAGCTGTTTTTGCATCATTTTGATCAATGTCTATGTAAAGTTTGCAATCTATTTCTGCCTAACATTTAGTTCAAGCTTTATGTGCTCATATAGTCTTTATAACCATTCTTAGAAGGCGATACTTTTGCATGATGCATTCTGCTCTACTCTACTAAGTTGTTCCTCTTGGTTTGAATATTTAGAAGTTTGTTGTACTGGTGATCACAAATGGATTATTTGCGTCTTTCGCTATTGAGTTTTTATTTTTTATTTTAAAAAATGCCTGCTTTGGCTATATTAGTGACAGCGGTTCTGGGCGGTGCTCTGATATTGCCAGGGTCCCGCAGTCTCCTACTCCTGCCCCCAACCCTGCCTCTGAAACCCAGGCTCCACATGCACCGCAAGGCCTTCCTCAGTCTCCTCTGATGTCTGGCAGTGCCCCTCACCTGTCGGTGGCCTTGTGTGGCCCGTAATCAGGGGGGGACTCCTACTTCTGTTTTTCAGGCGATCTCTGGGTAGGGGTTTCTGTATGAGCCCACGTGGACTGACCTTAGCTGGTGTCACAGAAGCTCTCCTCTTAAAAAATGATTCCCATGATGTGTTTAATTCATTACATACCCATTCTCTGGAGATTAAGGCTACGGAAGTTTTGTTTTATTTTCCTGTTGTTGGTTTTTCTCAGCAGGTGGTCACTTACCAGATGATAGAGTTGCTGAGGCAAGAGTATTTCATGGTGCAGGACTGAGTACCTTCTACACTGTGACGATCCTTGTGACTCTGGCTAATGGGTTCTGACCCAAAGTGCTCAGTTGTGCCCCCTGTCATTTTGACAGGAAACATTCTTGGAGCTCCTTGAAGCCATGATCTGACTCCTGTCTTTCTGTCCTCACCTCTACCACCTCTTCGCTTTGCTGGGCTCTTCCGTGCTGCCTTCCTTGCTGTCCTTCCAACGCACCGGTCTCATTCCCTCTGCTTGTAATACCCGTCCTCCTGATCAGAGCAAGGCCGATTCTCAGCACTCGGGGCAGCTTAGCATCCCTTCCTCTGACCACCACTTCTGAAGTGGTTTCCACTTATTCTTCAGTACATTTTCCTTTTTAAATCTTTGCAGAGCTTTTTATCACTGTCCGATATTTTGTGTGTTGACTGTCTCTCCCACCAGTTGATAAATCCATGACAGCAGGTATCCCATCTGTCTTATTCTCCCAAATCTGAGAACAGAGCCAGGCACATAGTACGTACTCATAAATATTTGGTAAATAGCTGAATGGATCCTTTGCTCAACAAGAACTTACGTGGTGCTCCTCGGTAGATGTTGTGGAATTCAGAAAATTGGAGCCAGACACACAGTTGGTTCACAATAAAAGTTAGTGTTGATGTGGCTATTTTGCAGGTCAGTGGTCAGCCCAGGGAGACCAGACCCACACTCTGTGTGGTAACTGGCTGTTACCGTACATTATTTCTCTGGCAGTGGCAGCCAAGGCTCCCAGAGAGACACTATTACAATGTTTAAGACACAACGCCCTGTACCCAAAGAGTGCTCACTATATGCATTCATTCATTTGTCCAACACTTGCATAGTACCATCAAGAACTCTGAGTTTAGTTTGAGATTGTATCCTACTTGTAAGCTAACAAGGTACCCTGCTAGTTTCGGCTGGTAGAAGACATGAGACTCTTGGGTCAGAGGCAAAGGATAGTTTATTACTCACAGCGATAGCAGTTACCAGAGTATTAGCCTCTCTGTGATGATCCCCCAAGCCCTGATTTCTCTAGGGTGACATGAAGAGGACCAGATGACACCTACACAGTGAGTTACAGGAGAGGAACTCTGAGCTTAGGGAACCTGATCGTTTCATACTGGACAGTCTGTCAGCCCTTTTTTTCTGGAGGGAGACACTATCTCTATCTTCCAAGGCTGTTTGATATATAAATATCTTTAAAAGGTACTCTGGAACAAAGCAGTCAGTACCTCTGCTCACAAGATGTGTAGAAATGCTTGGGGCTCGAGGAGAATAGTCTCATGAGAAGCCTAGTGAACCCTTAGATTTGTTGAATGAATGAATGAGTTCCACATGTTGCATGCAGCACTATACTGTGGAATCAGACATGGTTTCTGTCATTAGGAACTTGTGTGTTCCTGCTGGGAAAATAAATGATAGGTCAGTATAGTGGTTGAGTGCTGTACTCTGGGCTCAAACCCTGGATTTAAATTCTGCTCCCATCACTTACTAATGTTGCAGCTCTGGCCTCAGATTCTTCCTCTCTAAAACAGAGATAATAGGGTTATTTTGATTAGATAAGCCAATGCAACGGTATAGTGCTTAGCTTAGTGCCTAACCCCTGGTAAGTATCCAAACAAGTATTAGATACTCGGTTGGATTATATGAAATCGCCATTTCTGGAGTTCAAATATCAGCAGTTGTATATGGCTTAACCTAATTGTGTATTTATTATTATTAATCTTTCGCTTGGCTACAAAGCATAGTGTATAAATGACTAAGTAGTGGAGGTGTGCTCCAGGTCAGGTGAGGCAAGCCTGGAGAGTCAGAAAAGTATCTGGAAAAAAGGAATGAGCTTGGAACCAGATGCGGCTCTAAGCCCCACCTTCTCCTCTCATTAACCCCGTGACCTTGGGTGAGCCACTTAACCTCTGAGCCCCTTGCCTCATCTGTGCTATAGATACAATAATCCTTTCTACTTCATTGGACATTGTGAAGCTAATATCAGGTGATGGATGTAATTGCTTTATACACTGGAAGGCACTGTACTCATGTACTCGTGCTTAATGTGAAGAGTTCTTAAAGGCAGTGAGCTTTGAGTCTGAGCTGCAACCAGACCATAACTGGGTATAATTTAATATCCCTCCTAAGTCCTCTAATCATAATTTTACACTTGGAGTATGGTACTGGCCCCTAAACTCAAATTGCTGCTTTAGAATCAAGTTACACTAGTCAGGTTTGAATCTAAGGCCTACAACCTTCAAGCACCATAGGGACCATCTGGTGACTGAAGAAAAATCATCTCATTACAAAGGTAATTGGCTTGCAGATAAATCAGTCAATAGTTAAAATTTATCAGGCTCTTTTATAGAGTGAGGCAGTTTTAGCTCTTTACATGAATTACTTGTTTTTGAAGAATTTAAAAATCCTATGATATAGGTAGGTACTATCATTATTCCCCACTTTACAGATGAGAAGACTGGGGCAAGAAAAAGTTAACAATTAGGAATTGGCAGAACTGTAATGGTGAGTTATGTTGCCTGAGCACCCTCAATAAGAGAAGCACTCATTCCCAGGCGGCCCAATAAAAGGGAGGCCCAAGAGCCACCTTTGTAGGGCAGCTGTAGATCAAAATGCTGCCGCTGTGCGTGCTGATGCAAGTCCTGCTCTTCCCACGGTCGTCCTGGGAGGGCCAGGTTCTGCGGACGGCCTGCAGGCTGTTGGGGCGGCTCCCCCCCCTGCATCCTCGCTGCCAGCCTGCCTCTACCCTGCTGCAGTGCGGACTCCCACTCTTACCTCCTCTCTTTTGTGGGGGCTCTCTGTGGTGTGAAAAGTCATGCTCACCTTGATTGCTTTTCCATACATTTTGAGCCTGTATTTTCTCGAAAGAGCTTGCTTCTAGCTCTGTGGGACTAAAGCATTGGCTCAGAGTCAGTAGATAGCATGCCTTTGTGACAGTCCCAGAGAGGATAAGGTTTGGCTCCTATACTAGAAACACACAATGATGCCAAGACTCAAAGAACAAAGTGTATTGCTCATTCACGCAACAGTCCAAGAGGAGCATCCCAGGATGTCGGTTGCCCGCTCCACACAGTTGTTCGGGGATGCAGGGTCCTCCGCGTCACTCCTCCGTTCCCTAGGCAGCGCTTCTCAAACCGTATGCGGTCAGGGGCCCGTTTTTTTTAACATTTTCAATCCATTACAGACTAAACATTTAAAAATAGTAAGAAGAATGAATTACCATAAAAAATGAAGGGGAAAAACCCCTAAAGTTATACAAAATATTACTAGACACAACGGATGTAATATTACTTACATAAATTGTTAACAAAAGTTACTAAATATATCTCCTCAATTTCTGTACTTATCTCATGAGAGACTGGTGTTTGAAAACCCTTTAAGTGCCACTGGCTTGAGTATCGTCATCTGCCTCGAGGCTGGAGCTGGGTGGCATCATGTTCAGGTGACAGTCACGGGAAGAGAGAGCAGAGTGTGGAGGAGGACCTGCCCCTCTCCATGATCACTGTTTTATGTTTGGAGTCTGGTTTATTGAAGTACAATTTATATAAAATAAAATTCACTGTGTGAAGGTATACAGTTGTATGAAGTATTGACGAATTGTGTAACCACCATCACAGTCAAGATAGAGAATATTTCCCGCCCCTTGCTTCACTTCTAATTACTCTTCTCCCCAACTCACCCCTGGAAATCATTAATCTTATTTCTGGTCCTATCATTTTGCTTTTTTCAAATGTTATGTAAATGGAATCATATAATATTTAACCTTTGGAGTCTGGCTTTTTTTTCACCTAGCATGATGCCTTTGAGATTCATTTATATCCTTGTATGTATTGACTAATTGCTTTTGGTTGCATATACAAACATTTATCCATTTTCCTATTGATTGCTGCCTAGACTCTCTAGTTTTTGGAGTTAGTATGAATATTTGTATAGAGGTCTTTGTGTGTATATATGGTTTCATTTCTCTCATGTCAATACCTAGGAGTGGGTTTGCTGAGTTATATGGTAAAGGTACATTTAGCTGTATAAGAAACTGCCAAACTGGTTGTACTGTTTTGCACTGCCACCAGGAAAGAAGGAAAGCCTGAGTTGCTCTGCATCCTAGGCTGCACTTGGTATTGTCAGCTGTTTTATTTTACCCATTCTAAAAATTGGGGAGTCATGGTATCTCATTGTGGCTTTAAACTTGCATTTCCCTAATCACTAATTGTATTGAACATCTTTTCTTGTTCCCTTTTAATGGTTTTTAAAAAAAAGATTTTATTTATTTATTTTTAGAGAGAGGGTAAGGGAAGGAGAAAGAGAGGGAGAGAAACATGTGTGGTTGCCTCTCACACACCATCTGCAGGGGACCTGGCCCACAACCCAGGCATGTGCACTGACCAGGAATTGAACTCGTGGCCCTTTGGTTCATAGGCCGGTGCTCAATCCACTGAGCCACACCAGCCAGGGCTTTTCTTGTTCTCTTTGCCAAAGTCGTCTCTTCTTTAGTGGAGTGTACAACTTTTTTTTTTCCCCGCCAATTTTTATATTGAGTTGTTGTTTTCTTGTCTATAAAGTTCTTTATATATTCTGGATACCAGTCTTTATAAGAACGTGTCTTCCAAGTATTTTCTCCCAGTTTATGGTTTATTTTTTCATTTCTTTACAGTGTCTTTGAAGAGCTGGAGTTTTTAATTGTTGCTAAAATCTAATTTATCAGTTTTTTTTCTTTTATGGTTCATACTTTTTGAGCTCATAAACACTTTTTGATTTTTAAAAAATTTAAAAATCCTCTCCCGAGGATATGCTTATTGCTCTTAGACAAAGAGGAAGAGGGAGGGAGAGAGAGAAAGATGGGGGCAAGGGTGAGAGAGAAATGTCGATGTGAGAGAGAAACATTCATTGGTTGCCTCCTGTATGCACCCCAACTGGGGTCAAACCTGAAATGTAGGTATGTGCCCCAACCAGGGATCAAACCCACAACCTAAGTATGTGCCCTGACCAAGGATTGAACCCACAGCCTCTTGTTGTCTAGGATGACGCTCCAACCACCAGAGCCACCCTGTTCTGTGGTGAGTTTCCCCACTTCACCGCCCCCTCCCCGCCCCCACTTTTTGTGTGTGTTTCAGTTAGGCTAACATCTGTTGACATTATCTTCAAGGTCATGGAGTCTTTTCTTAACTATGTCCAGGCTACTTATGAACAAATGAAAGGAATTCTTCATCTCCAAAATCATGTTTTATTTTCTACCATCTCAATTTGACTCATTCTGATAGTTGTCATTTCCTTGCTGAAATCCCCAATTTGTTTAAACATTGTGATAATTAATCTTATGTGTATACTTGAGTGGGCTAAGGTAAAGCATTATTTCTGGGTATGTCTGTGAGGTGTCTCTGAAAGGAATTAGCACTTGGATCAGTAGGTTGAGTACAGTATTCTCCCCTTATTCGTGGTTTTGCATTCTGCAGTTTGTTACTTTTGGTCAGCCCGAGTCTGTAAATATTAAATGGAAAATTTTAGAAATAAACAATTTATAAGTTTTAGATTGTGCTACATTCTGATTAGTGTAATGAAATCTCTCACGGCCTGCTCCGGTCCACCCGGGATACGTCACTAGATATCCCTTTGTTCAGCATCTCCACACTGTAGACACTTCCCATCCATTAGGCACTTCCTAGCCATCTTGGCTATCAGATCCACTGCCACAGTATCGCAGTGCTTGTGTAACCCTTATTTTACTTAATAATGGTCCCAGAGTATGAGAGTGGTCATGCTGGCAATTCGAATGTGCCAAAGAGAAGCTGTACAGTGCTTCCTTTAAGTGAAAAGGTATGTATGTATAGGAAGACACATAATATAGAGAGGGTTCAGTACTATCTGTGGTTTCTGGCATCCACTGATAAGGAGAAACTACTGGAACTAAAGATCTCCCTCTCCACTGGGAGCCAGCATGAACCCATCCACTGAGGGCTGGAGTAAAACACAGAGGTAATGGAAGCATGAACTGGCTCTCTCTGCTTAAGCTAAAGGATCCATTTTCTCCCCTTCTAGGGCACCATGCTTTTGGCTCTTGGGCATTTGGACTCAGCCTGGGACTTACATCATTGGCCCCCCTATTCCCAAGCCTTCAGACTACGACTAACTCGCATCACCAGCTCTCCTGGGCCTCCAGCTCGCAGACAGCGGATGGCGGCACCGCTCAGCATTTATAACCACGTGAGCCAATCTCCTTTGTCGATCTGTCCTGTTGGTTTGGTTTCTCTGGAGAACCCTAATACAAGGATGTTGTCCACAATTTCCACTAGATTCTTTAACACATTAGTTAAAGTTATTTTAAATTTCCTATCTGAAAATTTTAACATCTGGGTTATATTTGAATGTTGATCTATTGATTGTTGTATCTCTTGGGAATGAGTTGTTTTTCTTATTTTGTGTGTGTATCTTGTAATTTTTAATTAGTGCTGGACAGCATGTGTTCAGAAGCAGTAGGCACTGTATAAATAATTTTATTCCTGGACATGCCTCTCTTGTCGTTATGCAATTAATATGGAGAGACAGCGGTTGGTTAACCTAGCCAGGAGCTGAGCTTGCTTTGAGTTTCCTTGTTGTTACCTTTGGTGCACCACAGACTTCCAGTTTCTTCGGAAGTGGGCTGTTGTTACCCTGTGCTGTTACTGAGGGGGGTGCCAGAGCGCTCTTCTCAGTGCTTGTGTTGGCCCGCAGCCCCCAGCTGTCCTTGCCTATGTGGGCCTCAGAGAGGCGCCTCGCTCCATGCTCTTCTCTCTCACCGGTGCTAGACTGGTGCTGCGTGTTTCTCAATGCCAGGCTAGTAAAGGAGGTCCAGATTTAGTCTTTGGCAAGCCCTGTGCATCTTGGCCTCCTGGGTGGGATTTTCAGCTCTTTCAGCTCCCAAACTCTGCCTTGTATTTGAGGTTGTTTTTGAGAAGGAGTTTCCTGTGTCCCCCCTACAACAGCAGACCCACCATCATCACAAAGTGTAGTCCCAGAACTGGCTTGCACCATTTTCGCTCGTGATCCAGCGAGAAGAACCCAGTCACAGGATCATGCTTCACTGCAAAGAATTCTGGAAAATGTAATATGGTCATGTGCCTAGAAAGAGGGGTGGATTTTAGTGAATGATCAGCAGTTTCTGTTATCAGGCTCCAGGAAAGTGAAATCTAAAATGATTCTGGGCTTGGGGAAATTGGGAATCACTGTCAAAGAGGGAGGTTTACTGGCCCTCTCCTTGGTGTTAGGCTTGTGAAGGTGGTGAGAAGTCTGAAGGGAGAGAGGCCCAGGACCTTCCCCTCATGTGTGCGCCATGTGCATGTGAGGGGCGTGTGCAGAGGCGGCCCTCCCCAGGTCTCTGCCCCTCTGGGCTCCACTGTCCCCTGGGGAACAGGCTGGATCTTGTGGGAGACACAGGACCTAGTAAGACCTTGGGTTTTTAATCCTGTTGTGTATATTAAATATCTGTGCAACTTCTTAGTGAATTCAAATGCCAGGGCTTCGCTCTAGATATTCTGAAGGAAAATCTTTGGAGATGGGACTCAGACATCTAGATTTTCTGAAGAAAGGCTTCCTGGATGATTCTTTTGCCCAGCAGTTTTGGTCACCTTTGAGCTGGTCTGTGGTGGAAACAAAAGCAAGATGATGAACTCCTTTGGCGTCTTCCTGGGTGGATGCCTGAACTTCTCCTCTACCCACCCCTCCCCTCCCCTGGTGCTGCCTGCAGGGTCGCGGCCTTCTTCCTTCTGGAAAAGCAGTTGGGACGAGGTGAGAGTGTGAACAAAACCATCTTATCCCTCTTTGTCCCGGGCCACCTTCAAACCCTCCCAGAAAGACTGAGCACCACTGTGATGATTTTTCAGCGAAGTTGTGAACTGCCCCATAGGAGCCTGACGAGGGAAGAGATGCAGGCTCTGGGGACATGCAGAGGGCTCAGGCACGGATCTGGGGCTTCAGGTGTCTAAAGGCCCTCAGAACCTGACATGCTCACAGTGTGGGCAATGATCAGGAGAGCGACCTGAGGGGGAGGAGCCCAGAGAAGGATGGAGTGACTAAGTTGGCTTAGAGTGTCTGAGAAGGGTTCACCAGAGAGGTCCCGTAGGAGCTGCAGTTTAAAGGATGAGTGAGAGTTGGTAGCCAGATAGGAGGCAAGTGGGTAGACAGACATAGAACCATGAAGGGCCCTGCTGTGTTTGGGGAATGATGAGAGGGTTCCTATGGTCCAAGCCTAAGTGATACAATGTATCTGGATTTTGTTCTAGGAAAAGCCAGTTCTAGGTTTTTGTTACAGAATGTGTTTATCAGGTTTCTTTGAGTAGAAGTTATGAATGGATCCAAGATCTGGCCTAGCTTGTTTTTTTGTTCCCCCAGCAGCACACCCTGGGCCAAGGATTTGAGCAGGCAGTTCTTGTCTGGGGACTCAGGATGAAAGAGTGACCACTTTCTCACTCATGCTGCCCTCATGCAGAAAGCAGCACAAACTGTGCATGTGCAGTGAACGCTTCTGCTTGGATGTGCTTTAGGCCATGTCTACCCATATTCCATTGGCCAAAGCCAGTGGCATGACCAAGCCCAGAGTCAGTAGGGTAGGACGCACCTGTGACTTACAGGAGAGTGTGGCGCAAGTGGGGAGGGAATGAATAATTGTGAACAAATAGGACAATGGGCCAGGCTCACATGCTGGATGTACAGTAGGTATCCAGATTATGTTGGGGTGAGTTTAACCTAATAGAACCAAGCAACTTATTATTAAGGGCAAACTGCAGTTCTTTAGAGAGAGCAGATAAAATTTGAGTTGACAAAGCAGTGGTGTCCTGTGGCCCCCTCTTTGAGCTTGTATCTCAATGACTTGAGACCACCTTGGTAAGCTGGGTGCACACTGTCCCACGCTCTCAAGGCTGGAAGTGAATGTATTGGTGGTCAGTGGCACAGTGTGCTTCACCTGACCAAGAGAGTGACCTCAGCAGGCAGTCAGTACTGGCTTCTAATTGCTGCCAGAAAGCAGGGCGTTAGCCAGCCTCCTGGAACCCCGGTGTTTAGTTTTGGCACCCGGCTACCAGGGCCGCCTGGCTGCTCGCCATCATCCCAGTGGGCAGCGGGTAGGTTCAATGGAGTGTTTGTCCCGAGCCATCTCCAGGAAGTGACAATTCTGAAAGACAGATGTACCCTGGGCTTATTCTTGCTTTATGGATATCGCAGGCAATTGGTAAGAGTAGACAAGGGCACTTTCCTGGCTCTAAACTTCACCGTTAGGCTCTTTGGTGGGGAGCTTCAGAGCCTCAATCCCTCACTCGGCCTAGGCTGAAGCAACCCCCCAAACCTTTCCTAAAGAAAAGTCTGGGCTCGGCAAGATGTGTGGGACTTTCTATAGCTCCCACTGATATGGATAGTGAAGAGGCTGGTTTTTCATCAGAGGATGCCACCAGGCTCTTAGCCCTGCTGCCTTGCACACTGAATCACTGACACCCCAGGTCCTTAGAGAACTTACCCCAAACCCTCTGTAGGCTGCCTGTACCTCAGTGGGTAAAGGGAGGGTTGGAGTAACTCGTCCTAGCCCCTAGGCAGGGCTGCCAGATACGTGGTACAGACTGCGCCCTGTCCACGGCCCCCAAGGGTGGTGGGGGAGGGAAAGGGAAGCCCCGCTCACCTTGCCGTGCAGCGTGGCCAGGGCTACACTGGGAGGAGTTCGGCCAAAGCTGCCATGTGGAAGCTGTGGCCCCCGTTCCTGCGGCTGCAGTTAAGCTTACCCCCGGATCAGGCTGGTCCTCCGGAAGCTAAGCTTGTGTCCCATGATGCTTTCTGGCTTCATTTGCTTTCCTGAGAGGCAGTCTAAGCAGCAGCAGGTAGGCTGGCGCCAGGTTGCTCTGGCCCGCACTTCAGCTGCACGGCTGTTCTCAGGAAAGCGATTTGACTTCCCTGTGCCTCATCTGTAAAGTAGAAACCATGTTATTCTTGACCTCATGGTTTGTGAAAACTAAATGGATTAATAAGTATAGTGTGTTTAGAACAATGTGTGGAACAGAGTAAGCACTGTAAGGTGTTAGCGAGGATGATGACATTAATGATGATGATGTCCCTGAGGACATTGCACATGACATCATGCGACCCTTCCCCCTAACTCCAGTATGCATTTTCTTTGAGACATTTCTCTTAGTCCCCCCAAGTCTAGAACAAGTTATTGGTCTCTCGAGTACCAATCTGTTTTTATCTTATAGACACTACAACAGGGGTTTTCATCTTTGCTTTGGGTGCCTAAATGACCAGTTTCAGGCATAATTCACCACTCCTCTCTGGCATTTGCAGCAAGCCTTTTGGCATGGACTCTGCGCGTTCATTCCTCCTGGCCCAAATCCTTGGAGTCATCCCCGATTTCTACCTTTCTTTCATTCCTCAGAACAAATCCTATTATTTCTGTCTGCAAAAGGTGTCCTAGTTCTGACTACTCTTCATCCCTCCTACCACTGTAATGTGCTTCCCCCCTGGCATTTGAAGTCTGCTCTTCCTATAACAACCAGTGTGGTGTGGGCTATAAAAATATAAGTCAGTTCAGGCTCACTTTCCCTCTGTGGAGCACACCCGCGCCTTTCCCGTCCCCCTCTCCTCCCCCCACCCCCCGCCGTGTTACCTTTGCCTTTTCCTCTAAGTTCCAAGGGCCTTTCTTTTGCTTCTGTAACTTGTTTCCTGAGCCTATGAAGCCCACCCAGCTGGCTCACTTCTATTACCTCTGTAACTTCCTAAATAAACTTTCTCTTGTAATTTGGAAAATAAAAAGTAAAAATATAAGTCAGTTCACATCACTCCTGTTTTCAACCTTCAAATTACCTTGAGGAAAAAAGCTCCAAAGTCCTCGTGGTAGTTTACAAAGGCCCCTGGGCTCTGCGCAGCCCCCGTCTGTCTCCATGCTTGCCCGCCGTGCTCTCTGCCCCAGTCATGTCAGTGTTCTCATCCCTCTCAGAGGAGGGGCATGGCCAGGGCTTTCCACTCTTGGGAATGTCTCCCTGGGGTGCTCCCCCCCCCCCCGATACTGCCATGGCTTGCTGCTTTCTATCTGCCTTTGAGCCTCTAATCAAATGTCATCTCATTAAAAGCCCTTTCCTGACCATCTTTTCTAAAAGAGCAACTTCCTTCCACCCTGGCATTCCTTTGTCCCCTATTTTACTTAATTTTTTTATTCTCACCATTTACCACAATCTGTCATTAGCTTATTTTATCCTTCCCCACTAACACATAGGCTCCTTCTGGGTGGACTTGGTCTTGGTCACCCTAGTGCCTGGAACAGTGCTCAGCCTGCAGCAGGGCTTGATGACAGTCATTCAAGAAATGAGAGGACTTCTGGTCAAGATGGAGGCATAGTTAGACCCACTTTGCCTCTTCTCACAACCGTAGAAAGAATTACAACTAGATCTCAAAACAACCCCCAGAACCATCAAAATATTGAGTTGTATGGAAGTACAACAACCAAGTTTTTAAAGAAGGCACATTCATCCAGATGGATAGGAAGGGTGAAGTCAAGGAGATAGGCAGAGAGGTACAGAAACATGGTATGGTATGGAAAGGTGGCGGCAGCCATTGAGCAGTGGGGCCCACATTCATGGATGGTGGATAAAAATTGGGAGGACTACCTTAGGAGAGAGCAGTCCCAGCTCCAGGCCAGACCACCCAGCCCAGGGTTCCAGCGCCAGGAAGATAAGTCCCCATAACTTTGGGCTGTAAAAACCAGTGGGGGTTGGGGCAGCAGAAGAAACTGCCAGAGTTTCAGGAGACTCTCTTTAAAGGGCCCACATGGACTTAGAACGTACACAAATGTGCCCTCTCTGGGATTCACCACCAGGGCAACAGCTGGAAGGGCGCCAGTCACATGGAGGAGTGGGTGAAGTGACTGGAAATGAGGTGAGTGCCCAGCAAACCTCCAGGAGCCAAGCAGTGGCACGGTCCCCTCTCTGAGACCTCCCCCACACAGAGCCACAAAGGAGTGAAGCAGGTTACTCTGCCTTGGTGATTACCTAAGACCCTGCCCCACAGAATTTACAGGTGCCTTTTTTTACAATAGGCCATACTACTAAGACAGGGAATCAAAGTAGCTCTATCTAATAACAGAAACAAACACAGGGAGGCTGCCAAATAGAGGAGACAAAGAAATGTGGCCCAAATGAAAGAACAGAACAAAACCCCAGAAAAAGAACTAAACGAAATGAAGATAACCAACCTATCAAATGCAAAGTTCAAAACACTGGTGGTCAGGATGCTCAAAGAACTCATTGAGTGCAGCAACAACATAAAGAAAGAAATGAAGGTTATACTAACTGAAATAAAGAAAAACCTACAGGGAACCATTAATGGAAGGGAAGAAGCTGGGATTCAAATCAACAGTTTGTAACATAAGGAAGAAATAAACATTCAACCAGAACAAGATGAAAAAAGAATTTAAAAAAACAAGAATAGTATAAGGAGCCTCTGGGATATCTCCAAACATACCAACATCCAAATCATAGGGATGCCAGAAGGAGAAGAGAAAGAACAAGAAATGGAAAACTTATTTGAAAAAATAATGAAAGAAAACTACGCTAATTTGGTGAAGGAAATAGACATACAAGTCCAGGAAGCACAGAGAGTCCCAAACAAGTTGGACCCAAAGAGGACCACACCAAGACACATCATAATTAAAATGCCAAAGGTTAAAGATAAAGAGAGAATTTAAAAGCAGCAAGAGAAAAGCAGAGAGTTATCTACAAAGGAGTTCCCATAAGACTATCAGCTGATTTCTCAAAAGAAACTTTGCAGGCAAGAAGGGACTAGCAAGAAGTATTCAAAGTGATGAAAAGCAAGGACCTACAACCTAGATTACTCTATCCAGCAAAGTTCTCATTAGAATTGAAGGGCAGATGAAGTGCTTCCCAGACAAGGTAAAGCTAAAGGAGTTCATCATCACCAAGCCATTATTACATGAAATGTTAAAGGGACTTACTTAAGAAAAAGAAGATCAAAACCGTGAACATTAAAATGGCAACAAATTCACAACTATCAACAACTGAATCTAAAAAAAAAAAACAACTAAGCAAACAGCAAGAACAGGAACAGAATCATAGATAATGGAGATCATTTGGAGGGTTATCAGCTGGGAGCAGGAAGGGGGAGAATGAGGGAAAAGGCACAGGAATTAAGAAGCATAATTGGTAGGTACAAAATAGACGGAGATGTTGAGAACAGTATAGGAAATGGAGAAGCCAAAGAACTTATACGCAGGACCCATGGACATGAACTAAAGGGGGGATTGCTGGAGGGAAGGGGGAGTACCAGGTGGAGGGGAGCAAAAGAGGAAAAATTGGGACAACTATAATAGCATAATCAATAAAGTATATTTAAAAAGGAAAGAAATGAGAGACTGTGTAAATGTTCATTGTGTTATGCTGTCTCAGTCTTCCCATCCTGGTTTCTCGAAGGCTTGGGAGCAGGGCATAAAATAGACGTTACACCAGGACAGAAGCAAATAGAGAGCTCAGGATGGAGAATAAGTAAACCTTCCTAGGTGCCTGATAATTCCGCAATGAAGATCCAGTTGAGGAAGTGAAACATGGCTGTCAGTGGGAAGTTGGATGCTCTGTAATTGAGTCGAATGCTCCAGTAACCTCCAGCCTGCCTTCACAGATGCCAGTGGATGAACAAGAGTTTGCTACAGGATGAAAGAGGCCCCTGAGCTGAGGATAAGCGTTTTTAATCACCTTTCTTCTTTCCTTCTATTTGGGAGCTCCAAGGGCTGCACATGCATACTAGCTTCTTTGGAAGAACAGTATTAACTGTCAGGGGTAGAATAGCCTCAGCAACCCATGTTGTTAAACATGTTTCTTTACCTGGAAGGTGCTCAGCACCTTGAGTAGTTAGCCTGTTTTGGCAACAAAGTTTGGAATATGGTTTGCTCTTCTTCAGTCTTGAGGGCAGCAACATTTTCTGTGTTCAGGGCCGGCTACGTGCAGTTGTATGAGACAAAGCTCCTACTGCAGCCATGAGCTCCAGGGGTGTTTGCAGTGTTTGCTGCTGGTTTTCCCAAAGATTTTGGACAGTGATGAATATAATGGGCTGTTCTTTTCTTCTGGCCCAAACATGTGCACCTATACCACAGCTGAGCAGAGGCTCCATAGGGAACCTGCCCTTCTTCCATACCCAGCCTGTGCCCCTTAGAAAGCTGGAGATAGTCATTTCCAAGCATCCTATGCACGGGAGAGCAGAAAATCTGATGCATACCATTTGTGTCTTTTGCTATAGAAAAATGCAAAGCTAGTAGAGTGAATTAATTCTGAGTCAGACAATAGAGCGGGGCCCCAGGCAGGGTCATTCAAGAGACACAACTTTTTCCTTGAAATTTTTACCAGAAGCCCCTCGGTTCTGAGCCTTCACAACTTCTGAAGTTTTTCTTGGATGACTCTTTGTCTCTGCTCCGAGGGCAATTAGAGAAAGTATCTGACTTTCCAGAACTCTCCAAAAAGGACCATTTTTTTTTTTTTTTTTTTTTTTTTTTTGTTAATCTGAAAGAGGACTTTTTGCCCGTGGCTGGGCTTAGTGATGCCTATTGGGGACCCATCATGTGAATCTGTGGACTCAACTCATTAGGACATGTGTGTGAGGAGGGAAAACACGTCCACAAGGCCAAATGCTATTAGTGGCCTTACTTCCGGCACTCTGCTTCTATTCACCTCCCAGATGGATATGGTTTCTCTCACGCTGTAGAATACTATTTTCCTAAACTCATTTGTACCCCCTCCCACTAACTAATTGTATTTCTGAAAAGGGGCAACCTCGGCAGGGGGGGAGTTTTGGTCTTACTATGCGGTAACTTGTGAGCTGGGGGAACAGGCAGTCAGAACTATCTCTTGCAAGTATCCACATTCTGAAATTTAAAACAAAAGCCGCTGTTGGCCAGTGCTGTTAGCTACTTGTCAAACAACAGAGATATACACTGCAGCCAGAAAAGTCCCCACTGAGTTTGGGCCTCTGATTTCTCTGGCAGCAAATGAAAGCTTTGGCTGTTGCCCCTAGGACTGGCTGAGCAAGCCGGGACTGAGCCTGCTGCAGGTCCCCCCACCTCCACTGTGGGCACAGCATGTGTGTGTGGGGGGAGGTGCAGGCACCCTAACTCGCAATTTTAGGCAGCTGCATGCCTCACCCAGGGCCACCACACCGGTGTACTTTGTCCCACACCTCACAGCCAGGGTGATCCCAGCCTCAATGAGCAACAGTTCAGAGGCATTGTTTACAAATCAATTCCCCCCTCTAAATAGGCTGTTACAAGAGTGGACCCTTCTGCTTGCCCAGGCTAGGCCCACCTGTCACTGGGACTTCCTAGCCAGTGGTCACACTGTATTGATCTTTTTAATCCCCTTCTCTTTGAAAGACAGAGCCAGCTGATGTGGAGTTCCTCAAAAGAATGGGTCTCCCACCGCCCCTACCTCTACAGGTAGCTGAGTATCCGGAGCTAATTCCCCACTAAAAAGTCTTAATTGGCTTATGGGGAGCCTGAAAGATCTCCCTTGTGTTTACAAGGTGAAATGATGGATCACAAACTCCCTAGTCTGTCTTTATCCGTTTCGTGGTGGAAATCAAGGGTAGTTTATTTTTAATTGTTTTTGAAACAGGACTGGAGGGTTTGAAAGTGGGTTGGGATAGTGTTTCACTTTAGTGGTTGAACTGCCAGGGGAAGGGAAGAAAGACCCCAGAGAGACACCAACATTAGGCAAGAAACTTGGTGACTTAGTTTTTATTTACATGAAACATTTGCAGTACAAAAATGTAAACTTTGATAGCTCATTATAATAGAATAAACTCTTTATGTACAAAAATACATTTTCATATGAATGAAGCATCTTGAATAAATTAAAGTACTCTCCAACCCAGTGCCTGAATAGCTACCCAAGAGTCTGGGGTTCTTCCTAGAGCAAAGCCTGCAGTGGTGGGGGTCGGGATCCATAATGCATGAAGCCCACTCCTTGTCTCTCCTTTTTAAGCCTTTTCATTGTATTGTCAGCCGGCTCAAACCGAATTTTCATGCTCGTTTTTCTTCATTAGAGTTCTACAAATTGTAAAATTGACTTTTCACCTCGTCTTCAGGGGCTGATCTGTCCCTTTTCTAAATCACACTGAAGTGGTGGCTGGGGTCAGCTCTGAGCCAGCCACAAAGGCGGGTTTGTGGAGTTCAGAAAGTGCAAAAGGAAAGGCTGTCTAGGGGTGGGCAGGAGGGGCCTGGGGCCCGAGGGCTGGAGAAACAGACCAAGGGGAAGCCATGGCGAGGGTGCAGCGACCTAACAAGCGGCTCAGGTATCCCCCATCCCTTTAAAGCTCCCGCTTCCTCCCTCCGGCCTGGACTGAGGGTCCTGATGCCACAGTTGGGGTCCCATCTACTACTGTCTGTTGCCTGGGGAAGGGGAGAGGTAATGGTGTCCAAAAAGGCTTAGTGGTAAGGGATGAAACAGGGCGTTGTCTGGAGCAAGTCTTTGGGCAGGCCGGGGAAGGAGAAAAGGGGGTCGCCGAGACCGTAGGAGAAGTCCTCGGAGGCGGCGGGGCTACTGGGGTCAGAGAGTGGAGAGGAGGCGGCGGCGCAGGGGGAGGCAGCGGCACCTGATCCCCAGGACTCGGCGTCGCTGGAGGGGCTTGGGGGCCCGGGCAGGCAGGGGGCGCACTGCGGTGTCAGGAGGCGCTCCCGAGTACCACTCCCGGGCAACCCCTGGTCGGCCAGGCGCAGAGTCTCGGCCAGAGCCCAGATGTAATTGTATGCGAAGCGCAGCGTCTCGATCTTGGTGAGCTTGGTGTCGTCGGGGAAGGAGGGCAAAACGCTGCGCAGCGCGTCTAGCGCCGCGTTCAAGTTGTGCATGCGGTTGCGCTCGCGGTCGTTGGCCTTAACGCGCCGGCTCCTGCGAAGCGAGTGCAGCAGCGCCTCGGAGCGCACCCGTGCGCGGCCCCTGCGCCGCCGCCGCTCCTGTTCGTCGTCCTGTGCCCGGGGAGTGTCGGACGCCCCAGGAATCGCAGGTGCGACCCTGTGGGCCGGCACAGGCGGCCCCGAGGCGGAAGCTGACTGTTGGAGCCTGGCACAGTCCTCCTCGTCGGTGAGGAAGCCGGACAGGTCGCTGCTGGGGCAGTCGAGGTCTGAGAGGCAGGTCTCCAGGGGGGCTGGCATCGCTGCGTCGGGCAGGATCGACGGACAGATTAGAGAGCACTTAAAGGGCAGGAGCCCGGGTTGAGGGCAGGGCCACCGGAGCGCACTTACTTTCCAAACAGCCCGTTCTTACTCTGTGCCTGCTGCGGGCACGAAGGCCTGGAAGGGCACACGGGCGCGCCGGGAACGTGGCCTCTCCTTCTCGACTCGCCTGCAGGGGCCACGCTCCAGCCGGTCTCCCGAGTGATCTCGCCGGCAATCAGATCAGCTCGTGTGAGTACCGAGTGTGGCACACGACCGGCCTCAGGACCCCTTAAGTACCCGGCACAACAATGGGCGCCCCCCTCCCTGGCCACCTCCGCCCCCGAGGCAGCCCCCGTGAAAGGAGCGAGGCGGCAGGTCAGCCCCGTGCGGCGCCTGGGTATTTGCATAATTTATGCTCGCGGGGGGCCGCCCCTGCCCCTCCCCCCTCCCGGAGCGTGCCCGTAATTACCGCGGGCCAATCGGCGGCGTCGCGCAGCCCAGGGAGCCGTCTCCGGACTAAGCCGGCCAGGGCGTCTCCAGGCAGTGAAAATGGAGGCGGGGGTGGCCCGCGATTAGCGGCCGAGGCACGCTCCTCCGGGGGCGGGCCGGGCGCCCCTCGCTGGGGTAGGATGGGGAGGCGGGGCGCAGGAAAGTGTGAGCAGCGCAGCGAGTAGCGGAAACCTGCAGCCAGCTGGGATCCTGAGTTTGCTTCCTCTTTTAGGCTGCTTAGTGGCAATGTGACTTTGGACAAGTGATTTGACTTCACTTTCTTCATCTGTAAATTGCGGCACAATGCCTTCCCTGTTGAGGATGATGTGAGATGTTCGTGGGATACTTGGCACGGTGATTTTGTAACGGAGCGCCAGATGAATGGTTTCGAGATGCAGTGCCTTCAGAACCCGGAGAAAATCCTATCCAAATAGACTGGGGAATGGCTCTGCTCACCTTCACCTGGGGGCGGAGGCGGGCGAAGAGTGCTGAGAGGAAAGGAAAGGATGATTCCCCAAGTTGGGTGGAACTTTGGCTGACCCTCCCCAACACCTTCCCCCAAACCCCCAACGCAGTCCGAATCCCCTTCCCTCAGGGAGCCTTCCCCACCCACCCCCTACACCTCCCTTTTGCCCTGCATCTCCTTGCTCACCTCCTGTGAGGCCCCCTCCCGTGGGAGCTGGCAAGGGGATAGGGCTTTCCTGGTACAGGAGAGAGGGTAGCAAGCACCCGACACCCCCCCCTCCCCCCCAACCCCGCCTTTTCCCTTACTGAGGTGAGGGCTTCTGTTCTGGCAGGTTTTCATTCTTCACGTCAGAAGGCGCTGCTTTTCCCTGGGCCACTGATGCTCAGCCTGGAGCAGTAGAGGCCCGGGCACCCTCAGCTTTGTCCTTTGGGGGAAAAGTCACTAAGGAACAGCACCCAATTATAGTGGTCGGGTGGAAAACAAAGTGAACACCTTTAAGCAAAGTTTTATCCCCCTCCCCATGAGATCTGGGTGGTGGCCTCAGTCCTTTACTTTTGCCCGCTGTCCTCAGGGCAGAATCGGACGAGGGCACTGTCCTTTTCCTAGAGGGGTGCTCCCCGGCAGCAGAGCTCACCTCGGCTGGCCAATGCTTGCCTTTGGGCTCAGTGGGCTCTGCCCAGCCCTCCTTTCCCCTGCTGCCCTCCACACGGACTCCCACCTGGTCGGGGGAGGCTAGGCATGGCCAACTCTAAGTGCTGTAGTTGTGTTGGAAGTCATAAACCGTGGCTTTAACCAGCTTGAGCAAGAAAAGGAAATCATTGGGTGCCTTGGGCATCACAAGGAGCCCGAGGGCTGCGGGCGTTTGTGGGGGCCTGCAGCGGGGGCCCAGGGGTCTGCAGGCAGCCGGCCTCTGTTCCTCCCCCGGCCTCAGCATCCCCTGGCCCCCATGTGAACCCACCAGCTTCAACTTGCTGACATCTCTGAGCATCCGTATTATTTTCCCCTGACTGCCGTAATAAATTACCACACACTAGGGACCTTAAAACAACGGAAATTTATTCTCTTACAGCCCAGGAAGTCTGAATTCTGAAATCCAAGTGTCAGCAGTGCGGGCTCTTTCTTGGAGGTTCTGAGGGAGAGTCAGTTCTGTGTCTCTCATGGCTGCTGGTGGCTCCTGGCAGTACCTGGCATTCCCTGGCGTGTGCCTGCACCACCTCAGCCTCTACCTCTTTCTCCTGCCTGTCTATGTCTTCTTTTCTGTTTGGATAAGGACACTTGTGATCGGATTTCGGGTGCACCCCAATTCAGAACGATTTCATCTTGAAATCCTTACTTTAATTTCAGTTCGAAGACCCTTATTCCAAATAAGTTCACATTTTGAGGTTCTGGGTGGATGTGTCTTTTGGGGAGCCACCATGCAGCATGCTATAGCTCCTTTTCCAAATTACCGGAGGAAAGAATCTGCTTGGCCCAGGGAGCGGAGTCATCAGAGGGGCCTTTGCCATTTCTCGGCCACCTCGCACCTGAAGAGCCTTTCTACTGAGGAATTTAAATGCATGAGCACCTCCTTCCCCATTTGTGGCAATTAGGGTATGGGCCTCTGACAATCACATGCCCCTCTTGGAACTTAGACTCTGAGCTAGTGGCAGTTCAGAATACATTTGTATCGTGGCAGCAACTGGTTAGGGTTAGACAATGACCAGTGGTGGAAGAGGTGGCCCGGAGCCAGGGGGCATCCTGACCTCGGTCTTCCCTGCGCCTGTCTTCAGCTGTGCTCACACACACTCACACATACGCCTGTTTTCCAAGCCTGGTGCTCTGGTCTTCCCAGGGGTTGCGTGAGAAACCCCATAGCAGGTCTCCCAGTAGGGCTTTCCTGCTTGAGTCAGTCACGTTTGGTATTTGTGATTTGCTGAATAAAACACCAAGTTGAATAAATGCTCAGGTTGCTGGAGCACAGAGACTGAGGCAGCCTCTACACCACACTGGTGCCTGTTCCGCGCCCAGCGCTGTGCCGAGCACAGAGGTAAGAGGGGCAGAAAGCTGGTGGGCGGGGGCCGGGAGCTCTGAATCTTATAAGACTAGGCTTCTGTGCCAGCAGAGCCCTCGGAGGTTATTCACCCGCCCACTGCTGCTCGCAGCTGAGGTGCGAGGTGGGATCTCTCTTCCGGGTCACCCCAGGGGTCGCAGGTAGTCACGCTGGGGCCAGACTCAGGGGTCCGTTGAGCCCCGTTCCAGCTTTTCAGTCACAGTCAGTACACGCACAGTGAGTGCCTCCTGCATGCGGTCCTGTGCCAGGTGTCTGTGGAGAGCCAGACAGACCTACATAGTTTTGGGGCAGGGGAGATGTGGCCACAGGGAGGTGACCTGCCACTGGCTGAGAGAAGTGCTGAGGGCCCACTAAGGGAACAGATCTGAGGAGCATTGTGCACCCCCAAAGGGAAGGGGGTGTCAGAAAAGGGCTCCTGGCAGGGGGGGACTTGAGAAGGCCCGGAAGGGTGGATGGGATATGAACAGACAGTCTAGGCCGAGGGAGGAGTGGGGATGACCCTGGCAGCCATCCTGGCCGGGCCTCCTGCGGGGACCCAGCAAGAAGAGAGTCAGGGGCAGCTGTGACGGCCTTGAGTGGCCCCGGCAGCTTTTCTTCTTCCTTCCTGTCTCCTCCTCCTGCTGCCCTCTCTGAGTAGGGCTGTCACAGTTGTCCCAGTGGTTTGCTGCACAAGAGCGTCAGGGCAAGTGGTGGCTAAAATCTAGATTCTCCGCCACCTGCTAAGCCAGGCACCCTTAGGTGAGACTGCTCTGCCCAGAGATTTGTGCTTTTCACATGTGCACAAAAGCACCTTAGGAGGGAGCAGTGACTCTGCTCTCACCTGCCTTTGTCCCCTCCTCTGCCTGCACCTTAGGGATCAACCAGGCAGCATCTTAGTCTTGCCCTGCCTGCCCCTGGCTCTTGGGCCTTGCACGTGGCAGCTCCTCTCTGAACACGAGTCCCCGCCCCTGGCGCTTTCCATACGTGCATCTGAGGTTTGAGGGATGGAGGACGGGCCTGAAAGGGACCCAGTGAGGATGGAGTCGAACCCTGGGAGGGTGAGAAGGAGATCGTTGCTTTGGCTCAGCTCTGTTCTCTATGAGGCTCAGAGCTTTCTCCTCAAGAGAAAAAGGCTGGGCCCTTCTGGAAGGATATGTATCGTTGCTGGGGAGGATGAAAGTTTCTCTCAGTCCCCGGATCTCTTGGAGCCTAGTCAGAGCACATCTGTGGAAGCTCTCATTCCCAGAGCACAATGGGACGCAATGTGGGCATGTAATAAATCCAACCACAGCAGGCGCCGTGATGGCGAGGGCTGCACCAGGTGTTCTGGCTGCCTGATGTGTGAACCATCCAGCTGCCAATCTGGGGGCGGGAGGGGGGGTGGTTGCAGAGGTGGGTGGGTGGGACAGATGTTCCCAAGGGATTGGATTAAGCCAGAGTTTCTCACACTGTGGTTACCTGAGGTACTGGTAATGATGGTGGGCGGGGGGCGGGGGCTCCACCTCTGATGCCCAGAATTAGAATCTCTGGAAATCTGGACCACATGCCTTTGTCACTCTTTGCTGATACCCAGAGCCTCCATTTGCCTCTCATATTGGAATGAGTATCTTGCTTTAGCACCCACCCTCTTATCCCATGCTTGCCTAAGCCCTTGAGGCAAATTGGGTGTGTTTCAGTGACAGCTCAGAGGTTCTACACCTGATGCCAAGGCTGGGGCTTCTCCTGTGGCTTTGCCTGCCTGCCTCACAGCTGGGGGAGAGAGAAGGGAGGGTCCTCGAAAGGCATGCAGGGACCAGAAAATGCAGAACTGTTCTGCGCAGCTCTGGAGATGCGACTCAAGACCCCTGTGGAATTAGCAGGGAGGTGACATCAGTTCGTTATTGAAGGGACCTTTCTCATGTTAACACACTGATGAACCAACTCTCTGCAGAGAAGGCAGGAGAAGCTCTCAGGGTTGAGAAAGGCATCTGATGCTTTCAGGGTCTTTTGGGATTCTTGGTGGTGGTGTTTTTTTTTTAAATGAAGGCCAAAAGAGGAGAAAATAGTGGTGAATTATAAATGTTTATATGTAATAAATTAATGTGATCAACACATGAAATTACAAAGTAGCCTACGCTGGTCACAAAGCGATTTCAACATTTAAAAGTGAACATTGAATCAATAGTGCCTATAGGCATGGAAATCCAGGGATGGATCCAGAGATTAAATTTGTGTCTGCACATTTTATCCCTCCCGCCCTATCAGTGTCTCAGTGTGCAGGTGTATGACTTCCTTGGGCACTCGCATCCACAGCCTTCGAGCCCTGTTATAGAAACGAGGCTGAGGCAAGTGGCCTGCTTGCCACCTTCCCTCCCATTTTTCAGAAACACTATGAGTCCGAGGTTGAGCAAACTGTCTCTTAGAGGTGCTGTGGTGGGAGGGTGGCTGAGGGGTTAGTGTCCTGTAATTACAGCTGCTGGGATGATTATCTGAATGTTTTGGAGCAGGGACAATCACTATCACATTTTATACTTTCCCCCAAAATTGTTTTAGCTGGGATTTACCACTCCCCATCCGTTCCGGAGGTTAGACAGGATATTATTTCAAGAGTGCTGTGGCATCTACATGCAGATCTGGATTTCATGGGGTTACAGGCAAAGACTGTTTTTGTTTACTTTTTGTTGTTGTTGTTTTACAGCATACACGAGCCCTCAGGTGCAGTTTATGATGGGAGAGATGAATGGTGCAGGCACCTGACTCAGCCACTCCTCCGTCCAGGTGTCGCTCACAGGGCAGCAGTGCGTTGCACGGAGTTTGCAAGGCTGTTGGGCAATGCTGATGTCTGCACCGGGGCAGCTTTGATGGAAATTTTTGCACAAAGTAAAGCTGTGGAGAGGGCTATTTTTTCTAAACTAAACTGTTCAACTTCCATTCTCATTTTCTTTCTGGGGCTACCTGTAGGGGGAGGGATGGCATTGGTTTCTTGGGTGGCATTTTGGAAAGAAAATGTTGTCTCTTTTTAGAAAAAAGGAAGGAAAAGGTGCAGTTATTGAAGAGGAAGGGATGAAGGATGATGTGGGACCCAGAGACGTGCAGTTCCTTTTAGTCTGTTAAAATACACCCACAGATATGCGTTTCCATCTAAGAGAAGCAGGGTGGGGTTGGGGGAATGGAAAGGAGAAACAATTCCCTATTTTCTTTACTGATGACCCATGACAGTTGTGTAAGGGGGGGTAAAAGGGAGGGGGGTATGAGGCAGGAGGGGGGAAACAGAGGGGTCTTTCAGTGACAGAGCAAGGAAAATGGCAAATTATCCATGGTTTCCAGAAATCCATGGAGGCCCCCTTGGCCCCTGCCCTGCTAAATACAGTGCCGGCTGTATGCATTTCCCACCTTAGAGATGCTGGCGTGAATATTCGGCGGCATTGTGTACTGATGTGTTTGGTTATGTACAGTCTGCCTATATGTGGGATGAATCTTAGCCTCCAGGAGAAGTCCTTGCGCCAACCTACTTTATTCTAGTGCTGCATCAGTAATGCTTTCTAAAAATACATTGGATGGTTCTGCAGCCAAATCCGTTCTTTCTACAAGAATTTTTCAAATTTGGTTGGAGTTCTCAAGCCTGGTGGGAGGACAGTATGTGCTTGGGTTGGCCCAAGGTTTGCAGTGTGTTTGCAGCTTGGGCCAGTCTAGGGTGAAACAATGTCCTTTTTGTGCCCGAAGTAGAGTCGGGGAGGCGAAGGGGGGTGTGCACACTTGTGTAGGGAGGGCCCGTGAGGGTGCAGGCCCTGAAATGAAGAGGGAGGAGGCGGAAGGTGCTCACCCCCACCCCCAGCAGTGAGGCCTGGAATCATTTTCACATCAGCTGCTTGAGGCTAAAATCAATCCAGAATCTCCTTCAGAGGCTCTGAGTTTTGCTTTTGTAGATTTCTTGAAGTTAAATCTTCTGGGCTCAGATTAAAACAAAACAAAACAAAACAAAACAAAAAACAAAACATAGCTCCTGCTGTTGCTGTCACTAGATTTAGCTCCCCAAATCCAGGCTGCACCTGCCACAGTATATTGCCAAAGCCAGAGTTAATTTTGCTGAGCAGTTTCATTTTTGTCTGCTTTCATGCCTCTGAATTCTTTTAAGAACGTCTTCAGTTGAGATTAAAACATTTCCCCCCTCAAGATGCTTGTGGGTCAAGTGTGGGAAAACTGTGTGAGGGTGTTTTCTTCTGTGTGTAAAAAAGATGTTGCAGTGAAATTTATCCTAGTGGAATTTAACTATTGGTTTATGGAGAGTATTCAGAAATAAACACAGAGAAGGGAGAAATAGCTGAAATGTTTTCCTTTTGCTTTTTTCTACGTTAACACTCACTACATAAATTCATGTTGGGTTTGAACACAAATGCATTTTGTTTGTAGTAATTAAAATGTTTTAATGAGACAACCATAAAATCCACCATTAATTATTTTATTTCAAACACTTCTGCCTTCTTTTGAACCAGGTCTATTTAGAAATAGTTTAGAGAGTAGCCTGCAGTTTTATTCTTTCCTCTGCATTATACACAGGAGTGGAGAAGTCATTTATAAATAATTACACAATGTTTTGGGTCTTTGGGCTTGTATAATATATCAAAGCGATTAGTACACTTATTGTTCCATTGTAAGTGCTTTTTTTTCTCCTTTCAGTTTCACTTGCCTTGTCTTCTAGCTAAACCTTTTTCTAGAAATCTTTTGTCTTCTTCATTCTTTTTGCTTGTTACAGTCCAGGAGCATTCTTCTTATTCAAACACTCGCAGCAGGGGCAAAGAAAGCGACTTCGGCCGCATCTTAAGTTTTACCATAACTTTCTGGCATTTTCTTTTCTTTCAGTTTTCCCAGACTACCTAGGGGCAATGAAGAATTATAACATACGTGAATTATTGGTACTCCCCTCGACTTAAAGGGGGAAGAAAGTGCCTCATTTTCTATGCCCCCAAGGGCCCGAGCGAGCGCCGGCTAAACAATGTATTTATCACTTTGCATCTCTTTGGGCCGCCGGCCGCGCCCCGGCGCCCCCACCCTCGCCGCCGCCGCCGCGGGTCGGCTCCGGCCCTGGAGAGCCCGCGTTCCTCGGCTTCTTTTATGGAACCGCAGATAAAGGCTCCGTGGCTGGGAGAAGGTCTCCCCGAGCCCTGCGCAGACAGACGCCTCTCGCGCCGATCGCTCCCACGGCGCGGGCCCCGGAGAGCGCGTGGGGGCGGCGGGCGGGCTGGGGCCAGGTCGCCGCCGGGGCCGCTCGCCGCCGGGGCCGCGTGACGGGATTAGGGGCGCACGAGAGGCGACTGCGCCGCGGCCTCCAGCCACGTGAGGAGAGAAATGGCTTCAAAGGTCCCCAGCAAACTAATCCTTGTTATCCGACAGGATCCCCGCGCGCAGCCGCGGGCCGGGCCTGCTTCCTCGGGCTGGCCCCGCGGGCCGCAGAGGACACCTGGCCCACCCAGACCCCTGCAGGGCACCGGCCGCCAGGGGGTCGCCGCCGCCGGTGACACCGCCTTTGCTTAAAAGCTGGGGGCGGGGGGGGGGGGGGGGGGGGTGCGGTTGTTACACTTAGAGAATAAGGGTGGAATCGGGGAATCTAGGTGTTAGCATGAAAATAGGGCGTTTCATTAAGAAAAACGATCAGCGATGGGTCGAAGAAAAATACGGGTGAAGAAAACCCACGGTAGAGCTCCAGATACTCGCTGCAGGGCGTTTTCCAGGCTGGAGGGAGCTCCGTCACGGGGGCCCCCGCCCCCAGCCCGAGGAGCACGTCGCAATCTGTCAGGACCTGGCCGGGTTTCCATATGAAGGGCCGCCGGCGCCTTGGGAGCGCTGAATGGCTGCTCGCAGTCGGGCGGGCGTGCACGCCCCTGGCCCGGGCTGGATTTGGCCACATTTGCATAGCAGGTGCTGATGCTTGTCCATTCTTACTTAAAGAAGTTTTAATATGGGATAAATTACCAGGAATTAGGAGCAGGCGTGGGTGGGAATAAAGGAACCGTGTCGCCCGTCTTATTACTGCCGCCTGGCTCAGGAAAGGAGAGAAATAATAAGTGAGATTCGACTTTAGAAGTCGTCTCCTTAACAAGCTACAGGCCCTGCCCCCCAAAAGGAGCCAGAAGAAAACAGGGGGGAACTTGAAGCAATTTGATTTTAGAATCTGTTCTGCAGCGAGTAAAGCAATAATCCCAGGGATAGTAATACGATTAGCTTGAGATCTTTGAGTCAGAAAGTCTGGTAAATTTAGAATGTTAATCCTGACCCTAATCCGCCTCGTTGGAGGAGTGGAAGTGTTGCACCAGAGAGTTGGTTTTCTTTCCCTCTCTTAAAGAGACAGCAGAAGAGGCCCACATCGGCCCATTTCTGCATGAGAGGACGGCACACTGGCTGCCCGGCGCCAGGAGCCAGCCAGGGCCTCCTCTAGGCAGGGGTGCTTGGCTCCCCCTGATCCCCAGCTAGGCCTGTGTGACTGCTGGTTTCTGGGTTCTATTCTGTCTGTTTGGAATCTCGCAAAGGCTTGGAGCAAAGCGGGGTTTCAAAGAGATGGGATTTTTGAAGAGATACGGATTGGGGTGCTGTATGCAGTCCTGTCCCCCAACTGCCTTTAAGCTGGCCCCAAGGGTATCCTTTTCAAGGGATGATCTGGTTTTCAGGGTTTGGGGATTTGGGAACTGATCCTGAGCAGGGGGGTCGCTGCCTGAGACCTGCCTATCATTGCTATGGGAGTAGTGCCGTGAGTCTGGGGCCTTCAAGGGGTCTCCAGATACTGGGGCACAAGGAGGGTAAAGGTAGAGAAAGGGTTGTCCTAGCATGAGAACTGCTGTGCAAGATGCTGTCAGACATTGGTTTGGGGGCAAAAGGCTGCCTGCTCTTGAGGGGACAAGTGCCAAGGTTCTTACCTCCTTTGCCCTCTGGCTGAGGAGCCTTTCCTTCTTGGGCACACACACTGCTTTTTTAGAGCTCAGCCCCCTCTGGGCTGTGGCAGCTTCTCTCTGCTGGCCCAGTTCGGCCCCACACTGGGGCAGGGTCCTCCCTGGGATCGTGTGGGCAGACCTCCGGCTTACGCCAAGCACTTGCCCATAGGCCTGACTTTCCCGGAAGGCGATGTGAGATGCCCAAATGGGCCATATGGTTTGGAGTGAGAGCCTTGGAGCCCACAGACAATGGGGGAGTGAGAGGCCCAGGTCAGTGGCGGAGCTTGCGCGGCTGCAAACCTCTCTTTCAGCCTAATGAAGCTGTTGTCTGGGGGTAATGATGCAAATGCCCCAGCCCTTTCTCGTAGCGATAGTCTAGAACGTGATTTGTCATACAATCTGAATCTTTGGGAGGACTTTAGACAGAACCTCCCCCAAAGATGGAGATGAGCCATATGTGCACTTTGCATCTGAAATGGGGGCTGGGGGTGGTGGGAGGGGGGACCCCGCCCACATCGACTTCCCAGAAGGACAGTGTTCTGACAGCCAGAGGGCAAGGTCCTGATGAGCCCAGCGCCACCTGACCCCAGGGGACTCATGAGTGGGTGCAGTGCTGTAGTATCTAGTGACAAATTAGCAGTGTGTGTTGGAAGAAAAATGTGGAGGATCTGGGTAGTCTGAGTGGGATGGTTATTACCCCTCATTCCTTTTTTCACCCTGAGTGATGAGGACAGAGAAGGGCCATTCTGGATGGAATGCTCACTTAATAACAACACTTAGATTTGTTCCCCTGTGCCGAGTGCCCCAGCTGATGCTGACTGAGGCTGGGATGGACACCGCGTGACGATTTCTGAAGAAGGAATGGTGAAAGAGAAGCAGGGGCCAGGTGACCAGGCATCCTGAGCCTGGGGTAGGTGGAAAGACACACACCAGAGTGAGAAAGACAAGGAGGACAAGTGTGACAGCCAGCTCCCAGGTGCGTGTGAGGAAGGAGAAGGTAATGGTTGCTCCTCATAGGAAGGGAGGCAGCTCCTCATTGCACCTCCATCTTGGGCACTGTGGGTTCCGCCCAAAGTCTGGGCACAGAAATACACAGAAATGCATTAGTCCCCACCAATCTTAGTAAGGCTGCCTGCTGTGGAAGGCATGGGTCTAACGGCCTGTTTTGCTGGATGCAGTAGAGAAGCACCGGTGGCCCAGCATGACCCTAATAATAGCCACGACCACAGGGGTGAGTTGAAGGGTCTGTGGGATGGAGTCGGCCCGAGAAAGGGAACAGGGGAAGCAAAGGTGACATGTTCACAACTGTCCATGCGCAGGGCCTTTCTTTTCTGCCCCAATCTCCTTTGTGCCCTCAGCGCCTGGCACAGTGCCTGGCTTAGTTGATGCTCAATGGATATTTGTAGGGAGAATGGATTTGTGCACAGGTGCCAGGTGTGCATGCCTGTGCGTGTCTGCTGGTGTGTGGCTGACGTGCATGTACACATGTGTACATACACAGCCCTTCCTCACCTTTAGTGGAAAAGGGATCGGGAAGTTGGGTTGTACCCCTTCTCTGGGATGACTCGACCTCTTGTAACCCGAGAGTGGGCCCACTAGCTGGCAGAGGGCTTGCGTCTGCTCCCTCATTCTGTGGTGGTGCAACTTCAGGAGATTAAAATGGGCTGGGGTGAGAAATGGAAGCACCATCATTTAAGGAGGAGGTCCCTAATTGCTCTTGCTAGCTGGGGGTCAGGCAAAGGCATATCTAAACCCTTATCACACCTTCACTCCAGCCAGTCGCTCCGGTGAATGGCCACAGGTAGGTTGTCACCAAGCTCTGCAAAACCCCTGGCCACAGGATACTTTGCTCCCTCAGTGCTGCTGGCCTCTAATCTGGGCACTGAGGGAGAGAGAGGCGGGAGTTACCACAGTGAAAACACCAGCCCTCAAAGCCCAGGCCACAAGCTGCTCGCCACAACACCTGTCACTGTGAGCGGTGTGCCCTGGAGTGGGGGCTCGGAGGCGGCTCTCGGGGAGTCTGGGGTGGGGGTGCTGGGAACCCAGAAGGACCGGGTTTTCTGCTAATTTGAGGGCTGTACAGAAAACTTTGTTTAGAAAAATGGGAATCCTTCTCAAACATCTAGTCTTCTTTCTAGCTTCGACAAATATGTTCCAGGCGCTCGTTTGCATGAGCAGCGGGAGTGCCCAGAGTCAGGCTGGTCAGTACCAGCTCTTTGCTTTTGTCTCCATTATCCTCTTCATCAACATCCATGTTGATGGAAATACTATTTCTGAACAGTTTTGTGAGGGATACTGAGCTACACACTCAATACTCATGATTTTATTAAACTCAAAAGCCTGTGAGTTGTATATTTTTACCTGCCTTTTCAATATGAGGCTCAGGGACATGGAGCCATTAGGCAATAGAGCCAGAGTTGTAACCCAGGGCTATCTGGTTTCAGTGGCCACGATGCTGACCACTTGCTCTCCTCCTTCTGCCCTTTCTCCCTTTATGTGAAAACCCACGTTGCGCCCAGCCCCAGTGAGGTGCTGGGGACATGGGATGGAAACCAGAGCCCTGCTCTGGGGCGGTAGCGGGGGGGCAGCTGCCGCAGGTGTGAAGGTGGGAGAATGCCTGTGCTTGTGGGCTGGCTGGTGCTCTTGTGGGGAAGGGCTGTGCCCACGGCACAGGGTTCATTGTTGGTTTTGAAAGTGGTTTTTGTGCTTGTTTTGGTGATGAGAATCGAGAGGTCTTGGTCCCCTTCGCTACCTTGAGAAAGTCCTTCTCTCAGGCCTCACCCTCTGCATCTCAAAGAGGGTGACAAAGGTGGCAGACAGAGGGGTGTAAGGTCTCCCCAGAGGCTGGCAGACCAGCAGGAAATCTGGCTTGCTGGTGAGCTCTGCCTTTACCTAAGGTCTTGGGGGGTCACCTGGCTGTGTGACATCAAAAGGTGCCCTCTCCTCTCTGGTTTCCCTACCTGCAGGGTGAGCTGAGCTTGGGAGGCCCAGAGAGCAGAGCTGGGCCATGGAGCTGGTGCGGCGGCTGCTCTGAGTGTGAAGGGGATATTCTCTGTGTCCTGTTTGGTGTGAAGTGTACTGTCCTAGAGGTTTGGGGCTGTCCCAGGTTCTTGTTTCTATGTCCCTGAAGAATTCAGCATGACCTCAGCACTGAGAAACCTTAGGTTACTTACGTTCAGTTCTTCGGTAGTTGTTCATTCAATTCATTCATTCATTCATTCACTCATTGATTAATTTATTTTCATCGTGTTAAGTCCCCTTTTCCTGAGTAAAATATCCCGTAACTTCCCTGCCTTAAACCCTTCCAAGGCTTTCCATTGCATGTAGAATGAAATACCCCTGTATTTTTATTTTAACTAGGATTAATAAGGCTCTCGGTCATCTGCCTCCCACCTACCTGAGGGGTGTCTCAACCTCATCACCAGCTCTCTCCTTTGCCCTCTGTGTTCCAGCAACACCAGCTTTCCTTTAGCACCCTATGCTCTTCAGGGCTTTGCACGTGCTGCGCCTTCTGCCCGGAGCGCTCCCCTGTGCCGGCCCTTTCTCACCCTCCGGGTGTCATCTCAGAGGGCCTATTGGTGACCTGGCCAGTCATCCCTCATCACATCACTCTGTCTCCATCAGCACAGAAATCTGCACGTAGTTTACATATTTGTTTGCCTGTTTCTAGGCCACCTCCAACTAAACTGAAAGTTCCATATGGTGGCAGTGCCCTGCCTAATAAAACCTCTGTCTTCCCAATGTGTTTGCCATGTAGCAGCTGCTCAGTATATTTTGTGGTTGAATGTGGACATTGATTTGAATGTACTTAAGTGGTGGAGTGTGTGTGCCCTGCTGTTACATATGACTCCAACTTCCAGCTCAAGGAAAACCTGGGCTGAGGAGAGAATGAGTCGTGTGTGAGGGATTTAGTTCTATATACTGTGAAGTTGTGTGCTTCTGAGTAGAGTGTGTCCCAGGTGGGTCTCTCTCTAGCCCTGGGGACATTTTCTGACTTGGCTGGAACAGAACAGGACATTTCTGACTTGGGCTAGACCCCCAGTGGACGATTCTGTCACACTCTACCACATGGGACTTTGCAATTGCCACACTTGTGCCCAGAGGAGGCACCTGCACCTGTCTCTTCTGTTGCTGAGTTGTGCCACCCTTCCTCAGCAGTGTAGGAATGGATGTGGGCGAGCTTCCTGTCCCAAACAGAGCAGGCATCGCTGGGATGCACCCGCAGGGCAGGCAGGGACGGGGGGCTCCTCGGAGCACAGTGCAGGCTGAGCAGTTGCTGAGGGTAAGGTGCAGCTGGAGGGTGCCCATCGCAGGGAGAGAGCTGGGGCTGGCTCCGAGGAGAGCCTCTTGGAGTAGCAGGGGCCAGAAGCTCTTCCCTGTGGTTCTCAGGAATTGTCCTTGGTGGTATGTTTAGGGTGGGAATGTGAGGATCTTGCCCTCCTAACAAGCCCTCAACAGTCCTCTCAGGTGCTCCTCACCCTCCCCTAAGTCCAGGTTCTGCCCACTGAGCACTGGGTCCAGCTGGGGGCTGAGTGTGGGAGCAGTGCCCCATCCCCGCCCTCACACTGTTGGTAGTCTGCCTGAAAGTCAGAACCTGAGTGTGCAAAGCAGCCAGTGGACAGAATTCAAATGCAGCTCTGCGTGCATGCTTCCATTCACGCAGCCAGTCACACGCCAGTCATTTATGGAGTGCCTCCCAGCTGCGGGGGCAATGTGTGCAGCGCCGGGAGACCTGAGGACACCCAAATGGGGCTGCTGTCCTGGAGTTTACATTCCAACTTGAAAACAGATCACAGTCACAAAAATCAATGAACACCTAAGATAACAGCAGGTGGCACCGAGTCCTTAATGAACAAGGTGCCGTCGCGGCGGCGGGGGCAGGAGCCGGGGCAGGGAGGAACAGGAGAAACCTACTCTAGCTGATGTGCCAGGGAGGATCTCTGAGGAGATGTGGTGGAAGCTGAGACTGGAAGGATGGGAAGGAGCCAGCCATGGGGAGAGCATTCCAGGCAGAGTCCCTAGCGAGGGAAGATTCTGGGGCAGGAACAAGCTTATAGTGTGCGAAGAACTGATGGAAGACCTGTGTATACTAAGGAAGCCTTCAGGAGCAGATGCAGACAACTTTGGACACACAATGTGTATCAGTGTAACATGAGTAAGAACAAATATCTACTGAGTGCTTACCATGTGCTCAGCACTGTGCTCATGTTACACCAGATTCAGTCCTCATGCCCACTTGATGCGGTGCACACTGTTACAGTCCTAGCGTGCCGAGGAGGCAGTGGAAGCCAAGATAGGTGAAGTCGGTTGCAAGAGGTCATGCAGCGAGTCAGTGGTAGAATTGGGTTTTGAACTTAAGGCTGATTCAAGAGCCCAAGTTCACAACCACTAGGAGATTCTGCCTCTCAATATGCAGGTGTACCTTAGAGAGGTTGCAGGTTCGGTTCCAGACCACTGCAGTAAAGTGCGTCATAGTCTTTTTGCTGGTGGAAGGTCTTCCTTTCAATTTGTTTAAAAAAAAAAAAAAAGCAACACCTGTGAAGTGCAGTAAAGCGCGATGCAAGAAAAAGAGGTATGCCTGTATAGGGAAATAATACAAACTACACTTACTGGGTATGTGGAAACAAAGAAAGGGAGAAACCAGGGGAAACTTGTAGTCATGGCCTTAAGCTTCTGGGAGGATCACGTAGAGACTGAAAAGTCACCATGAAAGCTACACTCACTCCATCGTCGTGAGTTTTTCGCTGCTTGATGAGCAGGGCTTCCTGCAGAGCAGTGATTTTCAGCCTTTTCCACCTCGTGGCTTACAAAAACTCCTAGAATTTGGCAGCACACCAAAAAAATTATATCTTTTGCTGATGTGACAAAAAAAGGTATAACAGATTAATTTACAAAAAAATAGTAATTACCTACCCTTTTTGCTCCAAAGTGACTTTTAAAACAAATCAGGCGCCTATACTTGTATATAAAGATTTATGGTACCAAAAATTAACTAAACGGGCACAACCGTATTATGCGACGTGACCAGTAAGATGCACCTTTATTATATGATCTATGTATTTATGGTTCAAGACAGGGCATTCACATTGGATGGCTATTGTTGTGTGGGCTGTTGTCATTTTTTAATTTGATGGTCTAAGGGAAAAGAGGTTAGTACCCCTGACTAAATATTGAGGTATTGCATGTTTTAAAAATTCTTGCAGCGCACCAGTATGTAAATAGGTTGAAAATTGCTGCTGTAAAGCATCTTAGATGTCTAACTGTGGAAAGCAACGCCACCTATTGGTGAAAAGGGGTGATGCTTGTACAAGAGCTCAAGAGGAGACATGGATCCGTCACTCGTGTCTCTTTAATCACCCATTGGATGTGCAGGCCTGTGCTGGGTGAGGTGGATGAGCGCGTGAGGGGAAGAATGGACTGAGAGTTGGGGGGATGCAGGAGAACTTGGAGGCACAGCTCTGCCTCCAGATTGAAAAGGGTTGAATTAGGAGGTTGGGCTGTCTGCTTTTGCCTCGCTTTGTGGGCATGAGAAGATCTCAGAAAATAAACCGAAGGGAGATATGGAAGAAGTGAGGGGTCCAAACTATCCTGAGAAACTCTAAGAGGCTCCATCAAAGAGGCAAAACCTGAGTGAAAAAGTACTTGGAAAGAGGCATGGTATTTTTGCCTAACTGTGAAATGCACAACTGTTTGAAACATAACAGGTAGAAGCAACCCATATGTCCACAGGTAGAGGAGTGATAAATAGAGTGCATTGCATCCATATGTAGGAATGCTAAAAAAATAATGGGCGAGCTCTTTGTGTACTGATAGGGAGAAGTCTTCAAGTTATATTAAGAAAGCAGGAGATTCTGGCCAAGATGGAGGCGTAGGTTGATATGCTTTGCTTCTTCACGCAACCAAAAGAAGGATAACAACCAACTTAAAAACAAAAAACAACCAGAACTGCCAGAAAATCAAATAGTATGGAAGTCTAACAACCAAGGGGTTAAAGAAGAAACATTCATCCAGACTGGTGGGAGGGGCGGAGGTGGACAGATAGGGCAGAGAGGACATGCATGGCAAGGTGGCAGCTGGCAGTCTGGGTGGTCCCACATTTGCATGCGGATAAACTGGGAGGAATCACTGGGGAGTGAGACAGGCCACGCATCCCAGGGCTCCAGTACAGGAAACTAAAGCCTTAAAACCTCTGGCTGTAAAATCCTGAGGGGGCTATGGTGGCGGGAGAAACTCCCAGCCTCACAGGAGAGTCCATTGGAGAGACCCAGGGGGTCCTAGAACGTACACAAGCCCACCCACCCAGGAATCAGCACCTGAAAGGGCACAATACTCTTGTGGGAAGTGAGGGAAGTGACAGAAAGTGGGATGAGATCCAAGTAAGTTAGCAAGCGGCATTGTTCCCTGACTGACCCCTCCCCCACATACAGCACCACAATGCAGTGACCTGGGTTGCCCTGCCCTGGCGCATACTTTAGGCTCCGCCCATTACAATGTAACAGCTGTGCCAAGACAAAGAAATATGGCCCAAATGAAAGGACAGATCAAAACTCCAGAAAAAGAACTAAGCGACGAGGAGATAGACAACCTATCAGATGCACAGTTCAAAACACTGGTAATCAGGGTGCTCACAGAAATGGTTGAGTACTGATGCAAAATAAAGGAAGAAATGAAGGCTATATAAAGTGTAATAAAGGAAAATATACAGAGAACCAAGAGCAAAGGGAAGGAAACCAGGACTCAAACCCACGATTGGAAGCAGAAGGAAGAAATAAACATCCAACTAGAACAGAATGAAGAAATAAGAATTCAGAAAAATGAGCAGAGGCTTAGGAACCTCTGGGGCAACTTTGAATGGTCCAACATCAGAATCATAGGGGTTTCAGAAGGAGAAGAGGAACAGCAAGAAATTGAAAACTTACATGAAAAAATAATGAAGTAGAAGTTCCCCAATCTGGCGAAGGAAATAAACTTCCAGGAGATCCAGGAAGCTCAGAGAGTCCCAAAGAAGTTGGATCCAAGGAAGCACACACCAAAGCACATCATGATTACATTTTCCAAGATTAAAGATAAGGAGAGAATCTTAAAAGCAGCAAGGGAAAAGTTACCTACAAAGGAGTTCCTATAAGACCATCAGCTGATTTCTCCAAAGAAACCTTACAGTCAAGGAGGGACTGGAAGGAAATATTCAAAGTCATGAAAGGCAAGGACCTACATCCAGCAAAGCTATCATTTAGAATGGAAGGGAAAATAAAGTGCTTCTCAAATAAGGTCAAGTTAAAGGAGTTCACCATCAACAAGCTTGCATTATATGAAATGTTAAAGGGACGTATCTAAGAAAAAGAAGATCAAGACTATGAAGAGTAAAATGACAACAAACTTACAACTATCAACAAATGAACCTAAAAAACAAAAACAAAATCTAAGCAAACAACTAGAACAGGAACAGAATCACAGAAATGGAGATCACATGGAGGGTTATCAGTGGAGAGGGAGTTGGAGGAGAACGGGGAAAAGGTACAGGGAATAAGAAGCATAATTGGTAGGCACAAAATAGGCAGGGGGAGGTTAAGAATAGTATAGGAAATGGAGAAACCAAAGAACTTACATGTATGACCCATGGACATGAACTAAGGAGAGGGATGCTGGAGGGAGAGGGCATGCAGGGCGGAGGGGGAGAAAAGGGAGAAAAAAAATGGGACAACTGTAATAGCATAATCAATAAAATATACTTTAAAAAAAAAGAAAATAAAAAAGAAAGCAGGACCAACACCGCAGCACAGAACAAGGTGTAGAACAGTGTGCATCGCGTGCCACATTTTCTGGAAGAAGAAGAGGGGGTAGCTCTCAGATACACACTCGTGCTTGCCTGCGCACGAGGAATCCCTGGAACCTGCACGGGGAACTGTTAATGCAGTGGTTTGCCCGAGTGAGTGGGTGGGGGACAGGAATGGGAGGGAGAGCATTTATCTTACAAAATATCTTCAATTTCTTGGGAAATTTTAAATTAAGCGTACATATTCCATATTCAAATTAGTGGTTTTAAAAAAGGAAAATTTCCAGCAAACAAGAATTAAAATGGAATTCTGATCCCATTGCAGGTTGGCACTGCTGTCCTCCCCCAGGCCTTTGCTTCCTTATGTCTAGAGCTGATAAACTTTGGTGGGCACAGAGTTCTAGAGTCCAAGAGCTAGAAGAGACCTTATAGGGGAAGATTACCCGCTGAATTGGAAATGCTATAGACTTTGCATGTGTAAGTAACTTATTTTTAAAGGATTATCGCTAGACTTTGTTCTTCTGTGTGTTTTGATTCCTCTATATTGAAATTCACAATAAAGTGCCATTCGTAGCTATCAGTTTACTTGGTCTCAGATATTTGCTGAGCACCTACCCAGGTGTGGGTGCTGGGCTGAGCCCTGGGGGTGCCCCAGAGAAGCCCCGGCCCCAGGTTCTGCCCTGGCGGGACGCACAGTCTAGTGCAGAGACAGGAAAGTGTCCAGCGCTGTGGTGAAGGAGAGCAGGAGGGAATTACTCCAGCCTGCCTGGCAGAGCCAGGAAGGCTTTAGGTAGGAGCGTGCGGTTAAGAGGAGTCTCAGAGTATGAGGGATAAGCAGAAAGGGTCAAGGAGAAATGGCTGAGTTCGTTTTTGACTGTTCATAATAAATGTGCTTAATTTTAAAGTGCTCTGTTCATTTGAAAAAGAAAGACATGTTTTCTGTTACTTTGTCTTAGTTTCCATTAAAGTTATTATACAAAACCATTTTCTCTACACCCTGCTCACAAAGAGGCAGCTGTTGCTTCCAGATTTACAGGGGAAGGGCTCACAACGCAGTGGGCAAAGCCCCTGGCCTTCCTGCCTGCACCCTGCCTGCATCCCAGGCCTGGCTCTGTCCTCTAAGAGTAGCTGTGACACCTTGGGGACTCATCTTCTGTCACTATAATAGGGTATGGAAGGGGGGCCTCCGGATATGGTTCCCTCCCCCAAGATCTCATGACTGGGATGTCCCCTTTGTGACCTCTGCTCACCCATCGGCGAAGGAGGAGGGCTGGGCGTGGGTCTGCTGGAGGCCTTCCGGGACTCAGCGCCTGTGGCAGGATGCCGAGCCCATTGGGGGCTTATGGCGCGTACCAGGGATGCTGTCTAACGTGTTCATGCTGAGGTGGGCATGGCCTCCCTCCAGCTTTCTGTCACAGCAAATGAGATTTTTCTCTGAGCCGTAACCAGAGAGAGCGTGGCTCCATGGAAGGACTTCTGAGAGGGAGCGGGGCAGAGCGCTGGGCCGAGGGTGAGACCTTTCCCCTTCCTGGGCCTCAGTCCCTTCACCCAGGTCACCAAGAGATGAGAGATGAGACCTTTTCCAGCTCTGACTTTATGAGAAGCATCCTGGTGCCTTTGGGCAGACCAGGGTCCTCTAGGCCAGCTCTCCTGCAAGCCTCCCTCCCTCCCTAGAGGGCTTTTGAAAATGCCCCTTGGGAATGAACTGGAGCTGCATATGTGTGTTTAACTGGAGCTGCATAAGAGGTTCCACGCGGGCCTCTTAGTAAGGGGGGACCCAAGGGCCAGGTGGGTGGGAAACTCATTGGCCCCACTGTTCGGGGTGGTAGGGGGTTTGCCATTTAAATTTAAACATTATCTCCAGTGTTTATAATTAAAAATGACAGGCTGGAAAGAAGACAGGTGTCATACAACTTTGAATTTACCTCTATTTCTAGATCACACCATATTACACTACAAATTAATATTTTTTAAGTCTGCCAAAAATCCTATGCGTTCTGTGACAAAATTTCATTAAGTATTTTGGCAGGGGTTCAAAGCATTCATTTATTAAATGGAGACCAGAGATGCTATTATAGCATTCTGTTTTGGCATTTTGTCATGTTCAGGGCCTCGGGACGGGTGTGACCATTGTCTGAAGGGCCTCTGAGGGGATCCCACCAACAAAGGCACGCAGCGCAAGGGGACGTTCTAGGAGCCGATGTGCAGCCAAAGCCCCAGGTGGAACCTGGGCCAACCTTTGCAAGGACGACTCTTCTGCTCTAGGTGCTGTGTTGAAAGGGAGTGAGGGGGCAGGAGGCGAAGGTGTCAGGTGAACTGGCGGGTGTAGTCTTAATCAGGGGCTTTTCCAAGACCCGCATTCACTCCTGGGAATCCTTGGCAACCTCCAGGGAGACAAATGAACAGCCACGAGGTGGAGCTCTGCACCAGCTCCCCAAGGCATCTGCTCACTCCCAGGGGGCCTCTTTCAGGTGGGAAGGCTGGGAGCCGAGTGCGAAGGACTGGGAGAGAAAGGTGCTCAGAGGGCAGCTTCCCTGCCATCTACCCCAGTTCTTTCATGGGAACACACAGTCTCCACCTTGGAAGGAATTCCCTCTCCTGAACACCCAAACCAGCCCCTGCTGCTCCGCTAAGTTAGCGGTGGTTTCCTTCTTCCACAGGCTGAAGGGGCGGGGGTTAACCCAGTCCTCAGAGCCAATTTGGAGCAGGGCCCCTAATTTTCCCCTGGTGGGGACCCTGCCCGGAATCACGGGGACGTCAGTGTTTTCCCCAGGGGACTGCTGCGCAGCATCATTGCAGAAGGCAACGCCAGTTGGCAAATGGCGCTCCCTGAAATCATGCAAAGTGGCAGCCAGGCACCATCCCACCCAGAAGAGACCTCTGTACTTAGTAGACGCTTGCTTCTTTTTAAAAAAGTGATATGTCTATAGGAATAAAAGTCATACACTATGAAAGGGGGTCTAATGAGAAGTAAGTTTCCCTCTGTCAACCCCATTTGCCCAGCTACCTTCCTGGTGACTTGTTACCCGTTACCTGGGGCGGGGGGGGGGGGCGGTCTTCCAGAGATATATATGCTTGAACATGCATAAAATGTGGGTTTAAAAAAATAGCATACAACTTTTTAAAAAGTTAAAATCAATGTCTGAGCATATTGTTCTGGACACAGGGTGCCCCCAGAGGGCAGCGCTCTCTCCCTTTCCTTCCTGTGCACAGCGCCCCAGGGGCTGATGTCTGTGGACCTCACTGCGGGGGGGCCCCCTCACCTCCCACCCTCCGGTGGGCGTGGCCAAGGGCAGGCACCAGTCAGAGATGGTGAGGTGGGAAGGGGGTCAGATATAGGTATTCCTACTCCTGCCTCCTGCCCTGCTGGCTCGCCTCTCAGAGGCCCTAATGGATGGACCTCCTGTCTGGCAACACTGTCTGGGTTTGGAAACCATTCCTTGCTCTTCCTCCTTCAGGGCTCAGTTGCTAACAGCTCCCCACTGTTGCTAATTCCAGGGGACTGCAATGTACCCTTTGATTTCCTTAACTTTTCCCACATTTTTATAAACTCTCCCAGGGATGTGCTGGTAAATGTTTAATAACTGGCTCTCTGGGAAAAGCCAAACCTAAACCTGATGATAGCATTTCCTGACATCTGTAGTGTAAGTTCTCTCACCACGGCTGACTTCAAGCTACCAACAATTTAATGATTTTATTTATTTATTTATTTTCAGAGAGAGGGGAAGGGAAAGAGAAGGAGAGGGACAGAAACGTTGATGTGGGAGAGAAACATCAGTTGGTTGCCTCCTGCATGACCCCAACCAGGGACCTAGCCCACAGCCCAAGCGTGTGTCCTGACTGGGAATTGAACCAACGACCTTGCACTTTACAGGCTGGTGCTCAGTCCACTGAGCCCCACCAGCCAGGGCAACCAACAATTTAATAACTGGCTCACAGACACTCTGGAAACGGAGCAGGCAGCTCTCCCGGGCTGGTGCAGCTGCCCCCGCACACCACTGACTTTCCTTTATCAAACTACCTCCAGTCGCCCATTTGAGAGCACCATCAGTTTAAGGAGTACTAGTCAGGTGTTATGTAGGATGCCAGAAATGGGCATTTAAAAATAACATTCTGTCAAATTACTCTCCAAAATGGCTGAACTATTGGCACCTCTGGGTCCCAGACCCTTGAGCAGGGCTTTTGTGCACAGTTGGTTGGCTGGCTGGGAGAGGAAGGCGTGAGCTGGAACACCACTTCATCCGGGGAGGGCGGTCAGAGGACTCTGCCGGGGAGCGGCCTGTGGGTGGGTCGACAGAAAGAAAGCTTCCCGCCTCAGCCTCGCAGCCTAACCTGAAGGCTTGTAGATCTTCCCCTCAGCTGCATGGAGGGTCTGCAGGAGGCAGGGGCACGACTCAGTCCGGAGTCGGCCAGCTTTGGCCTGGCTGTGCGTGCAGCCGCGTGGTTCTCAGCGCCTCTGAGCTCCAGGCCCCACCTCTGCAGAATGGGGATGAGCGCCCCTCTTCAGAAAGTCCAAGGCTTTGGTGAAACAAAGTGTGTCACGTGCCTCAGTGGGCGCCACACATTTTAGCTGCTCTAGAAGTGATAGTTTTGGTGGTGGTGGTGGTGATGATGATGATGATAACTGGCCCAGAGAAGAATCTGGGGCCCCGAGAAGGCAAGAGGGCCTTTGCTTTTAGAAGCTGTTTATTTTTTATGGAGCGGGAAACAGCTCTTTTCCTACATGGGACTGGGTAGTTGTGGCGCCTAAATTTGCCTTTTGCTTTTCCTGCAGGAAAAACTGTGCTTTTTAGGAAAAGCCAAAGCCTCCAGTGAGTGGCTTCTTCAGAGGCCTGCGTGGCCCCTCAGTGTGGAGAAGTGCAGTTGAGGCTTGTTTGTGAAACAACAACAGACAGATGAGTTTACAATGACATATATTTTATATTTAATTAAATAAATAAACATATACTTCTGATATATTGAACTTTTTCAAAAATGGAGGTTTCAGGGCTCTGAAAACCAAGCTGATTCTACCAGAATGGGGTAGAGAATGGGGACCGCACAGCCACTTAGGAAAATCTTCCACTGACGGTTTCTGAACTCGCAGAACAGCGTTGAGATGTGGAGGGAAAAGGGATCCAACATTTCTTCCGGGGATTAGAAGTGAGTCCAAAATTGCAAGGACTCAGGAGAAAAAGGCTCTTGTTGAGCTCCCCTTTGAATAGCGGAGCCCCTTTCTCTCTGGGCCCTCAGTGCCAAGATGCTGCATCCTCACTGCCTAGAAACCCAACAAAGGCGGGCTTGGTGGCTGCTTTGTGGTTTCTGTTCCACGTAGAATTTTAACCATGAAAAGACACAAAGATTGGTTTCTTCTGAGTCCTTCACTGAGCACGACAAAGTGGGAAATTAGCGGGGAGCTGGGCTGCTGTCCTCCACCAGCCGTGCTGCTGTTGTTTGGAACTTTGCCCCCCGCCCAGCCACGAGGGCTGCCCCACCCTAGTCCTTCTCTGTCTCCGGTGTTTGGAAATGTGCCACAGGCTCAACCGTCTAGGTGTGGAGAGCGCTGGACTCCAGGAAGGCCGCATGCTGCGGTGTAGAGAGAGAGGATCTTTATCTAGTTTTGCAGCGTTGTGCCACTCACTTGCTGAGTGTTCTAATCTGTAAAATGGGATAATAATGCCTGGCCAGGAGGCACACTGTTAGGCTGAGGTGAGAGGATCATGGATAGTGTGGGCATGGAGCTAGGGCGCAATAACGGTAGCCAAGCACATAACGTCCCATTCTAGGTTTTGTGGCATGGATATCCCACCCCTACTTTTGAGCAGATATCCTTCTGCCTGACTTTCAAAGCCCCCCAGACCATTCCCAGCTCCATCTTCTGCTTTAACTGAGCAGGTCTCTGTGGTGTCTCCCGTTTGTCTTCTCATCACGCATGTGGGTCGTGAGCCATGCCCCTTACCCGGAGCCCCGACCGGGAGCCAACTCTCCATCTCTCTGAACTCAGCTCCCACTAGGGATCATTGCAAGGGCTAATGCAGGCAGTGGAGACAGAGTACCTAGCTCAGTGCTAGACTGCAGGTAGGTGCTGAATAAAGGCTCTCTCCTTCGTCTCCAGCTGGAACGTGAGCTGGAAAGGACAGCTAGACATGCAAAGCCGCGTCCACAGAGGCCGTGTGCTGCCTATACACGTGACTCAGGCGGCCTGCTCAGCGCCTCCCCTGGTTCGTGGGGTGAAGCATAGTGGGCACATGCGTGGATCTTGGACTGGGACTACAGGGTTCAACTCCTTCATCTGTCACTGTCACTAAAAAATTCTAAATCCCTCCAAGCCTTACATTACTCACCTAAAAATGGTTTGTAAAAAAGTACCTAACATTTAAATTGTTCCAGGATTAAATGACATGAAGCATGTAAAATGCATAGTCCATATTAAGAACTCAGTAAATTATTATTCATATTAAACAAGTGTTTAAATAAGTATTTCTATAGCAGGCATATGAATAGCTTGCCTAGCTATGTATTTAATGAAATCAATGTACTATAACACTCAATTGTATCCTAACCTTTTGAGTTTGCTTTCATTTTAATTTATTTTTACCTAAGGTAAATCATGCTGCAGTGAACATCGCCATGCAGGTGTTAATTCCTTTAGCTGGGGTTTTAGGACAGACTCCTAGAAATGAGGTTATTTTTATAAAGGGTTTATTCAGAAGTTCCTGAAGATATTTCCATGTTGCTTCACAGTCTGCAAAGAGATATTTGACAATACAAAATAGAAAGCATTCTATTATACTCAGAAATCACTTCTTTTTGATCTTTTGATGGAGAGCTTTCTTTCATGCTAGCATTTTATTTTAATCTGTTAGGTTGAAATCTGTGGCTTTAAAATTTATTATATTATGTAATTATTTCAGTTTTTAATTCAATAGCTATGTGTTCATAGCTATTAAAAAGCCCTTATTAATTACAAAGTTAATGTAAGCATCATTTATTTTCTGCAACTGGACTTCACTTTAAAAAACCTTTGATTGACATGTTATGTCTCTTTGATTACAAGGAGCAGAGACTTGACTCTAGCTGGCTCAGCAAAACCAGGGTCAGCTGGCTCCTGTAGCTGGGAAGAGAAAGATGGTACAGCTTCAGGCAACGCTAGATAGGGGGCGCACCCATGGAGTGGTAGCCCCTCACTCCATTTCTCTGCTCTGATTCTTTTTGGGTGTTGGCTTTGTTCTTAGTCAGGTTTTCTTCACTGTTTCCCAAAGATGCCCTCTGGTGCCCCAAGGTCCACATCCTTATGGCTCGTGAGTAAGCAGAAGCCTCTTTTGCCAGCTTCTGCCCAGTAAATCTTGTGAAGTCCCTGATGGACTTACTTGGTCATGTGTCTATGCTTCAGCCATCATAGGTCATATAAACCCATCCTCCGCTGCTGGGGTCCGGTGAGAGTGGGCGTTGTGATTTACAGCCCCCTCAGGCTTTGCAGGCTTCCAAAGTTACCCCGCGGGGTGCCGGGATGCTGCTACCGAGGCAGGGGTAGGTTAAGCAGCATGCGGGTTGTGAAGTGACCACAAGATGGCGCTTTGGCTCTTTCTCCCTCGTGCGAGTGCGGAGCTCAGGCTACCTTTCCTGGGGCTTGCTTTCTGAGAGCCAGCTGAGATCTGTTCAGTGGAACGCCTGCTTGATGGTGTTCTGAAGAGTTAGAGGCCTGCAGCCCGCAGGAACAGGAGCAGGCCTTCGCAGGGGCTGTATGCCATGAGGGCTGTGCGTGCAAGAGTGGTGCTGTGTGGAGGAGCTCGGTTCAACACCCAGACTGTGTTTGGTTGTTTTATAGCAAGGCTCTTCTCCATAGCTTGGTTCCTCAGTACAAAGTTCTCTGAGTCTGCTCAAGAATCTGTTTTATGAAAAAGAGTGTTTGAGTTAGTCAGGAATTGGGGCATCCTCTGAAGAGCATTTGAGAACTCTCAAGCCAGGGCTTCCTGAACCTTCTCCGTTCCAACATGCTGCCCGCTGTGCTGAGGAGGCCAGCTGTGTGTGGGGGGCGGGGGAGGTACGGGGGCACATGGGAGCATCCACTGCTGGACTGGGGTGGGCAGGGCGTGCAGGGATGCAGGGCTGCTCTTCTGGGTCAGCCTTCCAACGACTTGGGTGAATGAATGTCACAATCTTAGGGCCAGCATGGTCCTGGGACCTGGGGACACAGAACCTTCTGGTCATGGTGGGTGACAATATATCCTAATCTTCCACAGGGTGAAATAAATGCTCTAAAGGAAGAACCCTAACTCCAAGGCTAAGGACAGTGGCGCAGACCTGGGAGCTGTTAATTAAAGTACAACGTCCCGGGCAAAGGCAATGAGCCACAGCCATGCAGGAGGTTGGGGGTGGGTGGCTTGGATGGCACAGGTCCTGGGAGCTGTCACCTGGAGTGGCTGACAGGACAGGCAGGTTTAGTCTGGAGAGAATCAGGTGTGTCCCAGCATGGCCCCTGCCTCCCCAAAACTTCAAGGGGTGGGACAGAAAAAGACGTTGTATTACCTCTGTGTCACTCCAGAGATGGACCTCAGAAAGCACATTTTAGTGACTTGATTTAGGGAAGAATTTTAAAACTCTGTAGCATTCGGACTCTCCCGCCCACAGAGCAGGCTGCGAGCGGAGTCGTGAGGGCCCCGCCCCTGAGAGCACCCGCGCAGCCCCGCGGGGCCGGCCTGGGGCGGTCTGAGTTGGGGGGGGGGGTCACACACCCTCAAGGGAGATCACAGGGAGGCCTTTGGGGCATCCCAAGGGCTCCTGAAAGTGTTTGCAAAATAGTCTGTGCTTTTTTCCCAAGGAAAAGGAAACAACACCCATCAGTTTTTCAAGGGGGCCAGTGTCCAAAAGCAGTTAAAAAATTCTTAGTTTTGGAGAAATTTAGCTATTGGATACAGGTAGGACTAGATTCTATGGAGTTTTTCCCCAGATTTGAGAGTCTTTGGATTGTTAAATATGTTCTTGTGAGTAACATGAAATTATTGTTATTATTAGTTACCATTTACTGTGTGCCTGTTAGGTGTCACACAGAGTTTTACACGTATGACTTGAATTATCTCATTTAGTGTCTTCATAACAATTCTTTGGGATTAAGCACTATTATTATTCCTATTTTACAAATGATGAGAGGGAGGTATGGAAGTTTGCCCAAGTTCACAGGAGGTTCCAACTTCTTCTCTTGTTAGTTCAGTCCTTTTGTGCCTAATAAATATGATGCCAACATAGGGAGAATATAGTTTTTTCTTGTAAATTTTAAGGCAAGGTGATGATAATAAGCAACTCCCATGTAATGGGTGCTTACTTTCTGTGTTGATGTATTTATCTAATTTAACACTCACCACCACCCTGTAAAGTTAGGGTTGGGAGAAATCAAGGGGTTGGGAGCACGGTCCCTGACCACGGTCCCTGGGCTTCTAGGGAGAGGAGCCAGAATTCGAATGAGCCTGCTGGCCCGCAGCCTGCGCCCCCAGCTCAGCGGACACTCGGGGGTGGGACACTGAGCTGAGGGCCCGGGACCTGTCTGTGTGTCTCTCAGAGGAGGACCTGCCGGAATAGACTTGGGGAAGTGATGAAAACCCCTTAGACCTGCAGGCAGGTCAGGTCAGGTAGAGTTGCCCCTGGACATACCCCTGAAGCCTCAGGACAGGGTGCCAGTCCACGGCTAAGCACAGGAGGACAACTGAGTCAGTGAGCTTGAAGGGCTCGGGTGCCCCCACAGCTGTCCTGTCCAGGTGGCTCAGCGAGCCTGAGGTTCCAGCAAGGCTTATGTCTTCAGGCTCTGCCCCTCCTTCCTACCCCAGCTCCTCCCAGGCCCAGGGCAGGGAACTAGTCAGCTGCCTTATCGTAGAAAAACACTGACTTGACCAGAGCCAACAGTCCCAAGAGGTGACAAGCTCAGTACTGACATGGGGAGGGAGTTGCACCTCTGGGTTTCCACAGATCTCCCCAAGCTTCATGATATGCTCCAGCCCTCCCCAGCCTCCCTGGATTGGGACAGGATGGCAAAGGCCCATATCCCATTACCACTCCTTTCCTACTCACAGCACATGCCAACCAAACTGTTGAAGAAAGGCTTTTCTCAGCCCTCTGGGAAGTGCAGCTGAGAGGCTGACTTTTGTTCTCCTGAAAGCAGAATCTGATGTTTTTCTTCTGATGTCAGGAGAATCTCATGACGATACGGGGACAGGGATTTGGATTTAGGTCTTCATTCAACAGATGGGTCTCCAAAGTGCAAAGTGCAGTATCAGTGCCAGTCTTTGTCTAGCGGGGAGATAGGCCATGGCGTAACGGAGCAACCAGGGGACTGCTCAGGAAGGTTCTATACGGTCTCCTATGGGGTTAGAGAGTCACCATTCTTTCCTAAGAGCCCACCCTCACTTAGGAGTAGGTTGTCCAAGGGGAGAAGTTGACTCATCATCTCTTGGACACTGAGCAATCCCACCCAATCACGTTCTCCTGCTAGGCCCTTAAGTGGGGTGATTATGTAATTTACCAACCACACCAGAGCTCTTTTGAGAGAGTAGAAGGGAACAGACTTCATAATTACACTGAGACAACTGTCATAGACCAGTGCTGTCCCAAGCAAATCAGGACACACATGTATGTCGCTCTGCCCAGGAGTGTTCAAACAAAGGCTGAACAGTGCACCAGACCGCTTGGCCATTCTGCCACCTTGGACAAGTTACTCAGCTCCTTTAAGCCATAAGGTCGTCATCTGTAAAATGGGACTAATTCAGAGTTTGTTGAAAAAACACGTAATAAATATTGGCTGTGGTTGTTGCTATTGTTTTTATTAAACTTTGCTGCCTCTCAAAATATGTGGAATTAGCAGAGTTAGTGCCTTAGCAGCTATAAAGGAGCTGCAGGATATACTTTCTCTCATCGATTTTTTTGGTTTATAATATTTTTGGCTGTACCAATGCAAACACTTAACTCCGGTTTGCCTTAGCAGCCTGTTATTTTGGGGGGACAAAAGCCTGTGTAATTTAGCGATGACTTTTGTGTGATGGCTGCCTATAAGGAGACAATGAGTTGAAAGAAAGTGCATATTACTTTACCTTCTCAATTTGCTCTGGGGAATAACTTTGAATATCAGATGACAGTCTCATCTGCATCTAATTAGACATCCTGCTATTCACCCCAGAACATCAGATCTCCTCATTGTGAAATGGGGCTGATTATTTTAAATCCAGCTTTGAATTACTTTTTTAAAACCAACATCTTGATGGTTTCAACTTGATTCTAATTAAAGCACTGAGTTGAATTTGATGATAATATTGTCCTCTTGCTTATTCGCCCTCTCCTGAAGCAGAGTTTGTGTCTGCCAAGTGTGGGCCGGAGCCGCGGCCACACAGTTGCAGGGCTGCCTTTGTTGGATGAGCGGGAGAAGCCCCAGAGGAGCCTGCTGTTGTTACAGCCTTCTGCCGCTGAAAGATGGACCAAGCCACGCGCAGAGCAGACCTGGCTAAGGCTGCTTGTCCCTGTGGCCCGTATTAACTGATGGCTAATCTCTGTTCAATAAACAGGAGGGAAGTGCTGGGCGAGGGCACAGCAGTGTTGTCGTCCACGGGCCCGGGTCGGCAGGGACTGGGAGACAGAGTGTACTTCAGGGAGCAAAAGCCCCACTCTGGAGTCATACAGGTGTGGGGTCGAGCCCTGTCGACCACCTGCTGGCTTCGTAGTATAGACAGTGTTTCACTGAGCATCGGTTTCCTCACCTGTAAAGTGGGACTGATAGTAGAACCCTATGCTGTAGCAGTGACAGGATTCAATGGATGACGCGCGTGAGGCCCTGGGCACAGGGCCTGCTCACAGTGAGCAGTAACCACGCCGGTTACTGTTACCACCTCCCACACCTTCTTGGGGACTGGGAGAACCCTCGTCTAAGGTGCCCTGGCTCTTTGCTTCCCTCTAGTGGCACAGATCGGAGTGGTCCAGTGTGGAGGAAACTGGGAGATGTTCCCTTAAAAGCAAGAAAATTGCTTAGGGTTTGATTGCTTTCTTAATGACTTCCAAGAATATCTATTTAACTTTCCAAAAACAGATGGCCGGGAAAACACCCCAAGGGCTCTACAACCAGCCTGATTCTTCCTTGAGTGGGAGCGTGAGCGCTAAAGCCGTGGTGGCGAGCTTCCTTGCCCAAAGTGGCAGGAGAGTTCCCAGCCGGGCTCTCCAGCGGGACCGGACCGGAAGTGCTGACGTGATGACAGGGAGGAAGAGACAGATGGGCGAGGTGGAGTGGGGGTCAGAGCTGTGGCTGGTTTCCCTGGATGTTCGGCTGGGCCATGGCTGCAGGGCCGTGGCCACATCCCCGAGGCCCCTCTGAATTCCCTCAGCATTGCCCTTTTGCTGCCCTTGGGGTGCTCCGTCCTTTCGGTCGTCTCATCCCTGTGAGCAGGCCACGGCGACCCCTGCACTGGGGCTGATCGGCACTGCCCACTGCTGCCTGAGAGCAACTTGCGATTCCCTATGAGCCCTCCCGGAACTGACAGAGGTCTTGGTCAGGGGTCCCCTCCTTCAAGACTGGGTGAGTGCCCCCTTGGGGTGCCCAGCAGCCTGCCATGTGACCACCTCGCATAGTGCTTAGACAATTTCAGGCCGTGTCTCCATCCCCCTTGTAGACCAGGGGTTCCCGGAGGGGCCGTTGGCAGAATTCAGTGCAGGAGGCAGTGCACAGCAAGCACTGCACAAGGAAGCAGCGGCTGGGTGTGGGAATGACTGCGCTCTGCTCCTGAGGTTAAGGGATGGCACCTCACCGGGGCCCCTGCCCCCTTACCCCTTGCTCAGCACGGAGCTTTGCATGCGGTAGTAGCTCAGCGAATGCGTGCAGGAAGCATGTTCTCAGGGAGCTCTGTGGGACTGATTTGTAGTGTTTGAGTACCTTGTAAGTGCTAGTATAGGTTTCCGGAGGTTTTTACAAAGCATAAGACACAGTCCTCGGCTTCTAAGACAACACTTGTTAGATGTTAGAGTTAAAATAAGCTGTTGGTTATAGTACAAGTCATGTAATATCTCAGGGCCAAAATCATCCATCCCGATGGGTGCTAGAGTTGATACCTGAGGTATAGGGCTGCTCCATGGGCTTGTGACATGTGAGATGCACAGAGCGCTGTGCTGGTGTTTAATGTTCTGTTGTTACCACCCTGAAGTTCTTACTAATTTTTGAACAGGAGGCCCTGCATCTTTATTTTGGAACAGGCCTCGCAACTGTATAGCTGACAGACTCCAGTGCCAGTGCCAGGCGGTCAGGGAAAGCCCCGGGGTGGAGGGGAGCCTGGGGAGGGCTTGGCTGGGGGAGGAGGTGAGCAGACAGCTGGCGGGGCTCGCCAGCCTGGGGCCGTCCTGGTGTGGAGCCTGGGGCAGCAGTGCGAGCCTGCTCAGGGCAGGTTGTGAAGTGTGGGGGCTCCGGGGTGGCGTTTGGATCCCGAGTGAGCTGGCCTGTGAGGCTCCAGAAGTGAGGCCTGCGTGGGGGCGTGGTCCGCCCCTGTGTGGGGGAGCGTGCTTACCTTCCCCAGGTGGGAGTACAGTCGCAGTGTCTACCCGGAGGGGCAGCCTGGCCTTGCCTTGCTGCACTAGAGTTGTTCTGGGATGTGGTGAGTGGAAGCCTCACTGGGCTGCTGGGAAGCCCAGAGGGTAAAAATGATGGGAAATGGCGTGAAAAGGGGCATTCTTCCCAGGAGCCAGGCACGGTTCCTAGCACTGGAGGGCCAGCGTTTGGTAGTGTTGGGGTCGAGCCCGTTCTTAGTGGTCAGGCTGACACCTGTCTGGTGGAGGATAGAGTTCAAGTCACCCACAGCAGCATAGACAGCCGTTGTTCCCCAGGGACACAGAATCCCTGTCGAGGATGAGACGGTCACACATACCTCCACCCCTCCTGCTCTTGGACAGACTGGGGCTGGAGGTCCAGCCTTCTTCTGCTGACTGTTGGTGCCCCCTAGTTGAAGTGCCTGCCCTGTTTGGGCACAGCAGTGTGGCGCAGGGTGCAGCCGGAGCACCAGGGCACATGCCCAACCGGTGCATGGAACTCTGAAAGGTGTTGCTGTTATTAAGAATCCAGTCTGTGACTGGGAGGTCAGACTGCGGAGGGGACACACAGCCAGCACTACTGGGAGACGAGGTGCTGGTGCCAGAGCCACAGGTGAGATAGAAGAGGCCTGAGCAGGGCGGGGGAGGTGTGCATGTGGCCGCTCAGAGAGAGTGAAAGAGGGGAGTGAAGCCTGGAACTCGGAGCAGCACAGAGAATGCTGCTCCCCCACCCTAATGGATGGAGAGAACTTTGTGTCAGTGGGGCAGGGGATATGGAGGGCGGGGGACCTGGGGTCTGGTGAAGGGGGGTCTCTGTCAGCTGGCTTCCTTACAGGGGCTCCTCCCTCAAAGCCTGAGCGAGGGCCTGCAGGGAAGGGCCGGCCTCTCTTCTCCACTGCCCTGTTGTGTACCCTCCCACGGGGGCTATTCTGTTGGCTGCTTTCTGGGCTTCCCTGTCCCGTCTTCCTTCTTTCTCCATAATGACAGGAAAGGTGGGACCACAGTCATCCAGACCCAGTGTGGCCTCGGCCCTCCCCTTCTGCCCCCCTCAGCGGGAAGGCAGGCAGGCTCTGTTGTCAGAGCAGTGTGATGCGTGACCTCGGGCAGCTCTCTTAACCCCTCCGGTCCTAGCAACTTCAGAAATACACTGGGTCTAACAGTGCTGCCGGGGATGAGGCCCTGGTGGAAGGGGCCCGCAGTAGCATCCTGCTGAGGACATGTCGGGGCAGGCACTGGCTGTGTCCCCGTAAGTGTTGGCAGAGCCAACTTCTGCTTCCTAGTGTAGCAGACAAGACGTGCAGATGTCCCCCAGACAGTCCTGCAGAGGGCAGGGGACGCAGGGGCCACAGGGGTCTGTCTCAGGGCCTGGTTGGCTTGGATACAGTGAAGCACAGAGCTGTGGGCAGTTTTGGGTAAGTGCAAGTAGCCCAGCCTTGTGAATATTAAAGGAGCTCATGTTTACCAAGTGCATACCATGCCCTAGAATCCTGCGTGCTTTATGTGACTTGCCTCCTTCGCCTCAGAAGTGCCGTGAGCTGCGCACGCGTCGTCTCTTCCTTGCTGAAGCAGAGGTGGAGCTTCAATGTCTACCCGACTGTGGCTCCCAGACAGCCTGGCTCCAGGGCCCACAGCCACTCAGTGGGCACTGCCTGACCTCCCTGAGCCCTGCTGGGCTCCTGGGGCCCTGGACTGCAGGGATCTGGACTGGTCTCCCATCTGGCATCTTCTCCAAATGGGGACCGCAGCGGGGCCCTCCAGTGCCGCAGACTCTGACCTGGCTGCACTGATGAGCCCGCCCCAGGTGTGGGAGACGGGCAGGGAGGGAGCGTTCACCCTGCGGCCTGGCTTTCTGTCTCGGGACTGTGCTGACATTCCATAGAGGTGACAGGTGTTGGCAGGTTTTTGGGAAACACCAGTTTTCCTTCCAGTGCCTTTGTCCCTGTTTATTCAGGACATGGTAAACATTTGATTGTCATTCTGGTTTAATTAAATAGAAAAAAAGTCAGTGGTCTAGAATCCTGGTACATTTCAAATATATTTTATTACTTTTCTTTTTGTCTTAGAAAGAATATGAAACCTGCATGCAACACTAACAGTTTCTGACACTTAGAGAGCACATGACACAGCAGTACAATGCGGCATATGCTGAAGGGGCCGTGTGAGCAGGGGGCATATTTACACGGAAAGGGCGCATGGCCAATGTAGCTCCAGAAGGGGGCTGCACTGTTTAACATTGAAAAATTACATGGGGATCGCACATGGATTGCTGTGTGTTCCATTGTGATGAGGGAAAGAAACATACTTTGAAGGTCCTCCTTCATCAGTAGAATACATGTCTGTAGCTGTATACTGTGTATGTCTTCATATATTTTTAAGTTTTCTCCTAAGGGTTTTGCTAACAGTGTCAGGAACGTCATGTGCTTCTAAAATATTAACTATTGAAGCGGTGACCGTTCACACACCCTTGGGGGGAGAGAAGACCCAAACCCTTCCTTAAGCACTGTTTGCCCTGCTATCCCGGGCTCTTGGACATGTTTCCTGGAGTGTGTAAAAATTAACCAGAGGGATGAGCACATTTCTCTGGCAGACAAACTCAGGTTCATAAAAGAACAGATGCAGAGAGATCTGCTCCTCCTTGGCCAGAGTCTGGGGCCGCTACAGAGCCCTCCGAGGCCGCGACTGACCCTGAGCCCAGGAGAGCCCGTGGCAGCGGTGCCGGGGCGCCAGGGCCTCAGAGCGGAAGCTCCCTGCGCTAGGAGTGGAGCGGTGCGGCTGTGAAATATCTCAACCAAGCTCCTCGTTCCTCCCAGGTGCTTATAAAGCTCAGATGTATAGTGATGTCTGGACAAATACAAAAAAGCATTTTTTTTCTTTTTATAAAGGAAAGGCATGAGTTTCCCGCTTTTCAGTAAAAAGCAGCCTGCGATGAAGCCTGGAGTGCAAGAGAGACGGGTTTCACATCTGGAAGCCTTTTGCACACAGCTATAAAATGTAGAAAGTGGCCCTTCGTAAAAAGTGCTTCGTAACAATATATAATTTGTGCCTTATGCCTGCGAGAAAGAAAGGGTTTGTTTTTTTAATCTGCAAAGTCCTTTGCTGTCTCCCAACCGGTATGAAGTTTTCCCATCAAGGGTTTTTCACCCTATTCTTCGTAAACCCTGGAAAGAGAAAACACCCATGTGAGTGGTTCAGGACATGACTTGGGCAAAGCACAGGCTGGTGGCTCAGCCTGTGCTTTCTTGTCCTCAGCAGTGCCCCTTCCCGGGGTTGCTGGGATAAGTGGGGAACGCCCTGAAGTGTGCCAGCACAAGAACCATGAAAGCTCACCTGAATCTGGCTTTGTCTCTCTAAACACTCCACCCTTGCGGTCTCATTTTATCCCCAAAGCCCTATGAAGCAAACCCTCTCTGTAAATGAAGACACCGAGGCACAAGAGACTGAGGGACATTGAATGTCAGTGGTGGGAAGCTCTGTCTGCAGCATGGGCAGTGGAGGGGCGGGGGGAGAGGCATCTCCTCCCTCAGCTTAGGCTTGTGTCTTTCTTTGTGTTCTGCTCAAAGAATGCCTGTCCTCTGGGGAAACACCAGTTTGAGAGGCAGCTGTCTTAAGACTGAAGAGTGTGGGCTGGGGCCGTCACGGAGGCCTCGGGCTTGAGGTCACTCCCTCTTGTAGTTAACAGGTCCATGTGCATTCACAGGCTGACCTTCACTCTCACCTCCCAAGCCATCTCTCTTTAAGTACTTTAATCCCTTCCCTTCTGCTCCACGCCTGCGGTGAGGCTGTAGTTCACACTCCGGTGGCCCATTGCTCCCCCTGCCTATTTCCTCATTGCTGCAGACCACCACTTCACTGTGCACTGAAATCAGAAGCCTGCCGCCGCCGCCACCACCACCAGTGGCAGCTGGAGGCTCTGGGCCTTGAGATGCTCCCAGCTCTCTTGTCTGGACCCCAGGAGCTGGCCTGGCCCGCTGTCCTCTCCTCCCTCTATGTAGCTCCAGCATTTTCTCCCCTTCTCTGCAAACAGGACTGCAAGATAGTTCCCTTATCTCCATTCTACGTTCACAGAGACATTTTCGACCTTTTACAGGGCGGGGGGTGGGGGAGGTGGAGAGGGCAAAGGAATGGCCCCTTCCTCTCCCAGGACACCTCAGCGTTCCAAGAGAGTGGGATGCATTGGTTCTATAATACAGTGACAGAGCTCTGGGAACAGAGGTGCGCTCACTCTCCCCATTGTCAGAATTTGCAGAAATAAAATGGGCAGGGCTTCATGGGCCCATGTCCGCCTCCACCTAGTCACAGCTGTGGCCAGGTGGAGGGGCGAGGGACAAATACGCCTGAGAAAAGGCCTGAGAATCTCAGCAGCCCGATGACGGTCTCGGCCCCTCCGTGACTGGCCCTGAGGTTAGCCTCACTACACTTCGGATGACATAGGGCCTGGAGCATGACAGCAGACAGGGCAGGGTCCTGCTTTCGCCATGTGAGCTCCCTGCCCTGACCAGAAAGAGGGCTTCATTCCCATCAGACTTAAAGAAAATAATCCTTCTCTCTCATCATTATCTATTTCAAGCAACTGCAGACAAGGCAGTTTTGGAGGCAGCTCAAAAGGCTCAGGTACTGGGGTTACGCCCAAGTGTCAGCTGTGGGGGAGCTGGTCACCAGCAGAGCTTAGGGTAGAAGGGCTAGGTGGGGAGAGGGGGTGACAGGAGAGGCAGCACGGGACTGAGGCAGGGAGGGGGAAGGTGACACTATGAAGCCTGGCCTTTGGCCTCGTGCTTCCAGGCAAGTCACTCCCCATCCCCACTTAGCCTTGGTTTTCTCCTCTGCTGGATGAGGTGCTGGCACCAGCTCTGGGGACACTCACCTGCTCACAGGAGCAGGCACGTGGGTACGTGCATGTGCTTCCCTGGCCAGTGTCCAGATACAGGTGTAAACGGGCTCTGAGTGTGCGAGGACAGGTCTGCCTCAGGGCAGACTCGCCTTTATGTGGTATCTGGGAGCCGGGAACTTGCTCCCCTCTGAAGCCAGACAGAGGACCCCAGGGGGTCAGAGCTGCGAACTCCTGTCCTCTGATTATGGGGAAACAGAGCTCAAAGAGCGCAGGGGTCTGGTTCAGGGCTTAGGTCTTCTGGCCACTGCTGCCCCTGAGGTTAAAAGTAGTTCTGATTTTAAGGGGTCAAACCCAAGGTCCCTCCCTGCATCTGTGTGGGAAAGAGTTTATCAAGTGTCTGGGCAGCAGGCGGCATGAGGAAGAACGTATTGTTGGCAGGAGTCACCCCTATCATCTTGTGGTTGTACCTATAGTTTTATTGTTAATAAACCTGGTCACTAATTGGCCATATTTCACCCCATAAGAATCACAGAGCTGTGCTAGGTGTTCGCCCAGCTTTTGATAGAGGGAAACCCAGGATCATATAATTCTAGTTAGAAGAGGCGTTAAGACTGTAACATAAAATTTAAAATGAGACAAACTTTAGTTCACAAAAGGATGCATTTTTGATGCTTACAGCTATCTAATAGAGCAATAGCCTGCTTTATTAAGTGGTGAGTTCCTCGTCCCTGGAGGTATGTAACTAGTGCCTGGGTATTTGCTCTCTGTGGTTACTGTGATGGGTGTCGACCCAATAGACATAGCTAGAGGACCTACAAGGGGTCCAGGATCTGGATCTGGAGAAGGTGGGAAGGAAGGTGAGGGGAAGGCGAGGTACAATACCTGCGCTTCTCGTTCCAGGCATTGTACCACTTGATGAACCGCTTGGTGCTCTGCAGCTTGGGGTGCAGGCAGTGCTCCTGACCCCGGTACCGTGACACACTTTTGGTGGTGATGCTGAAATGGAGTGGGATAGGGTAGAGGATTGAGGAACCTGAATGGTAGCCCCTCAGTGTGGCCTGTGGGTGGCTCCGGTCTGTCCCAGTCAGAGCACTGAGAGACTGTGGCCTCCTCCCTCCTTTCAGCAGAGCCTGCACATCTGCTCACTCCCTACCTGGCTCTTCGGAAGGTTCTGGTTATGCCCTTTCTTTCAGACTCCACGTTAGGGTCTACACCTTTGCTGCGTGATGGGCTTTCACTTTTCTCCCTGGCGCCCTCCGAGTCTAGGATACTGTGTCCCTCTCTTCTCCACCCTGTACCGCCCTCACTGCCACCGCCATGCAGGGCTCCAGCCCCACTTGGGGAACAAAGGTCAGAGGACTCTTCCAGTTCCTCTGAACCCGGGGGTGAGAGGTGGAGGGAGCTAGTGCCACTGAGGTGCACGGGCTGAGGCCCCTTTCCTTGGGTTGCATTGCTGCACGGCAGGGCTTAGACAAGCTCGCGTGCGCCGTGGCCTCCCTCTGATCCTGCAGACCCCAGTTCCCCCACCCCCTGCAGGCGATCTCAGGGCTGCTGATCCTGAAGCTGTCTTGTTGGCCTTGAAGCCCATTGTGGTTCCTGAGCTTGAAGTCCCAGCTGCCTCATGCTTGGGCAGAAAAATAAGTCCTTTCTCCAGGCCTCTACCAGCCAATGGAGGCTTAGCCATGCAATAGAGAAGCACGTGGCATCAGACAGAGCGTAGGACCTGGATTTCAGTCACAGGTCTGTCTGTGAGACCCTGGGTCTCAAAGGATTCCAGTTTGCCCATCTGTCGAATGGGTGTAAAACAAGGACCTACCTCTTAGGGCTATTGGGATGAACAAAGGACATAATCTATGCAAAGTGCCTAGTACCTGGTAGATGCATGATGGATAATTATTGTTATTAGAAAATGAGGTGGCTGTGGAAAGAGAGCAGCCTTAGTGTGTCAGCTCCAGCCAAAGGGGAAGGCAAGGCTGCTGCCCAGACTGCGGTGGCCTTCTCAACCTGGCTGGGCTCGAGGAGGAGGAGGATGCTTCTGGGTGGGGCAGGAAGGGCAGTGCTGAAGCGGAGGGACCACCTCGGGGCATGGAAAAGTGGAAGGTGAGAGGTGAGGATGTTGCTCTTTGGGAGATCACAGCCAGAGCACGGTGTGGGGAGGACTTGGGGCACTAGGGAACGGGAAGTGGGGAAAGGGGGGGTGGTTGGAGGCCCAAGGGGGAAGAGCAGGAAGGGAGGGAGAGAGATCAGCTAGTCCCCTGCAGGTTCCCAGCGATAAACGGTTAGGGATTATGGGCCAAGTTCTAGAAGGGATCAGAGTCTCCCTGAACTCTGAGTCTCCCAGTCGACAGGAAAGGAAATCCAATCTTGCTGCCAGAGTGGGTTAGAGTATTTGTGAGCCACCTGCTCTCTCCCCGCCATGGCCCAGGCTTCCTGGGGCAGAGGGGGGCCTTCCCCTGATGCTGAGTGACTGGACCCTGACTTCACTGTCCCTCTTTTTGAGACCTAATGCTCCCCAGGTCTTGTCCTTCCTTTGAGGCCTTGGGGCCAGGTTTCAGAGTGGAGTCTGGCCTTTTCCCTCCCCCACGGTACCTAGTCACGGTAGGAATTTAGCCCGTGCACTGCTCTCTCTGCCTGCAGCGCTGCTCTTGTGCTTGCAACAAAAGGCCATGGCAGAGTCTGAGAAAGTTCCCTCCTCAGTTAGGTCACTGTACGGGCTGAGAATCCCATGTCCGGAGACCTGAAGGTCGGGGAGCAGAAAGGGGTGCTCAGCCCTCCACCCCAGGCTCAAATGCTCTGTCACAATCCTGGGACTATGAAAACTGGTTGTGGGGTGAGGACACAAGGATTTCTGCCCCCAGCCGCTCCTCAGAATTCCTGGGCCCTGTGCCTCTCTCCTCAATGGTTCTGGGATGCTGAGGGTTTTGGCAAGAGCTCAGTGGACATGGGACACAAATTGCTCTGTCTAGACTTCTGGACCCTTCTGGGTGCAAGGACTCCTACTTGCAAAGCAGACAGCTCCCCTCCCCCGCCTCATCAGAGATTTCTAGGTGACTCAGGATGAACTGGAGAACTTGCTTTTGTTCAGCCTTTGTGGCTGAAAACCTGCTTTGGCAAAAAGTGCTGGTCCTTTGTCTAATCTAGAGAGTCTTAGAAGCTTGAGGGGAGAGGACCTCCGGCCCTTCAGGGATGGTGGCTGGTCTGGGTGGAGGGTGGAGGTTAAGGAGAGGTTGCCTGCACGCGGATCTCGTGGAGCTCCTGCAAGTTTTCACAAGACTACATAAAGCCTCTCATGCACTTGCCTGTTAGTTTCCTCTCTATTCTGAAAAGTTTAGTTAGGAAAAAGAACAAGTCTATTATTGAGCATTCTGTCTTTAGCGATGTCACTGCACCCCGCCTGCTTCTCCTCACCTGCGGGGTCTCAGCCACTGCACTTGGTGTGGAGCATTGTTCAGCACTTAGAGGACTGCAGACTTAACCTGCCACATCCCTGGCATTCTTCAGTCCCCACGCTGGGAGCCAGGAGGGGCTTGTGGCACTTCCTCCACCTCTCATGCTCTCTGCACTCCTCCCCCACCAAAGGATTTTCTGGCTGTTTTTCTGGACTTGGGTCCATAAGGCAAGGAGCAAGGCAAAGGGGCAGGGACAAAAAGTTAATTTAGGTGCCTGGGAAGGAAGGTAGGGGCTTAGCCCAGGCCAGTGGCTCTCTGAATTCCCGTAACTTCAGCCCAACTGTGCAGCCTCCAGGTAGCAGTAGGGCTCAGGGGCCGCCTTCGCAGCCACTGTGGCCTTCGGGCCAGTGGGGCCAGTGGGAGGAAGGCGCTTGCCCAGACTGTGAAGAGAGCGGGTCCTGTTTCTGAGGGAGGGGGAGACGGGCCGGTGGTCGGTGGCAGATACTTGGGAGCTGCTTTGCCAAGGGCTTTCTTCCTGGCCAAAAGCACACTGATGGGGAAACAGTGGCGCTGGCCCCAAGTGGTTAATTGGGGAGGCAGAGGAGCAAGGAAACTCGGTGTTCTCTCTGCCCCAGTTTCAAAGATATTTCCCACATCCCCACCAAGCAGAGCTCCAGCCATGTGGCACGTCAACCCCAGCAGAGCACTTCCCACAACTGCTCAGGCTCAGCGACCCACAAGAGTCCAGCCTGGGAAGGAAGAGTGAGGATCACTCTCAAAATGGAAGTGCTAGAAGCCAAAACTGGTTGTCCACGGTCCCCTGATTGGAAAAGGCTCTGAAAGGAAGGTCTGAGGATGCATGACAATGTTCACTTTAATCCTCTCTAGCAACAGGAAGGCTGCACAGTTTGGGTGCAAATTCACTAGTTCTGGGTGCGTTTTGAAGTGTTTTCAGTCTAGGTTTTCTAAGGTGGCACAGGGGCACCATTTAACCCTTCATCACCCAGGAAAGGTGGGCCACCCATTTGAATCCTAGCAAGGGTGAACTCGGGGAGGCTGTTTCCGGGGCACAGGACAGTAACCCTCTCTCCAAACTCCCTTCCAGACTGTCGTGCCAGTGTCCTAAGGACTCACTGGGCAATTACAAAGGCCCTGCTGAGGCCCTGCCAAAGGCGGAGTGAAACGTTTGTTAGCCCGACCCAGCCCCACGCTGTGCCCCAGCACCAGTTAAGAGCAGCACGCACACGCGGGAACTCACATAACCATCTTCTCCTCGCAGTGCGGGTACTTTGGCTTCATTTCCAGCTTCTTCACGTCGCTGTAGCGGATCTTGGGCCCCTTCCGGGAGCACTTGCATTTGGACCCTGCGAAAGAGTGCGCAGGAGCCTCTCAGTTGCGGGCGGGGGCTCCCGTGCCTGGACCGCCCTCGGTGCCCACTCAGAGTCCCCGGGGTCTCAGGAAGCCTAGCATTTGGCGCTTGGGCTCCCCAGGATGGGACAGCTGCGACAGAGGACCTCCTGGGCACTCACCGTCCACACCCGCGGCGCATAGCGCCAAGAGCATTAGGAGTAGAGCTGCCGCAAGGAGCCTCATGCTGGCCAGAGGGGCGCGGAGCAGGAGCAGGGACACGGGGAGGGCGCCGGCCCGGCTCTGCTTTCTCTCTGCCCCGAGCGCGCCTCCCGATTCCTCTCGCTCCCGCTCCCGCTGCGCCCGTCGGTGGGTGCCTCGAGACTGGCTCTCGCCGCGCAGCGCTGTGCTGAGCTCTGCTCCCAGCTCCGCCCGCCCAGTCCTCTTTTAAATCCTCTCTTGCCCTCGCAGGGAGTGAGCTCATTAATATGCAGAACCACTCGGTGACTCACTGAGATTTCTCAACACGGTGGAGGGAGGAGACCATCCCAGTCCGCCCGCCCCGACCTCTGTGCAGGACCTCCATGCAGCCGCGCACACTCGGAGCCACATAGCAGAGGCGCACCCACACACTGTCTGCTACCCTCGCTCCCACACACACTCTCCTGCACACACTTGCACAACCAGACCCCAGCAGGCGCACACAGCCAGTGCCCTGGCTCCACTGGGCAGTTGAGAGGCTGCTTACGGGCTTTTCTGAGTTGCGCGGTTCCAGCTGACCAGACAGACCTGCTGGTCTGAGCCTCTGGGAGATCGAGGCCTGTGGCCCATATCTTCTGAGATGAATTGAAAGGGTTTGAGGGCAGGTGCCAGGTGTGAGTGCCAGCAGGCCTGACTCCTGGGGTGTGAGCAGCCCCTTTGGGTCAGCAGCCGGGAGGCCAGGGCACAAGGCCTGGTCTGGAGGGAGAGTGCCATCAGGTGTGCAGCCGCAAAACATTGCCTGTAGTCACTGGCGCAGAGACGTGTGTGGGGAGGTGCGGCCACACTTAGAGGAAGGCTTCCTAAAGTGGGTATGTGCTCTTGGCCGTGTCGGCTCTTGGCGGGGAGTGGGGGAGGGGACCAGGCAGGGGTTCCTCACTCTAACACTATTCTCCAAAGCCATGCAGCGGCCCAGCAGGGGGATTTGACAGTGACAAAGATCCTGATGCAGTCCATGTTCCAGTCGCTGTGCCAGGCTGTCCGGTGGATTGGTGTGGGCCCAGGCATGGCGGTGGGAGTTCCTGCCGCATGACTTACCAGTGAAGTGACTTCACTACTATCAGCCATTTTTTCATCCTTTGGAAAGTACGAGTAGTCACAGTACCTGTCATAGGGCAGCTGTGAGAGCTCCATAAAATCAGACATATGATGGATTTAGCAGAATGCCTGGCCAGTAGTTGCTACTCAGGAAATGTTACTTGTTGGTATCAATGTTATATACATATATACTTTATATATTATTTTGATTCTTACAAGTCCCTTCCAAGTTGGTCTTTTAATTGTTTATTTGACAGGCATGGAAACAGGCTCAGAGAGAAGAAATAATTTCCCCAAGATTATGTAGCCAGGAAGCAGGTGGCTAGGCCAGGAAGGACCCCAGTGTATCTGTGTGTCTGCAGATCTGGTGCTCCTGTCCCTGGAACATTCCCCCTCCCTCAGGCACTTGGTGAAGTGCTTCTTTGAGAGACCCAGGGACAGGATGGAGCGTCTTAGGCCCCGAGGGTCCCTGGGCTTGGCTCCCAGGCGAAAGCTGGAGCCAGGCCAGAAGCTGCCAGGCTCTTCCAGGTCACACAGCTCTGTGCTCTCAGCCCAGCAGCTTCCTGGGGGCAGAAGTGCCCAGAGGAGATCCTGGGGGGATGGGGTGGGACAGGCAGGCTGATGAGAGGCAGAGTGGGGAGGATCCGTGTTGTCTCTTCCCAGCTGGGAAACCTTGGCTACCCAGAGGGGAAGCTGAGCCATGAAGAGCCAGCTGAGCTGTGAGCCACTTCAGGCCACGTCCTGAGTCCTGTGTGAGCGGTTGGGTATCTATGCTTACAGCAAGGGCGACACTTGGCACTTGGGTTTATGCGGAGGATAAGTGCAAGGATCTGATTTTTGGCATTTAATTTTTTTAATTTAAAATTATTTTTTCTTAATATAAACCAGCATGTGTTTGTTATCAAAAAACAGAAGCAGAAGAAAACACACACCCAATTCCACCTACTCAGCAACCTATACTGAGATGCTACAGTGTTCTCTTTTCAAATCTTTCTCTCTCTGCTTGAGTGCTTGTGCACAAGTGAGAACAGTGTGTGTCCTGTTGAACAGCCCGCTTATTTCACTTGTCACTGTGTCATCAGCGTCATTCCGCAGGACTAGCTGTGCGTCTGTATTCTCTCTTGTTATGGCATCATTTGAGGCCATATAGTATAATGGCCAAAAACTTGGTGTCTGGAGTCAGACTGCCTGAGTGCGAATCCTGGCCACTAGCTGTGTGACCGTGGCTTGTGACTTAACTCTTCAGGTATTGATTTTCTCATCTGTGAGATGGGGATGATAATGGGAGAATTAAATGAGATGGTGCATGTAAAGCCTTTAACTTGATCCCTAGCAGAGTAAGTGCTAAATAAGTGTTGGTATTGTTATTACTATTATTTTGAGTGCAGCATATTCCACTGTACAGATGGAATAATTACTTTAATTACTCTCTGCTGAACTTCTGGATTGTTTTCAAAGATATTCTCTCACAAGCAGCACCGTGTGACAACTATCTTGGAGTTAAATTTTGGGGTAGCCCTTAAAATTGGATTAGGTCTCAGAAATACAATCAAATCACTGGACCATGGGAATGCTTATTTTAAGGCTTTTAATGCACAATTGTCCTCCCCAAAATTATTTCTATTCTGCAAAAGTGATTTCTCAGCTACCAAGCTTTTGCAGAGCATGTGAAATAAGTTTTTTTTATTTGAAAATGTTGTTTCTATCATATTTGTTTCAAGAATACGCTTATTAATTCAGTGGAATCTAACAGCACCAGGGATCACAGGCCTGGAGCTTTTATAGGGAAAAGTAGTTGGCTCTTAAAATATAGACCAAAGTTTCCCAATTTCCTGGGCCAAACCAGAGGTCCGACGTTCCAGTACTTTGTCCCCAGAGTCCTCTTTAGTCTATGCGTGCTCATCTCTGGTTTGCAAAACATAACCATTGTGTCTTTGCAAACAGAGCTCACCTCTGTTTGTGTGAGCAGTTCTGGGTCTGTGGGTACAGGAGAGGATGGCGGCCTGAGCTGCCGGTGGATCTGTGAGTGAAGCCGCTCAGCCCCGAGAGGGAGGGGGATGGACCCCTGGCGTGCCTTCAGGGTGCAGACTCTCCCCTGAGCTCCACCTGGGGGCCTTTGAGCAGGTGGAGGAGGCAGGGTGAAGTGCACATGGGTGAGGCAGGACTTTGCGCAGTGGCACTGCCTGACCGAGGGCACCCCTGTGGTGCAGCGAAGACGCACACACATGCCGCACCCTCTGTAGTACATTCTGGGGTGTGTGCGTCCGCAGCTGCTTAGGATCATGCTGGGTTCTCTGGGGAGGGTGGACACAAGGAGCAGGAGGAACAGAGGTGGGAGGAAGTAGAAGCAGAAAACTATTCCTTGAGGGAGTGGGAAATTGGCTCAGACCCTGGGGATTTGCTTACTTATTCTGTTCACATTGCTGGAGCATCCGTTGCATGCCAGGCCCTGCAAGGTGCTGTCCCCTGGGGAGCACAGAGTCTAGTGGGGAAAACAGGCATTAATCAAAGAGCCAGGGGTACACATGGAATCATGCTGGAGCTGGTGGGGGCGGGGGAGTGGGGATACAGGGAAACGGATGCTATAAGACTAACTAGGGATCTGACCAGGCAGGGAGTGGGGACAGTGTCCCAGAGGAAGTGCCCACTGGGCTGGAATCTGAAGGATGAGGAGTTAACCAAGTGACGATGGAAGGGAAGCCACTCCTGCCCACGTAGAGTCCCTGCGCCTCACACAGTGACCGCCTGGGGGGTAATTCCCCTTCTCGAAGTCCTGCCAGCTCCTGATCCCACCCAGGGTTAAAGCCAAGTCCCCAGCAGTGCCCACAGGGCCCTGTCCCCATGTGACCAGCATCCACCACTTTCCCCATGGCTGTGCTCTGCCCCACTGCCTTGTCTTATCACTCAGACATGCTGGACCTGTGAGCCTACCGACCCCTGCGCCCAAACTGCTCCTTCCCAGCTGTTGGCGGGTGGCCGTCGTCTCCTTACTGAAGCCGCAGCTGGAATAGTCACTCTTCAGACCCAGCTGCACTAGCCCCGCTTCCTCCCTCTGCCAGCAGTCACTTTTTGCACCGTTGACTTATTTTACTGTCTACATTGTCCGTGCCATAGCCTCTCAGTGTACTGTTTTCATGTTTATTTTGGAGTGTATTGTGGGCCATTCTGTGGTCTGCTGGCTCTGGGAAGGTGGGGTCTTTGTCTGTCTTGTTCAGCCTCTGTGCTTGGGTCACATAGAAGGGGCTCATTTTGAGTAAATAAAGGTGTATTTCAAGGCAAACACCCAGAGGTGTGAAAGAGTGTTACCAAAGTCAGGCTGTGTAGACTGCAAGGCTGTGTGTGTGTGAGTGTGTGTGTATAGGGGGTGGGTAAGGGAGTCCATTAATGAGGCCACATTCCCAGGAAAGCCAGCTCCTCCCCAGGGCGTTTGCTTTAGGAAAGAGGCCTCCAGGAGGAGGAGGAAGAGGTGCATGAGCAGGAGTGCGGCTTTCCAGGAAACCCCATGGGGCTTTGGGCGCCACCTCCTAGGTCCATTGAGAAGGTGAATCTGGGCTTAGTCAAGGCTCTTTTCCTGCCCTGGGAGCTGGGAGGCCTGCCAATTCCTCTTCCCACCCCCCAGGCCTTCCCAGGACCGACCTTCTTAGGGAGAATCCCTTTTTACCTCCGTGATGGAGTAGGGCCACCCTAGAATCCAGAACTGGAGGGGCTGAGGCTCCATCTAACCCTCACTGCAAAGACAAGGAAGCGGAGGCCCAGAAACGGGCTGGGTCTCACATATAAACCCATCTAGCACACAGATGTCAGCCTGGTCCTGCAGCCAGCTGTTCAGGCCACGCTGAGGCTGGGCTCCAAAGGCTGTCTGGGCTTGTCACCTCTCATTTAATGTGGTACACCCCAAAATACCTGCGTCCACTGGGAGCACAGCCAACAGCCGTGAGTCCAAGCCTGGTGGGCAGCCCACCCTCTCCAGCCTTCGCCTCTGCTGGAGGCGCGTGCGCTTCTCTCCTAGTGGCCCCCCAACCTGTGAAGGCCCGGCAGCCAGCTGCCTCCTCGTTTCTGGTTCCACTTTAGCACAGCCCTGCCTGCTGACCCCACTCAGGGCCTTGCTCAGAGCAGGAGGGGGAGGCAGGGCCAAGTGTCCCGAGGACAAGCCCTGGTTTGGGTCTTTATGCTGGGAGTGTTTGGGAAGCCTGAGCAGCTAAGGCCAGAGGAAAGGGCACAGGGGGTAGTCGGGCGACGTTGAATCAGGCTCCAGGCAGCTCCGTGGCAACAGAGGGGCATCGTGAGCTCCCCACACGTGGGAGAGCGCCTGCAGCCAATACAGCAGAATGACAGTTGGCCTTTATTCTGCCATTTATTCATTCAGCACCACCTCATGGCAGACAAGTGTCTTTACTATATTAAGAACTCAAGCAAAGATATTGTCAGAGAAGGACTAAAATAAATGAGCAAAGGACATCAAAGGACAATCCATGAAAGAATGTGTGTTCTCATTAGCAATCAAGAAAAAATGTCTAATGCTGCAGTATTGTGGCATTTTGTTTTGGGTCCCACCCAATAATGAAATATCTATTTTAAATATTAACGTCTAAAGCTGACAATGCTAAAGTGAGGAAGAGCCATTAAGCATCACAGGTGGGACTGTAAATTGCTACAAAATTTTAGGAAATCATAGTTTGTATCCAGAGTGTTTGAAATAAATCACCCCATTAATCTAATTCAGAAAACCTATTGGAACAGTTGATAAGGGAGAAAAACCACATGCAGAGATATTTCTTGTTAAAAATAAAGTGTTAACCTCAGTGCCCAACAATGGGGGATTGGTTAAGTAAACAAAGAAAGCTCTAAAGGAAATATTATACTGGTATGAAGACTCATGATTACAGTGTCTGTAGAATTCCACGGAGTAAATGCTTATGCAGTAAGTAGAGAAACACAAGATTGTGTAAACACTGTGATTGCAAGTATGTGGAGCAGCAACCGCTGTTTAAAGGATGGCCAAGAAAGAGATACAAACATCATTCTCTTTGAGTGGTGGGACTCTGGGCATCTTTTAAAAGCTTCTCTCCTTGCTTACCAGTTTATCTGAGTATTTTTATTATAAAAGGAACTCGGGAGCATTCATTTTGAACAGGGAGGCCTGGGACAGCTTTAATTCCTCCTGGCTGACCCCCACGGTGGGTGATAGGCATGCCTGCCCTGTGTGTGGCACCAGGGAAGAGGCCCACAGAGTCCTTGGTGGGGTGGCGGAGCCCCACGGGGAGGGCCCAGGCTCCATCTGCAGAGCTGTCCCCACTGTGCTGGGCACCGCAGCTCGCTGGCCCATCACCGCAGGCCTCGCCCTGCCTGATCCTTCCTGGCCCCCTCGCTCTCCTGCCAGCCCTGCTTCATGTGTACAGCAGGGTTCTGGCCTCCCCCTCCCACCCACCGAGGCCTCTGTGAAGGCCCCCCACGCCCTGTCTCCGGACAGGGATGCTGGGTGCTGCCCCTTTCCAGCCTGCACCACTGCTGGCTCTCACCACCCTCTCTAGCCACGCCCTCTAGTTTTCAGTTCCTTGAAAGCTCAAACTCGAGGCCTTTGCTGGCTGCCTGTTCTGCCCAAAGGCTCTCCCGTTGCCCCTTGATCAGACTAGCTGCTGCTTTACTTGCTGAATCTTCGAAGATGTCATTTTACAGGGAAGTATTCCTTGACCTTGCTCATCTGCCACTCCCCCTCCCCGATCCTGGTCCAGCCTGGGAGAGGCCCCTGCTCTTTGTCGTCTGTGGTCCACGGCCCTGTTTTTGCATTAGTACCATTCCTCACACCGCAAAGGCTCACTCCAGGTTGTCAGCATCAGCCCATGCGCCCCCAAGGGTTTTCCTGTTCACTGCAGTGCGCCAACAGGGGCCCAGGGCCTGGCACACAGCAGGCGCTCAGTAATGATGAGTGGACAGTGAGTGAGTTAATGTGGGTCACAACAAGCTAGTGAGGGGTGGCATCAGCTTTTCTGACTTAGGGTTCTAGTCTTCCACTGGGTGCCTCTCTTGGGCCTCGCCTCCTCGTCTGAAAAAGGGAGGAATAATAATAATGGGCCCATGGCGAGGATTAGATGAGCTAATACAGGACAAACACGTGCCACAGTGTCTTGTCACGTAGGAAGTGCTCACGAAATGTCCGTTCTTGTCTTATTTTACTATTACTGTTATTAATAATCTCCTAGACTCACTCACTCATCTGTGGGTTTGCCTGGTTAATTTATTTTTCTTTATATTCATGAAATGCTCATATAGCACTTCCTCTGTGTCGAGGACTGTTCTAAATGCTGAACAAATAATAATTTCCTTAATCCTCATGATGACCACATAAAGCAGGTCATCCCCATTTTACAGATGAGGGGCAGGGAAGGTAAGCAAGTTGCTAGATCACTGGCAAGTGGCAGAGCTGATGATGTTCCACCCCCGGCCACCTGGCTCCGAGTCCTGCTCAGAACAGCCTCGTGCCACCTCCTCGGAGTAGGGGGAGGGACAGTGTGTCCCTCCTCTCGCCCTCCTCTTGCTGCTGGCGCCTGGACCTCAGTTCTCCTTGGAGGGAATCCCAGCGTTCCCATCCAGCTAAGGCTGCCAGGCTTAGCAAATGCCGGATGTCCGTGCACTATTTGGGGGCATGCTAAAAAAATGCTTTATCATTCATCTGAAGTTCATATTGAGCTGAGATTCCTGTACTTTAACTGGCCACCCTACACTTAGCACCAGAGGGTGGCAATGTGGTTTCGGGCCACCTTCTTTCAAGTGGTGGTCTCAGACGCAGCCGTGGAGCCCCTGGGATTTGCCATGGGCAGAGGTGGTGAGGGGAGGGCCGGCATACTTGTGAACCCTCTTGTAGGGTAGAGTGGGCGTTTAGGCTTCCTCAGAGAGCGGGGGAGGTGATTAGCAGACAATAAGGAGCACATTCCAGGTGGAAGTTACCGTTTAAGCAACTGCTCAGTGAAGGGTAAGGTCAAGGGTCTGCCAGTCAACAGGGTGTCTGGAAGGAGGTAGTGGGGGAGGGGCAGAAGGCTGACTATAAAGTAGGGCCGTGCTGTGCAGAGCCATGGGCTTCATCACCTGAACCCTAAGGACCTACCTGAGGACTCCCAGCAGAAGGTTGTGTGGTTAGGTGCTGCCTCTTGGGAGGAGCTCTATGGCTGTTGGGTGGAAGAGGGATGACTGAGAGGGAGCTGGGAGACAAGAGGAGAGCCTTGGTCAAGGGCAGTCCTTGACCAAAGGGCAGGGGATAAACACTTTATCTCCTTATTCCTGGAATTCTTTGTCTTCTGAAAAAATGTAATGCAGGGATGAAAAACAAAAAAAGATGGTTCTCAGTCCCATTAGTGACCAAGACAGAGGCATTGATGACGCTTTACCGACCCACCTGTCAGTGGGTCTTTAGCGCCCGTGGGAAGGGCAGGTTGGGTGTGGGAGGGATGGTCTCACTGATTTGCTCCGACGTCTCAGGCAGATGTAAGAGGATGAGGTCAAAGGTGTTGCTCAGAGGATTTACCTACCAGGTGAACATGAGCCTTAATTAATCTTGTATGAAGAAAACTTTTCAAGCAACTGTCTGAGAGACATTGCAATTTTCTGTCTTAACAACTAGTCATTGCTTCTGAATAAGACCAGGTTCCTAACGGTGAGCGATTTAAGGCCGTAAAAGAATTGTCATAAACAGCTCCCCGGAGCCAAGAGCACAGCCCAGATTTTAAGCACATAATGGAGTCATATCAAAAGCAAGGAGGAGCGGCAAGAACCATAAATCCTCGAAGTGCAAAATCTGTCCATTGTGAAACTTGTGTGGAAGGGAAACCAGATGTGGATGCTGGAGGGAGGGAGGCAGGAGGGAGAGCAGCGGGACAGAGGGGTTCCCCAGGCTGCAGACAGAGGAAAGGGCCCTACGCAGAGGTGACGCCTCCCACTATGCTGGCAGGGACTTGGGCCTGGAGAGAGGGCAGGGCTACCCCCGGTGGCCGTGGCCGTGGCCGTGACCAGGAGGTCCAGTATCAAAGGGAAGGGCAGAGGCTGAAGGGTTACAGTGCTTGTTGCTGCTGCCTCAGCTGGGCCAGCACAAGTACTTTACAGGCTCCTCCTGAATTTGTCTTTGAAGACACACATTTGGAGCAGTGCTTCAACAATTGTATTTGAAATATCACAAAGAGACTGTGTTTATCCTACAGAGGAAAAGAGTAACTCACATGTGTGGAAATCCCTTTGGATTGGAGTAAAATGCATGTTTGCCCAAGGGGCCCCTCCTCGACCTGAGATGGGGGGTTTATTTTATTCTGACACCCAAAGTCCTATGAAAACATCAAGGTGAACACTTGCTGAGCACCCCGTCGGTGCCGGGGCTGTAGGGGCTGCGAGAATGCCAGCGGCTCCCAGGACGTCTGCTGTGGAGGGGAGCAAAGGCCCGTAAGCTGGGGAAAGCCTTTTAAATGGGTTTCTGACACCAGTATGGGGACTTCAGGGAGCGCGTGGGCCAGTCACGTCCAAGCAGGAGAGCCCTCATGGAGCAGGCAGGCTCGAGGTGGGCCCTGAAGGGCGAGAGAGGTTACACAGGCAGAGAAGAAAGTGGTGAGGGGAGGGTGAGCAACTGGGAGAGAACAGCAGAGGTGAAGGCGGGAATCCAGAGCCTGCGTGGTGGTCAGGGAGCAGCCGGTGCCATCAGGTGACAGAGCATAAGTGCCAGGGTCGTGGGCGACAGGGGGTCTGGGGAGAGCCTTGCACGCTGAGGTCTGGAACTTGTCACTGATTTGATTGAAAAATTCAATTTGGTGCCTAAGTCTGTCTGATGTCATTTCAACCCCCATTTCATTAAAAAAAAAAAGTCCACACAAAAACCCTAAATGAAACAGCTACAGTATCCTGAAAATAGTACGGTAGAACCAAAGAAAAGAGAGGTACCGTGAAACCTTTTACTCTCCCAAGAAACAGTCCAGGCCATGCCCACGCAGAGACTGCCACACGAGTACAGTCCTACTGTCCGTGCGTGTGTACTTGCCTTTCTGTGGCACACATTTCATAACTACCCCCACCCCCACCCTATTTAAACCCCACGTTAAGTGGCCCAGGGACACTTAAAAGGACCCTGGGGGTAAAATACAGACTTTGTGAAATATGAACAATTCCCAGCTTAATGGGTTTAGTTTGAGGTTCTCAAAAGTTTCTCCAGCTTATGTCTGCAGTGGTTTGGGGAGCCTGTGAGGCCTTTCTCCCCATTTCACTCAACCACACCCCTCTGTGGTGCCCGGAAAGCGAGCTGGGCCACCACCTGCCCAGGTCGCTGCAGGCTGCCGGGCTGATGTGCCTGAGCGGGACAGGGATTGGCGACCCCTCCATACACCTCTGTACAGGCACGGGCCCAGGCCTGTCAGGGTCCCAGGTCAGCTCTCCAAAGGTCAGTAAGCCGAAGGGCCGAGCGCCGAGATGCCGGCTTATCAGAACTCGGGCCTGTTCACCAATAGTGATGTTCATGGTGTTGGGGTCTTGTCAAGGCTGCCTGTTCTCAGGGCATTTGGTGGTCAAGTTTTGTTTTAAATATTGAGTATCTTATGTCTTGCAAAAAGGAAGATTATATAGATGAATTTTCAGCCCAGCCTGTTGGCTCTCCTGACTCTAGATTCCCAGATTTGCTTTGTGAGAGGCAGAGAAACGGGCGGCATGTCTAGTGGTGCCTGGAGAATAGGGACTTGGGTGTTCTCACCCAGAGCTCGCACAGGCCCATCCCACAGCCGTGGAGAGACAGACCCCTTTTAGGGGAAGGGCTGCTCTCTGAACGTAAGGACTCTAACTCAGAAGAGTTGCAAGAACCTGACTCATCAGGCGGGACCTCTCACCCTCCTTCCTCCTTATCAGTGGCAGCCAGGGCCAGCTGGGGGTGTGCTCTCGGAGGGGGTGGGGAGCGGAGGGGGGTCGTCCCCCCCAGCCCCTGTCTATGGCCCTGGGCCCCGGCCAGCCTGCTAGGTCCTGGGAACTGCTCCGTAGTCCCCAAATGTCTTTCCTCCATGTCTGAGTCTGTAAAACTGCTTGGAGCCCCCAAGAATGCACCCCAGTCCCCTCGCAAAGTCGCCCTTTATTTATAGATTTTTTTTAAAAAACAAAGGCACCTGGTTCCCTTAAGCTCAGGGCTTCTCGGAGGGCTGAGGGCCTGAGCTAGTGGAGAGAACACAGGCCCTGCTGGGGGACCGTAAAGCTCGAGCATTTCCAGGGCTGCTGCTGGCCGCCCCGCCCCCACCCACCACCTGGGCTGGGGGCTGTGCTGCTCCCCATCCTGCGAAGGAGGGCGGGAAGCTGTGTAGGAAAGACAATGGCCTGGCTTTGTGGGACCTTGGATTCTGACATTCCCTGGTCCCCCGGGGGGGCAGCCAAAGAGGGCATCTGCTGCAGGCCCACTCTGCACGAGGCCTTGTGCAGTGGTGCTTCACAGACACTGTCTCTTTGAATCCGCACCTAAGCCCATTGTGCGGCGCACTTCCCATTGGCAGAGACAATGAATGACCTTTCTAAACTCACCCGTCCCGGCAGAACTGGGTAGTGAGCGCCCATCTCCTTGACTCCAAGGCCCATGTGCTGCCACAAGCATCAGACTCCTCCCCACCCCCAGCACCAGCTGACAGGCGGGCAGGAGCTTCCAGGGTGTTTGGGGACAAGAGCTGCCTTGTCTCCAAAGCTCTTCCCTACCTACTAGGTGCCCAGGGTCCCACAATTAGAATGCACTTCTCTGAGTGAAGGCACGGCCTTGCCGAGCGCCGATGCAAGTGCAAAGCAATGGAGTCACGCGATGCCCCTGTAGTCATTTTTGTGCTGCCCCGCAGGGCAGGCGTCCTGACCCTCCTTTGTGGGATGGAGAAAATGAGGCCCAGAGCAGAGAAGGGACTTGCTCAGGTCACAGGAGTGAGGACAGCCTGTTCTTGGATGTTTGCCTGATGCCTAGTGCTGTACTTGGTATGTCGCTTAGATGTCCCCGGGATGGTCTTTCTGTAGGATGAAGGGTGACTTAGGCCCACACCTGCCACCCCTGGCCCACCTCTGATTTCAATGGCCGCTGTGTCAGGCAGTTGTAACTCACCTCCCTCTGCCTCACCCCCCTCAAGTGTCCATGCATCCTGCGACTTTCTCCCCCAGGGCCTCCTCCCAGCCCCACTGCCCCGACACTAGCGCCTCCTGGGAGTGTGGAAGGGCGGGTGGGGGTCTCCGCCTCTGGGGTGAATCTCAGCCAGTGGGGAGTGGGGACTGTGGGTAGATGCCCAGTGCCGCCTTTTGGGGGGTGTTTCTGGGGGGTGCTCTCCGTGCTGTATAACTTCTGGTGCCAGCCCCCACCCAGGGATCGGGCTGGACCAGACTGTGAGCTCTGTGACTGCAGGGACAGCGTCTGTCTTGTTCCCCTGGCTCACTGTCCGATACACAGGAGGGACTTAAAGAATAACTATTGAGTGAATGAACACTTCCCTGGAGGGACAGCTCCAGTGAGGAATACAAAGCTCGGTCTGGAGCAGAAGGGAATCTCTCCAACACTGCGTGACTTCTCGGGGCAAGGAATCGGAGGGGTTGCCATAATGGTTACGTATCTGGTTTCTGAGGATTTGAATTAAAAAACAAAACAGAACTGTTCTATTTTTATGTGTCAGTGTTTGCTAGGATAGACGTTTGTTTAGTTGCAGAACTGCTCTTTATTTAAATTTCTCCTGGGAAAAAGCGGCTTCAGCTGGGATGACTTGGATGGAAGTCTCGGTTTGATGAAACCCGACCCCTCCAGGCCCCCAAACACTGTGGCCATCCCGAGTGCAGCAAGAGGTGGCCTGATGCGGGGGAAAGCCTGGGGCTTTGGAGCCAGGCGGCGCTGGGCTCAAATCCTGCTCACGTCTAGGTGTGTGACTTTGGGCGAGTCACTTCACTTGGTCAGTCTCGGTTCCCTAACCCGTAACAGAGGGACGGCTGAGAACCCTCACAGGGTGGCTGTGAGGGTTGTGTGGGGTGGCAGGGACAGCACTTCCCCCGGGATGTGCGTGAGGGGGCGGCGTTGGACTAACCCTCTCCGCTCTCCCCAGAGGCGGGCCCCTGGGGGGTGAGTGAAAGCTGGGCGAGTCGGGTGAGGCTGGCGTCATCGCCAGAGGGGTCAGTCCCTGGGGGAAGGGGGCGCCAAGCCTGCAGGGCCTCAGCTGAGCCCTTGTGGGAGCCATGGCTGGGCGGGCGCCCAAGTCCTCCTTGCGGGCAGCACTCGATGGTGTGAAGAGGGCGTTCACACAGGGTCTCAGGTGAGCCTGTTCGCCCTCCTGTTAGGCAGGAGGCATAGTGACTGTCATACCCCTTTCATAGATAAGGACACTGAGCGACAGACAGGGAAAGGGCTTTGGGACCTCAGCCAAGAGGGAGTCAGAACCTTGGTTCGTCCACTTCCACCAGGCCTCGGCTCGGAGGGCCTGCATGCCCCAGGCCCTGCTTCTGAGCAGCCCCGCTGGAAGCCTGCGGAGCCCCTCCTTCAGGCAGTGCCGCTCTGGGGAGCACTCGCATTCCTTCGTCCAGCTTCACCCTGTGGAATCCCCATCACAGCTCCATTTGAAGACAAGGTCTTATGAGCAGGGCCGGGTGTCACGTAGGTCCACCAGGCACCATTCCCATGTATGCCCACTGGGGCTGTGTGACCCGGTGACCCTGCTCAACCTCTTGGGCTCCTGGAGATCCGAACTTCTGAGGGTCCCACACTAGATGGGAAGGCTCCCAGTTGACAGGCACCACTGGCCAGGGACAGAGGGCTCCCAGTGGGTGGACCGTGCTAACCAGGAATTCTGACGGTCGCATGCTTCTGGTGGTTGCGGGCATCTTTCCTTTGGGGCCACCCATCCAGGCAAAAGAGAAAAGCTGTCCTGTCCCTTACATTGAACACTTTGGAGTTTTTCTGGACAGCCATGACAGACACATTTGTGGGCCTGTTGCGTGGTCAGCAGAGGAGGGGTGGGGAGGGCAGGGGCTTTGGGTTGAGGCAGCCTTGGGCATAAATGCTGGCTGTACCTCTCCTTAGCTGTGTGGCTGCTCTGAGCCCCTGTTCCCTCATCTGAACATTTAGTACAATAACAATTATAGCTACCCCCTAGACGTATTGTGAGGGTTATGTGAGGAAATACTTGTAAAATGCATGACATAATGTCTAGTGCATAGTATGCTCTCTATAAATGTTAGTTTTCATCATTCATTCATTCATTCATTCAACATAGTCCTCAGCACAAAGCCCCTGGCAGGCAATCAGTAAGCACAAGGACTCAGTGGTCACTTACCTGAATGGTCTCTCCAAGCCTGAGTCTGCCCCATTCTCTTGGCCTCCTCGTGAACATCGCTAGGTGCCAAATACCATTTTCTGGCCATCCCCTGCCCTCCTGTCTCTCGGCCAGACCCTTATCCTTGCCGGACCTGCCCCACTTAGGAGGTCTGATACTGCGGCTGGAAGAGCAAGCCGCCACGACCCGTGAGCTTTGTTATTCACAGCCGAATGGTTACCCAATTTTTATCTATTTTTGTGTGTAGAGAAAATTTATATAAACAATTTTAAAAGATTCTGTGAATATTCTGTATGTTTGATTTCCACGATTGGAGCAAGAATATTTTATATAAAAGAGACAAGGGATAACTGTTTATACTCAGCTGATAACCATAGAGATGAAATTCCACCAGATCAAAGTATGAAGGGAATTAACTCCCTGAAAATTGTAAGTTATTGAACATATACACAAAGGCACATGACTTTACTCATGGGCTAAGTAGCCAAGGAAAAATCTCTTGGGGGAGGAAAAGGATTAGCAAGGCCTCATCAGGCAAGCCACAGCCCCCGTCCTCATCTGGAAGGACAGTCTTTGAGGAGCCTTAGGCCTGGGCCAAGGGGTTAGCCTCTATAGCCCTCAAAGTCAAACATCTTGACTCTCGGAAGTTCTGCCACTTCATCATTCAAGTGGTCTCCTTTCTGGCCCCCCAGGCAGAAGTCTCAGATATGGTGAATGAAATGACTCAGCATGCTCAATTGTGGAGTTGCTAAAGAGTGAGTGGTCATCAGCCCCGCTTTGCCCATAACTTCGAAGTCCCACCCTTTCTGTTCTTTAAGAAGGACAGGGGGGAATTTTCCATCTGTGAAAACTGCTAAACAAGTAGTTCACAGAGTCACCCCGCTTTTGCCCCACTTGTAATTAGATTGAGCCACCTGACTACCCTCTTCACACCTATTGCGCCATCATTTGGAAAGAACGCCCATCCCAGCAGGCGCCCCCTTCCCTGGCCATCTGTCCTGCCCCTCCCCTGGCTCATGGGAGCTCTGAAAAGACATTCCCACAGGCGGCCTCGGGGAGACCATGTGGAAATCTGCTTCCCACCAGTGCAGTGCAGGGTAGTGTTTGGGGGTGTACCTGACAGTGAGCTGAAATCCAGCTCTGCCACTTACTAGCTGTGTGCCTTACACGAATTACTTAGCAACTCTGTGACTCAGTCCTATTTTGAAAAAAAAAAGAGCTAATAGTAGGTCTGTGGCAAAGGGACGAAGGTATTATAAAAGCCCCAAGTACAGCGCCTAGCAGAGGTGCAGGGCTGTTATTAACTCCAGTTTGCTACTGGGGAAGTGAGCCACAGTAAGTAAATGGTCTGCCCAAGGTCATACTTAACCTTGTAAAGTTGTTCTGAGAACTAAATGAGGTGATGTGTTTAAATTTGTAAAATACTGCCAGGCACATGTACATCAGTTTGGATTCAATCCTGGAAACAAAAACCAAGTTAGGCCTTTGAGAGAGGAAATTTGATATGGTGAATAAGGTCTTAGGACCTGCCAGGAGGACAAGGGGCCAGCTACTGCCGGGCGTCTGGATTACCAGGACCGTTCAGAACTGACCGCCAGCGTAGGGCTCCTCTCCTGCCTCTGACCCTGGGCTTAAGAGCTCAGTATTCATTCTCAGAGCTGGGACCCAGGTTCCAGGAAGCTGATGGAATCAAGAAATCACTGCTGCTCTGCTGCCGCCACAGCCTCTCGGCAACCAGGAAACTGCAGAATGACTGCTGGAACCAGCTACAAAGAACACCCTCATTTCCAGGACGTTACTTGCTGATGAAATAGCTAAAAGGGATGGGAGGATGGCCTCCGCCTCACTACTGCTCTCCAAATCTGGTGGGAGTGCACGCAGGTGTGAAACCCAACTGCCCCCTCAAACCCACCCTGCGAGAGCCTGAGAAGTGAGTTTAGCTTTCCGACCTCCCCAGCCAGAAGGCGAGTGGAATGGCGGTCGAGGGAACCAGTCCACAGAATTCAGTACAAGGTGCTCATTAGTATTATTGCAAGTGTTCAATATATTGATGCAATCATTATTGATATTATCGCTATTATTATTATCCTGGCCTTCTCAGGAAGCCTGGCTTCAGGTATCACCAATCTGATTACCCCTTATGAGACAACGCCCAGGTTTACCTTTGTCTTTGGGGGCCGCCCTAGCCCAGGGACTCTCCCTGGTGCACTGTCTCCTTCGATGGTGGCCTTGTGTCTCCCTCCACCATTCAGCCCATGCCAGGAGCTTGGATCACTCTGACGCACTCTCTTCCCTCCCCACCGCGCGCTCCCCCCAGCCAGCCACCAGCCCTGGCAGGGCACCTACAGTGTCATAGCATTCCTTCGCCCATTGCCGCAGTCCTAGGCCGGGTCTCCGCCATCATCTCTGAGCTGGCAGTGTGATTGCCTTCCCTGGGTCTCTCAGGTTCTGACCGGGCCCCTGGGCCGTTGCCCGCCCGCCAGCCTGTACATCTTCCTTAAACACAAATCTCACTCCTGCCTCCCTGGCTTTGACCTTGGAGGTGGTCTATGCTCAGGGCCTGGCTCCAAGGCCCTGTGGCTGACGCCTTGGGTTTCGTGGCCCCCCGGCCTCATCTGCCCCTGCCATACTGTTCAGCCTGCCCGCCCCTGTGGCTCCCTGAATGTGCTGTGCACTCCCACACAGCTAAGCCTGTTTCCAGTGTTCCCCGAGCCGATAGTACCCTTCTTGCTTCTGCCCAGTGACCTCTGGGTCATCCCTTGTGACTCTCTGGAGGCTGCCTCCTGGTAAAGCCCTCTCTGACCTCCCGTGCACGCCCCCCACGCCTGCCCCTTTGCAGAGCAGTTCTGCCCCCTTCACACCAAGCACAGTGTTGCCCCCACTACGCGAGAGGGCTCCTTGGGTGTGAGGCGAGACCTTTCTCGTCTTCACTGGCCACCCTGTCTCCCTTGGTCGGTCGCTGGCTCAGGTACTCTGCCAGTAAGAAGCCTCTCCCCTGACCGTTGTTACATCTGGGCTGCTGCTCTACTTTTGCTTTGACGAGTTCAGCAGGGCCACGGGCACCTGCCTCCCTGAGTGCCAGGCTCTGGCGGGGCTGCTGATGGCACACCTTTAGGTAAAGTCAAGGCCTGTATCCTGGGGATGGATGTACAGCCTGGCAGGGAGGGAAGACAAGTCCAGGTGGCAAAAGGGGGTGAATTCGGTGCTACAAGCAAGGAGGTGGTGACTTTGAGGGGCTCCTGCAGAACTGGTCCGTCTCAATGGGGGGTGCTCCCACTCTCAATTTTTCCTGCAGGCCCCACCCCTTCACTGTGTCCCGAACAATTCTACCCCCTGGTCTGGCGTTTTCCCAGGGGCTCTCATGGAAGCAGAGTCCCGGAGCTATCAGTGAAAGAGCTGCTCCTTTGACGCGCACGCCTCACAGGAAGTCTCCTTGTCCATTTGTTTCTCAGCTTCCTCCTTGCGTGCCCAGAGCTTGGTGGTCTTGCGATTAGAGCGGTGGCCACAATCTACATGCCAGGAAGCAATGAGTGTGCCATGCAAGCTTCCAGCCTATGGGCAACCTGGCGAGGCCAGTGCTAACGTTAGCCCGTTCTGCCGTGGAGGGTGTTAAAGCAACAGGGAGCAAGTGGCAGAGGCAGGACTGCCAGCTCAGGACAGCCAGACTCAAAAATGTGAGCTCTCCACCGCGGCACACACGGCTGTCTCACGGTGGTGCCTACAGTGGCTCTGGACATTCCAGAGCAAATGCCAATGCGAGGTCAGGACGAGGTTAGGTGTGGCCGCAAGGGGCTGTCAGTGACTTCGGCAAGAGCAGTGTCAGGACAGGGTTGGGGACAAAGCTGGATGCAACAGGGATTTTAAGCAACTCTTTGAAGTAACCTAGCTTTGATGGGAGGAGGAAGGGCACCGGGCTGGGGAAGGTGGAGGACTGGGGTGGAAAGATGGCTGTGTCTCCTTTCATTCCTTGGTGAGTGAGTCCTGCTCACCAAGGAATACTTCCTTGTATTCCTTGAACCTTCATCCTGAGTGTGTTGAAGAGCAGGAGACTGAGGAAGCATGGAGAGCCGGAAGACTTCCGAGAGAGAGGGGCTGAGGGGAGACGCCCCTGGGGTTGGGGGAGAGGAAACCCGGGGACCAGGTGTAGGAGTGACCGCAGGCTGGAGAGGGCCGCAGAGTTTGGGGGCCAGGAGGTCATGAGCACCGTGCAGACGCCCTCCCAGGTGACTGGCAGGAAGGGAGCACCTTTGTATGGGTTTCTGTCCAGTCCCAGCATTCTCCCTTAGCGCTTGTCACATATTTATTTTATTCATCATTTTTCTTGTTTAATTCCCTCATCCCCCACAAGAAGATAGGATTTTTTTTGTTATGTTCACTGCCATATCCCAGTGTCAAGGACAGTGACTTACACAAGTGTTAAATAATGAACCAATAATTGTTGAGTGAAAAATCAGATACTTTCTCAGAGAAGGTGGGTAGGTCTGCAGCTGGCAAGAAGGGCGTGGGTATGGGTGGGGGGCTGGGAGGAAGGGGTTGGAAGAGCTGCTGTGGAGAATGGGAGTGTTGACTTAGGGGACCCCAGGAGGACCACAGGCGCCTCACCCTGAGACCATGGGTTTCCCCAGGGCCCTGTGGCAAGGTCCGGGTCAGGAGTGGCTCCAGAGTCGGGACTTCTTGGGGAGGTGAAGGACACTGAGGACTAGAAGGCTGAAGCCATGCGGTCAGTAGGTGGGGTCCCTGGTGGTGATCTGGGAGAGCAGGTCTGGGGGATGACAGAGTGCCAGGTGCCAAGGAGGCCAGGGTCGCCCCAGCTAGCCTGGGGCGGGGGCCGGCAGGCCCACACCCAAGTCTCTAGTGATGAAAGGGTGTGAAGGAAGTGGGTAGATGACCTCAGGTGGACAGGAGCTTTGGGTTCTGACAGAGGTGTCTGAGCTGGAAGCAGCTCTGGGAAGTGACGACAGCTCCAAGCCACCTGCCAGTGGGGCAGTGCGGGGGGGCACGGGAGCGGGGGCGGAGAATGGGGTGGGGAAGGAGCTGTCTTCCAGCAGGAGGCCCAGGGGCCAGGGGTTCCTTCAGGGAGAAGCTGGCTCCTGGTGAGCCCAGGGCAGAGGGACGGAGGGGACACAGCAAAGCTGCTATAATCATGGGTATTCATTTAGCTCCTAGGACCATGGTTCCAGAGGCAGCTTGAGCTTGCACAGGGTGGCCAGAAGGGCTTACACCTGGACGGTCATGCTTCTCATTTGGGGGACCACTGTCTGATCCATGACTGTGTATATACCTCCTGGGCTGCCTGAGTTGGAATCCTAGACCTGAGGGCCCTTACGGGTGTCCCCATTCCCACCCGGTTCTGCTGGGGAACCTTTGAGGGTGTGCTGCACCAGGCTACCTACTGCTCCCCTTTCTTCTTCCTTACCAGACCCAGGCTGAGTGCTGTTGTTTTGTCCTGGGGTCTGCAGGCCTTGTCCTTTATCACTCATTAGGGTTTAGAACAGGTGGAGGCAAGTGGGGCTGCTGGGGAAACTGAGGCTGGGAGAACACAGCCAGCACTGCGGTCTCCATGGTGCCCTCCCTGCCATGCCTGACCACAGGCCATCCCACTAAGTTGCTTGTCACCCCTTCCTTCCAGCACTCATTCCCTTATTACTTCTGCCCTGTGGACTGACCGCGCAAGGAGCTGGAAGGCAGAGGGCCAGCCTCGGTCCTGGCCTCCAGCTCTCACAGGCTTGCCCGGAGTGACTGCCACTCAGGAACCTAGTGGAACTCCAGAGACTTTGGGGAAGTCAGTACCTGGCAGCAGCCTTGGAAAGAGGAGAGGAGTCCATTCCTGTCTGTCCCTGCCATACATATCTAATAAAGAAAATCCATCTCTATTTTTGCATACTCCTTTCTCTGTTGGCCAACCCCTTCGGGGCTCAGTCTGTCACTCAGCACCGGTGCTGTGTCAGAGTTGTCAAGGGTACCTCTGCTGGCCTTATTACAGCTTCTCATGCCGGGAACTGTGTCTTTGGGTGTGGTGGGGGAGAGATTAGAAGTAGGTTAAAGTAACGAGATAGGTAGGTGAGGCACTTCCAGGGCTTCCTGCTCCGTTGCCAAGTTGGCGATAGCTGGGACCTTCCCAGTGGAACAGCTTGGGGAACAGATGAGTAACGTGGCCCTCCTTCTCCCTGTGGGCAGGGTCCCCTCCTTGCCTTCTCTGCTTCTGACTGCATAAGCCCTGAGGCTGTCACTGTTGACTGGAGGGTCTTCAGCTCCGGGACAGAGGTGCTGGGGTCCTCTGAGGAGGTGTGCCCTGGCGCCCAGCTGCACTCCCGCGGATGGGGTGACAGGGGTGGGATGGGACACCTCCCACAGGGGTGGCTCCTCCCATAGGCACCTCCTGCTGCCACACTTGAGGAATCTGGCTTTTCCTTCATTCTCCACCTTCCTGGACATGCCTGGAACCTTCCACAGAAACATTCTTCTCTCCTTGAGCTGGTCACATGTGCTTAAAGTGTTTGTCTTCACCTTGTCTACACTTCATGCAGAAAGTGTGGTTCTTTCCTTTCCCCTTTTTGGCTAAACCCATCAGTTACAGTCTTTTGAGAAACTCCCTCCCCAAGTTTCTGACTTCCTCAGAGTTCCCTGGGGGTCTCCCGCTGGACCATAGGGACAGCGGGCCACTCAGCTGCACTTGCCCTAGCCTCTGCCTCCTCCCACCTCTTCATCCACATGCAGCTGCCAGAGTGAAGGCCCCGCTGCACCAAAGGAAGCTTCGTTATTGAATTCCGGCAATGCCACGTGTTGGGGCTTCGACCTGAGTTTGAATCCATCAATGTGCTCGCTTGCTCAGTGACCCCAGGAAGTTACATAATGTTTCTGGGCCTTGGCTTCTTCTTTTTGTAGGCTTAACATCTACCCCACAGGTTTATTATAAGAAGTGATGTCACTGTCAATCACCTGGCACCATAACTGGCACTTAGTAGGAGAGCAGAGGATTAGCGCTCCTCTCTAGCACATGACAGACATCAATCCATCGACTTCCTGCCTCTTACTTTTTGTGAAGAGTGTATACGAAGCCTGGGCCCAGCCAGTAAAGTGAGCCTTTAATTGCAAGACTCTGCTCTGATGGACAACATAGGATTATTTATGTTCTACTCCTTCTGTGCTGATATGTGCGAAAGCAGCAGTGCCTAACCTTTTTGGCGCCAGGGACTGGTTTCATGGGAGATAATTTTTCCATGGACCAGTGCGCGGCAGGGGGACATGGTTTGGGGATGATTCAGGTGCATTACATTTATTGTACACTTTATTTCTATTATTATTACATTGTAATATATAATGAAATAATTACACAACTCTCCACATGGTAGGGTTAGCATGTGGGCTTATCAAAGCTGTAACTGAGACCAGTGTGCAGTGTGGGGAAGAGGCGCAGATTGGAATGGTAAATACAATAACGGGTGGGCCATGCATGGACTAAAGCAAGTGCTGGATTCTGACTTAAAGCCTGCCACCACATGTAGCTGTACAACTGAAGTATATCAACTCACTTGCCACTGTAAATCCTGCCACCAGATGCAGCTTCATTGTCACTTGCCACTCACTGAGAGGGTTTTGATACGAGTCTGCAGGCAATTGATTTATTATGGTCTGTGCAGTCAAACCCCTCCACCAATGATAATCTGTATTTGCAGCCGCCTCCCAGTGCCAGCATCCCTGCCTCAGCTCCACGGCAGATCATCAGGCGTTAGATTCTCACAAGGAGCGCGCAACCCGGATCCCTTGCCTGCGCAGTTTACAGTAGGAGAATCTAATGTTGCCACTGGTCTGACAGGAGGGGAGTTCAGGCGGTCGTGTGAGCGATGAGGAGCGGCAGTAAATACAGAGGAAGCTTCGCTTGCTCGCCCACCGCTCACTTCCCGCTCTGTGGCCAGGTTCCTAACAGGCCACAGACCAGTACCAGTTGGGGACGCCTGTGCTAAGGGACTGGGAAGACTCAGTCGGGCTAAACATTTCCCCTACATTTTGTTCACTGATGTACCTTCCCTAAAGCACCCAGGCATTCCTTATCCAAAGTGTCGTGAATTCTGCATGAGTTGGTTTTGATTCAGTGAGACATTTACTACAGGTGGGTGGGCTTGTGTGGACCTAGGGGTGGAACCAGCCCCGTCACACCCCTGTCACAGGAAGGGGTTTGTGCACATGGTTTGGTCTCTCACACTGCTGCCTCCTGGAGCTTTTGACTTGTGTGGTTTGGGTTTCTATTTAGCTGCTAAAGAGATTTTTTTTTTCCCCTTTTTGCAAAGGATTGCTCATTCTCAGCTGGGCATTGTAGCCATCAAACTCTTGTATGCAATTTTCTGAGTAAAGAGCCATCCCACCCCAATGGAAAGACTCTGTCAGCTGGTCAGTTACACAACATCAGACATTACTGTCTGTCTGTTCAACCCTGGCAGACAGGAGTAAACCTGTGGGGGGGTGCGTGGGCACGTCAGTTCCCTCAGTCAAATCTCCACTGACCATGTCAATAGGCTCCGAGGGAAAGCGGAACAGACCTGGGGCCTCCAGTCCAGGGCCAGATCCTGGCTTGGGACGAATGGCCTCCCTTTTTGCCCATCTTGGGCATGGATTTAGTTGGTTAGCTCTGCACCCCAAGACTCCTAAGACCATGCTGAGACCATGCAGGAGACCTCTTACGAATTCTAGACACCAGCTCCCTAATCTTCCACCTTTACCTTCCTGCCCCACAGCTGCTCTGGGATCGTTTTCTGCAGATGCTTTTTGGAGGTTGAAGGTGAATGACTTCAGGCAGATGACTAGCTAATTAAGCTTAATGCCTCCTGCAATTACCACACTGGCTTTGAGGAGTGTCCCATTCCTCCCTTCAGCCCAAGGGCTGAGTGGAAAATACCGATGAGGCAGGCCCTCCTTCCAGCAAGCCCAGCCCTGCCTCCTGGCATGTCACTCCAGACTGCCTCTCCCCAGAGCGGGTGGGGATGGGCTGCTTTTGGGGGCATGCCAGCCCAGAGCCCAGGGAGCCCTATCGCTTGAAGCTGGCAGCCTTGGGCAGTGACAGCCAGTCTCCTGCAGACCTCACTTAGGACCCAAGGAAGGAGGCTTCAGAAACAGGTATCCCTCAAGGGCAGAGCAGAGCTCCCAGAGGTTCTTGCTGAGGGAGAGGGAGGTTTCTTTAGAAAGAAGATACTAAGGATTCTCTGGGGTTCTGGAAGAAGTCCTCACAGTCCCAGTAGCTCTGTGATGGCGCCTGGCCCTCCAGTCAGGTCCCATCAGCGGTGGGGTGGGTGGGAACCAGAGGGTGACCAGGTCTCTAACCTCTCCTAGCACCCTGGTTCCTTGAGGGTCCTTACATTGTTATAGACCCAGGTCTGTTTGGCAGTTCCTCTACTCCTTCAGGCCCCACCTCGAGAGGCAAATGAAATGATTACAGGGGAAAGCAGAGAATGTGGAAAATGACCAAAGAAGCGATATGAATGTCCGTGACTTATTGAGTCTGCTAGATGCTAAATTCTTGGACACGTGTTCTCTCATTTAGTCCTTACAATAATCCTGTGTGGCGGGTTCCATTAAGTCTGTTACACAGATGACAAAACAGAGGTTAAGAGACTTGCCCGAAGTCCCTCAGCTAGAAAGTGTCAGGGCTGGGAGTCAGTCCCAACCTGCCTGACTCCAGAGTCTGCCCTTCCCAACTCAGCCAATAAGGCCTTAGTGGATACTCACCTGAATCAACAGGTAAGTTACTGCTGCCTTGTGCTTCACCCAGCCCTGGATCAGCTTGGGCCAGGTGCTTCAGGTTCATCTGTCTGTCTCCTTAAGCCTCACAGACCTCCTGTCAGGCAGGTGGAAGTGCCCCTATGTTCCTGATGAGAGACGAGGCTCAGGCAAATCAAGCGACTGCGCTAGTGAGGAAGTAGAGAAACAGCCATTCCCTGGGACACCAGGGTGGAGGGGCCAGGGGACAGACAGCTAGAGCCCTCACGGCGGGTGTTTCTTTAGCGGTATCCCCCCAGTTTGTTATAAGTAGCCTGTCCCAGTGGGTCCCACCCCAATTGATTCTCAGGATCCTTGCCTTTTCCTATAATCAATAAAAGAGTAACTCAGAGAACAGAAGGGACCGAGGCTGGAAGGGCCTCTGAGGTCTTTCTTGTGACATTACCCCAGTCCCAGGGGAGTGAACTGGAATATTATGGAGTCATAAAACGGCAGGTTTCCAAAGACCGCAGAAGCAGCCCTGCATGGGAGTCGAGGGCACACCTTTGGAGCCAGGCAGCCAGGTGTGACCTGCAGCTCTACTGCTCATCTTTCCGTGATCCCTTAGTGTCCCAGCTGCAAATGGGGGCAAAAACAGCGCTCCTCGCTCAAAGGCCTGCTGCGAGGGGTTAGTGCTTGTGAAGCACCTATAGCTGTTTCTGGTCCAGAGAAGTGCTCTGTGGGTGTTATGAAATACAAACACTGAGCACCACTGGAAAGTGATTTTAAGGAGTTTTAGATGAGAACTGTGGGATGCACAATTATATACATTATACATAAAGTGCTTCTTATTTTATTTATGTATGTGCATTTATATACAACCTAATCTTGATTATCTCTATGTTGTAGAAATTTGGATGGTTTCTACATTCTTCTTTATAACATTGTACATTTTGTCTATTTTGTGCGATAAACATGAGTTACTTTATAATTTTAAAAATCCTATAAAAAATATAAAACAAAGACTGCTCTATGCATGACTCCAGCCCCCATGTTCCCCGCTCCCATCACAAAATCAGATCTAAATGACGAGCAGTGAGCACTCCTCAAAGTCTGGGAGTTCCTGTTTGGGAACACCCAAAGACCGCATGGCTTCTGAGTGTGAGGATCTGGCTGGGAAGGCGTGGGACTGGCCTGGCTGATCGCCTCGTCTATGGCCAGCACACCCAGGGAGAAGCCCCGGTACATCCTGCCTTCCCCAGGGTCTCATCATCCTGGACGGCGCCTGTCCGCTGCAGAAATGACGCGGGTGTCCGTGTAAACGGGGATACTCTTGGTTGAGCTTACCTCGGATACTTGCTTTCCAGAAACATGAGCATGTAACATCTTCTTCACTGCCACTGCCTGACTTTCTTTCTTGGAATTTGACCATCCCCAAATGCATGTCTCTGAAAGTGGTGGTGAACTTGAACTTGAAATTTGTCTTTAGTTTGGGGCCAGTGGAAAGTCTTGGGCTGGGTGAGACTATTCTACATTGTTGTGACCATTCCTTGGGAAAGTGCTGATTTTTACCACAGCACCAGACATGAGCAGAGAGGTGTCTGTGCTGCATAGGAAATGCAAGTTTTGGGAGATGGACACCTGGCTGGCGAGGACGTCATCAAGGAGGAGTTTGCTGGTTGGAGTCGCATCTCACAAGTTACCTTATTATTTTCAGATTTAAGATTCAGTTCAAGACATGTGAATCGAGTAACTGAAATGGTCTAGGTTCTCTCCTAAAGCAGTGGCTCTGTAGAGGGCTGTGAGAGCAGTCTCAGCCCGAGGGGAAAGAAGACGAGCTGGCTTTCGAGGCTGGAATTCTATTCACACGCAGTTAAGTTGCTCCGGGCCTCTGTTGGCCAGAGACCTGGTTGTTTGCACTGGCTCATACTCTACCGGCCTCACATTTTCCTTTCAGGTAAAACGTCTGTGTTTTCAGGACTAAGGACGGTGGTCTGAGTTACAGGCCTATCTTGACAAAGCAGAGAAGTACATTAATTTGAGTTAAACTCAAAGTTAATGTGAGGCTCCAGATATGATAATAGTTTGCTAGGATCTGACTTTGTTTTTCAACTTTTCATTTAAAATATTTGAGAAGCATTTATCTACAGGCAACCCATATCTGACTTTAATCTGCTACAGAGACAAATGGTAGCGCCGGCCATCTGCGGAGCACTTCCAAGTCAGCACAAGCCCCCTGTGCTCAATGGCAGGTGCCCTCCATCCTCGCCACAGCCTGGGGGCCGGCGGCGCTGCCAGCTTTGCCTCACAGGGAGCAAACCAAGGCCTGGAGGGATCAAGTGGCTTGGCTGAGAGTCCCTGTCTGCAGAGTGGCAGACCCTGAACTAGAACCCAGCTCTTTGATTCCAAGATATCTAGGCTTTCACTGTCTTCCCTGGTATGCAGGTCCTCCTCCCTCCCAGGGCAGATGAGGTTCGCTGGGGGTGTGTACCTGACAAAAGTCTGGCAAGGGAGTTCATTGAAAAAGTAGCATTGCTACCACAAGTGCTTTTGTTTTTGTGGCCCCCGAACAAACCTCTGCAACTGTAAAGCAGAGGCTCCCCAGGCCTGCTTTGAATGGGTATTTGGTTTACTCCCATTGTTCAGAGGAACAACATTACTGCTGCGGCTCATGACAGAGTGAATGACAATTCCTGCTGGCAAAGCCGCTAATTCTCTTCTGTTCCTCTGTGTTTCCCCCGCCCCTTAACTGTGGGTCCTGCCTTGACCATTCCTGGACTTGCCCAGGCCCCAGGACCTCTGAGGGCCCACGAATCAGCTCGTCTCCTTCTCTTTCTCATGCCCTGTGGCAGCCTTCCAAGCTGCTGCTGCTCAGAAGCTCAGGCTCTGCGTTCACCATGCTTACGGACTTGTGTTAGGGTGTTCTCCAGCCCGCTTCCTCCCTTTGTTTTCTTGCACGGTAGCACTTGAATTATCAGTAGGGGAAAAGTGGACATCCAAGGTCAACCTTAATGTGACCTACTTATCAAGTTCTAAATAGATCTGTGAACCTAGCTGATCCCCTATCAAAGGAGAACAACTCATTTCCTAAGTCCTTGCATATCTCTACCCCTGCATGTGCCCTTCCACCCCTGCGCCTGTCTGCCCATGATCCACTCGTTTATGGAGTTAGGCACCAGCCGCGCCAGGCCCTGTGTTAAGAGGTGGAATAAAACAGCGACAAAGCAGCCCTGACTCTCAGCGCTAGGAAGAAACCCTTCAAACCCACCGGACAGCCCGAGACTGCTCTGGTCAGAGGCGTGGAGGCCACACATCCTGGGGGCGATCGCCTTTGGCAGAGGAGCGACTGCGTCTCGGAGTGTCTGTGCTTTCCCGTTTCCACAGGAAACAAATTAAACCCACTGGAAATTGGATGAGGCAAGGAGAGAGCGGTTTCTCTAGTTCAGGCTTTTCTACCGAATAGTGATTGGCTCCCAGTAGAAGCTCATCTGACGACTTTCAACGGGGTCCTTTCTTCCTTTGACAGTTGTGTAAATCAACTGTGGCCGACAGTGGAGGAACGAGGAGGAATTGGTCTATTTATTGGATCTGTCAGGAGATTGCGTTCCAGTCCTGTCTCTGCCGCTAACTTTGGTGGGACCTTGGGCAGTCTCCTCATCTAACCCTGCGTGCGCCTTCATTTCTAAAGAGGAGATGATACTTTTTTTCACAGTTTATTAGATTACTACATGGATGAGAAAATGCTTTGGGACTTCTTTCACGACTGAAAGGCAGCGGAGGTCGTGCATTTGGGCGAGTCTTTCGGCAGGTGGCCCAAGCCCAGAGAGGCGCTCAGGGCCACATGGGCTGGCAGGCCGGTTGCCTTCGTTCGGAAGACGTACGCCTGGCCGGCCCTGGACAGTCCTTGTTCGTGCCTGTCGTCCTGGGATGAGGGTTAAGAACGCCCTGTTTTATTCTCCAGGCTGTCTTGGTTAGGAAGCTAAATCCTGTGGCCCCCTTATCTACAGAAGACGTGAGCCAAGCAGCACCCTAATCTCTGCCTGAGTGGCCGTGACTCCTGCCACTCTGTTCTAGGTTCACCCCGAGGTCGCGGTCCACGTCTGAGCAGGGCTGGCTGTGAAGGTCAGCACTGATCTCAGTCAGAGGTGAGCGTGGCTGCCTAGGGCAGGGCTCTCCTGTCACCGCCAGGGAGGGCTCTGCAGTTGGCCTGGAATGTCTCCAAATGGGCCTGGTACGCAGGTAGGTGCCATTGTCTGGCAGATTTCCATGTGGGGAACAGCCCTCTTCTTCCCACCCCCGCCTTCACCAAGCACGTACCCTGTGCGTGCTGACACAAGCGGGGCAGGAACGGCTGGAGGCGCAGGGACGGACAGGGCTGCTCCAGGGCCGCCACCACACAGACGGACGGAGGTGGGCCGCTGGTGGGCAGTGGGGCGTGCCCGTCTCTCCCCAGGCTGGCCGAGCAAGTGTGAGAGGAAGATCACTGGATCCTCCCTGGGGCCCTAGGCCCCTGGCATCTGTCCTATGTGAAGAGGACAGTTCGTGCCCCTTGAGGGCCATGCTGCTGCCTGGGGAACGTCCTTTGTTCTTAACTGAGGAAGGTGTGAGTGGGCCTTGGCCTCACGTCTGTGGGTGTCCATAGGGTTGCGATCCTACGTGACAGCAAGGACTAGCATTTTGGAAGCTGAGATTTAATCGATACAACTTGGTATGTCCTGGAGGTGGAAGGGGCATGGGTCCTGAATAACAATGTCTGAGCTGTATTTTTGGCTCCACCACTGTCTACTAGGTGGCCATGGACAAGTTGGGCTTCTGATCTAAACCGGTTTTTCCATGAGCAAGTTGGGGTTCACCCTTTCCCCAATGATCTCCTACTGCCTCCTCAGTCCTTCACGCGGGAACTCCAGGAGCTTTGGGAAGTCATAACGTTACTTCATTTACTCACTGAACATGCACGGAGCACCTGTCCTTCGGCAGCCGGTGGTGAGCGCCAAGGATACCATGGCGGCTGAGACAGCCATAGCCTTGGTCCTCACAGAGCTTCTGTTGCACGGCAAGGGGCTGATGGTGAATGGTGAATAAATGGGCAAATGAAGTAGTTGGATACTCTGTTTAGTGGTATGAAGAAAACATACAAGGTTCTAAGAGAGAGAAGAGGCTATGCCTGGGTTAGGGAAGCAGGTATATCTTAGATAAAATGTTCCAAGAAGTCTCTCTCTGAGGGAGACCTTTACACAGAGACCTGAGCATAAGGAGACAGCTGTGCAGAGTCATTGAAACACATTCCAGGCACAAGGACACATGATGAGTCCCCTCTCCATGCCTGGCATGTGGTTTACAGATCACCTTTCTGTACACGGTCATGGGAGGTAGTTTGGGCCCATTGCATTAAGTATTAACCCCATCTACAAGATGCATTATTAGGTGGGAAAAGCATGATGCAGAACAAGGCATATAATTTACTAAGGGATTTGTCTATATTCACATACGAGGGGGTACCCTCCAAAAAACAATGTATTTATAAAAAATTGTCTATTCATCCTCAGGTTTAAACTTCAGTCGCCTTCAAAGCACTCTCCATTTGATGCAACACACTTATCGAGACATTTTTCCACTGCTCAGAAGTTTTTGAACTCATCCATTTTGAGGCCTTTTAGTGCTTCTGCCTTTTTTTTTGGTTTCACCTCTTCCACACCGGCAAAACATTTCCCTTTGAAGACTTTTGTCATCCAGGGAAACAAACCAAAAAAAGTCATGTGGGGCAAGATTGAACAATGGCGAGAGTGGGGCAAAGGGGGCATGCCGTTTTGGTCACAAACTGCTGAGCACTCAGCGCAGTGTGGGCAGGTGCGCTCATAAACCGCCCACCAGGAAATGGGCAAATGCAGTGAAAGAGTCTTTAAAAAACATTCACTGAAGCTGAACACAGCCTCTCACAACAACGCCAGCAGGTGCACTGATACAGATGGGTTCCTAGAATAGTCATCTAGTGGGGGAAGCTTGTACTACAAGAGGCCCACCCTCCAGAAGGTAATTCCAGATTTTTTTGGGTCTCCGCCTCATAGGTCTATGTCATATGCTGTTAAGGTCCCTGGGAAGGAGGGCAGATGAATCAAGGGAACACAGCAGGCTCCTCAGTGAAAAGGGCAAGAAGATCAGCTAATCAGTGATGTAAGAACAATGAGTCGGCTCTGCAGAGGCAGGTAGGGCTCAGGGAACTGGGGGGGAGCGGGGTTGGGGGGGTGATAAAAGATTAAAGTGAAAACTGAAGTTCCTGGCTCATATTTCTTCAGTGGTTATAAGAAAACTCGCCCTGCCTGGTGAATCTTTTAATATGTAGAGATAGACAGAAATGTTTGTAGAGGAAGAATATTCTCCACAATTTACTAGTTTTAAAACTTGAATTGAATCATATTACTTGGTTGCTTAAAACCCTTCCCGGTTGGATCATTGTTCTCAGAGTGAAAGCCACACCCCGTCCCATGGCCCACGAGCTCTGCCTGTCCTCTGCAGCCTCATCGCCTGCTGCTCCCACTCTAGCTCCCTGAGCTCGGGCTCGGGCCGCCTGCAGCTCGGCTGTCCCCGCTGCCTGGAGCGCTCTTGCTCCAGAGCTTCCACGTCTGACCTGTATAAGGGGAGACGCCCTCCTGAGACTGACAGCAGCCCAGAGGGAAGCAAGCCAAGCCCAGAGGTCAGGAGAGGGGGCTGCAGCTGCTGTCACAGAGCGGCCAGGCTATGGGCTGTGTGATGATGGAGACTCGGCCTGCCTCACCTCTGCTGTGCCCTGGTGTCTAGAACAGGCCCAGCATGCGGGGCGTTGGCCTTCTCCCTGCAAAACCACATCTGTGACTGTTGGGAGTTCCCCTAATCAAGCCCAAATACCACACCACTACACGCCTCTCAACCTACAGTACGCGCAGCCACGATTCTGTGCAGAGAGGATGAAAACAGGGGATCCAGTACATCTTTCTGGAGCATCAAGTTTATTAAAAAATTTGGAAAAACCAAGTAGTTTAAGAAGAACCCCCACAAGCATGGGAGCAAAGGAGAGCAGGGGGAGGGGAGAAGGGTCCCAGGGAAAACAGTCCAGTCTCTGAAATTTCATTAGGTGGGGGCTGAGGAGTGGACCCGCAGTGAGGGCGGCCTCTCTTCCTGAACTCCAGAGGGTTCCAGACTGTCCTCCCAGCTCAGAAGATAATTTTGGATAAGATGCTCCTGAAGGCCATGGAGATGTTCCCGAAGGCCATGGAGATGCTGGACACCTTGCTGATGTGAATCCCATGTTTGCGCACATCCGTCGTCCGCTGCACTGGGTCCTCTCGCCTGCACGCACAGCCTGTGTCTCTGGCACCACTCGTGCCCCGCAGCTGCTTGGGTCCAGCCTCTGGCTCATCTCCCGAACCGGTGGCTGGCCTCGCTGGAGTGTAGCCCTTGCCGGTGTGGCTCAGTGAGTTGGGTGTCATCCCGCAGGCCACAGGGTCCCTGGTTCGAGCATATGCCTAACCAGGCCCCTGCTTCAGCCCCAGGGTCCTCGGGTTTTTCTTGAAATGCCTCTGCTTTAGTCCATCCACAATTTTAAATTACATTGGTCTGACCTTTGTTGTTCTGTGATGGTACCTATCAGTGGATGGACTAAAACACAGGCATTTTAAGAAACACCCAAGGACCCTCCTAGCCAAGCTCCTCCAGCCATGGCTGGGGCCAGACTGGGCGGCTTGTAGGCTGCTATTGCCATTGCTGCAGGCGGTGGCGGAGTCCCCAGGGCCGCACCGGAGGGCTGGGAGGCAGGTGGTGGTCCTGGGCCCTGGGCTGTGCCAACTGGCAGGGGGGATGAGCACCCTTGATGGCAGGCGGAGGCGGCTCAGGGAAACGGTGAAAACGGTGCTTCCCTCGATGCCGCGGGGAAGAGAGCTGGCCCTCCTTGCCATGCGGGGTGGGGGGCTGGGCACCCTCGCTTCCCTGGAGGGTGGGAGGCTGGTTGGCTTCTTCAGCTCCCTCCCCAACGCCGGAACCCCCAGGCATGTGGCAGGACCACTGCTGCAGTCGGAGACAAAGGGCCTCACCTTGATGGTGCAGCCCTTCATTTTCGTTTTGCTATTATACAGGATAATCCTGTATATACCCATAGTTTTGTTATATTTTTCTTGGGACACTGAGTCCTTTATTTCTTCTTCCCCAAACCCTAGGTTTTTCATTGTTTTTACCACCTGGGGGGTCAAAGCCATCCCAGGGTGGTTCGTTATACAGCATCAATGGTTCCTCACACCCAATATTCATCCACTCATTTTTCATGACACTTTCTAAAGTTGTTCTTCGGTTAGCATCAACAGTTAGTAATTTTTTCAGCAGTTCCTGACATTCTACAGACAGAAAGTCTGGTGTGTTGAAACGCCCACTCATATTCGGAGCCTTTGTTCCACATAGTTTGTCTTCTCAAACGGCAGTTTCCCTGTTACCATGCAATATAGGATAACTCCCAGGCTCCAAGTGTCAGCCTTTGGGCCGTCACAGGGCTGGTTTTGCAAAATTTCCAGGGCCATATAAGACATGGTGCCACAGACGGTGTGTAGTTTTTGGTCTGAAAATTTTGTGCTAAAACTAAAATCTGCCAGTTTTACGTTTTTCTCACCATCTAGGAGGATGTTGCCCAGCTTGAGATCTCGATGAGTGATACCTTTAAGGTGGCAATAGTGTACTGCTGCTGTTATTTGTCGGAATGTCCTCCTGGCTTCCTCCTCCGGCATGGCACCATAGCTCCAACCATCAATGGAGCTATGGTCAAGTAAACGCCCTCCGCTCACATACTCCAGTATAAGATAGGTGTAGTCTTCGGTGTTAATGACCTCGAACAACTGGGTGATATGGGGGTGATTTAAGCTCTTCAGGCTTGCGATTTCTTGAAAATCTTCCAAGGGGACCCGCCTATCAATGATTTTCACAGCCACCTTGGTGTCTGTGAAAAGGTGACGGGCCAACATCACCTGGGAATAGGACCCCTTGCCAAGAGGGCTCAGCAGGATATATCCGTCAATGTGGCACTCTCCGATGTTAGAGGAGGATGCCGAGTCACTAGACATGGTGACTTTAAAAAAAAATGATAAAAATAATTAAAATAATAAACTAAACTAAAATAATAAAATAAAATAATTGAGAAAAAGAAAATAAACCAAAACAAAAAACTAAGAAAAAATTAAAAATAAAAAGCAAAATAAAAATAACAAATTAAAACAAAGAAATGTGAAAAAGAAAATAAAAAACTGAAAGAAAACTAAAAAAACTAAAACAAGAAAGAAAACAAACTTCCTTAAATTTAAGGAAAAGGAAAAAGAAAAAAGAAGCAAGAATACGAGCGGATTTATCCAACTCCAGCAGGTCACCACTACAAGCTCCCTGGGCTCTCACGGACAAGCACCTCCGCCCGGCTGGGGGCTTATTATATAGGAGCGGTTGGTGACCCATCACAGTGGCGCCTTATGAGGTCAGAGCGGGACGTGCGCCCATCCTGGCTGGGGATAAACTACAGTGGTTTTCTCACTTTTTGGTCTCATGATAGTTTGACTCTGGAAAAAAAGAACATAAGGATCCCCAAAAAGCTCTTCTTCTTAAAGACTGATATTTACTTTATTAGAAATGAAGTATCTGACTTGTCCTCATGCACCAGGCCTCAGGTCAAATACCACCTGCCTGGAGAGGGTGTCCCTGACCCACTCATCCTACCCGCCTCGCCCAGCCCATCATGTCTGTCGTCTTCACATCACGGACCACAGGGCACCTGATTCATGGCCACTGCCTGTCCTTCCCGTGAAGGGAGGACCATGACTGCAGGGGCCGCTGTGTCCAGCACAATGAGTGGCTACAAAGTAAATGCTTAATAAATATTTGTTCACTGGATTGATTATAGAAGAGTTTGGGGGAAACAAATAAAAAATATGCCCAACTATTTAATCAAGGTGACTCATGAAGTATCTTAAAAATTCATGTTCTGTCCTCACGCACTGTTGGGACAGATAAAAAAGGAAAGAAGGAGGCTGAAGTCTGGGTTCCCAGGTACGCGGGCACTCGGTGAGTCTGGGGAAAGGCCGACTGGAAGGAGCCGTGCTGTAAAGAGTAAAGAAGATGGTTTGTCCCTCCCTCCAGCGGTCCTGGAAAGGCCGCTGTCCAAGAAATACTACTTTTACTAAAATTAGCAGAAATACTAATTTTTTAGTCATTTTTATGAGCACAATGCAAATATTATAGGCAGGCGTCGGGTGTACAAAGGCAGCTCATTACAATGTCTATGAATGGGCTCATCTTTACTAGTTCTATAAATTGTTTCAGATTTCCCTATTTTTTTCCTATGTTGTATTTTTTTCCCATTACCAATTAGTCCCTTCATATCCCTCCCCGCGCCTAGCAATCACCACATTGTTGTCTTTGTCCACGAGTTCTTTTTCCTTTTCGCTAGATCCCTCTACCCTCTAATGCCCCCCGACTAGCCGTCATCTGCTCTCCATCTATGAGTCTGTCTCTACTTTGCTTCTTAGATCAGTTTGTTCATTAGATTCCACATATAAGTGAAATCATATGGTATTTGTCTTTCTCTGACTGAACATAAGCACCCCTGTGTTCACTGCAGCATTATTTACAATCGCCAAGACATGGAAGGAGCGCCAGTGTCCATCAGTAGGTGAGTGGATAGAACAACTATGGGACATTTACAGAACGGAATTCTACTCGGCTGTAAAAAAAGAAGAAAATTTTACCCTTTGCAACAGTATAGATGAACCTGCAGAACATTATGCTACTTGAGACAAGCCATTCCAATTCCCCTACTTTTTAAAATGGCATCAAAATCCTGCAGGGACTGCAGAAAGGAAATAGGATGCACCATTTGTTTAGAAGAGCATCTCAATTTGATACTGCTCATGCTGCACCTGTGTTCATGTTGACTATTAACCCACTGACTAGTCTCATAATGATATGCTTAGTATCTTCTTCTGCCGCTCACCAAAAGTTTGCAGAAACAGCGTGGTCTGGTGTACGAGCAGGGTTTGAGACAGGTAGACCTGGATTTGATTCTAGCTTCACCACTGACTTGTAGTCCTCTCTCTGCAGCTAAATGACTAAATCTTGCTTCCATTTCCTTATCTCTAAAATGAAAATAACAGTATTGAATTCATACAGTTGTGCAAGGAAAATGAGGTCAAGGGTAAAACAAGTACCTGTAGAAAGCCTGAAAGGAGTAAGCATTCAAGAAATACAAGTAATATCCCTATTTTCCTCCCTTTGAATTAAAGTACATGTGTCAGTGAACGAAGGGCACAAGGACTTTCAGCAAATGTGTTCTCTGTCTCCTATGAACTGTGAATATTACATTTAAAGTCCATTTTAGTTTCGTGGCAACCATATACAATCATGTATTATTTCTTGTGTTGTGAAATACTTTAGTCACACTACACATTGGTCATACATTTAGCCAAACTAGACACTGTCTTCTCAGCTGAATAAAAGGCTCTTTAACATAAGATTTGTTCAAATCTTTTATATGTGCATTTTTAAGGTATATTTAAGGTGTTCAGTATATAGTTTTCTAATGACTAACTTGAAAACATGCTAAGTGCCTGTGAACAAACCATGACCCCTACCTCCTCATTTGCATGTTTTTTAGACAGGCACTGCTGTGCACAGGTACTTACTGAAGGTCCAGCGTACGTGGGGCTCTGTCTTTACATGGCAATTCCCAGAGACCCACTGGCCACTATGGCATGGCCATATGCGTTTTAGCATTCCTAGGTGGAGCGTATTTTCCTCTGGCATGCAAAAAAATATATGTACGTTTGATGCATAAAAGAATAAAGAGCATAAATGTTGGTGAAACTGAAACACTCGAGTATAGCTCTATGAATTTAGTAGATGTATGTATATATAGTTAAGGGGAAAATACAGTTACAGGTGATCTGAACCGCTCAGGCTATCCAGGTCTTACGGAGCACTTTCAGCTTGCAGGGGTGGGGGTGGGGTTTGCTGATAAATAATGCTGGGTCACCCCAGGTGAAGTTGGTCCCAAACACTGCAACATGATTAAGTTGCCTCCTAAAGTCCTATAAGAAAATATGCCTCAACATTTGCTGATTTCTCCATGGGGTAAAAAGAAGAGAAATGGTTGTTTGAAGTTATTTTAGGATAACATAACTAATGTACGGCAGACAACGTAACTAAGGTACCGCTTCCGGACCCCAGCTACACGAACAATCGCCTCCATAGAAGTGCACGAGTCACTTAAAAAAGAAAAACAGAATGTTTGTTTACTAGGAAAAAAAAAATGCCCTGTATTAATTCATCCATTTTTCTACATGTAACTTGGAGACTAAGAATTAGCAACCAAGCAGAGTTTTAACACACTAAAAATAAAAGTCACTATTTTCCTGGTTTCATTCCAGGTGAGGAAATACAGAAAAGTATTGTAAGTTTTCTGGGCCCTTTTCACCCTTAAAAGCCAAGTGTATCTGAGCATGTATATCATACTACTTAGTACCTGACGCTATAAAGTATTAAAATGTTCTGAAATTACTCTGTATGTATTTGCCAAATGCATCTGGTCAGCCAACACTTGCTGAGCGTCCATCTGTGCTAGGGTTGCCGGTGTATGTGCCTATGCACTCAGTCTAGTAGAAAAGCCCGTTTCTACCATGGAGGGGGCGACAGATGCAACACCTACTTCTATGGACTCCCTCATTACTACCGAAGGGCCAACCCTATCATGAAGTGCAAGATACATACAAAATGTTTAGATGACTAGTGATAGAAAACAGTGTACCTGGTAATCCAGAATGGGAGTTTTAGCCTGGCTGGGTGGCTCACTTGGTTGGCGCATCGGCCCATACACCAAAAGTTGTGGGTTCAATCCCTGGTCGGGACACATACCTTGGCTGCAGGTTCTCTCTCCAGTAGGGGCAAGTATGGGAGGCAGCTAAGTGATGTTTCTCTCCACCCCCCAGCCTCTCTCTAAAATCAATGCACATAGCTTCAGGTGAAGATGAAGGAAAAATACCAGAGAGAATGGGAGTGCTGCAATCAGCGCCATGTTCAAAGACTAGCCCTAGCACCTGCTCTATGACTCTGGGCCTCTGTGAACCTCAGTTTCTTCATCTGAGTATAGGGGTGAAAATAGTTCCAGCCTTCTAGGGTCACTGTGCACATTCAAGGAGTTAATTCATATAAAGAGCTTAATACAGAAGCTGGAACAGAGTCAATACTCAAAATTAGTGGCATCAGCTGATATGTAAGCTATTAACAATCCTCCCTTAGGCTCCAAAAAATATTAATGGTGATTAACTAGTTTTCACAAATCACTGTTGCTCCTCATCAGAGAATCCTAGCCAGGCCCCAAGCATACTTCCTATGTTTGTAAAGAAAAGGTGACTGTTCTTTAAGTGGATATCAAAGATCACAATGACACCCAGAGCCCAAAACCTCACTATCACCATGCTCAAATCCTCTATCAATTCTTTCCAAGACGAAACTAGACTTATTTCCTCACCAAACAAACAAACAAAAAACCAAATAACTAGAAAAATTCCAGAAGGCAGGATAGAGTCCATTCTCCCACCACCAATCTGCTCTCTGTGGACGTTCTTGGCTCCAGCACATACTTGTGTGAACTTTCATAAAAGAAAAACATTAATGCCTCAAAAATGCACATCTCCTTTGATGAAGTGACTTCGCTTCTATGAACTTACCCCACAGAAATACTGACAGAAGCAGTACAATAGATTTACTTACATCAATACTCAATGAATCACCTTTGGTATTAACTAAAAAAAAAAACAACCAGAAATAACTCAAATCCCAAAATGGGAACATGGTTAAATAAATAGCAGTACTCCAGGAGTACATACACAACAGAATAGTACACATCCACTAAAAATCACGCACTGATGAATTGGTAAGGAGGGGTCTCCAAGATGCCTTTTGTAAAGAGCAAGTATGCAGATAAAATGAACGCGCATACACCCACTGTTGTAGTCGCTGAGTCCTGGATGCCCAGGCGGTGGCTAACAATGGCTACCAGCAGAACTATGGGATAAGAGGGAACAGGGGAGTGAAAAGACTTTACTTTTTATTTTACACACTTCTGAAGTGAATTTTTTACACCACGTGCACATTTGTTTCACTTTTTAAAACTACATTTTCAAGCCATCAATTCCAAAAGCAAAAGGCCTCCCCAAATTATAATTAACACTAAGAAAAAACAAGGTCAGAGAAAATCAAAATTAAACTTTCCTTGGAAAACCTGACAAACTTCCTAATTAAGGCATATAGTATTTTTGGTATAGGGATTTTATTTTGGGGGGGGGGGGGAATTGTTTTTAAAAGAAACAAGTAGTGGAGATTAAAACCTGGCTGGGGAAACACACCTGGATTTAAACCCTGACTCTTCACCAGGGGCCAAATCCAAGGTCAACCAGGACTGCCACCCGTTTTTGCCTGGCCTACGAGCTAAGAATAATTTTTACATATTCAAGTGATTGAAAATTAAAACTAATACTTCATAACACATGAACATTTTATGAAATTCAAATGTCAGTGTCCATAAATAGTTTTATGAGAACACAACTATACCTATTCATTTTGCATATCACCTATGGCTGCTTTCATAGTCCAAGACAAAACTGAAAGAGACCATATGGAGTCCAAAGCCTAAAGTTTTGACTACCTGATCCTTTAAAAAACAAATTTTCTGGCCCTGCCTTTTACAACCGACTAAGCTGAGCCTCAGCTGCCTTACCTGTAAAATAGGTATATTAATAGTCCCAATTTTACAGGAGAGTTATGAAGACTGAATGTGAATAGCACTTAGCACCTGCTGTGTTTTCATATTGGTTTTCATATTTTAACAATAAACTCAAGATTTTTTAAAAAAAACTAATTGATGGCATGTCAGTTTGATTAGGTTGCTGTTTTATTTAATGGTACATAAAATAGCTTTGTTTTTTACATTTTTTTTACTTTCCATTTTCTTCATTTTCACCAATTATAATTGACATTCAATATAATTTTACATTAGTTTGAGGTGTACAGCACAGTGGTCAGATAATCATATACTTTACTAAGTGATCCCCTGATATATCCAGAAACCACCTGGCACCATACATAGTTATTACAATATTATTGACTATATTCCCTATGCTGTACTTTAAATCCCCATGACTATCTTGTAACTACCAATTTGTACTTCTTAATCCCTTTACAATTTTTACCAAGTAACCCAACAACTGCCCCCCACCCCCAACCAACTACTATCAATCTGTTTTCTGTATCTATGAGCCTGCTTCAACAAAAATTCTCACCAAACTGGGAACAGAAGAAACATATCTCAAAGTAATAAAGGCATATACGACAAACCCACAGTTAACATTATATTCAATGTGGAAAAACTAGAAGCATTTCCCTTAATTTCAGGAACAAGAAATAATGTCCATTTTTACCACTCTTACTTAATATACTACTGGAAGTCCTAGCCACAGGAATCAGACAAGAATAAACAAAAGGTTGATAAAAAATAAAAAACAAAACACACAAATACACCAAAAAATAAGAAATTAAAGGCATCCAAATTGAAAAGAAAGAAGCAAAATTGTCATTATTTGCAGATGACATGACACTGTATACAGACAACCAAAAATCTACTAGAACTGATCCATGAATTTAGTAAAGTAGCAGGATACAAAATATTCAAATTGGTTGCATTTTAATATACCAATAATGAACTATCAGAAAGGAAAACTATCTCATTTAACTGCCTCAAAAAAAAAATCCCATTACAACTGTCTCAGAAAAAAACACAAAAAACAAAACAAAACAAAACCTAGGAAGAAATTTAACCAAGGAGGTAAAGGATCTATACTCAAGAAATTTTAAGACACTGATGAAGATACAAATAAGTGGAAGTATATACTGCACTCACAGATAGGAAGAATTACCATCACTAAAATGTCCCTACTATCAAAAGAAATCTATACATTCAACATGATTCCTATCAAAATATCAATGACGTATTTCATACAACTAGAAAAAATAATCCAAAAATTGATATGGAACCACGAAAGACCATGAATAGCCACACAATTTTGAGAAAGAATAAAGTCAGGAAACTCACACTACCTGATATCAAACTTATACTACAAGGCTTCAGTGATCAAAACAGCAAGGCACTGGAATAAAAACAGACATAAAGATCAATGGAACAGAACAGAGTCCAGAAATGAACCCATAAGTATATGGGCAATTAATATTTGACAAGGGAGGCAAGAACATGTAATTATGTAATGGTATTGAAAACAATGGAAAGATACATGAAAAAAATGAAACTTGACCACCTTCTTACACCATATACAAAACTGGACTCAAAATAGATTAAAGACTTAAATGTAAGACTCAAAACCATAAAACTCCTAGAAGAAAAATAAGCAATAAAATATCTGACATTTCTGGTAGCAATATTTTTATCTGAAATAGCTCTGCAGGCAAGGGAGGTGAAAAATAAACTAAACAAATAGGACTACATTAAATTAACAAGTTTTGCACAGCAAAGGAAAGCATCAATAAAAAGAGACATTCATATGCAGTAAGAGCTTAATGTCCACAATGTACAAAGAACTAAAATGGGCAGCTATTTCTTCAGAGAAGACACACAGATGATCAAGAGACATATGAAAGGATGCTCAACATCACTAACCATCAGAGAAATAAAAATTAAAACCACAATGAGGTCGCACCTCACATCTGTCATAATGGCCATCACAAATAACAAGTGTTGACAGGATGTGGAGAAAAGGGAACTCTTATGCACTCCTGGTGGAAATGCAGATCGATACATTGAGGAAAACAGTATGGAGAACTGTGTTATGACCCAGCAATTTTACTCCTGGGAATATATACCAATAAACCCCAAACACTAATCCTAAAGAATATATGCATCCCTGTGTACACTGTAGCGTTATGTGCAATAGCCAAGCTATGGAGCCAACTGGAGTGTCTATCAATAGCTGATAAGTGGATGAAAAAGCTGTGGTACATTTACACAATGGAATACTACTTGGCCGTAAAAATAATGATATCTTACCATTGGCGACAGCATGGATAGAGCTAAAGGGTATTATGCTCAGCAAAATAAGTCAGTCAGAGAAAGACAAATACCATGTGATTTCACTTACATGTGGAATCTAAAGAACACAATAAACAAAATTGAACTAGACTAATAGGTACAGAGAAGAGGCTGATGGTTGTCAGAAAGAAGAGGGGTGGAGGGACTGGGTGAAAAAGCTGAAGGGATTAACAAGTACAAATTGGTAGTTACAAAGTATTCATGGCGATGTGAAATGCAGCATACAGAATATAGTCAATAATATTGCACTAACTATGTGGGGTCCTAGGTGGGTACAGTAAACATCAGGGTGAGCACTTAGTGAAGTGTATGATTGTGTGGCCGCTGTACTGTACACCTGAAATTAATACAAAACAATACCGAATGTAAACTGTAATAAAAATAAAGATACTATTCTAAAAAAGGCAATCTGAATCTGCATGATTGAAGTTTTTCTTGTATGTACACGAGCCCTTTTTGAAGTCATTTAACTTTTCCGTTCTGCAGGAGAAAAATACTGAAGCACTGGCCTCAGACCTACCTAGCTTTGAATCTTACTCCCAACACTGTTGAAACTAAGCATCCCTGAGACTAACAGGAGCCCAGAGGGAAGCAAGAAAAGCCCAGAGGTCCAGAGAGAGGGTTCCTGCTGAAATCACAGAGCGGCCAGGCTACGGGATGCATGACAACAGAGACTCTGCCTGCTTCACCCCCTGCTGTGCCCTGGTGCCTGGAACCCTGCAAAACCACATCTGTGACTGTTAGGAGTTTCCCTAATCAAGCCCAAGTACCACACCACTACACGCCTCTCAACCTGCAGGACGCCCAGCCCCAATTTTGTGCAGAAAGGATGAAAACGGGGGATCCAGAACATCTTTCTGGAGCATCAAGTTTATTAAAAAATTTGGAAAAACCAAGTAGTTTAAGAAGAACCCCCACAAACATGGGAGCAAAGGAGAGCAGGGGGAGGGGAGAAGGGTCCCAGGGAAAACAGTCCAGTCTCTGAAATTTCATTAGGCGGGGGCTGAGGGGTGGACCCGCAGTGAGGGCGGCCTCTCTTCCTGACCCCTAGGAAGCTTCAGGCCGTCCTCCCAGCTCAGCAGATATTTTGGATAAGATGCTCCCGAAGGCCATGAAGATGCTAGACGCCCTGCTGATGTGAATCCCATGTGGGAACGTCACTGCGCTTTGCACACGTCCATCATCTGCTGGACCAAGTTCTCTTGCCTGCACACACAGCGTGTTTTTATGGCACCGCTTGTACACGCGGCTGTTCGTGTCCAGCCTCTGGCTCATCTCCCGCACTGGTTACTGGCCTCACTGGGGCTCTGCACCTTCATGTTCAGCATTTAAAAAGCATGGAGTGTTGCTTCATCTCCCCAGCGTCTTTGACTGTGGCCATTCCTTGGCCATTCACAATTCTTAAAATTATATTGGCTTTATTGTTTTTTTGATAAGCTGCTTGTTAGTGGACAGTCTACGGCATAAGAATTTTAAGAAAAAGCTGAAGACCCTCCACTATGCCAACATTGGCTGTGGCCAGAGGAAGAGCCTCCACCAACAAGCTGTGCAGCTTGGAGGCAGTTTTCATTGGCGGTTCCCTTTGGAGCTCCACCAGAGCTGCTGGTCCTGCTGCGGGGATTAGTGGGGGAGCCCCTAGGGCTATGCTGGAGGGCTGGGCTGAGGGTGGTTGTCCTGGAGTCTGGACTGAGTAGGCAAGTGGTAGTCCTTGACTACAGGCGGTATGGGACAATAATATTCCTCTCTTCCATGCTGACGGGGGGAGTGGTGTTCTGGGAAGCCGGGCTCGGTGGAGGAATTGTCCTCCTATGTTCGCGTCTAGATGAGGAAGTGGTGGAGCTGGGTTCCAGGCTGAGTGAGGAACGGTCATCCTGTGTTCCAGGCTGGATGAGGAAGTGGTGGAGCTGGGTTCCATGCTGACTGGGGGACTGGGCATCCTTGACTTTAGGCGGGGTGGGGGAGTGCTGGTCCTTGCTTCCATGCTGGTCAGAGGAGTGGTCACACTCACCTCCATGCTGGGTGGGTGATTGGTAGACTTACTGCTTTTTTTCCTTGATGCCTGAACTTACTGGGTTGCAGAAAGACTCATGTTGGGGTCAGAGAAGGTACAGGGCCTTACCTTGACTGTGTGGCCCTTCATTTTGTTTTTTGTGGCATTAGGATCAAATAGGTGCCCATAAATTTGTTATACGAGGCCTGTCCGGAAGGTAGCCATAAAATATGAAAAATAGAGACATCTATTGAAGAAGATACAAGAAACATTGTACACAGGACAGTGACTCCCCAGTCCCCTTCAAAGTAGGCACCTTGGCACCTTACACAGGTCTCCCAGTTGCCATCAGCTGCCCCATCTGAATTTCATCAGCAATATAAAATCTCTTCCCTCTCAAAGGTGATTTCAGTTTTGGGAAGAGCCAGAAGTTGCAGGGCACCAAATCTGGCCTGTTGGGGGGCTGAGTCACCTGGATGATTGGATGTTTCTTCAAAAAACTCTGCACAAAATGTGATGCATGAACAAGTGTGTTGTCGTGATGAAGCTGCCAATCACCAGTTGCACATAGCTGTGGCCTTCTGAATCATCTGAATAGTTTCCGTGGAAGAATGTTCAAGCTTCACATAAGATTTGATGCAGATTCATTGCTCTATTCACTCAGTCATTTTGAATGCAATGGCCACACAGTTCACATGCTCACTCAGTAGCATCCACTGTCCCCAATGACTAGTACAGTGAAGTCATCATTGTTCACGCATGCGCATTTCAGACCAATCACCTTGGCAGCCAGATTACATCGATGTCATGTAAACCATTCTTGATGTGTTAACAATGGTTGCCCTTTTTCTAGACAGACATCACATTTTCTTCCTATTACTGACTCCTGTATCTCATGCTGATTAAATCCAAGGTCCGTCATTATTTCGCTTACCTGGGGGTTCATGTCACCCCAGGGCAGCTCTCTGTATGGTCTCAGTTACTCACCCTGGCCAGTACTGACCTGTGGATATTTCATTTCATCTTCCTGGGTTGTTCTTTTGCTGGGGGTCAAGGATAATTAAGTTTTAAAGAAACTTTTTGACTTTCTCGAGATACAAAGTATGGAATATGAACTGCCCATTCAATACATGAGACTTCAATTCCCAAAAGCCCTTCCCCACAAATGGCAGTCTCCCTGTCATCATCCTGTAGAGAAGTACCCCCATGCGCCAGGCATCAACCTTTGGGCCTTCATAGTGTTACTGAACCCAACCAGTAGGGGGTGGTATTACTGCCTGCCACCTACCAAGCAAAACTCAAAGACAGAGTTCAGTGGAAAAGGAAGGAATCTTTTATTTAACAATCAAAAAGGCTATTTAAAATTTGTCATTACAATGAACACAAGAACAAGAGTGTGTACAACTGAAGAAGGAACATAAACTTTGGCCTAAGACATCCAAAAAAAAAAAAAACCCAGTCACCCTGTCACCCTCTGCCACTCAATTCAAGGCTGAGCCAGAAACCTTTTCTCCAACCCAAAAGTGTCATAAACACCGGTGGCTTAGCTGGTTTCCAGGCACTCTCTAGTTTCAGGAATCTCTCAGAGTCTGTGCATCTAGGTCTCCTACTCATGGCGCATTGTCCTCTTCCTCCTGCTGCTCACAGTCCTGTGCTGGCAGCCGTTGGCAGGCCCACACTGGCGACCCTTGACACGCCCACACCGGGGGGAGGGGCGTAGGGGCTGCAGCTGTTGATAGGTTTGTGCAGGGGAGGGGTGCGACACAGGATCTACCTCTGACTTTGGTCGTATAACTTCAGCCTCTTCTGTGTGTGCCCTTGCCCAGAATTCCCTTTGACTGCCCACCTGGGGTGGGGGAGTAAAACTGCAATGGAAATTTTGCTAATAAGGGCGTGAAACTAAAACTCTCAACTATTTACCTTGGGTCAGCCAGGGCTGTGGCCCCATTTCTCCTTCTTCCTGCTGTTTATTTCCAGCTGCGGCTTAACAATAGGATTGACACTGCAAGATTTCTGTGGCCATGTAGGGGATAGTGCCACAGAAGGTGGCCAGCTTATAGTCAGCGAATTCCCTACTGAAGCCAAAGTCTGTTAGTTTGATGACATGGTCACTGGCTATCAGGATGCACTCTGGCTTCAGGTTCCTGCGTACAATCCCCTTCTGGTGGCAGTGTTAACAGCAGGGATCTGACCAGGTTGCTGGGAAGTGGGGAAGGGAACCATGAGGTGGTAGCAAAGGCTGCACACCCTGAAGGGAGGGAAGGATTGCAGGAAACCCGAAGGCTGTGGATTGAAGTTGCAGCCAGTGCGTGTGACTCCATACCCCTAGGTGAGGGTAAACAAACCAGTGTGGGACGCCCCAGCCCAGGCAGAGACGCTGTGTCCCTGCTGCAGGTAGAAAACCCTCCTACCTGCTTCCGCATTGCGGCAGCCGGAGGAGGGGCGGAAGCTCTGTGCAGGCTGACAGGCACCAGTCTAGCCCAAGTGATCAGCTAGAAAAGTGGGATGCTTCCGGCACATGTAGGATTTGGGGGCAGAAGATGTAAATGGAAGTCATGGAGTCTCAGCCCCTTCGTGTTCCCTTCGCTCACCCAGTCATGCGTGTGGGATGTGCGCCTTGTGGGTGGCAGCCCTTGGGATGCTGCAGCTTCACGTCGCCAGCACAGGCCTGGGGCCACTCGCATTCTCTGGCTCTGAGAGCGGTGCACAGAAGTGGGGGCCAGGGGTACTCACTGGCCCCAGGACACAAGCAGCCTTGGATGCCAGGGCCTCGTAGATAGAGCCCCTTGCGTTGCTGGCTGCAGTGACCCGGCCGCACACCCCGGGCCCGGGAGAAGGAGGAGGCTTCAGTGAGGCAATGGCAATGCCGACCCCACTAGTGCACGGTCCAGGGGGAGAGCCCGAAGACACAGGCCTGTTCACGTGGGAGCTGTGGGCCCCAGGAGGACAGACGAAAACGGAGCGGGGTGTCTGGGTACTGGCTCTGGTCCTAGAGGTGGCTGGCTCCTTTCTGTGTCTTGTGGGAGAATTTGGCTTGGAGCCAGGGAGTCCTCCCCCAAATTGGGCAGACTTTTAATAAAAATCTTCTTCTTTCCCCACCAACCTTTGTCTTATACCTGTGTACGGTGGCAGGCGGCTGAATCCCATTGTGTTCCGTAACAGCAATAGTATATGGCTGATACCAGTTGCCGGAACATGACTCAGTCTTCCTCCTTGGTCCTGCGGCCATTCTTTCCCAGGTGGTCAAATAAGTCCCCTCATGTGTTCCATAAGAGGAAAATATTTGTCCCAGGTGTCAATCACCTCAAATAACATTGGATACGTGGGTAAGGTAAGCCCTTGAGGCATTGGACTTACTGAAAATGTCTAGAGAAGCCTTGCCGACTAACGGCTTTGACAGCCACCTCTGTCCCAGGCAGCATGTGCCAGGCCAGCCTCTCCGCGGCAAAGGATCCCTTGCCAGTGGTTCTCAGGAGAACGTAATTGCCAGTATGGCGCTCCTTATCTTCTTGTTTGCATTAGACTTTCTGTCTTCCCCAGATGCCTGTGGTTTATGGACAGGGAGGTTATGGACTCCCGGGTTAGGGAAGATAAGGCCTTACAATTCACCAGCTGGCTGAAAGTTGCTCAAACTGTTTGGCCTTGTTTGATTTTCTTGTCTCAGTTTCCCCATTCTACTTGCCTAGGAATTTTCCTAGCTCCTTACTATCCTGTCTCAGAAATGGCTGAAATGTCCAACAATATAGTAACAGTTAAGTAAATTATGGCCCACCTGTATGATGAATGCTTTGTGGTCATTAGAGATCAAGTGTTTGAAGAATCCTATCATTAAATGAGAAAGTGCTCCCAATATATTAAATGAAACCAGGACACATGCTGTATATATACATGATTCCTTTTTTTTTTTTTTTTTTTTAATATGGAGACAGAGAAAAGAATGGAAAGAAGGAAAGAAAACATACCAACCTGTTAAAGGACAAAATTCAACAAAGTAAATTTGAAAATCTAACTGGCTTTACCAAGCAACCGTGAATCAGGCAACATCCCATCCAGCAGCTACAGGGGCACTCTGATGAGCTAGTTGTTCAAAATGGAAGGTTTTTATAGGCAGATAGAGGGTGGAACTAAAAAGTTAAAGGAGTAGATTATTTTAGGCAGGGACACCTTCTTAGGGGAAGGTAGGAGTCCTATCAGGCAGATCACCTCACTAATGTTGATCAGGGAATTCCTGACTAACTGGTTTAAAATTCTACTCCTGGGAGAGTCTGAAGCTGCCGTTAGATTGGTTATGAAGTTTTGATTTGGTGACAGGGCTTTGCAGAAATGACACCATTTTGGCTGTTGCCTCTTTTTTTTTTTTTTAAACAATGTTGATGCTATGTCTAGGTGATGAAAGCAATTTTTTTAATGTTCTTTATACTTTTCAGATTTTCCCATTTTGTACAGTGTACATGTATTGTATTTCTAATGAGCATAATGTTAGTTGATAGATAATAAAACAGATGAGACTGACAAAGAGATTTTTAAAATGAGTTGTATTTTAAAATGGTAATAATAAAAAGACCAGGGTTCTGCATTTAATAGAAAGCTCAATGAAGGAGAACACGTACATCGGAATCCGATTGTAGAGGAGCAGTGGAGCGTGAGGATGGACAGGCAGACGGGACAAGGGGGAGGAGGGGTGGGGTTCTCAGGGTGCCCGGGCTCCTCCGAGAGGCCAAACCCCCTTCTGCATATCCTCTCCCTACTGTAGAAGGAAAGGAACCACATATTAACCTGACAAGCTCAGGGGAGGGCTGCAAGGCAGCCTTACAAATTCAGAGACCTAAAGTAGCCACAAAGGATGGTCTGAAATGAAAGCTTATTAACTAAACACAGTTCATGGCCTGTAGTCATGTCCTAGGCCGGCATTTTCCCCTAACAAAGGTGAATCTTTACGTTAGCTGAGCCTTTCTCTTGTCTTTTTGCATCTATGATAACATACCTTTGAAATGCCAAGGTAACTTCCCTTTCTCTGAACCCCTTGGGTGCCACCGCCACACCAGAGCTGAGACCACAAATCCCCTCATTGTAACTGTTATGAAAATTGTTGACTGTTAACTGTCCTGTACCCACCAATGTAAAAAGAAATATATGTCTATCATTTTACCTTTTATCCAACCCCCGACGTGTCCGTTCCCCTCCCCACTTTGCTTTCTCCCGCCTCCCTAATCTGTCACCAGTGGATTTCATGTAATCCCCCTACGCCTCCTCTTTTGATTGTAATGTATAAAATAGGTGCTAAACTGTCATTCTCTTGAGCATTTCTCAGTCCGTTGAAATTTTGCTTCCTGGCAATTGTCATCACTTTGGAGCAAATAAACTCCTTAAAAATTCTCTATAGTTTCGAGTGTTTCTTACGTCGATACTCCCCTGGCCAGGCACAAGTAGATCTGAACCCCAGAGGCACCCACTGCAGCATCACCTGCAATTAAACAGACCATTCGGACAAAGTCATGTGGGACGTGGCCACGCTGCCTTGACTGCTGCTTCGAAAGGCTGAGACCTTCTGTATAAAGAGTTTGTTCTTGGGAAGCCCTGAAGTGGCCGATAAAATTCCCTGGCCGAGATTTCTCTCCTCTTACTCCCATCTCAGCCAGCTGAACCCTAGGACAAGGTTGCTTGTCCAGAACAGACAGTGGGAAATTCTGAAGACAGGTGCTTTCCCATCCACATGTGCTTATGGCCTGAAGAATGCAGTCGCTATTGGTCACCGTCAAATAGACAGTGCCTGCCCGAGAACACCGGCCTGCACGGCTAGGGAAGGTAGGTGTCCGGTGGGTGCGGACTCCTCCTGCCGTTGGAACATGAAGGAGCCACAGGATCTTGGGCTTGTCCCTTCAGGTCAGCAGTCGGCCTCGGGCCCCGTTCTGTAAATAAGTTCCCACCTTGAGAGGCCATAGGAGGCTTAAATAAGCAAATGTACGCCCAGTGTTTATCCCAGCCAGACACAGAGGAGGTGCTCTGTGAATCCTGGTTATAATTATTACCGCCCTTCTGTTCTCCCCCAGCCTTTTGGTCAGTGGTGTGTGGTGCCAGGTGCTGATAAAATGTGCCTGGCACCTGTGTGGCAAGGCATCCGGGGCTGTAGGCTGTCATTATCGTTCCCGTTGCTGTTGCCAGGGCCCGTGCCCCAGGCCCCCAGGAGGAGATGACAGGCCTGCAGGCTCTCAGCTGTTTGTGAGGAAGGGCTTTCCGCGCTGGTTTTCTTCCCTGCACCATCCGCTTGGAGGATGGAAAGCAAGTGGGTGAGAACCAAGGGCGGGCGTGGTTATTCCCTGAAATGAACACGAAGCCTGGCTTCGCCCATCTGCCTTCTGCCTTCCAGTGCTGGCGAACTGCTCAGGGGAGCCTCCTTTGCCTGGCCTTCAGGAGCTGCTGGGCAGGGTAGCGAGTCATCCTGAGAGACAGGAGCCAGGTGCTGTGACCACTGTGCCCAGTCCCCGGCCACGTGAGGCAGAAGTGTTGGCATTTCCTTCTGCAGCAAGCGGAGCCATCCAGGGCCGCCCCAAGTGGACCGTGTGTGACCTGACTGGAAGACAAAAAGATTTAGGTTCTATGAAGACTTTTAGAAATGCCCGTCATTTTTTTTTTTTAATTTAAGTGGATATAAGGAAAAATAAAATGCATTGAAAGAATAAAGCTAAGTTTACATAAGATAGCCATTTTAATGTTAATATAAAGAAGAATATAAAATTAAAAATGGCACAGGCGGCACCTGGATGACGGCGACGACGTGACAGTGCCGGTGTGGGACCGGCTGCTGGCGAAGCGCTGTTCTTGGGGACGGGGCCCTGCGCCGCCTTCTGTGAAGTCAGTTAGCCCTTCGGGGTTGTCTCTTCCTAGGGGTTTTCCTAAATGAGTAGGGACAAGGTGGGGAATCCTTTAAATTTGTCTAAATTAAGAGGAAGCTTCATCAAAAGTTTCCAGATTAGTGCTTATTGGAAGCTCGAGTCTGTAGACACAATGCATTTTTGGCTGGAATGCCTGGCTTGGCGTTTTCTTGGTCAGATCACATGACGGAGGAGATTTCTCTCCTTTTTATGTCTGTGGCCAGCAGGTCAGGTTATGTGGAAGGGAATTGTCCACCCAAATGAGGTGGTAGATGATTAAACGACATGGCCTCTCTTTACGTGAACTGAGTTGTGGAATCTAAGTGTGCCTGGCCCCCAGGGGTGGCACATCCCTGACCTCTGACCCTGTGGGGTTCTGTCTGCTGGGGGAGATGAGCCATGTGCTCAAAACCCTCACTGTCTTTTGTGCAAGACTAGGGCTGTAGCAGCCATCAGAGGAAGGAGGTGAGGGGGAGACCAGAAGCGAATGTCTACTGTTCCTTAGAGGTAAGTGTTTCCCAGGGGACTAACCGCACTGGAGGATGAACCGCACAGGAGGAGGGGAGGCAGCGCAGGCAAAGGCATAATGGCCGCCTGCACAAGAAAGCCCAAGCTGTGTGTCATGAAGATCGTAAGGCTGAGAGCCAGACGAGGCAGGTGTGGTGAGGACGACAGGCAATGAGGCTGGCAGGGCTGTTGGGCCTGGCCTGAGGCGGTCACAGTTCCCCACTGAGCGGTGCACGGGTTTCTAGGGCTGTTACCCAGGCGTCAGGGTCCTCCTTGCCCACCCTTAGGTGGTAGCTCTCCCAGAGGCTCTGTGGGGAGGGATGAGGCCCTCCAGGCAGAACGGGGCCCGACATGTGCCACCCACCTCTGCAGCCTCAACTGGGGACTCTGCTCTGGGCTCAGGGTTTAGTTTCCTGTCGAAGTGCGTCTGATCCAAGGTGCCTGATGGCGGGTTTGGTAGGGTCTGATGGTTTAAGGCATTTCAAGGCCTATTGGGGTGCCCCCAGGTAGAATGGGGGAGATCACTACTGGGGAGGCAGGAACAAACTAGGCTCCTTGCCCTGCTCAGGATGGCTGTGACAACTCCTAGTGTGGGACCCTCATAGTATGGGGTCAGTCTTCAGATTCCAGTGAGGAGCTTGGGCTGGCAAACTCTGGGCCTGGGTCCGGCTCAGTGAACCACAGTCACTCCTTGGTTCCCCAAGAGGGCGGACCTCCTCAGGCCTCAAGAACCATCTTATCTGTGTGAGCTGAGCCGCCAGCCCGGCCTGTGAGCTTCTCACTGCCCTGTCCCCTGAGGGTTAGGACACTGCCTCAGGCTCTCCAAAGGCCAGTGGCAAATCTGAAAACCAAGACTGAATCTTGGTGTAGAAAACCTCAAAAAAGTTGGGGCAGGGTGGGGACAAGACTACCTAGGGCGCCGAGGCTGAGGCTGCCCCCCTCAGTCCCCTCCACCTCCCTGACGGAAGCTTGGACAACCTGGGTAGCCAGGAGTTTACTTAACGTGTCAGATTCCTGAGGCAGATGCTCCAGGATAAACAGCTTTTAAACACCCAGCTGTTTCTTGGAAAAGTGCGGTTTCTTCCATGTCTTCCCATAAACATTCATGGGCAAGTGAGCTCTGCCTACGTGCCAGTTGGTTGTCTCAGTGTTACTGGTCACTGCTTTCCAGATTTTTGACATGTGTTTCTGGGGCACAGTGGCTCTTTATTGTTAGAACATTGGGCCCTTGAGCCAAAGCCTTGGCTCGTGAAGGGGGGATAAAAAGGATCGGTTTGGAGGACTTCAGGAAAATACCCAGAGAACTGCAGCATGTGTGTAGGAGCGTGTGCACATGTGTGCGCGCATGGTTGTGTGTGCGTGTGTTTCTGCAGAGCAGGCTTCCTAACCCCTCCCGCTTGTGCACCAAGCCACCGCAGCGGCCCCCACTAGCTGAATGAGAGGAGGGCGCCCGGATCTGGGTCTTAGAGGCACCCTAACGAGGCCCAGAGACCAGGCCAACCCTGTGCCCAGAGAGAGCTGGTGTCGTGGGCCCTTTGGCGTGGGGGTCGGAGTGCAGGGTGAGGGAGCTGGGCAGTGCTGAGCGCTCCTGGGCCTGTCGCCGAGTGTGGGTGACTCCCTTGGCCTGCACTGCCCCCCGTTCCCAAAGGACAGCCCACCCCTGCCAGGGTTCCTTGACCAAGGGCTGGTATCCAAGGCCCAGACAGCCACCCTCCCTGGCGTGGCTGGCTGTCCTCTTGGAACAGACTCGCAGAAGCAGTCCCCACGTGTGGCCTGGCTTGGCACAGGTGGGGAAGGCGAGGAGCCCAGGGAGAAAGGAGAACCCAGGACCACGGCGGAGCAGGGCGGGGTCTCGCTGTGGAAGAAGGGGAAGCCAAGTGCTGGTCTGGACTGCCACTGTCGGTTCCGTTGCATGTTCTGCTCTGGTCAGCACTGCGGGCGAAGCTGACTCTCAGCTCCTGTACCTTCTGGCCTCTGGCTGCATTTGGCCAGGGGGAGTCAGCATCTAAAGAAGTGAGCTGGGTGTGGTATAGGCAAAAACGTGGTGGCCTGCCCAGCTCTAGTGTTGCTGTATTGTGCATATACAGTATATTTTGGTGTTTGTGTTAGGGGAGGGGAGTTTCATGGAATGCCTGCCTATTGCTGACTCCTGCCATGGTGGGGCCTGAAAAGTTATTCCTTTCCCGAAGAGGGAGGAGGAGGAGGAAGACCAGGCTTGGGTCCCCGGGTGGCCTGGGGAGAGCATCCCAGCGAGTCTGGCCCAGCTTAAGGCAGCCTGAGGATATGGGCGCAGAGGGAGGTGATCCTGGGCAGATTTACATCAGGTAATGGCTGACGGCTCCATCTCTGGCCTGGGCGGGCTGCCTGGGAGACCTGTCTTGGGGGGACGCCCAGGAATGTGGCGGAGAAGACGCTGGGGGCTACGGACAGACAAGAAGGAGCTCTCTCTCTCTCTCTCTGTCTTTTACCCCCACCCGTTCGCCCTCTCTCCTACTTTGGGGAGATGTCAGAGGCGTCATTGCCAAGGCGGAGGACGGGATTTGAAATATATCATGGATTTAATAATGGAGATTTGTGGGATTTCATCCTGCGTGCCTCGGGCCCCCGAGACCGCCCCGTGTCCAGATGAGCACATGTGTGAAGACAAGGATATATGTCCACAGCCCTGGGGCCTGGACACTGCAGCTGGCGCTAGGTTAATTTCCAGAATTAAGCTGTGGTCTCTTTTCACGAAGTTCCCAATAATTAGAACAACTGTTAAGCTGTGACTTTTTAAAGAAGGAAATTTTCATTGTATTTCCAATTCTGCCTTGGTAGCTGTGGACTATTTCACAGAAATTCAGGGCTGGAGTGAACTTGAAGGGGCATCCAGGGCCAGAATCCCTAGCATTTTAGCCTCTTTTATGTAGTCCAGGATAAAGAAAAGGGGAAAAAAACCCCTCCCGGGCTCTGGATACACAGCCAAACACCTGGGCTGGAATCTGAGCGCGGAAGACAGGCACGGAATGTCGAGAATGTCGCACCTGTGGATAGCTGTTGGCTCGGAGGCCAGGGTGGGCTCTGCAGACAGGACTCCACCGCTCTGCTTACCGTCTGCCTCGGGAGGGGCGATGTCAGCTAGTGCTGTGGAAGGATGCGCTTTGGAGTCACATAGATTGGCTTCTAATCCCATGAGACACTGGGCAGTGGGGATGAGGGGGGAGGAACAGAAAGCGCGAAGGGAAAGAAGCCAGTAGAGGGTGTGCTGCCCAGGGAGTTGGTTCTGCAGGCGGCTGAGGGAGCAGAGATTTGAGAGCTCTGGGAGACGGTGTAGAATGCGCTCAGAGTGACCCCAGCCGGGGTGGGGGGGGGAGAGCCTGGCATGCTGAGGCTGAGCGCTGCTGGGGGAGGGGTGGGGTGTTTGCTCCAGGGGCCGGGAAAGCCTTGGGACACAGACTTGGGGAGGTCGCAGTTGGAAGCCATGGGCCTGACCCGAGAGTGGTGAGTGCGGATGGGATAGGTGCAGTGTGTCCGTAGTGACCGCCACACACACCGAAAAACCCAGACGTTCCCGACCTGATTAGTTCACTGACATGAGCCTGCTGGGAGCTCAGGGGTTCCCAGGGGTGCACCTCTCCACCAGGGGATGTGTTCTTACCTGGGACTTGGGAAAGGGACATGCCTATGCCGAGGAATGAATGACTCAGGTGGAACGTGGCAGGTCACTGAGGGTTTGGGGCAGGCAGGCCAGACACGGTTCTGTGGGCGTGAGCTTCCCGCCGGCTCCCTCGGACACGCAGCCTTGCTGGCTTCCTCCTGCCTCTGCTGGGGTCCCAGGAGGCCTCCCTGAGGGGTTTCTTCTGTGGCTCTTTCCAGTGAAATACTCTTCCTCGACCTTGAGAACTGAGTACCCTGAGCCATGCTCGTCATGGGGGTGATGAAGCCAACACTCCAGGGAAAACAGGGCCTTGATTGAGCATCCAGGAGCAGCAGGCTCAGGATGAGCCACCTGATGGAGTTTTAGAGATTAAGCGCTTCTCTGCCTTTGGGGGCTGAGGGCGGGTGGGAAGCAGGGGACTTCTGAGCACCACTCTCAGAAGACGGTGCCGGCTGCCCAGCCTGGCCTGAAGGTGGCAGCACCGTCTCTGTACCGGTGCCGTCCAGACAGGCCAGGATCGAGGACTGGCCTATGGAGGACCCGGGCACTTCCCTTCCTGTACTGACCCTGAACTTCAGCATGAAACCTCCAGTCAGAAGCATGTGTGTTTTTCATTTGGTCATTTGGAGAAATGGACAGTCTTGTGTCTGATCAGAGAGGCCTGCGGTGCTGAGTGTGGGGGCGCCAGGTAGAATGTTTCGGCCTGGTTTCGTTAGGAGAGTGGAGAATGGAAAGTGAGGAAGGGGAGTTGACTGTAAGTGGAGCCTCCTCATCGAAAACTGTTGTCTCTGTGCTGAGAGGGTGCGCTCTCCCGTGGTTCCGTTTCCTGTAAGGGGCGGACGGTTTTCCTGGGAAGTGGGCTTAGGCTGGGATGGAGCCCGGGCTTGTGCCTCCGCGGTGCTTGCGGCCTTTCACCTCCTCGTGGCGTCCATCTGTTTGGCAGCCCAAGAACTGCTCTGTGCAGCTGGCGCTTTAATGAGTCTCATTTTAGAAAGTTTTCAGGCTGACTTCATGCTCCAGGAGACCAAATTCAAAGCTGAAAACTCCAGGGTGACCCCGCAAACGCCTGATTTTCCAGAACTAATCTGCCCTGCTCGACCTGACCCCTCTCCTCTCCCTGGAGCAGCATTAGCTGTCAGAGTCATTCTCACGTTGTGCAAGTGACGACCGCAATTTCAGGTGAATTCGGCGGGGCTACTCTGGAGAGGGGAGTCTGGAGGATGATCCATTTTAAACGTTGCTTTGTATTTTAACCTTATATGAAGAACAGTCACATGATTTAAACTTTCTCAAATTGATCATTAGTGTCCATTTTAAAGGGGTGTAACTTCCGGTAGGGTATTTTTGTTCTTTATCTAAAACACTATTAGGCAGAGGAACTCCTTTGCAGTCGGGCCCGGGAAGGAGGCGGTCCTGGAGCCCATGGCAGCCCTCTCCCCGCTGTGGCTGCGTGTCCTCTGCCTGGAAACAAGGGACTCCGTGTTGTGCTTCTCCAGGTCCCCTCCACCTGTGTGATTCTTGACCTCTGGAGAGTTAGGATGAAAGAGGTGTATAAGACTAAATTGAAGGTGACACTTCATGTGGCTTGATCTCCTTTTCCAGCATCCTCTGGGGGCTTGGTCCACGGGGACCTCAGTAGCTCGCAGGGAGCCCAGGCCACAGAAGGCCGTGTATGCCATTCGGCAGTGTGCAGGCTCTGTCTTGAGGGCAATGGGGAGCCACTAAGAGGTTTCATGTAGGCAAGTGGCAAGGACACTTGGTGGCTCAGAAGGACGCCTCAGGCTTCTGTGTGGAGAGGGGACTACAGAAGAGAGCCCGGGGGCACCAGGACCTACTGGGAGGAGGACACATGTCCCCAGGTGACAGGAGGAAAGCTGGTGTGGGCTAGAGGAGGGGTGGGTGGGATGTCGAGGAGAGACACGTTCGGCAAACAGGATTTTGCAATATATACATATGTTAGATCATTATGTTGTACACCTTAAACTTTTACAGTGTTATATGTCAATTATATCTCAATAAAATTGGGGGGAAAATCTAGGAGGTAACCTTTAGAGAATTCGGGGATTGATTATGAGGTGCAGAAGAAGGAAAAGCCTAGCTTCCGGCCTGGAAACGGAGTGTATGAAGTCCAGGTTCCCTTCAGCTTCTCATTCCTGGGAATGTGTCACTAAACACAAGGGACTCCAAACTCCAAGGAGGGAACATTGTGAAAAACAGAGAGCAGAGCCTGAGCAGAACAGTGGGGAGGGAATTCAAGCCAGTATCTTGGACTATTCCTTTCTCATCATTTCTCAGACAATGTTATTATACTAATTTGAAAGAGAGCTCTCCAGTGCCTTCTCTCTGTGTGGTCACCAGCCCCGGGACTGGTTACCGGTTGCGGATTACAGAGCTCCTGGCACGGCTCTCTCAAGCGGTCAGAGGGGTGGAGGGCGGGGGAGGTCTGTGCTGAGGCATCGCTAGCCTGTGTACCTCCTCACATGTCTCCTGCTTCAATAGCATCTGTCTAGAGATGAGTTCTTTCCGAAGCTCTGGCAGGAGGAAAAAGAGCATTCTCCCTGCTCCCAGGGCTGGCTCTCAGAGGTCTAGAAGTGATCTCTTGTGACAAATGGCAATGGCTTCAGGTTATGTGGCAGGACTGCAGCCCTCAGTGGAAATAGCAATTTCCAGAGGAGAGAGGGGCTGACTGGAGCAATGGGAAGATGGCAGACTGCGCACGGAGGTTATTTTCATGGGTTTCTTGTAAGGAAGTGGGCTGCACGGATCACAGACAAGCCTCGCAGGAGGAAGATGCCTGGTCTGGAAGAACGCTGTACTGAAGGCATAGTGAGACACATCACAGACCTTCCTAGGGACTGGACTTTGTGCTCTCAAGTTCATGTGCTGGAGCCCTAACCCCCAAGGTGACTGTACTTGGATATAGGCTTTGAGGAGATACGTGAGGTTAAATAAGGTCATAGGGGTAAGGTCCTAATTTGATACAATTGGTGGCCTTATAAGAAGATGAAGAGCCCTCCCTCCCTCCCTCCGCACAAGCACTGAGAAAAGACCATGTGAGCACGCGCCAGAAGAGTGGCCATCGGCAAGCCGGGAAGGGAGTTTTCTCCAGAACCAGACCATGCTGGTACCCTATTCTTGGACTTTCAGCCTCCAGAACTATGAGAAAATAATTTCTGTTATTTAAGCCACCGAGTCTGCGGTGCTTTGCCATGGCAGCCTGATCTAAGACAGACATGCAGATATAAGGATTATCTAACCATAGTATTCATCTGAACAAAACAAACCACTCTCCTGGGACTAAGTTTGGAATCGACAATAAAAACTAATTCTCTTGGATTTAGATTTTTGTCCAATGAAGTAGCAAATATCTTGCTTGTTCAGTTTTAGAATCTGCATAAACATCATGAGCTCTAAAAGGAATTTAAAACTTAATTTAAATCCAGCGTTGGCAAAGGCTTACATATTTCTCATGTGACTTCTGAATTCTCTCAGTGACAGGGAGAGCACGCTCATTCCTCCCAGAGTCTGAGCTATTTTCTGGAACTGGGTTAGAACTGGGGAAGGCCAAGGGCTTTGTACTGCTTTGACTGCTGTTCTGTGGGGGTCTGTTGCCCACCACTGTGTTTTTCACACAGCCCAGTTGTCTCTCCAAGAAGAAGGTAAGAAGGCAGGGCCAATCCCACGTCACCTTGGTGATGAGGGGTTGCTGTGAGTGCTCGGTCTATGGGCTCTGCTGCTTCCTCATTAGGGACGTGGATGCCAATTCCGTTACCTTTGGGGGAGATGATGCTGGCCTGGGGTCCACTCTGCAACTCAGTGCACCTACCAAAGACAAGGAACAGGTACCTCTTCCAAAATCACCCAGGAGAAGCAACTCAGAAGGAGGGGCAGGATATCTTCTAGAGCTGGCCTGTGATCCAGTGAATGAAGGACTCACAATGACTAATCACCGTGGGCTGGTGAGGCCCCTGACCTTGAGCTACACACCACAGAAGGGCACGAGACAAAGAGGAAGCTCGGGTTCTTCCCTCAAGGAGTTTATGATCTCCCTGAAGAAACAAGACCACACGTCGGAAGCCAAGACATACCCAAGTACAGGATTACTGTGGGCTGACTTCTGTGGGAGGATTTTTGAGAAGGGAAAGGAGTGATTTGGGTTCAGTGATTACCTGGGTTGATGGTATGCTAATGCCTGGCCTTGGAAAGGCCTCTCAGAGGACATGGGTTTGTTCGGGTCCTCAAAGGTGGGTGCAATCTGACGGCCTGGCTCGCTCAGCGGAGGCTGTGAGAGTAACTGCCTGCCAGGCCTGGGCTGTGTACCACGGCAAGGAGGGCGCACGTAGCCCTGGCGGCCGGGGGTATCCATTTCTCTAGGGCTGCTGGGAGCAAGGCCGCAGGACCTGGAGCCCCATGAATTCCTTACTCATGGGAGGAAGCCAAGTGCCCCCCAGGCGGTGAGTGCTGCTGCAACGGCAGCAGCTTTGTTTTGTGACAACTGCTAAGTGCCTCTATGACTCCTCTGACTCCAGTACCCTTCCTTCCCTGTCCCCACCTGCCTCTGCTCCCCATGGGAATGGGATCCTTGGGGTGGACCTCCGAAGGTGCCTGCTGGGTGCAGGAAAACCCAAGCGCTGTGACCCTGCCCTCCAGCTTCTGCTGGCTGCAAGCACGTGCGGTCCAGGGCTGCTGCCCTCTGCAGAGGAGCCTGGGGAGAGCCCTCCTGCTGCAACGCAGGGAGGGGTCCGAGAGGCCTGCCACCTAGGGGCTCCGGGCAGGTCTGCCTGCTGGGGCTGACACTGCCGGTACCGGGCTGGGGTCTGGTGGTAATGCTGGTGCTGGTGTTGGGGAGCCAAACTGTAGCTAAGTCTATAAAAGAGTTTAAAGAGGTAGAGTAACCAAGCCCAGGAACCTGGCGGCAGAGCCAACCACCAGCACCACCAGCGGGGGCCTCTCTGCAGGTGGGAGCAAGAGAGGCTTCCTATGAACTGGCGCTGGAGGAGGCCCCGGAGATGATCTTGCCAACCAGCGTTTCGGTGTAGGAGCTCACATACAGGCTTCCTCCGCACTAGTCGTCCAACCTTTAATCAGTGGTCTGCTGGTAAATGTTTAACCACTGGCTCTCTGGGAAAATAAAAAGGTCTCAATTTATGGTTTGCCAGTTTCCATGGTGTAAATACTCCCACCGTGGGTGATTTCAAGCTATCAACACATCTCTGAACACAGAGTGGGGAATACACAGCCAGCTCTCACAAGGAAAAATGAGCCAGATCCTGTGCACCACCGCCTTTAATGGAATACCTCTGGTGACAGGAAACTCACTACCTGCTGGTGGGGCCCATTCCACTCCTTCTGTTACTGACCTTTCCAGGTTAGGGACCCAAACCAAGTCCTCCTGCCCAGTGCTGCTCACACCAATAGGGAAAGACTGAGTTTGGTAAAGCAGAGCAAAAACTTTATTCTTTGATCAAGGAATGGAGAAGAGTGAGCTCATGCTGTAAGGACACCTTCTCCTTGACTGGGAAGGAGCCTTCTGTGTTCTCAGGCTGTGGCGCAGGGATTTCATAAGCCTCCCAGGCGTGTGTAGTTACCCCCCGGTTGCACTCGGCCCCTTTGCACACAGCGAGCGCTCCATCGCCTTCTTGGTCTTTGCACTCGGCCTCTTCGTTTCTCGGCCAGGGCTCCTTCTCTGTCCCTGAAAGCAGGGATAGCTCCACGTAGGTTAGGTATTGAGAAACCTTAGGGTCCTTTAGATGACAGTCTGGTGACCTCTTCCTGTCTGGAGCCTCTCAGATTTTATCCTCTTTTGAGGGTCAAAGCAAGTCCATCTCTAAGAAAATGTTAGGAAATTGTATCAAACCAGACTCTGTCATTCTTTCCTATTAACCAGTGCCTTCGTCCCAACTCTCATTTCTGGTTTCTATTTCTAGATATATAAGAAACAAGGGACTTTAGGATAAGAAGTTAATGATTCTAGTAAGAAGAAAGGAAAGAAAGGAAGGAAAGAAAGAAGGAAGGAAGGAAGGAAGGCAGGCAGGCAGGCAGGCGGGCAGTGGCGTTATTGCCTACTGGCCTTGGATAAGGACCATATAATGATCACCTGATTGTCCACTTATAGGTCACCTCATACAATACTTAGCACATGATGTTTCTAATTACTTTCATTAAACAAATACAATAGAAAACCCACTAGGTGCCAGGCCCTGTGCTGGGCGCTGTGGGGAAATGAATGGGATGCCATCTCGGATCTTAAGGGCCTTGCCGTTTAGTTGGGGAGAGAAGCAAGTCAGGCAGTACCGTCTTTGCTTTGTTCAAGTGCTTTGTTCCATGAGATGAGGGGAGAAATGTGCTTTGGGGCTTCCAGTCGTAGAGAGGTCACTTCTGAACAGATGGTCAAAGAAGATGACATGAAGTTTTAAGGCTCAATGGCTGTCACATGGAAATTGTTGCAGTGTTTGTGGTTTGCTGTATGTGCTGTTCGTGCTCTGGAAAGGAACCAAAGAGTGTGACTGGCTTCTTAGAGCGGTGAGTATTTTCCTCATGACGCTCTGGGTAGCTTCTGTCACACCCAAGTCCCCAGGAATCGGCCTGTGTTCCAGTGACAGACGAGAGATTTCACAGCACCGCTCGTGATCTGATCAACAGCTCAGCATGTGGACTGGAATGAGCTCAGAGTTCTCATATTCAAAACATTCTCTGTAGAACTGCACGCACAGTAGCCAGAGTCTTTAGATGTTAGACCTGGCGCCAATTTCCATTACCTCTGAGGGTGAGCAGTACCATGTTCACACACCAGGGAACACGCGGGCTGCTGTTAGTCAAGCCAGACCATGTTGTACAACTCTGCTGAAGTGTGGTCTGCTTCCCGTGGGACTCAGGAAGAATTTTCTAAGTCCTATCCTGCTGAGTACTCAGGGGGAAGGAGGAAGAGTGAGCATCTCTTAGGACTGGAGGGGCAAGTGTAAAAGATGACCTTGAAAAGCCAGTTCCCACGAACCAACACAGTAACCCAGGGCATCCATGTCAACTGACATTTGTTAGTAGCTACTGGGTTTGGAGGCGCTGCGGGGTGAGTCGTGCCGATCCCAGCTCTGACCTTCAGAACTTATCGTTTATCACCAACGTGGGCAATACAGTTACCCAGCAAGCCCACTTTCTATCACATGCTGGTTTTGAAAAGTGGCAAAACAACCAAGACAGTGGGCCACGTGCTCGCCTGATTCTGCTCCTGCGTCACTGTCGTCCTGCTACGGTCGAACCGGGAAGGAAAGCTATGGGAAGAGGCGGACTCCCGGGACTTCCCGATTCGTTACTTTTCTCTTTTCCTCTCCCTCTCCTGTCACTTCGTGCAACGGGATATTTAACTAACACTCATCGAGCACACGGGCGTGAAGATGTTACCGGTTCCAAGGGGCTCTAGTCTCTGAAACCACTTGTGGAAAACTGGATGAAAAATTATTGAGGGATTTGTTTATTCATGGTCCCTAACTTATTAGTGCTTTTATGCTAAAGATCAGGGTGAGCAGTTTAATCCAGGAGGAATCTTTTTTGGGGAAAATGTGTTTTTCCATCACATTTTTCTCCATCAGGAGAGGAACATGAGCGCGTTGAAAACTCTGGTGTGCAGCAAAGCAGAGAAGATTCCTTTTGTGAGCACAGGAACTCTCACTGGTTACAGAGTGGGTCAGAGGTCTCAATCCCTTGTTCTCAGGAAAATCAACTGTTGATTTTAGAGAAACCAGTTGGAGACTCTCTCCTGAGCAAGCAGGCCACAAAGACAGGGACTGCAGTGCGTGTTTGGACTGTGTTCATCGTTGTCATTCAGTGCTTGATTCCTGGTGCCAGAAAAGACCAAACCTAGACCAAGAATGAATGTATTTTTCATCGCATACTCTAGTCCATCAATTTTAGGACCCACTTTTTTCCTATCTTAACATATTTGAAATGAGTGACATTGTACAGTTACTGTTAGCCAAGAAGCTGTCGTGACATGCTGTCATCATCTGTGCATGTGAACACTTGGTCTCAGCTGCTCACACTCACTTCCATGAGTTACAAACTTGCGTGCATTTTGTTAGGTCTCACGGACACTTAGAATGTTTAAAAAAGGTTACACTACACTTTGGCACTGAAACCAAAAAGGAGCAGGGGGAGAGAAAGCTGATATTAGTAAGCAAATATTTGCCATTACAGAAATGGCCAAAATTCTATTTTTTTTTTCTTGCAAAACAACAAAATACTATATGAAAATGCGTCTTAAACTTTAACATGCCTACAAATCACCTGAGAATTTTGTTCAAATTACTTGGCAGGTCAGGTGGGGCCGGAGGTCTTCGTTTGCAGCCAGCACCAGCTGACGCCAGGGCTGCAAGCTCGGACCCCACTCTGGGAAACAAGGCTCTGCCATACCTCACAGAGGTAGGGGGCCGCACTGGGTGAAGCAGTGCTTATTTTCATTACTGAGTTGTGTGCAATAGACCGTGTATCACTTGCTAGTTGTGCTCCTGTGGGTAGGATGAATACCAAAGGCTCAGGAACAGCAGGAAAGAAATTGTAAGGCCTTAGTGGAGGGACGGATTGCATGTGTTTCAAGAGGCTGTTGATGAGGTATCATGTCATAGTCTAACTGAGGCACCAAAAAGAATGTCTTACAACCAAATGGCCTTGGATTTGATGGGATACAGCAATGCACACACTTTGTTCTCCATGAGTCGTGAAGCACCTTTTTCAACCTGAGCACTGTATGGATGGGCCTTTCTTCCGGGTCATGTTGAGAGAACATCACCTGGTGGCCCATTCGCAAAACATAGTCTTAAACATAATTTCAGTTTCTTTCAAATTTCTGTCTTTACTCTCTCCTCAATTTGTCCTCCCCTTCTAACAAAAAGGATAAGGTTTTTAAGCTGGCTAGGCAGAGAGTCAAGAATCTTAAGTAGCATCCAATCTCATAGCCAAGCTGTCTGATCAAACCACCAGCCAGATTAGGGAAAATATGGGGCTAAACATGATGTTCAAGTATCAGTAGTTATGAAAAACCCATTTAATATGTTCCTTCTGGCTGAAGGATTTCGGCAAGGCCAGGATGTTAACTACTGACTTTGTTTTATAATGGCCCTAAGAGCATGAGAAGAAAGTTAACTTTGGTGTAGCAATGGCCACAGCCCAGTCAGGAAGATGCCAGACAGCGAGAACTTCCAGCCCCAGCCGCTCTCATGTGGTATTCTAAAAGCTTACGCAGATACCCATTACCAGCTTTTATGTCCTGAATAAAACATAGTAAATCCAAGTTGATAGAAGAGGCAAAAATCAGAGTTTGGAGATGCTTTGGGGAAGGATATTGAAAAGGAGGAAACTGCAGAAGTTTAAATAGTCCAGTGGACTGTGATAAAGATTTTTCCAGATTTATTGAGAAATAATTGATATGTCACTGCGTAAGTTTAAGGTATACAGCGTGATGGTGTAGAGGTAAGGTGAATGATCACCACAACAGGTTTAGCTAACATCCATCGTCTCATATAGATTAGATGCACATTATAATTTCTAGAGCAATTATTACATAGGAAACAAAATAGTTAAAAAACTAATAAAGGAAATAAATTTTAAAGGTAACAATATATTTGATAAACTAAAGGAAGGCCGGAAAGGAGGAACAGAGCTCTACAAAGCAATGACGGCAGGCAGGACAAACTGAAAACAAATGGCAGAGCGGCAGGCAGGCTTAACCCAAGCACGTAAATAATTGCACTAAATGAAAGTGGACTAAAAGGCAGAGATTATCAGATATAAAAGCAAGACCACACTGTACGCCATGTGTAAGGGATACATTTTCAATATAAAACCACAGATAAATTGAAAGTAAAAAGATGGAAAAGGATACCATGCAAACCAGAAACAAAAGAAAGCTGGTGTAGCTCAGCCAATTTCAGGCAAAATGGACTTCACAATAAGGAGGATCACCAGAGATGATAGGGACACGTCAAGACAATACAAATAGTCACAAGGAAGATATAACAATCTGAAATGTATATGCCTCCTAGAATCAAATTTCGAAATATTTGAGTCAAAACCGACAGAGCTAAAAGGAAAAATAGACAAACCCACAGTCAGTAAGGACACAGAAAACTTGACCATCTCCATCGATGAACCTCGTATAACTGACCTGTGCAGGGAGCTATCCTCAGTAGTTGCAGAATACACATTTTTAAAGTACAGATGTAACATTTTCAAAGTTAGATCATTTTAAGAACCATATAATAATGTCAAATATTGAAAAATATTGAATACAAAAATACTGAAAAAGGACTGAAATTTATAGAGTATGGTCTCCGACTATAAAACATTAAAGTAGAAATCAATAGTAAGAAAATATCGAGGCAACACCAAACCATACACTTTTAGAAGTGTTTTCTAAAACACATTTTGAACCCCTCATTTCATTGGTTCAAAAATGAAACCTCATGGGAAAACAGAAATAGCTCAAGCTGAGTGATAATGAAAACAACACATTAAAATTTGCTGGGATGCAGTAAATGCAGTAGAGTAAAATTATAGCTTTAAATGTTTATATAAGAAAAGTTTAAAATTAGTGACTTAAATTGCTATTTCGAGAAGCTGGGAAAAGATGAGCAATTTAAATACAAAGTAAATAAAAGGAAAGAAATATTAAAATAATAAAGACAAGAGTAGGAATTAGTGAAATAGAAAATACTGACATAATAAAATTAACAAAGCCAAAAGTTGGCCCTAAAGAAAGAGTTTTAAATATGATAAACTCCTAGCAGAACTGGATAAGAAAAAAAGAGAATACACAAATTACCATTCTCAGGATTGAAAAAGGAGCTCCTACTATGTGTCCTACATCTAATACAAAGATAACGGGGACATAATGAACAACTTTATGCCAGTGGAGTCTGAAAACTTAGATACAATGTAAAATTCCTTGGAAAACACAACTTACTAAAATGCATTCACAAAGAAGTAGAAAATCCTAATAGTTTTATATTCATTAAAGAAATTATATTTATAATAAAATACCTTTCTACTAAGAAAATTCCAGGCTTAGATAGCTTTACAGAGGAGTTCAATCAGAAATCAAACAAAGAAATAATACTGATCTAACACTAATTCAGAAAGTGGAGGAAGAAACATTCCAAATTTGTTTCATGAGGTCAGTATAACTTCTAAAATCTAACAAAAACATTATGAAAGAGGAAGCTAAAAACCAATATCCTTCCGAACATAGACAAAAATCCTTAAGAAAATATAAGGAAATGGAATTCGAAAATATATAAAAAAGTATTATACATTATATCAATTGAGATTTATTTCAGGGACACAAGCTTGGTTTAACATTTAAAACTTAATCATTGTAACTCACTTTTTAAAAGTACAAAGGAGAAAAACCATATGATCATTTCAATAAATGTAGCAAAAGCATTTGGCAAAAAGTCAACACCCATTTTTAATTAAAATTCTCAGAAAACTAAGAATAGAAGAGAACTTTCTCAACTTTATAAATGGCATCTGTGAAAAACCTACAGTTAACTTCATACTTGATCATTAAAGACTGACTCCTTTTCCCCTAAAATCAGGAACAAAACAACAATGTCCTTTCTCACCACTTTTACTCAACATTGTACTGGAGGTCCTAGCTAGTAAGACAGAGCAAGAAAAAGAAATTACAGACATATAAAGTAGAAAGAAAGAAAACTATCTTTATTTGCAGGTAACGTAATCTTGTATGTAGAAAACCCTAAAGAATCAGAAAAAGCTCTGACTGGTGTGGCTCAGTGTGTTGGTTGTCATCTCATAAATCGCAAGGTCACAGGTTTGATTCCCAGTTAGGGCATGTGCTTGAGTTGCAGGCCAGGTCCCCAGCTGGGAGGCGTTCAAGAAGTAACTGAACCATGTTTCTCTTCCTCTCTTTCTCCCTCCCTTTCCCTTTCTCTAAAAATAAATAAATCTTTAAAACAAAAGAATCTACAGAAAAATTACTGGTATTAATAAATAAATCTATCAACATCATAGGCTACAAGGTCAATATACAAAATCAATTGGTCAGAAATTTGGTTTACGACATTAAGTTTGAGATGAATTTAAAACCTATGGTTCAAGGAAGAGGCCTAGTTTGGAGATACAAGTATAGAAATAGATTTTATAAGACGTTTAAAACACTTGGATGAATAAATCTCCTAAGGAATAAGGATAGAGAGGTAAGAAAAGATGCCCAAGGACTGAGGGTATCTTCATAAACCATCTCTTCTAATAAGTTTCACATAGTTGCTCTTTCTCTGAGTCTTGATTGTGGTGAGGGGCTTATGGGACTTCAGCTGGGTGGAGATTCAATAAAAAACCATGATCTCCCCCAAGGAACTCTCATTTGAACAATGGGATAGACTCCCTACAGATGTTGCAACTGTACTGCCTGCACCATAAGTTTTCATTAATAGTAACTGACCCTCTAGTCAGTATTTGTGGTAACCTCACTGAGAAGCCCTAGGCCACTCAGACGCTTGTGCCCAGGGAGCATGGGTCCTTTCTGGCTGGGAGAGGGGTCTGCTGAACCACTGAGAGTATAAATCTTCTTTTCATTGTTTGCTCAAGAGGAAGCATTTCTCCGATAAACTACAGGGCTGTTTCTTTCTTTGGCTTTTTATGCTTTGGTGCCTCATCTAGTCTCTGTGTCCTGTTTGGCTCTGGGGCTCTGCAAAGACAGGAATGCTCCACTACATCACGTCTGCAACGTGCTGCCAGCCCCAGATTCTCGGAGGATGTCTTGCTTCTGTTCCACCTTCAGATCTGGGAAGATAACAACTCTGGGCATTTCACATGACCTCAGGCTATGAGTGACTATAAAATGTGGAGCCAGATGGATTTACCCTTTTTTTTAAGACAAAACATGGCTTGTCTCTGCTAAGATCTTATCTATTTAATGAGCAGAGGCAGTATAATTAAAGCCTTTCTCCTGAGCCTCAGGACTTGCCAGACCTGCTGGAAAGTTTGCTTCGTTTTCATAAATCAAATTGATTTGGACCTTCACACGCTTGGGGGCCAGTTCTGACACCCAGGAAGGGAGGCTGACACAGTGGTGTTTGCTTTTGCCTTCTCATGGGGAGATGGCCTTGGTTTAGAGGAAAGCTCCTGGATGGGGCTCCTGGCTGTGCCCAGATGGCCGCGCTCAAGGCAACGGCACGGGATGAGAAGCGCCGCTTTCAAGCGGGATCTGGGAGTGAGCCCTTTGCCAGGGAGCAAATTCTCCTGATTGGGCAGAAACCCAGGGGTGCCGGGGCTAGGTAGCCCCTGACCAGTGAGCAGGGCGCAGAGCACTTAGGGTGGCTTTCCTGGCTGTGCTGGCTGTAAGGGGCCTTCAGCATGGTTCCTCAAAGACCCTGGCAGAAGTTGACATGTTTGCAACTTGTGTTCTAAGCAAACTGTTTGCAATAAATATGCTGGCTACATTGTTTTCTTGGCTCTTGTTCATTGGTTTAATAATGTGTTATTTTGGGGGAAATAGCTCTTTCTCTGTTGGCTTGGAGGAGGAACCCAAGAGAAATACTGTGTTGGATTCTGTGCTAATCTTACAAAACAACACGTGTGCGAGAGTGGTTTGGCCAAACCTGGCTACAGCCTCATAGAAACCCATAGCAAGGGGGCTGAGGATGGGGCCAAAACTCTGTTGGCAGGTCCCCAGGACTCCAGTATGGCATTGGATGGGTACCTGCTTGGGAGTAGAGAGAAAAGAGCAGGGGAGCAGACAGCATCCGCAGGGCTGAGCACGTTGCTTTTGGCCTGCACAATGGGGTGGAGAGACGTCTTCCACATAGGCTCCAAGGGAGGGGACCCAGGACAGACAGAGCTGGAGGGGACAGCTCAGCTCCTCTTGAAAGCCCGCACTCGCAGGTGGGAAAGCGGGCAGACTGAGTGGATTCATCTTCCCTGCACTGGCAGGCCCAGCACCCAGCCTGCGGCACATACTTGCAGGACACGATGTATTGTTCTGAAGCAGGGTCTTTTTACAGCCACAGCTGCTCAGTTATGACCCTGTGTTGTTTCCTGATGGGTGGTGGGGAAAGCCGAGAACAGCTGCAGCCTCTGTGAGAAGGAAGCCCAGTTTCTCGTGCATCTGTGGCCCTGCCCAAAGCAGAGGCCCTTGAAGGGTGACCAAGCTGAGTTTTTAGCTTCTCTAGGATGACCGGCTCAGAATATTACTCAGCTGCCCCTGCGAGAAGAACTTTTGAGCTGGGGGTAGGCACGGGACAAGAATGATCCTTCCTGGCTTGGAAGGCAGAGGGTGAGAGTAGAGGCAGCCTTCCGAGTTGGCTGGAGCTGACGAGGCCCTGTTATGGCAGCGAAGGGCGCCGCCCCTGTAATCTTCTTCCGTGGGCCACACTCTCCTGCGGGCCGATGAAGGGCTGACTTGCCCCCCATTCCCACTCAGCGCTGTTCAGTGAGGTCAGTACAGACATGCTCTCAGCCTATGAAGAGTTCACTCTCCCTAGGGGAGAGTCCAGTCCCATTCAGCCAGTATTTATGGATCATCTGCTCGTGCCAGGAGCCATGTTCTTTCTGTGGGGATGATCTAATTCTTGACCTTGGGGAGCTTCTGGGCTAGTAAGCCAGCAACCCAATTTACTCACACAGGTTCTCAGAGCAGCAACCGATGTTTGCTGGGCGAACATATGCCAGGCACCTTCACCTGCATGACTGTATGTAATGCTCCCAATGGCTCTGAGAGTTTTACACTATGATTATCATCCATTTTACAGATGAGGAGACCAGGGCAGAGAGAGTTAGGTAACTTGGCTAAGAGCATCCACCAGGAAATGGAAGAGCTCTCACTCTTTCCTAGAGCCAGAGGACCGATCCTAGGGAAAAGAGTTGTTCTAATCTCGATTGCTTTTGTGACGAGCCAATGATAGGGCATGTAACACTGTTCCGTGGAAGGCCAAGGTGGTGGTTCTGACAAAGAGAGTAAGGGAGGCTCTTCAGAAACCAATGGCGAGACAGGCTTTGGAAGGCCAATGGAATCTTAACAAGTGCAGATGAGGAGGGAAAAAAACCCTCGCAGAGAGCCAGCCTTAGCAAAGGTGTCACAGCGTCAGGGCAAAGCAGGGCGTGCGTAGAAGTCTGGCGTGGTAGGAACTTGGCGTTAGGGGAGCAGGTGGTGGAAGATGACTCAGACAGCTGAGACTCTGCGGCCCTAGCTCCGTGAAGCAGACAGCGAGGGTGGCGAGGATCTGCGGTTGCGGGAGACTTCTGATAAACTCCAGGTCCTCAGGACATTCACCTCCATGGGCAGCGCCACCTTCAATGTTCATGAAAACGGCAACATTTCTTCTGAGCATCTGTATAGCTGCCACCATGCTGGAGGCTTCATGTTCATTATCTCTCGTCTTCACCATAACCCTGCAAAGCAGATGAGGACACTAAATCCCAGAGAGGTTAAGTCACCTCCTCAAGGCCACCCAGGTAATGAGTGACAGAGCTATGCGTCAGACCCAGGTCTAAGAGATTCCAAGGCTGTGCTCTTTGCCAAACACATGGGGCGTTTCCCGGGAGAGCAGAGAATGAAATGAAGATTGTTTTCCGCTCATCCTTACTCCTGGGAGGCCAGCTTGGTCCGGGAAGCTGCCACCTAGCGCTGATGTTACCTGCAGGGACACACTTTCCCCCAGGGTCTTCCATTGCCCTCGCTGTTGATGGAAAGGCCTGGGAATGCCCTCCGGGGAGGGACTCGTGCCCCAGGGTGTGGTCTGTGAGAGGGAATAACTTGCACTGGAAGGCAGTTGGGATGAGCGTTCCTGTCTCTGACTTCGTCTGTCTCCATTCCGCACGCAGGCCTCCTGGGCACTGCGCAGGTGCACGCCAGCCTGGAATGAAACCGAGTCTCGGCCAATTAAATGGCATACGGGAGCCCTGATGTAATTTGTGGGTAAGGGCTTGTGGACAGTTTCCCCGTCGCTTGTTTGCTTTCTTTGCGTTGGGTTTTGAGTTTGCAGATGTTAAGCCACAGCTGGTTTCCTCCTTTCGGTAAGGGCCCTTTGATAGCCGGTCAACTGTGTTCTCCACTATTGTTTTTCACAGGTCTAATAGCTGTTGGCAACCATGTTGTGTTATTTTGTTCACATAATTATTCATTGAGCCTGAAATACCCCCAAGCGACCATCAGCATCTCAGCTGCGGCCCTGCTCACTGGAGGCACCGCTAGGAAGTGGTTAAAACCTCTGGGATGAAATGGGGAACTTTTCCTGATGTGGCTGATTGGGCCGCTAAGGCTAAGAGTGAAGTCGGACACACAGGTTGAGTTCTAATTCATCCTGGCTTGCTATGACACCGTTGCCCCAAGTCCCCTGAGTTCTGTGACCATAACTCTTCTCAGAGAAGTCTTTTTAGGAAAGACAGGCCAGCCTGGTCTCCCTTGCTCAAGGCTGAGACTGAGGGCAGAGCGGGGACCGTTGAGCCCCTCGAGGAAACCCCCTTCCTCCCGCCTTGGGTGCGTCTGTTCCTGAGCCACTCCTCTGGCCAGTGGCTGCTAGGAAGTCATCCTTCCAGCACCAGGTAGAGCGCAGATACAAAAAAGAGAAAAACCCCTAGATGGTGACCTATTCTCTTCTCACATTGTGTAACAGGCTGGGTGGGGAGCGAGTTTGAACTTCTCCTTCCCTTTCATCTCATGACTTAAACAGCAATTCCTGGCAGTGACGTTCAGGGTTAAGGGCGAGCGAGGAGGGCAACGGCCATCGAGCGCACGAACGGACACAGACAGCGACATGGACCTAGGGCCTCTGGCTTAACTGCACCCTTGGGAATAGCTGCAACTTTTCTGTTTGCATAAAAGAAGGCCCCAGGAAGTATTTTGTGTTTTGAAAATAAAAACCTTGTATAAAAAAGGAAGAGAGAATTTTCCCCGGTCAGCTTCCGAGGACTACGTTCCAAGGTCCTTGAGGAGGGAGTAGGAAGGAATTTAATTTCCCCGTGGAAGGGTTTGCAAGCTGCAGGGAAGGGGGCGGCTCTCACCGCTGATGCTGCGCAGGGAGGAAGCGCCTTCTCGGACGGGCTCTGGATGGAGTTCAGAAGGCTCTGCAAGTGTTTCGGGGGCCTTATGGCAAATCACTCAAATTTCCTTGTATTCGGATTTCCATTTAGCGAGTCCTTCTATACACAGGGTCCTACAGGTGGCTGCCTGGCCTCTGCGCTCCAAGGCCGGCGCCTCGGAGCCATGCCTGCTGCCTGCCTAGACCAGGCGCCTCAGTTTCCTTGGCTGTGAAGTGGAGACGGTAATTGCAGCCGCCACAGAGTTCGGGGAGGGGGGGATTAAAATGAGATAATGCCAAGGAAGCACGCAGTCCCGTGACTGACACAGTGATTGCACCATCAGCGGTTACTTTTTTAATGTAAACGTTTTATTTTGGAATAATTTTAGATTCACAGAGGAGTTGAAAAGATAGTGCGGAGAGTTCCCATGAACCCCCCACCCACTCTCGCCTCGTGTTAACATCTTATATAATCACGGTACAGTTATCAAGACTTAAACCAACATCAACACATTACTATTAACTAAACTCAAGATTTCATATGGAGTCTACTAGTTTTTCTACCACTGTCCTTTTTTTCTCAATGTATGCATTTATAGTATTTGATAATGAATGAGTTATCTAATGTATTTGTTTACTGTAGTTTACATTCCGTATTATTTTGTATCAGTTTCAGGTTTACAGTACAGTAGTTAGAACGAGCATATACTTTACAAAGTGGCCCCCCTGATATTTCCAGTACCCACTTGGCCCTACTGATGTCCTTGCTGCTTCATGACCTGATCCAGGGCCCTATGTCGCATTTACGCTCATTTTTATGAGACTTCTGCTATTGGTCTGCTGGCGCGTGAGATGAGCAGCAGCATCCTCTCTCAGACACAGCACAGCCACCCGCAGAGCCGGCAACAACCAGCCTGGACGTGCAGTCAGGGCCTTTGCTCTAGCAACACCTTGCCTAAAACCTCTGTGCTTTGGGGAGAACATTTGGGCCCAAGTTCTCAGTCCTTAGAGCTCCACCAATCCTCACCCTCCACCCCCAGCTTGTGGAGGACAGAGCCTAGGATGTGTGCAGAGGCGACCTTCTGGGCTTTGCGACACAGGGGCAAGGGTTGGGGCCATGGACTATTTGTATTGAGCTATGGCTAACAAGGGGTCACCTCCTGGTGTCCAGAGGCTTCCGGGGCAGCCTCCATCCCATGCCAAGCCAGTGCAGGGTCCAATGCAATCTGTAAAACAGGCCCTGTGGCTGCCCCCCACCCCCGCCCCACACATAGCTTTTGCTGAAACCTGACTCCTTGAAGCAAAGGCCTTGGCCCCGGGAGCCCCTCTAGGAAGTCCCACTGGAGATGTTTAGACAGAGCTTTGCTCAATTTCCTGTCAGGGCCTGCGGTGGTGAAGAGGGTTGGGTGGTGGCCCAAAGGGCTTAGGGCGCTCAGAGCCTGTCTTCTGGCCTCACGCTGACCCTTCCTCTCCAGCCTCGGGTCTTGTGGAGGATTTGGAGGGCTCTCAGAGACGGTTACCAGCCTGAGTGGAGGCACCTCAGCAGGGATCTCCATTCCTAGATCCACCGAGGCATTTCTGAAGGGCAGGCGGCCCCCAGCCCCCACTAGTGGAGAGTTTGGCTGCCAGCCCTTGCACTGGCCGGGGAGGACAGGTCCTTGCGTTCTCTGTCAGGGCCGCTCTCAGGGCTGCCTCCCAGGACTGTCCCTTTTTTTTTTTTAAATAATGTTTTAAAATCTTCATCTGAGGACTTCTTTTCTCCCCTCATTGCTTTTTAGAGAGAGGAAGGGAGAGAGAGAAACATCGATGTAAGAGAGATGAACCGATGGTTTGCCTCCTGTACACGCCTGGACTGAGGGTCATACTTGCCTGGACCGGGACCGAACCCACAGCCTAGGCATGTGCCCTGACCTGGAACCAAAGCACAGCTTTTCAGTTTATGGGATGCACTCCAACCAACTGAGCCACACTGGCCAGGGCTCAGGCCTGGCACTTTTATGCAGCACCAAGCTGCAGCCTGGGAGTTCGGGGGCCTATGCTTCGGAGCTGCGCAGCAGACCCGAGGCGCTGAGTCCGAGGGCCCCCGCGTCAGGCAGCCGGCCCACCTGGTGCTGGGGGTGGCTGACGACCAAGAGCGTGCGCTTAGCGCACGTTCCTCTTCCAAACCCTAAGCACATTTAATATTTTGATGCCTCAAATCAATTCTCCTAAAAACTAGAACCACGTGCCCGGGAGGCAGTGTGGTGTCGGCACACGTGGAATGGGGACGCAGGGCCTGGAGGCAGGTGTCCTGTGCTGCGGCCCAGACCTGCCACCAAGGGCCCTGTGAGCTGGGACAGGTCCCTGCCATCCCTGGACCTCGGCCTCTCCAGCCATAAAACAAGGACACTGGAATCTTGAAGGGCCTACCAGCTTTGAGGGTTTATGATTCCAGGGGGGAAAGAGACTCTGAAGTTGACTGTTTATAGGGAAGTTTATTTGAAATCCGTGAGGGCCTATGACTGCTTGTAAATGTTTAAGATGTGTTTTTGAGTAAGTCTGCATGCAGGCAAGCGTGGAGAGAAGGGGAACACTCCTCAGGAAGCCCCTTCCTGTCTGCTGGTGCCGGTGGGCAAGGGCAGCAGTGAGAGCCGGGCAAGGGGGAGAGACCAGGCGGGATCTGGGCCGCCAGGGCCCGTGGCACCGGGCGCCTGGGGGCCTCCCCACGGCTGCCCAGAGCGGCCTGAACTCCTTCCCTGCCATCCTCAGCTCTCCCCCAGGAACGAAGGCCTGGAGTCGGCAGCCCTGGCCTGCCAGCTCCCCTTGGGGGGAGTCCTGCGGACTCCCTGTGGCCAGCTTGAGTTCCGCTCAGCGCCAAGCAGCTGGGCAGCAAGGTCCCAGCTAACGGATTTTGGGGAAATGGAGCAGAGGCAATGGGAGCCAAGCTCTGGCCTGTAACTGGCCCCCGCCTGGGGTGTCTGGCAACCATAGCACCCACAGGAGCCACGAGGTGGAGGGCCTTCAGGTTCCTGGGATTAGATTGCTTTAGGACAGAGAAAGAGTTCTGTGCTGACAACATAAATTTAAAAAGAAATTGCTGTAAATGGCCAACCTGGTGCCAACCAGCAGGGGACCCCTTCGGGAGAAGGACATGAACCCTCGGGGCTTCATCCTTTCCTTCCTTGAGTGTGTGGGGCCCGTCCGAGAGGCACAGAGCTGGTGCCTGACCCGATGGTGGCTGGAGCCTGGCAGGAGGAAGGACCTAAGCAGGTGACCCACAGACGAGGGAGAGGTGGCGAGTGGCAGATCGGGGCCCTGGCTCAGGCACTGGTCAGAGGAGATTCCCTGCGGAGGTGAATTTAGTCTGAGACTTGAGGGGTGAGGAGGGGCCAGCGGGGACAGGGAGTCCCCAGCAGTCACAACAGCTTGGGGCTAAGACCCTAAAGCCGGAAAGTACTGGGCTGGGGTGAGGGCTTGGGGTGTTGAGTGAGAAGGGGGCTGCTGGCATCCAGGGTGCCCATGGCGACTTTTGGTGGCTGCGCTTCCTGGGGGGGTGCTGTTTGGGGGTAGATGGTTGTGTGGGCAGAGTGAAAGAGAACCGTTTGTGTGTGCTGGTTAGCGTCCTGGGGGGGGACAGGCCTTGCCCACTCGACCAAGCACGACATCCACACAGCTAAATGCCAGACTCTTGACTAAGAAGCTGAAAATCACAGCTCCCAGGACTCATTCAAACACAGAGTGACTTCACGGAGCCCTTCCCGTGTGCACCCACTTCCCCCGCCAGTCATCGTCAGAGGCGCCTCTCATCTTGTGTCCTTTTGTTGTGATGACTCACATTTCCTGGAGTCCTGCTGTCCAGCCGGCCCATAACCGCTGGAGGACAGAGTGGGCGGGAGCTGCCCCTGAAGCATCCTTCTCCTGCCCTCAGGGGCCAGGGAAGGAACCGGAGTGGGAAGGGGAACTTGCCCCTGTGACACACAGCCTTAATCTAGCTCCTGGCGGTGGAGTCTGCTGAGCAGGAGGAGGCTGTGGACGGGTCGGGAGGCAGGGCCCAGGAGCATGTGGGCAAGGCAGGAGGAAAGAGGGTGTTGTCTCCTTTGCAAACTGCTGGGTGCACCCCCTTACCATCCTCCCGAACTTCTTGGGTACTAGGCCCGGCTCCAGTACAGCAACTCTGTGAAGCTTTGTCCAACTTCCTAGACCTTTCTAGGCCTTTGTCCTCTTAACTTTTTGAGTTCCTGTGTCCACTTGGTTGTCCAGGCCATGCACTGTAGACCCTTGCTGCTCAGAGCATGGTCCATGCTTTGACAGCTTTGGCGTCACTTGGGGCTGGTAGACATGCAGATTCCCTGGGCCTTCCCTAAACCTTCCGAATCAGTGTCCGCATTTTAAGAAGATGCCAAGGTGACCCCTGAGCTCATATGGGTTTGAGAGGCAGGGCCACAGACCTCCATCGGCTGCTGCCCCTGCTACTCTACCCTCCTGGGTGGGGTGGGGAGCTCCCAGGGCCAGAACCCCGCCCCTCCGCTGAGGTCCAGCTGTGAAGACAACTGCTCTTGTAGGCAGGGACTCGGCATACGTGTGATTTGACTTCATTGGAGGAGGTGAGGGGTGAACCAAATGGAGTAGCACAGAGGTAGGAAAAAAAGGGAGCATTTACAAGCAGTTCATCCAGGGCCTCAGGAACCTTGGAGAAGGCTGTGGATCTCTTAGAATGTCCTTTGTCCGAGACATTTTTCTCTTAGTGAGTCCTGAACTGAGATGTTTATGAAATCAAGGCCATCACTTGGAGATATGACAGGATTGAGAGGGTAGTGGCCGTATAGAACCACTCTTTTCCTGACCTCAGAGTCTCAGAGGTCCCAGAGGGCTGCTTGCTTCTCTATTTCTCTTTCAAAAAGCCTGACTTACAAAACATCAAGGTCAGAGAAACCAAAATTATGGAGCAGCACCAAGACATGTCAAGAACCACTTCTCCCCTCCTTCCCCATCTCCGTCACCAGTACGCCAAGCTCGCTGAGTCAGGGGGGTGGGGGAACTTGCCGGTGTCCAAGAGATCAGAGCTGCGGGGAGAATGATTGCTCCACTTGGGGTGCAAAGAGCTTCCAGACACGCAGTGGGTTCTCAGGAAAAGCCAGGGTCATGGGAGGCTGCTGCCTTGGAGAAGGAAGATCCCAGGGTAGAGGATGACCCTGGGGTGAAGGCGCAGCCACGTGCTGATGGAGTGCAGCTGGAGAGCCCTTCCTGTCAAAGACACTGATTGTTATTAAGCGTTTACCAATAGCCTGGCCCTGACCAGGTTCTGGGAAAGGGAGAGAAGGTGCTCAGTTCAGCGTCAGTCCGACAGGAGTTGCTTTGTTACGGTGTTCTGCTTAGAGTCCATGGGAACTGAGAATGCTCAGTCAGCCCCTACCGCTTGGGTTAAGCCAACGGCCTTACCACGGTGCGGGAAGCGCAGTCTGCCTCCCCCTGGCAGCCTTTCCCCGTTACTCTAGCCCCCTCCCCCGATGAAGAGCTCAGTCTGCTCGGTTTACACACAGATAACGCACCATCGTGCGGTGGTCTGCCCCCCGCCTTCCTCCCGGCCCCATCTCCCAGTGTCGCACCCCCCGTGCCGCCTATCAGTTTAGTGCCATTCAGCTCCAAACCCACCCTACCTGCCCGCTCTGGGAAGACGGAGTGGGCTCTGTCAATATTCCCCCTCTGCCCATGGGACTGATGCTGAGCCTTGTCCAAAGAGGACGTTGCAGGGACAGCGGGGAAAGGCTCAGCTGCAGCACCTTTTACGAGACAACATCCTGAAAGGACAGGGTTCAGTCTTACAGGACATAGTGCATGCTTTGTATCAAAAGCCATACCATGGCGCTATCTCCCCACAGCCAGAACACATGCGTCAGGAAGCAAGGGGTGTAAACAGGGGCCGCGTCTCTTCCTGTTATGCCCAGGAGTCCACACATAGGACGTTTGTTTGTCTCCTGTCCAGGTGTCATTGAGCTCTGCTGGTTTGTAGGTTTCAGTACCCAAGTGGGGACCCCTTCAATCAGGGGCTACAACTGTGATTCCATTAAAGTGAAAGATGAGACCTTGCCACTTGGGGCTTCTTATGCCACTAAATCAACAAAAAGCAGTTACTCTGCCAGATGGAGTGATTGATCCTGATACCAAGGATAATTAATGGGGTTGCAGCTCACAATGGAGGCAAGGAAGACTATCTCTGTGCCCCAGGGGACTCTGGCGTACCCCTTAGCTCTTCCACACCCAGTAGTACAGGCATGTCCAAAACTGCAGCAACCAAAAACCAGGCAGGTGACTGAGCACCCCTACTCTTCGGGAACGAAGCCTTCAGTCACGCCACCAGGTGGAGAGCCCCAGCCAGCCGAGGTCCCAGCTGACCATGGACAGCACAGAACAGGGAGCAAGGGAAGGAAGCCTCAGACTTCAACTGTGACCTCAAGGCCAATTACAGAAGAGAGGTCGTGCTAGCTTTGCACATTTCTCTCATTTATTTTATGTATGTGTTTATTGGTACATGCTAACCGATTCTTCTTTCCATTTTTATTTACTTTATAGTTGTTGGAAGTTAACTTTACATTTAGTCTTTAGGAAACAGATTATTCACCACGTATGTGATGGATTTGAGGAGTAGTTACTACAGCTAGAGGCATAGATACAACAGCTGTTAGGACTGTGTGTCTCTTCATGCGGGATAGTGTGAGAAATTCCTCACTTAGACGGAGGAGAGCCGTATCTTATTAGGTGGAAGTAGAGTCTTGTTTCATTGTTACACAGACGTTCAAATGTGTGTGAAAGTGTGCATATTGGAAACTGAGTGGCCACAGGAGTGGACTGTGCTATTATTAAATATATTGCTGCTCAGCTCCAAACTCTCCCTCCTATGCTGCCCTGTTGGAATGGAGGCGGGCATGGGCTTTGCAAATGTCTTCCTTTGCCAGCTGGCATAGCATGGAGTCTGATCACTAGAGAACCCTGAAGGGCCGTGGAGGAGGAAGAGACTCCCCTTCCTGGTCCCAGTGCATCCTGCTCGGCGGGCTCGGAAGAGTGCACTCTCGGCAGCACTCAGGCCTGCAGAGGCCGGCTTCTTGGGCGCCTGGCTCCTGTGTGCAGGCCGCAGCCAGAAGTGCCCAGTGGCCGGCATCTTCCCCGGCATCTCCTCCAGCGTGTCATAGTGGCATTCGAGCAGCAAGACGCCTTCACATGAACAGTTTTCCCGACATCCTCCCAGACCACTGCGAAGTGAGGGTGGGCGTGTGGCACCCCCGGACACAGAAATGGAATAAACTGGATGGGAGGACAAGGTACAAAGTTCCTCCATTAGGCATGAAATGAAATGAAATGTTTATTTGGGGGATGAGTAGCAAATGCAATTGTTGAAGCTGGTGAAGAAGTCAATAAAAAACTATTTTCTCTGCATCTCAGGGTGGGATTGAAGATGCTGTAGGTCACAGAGCTGGGTGGTCAAGAAGAAAAGCCGGACATTAAGTGGGGAGAGCAAGGGCAAAGGAGCCTGTGTGTGATGATTAGTTTTACTTGTCAACTTGGCTATGCTGCAGTAGCCATTCATTTAATGGGACGCTAATCTAGATGTAGTTAACACCTGCAATCAGTGAAGGAAATTACCTTTGATAATATAGGTGGGCCGTGTCCAATCAGTTGAAGGCCTGAAGAGTAAACACGGAGATTTCCCAGAGAAGAAGCAGCTCTGCATCCAGACTGCAGCATCCAGTCCTGTCGGAGCCTCCAGCTCCGTCTCAGAGACTGCGGGGGCTCAGCCGGCCCGCTCCTGCCTGTGTTCCTAGCAGCACCGAGGCCAGGGCTTGGCCCAGTATAGCTGCTCAATAAATATTTCCTGTCTGGAAACGACAACCATCTGTCGGAGTTGGTGTGAACAGAGCTCTGCCTTGGGGCAGGGGTGGGAGCTCAGGGACCAAGGAGGGCCTTTCCTGTCCTTAGATCCTGTGACAGTGAGCGGGAAGCTCTCCAGGTTGTCGGAAGACAAAGTGGGAAGGAAATCTGAGATCTATAAAGTAAACTATGAAAATTTAGGAGGCGTGCTGGAAGAGATGTAAATTAGGGGAGAGATCCTGAGACTTCAGCGTAACTGGTGCGCTTGTGCAGGTGAGGACTTATATTGGCCGTTCTGATGGGTCTTAGAGCTTCACATGTATTAATTCCTATCTCAGCTTCCCCAGGAGGTAAGTTCTAGTGTGTTCCCTACCTCACAGGTGGGAAAAGGGAGGACCAAAGAGGATAAGGAGCTGGGAAAGCATACATTCTCCAGGCACATACCCTCAGGCAAAGGGAAGTGAGCCCTTGGTCCATCACAGACCTCCACTTGTATTTTCAGGAGTTCATCAAGAAAGCCCCACAGGGCTGAGTGAGTTCCCATTCTCTCTGGGACCCGAGGTTCGCTCTGCAACAGCCCTGGTGGTCTTCAGCGTGGGGACAGATTTCTGCGCAAATCTTTTGACTCAGAGCTGCAGAGCTGCCTTTGTGGCTACATGTGCAATTCATAAAGTTTGCATTTTCCACAGGACTGGGTTTCCAGAGCATTTTGGCCTGAACCCCACAAGCGTTCAAGAATTTCAGCCGCGAAACACTGTCCACATTGCACAGCCCCCCGTCCTTCCCACGGCTGTGCAGTTTGGCACGGGCGTTCTATTATTGCTCCGGGATCAGGTTCAGAGTTTTATTTTATTAATATTTTTTTTTTGCTAGTACTTGGAGGGGAGGGGATGTGGACCAAGTCTGTTTTCTCTGGGTTCCTCATTGTTCCCTGACGATATCCACATTTGGCCTCTTTCTGTCAATTCTGACCTCGTCGGCCACGTTGACGCACGTGTTCCGTGTCCTGAGGGCTGGTCTGTGCAGTGCATGGAAATGAGCATGTCTGGAGGTGAAAGCATATGTTTAAAGTCTACAAATTTGCAAATGTATTGTGACTTTGCAACCACTGTGTTAGTTGGGTTTAAGAATTGCGTTTACACTAATTTTTCCTAAATCAAAATAATCTTTACCTGAATGCTGGATCCTGGTGTTGGGGGATTTGGTCTCGGTCATGTGGGGCTCCTGCCCTGTCTGCCCCCTACCCTGGCCGGGGAACTCTCAGGACCACACGGGCCACCTTGTCCAAGCCCACGGGCTCGGGGTCGGGCAGCATTGCTACTTCTGTGCTCCGCTGGCATCAGACGGTTGCTAAGGCCGAGAGCTCGGGGTCCCGGGTCCTGTCCCCCACCCCCCAGAGCTGTTCCTCTCGGAGGTCTGCTATCTTCCTGCCTTACCCAGGACCATAACTGCCATAACTGGACCTTGTCAGTTATGGAGCCCTGGGCACCATCTTCTAGTTCTAAGGCTGTGCCCTCTCTGTTACGGGTCGTACTGTGTCTCCTCGAAAACAGATATGTTGAAATGCACTACCTCAGTATGCGACCTTATTTGGAAATGGGGTCATTGCAGATGCAGTTAGATAAATTAAGATGAGATTATACTGGAGTCAGGTGGGCCCCTACAAGAGAAAAGAGACACACTGGGAAGAAAGCCATGTGGTGACAAAGATGAAGACAGAGACTGGAGTTAGGCAGCCGCAAGCCAAGGAACGCCAAAGGTGGCTGTCACCGGCAAGCCACCAGGAGTCAGCAAGAGGCAGGAAGGGGTTCCCTACAGGTTTCAGAGGGAGCACGGGCCTTCTGGCACCATCATTTCAGACTTCCGGCCTCCAGGATAGTGAGACAATGCATTTCCATCGTTTTAAGCCACCCAGTTAGTGGCACTTTGTTCCAGCAGCCCTGGGAAGGTAAGACATCCTCCATGTCAGGGTCCCTCAAGCACTTGTCCATACCCCGCCCTCCCCAAGGCGCCAGCATAACCCCTCCTCCTGGGGCCTGGGGTTCCTTCTGCGGGGAGACGCCTCCTCAGAGCGGGAGGGCTGCCAGGACAAGGCTGAGACCGGCCACTCTGCTTCTGTTGACCGATCCTATTACTGATTTCTGTCAGTACTCAGTCTAAGCAAAGCTACATTGTATGAGCTGCACTGTTTGCCATACAATGTCAAGTTTGCAGCCAACACCCGAGCCTATGCATTTTCCTTTTAGTTTATTCTTCCCCATGGAGGCCGAGTCCCAGGTGCGATCATGGGTGTTTCTCAGAGAGCTGGCGGTGCAGGGCGCACTGTGGGAAAGTCAGGTGTTTGTGAAACACAGACTCTTTCATACTTTCAGGGTGCACGACCGCCAGGATCAGGGCATGCGCTCTGGGATAATGAAAACCCCCAGCCAGCGCCCTTGCCCTTTGAATATGCAGAGAATAGCTGGGCGTTGTTTTACCTAGCCTCGGGCTCCCTGGGTGCCGGGGGTGTGGCTCTGAGTTTTGGCCTTTCTCTCCTTGGTGCACTTTCCAGAAGTTTCAACCTTGACTCTCTCACCCATGATCCCTCCTCCGCCCTTGGCATTGGGGTTTGCATGTCTTGCCGCCTTTCAGACCTTCAGACCGGCTCCGGCTTGTACGGACTTAACCGTGGGCTGCTTGTCTGTTCCTGCTCCATGAACTCGCGCGAACATGGGGAGGGCATGGGTTGAGAAGAGATGAGGTCTTCGGGCTCCAGAGAAAGAGACGAGGAGTTTCTCTAGAATGGCCAGTGGGCCACGCAAGTTACGATGAAAGAGCAGAGCTGCAAGCGAGAGGAGCGGGACGGAGCCTCAGCTTAGAGATTCAGTGTTGGGTTGTTAGTCTTCCCAGAACCATTGATTGAGCAGATGCTCCATACAGGAGCCATGCTCTGAGAAGAGTGATGGACAAACTAGACTGAAATCCCTGCCCTGTGCATTTACGTACATTCGGGTGCCTGCAATAAGACAATAAGCAGGAAGACAAGGCGGGAGGCCCTATGCTGGAAGGATTCGAGACCAGCTAGGGAGTGGAATGCTTTGGCTGAGGACAGGTGACGTGAGACAGAGACGGCACAGTGCCTGGTGCTGGGAGCATGTGTTCCTGGAGGGCTGGCATCAGGCCACCAGGGTGGAGTTTAGTCCCCTGTGAGGACTAGATGGTGGCCGTGGTGGATCTCATCAGGAGCATATCGATCAGTCTTCCGGATGTTCCCAATGATGGGGATGGAATTAATAAAATGTTCAGCTAAACGGCATCTTTCAATGAGATCTGAAGGAAAAGGAGATACATAAATAGAAAGAGAAGGGGTGGAAAGAAGAAAGGCTGACGCTGGCTTCCTGGCTGCCGCTTCCCAAGGACCACAGTCCGCAGGCCCAGCAGGTGGGGCCTCTCCCTGGGTGCCCGGGAGTGACTCACACAAAGGCCTCTCTTTTCCGTTGCACCAAGCACACGAACTATGTGGTGGCTTCCTGGGGTCTCACAGGCAGGTTCTTGTATTGGGATGCCTGTGACAATTCTGGCACTGGCTTCTGGTGGGGTCACTGTGGGAAACACCCATCGGAGACTGGGGCGCCAAGGCTGGCAGTGGGGGGTCCCCATGCAGGCTCGCCCAATCCTCATGTTAGAGCTCCCTATAGCCCAACAGGCCCTCCTGTGTCCTCAGCAAAGAGCTGCGGACTGTGCTTGTGGCCTGAACGCCCTGCCTGCTGGCTTGTGCCACAAGCAGGCTGCCGTGAGTGACAGCCAGCTGGAGCAACAGGCCAACCTGATGGGCCTGTTCCCAGGAGCCTGTCCTCACTGCGGAGTCTTCTAGTCTTTTACAGAAACCCCTGATTCAGGTGTCTTGAACCAACCACTGGCTTCAATTAGAATATAAGATATGGAACAAATATCACACACACACACGAGCTTCAGGGCTCCCCACTGGCCATGTGTTTTTGCAGGCTGTTAACTGATGTTACTCTATCTGAGCTGTAACAACCAGAAATTCCCTTCCTGAGACATTCTTTGAGGAGCAGGATTCTGGTTTCGCTCTTCGCTCTTAGGAGTCAACTCCAGCCAAGAAGGTGCTCTTCTTGTCCTGCTGTAAGCCAGGAATGCTTTTCCCACTTTGGAGCCCTAGGGTTTTGTTCGTTTCCATCAATACCGCTTTATTGGGTGGAGTGACTCACAGACAGATCGTGTTTGTGTGAGTGTGTGTGTGTGCGTGTGTGTGTGTGTATGTGTTGTAAGCCAGGATTCTGAGCACTGAACCCAGTTTCCCACAATGGTAACATCTTGCAAAACCATCATCAAATACCACAACCAGGATATTGACGATGGCACAATCAAGCTACAGAACAGCCCCACCCCCACAATGACCGCCTGCTCCCACCCATCTCCACCCCTAGCCCCCACCAGTCGCTGCCCTGTTCTTCAGTTCTGAGATTTTGAAAGACGTGGCTTTCACCAGGCCAACCCGGGTGAAGTTGGCTCGCTGTTGTCCTAAGCCCTCTGCCCTTGGCTAGATGTAAAGGTTACAAACTGGTGTCCACGCTGCTTACACAGTCAGCGTTGCGTGGTAGACGGCAGTGCGGGCTCCACAGGCAGAATTCTACCTGTAGAAATTACTAGCCAAGTGACTAAATAAGCCAAGTCACCGAACCTTCACAGGCACAGCGGGGGTGCTAATAGTAGGACTCAGAGGGTTGATGAGGGGTTAACTGAGTTAATAGACTCAATTCCTAAGGACAGTGCTTCTCGAGCTTTCCTGTCACATGCATCACCTGGATCCCATGAGGGGGCCTGAGAGTCTGCATCTCTTACAACTCCCCAGTGAAGCTAACACCACTGGCCTCAGACCACACTTCGTAGCCAGGACTCGGACGAGCGCCTGGTACAGAGTAAGCGCTCAGAAATGGCTGCCTTTTTTCCCAGTGGGAGCCTGAGCCGTGTTGGGTAGAACCTGGAGCAATGAGCGTGGGCTGCAAGGTTCAGAGCCTGGCGGGCCCTCGCGCTGCCAGCCCCATGGCCAGGCCGGCCCCCGAGAAGGAGGCTGATGGTCAGCCTTAGTAGTCACGGGCTCTGGGGAGCGCGGGGGCACCCCTGGCCCAAGTCCCTATCCCCATGCTGTTTTCCATAGGAAACAGCCCGGGAGTCCGTTCCCGTTGCTGGACTCTCCTGGCTCCAGAAGTAGGCTGCTCCCCTCGTCACGTGGAGCGAGCCAGCAAGGCCACCTGCGCTTAGGTGACCGTGACCAGCTCTAAGCTGCCAAAGGTTGATTTGCCCTTAATACATCAGGGACAATAATGGGAATGAGAGCTCTGTCCTGGGAGCAGCTCTACGATGTGCCCCTACCCAACCCGGAGCCTCGTTGCCATGGTTACCTGTTCTGAGCGCGCTGCCTTGGGGAAGGTGAGCAGGCTGCGATGTTTCTGTCTAAGGCGAAGTGAAATGCCATTCTTTAGGCATGAAATCCCACAAGTGACACAGCCTGGTTGTGAAAATGCCAACAGCACAGGAGTGCATGGAGTTAACAGTGCCACCGCCTTCTCCTCCCTTCCCTCCCCGCCCCCACCATCCCCTTGAGGAGTGACCACTGCAGCGTGTGTCCTCCTGGCGCCAGTTCTGTGGGCACACAAATATATGTTACTGTAGAAGCCATGATGAGTCCCTGCACTCATTGTCCCACACCCTCACCTTGCCCTTTTCACTTCGAAATAAACCCTGACCCTTTCCCCACAACATCACGGAGACCCGCCTTGTCCTTTTAAACGGCGACACGTGGCAGTGCCGAGATGCACAGCACCCCTACATTGTGTTCACTCCCAACACATATTTCATCTACATCTATGTTTTTACTTTACAGGTCGCAGTGAACATTCTCCAGGACGGGTGCCCGACAATGACTTGCTGCAGCGGACAGCACGTGCATTTATGTTTTGGCAGGCGGTGACCTCTCCAAAGGCTCTGCCTTCTGTTCGTCATCCACTGACAGTCTATGGGTCCACCCGACACGTCCCGGCTACTGCAGGGTGCTCCAGCTTTTTCATTTTTGTCAGCCTACAGGGGGAAGATAATGACTTGCGCTTGTTTCACGTTGCATTTCTCTAATCACTAGAAAAGCTGAGCGTTCCTTCCGATGTTCATCTGCGATCGGCAGCTCCTGAAATCAGTTTCTTGCAGCCACCTGGCCGCCAGCTCCGCTCACCCGTGAGGAGGCACCGCGGACGTCGCCGAAGGAGGTAGGCAGTATTTATTTGTTTACGTAAAGACTCAGCTGCAGAATTGGTTGCGGCAGCCCCCAGAGGGCCTGCAGCTCGTGTTGGAAGGAAGATGAAAGCTTCCCTGTGACACTAGGCCCTTTCTGTTCTGGGAACTGCTAATCGTCATCCTGTGTCTGCGACGGTGCAGCTCCAGCCAGCCTGCCGGGGCCCAACAAGGGGGCCATTCATGGATCTGCATGGTCCTGAGGCAGCGGGGTGTGGCCACTGGGAAGAGCCCTGCGACTGGGGCCAGCAGACCCAGGTTCCAATCCCAGCTCTCTCTGTGACGGGCATGAGCCACATTCCCCTGCCTCTCCTCCTCTTTGCCATCTTGCAGCTTTTGACCTGCCTCACTCTCCTGAGGCCTTGCTGCACCATGGCCTCTGTGGCACCGTTTTTGCCGGACCCTGTGACGAGCACCCTTCTCCTCTGCCCGTGAAGGGTCCTCGTCTGGGTGTCCTCTGCGTCCTTCTCCACACGTTCAGTTCCTCCCGACAGCATGCACAGGGGCAGCTTCGGCGTGTCCCCAGCAGCGGGCTCTCAGCAGGAGCGCTCTCCTGGGCCCCGGCTCACACCCCCGCCTGTGCGGCAGTGCCACCTGGGGCTCCGGTCCCAGGAACGCTCACGAGGTCCACACCAGAGCACGTTTCTCCCTCAGGCTCTTCCTCCCGTGTGCCAGGCCTTAGTAAATGGCGTTGACTAGCCACCTGAGCCAAAGGCCTCAAGAGTCATCCGTGGGTCCTCCAGCTCTGCTGCTAGAAACTTTCCCCAGATTCCCCGCTGCCCGCCGAATGAAACCTGGGCTCTTTGGATTTTTTCCTAACTTACCTTCTCATTTTCCTCCACGGGTTTCCCTGCATGTATCTTACATTCGAGTCAAACTGAGCTACTTATAATTACTCAAATCATCATGTCCTTTCTGGCCTCTGCCCCTAGAGAGCAGGAGTTTTCAACCCTGGCGCCACTGGCACCTTGAGAGAGATCAGTCTTTGAGGTGGGGGGCGGGGCAGGGGCTCTCCGGCGCGCGGTAGTGCAGCGTCCCTGGCCTCTGCCCATAGCGTCACCTCCCCAGCTGTGACAATTAAAAGTGTCTCCAGACATTGTCTCCAGTTCCCCCGGGAGACAACACTGCCTCCTGTTGAGAACCACTGACCTAGATTCACATTGTGTCAGCTGCATGGAAAGCCCCCTCCCATCTCTACCACCCCCACTGGGTAATTTAGTGACAAATTCAAAATAGCAAATGATAGAAAAGTATGCACTGTGATTGTTATGTGTGCCAGTAAACGAGGACTGGAATAGAATATGCAAAGATGGACAGCGTTATGTAAGCCATGTTTCCTTGGGCTCTTCTTGTGGGTGGTTAAAAGTGGGGTTACTTTTTATAGAACTAACCTGCATATGGCTGTCTGTCACCTCCCCCTGCTGTTGTAAGATTCTGACCCCAGAAATTTCTGGGCGCACTTCATCTTTGTGGCTTCACAAAAGAGTCCTGTGATAGAAGAGTTGCCCCTCACATGGAACCCTCCCAGCCACACACACCTGGCAGACTGGGTGATGCCCGTCCGCTGAAAACGGGGCGCCGGCCAAGCACTGGGGTTCTCTGCCAGGAACACCGATCCTTGCGGTTTCAAAGTGGCCCTGCATCCGTGTGAACCCCCGCGGGGCTGCTGCGTCTTTGTGTTCCCTGCAGAGGGATGGACAGGGGATTCTAGTGAAACTGTTCTGTGCGCCTTGGACAGGTGTCCGTGGAAGGCTTGGGCTGGGACTGATCAGAGGGACAGATGCTAGGCTGACTCCTTGTTCGAACACCTCGGCTTTGTTGCTGACCAGGGCGCTGTGTCTGAGGCCCTCCCACAAGGCCGCTGGTGCCCGCTCCACCGCCCGCCGTCTTATGGGGAGCATGGGCCGGTCTGCTGCAATGGGAAGTGGGATTATGACTTTTTTATATCAGATTTTCTTAAACACTCTCATTATTTTTAAAAAAATATGGGATCCATCCACAAGTCCTGCCCCTAAGACTTCTGAGCTTCCTTCTATCAGACCCTCTACTCCCAATATGATGAAACACAGACTCTCTGCTTCCAGGTCCCACGCTGTGACCCTCTCGTGCGACCTTAAAGGGGTGCTTCTCTGCAGCCTGGTTATTGGGGTCCTTTTCACTAATGTGTATACGCCTTGAAGACACAGAGTCCCTTATCCCACTGTGGGTGCCAACGGTGAGGGCTCCCTGGGTGCGTAACATCCATCACGTGCTATGAACTGGGCACAGAGGTGAACTGTAAGTGACACAAGGTCCTTCCCTGGGACATCTGGGGCACAGAGACCTTAGACCTGCTCTGCCACCATTTCACCCCGTCCAGCTCTTGTAACTCCTCCTCTCAGAGTGCCACCCACGACATGGGGAACAGCCCCCTCCGCAGTGATCCGACAAGACCCTGTGTTTCAGTGCCCTGAGCCTCTGAGAAGAAACCGTCTGCATTCAGCCAAGGGCTATTTTCAGTGTCCTGTGCCTTTTAGACCAGAAAACAGTGGTGTGGTTTTTCAGTAAAATACCCCAGTGATCGCCTGTCTTCAGATCTTTCACTTAAAGAGCTTATGTTCGGGAAGGACTCAGCAGGTTGCAAGTGAGGATTGAAACCCAACCCCAGTCACTCCCGGCCTAGGTCCCTCTGCTCCTCAGATGTCTAGCTACAGTTCTAGGGAGCTCCTGGAAGCAGGGCCGGCCTGCGGCCCCGGCCGAAAACCACGGCCTCGACCCTGGGGCACAGGGGCTCTGGGAGGGTCCAGGAAGAGATCTGATTTCTAGTAGAAGCTCGCTGTTCAGGAAGTCAGAAGGATAACTCAGGGGCAGGAAGCGCCATTGTTCAGGAGCCTTGCTGATTGCTGTAAGAGACCTGGGGATTGTAGGTGCTGCTTATCAGGAGGAAGGTTGTTCCCACCCTCCCTGTGCAGACTTTGGAGGGCCCAAGGTGTGGAGGGTGGTGACCGCAGCGGAGGAAGGAGGGAATTGGTTTGGAACGTGTAGCTGTAACTATGCCTTACTCATGCAGAATTACAGGAAGAGGGTTTGTTGTGAGTGAATTTTCCAGGAAATATATAATCAGCCCTGTGAGCAGGTTTCGAAAAAGTATAATTATCTGGGAAGGGAATCTTTCTAATGGGTGTTACGCCTTGCCTGGCTCCTTAAAAGGAGGACGTGGAACAGCATTTTGCTTCTTCCGTATTTTGGCTCTCGGGCCCATCATTTGCTCCCTGAGCTTTAGCCGGTCTCACGGGCTCTGAGATGTGCCCCGTGCCTTTCCATCCGTGAGCCTGGTGCTCTCGTCTGCGCCTGCCTGCAGCCTGTGTGCCTACCACTCTGCGTCTCCCACCAGCGCTCTGCTCAGCGTCAGCACACACACAGTGAGTGCCAAAGAAACATCTCTGAATGAATGACTTAGGGCCATAGAAACCCCCGCTGTTATTACGTTCTGTCCAGCTGGCAAAGTACTTTCATTGTTTTTTCTGAAACAATATGTCCTCAGGAGCACCCACGAGCAAAGAGTCCTGTCTATTCATCACTCTACAAGCATTTCGCTGCCTCCTCCTTTGTCCCAACACAATGCCGGGCAGCAGAGGCATGAAGGTGAATCAGACCTGTTGCCTTTCCTCAAGGAAGTCATGACCTGAGTTAACATAAAGCAAGTGGACACAGTTCAGCAAGTGCCATGTGTAGGTGTGTCCCACACGCCATGCAGCACGAGGAGCGGGGGGTGGGGGGGGTCTCCTGTATCTAATGGCCTAAGACAAAGGCGTTTTTAAAATTCTCTCTGATTTCCACTGTTCTTCTCTTGTTTCTCACTGTCACTTCCTGATGTACCTACTTCTTTACCGCGCTGAGTTGCAACTCCGCCTGGCCGCACACCGCAGGCACCTGGGGGCCCGCTTCAGCCCACGCGGAGCCCGCACTCAGAGATCCTGATCGGATCGGTCAGGGCCAGCCCCGGACTCCCAGCCGTGCCGACAGGCAGCCCGGCGTTAGAGTGGGCGGTCCCGAATCTGCAGATTCGGGCAACGCTGGGGGATGACCTCATCGCACCTGTGAAGTTAAGTGCAGGGGCTTTGTGACGGCTGTTTCCTGAGCACAGACTCTATTTTTCAGTCTCAGGGGTGTGAGGACCAGTCCTGGCCCCGAGCAAGTTTCAACAGCCTCGGAAGAAGCCAACGGTGGAGCAGCCCAGCAGCAAGGAATGTGCCTCACCGGCATCGTAAGCCTGCGGGCAGTCGCCATGGGCTTGAGGTCATTGCTAGTCAGGCATTTAAAATCTCAGCTAATCAATGTTGGTGCTAAGAAGAGGCCACAAAGCCTATCATAGTGGCCAAATCATCAAAACCAAGAATTTTCTAAACTGGGAAGCTCCAAGATCTATGGTTTAAAAACTGAATATGAGCTATTCATACATCCAGAAAAGTTCAATATAAACTGACATCATAAAATATATCTAGGAGGGCGAAGTTCTGAAGGTAGTGACAGTCTGTCACCTAACTTCTGTAAGGTCTTCTCTCAAACACCAGCCTCAGCAGGCTCTGGCTCCACCCAGCTGCCAGCGACACGAATCCACCAGGCAGCCACCTGCTGCCGCCTCGCACACCCAGATCACATCACCGCCGTCCCGAAGCAAATGCTTATGGAGCGCCCGCTGTGCGCCTGGCATAGCGGGACGCAGACACGGAGGAACACAGATGCTGTCCTTGAGGCGCTCTAATATATGAAGGGTGGGAGCAGGCAGCTCACAGCTGCCTCCTCCGGCTCATAAGCTCACTCCGAGCAATGAACGAGGGCAGAAACATCAACGAGGCAGGGGGCGCTCCAGGGCTCCGTCCCCTGAGCCTGAAACGCGGGGTGCTTAGCCCTCCTTGCCTTCATCCAGAACGGGTAGTGCGAGGAGCGGCAGCTGTGTGAGGAGAGTCGGCGATGAAACAGTCAAGGAGTCACAGCTGGGTGACAGGGAAGACAGGTGCTGTGTTATTCTGATATAAAGTTATAAGGATGGCAGCCACCCTTTGGTGGGTGCTCACTGTGTGCTGGGCACAGTGCTAAACGTGTCACGCATGTCCACCACAGCCACCTCTGATGTCAGCGTGCTTACCGTCATTTTACCTTGGAGGACGCCGAGGCCGTGCGAGGTCCGCAGTGTGCCCGGGATCACACGGCCTGTAAGGAGCCTTCCTGAGAGCCATACCCAGGCCTGTCTTATCCATAGCTGCTGCGCATCCTAAGAAACGAGGAATAAAGGAGATTCTCCAGGGCTGGAGCAGGGAGAGGACACCTCTGGGCAGAGGCAGACCCCGAGACAAGGGTTTGAGCGTGAGTTGGTGACTGGGAGGCGATCCGGGGAGCACTGAGGGGAGTGGGGGTGGGAGATGGGGGAGGGAAGGGCACCGGATAAGGGCAGGTAATCAAGAGGTCCCTCCGTGGGCAACTGGCTGTCAGCCCCCTGGACACTCAGGGAGGTGATGCACACCACACCTCAGTTATCCTACCTGGGTGGTGACGCAGCTGGAGACGCTGTCACCATGCCACCCCCTGTCATTCACTGAGGGCTGCTCTCAGGGACCCTGACTCTCAGGCACTCTGGCTGCTGGCAGAAAAGGCTGAAGTTCTCAAGAGCAGCCTCAGGCAGAACTAGGTGAGCGAACTGCCTGAGGCCTGGCTCCAGCTGCGGCCCCTGGCGGCCCGGGAGGCGAGTCCTCCCTCGAGCTGCGCAGGGAGGTGGCACGTGCTTGAGCTTCAAACTCGCACCACGAGCTCCTCTTCAGAACTCGATGCCTGGGCTCCCCGGGAGTGAGCTCCAGCCCAGCAGAGAGGAACCTCTTACCCATACATAGCTGTGGCTGCTTTGCAGAACTCCCCCTCCTGACCAGAATGATGTCCCAGCAATTCAGAGATCAGCAGTTTGGGAGTTTGTGAGTAAACCAGTGGCGAAGCCTTTGTAGGCAACTTTTACATGCTGGGTTTCAGGGCAGGGGGCCTGGGTTTCCGCGCTAGCTCTGATAATGTCCCCCAGGCCAGCTTTTCTGAGTTCTTATTGCCCGGCTGGTCTGCAACACCCCGTCTCAGCCAGCGCAGGTTGGGAGCACTCTCTGGGGAACACATGAGCCAACAACCCACTGGGTTTGCCCTCGTGCAAGTTTGTGAATGGAGCCGCTGCCCGAGGCCTCCCAGAGCTGGGTCCCAGGTGTTTTGCAGGGATGGACACAGCGCGGCAGGGGGAATGGGCTTGGGAGCCAGGGCCCAGGGGAGTCCTGCTCCGCTGTTTGCTGGCTGTATCCCTCTAGGCAAATCACTGCCGTTTTGAGACTCAGTTCCCTCACTGGAAGGATGCGGATAAAAATACTGTTCTCTTTTGTGTTGTTGTGAGAATTAAGATAGACAGTGCACGCAAGCAACGCTTTGCATGGTGCGCAGCACACAGCAAGGGCTCCATTAATGTTAGCGTCTTATTATCATCACTTTGTCCCTGCAGGGATCCCTCTCGGTGGGGGCAGGAGGGAGCACCTGGGGCTTCCTGAGCCTCCTGGCGGCAGTCCTGACGTCATGGGAGCAGAGGCTCTTTGCCGGTCTCTGTCTGTAATTGTCAGGCTTTGTTCTCTTCCACAATTAGACATATCAGATTCAAAAGAGACATTGTCTGACACTAATGAATAGATTAGCCTCCCTCCCCAGACAAAGGAGATTTTCCTTATCAAGCCTCTTGAAATGTTGATGTTGCCCAGAGTGGGAGCTTCAGGGAGCCACTCCCAAGTAAACCATTCATCCCTGCAGTACCTGAGTGCCCTGCCTCGGCTGAGAGGTGGGAACCTGTGGCTGGAGCACAGGGATGGGCCTGGGGGTCCGTCAGGGGGCCTGCGCTGGGCGTACCCCCGGGCTGACCCCAACTGGATATGTGGGGGGGTGGGGAATGAAAATCCTGACTCTGATGTCGGGGGCAGGGTGAGGGGCGGAAGACCTGGAGTAAGGGAAGCCATGATTTCCACGCTCGGGCTCAAGTTGGCAGCTCGCAGGTCTGCTCCACTCGGCTCGGGCCAGGCTGAAGGGTGCAGGCCGGACCAGCTCTGAGGTTAGGAGGTGGGTGGTCACCGCGGGGCCAGTGGGCGCTGTGCCCTCGCCTTCTCTCTCTAGAAGACCTGCCTGCCAACCGCAGTGCCTGTGGCTGAGTCTCTCTGGCGTGGTGTCAATGCTAGGCATATGCATCCTCAGGCCCATTCCCCACTCTGGCTTGGGGTGCTGGCCTCCCACGTCAATGTGCTATGTGTGAAGGGATGCTGTAGGTCTTCCCAAGGACACCCAGCCAATGGTCTATTTCCTTCATCCCTGAACGCACATTCCAGCTGTTGGATGGGGGGCCAGACCTGTGAGCTGGCAGGGGGCTCCTGCTCCCACCGGGCGGGGCGCCCTTCCTCCCCCTGCTTTGATAAGATCCCGCCCTTCCTCGGTGTGTGTGTGTATGTGTGGAGACGTGCCAGCGGAGTGAGACTGGGGGAAACCTTTCCCTGCCGCAGGTTACCGGATCATGGAGGACACAGAACTTATTGAGGAGAAACATGTTTTAAAAAGCTGAGCATAATATCAGAGTGTTTTAAGAAACACGACAGGATTTCATACTTATTCTTCTGCTTTCATAATAGAATTTGACCTATCCTGAAATGAACTGTCTTTCAAATTATCTGCCAGATCACACAACAGAAGGCATTAGGGGTTTTTTTTTTCCCCTCTCCAGAATTAACATTTTAATTTTAGCGACAGAGTTAAGAGAAAAACTCTGAGACAAGGGATCTAGCTTTTCAAGAGAAAATGACAGCACTTTTAAAATGGGGGCACTCACCACGACAGCGCCCCCATCCCTGGTTCGGTCCATCTGTAGGAACTGGCCTTCTCAGAAGGATTGGAGGTCTGAGCAAAGCCAACCACTAGCTTCCAAACTGATTTTCAAACCAAAATTGGAACAGTTCTCAAATGCTCCTGGGTTTTGGGGCTATTAATACTGAAGAACAATGAGAAGGGAAAAGTAAGTGTGTAAGAGGTGATTTATGACCGAAAGGAAGTTGCAAGCGCAGAAACTTGTATGCAACCCAATCACAGACTCCTCTGGAGATGTTCCAGGGAAGAGATGGAGAGAATATAAAGGAGAGCATTTCCGAGGGATATTAAAGCTCATAAAAGGGGGTAATGTGGGCTTGGGGCCTAAAATGAGCGAGGAGCAGCGGACTGGGTTGAACTTCCCATAACCACAGCAGTTTCTGAGCGGCTGTCATCGGCGCCTGAGACACCCCGTGAGCCTTTCCTTGTATTTATTTCTTACCATTAGTCCGTCACCAGGCAGGTTAAATGGCAGGAAGAGAGACTCCCTACCAGATTGTGGGACTGTGACCACTGCTGCTCAAACCCGTGGTCTCATCTCAGGTGTCAAGTTCTCAGGTGTCGGGGCCGACTCCAGCTGCTGACCAGTGAGCCCAGCCACGGCCACGTCCGAGCGCAGGTAACGCGGGGCAGTGAGGCTGGGCAGTGCCAGCCTGGCCAGGTGTTCTGGGAACGGACAGCTAGCCTCACCCTTTTATTTATAGTACTTGTGAAAGTTCTTTATTATTATTTACAGCTTTATTGAGGTCAAACTGATATGCAGTATAATGCACATAAAGTGTACAACTTGCATACTTAATATCTACATGTATGTGTGTATAGATGTGCATATATACATATGTGCCTCTACTTGAAGGACTAAAGAAAGTCAGCTCATCCATACAATGTTTTGACTGCAGGGAGGACATTCTCATTCTCGTAGCGTGTACACCAATCGCATTCCTTTGGGGCAGCAAAACAAGAGGAGGCAAGGCTACTGAGGTGGGCTTCCAGCTGTCAGTCCTTAAGAGGCAGGAGGTGGGACCAACTGCAAATATAACCCCAGTTCCCCCAATGGCCAGGTTCGTTTCTAAAAAGGAACAGCAGGCAATCGTCCAACCTAGAGAGTCAAAAGAGTAGTTTACACAGGTGCAGTCCTTTACAGTTTTAAGTTATACCACCAGGATTGATTGGGAAGGTACAACATATCTGGATTGTAATTATGATTATTACTAATCATCATTACCAATTCAGCTTCTTAGGAGTCATTCTAGGGCTAAATGGGGGAGGGTAGAAGGGACTGGTCACTGGAAGGCCGTGGCTGTTCCCAAGCCCTGAAGTCCTGCTGGGGAAGCCTCTGAAGGTTGACCAAGATGACTTGCTACCGCTAACACTACTTCCGCTGGCAGCATCAACCTCAACCCTCTGCTGCCCAGACCATGTCTCCACATAACATACACTGTTGCCAGCAGAGTGAGACTGGAGGAAATAGTGTGTTTTAGTCAGTACTGGCCAAGGAATGGGGTCGGGGGAGGGCAGGGGCGTGGAAAGGCCTGGGAATGAGGAGAGGTCTGGGATGTAGAGAAGAGTCAAGCCTCATAAAGACATTTTACGGTGTGGTTAGGTCCAGAACTATTGGCATCGCATGTTTACTGGTCCCCTAGGATCTTCAAGAGCTGGGAAGTGCCTCCACTCCCGTCTCCCTTTCTGCCAGCTGGCATTCTTGCTGACTTAGCAGTGCTGAGAAATGTACCTCTGGTCTAGCTTGGAATGTTTCAGTTCAGATTCATAAACGGGGTGAGGAAGGGCCTGGCTTGGCTGGTTGCGGAGGCCGGTGTCCTGTTTGGAGGGAGCATCTGGAGGAGCACCCCGACCCCCACCCAGTTGTGTTGAAGAGCTGGGTGGTCGGCAGGGCCAAGGCAAGGCAAGGCGAGGCCGGGCATCGCACATCTTCCCAGAAATGGGCCTGGGGGGCCGGTGAGCCCGTCACCATCACACCGTCCGGAGCCGGGGACACGTGTTACCCTGCACTCTGCAGTCCTCCGTGCGAGGCTGGGCCGGCGCCCAAGGCCCACGCTTCCTCAGCGACGCCTGCACTTTGGAAATGACCCCACAGAGCGCAGCAGTGGGGAAGCCCTGCAAAGATCGTTTCTCCTCCGTGCCGGGCTTGGACCCAGATGTCCCTATGGGTGTGAAATGGAAAAGGAGTCACATCCTCCCTGCAATGTCCGCAGGCCGGAGGGCAGCCCTGGGCTCTCAGTGCTGTGCCCTGGGATGTCCGAGCTGAATGCTGGCGAGCATCTGAGGCGGGGTGCACTTGCATGCTCTCTGCCTCCGCTTGTTAAAGGCATTGTTACTTATTCATTTGTTGTGTTAATAAGTAGTTACACATGCTCATGATACAATCTCGAAAACACTGAGAGGGAAACCATAGAAAGCCTTTCTTTTTCTCTAGGCCCCACCCCACCCTCTTATCCTCCCCAGAGGTAACCAGTATTTCTAGAATCCCGCTCCCCCTCCCAGCCTCCCCGTGCCCCCACTCCCCGTGCTGCTTTTACTCCAGCCACTCTGGGCCTCTTTCAGCTCCTGGGAGAGCCGTGCTCGGGCTAATGCCACGGGTCCTGTAAGTCTCAGAGCCGTCTCCTCCGTGCACGGTTGAGCTGACTCTTCCATGGCCAACCCAGGCATGTATTCTAGCGTTTCTCCTGTTTCCCATTTCCTGTCCCCCGTCTCCCTCCTAGGACTGAGAGCACCATGAAGGCAGGCACTGATCTCTCCCTGGGTTCACATACATCCAGCGGGCCCTTGGTACGGATTACGGGAGTACAAGTGGATGGCTGGATGGACAGTTGAATGGAAGGATGGAAGGATGGATGGATGGCTGAGCTGCCTGGGATATCTTCTGACACCCTGGAAGGGCTTCCTTCATTTCTGAAAGCTCTGACTTTCAGAGAAAAGAGAAAGGGCTTTCCCAGAGCCGGAGACACCTGAGGACAAGAACAACCCCTGCTCGGCAGAAGCCAGCCCGCGATGCCTTTTTAAAAGTCCACTGGGAAAGATGAGTGGCTTGGCTCACGCATGATCTCCCTACCCAGAACATGTGACGCCAAATCTCAGAATCTCAGTGGCCTTTCTTGGCCCACAGAGAGCCCTCAGGGAACCAGGAAGGATGACTGAGACAGTAGAACTCTTCGGTTACCTACAGATTGAGTGAGAAAGGGAGCATGTGACCGCCTACATGCCTCCAAAATCACCAGGTTTGTTTTGCTTTAAAAGCCACTCATAAGGTATGGAAAGAGTCATCCTCGGAGATTTTAGGGTAGCACCCAGGATCCCAGTATTTCCACACGGAAATGCTTCATTGGTCACCAAGCTGGGGCACACAGTGTTGCTCCCAGCCCGCACTTCCAGATGAACGGGACTTCTAGATCACTGAGGCTTGGCACTGAAATACTCATTGGATCTTCCAACACCGCTGTTATTTCTAAGCATTTTTGAAACCTTCCTTTTGTAATTTTCTTCAAGTCAGCTCAGGACAAGTCTTCTGTTTTATGTCACTGTTTTTATAAGGATATAGTCCCTTCCCTACTTAGTAAACAGAGCACTTTAGAGACAAGTCACCAGTTCTACGGAGCCTCGGGACAACCTGACATGTGGACATTGTTTTCCAGGGTTTGTGTTCAGTCGAGTTCTCAAGGGCAGCAGCAGTGTGCGGGCTGCGCACCCTGCAGGAAGCGGCCTCTAACTCCTCTGCTTTTACTAACGATTCTTCTCTCCTCCCTTTTTGTTACTTGTCCCTTCCTGTGTCTCCTATTGTCCTGAGTGTGTCCCTTCTTGTGCCCGGGCTTTCTGATAAATTCCATAATTCCTTGAGGCCTAGACAATATGGACGCCCCTGCAGCAGATTAGGACTCCGGGACAGAATGCTCCCTGTTTACTTAGGGCTGTGGGACATCCGTTAAGAGCTTCAGCAGCAGTGAAGACACCCGTCATGGAACAATCTGTTACAGTTTAAAAAATAATAATGGAAAGAAATTGCTCAAGAACGGATTCCAAGAGGGAACATGGAGATGTTATCCAGAGACTGTTGTTTCAGGCTTATTACAGACATGCTGAAAACCAAGGCTAAAATGCCAACATGTCCCACGCAAGGAGATCCATTGGGAAAGTAGTCTTTCCACGTCAACGAGAATGAGTTGATGGAGAAGCAGTTGTGTCTGTCACCGGTGCAGCGAGGGGAACAGCAGGTGGGACTGTGGGCACCTGTTCTCACCACCTGCGGTCCCCACCTGAGCCTGGCTAAGCCCTCACTGGGAGCCAGTGTCAACGAGAGCTGATGGGACCATGAACATCCATATGATCAAATAATATGATTTCATTCATATGTGTAATCTAATGAGCAAATGAACTAACAAGCAAAATAGAGACAGACTCATAGAGAGCAGGCTGACAGCTGTTGGGGTGGAAAGACTGAACAAAAAAGAAAAGAAAGAGAAAGAACTAATAGACAAGGACAGCAGAGCGGTGGCTGCCGCGGGAAGGGGTGGAGGGGGCGGAGGACGTGGAGGAGGCTCGGGGGGGTGGATGGTGAGGGAAGGAGACTTGGGTTGGTGAGCACGCAATGCAATGTACAGACGATGTGCTACAGAAATGTACACATGATCCCTGTATAATTTTGTTAACCAGTGCCACCCTGATAAATTCAATAATAAAAACCAAAATAATAATAATAATAGCTATCGTTCTTTAAATCCTTACTGTTTAAACACTTAGCACACATTCCTCAATTCATCCTTAAAATAGTCTTATAAGATATATTATTATTTCTACCTTACAGATGAGGAAGCTGAGACCTAGAATGTTTAATACCTAAGATCAAGGTCACACAGCTGTAAGTTCACCCGTCGTTGGAGCCTGTGTACCCAGCCCACCATGCTTGCTGGCTCTGATCGGTGGTCCGCATTTAGTTGATGAGAGGAGCCAAACCAGTCCTCTGGCCCCTGGCAGCCAGAATCTGGGTGCTCCAAAGCCTCCCGGGTCCGCCATGAGCTTCCTGCTGCTGCCTCCAGGTCTCAGGAGGGGGTCTGCAGACACCTTCTTCACCGGAGCCTCTGAGAGCTGGGGCAGCGATCGTGCCTCCCCGGATAGCAGACCTCCCCTCTGCTGCCCGTGGCCACGGTCAGCCCCAGCGCTTGTGCCTATGGATGGGCTCGTGCGCAGCAGCGCCGGCTCCTGTTGGCCGCAAACATACATTGCTGGATGTGCTTACACCTAGAGAAGGCTTTGAGAGCTAAGTGTGCAGGTTTAAAACCTCTGTCAGAGTCCAATGTCCTATTGTGTGCGTTAGCATGTTTGGATCTACATGGTCCAAGGATGGCAGGTGTCTCTCACTGAAAATTTTGAAGGTCCTAAGACTCGGCTGTGCTGATTTGTGTCCCTGTAAATAGCAGCAGAGGAGGGAGGGGCTCCAAGGTGCCTACTCTCTGGAGGCTGAACAGTGGGAGGTGTTTTTCTAGATTAGCTTGTAAGCAGCCCGTTTGTGCCATTGCAGGGAAACTGACCTCTCTCCATGGACGTGAAGGCTTGATTTTATTCAAATTGGCAAAGGTGAACCCAGCCCCATCCTATACTGGGCTCTCGTAAACAACAAAGGCTTACAGCGTGGCCGTGGCCGCTGTCCTTGGGGGAGGGGGGCGTGCATGGTTTGTGTCTGCTTGGGGACTCCGGGCTAAGGAGGAGCAGGGAGGGGAGCGCGCAGCCCTTGTTGGGTCAGCCAGGCATTTGCAGTCACACTAGGGTGGCCGACTATCTCTGTTTGCCCAGGACTGAGGGGTGTCCCAGGACAAAAGGCACTGAGTGTGAAAACCAGGAAAGACCTGAGAAACCAAGGTGAATGGGTCCCCCTTAAAGTTGACAACCCTCCTTGTGCCATACTTTCCTTACCTGCAAAATGGAGATAATACCACCAAACTGTGCACGTGGATGTGAGAAAGAACGGACTGTGATAGGATTTGTAGAAGGGGCGGCCGGTGGAAGCAGCAGTATTTGAATGCCTTGCCCCGCTGAGGCAGAGGAGGATCCCAGAGCTGCGCAACATTCAGGAAGGACAAAGCCAGCCGGAGGGGAAGTGACCTGGGGAGGGCTCTACGGGGGCAAGGAAGCCCCAGCTCTCTCAAAGAGCCAGTGAGACTTGGTCTGACATTGTGCAAAGAGATCTGATGGTCTTAGAATGTAACAGGAGTGATTCTAGAAATAACTTCTTCCCTGCTTCAGGCCACTTGTGTTTTGCAGGATTTTGCTACCGCTGTGCTGTGACTCTCAGCCTCCTCTATCCCCCCCGCCCCCACCACCTGTCCACTCCTCTCCTTGAGATTTGCTACTGCTGCACCGTAGACTGCGGTCCCCCCTCTGTAAAACACCTGCTCATTAACTGGCCATGAGAGGTATCTGGTGAGCCCGGATTAGGGAAACTTAAGCTCAGAGAGGTTAAGTGACTTGCCAAGAATCACCCAGCAGATCAATTTTGAATTCAGAAACAGGAACCAGATGTCCTCGCCTTGCTCTGAGCTTGCTGCGGAAGGCGGAGCGCAGGGCCCGGCGGCCGCAATCGAAAGGCTGCGCTCCCCTGGGAGAGACCGGGAATCGCCAAGCCGTCCTGTGATTTACAGGCCGGGGAAGGCATTTTTATAACAATTCAGCCTTGAGGACACCCCCGGAGTTTAGAAGTTTTATATGTGAAGCAAATTTCTATCATTTAGAAAAAGATGCCACATGAATGGGTTTAATGAATCAAGGACTTGGCATGAGCTGTATCGAGTATCAAGTAACGAGGTTCCGTTTCCAGTCACACGTTTAGCACTTCTCATTTCAGCCAAAATTGGCAAGAGTCAAGCTGGTTATTAAAGCGAAACCTGGAAAAGGCAATTAAGTGCTCTGAGGGTTAAAAGGTTGACTCCAGTGGAGACATGAATCATAAATTTTACTCACAGATATTCATTCCTGTTACTCAGAGGCTGTGGCTCTTACAAAGAGCAGCGGGTGAGACGGGGACCCCGCGCGGGGCTGGGTGATAAAAGGCAAGGGTGGCCCTTGCTGGCCCCAGCCGGGTGCTCTGTAGGGGGAGGGCAGGCTAGGGTCTCAGGGAAGGCTGCAGGGTCCCCCGGCCCTTCCCTGGAGGCGGGAGGCATTGTTGGAGGCATCCTGTGCCCGAATCCTCTGGGCAGCCGTCCTGGTCCGCCCCGGACCGAGGGGCGCCCTGGCGTGCCGGAAAGTGGTCATCCCCAAAACTAGACAAACTGCAGGCAAACTTGATGACCAGCCCTGTGAAGACCCAACAGTTTCACAAAATGAATAAAACCAAAGGTGGACTTTATGCCTCCACCTCCAGGGCTGTACGGTGGGACCCACTCCGTTCCCACCACCTGGGGCGATTCACTGGGAGGAGGCAGCGGAGCACCAGGCAGAGGGCGGGGGCCGGCTCGGACCAGGTCGCTGCCCAGCTGTGGTGCCCTTTGATCGCCGGCCCTTGGATCAGTGTGAAAGTTCGAGGGGGCTCTTCTGGTCCACCCGGAGGGCTCAGAGAAATTCCGGGTCCTACCCAAGATCTACTCAAATTGTGTTATTCAAGCTGCCGTATCTTCGGGAAAGAGGGGGACCGTGCTCCTGTTAGTTCTTTGTCCGAAAGCGGGCCCCGTTTCAGAGCAGCCAGCAAGGGGGGCCGGTACTCCAAGGAGAGTCAAACCCGCTGCCCTGAGAACAGCTTTGTCTGTTTTCTGATTAAACCTATTTTGAATCACTTGATATGCAGGTGGAGAAGTAGGCAATCTCGGTGGATTTGTTAAGGAGGCTTTTTTAGCGAGAAAGAATTCTATCCCACTTTGTCCTTTCTGAGTGTTGTTTGCTATGAAAAGGCGCCCCAGAGGAGAAGCCACAGAGAGTGGCGGCCGCCTGCCACTTCCGAGCTGAGAGGGGCCAGCCCTGTCTGCACGTTTTAATTTCTTTGGAAAAAGTTAGGTAGCTGAGTATCTCTCTCCAAATTTACATGCAATGCAGTCACCCACGGAGATGCTGTCTTTGCTAATAATCTAGCAATTAAAATGGAATGTGACTGCTAATTAAACCTGTCACTCAACCAAGAGATGGGTATTTGTTTTCAAGTGGAGCTGGATTTGATCCAGCCTGTCTTCAACAAAAGCTGAAGACTGAAGATTTGGAGTAGAACGTGAGGCCCCAAGAGGAAGGTCGCTCTAAATACCTTTAAGTTTTCTTGTTTTGAAAATGGGCCCTAATACCAGTTAAGATCAAATTAAAATCTTAAACCAAATAAGTCACCTTAATTTCAAAAGCGTTGTCTTTGAGTTGTGTTCTCATTTCTTCCTTCAGTCAACATACTTTTTCCTCATTTAATTTGCATGTAGAATGTTAATAATTTGAAAGGTTCAGAGTTCTTTAGTATTAAACTTTCTTTAAATTTGTATTTAATCAAGACTGCTACCATTTAGCGTGGCATGTTAGCAGGGATCTAGGTAGTCAGAGGCTGCATGGTCTACCATGGACAATGCCTACCCAGGAGGATTCTAGGTTTGAAACATTTCAGTTGTCATAATTAGAGAATTTTGTGTCAAGAAAGGCAAGGAGTGGACCAGGGTAGCGCCGGGCAGCTCTCCTTGGCAGGGGCCACCCTGGAAGCCCCGCGCTGCCGTGAGCGGATTGGGACATTGGGGCCGGCCTGGCCCAGAGACGTGGCAGCCTTGGGATGCTCAGCTCGAGAGGAAGGCTGCAGTCGCATGCGGGGCCTCTTCCTGATGTCTCGGACGTGCCGGGCTCTGGCTGTCACACAGAGGCACGGGCCTCTGCCGTCTCCTCCGTGCTCAGGGCCAGCATCACTAGTCTAGCACCTCGTTCTTTTCTCTTGTGCCAGGACACACCCTGAAGCCCTGTTAACGCCATTCTCAAAGCAGCCACTCCCAATCAGATGGAAGGGAGAGTCAGGTGAAACACAGTCACATTCCTGGCTGTGGGACATCCTGTCTGAATGCCCGCCAGTGCAGAAGGAGAGGTCTCAGAGCAAAGAAAAAGAGGAGGGATTGTGGGGGATCAACGCCATCCACAGGCGGAATGAGGCCGGCAATGTCCCCTCCCCTGCTCTGGAGCCTTGCTCTCTCAGCGGGCAGAGTGCGTGTGGGGAGACTGGCCTCCCTGCCTCCCAGATAAGGCTTCCGAGTCAGTGGGAGGGAGCACTGTGGAGAAGGTGCCCTCACCAAATGCTTTAGGAGACACATGAGAAGAGGATGTGGCAGGCAGGCTCCAGGCCACCGCTCACCTTCACAGCCCACCAGGGTGTCTGTTCCCAGACAGAGCCTCGCACAGGAAACCAGGCAGCCACAGCAGCGGGCAGGAGCACAGCCACCTGCAGGGAGACAGGGAGAGGCTTTGAAGGAGGCTCTTGGCTCCTGAATGTACCGCGTGGGTCCCCCGGGCCGCCTGGTGTGCTGCGTTTACGATTTGTATTGAACCACTGGCCACACAGATGTGTCCCGCCCACACAGGCTTCCAGAGGCCCCGTCCTAGCTGGAGCTCCCCAGGGGAAGCTTGCGGAGGGCCAAACAACGCCAGCAGCCTCCACCTTGAGGTGCATGAAGATGCGAAGATGCACCCCGCTCCCCTGTCAGGGGGACGCTACTTAAGTATTTGGGGACGCGAAGTGGCTCCAGAAAAATGGATGCAAAAAATACTAAGATTAGAATTCTATCAGCTCCTGCCTCCCTGCCTTGACTCTTGCTCCCTGGAAGTTCCTTGTCTACCTGGCAGCAAGGAGCCGACCACCAGGCCGCACCACCTCCCACCTGCTCTCCTCACACACCTTCGTGTTTACACCCTCCTGCTTGTCGCAGGCACCGGCCGGTCTAGGCCCCAGGCTGCACACGCCCGCCCATCTGTCCCTCTGCTTGATCCCTCTTCCTGGACGCTTGCTGGCTGCTGCTTACCACTCGCGAGTCGAGTCAAGGGTCCCTTCCACGGAGAGGCATTTCCCGAGCACCCAGTCCCAAGTAGTGACCCTCTCTTTGCACAGAGTCCCCCTCGAGCATGTCACCCTGCCATCTTCCTCTCAGCACTCATCACTCTCTGAAAATGTCACCTTTCACTTTTTCTCTTGCTTATTGTCAGTCCCCCCGTGAGAAGATGACTTGGTACCTACCACAGGGTAGGTTCTCCGTAAGTGTTCGACAATGAAAGAAGCTTTGTTAAGCCTCTAGGGCCAGAGGATTGTCTTTTTCCTCGGGATTCTCCAGCTGGCTCTGCAGGACGGTGAGCGGGAGGAAGCAGCAGGCTCTCCCGATGCCAGTGTGCCAAAGCGATGCGCGCCCAGGCCAGGGTGGCCGGCCGCTCGGCCTCTGCGGGGCACAGACACAGAGCTGCCTCTCCGCCCCAGGGGCCTGTCTCAGGCTGGCCCCCCATATCGGGCAGCTGTGCTGGCACCTCCTTCCCGCTGCCCGTGCTGGAGGCGGCTGTGTTGACTCTTGGACCCCAGCCGCAGGACAGGCGCCCCTGGGAGTCTCTCCTCTGATGCTGGCCACATGTTTTTGCTCCGCCCCAACCTTCTTCCCAGGACATGGGCTCTTGGATTCAAAAGTAAACAAATTCCCAGAAGCTCTGGGCTGCAAGAGGGGCTGGCCTTAGTCATTTGGAAAAAGAGAAAATACTGAAGTCTCACCAAGAGACAGTTTGTTCTTGGCCAAGAGAACACAAGACTTTGCTCTCTGGCCTTTGTTGCTTTGTGACAAAAAGCAAATCCAGGGAAGAGAGGCCCAGATGTGGCCTGCTCAAGAGTGGCCTCTCTGAGCCTCAGTTTCATGACCAGAAAGTGGATATCGCAGTAACGTCTATGCCCAAGGTCAACTTTGAAGCAAAAAGTATACAACACATGCACAAGCTTAATGCAGAAACACCCAGGAATGCTAGGAAGTGTCTGGGGACTTAGAGCAGCAGGCTGCTAGGTAGGGGCCCGATGGACGTGGCTTAAAAAGGGTGAATCGAAGCGCGGTGGGGCAGCACCCTCCTCTCTGCTCCCAGCCAAAGTCAAGGCAGGACCACGGCTCTCAGGGAGCAGAGGAGCTCTGAGCAAGAAGGATCTGGGTCTCCCTTTCCTTGGCTCCCCTGTGCCAAGCTGTGCCAGGCACACAGTAGGTGTGAACGAAGAGAGAGATGTGCTTGGCTGCAAATTCCAGGACAGGGATGTTCAGTGAGTGCTGAATGAATGAATGAATGAATGATTGAATCGGGAGTCATGGTGTCCCCCGTCCCTGTCCTGTCCCTGCTGGCCCCCCACCTGCGTGCCAATTCAAGTCCATGCCATGGAGCAAGGCCAGGCCCTGGAGTGCCCTGGGGGCAGAGGAGCCTGAGCAGCGGAGTCTCTGCCACACTGTCCCAACACCGTGGGAAGTCTCAGGCTCGCTCAGGTCTCGCCCAGGCCCCTGTACTGGGGAGCAGCTCCAGCCAACACGTCCCACCTCCTGCCAGATACTGTGCAGAGACATGGTCCTCGTTCACAGCCAGCCTGCCCTCTGAGCCAGCGTGGGAAAAGCCACAACGCCTGGTGGAGCGGGGGGGCTGGGGCTGGGACGTGCGCGCAGGGACGAGGCACCGGACATTTAGACTCTCCTCCTCCCGTGTTTACCTCTAGGAGAAAAGAATAGCACAGGAAGGATGATTGAAGACTTTCTTTAAATGTTTTTTGTTGTTGTTTTTGAAAGAGCAGAATGCCTGAGCATGTGCAAAGCGCTATTTAAATTTCTCGTCTGTAGCATGTATTTGAACCTATAATTATGGCTTTCGAAAACAAAAAGGATAATTATGAAAATTTCTGGGCTCATTAGAGACACACAATTGACATCTAAAATGATTTCAGTGAGATAGGATGATGCTGGAATGAGTCTCTTTTAAGAGACCCAAAGGAAAAGAACTTTGCTTTTAAAAAACTCCAAATTCTTCGTTAGCCTGGAGTGTCACGGGTCACCTCAGGCAGCACTTCCCTCCGCGGGGAGGAGGTGCGGGGCCGCCCCCCTGCAGTGCCCGCGCAGCTGGCACCCCCTCCATGGGCCGGGCCCATCGGCCTCAGCGGGCGGTGGTTTTCAGGGCCTCCCTGCAACTGGTGGTCACCAAGACCCCTGCTGGGTGCATGTTGTGCTGTAGCACCCGCCCTGGGCTGCTCAGGAGACCGAGAGTGCAGTCAGACACCCTGGTCCATTGGTTGTCCTGGGATGTGACGTGACCCTGGAGCCAGGCTGCCCAGACTGAAATCCTGACCGCGCCACCCACCAGCTCTGTGCCCGTGGCGCATCCCTTCCTCTCTCTGGAGTCGTTGGGCCTGTGGAGAGCAGGCAGCTGGAAAGCCTCCCCGCTGTGCCCTTCCAGCCTGTGCGCCGGTGTCATGCCAAGAACGCCAGGTCTGACTGAGTGACAGGGCAGAGGAGGCACACAACTGGCGTGCCAGCAGGGCCAGCAGGGCACAGCAGGCTGTGACAAAGGTCTCCAGGAGAGACAGGCAGCCCAGCAGCCTTCTCCCAGGGCCTGAGAAATGGCCATCTGCCCTGTGTCCTCAAAGGGATGGGTCTCATTTCCTGTGGTCTCCCTGTGGTTATTCTAAGGCCCAGGGCCCCAATAAGGTCATAGTGTGGTTGTTTCAGTTAGTAATTGGAAGCTCAGTGCCCCCCAGCTGGACGTGAGAAGGTCAACATAGCTTTCTCTCTGGCTGGTGCTTCTTGAGTCAACTATTTGTGGCCTGTGGTCAGTCAGTGGGGACTCTGTGGACGGGTCAAAGCCAGGACTCTAACAAAGAACTATTATCTCCTCAGCCTGAAGCTTATGTAAAATCTGATCTAATGAATCTGAGCGTTTACTTAGTATTTATGGCTCTAAACAACTGCTAGAATTTTTAAAAATGATAGCAACATGAATCATACATGTAAAACCCAGAATCAAAAACTTCACTAAAACAAATTAAAAAGACGATTATCTTCACAGCCTTGGGGTGAGCAAAGATTTCTTAGGATACAAAAAGCACTAACCATGAAAGGAAAGAATAATGAATTGGTTGTCAAAAGTGTAAGTTTCTGCTTTTCATCATCAAAAAACGCCATTAAGAAAATTAATGAGGAATAGACTGGGCAACTTGGGGGAGGCGACAGCAGCTCGCGGAGAGGGGTGCGGCGGCCGGGCCCGCGCCCCGCGGCAGGGCGAGCAGCGGCGGAGGCCGAGCCTGCTCATGCGGCAGCCCGCGGTGCCAGCGGCGCTGCGCTGTCGTTGGGGGCCAGGGCAGTCCCGAGAGCGCAGGCGAGTCAGGGTCGGGCAGGAGCCAGGTGGGGGTTGGGGGAGGTGCTAACGAAGGCGGCGACAGGGGCGAGGAGGGCAGGCACCCCCTGGGGGACGCGCTGACCTGTTGCACGAAGCCCAAGGCCAGCCCCAAGCTGGGCCGGTGCTCAGGGGCAGAGCCGGACTTCGAGTCAGGGAGCCATGAGGCTGCGGCTGGGGGTACGGTGGCAGTAACACCTTCACCCCCTGTCCTGGACCCTGCAGAGGTGGATTTCGGAACCGGGAAGGCCACCACTTGCAACATATACATGACACAGGATCTTTGGAATCAAACCCTTCTGACCATTGGAGGGCAAGCACGATGTTCCCGAACAAATTTCAAATGGATGTGCGAAAAAAGAGGAGCAACAACAAAAGCATGTATCCCCAGGGCACCTTACTAAGAAATATAGCTCATGCTCAACAATATTTCTAGGTAAGAGCAGTCAGCCAGCCTCATATTAGAACCACGGTACAATGTGTGACCTCAGCGATATGTCCACATAAAGGCCAGAGGTGCAAATAGATCCTTGGATGCTTCTGATGAGAGATCGCATCCACTCACAGGAGCAACGGTTCCAGAGGAGCACTTCAAGCATGATCCTGAACGCAAATTTATTTACAGATTTGTTCGTTCTCTTTTCAAAGCTGAATGTGCAGGAGGGAAATAGGTTTACTTAGAAAGGCTTTTAACTTATGCCGAGATTGGCACTTGTCCCACCAGCTGGGACAGAGTTGTTCGGGGAGCCGTTCTCCTTGCCTCCGAGGTTTGGGACGATCGGTCCAGATGGAGTGTGGGCTTCTTTCTGCCAGAGCCCAAAGACATGCCCACTGAGGATGTACATGAGGTGGAAAGGCATTTTTTGGAGCGTTTATGCCAAGTACTCCTTTGACCTACGCTCCTTAGAAGATGACAACAACCTGCCTTTTTTGTTCTTATGCCTCTTAGCAAAGAAAGAGCACAGAACCTAGAGGCCATCTCCAGGTTTGTGAAGACAAAGGCCTGTGCGGAGCTGCCAGGGAAGGCCTCTCTGCGGGTAACCCCACCGCCGTGTTCTCAGCCGTCTGCAGGGAGAGCTGCGGGGTGGTAGCCCTGTGGGCCCCTCATCGGCAAGGACTGGGAAGATACCCCTTCTCCAGCTCCAGGACCAGCAAAGTTAGTGACAGACGCCACGTGGAAGAGACATGCGGACAGCAAGGGCTCTGCTTGTAGGAAGGAAGGGGCCCTGCCCACGCAGCGCACTCGGTGTCCCTCACTGGGCTGGGACAGAAGCCGCCCTGAAGCGAGAGCTCCCAGCCCACGCGCAGACGTTTGCTGACAACACAGGCTGAGAGCCGTGAGCTACGGGAGATTTTTCATAGAAGTTTAAATTTTGATACTTGAAAGACTGTATGTTTTATGATTTCCTATTTTTCTGAACCATCCCTTCCAAAAAAGAAAACAGAAACCCCTCCCCTAAAGGAAAAAGAGCCCCCCCCCCCAATATTGCTACATGTTCCTTTACAATCAATGCGGTATTACCATTAAAACATGGGCCTCCTAACAACTCCTAAAGCCACTTAGCAACAGACTACAGCATTGTTAGGTATTGAAGGATTTTTCCTACTATATCATGGAAGCTTCTAGTCATTATTGATAATCAGTTCAAACCAGAAAGATGCCAAATAACACTTGTCATTCAATTCTTTGCAGGCACTACTTATTAGCATGTTAGCATGTTTGGGATAACAGGAAGTTTCAGTCATTGATTATCTACTTATAATGGGTCCACGCTGCATATCTTAAGAACAATAATGGGATTTAAAAAAACTACAAGGCTGCTTCTCATTTTCTCTGATGATGTTTCTTTGTTCAATAAGTGTATCAAAAGATATTTTCATAATTCCAACCAACATGGGGGTCCACTGGCAACAAGCAGATAACGCTATAGGTGCTTCCCAAGCGCGACTGGTGCGCCTGGGCCCCTGGGGCGCCGCAGCCGGAGCAGGCAGGCCGCCCACGCACAGAGCGGCCCGCGAAACATTTAACGTTCTATCTCTAAACGTGTCCAGTTTCATGAACTGTAAAATGACAAAGATTGGCTGAAACAAAGAGGTTTAATATTTAAATTTTTGTTTCAGCCAGTCTTTGCCATCTTCAAGAAGGGGCTAGAACAAAAAATTAAAACTAAAAGCTTAATATTTCAAATATACAAAACTGAGTTTAAGAGACATTTAAGCTTCCAAATGTTTAAGTCTGTAGCATTTATACTTCAAGTGCCAAAGCTTAAAAGTGCACTGAGATTTAAGGGGGGACACCTTGTATCTCCACAGAAATAGCCTCCCCTTTTACAAATAAATCTTTACAAGTCATCACAAAAAAGAAAAAAAGAAAATTAATGGTTAAGCCACAATTTGGAAAATATTTGAAAAATATAGATTTAAAAGCACTATATCCAGAATATGTAAAGGACTTCTGCAGACCAGAATAAAAAGACAAGCCAATTTTAAAATAAGAACAGTGATCTCACAAAATAAGAGATGAAAGGCTAATAAGCACATGAAAATATGCTCAATGTCATTAGTCATCAGGAAAATTTAAATAAAAACTGCAGTGGGGTATTAGTTCATACCCAATAGAATGACTAAAATAGAAAGGACTGATAGCACCAGATGCTGGCGAGGCTGTGGAGCAAGTGAACCTCTTATATGTTACTGGAGGGAATACGAAACTTTGCAACCACTGTGGGAAACAGTGAAGCAGTTCCTCACAAATGCATAGGCATCCTGTGACCCAGTCATTCCATTTCTAATTATTTGTCCTCATCTGACACGTTGGGAAGGTAGTAGACAAGATATACAACGGGAAATACACAACCAGAGCCAGGAAGGCACTGAGGTTGTGACAAGAGTCTCTAAGAGAGACAGACACTCCAGTAACCACCTTCCCGGGCCTGAGAAATGACCACCCCTGGTGTGTCCCCAGAGTGGTAAGAACACACCTCACAGGCTCTGTCTGCCAGGTCACAAACAAAAACATGCATTCGTACAGAGATTCGTACAAGCATACTTACAGCAGACTTATTTTTAAAACCCCAAACTGGAAACAAACCAAATGTTCATCAACAGGAGAATAGTGTTGTTTGTTTTTTTTTTAAGTAATATATTCATACAATGGAATACTATGCACCAATAAAAAATAACAAACTAATAATACCCACAAAAACATGGTTAAACCCCAAAGACATTACACTGAGCACACACACACACACACAAAGGCCAGACAGAGAAGAACAGGGCCAGAGGGTGTACAATATGATTCTATTTAGGTGAAGTCATAGAATGGGCAAAGCCCATCTGTGAGCAGGGAAATCGGAGAACGGCTGCCTCTGGCAGCAGGAGGCAGAGGCCGACTGGGGATGGGCGTGAGAGAGGACTTTCTGGACATGATCAGAAATGGTTACCATCTATGTCTTAGATGATGGTCGCACAGGTGTCTATGGTTGTCCAAACTCATCAGATGGGACACTTAAAATCTGTGCATTGTATTTTATATACATACAATTTTATAGAATTAATGTCTCAATTAAAAAATAATACCAAGAACCAGCATTGATTAAGCATATACTCTGCTCAGCATTGGGACACATCGCCTATCACTGGACCCAGCAATGCTCACAGCCACCGAGAGGGGAGGACCCATTGTGACCCCCTTATCTGAGGTTTTGCACAGCCATTCACGGCCTCTGTGGTTCTTGCTATTTCGTTACCGCTGGGTCCCCATCAGCATTTATTACATGGCTTTGCAGGCACTTAGGTAATGGAGTGGGACTGAAAATGTAAATTCTGGGCATTGTCAATACTGAATGAGCTTGTGCTAAGCACCAGGGGGAACTAAGTGAAGAGGTGGGCAAAGAGGGGTGTCCCTCAAAAAACCACGGTCCGAAGAGGTCCGCGCAGGCGCAGGCAGACCCCTGGTCTCCCCGGTTCTCTTCTCTGGCAGTCTCCTGGCCCGGGCCTAGGTTTTGTTTTCTGTTGCCTCCCAAGGCAACACCTGGGGCTGAAAATGCTTCCCTTTTATCTACACAAGTTCTGGTTCCAGCAGCAGGTCACAGCACAGGTGCTCTGTCAGAGGGCGTTTCAAAGCCCCCCGGGGCTTCAGGTGCACACCTGGGCCTCAGCGTGGGCCCCCAACCTCGATGGCTCTGGGGGACCCTCCTGCCAGCAGTAACTCGGTAGATGTTGCTTGTAAACTTGCTCTGAGGCCCGGCAGGCAAGGAGGGGGGCATATCTGCCCCTGCTCCCAGCTTCCAAAGACAGGCTTGGTGCAGGTTGAGACATCGCGGCCTTCATAAATCACATAAGTCACATAAATCACAGAAGGCCTGGGCCCTAGGAGCTGGTTTTCCTGCTTGACGTTGACGGGCAGCTCCGCAGAGCCCTGTGCTGCCTGCAGATAAGCACTGAGCATCCTTTCCTGGGGGAGCACGGTCACCCGGAGGCTCTCCGTTCGCCCACTGCAGGCTCCTCCCCAGCTACTAGCCGCAGCGGTGGCAGGCACGTTACCCAATAGTGGGCCCGTGGTGAGGGGGTGCCCGGATGAAACAACGCCCCCCGCCTTCCTCTGGGTCCCTCGGTTGTAGGTCCTTTGTCTGCCGCCCTTGAAATTATGGCTCTCAATGGCAGAGTTTGGTGAAAAGGAAAGGAACCATTTATTCAAAAGTTATACATGTTTTGATTAATGGCTAAATGTTGCCCTTAAATCTCAAAATCTCTTTAAAACATCCACCATTTAAAACACCCACGAACACACACAGCTCTGCCTTCCCTGCTTTGCCCAGTCAGGCCGGTCAGGGGTACCGTCCTTCAGAAGAAAAAGAACAGAAGTCCAGGGCTCGGCTAGGCAGGCCTCTCGCTGCTGCCAGCACTATCCGCTGCATCGCCGCGATCTCCAGTTCTTAATCCAAAACCCTGTGTCACCTTCTCAAGGCCCACTAGCCAACAGTCCTTTCTCCCCTTTTCTTCCTGCGTGGTCTTCACATTGTTCCCCAGAGTCTGTGTCCCTTCGTCTCTCCCACAGACCCTGCCTCCCCCCCATTTCAGTTACATCCTGCGTTTAAGTTTTTCAGACCTTCCTGATTAGCCTTGTTGAGATGCAAAATAACCGTCTTTGCATATTAAATCTGAAGCTATCCTGTTATTGACATGCAAAACGACTCTCAATGGCCCTGCTCCAGGTCTCCCATCCTCCACGGCACCCCTTCTTGTTGGGGGAGAATATCTTATATTTTTCTTGGCCAGCCCAAGTTCTGAACCCCATCACAAACACCCTTTGGGGGGGCCCTGGCTGTGCCCGTTACAGGCACTCTTGTGCCTGCCTGTCTCAGGGTTCGGGCCACCGGTCTCCCCTAGCAGCACGTCCCAGCTCCTGACTGTTGCTGCCCCTGTCCCCGCGGCCCAGGCTGCGCACCACCCTGCTTCCCCTGAACCCGCCCCCTCTGGCCATTGGCAGTCACAGGCCTCAGGGAGGTGGCTGAGGATGGCTTCGTTAGGGGTTGCGCGCTGAGGCTGAACACATCTCAGGGGATGGCCTCTACCCTGCTCCCACCCACCTTCTTCCAAAGAGAGCCAGGCTGCCCGTGGGCCACCTGCGGGGAGCAGCGCCTGGGAGGACGTCCCCACCACCACGTGGAGCTCTTCCCAAGTCATCCTGTAAAAGACACAGCAAGAAACTATCACTCTCTCTTTTAGAGGAGGAAATGGGCCCCCAAATTTCTGGTGCCTTGGCCTGTGCGCCCTGGTGGGGGCAGAGCTGACAGAAAGCAGGACAGTCAGACAGCGGGACAGCTGGATCTTGACCCCATGTTCCCTGAGCAGAGCCTCACATGGTTCGGACCTGGGCCTTCCTCACACGCATCTTTTATCATGGGAGATGTGTCGTGTGGGTGGTTTCCTCGGATCGCCCAAGATGAGGCAGCTCAGCAGGTCAAGGAGGAGTCTGGCTCTGCAAACTCGCACTCCACCCAGAGGCCCAGGTGGTGGTTTCCTTCTGAAAAACTAATCTGATCACATCACGCTCCCGCTCAAAGCCCTGACCTGCACCAGGCACTGGGCTGCATGCTTTATGTCTATCTGTTTAATCCTCACACGTTTCCTTTGAGTTGGGTGTGAGGACTTTTGACATGCAGATGAGGGAGGTGAGCCTGGAGATACCACATTCGCTAACTGCTTGACGTTCACCCCAGCAATTGCAGGGGTTCGGGTTTGATTCTAGATCTGGCTACAAAATCTGTGCACTGAGCCATTCTGTTCTCTGCTTCCTGTTTCCAATTTTTTTTTCCCTCTGACTGTCCATGGTGGACAAAGATGGGCCCAAATTCTAACCCCCGGTATCTATGAATGTGACCTCATTTGGAAATAGGGTCTTTGCCTATGTAACCAAGTTAAAGTGAGGTCAGACTGGATTATGGTGAGCCCTAAGTCCCATGACTAGGGTGCTTATAAGAAGGCCATGTGAAGACACAGAGACACGCAGGGAGAATGTCCTGTGATGAAGGCAGAGATTGGAGTGATGTGCCTATAAACGAAGGAAAGCTAACGGTTGGTGGCAGCCACCAAAAGCCAGGAAGGGGCAAGAAAAGACCCTTCCCCTAGAGCCATTCATCAGAGGGAGCTTGGCCCTACCAACACCTTGATTTTGGACTTCTGGTCTCCAGAACTATAAGGGAACACATTTCTTGTTGTTTTATGTCACCCAAATATGTGGTACTTGGTTATGCAGCCCTAGGAAACCAGTACGACGTCTTATTCTTGCAGAATCTGGGCCATGCTATTTCCTCCTCCTGAAGATCTTCTGTGCCTATCTGCCTGTAAGAGACTGACAAGTCCCAAAGCCAGGAAACCTGTTCGATACTTTTTAATTAAGAATTTTCCAAACAGACTTGACCTTGGGACCCCTTTCCCATAAAGCACTTTCTGTCATGGTGTGAAGCTGGGGCTCCAAGGGGCGCTCCCTGAGAACTGCTATTAAAAGCACATGCCCACCAGGCCTCCTTCCTAGGCTGCAAACCGAGCAGCGGGCAGGACCGCTTCAGGAAAGTGCCTTTGTCTTGATTAAACCTGCCCGAGCCTTTTAATCACTTCTGACAACCCCTTGCCACTCTCATCAACATTGAGGGGAAAAGACCTCAAGAAATTTAATTAGTATTGAAATGGCTATGAAAATACCATTCACAGTGAGCGGTGAGTAAGATTGTATATTTACTGTGGGACAGGGACCCACGGGCAAAAATAGCAGAGGCAGACGCACAGGCTTGTGTTGTTTTCGTCTCAAGTGTGAAAAGACAAGCAGCCTGAAACCTGGAGGCTCTGCGGGAACTGTGCAGCAGCTCCCGCAGAGGAATTTCCCCAAAGGCAAGCCCGGCAACTTCAATCGCTTCCCCGTGGCTCCTGCAGCGCCTCTGTCTCAGCCAAGAACGTCTCCGAGATAAGTGCCAGGCGCGGGGGTGGGGGCAGTGGGTGGGGGGCGGCCTCCCCTTTGTTCACAGACACAGGGCGAGAGGCAGCAGGTTCTCATTCCCTGTGGCTGTGGATACGAGGCCCAGGGACAGGGGAGCCACGCGCCCGCTCAGTCTGCAGGAGCTGTTTCCGCTCTGGACCGCGCCACACTGTAAGAGGGTGGGCATTTCTAAAGCGAGGCCAAATGACGTGCCTGGCATCCGGCTGCCCGGTCTCCCCACCACCCGCTCCTGCCTGGCTGGCTTCTCGGCAGAAACGCCCCTTCCTCCCGGAAGCCGCCCCTGACCCTCTGGCCCACCGCGCCCCCCACCCCGCCTCGTGCTCTCCAGGCACCCTGAATGTCCTCCTTCGAGGCGCTGACACCACGCAGTGGCTGCTGCCCAGTGGCTGTCTCTTCCAGACCATGGGCTCCGTGAGGATGAAGCGGTCACAGTGGCCCCTGTGTCTCCAGTGCCCAGTGCAGTGTCTGCGCCCCAGGGGCACCCAGAACACAGCTGATGACGAACGGGGGGCCGCCTTGATCCCCACTGCCCACCTGTGAGCGCCCTTGCTCTGTGTGCCTGCTGCACACCCCCCATCCTGATCTGGAGGGAGATGGCTGCCAAATCACCGGCCCCACGGGCACGCTTCTGGTGACTGGCACCCAAAGCCAAACTCAGTGTCTGGTACTGGCAACAGCCTCACGCTCCCGCAAAGCTTTCCATCCTGAGCTGCGACAAGTATCTGTGTCAGCCTGCACTGTTCGGTTAGTGTTCGGCTGCCACATCCGTTTTGAAGTCAGGAAGGAGGCTGGGGTTTCAGCGACAGGTTTGCACACTGCTCCCGGTGAAGGAGGCAGCGGGGTGGGGGTGGGGGGGTCCCCACCTCCGCCATGGACACCTGTGTTGGCGGAGGTACAGCCGAAGGCCCCCTTGCAGCGCCGGCTGCTGTGGAGCCCGTTCTCTGATTGTGTATATTGGTGGCAGATTAGGTGAAAAGCAAGGCTGATTTTTAACCAGCTCAGTTTCTTGGTGACCTCAGGTCCTCACCACCATGCCTGCCCTTGACCAGAGCAAGTAGGCTCTGGATTAGCTCTGTAGAGGGCAAGGCAAATCTAACTGATCTTCCCAGACTTCGGGCTTTGTAAATCCTCCCGCGGCAGCACCGTAGATCCTCTTGTCAAATATCAAGCGGGATATCTCATCAGCATCTTAAGGAAGGAAAAACAGGCCCGCGGAGATGGGGTCTTTGGGCTAACTTCACAGACTCAGGACTTCTGACGTCCAGGCCAGGGCTTGCTGGCCTGTTAACTTAGGGAGACACTGAGGGCCAAGCTGGCAAAAATTAGCTAGCTTTGTTTGTTTATTTAGTGTTTCCTACATTCCAGGTAGAATGTCAAGAGTTTTATGTTACTTATTTCACTTATTCCCTCTATTAACCTCTTCATGAATTATTATTATCCCCATTTTATAGCTGAGCAAACTGAGGGACAGTGAGATTAAACAGCTTACCCAGCATTGAATGGCTCATGGATGGCAGAGCCATGACGTAAACCCAGCGCTGGCTGACAGCAGAGTTATGCCCTTCGCTGAGTTTTCTGGCAGCTTCTGAAATACTAGCTAGTTCCCTGGGATCAGGCAGACTGCAGCGTGTGGTCTGGGCTGACAGTGCAAATCCACCAAAACTCCCGATTGCCATTCAGGTGTTGGGCCTGCTAAGGGTGGCCTCTGAGATAGGAGCATGTGGCCGGGGTGGCGAAGGGTCGCTGGGGCCGCCGGGGACACTCCTGGCTGAGTGACGATGACCCGGGCCTGAGAGGGATGAGCCAGTGTCTCTTGGGCCAGGCCCTGGACGCCCTTCCTATTGACGTGACCACGTCCCTCCCTGTAGGGTCACGCTCAGGGCCTTGGCCCCGACCCCCTCATTCAGAGCCCCCGCACCCAGCTTTGGGCCTGCATTTTCAAGACGTGACTCAGGGAGAAGCAGCCCCTGCGGGGCGAGCCGCTGCCTCCCTGACAGTCCCCACGCTGCTGCCGCCGGTGGCCCCCGAGGCGGCCGGCTCTGCCACCCGCGGCGGGGACTTGGGCGTGATCTGTAGCTCTGAGAAGCTTTGATTTCTTCGTCCAGGAAGCAGGGATGTTCCCATTTATCTCATGCATCGTTGTGAGCAGTCAGTGAGGTGATATACACAAGGCGTTAGCACACAGTAGGTAGTCCTCGACTCTTTGCTTTGAAAACGATACCATGATGATGACAACAATGGCAAAATGACGTGTGCCCAGCAGTTCCCAGCCCATGCTAGACCGTACACTCACAGCAGTTAGTGCTCGGAAGGACAGGTGACAAGACGAAATTGCCTAGACGTAAAGCGGATTGGGGACATCCTCACAGTTGGTGTCTGGGCACTGGCTCCTACAAACCGTGGGCTCCCTGAGCCCACCTATTCAGAAGTAAGATCACCTGCAGCGTGAGAGCCAGGCCTTCGTTCCTGGGAGATGGGGGGCCAGGCCTCCCCAGGGCATCAGATGTCAGCAGCGCCTGACGGGTCCCCACAGCGCGTCTCACATCCAGGCCGTACACGCTGACCCGGCCTGGCTGGGGCACAGACGGGCTTGTGCGGCCGCGCCTCGCCTTTGTTCTCGGCAGTCACTCCCCCTGCTTCGCTCTCTTTGAACTCAGCTGTTTCTTCTGGGCTACCCAACCGGACACCAGTCCAGCCCTTTCTTTTCAAAGAGAGCCTCCCTCTGTGAGAGGGAGGCCACCGCCCACTCCCCCACCTGGGCCCCTCATTACTCCTGGCACCTGGGTAAACACAGCCTTTCTGCTGGGCACTTCCCCAGGACAGGGCCTGGCCCTGGGCTGGGCAGCCAGGACGGAGACGTCTCCTGGACCCCTGGAGACGTGTGCCAGGCACTGGAGGCACAAGGGCGATTCAGACTGCTCTGCCCTGGGTCGGAGGTAGGAGGCGCAATAGAGTAAGAGCAAGATCCCTGTGTTCAGACAAACCTCCACGCAAACCCTGGTTCTACCACCCACTAGAGCCTGAGGTTGGACAAGACGCTTCGGTGCTCCTAGTCTCAGCCTCTCCATCACTAAGCTGGGTTAGCAATACCACCCGCTCAGAGGACTGACAGGAGCATAAAGTGTGTTTAGCACAGGGCAGAGCATGGAACGGACACTCAGTATGTATCAGGGCATCGTCAGGGCATTGCTCTTCTGTGCTGAGAGGCTTCCAGTTTGTGAGACGGACGAGCACGGAAGTCGCAGGTGGAGAGGCTGGCACTCAAGGGGGGCAGGTGCTGGCTGCGGTGGGCGCGCCCCCAGCTGCCTGACATCCGGAAGGTGCTGCCCAGGATGGGCTTGAAGGAGGTGGGGCTCGCAGGAGCATGAGGTGTGAGGGCCTCAGCCCCTTCCCGCAAGCCACTGATGTGCAGCCATGTCTCATCTCCCCACACACGACAAGCAGGCCATCGGTGTCACCAAGGAGCTGAGGGGACAGTGCAGGGCAGCGGTGGGTGAGGCCAGCAGCCCTTTTGACTTCAGTGATCAGGAAGCACTTCATGGGAGAAAAAAATGTGTGTTGGATTCTACAACAGCTACTTTGGAGCACGTAGGCCAGGTAGAGGAAAGCACAGAGACCGCAAGAAGGTGTGAGAGGTGGGGGTGCGGGTGTGGGTGCCCAGCAAGTGGGCCAGGCAGGCTCCCAGCGCGCCCTCGGAGCAGGAGGGTGGGAGTCTGGCCAGGGAGACTCCCAAGGTCCTTCATTCATGTCCAGTCCACCATGGCCCTGTGTGTGGGGACTCTGAGCCCGCGGCCCAGGGGCTACCGAGAAGGGGAGGTGACAGGTGCCTGGGGCCCGCCCCGAGGGCCTCACCTGATCAGCCAGCTCTGGTGAGGCTGGGCCGCTGCTGACGTCCCCCTCCAGCTTTCCCTCCCTCCCCTGCAGCTCGCCTCTGGCTTTCTTCCTCTCTAGTCGGCCGCCCAGCTTTCCCTCTGTGGCGCCTCACCCAGGCTTTCCCTTCTCCGCACTCAGCATCTCTCTTCAGCCACTTGCTCCAACCCCCAGCCCAGGGGTTGTCCTTGATCCTTCTCTTCCTCCACCCTTCTGCCCAACCCATCTAAGAGTCCTCGACCTCCAGCACCGTCCCACGCCTGGCGGCCTCTCTCTCGCCCCTGCTGCCACGCCGGTCCAAGCTGTCCTCACCTCCTGCCTCAGAAACTGCAGTGGTCTCTGATCCGATCTTCTGAACACCGCTCCCGCTCCCAAACGGCTCTGCTCCTCACTGCGTGCAGGGGTGTTTGTGGCATTCCTCTCCCTCCACTCGGAGAGAAACCCAGGCTCCTGCGAGGCCTGCGAGGTCCTGTCCGACCTCCCTGCTCTGCCCGCCTCCCTGATCTCAGTTCCTACTCCTCTCTCCTGAGTCCCACACTGTAGCCACCTTGTCAAGTACACTCCTGCCTCAGGACCTTTGCACTTGCTGGTCCGTCTGCCTGGAGCGCTTCCCCGAGATGCCCTCTTGGCTCACTGCTGCCCTTCACTCAAGTTGCTGCTCCACTGTCACCTCTTCAGAGAGGCCTCCATGACCCCCTTAGCTAAAGCAATGTCTCTATCTCCCTCTTATCATCCCATTTTCTTGTCTTACAGTCCGTACCAGTCTGAGATGATCCCAAGTGTTCATTCACGTGTTCATTGTCTGCTTCTCCCCAGCTGGCCCGTGAGCTCACAAGGGCAGGCACCGTGCCTGTCTGGCTCATTGCCAGGCTCTGGTGCCCGGCACAGCGCAGGCTTCGTGGTAGGAGGACAGAGGACATGTGTCGAGTGACGGATGGATGGGTGCAGGCAGTGGAGGCCTCGGTGCCTGGGGCTGAGGTGAGGAAAGAGGGTGGGGCCCGGACACTCAGGACTCTGGTTGGGACATCCCTTCCCTGTTGGCTCCATGCCGCTGGGACATGGGCCCTCCAGCCTCCCAGACAGCAGGGACAGGGGATAGGAGTATAGGCTCTGTCCACAGGCCCCTTTTCTGTTTTTAACACCGGCTGCCAGGCCTGCACGTGCCCTGCTGCCCGCCGAGCCTGGGAACTTGCCTGTTTCGGGGAAGGGGTCAGGATCTGAGACTGGACTCCCCAGCTGGGGACTCTCTGGCCAATTCCTCCAACCCCGCCCACATCTGAGACCGCTTCTCTGGCTGGGTTTCCCATTACGTTTTGTGGGAACCTATGGGAAGACCCCAGCAGAGGTCAGTTCTTAACCCCTAGGTCCTTGTTTGCAACCTCTAGGGAGCAGATGAATTATCAGAGAGAGCGCGCAATACAAATCTCGAGTCCTGGGCCCTGCCGCACAGGTTCGGACTCAGTGTGGAAGGGACAGGGCCCTGGAGTGGGCGATGGGGCAAGCCAGCCAGGGTCCTGTGAAGCAGGGGGCCCTGGGCCAGGCCCCCGAGGCTCCTCTGTGCTGAGGCACAGCGCTGTGGTGAAGGGCAGGGGTATTGGAATTGGAAATCCCACTTTGAACTTTGGCCTATTGATATATAGCTTAACCTTTCTGAGCTTTAGTTTCCTCCTTTTTAAGTGGAGATGACAATGATAGCTGCATCCTGCAGGTCCTGTGGGCCACAGACGATAATGCCCGACGAGCACAGCCCCGGGCCAGGCACGCTGTGAGCGCTTAGTTCCCGCCGGCTGCTGTTGTCATCTCTAGCATTTCCCACAGTCCCTCAGCTGCGCCTGCTCCCGCCCCGGCACACACCTCTCCCAAGAGCGCTGTCAGCTGGGTTTCTGGGTGGGAGCCGGGGGAGGGGAGCCCCGATGGGAAGCCCCTACCGTCCCTGTGGTATAAGCACTCCCACCACGGCCCAGCTGAAGCTCATAACGTGCTGGCATTGAACGTGGAGTTGGAAGAGATGTGCGCAGCTGGCTAGGTTGTGCTGGTGCAAGCTGGGCCCAGGGCACCGCCGCCGAGTCCCTCTTTCCTAGGAGATCCCACCTGTGGGCCGTGGCCTGAGCTGGGCTGGTGAGTGCCCAGGGCTGCGAGCAGAGGCTGATGTAGCTGCTGCTCCTGCTGCCAGGAGAAGCTGTTTTCACACGGTTTTGCTATTTGGGTGCACGCACAGCTGATGCAGGAAATGGGAATTGTCACCTCCAATTACTGTCACTGGGCACCCAGCGCAGAGGTGATTATCAAAGGGCAGACGTGGCTCCACCAGGCTGATACTCAGCGCCTGCCACGGACCACATGGAAGGGCGTGAGGCCTCTGAGGCCACCGCTGCCTCCTTCACGTGTCCTGGTTTTGTTTCCTCTTATTTCAATTACTGAGAAAGTCAGGCTTATACTATTTAGAATAAAGGGCAAGGTCTTTTCATTGTCCTGTGTCCTCTCCTCCTCTTCCCTGCACAAGGAACTAAGGTGGCAGAGATGAGGCACGCACGGCGCTGTCCCTGTTCAGCCCTGTGTGGGTCTCCGGCATCCCCAGCCACGGGAGAATTGCGGTTTTCTCCAGGGTCGGCCCCGGGGATTGCTTTTGGCCCGGGGGAGGCGTGAACTGACGATGCCGGTGGGCTCAGGAATGCTGCCCGTCTTCACACGCTGCGGGGAGGAAAGCTTCCGGCTCGGGGTCCCTAGAAGCAGAGCCCCCGCCATCGTCTGTCCCTCAGCATTCCTCTGCATCCACCTCAACTCTCTCCCCTGCTGTGGCCCCAGAACACGTGTGGCCTGCTGAGAAAGGAAATACAGGATTCTGCTTTCAAAATGCTAACTGACCCCGCAGAATTCCCCCCGGCATGTTAAACTCTGTCCGTCCTTTTATCCCCTCTCCTCACGGCCTGGACCATACTCTTTCGGACCATACTTGGAGCTGGTGCCTCAAGGTTGCCATTGTCTCCTGGGCCCTCCCTCCTCCCGTGTAGTTTATTCAGTGACAAGTCCTGATGGTCCTCCCTGTGCCGACCACCACCTCCGTGGGCTCCAGCTCTCTCCCCTCCCCACTGGCCCCTGCCTCCAGTACCCCTCGCACCCCGGGGTCCTGCAGGCTGTGTTCCCCATCACCTCCCCGAAGCACTGCGCTTTCAACTCCTCCCAAGTCTGCTCAGAAACTTTCCACGTCTTGGTTGGCCTTGACCCTGAATTGTCAATGGTTTTCTGATGGAATCAGAGCGCCCTTTGTTCTAAAGTTTTCTTATTGTTTTCTTTCCATGGGATTGTAGAAAACATCTCCCGCCAGGCACACCCTACTGTTTTTGTGAAAATTACAGACTGCAAATAACTGCTTAAGTCAACTGCCAGATGAGGTGCTCTCTTTGGAGGGAAAATGCCAGCTGTTGAACAAGTTTATGGGCTTTATTTTTGGAGCAAAGAGTTCATCAAGTAAAGAAAAGAATTTTCCAGGTGCCCCAACTCCATTCTCATTATAAAGCATATGTGTCTGAGTGGGCTCTTTCTTTCAAGGTCAAATTCATTCCCCAGTCTTTATTCCCCTCCTCCTTCCGTTGCCTTCTTGGGCCCCTTCTGCAGCCTTCAGCAGACACTTTGAGGAACACAGAGAGAGGGACAAAGAGGAGAGAGGAGAGAGGGTCCGAGGGCCAGGCCAACCCCTGCACTCCTCCTGCCTCAGGCTCCAGGAACTGGTGCTGTGTCCTGAGGACATTTTCTGGCTCCAGCCAGGCTATCCCCTGAATTCAGTCTCAAGCAAGACCCACCAAGAGACCAGCTTCCTCTCCTTGAACTCTTGTAGGGAGCAGAGCATATCCCAGAAGAAGCTGCCCAAGATCTGTGCTCAAACCTGGCTGGCCCCGGCACCTGCCTTTCCTCAAGGCATCCCGGACAGCGCTGAGGAGCCCAGGAAGTGTGCCTGTCTGCCCCCTCTTCCAGTGCTCACGTCCCGCAAATGCCCCTGTGTCTCACTTTGCCTGTAGATGCACAGACGATCCTCAGCGGCCACAGTTCAGGGAGGCCCCGGATTCTAGAACTTGCTCAGTGCCAGGTACCCCCTCCAAAACGTATCCACTCTGTGTCCCCTCCTACCATATCCCACTGCTCCAACCAACAAAGTTATATTTTGGCTTTGATGAACACCCATCACCCAGTATTAAGCTAATACCTCGCTGTTCAAAATGTGGCCCACAGACCAGCAGCACCTGCTTGTTAGAAATGCAGGCGCTCAGGCCCACTCAGCCCTTCTGAACCGGAACCTCCAGGGAACAAGGCCCCCGGGTAAGCCTAGTGCCCATGAAAGCCTGAGAAGTACTACCTTAAGGTGCATTTTGCGTCTTCCTGCAGATAATTTTAATGCAGGCCACCTCGTGCTAATGGTGCCAGAGGCCTGGGCATTTCACACTCTCACAAATGTGACTTTTCATGGTTGGCAGAGCAGCCGGACGGTGAGTTCCTGGAGGCACCAGGGTCCCCGACAGCCCCAGCTCAGCCCTGGCGTGGACCGCAGTTTAATTGGCTGCATAGATGAATGGGTGTGGCCTCCCCTGATGGAGATGGGACAATGGACATTATTTCCATTTTGCATGAGAGGAAATTAAGGCTACAAAGGTCGGGGGTCGCTCTCGTTTAGTTCCTAGGTGTCAGCCTACATTCCATCACTGGGCTTCTAACCTCCCGCCTCCTGGTGGCTGCAGAATTTTTGATGCTCTGTCACGGCCATGGGGTCTGACAGCAGATTCTAAAATAAGTCCCTGTGTGGAATGACCTCCCTGTTTTTGGGAGGTGGAGACGCCGAGGGCTCTGCACAGCCCCCTGGAGCCTTCCTGCTGGGAAGCTGCCCTGGGCCTCTGTCCGCAGCGCGCCAGCTCAGAGCCCCGAGGCTGGTGGTGGGAAAAGTGGGAAACCGGGTCAGGTGCTAGGAGTGGGGGGTAGATGTGAACACCTGCTGCTCACTGCCCCGCTTCGGGTGCCCCCGCCCCCTGCCCCCCAATACTGGGCCAGAGGAAGCAGCCGCAAAGGCGAGGGGAGGAGCTCGGATGAGGGTTATTGAGAACAGTTTCTGGTTTTGAGGCTTAAGTTGGAATCACTTACCCCGGGCGCCCCTTCCCCGAAGGCACCCGGCTCTGGCTGGCCCCTTGGAGCTGGTTAGGTGTGGCCCAAGGCAGAGCGGCGCATGCGCAGAGGGGCTCACAGGCCCCCACGGTGGGATGGACGGGCGGAGTGTGGGTCTGCGCCTGAGACAGAGCACAGGAATGCTCCAGGCCTCCCTCTGTGGTGGCTGCAGAGGCTGACGCAGACGCGGCTTTGCTGGTCCGCGGTGCCTCCAGCCCCTGTCCCCGGCCTCGGGAAAGGAGTCCGTGGACCGGGAAGAGCAGGAAGGCAGATGGCTCTCTCTGCCGTGTCCCACAGCAGCCGCCCGCATGTCCTGCTCTCCCGCAGTTGTGTTTGCTGATCCGCAGACTAGAGTCCACTTCCCATCTCTGGTGTGCAATGAAGGCAAGCCCAACAGGGTGGGGCACCACCTTCTCCCCCCCCCCCCCCCCCCCCCCCGCCCGCACGTTGCTTAGGTGTCCCGGCTGCGACAACACCGGACAGAGGCAGTAGCCCCAGCAATGGCACACTCTTGAGCACTGCCACCGCGCACTCTTCTGACATGTCACCTGTATTAAAGCAATCGACCTCCACCCCAACCCTAGGAGAAAGGAAGGCTCTTCATTCTGCCCATTTCACAGATGAAACAAAAGGAGCACAAAAGGGCCACAGGATTGCTCAGGGGCACACACTGCTGAGTGGAAGAGCCCTTGTAACCACTGCTTGGGGTTAGTTCAGGGAAGGCAGCGTGGCTTCAGGGAAGGAGGGGGTCCCGGTGGCCCTGTACTGTTCAGTCGGAGGATCTGTGCGGAGGTGACACACAGGCTCAGGCCTGGGGTGTATGGGGTGGTGACATTGGAGAGGTGACGCTGTGGAGCCGGCTAAGGAGTCTGAGCTTTACCCTGTAGAGAGAGGGAGTCATCAAAAAGAAGAGAAATCTGGCCCACGGTTCCAAAAGGTAAGAGGTGGCACCCTGGGGACCCGATTAGAGGGGCAAGAGACAGAAGGCTTGAGGAGGTTGCTTTAGTAGGGCAGACGCGAGCAGGTGAGGGCTGAGCTGGGGCAGAGACGGGGGGCTGAGCAGATGAGCCACATCTGGAAGAAACAGCAGAGGTGCAATCGATCAAATGTGGCCTCAGATCCAGCGTTTATACTGGTTCCTCTTCTGGGCTACAGGTTCCAGCCCAGACGGGCACTTCTGTGGCGGGCTCTTCTCTGTGTGAGCCGCGGAGTCGCTGTGGTGGGGTGGGGAGGCCAGGGCGGTATTCAGCTCCTGAGGTTCCGCCGGAGGCCCCGCCTCCACCCAGACTGACAGGGCTCTTCCGGAGAGCCCACTGAGGTGGAGGGCGGCTCCGGACGGCTCCCAGTGACTTTGGTGGCCTTTTCAACTTCTCCACCCCCACCCCCACTCCAGCCAGGCATGGCCTGCACCATCATCCCCTTGGGGGCTGCTACAGACACGGACAGCTGCCAGGTGGGCTGCTGCCCAGGAGGATGTGGGGAGGCTGTGACTTCAGCTCTCAGGACTCTCTCCAGAGCCCCAGGGGGCGGATGAAAGGTCTGGACAGGGAATGCTGGCATAACAGTGCGCTTGTAGGGAAAAACAAATTTCTTAAGTTACTAATCCATCCATTCTGTGCTAATGCCTCCTGAAAGAAAACTTCAACTTGTATAGCCCAGCCTTTTCTCCCTTGGAACCACCTGAACCTGTAATTAGGAAATTGTGCCTCATTAAGGCCCAGGATTACAAAGCCTCAAGGCGCAGCTTGACCAGGGCGTGGCTTCCTGGGGCTCAAGTCAGGTTCTTGCGCCCTTGCCAAGGTGCAGCTCAGGTTCCCTTGGATCGTATTTCCTGGCTGTTACCTGGAACAAGTAGATTCCTGTTGACCTTTATTCTTTAATTCCTAACACTGATAACTGTGCCAGTTACCCAGAAACACAGTTTCCAAGAGCTTGTTCCAAGGCTTGTGGTGGATGCAGCTTGGATCCTTGTTACCTGGTGCTGTGTTTCCACCTTGAAAAAGAACCCTCTCCCTTGACCAGACTTTTGTCCGAATATCCCTCCTTTCCTCAGGATGCAGGTGCTTCCGACAGGGAAAACTGACCCTCAGTCCGACCAGGTCCCAGCTCCAGGACACCCTTCGGACCCTCCTCAGGGGGAGCAGCAGGGCCGGCCCGTCACCGAGCACGCTGGGGGACCGCTGCGTCGCCCCACGGGCCCGCCACTGTGCGCGAGGTCGGTGCCTTGGCTCAGGCAGTGGGGTGCGTGATGAGCACCCTCACGTGGGTCCGTAGGCAGGTGGTGACGTGAGTTTCAAGAAGGTGAGCTGAGAGCTGACCTGAGCTCCCCTAGAACCCCCTGTGCTGCCCCAGAGGGCAGATGTGATTCCCCAAGGGCCCATCCCCCAATCTCATTGGTTATCATTTCTTTTCACCTTCGTGGGAATGAGCCTGCGACTCCCTCAAGTGCATTTGCACAGTAAGCCCCTCTGCTGGAGGATGATTGGTTTTGCTTCCTCTTCAAGAGGTTTCAGGCACCTGAGAGAGGCCTCCTGTCCAGCAAGGAATCTTCCCTGATATTGCAACAGAAAGGCAGTCCCTGATATGCAAAGTTAACAAGGGGTAGTCTGTGGTGTGCAACTTTAAATTACAAACATGGGATCTGGGTTGTTGAAAGCTCTGGACTAGGAAGAACAGCCTTTGAGACAATTTACCCCAAGCTCCTCTTAGCATAGCATTCCCTCAATAGCAATGCTTCCCGGCCTCTCCGGACATTTTTTTCCCTAATGGTCATCTCCTATGAAATTTTGATACCACAAATATACCATAAATGTGTCTATGTACTATGGCCTTTTGGAGGGCCAAAGTCACTATAACAGCTCAGACTGTCCTCCAAGGACCCATTTTTGTCCTGTTGGGTATGTCTCTCTTGCTCCCTCATTGAGAAAGCGTGTCCCTGAGCAGCAGCTATCCCACTCCTGCTTGGATGCCACAAGTATCAGAGAGCTCACTACCTACCGCCTTCTCTGGGCAGCCTCGGCACCACTCGGCCAAAGAGAACAGACTGTCGATGTACACAACAGCTTGTTTGGCTCTCCAGAGAAGTAGCCATGTGGAAAAAAGCCAGTCCCGAAAGATTACATGCTGTGGATTCCACTTGTATACTGTTTTTGAGACCGTAAAAGGTTAGAAATGGAGAATAATGAGTAGTAGCCAAGGATGAGGGGCTGGAAGGAGGCGGGTGTGCTTATAACAGGGAAGCCAGAGGGGCCCGGCCAGTGCCTGGGGACTGTCCTGCACCGTGACTGCGCTGCTGTGTACATGAACCTCCGCATGTGAGAAAACTGCATTGCACCAAGCACACAAATACGTGCGGCGCCGGGACCATGGCGAGGATCAGCACACTGTCCCCATGCCAGCGTCCGGGGTGCCACTGCACCACAGCTTTACAAGATGTTGATTATCATTGAGGGAAACTGGGTCAAGGACACATGGGATCTCTCTCATTATTTCCTACATCTACACGCAAATCTATAATTATCTGAAAATACAGCATTTAATTTTTTTGAAAGAGCTAGCATTGAAAATAGAAATTAAACAAAATAAAGAGCCTACATTTTCACTTTACAAAGATCTGTTTTCCCCTTTGGGCTTTTCTCAGGGCCCAGTGTCTCATGGTCAAAGTCAGTCAAACTGACCTAAAAGGCTGGTAAGTGAGCCGCCGTGTGTACCAGGGGCAGCAAGTGTGCGCGTAATGGCGTCTGGGGACAGTGAGCGTGCGCATCGCGGCGTCCTGGGGCAGTGGGCTCTGGGGGCTGCCGAGCAGGCACCGGGAGGAGCAGGAGGCATGGAACCCTGGCTCCGCTCCCCCAAGGGAAGGGATGGGAGACCAGTGAGGGGACAGGAGAAGATGCTCCCGCATTCCCCCGGGCCGAAAGGGAAGGCGCGGATGCACAAAGAGGGAGGGGTAGCAGCTGAGAGCAAGAGGGGCCTTCAGTCTTCAGTCCTGGGGATGCCCAGACCCCCTCAGGGATGAGGCAGGGAGGGGGCGACACAGAGCCTCTGTGGATGGCACGCACCTCGTCTCCCACCTTCTCACATGGCAGAGACATGCGGCAGGTCCTCACATATGTCCTTTTGTTCAACATTGTTTCCTTATAATGTTGATGAGATGCTGTAGGAGCTTAACCCTTGTTGATACCAATTAGCCTGCGATAAAATTAGTTTTGCTGTAAGTTGTTTTGCTTAAAGTTGCAGTGAGGACTTGAGTGAGGACTTGCTGTGCACTAACCCGTACGCCAACTCAGTGAGCGGGCAGGCGCCCTGAGGTCTGTCTGCCGGGGGCAGGGCTTGGCTGCGGTCTGTCCAGAAAGGCTTCTTTTGGGGCACATAGATAGCTGGACCCGTGGTCCCCCAAAACCATTTGTTAGAAAACTGCCTATAATCCACTTCATCCTCGAAGTAGAAAAACGCAGCAGCCCACAGTCACTGCAGCCCCTGCTCAGCTGAGCAGCTGAGCTCCTTGGCCGGGGTGAGGGGCGCTTCCGCCGGGAGGCCCCGCTCAGGGTTGGCTCAGCGGACCCAGACCCACCCCTCGGGCCTTCCGGACAGGCCCCGCATCGGGGATCCAGGCGGGCTGCGGCGGGGCAGCTGTCAGGATCCCCGGAGGAATCCGTGTGGCCTGTCTGTGCTGATGCGGCCTGGGCCCAGCGGCGGCTTGCCCAGCCAGCCCGGCGGCCCCTCGGGAGTGCTGGCTGGGCCTGGGCGCTCTGCGAAAGGGGGTGTGGAGTTAGTGGTGGGTGCCAGGCCTTTGCTGAGCGCTTCACAGAACACACACACACACAGGTCTCATGGCTGCCCCTCACCCCAGCGCGGGTCCTCGGGTCTCATGCAGCATACGGGGTGCACAGGGACGGAGGGACTTCCCCAGGGCCCACGTGGCTGTGTTCACACCGAGACCCAGGTCTGCCCGACTCCGGGGCAGCGCTCTGCACCGCATGCCACACTCTGCAGGGAGGGCCTTCCTCACCCTTCTCTGTGCCCTGAAGTGGGGAGACAGCACGAAGATTGTGACCTCTTTGACAGACAGGAGCCCAGATCCCGAGAGGGCGACACACCCAGAGGTGCCCAAAGCGGACACGAGTTTTTTCGCCTGATGCTGACTTCAGGGTCCTTCCGCCTAAACTGCATGACCCTTCTCTTGGCCTGGGAACCTTGTGTGGCTGAGGCCACATTTACAGAGGAGTCAGGTGGCTCTTCATGGGAGTCAGTGGCCCTCGTGAGCCCAATATTTGCTGTCACTGGCACTAAATGACAGTGGGTTCCTCGGAGTCGTGCGATGCCCAGGGAAGGTTCCGTAACCCCTGCTGCAGCGCATCCCAGCCCTGGCACCATGCTGGTGGGTCCTGGTCACTTGATTTTCCCCCACAATCCATTGCACGGAGATGCCAGTGTGGGACGAGAAGGAAAGAGGAGAACCATCCAAACCTAGGAACCACTGGACTCACTCCAACAAAATGGGGAGGGGAGCAGGGAGAGTAGGGAAGGGAGAAGACTACCTTTGGGGGTGCCCCTAGGGCGAAAGGGGTGGATGTGGGGGGACCCTCTGGCTGCAGTCAGGAAGCCTGGGCTCTGGCCTTACCTCTGACACTGACCTGCTGCATCATCTCTGCTTTCTTGGGCATATCGGGGCGCAAATGCCGCTCAGAGGAGGGGGTGTGCTTAGCGGCAGGGAGCAGAGTCCTGGCGAGAGGGCCCTGAGTCTCGTCCCCATTTTTACCAGTGCTGTCCCACTTGTGTCTCATTAGACATGGGGACCCACCTCAGGTTGCTTGTGGGCAGGATTCTGCAGCTGAAGCTGATTGAGAGCCACCAGCTAGGGGATCAGAGCAGGTCTCTGCCCCCGAGAATCGAACGTAAGAGCCGAGAGGAATAGGCTGAGAACAGGACAGTCCGTGCAGGAGGAAGGGAATTCTGAAGGCGGTGGGGGTCAGCGAAAGAAGAGAAGGCAGCGGGGGGAGATCTGGCTGCAGGCGGCTGCGGCCTGACCGGGACGGTGCCAAAGCTCTGGGGAGGTGGGCCTGGGCGCAGCCCAAGGGAGATGGGCTTGCGATGCCCTGGAATTCCTCTCTGATTATTCTAAGATGTGCTCTGGTGACAACGTGTTGCTGACAAGCGGAAAAGACCGGCAGAGAGGGCATTAGCCCTGGAATGCGGGGTTTCTCCGAGCCGGCTCCAGCAGCCGCGGGCCGAGTGCCGTGCACGCGGCCCTGGACTCCACACTGGGGCGAAACAGTGGACTGCAGTGTGCCTCGGTTGTCAATGATTTCAGAAGGCCCAGAGCAGCACAGAAGTTCAAAATCAATAATCTCCCCTCCTGAATCTGTGAGCAAACCTGCCTATTGAACAGCTGGGGATCAAGAACCTGTTTTTCTCTTCTCTTCTGCATCCCTGACATTTTCATGCATATTCACTCTTCCTGAAGACAGGACTGTGTCAGGCTGTCCGGGTCCATCCTTGGGCCTGTCCACCCGAAGCTCCGTGCTACCTGCCCCCAGGGCTCTCATGTCGGAGCAGCAGCAGGTGCTCCAGGGCCGTTAGTCGCTGTCCCAGGCCTGTGGGGCGTGTGTGAGCACAGAGGGCATTTTGTCTGCATTTTACTCCCTGCCCCGTTCTGGGCACTGGGCTGCCACTGCACGCCTTTCACTGTGGCAGGGCGTCGGGAACATGGGTGTGTTTGAATCACACTCCACCATTGACGAGGACATGGGGCCTTGGACCTCCGGCCCTCAGCCCCTCTGGCAAGTCTCTTGCTTCGTCAGAGACGCAGTTTCCCCTCCTGGAGATGGAGCGCCATGTACGGACTCTGCCTGGAGAGACCAGAGGAGTGGCGAGCCCGAGATCCATCACAGCTGAACGAGGTCAGCCGGCCTGGGTCCCAGGGATGGGGGGGACAAGGGTGGCATTCCAGGTCACTCTCTCAGCCCCCTGGCAGTCAGGACTGTGAGGGGGATCCCGGCAGCTGCGGTTTCAACATGGGTGACCATTACCTCGCCCTCCGGCTCGGCTGCCCACAGGCGGCCGTCCCCAGGCGGAGCCAGAGCGCAGGCACCTGATGGGCCCTGGGACCGCCTGGCTCTCTCCGCAGCTTCTCCTCTTCGGAGGGGCCTGGGGGTGAGGTGTCTTCTGGCCGATGCAGTGGCCAGGCCCTGCGGCCTCTGCCTTGGGGCCCAGGTTTCCTGATTCACAAGGCTCCCGGCAAACGTGCGTGTGCAGGGCGGGCTCCCCCACCCCAAATCTCCCATTCCCCTCTGTCTCTTTAAACTCCCTTTGGGGCTGAAAGCCTTGACAACACCACCCAGCCATGTTTTTTGCATTGGCTAATCAACTTGCTCTTCTTTCAGCTGCTGGAAATTTGCAGCAGTCCCCCTTCATTGGGTCTTATTGGGGCTGGAGCCATTTTGAATGGCAGCCAGAGAGAGAGAGAGAAAGAGAGAGAGGGAGAGGGAGAGAGGGAGAGGGAATGAGAAGGGGGGCACCAGGGGCCTCTGAGGGACACATGCCCGCAATCCTCTTTCGTTTTTACTTAAAAATGGCACAAACCACAGCACAAGAACCGTAGCAGAAATGTTGCTTTAATCACTCCTAATCCCATCGCTCAGGCAAGTCAGCTGTTTCTAATCTTCCCTTCCACAGCCCGTCTATCAGGGACATTCCTCTCAACAGCGGTAAGTGGAACAGTTTTGCGTCCTGCGCTTCCCCGTCTTTCCCAGACCAGGCCTCACAGGGCTGCACAGTCTTCGGAGGTGTCGTTTCTAACGGCTCACTCGACTGTGGCTTCTGGAATCGACTCAGCATCCCATCCCATGGCCACCCGACCTGTGAGAGCCCAGATTAGCTGGGAAGCAGGCACGCGGGTAGTTTCTCTAACGTCTCCCCACTGCTGAACCCGAGGGATAGCTGGCGTTAAAATGCCTCCTTGGGAAGACACGCCGCTCTCCAAGACAAGCTCTTCCCCTGCCTGTCAGCAGATGCCTTTATTTTCCAAAGAGGCTCGGGCTCAGGCCCCTTGCACGCGCGCTTTCGTCTATCAACAGTAACAGGGATCGTTCCTCTCCTGGCTTTTTCCCGATGTGAATTCATCTGCACCTCCTCCTCCTCCATCCTCATCATCTCTGCCATCATCGTCTCACTAAGAGCTGCCATTTATTATTTACCCTGTGCCAGGCTGTGTGCTCTGTACCGTTACTTTGTTTAATCCCATCAGTTGTGACTGTTCTTATCCTCAGTCACAGCTGAGGAAACTGAGGCCCAGGATGCCGAAGTGGCTGTGGGACATCTCATAGCTCTCAGGTGTCAGAGGCTGGCTGCCTTGCCCAGCCCCACACCCCCGGGAGCCCCCCTCTCGGGTGGGTGAGCCTTTGTACCACAGAGCTCCTCCCACAAGGCCCTTTCCCGCAGGTGGAGTTTGGTGACAGAGCCTTGGGTGGGCCGCCGGGCCCGAGGCGCCTGACTGTCCTCGTCGGCTCAGGCTGCTGGAGCAAAACGCCACACACTGCGTGGCTTAACAGGCATTGGTTTTCTCACAGTTCTGGAGGCTGGGAAGTCCAAGATCAAGGTGCTGGCAGATTGGTATCTGCCATCACCTCACATGGTAACAGGAGAAAGGCACTCTCTGGGGTCTTTATTATAAGGGCATGTACCCCGATCATGAGGGCCCCACCTCCCAAAGAGCCTACCTCCAAATCCCATCACGTGGAGCAGCAGGTTTCAACATGTGAATCTCGGGGGTGCAGGCGTGCGGCCCATAGCTGTTAGCACAGCAGCCTCTCTCTGGGGGAAGGAGGCCTTCGCCCCCGCGGGACCTGGGTGGGGTGAGGAGTGGCTGGCGGAGGTGGGAGCCGAGAGCCCGTGTGTCCTTTGCAGAGACCCGGGCCCAGAGATGGCACGGGTCTTGTCACCCCAGGTCACAGGGTGAGTCATTGGCACAGCCAGGCTAGACATGGGTCTCCTGACTTGGGACCAGTGCTCTGTCCTCACTGGGGAGTGATTGCAACAGACCATGTTGGAAGATGAAGAGGAGGTTTAGAATCATCCGGTGGTTCTGTCGTAGAAAATGCTGGTGTCGTCACATAGACAGATGGCACTGGGCAGGAGCAGGAGAGGAGACAGTGATGGAGCCCGGCCTCTTGGGCGCGGATGGGAGCCAGCAGCACAGACCGGGGTGTGCATGAAACGTGGGCCCGGGGCCGGGGCCGGCCTCAGCCTGCTCCCTTCACGTGCCCGATGGAGCACAAAAGCTCCTACCAAGGGGATTTCCCAAAAGGTGGGACTCTTGGCCTTTCCGAGTCTCCCATGGGCAGCAAAATCCCCTGAGGGGGACCTTTATTGTGACTGCTGCCTTCCTGGGCAGAATTAAAGCTACTACAGGAAAACAGACATCCTCATTCACTGATTCTTTCAACACGTTTATGGAAACTTCCTATGTCAGATGACAGGGATAACTGGAGGGATAAAACGGCAAGCTCCCTTTCCGTAAGGATCTTCCACGTTGGTGAGGATAATAACCCAGTAAACAAGATACTTCCTGAGGATACGTGCCACGAAGGAGACAAACTGAGCTCTTGTAGGGACTGTGAGCGGAGGGAGTTGCCAGGAAGGGCCCTTCTGAGGAAGAGGAAGGAATGCTGAGACCTAGGAGTTTGTCTAGATCCGAAGGCAGAGCACTTGGGTGGGGCGGCAGCAAGTGCAAAGGCCCTGGGGTAGGAAATAACCGGGTGAGTCCCAGAAGAGCAAGAAGACCAGTGGGCACAGGCTTTATTTTAGGGTCAGCATTCGTGCTGCTTGGAGTGGAGAGAGAGCCCACTGGGATTCCCAGCCTGCATCGCTCACGCAGCCTGCTTCCTCGTCCGCAACACGTCCACTCGGGCTGTGTTCCTCCTTTGTCCCTGTAGGCCATTACCATCCCCACACAGGCACCTGCATTTGCAGGCTACAGGAGCGGCGCACGGCCTGTACTCATGTGCAAACAGTAGCTCTTCTGAACACGGACGCAGCGCGCCCTGCACGCTGCCTCTCCGCACCCTCGCTCCCCTGTCTCGATTACATCTCTGACGGCTGCGTCCTCATTAGAGGCAGTTAACAGATCAAAATAACATTTCTTGGACCTTGTGAAGTAATAAATCATGTTATGTTTACCTTTTGGTTACCAGGCGGGCTGCCTGTGGTTATTTAATTGGAGAAAGCTGCTCTTGTTAAGGACTCTCAGCCAAACACCCCATTAGCTCCAGGAGAGACAGCCCTGAACGGGCCACACCTACTCGTTTGCTGGTTGCTGACGGACACTAACTGCCTGGCCCCCGGTTCTCACCTGGGAAGAGACAGTGTCGCTGGCTCATCCCGCCTGCGGGCAGGCTGATCCAAGTGTGCATGTGCTGAGGCCTGCTGCTGGGACACTGGCGCCGGGCTGGCTCTGCCCCGTGGCTCGGAGCGGATCGGGGTGCGCTTGTCATCTGGCTCCTCTCTTCCCCTTCCCCTGGGGGCGGCCAACAGGGCAGGGTGAGGGAGTGCCCTCAGGCTCCCCGGGGACTGTCAGACCACCAGGCGCCACCTCAGTGCTGAGGCTCTCTCTGTCATGCAACTATGTCCCCTTGTGGGACGCGAGGCCTTTGATGGAGCCCAGAGCAGCACAGCACACAGGCCCACGTCCGTCTGGGGACAGCTGCATCTCTGTCCTTTTCATTCTCATTAAACTTTTTAAAATCATCGTAGATTCACATGCAGTCCTAAGAAATACAGAGAGACCCCAGCTAGTGCTACCCAGCTTTCTCCAATGGTGAGGTTTTGCAAAACTGCAGTCGGCCTGAGACGTCGGCCTTGAGAGTCTAGACCTTTCCATCACAGTTGTCCCTCAGGCTGCCCCCACGGCCATACCGCCTCCCTCTTGCCTCCACCCCTCTCATCCCTTGTAACCACTAAACTCTCCTCCATTTCTATAATTTTGTCATTTAAAGAGAGTTGTGTAGGTGGAATCATACAGAATGTAACCTTTTGGGATTGGCTTTTTCCACTCAGCCTTCTTCTCTGGAGAGTCATCCAGGTTGTTGTGTGTATCAGTCGTTCCTCCGTGTTACTGCTGGGTAGGTGTCCTTGGGACGGATGTACCGCTGTCTGCTTAACTTTCACCCATTGGCGGACGGCAGGTTGTTTCCCCCGGCAGCTGCTTTGAATAAAACAGCTATACATTCATGCATAGATGCTGGTGTGGACGTGGCTTTATTTCTCTGGGATAAATGCCCAGGAGCACATTTGCTGGGCTCCATAGTAGCAGCATGTTTAGCTTTTTAAGAAACTGTTTTCCTGAGGGGCTTTGCTGTTTTACATTCTCACTGGCAGTGCATAAGTGATCCTGTCTCTGTGTCTCTTCCCCAGCATTTGGTGGTGTTGCTATTTTTTATTTTAGCTATTCTTATCCATGTGTTGTGATTTTATTTACATTTCCCTAATGGTTGATGATGGTGAACGTATTTTCATGTCTTCATTGGTCACCGGTATATCCTGGGTGGTGAAATGTCTTTTCTTATCTTTTGTCCATTTTTGAATTGATTTGTTTGGTTTATTTTGTTTTCTTTCCTTTTTTTTTACTGTTGGGTTTTGCAGGTTGTTTACCTAGTTTAGATACTAGCCCTTTGTCAGATAGGTGATCTGTAAATTTTTTCTCCCACTCTGTAGCTTATTTTTCATCCTCTTTTTCAGAGCAAAAGCTTTTCTTTTTAATAAAGTCCAACATATCGATGTTTCCTTGTAAGAACTGTGCTTTTGATGTTGTGTCTGGGAACTCTTTCATGGCTCTGAAGATTTTCTCCCATTTCCTTTCTAAATACTTTATAGTTTTACATTTTACCTTTAAGTTTGTGATTGAGTCGGTTTTCACATAAGGTGTGAGACTTAAGTCAAGGTTCACTTTCTTTTTCTGCCCTCAGATGTCCAGTTTTTTTAGCACCATTTGTTTAAAAGATTGTCTTCCCTCTGTTAATTTGTTAAAAATCAGTTGGACATATTTGTGTCCCATATTTTGGGGTTTTTCTCTTCTGTTTCATTGACCTATGTGTGTCTATACTAATACTAAACAATCTTCATTGTTTTTTTAATCCTTACCTGAAGATATTTTTTTATTGGTTTTAGAGAGAGAGGAAGGGAGATGGGGCAGTGGGGCGGGGGAGGGGGAGTGAGCTCCACCGGTTGCCTCTCCGACGTTCCTGGCCCCGTGACTAAACCCACAACCTAGGTATGTGCCCTGACCAGGGATCGAACCTGCAACCTTTTGGTGTACGGGATGATGCTCCAGCCTACTGAGACATGCGACCAGGGTACACAATCTTGATTGCTGTGGGTAGTAAAATGATTCTTCCCATTTTATTCTTTTTAAAAATTTATTTTAGCTCTTCTGATTTCCTTCCATATAAATTTTAGAATAGTCTTTCCTGTATCTACCAAATGTCTTGCTGGGATTTTGATGGGAATTTTGGGTTCTGTCTTTTTTTAATGTTAACTTTCCTATAGCTAACATGTATTTTGTATATTTAACAGGTTGAAATATTTTTAAAATAGCAAAAAGAGGACTGAGAACATCTGCAAATCTACCACAACGCATGCACACTGCCTGCGGAAGCTGTTTCATAACCAGCTGTCTTTCATTTCACATACTGACCCACTTTCCATGGCAAGAAACACATTTCTATCTTATCATTTTAAATAGCTTTAAAATATTTACCTGTGTGGATACAGCATTATTTATTCAACCAGCTCTTCAATGGTGGATATTTAAGGGTCTTCCTTTAAAAAATTTTTTTATTTATTGCTCCTTGTTATCAACAACACAGTGATAAATATCTCAAAGCCACATCTCTGCAAGTACTTTCAATTATTTCCTCGGACCAGGGCTTGGATGGAGTGGAGCCGTCAGAGACCCTGGGTCTCCGCAGCTCTCCGTTCTTCATGGCGGCTTCGAGGCCCCCCGTAGTTCCGAACTGTGTGCTGTTTCTAAGCCCAGATGTAACGCAGGTGGGGAATGCGCTGCGGGGCTCCTCATGGATCCTTCGAGGATTCCCGCACCCCCTCCGCTGGCCCGGTGATTCTCTGTTCTCCCATTTTGGAAGAAGGTACCAGGGACTGCTGGGCCCTTCCATCTCCATTGTCACTTAAAAGCCCTCCTCCCCCTCCCTGAATAGGGCATGACTATTTTAAGAAAATTCTTTAAAGGCTTCAAAGAGTAATAGGATAGTTTCTGAGATGCTTGTTAAAATTCTTGAGTATGTTTGAGGGATTTACATTTTCAAAGAGAGAATGTTTTCTATTTGATGTAGAGAAAAGATGAATTTTTTTCCTCTCCTGTGAATTTAAATAATTTGCTCGACTTTCTGGTGGAAAAACCACAGTGTCCTTAGATTCTGGATGTGGCATTTGTTAGAATCCTCAGTGACTAACTGCAGGGAGAGAAGTGTGTACAACTGATTCTGGGATGTTTTTAAACCAACGGCCATCTGTAAGTTGTCAGGTTTTTTAAAAATGGCATCTTCCATGAATACAGAAATTTCGTTTCTTTGAAGGAAATAGTCACACAAAAGTATCAGTTTTGAATGATCTTACCTTCCAGGAGAAATGGAGTCAGGCTTCCCCCGTGTGGATAACTAGGAAAGTACCCATTTCCCTGAGTAAAAATCACCTGAGTGCTGAGGGAGCTGAAGGGTTTATGATCTTTTCCTTCTCGTTTAAAAGTAATAGGAAGTACATTTTATGTAAAATTTGTGTTAAAGTAACAAAATACAATATCTCTGTAATATCTAATTGGCTTTATGACTGGCATTTTAAAATAGAACACACAAAAATAAGTGCATAGGTAAAGTGTAATATATACAAACTTCAGGGTTTCCTGTCCTGTGTCCCCAGAACAGGGAGAGCCTTGTCCATTGAGCCAGGCTTCGTGTCCCTGGCTCTATCCTGAAAGGTTTGGGGTCACCTGGAGGCCATGGGGGATATAGGGGCCTCACAGGAGAGGTAGCAATCGTGACCTCTGCCCTCTGGGGGAGGGGCCTATATGCAGGCACCGTCCTTACCCTTTATGACTGTTCTGTAAGTTAATTCTCCTAACAAGCTTATGCTGTTGTTATCCCACTGCATAGCCAAGGAATCTGAGGCTCAGAGAGGCTGAGTATCTTGCTCAGAGTCACACAGCCAGTAAGTGGCTGAGCTGGGACATAAAGGAAGGTCCGCCTGGCCCCAGAGCCCTGAGCCTCGGTGCACGCAGAGGGTGGGAGGCACACTCCCCAGGAGGGGGACGGGCAGCCCCAGAGCAGCAGTGGGCACCCAGGAAGCAGGAGACCTTGTTCCTGGCCCCGGACCAGTCATTCCCTCTGTAATGCGGTCTGAGAAAGGGGGCGGAGGGGTCTGAGCACCTCCCAGGAGGTGAATTGTGTCCCCCACCCCCAAATTCACGTTGGAGCTGCTGACCCTTAGTACCTCAGAATGAAATCGTATTCGGAGATAAGACTTTTAAAGCAGCAATTAATGCGAGATGAGTCCACCCTCAGTCCTTTCAGGAGGAAAGGAAGGACATAGAAGGCACAGGTGGGCGCTAATCTAACCTGACTGGTGTCCTCATAGCGGACACACACACAGGGAAAGTCGTGTGAGGCAAAAGGAGAAGGAAGAGCCGACCCGCTGACACCCTGATCTCAGACTTGCGGCTCCGGGGCCGTGAGAAAATAAATGTCAGGGTGTAAGCGCCCCCGCCCCACCCCACCCCCTCCCGTGCCTTGTCCACAGCAGCCCTGGCAGACTCATACGGCCCCTGCGGCCCCCAGGGGGTTCTGGGAGGAAGGCTGCTGGCTTGCCTGGTGGGAGAGCGGCTCCCAAGTGAGCGAAGGTGCGGAGGGGAGCGTGCAGGGCCTGCCGGGGGCACAGCGGGTCCAGGGCGCCCGGGCAGGGCGCTCGCTTTCGGTGGTGGAGAGATCTAGGGTCTGCCTGCGGGAGACCTAGGACGCCAGGCCGAAGTGTCTGGGCTTGGTTTCCTGAGCAAGAAGGAGCCACTGGGGGGTTTTGAGCAAGGAGGTGACAGGGTGAAAGCAGACTTTAGAGGAGAGCGAGGCAGCAGGCCGGGTTGGCGGGGGACTCTCTGGGGGTCAGGAGCAGCTCAAACAGGCTACGGTCGTCGGGGGTCGGGCGTTAAGGGTCAGGATGCGAGCAGCCGGGGGACAGGGCCACAGGCAGTCTCCCCAGAAGGACCAGCTCACAGGTGACACAGAGGCCTGAGTGAGGGATCCAAATGGCACCCTCTACCAGGCAAGAGATGTCAGCTTCAGACGGGGGGTGAGGGCCAGAGCACGCGGGGGACTCGGGCGGGGGATGCGTGTAAAATCCGCAGTGGCACCGTCCATCGCTGTGGCTGGCATGTGTAAACGCACAGCGTCGAAAAGCAGACAGTACTTTTAGGTGTCAAGTTGGTCCTTCTGAGGCTGCCAGCTTCTTCCCTGAAATGGCAGAGGGGTGGGTGAGCTCACCGGGTGGCCTGGCAGGAAGGAAATTTAAGCCCGCTCTCAGTCCTTTCAGGAAGAGAGAAAGGGCACAGAGGGCACTGGGGGTGGGTTTTACGTGCTTAAAAAACTGCAGAAATCTCGGCACACCCCGGCTCTGAGATGGTCTACTGGAGCTTTTCCCTGGAAAGCCCTAGAAAACCAGAAAATCCTGGGAGGAGAGCAGGGAGACCCCACGCGCATGCGGGAGGGTGAGGGAGGTGCGGCCTCGGGAGAGGCCCCAAGTGGGTGACTCAAGACCGAGGCCTCCAAGGCCCCTTTTCTCCCCTCTGAGAGCTGCTTCTGGGTGGCGAATGTCACTCAAAAACACAAAGGGCCATTTCGACCATCAGAGGCACAAGTGTAGAGGGTTTTTTCCTAACAAGGACAACCAAGTTGGCAGTTGAGAGAGAGGCTGTGCCGCAGCTGAGTCAGTTCCAGGTCTCAGTGTGACTGCTCAGCGGCTGGGGGCCCCGCTGAGGCCTCTGTGCCCCGAGTGAACGCCGTCCCTGCTGATCCCTTGGCTGCCTTCTCCAGGGGCCTTTGTCCCTCATACACGGTCCCTGGAGGCACAGTGTCACCTTGCCTGCCATCCGGGCCCTCCTGCCTTGGAGAACCTCTGCGTCCTCCAAACCCCAGCTGTGCTCAGCGGCTCAGGGACACGTGTCCCTGGAAGTCCCCGACAGTCTGAGTTCCAGAGCTGGTCCTGCACTGTCCTCCTTGTTCCGGCCAGGACAGGAGCGGCCCCTGCTACGCAGGTGAGGTGTGAGGCATGGGGAAGGCTGGTGCCCTCGCTGACCAGACGGTGGTCTGTCCGGGCGGAGAGCATGCCCATCCTGCACGGCAGGGACTCAGGCATGGGCTGCAGGGTCGGGGGCCAGAGACGAGACTCAGCTACTCTGACCTCGAGGGCCGCATCTCCAATCCCAGCCCCGGCCCTCAGGGACTGTGAGGGTTACGTGTAGGATATGTTTAAACGGTCCTGGCGCTGAGTCGGGCTCCACGTTCTACAACCCGGAACAAGTACGCCCCCGTCTCTGGGCCGGATCACACCTGCTGGTCCGCGAGTGTGAGGACACAGTGAGGGTTCGGCGGAGCCCCGGGATGTCGGCGCCTCGTGAACCGGCAGCAGCCCCAGGGACAGGCACGCAGTGGCGGGGTCCTGCTGGCCACACGCCTGAGCTCCAATGTGAGTGAGGGGTGCTTCTCCGGAGCCCGGGCTGCCTGGGAGAGCGGAGGGCTTGCTATGAACCCCGGAGCCCTGGACTTCACAGGTGGCTCTCTAAAAGCCCCCTGAAACTCCTTGCAGGTAGAGAAGGCCACTGGCCCCACAGAAAGGCCTGCGGGGCTGGCTTTAGTTTCTGTAGGTGAGGAGAAGGGCAAAGCCTAGCACGTGCTGTGGAAAGAAGACGGCAAGTGGTGACACAGGACTCCCTTTATGTCCAGTTCGGAGAAGTCCCCGGTGCCCACAGATGCCCACGCAGAGGCCAGCCCGGAGCCGGTCCCCAAACCAGCATGCCACGTGGTCTCGCCAAATCCGATTACCCCTCAGGACGGGTATTTAAATAGACTCAATTTTTATTGAAGAAAAATCTACCCTTGGCCCAAGCAAAAATGCCTATGAAATCATGGCTTTGATGTGACCATTTTATTTTAATATATGGTGATGGAAGGTGTTTTGACTTCTGACGGTGGGCAGAGAATGCAAAGATCAGATCCTGTATCAAAGAGGCATACACTTGAAACCTATATAATCTTACTAACCAATGTCACCCCAATAAATTTAATAAAAATTTAAATAAATATATTTGCTGTTAAAATAAAAGCTGTTCACCTGTGTGTCCCCTAAAGTCATTTTTCAATGGGGAAGTACTTAAATACTTGGCTTTAGAGGCTCACCGCCTAAATTTGAATCACATCTCTGCCACGGTACGCCTTGCCATTTGTTACTCACATTCTTAACTCTGTGACCCTCCGTGCCTTCTCTGTACAAGGCACACTGGCCTGGAGCCCCGGGGCTGAGACCGGCCCGGAGCCCTCTCCTGCAGGCCGTCCCCGCACCGAGGCGCAGCAGTCCCCGCTGGAAGGCGCCCGGCCGAGGTGCACTTCCTGACTGGAACTGGACCCGGACCCAGGAGAGAAGCTGCGGGTGATGGCTCTGCGGGAGAAAGCCGGCATCTGGTGCTGCCACCTCTGTGATGGTCTCCCTTGGAGCTCACGCGTAACTGGGGACAATCCACAGAACTGACACCAAATGACAAGACCAGAGACCCAGCCCCAAGGAAACGCGGCCAGGTAAGGGGAGGTCCGAACAGCCGGGGGCAGCAGAAGGGGTCCTCGGGACCCCCTCACCTTCCCTGGGGCACTCTGCTGATTGGGGCACAGGTCCCCTGGGGGTCAGTGGCCTTACCAGGGAGAGCGGATCTGATCCCAGGAGACGTGTGCCTCCCCTTGGTTTCCCTGGAGTGTCTGGGGGAGATCGGGGTTCAGCTGAATTAAGAGGCAGGAGATGATCACAGGCATTGGGTGCTTGGGCAGGAGTCTCCATGGTAACGGAGCTGTCTGGCCTGGTTCTTGCCTGACACCAGGTCTTGTGACTTCATGCTGGAATCTTCTCTGACAGGCAGAGGGTGGTTTGCCTGGGGAAGAAGAGACCAGGAGGACAGGACCTGCCCAGGGAGGCTTGTCTTTTCAGCCAGTTAGCAGACGAGGCTTGACCATGTCGCCTCGGGCCACTGCTGACTCCAGGACACATGCTGGAGGCGGTATCTGAGGGACAGTATGAGTGGCACTGAGCACGTGGGGAGTTGGTGGAGGCACCTCTGGCCTCCTTCGATCCAGGACTCGCTGGTGACGTGGAGCCGGGGCCCAGGTGGGGAAGACTGAGGTGCAGGAGAGCTGCTGGCCCACGAGGGGCCTGCCCCGAGCCAGCCCCGCCGATGGCAGGACGGGTAAGGCCCAGGTGTGCCCAGCCTGCGTAGGGGGCCGCAGTCACGGCGACAGGCCTCTCCCCACAGGCTGCTCACCAGGCAGGGCTGGGAGAGCCCTGCCGTCCCCTGCCTTGTGTGGAATCCCTCCAGCCACACCGCCAGCTGGCCAACCAGCCTGCATGAGTTAGCGTCCTAGGGCCGCTGCAACAAGTCACACACACAGGGCGGCTTAGCACAGACTTAGCCTTGTACAGACCAGAAGGCCAGAAGGCCAGAGTCCAGAATCAAGGTGTGGGCGGGGCTCCTTCCTGGGAGCTCAGAGGGAGAACCTGTGTCCGCCTCTCTCCTGGCTTGTGGTGTTGCTGGCAGACCTGCGGTCGTGCTTGGCTTGGGGGAACGTCCATCCCTCTAATCTTTGCCTCCATTGCCACACAACATTGTCCCTGAGCCTGTGTCCAGATGTCCCGGTCTTATAAGCACAAGCAGTCATGGGGTGTAAGGTCCACCCAAATCCAGTGTGGCCTCATCTTAACTTGACTGCATCTACAAAGACACTGTTTCCAAATAATGCCACATGCACAGGTACCAGGGGTAGGACCTCAACTAATCTCAGGGAAGACGCAATCCAACCCCTAGTAGCATATAAATCACAGGGAAAAGAGCACAGGCTCTGGAGCAAGGCAGGCTTGGGCTCACACCCTGGCACCGCCACGAGCCTGTCCCGTGTCCTCGGCACCACAGAGTTGGACAGGCAAGTCTGTCCTTGTTGACGCCTACGGAATACGCGAGAGCGGACCGCAGAGCCCCCGGGGAGTGTCTGGAGAGAGGCGGGAGTGTCTGGAGAGAGGCGGGAGCTCAGCAGAGCTGGTCCTGAGCTGGGCCCTGGGGCACTCCAGGAGCCTGCAGCCCGTGGGACAGCAGGCACGTGCCACAGGCCAGGCCTTAGGACTGGGACTGTGGTGATCTCATAAATCAGGACAAGCATGGACCCCACAGGATGTGGGGTGGAGGAGGGGGACGCAAGGTCCGCAGGCCCCAGCAGGGGTCAGGGAGCCAGGGCCCGACCACAATAGCTCCGTCCTATGGGATGCAGAATCCACAGCGCGCTCCAGCGGCCCTGGGTCTTACAGGACAGGCCAGGATGGAGAATGGGCAGGCTTTTCCACAGCAGGGCCTCTGGGCCTCTGTGTCCCTTTGGGGCTTGGGAAGTAATTCCATCCCGCCTCCCCCCGCCAAAGACACGGCTTCTCCCTCCCATCGACATTGAGTCTAGCAAGGAATTTGTTCCCGGCCAAGCCCACTTTAATAGTCTTCCTCCTTCCCTCCCCTCCACCTTTCTTTTTTCCTTCCAATATTTGGTATCTACTGTATGTCAGGGCTGTTGGCCCTAAGGATAGAGAATTTATAACTAGTGGGATGCGAGGCATTAACCCACTCACGCAGATGAACGTTTCACAGGGGAGGGATGGGTGCTGTGACTGAGGGCAGTGGGAGCCAGTAACAGAGGGATGCAAGTAACCAGGGAAGCGAGGGGAGCCAAGAGCGGAAGGAGTTGTCATCAAGGGAAGAGGAGAGGGGAGAGATTCAGGAGGGAGCACTAGCACGTGCAAAGGCCCTGTGTCAGGAGGCTGCTTGGCAAGTGGAAGGACTGAGAGGAGGTCAGTGCGGCCAGACTGAACAGAGTGCAGGGGACAGGAGATGGGCCAAGAGTCAGCAGATTAGACCAATCATTTGTTGGAAAACTATCAAATGAGTCGAGTGCCTGCGATGAGCCCGGAGCACCAGGTGGACAAGACGCCGCACACACGCAGTGGGCAACCACAGACCAAAACATTTCAGTGGGGGAGAAGTGGGGGGCCAAGTGACCTGGACTCAGAAGGGCGGAGGCGGGAACTGGGAAGGCCCCTCTGAGCTGAGAGGGAGAGCAGGTCTGGGCACGGGCTTTACAGCGGGACCGGCTGGGTGTGACAGGACGGGCACGGGGGCTGCGGTGCCGAGGGGAGCGAGCCAGGGGGAAGGATGCCAGATGCGGTTGCAGGTGCCGGCAGGCTCATGGGTAACTTAACCCTGGCTGGGAGCCATTGGCTGGGTATTAACAGGGGAGCCACACTCAGGTTCACACTTTGGCAGGCCCCTCCAGTGTAGGCAGGAATTGGGGAGAGGGAGCCGGAGCGGCCGGAGAAGTTGGGGTGCGGTAACAGACGGAACGCCTCTCTCTTCCCAGGCGTCCCAGACGAGTTGTGAGGATGAGCCTGGAGTCTCATCATCTTTGAGCTTCCTGGAGGAGGAGGACCCAGGGCCCCTGTCGCAGCAACGACAGGCCACCAGTTCAAGGGGCAGCGAGCCCCTCGGCAACCTTGACCTCTCCCATGGGTCCCTGGTGAACTTGGAGTACCTGCCCTTCTTCCGCACCTACGGGCAGCTCCTGACAGAGGGGCTGGCCCTGCAGCCAGAGGTTTGCAGGGACCGAGAAGGAGTCTGGAGTATCCGAGAGGCGCCGTTCCAGGAGGACTCGGAGCCGCCTGGTGGGTTCTTCCCTTACTACCGCTCCAACGAGGAGAGGCTCCCCAGCCTTCCCTGTGGCGGCTGCCAAGACCCAGCCACCTGGTGGGAGGCGCAGGCCAGCTGCTTCTGCGGGACAGGCAGCCGCGGGGGCCCTGTGAGTGCGGACGCCGTTGGGGAGCAGCCCTGGGCCCCCGGCCCCCTTCAGACCCCCCCTAGGACCCCACCCCCAGGGGTCTGCCCCAGGAGCAGTGTGTCCTTGGTTAGGAGCGCAGAGGCTGGCGGCAGACGGCCTCGCTCAGTCCCAGTTTGGCCGCACAGTAGGACAGTGGCCTGGGGAATGTGATTGAGCCTTGTGAGCTTCAGTTTCCTTATCAAAGAGAGAGCGGGAATAGCTGGTCATAGAGCCATTGTGTGAATTACGTACAATTAGCCTGGGGTTCCCCTACAGAACCATCTGCCTAGGCCTCGTGACTTCATGGGCACGCAAATGCTTCACGTGCATCATCTCATTTCTCCTAGTAATAGTCTGATGAGATAATTCTGATTAGTATTCCCATTGTATGGGTGAGAAAAATGAATCTCAGAGAAGCTAAGTGACTTGGCCAAGGGCACAACCGCTAGTAAGAGCAAACCTGAGATTTGACCCCAAGCCGTGTCCTATGTCACTAACAGCCCCCTCCAGCACCAGGCGGCCAGGCCCAAACCCCGTGACCGCAGAGATGGAGGAGGAGGCGGGATGAGTGGGCTCTAATCCCAGACACACCCCTCCTGCCAGGAGCCCTGGAGGGCAAGCACCGCCCAGGAGTAGTTCCCAGTGTGCAGGACCGGCACAGGCTCCGCCTCGCACCTGCCCGCCCCCCTCTCCACCCCCACCCCCACCCCCACTCTGCCACTGCTCTGCGGGGGCCACAGCCCAGCCCGGGGTGTCTGGGCCGAACCCGGGGGCCTGGCTAACATCTCGTCCTTCTGCCCCAGGCTGCCGCTGCAGGCCGGGACCTCATCGCCTGGGCCTTGCCGAGCCGCTGCCCCACCCTGCAGGTCCCGGCAGGGTGCTCCCGTGACAGAGGCCTGGGTGCCCCGCTCTCCAGCGATGCTGCCGTCAGTGACCACACGCCATGCGCCTCAGGATTTGTACCTTACTACCGAACCCCCGAGGAGGGGCTCCACATGGGCCCTGGGCCTCCTGCCTCTCCATCGGGGGCCAGGAGCCCACAGGGGAGCTGCCCAGGCCTGGTGCAGCCACACTGTGAGGGGGCAGAAGGTGGCAGCAGCAAGGGCCACCAGGGTACAGGCCCCCAGCACCTGCTGATCATTGAGGGTGGCGGAGGCTGGGCTGAGGTTCCCCGAGCTCAGTTGGCCCTGGGACCAGCGCCTGAGGCCTTTAGTCCCCTGCCGCAGTACCCACAGCCTGCAGGGCTGGCAGGCGCTCCCGTCCCCCTTCAGTGCGCTGAGCCGGGCAGGCGAGGAGACCCCGTGCCCTGCTAGTGTGTGGCTCCACGCTGGCATCTGGCTCGACGGGCCTGGGGTTGGCCTTCCTCCTCAAAGAACAGGGAAGCAGCCCAGCCACAGCCCAGGCAGTGACCCCTCCGCCCGGGGCCTCTCCCACCCCCTCTCCTGGCTGGAAAGCCCTCCCAGTGAGACATGGGGAGCAGCAGCCCCCAAAGGGGCTGCCCAAAGTGTGTGGCCCAGCACTTGCACCTTTCCTGGACAACCAGGGGATGCCGGGGCAGGCTTTGTAAATAAACTGTTTCACGGCAAGGTTGGAGTTGGTGCGCTAATTCCGTGCTTTGGAGTAATGCATGCAGCTCCCATTTATTAAGCATTTACTATATCCCAGGCACCTTACAGAGACCATTCCCACAATCCTTGGGGGTGGACTCTGGTGTCAACCCCCCTCTGCAGATGAAGAAAGGGGCTCAGAGAGGTTGAACAGTGTGCGGAGCTCACACAGTAAACTGGGATTCGGACCCGTGCCTGCCTGGCCTCGGCCAGAACGCTCAGGCACTTCCCCTGTCTTCACGCAGCAGGGAAGGGCCAGCTTCTGCCCTCCCTCCCACAGGCCTGGGCCCAGCCCACCTCCCCTTCCCTCTGGCCCCTCTGCCTTCCCCTCCCTGCCCCCTGCCGTGTGGGGCAGCAGCTGAGGACAGTGGCGCACCACAGTCTGCTGGGCCCGCCGTCCTGGGCCCTGTGGGCATGTTTCCTGGTGCCCCAACCCGACCCCCAGCTGCAAGCCCACCCCACGTCGCTGCGGACAGGCCTGTGGCTGAAGTTCATGGGACGGGGACGGTGCTCGTCTCTCTGGGGACTGAGCAGGGAGCGCGGGCTCCTGTTTGAAACAGATCTTTGTGTCCAGTCACACACTCATGTCTCACCTTCACAGCCACGGTCCTGTGGTGCTGGTTCCCTGTCCCCTTCCTTGGACCTGCACATGCCTGGTGGCCGGGTCGCTGTCCCTCCTCCAGGGGACACCCTCACTGGCTCCCCACTCTTCCCAAGGATGAGGATGTTGAAGAGGAGGGGAGATAAATGTCAGTCACACTTCAGTTACAGTGAAGCATTCCTTTAAACATCCACTTTTTAATATTTTCAAGGTACTTCTGTGACTTCCCTATGGGCAAGTGACTTGGGCGGGAGTGTGGTGGGAGAAATAGAGGCGCCCCGGCTGGAGGACACCCTGGCTGTGCTGGGGGAGGAGGCTGGGACTGGTCTGGTCCTCCTCTGTCCCACTGGGGTGTCGGGGGTGGGGCGGAGTCGGCCGCCTTGGGCCCTCATTGCCCTCAAAGAAACAGACCGGGGTGGGGGTGCCTGGGTGGACGTTAGACACCGGGGCCACTCTGTCCGTGCACAGCCCAAGCCAGGTCCAAGGTGTGGTCCCTCTTTCCATGCAAGTAACAGCCAGAGCCTGAGGAGGCACAGGAGCCTGGCGGCCGCTCCTGAGGAGCCAGGCGACCTCACTTGTCCGTGAGGCTGACAAAGCTCTCGCGTTTCTCAGGACGGAGACCCCTCTTACAGGGGCAGTTTGCAGGAGAACCTGGAGCTGAGAGCTGTAGGGGAGGGGCTGGGCTGAGCTGGGGGAGCCAGTGGCTCCTGGTCCACCTGGCAGGCACTGGCCGGGAGCTGCTGTGCGCGGGCACAGACACAGACACGGGTCAGGACGCCGAGGCCGCAGCCACGGTTAGAGTTGCCCCTGGTGTACAGCGTGCCAGCCACGGCGCCGAACACTTCACGTGTGTTGATTTTTAGTTAAGTATGGCCTCATTTAGATAAAATTAACCTTATAGGTGAGAGTGTCCAGGCGCACGCTGATGAAGGACTAACCTCAGAATACAGAACTGGAAGGCAGTAAAGCCAGGATTTGAGCACAAATTCCTTTACAGCCCATGCTCGTAACCATTATCTTTAGTTTATTAATAAACATTATGCTTACGTTAGCTGTTTCTGCGTAATTAATTAGCTCAGAAACCAGTGGCTTAAAATAACAAATACTTTTTTTTCTTACGGTTTTGGGTGTCAAGAACCTGGGAGCAGCTTAGCTGGGTGGTTCTGGTTTGAGGTCTCTCATGAAGTTGCCCTCAAGGTCTTGGCCAGGGCTGCGGTCATCTGGGGGCTGGCCGGGGCTGGAGGGCCTGCTTTCTCACTTGCGTGGCCGGCCAGGCGGTGCTGGCTGCCGGCCGAGGACTCCGCTCCGCAGGCGGGCCTCCCCTCAAGGCCGCTCTGGCGGCTGTGCAGCCCGGGCCTGGCTCTCCCAGAGCCACCGGCCCCTGCGGAGACCAACACAGAGGCTGTGCTGCTCGTTACAGCTGAGCCTCAAAAGTCATGCCGCTTAGCTCTTGGCCACACAGATTAGGTGCAGGTCAATGGAGGCCCCCCAAAGGCATGAATGGTGAGAGGCATGGGGGGCCAGCATGGAGCCTGGCTACCATAGAGTCTAATATAAGCGATGGTGCCAGATTCGGGCAATTCACAGAGACAGCTTGTCCACCAAGGCAGCCCCGGAGTCGGGGCGGGGGCGGCAGGGGCAGCAGCGTCAGCACTGTGCTCAGGAGTGCTGAGCCCCCAGACTCAGCTCTATGCCCAGTCCACAGCAGGTGCATTAACAGCTGGAAGAACGTATGAGGCACTGATATAGGCAGAAAAGGAGGGCACATTCTGGTGATAAGGAGCCTAAAGTGAGGGAAGGAGTGGGGGAAGGAGGATGGAGGCACAGTGAGGCCGCCTTGGTCCCTGCGGAGAGCCTGATGGAAGGGGCAAGGCTGGCCGGCAGTGGGGAGAAGGTGGGGCGGCCTCAGGCTGGGTCTGGCTGCGGAGAGGCATCGGGATGAAGCAACAGGCGGAGCAGAGCCGGGCGGCTGCTTTGCTGCGCTCAGAACGGTGAGCGACTCCTCTCTGCTGCCCACCCCGAGGGGACTTGCCCTCATCTCAGGTTGACGGCTCCTGAGCCTCCTGCCTGGGCACAGCTTTTGTCACTTAACAAACCCCTGTCTGTTTTGGAGAAAGTCTAATTCATATGGTTTGGGAATTTTGTTCCGTTAAATTTTTTCTTTGTATTCGCATCAAAAGTGAGATGACTGTGAAGTCCTTTGAAATCTGCCGTCCCTTACAAACAGGATGTTTGCTCTTTGCCGTGTTCACACTGACCTCAGAGGAGAGAGCGGCGGGTTTAAGGGGCTCAGGGCTGAGGATTTTGTCACACCCTCTCTTCTCAAGGTGCATGGTCTTAAGTCTGGCCTTTCTTTTAACAGACGGACAAACCGAGGCCCAGGAGGCGCAGTGTATCCAAAGGCCCACAGCGCGTGGGGAGCCCTGGGCTGCCCCTGGAACAGAACGCGCCGATCGTTCTGGTGGCCACCTCCTGCCCTGTGTCCCAGTCCCGTCCCCCGCCCTCACCCACAGGGCATTCGGAGGCCACTGAAGGTGGACTGCCAGACCTTGGGCGGGTGTGCGGAGGAGGATCACAGCCCTTCTGAAAGGCTGGACCAGCGCAGGCCTCAGTTTCCCCTGAGGTCCCCACCGAGGGCAAAGGCCTGTTTGCAGGGAGCCCGAGCCCACCGCAGCGTGGTCTAGGATGTGCGTCCAGGTGAGATGTAGCTGACCGTGGCTGGCTCCCTGCCCACTCCCAGGGAGCAGCAGGAGGGCTGAGCACCGTCGATGACCAGCAGATGGCACCACCCACAGGGCCACATCCGAGCCCTCAGTGCCAGCCAAGGCCCTCCGCCCTCAGGCTCCGAGCCTCTGCATCCTCTCCAGCAGGGGCTCAGGGCCGGCAAAGCCCCTCGGGCTCCCTTGCTTTCTCGTGCCTGGAGTCACTCAGAATGCTCCCTGTCCACCTGGCCCCCTACCACCTCCACGGCCAAAATCCAGCTGGTCTTTTTAGGACCAGTCCAAGGGCCACCTCCTTCCCCAGGCTGCCTCCACACTTGCCCTCTGCCGCCCCTTCTGGCCTCTGTTGTTTTCAGGCCGGGAAGGCGTGAGGTCTCCTGGTCTCCCCGCAGAGCCCGGCAGCTGACGTCTGATGAACACATGGCGGAGGGGACCAGCCACAGGGCAGAGTCGGGCAGACGTTCCTGAGCGCAACCTTCCCTCTCACCATCGTCAGCACGGCACACTCTCTGCACCCCAGGCAGGGCAGCCCCCAGCAGGCACTCAGCGGGGGCTTCTAGAAGTGACCTCAGCAGCTGCAGTGGCTCCCCCCACGACACACCCCACCCCTCAGATCTCCCCATCCGAGTGTCCTGGTCCCCTGGCCTGCACGGCCTCCACTTGTTCTCAGCACCAGCCACTTATGTGTGTTGGCTGAGAAGAAAAGGCCGAGGGGACCAGGCTTCCTTGCTCACAGACGCGCACAGAGCAGCTGGGCCTGCAGGAGCCGGTCAGAAACAACGGGACCAAAGTCATCCCAGGGCGCTCCTCCTGGCCACGGAGGTGTCTGCTCCAGGAGCCCTAAGACTATGAATGTAGGCCCTGCCCAGGTGGCTCAGTGGGTTGGAGCATCATCCTGTGCACCAAAAGGCTACAGGTTCGAGTCCTAGTCAGGGCACATGTCTAGATTGCATGTTTGGTCCCTGGCTGGGGCATGTATGTGAGGTAACCGACTAATGTTTCTCTCATGTCAATGATTCTTCCCCTGCCCCCGCCCCCCGCCCCGCCGACCTCTCTCTAAAATCAACGAACATGTCCTTGGGGTGAGGATTTAAAAAAATTTTTTTTAAAAAGAGTATGAATGTAGTTGGCAGATGTTCATACCATCTCACTGACGATGGACAAACTGAGGCAAAGAAGTTAGGGCATTTACAGAGAGGGGAGGGCGCAAGGGCTTTAGGGAAAGTTCCTTCCACTTTCTGAGTCTTGGTTCTGAGCTGGGCCCTGGAGTCAAATGGCAGGTGTAAATCTGTAATTCTCCCTTTACTGGCTGTGTGACTTTGGAGAAATTGCTTAACCTTCCTGAGCCTCATTTTCCCATCTGTAAAATGGGGAATTGCCTCACAGAATTCAAGGAGATGGTGTAGGTAGAACATGTAGCACTGGGCCAGCTTGGCATCCCAAGGTGGAAAAGAGCCTGCTGCATTTGAGGCCTTGATGAATCAAGGCAGGTGAAAAGTTGGGGGCGTTCCCTCCCTTTACTGGGGTGCTCTCCCTCTACGTACACAGTCAGCTCCCAAGAAACCTCAGGTGGGTTCTCATCGAGCCTCTCAGAGCCCACTCGCTGGCACCCTCAGACTCCTCCTAAGCCTCAGGTCAGCATCGCTTTCATAGCTCAAGTGTGTACTGGGTCTGACTCTGTCAGCGCAATGCTGGGAAACGGCCAGAAAACTCTCCCGCTGGGGCAGCTGCCCTGGCCTTTTCCTCCCGAGGGCCCCAAGTGCTGTGCTGCAGCGCCCTCTGCTGGTGTGTCTTGACAAGGCACCCGCCGTGGATGTCTCCATGGGCCAGAATATGAGGCTTCTTTGACACTGACTAAGAGGGGACCCATCTCTACCTTCCAAAAGACATAGGGGGAAATGGAGGCATAACCTGCCCAAGGTGCCCAGCGATTCAGCAGCAGCACCAGAGGCAGAGCCCAGGCAGCCTGGCCTCCAGCCGCTGCTTTGCCCCCTCACTTCAACATCACTTGCCTCTGTTTCTTGACTTGGAGTGTCACCTTGAATGGGTACTCGAACAAACACGATCTGAATATTCTCCTCATAGACTTTCTCAAACAAGTGTCAATAAAGAAAGGAATGCCACCCCAAACGAGAAGCTCAAATAGCACCTTGAAAATCACTACACGCTTTCCTTCCCAGGGGCCTCAGTGAAGGGAGCTTGGAGCTCCCTTTGCCTGTGATCAGCACAGGAGCGACACATCAGGTACAAATGCCCAGGTAAAAATGCCCACAGGCCTGGCTGAGGGAAGGTGCTGGGAGAAAGACGGCATGTGCCTCTGTGCCCACGCCATCTATTCATTTGCACTCGACGCTGAGAGTGGGCGGGGGTGGACAAGTGAGGCAGGGCCTGCCCCCGGCCCCCGGGCTGCCTGGGCATTGCGCAGGGACTGACCCACGTGGCGAGGGCTGGAAGAAAAGCAGAGATGCCTTGAGACAGGAAAGGAGGTCTTGATCTTGACCAAGGGGACTGGAGAGGCCTCTGTGCAAAGGATATTTCAGCTTAGGCCTGAAGGACGCAGAAGCAGACCCCGGGAAAGGCAAGAAGAGGGGGCTGCAAGCCTCCCTTGGGTGACGTGCCTCCTGGGCAGTCCTTTAGGAACGGAGCCCATGGTTCACCCTGGAAAGGAGCCCGCTCGCTCCTCTCGGCTCCAGCTCATTAGCAGTACGAGCAGCAGCTTTCTGGGCTCAGGATTCCACCCCAGGGTTCCAGGGCCACCGGCTGCCAACTCAGGACCTGCCCAATTGGTCCTATGGCAACACGGGACTCAGGGAATGACAACCCGCCTGGCACCCAGTAGGTGGCCCTCCAAACCAGGGGGCCTTGGAGAACTGGCAGGCTTTCCACCCATGGACTTGCTCCAACGGTGAACTCACAAAGGGCCACTCTTTGGAGGCCATTCATTTCTCATCACTGTCCCCGCACCTAACCCAGCACCGCAGGGCAGAGCCCGGGGGTCAGTGACAGTGATGACCGCACCCTGCCCCCTCCGCCGCCTCCCCAGCAGACCTCTCAGCCCTTTTGGAATCAAGCCTCAGAGGTCAGACCCTGTCTCGCTTTGGATGAAGGAGGCCTGGCTGGTGACACTGCGCGAGGCCTGGCAGACGTGATGTGGATGTGCCGGTGGGAGAAGAGCGGCCCCGCGGAGGCCCCTCGCTCCGGACCGCCTCCTCACCCCTCGCTAGCTGGGTGCCAGCGCGGGTCCCTGCTGGAGACCAGCAGGACGCTGGAGGACATCAAGCCCCTGCCTTCTCAGAGGGGGCCCAGGGAGCTCCCAGGGGGCCCAAAGCACCTTCCCCCAGTCAGGCAATGAGCACGGGCCTCCGCCTGGGGCCTGGCTGGGTGCTGCGCAGGACCGCCCCTCTTCCAGGCTGGCCCAGGGCGGACCACGTGGGCTGGGCCAGGCCAGGGGGGAGCTGTGCCCCTGGAGAACTGTAGCTGGGAGTTAGACATGCCCCTCGCCCCCAGGTGCCTGCCCTGGCCCCCAGGCCCTGAGCGACACTGTGTGGGGTGGCAATACGCGTCACCGCCAGAGGTTGGGATGGGGAAGGGCGCCTGCGGCTGCCTGGGATCAGCACCGGCAGCACCGGCCCATGGGGATGGGAGCACCCCAGCAAGGCCATTCCAGCATGGGGAGCTGTCCGGGGAAGTGGAGGGGGGCAAGAGGGTGCGGGAAGAGGTCAGAGGCCACAAGAGAGAGCTCTAGGGTGTCCCTAGAACGCCTCCCCCACCTCACAGCGGCGGGGCTGATTCCTCTGACAGATAGGATCTCATTGGAGCTCACTGAGCCTCGGTCTCCCCATCGCTATTTCACAGGCGAACGCAGCCGGGGTTCTACAGAGAAACAGAACCTGCAGAAGACTCAGCCGTGCCTTGCTTTATTGCACTACACGGGTGTTGTGTTTGTTTTGTTCTGTTTTGTTTTGTTTTGTTTTGTTTTACAAACTGAAGGCAATACCTTCCACTAGCAAAAAGATTATGACTCACTCCGTTGCTGTGGTCTGGAACCGGACCTGCACTGTCTCCAAGGTTTAGGTGTATATATATGCTTTGTGGGGACAGGCTGGGCAAGTCACTAGATTTCAAGGAGGGAATTTCTTCTTTCTCAGGGAAATCTCCAGGTTTTTCTTAAGGGCTTTCGACAGATCGGATGAAGCCCACCCGGAGTATCAGGGATAAGCTCCCTTGCTTACGGTCAACTGGTTGTAAATGTAAAGCACATCTGCAAAATACCTTCACAGCAACACCTAGGTTCGTGTCTGATGGAGCCACTGGGGACTGTCATCCAGCCACGTTGACTCATAAAACTGACCATCAGTGGGGTGACGCTGGTGCTTGCTCGCAGCGGCTGTGAGGAGAGAGTGGGGCCGTGTGAAGCCCTCAGCACAGACTTGGGCTTGAAAACATCGACGGGGCGAGGCAGGTCCAGTGTCCGTTTCCTTGTCTGGATCACACAGGCGGGGGCGGGGGGGCACGGGGGGAGGAGGCGCGTGTTGGGGGTGGAGGGTAGAGTTTCAGACAAGGTGGCAGAGCAGGGTTTGGGGCCTACTTGTCTGCAAGGGGGTGGGGCTGGCCCATAGAGCCCTGGGCAGGGGGTGGGGCATCTGTGGATTCTGGGACCTGCAAGGCAGGCACTTCCAGAGGCACAAGGTGCTGTCTGGTCACCCAGCCCTCAAGCCCAGGCAGCTACCAAAGGAAGTTTTCAGCCTAGCCTCACGGCTCCTGAAGGCCTAGCCAGGGTGTAACAGTTGGAAATTGTAACAGTGAGGATTTCTAACTCACCTCACCATTCTTTTGACATTGTTTCTGTAAGTGCTCACTCTAATACCTGGCTTGTAGATAAACAGCATGTTTGTATATGGACCCTAGGAACTAATTTCAGAAGATACAGGCTCCAGCCTTCAGGCATCCCCGCTCCAGGGGATAAGCTGAACTTTAACCCTGTCGGCAGGATGATGTAAAACCAGGATGACGTGGTGCCAGTATGACTGAACCAGGTTTTGGTGACTCCAGATTGGATCATATGGAAGCCTGGCAAGGCCTGGAGGGCCCGGGCTTCTGTGTGCGTGGTGGGGGTGGTGGGGGTTGGGGGTCCCAGCTGCTTGTGACAGGCATGGCAGGGATTGCGAGAGTTCCCAGTTCTTTATTCCGGGGACTCTCCCTGTTCTCCCTCTCAAGGCATCAGCCACCTTTAAACGCTTTGCTGGTGAAAGGAAACGGGTCTCTGGGGAGTCAACTGTTCCAATGTTAATAGTTGTGTTTTGGTTTGGAATGTTATCATTCAGAGAGGTTTGCATGGGAATAATACTGCTTTTTAATTGTTAGTTTTGTTTCTCTGTTCCTACACAGGAGGAAGTCAGTTTCAATTTGAGAGCTCTCCTCTGTTTTAAGAGTTTTTTGTTTTATTGTGGGTTTGTTTGTTTGTTTGTTTTGCTTGCTTTCTTATCTTTTGGAGACTTAGTTTGATCTTTGCTGTTTTTGTATAAACCAGGAATCCTCTGTCCCCACCGTTGGAGCTTCCTGCCACTTGGACCTTGTCAGCACCATTCGTGGTACTGGTTGGCATGAGATAGGATTCTCAGGCTAGTCCCAGTACCTCCTTTTAGAGGATTTAGTTTGAGGATACTCATTTATTTGGACTTTATTTTTGCTTTAGATTTCGTTTTTTTTCTGTTTGGAAAGGAACGGCTTGGTCTCAATCTCGAATTGTTTTGCCAAATGTATGGTAAATGGGATAAGATCTCTTATGTGCAAGCTTTCATGTGGTTACATTACAAGGATTCTACTCAGAAAGGATTAAAATTAAGAGTTCAAAGAAGGGAAAGATCTCACTCCCTTCTCAGACAGTAAAACTCAGAAAGAAAAAGAAAAGGAGAAAAAATGGGCATTTTTAAACTTAAGTGGCCCAAGCCATGCTGTGCCAAGCCTGAGATTTACACCACCTTCTCCAGCCTCCTACAAGTTGTCAGGGTCACAGATGATGAAACAGCTCCCTTTTGAGCACATTAAAGGAAGGCAGTAATTGCCAATAATAAAAATGTGAGTATATTTGCCAAAGAACAAAACGTGTTTCTATAGGTTATAAAATGTATTCATAAATTTGTCAATCTAAAAGAATGCTAATTACTCACTTTTAGTTGTCACTAAAACTAAAGTTTCTAATCATTAAAAATTCTAATTAAGTTGGGAAATATATGGTTTGGACAATAAAAGGTATAAATTATAGCAATACAAATGAAAGGGCCAAAAACTCCCTTTGATTTTCAAAAACCAATTGCTATTTTCCAACAGAAACCCCAGGAACAACTGACAGTGGGGAGCAAAGTAATTGATTTCTTGGTCTGATATACTTTCATTTGTAATTCTAATTGTTACAAAAAGGCAAATTTCTTTGTCAACCGCTTTGTAATCTGATCTATAAATGTCATTTTAAATATTTTCTTGTCATTTAAAGACAGTCGTTGTTTTACTCTGATGCATTTGCAAAAAGTGTTACATCTTCAAAAAGACCTGTGGAAAGGACTCTGACTTATTCTAAACTATGAATTTCTGAGAATAAATTTTCAGATCATACTTTTGAAATAGAAGGGGATTTATGGGGTTCTTGGAAATGACGGATTCATAGCAATACTGGCAAACGATCAGGATAAACAGGAGTTAATTTGGGGACTGAATGAATTGAAGATAATTGTTCTTTTTGTGACTTTGCTGATTTTTAAAAACTTGTTTGTTTTCTTAGAGAAATTTGGTAAATTGTAGCAATATTGAAGTATTTCTATTTTTTCCCTACTTGATCTCTCCAGAATTTGGAAACTGTTAATGAGTAAGTATTGTTATTTTCATGGCAATATGTTTATTTGCATGAATTCAATAGGAATATGATTTTTTCCAGTTTCCAATTGTGGGTTTATTAACCAAAACTTTGACTGGAATGTCATGTTTGAAAGAGACATGCCAGGACCCTGGATATCAGCAAAAAAGCTTTAAGGAATAAAGATTGGCTTTGAAGCCAATAGGAGCCCCTTGGAGAAACGGCGTGGTGCTTTGCTTATCCATAGGGTTCATGGTAGTCTTTCCAGGTAAGGAGTGAAGTTTGCTTTCCTCGGAGATGGAAAGGAAAGAATCTCAAGATATTTTGGGGACCTCAAGAACTTGAGGAGTTTACCCAAATCTCTAAGTATTGCAGGCAAAGCTTCATAGCAACTGTATGACTTGGCTTCTCCACCCTGCAGGGTTAATTAAAGCTCAATCTAAAAATTCCTTGTAACACTCCAGCAAAGTAGATTTAAGAAAGCTCATATGATTAATTGCTATTCCTGTTGCGTTTATGCAAATAATTAGGCCAAATTAAAACCAGACTTAATGCAGTAAATAAATTGGTCTTGATTTGGTTCTTTGATAAAAGTGAGGGCAATTTTAGGAGAAAAATTGTGTTTCAATAAAAGCCGTAATACACACTTATGGAAATTAGACTGTAGTTCAGTTAATTGTCTGTAAAATTTTATTTTTCACCTAGGAACTAGACTGGATCCTGAGTTCTTCTAGTGTTCTGAAATGCTTTGGTTACAACCATCTAACTTCCATAGAAATGGAAGAAAAATTGACAGTGGGGATTTGTAACAGTAGAAAATTATAACAGTGGGGAATTATAACCCATCCCACCATTCTTTTGCCATTGTTTCTGTAAGTGCTGACTCTGATTAATATGTAGCTTGTAGATAAACAGCATGTTTGCATAAGAATCCTAGGAACTAGCTTCAAAAATACTGACTCTGACCTTCAGGCATCCCAGCTCCAGGAGGTTTGCCGATCTCCAAACATAAGGTCAGGGTGACATGAAGCCAAGATGACTAGCCCGGGATGGCACGCACCAGACCGTCACTGGTCTTACGGAATGGACTGTGCTCGTCTGCATGTAGAGAACTTCCCACCCCTCTCGCTTGATCTCTTTGTTCTGCTCCCCTCTCCCTCCTTACAAAAACCTCTGCCTCCACTGAGATCCGGAGACGGGCTCTGTGGCAGGAGTCCCCCATCTTCCAGGTGGTCGGCACCTGAAAATAAACCACTTTTCTTTATATCAGCACCTGCCTCTCAAGTGTTGGCTTTCATAGCAGCAGGCAGCCGGACCACTTTTTGGTTACAAGGGACAGGCTGAGAACTTTCCGGGCTCTGGAGATGCCCACCTGGTCAGGCCCCACCTGAGCAGGGGGCTGTGTGCCCTCTGCAAGGGCTGCCGCAGCACCTGCAGCCTGGGTGTGGTTTCCCTGGTCCCTCCACTGTGGGAGCCAGGCCTCTGGGAAGAACCTCAAAGCTTTCTTACACTGCTAAGCCCACAGCTCAGGTGTGACAGGTTTCACCTCCTAATTTGGGCCAGTTTTCTAGAATATTCAAGTCTATGTCACACTCACCCCCACGCACGCACACACATTAAATACACTGGAATGCAGGCATTTCCCCATCTGGGCAGAGGGATCATGATAGTGCCCACCTCCCAGGGTTGCAATGAGGACAAGCCCAGGTACAGTGGTGGGGCTTGATTTAAATGCTTAGTAATAGCTAGTATTTATTTAGAGCTGACTTGGAGCCTACCCGTGGGCTGGGTGCTTTCCACACATTATTTCAGTTTTTCGTGAATAGATAGGGTCCTAAAACCGGAAAACTATAGGGAGGTGCGGGGAGCAGCCCGGGTAGAGTCCCTGGCCTCTAAAATGGCCTGGAAAACTGCGTTTCCTGTGTGCTAAGAGCGAAACTGCCCGTGGCTTTCAACCAGCTCCTCAGAGAAACAAGCACTTTTGGTTTAGTTGGACATTTAGTTAGAATTATTTCAGCGCTGTTTTAGCTTAAAAGAGAATGCGTCTTCACAGGCAAATAATCTAGGTCCCGACCTTGGATAAAGCATCCTTCCCTCCCTCTTGTAATGAACTTTGCAAAAATGTCCCTGAAATCATTTCCAGTGTCAGGCGCGATGTGAACAATGACAGGCCCCAGCGGGCACTGTCGCCTCAAGGCGCCGAGGTTCCGCAGTTGGCAAGGGAGAGGCCGAAGGGAAGTCAGGCTCAGGGAATCTCCGCGGTGGCCCTGGCATCTCCCAGCCCGGGGCGCGCGGTGGCGCGGGGCGGACCGTCGCCCCGCCTCCCTGCCGCGCCTTTTATGGTCCGCTGGGGGCGTGCTGTCCGCTCGGCGAGGGGACGGGAGCCCGGGTTGGGCGTCGGACGGGCGTGCGCTCCGGGGCTCGGGCTGTCCTCCCTCACGTGCCCCTCCCGTGGGCCACGCCCCGCGCACGCTGAATGGGCACGGACCCGGACCCGGGCGCGCGCGGCGCCGCAACCCCGGCCATGGGCAGCTTCCAGCTGGAAGACTTTGCAGCCGGCTGGATCGGAGGTGAGCTCACCCTGGATGGGCGGAACCCCCAGAGGTGGGTGTGATTTCGGGGAGACCCCTGGGGCCGAGAGACAGGCGGGCCAGGCGCCGCGTGGGCCGAGTTTACACCTCCGGCCCGGGACAGGGCACTCAGTGCCCTCCCTTCCCGCCCGCGCCGCGAGCGCCCGTCTCTGAGGGGAGAGCCCGCCGCCAGGAGCCTGGGGTCTTGCGGTTCCCCGCCGGCTGCCCGCAAAAACTCCGCGATCCTCACAGAGGTTCACCTGAGCTCCAGATTTACCTCCACGTTGGGGTCCACGGAGCTTGGTCAGGTAATGATTAAGCCGCTGGTGCAAGCCGACAGCCAATGGAGCGTCCCGGCGCGTACACACCCTTCGGTAACCGGGTGCACTTTAATTTGGGAACGTGGCTCGTGGCTCACAGGAACTTGCGGGCGAGGGTGGCCTTTGGTCGCTGGCCCCGGGGCGGGGGGAGCGGGATGGGGAGCCCGACTTCGTGATCAGACTGGTCCTAGGAGACGCCCGGCTGGAGGGAGTGGATAGTAGGAGCCCTTTCCATCTTCAGCCGGCGTCAGCTGTTCAGGACTCCCCTTCCCTGCTCTGGTCCCCTCTACGCTCCAGCAGCCTCTCTGCTGGGCCCGTGACGGGGTTGCTTGGTCAGGTGTTTCATCCATTTCCTTCTCCATTCTTCTCTTTCTGTTAGGTCTGTGCCTCCTCTTTTCGGATATAAGTGGGAGTGTGGGGGAGGGTTGGAGGGACTTTACTTACTGTAAAATACTGTCTTTCTTTTGGCCCCATCTAAGGGCCATCAGCAAAGGGATGTTGGCAAATGCAGCTCCTCCCCCAAAGACACAATAAAACACTACTGAGGTGCAGAGGCAGAGGCTATAGGTGGAGGCGGGGGAGGGGAGCAACAGGCCAGATGGCATCCAGGTCCTTCCCCTCTGGCATCTCCCCCCCCCCCCCCCCCCCCCGCCACCTGGCAGGAGTGTACTCCCCACGCCCCACAGGTGGCTGCAGGGCACCTGCTTCTCACTGTCCTGAGCAGTGAGAAGGTCATTCCTTTCCTGATGGGCAAGTCTGTTGACACAAGCTCTTTTGGGTGGAGTTGAGACACGCCCCCCCTCATTTTCCTACTCAGGGGGCTGCTCCTGGAGGCCCAGCCTGCATCTCCAGACCTCCTCAGATACCCCTGCAGCCATTCCAAGGGAAAGCTTTCCCTCAGCTGCCCCCTTAAGTAGCCAGACTGACTTCAGCGGGGCTGGGGGTGGCTTGGTTTAAGAGACCCCCGGGAAGCCAAGGCTGTGGGAGGAGCTCCTTGGAGACCCTCGCTGGTGCAAGCCCAGGTGGTGGGTTGCCCTTTATTCTGTAGTCGTCGGTGCTTCTCTGATGGTAACATGTCTTTTTATTTTTTGCTTCCATGAAATGGTGATGGATGTAGTAACGATGAATACTCAGGAGGTACCAGGTACTGTTGAAGTGCCTTGGTATATTTTTCAAAACCCCTCTATTAAGGTTATTTTACATACTCTAAAATTCACCCATTTCAGGTATACAAGTCAGCGCTATTTTTAGTAACCTTACCAAGTTGTGAAACCATCACCCTAAATTAGTTTTGGAGCATTTCCCTCCCCCAGTGAGGTCCTTATGCCCATTCACAGTTCAGCCCCACCCCCTCCTTCTCCCTCTGGGCAACCAACCACTCATCTACTCTATGGCCCTATAAGCTTGACTTTTTGGGGCATTTTATGTAAATGGAACCGTAAAATATGTGGTCTCTTGTGTCTGTTCACTTCTTTCTTTATAATTCCGATGAGGCTGCCACTACGATCACACCCGCCTTTTACAGATGGGGGGATGGAAACGGTTCCAGGGTCATCTTAACCCCTGTGCTGGGCTATCACTGTTTTCTTTCTTTTTCCTTTTTTAAAAAAGGGTTTTATTTATTTATTTTTAGAGAGGGGGGAAGGGAGGGAAACATCGATGTGGGAGAGAAACATCGGCTGGTCGCCTCTCATAAGCACCCTGACTGGGGATCAAACGTGCAGCCCAGGCATGTGCCTTGACTGGGAATCGAACCGGTGGCTTTTTGCTTTGCGGGATGATGTCCAACCAGCCGAGCCACATCAGGCAGGGCTAGCTGTTTTCTCCCTTAATGACCTTGCATGATAAACTTTCACCATTACATCCTTCATGTTTTGTTTGAAATTTTGCTGGTCCGTGAAGTTCCAAGGCCTGGAAACCACGGACTTGGTGGTCTGAGTTACGTTGCGTCCCCTGCTCTCTGATGGGTGGGCTAAATGAGCAGGGAGCGACTGGCCCAAGGCTGGATCAGGGAAGGGCCGCTTCCCTGGGCTGAGGGATGCCCATGGCCAGGGGCGCACTCACTGGGCGGGGGGCGGCGGCGGGGGGGGGGGGCAGCTGGAGCCTGAGGACCAGACTCCTGTGCTCCCCTGATGGGAGGGATTCCCGGGGAGTGGATACTCCCTGCTGCCCGTCACCTTCTGCCTCTGCCCAGTTCTGTGGGAAGCAGGGGCTGAGAGGGATCTGGAGGTTCTAGACCAAGGAAGAGTTTGCTCTGGAATTAGCTGTTTTTTCTCCCCCTGTGAATATCTAAAATTCCAGGCCCCGTTACCTGCCTCACTAGGTGAGCAGAGGTACTTTTCCTCATCACTGCGGTGGGGAGTTTGTCTTAGAAGGACGGCTCCTGTTTCGACCTCCAAGTCACTGACCTCTGCGGCCAGAGCTGCTTCCTCTACATGGCCTCTGGGTGGCCTTCTCAGCTCCACAAGGGCCCAGGGCTTGTGAACCTGTGCGGACAGGCTTTCCTCAGTGGAAAGACCCAGAGCACCCCTCACGTTTTCGTAGAGGCCTTCTTTAAAAAAAATCAACAGCAACAGCATCTCTTTTTGAATTGCCCTTTAAGTTCCAGGCTCCCTACTGGTGCTTTACATTCATTTCCTCATTTTACTCTTATCCTCAAGTAGGTGCTAATATTATTCCCACCTCCACATGCTAAATGTGAGGGGTGGGAAAGTTAAGTCACCTGCAGGTAACTGAAAAGTCTCTTGGTGTTCCCTTCACCCCCTCCCTCCTTTTTTGACATGAAATCTACATAACAGAATTAGCCATTTTAATCCAGTGACGTTTGGTACATTCACGGAGTTGTGTCACCGTGGTCTCTGTTTGGTGCGGAAACATTTTCCTCGTGCCCGGAGAAGTCCCTGGACCCAGGCAGCGGCTCCCGCGGCCCCGCCCCACGCCCTGGCAATCGCTAACTGTCTCCTTCTGTCTCTAAGGGTTTACCTATTCTGGATAATTCATATCAATGGAATCATATAATATGAGACCTTTTGGGTCTGGCCTCTTTCATTTGCATGAAGTTTTCAGCATTCATCCACATGGCAGCCTGTATCAGCACGTCATTCCTAGTTCTGTCTAATAACATTCCATTGTACGGAGAGCTCACGTGTGTTTACCCACTCATCCAGTGACGCGCAGTTGGGCCATGTCCACCTTCCGGCTATGGCGGATAGCGCTGCTGTGGGCAGGCGTGTATGTGTACTTGCTTGAGCTCCTCTTTTCATTTCTTTTGAATATTTACCCAGGAGTGGACTTGCTGGGTCATGTGGTAATTCAATGCTTAACTTTCTGAGGAACTGCCCAAGTGTTTTCTGCAGTGGCTGCCCCATGTTATAGTTCTACCAGCAAGGTACGAGGGTCTCAATTTCTCCGTACCGTCTCCCACATTTATTTTCCTTTTTTTTTTTTTGGTCTAAATTATAGCTATCCTAGGGTGCAAAAAGGAATTCATTGTGTTTTGATTGGCATTTCCATAACGACGAATGATGTTGAGCATCTTTTCATGTACTTGTTGGCTATTTGTGTATCTTCTTTGGAGAAAGGTCTATTCAAGTCCTTTGCCCATATGAAAAAAATTTTTTTAGGTAAAGTGTCTTTACATATTCTGGATACTAGATTTATATCAACTATATGATTTGCAAATACTCCCCCCCCGCCATTCTGTAGATTGATTTCACTTTCTTGATGGTATCCTTTGATGCACAAAAGTTTAAAATTTTTATAATGTTCAATTTGTCTATTTTTTCACTTGTTACTTGTGCTTTTGGTATCATATCTAAGAATCTATTGCAAATCTGAAGTCATGAAGGTTTTCCCTTGTGTTTTAGTATATGATTTTTATAATTTTAGTGTTTCCATTTAGGTCTTTGTTCTATTTGGAGTTAATTGTTTTATAAGGTATGAGGAGGACGGGGGTCTCACTTCATTCTCTTGCATATAAATACCCAGTTGTCCCAGCACCGTCGACTTTTTTTTTTTTTTTTTTTTTTGGTGGAGGGGGTGCTCATTTCTTGATGCAGAGCCGGGTTTTGCTCCATTTTCTCTGCCTTCCTCCCTGCCCGGGCCAATGCCAGGCACGTGGCGAGTCCTCTCTGGTGACGGCAATGACCAAATAAGTGAATGTAAGAGCCTGAGCCCTGTGACCTGTCCCAAGAGCCAGCGAGTGCAAGCTAGGAGTCCAGGGGCCGAGTGACCGGGTATTCTTTTTCAATCCACAGGCGCGGCCAGTGTCATTATCGGCCACCCTCTGGACACGGTCAAGGTATGGTAGCTATGTTTGTCATTTCCTCTTGCCAAGGGGCCTGGAGTGAGTCTGCCTGCAGGACTGGGCCTGCCGTGTCTGCTCCCGAGAGTCCCCAGCCCGTGCAGCCGTGGTGCCGGGAGGCCTGGTTGGGAATGGCTCTGCCCCCCTTGCCTGGCAGTGATTTTGTTTTGGCGGATGTTCCATTTCTGCCTCCAGGTTCTCGTGAGCTGTGGGGGAGGGGGAAGGCGCTGGTGAGTGTTCTGTAGGCCCCGTGGAGCTAAGGAACCAGGAAAGGCTTCAAATGAGCCCTACATTTAAGGCTGGGTTTCAGGTGACTAGAAAAGCCATTTTAGGCACAGAGGACAATGTGGGCAAAGGCACTGAGACGGGCCCCTCCGCGGGGCCTCCGTGGAAAGGCCAGCGGGGGCAGCTTGCTGACGCACCAGGTTTCTGGCCCCGCTACGAGAGCTACCGCTGTGCGTCCAGGAGAGGGAGGTCCGCACTCAGTGTTTGGGGGCCTTGGGTGTCAGCTTAGGACTCAGGAAAGGGGAGACTTTATAAGTCAAGGAGGCTCACATGGTGTGAGGACTGAAGCCAATAGTGCCATCTGGCATGGGGCCATTAAGCCCCTCGGTCTGTAAGTGTGGAAACTGACTGAGAACAGGAAGGGGCTTGCTCAGGTCATGTGACAACTGGAAGAATCACTGAGTGAGATACTACAGAGGAGCATTCTTTGACTCTACTCTACCCCTGCCTCCTGTCCCCAGTGGCGAGCAGGACTCAGAGCCATACCCTGAGAGTGGCATCCACACCTGTGTCTAAAGTTCCGCCTGACTCGCACACAGCGAGGCCCCGCGGCCCTTCTCCCACAGCTGCCGCCGCCTCCTTTCTCCCCGCTGGCTCCCCGCGCGGTAGCGGCCCCTCCTGGGTCCGAGCCAGCCTGCTCTCTGATGGGGAGGCCAGCCTACTGGTCTTAAATAGTTACAGATATTTCCTGGCTGCTCGCATCCCTCATAAGGGCCCTGCCTTTTGCTCACATGTCAACCGCCTATTGGACACTTTGTTGGGTGCCATGGGGAGGGCAAGGCATCGGTGGAGGACCGAGCAAGTGCCACCCCTGCCCTGCAGACCTTACAGTCATGTCTCTAATGCAGGCGAGCTTTGTGTCCCACCCCCGACCCGGCCACCACCGCCTCCTCACACAGGCAAGCCTGGCCACATGTCACCTGAAAATGTTGGGGCTCTCCTCCTTCTCTCCCCTCTGTCCCTGAGCCTCTGGAGGGAACACTTTCTGACACAGAAAATCCACAGAAAATCATGTCTCGGCTCAGCCTGAGAACCAGCCCACTGAGGGTGCGGCCTCTGACGCCAGCTTCCGTGGACCCGCCTCCGGGGCCCGCCCAGGGTGTGGCCTAGGGCCCTTGTGTCTCTCCAGAACATCCTCCTTCTTCCTTCTTTCTGGCTGACATTTTCTCTAGAATCCCTGTCCACGGAGAGAGGTCCGGGCAAGAGCTTCGGATGACCTGGCCTCCCCACCTGCCCTCCTGTGGCCAGGGCACAGCGCTCAGCCCCCCTGAGCCTGGGCGTCCTCGTCTGTGAAACGGGCAAAGAGCACCTCCCCGGCGGGGCTGCCACGGAGATGCTCACTGGGACACCGAGGACAGAGCAATGAGCGGGCCTTTCTTGTCCCGCTGGACACCTACGCTGGGATGTGTCTGAGGCCCCAGGGCCGGCCCGTGGGAGAGCCAGGCTAGAAGGATGGGCCGGGCTGCTGAGCTGGGTCAAAGTTCCCTTCCCCGGCCTGCAGCTGCCTCGTCACAAGTGGGAGAGCAGCCCCTGGCTGCTCGGTGACAGTGGGGCTGGGGCCGGGGTTCTTACCTGGCCTCTGCCGTGAGACCAGGGTTTCCAGTCAGGGCTTGGCTGCCTATAGACCAGCTAGCAAAGAATGAGAGAATAGATTTGCATTGTTTTAAGCCACTAAGTCATTTGTTACAGCAGCAACAGGCAACTAATACAGGGAGTCAGCTTTCTTCATCTGTAAAACGGGGATAATATCCATGCCATGTAGCATTTGTGGGGTTCAGTGAGATACATTCTGTAAGGTGCTCAGCGTCTCCCCAGGCATACAGTTGGTGCACATTAAATGCCAACTCTCGTTGTAATTGGATACCCCAGAGGCTTGGGCTGGGCTGCTGGCCTCAGTGGGTGGCGGCCTCCCACGTGCTCCGCACGGCTGGCAGACCTTTGCTCCGTGACCCTGATGCGGGTCTGGCTCTTGGGCTGTGTGCCCTCGTGTATGGTTTGCTTGAGTGACTTGACCACTCACCATTCTCAGTGGGAACTTGATCCCTCCTGGGGTTTAACCGTTTGGTGGACGCACCCCCCAGGGCCGGCCCTGAGTGCTGGGGCCGGCGGGGGCAGTGGTCGGCCTCAGGCCAGCCTTAAGTGGGGCGGAGGGTGGCCTGCTCCCTGACCTGCCCGGGCCCACGTCTGTGCCCTGGCTGGGGATACGGCCGCCCCAGGCGGACCTCTGTGGCCCTGCTTAACCAGGGGACCCGAAGGCCCAGTCCTCACCTTGTGGCACCTTCCAGCGCGTCGTCCCCACCACGCAGCACTCTGGCCCCTGGTTTATTTCCCCCTTGGCACTTGTCATCTGACATAGATATTTACTTGGGAATTACTTTTTACTGACTGTTTCTTCCAACCCCACTTGGTTTAGCTCCACGAGGGCAGGGAGTTTGTTTTCTCCACTGCAAAATGGGGACAGTACCCATGCCACATAGCATATCTACTGTGCCATTCCCTGAGATTGGGCCGGTGATGGCTGTAAAATAGGTACTCGGTAAATATTGGTTGAGTGAGTCAGTAAGTATGTTCCTCTGATTACGAAAGCAACATTTATGAACAGTGTGTTACCATCGAAGGACCATCCCAACAGGAGTACTGCGTGTTTCCTCTGGCTCTCTGTCCGTATAAACCGTTCAGATGGATGCCTGTCGAACTCTGAGCCCTGCTAGTAGCCATGCTTACTAGCTCGGGGGAGGGGTGGGATCAGTCGGAGGGGTAGGGCTAAGGAGATTTCAGCTTTACGTGTAATGTTGAAAATTTTTTTTATTAACAGAATGTAGTCCCACGTTAGTTTTGTACTTAAAATTATATTTTAACTATATAAGCTCAAAATCATCAACGTAGCCCCTGCGTATTGTGGGAAAGTTGGGAAATGAAGAAAAAAGTTCAATGTAGCAAAACAGGACCCATGGTTTTCCCTGCAGAGGCCTCCACTTTCGTGACTTGCGTTCTCCCGGGGCCTCCTTCACGCGTCTACAGGTCGGGCTCAGGCTGTTGGTGGGAAGCGTTAGCCTGCGCCTGGGGCCTTGGCTCCTTCTGGGACTCTGGGTTCAGGTGGTGGGGGGCAGGGTCCCCATCTCCTCTGTGGTTCTCACAGTTCCTTCCTCCCGGGCGCAGCAGGTTTGGGAGCTAGGGAAGTGTTTCCATGGAGAATTACAGGCCACATACCCTGAAAGGAGTAGAACCCTCCACGGCCAGAGTATGGGGCACCCTGGGCACTGTCGTGAGCTTACTTAGACCCTCTGCACCCACATGGGGCCCCTGGCCACCGCAGCCAGCCTCCATGGAGGCCACCACGCCTCCGTCATCCTGGCAGTACAAATGGGCCATGTGCGAGGGCCCCGTTTGGCTCCAGGGACAAAAGAGAAGTAGGAGTCAGCTCTGCCCCAGAGGGGGCACCCAGATAAGCCCTCAGTAAACGGGCAAATGTGACCGCATCGCAACATTTAAGCTCAGACCAAAAAGATGAGCAGGTGCTGGAGGAAGAGCCTCCCGAGGAAAGAGCAGAGGCACAAAGTTCTGGAGGCAGGAAAGAAGGGATGCTCCAGGGAATGTGCTGTGCTGGGGGCGGGGGGGTGGGGGAGAGAGGCAATGGCCAGGGAGGCTGACAGGCAGGCGCGGGTGCTTACGCAGGGCCCCCTGGGTGCTGGCAGAGGGTGCGGAGTTTATTCTGAGTTGATAGGAGGCGACTGCAGCGCTGTACACAGCAGTGACATAGTTCATCAGGCCGTCAAAGGTCGCTCTGGGTCGGGGATGGAGGCGGAAGCAGGAGGCCGTCGAGGAGGCCAGGCCATCATCCAGGTGAGAGATGAAGGATTTCTGGGGGTGCAACGAGCAGGTTGCTCCGGGGAATACTTAGGAGGGCAGAGTGACACACAGGATGGGACAGAGCCATGCCACAAGTTAGCTTTTTGTACTCAAGAGGCAGGAGTCAGACGTTCCCAAACAAGCATCATTTTTGCTCAACAAACTGACCTTTTTCCTCTCTGGGACCAGGAGGGCTCCTGCTGCATTAGGGAGGGCTCACGGGAGATGGAGGGACCTGGTGCAGGTGGGAGACAGAGGGCCAGCCTGTCCAGGACTGAAGCCCAGGCCTCCCTGCTGCCCCGGTCACTTTGGGCCAGGCCTCCTGTCCCTTCTCTGCGCCTCAGCGCTGGAAGCCCCGCATCCCGGGGGCAGTGGGGATGTGAGTCTCCTCTGGGCCTCACCCCCTTGCCTTTCTCCGCAGACTCGCCTGCAGGCCGGCGTCGGCTATGGGAACACCCTCAGCTGCATCCGCACTGTGTACAGGAAGGAGAGTGTAAGTGCCCCTCAGGCGGGCGGCTGGAGCTCTACCCACCAGGGCCTCCCACCAAATGGGGCGCAGCCCACCCGGGCCTGGGGACTGAAGCCACAGCCCTCCCACCAGCATGTCGGGTGGAAGGCTGGTTTGTCCTCACTCATCACACTTGGCTCAGTTTTCCCTGATCACCTCACACCATGCCTCAAATAGTGTGTGTTACCCAACCCTAACCTGCCACCTAGTGCGATGTTGTTGCAGGAAAAAAACCAGGTTTGTATAACCTCTCTGGAGAAATTCTGAGGAATTTAGAACCACAGTGTGGAAAGTTACTGCAAAAAACAGGGTGACTCGTCAAGTTTTTCAAAACCTAGTGAGTGAGTGGCCAGTACCATGTGCCCACAGGCTTCCCTTTATCCTGGCGCAGTGGCCGGAGCCGGGCGCTCTGACGTCACACGCCCACAGCTGGCTTGTGCCACAGGTTGCTGAAGACCGTGGGACCTGAGGTTGGTTGGTCTGTCTGTTTTGCAAAGGGGAAAACCTGAATAATATTTTATAGAAGATGCATCAGGGGCCCTTCTTGAGAATTACCATGCACTTTAGGGAGACTTCCTAAAGCCCTTGGTGGGGGATTTAAAATAAACTTTAAAATTTAGGATGATACGGCCTGTTGATTTAAAGCAACGGTCAGGTGTCAGCCACGTGGCAGCCCAAGGCTTTTGCTTGAGTCCCGGGGAACATGGCCCCGTTGCTGACCGGGGACTCGGGAGCCTCCGCCCCCACGCCCAGAGTTCCCCCACGGGCCACGGGCCTCTCGTGTCAGCGTGTTCCAACTGGGATCGGCAGCTTTACAATCGGGGCGAGTCTGCCAGCCTGGCATCAGGCTAATGTGCGCTTCTTCAGTGTCCTGAAAGGCGGCTGTTGATTCTCCCTTGTTGGCACATGTTCCCCACAGTGTCTGCCAGCCAGCGTCCCAGCTCCGGGGTTTCTGTGGGGACCGTGGGTGTCCCTCTGAGACACAGCAGCTTGGGGCTCGGCAATGTCCCAGGTTACCTGAGGAAGAGGCTAAAGCAGGGTGTGTGCGTGTGCTGCTCGCGGTGTGAATAGGCACGGGTGAGGTGCCCTGTCTCTGGCGATTCAGGGTCAGCAGGCTTGCATGTAGCCTGGGGTTTGTGCGGCAGCTCCTGGTGCCTTTCCACCTTTGGCAAGGCACTTATGGTGCTTCCCTGACTCCTCCAAGGGCTTGTGGAATTTTCCGGTGCCACCGCGGCATCTGTGGTGTTCACTGAGAACGCAGCATGGACGGGACCCAGGCCTCGCCCTCAGCACCCCCTCCTCAGGCTCCTCCATCCTGGGTGTGTGCAGAAGCCTCTCTCTGCTGTTCTTCCAAGGGCTCCTCCCTTGAGCTGTTCTTCCAGGAGACATTCATGTTCAGGGGCACCCCTGCGGGGACTGTGGGACCCTTTTCTTAGCCCCTCACCTCAAGCTTAGCACATTAGATATATTTTACACTTTTTATTGATCATTTTGAGAGGCAGAAACACCGATTTGTTGTTCCACTTATTTATGCATTCATTGGTTGATCATTTTTTAAAAGATTTTATTTATATTTTTAGAGAGAGGAAGGGAGGGAGAAAGAGGGAAAGAAATATTGATGTGTGAGAGATACATCAATAAGTCACCTCTCACACACACTCCCAACTGGGAACCTAGCCTGCCACCCAGGCATGTGCCCTGACTAGGAATCGAACTGGCAACCTTTTGGTTTGCAGGCCGTCTCTCCATCCACTGAGCCACACCAGCCAGCGCTGTTGGTTGAGTCTGATACATCCTCTGATTGAGGATCAAACCCACAGCCGTGGTTTACTGGGACAATGCTCTAACCACCTGAGCTCCTCTCAGGGCTCTCAGCACATTGTATGTTAATTTGTCTGTCCAGGTTCACCCTCCCCCACTCTGCCCTGACTGTGAACTTGGTGAAGGCTTTTCTTTCTTACCGTTGTCCCCCAGGGCCTGGCACCTGGCAAGTGCCCAGAGAACGCTTTCGGTGGCGTGGCCAGCGCGGAGGGTGTGTGTGTGATGCTCGGCAAGCCCGCCACCCCGAGGCTCCGCAGGCGCCCCCTCGGCCAAGCCCGGGAGCACTGCCACTGCCGAGCAGACGCTGGTTCCTCCTCAGTGCAGGGATGTTCTCACCACCTGTCTCTCCGTTCACAGCAGCATCCCCTTTGCCCTCTTCCCTGGCATGCTGGTTTATTTGTGTGCCGTCTCCCCACCATCCCGCAGGGCCCAGCTGGCGGGAGGGCAGGGTCTGTGCCCAGGACGGCGAGGGGAACTTGGCCCCTGCCTGCAGTTCTCACACTTCCTCCCCCGGGGTTTCCCCACAGGTGTTTGGCTTCTTCAAGGGCATGTCCTTCCCCCTGGCCAGCATCGCCGTCTACAATTCAGTGGTGTTTGGGGTCTTCAGTAACACGCAGAGGTTCCTCAGCCAGTACCAGAGCAGCGAGCCCGAGGCCAGCCCACCCCACACCCTGTCGAGCCTGCTCCTGGCCAGCATGGTGGCTGGCGTGGTGTCTGTCGGACTGGGCACGCCCGTGGACCTCATCAAGATCCGCCTGCAGATGCAAACACAGCCATTTCGGGAAAGTAAGAGGCCGGGAGGGGCCTGGTATCCGGGCACCTGTGACCCTCACCTGATTTGCCAGATCTGGGGTGTGGTGGTTAACATCCTTCTTACAGAGTGAGGTAGCTACATGGTCATATAGTAATTGTTACTTCATCTAGAGTAGTAACTTTTCATTGGTTAGTATTTACTACATGTTGGGCATCTGCTAAGAGCTCTGCTTGTGTTCTCTTAGTTCATCTTTATAACCACCCTGTGAGGCAGGTGCTACTACTCTTTCCATTTACAGAGAAGAAAACTGAGACTCCCCGAGGTTAAGATACTAATCCAGGGACGCACAGTGAACGACCGGTGAGTGAGGACCAGCTACGTAATTTGCGGCATCCAGTGAGAAATGAAAATGCGGGACCCGTGTTCAAAAGTTATGAAGAATTTTAAAAGGGTAGAGCATTAAGCCAGGCATGGGGGTGCAGGCCTCCAAGACGCACCTGCTCTGTGTACCAGGGAGTGCGGCCGGGGAGGCCCCGCACCTGCACGGGCTGCGGGGCGTGAAGGGGCCGCCCCTCTCCCCGCCCTCGCCACTCCGCCCGCTCCGATGAAAGCTTGGTTTCCGGTTCTGGGGCGCTCTGCGGCCACTCCCGCACCACAGTGCACCTGTCAGTTCCTCCTTGCTGGGAAAGAGGCTGCTGCGTCTTCTCCTGGGAGCGGTTCTGATGAGGCGGGAAGGTGCGGGAAGGCACTTGCTGTGCAGAGTAGAAAGTGCCAGCTTGGAAAGGATGAGCTGGGGGTCTTAGAAGCCAATTTCACTATCTTGGAGTTTGGCTCTTCGCTCTAATTTCTCCCTCTCCTCAGGGAAGGTACTGCCCCTCCCTAGGCCTTGGTTACCTTTTCTGTATAGTGGAAGGGCTGGATCCTTCCTGTCGCCTCAAATAGCTGATCGGGGTTCACTGCTCCCGTGGTTAAGACCCCTCTCCCTGGCCAGCCTTCTGCGTGTGACCCCTGTGTCCACAGAGGCGGGGGCTCAGCGGTGCCCACAGACTGGGCTCCGAGAGCTCGCTCAGGGCCATCCCAGGCCAGCACTTTTCCGGCCACAGCCCAGGGGCCTTGATTCAGCCGAGGACAGGCCTGCGGGTCCTCTGAGCATGAAGCAGAGGCTCCCCCTTTGGGGCATGCGGAAGGCCAGGGCTCTGGCTGCCCGAGGAGGCGGGTCACACCTAATGGGCACCCAGGGCCCAGGCCCCATGTTGCTGTCAGTATCAGGAGAGACACAGGGCAGCAAATGCGCTGGCTCGTGGTGGGGGCGGGGTGATGTTACGGAGCAAAGCCCGTAGGGGCCACCCAGGGATACGTACAGCAAGGGGAGCCCTCCCTCCTTCTACTCGACATATTGAGTAGTGTCTCCATACAGTTTCGTTTGATCAAATGGCCGCGTCTCTGAGAAACATTCGAGGCTTGCTAATCTGGTGCCATCCCAGGGTGAATGCTAAGGTGCAGCGGAACGAAGGGCATTGTGAGCAGGCTTGGACCCCGAGCCGGCCTTCTGCTCTGTCCTGTCTCCTTCAGAAAAGCCTGTGTTACCTCAGGTGCACAGCAAATCTCTCCCTGTGTCTTAAAACTCTTTGGGGACCAGGTGTTGGAAGAGTCTCAGTGATGAGGTGCCTCAGCTCATGGGCACAGCCCTGCCTGCTTCACAGCCTGGGCGCCTTGTTTCTGGAAGTGGAGGGGATGGGGATGGGCATAGAAATAGATGAGAGGGGCGCGCAGCCGGCTTGGACACCTGGGGAGGCGTTTCTCAGGTAGTGCTTCCTTCAGAAAGCCTGGGACATTTGGAGGGAAATTAATTGGTGATTGATGAGCGTTCTTCTCCTCTTCCTCCTCCTCCTCCTTTTAGCAAGAGAAAATAACCACATTTAATGCACACAGATGTATGGGAGCCCACGTGCAGGAGAGATTTAGAGATAGAAAGGAAGCATGGATGTGTATGGAAGACATTCTGGGCCAGGGACGAGGTGAGGTGCCTTGGACACTTCAAAAGGTCATTGCAAGAGGGTAAGACAAGCATGCCTTTAGTAGATAGATGTTTGCCCTGCCCCACTGATAGGTCAAAAGAAGTTTTCTCTGATCGTCTCTTCTGGGCAAGGCCTCTAATGATTGGTGAGCGTTCTTGACAGTGTTTGGGTCCGTCCTCTGCCCTGCCTTCGTCCCCCTGCACCTTTCTGAGGAAGGTGCTAGAACGGTGGCTGACTTTGCAAGCCAAGGCCTGAGCTACGGTGGTCCTGAGGCCAAGTTAGAAGCCCATGGAGACTGGAGGAAGGATGGGAGGCAGCCAGCAAATAGCAGGGCCCAAGAAAGGCCCCAGAGCTGGGTGTGCAGGAGCCTCAGCGTTAGGGAGCTGAGAAGCCACCAGCAGCGGCTGCCACGGTGCCCATAGTGGGCCTGGCACTGTGTCAGGTGTGGAAATTGCATTGTGTCATTTAATATTCACCGTGACAGTGTGAGGTCAGTGGGACTGTCGGCCCTGTTCACGTCCCCATCACACAGCGGTTATGCACCTGCTCTAGGCCGGGCACAGGGCTAGGTGGTAGGGACACGGCGGGGAGCAAACAAATCCACCCTGCCCCTCTCTAGTGCTCTGTCCGCTCCACAGTGGGTGGGAGGGAATGGGCCAGGCTCGCAGCCAGGCTGGGGCTCAGGACGGCTCGGAGCAGCTGGCAGGAGGGGCGGGAGGAGGGCCTGGAGGTCGGGACCGTGCACCTGGCCAGGGCAGTCCTGAGGGCCACCCTGCCTGCCCGCCTTGGGGGTGGCCCTGCTGGGATTCTCCAGAGCTGCCCTTCGAGGGGGTCTGGACTCTTCTCGAGCCTTGCTTCCCGGATAGGCCCGGGGAACAGCGAGAATGTGGGGGCCTAGTGCCCTCCCTGCGCCTCTCCATGGAGGAGACGCTGACCGCGTATCCCAAGGATGGGGTTCCCTGACCCTGCCGTTGACCTCAGGCTGCCAGTTCGTTGCGGTGCCAGACGAGACTGGTTCTCTTAAACACCTCAAGGCAGCAGCAGAGAACGCACACGTGTGTGTTCAGTCCTTCCTGAGGTGCCGGAAACTGGCCTCTGGGAAGCTCAGGGACGGCTCTTAAAAAGCAGCCATGGAGGTTCCCACAGGCAAACAGTTCTCAGCCCCCCAAACTCTAAGTCATTAGCGCCCGACCGCAAGGGCTGAGCTGTCAGTGCAAAGAGGAAGACAGTTTAACCAAGTGGGTGGAGGGAACGTAGAACCAAGATTGGAGGGTCCACCTCCGCTGTGCCCCTCCGCCCTCTGACCTGGGCGAAGCCAGACCTGTCACAGCCCCAGGGGCTGGGGAGCCAGAGTTTCCTGAGCCCTGATCCTGTGCCGGCCACCGTGCTAGGAGCTTGGCGTGTGCTTAATCTCCACAACAACCCAACTCCTAGACAATTAGCCAGGGAGCCTGGGGCACAGAGAGCTTCCTCAGCTGCCTGAGGTCACCACCCTGGAGGGAGATGACCGTGGGCAGGGACCCACGCCGTCTGACTCAGAGCCCGCTGCTGCTGTTTCTGCTTCTGCCCCAAGATTTTGTAGAAGTGGAATTTTGGGCCTTTGCACAAAATCATCATGCGCCAGACCAGCCTCAAACTTTAGGGAGCAATGTGGGCTGGGAGCACATCTCCAAGATGACATTGTTTAGGTAATGGCACAGCTCGTGGGTCCCAAGGGGTGAGTCTGTGTTCTGTGGCTTTGGGCAGCTCCCCTCCGCACGGCCCACTCTCCTCACCTCCCATCCCAGCTGCTTGGGGGAGGGGCGTGGTGACTGCAGGTGCTGAGCCGAGTCAACTGCGGAGGGAGCCGGGGAGGCAGGTGCAGTGTCGCCAGGCCGTGCGTTCTGCCTGGACTCGCTCCAGAACAGGAGGAAGGATGCTGTTTCCTTGTCCTTGTTCCTCAGGAGCCCACCAGGCCTGAGGTAGAAAACGCAAAGGCTCACTAGGACCAGGGAGGTGAAGAAGCGAGCAGTCGTGACTGGCCAGTGAACCCTCTTGCCCTTTTTGAACCCACAGCCCTCCTAGCCTACATTTCCTTTTTCCTCTGAAATGTGGACACAGAACATATTTCACGTTCCACATCACTCTGCTATTGGAGAAGCAGTCGTTCAGGCACGTGTGTCCGCGTGGGTGCTGGGGAGGCAGCTGGGGTCGGGGGGCGCACATGCTGTCTGTGGGGGAAGCTGCACTCCGCTCCTGCTGACTGTTGCTGCCATGTGGCCTGGATCTTCCGATTTTTAAGAGAAGGAAGAAAGCTAGATTTTTCTGTGAGGTCTTTCAATTGGAAATTATTAGATAATTCAATGAAAAACAAAGCCAAACCAACATAATGCTGCGCAGCCCAAAGCGCTACGCGGGCTGCGCAGGGCGAGGCCGGCGCTGGCTGCAAGCTGTGGTCTCCGCTCTGGCTCACGCCCGCTCTGTGTGGTGACTCGGCTGACAGGGGCATTTCCACTGGCCTTGAGCAGGGCTTGTGGGATTGTGGCTTCACCCCAGAATTGCCAGCCCATTTCCTGGGTGGTGACGATGAGCCATGAGACACTATGCCCATGTAGCAAAGCCCGGTGCCAGGAGCCCCTGGCTTCTCCGCTTGGGGATATTCACAGGTGGACTGGAGGTCGAGGTGAGAGCTCAGGCCATCTGGGTGGCAGATTTACAAATATAAAGCCTGGTTGTCTATTAGTGGTGACCCATGGTTGAAAGTGTACGAAATACAGAATGCTGACTATCCAGGGAGGAAACACCCATCTACCCAAAAGCAACCACTATTAACACATAATTGTGTTCCCTTTTTTATACACATAGATTAAATATTTTAGGAGGTTGTACTTGTATAGATAGTTTCATATCCTATTTTTAGCTCAACATTATAACAATTTTTATGTCATTAAAATTGCATATAAATTATTTTAAATAGATGGATAATATTTTTAAAAGATGAGCAATATTTTAAAAAGATGTGCAAATGCACATGCATGCACAAAGACACACAGAGACACACATGCACACCCACACACTGGGAGGGATGACGTTGTGTGGTCAGAATTCGGTTTCTGGAGTTAGGCCACTTGCTTCCAATCTTCTACCGGTGTCAGGAAACTTCGGGCGACTCAGCTAACATGGCCAAGACTCCGTTTACTCATCTGCAAAGCAAACCCAGTGCTTGGCACATTGAAAACATAAAACCAGTGTTAGCTATAATTTAGTAAACTTATTATTTACTTTTGTAGATCCTCATCCTAAGATATATATTTAGCGATTTTTATAGAGAGAGGAAGGGTGAGAGAGAGAAAAACATTGGTGTGAGAAACATGGATCGGCTGCCTCCTGTACGTGCTCCAACCAGGGATCAAACCCACAGCCTAGGGGTGTGCCCTGAGGGGGGATTGAACCCACAGCCTTTTCTGGTGTGCGGGACGACACTCCAACCCACTGAGCCTCCTGACCAGGGCAGTAAACTTATTACCAGTCATCCTAGTGATGAACATTTAGGTTGTTTACAGTTTTTCCTCTTTTAAAAACAGCGATATGATCAGCAAGTGTGTCCATAAAGAATCGCCTTCATTTAGAATTATTTTCCTAAATGTGTGGGCTCTTGGATTCGTGAGTGGGTCAAAGGCTATGGTCATTTTTAAGATTCTTGGTTCCAGCTGTGGAATTGTTCCACAGGGTAATTTTTACCAAATTACCCTGGCAGTTGCTGCAGTTTAGAGGGAATTTCCACGCGGTCTTGGCCACCGCTGCTTCCCCATGGCAGTTCTCCCTCCTGGAACCCCTGCCACCGTGACTGAGGCTTTCTCCTGGGGACCCTGCCACTGGGCAAACAAGAGTTGGCCTGAGTTCAGTCGGCCGTGGCCTTGACAGTAAGGCCTCTGTAAAGAGACCCTCCGTTCAGAGCCACGAGCACCCTTTGCACAGGCCTGCGTCCCTCTGGGTGCCCTGCTGGGCCTGCGCTGGAAGCCCTGGCCCCGCTGCTGCCCGGCCAAGTCACATCCTGGGGACCACGGCCAATGACACTCCTGTTCCCCGACCTGGGAGCTACCAGGTCTGTGTTTTCATGAGTAGCCTAATTAATGTGCAGAGCGGGAAGTCCTCCATACCACCAGAGGGCAGAGTGCGAGGGCTCGAAGGAGCACTCGCATTAACTCTGCTCAGCACCCTAGCGGCTGCACCAGGCCCCGCGGGAGGCGCAGGGCTGACCGGCACACCGGTCCGAATTCACTCATCGACTCATTCATTCACAAGCATCCCCAGAGCACGGCTCTGAGTCAAACACGGCAGGTGAATCAGAGGTATCGGACCCCAGTCCCTGCCTGCAGGGAGCACGCAGTCTGGAGGGAAGTCAGATGTGTAGAGTGAGAAGGGCCCGTGGAAGGCTCTGGAACCATCAGAGCCTGGCTCTGCAGATCAGGAAGTCTCCAGAGAGGAAGTGGCTGTTGAATGGGTCTCTGAATACAGGCTAGGATATAGAGATGGGTTATGGGCTGAGAGAGGTGTTTCAGACCGATGAACTGTGTAGGGAAAGAGTCGGTGGCAGGAAAGGCCGGCACGTGGTGGAATGTGGGCTCCATTAGGTTAGTGCCGATGCTCAGTGTAAGGAGGGGAAGATGCAGGTGAGTGGAGAGTGTGGCTTTCTCCACAGAGGAAGGGTCCAGGTGCTATTTGGCAGGCAGTGAAGCGTCTTGGACCCCAGAACGACCAGAGAAGAGCCGTGGGGTAGGAAGGTAGATCTGGTCTTCAGAAGGTGTGGGAATAGCGGAGGTGCGCCCGTGGATTTGGAGGCTGCTGCCACAGGCCAGGTGAAAGGTCAGGTGTGCCTGATGCACGGCCGTGGATTAGGGAAGGGAGGAGAGTGGCCGACTGAGGAGGCATCGGTGATGGGGAACCAACAGGCCAAGCTGGAGAGAAGAAAGTGTCAAAAATGACCCAGGATTTCAAAGTTGGGTGACCGTTGGGTGGAACCTCCCATGCGGGGAACTGAATGGCAGAGGATGCGTGTGAGACAGCGCTTGGCACAGAGGAGGCCATCAACACGAGCTTGCTGTGGCTGCGTGGGGGCCTGGCCGGCGGGGCGGGCGTGGGCGAGGGTGTGACGAGTTGGGCTGGGCTCTGGGCTCGCGTGGCGTGGGCGGCCTGTGGGACTGGAGGTGCACACAGGGCAGTGACCGACATAGAAGTGACAGCTGAGGTCACAACATTAGGTGCCAATGCCAATGTGAGCCGCAGAGAAGAGGGTGGCCATCGATGAGAAAACAGCACAAGAGTCTGGGAAGGAGCCGAATGCCATCATGGCACCGCCAGCTGGAGCCTGTGCGACGCACACCAACGCACATTCCATGAACAAATCATCTTGACTATGAATAGGCGCGGTCATTCTCTTTATTTTACAGGTGGGGAAACTGAGGCTCAGGCTACATGGCTTGTCTGTGCTCACTCTGCTGCTCCAGGGTGGGCACAGGGTTCTGAGAGGCTCCTGTCCCCAATGTAGCGCAAGAGAGTGAAGAGAGAATTGCTAAAGTTGGGGTGACACTGGGGACAGGGACCAAGGGGTGGAGAAGGAAAAAGGCTTTCTTTTCCAAGTTGGGAGAGGAGAAGGAAAGAAACAATTCGGAGAGAATTTTGAGGGCAAAGAGGAAGGAAATGAGGGAGCAGCCTCAGGAGGCCTGGGTCTCCATGTTCAAGATAATCTGAATAGAATAAGGGGGGCAGGGAAAGCCCAGGATTTGAGGAGGAAAAGGTCCCCAGGCATGTCAAGAGGAGGCCACCTGGGCTGGATGGCCATAGCAGAGACGTGGACCCAGGCAGGTAAGATCACCAACTACACACCGGGACACGGAGCCTGTCTGAGCCCAAGAATCCGCATGCTGACAGATGGAGTGAAACCATTTCTCCCTTTGCCCTGAATCAGAGGAAAACGTCTCTCTGTGAATGTCACCTACTACGTCTCAGAGGCCCTCAATACATCGGCTGCTCTCCTTGGCAACATAGCTTTATTGCTACCATAAACATGTGTGACAGCCAAGTTTGGCCTTAGGGAGGAGCAGCCTTCTGACACAACGGATTGCCCAGGAGTTTCCCAGTGCACAGCAGGAATTACCGATGCCAACTTCCTAAAGGGAAACCCGCATGGGGAGGTGTGGATTAGGGAAGGGAGCATGACAAGGGGCACGAAAAACGGAGACCAGCCAGGACCATACAGCTGGGGCCTTCTTCTCCAGCAGGCTCTGGGCTGCTAATAGGAAGTGAGGGCTGGAGCGATGGCAGCCCAGAAGTGGAAGGAGGAGGTTTGCAGAGACACCAGGCCTTTAGCCATGAAGTTTCAGAGGAGTCCTTGAATTCTGCACAATGTAACTGAGCCTTTTTCAAACTGTGGCCCCCCATAGCTACCAGAGACTAATAAAGGTACACACAACAGAACACACCATTGTGAAGTTGTCCACATTGGTGACATCCATTTGTTCTTTGAATTAATTGGCAAGAGCAAGTATCGTCCTGATTTGTGGACTAGACACCAGCACTGGTAGTTGTTGGCCCCATGTGGGAATTCACTGTCTCCCACAGTAGGCTTGGCAGCAGGCCACCGCTGCCTCAGGCTGGCAGGTCCAGCGCTTCCAGGATCCAGGATCCAGGATCCGGGGTCACAGCAGGACAGGATAATAAAATTAGGAATGATAACTCTTTGCCTCGAGGAAAGAACAGTTGCCCAACATGCATTTTAGTAAAGTAACTTTACCAACACTCTCACTTAGTTTTCGCAAAAGTAAACGAGGTGGACAGGCCACTTTCCCTTCCCCTTTTGTAGATGATGAGGAAACCAAGGCCTCGTGTGGATGAGTCCTTTGCATCACGTCGTACATAAAATCACACCGAGCAGCAAAGCAAATCTCGGCTGTTCCTAATCCAGGTTCTTTCTACTAAACTGTCTGGATACCATGGACCCTTCAGATCATGAGGAAACTGCTGGACGCTTTGGAAACAGGAGCTGGGCAAGAGTTCCCCAGTTCTCACTGGGGAAGTGAACTGAGGAGTCATACCAGCCTTCTCCAACCCAGACCACTGCGGCCACACCCAGCCCGTCTGCTGGAGGAGATGCCTGCCCATGACTGGATGTTCCGTAGCATCTTTTACCAGTGCAGTAGCTGGGTCCATGATTTGGAAGTTTCATTTACTATCTATAGCCTCTGGCACAAGGGCCAGATAGAGCCAGGCTTAGAGAATGAGGAGAACGGTAGGTAGACCGTTGGGAGGCCCCGGTCCTGGGATCTGCCCGATCAGATGCTCAAGTGTTCATTGAATGGATGTTGAATTACATATATGGGACACAGTGTTGGGCAGGCACAAGGCCACAGTGGCCTGGGACACGCCACAGTGTGTGATTCCTGCCACCTGGAAATTCACTAATGGTGGGAAATACCAGTTAAGGGCACAATGGCAGCAATCAGGACAGACCGTAATAGGGGTACAGCCTCTTGCCTCAGCGGGGGGCTTCCAACTTCTTCTAAGAGTCCCTTTTTTATATATAAAACGGGGTCCAACCCATAGAATGGCAGCCATCCTTCCAGCATTTGAGGGTTAAGAAAACCCATATGACAAGAGGCTATTATTAGTAACAATGTTTAATATTAATATTATTATTAGAATATTTAAGTAAATATTTTTGTGTTCCCTACCATAGCACCTATGCACATGAGAAAAAAATGGCCGTAATGTACATGTCAGACATGTTAGGAGTTCTCTCAATCTATATCGTGTTTACGGATTCTGGTGTCAAAGTAACTCCGCGTTTGCCACTTCCATCTGAGGACCAACCCCACCCCCACCCCCACAATCCCTGCGAAGATTTACCCAAGCACAGAATGTGTGGCAAACCTGCACGCCACTGACTGGGGACCAGGAGGGCCTTTTCTGTGGATGGCCGAGTTGTTGAGGATTTTCTGTAAAAGTGACCCCCAATATTCACACATACAGGGGCAGCCTAGTCGTGATTTCCTTTCTGGAGAGTGACCAGGTCCTCGTGTCCCCAAGGGCCAGGCCCTGCTTACCTCGGTAAATCAATGACCAGCCGTGGTGTTTCAGTGACCATTCCTATTTCCAAGGCCACGGTTGATTGAAGAGATGAACAGCGTGTCTAAGAAGGGAAAGGCATGAGACTTCTTCCTGTCTATATGTAAGGGGGGAACAGCGTCATGCTGCGCCGTGGTCCTGGGTTCTGGGAAGAGGAGCGGCAGTGGCACATCTGTGGGGGCCCTGACCTGTGTCTGAGCCGGTTCAGCCCCCTCTGAGGTGGGAGGACCCCTCATCGGTGGTGGCATGGGTGCCTCTTAGGATTGGCCAAACCTGGGAGCCCCTGCCCGCTGCAGAGCCTTCCTCAAAGGGAAGGAGGTTTACCTTCCTGGCCCAGGAAGGGGGCGGCAAAGCACCGGCCCCTGGGGCAGACCAGCACAGCTGGAGCCGCAGCGTGTGGCCTAAGGAGCGGGCCTGCTCTGGACAAGGTCGAGCCTCCGGAGGAGGGGGTCCTTTGGAATTTTGTAGGCCCTCTTCCACTCCAGGGGGAAAATTAGGAACAGAATGGAGACCAATTTCATTGACTTTGGACATTCTGCCAGTCTTGGTATTGGGGCTCGAGTTGATCCTAACTGAATTTGGGAAAACTAAGAAAAACACAGCTTTCTGAGTGTTTGGGGCATATAACCCCTACCTATCATTGTAATAGGTAATAGGCTCTTGATTTAGAGAGCACAGCAAAAAATAGTCTCAACAGTAAACCTCTTGTGATAAGAAACAAGCAAAATTTGGTTCATAATCTCATCCTCACGTAACAAAAAATTCTAATTAGAGAAACTAAATACATTTCACCCTAAAGGAAAATAACTGCCATGTATACTTGCATGTGTACCACGCACCCCTCAAATCCCCAGCCCAAGTCCTAAAGGCTCAGGAACAACAGGCTGAGAGCCGGCGGTTCAGCTCAGCGCAAGCAGAGCACAGCAGGGCCTCGAATGACGTTGTTTTGTTCAATGTCATTCATTTCTTACTAACAGTGATTTAAAAAATCAATTCCTGGCTGGGGCCCCTGTCTGGGTGGAGCGTGCATGTCCTTCCCATGTCTGCGTGAGTTTTCTCTGGGTGCTCAAATTTCCCTCCACATCCCAAAGATGTGTGTGTGAGATGAACTGGCGTGTCAAAAGCGTTCCAGTCTGAGTGCGTGCGTGTGGGTGGCCCTGCCACGCGAGGGCATCCTGTCCAGGGTGGGTCCGGCCACGCCCTGCGCTGCCTGGCAGGATCTGGCTACCTGTGGCCCTGAGCTGGAATGAGCGGGTTGGAAAATAATCCTTGTTCTTGTTTCTGATTACTGTTTCTTAAATGTATGCATAGCTCACATTTATTTTACTGTTTGATATTAGAAGTGTTTTGGTTCTTTATTTAGAAGTTTGGTGGTGTTTTTGTGACCAGAAATATGCCGTAGAACTTAACTTGTGTTTGTATCAATTAGCTTGTGGTAAAAGTGGTTCTTTGTATGTCATTTTGCTTCAAGTCACCGTGTGCAGGAACCTACCTAGGACGTTGAGTGAGGACTCCCGGTGCTAACCCAGCCCCTGGCCTCCCCGCTCTGGGCCCTTGGGCGAACGACACGCAAGGCCATGGATTTCAGTCCATATTTCCAAGAGCTGCATGCCAACCACTTCCCAAGTCAGTTGTCAGGGATCAGCAAAATTTGTTTTTCAAAAACTAAAATTGTCATGCTGCTAGAGCTACCAAGAATCCTAATTCAGTGCTTTTCTGAGTCCAGCTGCTGCGGGCCCTGGCCAGGCCTCCCCGGACCAAGCCTCCCCTGCTGAGCCGTGGGGGAATCTGTGGCCTGAGGAACTGAGAGCAATTTCTGCTGTTTTCTGCTTTGTGGTCTCAGAGGAGTTGTCCTCGCCACTATTGCTAATGCAGATGGTAACCACCATTGCCTAAAAGAAAGATTTGCGCCGCATGAGTGACACATCGATGTCACAGAGTTCTTTTACCTTCAAAAGCAGGAGAAGGTAGGTAGGTTTGGAATCTTTGCTCTGCCTGCGTGGGCTGGGACCAAAACCGTTTGTTTCAAGTATAAGATGTCATTTTCTCAGCAGGATGTGGTGACAGTTGTCAAAACTCGCCCATTGTGCACTTATTAGCTATACCTTTTATTGAAGGTAAATTATACCTTAATTAAAAAACAAAGCAAAACACAAGTATAGGAGGCCAGAGAAGCCTCCTAAGAGTGATCAGTCTTCACGGGCAAAGAGGTGAGGACAGGGAGGAGGTCGTGCCAAGAGCGTATAAGCTCTTCATAATAAGGAAACATTGAACAAACCCCAAGTGAGGAAAATCCTGTTTACAAGGAGGGGGCAGTGCACTCTTAAAAATGTCAGAGTCATAATGAAACAAAGAAAGGCGTGGAAAGGCTCCAGATTAAAGGAAGCTCAAGAGACAGGACAACTAAACTCAATACCGGACTCCGCTGGGTGCGTCCCGGGGAGGGGGAGGAATGCTATAAAAGTCATTATGAGATCAAATGACAATGGGCGTATAGACAGTACTTTAGGTAACAGTATAGTCAGTGTAGGTTATGTAAACTATTAACTGCACTGTGGTATGTAAGACAATACCCCATTCTTAGCGAACACATATTCTGACGTATTTAGGGGTAAAGGGCCATTGTGGATGCAACTCTCCCTGAAATGGTTCAGAAAATAAAATCATATATATATCTGTTATTTGCAAAAGAGTTTCCTTATTGTTTGCCTTGCGGAAAAAAAGCAGTAGAGGTTAGGGTCTTGTTCACAGGGCTGGTTCAAGGTTTGGCAAGTTTTCTTTTTCCAGCGTTGGGACCTCCCACAGGGGGGGCCTTATCTGACACTGCCTGTCAGTCTCTGCCTCCTGAAACCCACGTGCTACCCACCGCTGACCTGTGCAAACATTGACTCCAGGCCAGGTCGTGTTACCTGGAGGCGAGCACAGCCCCAGGCGCTCGCGAGAGCATTTCCTCGTTGCTCACTCTGGAAAGAAAAGGAAACGAATTCGTTGTTAACAGGATCAGTTGGAGGTTGGGCTAGTACTTTTTTCAGTATCCGTACCTCCAAACAAGCAGAATGTTATCAGAGACCCTCCTTCTATCAGTAACTTGTGAAAGCCACATCATTCCCATAGGTGGCTCATGAAATCTCTGACTCCCGGGCTAGATCACTACACTTGGACATGAGCCTGGCCCAGGAAAAGTTTATATGTTGGGACAATTACATCTACTTTGTCTCATGCCAAAATTCCACCGGATGACCCTGGCCGTATCATAGTAGATTTGGGAGAGGAGGCAGTGCCCAGCAAGATCTCAGCGGGTTTCTTTATTTTTTATTTTTTGAAAGATTTTATTTATTTATTTTTAGAGAGGGGAAGGGAGGGAGAAAGCAAGGGAGAGAAACATCAATGTGTGGTTGCTTCTCGAGCGCCCCGCACTGGGGACCTGGCCCACAACCCAGGCATGTGCCCAACTGGGAATCGAATCAGCGATCCTTTGATTCACAGGCTAGTGCTCGATCCACTGAGCCACACCAGCCAGGGCAATATCTCAGTAGGTGTTCAAAGACCACAGTGTCTGATCTTGCCCTGAGTTCAGAGGGCCCTGTACCCCTACCCCCTGCCAAATGGGTCACTTCCTGTGGGACCTGCTGTAGGAGTGAAGGGGACTCAGCCTCCTGCCCACACAGCATGGCTGTGATTACTCTTCCCCTGCCGCCCACAGAAGGAAAATACAGGATTCGTTTGTTCAATCACATTTTCTAGGAAAAGAGAAACCGCCTCGTTGACCTCATCCACTCTGGGATGCGTGGAAGGTTGCACTTGACTCCCAAATCCCCAGTTTGGACTGTGACATCATGAAGCTGAATATTTTGTCCTAACCTTTCCTCTGATAAAGGTAGAACTACTTGGGTGACTTAAAAGTTAACTCTGTAATCAAACTGATCTGCCCTTTTGCCAGCATCTGTAAAACCAAACTGAGGTGGTGTGTACTGGGAATTAAACCCCAGTGGCAAAATGGTCGTGTGGTCACAGGCAAATTTCTTTCCTGGGCATGTCATGCTAGTTCTTCAGGGAGGGAAGAAGTTGAGAATAAGAGTCTGTTCTGTCCGTACGGGCACTGGGAGGTCTCTCTGGCCAGGAGTCAAAGCCGTGCTAAAGGGTCCACAGCAGAAGCGGCGAGTGTCTATGATGGAGAAGCAGGGGAGCTGGTGGAAGGGTTAAATCTGAGAGAGGGTCCCTGCTTGCTGGCTACGCGCACCCCTAGAAGAAGCTACAGACATAGCACCCTGTGATGTGCCCACAGAGACCCAGCAGGTCAGATGAGGGGACAGCGGCCCTGTGTCCCTGGACTTCAAGGGACCAATGACACCGGGGCTGGAGTAAGTCCGTGAGCCCAAGTCCAGCCCGTTAGCTAGAGCATCCTGCGCCTGATTTGTGTTGGTCAACCTGGGTCTTAGAAATAATCTGTGGATAATTTATTGCGCTGCTACAATGTTTCTAGAACCATGCTGAGCACTTTATAGGTATTGCTTGTTTGTATTCATGACAGCCTGTTCTTTTATTTTTTGAACAAACCCTTTTTCAGCCTTAGTGAAGTATAATTGACATACAATATTATGTAAGTTTAAGGTATACAATGTGATGATATACGTGTATATTACAAAATGATTGTCAAGTTCAAGTTAGTTAACACATCCATCACCTCACACAGTTACCATCTTATGGGGTGTATATGGTGAGAACTTTTCAAATCTACGCTCTTAGCAACTTTCAAGTATACAACACAGTACTGGCCTGTGTTCTTTACACACGTAAGGAAACAAAAGCTGGAAAAGGTGACCTACAAAGGACAAACTATTTGTAAGTGGTGGGGCCAGGATTTGGAATTGGGTCCAAATCTCATGTATTATACTTTTTTACCACACTGAACACACACACACACACATACACGCAAGCACACACGCACGCATGCACATGCACTCACGTACACATGCACACACACGCACACAGTGTGCTGGATTCTCGAGTCTCTGCCCCAAGAAGGAGCTTGGTATGGCTTTTCATATTTGAGCCTAGGAGTTCTACAGTCATATCTGCTTAGGAAGACACAGTGATGGTTGGCCAGGGACTCCTGGCCGTTCTAAGGCGACTGGTGCTTTATCACCTGGATGGGACTGTCGCCAGCCTGGCTGTCCACGTTGGCAGGGGCTCCCTGCTGGGGCTCCAGAACCCTGGTTGGAGCTGCCAGGGAGGTCAGGAGTTTGGGTAAAAACCAATGGGCCACGTAAGTGGGAACTATCAATGGGCCGAGCTGGCTCCAGGGCCAGAGAGTGGCCAGTCTCTTGCCCCCTGGGTCACTCGTCATCTTCTGCCCCCTGTCTTTGCAGCTAACCTCAGTTTGAAGCCCAGGGCAGTGGCTCTTGGGGAGCGGCCAGCCTACCAGGGGCCTGTGCATTGCATTGCCGCCGTCGTGCGGACGGAGGGCCTGGCGGGGCTGTACCGGGGCGCCAGCGCCATGCTGCTGAGGGACGTCCCGGGCTATTGCCTCTACTTTATCCCCTACGTGTTCGTGAGCCACTGGATCACACCCGAGGCCGATGCTGACCCCAGCCCCTGTGCCGTGTGGCTGGCAGGTGGCATCGCAGGTAAGGCAGCAGCGCTGATCCCTGTTTCTGTGCTAGTCGCCGCAGTGGGGCGGCTGGGGAGCCGCCCATGCCCTGCTCAGCCCCGCAGCGGGGCAAGACTCATCCAGCCACTCACCCCACCATTCCATGAGAAGTGCCTACTATGTGCCAGAGAAAGGGCTAGGAATGGGGAACGGTCCTCCCTTTCTCCCCTCGGCGCCCCGCTGGGCCTTTGGGGATAACCAGTACCTCTGTCCGAGCTTTCACCTTTCAGTCCAAAGATACATTTGAGCACTTACTCTGTGTCAAGTGCTTCTGAGCTTTGCAAAGGAGATTGCTCGTTGCGTTTCACCTTTCCTGAACGTCGGCGCCCTGTAAATCCTTGTTGTTCGAGCATTTCATTACCTCCAGGAGACAGAAATCAGTCTCCCCACCTTTCAGATAAGGGAAGTTCGGGTTCAGAGAGATTAAGTGACCAACCCAAGGTCACATGGCCAGTGCAGACAGTACAGCAGGGACTCTGCTTCAGAAAGATCCAGGTTCACATTCACGCTTACTCATTTTGTGGCCATGGGCCAATTACATAGTCTCCCTACTCAGAACTCACACTGCGTCCCCACGCCACGCAGGGCGCCTGCAGGGGTGTTTCAGGCCCTCTGCGACCCGGCTGCCCCTCGCCCGCCTGCACTCACTTTCTGCCCTGCGCCGACGGCTGAGCTCCGGCCCCACCGCCCTCTCAGCTGCAGGCTGCCCATGCGGCTCTCTCCCTGCCGTGGTGTGTGTATGTCATCAGGGACTTTGGCAAGACCTGTTCTGATAGAGAAGGGTGTGATAACCTGGCCGAAGTGGGATTGAGAGGGAGTAGGGTAAAGGAAATTGGAGAACCCAAGTCCCACCGCGCTTCCGGGGGAGCTGGCCGGGCTGCAAGGGGCCGAGAGAAGGGCAGCGATGGCCGGCGGGGCGTGGAAGTCAAGAGAGGATTGCTTTTTAAGAAGGCTGATAGTATGGCGTGTTCGATGCTGAGAGAAAACCATTGTCTTTCCCCCGCCTCCTCCTCGTCGTCATAAGTAGCTATGCTTGAAACTCAGCCAACACAGAATAAAGCCCACGTCTTAGCCACCAAACACCAGTGTTCTCTCGCCCCCACCAGTCTGTGGCCTGGCCCCTACTGGCTCCTAGTGCGTGCTCAGTAAGCACTTGCTGCCTGAGAGGAGAAACAACTACCCCGTCCCCTGCCCCCATCCCCCACCCCCCACCCCCCACCCCCACCCTTGCTCATTCCTGGTGAGAGCAGGTGTGGGTGGCCTGGCCGGCCAACCTCCATTTGTCATACCCTCCCTGCGGGCTGAGGGGCAGGGGAGCGTGCCTGTCATCCTGGCAGGAGGCGGAAGGAGGAAGAGGTCCAGGGGGCTCCCTGAGGGCCATGGGCCGGGGGCCCCAGGGGCTGGGTGCCGGGGTGGGCAGAGGGCTTGGGGCGGGCAGAGGCCTCTCCGGGAAGCCTCCAGGCAGCAATTACAAAACCTTGTGAACCAGCTGCCTTGAACTTTGGCAACGGTTTGTTTTCCTCTCCACACCTGTGGGTGTGCCAATTTTTGTGTTTACACAATAACCCGCAATTGTTTTCCTAGGGTCTCTTAAAGTCACATAAGTGCTCAAACCAGGGCACCTGACCTTATCCAACGAGGATGACCCAGGGGCATGTGGTCCTAAGGCTTCTGCTCCATATATCTGGAAAAGATAAGAGATTTCTAAAGGTCTGCTCTTGCTCTTCTTTGCAATCCCCAGGCTGGCCCGTCCCTGGCCAGCAGCCTACATGCAAGTGTTTGTTTAGCTTCTTCAGGGTAAATCCTGCCTCTGGGAGCTGCAAGCCTTCAGCCTCCGGCCTCCCCTGGGCTCTCCCCTGCCCCTGGAAAGGCGCTGGAGTGCTGGGGGGCCCGCCCCCACTTCTCCGCAGGGGCGGCTAACAAAGGCTCCCACTTTCAAAGCCCTGGCTGTGCGCCTGGCACTGTGCTAGATGCTGCACGTGCACCCATGTATTTATCCTCACGGCGCCCCCATGAAGACGGGGACTGCAGCCCTATTTTACAGATGACAGACCCAAGGCCTACAGGGGGCCCCACAGCAGGGGGCAAGGGAGGCTCGGGAGCAGCCTTTACAGACCCCAACCCTGAGCGTTTTCACTTCCCTCGGCAGCTTATGAAGCCTCTGAGGGTGGAAATCTGCGGGGTCCCCTCCAGGCGCCCCCCAGCCAGCCCCTGACACCTGTTTGTCTCTCTTTACAGGGGCAATTTCTTGGGGGACAGCGACTCCTATGGATGTTGTGAAAAGTCGACTCCAAGCTGACGGGGTTTATTTAAACAAATACAAAGGTGTCCTGGACTGTATCTCCCAGAGTTACCAGCAGGACGGCCTTAAAGTAAGCCCCACGGCAGTCGTGCGGGGTCGGTGTCAGTCCCTGGAAGGTGGGTCAGACATTTGGGGGGATGCGAGATCATAGAGAGGGAAACAGAGGTGCTGGCGGTTACCGTTTACCAAGCACTAAGAGAGAAACTTGTCTCATCTGGTCCTTGCGCCCGGGTGGGGACAGGGGTGGGCGCGCCCCTCCCCCCACAATGGAACTTGAGAGAGGACGCGTACCCACCGGGGTCCGGCCGCTGCGGCGTGGCAGAGCCCAGACCTGGACGCACTGGCTGGGAGGTCCTTCCTCACTCACTGCTTGTGCCTCACCTCCCCCTCCTCCATGTGGGGAGCCCCAGAACCACCTCAGCCATCACCTCTCACAGGCTCCAGCTCCCGGATCTGTCGTCTCCTCTCCCGCCCACAGATCCAGAGCCCAACACCTCTGGTCTCAGCCATTGAGGCGGCCTCCAACCAGGCCACGTCTGCCTCCACCTCTTTTCTCCTCCCTGCACCCCAGGGTCTAGTCCTGAACCCAGGCTCCTTGATGCCTCTAAACTGTCCCAGAGTAAAGACCAGATTTCCACGCCTGGTGTCCAAGGTCATAAATGAATCCATCCCTGTCTATCTTGCCTCCCATGATGCCCTTAGCACCGCCCAGAGAAGCCCTTGTTTGTTCTCCCTTGAATAGGCCCCTGATTTTCTTGACATGCCTCTCAGAATCAGTAGCCTTGAGTTCAAAGCCAGGCCTGGCCCCTTGTGAGCTGGAGGAATCCAAACAAGTTGCTTCACCTCTCTGGGGCTCGGTTTGTCCAAGGATAACCATGAACAACAGGAATAGTTGTGGGTTAAATTAAATTATACATATAAAAAGTGCTTACTTTAATGCACCACACACAGAGAACATTTAGAAAGAGTTACCTATTTGTCGTTGGTATCGGTATTGGCAATTTTATTAGTTTTAATGTTACTACCGATCTCTGGGCCCTTTCTCATGTGGCTGCCTTGTCCCAAGCCCTCCAATATTTACTAACCGCCCACTCCAATGCATCCAAACTTGTGTGCGTGCGTGTATGCGTGTGTGCGTGTGTGTGTGTGTGTGTGAACACATATTGCTCCACTGGAGTGCTGGAACTTCTCCTCTGGAAACCTGGACTTCCCCAAAGGCTCTCTCACCTGTGGGTGACTGCCCAAGTCAGTGTTCTCCAGGTGCTTGTGGACCATGGCCAAGAGGGGCTAAAGTCAGGTCCACTGCCAGTACTGAGGTCTGTCTGCCTGGTACTCAGATGGGAGGCACTCCTCTTGGGTCCCCTGGCATATGGTGCTAGACCCACAACTCCCACAGAGGTACTTTTGTTCCTGGATGGATGCCAAGTTTTTGTTGTTGAGGTGGAGACAAAACAAGGAATGTCTCATGCTGCTATGATGCTGACATCATTCTCACTATGAATTTGCCTTTACTGAGGTCTTTATTTCTTCATGCAGCTTCAAGTTACTGTCCAATGTCATTTCATTTCACCCTTAAGGACTCCCTTGAGCATTTCTTGCAGTAGGTCCAGGGATGAAATCTCTCAGCTTTTGTTTATCTGGGAATGTTTTAACTTCTCCCTCACTCTTGAGGGATAGTTTTGCTGGATATAGGATTCCTAATTGACTTTTCTTTTCTTTTAACACTTTGAATGTTTTTTCCCATTGTCTCTGGCCTCTAAAGTTATCGTACTGAGGATCCTTTGTGCTATGAGTTGCTTCTCTTTTGTTGCTTTCAAGATTATGTCTTTGTCTTCATCTTTGGAAAGTTTATTATGTGTCTTGATGTGAGGTCCCTTGAGTTCATCATACTTTGAATTTGTCGAGCTCCTTTAATGTTTATATTCATGTCTTCCCTTAAAATTGGAAAGTGTTCAGATATTATTACTTCAAATATTTTCTCTGCCCCTTTTTCTCTTCTCCTTTTGGGACTCCCCAATGCATATGTTGATCAGCTTGAGAGTTTCCCACAGATCCCTTAGGCTCTGTTTTCTTTTCTTCAATCTTTTTTATTTCAGTAATTTTTGGCCTGAATAATTATCATTGTCTTATCTCCAAGTTTGCTAATTCTTTCTTCTGCCTGTTAAAAAATGCCTTTGAATCCTTCTAATGAATTTTTCATTTCAGTTATTGTACTTTCCAGTTCCATAGTTTCTGTTTGGTTTCTTTATGAGCTTTCTGTCTTCACTGATATTTCCACATTGTTCACATATCATTTTCCTGACTTTTTCCACATCTCCCATTAGTTCTTCAAGCACCTATGATAATTATTTTTAAAGTCTTTGTCAAATAGTTCTGCTCTCAGATCTTTTTGGGAAACAGTTTCTGTTAATTTATTTCTGAATGGACCATACTTTCCTGTTTCTTTATATGCCTTATGATTTTGTTGTTGTTAAAAACTAGACATTTGAATCTAAAAATGTGGTTACATTGGAGATCAGATTCTTTTCTTTTCCAAGGGTAATGTGCTTCTTATTATTGCTTCTGTTTATTGTTTTTTTTTTCTGATTGTTTCAGACTGTCTTTGTGCCAAGGATCAGGTGTGAACTTAAGGTCCTTTCAGATCTTTCCTGAGACTTCACCTTTCCTTGGGCATGTTCAGTCACTTCCTAATTTTTCCCAACTATGCAGTTGCTTTTAAATGTCCTAGTCCTATATGCTTGCCTTTCAAATGGAAAAGAGAGAAAAATGCAGGGATAGGGGCCTGAGCCTTTAAATCCCCTGGAAGTCACTTCAGCCCAAGGGGCAGGGGTTTATATCAATGGGAGTGGGCTGTGTGAAAAAAACAATGGCACCTCTGTGATCAGAAATAGTGATCAGCAATCAGAACCAGATCTTCAATACTGGGAGGACGGGTCCTTATTGCCTACCCTGGCTCCCATAAGCTGCGTGCACCCTGCTCCGGGAGCACGGGCACAGCCTCCTGCCGAGGGCTTGAGCAGAGGGTGGGTAGCTGCCACTGTGCTGAGAGCTGAGATCAACTGCAGATAATCGCAATTTACTGTCCAAACCTTCCCCTGGGAGCTGTGGGCCTTCAGTGAACTCCAGAATTCTGAAGTTAGGCAGATTCTGCTCACATAGTCGTTGTCTAGGAGGGAAGGCAGGCTCCTGGGATTTCCTGCTCTGCTGTCTTCCTGGAATTCTCAACTCAATTGTTTTTTTCTTTCTTTTTTCTTTTTGGCAGAGGAATAGTTTGTGACTCACCGATCACTGATAAGTATAGAGGGGCACATGAGAGAGAGTCAAATGAGATGCTCTGTTTTTATTTGAGATATTTTTGTGTGTTATTTGAAATATTAATGCCATAATTCTAAAAGTGTCTGTAGAGGCAAAATATATTACTGATTTATTTCCTTCAAAAATTACAATGTTCTGTAAAAAAAAAAAAAAAATTATGTCCTAGAGGGCAAGAAGGCCAGATGATAAATTTTTTAATCTCAATAGCATTTGATCCATAGTTAGAGATAGGTTTTAAGCAGAGATAGCAATATTCAGCCTGATTAATCACCTCACTAAGATTAATTTTAAATTTTTTATTAGGTTATAAATAGATTATGTATGAGCACAGGAAGCTTCAAAAGGTATAAGAGGATATACTGTCTAAATATCCCTCCTGTGAATCCTCTTTCAAAGGCAATCACTGTTATTTCTTGCAATACATTCCAAAAAATATTTACAGCCTGTGCAACCATATGTGAGTGTGTGTATGTTTATGTATATTGTATGTGTGTTTGCATATAAGTAACATATAATAACAAAAAAATCCCACACAGTCCTGGAAAGTTGGCCTGTCTCACAGTCAAATGCTTAGTGGTGGGAGGAACACCCTTCCCCGGGGCTGAGGGGAGGCTCCAGCCCCAGGCGACTCAGCCGCTGGCTTTGCAGGGTACCCATTCGGAAACACTTTTACTGCCCCTCACTGAGGCAGGCACAAAGCCCTGAGCTGTTCCCACGTCCCCACCGGAGAAGAGCTCAGTGGTGAGAGAGAATGGGAAAGCGGTGAAATGATAGCGAGGCTGTGTGATTTTAGCAGCCCTTTTCGTAACTCACGTAACGAGTACCCGTCCAGCAGCCTTCGTGACGGGATTAGAAGTCCAGGCCTTTCAGAGCTCTCCCACGTCCGTCCGGGAGGAGGGGGTCCTGGATCCAGCCCCTGCCTGCTGGGTCACTGTGGGCTGCACGTGCCATGGCCCATACCTGGAGCGCTGTCTCCAAAGTCAGGACACTGGAGGTGTCCTTTAGCTCCACAGAGGTGACTGTTTGGAAGCGGGTTGGGACAGTTGGATGAGACTGGGCAACTCTGAGGAGAGCCAGAGAGGAACACTGTGGCAGACAAGCTTCCTGAGGCCCCAGGGTTGGTTGATCTTCGGCTCTGCACCTCAGGGGTTTTGGAGCCTTTTGTCCACTCCAGGGGTCCCCCAGGATCACAGTCACCACTGGGACTCTTCTCGTTCAGAGACCGTTCTTTTTTGTATCAAGAAGTTTTTTATTCATTTGTTCATTTATTCATTTGTTCATGAGCCAGCCAGCCAGCTAGCCAGCCATCCACCCACCCACTGATTCGTGTAGTAAGATTTGCTGAGGGGCGCTTAGGCCAAGCCCAGCGCCGGCGCTGGGGAGTCGGGGGAAACCGCACGTGCTGCCCTGCTCTGCCTGCCCTCACTGGGGTCACTAGTGCGAGGACACGCCAGTCACGGGCAACGGGAAGGTGGCGTGGGAAGCGCTGTGATGGTGGAGACACGTAGTGCGTGGGAGGCGGTGGACCACGCGCCAAGCTGGGGTGGCCCTGGGAGGACCAGCAGAGGGCGCAGCCAGATCTGGGGAGCCTCCCGGCAGAGGCCCCTGGTGGCGGGGATGACAGGCTGTTGGCCTGCCGGAGCGGGAGCGGGCGCGACGGGGGTAAGCGGGAAAGTGTAGGAACAGAGTGTGGATCCTGACAGGCCTGGGGTGCGTGTGCACCTGACCCTGGGCAGCAGGGAGCCATTGAAGCTCCCCGAGGAACAACTCAGTCTAGTGTTTCTGTGTTCTGAAAGCTGCGGTAAAAGCCAGAAGGTCTGCCCTTTGTTCGCCACCTTTCGGCCTCGGGGAGTGGAGGCGGAGCAGCCGCAGCTATTGGAGGGAGGTCACAGCTGTCTCTCTGAAGTGGCCCCTGGCTCCTGCAGGCCCAGTGCTGTGGGACAGGAGGATCACACTCCATGCAGGGTCCTGCTGGCTTCCTGGCCTCACAGAGCCCAGCCCAGGGCCTCAGGGGACCTCTGAGGGCACTTAGCAAGGAGTTTTCCTCCAGGGGCCTGACCCAGTTCCTTGGGTGCCCCTGTGGAATTCCAGCAAGGTTGGACACGAGAAGGAGTATTAATAGTTCAAAGGTCCCACCTGCCCGCTACACGAATTGCTCCAGGGTTTGGAGAGGCCGCTGGCCTGCCTCTGGGATCCTGGTCCATCTGCTCCCTTCCCTGAGGCAGAGGCTTCCCCCCAAGTCCTCGAGGCCCTTCTCTCCCCAGCCCAGTCAAGCTGCGCCTCCCGGGCTGCCACGCAGTGTCAGGGTGCAGGCACCTCTCCTGCAGGAAGGTCGCCCGAAGTCCTGGCCACAGACGGTGGCCGGCACTGGCTCTGACAACACAGCCCCCGACTACCAAGAAAAGGGGAGAGGCAAAAGGCTGGATTTCTGCCTTCTTAAAATTACAACACTAGCTCTATTTTTTGAACTTAGTAAATTATACAGGAGTCAGTTAACAGATTTGCATCTTATGCCTGACTGATTGGGTCATCATTTATGCTTGGGTAGGAATTTGCCTTTAGATGTTTTGTCCAGAGAGGACGTTGAAGGACAGCTCCTCTCCGCCCCACTGCTCACCAAAGCCCGTACCTGTGTTCATCATGTTCTACATAATGTTGTAGTTATTCCTGAATGGGGCTTAGCTCCCCCAGTGGGTTTAAACTTTCAAGGGCTGGAATTAGATCTCATTGATGAGCGTGTTTTTGCAGCAGGCAAGATGATCAGGGAGAAAGGAAAGCAGCTTATCATATTCCCTGGGGATGGAAGGCAGAGACCGTCTTCTCCTGTGAAAGGCCGAGGCTAGCAGCTGGTCCAGGCAGGCCCCACGAGTGATCGAGGCTGATGCTACTCTGTGCAACGGGATGATTTGATAATAAGGACGTGCCGTGACAGTCAGTAGATGAGGAGCGCTCACCGCGTGGCGGGCTCCGTGTGAGGGCTTCACAGCATCATCTCGTTTATTCCTTCAACAGCTGCCTCGGGTCAACAGTACGCTTCCCCATCTCACGGGTGGGAAGTTGGAGATTCCAGAGCCTGCCATTTGCCCAAGCTGCACAGCTACTAAATGGCAAAGCTGTGCCTCGACTCTGTGCCCACCGTCTCCGCGTGGGGAGCACAGCCTGAGTTCTCCCCGACCCGGCCCCTTGGGGGACGTCCCGTGGAGCACCTGTCACAGTAGCAGTCGTGGCTGGGTGCTCTGCCCACCGCTGCCAAGTGAAGAGCTCTGACTTCCAGGCTCCTGAGAGCTGTGTGTGCCTCTGTGTGTGTGTGTGCGTGCGTGCGTGCGTGCGTGCGTGCGTGCGTGCGTGCGTGTGTGTGTTTTCCCAAGAGAGAGCAGCGATTAAGCAAGTATTCACAGGACTCACAGTGTTTCAGTAGCATTTAGTGCTTGTGGACCAGGGCCTGGAAGGGAAAGTGCCATCAGGTGTGGCCTGGGTGCAGGCAGGGGTGTGGCTGGGGCATCCCAGGCGCCTTCGCCCGCCCGGGCCCTTTGTTTTCAGTGGGCCCCAGCCTGAGACGGGCGCCTGAGCGGCCATCACCGCCAGCCCTCTCTCTGCCCTTCAGCGCGGCCCTGCAGGGGGTGCGGGCCAGCCCCGCCGTGATAACGCCGTGTCCTGTCAAAGGTGTTTTTCAGAGGCATCACGGTGAACGCTGTGCGGGGCTTCCCCATGAGTGCGGCCATGTTCCTGGGCTATGAGCTCTCGCTGCGGGCCATCCGAGGGGACCACGCGGTGACCAGCCCCTGAGTGCCAGGTCGGTGTGCTCCCTCCCCAGCCAGTCGCACCTCCCAGAGCTTCGGACCCTCTTCTCGGCCATGAAAATCTCTCTCTGGCATTCGTTTGCTCTCCAATCTGGGTTAGTCCTGGGGCTAGGGCCGCCGCCCTTCTCGTCATCCAAAGCCCTTCTCAGATGCCTCCCGGTGGCGGTGAGCTGAGTGCTCAGGACTTACCTCTGTGGAGTCAGCTCACCTGTCTGTCTGTCCACACAGCAGCATCAATGGCCCTCGGGGAAGAGTGTAGTTTCACTGTGCAATGTAATGACCCAGGCTCGGAAGTGAGGGCTCAAACGGGGGCTCCTACCCCCTGTCACACGGGCACCATCTTCCACCGCCCTACTGAACCCAGAGCCTGAAGCTGAGAGCCACCAATAGGCTTCCAAAGCTCTAGGGGAGAACCTCTGCCCCACCATCCTCCTCCCACCCCCTTTCCTTCTCCCTTCTCATTGCAGAAAAATCACAGTGACCCAAAGGATCTAAAATCAGGAATATGTGCTAGAGACTCCCTTGCTCAAATGCCTTCAGTGGCTCCCCATTGCCCTCTAGGTAAAGCAGCCGTCCCTACTCACCTTGCACTCACCACCCTCGTAAGCCTACCACCCTCACCGTCATCTCTGGGTCTTTTTGCATGTTGTCCCTGCCTGACATGCTGTCCCCACCCTGTTTTCATGCCTTCCCCCTTGTTCTTGGCTTCATCAACTCCTTTTTGTCATCCAGGCCTTAGTCTAGAAGTCTCCTCCTCCAGGAAGCCTACCCTGATACCTCAGCCAGGAGGAGTTGTGCCTGCTGTGGGCTCCCTCCCACGGCCCCTGCTCAGTCCCTACCACACCCGCCTGCATTATAACTGCCTGGCAGTTTTCCTCACTCTCCGGCCAGTACGGAAGTCCCAGGAGAGCTGCCACCATTATTTCACCTCTGTGTGGCCTGTGGCTCTCTCAGAGCTTGGCACTGAGCCACTCAGAAACATCATCGAGGGGCTGGATGATCAACCTCCAGTATCTCATTAGTTCTTCCTCTTACTGTCCTCTCTTGTTTCTCCTCCTCTCGCCCCAAACCGGTCGCTTGCAGAGCTCAGAAGATAAAGTGGAGCGAGTTGCTGAATTTTCTAGTTACCCAGAAACCATTTTGCTTTGGCTGTGGTGACTGCAAATTCTGTCAAGAAGTACGGTCTTCATCAGGAAAGTCGCGCAAACCCCCTGCTGCCTCCGCCGAGGCAGCCAAGCCAGGACCCCGGCTGGGCCCGGCCGCTAGAGCCAGGGCAGGGGCAGGCCAGGCCAGGCTGGCTAGAGCGAGCCCAGGCCAAGCCCTAGACGTGGCCTTAAATCCAATGCTTTTAGCTGTTACTAAAGCACCCACATTCACAGCTTTCCTGGCTTTTTGCCCTCTCATATAAAAGAAAAAGAGTAGCAATGTCTTTTGCATATTTAAACATCTTGTGCCAACCAGTTAGTGTGTCGGGGTTATGTCCAGGGCAGGGAAGAGAAATCTGGTTCTAAAAGCTGTGCTCAGATATTGGCCACTCCCCGCTTTGAAGAGATAAAAGTGACTTTAAAAAAAAAAAATCCTACAATAAAACCAACACATTTTTATTGTAGAAAAATAGAAAAAAGAAACTGAAAGAACAAAAAAAAAACAAAACAAAACTGTAATTCCAAGACCTTCCTATTATTCTTCCAAGTGTTTTTTATGTGTACCCCCAACACAGGATCCTGCTTCCCATGACATTTTATAATGCTCCCTGTTTAATAGTCCAGGACCGTTTTCCCATGTCTCTAAACCCTCAGCTGGAAGGGGGTTTTAATGCCAAGGCCTGGCAGGTCCAGAGTGGCTGGACGCTTGCCGAGCGGCTGCACTCTGCCACTTGTGACCACCCTGGTGGCTGGCTACTTCAGGAGGAAGGAAGAGGTTTCAAGCAAGCCAAATCCTGATTGTTTTGGATTTGGCCATTCAGAACAGTGACCACCCCAACTGGAAGCTGTTCTTTTTGAAAGTGCTCTGAATGTACAAGGGCATAGACGTCTGTCTGTCTGTCTGTCTGTCCTCTGTTGGGTGGGGAGGAGGCCAAGTGCCTCCCAGCTGGGGTGAGGGGGTTGCCATGACTTTTTGAGACCCTCATCTTAAACCAACCTCACCCAAGGAGTTCCACTTCCTGCCCTAACCCAAGAACTCCAAGGCCCTCTAGCAAGTCCTGGGTTTGAACTTGCTGCGGAGCTCTGAGATCTCGGGCAGGTCGCGGTCCAGGCCAGGGTACTAGCCATGCTTTCACCACACGGAAACCAGTGTCTCCCTCTTGTCTAAACCAAGGACAGTGAGATGATGTCCTTAGAGAACTAGGGAAGTGGTAGGATGGTGACGATCAGCTGTGGGAATGGCGTGAAATTGTGTTCAAGTGCCTGCAGCAAACCGAGCCCAGCTCCAAGCAGCTTCTGCCTCCTTCCGGCAGCCAGATACAGGGCCCTCCCGGCTCCCATCAAGTCCTGGGAAGAAGAGCATTTCCTCCTCATTCACCTGCTCAGTTACTTCTCTCCAGGTCAACACGTACATGCCCCCCGGGACCATTTGTAACTGCGTGAACACAGCGTAAGGTGGTGGTTTTGTGATGTGGTTGGTTTTCTCTGTTCACATGGAGAATCCAGAGTCAGACAATGGGAGGAAGATGACCTTTGGTAACAGAAGGCGGCTCCCAGCCAGGGGTCTGCAGTCCGTTCTTGGTCTTGCCTGGGGCCCTTGAATGCAATGCCCTCATCCCGCCTGCCCTCCGGATCCCGGCCTCCAGAACCTTCCTGGAGTAATGCTGTTCAGCCCCTGCCTGCCTTTCATGCTCCAACCTCATTGGCCTAGTTTCAATTTCAGGAAGATTCAGCTTCAGGGAAAGAAGATACATTCTCTCGGCTGTAATATCTTCTTTTTTTTTTCCTTTGGACATTTACAAATAACCTAGACAACCTTGTGGCCTTTCAGCAGCCTGGTCTCATGGTGATACTTGCCAACGGCTGCTTCACTAAAGCAGCTCCCAATGGGGTGACTGCCAGGTAGCAAGGACTGACAACTCCAGAGAGATGGAGCCTGATCTTTCCTCCTTTCTCCCCAGGGCCAGGGCTGGTGTCACCCGAGCAGGGCCGCATTCCGCGTGGCTGCAGGGCGCGTGGCCTCTCCGGAGCCCGGGAACCTCAGAATAAATCCCTCCTGTCCGGATGGCAGGCACTCTGTTCCAGCCCTCCCGGCCGAGCCACCGAGCTGCCGCTGTGGAAGGACCTTTGCTTGATTTGCACTGGTACCTGGTAGAAAGTGGGGCAACGGAGATCCTGCTCTGCACGACTGCTGTAACCCCCCTGGGAATTCACAGAGGAGCTGGCGTTGTCTCTTAGTTTCCAAATAAAAACATTGAAAACTTCCTCAGGTCCTTTCTGTATCAGACGCTTCCGCCTGGCTTCCAGGAGATGCCAGCCGCCCTCATTCTTCCCTGTTTAGACCCCCGTAGATGTCTCCCAGAGAAGAGGCCGCTCCACGCAGGTGAGAAGACAAGGCTCACTTCCCTATCCCCAGCTGCCTGTGGTGGGCAGGGCGGGCACCGGGGGGCGAGGGAGCCCTGCAGGGCGCTCCACGCCCTGCCAGTGCTGACATGCTGACCCGGCACTTCAGCAGCGGAGGTACTGAGCGCGGGTCGTGTGGGCATTCTCTGGGCCTTATTTGCACATGGAGAGACGCAGCAAAGCAAAATAAAATACGTTGTTCACAGTCGTTTCCAGAATGATGTCATGACTCTGAGTTGTACTTCTCGCTAGAACCATGTGGGGAGGCCATGGCTCCCCTGCTGTTATGTGGCATGGGTCCCTTCGCTGTGCCTGCAACAGGCATCCTGAGTCAGGCAGAGAGCCCTGTCCTGTGGGGGTGAACACAGCTTCAGAATCCTTCTCAGCACAGTGCCCTGACCAACCACCAGTCACAATGGACATACAATGAATCTATTTGTCATTCCTGGCTTAAACCCTGGCGGGGGAAATATCCTTACATTTCTTCTCTCTCTTTTTTCCCCTTGATTTCCCCATACCCTCCCACCTCCCCCCCCACCCTCCCACGCACGAGTGATTCAGAGCCTGTCCCTGGAAATCCCCTGCACTAACAGACTCAGCACCAAGACAAAGCATTGCTGGGCACAAAGAAGTTCAATCTCATCAGTTTATCCTGACGCTTTAGCACAAGGTTCCCTCCTTGAAATAAAAGCCTCGGTATTCCCCCCCGCCAACTTGGTCTCTCTGTTTCATGGCCCCTGGCAATGAGGGGAAGCTTCCCTGGGCACATCTGCAGTCAAAACTCTCTATCCCTCACCCTGGCCGATGTGGTTCAGTTGGTTGGGGCGTCGTGTAGTTACTGAATGGTTGCAGGGTCGATTCCCGGTCAGGGCACATATCTAGGTTACAGTCTAATCCCTGGTCTGGGCATGGACGATTGCCTGTCTGGGTGGGTATGGGAGGCAACAATCGATGTTTCTCTCTCACATCTATGTCTCTCTCTCTAAAAGTGATAAGAAAAAATAATGTCCTCGAGTGAGGGTTAAATAAACTCCATCCTTCCAGAGCAGTGGTGCATTTCTTCAGTCATCAAATGTGGTGAGCACCTACTACATGCAGACCCTGTCCTTTGTGCCGGGGACAGCAGGACTCCCATTCTGGCACATGGTTCTGTTGACAGACGTGGCCCTGCGGGCCCACCCTGGCAGCGCGGGTCCTGGGCAGGCACTGTGGAGACCGGGGAAGAGATGCTCACTGGCACCTAGCCCGCTCCTGGTGCACCTGAGGTCTTTTCTCTGACACGTCCTAGAATGTGTTAAGTCTACCTCAGCTAGACCTCCTCCGGGTGCTGGTCCTGGTTGTCCCGTTTGTTTGGAAGTGGCACAGTATTCACAGGGTCGTTTGCTGGACTCCCCTGATAAAACCGAGATCCAACAAATGACCTTCTGCAGGTGTCAGAACCCCTCCCACTTTCTCTTGATCATCTTATGATCCTCTCCATGATAGGAGGAGGTAAGCAAGGAAAAAAAAAAAAAGCATTGTTGACAGTTTACAGATGGAGAAACTGAGGCTCCAGTGTACTTGCATTCCTGCTGAGAGCTTGGACGGCCAGTTCTGGTTCACAATCTTCTTGAGGCTACACTGCCCCCTGCTGTTCAGACAAGGGAACATCATTTCATGGTGGAAAAAAGAAGGTTGTCGGGATGTATAATGTACCAAGTCTCTAACTGCCACTGAAGGCCTTTGGTAATTCCCATCATGGCTGCTCTTCCAGACTCACCTCTTATTGTTCTATCCCAGGTTCCTTGTACTACAACCAACTTTTCCATCCCATGCAATGCCTGGAGCATAATGGGCATTTAAATGTTTGTTGAAGGAATGACTGAGTGATCCGACAAATACAGGGGGCCAGCTCCTATCTGCCCACCACCCTCCAGGCTTTCCTGCCTCTCTGCTTTTCTTTAGCCTGGATGCCCTGATCTCTATGAAAAGGGGACATTCTTGTTATCGGTGAAAAAAAATAGTAATTACCATTACTTTTGTGAATCCTGAAGGTGTGGGTGGGGAGGGGAGACATCTACTAAAAAGAGCTCCTGGCAGCTAACTGGGCTCAATTTAAAAAATAAATATGAAAACAGAGCCTAGCAGCCATTTCCGCAAGCTCCACTTCAAGAGAAAGAAGCCTGCGCCAAGTTACCTGCCTGCACTGTTTCTGCCAGCTGAGCCAGCCCTTACAGTGGTTTCCTGGAATCCTATTTCAACCAGTAGGATTGAGCTTTTCCCCATCCAATCAGGGCTGTGCAGCTCTGATCAGAGTGTCTCTATTCTGACCAATCAGGAGAGTGCTTTTTAGGCCAATCAAACTGTGAGAATTTGAAGCCCTTATTTGCATGAGGGCAAACCAATCAGGGACCAGGGGCAGGAACTTCTGTCCGTATAATCCAGCTCCTGGGAGCATGCTTTCTGTTTCTGCTGACAGGTGGAGGTGTGTCACTCTGGCTGAGTTGATGGGTGCAGCGAGGCGTGGAGGGGAGCGGAGAGGAGCAGACCAGAGCGGACCGCACCGGAGCGGATAGAGCGGAGCTGGGCAGCCAGGCCCCAGAGCTCTTAGTACAGCCATGTTGTTTTCACAGCTGTGCGGTATCACAATTGAGTTTTTTTTTACTGAATAAAGTTTCCTTCTTTACCACACCCCAAAATGGGGATTTTTGTTGGCGTCGAACTAACACCACCAACCACTGGTTGACACTCTAAAAGCAGTTGTCCACAGCGGTCCCCTCATTCTGCAAAATTACTGAGTGCCTCAAAGAACGTTAGTTTTTGTAGATTATAACATTTACCAGAAATTAAAAAACTTTTAAAATATTTATTTAAAGTAAACCCCATTACATGTTAACATAATGACACTTTAACTAAAACAGCTATTATTTTCAAAAAGTAAATAATGAAAGAATTGGCACTGTTACATTTTTGCCAATCTCCGTAACTTCTGGCTTAACCAGAGGGCAGGTGGATCCCCGTCGGCTTCTGCTTTCGGTCTGTTGTGCTGCCCATTGCCGTGTCGCTTTTGGAAAACTCCACTGTGCGTTCGTCGAGAAAATGAGAGTGAAAGAGCAGGTACTGTCTTAGCGTTATATGAAAACAGCTTTGTCCCGAGGGCCCCCTGTGAGACCGCCCTGTGCTCCACAAAAGAATCCGCCACCCGAAGGCTTTCCTGGCTGATAAGCTGCAGAATCGCCACTTGGTGGCAGCAGAGGTCAACTAAACCCTTTGCAGCGGTCAGCTCCGGTAGCTTGCGCCTTGGCCTCCGTGGTGACAGCATCTGGGCTCTGTAACACTACTGTTCCTGTTTTCTGGGTCTCCTGTCTCCGTTGTTGTTGTCCTTTTACTCCTCTGCAGTGGAACGAACCTCAGACTAGGGAGACCATCGCCTTGGGTTCCAGTTACAGGCCTGTCATCAGCTACCTGTGTGACCTCAGCAAGCTTTGCCTCTGTTGGGCCTCAGTTTCCTCATCTGTAAAATGGCCACACTGGGTGTTCCTTACCTTCCAGCACTTCAGTAAGAATCAAGTGCGAAAACAGTTTTGTAAACTCTAAAGTGCGAAACAGGGGTTAGAGGAAGGCAGGGGCAGGGTGTGCGGGCGCTGTGATTATTTTGTGTCCCAGTTTCAGCCTGCCTTCCCTGTGAGTCTGGGTTGTTCGCATTTTTCAGGAGGCACACAGGATGGCTGCAGCGGTGTTCCTGGGCCTTGACTCTGCAGGTGAAACTCTGAGAGCTCCAGACAACCGGCTCCTAGGCCTTCGGACCTGTGAGTGAACATCTGAAACAATTTCTGGGGCTGGGGCAGCTGCAGGCACTGATGTGGTCCTTCCGTGGCCAGGGTGTCTGACAAGTCATTGATTCGAACCCTTCAGGGTTCTGGTCCCCTCTGCCAGGCTGACATCAAAGAGGCTTCCAGGAAGCATTTGGTGCAGCAGGAGGTCCTGGGCCCATGAGCTCCTGGGAGCCAGAGAAGGCATCCAGAGAGCCCCTGCTTCCCTCCTCTGGCTGAGAGTGGCAGTCGCCCCTGCCAGTCACAAGACCCACCCCCAGCGCGTAGCCCTTCTACCTCCCTGGCAATGCAGACCAGGTCTCCGCTCCACACCTGAAGACGCTGCTGCGTGTTGTTGTTGTTGTACTGAGTTCACATCTGGCACTCACTGTGTGTTTTATTGGTTTGCTGAATGATTCAACCACATCCTCAGGTGGACACAAAATAAGTGAATCTTTCTCTACATTAACTACATTTAGTTTTTTTCAAGCATCCATTCTACCTGGTGGCAGAAAAAGTAATTTTGCCATTTCAAGGTGTGTCCTGGGCAAGTTGTGTAACCTCTCTGGGCCTCGGTTTTCTCATCTGTGCATTGGGAATAATTACATACCTATCTCAAAGGGTGTTGGTAAAGATCCAACTAGATACTTAGCAAAACATGCTGAGCCCAGTGCCTGGAAACAGTAAACATTCAGTGAATGTGAGTGCTCCTTGCTAACAGGTGCCTTCTAGATAAACCTCAGCTGTCCAGGCACACACAGGAGAGGAGCTACAGCGCGCAACGCCCTGAGAATCCTGCTTCGAGCTTGCCTCCAGGGGTGTGTCCTGTGGGTTTTACAACCTTTGCAGAGAAGCTGCGGGAAACCACCAACGTACGCTGGTGATGACTCTGTGAGAGCAGGTTGCAGTTCATCGTTTTGCCCATCTCCTCTGGCAGTGCTTGTGTCCCCAGGTTGTGTTCTGAAACCGATCACCAGCATCTGTCCTCTCAGTGATCCTGCGCAGGGCGGGCTTTCCTGAGCTGGCAGCCCCGAGGCTGCGGGCTGTAAACCACACCATGTAACATGCGCAGTTGGGTCTGGGGACAGCCGTTCAGGAAGCCCAGGTGGAGGGGAGGAGAAAAGAAGGCCCTGCAGCCACGACCTGGGACCCCGCGTGGCTGGCCATCCAGGTTGCCACAGAAACCCGTGTCCTCCCTGGAAACGCTGCCCCAGCCCCAGGTAAGTCCTGGGGAGAGGGAGCTCCCTCTGCAGGTGGGGCCGGAGCTGGAGACATGTCCCTCGGTCCCTCATCACAGTCCTGAATTCCAAACAGCCCCCAAAGCCCAAGATTTGTTGAGACTCATTTGGCTGCCAAACCTGATCGCCTCATGTGGCAGCTCATCGGTTTTGCTGCAGAATATTAATGCATTTAATTACAAAATCTTATTCCAGGCCCTGCTGTGGGTGTTATGTAATATATGGTGCATCAACTGTGTATTTCCTTCCTAAAAGGCTAAACGTTTTGGGTGCTGAAGATTATCTGGGCCTCAGGTTTTTCAGTACAGGAGTGCGTGGGCTCATATTCTTATGAATCTGTCTTCCTCTCAAATTGTGGTCAGTAAATACAACATACGCACTTGCTATTCACAGAATAAGCAGGAAAGGGTTTGTAGTCAGAGACAGCAGGGCTGGGAGCCCTGTTCTAACTCTCACCAGTTGTGAGCCTCGGGGAAGTTGTTTGACCTTCCTGAGCCTTGATTTCCCCGTCTGCGAAACAGAAATGATCATACCCTCCTCCTCGGGTTATTAGTGGGTTGAATGAGACGATGCACACTTAGTACATACATGGTAAGTGCTTAATAATTACGTGCATAATATTAACACATAATAATAGACGTACTATTCAGTAGATCTCTTTCTCGGGGCTTTGTCTGTGGGAATCCACAGACCAGCTGGGGAGACAAGCAGGGCAGCCACTGCCGGGCATGCGCTCAGTGCCCCAGGCAGGGGTCACTGCGCAGGAGGCGGGAGGGCGCTGAGCTTAGTGCTCAGCACTTTGAGTCCCAGGGAAGAAATCATAGAGGAAATGCTGGGAGAGTCCAGTAAACACAAGTTCTCATACCCACGGTCGTGGGAGATCCTCAGGGAAGCGTGATAGAATCCCACCGCCACCCACTCACCGCTGGCACGCAGTGCTTTCCCTTGTTGAGAGAAGCCGAAGGGTCAGCAAACTGTGACTATGGTCTATTTGTCTTACGGTCTGTGTTCCCTGCAAAATGCTTGGTGGCCCTAAGCACTGAGGGAGGGCAAAGGTTAAGCCAGGGGTCCCCTTCTGAAAGCCTCTAGACTTAGAAATCCAATTTGTAACCCTTTTATATAGACGCCCCTGTGAATAAATCACTGAGAAGTTTGTCTCTCAGTCCAAACTAAGACTTAAAAAATTGAGATTAAATATCATCACGGACTCACCATGTCTGTACTCAGGGAGATAATAAAACACTACCCTGACACGGGCCCCTTGGCTGAAACTCCATCTCTCCTCCTATGTGGGAGGGACAGGGCTGCTGAGCACCTTTGGCCAAGAGCTGTTTGCAGTGCAGGTCACATGGGATATTGCTTGATGCTGTACATGACCAAAAATAAAAGCCAAGCAAAGTCCTTTGAGAAATTCCGTCTCTTGATGTGCTCTGAACTGTCCAGGTTACTGTGATCAAAAGTATCCACGGAGGGCCCTGGCCGGGTGGCTCAGTTGGTTGGAGTGTTGTGCCATACACCCAAAAGGGGCACGTTCCATGCCAGTCAGGGCACATACCTAGGTTAAGGGTTTAATCCCTCGTCAGGGTGCATAAGGGAGGCAACCAGTCAGTGTTTCTCACATTGATGTTTCTCTCTCTCCCCACCTTCTCTCTTTTTAAAAATCAATAAAAATATATCCTCAAGTGAAGATAGTAGTAATAATAATAATGTACCCAAGGATGGTCGAGGCTGATGGAGAAGGGAAGCTCCCAAGGCCCTAAGCCTTCTGGTAGCAGGAGAGAGGGCCATTCTGAAGGCCAGACCACCCCAACTGCAAGACACTCACCTTCCCCTGCCTCCACCCCACCCACCACACAGGCGTTGCGTCCAAGCAGCGCGGCCACCCACTCCCACAGGGCCAGGTCCTGTGAACCCCAAGCCCAGGCCTTCCTGGAGGTGTTTGAAGGGACCTCACCTTTCTGAACACATCCTGAGTACCGTCCCTTCTCCAGGTGAGAACATTTCTGACCTACACGCCAGTTTACACTTTACTTGTGCATCTCAAAGGGCTTTCATCCACTTGGCCAATATTTATAGAGTGTCTACTGTGGAATAGCAGTAGGATGGGCCCAGGATAAGCGTTTGGGATACAACAAAACAATGTTCTCTGCCCTCAGGTTGCTGGCATTTGAGCGGGTGGGGACAGGAAGTAAACAAGAAACATAGTAAATTAATAAACACGAGAGCATCTTAGAAGGTGGTACATAAAGTGGAACGGAAGCCAGGAACTTGGGGCCAGGTCGAGTATTGAGGTGAGATTGATGGTCTCGTAGGGTTCTCCAGAGAAACAGAGCCAATAGGACGGATGGATGGATGAATAGGTAGACAGACAGACAGACAGACAAAAAGACTGACCATAGCAATTGGCTCACAAGGTTATGGAGGCTAAGAAGTCCCACAGTCTGTCATCGGCAAGCTGGTGGCCCAGGAAAGCCGGTGGTTCAAGTCCAAAAAGCTTGATAACCAGGCAGCCGATGGCACAGGCCCCAGTTTGAGTGTAGGCAGGAGAAGAGCGCTGTCCCAGCTGAAGCTGGCAGGCAGAGAGCCAGTCCTTCCTCTGCCTCTTTGTTCCCTGCAGACCCTCCAGGGCTCGGACGAGATCCGCTCTGGAGAGAGCATCTGCGTTACTCATCTAAGCTCATCCAGAAACACCCTCCCAGACGCACCCAAAGTAATGCTCAATCAAATACCTGGGCACCCTGGGATCTGGTCAAGTTGACACATACAATTAACCCTCCCAGATAGCTACAGTGACACTGCCAGACAGACAACCTAGTTCAAGTTCAAGGATCCCTCAGGTATAGCCCCATCAGCCCCTGCACCACAGCCAGGCCCTGCCCCAGCCCGTGGTGGGTGCTGGCCAAAGGCCTTCCAGGTGACCAGGTGACTGTATGGACCCCAGGGTCTCTCTGCTTTGCGCTCTGACCCAGACCGCCTGCCCAGGCCCTGCTCCTGACTCAGCTCCAAGCACTTTCTCGCGCATTAACACGCCCACAGTCTTGAGTCATCTCCCACCTTGGGGCTTGCCAGACGGCTGCCGCCCCCCATTTCAGGTGCATGGTTAGTTTCCCAGAACCTCTGAACTCCTGGGCTGTGCCCTGAGCCCCCTGCCCCCAGCAGCCACAGCTAGGGTGCCTCAGGCAAGCCCTTCGTCTCCCCGAGCAGCCCCGTTAAAGCTCCCACGCCCTTGTAACTGCACCCCCTTCAGCCACGCGGCCCTGAGACAGTCTGTGGCTCTTTGTTCTGAGCAAGCAAGGTGAGAATAAGCACCAGAGTCCAGGTCGGTTCTTTTCTTCCATATATATTTATTCCAAAATAAAGACAAAATTTTAAACAAATATTTTTTTTCAATTTTAAAGAAACATTACAGCTGATTTTGATTTAGCATGGCTTGCTTCATTTTAAAATTGCAACAACTTAAAGAGTAGGCTTTTAAAATACAATAAATAGAATAAATACTATTTGGTCTTCATACTGTGTCTCTCATCCTTTCTTTCTGGAAAACCTCCAGGAGACTGGTCAGAAACGTCAGCGTGTTGCCTGTAGTGGTCTGGTTGCACGGAAGGTCACAGGAAAAATACTGGGGGGATAAAAGTTAACAAAGACAGGATGACTGAAACTGTTTCGAGCCCAGCAGCTCTGGGAACCTTCCTGCCCAGAACCCGGGGAGGGGAGAGGGTGCGGTGGGGGGTGGGGGGTGCAGGCAGCAGGGGCTCAAGGTGCAGAGCAAACGGACAGGGAGGCCTAGGGCCAGCATTTTGTGTGGACAGGAGGCTGGGCTGACTTTGCGGTAGGGTTTCCAGGGACACACACACTTAGACACCTATCGAATGGCCCTAAATCTGATGAGAGGAAACCTTTTCTTGGGACTCTTCAAGGCCAAAAATCTTGTTATTCCCCTTTTTGGTGGTCCTTTCAAGGTCATTTTATAGCACAATGGCGAAGAGCAGGACTTTGGGGTCACATAGACCAGAATTCAAATCTCAGCTTTGCCACTTATTAAATGTGTAGCCTTCGGAAAAATGAGTTCATCTCCTGAGCTCCAGCTTCCTCCTCTATAAAGTGAGGGTGATAAAGCTAACAATTCTAATAATGGTCTGCAAGGTAGGTAGGCAATGACAGAGTACATATTAAGCACTTAGAACTATATGCTGTTGATGATAGAAAACATGTTCGGTTAAGTTGCTGAGTGAAGGGCCCTCAGCCTTCTGTGAACTTGGGTGGAAAAGCTAACACTGGAAGCGTTCACTCCCTTCCCTGCCCTTCCAGGGACTGGGCATAGGCTAAAGAAGATAGTGTGCTGTGGGCATTTAGGACAAATGACAAGCTTTCACTTGGGGGAGTTTTCCTTTAAACACCTCCTTAGGCAATCAGGAAAAAAAAAAAAACATCTTTAACTTGCAGGTCACAACTCAGCAAATTGAATCTCTAGGATAATTTAGTGTCCTGTGGGTTATATCCCGATTCTCTAGAGCTTAGCTTCTAATTACAATCTGGTGAATTTGCTCATTATTCGGTAGGTGGGAGAAGGCAATGGTAGCCTACGTGGGAGTGTGTTTGAAAGCCGGGGAGCGTTGGGCTATCCGAGGCAGATCTCCCTTTAAGTCTATTGCTCCGATTAAGTTTCTGAGATGCCTCTTATCGACCTTGAACTACTAGCAATTCCAGTGTTATCATCTGTTCTCATTCAGATAGACTCAGCGTTGTTGCATTCACACGGGAACAGCTAAACTGAGTGTGTCACAGATGAAAACAAACTCACCGGGCATTTGTGGCTCTTCAGGGCTCCCACCGTTTTCTTCACCCGGTTGAAAACCAGGGAGAAACTTGTTCTCACTGTGGTGTTGCTCATCTGGGCCAGACCCTCCTGGAAGCACGGTGTGGTGCAGTTTTCCTGGTGAATAATAAGGATTTATGAAGGGAAACTCTCAGACGACCACTTGGAGATGAAGTAAGAAAAAGAATCCTTTTAGAGACTATTTTCATTTAACCCATGTAACCTAAAGTGACATTAGTTTGAGACAGGTCCCTTGCCAGCCTTGGAAAGGATCTGTATTTCAAGGTAAGGCCCCGTGTCCACTGTGACGCTCGCTGGAGGTTTTCAGCAGGTTTCATCCAGGGAATGAGGCCTACGGGTCCTGGAAAACTGCCAGCTCTGAGTCTCCTTTTCAAACAATGCTCCCCTGTTCCAAGTCTTGAAATAGAGAGTTTGAAAGTATAGAGAAGAAAAAGCCTTTTCACATCAGCCTGAGGGGATGTGCCAGTCTAAAGCAGCCAGCGTTTCTGCAATGGCTAAAACGGGGGGCTGTGACCCAGGGGATGGGGTGCGGATGCTCAGTAACTGAGCAGCGCCGCCCTGTCCTGCTCCCGTCTAGCGGGTGGGCCACGATGGGGCGGGGCCGAACACCTGACCACAGCCGGGGGGAGCCGCTCAGATTCTCCCAGACCTTGCTTCAGAGAGAGCCAAGCAGGGCCCCTGAGATAAGTTCTCCCTCCTCACCTGAGCCAGGGAAGTCCTCCCTGAGCCATGCTTCCTCTCAGCCCAAGTGGCCGATGAACTTCCCCTTCCACTTGCCCTCCACCCACAACCTCAGCCACTCTGTCCTCCCAGAGGCCACCCTAAATCAGATAAACAGACCAGAAGGGAGAGGAGAGGGGGTTGCCATTTTATTTATATTGCTTTGCAATCTTAGAGTTATCATCAAATGGAGAAGAAAGTAATGTGAGATGGGCTACATCATTTTGTTATAATCTCAGTTCTAGTTTGATTTAGTTGTGCACGTGGTACAACTAATCTAGAAAGACAATCAAGTTTTCTTTGTTTTAAATATTAAAAGTGATCAAGCTTCTCAAGTGGCATAGAGCTGACAAAAGACAAAGAAATCTGTATAATACAGAATGTCAAGAGCCTGGCTGTAAAAGGAAATGTCAATCTCTAACAATTATAATGAAGTAGCACTTGCTTATCTAAAATATCAAATAAAGCAATTATTTTTACTTAAACACTTAAAAAGAACAGGATCAAGATTATATTCTTTTATACTTACAGAAGGAATGGGCAGACACAAACAATCGGTCCCCTGCAAAAGAGTAATTTCAAAGTGAAGGTTCCAGATGTAAAAATTAAAATTAGTTTGGAAAACTTGTCAAAGAGCAAGTACTCACATTGCCGCTACAGCTGCATTTTGACAGTGGATCTTTCTAAAGGAGGTAGAGAGACAAAACCCATAATGGATGGTGTGTTTTTCATCTTCCTCAAAAATTCACTTGAATTTTCAGCAGCCGCCTTTCCCATGAGCGCCCCCTCCACAGCTTACCTGCAGGTTGTCAATGAGGTGCTTGACGTCCTTGATCCCGAAGAAGGTCGAACACCCCTGGCCAGCCACAGAGCAGAGAAGGGCAGAAGCGAGGACCACAGCTGAGAGCATCTTGACACAGGACTGGAGCTTGGCCTGCAGACACCTTCACTGCGAATCATATTTAAAGGTCCCTTGCAAACGTGGAAAAACCCTGACATCAAACCGATACCAAGTGCCCACTTTTTCTCTGTAAATTTGGGCGACTTGACATTGAAAATAAAAAAGATAGGCATATTATGTCAAACTGAGTCACTTGGCAAAGACTATGTTACATTGTCTTAGGAAATATCATTCCTTAGAAAAGATGAGTTTGAAAAGGTTGGGTACGGAGATGCTGTGGGAAAAGTTAAAGATCTTAAAAACACACACGTATACATAGATGTAGATGTATCTTTTTAAGGCAGAGGTTCTGGTTGGGAGAGTTAAAGCGCTTTCCATGAAAGCCCAGGGCTGTATTTTCCCTTTTTCACTTCATTGGAAATGCTGATATAACAGCTGCCACGTATGTTCCAGTGAGGGAGGGGCTGGTGGCGGGGAGAGGATGGCAGGACAGAGCAAGGGGACGAGAGAGAGCGCAGTTTCCTGAGCGGTTCTGTCTGCAGGGTTTTTGCAACCTCAGTCTTTGCAGCCCCATCTAGTCATTTCCACCTCAATCTCACCTCAATCTTACTACGCTTTATTTCCAAATCTCACCCGTGTCTTTCATGTCTGGGGCCAGATTCAGCACCTCATACAAATGCATCTTTATGTAAGTATTCCTTTGAACAAGGGTCTCAAGAGGAACTCTTCAGTTCCAAGTGCGAGAATGCAGCAATCTGCCTCTTAGCATGGGCCTTAGAGATTCTCTAGCATTTTTAGAGAGCTTACGTAGTATTGTGCAACACTACGTAAAAACTCGGTGCTTGAAATGGAATAGTAGCTAACGCTTATTGAGCACTTATAACCTACCAGTCACAATTCTAAGCGCGTTATGGGAACTAAGCCATGGAACACGTAAAGCCAGCCAAATGAGGTGGGTGCTATTTTGTCATTCCTATGGTTTACCTTTTAAGACACTGTATCTTAGCTTCCCAGCCCTTTGATGGGGCTCTTCTAACCACCATGAGTGCAAAAGCAGTTTCCCTGTAGCCCTATGAGCTAAGTATGATGAATATCCTCATTATTTTATAGATGAGGAAACTGAGGCACCAAGAAGCAAACAATTTGCCCAAAGCCACACAGCCAGGAAGCAACAAAGTTTGTATTCAAGGCCTGAATCCCAGCTCCCAGGTTCGGCTCTCACACTCCAGCTTTAATGTCCCTGCTCCTGAGCGTGGTTTTGGTCTGCCCCACCCCGGGATGTGCAGCCCGCAGGCCCGTGGGCCTAGTCCACCCCTGGGTCCTCCGCACTTGGGAAGGCACCTAGAGAACGGTGGGCTACATGCATGGGAACTAAAGGAGTGTTCGATAAACACTTTATTTGGGAAAGTAGCTTTTGAAATCATAAGAAAGGTATACAGAAACTGAGATTTTTAAATAGGGTTTTAAATCTAGTTCCTAGGGTACGTGTTTGGAAGAATGTGCATTTACAAAAATGTGTGTTTTACACATTTGAGACTGAAAAGGTAGGGGTTCCTTCGTTTAGCACTTGGGGCTGCCATAGTCAGTGGAGACAAGTCTGTAAGCCTTTTCCACCACTACCGTAAGAGGGTGTGGTGATAGTGTTTTTCTCATTGCATGTTGTTCCTTAGGCGTGACGAGGGGTCATTGGGGTTTGGTTGTGCTGTGGGAAGAGGGGTATCTTGGTACTGAACAAGGTAAAAAGAAGTTGCCTTTGGCTAGACTCCCTAATCCTTCTGTCCTTCTGACTTCCATGCCTGTTCTCCGCAGGCACCAAGGTTCGGAGGCTTCCCAGCCTATGGCAAATACTTTGATTACAGACTCTCGTATCTATACCTTTTTCTTGCTGATGGAACCCTGATTGGTTTAGGGCGACAATGTGAGCGGCTAAACTCCTACTTTTTCAGCCTCTCTTGCTGCTACAGGTGGCCATGTGACCTGTTCGGATCAATGCAAAGTCCGTAGAATTCCTTTCATTTCCTGGGTATAGGAGACAAAAGTAGCTGAAACCTTCCCCAACTCTGGATTTCGATTTGGCCAGGAATGTGATGGCAGGAGCTTCAGCAGCAATCTTATACCTGTGAAGGAATGGCCAAAAGAACTGCAGCCACAGCAGCACTACGGCTTTGTACAAATAGAAAATCATAAAAAACAACAAAAATAAAGCCATGAAGGCAAAGATAGAAAGTAACAATAAGAATACAATAGTGATACTGAGTTCTAGCTAGATTTCACTGCCTACTGAAGACCTGGGCCTTGAAGCTTGGTAAAAATGGAAAGCGCTTATAAAAATAAGTTAACATGTGCTGGAAAGATGTTAAAGATATGCTAGCATCAGATTGAAATTTTGGCCCTGACACCGCTAGAAGACTAATCAGAGACTTGAAAAGGTAATCATCTTCTCACTATATGAATCAATGTAACTTAATGCGGTGTAATGTGAACCATGGAAATGATTTCACATGCCATCAGGTATGCCTCTTACTGTACAGATGGGGGCCACACCCAGAAAGAAAAACAGGCTTGTCCAAAGTCATATCTCTGGTTACTAGTAGGGGATAGTATAGCATAGTGGTAAGACCAGTGGCCCTGGAATCAGGTGGCCTGGGTTCAAATCTTGCTTCCATCACTTGTTAGCCTCACGAACTTGGGCAGGTTGCTTGACCTCTCCAAACTTCCATATCCTGACTATTAAACAAGGATAAGGATGTGGAAAATGGGGGTGGGGATGGGATGGGGAATAGGGTGGAGCTGAGGTTGTCGTATAAAGCCAACCTCAGAAGATTTTTGTAAATATTAAAAGAAAAGTTTCCTTGGTGCTTAACATGAATTAGGTGGCCTCAGTTTGAAGTTTGTCAGGGCAATGTAGTCTAGTTTGGGGGTCAACAAACCATAACCTTACTTGGCCAGATCCAGTTATGGCCTGCAAACTAAGAATAGTTGTTAATCTTTTTGAAGGGTCGTTAAAAAAAAAAAAAAGCAAATAAAAACAAAGAAGGATGTGTGACAGAGACTGTATGTAGCCTAAGAAATCTACTATCTGGTCCTTTACAGAGAACATCTGCCCACGCCTGGTCCAGTTCCCCCACTGTATTCCTCATCTTCGGAAGATACCATCTATTGCCTTCCCCTCCTGGGAAGGGCAGAGCTAGGAGATGGTGGCCCGACTGTCCCTGTCCCTGCTCCCATTGCCATTCTGGTTACTCAGCTCAGGCCTCTGTGTGGAGGGGAGGGACGTTGAAATCACTGACTTCCAGGCTCTCCGAAGTGCTGGAGGCCCATCATTGCCCGCAGCTGTCTGCGGAGTGAGCTGGGTGGCTGCATGAGCCAAGGGTCCAGTCTTGGTGTAGCCAGAGATCCACCATCAGCGGTATCTCGGGTAGGCCCTGATTTACTAGGAAGGACCCCACATATTAAAGTCAGGAAAAAAGTGAGCAAACTGACTTTTTTTTTCCTCCCCAGGTCAAATCATGGCCTAACTAGCTGGTCTTGGGTCACCCAGCCTCTTACCCAGCCCAAGGACCGCCTCCTACCCACCTCCTAACCACCTCCAGCGGATGCTGGAGCTCCTTGGGCAAGTCACCCAGCCTTGCCAAGCATCGGTGTAGCACCAGCTCTTGCCCACACAGGAACCTGGGGTGGGTCGCCCACCCCTGCCTCATGGGAGAGCCGAAGCATTCCACTTGGGATGCTTCTTCAGGAATGAACCAAGTCTCCATTGGAAAAGTGGTCTGGTCTGTCCTGTGCTCTGCTCATCCTCTGTTCTCCCCCTTTGCCTCGTACCCTCCAGTCACATTGATTTCTTTCTGTTTCCAGCCTCCAGGCCTTTGTCCCTGCTAAGCTCTGAGTGGAGTATTCTTCCTCAATTCTTCCATGTGCATTCCATTCTCATCCTTGAGGTCTCAACCCAAATGCCCCCTCCTCCACGAAGCCCTCCCTGACCACAGTAATTGCAACCTGTGTGATTCTGTCTCAATATCTATTCCTCCTATGGGGATATAAGTTCCTTGAGAGTCGAGATGACAGCTGATTTGTCTTCGCTGACGTATACCAGGGCTTGGTCTGTAATAAGTGCTCAGGAATTACTGCTTAGATGAATAAATAACAGATTTAATTTTGTAAAATGTTCTTAAATTTATATTATTTATGAAATGACTGATATACAATATGTTCCCAGTGGATCAGTAACAAAGAGTAGAAACAACATTTTAAAAACCTGAATAAGGTGTCCTGATTGGTATGGCTCGAGTTGAGCATCATCCTGTGAACTGAAAGGTTGCTGGTTTGATTCCCAGTGAGGGCACATGCCTGGGTTGTGGGCCTGGTCCCTGGTTGGGGGCATGCAAGAGACAACCAATTGATGTTTCTCTTACACATTGATGTTTCTCTCCCTCCCTTCCCATCTCTCTAGAAATAAATATAATCTTTAAAAGAAAAATCCAAGTAAGGAAAGTATTTCACAAATTATTAAACAATGAACAAAATAAACTTGCTTGTTGTGTAGTCCCTTTAGAATTTTAAAGAGCTTTTTAACTTCTTCTCCCTTTCAATTCTTACAGTAAGTGCGTGAGGAAGGCATGAGGATGTGAGAGAGAGAGAGTTAGGTGACTATGCTTTACAATTCTTGCTCAATTCCCCACCCACTAGTTATGAAAAAAAAAAAGAAGAAAAGAATTAAGAATATTTAAATGGTAGCTCAGCAGTTCAAAACACCATTAGAACAGCAGATGTTTATCTAGGCAGTCAACAGCTTCTGAGGTTTAGCTTCTAGGATTTCTTTCAATATCAGAATGTAAGTATGCAAATGATCTCCTGCAGAAAAAATATGCCAAGCTCAGAAATTAGTTACTCATTATTTTAAATATCAAGAAGATTGGAGAGTGGGATGCTTACCAAGATTTTGTGTAGATTACATATTTTACAATAAATGATAATACTCAGTTATTTATTTCGTTCCAAAGATAAAGTTTGACATTTTTATTTTGTGAGAAAAACCCGTGTGTCATGAATTATTTCTCTAGGAATAAAACAAAATAGTTGTTTGTTCTGGGAAGCCACAGCACAAAATGACACACACAAAATGGCACTAAATTTCTAAGTAAAACCCATTCTGCCTTTTTCTCTAAACAGCCAGGAGATAACTAATTATGAGACTCCTCAAGCACTAATTTCTTAATCAAATAGTTATTTCTAGGTTGGTATTTCCCAACCAAGTGGGATGGGGCAAGCCCCGCTGGATGTTCTGTCTTCTCTATAGGGTCTTCTTCCGCAGGGAGTGTGATTTCTAGCTGGGTGTCCTGCACCTCTCTCCTCGCAGTCCTCCTAAGCAAATTCTGGACCCCTTGGAACTAGGGCCACCTGCTCCCAGTTTGGCTCCCATGCCATTTCTAGAGCTCCAGACCTAGGATCTTGTCTTCTTCCCATCCTCGCCCCCCTACTCCTCCCTGTTGGTAAATGACAACCCAGGCCATCCTTGTAAGTGGATTATTTTTAATCCTCACTGGAGGACATGATTATTGACTTAAGAGAGAGGGTAAGAGAAGGAGAGAAACACCAATGTGAGAAAGAAACATCCATCTGTTGAATTTCTCTGACCCCAGAGCCTGTGCTCTTGTCTGCTATGTCATATGTCAGTCTCCATTTCTGCTGACTCGGCTATAAAGCCTACAGTCCAAGTCCACTTAATACAATCAGAAAATCAAAGTCTATGGGGCTGGGGAGGTAGATTCTAGAGATCAAGTGTATTAAACTGGCTTAAACAATGAGGAGATTTACCATCTCACAAAACACTGAATCTGGAGATCAAGTGGCCCCAGCGGGGCGGAGAGACCAGGACCCTGGCTCCTCTGTCTCTCTGTGTCTTGGCTTTGACCTCGGGTTGCCTCCGCTGGTGGCTGCAAGTTGACTGTCTCAGGTCCAGGTCTTGTATCCAGTCATGATATAAATTCTAGATTTTGAATTAATGCCAAACAATTTTAATGTTTGCACTTTAAACGTACGTTACTAAACTGTTCTTCAGAAAGTTGTTTTAACACATAATAATATAATTAATATACATAATAATCTTACTGGTCCGGTCTAAGAATGCCCACTTCTGCCACTCCTGCCAGCAAGGTGTGGCCAGTGTGCTTGGCATATAATAGATGCTAATACATATTTGTTGAATTAATGAATTGTTGCTCATTTACAGTTCTTCATTTGTGAATTACCTGGCTGGGATCAGTTTTCTCTTGGTGTCTTGATTTTTTTTACTTTATGGGTTCCAAGAGCTCCTTGAATATCTTTGTTTTTCAGATGTATTATTTTCCTTTACTTGTTTTGCTTATAGTATTTTTGGCTGTATAGATTTTTTGTATGGTCAAATTTGTAATATATTAATAACATATTTACCTCTATTTCTCTAGACTTAATTTTTTCATTTTGAGCAATTAAATCTTTAATCTTTAGAGTTTAATTGATATAAAAGAAATACAATTTTTTCTTTGGTAAGTGTGATCAATACCATTATTGGCTAAATATTTCTTTTACCTACTGATTTGAAATGCCACCTTTACTGAGCTCCAAATTTCTGTTTTAACTTGGGTATGTTTCTGGACCCTCTGATTGGTCTCAGTGAACTGCCTATTTATATTGGTGTTATGGTTTGGAGATCTTTAGTTTCTATAGCTCTTTTGTATGTCTAACTATATACAGTTGGGAACATCTGCCTGCCTCTTATAACTTGTCATTTTCAAAAGTGCCTTTGAGAATTTCAAACATTAGTAGGTCTAGATTGTCTCTATTCTATTGGAATTTTAATTATAATTATGTTCAATTGAAATTGGATTTGGGAAAAATTGATATTTTCAAAAATTGAATCTCTTCATCTAGGATGATGATATGGCTCTATATATCTGAGCCATTTTTATTTCTCTTAATTCAATTTTATAGTTCTTTTTGTCATACAGGTTTTGCAGAGTTGCATGTAGTTTATTCCTAGGTTTAACTATTTCTTCAACAATATTTACTGAGAATTTATTGTAGCCTGGCCATCGTTCTAGGCTCTTGGGATAAAGCAGTGAACATAACAAAGTCCTCTGTCTTGCAAAGCCTATATTCTAGAGAGCAGAGAAAGACAATAAACAAATAAATATATTGGTAATATGTCAGGTGGTAATAAGTGCCATAAAAACCAAAAACAGGCAGGAAACAGTGGTGGGAGCGTGTTCTTTAAGGTGAACAATGAAGGCCTCTCTGATATAGTGATTTAAATAGAGCCCCCCAAAAAAGTTAGTCAGGAAGATATCTTGGGGAAGAGCGTGTCAGGCAGAGGGAACAGAAAGTGCGAAGGCCCTGTGACCAGAGTGTGTCCACCATGCAAGAGGGACAGCAAGGAGGTCAGCCTTTCTATAGCAGAGTGATTGAAGGAAAGAATGCAAATGGAGACCAGAGAAGGGGCAAGAACGCAATCATGTAGAGCCTTCTAGGCAGTGAGGACTTAAGATTTTACTCTAGGTAAGGTGGGAGCTATTGGGGAATTTAGAACAGAGGAGTAACATGAGTAATTAGAAAGATTACTTTGGAGGCATGGACAATAGCTGGTGTACAAGAGTGGGAGATTTGACCCCCCTTTACATTTAGGAGATCAGTTAGGATTCTATTGAGATAGTCTATGTAAGAGCTGAGAGTGGCTTGGACCAAGGTGCTAATCAATAATGATAGTAAGAATAATCAGAATCAAGATATATTTTTAGGGTAGAGCCAATAAATACGTTGATGGGATGGATAAATGATGTGAGGGAAAGACAGGAGTCAAAGATGACTCAAGGGTTTTAGGCCCCAGCAGTTGAGAGAACGAAGTGGTCATTAACTGCGATAAAGAAGATTGCAAGAGAAATAGATGTTAAAGTGAAGGAGTTGAGGCAGGTGAATTTTGTTTTGGGACATGTTTAGTTTGAGCATCCACCGGACATATTGAGCAGACAGTTGGATATAAAAGTATGAACTACAAAAAGAGGAGAGGTGTTATCTATTTTAATAGCTATTGTGTACCAGTTGTATTTTCTAAATGGTTACTACTGGTATACAGATAATATAGTGAGCTCCTGCCATGTAACCAATAGTCACAACTCCTTAATGGCATGCAACAGTAGTCATTAGTCACAAACACATCATCTGATGGCCTTTCTGTGCTCCCCAAAGAGGGGTCCGTGTGGCACTGTCTGGATTCCTGTTGTAACTTAAAGGGAAACTTTCAAATCTGGAGCGCTTGATGTCCCGCAAATGAAGGAGGAGCATGTCCTCAAATTCCTTGCAGCAGAACCTCAGGTGGCACCAACCTTGACTTCCAAATGGAACAACACATCTACAAAAGGGAGAGTGATGGCATCTACATCATATATCTGAAGAGAACCTGGAAGAAGCTTCCGATGGCAGCTGGTGCCATTGTTGCCTTTGAAAATCCAGCTGCTGTCAGTGCCATGCCTTCCAGGAGTACTGGCCAGCTGGCTGTGCTGAAGTTTGCTGCCACCACTGGAGCCACTCCTATCGCTGGTCAATTCACGCCTAGAGCCTTCACTAACCAGACCCCAGGCAGCCTTCCAGGAGCCGTAACGTCTGGTGGTTATGATCTCCGGGCTTACTCTCAGCCTCTCACAGAGGCGTCTGGTGTTGACCGGCGTCCCATTGCTCTGTGTAACACAGACTCGCCTCTGTGCCATGCGGGTGTTGCTATCCCGTACAACAAGGGAGCTCACTCTGTGAGTCAAGGTTCTGGATGCACAACGTGCCGGATGCAAAATGCGCTGGGAAGGACTGCGCATGCGTGGCACCATCCTTGAGCGCATGCGCAGGAGGTCGTGAAGCTCTGTCCTTCTACAGATACCCTGAAGGGACTGGGAAGGAACCGAAGGCCACTGGTGAAAAGGCATGGACTCCGGAGGAATTTCAGGGTGGATGGACCGCTTCAACTGCCCAATGTACTGCTATTCAACCTGAGGTCGCACGCTGGTCTGAGGTGCAGGTGCCCTCGGAGCCCATTCAGCGGTTCCCCCCACTGAAGACTCCACCTCTGAACTGGTCCACAGGTAAAGGTAGGAACGAACTGAGTGGCCTTAAGATGTTCCTGCTCAGGCTGTTAAACACAAAATCGCAACCAGGTTGACGGAGAATAAAGTTTCTTTAAAAAGTTTTTTGCTGAATAAATTAAGTTCTGATAGAACTTGTCTGTGCTATCTGGGTCTGATGACTTTTGGAGGTTAATTGTTTGGTATTTTCTGTGTAGAAGAAACAGGCTTCCTAAGAAGTCATTATAGTACAGTGGTTTATAAGTGCAGATGCAAGTTAGACCGTTGCTGCCACTTATAATTCTGACCTTGTGCTAGTGACTTCTCTGAGCTTCAGTTTCCTCACCTGTAAAATGGGATAATCATATAATTTACATTATAGGACTGTTAAGAGGAATAAATAAAGCAGTACACAGTAAGCCCGTAGAACAGTGTCTGGTACATAATTAGCACCATGAAAGTAGTTGATATAATTATTTTTTAAAGATGAGAAGGTGAAGCTTGAAAAAGTTAAATAGCTTGCCCAGTTTATTACTGGACAAGGAGCCATTTTCTTTTTAATATAGCCTGGACAGCATCGCATAGATTTTGGTATGTAGTTTGCCCACTCTTAAAAATTTAATAGTTTGTAATTTCAGTTTTGGTTTCTTTTTTGATGAAGTTCCTGTTTCTTTTGCCTCTGTGGGAAACCTTTTTTGTCTCTTCCTATCTGCACAATCTTTATCCTTGAAACTTGGGAAGTTTATCACAATTTATCTAGTGGTTATTCTTTCTTTATTCTTGACCATAGTCCATTTGATCTTAAGATCACAATCTTTCTCCAGTACAAATCTTTTCTAATCATTCTTTAGTCTCCAATCATCTTTTTTTTCCTTCCATAATTCCTATTGTGCATATGTTGAAATCCTAAACTTATTTTTAATAATAAGTTTATGAAAACTTTGCTTTCCCCTTAAATTTCTTATTGCTTTTATTTCTGATTTCTGGGGGAACTTCTGGATTGGACTTTTTTTTTTTATCCTCAGCTGAAGACATTCTTATTGATTTTAGAGAGAGGGGAAGGGAGGAAGAGAGAGAGGAAGAGAAACATCAATGTGAGAGAAAAGCATCAATTGGTTGCCTCTCACATGTGCCCCAACGGGGGACAGAACCCACCACCTAGGTGTGTGCCCTGACCGGAAATCGAACCCCTGACCTTCCAGTGTATGGGATAATGCTCCAACAAACTGAACTACACTGGGGTGGGTTGGATTGGATATTTTAATTCCCAATTAAATTATCTGAAGAGTTCAATCTGTTGTTTAACTGTCTCTATTGAGGTTTTTTTCACCAACGAATATTTTAATTTTAATTTTTTTTAAGTTTAATATGCAGTCCAGGAAGTATGAGCAAGCTCGTAAAGCCTGCCTTGCACTATTTTTATAAAAATGAGGAAGAAGGATGTTACATAAATGACAAAGCCACATAAAATAGCCTTTAAATTTTCCACTAAAATTAAATTAATTAAAAATTTCACTAAAACTTTTATTTCCATTAAAGTTCTACCCTAGATAAAGTCATCTAGTACTTCTCTCTCCAAAATCTGATACCCCCTGGCAAACCCAAAACCAGGTTTTTGGTTCTGGCCTACTCTTCCCATAGTTCACCACTGCATATTTCCATTTTTTAATTTTTAATAAAGTTTTTATTTAGAACAGTTGGATATAAAACTGTTTAAGATTTACAAAACAGTTGTGACTATAGTACAATAAGTTCTCATATACCCCACATTTAGTGTCCCCTATTATTAACACCTTACATTTGTTATAATATGCGCATGGTACATTTGTTACAATTAATAACCCAATCTTGATACCTTATTATTAGCTAAAGTCCTCACTTTATTCAGATTTACTTAGTTTTTACCAATTGTCCCTGTTCTGTTTGAGGATCCCATCCAGGACAACATACTACATTTAGTCATTGTGTCTCCTCGGGCTCCTTTGGGCTGTGACAGTTTCTCAGACTTTCCTTGTTTTTGATGACATTGGCAGTTTTGAGGAGCACTAACCAAGTATTTCGTAGAATGTTCCTCAGTTGGGATTTGCCTGATGTTTTTCTCATGAATAGACTGGGGTTTTGTGTTTGGGGAGGAAGACCACAGAAATAAAGTGCTGTTTTCATCATAAAATACCAAAGGTGCATACATCAGTATGACTTATCCCTGCTGATGGTGACCTTGATCATCTGGCTGAGGCTGTGTTTGTCAGGTGTCTACATTGTCATGCTCCTCTTTCCCCTGTGTCCATACTGTGCTCTTTGGCTGGAAGTCCCCATACACAGCACACACATAAGACATAGAGAGCTAGGTCCCGTTTCCTCGAGTGCTGAGCATCTACATAAGTCTGCGTGGGGGATTTGCCTTCCATTTGTTTATTTATATTAGCATGGACTCACAGATATTTGTTATACACTTTGCGTTACAATCCAATACTGCTGTATTTATTTTGTTGCTCAAATTGTTCCAATTTTGGCCATTGAGAAGCTGTTTCCATTGTCACCTGTGTCCCTTTTGATCTCATTGTGGCTTTTTTGTTTTTGTTTTCTGAGCACTGATATTACTTATTGTATCACTTTCTGGCACTACAAGATGCTCCAGGCTCATCTTGTCTATTTCCTGTTCCAGTCCTAGAATCAGCCATTTCTCCAAAGAGTGCTGATTCCTTTTATTGGAGAATGGCATTAGAAGGCAAGATGAAAGCTAGTTGTGCTCATTGCTAGTGGGGTTCCTTTTTTTCAGTTGTGCAATTATATCTTTATCTTCAAGAACTGTTAAATATTGCTTCTTTTCTGTAACAACCTGTTCCTACTTTGTCAATGCAATATAAGTATAAAAGTATAAATATTATAATGTATATTATATATTATACACACACACACAGACACACATACAGGAAACAAGTGAGGAAGAAGCTCCTTTATTAGGTGCTTTTTCACTCAAGTTTATTTGCCCTGAATATTCCATTTAAACTGCTGAGTATTTATATATATGTGGTAATTTTTTTTTTGCTCTGCTGATGTATATGAATAGTTGTTCAGAAAGATAATCAGGATTGGTAGCAGAGATGGGTCCCAACAGAGACTGTTTTAGCCAATATAATTTCTTTCCATTCTTAACGAAAGTAGAAGACAAATAAAGATACATACTTTTTCTTTAGCAGCTTAGAGATCCAATAGTTTGTCCAACACAGGGATGCTGAGAGCTACTTGGGTGGAATTTCACCTTAGCCCAGTTAGGGTCTCTACCTCAGAGGAGACAGGGCCCTCTGGCTCAGCAATGTAGGATTGCATTGGGGTCCACTTCCTATGCACCCGCTCAGATCTGTTAACTTTATCTAGTTGGCCCCAAATGCAAACTATTGGCCTCTGCCTCAGTTTCCACCTCTCTGCCCTGTTACTCTGGATTGAATGCATTAAAAGGACCCTCTCCTTAGTTCCTGGTTGTCTTCCCACAACCATGACAAATGCTGCTCCTCCTCAATGCCTACTGACTGACAGGTCCTAGAAACCCAGCCAAACTTCGAGGCCAGATTCCTCACCACCCTCTTTCCAATGTACCAGATTATTTAGATCAACAAGGCCACTCAGATAGTGAGAGGCAGAGCCAGGATTCAACCTGTTCTCTTTCTATTATCTCATTCTGCCTCCCACGTTGACCGTTAAAGTAAACAGGTAATTCAAGTTCTGAACCACACTCTTCACAGACTGTTATTTGTATAGTCTACATAATATCAATTTGATTAAATAGGTAGGATGGAATAGGGAGCATGAGTAATATGAACCATGTGAAGGCCAGGGGAGGGGTGGCAGGCACTAGGAGCTCGGAGGAATGGTGGGGAGAGGCGGCAGGGCGCGGGCGCTGTGCACATCCCAAGGGTTTGTTCCTCTGTTCCTTTTGGTGGCAAAAGAGGCTCCGCCTCTGGGTACATTCCTACCATCTGCAGAGCACCTGGGACACCAAGCATAGGGTCCCAGCAGAGACCTCACCCACAAAACCATGTGCTTTAGTATCTGTCTGAAAGAATGAAAGACTAATATGTTTCCCAAGTTGATTTCAGAAAAAGATAAGCAAAGAAAAGAAAGAAACAGTCATGATGCTTCAGAAGAGGCAAGCTGGAAGACCCTGTGGAGTACCTCTAAAAGTTCTCAGTAATGCCGGGGGATCTCCAGTGGCCAGTGTTCACTTCTTCAGTCAGCCCGATGGGGTTTCAGTTTGGCTCAAAAAGCACAGCATTCACTGAATAGAGCATCATCTTAACTAAAAATGGTGACATGATTTTGTGAAGTTTTATTACCAATGGTCCCTTTAGATAAGGTATTGTCTTACTCATTTCAGCTTGTCGTCATTATCCTTCTAAGGAAGAACTGAGGGTCAGGGTCAGAGTGTGGGATAGGAACCTTTTATAGGCTTGTCCTCCTGAGAACATTTGATTCCATCAAGTGCTCCCTTTGTCTGGAAACTGGCTCCTCCTGTGGCCCCAGGGATACCACACTTGCTCTTACTTTGTCCCTACTACACGCACTATGTCTCAGTGTCCCTTGCTGGCTCCTTGCTCCCCATCCAGCCTCTCCGTACAGGATCACCCCAGGACTGTTCTGGGCTCTCACATTTCTCTGTCATGAGTTTGATGTTCTTATTCAGTCCTGGCTTTGCCCCATCCACATGCTGATTGCTCTCAAATTGTATCTCCAGCTGTGGCAGCTTCATTGAGCTACAAACTCATGTTAGAAGGGTAATATATTTAAATATGTCCTGATTTTGTTTCTCTAATGAACCGTCATTTCCCACATTCCCTCAGCCATCAAGACGTGGCAGTGAGACTGAAAAGTTTTTACAGCCTTCAGTATCCTGAGATCCAGTGGGTAAGGGGGAGATTGCCCCCTGCCTCTGCTAGCTGGGCTGTGATACTCGCTGCCCCAGGCCAGGAGAATGGCCCAGTCCTGGAAAGTGGGAAGCCCACCTCTTCTGGTACCAAAGAATTGTGGGGGAAAGGAGGTGGGGCAGAAGAAGCAGAGGGGGACATGTGGTATCATCTTCCCTCTCTGAACTTCCACCCAGGCAAGGGAAGTGTGTTACAGCTCTGGGGGCAACGCTGAGAGTTTTTGCCTCATTTACTTTGGAGCCTTTGAGCAGAGATCATCACCCAGCTGGCCCTTATGCCAGCCTGGGCAGTGGGGAGTGGGCAGTGGACACATCAGAGTTAAAGCAGTGGTCAGGCAGAGACAGGGCTGGATGGCAGTCCTCTAAAGTTATCGCCCGTTCCCATGACGTCAGGATGGAACTCAGATATTCCTGCATGTTCCCCCAGCGGACCAAGGCTGGGTAGAGAGCTGATAAACATCCACAGGACCAAGGGGGCCTTTGGGCCAGGAGCCGGGTGGAGAATATGGCAGACACCCATGGGGGCACAGGGCCAGCGGACATGAGGCTGAGTCAGCCAGGGAGTCCCAGAGCCTTCACTGGGCTTTCACCAAGCCACACTGGCTGTCACTGTCCGCAGTGAGCAGCAGCAGGGCCAGTGGTGACCAGAGACAGGTGAATAAGATGCATTATTGTACAGTGCAGAGGAGGTAGCAGACACCAAAAGGTGTAAGAACTCTCCCCGGCACTGTGAGGAGGGCACCCTGGGCTCCTACCACTTTGGCGGAGAGAGGAGGAGTGGGGTGGAAATCTGGAAGACTGTACATGTTTAAATGCTTCCTTCCGAAGAAGAATGCCAGACTGGGCTCATTTCAGTTCCCTCCCCGCACCTGTCCCCATCCCCTAGGTGGATCAGGAATCACGAGGAAGACCTCGGAGGCTATGATTTCTTTGTACTTCTGAGCCATACCAAATAGCTCATAAATCGTCATAAAGTATCAAAAATTTCCTCAGCTCATAAACCTATTGGACATTTAACCTATATCTTAGTCTAAACCCGGCCACACTGAATTCTTAACCCCTCTCCTAAAAAAATACATAAACCTGGTCCCTTCCCAACTTTCCCCTCCTCAGTCAGTGACAGCACCACATCCCATGGGTTTAAGGCTGGCCCCTCACTCACATCTAATTGATCTTTAAGTCCTGTCAGCTCTACCTCTAGACACTTCCTAAGCCCACTTCTGTCTGTCTCCACCAAGGTTATTGTGCTGTCCTCCCCCTGTGCTGAGGCTGCTTCCTGCCCATATGGTGCCCCCTATGTGGTAGAAAAAGATGTCCCTCTCCACAGGAGGGATGCGGGTCCATGCTGGGCACAGGGCTCGATGAATAGCGCAGAGGGTGGATTTCAACCCACACTCACCGGTTCCACCTGGCGCCCCGGTGTGGGACCCAACCTACAAAAACACAGCCAGCAGACCTCCTCACTCTGTGCTTCTCCCTATGATCCATTATCCACCAGAAGCCAGAGCGACCTTTATAAACTGTGAATCATGTATCACCGCCCTGCTTGAAGACTCTCAATGTCTTGCCTAAACCCTTAGAATGGAGGTCCAACCTCCCACCACGGCCTCCGGTGTTCTGCCTGCCGGGACCGCTGCTCTCTTCTCCAGCCTCGTCACGCTCCCTCACAGCCCCTTCTCTCTTGGTCTCCTACACGATGTCAGCCCATTCTTTTTGCTCTTGCTGGTCTCTTGGACCACCAAAGACACACTGGCTCCTTCTTGTCGTTTGGGTTTGGGGTCAAATGTCACCTCCTTAGAAAGGATTTTCCTAAATGACCCCGTTCATACTGCCTTCTTCCCACACCTTCTATCATATTACCTGTTTTGTTTTCTTGATAGCATTTATCCATGTCTAAAATCACCTTTTTCATTTATCCATTTGTTTGTTCCTTGTCTCTCCTCTGTCTCGAAGAAGAATACTAGTTCCAAAAAAAGGGACCATTTCTGTTTGGCCCACCTCTGTTTCCATAGTCTTGAACAGTGAATGGCATATATTTGTTGAATGAACACTTGAATGAAAGAATCAGTGGTGAAAATTGCATGTGGTGCTATTGTAGGTGTTTCATAAAAAGACTGCAAATTGCTGACCGGAAAAGCCAAGACCTTAGTGTTTCTCCAAGCGACAGTGACGGGGCCCTAGAGACATACAAATGGAAAAATAAACACAAGAAACCAATGTGTGCTGTATGGTGAACCATGCACAAATGTGATAAATTTTCTAGTAAAAAATGACATGACAAGTTAATGTCAGTGCCATCAGTGAATCTTAACAAAATTCATACTTAAGTTTTTTAAATGTGTCAGAAGTTCAAAAACAATTACATAATGTCCTCGGCTTGAAATATAAAATATTAATGAAAGCCATCTATAACTGAAACTAGATTGTCTAGATTACTGTATGCATTAGGCTGAAGATTTCCTACGTACAGAAAACCTTATTTAGTAAGTAATTCACATAGTATCCTATCAATACATTTTGCTAATATGATGAGGGCGATAGTGAAATATCTCCCCCTTTCCTTTTTATGATGTCTAAATTTTACCTGAATATAGCATGGTAAACAATGCCCTTCAATTGCGTGATTATGATACTAAGAAATCTTTTGTGGCAGTGTCTTTCATTACTGAATATAAAACTAAAAAAAAAAAAGCAAGTTTTAAAGTTTTAAAGTGGTGAGTACTTTTAAAAACCAATGCAAAACAAATTCCCTTGCTGACCATTGTATTTTCTGACTCCGAAACTTTTTTTTCACCATTTGTCTACATCCTGTTTGTGGTTTAAACAGGATGATCACAAAGAATGATATAACATATACGAAACAGTAATTCAAATAGAATAATCTTAACACCTACCTATTCATCATCAAGTGTTCAGGTTTTCTAAAACATTATTCATTGTGTTACTAAATCCAGGAACTTCCCACTTTCACACAATTTACTCTTAATATTCAGCCCTTGTAATGAATATTACTGATCGTGACTGAGCTGTTGTAAACAGTTCACGGAACTACAACAATTAGGGCATTTATCAAGTGTCATCATCTGCTGTTACCTCATTTGCTCCTACTATGGTCTGAGGCTCTGACCTGAAGTTTCTCTTCTCGCAGTTTCTTCAATTCAATTTAGGAAAAGCAGCAGTTTCATAGTAGACTGGATTTCTTGGACATATTTTAAGATCACTATAAGGTACTAGTTATTAATATAAATTCTATTGAACAGTAGAAAAAATTTAATTTTTACTTGAAACCCACTCTACTTATCACCTTTCTTCTTTCTCTCCATTCTTGTCTTCTTACTTCCTTTCTTCTTTCCTTTCTTCCTTCCCTTCTGCCTTCATCTACTGAGTTTCAACTACACATAAAGCCCAGTGTGAGGCAACCACATATGATCACATTTATGGAAGACTCTATTGCTGTGCCTAAAGCACATTAGACCTTCCATTGGCTAACACACACACAAAGAACCAAGTCCATAGTTTCTGCCTTTGACCATGTCAAAATAAAACCTTTTACTTGGACTTACCTAGACGCAAATAAATTAATCTAAGTTTTCTTATTCTATCAGACTCCTTAATAAATGGTCCTCCATTCTTTGTTTAAATGAATGGATGGTGCTCTGATGCAACATGGTAGGGGAAAATACCTGTATTATCATTCAGAAAATATCAAATAATTTACAAGATATAGTATATGAGGCTCAGTGTAGAAGAAAATTCATTGGAATGGAAATCAGCAAATCTGATTTCAAGTCCATATTTTGTCTCCAATGCACTGTGTAACTGTGAGTCAGTCATTCCCTCCATATGAGACTCACTTTCCCCATTTGAAAAATTAGGGGATGTATTACTCAGGATTCTTTCAATCAAAAATGACAAGTCTAGCTAAAGCTAGTTCAGGCAAAAAAAGAAAAACATCTTCAAGCCTGACTGGATCCAGGAATCAGACAGCATCACTGGAACACCATCTTTCTCTCAGCTCTGATTACCTCTGTTGGCCTTTTCTCTCCTCTTATAGCTGGGCTTCTACTATGGGCCCAAGGGAAGTAGCCTCTGTAACTTGAAGCTTGCATCACCTCAGCTTATTTACTTTACAGGAAAGGACTTCCATTCCCCAAGATCTGTATGCCAATTTGAGGGAAGAACTTAGATCAGGTCTGCTTGGTCACGTGGCTGTCCTTTGCACCTATATCTGTTGCTTGGGGAGTAGGTACTATCATTGGCCAAGTGTGAATCACATGTCTAACCCTGGAAGTGGTTTGGAGGAGCAATCTTCTTGGTTCCTGCCCTGGGGTCCATTTTTCTGGCTACAGAAAGAAGCTAGGAAGACTTGGGATTAGCACAAGTGAACTCTCAGCTTTTCCAGGCCTGAATCTGTTTCTTCAGGCCTCCGCTAGATGAGGAGACACTGAACCCAAGAGGCATTTTTACCTTAAAGCAAAACTATTGTCCATTTGCTTTGCTCATCTATTTGCCCTGTCCTGACACATGATCGTCAGTTTGGTTACCTACTAGGAGGGTTCCTATGTCCCAAAGAAAAGAAGTGCTTGCCTAACGTAAAATGGCTAGAGTGTCATGAAGCCTGGCTAGAACTCACACCTACCTTCTCCCGGCCCTGGTCCTCTTCACGCCACCATGACTTTTCTTTGGTCAAGGAGGGAACACTGATTCACCACTTGGTGCCTGTGGCTGTGGTGTTAACTCCATTTCAGAGGCAGATAACAAGTTAGTTTCTTCTGGGCCCACCTCAAAAATCTCCTTATTAGTTTATAGGATTTGTATTCCTAGAACATGGGCATATGGACAAGCCCAGTGAAATATCACTGCTTCACACTAAAAGGATATGCAGGAAGACTATGCTGAATGGCAAGACCTTTTGCAGGAAATACAGTCCTGTCATTTCCAAGTACACAGAAAAGCAAGACACGGAAGGGCACTGAGGAGCTCACAGGACAGTAGTTAACTTTTTGGAAGATTAATTTCCTCACTTATAAAATGAGAGAGTTAGACTACAGGAGTTCTGAGATCCTCCAGAAGATGGGAAATATATGATTTCCGAGCTTCTGGCATTTCTTTCAGACTTTCAGACTCATGGGGCAGCTTAATAAGTAGAGCACTTGGGTGCTGGCTATGCTTGGGGCGTGGGGTTGTGCGTGTCTGTCCTGCTTAACTTTATCTCCCCGGGGCCTTGGCCGTCTGAGTCTTGCCCCCTAAAACAGAGACTGGACCTGGCTTGGTGATTCCTGAAACTTTATCACTGACACATCAGTGGTTTTACTTCTGGCTTTGTTCTCTCCGAAAGGACATATAACAACCTTGGAAGAGGCAGTTTGTGTAAGCTGTCATCCGAGGCCTTCCTGTGTGCCAGTTTTGGAAGGAAGAAGAATGAGGGTTCTGGGCATTTAAGGAAGGTATTTAAGGTGCTAAGGGGCATGCTATTAGGAGACCAGGGCACCAAGCCACACTCTAAACATTTGGCAACTTTGTAGGACCTCAGTCTCAGAAAGAACACTTGTCTTTACCTTGTAAGTGTGGTCAACACAGAGCGCGTGTGTCACTCACACTTTGACCTCAGGAAAACACTTTTGGTTAACCGCCAAGAGTGAGCCCCGCTTCCGTTTCAGAGCCTTCCTGAGTAATATGTTCAACCATGATATGCTGAGTAAACAGGAAGACCCACATGAAGTTAACTGAGGTAACTGCTGGCCCAAGGACACCACCACAGTCTGTTGACAGTCTACAAGTCATTTCACTTTTTTTATGCTAAGAAACAGGCAGTAATAGACTTTCTAAGGTTTAAATGGCAATTGTAAATGTCAAACTGCTGCTTGGGTTCCTCTTGCGTTTTCTGTTCCAATGCAAATGTGTCAAAAGCCTGTGAGACCTTGAATGCATTAAGCCTTCTACTGCTAACTGATGTATAATTGTGATGTGTAACTACATGTAATTATGGTATTCTTTTTTTAAAACATATTTTAAGATGTTCAAATGAGACGTATTATTTAATACATAATTTCTGAGAAATATAAAATGTACAATGATTATATGCTGTCCTTAGCTCAAAATGGGAGAGTTCTATCTATAATTCTGTATTGGTATTGTACTCATACTTGTATTGGTATTGTACTTTCCCTGGGGTAGGGGTGGGAGAGACGTAATGACAAATTATACCAATTTATCTATAGGCTTGTTCTATCTATCTATCTATCTATCTATCTATCCATCTACCCATCCATCTTCTGGCTACTGGACCAATTTGTGAGATGACAAGACATTCACTTACTTGTTCCTTCTATAATTAGGCATTGAGTACCCACTATGTGCCAGGCACTATTCTAAGTAATGAGGATATAGCAGTGAACATAACAGACCAAAAATCCCTTCCTGTGTGAAGTTTACATTCAAGCAGGAGAGGAGCAAAACATATTGTATATTATATAGTGGTCAGGACTAAGGAGGAAAAAAGCAGGTAGCATTTGAGTACAGTCCTGCAGGAGAATAGAGAGTAAGCCTTGTACGTACCTATGGAAAGAACATTCTAGGTTAAGGGAAAAATAAGTACAAAGGCCCCAGGGCAGAACTGTACCAGGAAGGTTTGAGAAAAAGGGAAGAGAAGCCCCTTATGATTAGAGTAGAGGGAGGGAGGTAGGAAGAGGTAACAGAAGATGAAGTAAAAGAAATGGAGTGGGGGATAAAAAGATCGAGGGGAGGGTTCATAGGTCCTTATAGGGAATGGCCTTTACTCGTAGTAAGGACACAGTTGGAAGGTCTCAAGCAGAGGAGTGACATGGGCTGACAGTCTAACAGGACTACTCTGGCGACTGCATTAAGAATACAATGTAGGCATGGTGATAGATAGTTAATAGACTCATCGTGGTGACCACATCATCGGGTATATAAACCTCAATGCTATGATATACACCTGAAAGTAACACGATGTTGTATGCCCATTATACTTTAATTTTTTAAAGTTTCTAAAAAGACTATATTGTAGAGCCCTGGTTGGGTGGCTCAGTTGGCTGGGGCATCATCCCAGTGCAAGGTTGCGGGTTTGGTCCCTAGTCAGGGCACATATGGGAGGCAACTGATTGATGTTTCTCTCTCACATCATGTTTCTCTCTCTCACCTTCTCCCTTCCTCTTGCTCTAAAATCAATAAATATATCCTTGGGGAGGATTTTGAAAAGAAAGGATATCTTGTAGAAGCAAGAGTAGAGGCAGGAAGGCCTGTGGGGAGGCCCCTGTACACTGCAGGTGAGAGGTGGCGGTGGCTTGAACCAGGATGGTGGTAGTCTGCGCAGTGAAAGGCATTCAGATTCGGGACATGTTTTAAGGTAGAGCTAAGGTGATTTGCTGACAGGCTGTATGCAGAATGTGAAACAGTACAGAGGAGTCAAAGATGATTCCAATGTTTTGGGCCTGAGCAACTGAAAACATGGTATTGCTATTCCCTGAGATAGGAAAAACAACAAGAGAAGGAGGTTTGAAGGAAAAGATCTGGAAGTTATTTTGGACATAAGTTTGAGATGAGTCTTGGAAATCCAAGGGAAGTCGAATAGAGAATTGCATATGAAAGTCTGGAGTTCAAGAGAGAAGTGAAGACTAGAAATACAGATTTGGGGGTCGATAACACACAGACTGAGCTTAAAACCAAGAGAATCAGCATAGACACAGAGGAGATGTGCTCTTAGAACTGTGCCATGGACACGCTAATGTGGAGAGCTTGAGGGGACAAGGCTGAAGCAGCCAAAGAAGAGGAGCGTCCGGAGTCACTGAGGAAGCACTAGAGACTGCACCCATAGTCTTTCAGCATGGAATAGGACATAATTAAATAGCGTACGCAAAAATCATTTTACATTATTGTCCTATGTGTAGAAAAATGTCTTTGACCGTGGCTGTGAGTTGGACAAACTGAAGGTAAGAGAATAGGATGATATAATGTCATCTGGTCAGAGAGATCTAACTGGGGATGCTTTCCCATTATTTTTGCTACTTTACAAGAGGCTGCACATCGAAGTTTAAAAGATGAAGCATTTGATTTAAAACTATTTGGAGATATGTTTGGCATAATTCAGGAGTATAGTCATTATACTTTTCAATGTACATCTATGAAATAATAGCAAAAATAGGTCTAAATTAAATTTAGGCTATTTGGAAATAGGTTTTATATAATTTCCACAATATAGGGGAATCTGAGTTTGTGAAAAGGACCTTTTTGCTCAAATCTGTTACCTTTTATAGTTGAGTAATGATCCGATTCTATAGTGAGAACAATTAGGAAAAGTGGTAGGATGCTATGAATGTTGTATAAGAAATGCTGTGATTTATTAATTAATGTTTCTAGCACAATTTTCCTGGTAGCTAATTCAAGGAAATGCAACTAAATTATACTCAGGAGTCAATGAGTAGCTGCCCATCACCAGCACCCCTTGTTAATGGCAACCTATGTATGTAATTCTACAAGTTTAATATTAGTGAATTTTTCTGGGTTGAAAATGAAAACTGTTCCAAAAGGCAATACATCAGTATAATAAGAGTTTGACTGGCTTCTCTTGTGAAGCATCTGGCAATTATTCTGCTAAAAGTAACGACTCACTTTCAGGATATGACTCAGCAGCCATTTGCTCTTAATGAAACACACTTCATTCAATAGTGGATGGTGTCGTGATTTCCTTTCAAAGGTTTGAAAAGTTCCCTAAACGTAAGAAGGCGTGATAGATGTTGATAAAGGAAAATGAATAACAAAATTTTCTCTCAGGAAAAAACCTCTTTCTCTAAATAGAAAGGCAAAAAATGTCAAAAAGGATTTGAGGATCTAAAATACAATTGTTTACAATAATGTAACCCAAACTGAAAATTCACTGCAAGCATGAAAAAGAATAGCTTCAACTCTTATACATGAGATCTGTTCTCTCCTGCTGGAGGAAAATCATTCCTCCTAAATCCAGAGCTTCCTGCATTCTCAAAAGTCTGGACTTTTCTTCAAAGCCCATCTTAGACCCCACACCCCTCCAAGTGCTGGGTAGGCATGTGGTCAGGTAGGTGGTTTCATTTAGTTTTTTATTTGTACATGTTTTGTGTACCTCACTCCATTTTTTTTTATAAGACTCAAATAAGAAGATTCATAGGAAAGATTTGAAGATGTAACTCTCCCTATAGAAAATGTTGAGCTTTATCATTTTACTCAATACATGGAGTCCATACAGGGAAATGTAAAAACCAGACATACTATGTTCAGCATGAATTCCTGCTGTTGTAATAACTTTAATTAACGCCACCATCCAGGAGCCTCACTGTTCATGTGTGTGTGTTCAGCAGCAGCGTGAGCTATAGTGAACATTATTGTCATGAGTGCCTAGCTGTGTTGCACAGATGACTGTGTAGCTCACAGCTGGTACTTTTGCACTGTCTTCTGTCCTGGATGGTTACCACTGTCATTGACTGGCAAACCATGCTGATGTCTGTGAGCCTGTTTTCTAGTATCTCCTTAATAACTTGTAACAAAGAGCTGCCCTATTTCTGTTTGGGTAGTTGATTGATGTGTTTGCTGTTATGCGGTGGCATTTCAAATATTACTTCCATTAAATATTACAGTATTTTTCTATTTCCTCTGACAGTTCTACTTTATGATCTCAGTATAATTGAGTGGCAATACAGCAGATTCCTTAAGATGATGGATAATAATCATTAACAAAAACCCCCTTTGGATTTCTAAACCAGTAAGTTAAATTAAACTACAGTGTACTTAATTTTCAATCTCAAGATACATCATTTTTCTAAGATTTGGAATTAACATAGGGAGACTTGCTATAAATGAGGAAATCAAAATTTAGCAACTTGAAAGGGCTTACTGCTCTTTATAAAGAAAATATTTCAGTGTTAAATTTTTCTTTTTATTCAAAAAACTAAGCAATTTTCATTTTTGTTAATGACTACTTTTTGAAATGTCCTTAAAAATGGTAGATCACCAGGACTGCTATAAAATATGACCTACTAACCTACTTTTATTAAATGATTTAGAGAGACTGACCCTGTTTCTCTCAATAATCCCAGGCTTGTGCTGACAATCAAAGTAATAACACAGGGTTTTGCCTTTCATAAATAAAAGGACTCTAGAAAATTATCTCTAGATTAACAGTGTATTTCTATGAAATGTTTAAACATGGTAATAAATTCATTTTTCTTTTTAAAACAAAGTGCATTTGCAGAATTATTTTATTTGAGTTACAGCTTTTAAAACCAGGTAACCTACACAGTTGGAAAACATAATTCAATGCTATATTTTACTTTAATGATTTTGCACTAAAAAAGCATAAGTGAAAAGCAGAAGATGAAAAAATATTTTTTCTTTAAGAAATACTAAATTCATATCCACAAATTATATGAGACAAGGCTATCTTACATGACATAGAACATGGTGTTAATGAAATCTTACACTCTACACAATCCCCTTGGTTTTATTCGCTCTTCAAAACAGGGTCATGGCTTTTAATCAATGTTGTCAGTGATGACTAACCCTGACCCATTTAGAAATGCTCATTTCATAATACTGCCCATTTACTGGAGCTTCATACTGTGTGTGAATATGGTCCAAACAGCAGTAAGTTCTTCCACATTTAAAGACACACTAGTTGGCATTCGTGATCTTAAAATGAATAGCCTTAATTTTTTAGTAAAGTTAAATAGTTCCTTTACTAATTTCCTTTGGGGAAAGTTTAATCTAAAAAGAAAAACCAAAGTAAAGGCTGAATCTCAAAAATATCTTGAGTAGGCAAAGAAATCTTAACCCATTCACTATGTGTAGCCCATGGCCACAGACAACAGTGTGGTGAAGGCCAGGGAAGGGCAGGTGGGGACTGGGTAAGAGGTGGGCCAAGGGGAGGGGGGAATGGGGCACATCTGTGATAGTGTAAACAATAAAAAAACTTAGCCTATTTAGAAAATAGATCATATACCTTTTTAAATATTAAAAACCAAAATTTTAAAAGGAAAGCAGGATAGAGCTTCAGAGCACAATTAAATTCATCGTAGGCGTTATATGGAACAAATGATAACAAAGCAAATCTTTGAATGTCTTTTTATGTAGGTAATGCGTTTGGTAACATGAAAGGTAAAAAAAAAAATAGTGGGAAATGTACCTGAATTTTCTTTGGGAAACAGACAGTTTATATATTAAGGCAGATATGGCATTGATTTTTCCAATCGCACTGCCAAAAATAAAGGCTTTTTTCTAGGTAGCAAATATTACTGATGCAGTTCAAGTGTATTTTTCTTTCAAATAGGATCCATAGACAATTTAATCATAACTCCTAGCTGGATTGTGAGAGAAATGTAGTATGACTGAGAAATAAACCTTTGCGTGTTAAATCACTGGAATTTTGCAGTATGGTATTGTAGCATAACCTAGACTATCCTGATTTAATAATCAGAACCACTATTTTATCAAAGCCTGACAATGATTCCCTGCAAAAGAACTATACAGAGATGCTTTAAATAAATGATTAGCATAATTGTGTGCTCCTTAGTTTGAAATGAAATATATTACAATTATGTGACCAACATTTATTTTAGATATGACCACAGCCATTAAAATCTAAAATATTTTAACCAATGATTCCAGTTCTAGGAATAGTCTTCAGTAATATTCACAGAAGTGCACCAAATATGTGATATTCACTCATACTTCTGAGAGTAAAAACTAAAAGTCTCACAATAGGGGAATAGTTAAAGCACTTATGATGTTACCATATAAGGGAAACTTCTCATTCAGCCATTACAAGGTATGAAATCTCTCATTCCAACCAAGATAAACAGGCACTGGATATATCCTCTGCAGAAACAACTCCTTCCTCCATGAAGGATAAAACATATGAAGCAACAGCTTTTGAGACAGGATAGAAGTCTGAGTAGTGCCCACATTTCACTGCCTTGAGAGAGTTTCTTCACTGCTGTAGAGGAAGGGGTAACCCATTCTGAATTTAGTGGATGCCCTTAATTCCGGTATCGGTGATGTGCCAGTAAAGCAGTATTTAAGGGGATACTTATAGCACTGAAAGAAAGGTCTCATATCAATGAATTCCCTTCCAACTGTGAGAAACGAGAAAAATATCAAATTAAACCAAAAGTAAAGAAAATAAAGGTAATAAATACCAGATCAGAAATCCAAGAGACATAAAACAAACAAACAAAAGCAATTCAGAAAATCAATAAAACCAAAGCTGGTTCCTGGAGAAGACCAATAAAATTGATAACCTTTAGCCAGACTGGTCAGGTAAAATAGACTATAGACACAAATTACCAATATTAGGAATGAGAAAGGTGACATCATTACAGACATTACAAACATTAAAAAAATAATAGGAGACTATCATTAACAATACTATGACAAGCAATGTAACAACTTAGATTAAGTAGACAAATTTCTTGAAAGACAAATTTCCAGAACTCATTCAGGAAGAATTAGATAACGTGGGTAGATCTATATCCACTAAAGCAATTGAATTTGTAGATAAAAACCTTCTCACAAAATAAACTCCAGGCTCAGATGATTTAATTGGTGAATTCCACCAAACATTTCATAGATAATTCCATTTTTTACATAAAGTTTTTAAAAATATTGAAGAGAAGGAAGTACTTCCCAACATGTTCTTTTTTTTTTCTTCAACATGTTCTATGAGGCCAGTGTTACTTGATAGCAAAAGCTCACAAGGCTATTAGAAAATTACAGTCCAATATCCCCATGAACATTGAATCAGAAATTCTAAAAAAACTTTAGCAAATTGATTTTTAAAAATAGGTAAAAAGATAAAAAATTATGACCAAGTGAGGTTTATCCCAGGAATGAAAAGTTAGTTTAGCATTTGAAAAGCAATCAATGTAATTCACCATTTTAACAAGCTAAGGAATAAAATCACAGGACCATCTCACTGACAAAATCTAACATTCCCTATCCTAAGAAAACAAAACAAAACAAAACAAAACAAAAACCTCTCATCAAAGTAGGAATAGAGGGGAACTTCTTAAACATGGTTAAAGGTGTCTATGAAAAGCCTATAGGTAACAACATGCTGGTTAAACATTAAATGCCTTTGCCCTAAATCAAGAAGAAGCCCAGGGTGTCTGCTCTCACTACTATTATTCAACATGGTACTGTAGGTACAGTGAAATTAGGCAAGGAAAACAAAAAAAATTAGTGTTGGAAAGGAAGAAGTACAACTGTCTTTATTCATAGATAACGTGATTGTCCACTTGATAAATCAATGGAATGTACTAGACTCCAAAGGAAATTCCTAGAACTAATAAATGATTCTATCAAGGTTGAAAGATATAATTTCAATATACAAAAATCAATTGTATTTCTATATACTGGTGACAAATAATTAGAAATTAAAATTTGAGAATCAATACAATGGTATTTTTAAAACAGTGAAGTACCTAGGTATGTCTCTTTAAAAAAATGTGAGCAACATCTATATGAAAACTCAAAAATTGCCAAGAGAAGTTAAAGAAGACCTAAATAAGTGGAGAGATACATTGTGGTGTTGGGTTTGAAAAACCTACATTTTTAAGGTATGAATTCTCCCAAAATTGATTTCTAGATTCAAGGCAATTTATAGCAAAATCCCAGTAAGAGTTTTTGTAAATATTGAAAAATCGAATGTAAAATTTATATGAAAGTGCAAAGAATATAGAATAGCCAAAACACCTTTGGAAAGGAACAAGTTGAAGGACTAGAAGTACCTGATTTTAATAATTATTATAAAGTTGCAGAAATCAAGAGTGTGATGTTGGCATAAAGATGGGCAGATATATCAAACAGAATAGAGAGTTTAAAAATAGACCCACACATACATGAACAACCAATTTTCCACAAAGATGCAAAGGCAGTTCAGTGGAGAAAAATATTAGTCTCTTCAAAAGCTGGTAATAGAGTAGTTGGATATACATTTACCAGAAAAAGTGAACTTGGATTCATACCTTGAACCATACACAGAAGTTAAATGAATATAAACCTACATGTAACATCTAAAATTATAAACCATATAGGAGAAAATCTTTGTGAACATGGCTTGGGCAAAGATTTCTTGGATTTAATATTACAATACATAAAAGAACAAACTGATGCATTGCATTTTGTCAAAAATGAAAACGTCCGCTATTTATAAGGGGAATAGGAAAACAAGCCACAGACTGGGGAAAACAGTTTTAAGTCATATATCTGTTAAAAGATTTGTATCCAGAATATATAAAATATTCTCCAATTCAATAATGAGAGAAGAACCCAACTAAAAATTAGGAAAAGACATGAATAAAGGCTGTACCAAAGAAGACACACAGATGATAAATAAGCACATGAAAAAAATGTTCAACTCCATTATTCATTAGGCAAATGTAAATTAAAACTGCATTGTGATACCCCTAGACACCTATTAGATTAAAACATGCGAGGGAGGATGTGAAGGAAATAGAGCTCTAACACACTGCTGGTGGAAATGTAAAATAGCCTCTTTGAAATACAGACTTGCAGGCTTTTTTAGAAGTTAAACATACACCTATCATATAATGCAGCCATTTCACTCCTAGGTATTTATACAAGAGAATTGAAAGCATATGTCCATACAAAGATGTGTACAGATGTTAATAACAGCTTTATTTGTATGTCCATTATTGGGTGAATGTATAAACAAACTGTGGTTTATCCATACAATCGAATATTACTCAGCAATATAAAGAACTGTTATATGTGCAACAACATGGATGAATCTCAAAACAATTATGTTCAGTGCAAATAGCCAGACAACAAAGAGTACATACTCTGTGATTCAATTTATATCAAATTCTAGAAAATGAGAGCTAGTTCATACCGTCAGAAACTGTCGAAGGGGAGATTATGAAAGTGCATAGGGAAACTTTGGGACATAAAGATATGTTCATTCTTTTGAATCCAGTGATGGTTTCAAGGGTGACGACACTTATCAAAATTGTATGCTTTAAGTATGTGCAATTTATTTTGTCAATCATACCTCAGTAAAGCTGTGTGTGTGTGTGTGCGTGTGTGTGTGTGTGTATGATTCTTGTGTCAATATGGAATTATGCCCATGATGTAGTAAGCAAAAGAGTAAGTTCCAGAACATTATGTATAGCTCGACCTCAGATTTCTTTAAAAAAAAAAACACCCAAAAACTAGTGAACAAGAGTCATGAAATTCTTTACCCCTGTTTATTTGTGCGTGCGTGTGTGTGTGTGTGTGTGTGTGTAAGTCTGATAGTTTACACGACGAACAGTGGTTATCCCAGGGAGTGAGATGTGGTACAGGACAGGGAGGGGATATATCTATTTAACGCGGAGCTGTTATCACTCTTTTAAAAAATTTCCTGTAAAGTATTCATACATTAATAAAGTGCACTTTCTCGGGAGAAACTGGAACTGTTCATGCATGAACAGAGAGGTTGGCTGGCTGTTTTACATCGCAAGGGTAAGAGCCAGAAACCAGTGCACTCACCCGCCAAGGGGCCGGCCGCTAGGCACCTGAGCAGGTGTGAGCGGGCGCGCGCGGGTCTCCCGCGAAAAGTGGAGCAGCGCGCATGCGCGGCAGCCTGGGGGCGGGGCGGGTTTATGAGGCTCCCTCAGCTTCTGGGGTCTTCGCTGCCGGCGGAGCGCCGCCAGCTACGCGGCAGCCGCCCGAGCGCCGACCCCGCGGGCCGGCTTTCGCCGCCGCAGCCCGCCAGCGAACGCCGGGGTACGCGCGGAAGCGCGCGCGCTCGCGTGTTTAAAGGTAGCATTTCCTTCGGGGCTCGCGGTGGTCTTCGAAGAGTTCACCTTCGCTGACTTGGAGGAAGCTGCGGGCCAGAACCTGGGGTCCAGCCTCAGTCAGGCGGGTGGTGATTTAGAGACGCGGGTGTGCCCTCGGTCGACGCGCTTTCTTAGGGAACAAGGAGGCGTGACCTGGCATTCTTAGCCGCCGGAGACGCGAGGTGGGGGGTCCCCTGGGGCGCGACCCTACCCGCGGCCCAGAGGCCAGAGCCGCCTCGCAAACTCCCCATTCCCCTACCCCCCTACCCCCCGCGTTTGATCTGCCCCGAGGTCGGGTAGCGTGTGGTGTTTCACAGCCGCAGTTCTTGTTTCCTCCGTGGTGCTTCTCTGCGGGGCGAGCACGGGACCCCGGGTCCCTGGATGCCGGCTTTTGCTCGCTCGTCGTGGTGGGTAAGCTCCGGGAGGGTTGTCCGCGTCCTGCCCGCTGTCAGGCGCGCGTCCGCTGGCGTCCGGGGTGTGCAGCGCTGAGGGGCGACGGGGACGCGCGGTGGCTCGAGCTGCGCCCTTGAAGTAGTTTGCAGGACGATAGTGTCAGAGGGCTGATACTTAGAAATAAATGTCCGAGAGGAAAGACGACGCGAAAACCCTGCCTGCGAGTTGGAAGCATCTAGACTTTTTAAGAGGGACTGGTTTTGTCTTTGGCACGTGTGCCCGGAAATGGCCCCCACACTATGAAGCGGATTAAATTATGATTATTTTCTCTTCGCAAAATGCTTTCCTGAGTCATCTGCACTGGTGGTTAGACCCCTTAGTCCGTCCTCGCCCCCCTCTCTTTCGGAGGCGGGAGCGGAGAGGCGGCCGCCCCCGGGGACTTTGCGACGGATCCCCACTCGCGCTCTGTGCGGCTCCGCCTCGATCTCAAAAGGTGTTTCGAATCCGCATGCATTTTGAAAACTTCAGTTTCTCATATGAGTCATTCAAAAACAAGCATACGTATTCTAAACTTAAAGGATTTCTTAAAAATATTATCGCAAAATATTACTCGCTTTTGAGGGAGTAGAGAAAATTGCTAAATCACTGATAAAGAGTAAGAACACCGAAAAGCCGGCAGTCACTGCTTTCAGAAAGATGTAACGTGAATACTTACCATTTGTCTTTGTTGAAACCTTGATGGATATCATCATTTGCCTTTCACATGTAAAAAATGGTAGGTTTTAGATTTAGAAGGGAAGTTCGCGGTGTGATGTGGACTGCAAAGAACATTATGTTTGACACCATTCCTAAAAAAAAAATTATATTTTGTTCTCTGCTTGGGTTATACTTAGTGGGAAGAGGCATGTTAAGAAGCTGTGTGTTTCAAAGCTGGAGTTTGGAACAGACCTTCGGCTTTCCTGGCCAGGCCACACCTCCGATACCTGCGATTTCCGACCCCATAGCAGAGTCCCTCCGCCTGGGGTGGCAGCAGTCTGATTTCTCAGTGTGTCCCTGTAGAAAGTCACTTAAATAAAGGACACTTGCTGATTTTGTTTTTCCTGTTCATTTTCATCTTGCTGCTGCAGACAGATTTGTCTAGCCTTTTAGAGCATTTTGAATCTTCATTCTGTCATTTGTAGTATTTATACGTTTGTAGTGCTGTGATGATGGAAAACGTGACACTTTTAAAAGTACTTACTCTGTATTCGTTTAAAAGATCTGGAAGAACCTGGTGATGGTGCAGAAGATAGTTGCTTCCATTGCTGCCACCTGCTTGGCTTTAGATGTTTACTCTTTCATCTAATTAATGTCTTGGACTCTCTTTCCCTCAAGACTGCTGTGGGAGATTTCTTACTTTTAGAGGATCGATTCACGTGATCGCCTGATCCACCAAATTAGTAAACATATCAAAAAAAAGGAAATTGAGTTAGGGTGGTTTGTGAAGCCACTAAGTGGACTTTGAGTCATTATTGTACTCTTCCTCAAATGTTAATACACCTGTTCCGTACTCTAGACTTGTGCTAAAGATCGCTGCCAGCTTGCTCCTCTCTCCCTTTCTGGAAGTATGGCTTATCACTTGATGGGACTCTGTGTTCTGGTTTTGTCTTCTACCAGCCCTCACAATTCCCGACAGTGACTCTGAAACAGCAATCAAGTTTCTTCAGCAACCAGGTAAGCAATTCATCTGATCCTGAAGACTCCCGTGAACTAATTGGAGACAGATACTTGCATGCCACCTACTTCAGGATCTTAGGTTCCTTATTTATATACTCTTACTAGGTTACTTCTTTATTTTCTAGCATATAGAATGGCCTGCAAACACAAAAGTAGCCAGATCGTTAACTTGGTGTAGAAAATAAAATTGCAGTAAATAAAATTGTGTCATCTGATTAGAGGGATGAAGTCACTCGACTTTTTTTCTCTTATTTGTGGTGGTCCTCTAAGTGTGTGCCTGAAAGCTCCTTCCTCCTCCTTCTGCAGTGGAATGTAAAGGAGAGAAAGCCAACCTTGCTATTGTCTGGAAAATAGTGGTTTGGATAATAGTATAACAGATGGCAGTGGGAGATAGTAAATTGTGGATACTGGTCTCTAATACATTCTCCCCGGCTGTCCTTCAAAGCTCTGTTTTAGGCATAGGGCTCAGAAAGAGGTTGAGAGCTGGCAGGTGGTAGTCTAGAGATTTACAAGTTTTTAGCTGCTTAATAGGTTGGTTCTTCCACCTCTATGTAATTTAACATGGCTTACAAAAGTTGTACAATGCATTTATTAATTTTTTTACTTTATGACATTTATTCATGATGCCTGGCACTGAATTTTATCATAATGTAGACCAGTTATTATTTTCTTCCATGTTCATAAACTGCTCCTAATTCTAACAAGTTGCTGTGCCTAAAATGGACCAAGCCTCAATGAGAATATGAGTGAATGAAGTAAGAGTGAATCAATTCTATCTATTAATATATGTGAAAAATTTAAAAACCACAGAAACATGTTCTGTTAAAAGAAAACTAGTCAAACAAAGTTTATGCCTATGGGAACAATGAGTAATAAAGTTTTATATGCTTATTTAATTATTGGGTTGGCCAAAAAGTCTGTATGGCTTTTTCTGTAAAGTAAATGATACATTCTTCATTTTCACGAATAACTTTATTGATTTGGATATTTTGAGTATGTCAGCTGTCTCCCATGTGGTATAACATTGATTGTACTCAATTAATACCTTGATTTGAGCGCTATTAATTTCAACTGGTCTACCCAACCATGGAGCATCGTCCAGTGAGAAATCTTCAGCATGAAACTTTGCAAACCACTTATGACACGTTTGATTAGTCACAGCACTTCTCCATACACTGCACAAATCTTTATTTTTTTTGCGTTTCAGTTGCATTTTTACCTGTATTGAAATAGTAAAGCATAATATGTCAAAAACTGTTGCTTATTTTCTTCCATCTTCAATATGAAAATGGCTACACAAAAATTCACCAATTTTGATAAGTTCGCTGATAGGACAGCTGTCACAATACAATCTAACAAAATTGTTTCTATTGAAGTTAAAGACAACCAAGCACTACTAGAGCCATCTTATGGGAAAAAACAAACAAATTTTTGGCCAACCCAATATTATAACTACAGTGGTGTTATGTGCTGCTAAAAAATGGAACCAAATGATTTACACAGCCTGTTAATAAGTAAATGTAATCATGGACTACCTTAAACTTTTTGTAGTATCTCTCCATATGTGTTCATTAAAATATGAATTTTCAGAGCCATTTGGCTGTTTGATCTACTGCCTTCTATTTTATTTTCTTTTATTTTTAAGGATCTTTTTTAAAATTATATTTTATTGATTATGCTATTAGTTGTCCCAGTTTTTCCCCCTGTGCCCCCACTCCACCCAGCACCCCCACTCCCTCAGGCAGTCCCCCCACCCTTGTTCATGTCCACAGGTCATGAGTTCTTTGGCTACTCCATTTCCTATACTGTATTTTACATCCCCATGGCTATTCTTTAACTACCCATTTTTACTTCTTAATCCCCTCACCTCTTAACCCATTTTTTTCCCACACCCTCTTCCCGTCCAGCAACCATCAAAACGCTATCTGTGTCCATGATTCTGTCTCCGTTCTTGTTTCCTTGGTTTGTTTTTTAGATTCAATTATTGATAGATTTGTATCTTTTGCCATTTTATTGTTCATAACTTTGATTTTCTTTTTCTTAAATAAGTCCCTTTTAACATTTCATATAATAATAGTTTAGTGATGATGAAACCTTTTTTTTCTGGGCAGCTCTTTATCTGATCTTCGATTCTAAATAATACCTTTGCTGGGTAGAGCAATCTTGACTGCAGGTCCCTGCGTTTCATGACTTTGAATATTTCTTGCCAATCCCTTCTGGCCTGCAGAGTTTCTTTTGAGAAATCAGCTGACAGTCTTATGGGAACTCTCCTGTAGGTAACTAACTCCTTTTCTCTTGCTGCTTTTAAGATGCTCTCTTTATCTTTAACCTTTGGCATTTTAATTATGATGTATCGTGGAGTGGTCCTCTGCATCCATCTTTTATGGGACCCTGTGCTTCCTGGACTTGCATGTCTATTTCCTTCACCAAATTAGGAAAGTTTTCTTTTCACTATTTTTTCAAATAGATTTCTAATTTCTTGCTCTTTCTTTTCTCCTCAATGATGTGAATGTTGGACCTCTTGAAGTTGTCCCAGAGGCTGCTTACACTATCCTTGTTTCTTTGGGTTCTTTTTTCTTCTTATTGTTCTGGTTTGTTGTTTTTTGCTTATGTTCCAAATCACTGATTTTATTCTCAGCTTCATCCACTCTACTGTTGTTTCCTGTAAGTTGTTCTTTAATTCAATTAGTGTATCCTTCATTTCTGACTGGGATCTTTTTTATGCCACTGAGGTCCTCACTAAGTTCCTTTAGCATCCTTATAACCAGTGTTTTGAACTCTGCGTCCGATAGATTGTTTATCTCCCTTTTGTTTAGTTCTTTTTCTGGAGTTTTGATGGGTTCTGTCATTTGGGCCATGCTTCTTTGCCTTCTCATTTTGGCAGCCTGCCTATGTTTGTTTCTACGTATTAGGTAGAGCTGCTTTGACTCCATGTGTTGGTAGTGTGGCCTAATGTAGTAGGTGTCCTTAGGGTCTGGTGGCACAGCCTCCCCTATCACCCAGGCTGGGTACTCAAGGTGTGCCCTTTGTGTGAGCTGAGTATGCCTCCCTCTTGTAGTTGAGCCTTGGTTGCTGTTTGCAAATCAATGGGAGGGATTTACTCAGGCCAGCTGGCTGCAGGGATTGGCTGTGACCACTGACCTCCAACCTCCACACTCCATAGAGGATCAGCTGTACAGAGGCAGGGTGTTGGTGCACTGACGTGGTCTGTAGCTGTCCACTGGGTACACTGGCCCCAGGGTGTCCTGGGTGGTGCAGGCCAAGATCGGCCCCCACCTGTGTTCTGTGCTGGGCTTGAAGATTCCCAGGTGAAACCAAGCTGTGAATCTAGGCTGGCTGCTGCTAGTGCCAGGTCTGGGGCTCCCTGAGGCCAGCTGTTGCTTGTTTGATAGGATTTAGGAAGTTGTGAAGCATGAGCTAAGACCAGCCATTCATATGGGAAAGGAGCTTGGGTGGGCCATAAATTTGATGGGGTAGATTCTCTGGGGATCTTCAAGGCAGGTCAAACAGTGTTAGCCAGGTTGATGGAGTCTGAGATATGGCACCAGCTTGCCGGCTTTGTCAGGGAGGGTTCACAAAAGGGCAATGGCCAATGTGCACCTTGATGCCAGACACCTCAGTTCCTCCCTGTATATCACTGATGCCTTTCAAACTGCTTGCTACCATGGTACTGGAGCTCAGAAGGAGTGAGTCTGAGTAGATGAGTCCATGTGTGGGTTCTTTAAGAGGAACTGGTTGGGACTCTAGAAGTTTCTTCCACTGACTCGATCCCCACTGGTTTTTGCAGCCAGAAGTTATGGGGACTTAACTTCCTGGCACTAGAATCCTGGGGTTTCCAGCTGGGGGGCCTGGTGTGGGGCTGGGACTCCTCACTCTCAAGACATCCCTTCCTAAGTTTTATCCACCAAACGTGGGTAAAGGAGCAGCCAGTTCTGTGTCTGAGCCCCTCCTACCAATCTGGATGGATATGGTTTCTTTAAATCTGTAGTTGTTAGACTTCTGTTCAACTCAATTTCTGATGATTCTGAGTGATGGTGTTTCTATATTTTAGTTGTAATTTTGATGTGGTTGTGCTAAGAGGAGCCATGTCTGTCTACGCTGCCATCTTGACCGAAAGTTCCCTGCCTTCTATTTTAGTAGAGTTTTAAGTATAATTTCTGCAGGTGTTGCAGTATTTCCACTAACCAGGCTAGGTTTTTTTGTTTTTTGTTTTGGACAGGTTTACTTCTGAATAGGAAAAAAAAGTAGTTTGGTAATCAATAATTTCGTAACAAAAACTCTCACTATGCACAATTATTTATATAAATATCCTAAGCATCAAAACTATTGGATTTTTACCTATGCATTCTGATAAATGTGTTTTTGTGGTATTTTGCCAAACTAGGAAATGAAATCAAATGGATGTTGGTAAGTACCTTGTGGCAGCAGTTACTTCATTTCATTCATTCAGTGTGAACTGTAACCTGGAATCCTTCGTTAGGTCATAAAGTTGGTAGTTTGATAAAGAAATGATCAATTTCTAAAAATGATCATATCTCTTCAGGCTGGAATTGTTGTATATTTTCAAGATAAGAAAGATCAATTTGTCTTGCATTCTAAAATGTTTACTGATGCCCATTTTCTATAAAATTATTTTATATGAAATTTATGATTTGTGGGTGAGTTTTATGCTCTGAAAACTACCATATTTTGCCATGTATACTGTGCACATTTTTGCCCAAATTTTTGTGGGGAAAATAAGGATGTGCATTATACATGGGTAGTACTAATTCTGTATGTATAGAAATACTTTTAATTCTTTTATTTATGCTTATGCATTAAAAGTATAACTCTAGAAAACAATGACAATATCCATATGCAAAATAATACCCTGGAATACAATAATTTAGTTTCTAAATATAAATAAGTAAATACATAATTGAATTAAAAAATTAAAACAAAAGATTTTCTTCCTGAAAGTTTGGACCAGAAACATGGGTGCACATTATACATGGCAAGATATGGTAATATATGCAAGGAAAAGAGAAATTAAAATGTTATTTTTAATAGAATTCTTAGTACTTAAAATCCTTTAGTTATGATGATTATATTGGTTAACTGGCAATTTAATGATTTTACTAAATAGTTTCAACAATCAATTCATATTACACAGAGTAAGATTTAATATATAGCACAATTGCTGTGTTTAGAATTGCAGCACAATTTTTTTAACCTGGCATTTGGAAGAAGTCTTTGTTTTATTTTTGGCTTCATTGGTTTTCTAGTGAAGGATTATATTCAGGATAACTTTTTTGGTAATATGTTAATGAAGTTTTAACTCTCCATTCTATAGCCTGCCAAATAAAGCAATTACAAGGAAAATGTTGATAAATACGCTGCACATCAGAGTTTCCATTCCTTTTCCTCCCTTGGGCCATCATATTTTATTTTAGGGAATTACTGTTAAAGAATAGAACACCTCTTTCAAAATAGCATATGCTTTGAATGTTTGCACTTTCATATATCCTATGTTGTGTTGGTGGAACAGTTCTCCATCATGCATGTAATTTTAGTCAGCTTAAAATGTATGTGGTAGTTCTTTTGCCTGATGCTTGAGACACAGCTTTACAACTATTTTAGTTTTCCATTTCAGTTTTCCAAACCCTAAAGACAACCTTTTATTTTAGCAGTGACTAGGTCAGTCCTGCTTCTGGGGTCCAACTCTATGTTGTGATTAAGAAATGTTTCACATCAAACAGAGTGACTCACAAGACAAAAATATTTACATATTAAATAAATATTTCATTAGATTTAAAAGTATGTTTTAATTATGAAACTGAATCTTTCACGTATACATTCCTAGCATTCAAAGGTGAAAAGAGGATTGAATAGTCAACCAAAATTGAAATTCAGACTACTCTTATCATTATTTTGCCACTCAAAGAATTGTATGCTTAAAATATGTTGCATTCTTATGTAAGAATATGTATAAGATAAGTCAATATATTTAGGTATATCTAGACCTGATATTTGTTGAAACTTAGTTGTATTTCAGGCTGACTAATACCTGGAGATTTACCATTTCTTTTTATTGGGGAAGAATGCTCTTTCCTTTGCTATTTTACATTGGTGGGCAGTGGATAGGTGTGTTGCTTACACAGACTTTGTCCCTGCTATATCCATTTTCTCTAGAGCTTCTGTGTCCTGGGTATCATCTGAAAATTGCAACAGATCATTTGACATTTTGTTAGAATTGTGCTTCAACTTAATGAAATTTGTTCAGAAAAATGTATTGGAGAATTTAAAATAACAACTGCAACATTTATTGAGCACTTTCTTTGTGCTGGCACTTAAGGTATTTTAATTCTCACAACAGCCTTATGAGATGGTACTGCTGTTCTCCCTGCTTTTCAGACGAGGAAACTAAGGCTTAAATTAATTTGTTCAAACAAGACCACATGGCTGGTAAATGGCAGTGCTGGGACTCATTGAAACCTATGCTTTTAATTGTGGTTTGCTGTCCCCTAGATCCCCCAGGAGTTCTTAGCACAATTGCAGTATAAAGCTTCCTTCTGTGTGGGAGAAAATAAGAATACCATAATTGACCAGAAATAAATCTGGGACACACACAACTTTCTTGGACATTTCCTCTTCGAAGCCTTCCCAGTGACCTCCCCCACCCACATACAAATTTAATTTATATATCATTGCCTTATTTTTCCATTGCAACTTGTCCCAGTTTCAGTGACGGCATTTATCACTGCATTTCATGATTTGGCCACAGCTCTTTGAGAACAGGTTCCCTTTTATTTATTTCTGTATCCCCAGCACATAAAAGCACATAGTGGAAGATTACTTTTGTCTTACACTGTTTTTTACTATCTGATGTTATGCTGTACAGTTAGAGCACAAATACATTATGAAATGTGGGAAAATGACCATTTGACACTTTTTAATGTTTACAGAATGAAGAGGAACAGTTTACCTGCTGTGAATAAAATTGTCCAGTCTTCACCTGCAGTGAAACAGCCAAAACTTGGATTCTGCTCTTCTCTCAACCAGACTCATATATATACCGTTCTTCTAGACTGGGGGAGTTTGCCTCACCATGTAGTGTTACGCATTTTTCAGTATCTTCCTTTAATAGATCGGGCCCGGGCATCTTCTGTATGTAGGAGGTGGAATGAAGTTTTTCATATTCCTGACCTTTGGAGAAGGTTTGAATTTGAACTTAACCAGTCAGCTACTTCATATTTTAAGTCCACTCACCCTGATCTCATTCAGCAGATTATTAAAAAACATGCTGCCCATCTTCAGTATGTCAGCTTTAGGGTAAGAAAAAAAAGCATTAAATAGAAACCATGACTTAATACTCTAACAACAATTTTAATTTCTACATGCTTGTGTTGAAGCAGTCAATGAATTTTGCAGAATTTTTATTTCAAACTATTTCCTGTTTTCTGCAGTTATTTGCATAGATTGAGATAGAGAACTTGAACTATAATTGAATAACTTAAACTTCAGTTTCCTTCACCTGGATGCTATTATTAAAATTCAGGTAATTGTAAGAGATTTAAAGTACAAAGTGCTTAGAAAGTTAATTTGTCATCATCTTTCTCACTTTTTTATCTGAGACATTTTGTATAAAGAAAAAATACTAATTTATTTTATGACTTATAGGAGTAAATGCAATTTTGCAAATGAATTTTATTAAATAAACATTTGCCAGTAACTTTCTAATAAGTTACCTCCATGTAATTAAGATTTAAAATTTTCTTCATAGGTTGATAGTAGCACTGAATCAGCAGAAGCTGCCTGTGATATACTTTCTCAGCTGGTAAATTGTTCTATCCAGACCTTGGGCTTGATTTCAACAGCGAAGCCAAGTTTTATGAATATGTCAAAGGTAAATATGGTATGCTTTTTTGGTGAGATTCTTAAACATTGTAAAATTATTTTGTAAAATTCTTAAATATTGTCAAACCAGCAGAAAAGATTCTTTTCTTAAAAACATACAATATTCTGCTTGAACTCAATGAATTATTTAAAGCAGTTTTCTGTTGACTAGCACTTATTTTTGCTGAAATAGCTTATGCACGGTTTCAGTTTTTAGATAAATTTTAGTAATTCTTTCCCCAGTAAATGTCATTAATATAAACTTTAGGTATATGATTTTCAAGCGCCAGTTTACTTAGTCACTTTGAATATGCGTAAATGCATGTATTTTCTTTAATTCTAGAGTCTCTCCATTGGAGGTGGAACAGCATAATATTTAACTAAATAAACCATATTTGTTGGGAGGATGTTTCAGTCCATGTATAAATTCCAAAACAACAATGGCTTAAAACACAGTACTGAAGTTTATTTCTCTTACGTTAAAGGAATCCCTAGGTGAGGCAGTCCATAGCTGGTGTAAAGGTGTTCGGAACCCAGGCTTCCTCTAGGCACTCCATTCTCTCCAAGATGTTTTCTTCATTTTCAATGTCAAAGATGGCTTTCTGAGCTCCAGCCCTCATGTCCTTATTCTAGACAGCTGGATGGAAGCAATGTCCATCCAGTCTAGACAGTCTGGATGGAAGAAGGGTATGTGCCCTATCCTTTTCAGGGAGACTAGCCACAAGGATCGTATAATGCTGCTGTTTGTCTCCTTGGCCAGAACTTAGCCCTGTGGCACACAGATTTCTTTTAGCTGGATGGCAATGTGCCCAGCTAAATATTGAGACTAGATTACCAAAGAAGAAAGGATGAATGGTTGCTCAGAAGCAACCAGCAGTCTCTGCCACAAAAACTGTCTTCTCTTTATTCAGGCTTCAGTTGGAATGCCATCTTCTCAGAGAGGCCTTCCTTGACTGCTTTTGCTAAAACAGCACTCACTCTTCCAGTGACCCTCTACTATATTACAATATTTTAGTTTCTTTATACTATTCATCAGTACTTCAACATACCTCATAGATTTAACATGTTTATTCTCTTTTCCCCAAACCAAATCATAAACTCCTTGCAGGGAGATAATTCTAATTTGTTTATTTACCATTATAAACCCAGAATGCAAATAGTGCCTGATAATATAATAAGCACTAAAACTGGCTAATGGAAACTTTTCTATAGAAGAGGATAGAGGAATGGTAACATCTTCTCTCTCATAAACTGCATCATGGCTCTCTTTTAGCAATCATTTCAGCTAACACTTGTTTATCTTTTTAAGAGATGTCCTAAAAAAATGGGTCATTTGGGGATTAGAGTAATGTAAGTAATCAGGTGGAAGCTTATTAGTTCTGAATGGTTATTTCCTTATTGCTATAGCATGGAATCAGATTGGCCTAAAATTTTTAGATTCTAAGCTGTCTCTCATGTTGCACATCAGCTTCGAGAGTCAGCTTCTAGGTTAGCTGATGCAGAGACCAGAGCGAGGCAACAGCAACTAGCCAGCTTCATTTCCAGCTCTGCCTCCACAGTAAAATGAGCTCTGTGGCTTCTGGTGACGATGTGGATCTCTCTAAGCCTCATTTTTATTTTCATTTATAAACTAAGGGAAAGTAAGTTAAATGTACAGCATTTTGCTAGGCATAAAAAGTGCTAAAAAGAATATATTGTTAACTATAATAAAATTTGTACAGGTTTCCCCTGCTATCCAAAAATAGAGCTTTCCTATAAAACCTTTTGTAAGCCAAAATGGCATAAAGCAAAGAAGCCATTATCTTAGGACACATCTATCAAATGGATGCGCAAAACAAATTAATATAAAGCACAGATATCCAAAGACGCAGCTCAAAGCTATGGCAGCTTGATGCTGAGAGGCTGAGTGTAGCTCCTGGAGAAGGAGCCGGACGGGGTCACTGTCACTGCTCAGGGTGCATGCTACCTCTACAACAGCTCACTGCAAAACAGATGCTAAATGTTGTCTTTGCTTTTGACCTTTCTCATAAAAATTAAATCCTCTGGATTTCTGGTTCGTGAAAACAGGTACTGATGTAGGTCTTTTGTAAGAGGGAAGTGGTGTAAAGCAAAACTTTTCAAAAAGCGGGGGATACCTGTATTCTGATGCATAACCGTGTCCTTCAGGATTAAAAGAGCCCACTGAGAGTTGATTAAAGGGGAAAAACCCCTATATTTCTTAACAAAAAAGAGTGATGTATTTATATTTCTCTAACAATTTTTGGCATCATAAAGTAAAGAGGTCTAGTCATTTGCTATATAATTTGTGTAAATCAGTTAACAATTTGTATATGCCAATACGTTTTCTTATAAATTAATTTAGATTTATAACCAATTTAGTCATTCTAATAAGGACAGTAGAACCTTTGGTAGAATCCAAATAGATTTTGAAAAAGGAAAAATGATCATGCATGGATTTGGTTTCCATAGTTTCTCTCTGTATGCAAAAATACTGGATTTGAAAACTTGTGAAACCCCACCCATTTTGAGCTCAAACTATAAATAAGCTTTAGTTTGTCAATCCTGTCAGGAATGAATAAACTAGATAAAAATTTTATTTCTTCCAGGCCACGGTTTGAGCAGGTTCAGATAGTAAATATTTTAGGCTGTGCGGCTCTTGCCGTTTTGCTGCAACTCTACTGTTGCAATACTATCAACTCTACCTAGCGCAGTGTGAAAGTCGACATAGACAAAACATACTTGAAGCAGCATGGCTGTGTTACAGTAACTTTAATTATGTACACTGAGAGAGTTTCATATAATTTTCACATGTCCTGAAATATTCTTCAAAATGTTTTTTGCAATTATTTAAAGATGTAAAAACCATTTTTAACTCATGAGCTGTGCAGTAACAGACTGTGGATTGGATTTGACTGGCAGACCATAACTTGCCAACTTTCTATTCTAGGAAATAAATACAATCATATCCTTTTAATATTGAAAACTAAATCCTTTTGAACATAATTGAAAGACATATTTATGAAATTTTTGAAATTTCTTTTCTCACCATTCCATTTATGAATTGTAAAAGTATTTTAAAAATTATACTTTGTTATAAAAATGTCTTCTACTGCCTAACTGTGTTATGAAAAACAGTAATATGTTGATTGCTTTTACTACATTATTGTAAGCATATGTTGATATATTAGTTTTAATGAATTATTTGATTGACACTATAGTTCTTTAAATAATGTTTTCACAATTTTTTTCTTACTGCCATGCAAGTCTCATTTTGTGTCAGCACTTACAGTTGTTTTTATCAACTCAAAATCGTTGTCATCAATCAAAATTGAAGACACACCAGTAGATGATCCCTCACTGAAGATTCTCGTGGCTAATAATAGTGATACTCTGAGACTCCTAAAAATGAGTAGCTGTCCTCATGTTTCATCTGATGGTAGGTTATATTTTTCTAAGCTCATATGATTTTTTTTTACTATAGTAACAATGCAATTTCTTCTCTTTTAAAAAAGATTTTATTTATTTTTAGAGAAAGTGGGGAGAAAGAGGGAGAGAAACATCAATATGTGGTTGCCTCTCGCACACCCATCCCCACTGGGGAGCTGGCCTGCAAGTCAGGCATGTGCCCTGACTGGGAATTGAACCGGTAACCCTTTGGTCTGCAGGCTGGTGCTCAATCCACTGAGCCACACCAGCCAGGGCACAATGCAATTTCTTATTGAAAACTGCATGCTTTTGAAACATAATTTATTAACTTTTTTCAAAAGAAGTCTTAACCTGTAAGCTATAGATAGTTTAAATTGCTTTTCCTAAGAGTATTTTAGTTATATATACAGAGTCCAGCTCAAGTAATGCCTCTTTTTTGTTACATAAAAATCTTTTATTATAAAATCATAAGCATGTAATTCTGTAACACAATAGTATCACCCTCAAACACATCATCTAACACGTGAGGTGAAATGCTCAAATTGCTGTCCGTCTCATGTGAGACATTCACGTACCCTACCAACCACCCTCAATGGTGTCACTTCTGCCAGACCCTGTATATCATTATATATAATTATGTATATCTTGGCATCCATCTCCTCAGAAATCATTAGATCTCTGTTTTAGTAAATAATAACTAATATCAAATATAATTTGACAAAATTTATTATTAGTGTGATCTTCATTCTTAAGAATGTTTCTTACTTTCCACAGGAATCCTTTGTGTAGCTGATCACTGTCAAGGCCTTAGAGAACTGGCATTGAATTATTACATGCTAAGTGATGAACTTCTCCTGGCACTTTCAAGTGAGACTCATGTTAACCTTGAACATCTTCGAATTGATGTTGTGAGTGAAAATCCTGGACAAATTGAATTTCATTCTATTAAAAAACAAAGTTGGGATGCACTTATTAAACACTCCCCTGGAGTTAATGTCGTTATGTACTTCTTTTTATATGAAGAGGAATTTGAGACATTCTTCCAAGAAAAAAACCCCGTTACTCACCTTTATTTTGGCCGTTCAGTAAGCAAAGCAATTCTCGGACGGATAGGTCTTAACTGTCCAAGACTAATTGAGTTAGTGGTATGTGCCAATGGTCTCCAGACTCTCGATGATGAACTTATTTGTATTGCTAAACACTGTAAAAACTTCACAGCCTTGGGCCTGAGTGAATGTGAAGTTAGCTGCAGTGCATTTGTTGAGTTTGTAAGACTATGTGGGACAAGGCTAACCCAGCTCTCTATAATGGAGGAAGTTTTGATCCCTGATGACAATTATAGCTTAGATGAAATTCACACTGAAGTTTCCAAATACCTGGGAAGAATATGGTTCCCTGATGTCATGCCTATTTGGTAGTTGACTACCAAAGATTCTAAACTTTTTTTTTAATCAAAAGATTAGCTTCTTTCAGTCTATGCAAACGTAAAATTTAAGATGCATTGCTGAAATATTTTAGTTAAAGTATTTCATCATTCAGCAAACTGTCTTAATAGGTTGCAGCAGAAACATTTGAAAAAATACTAGAAATTTGAAAAGCCAGAGATTTTCCTAAATACAGCGCAGACACTGTGTTGTGGTTAGATAGTTGATAATGCTAAAAACTACAAATAGTTTCTAGATAAGTTGCTTGGCCTTCCTTGAAGGCATATTTTACCTTGCTAAATAAATTTATAATATCAAGCTTTGGATCCCTTAAATTATGCCATTTACAACTTTATATTGTTTTAGTTGTTTCTGTGCCATCTTAGTATTAATATATTTTACAAAATATTTAGTATTAAAAACTAAGAGTAAAATCAAAATATAAATACAAATGCTGGCTTAATTATACTTCATTTTTAGCACTATATAAAATCATGTTATGATTTAATAAACAACTTCTAATTTCCAGTACACTTGGGATTCTATTTTATTGCATGAACTTGAGAGTAAATTGACATTAGACTAAAATTAAATAATGCTAATTCATTTTATGAAGATACTGTGATTGCTAATGGATTAAATACTGAGATTAAAAAAAGAAAAGAAAAGAAATTCTGCAGAGTGTGTTTAGAAGGTCAGTGTTTACTGACCTATTACTACACATCTGAAACAATGCCAAATCCTTTGCAGAGTGATCTTGTAATTTAATCAGTAATACAACAAAACTCCTTAATGGCTATGTATGGATTTTAGAATGAAGATCTGTCTTTAAAATGATCCACAGGGTCCTACAAGATCTGGCTTCACCCTGCTTTGCTCTCATTTTCTTCCCACCGAGCTGCCCCTTGCCCTTTTGCTCCCATTCTCTTTCGGGTCTTTAAGACTGCCATGCACCCTTTAGTCAGGAGGCATTTGTACATATTACTCATTCTACTTAGAGTACTCTCTTTGTTCCCTCAGATCTTTCCTTTAGATTCTTTTACTCAGGGAAGCCTCCGCGACTGTCAGCACTGTGTGATTTCTCTTCATGGCGCTTATCATTATTGTAATTTGTCCTTTACTTGTATGGTTGTCTCCTTCTTCCATTGCACAGTGTAAGATCGCTGTTGGGTTTTACTCATTGCGGTGTTTCCAGCATCTACCATAATATTTAGCACCATAATAGGCACTGAATAAATTTTACTTAAGTACTATCTTTTTCAAACTTGTTCCCTATAATATCTTAAATTTATTTCTAAGATAATCAATTTAAGAGTAAAAAGATGATTTTAAATGTTTATAATTTTCCAGTTTTTGAGTATTTTTTAAGAACAGGCATCTCATTTCATTCACCTTTGAGTCCAACCCTCTCAAAACAGCCATGTAATACATTAGTCCACACTAAATAAATGCAAGTGGAGCTGATATTACTGGTTGAAAAATAAAACAAATTTCTTAAAGACAGTTAATACAATTGTAGATTATATCAGCTATACATTAAGGATATCAGCTATACTGTTAAAGTACAGAAGCAACAAATAATAGGGAACTTAAAGTCTGATTGGGAACATAAAGGAAGTGGCATAGCTGAGATGGAGGTGTCAGACTGGTTGGAGATCAGTAATGGTGGAAATACTGAAGACATTAAACCTCCAGTCTTACCTGATATTGAAGTATATATACCTGAATAGCAAGGTGATAGAAAGCCAGTGGTGTTTGCACGAGAGGATAACAAAGCAAAACAGAAAGGGACTACAAGAGGGGCGAGGTCGAGGGGGAGTTTATTCCTGTAGCCCACCAGTATAGAGAAATAATGACTGCAAGTGGCCTCTTTTACATCGAATGAGAAGTTGCTGCTCTAAATAGTGGTCTTAAGTGGCCCAGTAGTCGAACCTAGTAAACTGAGCACAATAATAACTCTTAGAAAAAAAAAACAAGAATAAACCTCATCAGCTCAATTAAATGACACTATGGTTGATCTTACTGGGTTGATAAATTGAAGAACAAACAAAAACAAGATGAGGAAATATGAAGTATTCTTGATGCTTCATTTAATGAAATGTCTCCATTTACTGTGGAGTCCATGAAAAGCACTGTTTACCTAAGATTCAAGGATTCTAGGTAAATGAAAGAGTTTGATATTAGATGGATTTTTAGCTTCAGACTTTTAAAAATATTTTAGTTCTGTAAGCAAACTTGTTCATGTTAAATCTGTGTTTTTGCATGTGTTAAAGTGTTCTGGAAAAGTTAGGATAATTTTGCAGGCAAAATGTAAATGGAGAGAATGGGAGAAAAGATTATATTGTAGAGGTACTGAAGAGACACAAAAATAGGATTCTCAAATTTTTGTTTTTTCTTCCTTATGAACCTTCCTGGGCTCATTTGTATTGCACTAAATACTAGGGAGAGGGACAGATTTTAAAATTATACGCATTGCTGTCGATATGCCACTAAATGTGATAAATGTCACAAGGATATAAGAATTCTTCCCTATATAGACCTAGCGCTAGATTGGCCACATAACTTTTATTTCCATTAAATTACTTTCCTGCAGAAAACTTTAAAAAATTTCCAAAATAAAAACTGATTTTGCTCACATTATTTACCATCGATGAGCCTAATACCTGACACCATATTTTTAATGATGTTTTATAACCGCTTTTACTAAGGAAAAATAAGTTACTCAGTACTATTACATCCCTGTCATTTGAACCTTCACAGTACTCTAAGCTGAGTGTTTTGACATTCAAACTTAAAAGGAAATTAAAAAAAAAAAAACAACAACTCTGATATAATGCACCAGAGGGCGCTGTATTCTAGTTATTCCCAACAAAGAAGTCCTTTAGTCTAAAGTTTGCATTTCCGTTCAACAGATATGAGAGTTCTGTGGAATGCTAGGCAGAAGGAAACATTCTTGCTCTACCTTGGGGAAGCTCTCCATTCCAGGTAATGAGTCTGGTTTTTAAAACAGTCACTTCAGGAGGCTGATTATTTAGAAGGCCATGCACATATTTCATTGTTCAAGTATTTTAGAGCTCTTTAAAAATTACCTTTAAAGTCTGTGTGCTGTTTCCTTTTTTGTATTCTCAATGGGAACACAGCCTTTTCCCTTTGAAAACAATGTAATTTTTAGAAACCATCTGAAGTTACTTGGCACTGAGATGAATAAGATAGATAATCACCAGATAGTGCTGGTTATAGTGTTCTTTTTTTATAACCAAAACTTAAATTCTTAATTTGCTAGCCTTGTATAAGACATTATAACATAGTAGAGAATAGTATCTAACTGGGTATGAGAAATCACTAATTGTGTTGTATAGACTCTAAACTATCTGAGAACCATCATTAATTCTCTTTTCTGGCCACCCACCTGCAAGTCCTATTACATCTATAACATATACAGTGGCACCTCAGTACTTGTTGGCTTCACAACTTGTCAAACCCTGTACTCATCACATTTTGATGAGAAAAAATGTTTCAGCACTCGGAACTTGCTCACCACTCATTGCACTCGCTAGAACTCATGAGTCACAATGTCAGCTTGCAAAAGAAAATGCTTCACCAGTCGCTGCTTGTTCACCGCTTGTCGGAATGGATTAATGATGAGTACCAAGGTACCACTGTATCATAATGATAAATACTTATTGAAACCACCTCCTAACTGTAAAACTACATCATTGATAGTAACTTAAATTTATCTGAGTGGTCTTTTCCTATCAAATCCTTAGGTTACTAGTGTTTGTTTATTTGTTTGATTTTCTTTTTATATATTTTTATCACATACTTATGTGTTCCTAAAAATTATGTTTTGGCTTTGTTTTAACTTTTTAAAAAGAGTATCATGCTGTATTTGATCTTTTGGACTATTTTTTTTACTCAATATTATATTGCTATAATTCATTGTGTTATATTGACTAAGAATTATTTATTATGAGTGCTATGTAATATTCCATTCTATAACCACAATTTATTTGTCCCTCTCACTGTTGATGGGCATTTGAGTTGTTCCAGGTTTTGCTCTGACAAATAGTGATGTCATGAATATTCTTATACCTATGTCTTAGTATACAACTGTACTCACTTCTCACCAGTAGTAAAGTTCAATTAATTACATTTTCCTCTATCATATCTACACTAAGAATGGAGTCATTCTGCTGGATTTTTCTACATTCCAAAAGCACTTAAGCAAAAGTTTATGAAGGAAGTTTCCAGAATAATGAATTTGACTTAATTTATTTCTTACTGACTAAAAACTAGGGAACCATGTTATTTCTGGTCCTTTGAACATTTGTATGGTCTTATTTCACATTGGTACCTGTTGGAAAGAATTATATGTATACAGTGTTGTATAGAAATAAGTAGCTATGATACACATATGACTAAATGAGGCCAACTGACTTGGTTCTATGATATATTTCAGGTTAGGGTAGACCTCTCTCTCTAGCACTCCTTGTACTACAGCTGTACTGAAATCTAGAATATTACATTTTTTCTTAGACTACAATTATTCATTACCTAGAATACCTACCACTTATATACAGTGTGGGAATGTGTGGATATAAAAACCAGCAAATTCTGTTCTATCCATGCAAACAGCTTATGATCCAACTAATTTGACAAACCTAAGGAAATTGCTGAAATTCTCCACAACCTTAACTCAAAAGAAGCCTCCCAATTTATTCAGTTACTATTAAGTGTGTATGTGTGTTCAGCATTGTACAACCCTTTAATACCATAAAAACAGTTTCAGGCTTTTCTTTTCAAGCAGAAATCTAGTTTTACAATCATTTAAAATGCAGTCTGGATGAGCTTTAATTTACATGTTTATTTATCCTATGTATTTAGGACTAAGAAATCTTTAAAAAAAAAAAAAACACCCCAGCTATCATAGGTTTCAGAAAGATCAGTGAGCCCTGAGAAATCAGTTGACATGCAAAAACATGAAAGAAGCAGTGGGTTGAAATCAAAATACTGTTTTCTTCCATGTATTTATTCTGTTTCTATTTGAACATGAATTTCTTGAAAAGCAGGATATGCATTCAGGTTCCAAGAAGAAGGCTTTCTGTATAGATCTGGTCATTTGTCTTTCATTTATAGGTACACGGTGGGATCACTCAAGTCACAGTTTTCAATGTGTACATGGGATTGGATGCCAGGATAAACTTTCTGCAAGGGCAATAGAGTTCCCAGTTTCTCTCCCTTCTTGATAGAACCTTTGTATTTAATTGGCTTAATGTAGAACACTTTAATACAGAAACCTAAGAGAGAAGGAGAAGTAAAATTAGTCATTTGACTTTTAATAGCCTTTAAGCAGGAATTTTTGAAAATAACAAATGGGAGAAAACAAAAAAGAAAGAGGAGTTGATTGAACTCAATGAGGGAAGAGTAGAATGACAAAATCATATCAGAAATAAAGACAAAAATTGCAAGATGCCCAAGGAAGAATAGATTTAAATGAAAATTTAATAAAGACATTAGACAATCACAGGAAAACACCAGGTACCTGAGAAAATTGACCTAGAACACTGTCAACTCTGACACATTTTAATTAAACTATTAGATGTTAAAGACAAAAGTGGAACTAACTGGCACAAGAATATAAATCTTTCTAAATACCAAAAGAAAAAAAATTTAAAGACCTAACAAATAAATAAATTGAATTAATATAATACTATAATTATAACATAATATGACAATGTTAGGACCAAATATATTTTATATCTATAAGTGTTAACTCATCTATTAAATAGATTTTCTTATTAACTTGAAAAGGAAAACTCAGTTCTATGCTATGTAGAGAAAAACACAATCATTGAAAAAAAGCTAAAAATTAAGGGCTGGACAAATATTTGCCAAGAAAATGAAAAAAGGAAAGCAAGAATTATCCTGTTATCAGAGAGTGGAATTCAAGCCAAAAAGCATTGAAATAAGACAAAAGAGGACAATTTATAATGCTAAATCCAATGAAAATGCAACAGTGACAATTAACCATGTGCTAAATAACACAGAAATCATCTATATAAAACAGACTTTAGGAGATACAAGGAGAAATAGATGGAAACCCAGTAGGTAATAAAAGACTTCAACACATATCATTTAAAACACTCCAAGTAGACAGAAAACATAAGAAAGGCTATGGAACTTTGCTGTCCAACATGGTAGCCACTAGCGATGTATAGCTCGTTAGCACTTGAAATGCAGCTAATCTGAATTAGATGTCCTCTAAGTACACGGTACACACTGAATTTTGAAGACAGTACCCAAAAAGGGTAAAGTATTCATACTCTTTATGTTAATTGCATTTTGAAATGAAAATACTATGAAAATATTGGGTTAAATAAAATATTAAGATTAATTTCACATTTCTTTTTATGTTATGTGACTCCTAGAAAATTTAAAATAACTTCTGTGGCTTTCATTGTATTCCTCGTGGATAGTACTGCCATAGAAGAGCTAAACAAAATAAGTTGTGTCTTATGTACATATATAAACAGAATATGCGCAAGATCTCTGAAAACTGAAAACAATGCAAGACCTAAGTACATGAAGGACATAACATGTTCATTGATTGGAGTATTCATTACTTTTAAGATAAAAGTTCTTTTCAGTATGATGTATATAATCAGTGAAGATCTAATCAAAGTCCTAGCAGGCTTTTTGGTGGAAAATGACAAACTGGTTCTATAATTGGAAATGCAAATGACCAAGAATTGCAAAGGCAATCTGAAAGAACAAAGTTGGGAGATTTATACTATCAGATATCAAGATGTATTTTAAAGCTATAGTTAAGTCAGTGTGGTATTTGTGGAAGATTGACAAATGACTGATGAAACACAATAGAAAGATCAGAAATTGACCCACATATACTCAGACCCTCATTTATGAGAAAAGATACTGAAGTGCAATAGGGGAAAAAAATGGTCTTGTCAAGTTAATGGCACTGAATTGATTAGATGTCGATATGAGAAAAATTTTGACCCTTACACACTCCTTACACAATTTCAGATGGATTGTAAATCTAAATATGAAAAATGAAGCAATGAAGCTTGTAGATGAAAACAGAATACCTTTATGACTTCAGGGTGGGAAATGTGTTAACAATAAAGGAAAACATTACTAAATTGAGCTGCATTAAAAACAAGAATTTTTATTTATTGAAAGAAACATTAAGCAAGTAAAGAACACCCTGGCCAGGTAGCTCAGTTTGTTGGACTGTTGTCCCATACACCAAAAGTTTGCATGTTCGATCCCTAGTCAGGGTACATACCTAGGTTACAGGTTCAATCCCTGGTTGGGACGCATACAAGAGGCAACTGATCAATGTTTTGTCTTTCTCTCTCTCTCTCTCTCTCCCTCCTTCCCCCTCCCTTTTCTTCCTCTCCTCCTCTCACCCCTACTCTCTTTAAAAATCAATAAACAAATCCTTTGGTGAGGATTTTAAAAAATGAAGAACAACCCATACCATGTAAGAAAATATTTACAGTACATATAGCTGAAAGAGGACTCATATCCAGAAGATACTGGGTTGGCTAAAAAGGCTGTTTAGTTTCTTCTGTAAAATAAAAGACATTTTTCATTTTCACCAGTAACTTTATTGATCTGGATATTTTGAATATGTTGGCTCTCTCTTGCTATTGGCTCCTAGCAGGTAGAGGCCAGGGGTGCTGCTAAACATCTTCCAATGCATAAGACAGTCCCACAGCAAAGAATCATTTGGCCAAAATGTCAATAGTATCAAGAAACTTTGCAAACCACTTTTGACACGTTCAATCAGTCACAGCGCCTCCTTCGTTCACTGCACACATCTTTTTGCATTTCAGTTGCGTTTTTACTGTTTTTGAAGTAATAAAGCGTAATATGCCAAAAATGTTGCATATCTTCTTCCATCTTCAATATTAAAATGGTTGCACGAAGATTCATCAACTTTGATAAGGTTTTAAAATGCACACTGATATGACAGCTGTCACAATACAATCTAACAAAATTGTTTCAAATAAAGACAACTAAGTACTACTAGAGCTATCATATGGAAAAAACTAAATGCACTTTTAGGCCAACCCAATACAAAAAACTCCTACATACCAATAAGAAAAAGGCAAGAAAGGACAAAATACTTGAATAGGCACCTCACAAAAGGCAGCATCCATGTTATCAATAAATATGAAAGAGTGCTCAATTTTATTAACCACTAGGGAAATGCAAATTAAAGGAGATATCACTACATACTCATCACAATGGCTGAAATGAGAAAGGTACATAAAAAACACTAAGTATTGTGTATAAAGCTACTGGAACTTTCATACACCCTTAGTAGGAGTGTAAGTTGGCACTACTGCTATGGAAAACTGTGCCAGTATTTATAGTACTAAAATTGAATGTACGCTTACACTAAGCAATCCAGCACTTCCTCTCCTACAACATTCTGCCAGTTGCTGAGTATATTCTGATTATGCAACTCGGAAAATTATAATACCACAGAGTGGTTTTGTAGATGCACTGAGCCAACAGTAAGATAGACCCTAGTGAAAAACTACATTGAGTATCTGACCCGAGAAGCCCCTAGTCTGACTGGTGGACCATAGTGGCCTTTTGAGTCTCCAGGAATTAGTATCAGTTTTGAGTAAGTGTCCAGTAATCTCTGAAAAGCCCAATTCTTCCCCAGTGAACAGTCATTCTGCTAAATGGCTATAGGTCCCTTTGGAGATAGATAGAAGTCAGGTTTACAGTATAAATTTTTGCCCTTCCTCAAAGAGACTCAGCCTCTCTTTCATTCAAGGGGCTCTGGGACTGTGAACTGGCTCAAGTCTGGGAGCTGGGAGCTGGGGAGGTTTGTGACCCATAATTGAGATGATTGAAGTCACAGTTCATCAGACCTAGAGTTTCCATTATACAAGTAGGCTGCTCATACATTTCATTCTAGGGTCACCATGATTACCTGGACAATGCCACAGATCTCTGTGTTTCAGAGGAATCTGATTACTGCTTCATCTCTGCTGCCTGTTAGGTAATCAGGCCAACCTTGGCCTTAGCTACTAACTGGACTCCATTCAATGGTAGCAGCTTCTCTTGTCGTTCTGGCCTAAGCTACCCTATAGCTCCTCAAGGACATGGGCTCTCTCACAAAGTGCTGCTTACCTGGTGAAGGAATTGTCCTCTGGACTCACTCCCAACAGAAATGCATATTTATGTTCATTAAAAGACATGTGCAAGCAAGTTCATAGCAGAATTTTCATACGCACCTAATGTTGGATGCTACCTAGGTGTCCATGTAAAGAACGATTATATAGATGAAAATATGTGCATGTAATGGAATACTATATAAAACAATAAGAATGAAGTAGGTAAAACAATATGCAAAAATATGGATGAATCTCACAAACATGATGTGGAGTGAAAGAAGTCCCATAAAAGAGACTGCATGGTGTTTATTTATATCATCTTCAAAAACAGGCAAACTAACCTATGGTGGGAAAGTGATTGCACTTGATGGGAATAATGACCAAAGGCTTTCTAGGATGCGGCTGATGTTATTCTTCTTGCTCTGAGTACTGGTTACATAGGTGTCTGTCTTTGTGAAAATTCACAGAGCTGTATACTTATGCTTTACACACTTTTCTGTATGTATGTTATACCTCAAAAAAATTAAAACAACCAAACAACAAGCCCAATACCTGAAGTACCAGGACACCCAGCTTTACCTAGAATAGAGAGGCCTTTGTAAATATTTCACGGTTTTTGCAGAAATGCCAACATTTTCCAATTGTAGGATTCTGATAAATCTATTCATGATAGTTAATATTGATGAAAGGGTTTTTGTTTCTAGATTGTTAAGCAAAATCACATGGGCCACAGGAAAAAAGCCCCCAGTTAGCTGGAGAGTTAGGTGCAGTATGTGCATAAAGATGATTCTACAGAGGCCAGTAGAACATCTTTGAATATGTATTAGCTGTTTTAGTTTGGTACCCTATGTCTTTTTGTTATGGGTTTTATCATCTTGAAGGAACTATGATACTTCTGTTATGGAATATACATTCAATAAGTAAACACCAAACATCTCCATATGGGTCCCATACATATACAAGTACACACCACCTCTTACCTCTTCCAGATATCCGAACACCATTATTGATGGCATTTTTGGTTTTATAAGGTTTCTCCTGGCCCAAAATCATTCCGGTGAAAGGTGCATACACAGTAGATCCGTCAGAGCACAAGACATCCACACCCTGGTGAGGCCTATGGTTTCTAGGATGTAGATAGGAATGAACAGACTGAAGAACTGCCCTGGGAGCTCTGTCAGCCAGGAATGTGGTGTTAGCCCTCTGTTCTCAGACTAGGGTATCCAAAATTTTAGCTGCTAGAACATGTGCGGATGTCCCAGGTTTCCTCTCTCTGTTTTGCCCAATTTTAACCTCCCTCCCTGAAGGTAGCAATAACCATGTTGTAAAGATTAAAGCATTTAAGACAGTCTTTGGCACTTGGGAAGCCTTTTAAAAATATTAGCTATTATTTTTATATCACATTTTGGGAGCATGAGGTGATCCATATCAGTAAATTTTATAGAGCACTTAGGAAAAGAGTTGTTTTTTTATGGGAACCTATCATAAAAGAATCTTACGTCCCTAGTCTTATTTTTCCCTCAGTGATCCAGAAGTTATTATAAACATCATTTACTGTATACGCTATTTTAATGTAGTGAGTGATACTGCCTGGGTTTATTAAAGCGTATGTAGCACAAACACAAAATGTTGCCAGGTTGTGAGTTTTCTTGAGGTTGTCTCTAACAATCCTCACTGTTGTCACTGTACTCACTCTCGCCAGCCTGTTCTCTTGTCTAATAGGCTACAACCTGAAAAATCAGACTCACCAGGATTGTTAGATTATGTAAAGCAACACTGAACCAATCCAAGTGAAGAGCCAATAAGTTATTGAATAAGTCAAGTGCATAAACTTTAGGGTATAAACTAATTGAACCTTGATATTGGCAATTCAGAGGTCATTTTTCCATATTTCCCATCTCTTAGGCATATCTCCGATATATCTCAGGGCTTGTGATCATGAGCACTTGAGGTGTTTGAGGTTACTTTGTAAGTAGTATCTGTATAAGTAAGAGTTCCACTATAATTAGGATGGAGGTCAATAATGCAACTGGACACACAGCTATTTCATCAGAGAGTGGTACTCTCCATGTGATACTGTATGTTATTGAAAATTCACAAGTGTGTCCCTCATTGTCAGGGAGAAATTCCCTGCTTAGTGCCAGCCGCTGGTGGTCAGCTCCCAGAGCCTGGCTCAGTAACACAGTGGTTTGATAGAAAGAGGATCCTAAAGCTTAAATCCTAGTCCAACCTTCACCACCTCCAACTGTGTTTGGCAGGTCCCTTAGCCCTTTGGTATCTTCATTCAAACTCCTCACCTAAAAAATGAAATAGTAATGTTTGATTTTCAACTTGGAAAAGCCAGGTGAAATAGGTCAATGTGTGAAAACATTTGAGGGAAAACACTGTGTTTGCTCCCTTTTTTCTTTTCCTTATTCCATTCTCTGTTTCCAATTCTGAGCCCCTGGTTGAAGCAGAGTTCTTGGAAGTTGCTCCAAAGACAGTAAGGTAACTGGTTTCATCTCTTGAGTTTTCCTGCTCTCAGAGGGAGATGACCATGCGCACTTGAGGACACGAAGGGCAAGGACACTAAGCAAAGAGGTTAAGAGCCCAAAGAGCTTATGGTTATTTGTGAAACCCCACACATACCTTTGAGCAGAGTACTGGCCACAGCCGTGGCTGTCACATGTCCTGACCTCATTGGAAAACTTGCCAGCACATATATTAGCCCATGGACCAGCCAGTGCTGAAAAGGAGAAACATGGGAAGCAGATTTCCTCATCTCACATAGTTCCAGTCTCCATTTGCCTTGTAAGTCTTTCAGTGGGTTTTGACAATCTTGTTTTCACTATAGTTTTTCCCTAACATCCTATAGTTTATGATAAGGTCTTCCTTTAACTCGTGATTCAGATATAGAATTGGCTTTTTCCATGGCCACAGAAGTTCATTTTATAACATGTAAAGTATTTATGTGTTTCTTTATAAGCCTTAACCTCCACCATTATACTTTCAACTTATTCACTAATAAATGGCACAAACTCTGCTTTTCACATTTTCTTTCTTCAATTTTTGGCATGGGGTTAAGGAAAATAAACAGCAGAGCTCAAAGAAATAATTCTAGAAATTCTAAAGTAACACCGAAATGTGTCCGCTTATTGTTAGTCCTAATAATCAAATCCAAGAAAATATTTGCATTAAAGGAGAAACAAATTCTGAACTAGCAAAGTTATTTAACACTAAATAAATGTCTTTAGTATTTGCAAACATGGAAGAGGGAGATTCTTAGAAGCATGTCAAACCAATTTAGCTTAGAGTGGAATGAGAAGATGGGGAAGAGAGTAAAAACAATTATGTTAAAAATTATGAAGCAGTACAACATGGAGGAAGGGCCCGGCTCTCTCTGTGTATTTTGTGCAAACTTTGTTTTAAGTACAACTTCTCTTTCATATAGTATGCACTTGATAAATGTTCGATTGAATTCAATTTCTAGGATTCCCAGTGTTAACACTCACAGAGAGATGCAGTTAGCAAATTCATTCTTTCACCTCACAACAAACTAACAAAAACAGGCAAAAACAAGTACCTGTTAATCTGATCACTGATTTTATTTAACAGTATTTCACTATTAATATTTGTGCTATGAAGAGAAGGTACAGAATATGGCCATTATTGCATATTCCTTAATATTCTTTCAGAAGTCTTATACCTTGAAGTTAACACCTTGATCAAGATATAATGCCATCACTTTGGCAATTAATATTTTTCCTTGGGAACTGAGGCGTATACTAAAACATTCGTTAGTTTATTCACTTCTCTCTCACACTGTGACTCGTAAGGGAACATCCCCTTTGTCGTAATCCATACCAGTCTCTGTACCAGGAATTTTCTAAGTCATATTCTTACACAAACTTTTTACTTTCTAATTATGTTCCAATGAAGTTCGAGACCAAGATTGAAAGACTTTTCTTAAAGTCTTCAGATTCCCCTTTTAGGGTCCTCTCACTAAAACACCAGAACATTCAGGCAGAAATCGTTGAGAATCCCCTTCCCATTCTTCTAATTCCATTTTTAAAAACCAAATACACAAGTTTCTGTTGTGATTGTGCTATTAACGACTTTTAAATCTATCTTTGAAATAAGTTTTGAACTCTTAGCCAACATTCTAAAATTGTAACTTTGACTTACCAGTTGAAATCCAAACAGCCAAAAAGGGGACTCTTGAGGAAAGCATTTGGCTTTTATTTCCCTGTGATGTTTCTTCCTCTGATAATTATAATTGCTCTGTACTCTCTTTGAAGAATATTCAAGTCTGAATAAATATTTTCTAGCTATTTAGTCTTAGAATCCTGCATCTTTCATCTCTTCAATATGAGACAAAAAATATGAGACTGGAGCAAGTCAAATTCTAATGCTATTTGGTTCATATGTTGGACCTATATAAAAGCTTTTAAGCTGAAGAAGCTAATTTTATTGGAAATGCTGACTAAATATTAACAGAAAGTGATAAAACTAGGTGAAAAGTGACTGTCCTCAGGGCTGTGGCTTCATGAATAACTGCAGATATAATAAAAATACAAAAATAATGCACAGGCTAACTTTAGGATAATAGTTACCTCAGAGCAGGGGTAAGAGAGGAAAGCAGAATTTTGGAGGCATATGCAGAGTGGTTAAATTCTAAAATACTTTATAAAAAAGGAATCAAAAGAAAATATAAAAATATTGTCAATTATTAGAGATGGACACATGAGTACTTGTTATGTTGCTCTCTGTACTTTTCTGTATATTTCAAACGTGTATTAGCATCTCCTTTTTATGCTTAATAGCAGATGAGGCCTTGGAATTTTCTGTGGAAACAGCCCCACTTAAGTTATTTGTCAGTCGCTGTGGGAAACTGAGCTTGTGTCCCCAACTCTTACCCATCCCTGCATCCACACCCGGGGCCATGGCTCCTGGGGGCAGAGGGCCATTCTCAGCCTTTGGTTTGTGGTTCAGTTCTATGATGCACTTTGGCCAATAAAGTGAGGCAGACGTGACAGTGTATCCATAAAGCCTTACCCCTGAGGGGCCTCATGTCGTTCCATTTACCTCGTGTTCCGCCATCTTCATGAGGAGAACATTCCCAGACTAACCTACTGGCCCAGGGAGAGAGTTACTGGCACTTCGAGCAGACTCACCCTGCCTAGCCAAGCCTCCCCAGCCAAAGCCAGCCTAGCATAGCACACCCCTTAACTTACATTAGAAAAGCCCCAGCTCTCAGAATTATTGAACACAATAAACACTGTGCTTAAGGAAATATTAAGGGAATTAAAGCAAATATAAGCTAGCTAACTGAACATTTGTTCTGAACAAGGCTGGCCTATGTCCGTTTTGAAGTGGTGCCTGAGGCCAGAGGCACTGTCCTTGTTCTTTGTGTGTATAATCAGTGACTGTGAGGAAGGTTCAGACGATCGCTGCATGTTAGAGATCTTCTGAATAGAAATGCTGATCTGTTAATAGACACCTTTGAATGAGACCTTTATCCTCACTGAACTATATTTACTTCCTCTTGAGTAAGTATGTGGATGTACAGTTACTTGTTGGGCTACAATTACTGAAGGGCATTTAACTTTTGCAAGATACCCTCAACTATCAGAAAGGTTGACCTCATTTCTCCCGCATGCCTTATGCCTTAACCATTTTATTATGCTTAGCACTTTAGCCAAAGATAGAGAGGGCCTGGAGGAGGCAGAGAAATCCAAATTGGCTATAATTCAAATTTGATGGCAATGGTGAAAAAAACTATTTTACCTATGTGGAAACTAACTAAAAGTCACTTGCCTCTTTCAGCACATCATTCTCACCTCTCATTAGAAAAGCTTGAGTTAAATTATTGCAATAGAGTTCATCCAATCGCGAGGCTCAGTTGTTTCCTCCTGTGTTACCTCTGGTTCCCTGTAACTCTGTCTTCTGCTTCCTACAAGGTAGGTAAGTGAGCTCATGCTAACACATCAGAGTAAGAAAGCTGGCTGTATTCTAGTTCATGAACAAATTTATTTTTATATGTTAATATCTTGTGTTTGGTCCATTCAGGCTGCTATAATAAAATACCATTAGCTGGGTGGCTTATAAACTAAAGAAATTTATTTCTTACAGTTCTAGAGGGTGGAAGTCTAACATCAGGCGTCAGGTTCCAGTGAGGGCCCTCAGCCAGGTCGCAGACTGCTGACTTCACCTCATGTCCACGTATGGCGAAGGAGGTGATGGAGCTCTGGGGTCTCTTCTGTGAGGGCATTAATCCTATTCACTGGGTTTCCACACTTATTACCTAAAGCACCTCCCAAAGGCCCCACCTCTTAATACCATCACATTGGCATTGGGATTTCAACATTCGGTTTTGCGGGGAACACAAATATTCAGACCGTAACAGTGCTGATTAATATTAAATCATATACAGAAAAAATGGAGAGAAACTACTTGATAGAGAGGGCAAACTTATAAATTTTAAGGTGACCTCCTAGCATAGAGTCTTATTCTCCCCCAGGCTAAAAATACAAAATTTACAAGAAAACATTTTTAGAGATGTAATAAACTGTGAATTAGCTAAAAGAAGAAAAGCCTGGGGGAACCCTGCCTATGTACATGGCTATATGCGTATTGTATGAAATATAGTATATTGTTTGGGGTCATTGAATTTGTGTGACTAACTAGTCTTAACTTTTCTCAAGCCTAAAAACAGGTTCAAAATTAGTTAAACTACTGCTACTATTTATATGCTACAAGTTTAAGTGCATGTCCTCAAGTATAAGGAATATAAGATAAAGAAAATTTAGGCCCAGTACTGGGATGATGAGAAAGCTTCTGAGATCAAACCCAAACACAAAGCCTTGATAGATGTTCACAGAATTGATTTTAACCAAACTATATCCCCATCAATGAGGAAATAGCCTCCTTGCTTTCTGCTTTAATAGAGACTGACAAGCTCCAGGAACTAAGCGTGTGTTAGAATGAGGACTAGTGAATTTCTAGACTTTAGGTAGTGTTAGTGGCTCCTACCTATAAGTACAATGTGGGGCAGCCCTTCCCCAGTGGTAGTGTTTTTCAGTTAAAATCAGAGCTAATGTTTGTTTTGTCTGGCTGTTTCTTTCGTTTAGTGAGGTCAGTGAACTAATGAGACTGGTGTCATAACGGTGGCCTCTGTGTGGGTTAGTCCCCCGCTTCCTGTCCTAGCACCCCAGGCAGAGCCCTTGACCCTGGCCTAACATCTCATGGATGGACATGGCAGGGGCTTGTCCACTGAGGGGCTGAACTAGAGCACATACAGGAATCAGAACAAGTTTATTCCTACTCACAGGCTGATACCGTCCTTCTCATCTATGAGAAAGTGGGACTGGACATAAACTTTAGTCTGTTTCCAGTGTCTGGTGGCTGGAATAGGTAAGTGAAGCCCTGAGAGGATCTCACTAAAGATGACCTTGTTTGTGGGCAAATTCTGGCAGCCTGTGTATCATGCTTATATGTGGGATGTGCACTTTAAAGGGACTCTAAGGTCTGTGTTCTGAGTCTGAGACTCATCCGTACTCTGTTGTAGGTAAGTGTTAAAGATGTTTTTACCCCTGGCATGCATAGGTAGACATCTTCCCTTGTCAATTTTCTCTCTTCTCTCTAATAAGCTCTAAGCCAAAGGAAACAATTGATTTCCTTCTCTTAAGGCTAATTGTGTCCTTTTGTTGATAATTTCCTTATTGGTTTTTAAGAAGCAGCTATATCATTGTTCTGATTATATAAGTAGTACCTTTTTATTGCAAAAATTACCCCAAAATTTCAAAAACATATAAAACAAATTTCTCACAAACATTTGGGATAGATGTGTTTCTCTATTCTTATCTAGTGTCTCTTGTCAGGAAAACATCAGTGTTCCATCGCACTCAAAGTTACATGCAAAGCCAAGATTTTAATAGAACACTAAATAACAGAAGAGTTCAAGTGTTGGGTATTTCTGAGTGCTGCCACTTGGGTAAAATGTAAATGAAACCCTTTTGGTTTTCCTTGCTTTGGGAATCATGGGTGAGAGGGCATGGGGATCCATTTGTTGGTCTCTTGGATTTTTGTGTGGATCTGCAGTGTGAAGGCCTTTGTGGAAGGCACGAGGCCACTGTGCTGGCTGGAGGGTGGCCTGGGTGACCTGGCTAAGCACACGGGTTCCCTGCCTCTCTCTTCTTCCTGTGCTTCACTGGAAGGAACCTGCCTAGAAACACCAGGCTGTGTCAAGCTGCTGACTTTTTTTTAAAAAGATTTTGTTTGTTTGTTTGTTTGTTTTTAGAGAGAGGGGAAAGGAAGGAGAAAGAGAGAAAGAGAAAGATAAAAACATCAATGTGTGGTTGCCTCTTGGGTCCCCCCTACTAGGGACCTAGCCTGCAACCCAAGCATGTGCCCTAATTGGGGATCCAACCGGCGATCCTTTGGTTCATAGGCCAGAACTCAGTCCACTGAGCCACACCAGCCAGGCTCTGCAGCTGCTGATTTATTAACCAAATGCATTTAGACACTAGGACAATACCCAGAACTGCTCTGTGAAAGCCTCGTCATGAAGAGACTAAAGAGGGCATCAACTACATGTGTTTTGGCTGGTGGAAGCTATGCTTTAATGATGACTCCACGCTCGGTATCTTCCATGATTTGAAAATGCTAAGTAAACATTTAAATCACGCATTCTACCTGCCCCAACCCCTGCCCAAATCCTCTGTGTTGATAGAGAATGGAAATAATTACAAGTATCAGTCATTAGTCACCACTGCTTTGGGAAATGAAATAAGCAAGGGAATGGGATTTGATTACAAAAAAATTTTTAATATGAAGAATCGTTTTTAAGTTTTCTAAGGTATGGGCTCATTGACTGAACTTAGAAGAAGGAACCTGTAGAAGCATTTTTTAATAAGCCATTTCCCTTATCACTGATAGAATAATGGAGGGGACAGACTGTGGTCCTTACAATGGAGTATTAGGTTTAATTTGCTCTAAACTAGATTGTAAGTTACTGAAGGTGAAAAGCTCTCTTTATGAAATGAGGACACACAATACAAATTAGCGTCATGTTTAATGCATCACTTCAAAGTCAGAGGGATGTGGCCAGGAGGTTTTCTGGCTAGAGGCCCTTGAGGAAGCATTACTTAAGTCAGGGTGGCAAATATGTAGTACACAGACCACATTTTCCTGCCTATGTCCAAGGGAGGCACTACTTGTCAGGTATGCTATTCCATCATACTACACTCAGATATGTCCTCATGATCTTGCTCATCATAGAATCTTTCCCAATTGTCAATGTATTGAAATTAGCATATGGATTAAAATCTACTTGTCATATTAAACTGAGGTGAATTTACCTTATCCAGAGCCTGGCCCTTAGTTTTTTTTTAGTGTCCTAGACTCTGAATCATGGAGAGTGATTCAAGTTTTTCAAACTAAAAGCCAAATAAATAAACACGGGGATAGATGGATAATTAGGTGAGAGAGAGGGAGGAGGGGAGAGGAGGGAAGAGGAAAGGAAAGAAAACTGATTTTTCAATGGATATGATTCCTCTCTAATGGTGGGGCGGGGAGGATGTGGTCCTTGTTGTTAGAACCCTTGGAAAAGTGGTTTAATGTATATGGAATGAAAGCAAAAAGAGATGAAAAATCTTAAGGGCATTTTCAACCAACTGTGTGATTCAGCCTAAAATTGCTTCCCTTTGCCATGATAAAATAGATGAGAAAATGTTTCCCGGTTGGGTGACACCAGATGGGCCCCTGAACCTCTGGCTCCTTGACTGCCCTTCTGGCTCCCTAGGCTCATGTTTTCCAACTGGGAATACTGGAGGTGGGCCAGGTAACATAAAAAAGCCCCAGAATAAACATGGTGACAAGGTGTCAGTGTTTCTTTAGGACTTGGAAGTGAAGGAACCATTATATATGTTAAATGTGTGTTTTTTACATCTGCTAACATAATCATTTTTTAAATTGAAATTTAATTCATGTACCATAAAATTCACCTTTTTAAGTATATGATTCAGTGGTTTTTAGTATATTAAAAATAATGCCATCATTACCACTATTTAATTCCAGAACATTTTCATCACCCTAAGATGAAAAACCATACACATTAACAGTTACTCTCCATTCCCTACTCCCCCCAGCTCCTGGCAGCTATTCATCTACTTTTTCTCTCTATGGATTTGCTTATTCTGGACATTTCATATAAATGAAATCATACAATAGTGGCCTTTTGTGTCTGGCTTATTTCACTTAGTATAATATTTTCAAGGTTCATCCATGTGGTAACATACATGAGTGCTTCATTCCTTTTTATGACTAGGTCACATTTCACTGAGTGAATATATTACATTTTGTTTATCCACTCATCAGTAGATGGGCAGTTGGATGATCTCCACTTTTGGCTATTAACATTCATGCCCAAGTTTTTGTGCAGTTATTTTAATGATAAAAATTATCATTATAAAGACAGATAATATCTGTATCTCATTGTGGTTTTGATTTGAATTTCTCTCAACATCTTTTCTTGTATCTATTGCTCATTCATGTATCTGCTTTGAAGAAATGTCTATTTAAATCCTTGCCCAGTTTTTAATTGGATTACTTATCTTTATATTGTTGAATTGTGAAAGTTCTTTATATATTCGGGATACTAGGTCTTTGTGAGATGTATGACTTGCTGTGTTTTGTCCCATTATGTGGGGTTGTCTTATCACTTTCTTGATAGTGTCCTTTGAAGCACAGAAATTTTTAATTTTAATGATGTTTTGTGTATCTATTTTTCCTTTTGGCTCTTTGTGCTTTAGGTGTCATATCTAAGAAGTCATTGTCTAATGCAAGGCCATGAAGATTTAAACCTATGTTTTATTTGAAATTTTACCTCTTGCACTTAGGTCTTTGATTCATTTTGAGTTAGTTTTTGTATATGTTATGAAGTAGAGGGTCCAAATTCATTTTTTGTATGTAGCTATTGTTTTCCCTTTTTCATTTGTTAAAGACTGTTATTTCCCATATTTAATTTTCTTGGCACTCTTGTCAACATTGAATTGGCCAATCTATTTCAGTTCTAGACTCAACTTTCTTTCTTAGGTATGTCTATCCTATGCCAATAACATACAGACCTGATTACTGTAATTTTATAGTAAATTTTGAAATCAGGAAATGTGAGTCTTCCAACTTTTTCTTTTTTTTCAAAATTGTTTCTGGTTATTCTGGATCCTTTGCATTGCCCTATGAATTTTAAAATCAGCTTTTCATTTCCTGAGAAAAAGCTGAAAGACAGCTGAAATTTTGATAAAGATTGAGTTGAATGTATAAATCAGTTTGGAGATTATTGCCATCATAACAATATTAAGTCTTCCAATTCTGAACATGGGATGTCTTTCCATTTATTTAGGTTCATTTTAATTTTTGTCATGAAGCTTTGTAGTTTTCAGGGTAAAAATCTTGCATTTCATATCTTAAATGTGTTACTGAGTATTTTATTCTTTTTGATGCTGTTATAAATGGAATTGTTTCCTTATTCCATTTTCAGAAATGAAAAGTATTAGCTCTAATAGTTTTTATTTTTTGATTGATGCCTTAGAATTTTTACCATACAATGTTGTATCATCTGCAAATAGGTTTTCTCATTCTTCTGTTCTTCCATTACTCCCTTCTTTTGTGTTCAGTGAATTGTTCAAATGTGTTCATTTTCTAATGTACTTTTAATTTCCTTGTTATTTCTTTTACTACATACATTTTAGTTATTTTCTTAATGCTTGCCCTGGTGATTATAACTTACAACAATCTAATTCAAATTAATTTCAACATAACTACAATAGTATACAAAAACCCTGCTCATACATAGCTCCATTCTTTTTTCCTCTTTTGTGCTTTTCTGTACAAATTACACCATTATACATTGTGTGCTCATTGACATAGACATTTATTATTATTGCTTTAATTATCTATGTATTTATCTTTACCAATGCCATTTATTTTTTCATGTGGATTTAAGTTATTATCTAGTGTTTATTTCATTTCAGCCTGAAGGACTTTCTCAGCATCTCCTGTAGAGAGAGATGTTAGCAATAAATTCTCTTAGTTTTTGTTTATCTGGGAATGTCTTAGTTTCTCCTTCACTTTTAAAGGGTAATTTTTCCAGGTATAGAATTCTAGGCTGGCAGTCTTTACATGAAACTATGTGACTATATCTGGCCATCAGAGCCATGACTCCACAAGAGATGATTGCACCTTTGTAGAATGTAAATGTCCTCCATCTTTCTGTCTACTGTTTGCAATGACAGAGGATCAAAATTGCTTTCACAGTCAACAATGACTAATATTTTATATAGGTTGCTCTCAAGAACTCTTGTGAACTGATTGACTCTGTTTCAGGCATACCTTTGTAGCTAAATGACATTGGTGATGATCTACACAAAATAAAGTCAGATCACTACAGCCTATGTGATTTAAATTAGACATAAACTGTCCCAATAAAGGTTTTCTTTATTCCACTAGGTACAAATATACAATCAAGGAACACTACATCTACTCTATTTAAAATCATCCTTTTCAAGTGAGAGTCTCTTCATTTTAAAATCCTGCCTGGGTTTTGGTCAGGATGAAGGCATAGGTAGACATGTCTTGCCTCCACACACAACTATAGCAAAAAATATGACTAGACTACAAAACAGTATCACCCAGAATTGTCAGAAAATCAAGCTGTGTAGAAGTCCAACAGACAAGGATCTAAAGAAGCCACATTCATCCAGACAGGTAGGAGGGGCAGACTGGTGGAGATGCAGAGAGGCACAGAGATGGGAGTGGGCTGTCCCATGTCCATGTGTGGTAGATAAAAAGTGGGAGGTACACCCCAGGAGTGAGGGGTCCCAGCCCCAGTACAGTCCACCCAGCCCAGGGTTCCAGTGCCAGGAAGATAAGTCACCATAACTTGTGGCTGTGAAAACCCAGTGAGGGTTGGGGTGGTGGAGGAAACTATAGGATTCTTAAGAGACTCTTCTTAAAGGGCCTGCAATGGACTTAGGACCCACCCTCTCTTGGATTCAGCACCAAGGCAACAGCTATCTAGGTACCAGTGGCATGTGGGAAGAAAGCAAAGTGTGACTGTGGGAGACACATTCCTCCTGGGCAAAACTCCAGAGGCCAGACAACAGCGTTGTCCCCTCTGCAAGTCTTCCCCAACACTGAGCAACAGATCGGTGACTTAGGTTGCCCACCCCAGTGATTACCTAAGGCTCCTCCCCATACAACATAACAGGTGCACCCTTCTGCAATAGGCCACACTACTAAGACAGGGAGTCACAGAAGCTCTGCCTAATACACAGAAACAAACACAGGGAGGCTACCAAAATGAGGAGACATAAAACTATGGCCCAAGTGAAAGAACAGAACAAATCTCCAGGAAAAGAACTAAATGAAATGGAGATAAGCAACCTATCGGATGCATAGTTCAGAACACTAGTTATAAGGGTGCTCTGGGAACTCATTGGGTACTTCAGTGGCATAAAAAAGACCCGGGCAGAAATGAAGGTTGCATTAAGTGAAATAAAGAAAAATCTACAGGGAAACAACAGTGGAGAGGATGAAGCCGAGAATCAAATCAATGATGTGGAACACAAGGAAAGAACATGCATTGAATCAGAATAGCAAGAAGAAAAAGAACTCGAAAAAGCAAGGATGGCCTAAGGAGCCTGTGGGATATCTTTACATGTACCAACATCCAAATCATAGAGTTGCCAGAAGAAGAGGAAGAGCAAGAAATTGAAAACTTATTTGAAAAAATAATGAAAGAAAACTTCCTTAATTTGGCAAAGGAAATAGACATGCAAGTCCAGGAAGCAGAGAGTCCCAAAAAAGGTGGACCCAAGAACGACCACACCAAGACACATCCTAATTAAAATGCCAAAGGTTAAAGATAGAGAGAAAATCTTAAAAGTGGCGAGAGAAAAGGAGATTATTTACCTACAGGGTAATTCCCATAAGACTGTTAGCTGATTTCTCAGATGAAACTTTGCAGGCTAGAAGGGACTGGCAAGAAGTAGTCAAAGTGATAAAAAGCAAGGACCTACAACCTAGATTATCTAGCAAATCTATTGTTTAGAATTGAAGGGCAAATAAAGTGCTTCCCAGACAAGGTAAAACTAATGGAGTTCACCATCTCCAGGCCATTATTATATGAAATGCTAAAGGGAATTATATAAGAAAAAGAAGATCAAAACAATGAACATTAAAGTGGCAATAAATTTACAACTATCAACAATTGAATCCAATTAACAAACTAAGCAAACAAGGAGAACAGGAACAGAATCATAGATATGGAGATCATTTGAAGGGATATCAGTTGGGAGGGGGAAAGGGGAAAGTGGGGGGAAAGGTACAGGGATTAAGAAGTACAAATTGGTAGGTACAAAATGAACAGCGATATGTTAAGAACACTATAGGTAACGGAGAAGCCAAAGAACTTATATGCATGACCCATAGACATGAACTAAAAGGAAAATTGCTGGATGGAATGGGGGGTACCAGGTAGAGGGGAGCAACGGGGAAAAAATTGGGACAACTGTAGTCGCATAATCAATAAAACATATTAAAACAAATAAAATCCTGCATGATGATTTTGTTTGGGAAATTACCATTTGATTCTAAGATTCCAGAATGCACTAAGCTCCAGCCAACAGACAACCCTTACTCTATCAAATACTTACAGACCCACAGTGGGCATATTTCCTCACCCAGTTTGACCATCTGCTAGTACTTTGACCAACACAAAACAAACAGCCCAGGGCCACCTAGGGAAACACAGATGACCCCAAACTATGGTAAACAGATGTTATTGGCCCACTGAGCTTTGAACCCTGAAGTTTCACCACACACAGACATGGTCAGAGCAATGCCAGAGGTTACAACACACACATTCTTGGCACTATTATTCTGATTGACTCAGACCAGCTGAACATCTTACACTGAGTGATAAATGAACTAAGATCATGAAAGAAATGATGCTCTCCTATTCAGGGATTAAACTGCCTCTTCCAGTTGCTGTTTTCACCTAAAAAAGAAACTATCAACATGAGTGACTTTCAAAGTTACAACCCTGCTTCACTGTTCAACACCACAAGCCATCACCCATTCAGTGGGCAATGTGTGCAAGACACGTAACTAAGCACTGTGAGAATGTGAAGGTGAGCAGGAAGGCAAGCAAGCCAGGAAATGCTGAGAACCTGGGAGGGGCCAACACTGGACTGAGAATAAGGATGAGTATGGGCCCAAGAGGAGTGAAACAGGTGGAGGGAGCACTGGGTGTCCTGTAGCTGCCTGAGTCCATGAAGCATTTTGAGGGCTTTTTATATCAAGTCTAATCGCTGGTTTCCAACAATAAAGATGGAATTTTTGAATTTCATTTGACTCTAGGGAGAGATGGAACCGCTCCAGAAATATTTGTGTTGGATGCTCAGAAAGGATGGGCATGTCATTGTTGGATATTTAAATACATTTTTGCAGGACTAGATACATTTGTGTTTTTGTCTGTTTTCAAAGTCTACTTTAAAATCTTTTTCCTATTTTTGCTACATAGGAACTATCAAGAAAAGGAATTTTATTGGGCCTATTGGACATAAAAGAGAATGTGACTTTTAGAATAGATCAGCTCACTTAAACTGTACCTTACCAAGACAATAAGGGAAACAGAAGTTTTCAGGGAAATTGTAATAGTCCTAGCCTGGAAGCATTTTCTGTGATTCCAAATTTAGATAATTTCTTTCTACTGGAGACGTTTTCTCTCTACAGTTAACAAAACAGTACCCATCTGCATTAGTCAGGGTTCCCCAGAGAAACAGAACAAATAATGCATGTGTATGTGTCCTCGGAATAGCTATAAATTCTGTATATAGAGAGAGGATTATTTTACGAGTGTGTGTGTGTGCATGGAGAGAGAGAGGGAGGGAAGAGAGAAAGAGAATGAATGGGAATGAGAATGAATTATTTTAAGGAATTTACTCATGCAAATATGGATGCTGGCTGGTGGGCAGGGCAGAGATCCAGGGAAAAGCTGATGTTGGGATTTAGAGTTGAAAGGCAGTCTGGAGGCGAATGCTCCTCTTCTTTGGTCTTTTTTCTCTTAAGACCTTTGACTGATGGAATGGGCCTCATCCACATTATAGAGGGTAATCTGCTTTACTCAGTCTACTGATTTAAATATTAATCTAAAAAAACAATAACAGAGACATTTAACTGGTATTTGACCAACTATCTGGGTATTGGGCCTAGCCAAGTTAACACATAAAACTAACCATCGTATCATCCTAGCACTTTTGCACAGGAATAAGAATTTAACTGTGCGTTGACTTCAACAGTTGAACTAGAACAGCAAAGAAGCTTGGTGTGCTGTGGAGCCTGTGGCTGTGGAAGCCTTTATGGAATTTCAGGAAATTTTATTTTGTTGGTTTTATTTATGGCAGCTTTGCATGCCTGACTACAAGCTCATTGACAACTTTCCTGTGCTCTGACCAATTTTAAACTTTTAATGAGGAGTTAGAGGAGAAATAAGACATGTTGAAAATGACTGAGTCAGGGAAACATCCCTAATGCCCACGTTTCATTAGCATGTTTTGTGTTTTGTGAGGACTCTCTACATGTCTGTATTTTACCACCAAACCATACAGAAACAGAAGGGCATCAGAGAAGAGCAAAGGGTGGGTGGTGTGCTAGAGCAGATGGAGAGTCCCGCAAGGGACTGTGCATCCGAGGTAGCCAGAGGCTCCCACCTTGTCAATAGCAAATAATGGGCTCTGCCAACTTACTGATTAAAAACATTGTTAGTTGGAAGAGGGATTTCTGGCCCATGGTTTTTGAGACAAAAATCACCAACTAAATGACTTTGTGTTTTTGTTGATCATTATCAAATATTTTAAAATATCTTTTCATCATTCAAAGCTACAGTTTGTTCCTTTCTGCCCAAAATCTTGCTGTTACCAAAAAAAAAAAAAAAAAAAAAAAAGATGAAAATTTTGCTTTGCCAAAATTATAAAAGGGTTACATATAAATTGTCCATTTAAGACTTCAGGGGACTTTATTCCTTGGTGTGTTTCTTTTAAAGAGAACAAAGTGCCTTTTTGTATTTGCATTTACTGCCTCATTTGTTCCTACTCCTTGTTTGTGCCCAAACTGAAGCTCAGACAAGTTAATGATGACTGTCTGACCTTGATTCCTGGGAAGCTCTCTTCTGCATCCATTGTCCTGTCTCCAAGGACATTCTTTCTTGGATGACTACTATTCTCTGGTCTCTTGGAACGCTGGGAGCTCCAGGTCCAAGTGTGTAGCATAGGGATATTCCCTTGTATGTCTCACAGTCACCTAAAGCTCAGGATGCCCAAAGACTGAAGGCACAGAGACTGAAAATGTGTGAGTCAAGGGGCTTAGTTGTTGAGTCTTACCTGGAGAGGTGTTGTCTGAAGGTGAGGAGTTGGTCTGATCGCGGATGGAGAATAAGTGACAATGTACACTTTTAATTGGGGACAAGGAATATTGAGGAACTCATATAGAGTAACCTTAATCTTCTGCGATGGGATAGGTAGAAAATATGTAGGTTGTGAGGAAATGACCATGAGCTTGACATTAAGCATGGCTTGGACTGGCCACTGCAGCTGAGAAATGGGAAATGAAGGAAAGGATTGCCAAGCAGCCAGGGCCCAGGAAGCCAGGCTCTGTGATTCTCCAGCCGTGTCTGGCTGCCCAGGAGTGGGAGCAGAGGACATGATGAGAAAGATAACTAAAGCCCAGGGTTGGCAAGCTTGATTGGAAGGGCTGACCTTGAGTTCTAAGCTAGACAGAGAGGCAAAAAGAAGCCAGCCAGGAACATGGGAGAAGTTTGAGAAACTAAAGTCGTAATGAGATAAGCGGTGGCAGGACCACTCTGAACACTTTCTCTTAGAGCTCCCTCCTGCATCAGCCACCCCCAGGCGTCCTTGTGAGAGTGCCTTCCTGAACAGTCTTGTCTTCCTTTTCTTCCACTTAAATGCCCGTCTCACCCTTAAGGTCAAGTCAAGTCCTATCTGCTCCATGACACTCTTTTAGCTGTTTCTAGATCTGTCAGCACCCTTTCTTGAAACTACTTGCGAACTTGTTTTCTGGGACATTTAAATTCTTTCAGAATTATAGGCATACTGTATCCATTGTACAGGGGTGGGAAAAAGTAGGTTCACAGTTGACTTATATTAATAATACAATAATTAATAATAATACAAGAATAAATTCTGTGTTTCACATACTCGCAACTATAAACCTACTTCTGCCCACCCTGCATATATCTCATTTCCTTGTGACAGTGTACAACGTCTTCAGGGATAAGAATTGAGTCATATGCTGTTTTTTACTAACATAGTTAAACATTATTTTAACCCATATATGCTTAATGTTAAAATTATTGGTTGATTATCCAGTAAGTGGCATTACCACATACACTTTTTTTGAAGCTGATTAGTGGATTTTGTCAGATTTTTGATATTTGAAAATTTCCAATACACTGTTCTGGTCACTCATGAGAAGTTCCAAATATATGTCAATAATTCTTATTCCCAATATTATCTATTTTTATGAACCATTTGATTCCAATAAAATATTCATGAGAGAGGAGATCCCAAACATTTATTAGCAGTTATTAAATTATGAAAGAATCAAAGGAACTGACTCTTCTGACATTTTATATTAGATTAAATGTAGAGTAAATCTGCACTTCTTTTAATATGGTGACCAGCATCTATCAATAAATAAATATTAAATAATAGGTTATGATGGAGGAGAACAATTAGTCTATTGTACAGAAAGTAACTTCTCTGCCAACAGGTCAACTCTGTCTCTAACTAGCTGGCCACCTTGGATGAGGCACTTCCTCTTTCTCCCTCATCTTCCAGGTTCTCGAGGTGCATGAGTGGACTTTCGACTTAAGCAGTGTAAGTAGAGCTATTGGAATCCCCGGCAACCAGTAAGTCTGCATGGCCACTTTGTGGCCTTCCACTAGTGGGCGCCTTTGAGCAGACTTTAAAGCCTCTGCCCTCCAGGACAGCCTCCCTGCACTCCCGATCCTGGCTGATGCATTTGCGTCTGAAATGGCACAGAATTATGAAAGTCGTTGGCCTAATTCAATTCCATCAGCTCTTCTAAAGGTCTTTCCTGGCCCTCTGGTTTTGAGTCATGCCCACACTGGAAGCTTGCAGTTTTGCCCCCACAGCCAGTTGCCATGGAAACAGAGCTCATCTGTTGCGGAAAATGCTGATCCTTACAGTGCATTGCTCTCTTCCTTAGTGGGGCAATTAATCTGTCTACATAGGGAAGGCAGGTGTCAGCCTCCCTGGGTTCCTGGACTCATTTCCACAGGCAAGCTCTAGGAGACGACTTAAGTTGTAGAAGTTCAGAACAGTGAGAAAGCTTAGGAATCATTCTAGCTAAATCCTCTTGTTTCACAGAAGAAAGTCAAGTCCAGAGAGAAGTGATTGGTCCAAAACCACCCCGTCCCTCAAGGAGTAAGGCAGGGCTGGAATCCAGGGATAATTGTGAGGCAGAGGTAGAACCAAAAAGGGACCTTTCACTCACCACATGGTTCCTGTTATCTTCATTACCTCAAATGTCTGTCCTCTCTGACCCCTTCAGTGATGCAGAAGGTGTGTGAATTGCTGCTTGCATTAGCCTGTTTTTGTGTAAACGTCCTTCAGTGTGCCTTTACTGGCAGCTCATTATGTGCCAAGTGCTGGCCTAAACTCCCATAACACATTGTGTCTCATTTAATCCAGGCTGCGCAATCCAGGCTCACCAGGACAGGCTCTGGAACCGGTGACCTGGGTTTAAGTCCCAGCTCCATTGCTCAAGAGCCACATGGGCTGGGGCTAGTGATTTACCTTCCTGCACCTCACTTCCCTCTGCTGAATCTGGGGATAACAACAGAGCCTTTTTTTCTAATCAATGAGATAAAGCATACAAGCCACTTAGCAGAGGACCTGGCCCATGGGAAGCACCCCAGAATGTTAGTTATTGTTTTAATCAGTCTTAGGCATTAGTTTTCTTCATATGGATATTCAATATAAAAACTGTCTAAATGTTCTATTTCATGCTTATAATGTGAATGAACTATTGAAAGCATATATAGCTATCAGTGTGGTAATAACTGTATTGTTTTTGCTTCATCATGGAACTAATGTTTTTGTGAAATAAATGCATAATACCAAAGTGCTATATTACAGTTTATTTTCTCATGATGCCTCTCTTTACCCTGACAGTAAAAAAGATCAAGCAAAAACAAGAAAATACTCCAGATAAAAGGTGTCATCATATTTCTTTCTGATAGTTTGTCTTTCCCACCCCCTCAATATCTCCCCCCCCCCCCTTTTTAAGGATTGGTACTCTGTTTATGGCTCTGACCAAAAGTTAGATTAGTAATTTGGGATGGCATGCTTTTTAATCCGTAGAAGATAATTGCAGCTAACTTTTTGCTCCATAGCAGGAGACAGCGAAGACCTTCATTTTCCACACTCACTAATGTGGATGGAGGTATTGTCCAAACCATGTATTAGAGCCTTGTAATAATATTGTCACATGTTTACAAGTTACATAAATTCTTGCTTTCTTGACAGCCATCAAAGTTAACACACCATAGCCCAAGGATTCTGCCTGAATTCTCTGACAGGCTCAGCATTCAGAGAAATAGTTGCTTACAGTTTGATGCATTTTAAACCTGAAAGCCAGGGTTCTAGATATAAATAGCATGCACAGTTGGACAACAGCATTGCCTTCAGGGTGAGGTCACTTCCAGGAAAACGCTGAAATGTAGCAATGGGAATAACATCTGGCCTTTCAGCAGTTGCATTTGATTTAGACTTGGACATCCTACATGAAATAGAGGCTGCATTTATTAATAACTACAGTTTCTATGCAATTCACTCATTTGAACTTGAAAAGCAAGACTTCCACAGCCTGTTCATTGAACCTACTATGTTTAGGGTATGAATGCAAAGCTTACTCGACTTAATAATTGCTTGTCTGTACCTCTCTGGCATCCATGTCTACCTCATACCACACCAAAGGAATATAAGCAAAGAGGGCCTTAGGGAGCAGAAAAAAGTTTGCTTTTTGTTTTTGTTGGGTTTTTTTTGGTGGTGGTGGTGATGGTGATGGGGATAGGCTAGTGCAGGAAAGAAAAAGCCCATTTGGTAAGACCAGATCAAAATGTGATTTTTTCCCTCTCTATTTCAGTATCTGCATATCATTTTACTTTTTCCTGTGTAGTAGTGAAACCCTCAAAATTTTTTGCTGGGTACATGGCCAACCAAAATAGAGACTCCATTCCTGGCCTTATGTGCACTAGGTATAAAACTACATTTTGGCCAATGGTGCGTAAGCAGAAATGGTACTTGCAAATTCTAGAGAGTGCTTTTAAAAGGAGGTTGGGAAGCCCCTCTTCTTTTCCTTCCTGTGTTTGAAATGTGATTCCTTCCAATGGCTGGAATGTCCACTGACATTTTGGGCCTGGGGCAGGGGAGGTTTTCAAATGAAAGGTGCATAGAGTGAAACAATGAGGTAGAAAGGGCCTCAGTCTCTGACACCATGGAAGGTTTTAGTAATCCTAGACAGAGAACCTGCAGATTATGGTGGAAAAAATAGCACAGAGACAGGCATGCGAATAAAATAAAAATATACAGCTCAACAATTTATCAAGAAGGAAAGCTTTGGGTTATTTAGGTCAATTTTTGTAAATATTCTGTGCACACTTGAGAAACAAATGTATCTTTTGCAACTTGAAGTGTAGAAAATGTGTCCACACTGTCAATCTGCTAATCGTATTATTTACCTTTTCTATATTTTCAGGGGCTTTTTGTCTACTTGTTCTTTGTGTTGCTGAAATAGGTTGGCAACAGTCTCCACTATCGTTGCACATTTCTGTTTCTCTTCGTATTTGAAACTTGGCCCATGCCTTAACATCTTGGTATATAGTTGGGTTTGCAGTTTTTAATCAGGTCTCATAATCTTGGTCTTTTAATTATAACATGTAAACTGTTTCAGCCAGCTCGAAGAAAGGTCAGACCCCCTACCCAAAATTTAGTTTTGGCATTGAGGCTGACAACACAATACATACAGGGTACAGCACAAATGATGCCTCTTTTTCATTACAAAATCTTTTATTACAAAATCATAAGTATGTAATTCTCTAACATAGTATCACACTCAAGCACACCGTAGACATTTTAGGTGAAATGTTCAAATTAAAACTATCCATTATTACACACATATTATTACCCTACCAACCAGACTCAAGCTGGTGTTACTTCCGCCAGACCCAGTACACAGCAAGAGGCTATGAAAAGGTTTCTGACATACAACTGAGGCTGGGTAAATAGGCCAGGCTGCCCATGCAGACCTGAAATGGCTTGAGAGAGCAAGGAAGGGAGACTGTTCGCTAGGGCACTGTGCTGGGAGGAGGAGTCCCTCATGCAGGAAGGGATTTGCATTGTTTGAATTTCCCACTGGTGCCAAAGAAGGGAGCAATCCAGGTTTTCTTATCAGCTTTCCCAGATGTGGGGCAGATGGCAAGATGACAGGGTGAGACTTCAGAACTATCAGTAGTTAAATATCCAGAAAATGGAATCAGACTGTTACCTAGACAAATTCATTAAATGTAAAAACTGATGGCATTTTAATTTAAATTTACCATCTTACTGCTTTCTATGTTTCTTGCCTTTTCTACAGTCTCCTTTCTTCCCATTTTTGCCATCTTTTTGACTTTTTATGTTTACATTTATCCCTCTATTAAGAGTTTTACGTGATTTTTAATTTTTCTTTTAGTATTTATTTCAGAGATTATAGCATGCATTTTGACTTTTCGAAATCCAGTGTTAATTGGTGTTTCTGTTTCTTTCTGGACAATGCAATGATTTTATTTAATATTTTAACTCTCTGCTATTTGTATTTTCATTTTTATATCTTTTAAACTTACAATATATTATTGTTATTTTATGCAGTTGAAAGTCGTTTAGATTTATCCACATAGTTTCCACTTTCATTGTTCTTTGTTTCTTGTTGCATCTCCAGAGTTCCATCTGGAATCATTTTCCTTCTAACTGAAAGATACTTTTTAATATTTACTTTAGTGCAAGCCCGCTGGAGAAAAATTTATTTTCTATTTGCCTGAATTTCATCATCTCACCATTTCTGAATAATTTTTTTGTGTGTGGGTATAGAATTCTAGGTTACCAGTTAACCTATTTTCAGCACTCTGGAGATAGCATTTCTTCCATTTCTGTTTAGAAGTCAGCTGTAAGTCCAACAGTCACTCCTTTGTAGATAACCACTTTTTATTTCTTTGCTTTGGGCTGCTCTTATAATTGTTTTTGTTTGTTGTTTGTTTTTGTCTTTGGTTTTTAAACTTTTTATTATGATGTACCTACGTGTAGATTTCTTTTTATTCCTAGTTAGGTTGTCTACAGTTTCCAGAGTATCATTTATCTGTTTTGGATAGCTCTCCACCATGGTCTTACAGTATGCTTCTGATTCATTCTCTGTGTAATCTCCTTTGGAGACTGACTGCAGTTTTACTTGCATCTCATTGTCTTCACTCTGCCTCTAATATTCTCTTTTATATTTTTTATTATTTTTTTCACTCCATGCTTTGTTCTGAAATTGTTCCTCTTTCTAACCAACACTTTTCAAATTTCAATATCTTTAAAGTCACCTGGAGATCTTATTAAAAATATATATTCTGATTCAGTAGGCCTGCAGTAGAGCCTCATATTCTGCATTTCTAAACAGCTTCGAAATGTAAAAAAGACATTAAGTAAAAATAGGCTCTAGTTAACAAGAATGTTAATAATACTGGTTCATTAATTGTGACAAATGTACCATAGTAGCCATGTAAGATATTAATAATAAAGGAAATTTGTTGTGGGTTATAAGAGGGCTTTCTGTATTATTTTTCCAATTTTTCTGTAAATCTTAAACTATTTAAGATAAAAAAATTTTATTTAAAAAAAAAACACTCCCAGATTATGTCAATGCATCTCGTCTCCAAATCACAGTTTAAGTATGGTATTCTAACCTATCTTACCAATTTTCTATTCAGTTATATCTAATATTAAACCCATTCATTGAGTTAATTTCAGTTATTTGTATTTTTAATTTTCAAAACTTACATTTGATTCTTTTCTATACTGTTAGTTCTCTGATAAAAATTCTCAGATTTGTCTTTTAGCTATTTGAATATAAATAGCATAGTTACTTAAAGTCCATATGGTAAACCTGACATCTAAAGAAACCATTGTGTGCCTGTTTCTTCTCTCTATTGCTTTCTTATTTTGCTTATTTTGTGAATACAAAAAATTTTATAGAAATAACTAGAAGACCAAGATGAGGTAATACTTCTAAAGAGAAATTATGTTTGCTTTTGCCAGATCCCTAAGCACTCCAACAAGCCAGGCTGAGCTCAGGAAAACTTACAAGATTGAGATGGGCTCTAGCCCTGCAAAGGCCTGCCTACTTCTCACTTATCCTGCTCCAGGGGCCAGCTTTTCAGTGTGTCCAAAGCCAGAGGAATCACTTCCACCTCCAGCTGACAGGCCCTGCGTTTCACCACTTGATCCCCTTGGATGTAGAATGTCTCTTCAGACTCTCAGCAGTGGGTTGGATCCGTTCCACCAGACGCCCCTGAGAGGAATGCCTTTCCTCACTCAAAATGATTCCCCCAATGTTAGTGATACTTTTCTTCTCTCCCAAGTCTCCCTAATGTGTACATCTCTTTATTCAGCCCAAGTACCGCTGAGTTCAAATGGGAGATTCAAGAAAACTATGGGCTTTATTCTGCATCCTTCTTTCTTGCTATACTAAAAAGATACAAATTTAGTTGGAAGAATAAATTGGAAAATACGTGAGCTTTCAAGCTAGAAATCTAAGTCCAGCTGTGTGGTTCTCAAATATCTGTGCACCTCGGAATCCTTGGTAAGGCTGTGAACGTGCTCATAGTCAGGTCTCATCCCCAGAGGTTTTTGCATCAGTGTTTCCAGAAACTCTTTGGAGCAGCTTTGATGCAGGTGGTCCCCAGACCACACCTTGTAAGACCCTTTTGTAGTTGTGGACTGAACAAAGGAACCCTGAATTGGCTGGAACCAGAGCAAGTTCTTTGGCTTGGCTCTGCCACTGACTTGCTCTGGGAACTTGGGCAATTTTCTGTGTTGTGTGAGTTTTCAAATTAATCAAAAGATGGGTTCCTGGATCACTCCCCCTTCCCCCAGTGCTCCGTGAGTGAATATCTGAAGCCAGCAACGCTCAATACAACCAATCCTAGCACAGAAATATCTGCTGTTTCAATGTGCTTATCTGCTAGGCAGGATCTAAGCTATGACCCTCTGGGCTTCCTTCTCGTGCATGATTATCGACCATCGACCAGGGCTATTTACAATAATACTTTTTGTGGCTAGGTATGGCGTTAGGCCCCAGGGTCTCCAACCACGATTAGGAGGGCCTGTATTGTCCAGGACTGCAGCTCCGGAGAAGTGGATTGTGAAGAGCTGTGTCTCGGGGCCCAGTTGCATGCATTTACTCTGGAGTTGTGTGGACACCTCTTGCTGCCCAGGCAAAGAGGAGAGTCAGTGCTGGGAGTCTCATTGGAAGAGGGAGCTTGGTTGGCTAGGTTGTGATTCTTAACCTGGGCCCATTTTTAATTTCCTATGATCCAGTAGGGCCAAGTAGCCTCAGCCTGCCAACTCTTGAAAAGTCAGCCAGAAATTGATGTCAATTCAAGATGGCAAATAAAGATAAGGAAATAAAACATGTTTCCTCTTTCTACTCTATGTTCTAAGCACAATTTATCATTAAAGAGAGTCCTTTGTAAAAGAAAGCATTTATGTTGTTTAGACAAAGTCAGCTCTTTGGAGGTGAAATATAAAAGGAAAAAGAAAAGGGTAACAAAGGTCAAAGTCATCTGCTCATCACAGCTGGTTGTGGGGTGGGGAAGTTGATGTATGACTAGGTAGTGGGCATAAGATGAGAGAGAACAAATGTTTACCAAGCACCTACTGGGTGCCAGGCTCTGTCTAGGGGCTAAAGATCAAGTGGTGACGCAAAAGCAGTTCCTGCTTTATGGAGTTTCCGGAGGAAGAGCCGTAGCCCTTGCACTATAATTATTTTTGCTTAATGTTTCATTTCAAACTGTAGGAAGTACCATAAAGGAAAAGAACATGGTTCTATTATGGTGAGTAACAAAGGAGCCAGGCCTAGATGGAGGCTCAGAAAGGCTTCCCTGAGGAAGTAATGCCTGTGCCAAAGTCTGAAAAACGGGTGGGGGATGGGAAGGGCCAGCACAGGACAGTGCCAAGGGGGGACAAGGAGTAGGCACTGCAGGCACAGGGCGGAGCATGTGCCGTGCATGGCCAGGCGGGAAGACGACCAGTGTCTCAGGGAGGAGAGAGGGAAATGTGAGGCAGGAGCCTGAGGGCGGAGGTGAGGGGCAGGAGAGGAGAAGCCTACTGCAGAGGCTCCCTAGGCCACACGAGAGACTTCAGATTCTGTCTTAGAATGGAATAGGAAGCCACTGAAGGTGCTTACACAGAGCACAGCCATGATGACCTCGGTGTTTTGAGAAGAGGACTCTGGCTGCATTGAGAACAGGTTGGACGATGGCAAACACACACGGAGAAAGGTCAGTGAGGAGGACGTGGCAGCATCACCGGCTGGGTCTCAGCTCGCTGTGGAGGTGGAGAGAAGCAGACAGACTTCAGGGACGGTTAGCAGGGAGCACAGACAGCCAAACAACGGTAACACTCGCCTTTATTTTGCTGTGCTCACTTGCGATCTCCTTGTCCATCCAGATATCAATAGTCCTGTCATGCTCTCTGACAACCCCAACACAAAACTCAGAATGTCCAGTTCCCAGACAGGCCTTCCAGAGTGATTGTAGGGAAGACATGTCCAAGTGACACAGCTCAGGAATGTGAAGAAGCCGCAAGCTGAGCTCAGGTTCCCTGGGTGTGGCACTTTGGGCACCGGGGGCTGCTGGCTCTTAGCTCCCACATCAGTGAGCAGAGAGGACGCTGTCTCCCCCTTCTCTGTGACACAGCTCCTCTCCCTCTGCTTCGTGTTGTCAGCCACCTCAGTTAAATACGTTATTTTACCTATTCCCCGCTGCACACAGGCCGCGATTTTGATTGGGCTAAGCATGGAGGCTCCATGAACTAGGAAAGGGTTAAGTCACCCAAGCACATTGCCCAAGTCAAGTGGTGTGTACCCACCCCTCTCGTTCACCTCTATTTTATGTTTCCTCTCTCTTTATATTTTTATGCGGCTTTCTCTCTGGATTTCCCATCCAGGCTAAGAACAAATGACACGCTAATGTGTTCAATTGGTATCATATGTGGTAGCTTTGCGAGCAGTGCCAGCATGTGTTAAGGAGGTGATGGGGCAGTGGAAAGTATCCATGGCAATGTCGCCCTGTTTAGCAAACATGCGAAGGAAATTTATTCTGAGATAATCAAAGCATAACTTAGAGGTACACTTTGTCAGGTCCAACCTCAGAACTGCTATTCAGCCCTTGTTGACTATAAAGCAAAAATAATAGTTATATACTTTGTGCCTTGAACCTTATAGCAATAGTGAGGCAGTTTCCTCAGACTTAGGATCAATGTCACGTCACTTTGGGGTATATCCATGACGCACAACAACATTAAATTTTATTTAGGACTGGTTCTCACACCTCTTCCGTGCAGTAAAATAACTTTTGGCCATCCCTAATTCACCAAATATTCCATTTTTATTGTTGTTTTTCCTGCAAATTCTGAAAATAGGTTGAGTAGGAACATTTATGTGAAACCCCAGAGTGCTTGTGCAGTGCAGTGAGCGTGATGGGGGTTAAGTCCTCGGCCTCACTCACGGTGGGGCCTCCGCAGGCTGCTCGGAAGCCCTCCGCGCTCGGCAGCAGGTGTCTCTGCTTACCTCGGCGCGTTCCCAATTGCTAGAGTTTATGTCTCTTGTCTAAACTTGGCCCAGGAAAAAAAAGATGAAAAGCAATAGCGTGATGCAGTTTTCTGGTGGGAAATGGAAGGTCTGGTTTTCATGTTGGCTTTAAAATTGATGTAAATTCCATTTTCTTACGCATAAAATATGTCAAAACAAATAGGCATTGACATATGGGTTCTCTGTGGCTTGAACAAGGCTTGTCCACCTAGAAACTGTGTATGGAAAAACTATGCAGGTCTCTAAGAGGGTCTAAGTGTGGGGGCTTCCTGAGGAGAAATCTAGATCAGCCAGCTTTCAATGGCAAATGTGGTAAGTGACCAGTCGGTGAAGATTTGTGTAGTTATGGCAACAAATAACATGCTGCCCTTGCTAATTGTAGATGATTCATTGTTGGGAGAGCCTTTTCCTGCTAGCCTGTGTTGGACATATCCTGGGTGGCGGTATCTATATTTAAAATGCTATATGAACATAAAAATTGCCCATTTCCCAATTACTCAAAGGGCCATAGCTAGTATTTTGATTATGTTCTTATATTCTGTGTGTCTTTGTGTGGTTCAAACTACTTTTATCATTCAATCTATTATGCATAATACACTGTGCTGATGAAAACAACATGGAAATCTGCTTAGTTGGGATGTCACGAGATCACTGAGCTTAGTCTAGTGCTTAGTACATAGTAAGCATTCAGTCAAGTTGAAACAATAAAATTACTTGGGCAGCATGGTCTTGCCTTGGCCCTGAATCTTACTAGGCTTGCACAAGTCTCTCTGAACAGATTAATAGCATGCACTCTCTTTTCAGTGATCCTTGAAATGACCTCAACCAGAAAAGTGATTTTTGCATTGATGGCATTCTTGTCATTCTTCTTTGTCATTTCCTTTGCCAGACTGAACCCAGGCTACTCTGAGGCGGTGCAAGCCAGGTGCCGATTCTGTGGCTGACTTTTTAGCCCCAGGGATTTCCTGCAGAAAAACACAAAGGGCAGGGTTTCCTGCACCCCGATGCTCAATGCAGGGAGAGAAGCAGGCTCAGCATCCCCCATCCTCAAAGCCCAACATCTATTCAGGGGGCACTTGGTTCAGCCCCTCTTCTTCTGATCAACCACCCTACTCTCCCCTGAAATCAAAGATAGTCACCCAACTGAGGATGCCGATTCAGTTACTCAGAACACCTAACTTAATTTGAGATCAGCAGACTTAAACGACCGTACTCTATGTCAGAAAATCGAATTGAGTCATTGTTTGGGTTAAGTCATTTTCCAATCCATTTATCCACCAGACCTCCCACATTGAACACTGTAGCTTTACTTTTTCATTTTCCAAGTTACAAAGAAGGAAGAAAATCTAGACTATGGCTCTGTAATTCCCTATGACTCAGTAACAAGAGAGGGAGGAGGGGAGCCAGAGGCCACATGAAGCCCAATATCAGCTACTTTATCTCAAAAGCACAGCGTTTGTCCTCAAAAGGGCATTCTGCCTCCCAAGAAAATCATACCTGGAAAATTATTCCAAACAAGGTTCAAAACGAAGACTTCAAATGAAACAGACCCAAAGGAGTAAACACAGCAAAACAGAGGATTTCAAAAATATTTGTAGTGTACACAGCCAAAGATTTGTTTTGTGTAATTGGTGGGATTTCAGGTTTAGCTCACATTTACCCGTTCCCTCTTGGACAAAAGTTTCTGAGGCTACAAACCCATGGGAAGCTACTGTGAAAAGGCCCTGGGAGAGGGCATCAGCCAGCAAAGAGGAAGAGGAGCCCCAGACCACACCGGCAGAGAAGGTACTGGAAAGTCTTCTCCCTGGGGGCCTGCTCCCCTCCTGCCCAGAAATGCCTACACACTCCACTGTCTGACTCATGGAAGACCAGACAATAAGCAAGCATGTTTGTTGATTAAAAATCAGCCTATCTAGACTATAAGTATTCCTTTCAAGCAGCTATATTACTCTATCTGTGAAGCATGTAGAATGTCTGCTCTGTGTCTTTTTTTCCATTATGGTCCTAACAATTCCAGCTGCCCAATAACATCTGCTACAAATTTGCACATGATTTATATGTATAAATGCAGACAGATTTCAAGAGGGATCTTGTTCTAAATACAAGTGAAAGTGGAAAGAGAGGTATTTAATTACATCACCAAATTTGTTTTAGATCTTAGAACATCGTATTGTCAACCAGATGTCTGTATATCCACATTTATCATTTTATGTCAGTATAACTTAAGAGTGCTTTAGATGTATATGTTCCTTGTAATTCTGAATATTTTACATAAGTTATTTCCATAACAACTGAGGGCAAGAGAGAAGGAGCAGATTCTAGTCATTCTGCTCTACGGCTGGTGAAACTCAGTGGTTATACAACAAATCAAGTCACCAGCGCCTCATTCATTTGATTCTCAGCTTAATTTTTGGTTCGTAGTCTTGTGTCAAGGGTATAAAATTTTTTAATAAAATTAAAAGTAGGAGGAAAATACATGGCCATATTTGATTGAGGGCAGAGGGGAGTGGCAATGTCTCGCAAACATTAGGAAGTGTCTGTGTCAGTGGGGCCCTCTTCTTTGCCTGGGAAATTTGAGTTAGCTCACTCTGGCTGCTGTGTGGGGAACAGACCGAACTTCCGGGTGCAAGGCGGGATGTGGGAGGCTATGCCACCATTCCAGGTAAGAGACTGTAATAACTTGGACTCGGGTGCTTGGGTGTTGACAGTGCATATAAAGAGCAGGAGGCTAGTTCAAGAGAAGTAGAAGGCAAATCAAGTGGACTTGCTGATGAGTTACTTACGGAAGATGAGGGAGAAGATAAGAAGGGTAGCTCTCGGGTTCCCGAGTGGATGGTCGGACCATTTGTTAAGATAGAAAATTCAGCAAGAGGCCAGGGATCAGATCAAGACTTCAGTCTCACATGAATTGACAGGATGTGGAGACTTCAAGTGGAGATGTCAACAGAGAAAGCGGGCAGGGTGCTGGCCCCACCCCCACTCACACCGAGTCAGCTCTGCTGTTATTGGTGCCATTGGTTAGTGCTCTGTGCAAACAGTTTTTGGAGAAAATAGTCTATGATCACAAAAATTATGGAAAAACACTGGTGGAAGCAAGGGGGAGTCTCTGAAGGATTTTAATCAGGGGGAATGATTGGGTTTCTATTTATGGGCACCCTGGGAGCAGTAGAGAAGAGATGGAAGGAAGTTTGAATCCTGGCTGGCCCCTTAGCAGCTGCTTGGATTTAGGCAAATGAACTAAACCCGTGTTCTTTGTCAGCAAGATGAAGATAGTACTACCTTCCTAGGGTTGTTACGAGAACTGTAATTAAAATGCCTGGGATGATAAATACTTGATAATGTTGGTTCCCTTCTTTGTGACTGAGTGCCTGTGGATGTGGTTCAGCAAGTAGGACAGCAGGAGGTTAATTAAGAATTCCCAGCTCCCTCTGCAGGAGGGGTGAGCAGGCCCTGAGCTATGGGGAGAGGAGGGCAGAGTCTCCGGGCCGCGGGGCAGGTGGGTCAGGGTCGTGCTGATGAGTGTGGTGCTGGGGGCTCTGATGGAAGCTGGTGCCCTCAGTCATGTTCAGGAATTCAGAGGGAAAGAGGAGCACCTGGGGTTTGGGCAGGTGGAGGGGCTTTCCAGCAGCCATTTGTGTCAGCAGGCCCTGTGACGGCAGAGCTGCCTTTCCTCGTTAGCGCCCTTTAGTCTCTGCTGCTGCTCTGGCCTTGGCTGAGCTCCCTGCCTCTTCCTGCCTCGTTCCCACTTGCTCCCAAGACACCCCGCTTTCCACACGGCACGCGCCTCTGGACCCACTCGCTTTCCCTTCCTACTTCAGAACTTGGTCTCTGCCTCGGCAGTCAGGGGTGCGCGTTGATCAGGGATGATTTCTCTCTTACAAAAGAAGAGAATGTTTTCGTCTGGCCCTGTCCAAGCCTAGAGCCCTGCTGATTTCTCCTCACGTTTTGGACTGTGTCCTGAGTGACAGCGGGAGGAAGGGGTCCTGGCTAGCTACCCTAGGGCCACCCAAGGCATGACCTGGGCTGTGACACTGGCACCAAGGTGGCTACCTTTCATTGATGGGAAACCCATGTCCCCTTTGTAGGACTCGGCTGTTTCAGAAGTTAGTCCGTAACCAGGCTAGGGGCTGGGTCCTGTGCCTTCAGAGCGAGGCAGGGTGGCCAGTTCCAAAGCTCTTCCTTGGCCATATAATGCAGGCTCTGTAAAAGCCTCCCCCCACTGAATGCAGGAGGAGAGCCCTCCAAATCCAGGCCTTTCTTCCCAAATACCTGGGCCCTTTTGGCCCTCCTCTCTCTCTCTCTCCTTTTCTGGGCCTCTCTTACTGAGCAATCCTCTTCAAGTTGGTTAACTCACCTTTTAAGCCTCTCCTTTGTGCTTGGCTGGGGAGTTCATGTGTGTGGAGGAAGTGATTCTACCAGCTTTCCAAGGGGCTGGCTGCCTGAACGGGAGTCTGTGGGCATTTTACTGTGCTCACTCTCTGCAAATCGTGTGCTGAGCTCCCTTTTGGAATGATATGTCCCATGACCTTTCCAACAAGGTCTTACATGATTCAGAATATACTAAGATTTTAAGTCAGCTTGATTGAGACATAATTTACATGTAATAAAATGCAGCCGTTTTAAGTATACAGTTTGGTGAGTTTTGGCAAATGTATACATCCACGTAGCCGCCACCACAATCAAGATAAAGAACACTTTCATCACCTAAAAAAGTGCCTTTGTGCCCCTTTGCAACCATCCCCCTGCCCCCAGCCTTAGGCCACCACTTACCTGCTTTCTGCTGATATAGATGAGTTTCCCTTTTTCTAGGTTTTTCTATAAATGAGTCATATGGTGTAGACACTTTTGTGTCTTCTGCTTAGCATGATGTTTTTGAGATTTGCCCATATGGTCACATGTTATCAATAATTTGTTTCTTATCTGAGCAGTCTTCCGCTGCAAGGGTATAACGCAGTCTGTTTATCTATTCACCTGATGATGGACATTTGAGTTGTTTCCATTTGGCGGGTATTGTGAGTACAAATACCTTTTCTGATTCTGGCTGTAGCACCTAGAGTAGCCATGGTTGTTGCACTTAGAGAGCTTGAAATCTTGTCAGGAAAACAAGATCTAAGTGATGGGACAGCCATGGAAGTTTACTGTTGGATGTGGTCACCCCCCGGAAGGCTTCAGGCTGTGCCAGGTGCGGCGGAACAGTGAGACAATGAGAGGGCAGTGGGCGGGAGCCACCGCAGGGGGTTTTATGCTACGTGGGGCTGGCGTGGTAAAGCCCCTATCAGATGACCAGGGACCAGGGGGCCAGGAAGCAGTGTCCCTGGGAGCAATCTGGGAAAGGGCATGGGAGGGAGCAAGGCTCCCAGGTCAGAGGGGCCACGCGGATCCTGTCAGCCCTGGAAGAGAGTTCCCGTTTGGTCAGAGGGAGAGAAAGGGCTCGAGACCCTTGAACACTGGGACTAGAATTGGTGTTGCAGACAGGAGGCAGTCGCTGCAGGTTTTGGGCAGCGGGAGAGCATGGGTGAAAGCACAGGCAGAGCTCTTTCTGTCCTGCTTCACAGGGGTTGCGTTTTTCACAAATTGAAGGCAGGAACTCCACCCACAAAAAGATCACGATTCGCATGATTGCGACGCTCACTCTATTACGGTGGTCTGGAACGACCGCGATGGCTCCGAGGGGTGCCTGCGAGGTTTTGAAAGGTTCCCTGTCATGGCTGCGTGAGGTGGCTGGAATGGCGTGAAGAATGCCAGGAAAGAGCGTGGTGGGTGCTCACTTGAGCCCGTGTTCCTGCCGGCCTGCCCGCCGAGGTAGAGTTTGCGAGAAGCGTGGGGCTCAGTCACAGAGCCTGCCACTGTCATGATGTATTATTTTTTTTTCTGTTGCTGTGTAACAAGTTTCCTCAAACCGAGTGGCTAAAACAACACATTTTCTTTTTTAATCTCACAATTTCCGTGAGTCAGCAGTCGTCGGGGCACAGGTCAGCAGGTTCTCAGCTCAGAGCCTCACCAGGCTGACCTCAAGGTGTCAGCGGGGCAGTGTGTTCATTTGGAGCTCAGGGTTCCCTCCCTCGGTCACTCGGGGTGCTGGCGGAATCCAGGTCCTGCAGTGGCAGGGCCAAGGCGCTGTTGCTCGCTGACCTAGTGCTGCCCTCAGGTCCTGGCCACGTGGCCCCTCCATAGGCCGCTCTCTACAGGCTGTTGGTGTCCATCCGGGCCAGCAGGAGAGAGCCTTCTGCTGCTTCTCGTCGCTTCTGAGGGCTCCCCAGACTTTCAGGCCCACCCAGGATAGTCTCCCCTTTGGTGAACCCCAGGGATCACATCTGCGATTTATTAATGCTGATTAGTTACACTGGCCAAACCCCTCTTGCCATATAAAGTAACATAATCACTGGAGTGAGAGCCCATTATATTTCTAGGTCCCACTCACACTCAAGCGGGGGAGGTTACAGTTCTGGCCACCACACATGGTTCTCCTATGACTCCCTGTTTCTCCACCTGTAAACAGGGAGTCATGGGCCAGGTCCTCTCTGAGGTTCTGCCTGGAGTCGCCTTTTCTCTCCATGTGATGGAGTGAGTTGGAGGCACTGTTACCAGTCACAGGTCATCTCATCCAAAATGTGACTCAAAGATTGTGGTGACCACATTGGCAGAGATGGCTGAGAATCATGGAGAGGGGTGCAGGCTGAGGGGAGGGACAGCCACGTGACAAGCGGATGGGTGTGCTGTGGAGTCGGTGGTTGGTGTAGCTCATAGGGCTGGCTGTTCACACATACCTATTTCTTCTGCTGAGCAGTACATGGTAGGATTGGACTGCCCAGCTCCTCTGTGGATTCAGCATGGCCGTGTGACTGACTTTGGCCCATGAAATGTGACATGTGTCATTCTGAGCACAAGTTGTAAGAGCCACTGGGTATGTTTTGTCTCACTTTCTTTTCCTCTGGCATGGTGATTAGCAAGATAGAGATGATCACCAGAACAGGCCCCAAGTGAGGGGGTACAGAGCAAAGCTCCAGCCAACCTACTGTGTAGGTATGGTCCCAATGAGAAATGAACCTCTGTTGTTTAAAGCCTGGAAATTTGGAGTTGATTGTTCCTGCATCAAAACCTGCTGATGCAAAGGACAGTGTCACTATTAATCTTGCTGCCACCTGCTCTTTTTCTCTGGAACCCTCATCCTAGCCACGCTCGGGTCCAGTTATTTCAATGAGATTTAGCTGTAGGACCCGATCCAAATATCTTCATGAAAAGAGATTGCATTGCAGGAGAGTCATGTATTTTCTGCCTTCAAACAGAACTACCCACCTGCTCACTGAGAGAAGACGCTCTCTCACACTGCAGTGCCTCAGCCATCATGACAAAGAAGCTATTTTTGTTTGAGAACTAATAAGTGTAATTAGCACATTCAGAGGAAGATGCCAACCACATCCACATCCGACCGGGCCGTGCCTTGAAGTTTGCCTGTCATTTCTTTCTGAGACCCTCCATTACGAAGCGAACTGCACAGAGTCCTCCTTTCTTCCCCTATGCTGGTAATTCATCCATCATGCCGCATCTTTATGATTCTTGTGTTTTCACACCTTCATGTTGATGATGTCTTTCTTTTAGGAGCCTTCTTTTCTGCCGCCACCTCCAAGAGGCCACTGAAGTGCTTCTCCTTCCTGAGAATGTTGAAATTCTGTACCTTCTCTGATGTCTTCTCAGATTGCAGCCCCCTCCCTACCTGTGCAGATGCTCCCTACCTGCTCCCCTTCCTCTGGGAACCATCCCCCCTCTTACTTCATAAACCTGCCTTTGCTTCCCCTGCTCTGGGCTTCCTTCTCCTTGGGCCCTCCCTGGACTCTGCCCAGCTGCGTTGGGCCATCACACAGTGATTGCAAATGATGATCTGAACTCATCCCAAAGACAACATAAATCATTGGTGACTGCAAGTGGGACCACATGTGGTCCACAGGCAGAGGCCATCCTTAAGCAAAAACTAGAAACAGTTGCTGCTATGAGAAGAAATTACAGATGAGGGCAGGCCATAGTGTAAATTATGCCATAGTGTAAAGAAGAGGGACATAGGACCCAGAGAGACTTTGGCAATTGTAGTAATGGTAACAGCCAACAGTTAATGAGCACTCACTATGTGCCAAGCACTGTGTAGGCACTTCCTACAGATCATCTCCTGCACTCAGTTTCCTATCAGGTAACACGAATCTCACGCCCATCTGTCTGATGAGACATAGGCTCAGAGAGGTCAAGTAGCTCACCTAAGGTAACACAGCAAGTAAGCAGAGTACTGGGATAAGACCCTGGACGAAGAGCCACCACAGACCCCAAGGCCCTACCCAGGAAAGGATAGGACCTCAAGGCAAGGAAGGAATGGGCCCCACAGGCAAAATGGTTACCCACCTCCCCACTCTCCATTTCAGTGTTTGTTTGTTTTTAAGAGAAGGGAAGGGAGGGAGAAAGAGAGGGAAACATCAATGTGTGGTTGCATCTTGTGTGCCCCCTACTGGGGACCTGGCCTACAACCCAGGCATGTGCCTTACAACACTGGGACTTGAACCAGTGACCCTTTGATTCACAGGCCAGTGCTCAAGCCACTGAGCCACACCAGCTAGGGCTCCATTTCAGTATTTAAAGTGATTCCCCTGGCCACAGGGTGCAAGGCCTGCCGCTCCAAGGCTCCTCCTGGTCCTCCTCTAGCTCCTCTTCCCAATGCAAATGGAAGGAACCCCCGGTCGGAACTCTCTTCCCCTTCTGGTCCTAACAGCCTGGGGCCTCGGGTTCCAGGTCACAGGTTCTGGGGTTGGCTTGTGTCCACCGGGGGTAGTTTGAGGTGAGTTTGAGTTTACAGGCCAGCGCTGCAGGCATCCTGCAGGGTTGGACTGTTTTGGGGTTGGACTGCTTTGCTTTTCAGAGTAGGGGAGAATTGAATTATTCTTGCATCAACTCCCCTGACACCTTGAAAACCGTGGCCTCCCTCCCTCCTCTATGGCCTTCCTCTGCCGTAAAATGAAAAGCAGATTGCCTCACTGGCGGCCCGCAGCAGGCCCTGCGTCCGAGGTGCGTTCAGGCAGCTGTGGCCATCTGCTTCGCATTGACCCGAGCGGGGCCGTGGGCACACAATGGGCCAGCGTGCAGCCTTCGCCCCGGGCAGCCGCACTGGTGACCCCGGGCCCGCTGCCTGGCCGGCTGGGGAGTAGCCTGTAGGCTGGGAGCTTGTTTCCTGGAGTGTGGGGGTGGTTCCCCCTCATTTGGCCATTTCTTCTTTCTTTTCTTCCTAGAAAGATGGGTTTCAGCTGTTTCCCCAAGGCTCCTGGTGACCTCTTTGTAAAAGGATATTTATTGTGTGTGTCTTTTAACATTATAAATGTATTCTACATTCAATGAAAAAAACCTAGAAGAATAAAAAGATGCAAAACCTAGTGACAGCCACCAAAGGTTTTAGTGCATGTTCTCTTGGTCTATTTCTTAGCATTATTTTTAAAAACAATGACCTCATGTGCAGTTCTGAGGTAGGCAGTGTACTAAATACTCTGCCTGGATGGTCTCAGACTGCATGTAGTGCAACCCAATTAGGTAAGCCCGTTCATTAACACCACTTTTGCAAATGAAGACACTGTAGTTTAGAAGGGGCAGGAAATCTGCCCAGAGATACCCAGTGAGGTAGGTGGGGCCAGGATTCAGTTGCAGGCTGGGTACTCCAGACTCCACAGCTCAATACCACCTCACAGCACCCATCTGTGCGGAAAGCAAGCTTCTCTGTGTCCTGTTTTTACCAAACAATAGACTACTTTCCCATTCAATCTATAGCCCTTTATACATGGTTTTACATATATTTTACATGATTTTGCATATATTCCATTGCATAGACTTATCTTAACCTATTTAGCCAATCCCCTGATTTCGGATTGTTCCAAATTTTGCCATTATAATCCTGACCCAATCACTCAGTACTGATATCTTTAAGCCCACCTGCCACGATTCATCAGTAGGGCAATTTCTGTGAGGGTGGGCATATGAAGTTGAAAGAGTTTCGAAAGATGAGGGAAATTTCTTTCAAGAAAAGTTATACTTGCAACACTGGCTGTTATAGTCTTTCATCTGTCAAATCGGCAAGGATTTTTTAAACTTATGACTCACTTTTAAAGCTTTTTATGAAATCCTCACCCAAAGATATGTTTATTAATTTTAGAGAAAGACGTAGGGAGAAAAAGAAAAAAAAATCAATGTAAGGGAGAAGCATCAGTTGGCTGCCTTGTCCAGGGACTGAACCTGCCACCTAGGTATGTGCCCTGACCAGTGATTGAACCTGCAGTCTTTTGGCATATAGAACGACACTCCAACCAACTGAGCCACCTAGCCAGGGCTCACTTTTTAAACTTTTAACTCATTTTTTTAGTGACCAAACAATGAACTATCGCATTCATTCATTATCAATTATAATTTATTATTTTATAAATTTAATGCTTATTTTCTTTACCCAGTTTTCTATTGTGTAGCTTATTTTTAAATTGATTTCAAAAGCGTATTACCTTAAGGATATTGATCCTTTGATGCCTGTGTTGTATATAGGTATCTTAATCATTTGTGTTTTTATCATATGATGTCTTTGCATTTTTGTCTAAGTTTTAAAAATAGAAGGGTAGGCAAAAGTACATTTTAAGTATGCAAAACACAGAGTTTATGTTTGTATTATTATTTATTCTTGTAATATATATATATATTTTTAAGATTTTATTTATTTACCTTTAGAGAGGAGGAAAGGGAGAAAGAGGAGGAAAGAAACATTAATACGCGAGAGATACATTGATTGATTGTCTCTTGCACAGCCCCAACCAGGGAACGTGGCCCCAAAACCCAGGCATGTGCCCCGACTGGGAATCAAACCTGCGACCTTTTGGCTCTGCTGGTGCTCAATCCACTGAGCCACACCAGCCAGGGCTATTCTTGTATTATATATTTTTCCATACTAGCAACTGTAAACCTACTTTTCCTCACCCCTGTATTGTGCAACTGATTTATTAGTTATTTTTTTTGTACCTTCTTCCTTGCACTATTTTATTTTTTTAAACTTCTTCTGTTTAAAGTTCTTCTGTCTCCAACAATATTATATAAATATGAGTATTAAATGTAGACTTTTATTTTGCTGTTTAAAATCGAACTTGTCATGATGTGAACTGAAGAATTGAGATGTTGAAATGGGAACTCAGTGACCAAAGAGAATGGAACAAAGAAACCCTATCAGCAGTCTGCCCAGGAAAACAGGACTGAGAACCCTACCAATGGTGAACTCAGGGTGTAGGCTAACATAGTTATTTTATTTTAAAACACAAATATAGGAACAAAATTTATCTCTGTTCATTTTTGGTCTGACTTTTGAACACTGTAGGGAAGATCTCACCATTCTCTAATTAACGAGGTTCATAAATGTTTTCTTTAAATATCACAAAGCATTGCTTGATTTTCCTCAGTTATTATAAAGCTAACATTTTATCACATTAAAAAATTTTTAGCATAGAACTTCATCCAGTCTCTATGTGTTCAAGGTTAAGATATAATCAAAGTTAAGATCTCTGCCACGGAGTACAGAATCCAGGGTGCCCTCCTGACCTTGGCCTCCAGTCCTCGGTCCCAGGCCTCGTTGCCTCCTCAATCCCTTCCTTACGGGAAGGAAGAGAAGCACTGCAGGAGAGCTCGTCTGGGCTGGGCTCTGATGAGTGTAAGCTTTACAGACGACGTGATTCACTTACACTCACGCGGAAGAATATCTAAAAGCAGGCAGGGGAGCAGCACGTGTACAGGAGTGGCCCACCATCCTGCTGAGAAACACCACAATAAGCCAGCGCTCTTCCAATGTGACCTTTTTTTCTGGCCTCTCTCCCCTTTCTCCCTCTGATTTCTTCCAGATGTTTCCATTGGCCAAACCCAACCAGCAGCCAGAGGGCAAAGAAGCCAGGCAATGTGGACCATCAAGGTTACCGACCCTGGGTCACAGAGCAAGGTGGAGGAGACTGAAGGCCGATGCACCCTTCAGTCTCCTGACTGAGAAGAGCCAGGAAAAATAATAGAGGGAAGTTAAAAATTACTCAAAATCCACCAGCCAGAGGCAACCTGGATTAACACTGTTGGTAGAGCCCCTCAATTAATTCTTAATATGCATGACTGTCATTTTTTTTACTTTTTAATTAAATTTATTGTGTTAACATTGGTTAATAAGTATAAATTTGACATGTATAACTTTATAATATGACATCTGTATACTCTATTATGTGCTCACTACCTGAAGTCTAGTGTCCTCTGTCACCGAATATTTGACCCCCTTTACTCTCTTCATCATTCCCCAACCTCCTTAATATGCGCTACTTTTATACAGTTGAGATCATACTACATAACTGCTTTCTAAAGCATGATTAAGCAAGGAGCAGTTAGAGGCCCAAATCAAAAACTATTTTGATACTATTGGTGATGGATAGTGATTACATTTAAGTGGTTTAGTGACTTTCCCATTACACACATACATATACACACAATCACTTAAAGAGAGTAACTTTTTTCCCAACATGAATTTCTTCAGTGCAGAAAATTATTACTCAAGCTGCTTGAAATGTAAAGGGTCTGTTTTCTTGCACTATGCAGCTCTTCTTTTGTAGACAAAAGTAAGATTTTTTTTAAATTAATTTTTAAACTACAGTATCCTGAGCGTGTGGTCAGGGTAGTGAATGCATGACACACACACAGCCATGTTCCTCAGGAGAGGGTTTACACACGGAGCCCCTTATTCTTTCCCATGGAGCTTCAGAATCCTGCTCAGCACCACTATCCTCCACACAATAATTCTTGCAGATTGAGATTCACTGCTGTCCTTTGTGTTTAGCAATCATTTAGGATAGAACTACACTGCCTAATAGATTAAGTGACATCAGCTGTGCAGAAGATTCCTCCTAAATTGTGGGGTGAAAGATGTGGCACAGGAATTCACTCCTTGGTTGCCATAAAACTCCAGGAGCAGAAAAGCAGCTGGGAGACATAGTGAAGGGTTAAGCCTCAAGTCACGGAATCCTCCAACAAACCAATCCAACTGGGTTTTGAGTTTGGGGTCTCTATAAAAGAAGAATAGCATATCCAGAATTCCCTATTCTCACATTTTTAAATTTTATGATCTCAGCCACTAGTGTTAGTTGCTTCTGAGGCCTTGCACATCTAAGAATGTCTGTCCAAGGCCTTTCCTCTGAAGGCAACAGAATTATTGGGTCCCAGTTTTCTTCCTTCGAAACCCCCTAGACACTGATCCGCTTAAGATGGCAAAAGAGAAGTCTGAAGCCAACCCAATTTGATATTCTTAGTAAAAAGTTGTTGTTTTTCTTCCTTGATTCTCATAAAAGTAAATTATTCTTATAATTCAAATATTTTGCTAGAACATACTTTAAGTGAAGCCCTGTGTCAGGGGTCCCCAAGGCCATTGCTATGTTTGGAAATTCACCAAAATGACTCACAAAACTCTGCATTAAGTATCCTCAGGGCTAAGATTTATTACAGCGATGTACTAAGGACATACGACTGCCTTAGAAGGAAAAACGCGCACAGAGAGCTCACTTTTTCCCCAGCAAGGAAAATGAGACGGCTTCTGCGTGATGTATCTGCCCAGGGAAGCCCATTAAAGGCTCAGAACTCAAGTTGTTTTTTGTTTGTTTTGGGGGGGGGAGGGTCTGATCATATAGCCATTCTACGTAGTATGCACCCAAATTCCAGACTTCCAGAAGGAAAGCCCGTGTTCAGCAAAAACCACAGTGTTTGTAAAAACAGTTCAAGCACAGTGAGCCACTTAACATTTAGACAAAGTTTTACATCGATGCAGGGAACTATTTACCAGCCAAGTTCCCAGACACCAGCAAGCAAACCTGTCTACAGATGACAATTTCAGACCTGCTTAGTTAGTTAACTCTTTCCTGTACAGGCCCCCTTTAAATTTATTTTTATTTAAAATATTATGAACCCTTTCAATTTGCATACTAAATAAAGTTTTCTTTAATTATATCTTCCATTATTGCTTTTGTTCCTGTTGTACTAGTTCTTGGATTTGGCAGGATGGAGAATGAGGACACAACCTGCCCTTTTCTTCCTCGATGTTTTCACCACTTTGCCCTCCTCTGCATTCTCTTTGAGCCTTGGGCTTGTCCTCCACATTATTAATTCACTTTTCTTATGGTGTCAGCTCTGCTTCTGTGGACCTAACACAGGTGGGGTTTGTTTTTCTAAGGCTTTACTTATTTATTTTTAGAGAGAGGGGAAAGAAAGGAGAAAGAGAGGGAAAGGGACGTTAATGTGTGGTTGCCGCTCATGTGCCTCCTACTGAGGACCTGACCTGCAACCCAGGCATGTGCCTGGACTGGTAATCGAACCAGCAACCCTTTGGTTCACAGGTTGGCGCTCCACTGAGCCACACCAGCCAAGGATGCAGGTGGGTTTTAGTGCATTAAAAAATTTTTAATTGCAAACCTGAGTGCTTTTTTCCAGATGTTCGAGGATCGTTTTCTTGTTATTTTCTCCCCTGCTACTCATCCTCAAACTATGGGAGACTGATTATCTAGCAATAGATCGATCCATTAATCTCCAGAAGAGAGGTTGTGGGTGTTTATGCTTGTTGCTGCCTCTGTCATCCGGTTTGTCTCTCAAAAGCCTTGTTCAATCTTTGAGTTGTAGATTGTGGTGCAATTTTTCTGGCCTAGTTCCTAATAACCAGGAGGGTTTTTACTTACTGAACATCTGTTAAGAGAAATCCTCCTTCTCCTGCACCCCTGGAGAGCTCTCTGTCATGCTGAAGGAAGGAGCTGGCAGGGCCGCGGAGCCCGGCATGCCTCCAGGCGCTGCCATCTGTGGGCGGTGGCCTCAGTGCTGTGTCTGCGAAGACTCACCTCCCGGCTGCTGTGCAGCCCGTTCCTCTCCACCTGCATCTCCCAGGACTTGAGGAGAGGCTGCCTGTGCGGCTCAGCCCTGCGTTCCTAGTTTTAGGGACTGGCTCCCCGGCGAGCTGCGTGAGCAGTCCTGAAATGGCGTTTTTAACCCAGTTTCTTGCCTGGCATTGGTTTGATCCCTGTTCACAGGAGGTTTTTGCTTACATCAACGTTGCCTTAGGTATTTTCAGGAGAAGTTGGGAACAGTTCTGTTGGAGGCTGTTCACCAAGCATCATGTTAATACTAAAGGCCCAGGGAAACTTCTAATGAAGGGATTACTGGGGATCAGGAAGAATTAAGCCGTGTCCGTAACCAATGGAGATTAGAGCCCCGTAAGGGAGCTGGGACAGACTCACGGGGACAACAACCTGCAGTGCCAGACTGTGTGCTGCGACAGGCGCACTGGGAGCGTCACGGGCTGGGGTTCAGGAACTCTGGCTTCTCGTGCCTGGCTCCAGCGTGGACTTGCTGTGTGACCTCGGACAAGGCGGGGCTCCCTTCTGGAACTCTCTAGCCTTGTTTACAAATGAGAGAATTGGTCTGGAGAGTTTCCAGCATGCCTCCAGCGCCAATACTCCTCATCTTTTTGGGAGGCTGTGATTCCATGGAAGTACTATAGAAAGGAGGGATCTGCTGATCTTGGGCTGATGGGTCATTCCTAGGGGCCAGATAAACAGAAACTGAGAAACCTCCCACTGTCCAGCCTCAGTGTGAGGGGGTGCCCTGTGTCCCCACGGAGGGTGCCCAACTCCAGCCTCTCCACCTCATCTCTTTGTCTGCTTGATTCCCTTAGACAAGATGGCCTATAAACTCGCATGTGAGTTTGCAGTTTACAAAGGTCCCGTCTATTTAAATCATCCCACCCGTATGTATATGTGTGTTTAATGCAGCAGAAAATGGATTTCAGGCTTCCTTTTAAAGGTGAGAAGTCTGTCTCTTTTTTATGCCTGACTCATAGTCTAGCTATAAGGAGTTGGATGTTGCCTCATTCTGACAATGAGCCATATTCTTTTATTAGGCCGAGTTCATGCAAGGGGTCTGGGGCAACTCCTGATACATCAGGGAGGGCAAAGACCTCAGGATCTGACCTGGAGCCTCCTGGGCTCCAGGTGGATTTTCCTCTTGCACCCTGAATGCCGCAGCCTGTGTGGGGATGACAGACGGAGGTGAGTCGGCGCCCACGGTGCCGAGCAGGGCGGCATGCTGCTGTCTGCTGAGGCTGCTCTCATGGATGAACCCCCGGGGCAATGGGCTGGAAGCCCGGAGCACAGGGGCTCCTGCGGGGACCGCGGGCTGGCCGTCCTCCTGAGCACTCAGTGGGCAGGCGGTCCTGCCACCCACTGCTCTGTTTCATTTGTCATCTCATTACCCCAAGCCAGGAGAGGAGGGGCTCTTAGGTAATTTAGTAGATTATAAAGCACTGGCAAAACCAGATATGCAGGTTAATGCAAAAGCCACTTCAGGGGCCTAAACAATGTAATTGGCTGTTGACATGCAAATAGAATCATCACAAAGTGTCCCAAGTCCCTGGTGCTCCAGCTTTCTCTCCTTTCAGGGCAACTGCTCATGTTCAGGCCGTTCACATACACCCATACTTCAGGGAGAGAGAAAAATGGGGAGAACTGCTTTTATAATTCATACTGGGAGGCGTTGCAAGAGGGGAAAAGAGACGCATCCCAAGGGATCTTCCTCGGTGGCTCCCGTGGCTGCACTGCCTGAATGTCTGTGCCCTACAGAAAGCTCATGCTCTTTTCTTTGTTTCCCCAGCTGGATTGCAGCCCTTTCCACACTGTATTTGTCTTTGTCTGTCTCTCCCATCAGTCTTCACTCCTGGAGGTTTAGATTCTTGTCCAGTTATCACCTCAGACAGAGCCTATGCAGAGTACAGCCCCAGCAGTGGTTTGTGAAGCCAAATAAATAAGTCAGCTCCAGGCTCAGCTGAAGAGCCAAGAGGATGACATTCTCCAGAAGACAAGCTGCGTCAGTCAACCAAAACAGCCTGGTGCATTCAGTTTGCGAAACTGACAAATATTTATTGAGCGCCTACTACGTGCCAGGTATTCTTTTAGATACTGGGGATATGGCAGTAAACAAGACAAATATGATTCTACTCACAAGGAGTTTAAATATAATGGGAGACAGATGATAAACCATGAACAATACCAATCAAGTAACAGTTGTTAAAGGAATGAAAAAAGAATGGTAGACTGATTGGGAAGACCTGTCTTCTATAAAGTGATATCTGAGGTTAAAAAGAAGTGAGACACCAGAAAGAGCACGCCAGGCAGAGGAGGCAGCTAGTGCAAAGGCCCTGAGGCAGAGCTAAACTGGGCTTGTTAAAGGAACAGGAGGAAACCTAGAATGGCTGAAGAGCACAGGGAGGGAGTGGGGAGTAAACGGCCAGAGACCGAAGAGGCAGGTAGGCTGGGGCCACATCGTACTCTAAGTGCACTGTGAGGCCGCTACGGTGTGGTGAGCTGGGTGGAGGAGGGTGGGACAAATCTCCTGATGGAAGCATTTTGAAGAGACCTCTGGATAAATCCAGGGTCTCATGCTTCTATGGGGATGACCCTTCAGACACTCATGTTTATTTTCCAGGGAGGGATACGACTTTTGCTGCACTTTTGCTACAACCTTGCTTGCTCAGCACCTCTGGGGCATGTTCAGACCTGTAAAGGAGAGGGATGTCCTTGGTCTTGGGACTGGGAGGGAGGGAGTGGCTCCCCAGATGATGGAAACCGTGACTTTGGTCTTAAAAACATGGAACAGCTTGGCAATGGCCAAGGCTCTTTTAGTTGCGGGTGGCAGAGGCCCCCTGCAAATTAGCCAATGTCTTGACTGCCAAAACTGGTCATTGCAGGGGCTGAACTGGTCTCAAGGGCTTGGTGTCAGCAGGCCTGTGTCTGGCACTTGGCTTTTCCTACTCTGTTTCTCTCTCTGTAGTGACTTTATTCCCAACTGTTCTAGGAGAGCTCCCTCCTACATTGCCTTAGACCCACAAAGGGGAGACCTCTATCCTGGGCCCCATTCCTCAGGGACCGCATGCTTTGGTGTCATTTTCTTGAAATTTTCTAAGCCCCCTCTGATGTCTGGAACCAGCTGAAATCATCAGTTACGTATATATGAATTCTGATTTTCATGTCTCTTGCTTGGGGTACTCTCTGAGGCTCTTTCCCCCAATGCGGGGTTGACCGGATGCTCAAAGGAACTTCAGGACCCACGCTCATGGGATTATTCTGGGACCCTGTGACAGACCCCAGATCCAGGAAGATGGCCTGGTGAGTAAATCACTCTCCCAGAGCAACATGGTGTTTCACAGGATCTCACTAGATTGGGCCATCAGACTGCCGATTTGGGAAGACTTCTACTCCCCTCTGACGGAGGACACGTTCGGAGCTCTGGGCTACCCTGACACTTGGGCTTGAGCTGCCTATGAAGGCCGGAGTGTCAGTTTCTCCTGTCCATGTTCTGACTGTGGTGCAGGTTGGCGACAGGTGTCCTTTGGCCTGTTCTGTGCTACTGCACTTCGGGTAACCGCCCCACACTGCCCCACATGTCAGGATCTGTGTCACACAACCATGCCTCTCCTCCGAGGTTCCAAGACCATTGTTCCATAACACCAGTGGGCCATTCCAGTTGATGCCCTCTCTTGCACCTGATCGACCTGCTAATTTCGTGCCCTTGGGGGTTGGTTGTGACCCATGCTAGACAAGGGATATATTACTATCAGGCACACCTAGATAATAATATAGCTCTGGCCTCTGCCCACAACCACCAGGATCTTTCTACCCTACATTTTAGTCTACTTTTCCCCCATTCATGTTGCACTTGTAACCCTTATAAAGCCAGGACCCAGTGGTCCCGTTTCAAGAAACAAAGTCCATGACCCAAATTAATCTCAAAATAACTCAGATATTTTAATTTTATGCTTTGAAAATTCTGAAAGGGATCTAAGTAGATGCTTCACAGCAATTCTGTACGTTTACCCAGCAGTTCCCAGCAGCTCCAGCACACCTCTCTTCAAAGCTCTCACCCTCGCCCTAGCTCCTAAACCCACAGGCTCTGCGGCTTCTCTTCTTCATTCCTAACGCCCCTCGCCCCAGTAATTTATTACCTAGACCTGCGCTGTCCACTGCAGCAGCCAGTGGCCACATGTGGCTGTTAAGCCCTTGAAATGTGTCTGTGAATTGAGACATGCTTTATGTGTAACATACATACTGGATTTTGAAGATTTGGTCTAAAAAATGTAAACTAATCATTTTTATATGGATTACATGTTGAAATAATGGTTTTAAGTATATCAGGTTAAAGTATACATTAAGATTACTTTTACTTGCTGCTTTTTACTTTTTGAATATGGCTACTAGAAAATCTAAAATTACCTGTGTAGCTCCGCTTTGGACAGCACTGACTCAGACCCGTGAGGACTTCCCAGTTTTCTCCTTTTCCTCCTGTTTCTGTGGTTCTCTCTTCTTCCATCTGATGTCTTGATTCAAAAACACAAAAATCCCATTCAGTGGTCTGGCAGAAATAAAACTCCCCTCTGATGGAGATGTCGGAGGGCAAAAGATCTAGATACAAATCCGCTAATCATTTTGTTTCATCACACATATGTTACATACCGTTCGGATAAAATAGACATTTTAGGAGATAACTGAGTCCACTGTCTTTTGAAATTGTCATCATAAACCTTCACCACACAGAGAACAACACTGGAGGGAGGAAAGACAGTGATGTTTTTTCCACCAAACTCTCAGGAGCCCGTATTTTGCTCCAGAGTGTGAATATCTCACCCATGACGGAGCTCACCTCCACCATCTGTTCTTTCCAGGCCCAGCCACGGTCCCGTTTGTCTTCATTGACACAACTCCCATTACGACAATTAGCTCTTTTTATTTAAAGTTGGCAGGCAATATTTTCCTATTTTGTTTTTCTTCACTTGGGTAGATGTGTAGTTCCCAGTCCATCGTCACCAATAACTTAAGGCTGCCATTTATTCTTCCCTCCAAGAAGACTGTCCCGGGCTCTGAAAGCAGGGCCGCCATGACTCACACTCCACATAAAACACGTCTGTGTGTTTGGGGAAACAGCCAGAGTATTACCTAATCCAACCTTGTGATAAGAGACAGAAAGTAGTTGGGGGTACAATAAGAGGATTTGTTCTAAGCTTTGAAATATTTTCTATTTGATAATCTTTTAAATCTTTTTTTTTTTTTTGAGTTGAAAAGCAATGCACAATGACAGCTCTAACAGGAAACTTATTCCAATGGCTAAGTGTTCACATATGTGAGAAGCTGAATGTGGACTGAGTAGATGCATTTGAAACAAATTGTGGCTGAGGAACAAGAGCGGATCTTTTATTCGATAATTATTCTCCCCAGGTTAATAAGGGAGCAATTTACTCCCAGTGGTTGTGGCCAAAGACTTAAAAGCTTTTTATTGTTATCAGCTAGTGGTTTTGAAAATCAGAAATAAACTTGAAAAATGGTTTTCTAGGCTCCCCTAGGAACTCCAGGAGGGGGAGGACTCTCTCCCTTATTTAGCCCTTTTTTTCCTATAATGTCATCTGCTTTTCTTTGTACGCAAAGAACGTTCATACACAATTTTAGGATCTCTTAGTTTTTGCTGTGGTTTTGTATATTTAATATTTTGGACAATTGCTTGTTCATGCTAATTGAGGAAGAGGAAGTAGAGTATTGTGTAATTAAACGGAATCTCAGGGATTAACGCTGATAGTTGGTAAGCCATTTCCTCTTCTTACTATAAGTGTCTAATTTATGCTTTTCCTGATAAGTAGAAAAGTTGCAGTTCTCATCAGAAATTCTGAACTCAAAGTGAAAATCTCTGAGTGCCTTTGAGACGGCATTTCTTAAAGAATGTTTGGAAATAAGGGGCAGTTCAGACTTTGGAAGTTCGACAACTGTGTTGCCTATGAAGAGATGCCTCACACAGGGACACATGCACAGACAAAGTTGCCCGGCGCTTGGCTCAGAAAGCTCAGTTTCTTTCTCCTCTGGGCTGAAGTTTCTGCGTGAGAGGGAGGCCTCACAGCAGAGTGCAAGTTGTACAGTGTGCTGAACACATTTGTTGAGAAAGTTAGAGAAGGACAACCGCTTGGCCTGGCTCTGGCCAGGGGCAGACTGCACACGTCACAAAGTCCCAGGCTGGAAGCAGCCTGCAAACTCTCTTTCCCCTCCCTGCAGTGCTCGTCCTCAGCCAAGTGTAATAGGTGGCTGTTTGTTCTTCAAGATCTCCTCGGGACACCTCCCAGCAGCTCCTGCAGCACATTCCAACCCTAACTGGCAAGAGAGCCTTTGAAATGTGTCGTATACATTGGCCCAGCTCTATCCCGGGCCCGTGGGGATGCTTGCTGCCTTAACATCGCCTGTCTAGGTGAGAGGCAGAGAGAGGCTGTCTTGTTTCTATCTCTGCTAAATAGCCTTCCTCTGAAATTGCACCTACTAAGAAAGCAACACTTTCTAAAATTACATGTGAGAGCTGTGGTTTGGTGCTAAGATGATAATGCATAAAACTGCTGCTTCTTCCATAAATTTTGCCGTACACCTGTAACATCACCTTGTCAGCACGAGTTCTGATCTCAGGGGAAAACACGAACTTTGAATGTGACCCATGCTGATACTTCTCGGAACCCTGTCTAAAACAGGGGCTGGCAGAGCCACAGGAAAAGTGGACCCCAAACCACTAACTCGGAAAGATGTCTGCAGCCTGTGTTCCCTGCAGCCTTTTTCACAGCAGTTGAGACATGGAAACAACCAAAGTGTCCATCAACAGATGAAGATGTCAGGTGTAAATATATACACGCAATGAAATATTATTCAAAGAAAAGAAAGGGGATCCTACTGTTTGCTACAACATGGATAGACCTCGAAGGCATTAGGCTAAGTGACATAAATCAGACTGAGAAAGACTAACACTGCGTGGGGGTGGCAGGGGCCAAAATCAGTAAAGAGGCCGAAAGGTACAAACTTCAGTTATAAAATAAGTAAGCTCTGGGGATGCGATGTCCATGGTGACTGTAGTCAATGCTACTGTGTTGCATATTTGAAAGTGGCTGAGGAAGAAGATCTTAAAAGGTCTCATCACAAGAAGATTTGTAACTGTAGGTAATGGATGTTAGCTAAATTTATTATGGTAATCATTTCTCTCTCTCTAACAAATCATTATGGTATGCACCTAAATACAATGTTATATGTCAGTTATATCTCAATTAAAATAAAAGTGGACTCCTGGCAAGGGCAGGAGGTGAAAGTGAGGGGGCCAGGGCACTAATGGAGCCGCAGCTGGGAGTCGGGGTCCCCGGGGCAGAAGACACGTGGCTGCCAGTGACGGGGTGGGGAGTCCTCCTCCCTGTGTTCTGTTTCCAGATGTTAAATATGTCTGAGTTTTATTAGAGCGAATCAGTAAATGATCTCCACGGCATGAAGGGAAAGCAGAGGAGTCCAAGCCCAAACGCTAGTGCACATCTCTGCATTAAAAGAACATTTATCGTGGCTTTGAACTGAGGTCAGGCTCAGGCTGCCAGAGTGGCTGGAAGGAGGCTGCAGAGTGTTCCCTTTGAAGTGCGGTGGTAGCGAACCTCTGGTACCACCAAAGAGCAAGGCTATTATTTAGAAGGGAGGGTGCCTGCATTTGAAGTTCTGTGTGAACATTGCTACACATTAGAAAACTTGTTATTTCCAGGAAAATTTTATGGTGCAGAAACCAAAGAAAATGGCCTCGTGTGGGTTTTGCCCACTCCCCTCACAGTAGTCATTTAAAATAGCTTTAATTTAATAAAACGAATTGGCATGCAGATGACTCCCAGTGGTGGCGGAGATGCAGCCCGGCACGGCTCTCGGGCCCTGCCTGGATTTTCCAGGCTCTGCCCTCTGCCTGGGGAAGGAACAGGGCATGTGTGTTGTATGTGTGTGTGTGTGTGTGTGTATAGCTCTTATGTGCCAAGACATGTGGTGGGAGGAGCATTTGCAGAAAAGGCCGGGGGGAGTGGTGGAGGGTCTGGCCTAGGGCAGGAAAGGGCTGTGGCCGCCCCAGCAACCCAGGGGAAGAGAGGAGCATGCCGCTGCGAGTGGGGGCGGGGGCGTCCACACATGGCTGTACATGTGTGTGCACCCGTGGCTCTCAGCATTGGCCAAACACAGGCATCGCCTGAGGAGCTAAAAAACTGCTGCTTGGACGACCACTGAACCAGGGTTCTGGTTTCCCTGGTCCGGGGTGTGTTCCCAAGCGTCAGGATTTGTGGATGGCTGCCCGTGAGCAGTGATGTCAGGATGCTGCCGAGGTTCAGAACCACAGGCTCGTAGCCGACTCTGATGCAGCGGGTGGTGCCTGTTCTAGCAGACAGTGATTCTGGCCCATGGGCCACTCTCCAAGCAGCAAGGGTCTTGGCCATGCCATGTCAGCAGAGCACCTGCCTGCAATTTGACTTTTCTGGGAAGGAAAAGTCCAGAGAAATTGGAGTTGACCATCAAGGACAAATGGGAACTTCCAACTGAAGTACACATACCCCTGGGGCTACAGAAAGACCTTCTGGGAGTGTGGGCCTGCAGAACTTCTACCAAAATCAGTTTCTTCAGCTTTCATGTGGATGCTCTCCTGCAGCACATTTGCCCGAGTGCATGCCTCCCCTTTCCCACTGTCCTACACTTTGCAAAAGGAAGATTTCCCCTTCATCTGGCTTGCCACATTGGGCCAGGTCCCAAAAGTCCCCAGGAGGCCGAACAAAGGACAACTGGAAATTGCAGGCTCCCGAGATCTAGGCAAGAAGTAGCGAACACTCAGTTTCACAAGGTTAGAATTCATAAGAGGATGGCTGTCAGGAGGGCAGGTAGTAATATGTTTATTTGAATTAAAAAATGAAATTGTACTCTTCAGAGCAAAAGTAAAACTGATTTGGCTAATGTTGACAAGAAGGACTGGACTCACGATTAGATCTTAGAATAATAATAGTATCAAACACTTATATAGCAGTATGGACTACTTCCTATCTTAAATGCTACATGAATTAACTCATGTAATCCTCCCAACAGCCCTAGAAGTAGGTACTGCTATCATTCCTAAATGATAGAGAACATTGACATATAAGAGGTTAAGTAACATGCCCAAGGTCACATGGCCAGTAAGGGGTAGAGTTGATATACAGCAAACATTTTCTGTAAATTGCATGAACTAAATCCACTGTTCCAATATTTTGACAAAAATATAATGCAAAGTACATACTCAAAATATAGTACTCTGGCATCTTCGGCAGGTATGTAAATGTATGATAAAAATCTTTAAATAAGAACTTTAAAATTTGGCTCAGTGACACTGTGGTCCTGGCCCAATCCTGCCCTTTCTGAGGCTTAGTCCCTCATCTGTAAAACCAGGGACAACCATCTCTACTCCACAGGGTTGTTGAAAGATCACATGAAAGAGCCCAAGAAATGTCCTGGCCTGCAGCCAGCTCCGGGTGAATGGCAGACATTGTCAACGTGGTTGGCATCTGGAAAGCTGTCTTGGCATGTGGCAGGAGCTCCTTGAATATGAGCAACCTTCCCACTTATTCCCAGGCTGTATATTAATGGTTCCCAGGCTTATTCCCATGGAAGCCCAGACATCTCCCGAGGGTGGCAGCATGATGCAGCTCAGTTCCAGGCCTCCTACTGTCTTCCTGTGTCAACCTCCTTCAAGAAGACCTCGCAAGACACCTCTTCCAACATGCCTCCCCCAGAAATAAAGCCTCACAATGACCTTTCTCTTCTTTGAGCATCTGACTGCTCACACCAGGTAGTGCATCAATAAGTTAACGAGTCAGAGTGAATGAATGCTGGGAATGGGGAAGTGAAGGAGACAGACATTTCCCCTGCTCTCCCCAAACCTGCAGGCTAGGTGTCACCAGACAGTTACCACCAGACAGATGCCACAATAGTAGAAAAATAGGGGCCAGGGCAAGCCCAGACAACAGACCTCAGGAAAGGAAGGCTTCCTGGAGAAAGCGCTGTCTATACTAAAATCAGCTAGGCAAGTGGAAGCCAGCCACAAGGACGGTGCATCCATAAACAGGCCTGACGAAGAGAAAGGGCATGCTGGGTCCTGAGAGCAGAAAAGACCTTCGTAAACTTGGCCATGGAGATAAAGGTTTTCTATTCTGAACTTGATTCCTTGCCTTTTTTTGGCCCTCTCAGATGATGGCACGCTTCTGAAAGACACAAAGAATCTCCATCTTTCATGATTACTCCCATGTTTGCTCAGCTGTGTAACACCCACAGCTGACACTTGAATATGTGATCACTGGGTGTTGAACTTGCTAGAAAAGGAGGCCTTCTAGCAGTTCTCTGGAGCTCATCTCATACATCCCTGGGTCTGGGCAGCACTATATGGAACCTATCTAGCCAGGAAAGAGGCTAACAGAACCCCATCTGTTGGTGCCTGAGACATGAAGCCCCAGAAAACCATGCTCTGAAATATGTTGTCATGCACTGTTCCAAAATCAAGATTAAGTAGGAGCATTTCCCCTGCAAAGGGTATGTGCACCCACTGGCTCGAGGGCTGGGGCTATGGGCCTGTGAGAAGGATGAAACACGTGGCTTGTCTCTGCCTGCCTTTCCCATCTGAGACCGGGGAGGGCAGAGAGTCAGCACAGGGATGGCAGAGCAGGACTATCCTTCACACTCTGGCTCTGGTCCGGCCACCAGCAGACACACGCAGCTTTTCTTGCTTTCCCAAAGTGGCCCTGGCCAGCCACAAGCCCTCCCAGTCTCCCTCACACCCTCTGGGGCTTTCTGTCTAAGTCCACAAAATTAACTCCTGCAAATGACTCAGGCAACCGAGTTCGGCCTCTGACTATCAAAAGCAACCACGATCAGATATATCTTTTGAGGCAGGAAAACAAATATTTTCTGGGCTCTCTTGGAGCATTCCCAGTTGTGAGATTTTCCTGGAAATCCAAAAGTAAGTGCAGCACTGTGTTCTAGAAAGCAATGAAATTCCTTCTTATGGGGTTGACTCCAAGGTAGTCGGTGACACCACTGCCCAGGCAAACTTACTGCCTATTCATCTGCTGGAGAAGATCACACTAATATCAAACTAATTTCTAAGTTTCCAGTTTTAGAAATTCAGAGTTGATTTTCCCTGCGGTTGTGATGAGCACATTGACCAGCAAGTAAAAATCAGACGACAAAGAAGCTTACCCAGAAATCATGAGAACTGAAGCAGAACAAGAGGCCTTGGGCCTCTTACAGATGGACGGGTACATTGACCGAGGTCTGAGCTCCAGAACAAAGTTCCCCACATGTGGAGACTGGCCACTGAACCATGCAAGGACTACCGTTTTCTAAGGGCACCTCTTTTTTGCTACTGAATAAAGACCAAACTATCCTTCAAGAGTCCTTTAATGTGCGTATTTTCCAGGACGTTTTCCCTGACAAATCTCACCTGACCCAGACCTTCTCTGGTTTTGTTTCACAGGGTGTGCACTCCATTTTGGACCATAAGCACCCTGGAGTCAGGAAATAAAAACATTTCTACCACTCCTCTTGGGAACTATAGAGGAAGCATTTGATCGATGGTGAGGACAGAGTCCCAGGCCAATGACCATTGGTGTAGACTTGCCTGAGTGATGGGTGGTTGGACCCCAAACCCAGCCCCCATCTTTCTCCACTGTGTAGGACTGCTGTTAGAAGTACGCAATTTTCCCCAACCTTTTTCAGGAGACACCTTGCCCTGAGGTTCTTGTCTTTGGCTACGATCAACTCCATAGCCTATGCCAGGTAAACACTCAACAAGGGCGGTACTTCCAGCCAAGCGAGTCCTTCTGAAATGAAAACACAAGCAGCCTGTTCTGCTGGGACCGGTAGCTGCCTGCTGTTAGCTGGGGAGGAAGGACTTTCATTCGTTATTGTCACTGAGCTGACACTGTGCCAACCACTCACATCTGGAAACAGTTATAAAGAAAGAAGAGGCATGAAAGCCCGGGCCTCATGACCCTGCAGTCTTCCTTTCTGCTGCTTTATTTATTAATATACTGGTTTGGAGTGATCAGCAACGGTCCCCAGCGTAAGTCATAGGAGCCAAAATTAAAAAGAGGCCATGACTGTCACAGTACTCTATGAAAACAGGCCAAGGTCTTATTTATGGGGTCTTGGATGAACTTTGTACCTAAACAAACATGTTTTTGAAGTTGCATATTGTGTTGGACTTTAATCACCAAGCCAAGCCTTTATAAGCTCTACCTCGAGCCTTGTGCCCCTCCCAACTTGGCAGGCTCTCTGTCAGGGCTCCATAGGATTTGCACGGATTGGACATGGACACTCAGATACAGTCTGCTGCTTGCACATCACACACACTCAGGTACACATTTGTTTCTCCTCCTCCCGTCCTTTAAACTGTAAGTGGTAGCAAGTTTGTAAGGCACCTGCACAGTGCTTGTGTGGCACCAGAACAATGTGCCCTGAATTGCTGGTGAAAGAGAGTCCACAGGGCTTTGGGGCCCACTCAAGTGCTTCGGTGCTTTTGGAGTTTGGAAAGTGCCCACATAGGAGGCTTGGGTCTACTTTTGAGAATGAACAAAAATCAAGCCTTAGCATATCTAGTAGAGTTCATTACAATAGTGTAGGGGGGTTCCTGAGTATAATAGTCAGAATGGCATTTTCCTTGGCCATGAAGAGTGGACACACGGAAGAGCAATTCTTCCAGGCTCTTGCATCTCGGAAACTGTATACGGCACTAACAGGAACCAGAAACCCAGCCCAGTGGCCCGTCTCCGGCTTCTGGTTGGATGAGTTGCAACCTACCTTGCTGACTTGGCTTCCCTCTCTACCACAGGATGAATCACCTCTTCTGGGAAGAGCCTGACCCCCTGCCACTCCTCCCCTCTCCTCCCCTCCCCCAGCCCCCGCTGTGTGGTTGGACACTTCCCTTTGGAGTTCCTTTTGCAGAGAGCCATGTGTTAGGCACTTATTTCATTGTATACGCGCCCGGTTTCCCCACCAGACTGCCCCGGGGCCAGAGAAGGACTGACTCATCTCTGGAACCACGGCCTGCAGCCCACGGCCGAGCTCGTTGCATGAGTTCAGGAAGTGCTCGTACAGTCAGTCCAGTACCACCCTCCGGAGCAGGCCGGTTGTCCATATGTTGTCAGTAGTACTTTTTTTAAATGTAGACCAATAGGATGAACTCAACCTCTAGTTCAACTGTGACATCAATAATGCACTCATTATTAATGTAGGCAAATCTTTTCCTGCAGACCCCATGGGTTGTTTTAATTCTTTTGCTGTCCTGGGATCTTATTGTATTAAATGTTAACTAAGATGACCATGCTACTAGTTTGAAGAGTTTTCAGGCTCAGATAATTAATGTTTGATCAGTAATTAAACAGGGATAAAAGTTTGTTTTTATGTGCCTTGCCGAAGTGTTGTCCCATGTGGGCTTGTGTCAAGCACCGAAAAAAAAAATTACATTTCACTTCTTATTTTACATCAAGTTGCCCCCCTTTATCCATGGTATCACTTTCCACACTTTCCATTATCCACAGCCAACTGCGGCCTGAAAATATTACATGGAAAATCCCAGAAATAAATAATCCTTAAGTTTTAAGTTGCACGCCGTCTGAGCAGCGTGGTAGAATGCCGTGCCATCCTGCTCCTTCCCACCTGCACGTGAGTCATCTCTGTGTCTGGCTTAACTGCGCTGTACATGCTACCCACCTGGTAGTCACTTAGTACCTGTCTTGGTTATCAGATCGACTGTCCCTGCGTCACAGTGCTCGTGTCCAAGTCACCCTTATTTTCCTTCATGATGGCCCCAAAGCGGAGGAGTGGTCACGCTGGCAGTTCAGACTTGCTAAAGAGAAGCCGTGCAGTGCTTCTGCTGTGTGAAAAGGGGAAAGTTGTCAACTTAATAAGGAATTTTATCATCTCACATTATCATAAGAAGGAGGGGTACACTACACTGAAATATTTTGCGAGAAATACCACATTTACATAACTTTTATTATAGCATATTGTTATAACTGTTCTAGTTTGTTATTAGTTATTGTTGTTAATCTCTTACTGTGCTCAGTTTATAAGTTAAACTTCATTGTAGGTATGTATGGGAAAAAAACAATATATACAGGGTTCAGTGCTATCCGTGGTTTCGGACATCGCTGGGTGGATACAGGAGGACTACAGTATTTTTGCAGTGCTCTGAGAGAAGGGATGATGGCTTAGCGTCTATCAGTCCACCCCCAACATGAAACTCATTAGGAAAGAAAATGACCTGTATTGCCAGCCAAGAGCTGCACAGAGGTCATGCAGAGGTGCAGCTGGCTGCGAAGAGGGGTCTCGATAATTAAGATGAAAGGGTGGGGTCTTGCTGGCGCCTGCCTCAGTATGTTTACAAATCTCACGAGAACGGAGACCGTACATTAGCACCTGGAGCCTAGAAGCTGCATAATGGCGAATTGGGGTCAGCCGGGCGACGTTGCCGCTGGGCGGTCCCAGGCCGCAGGGAGCCCCAGTATCAGTGCTGCAAGCTCCCTCAGGTGCCTACCCAGACACTAGGGGGGCGGAAAACACAGGGATGTGCTTTCCAGAAATTCAAGAAAGCAATTTTCCTCTTGCCCATGGTAGCTGCATGACGTTTTTATTTGACTCAAATTCTGCAGACTTTATCAGAGGAGGCCCCTGCCATGGGATGATCTGGAAGAGGCCATGAGTCAGGGCTGCTGCGGGAGCAGCAGTAGCACTTGGCTGGGGGCCTCTCCCTGGGCCTGAGAAGACGGACTCCCTGGATCCCCACGCCGCCCATACAGAGCAGCCCTCTTTTTGTAGGCTGAGAGTGGCCCCCAGCAAGGCTGTTGAGCATTGCTAAGTAATTCTAGCTGATCCACTCAAAGGAACACTGAGTTCATGGTGAATGTAAACGGTGGTTCAGCAGCTCAGCTCCCTGCCTGTGTGAGGTGGGAGGGGCGTGGCCGTGGGGTAGGAGGGGCGTGGCCATGTGCCAGCACTTTTCTCACCAAGGCTGCCTCGTGCACCAGCAGACCGCTGGGGACTTGCAGGGGGTTGTTCAAGGAACATCTGTGCAAGGGAGAGAGGGTTCCAGGGCTCTCAAAGCATATGCAACTGAATCACTCAGGAGAGGGCCATGGTGCCCGGGATCAGCCGGGCAGGCGCTGGGCGCGGGGCTGACTCAGGGACAATGCTGACTCTTCCACTGCTGACTGGCTGCATCGCCACTCTGGCAGCTTCCTTCGCCTCTCCAGTGAAAAAATAACAATACCCAACCCATGGGATTATTTTAAGGATGAAATCACTTAAGGCATGGAAAGTACTTAGGATAGTCCAGGCCGTTGGTAAGCTATAATTATTCTTTAATAGGCTGGTACTCATGCATGCATGTGCCTGCTTTCCCCACTGAGGGCCCCCCATGTGGCTCGCCAGCTTGCAGCCTTTCCTAGACACAGCCTCAAGTGGGGGCGCCTCAGGCGAACCCCTGCTCTTGCTGTGTTTAGAAGCAGCAATCATGGCCCCTTTATGTGCCTCCCCTCATTCTAGCATTTACCCTATTCGGGACCTGGTGCGTTAGCAGGCACTCACTCCCTGATGGAAGACAGGCTTCAGGAAGAGGATGCTTACTCAGAGCGGCCTGGGAGGGGTGTTGCTGCTAACTGATGCTGACAGGTGGCCCTCGAGCCCAGTCCTCTTGGATGGGCCCAGAGCCTGACTGCCGGGGGCCGGGGCTGGGGGGAGGCAGGGTCCAGAGACATCCGGTGGGTGTCATGGAGCACTTGCATGAGGGTTAATTTTGTCCTTTGTTCCAGCGTAAAGGTGCTGGGCTGAAGAATGAGCACGTTCCAAATGTGAAAAGCCGCAAGCAAAATTCTGTGGCTCTCATCTCATAAGTGCTTCCAGCACAAACTGCCTTCTGTGCCACAGGTTCAAATAAATGTCCATGGTGGCTTTGGACGGAGCAGCGTGGTGCCGGCATAAAAGCACTTCTTAGGCACCTTGAGCAAGGCTCTTAGCTTCAGCCTCCCGTCCGCCCTCTGCTCTCCGCTGCCAGCTCAGCCCTGTAGCTGAGGGAGTGGAGGCTTCCTTTTCACCTGGCATGGGGGACAGTCAGAGAATCAGGATGCAATGCTGGGAGAAGCCGGCTTCTTCCTGCTGGGACTGCACGCCCCAGCAGGGGCAGCGCGGCAGGGGAGCCAGGACCTGTGTTCTTAAGCCCTATGGAGTCTCTGCCTGACCCGGGGGCCGCGGGCTAGTCCCAGGTGTGCGGTGGAGCAGCCACCTAAAGCAGTGCCAGCCTCCGCCTACCCGGACAGATCCACTGGAACAGGTGTGAAGTGGACCAGAAGGGATTAGGCCAGACCTTTTGAAACACAGCCAGCCAGTCAGTTAATGAACCCCTAAACGTTAACTGGACTCCGTGCTGAGTTATCCGGGGGGAGGGGTAGAAAAGAAGCACAGGTGCACACTGTGATGGTGGACCCAAGGGCTAACGGCTAGACGTGCCAGACATCGAAAAGGAGAGCCTTCCATGGAAAGCCATGGAAGGGAGACTAGCTGGAAAAAAGAAAACAGAAACCCCAGCAGCCCCGAAGGGTTAAGGACACACAGTGTCTCAGTAGCAAAGCTGGCCTTGAAGGCCGAGTATGGTACAAGTAGGCAGAGACAAGGAGGGGGCTGGGGCTGCTCCCAGGGGACGCAGGTGGGGCCCTGCGGTCTGCGTGCGGGCGGCGAAGGCCCAGCCCTGCAGCAGCCAGGCCTGATGCTGCATCAAAAGAAGCCATTCTGTAGGGGACTCAGAGGCCAGGTACAGTAGGACAGGACTGGAAAGTATCTTTTGATATAGGGATTATGGGTGGGTCATTTTTATCCTCTTATTTATCCTTTTCAGTATTTTCCAAGCATTGCATAATGGGCCTGTGTGCATTCCTTTTTTTTAACTAAGGGGAAAAAGGATAGTCACTAAATCCAAACAGGCAGAGCAGTCTGGGTTTTCTCTGATAAACAATAGAAGCCACTGGGAACGTCCTTGGCGAGCAGTGTTTTGGTGGAAGCGATGTTTGTGGGAAACAGGGCGGGCAGCATGGGAAAGGTGGGTGGCTGGGGTCGGGGTGAGGGGGAGGTGATGTCGAGGAGACGGGCTGGGGGTGAAGCAGTGAGGCAGGGAGGGTCTGGGTGTTTGAGTGGTAAGTGGGGGAATAGGAGACATTTGGAAAGAGCAGGGTAGGGTCTTGGTGATGGGTGGCATGCGGGGCAGGGCAGGAAGGGGAGATGGAGCAGAGCTGGCTGCACTGGTTTGCAGCCCTGGGCAGTGCCAAAGATGGGAGCCGAGAGGCGAAGAGGGAGACAAAGGGGCCATGCAAGCCCCGCAGGTTCCTGGACTTGGGGATGCATTGCCCTGGGGTAGGAGGGGGGTGTCTATTTCTCGGAGGCCTTTGCAAGAAAGCTCGCAGGAAGCAGGAGAAAGGCTGGGGTAAGCTTTGCTTCTTAAGCCAACAATCAAATTCCCTCCTGTGGGCACCCCTCCACGAAAGCCTTTGAGGTCAGGCAACTGGTGCAACATCAAAAGCACCTCTGGATTCTTCTCTTGTTAAGATATTTTATCTCAGCCAAATCGATGGAACTCTCCTGTGAAAAATCAGTTTCCCTGGAAAATAAATTTGGGTTCTAACCAACAAGTAGTAGCATTTGGCAAGCCCGGAGGAAGAAAGCCAGCCTTTGGGGAAGTCCTGAGGAAAGTAAACACTGGGGACCGAATGCCATTTTGGAGCTATGACAGCCGCTGTCTCCCTCAGTCGGGGCTCCTGAGGCGGCGAGTTTGTTTCGGGTTCTCACTGTTACAAACCGAGGATCAGCCAGGCCCCTGTTTGAAAGAGGAGAAGAACTGAAGGTGACCCAGACTGAACACAATTTCCTTCACCCATTCATTGTGTGGAAGACACTGAGTACCCAACGATGGGGTGGGTGAGCCAAGATTCCCCATGTGGTCATTTCATTGGTGTGCATTTTCAGGTGTATTTCTTTTTTGAAAATGGTTATATTTCTTGAAAGCTTTTACATAAATTGAATCCTGGTTGAAACTCTTCTGAGCTTTAGATATTTAACATACCACATCCCCTAACCCCACCCGCCGCTGCACCCAGGCCTTTGCCTTTGACCTTTGACATGCACGCAAAGGATCTAGTGACCTTGTTAAAATGTAGACCCTGAGTGGAGAGAGCGGGGTAGGAAATCTTTGGGAAACCAAATCCAAATTCCCTAAATGGCACTACAGCTCTTAATTTTAGTAAACGTGGATGTTTCTTGCATTTGTTTATTAGGTGGATAAATAATTGCTGTGTATAATGTACTGTTCTACGTGCTGTGTGTTGTATAAAGAATGTGCATTTCCCCTATGTTTGGTTCATGTACTCTTTTAAATTGGCTACCATGCCAAAATCAACCCTTCTTTCTCCCTAGCAAGTCTTAGGAAGCTCCACTGTAAGAGCTTTCTAATTCACAGCACAGCGGCAGGCCGGGAAGGCGGGGTGCCATCCAACAGATACCCAGCGTCGCCAAGCACACGGGAGAGGGTCACAAAAGGAACGCGCGGACTCAGCGAGGCTGAAAATGCCCGCTTTCCCATGACAAACCCAGGCCAGTTCTTTTTTTCGCTTCCTTTGTAGGGAACTTATTGGAGCTACTAATTCATCTTGCTGTCTAAGGCTGTAACCAAACGCACGTCCGGCTGCCCGCCGCGGCAAAAGCCAACACACGAGAGGCAGGTGATGATGGAAAGGAAAGTGGTTTATTTTCAGGCGCCAGCACCCTGGAAGGTGGGGGACTCGTGTCTCAGAGCCCATCTCCCCCGTCATTGGAGGCAGAGGTGTTTATAAGGAGGGAGAGGGGAGCAGAACAAAGAGACCAAAGGACGGGCTGCGAAGTTCTCTGCAGGCCGACGTGCACAGTCCATTCTGTAAGACGAGTGACGGTCTGGTGCGTGCCATCCCGGCTTAGTCACCCCGGCTTCACGTCACCCTGACTTTACATTAGGAGATCAGCAAACCTGCTGGAGCCAGGGTGCCTGAAGGTTGGAGTCTGTATCTTTTGAAGTTAGTGTCTAGGATTCTTACACAAACATGCTGTTTATCTATAAGCCACGTATTAGTCAGGGTCAGCACTTACAGAAACAACATGAAACGAATGGCGGGGTGGGTTAGGGTCCCCCAGCGTGACAATTTGCCACTGTTATAAGGCCTGTTGTCAAGCTCTCCAGGGTTATTTTTTTAAAAAATCAAACTGTTTTTCAGTAATTTTGTATGAGCCACAGAATGTGAAAGTAGTCATTTTTATAAAGTGCCAGAAAAAGTCTAGTAATTATTGTTCCAAACAAGCCTCTCTTTCTCTTCAGTTTGTCGAACATGGAAAGAAATAGAAAATCCTTCCCAAGTGAAAGGTCTTGTAGTGAGCTGTGCCTGGCCTGGTTGGCTCTGGTCACAGGGGATGGAGGACCCTGCTACCTCCTCCAGCCACATCTTGTGTGCGACAAAAACACCCCCATGGCAGCAATGCCTGGTGGGAGGGGCGTCTGCCGTCACCAGGATCTGCATTTTATGGTTGGGGGAGGGGTTGTGTGGGGCACAGAGGTGTAACTTTATTATTTTTTTTTTTTTGCATCTAAACAGTAAATGAAGTATTGCTGTAATTTCTTTTTCTGAGCTCATGGAAAAACTCAAGTCATGGAATGTTGGTTTTGCAGACGAGGAAAGTTCTACAGCGAGGTTAGCCGACTTGCCCCAAAGCCTGTAAATCACGCAGAGGAAGAGCTGGACCGGGCAGAGCTCCCAAGCTCTTACACACAAATCGCATTTTCCTAAAATTGGGCTGCGGCCAGTGCTCCCGCCCCAGGCGACACTTCACGCACTCGTTTGCATATTTGTGAGCCTTCCCAATACCCTGTGCCAAGCGGTCATGTTGAAACAGCAATGTTTTGCCTTCAACCAATTAAACGACCATTCTCAGAGGCTTACTTCTATAGTTGCTAAATTATCGTATCTTTTCAGTAACCTCTATTACATAGAACAATTACGGGGCAGAGGTAAGCGTTTTCATTAGCCACTTTACTGGAATTATATCTCTCAGGTCGGTTTTACTGTCTCAGAGGAGTGGAGCAACTTGCTCAAGACCACACCGCTTGTGAGTGGCAGGACTGGGGTTTCAACTCAGGGCGCCTGCCCACCCCCCGGCCTTCATGCAGCACCTTGTTGCCCCACGGCCATTGCTCAGGCAGGGCTGTCAGTCCTCTGGGTCCTGCCTGGGGGACTTGAGACCCTAAACCATCAAGTAAAGTTGCCAAAGGCCCCTTCCTCTGCTCTGGGTGCATTTCCTCCCCTGAAACTTATCGTTTCTTACCTTGCCCTCCTGGTCAGGACCACGCCGATGTTATAAAGGAGCTGTTTCACAGCAGCTCAGACTCGGGTGCCAACCCATGGAAGCCGCTGCGTGCTCAGCGCCCCTCCACCCCCCGGGCCGGTGCTGCCTTCCCAGCTGCCGACCTGAGGTTCATCCCTACGGACTCACTGCGCAGGGTCATTGCCAGAGACAGTGCTCTCTGTTTGCATGATCACTGACTGAGCAAAAGTCAGCAGATAGGACTTGTTGATGTGGAAATCATCACAATAGTGTTTCCTATCCTGTTCTCTGGATTTTCTCCCCAAGGCTCCAGGACTAGAAAAGAAACTGAAGAAAAGAATTCTTAGGCAAAGTGGAGCCACGTCCCAAGAGCCCAAACGCAAAGCCCAGCGCAGCAGAAGCAGCATTCTCCTCTCTCAGAGAGTGGTTTTCAGAAAAGTCCTGTGATTCCAGGCTGAAGTCCTCACCAGCCAGCAGAATGAGCCCCACCTGGACAGAGAGACGGTGAAGGGAACACCCTACCCAGTGCGGCAGGGGTCCCTGGCGCTGGGACTGGCTCCCGCGGACAGCCAGGGCAGCGAGAGTCCCAGCTCTCTTTTCTGGAGGGATGGGAGAGGGAGGACATCAAGGAAAGGCCTGGCTCTCTCTGAGGTCAAAGCCACCCCAGAACACCTAGTTTTCAACGCAGACAACACAACCTGGGGTCAGACTGTTCCAGAAAACATTCTGTAGCCTTGTAGTCTTCGGTTTCCTGAGTGCCAACCGTAATCTAGGAACCACTCAGAGGCAGAGTCCAGCTTAAATTCCCCTCCCCTGTGGCCACTCTGGACCTCTGCCCCTTCCGGTTCCTTCTCTGCCTTCCCCCCACCTCTCCGGGTGGGCAGGCCCCAGGGCTCTGGCCTGCCGCCTCCTGCTCTGGCCCTTGCTCTGTCTTCTCATTTCCAACGTGTGCTCCTGAAGGAGTGTGTCCAGTCCATGGCTTTAGCCACCACCTGCTGTATGGTGACTCGGGTCTGCTCATGCCTTCCCTGAACTTCAGGCCTTTGTTGGTCGCGCCTCCTGGATGGGTCCGGCTGGCAGGGGGCCATCAGTCGCGCTGTGGACACCGAGTCACGCCCCCTCCCCGGACGCGGACCTTCACCAGGAACCAGCACGCACCCAGTCAGCACAGTCGTCTCTGGCTCGCCCCTCTCCCTTACCCGCCCTGCCCACAGCGTCCCCAAGTCCAGTCAGTGCTACCACTGAACCAACCCCGAAACCATCCCCTCCACCCCACCCCTTCCACCCTCCGCACCCCCTCCCCGTCAGCCCCTCAGGACCCGTCCCTCCTCCGGCCCCCACACGGCTGCACCCCACTCCTCTCCTGCTTCCCCTCCCCCTCCCTCTGACATTCCCTCTCTCTCCCCTCAGCATCCTAACATGGCCAAGCCTCTGCTGATGTTGCCTTCCCCTCACTTCCACCCCGACTCTCCCCTTCCCTTCTCAGGCGGGCCTTTGAAAGACTCGTCTGCACTCCACACTGGCTGTCCCTCCATCAACCCACTGTCACCTGGCTTCAGCCCACCCGCGCTCCTCAGCCCAGTCCCCAGCGCCTCCCCCCTCTCCAGGGTGAGCCGTGGTGGGGGGGGGGGCTCGCCCTCCGGATGTGTCAGATGTGTCAGATGTGTCTGGTGTGCGGGGCTGCGGCCAGCAGCTCCCTCCTCCAGCGCCCCGGAATGCACGCCCACCCGCCCCATTCCCCCTGCCCTCCTGTCAGCGCCCCTTCACCTCCTGGTGGCTGCTCTCTGCCCCGCCCCCTCTGCATCCCCTGTCATCACTCGCCTCTCGCTCCACCTGTCTGCCCCGAAGAATCCGCTCATCCTCCCATCCTTTCCCACAGCTTCGGCGTCTCGGAGGCCAAGGACGACCCCTACATCTGATCCTTCCCCCCAGCTCTCCAGCCCGAGCTCCAGACCCTTATATCCAGCTGCCCACAGGACACTCCCTCCGGGGGAATCAGGAGCACCTCCAACTCAGCAGGTCCAGTACCGCTGTCCCCGCACACCCGCCCCTGCTCCCTGTCCCTTATTGTAAAGCCAGTACCACCTTCCACCAACACGCCCGTGCCAACGGCACCGTAGTCATCCTTGACCCCTCCCCCCCTGCATCCTGTGCACCGCCTCCAGGTTCTGCTGCGTCCGCTACCCCCGGACGCCCCCCACCCCGGGATTTGTGGTCTCCCTCCAGGCTCACCTCCACTACCACAGGTCAAGCTGTCACATGGCGCCCTCCTAGTCACCTGACCTGCCTGCCTCCCCCGGCCTTGCCTTGTTATATTTCAGCTGATAGCCTGCTCCTGACACCGATGGATCACTTATCAGTCACCTGTCACCTGTAGGACTCCTCGCTTGGGTCTAGGCCCTGCCACACGGCTCCCCGCTTCCTCTACCCTTGACGCCACCATCCCCTGCTTCAGCCAGCCCGACAGCCTGAGTCCCCTGAATGTATGCTGGTTTTGCTTGCAAACTCCTTTGCGCCCTTCAGCCAGGTGTCGCCTCCTGCCAGGGCCTCTGCGGCCTCCAGGCTCCCAGGGCCCCAGCCGCCCTGCTCTGCCCCACGTCGTTGGGGGGCACACGGATCTCCCGGCTGTGAGCTTTTTCAGAAAGAGCCTGGATGCTATCCACTCACCCTTTTTTGTCTTCCCCAGGCCAGCAGAGCCAGGTAGCTACCTGGTGGGTGATTAATAGGTGCCTGGGTGAGTCCTCCCTCCCTGTGACTGTTGTTTACTGGCTCTGAGTTCCCCCAGGGCAGGAATCTTTGCGGCATCCACCTGGCCGCAGCGCCACACAGATATTTATTGAAAGAGAGAACGACTTACCAAGGTGACGGACCCCACCCTTCTCCAGGGTTTCCAAGAGCAGTTTACATTCTTTGGGCTTCTGTCAACCGTAAAATTTAGTCCCTGTCTATCTTTCAGTGAGCGAGCCTGGGGGACAGAGGGGCGCTCCAGGAATGCGAGGCAAGCCTGCCGGGGACAGTGTCGTGGGGCTCAGCGTTGGCTCCCCCACTTCGGGCAGGGGTTTGTAGCCTCAAGGCCAGTGGAAGATGTTCGGGTCCAGGGCCCGGCAGGCTCCACGAGGGAGTGCGGTGTACGGAGAGCCTCTCCTTTCCCGGGACCTGCAGCCTCGGTGCCAGGAAGCGGGCTGGGGAGGGGAGGGAGGACTGGGCGGCGGGCAGGGGCCGGGGGCGGGGAGGCACCGGGGCTCCCGCCCTCCGCCCGCCGGGCCGGCCTCCCCGCCCCTCCCGCCCGCTTATTAGCCGGGCCGCGGCGGAGGCGCCCTCACTGCCCGCCGCCCGCCCGCCGTCGCTGTGCGCGTCCCCGCTCCATGGCGCTCCTCGTGCGGCTGCTGCCCCTCGCCCTGGCGCTGGCCTTGGGCCCCGCCGCCGCCGTGGCGGGCCGCGCCAAGTCGCCGTACCAGCTGGTGCTGCAGCACAGCCGGCTCCGCGGCCGGCAGCACGGGTAAGGCGGCCACGCGCCGCGGTGGTGCTGGGGCGGGCTGGGGGCGCTGGGACAAAGCCCGCGGCGTGGGGCGCTTCCTCCGCGAGACCTGCCTGCGCGCAGTGGAGGGAGGGAGGGGGCGGTGGAGGGAAAGCCAGCGGCTGGAGCTTTGTGGAGGCCGGGGGCGGGAGAGCCGACCCGCCACCCCAGACTCAGGCCAGGAGCAGGAGACCCCCGGCCCGGGCTCTCCGCGTCCCCTCCCAGCAAACTGGAGAGCAGGGGAGTTGGCAGCTCTGCCCCGAGTCACCTTGCGGAGTTGGCCAAGGCAGAGACGAAGCCCACCCAACAGAACGCGTATTCCAGCCTAGCCAGGTCCTTGTCCAGCACCTCCAGGCGCGCCCCTGGAGCCACACGAGCTGGTAGTATCCAAGGCCCCAGGTTCCTGTTCACCTGGCCTGGCCCTGTGCCCACCACCTCGGTGTAGGCAGAGCTCTCTGGGCACAGCAGGGGCAGTAAAGGCAGTGTGGCATCTCCGCCCCTGCAGCAGGGAGAGCAGGAGAATTCCATGGCCTCACACCCATTGCACAGATGGGGAAACTGAGTCTGGAGGGGACACACCACTTTCCCATGGCCCTGCAGTATATACGCCGGAGCCAGGACTGGGGTCTCTCTTAAAACAATAGCTATGTTTGTAAATTTGGGACATTGTCATTGCAGATATTCCTTAGGGGTGTATCTGCATAAGAAGATGCGTTGGCTTTAGAAGGCACATCCAGGCAGAGGGTCTGACCTGGTAAAGACCTTGGCAAACCCAGGCAGAGGTGGGCAGCATGTCTACATCGCAGACCAGGCCACGCCGCTCACACGTAGCCCGCCTCCTGCCGGCCCTGTTGGGCCAACCCCTCTCTCGCCCCCGGGGGACACCGTGTGTGGGCAGAGCGTGCAGCCGCCCGAATGCCGCTGGGTCCGGCCTTCACACCCCCGTAGTGTCCCTGCCACCGGGTGACCAGGGAGGTCTGCACTCAGATCGCAACTCACTGCGAGGGGCGATCTGAGTTGACTTCATAGGACTTGATGAAGCCTTGGCCCCCACCCCCGGACTGCTGTGGGGTTCGGTGTCGTTCCCTTATCACCTCTGCCTGCGGCCCTCTGCCCTTACACGGCCTTTCAGGTGCCCAGGCCCGCAGGGAGAGGGACCCCTGGGAGCGAGTCTGACCGCTCTGCAGAGTGGAATGGAGCCAGGCTGTGCTGCAGACCCAGTGCCTCCCAGGAGAAGGAGAGTGCTAGCGATGTCCTGGGGCCTTCAGGGAAGGGGAGGAATCGCCTTTGCCTTAGGCTGGTTCAAAAGGGTGAGGGGACAGGTCAGAGAGAAGGGGGGGAATATGAGGCATCAAAGTCCAGATGGTAGCAACTGGCCTTCTCATTGTCTCTGCCCAGCTCACCTTGGTCCCCCTGCCTTGCTTGCAAATGGCACGTGTTACAGTCATGCCTGGGGGCGTGTGTTCCTCCTGTGTCTTAGCCACTGAGTAAGAGAAGCCCCTCGAGTCCCTGGTAGCCTGTCACCTAGAACAAGGTCCGTGCACAGCGCAGGGGACGTCCCCAGAGGTGTTGCCAGGCTCCACCGGGAACCACCTCTATAGCAAACCTCCTGTCCGAGCACAGAGGAGACACTAACCTGCCTGGAAACAGATTTGTTGTTTTGAATGCAAATGCTCTTTATTATGAATTTCAGGTATTAGATCAACTTTCTCTCCACCCCAGTCCCCAGTCCCCCTGCAGGCTGGCCCCCTTGGGTAGCTTCCTGCAGTGCCGTAGGAAGGCCTGTCGTGATTTGTGATGGGCAGAATGATCTAAGATGTCACATGTGCACCCCTCCCCCAGTAAAGCCTAGATGCTCGGGCAGATGGACTGTGACAAAACAGTGGCAGGTGGAATTGTGTTTACTTTGCTCTGACTGTCCCTGAAAACACCACAGGGCTGCGTGCCTGACACTTGGGTGTGGTGCCCTTTGCGAAAGGATAACCTTGTTCACGTTCCAGCCCTTCATTCAAAGTGAACAGTGGTGAAAAGGGGAGAAAAAGCTCTCTGCTGCCTTAAGGAAGCGCCGCGGGCCCCGCCAGGGCGCAGCCCTGCCTTGCCATCACCGCTCTTGCAGCCGCTGGTCCTGGCCCCATTTTACAGGTGGAGAAAGTGCAGTTTAGTGAGACGGAACGACCCGGTCCAAGCGCAGAGAGCCGCTGGGAGAGCAGTGACTTTGACGCGGTCGCTTTACTCCCGGCTGTGACTGTGTTGCCATAGGGAAGGAAAAAACAGTACTGAAAGAGAAGTAAAAATGCAATCACACTTCCGAACAACACCAACCAAAACTGGACTGAATTTCCTGAAGCACTTGCTTTTCAAGTCCAAGTTGAACTGCAGAGCCGCCGTGCTTGAGGCAGAAGGCCCAGAAAGGGCTTGCTCATTTCGATTAAACTTCGGCATCAATTCCTGTGTGCACAGCCCAGCCCCTCACCCTGGTGGGACAGGGCGGGTCACAGTGAGCCCCAGCCCCCGCTCCTGTCTCAAAAGGCAGCAGCAGTGGAAACTCACGCCACAGAAGAATGTGGGAGCCACATTCACGAGACGCTCGCTGAAGATTTGCCAAACGCCCACGGGAAGTTGCAGGGATTCGACAGTAATTGTTTCCTGCTTGGTCAGATAGAAGAGCTCTGGAGGTTGCGCACCTACAGGGCTGGAGTGTGGCCAGCAGGAAGTCTCCGGGGGTCATCTGGGGACTGCTGTAGCCTGTGACTCGCGGACAGCAAACAGAAGCAAGGTGCCTTCTTGTTAGAATCCTCAGGGAACTGCGGGCACTTGGCCAAACCGAGCCAGGACTAAGGGGACGTGGGCCACCTCCCTGCCAGCCTGGGGCTTCCTCTTCAGCCCTCACTGCTCTGGCCCTCAGCTTCTTGCATCAACTTGGTGACGTTTACCGTTCATCTTTACCTGCTGAACCACTGGACAAGAGGTGACAGCCACAGGGGCAGAGAAATAAAGGGTCAGCGTGCTGTCCCCCAGTGACCTGGGGCGGCAGGTATAGGCCTCACTGCATTATCAATGCCTTCCTGAAAAATACCATGCATGTCAAATGATGCCTGTTGAGTGCATTTTCACATAACAGAGGAACTGATGTGACAGAACAGTGCCTGGCCTTCCCTGGGCACGGACAGGGCTTGTGTGGGGGCCCTCAGCCTCTTCGCTTCGCTTTCCTCTGACTTGCGCTTCAGCCACACAGACTGCCTGCCTCCAGCTCAGGACGAGCCCCTCCCGGGGGTCACCACGTGGCCACAGCTAATTGCTTTCCCCAGGAGCCTAATGAAGCTCCCGCCACCACATGGCCTGGGCACGGATTGGGTCAGGACTTGGTACCCCAGAGTGCAACCCGCAGAAGCAGAACTCGTGGCGCTGGGAAAGCCTCCTCAGCCCAACCCCGGGTGCTCGCCCTCGGCTTGTCCCCAAAGCTACTGAGGAGCCTCCTGAACGAGGCGGTCCTGGGAGCAGTATTCTTATTCTGTTCCCTCACGTTCATTCCCAAGATGCTCCTTCCCTCCGGCCGGTCCTAGGCCCCGTTCAGAACACAAAAGAAAGAACCAGGCAGATCTCCTGCCATTAAGGTTCTTTGAAAGGCAGGGAAGAGAGGAGATATATGCGTCCTGATCAGTTCTAGGATTCCGTCTGTTACCCAGGGTCAAACGAGGGCATGTCCCAGGTCAGAAGTAGACAGAAGAGTGTCACCTGGTGCACCAGAAGGCTTTCTGGGGGAAGTGGGACTTGAGCTGGGGCCTGTGTATGAATGAATGAGCGTTCAGTGGGACGGGGTCTCATACGAAAGCCCTGACAGCAGCCGGCCGTGCCCTCATGCTTCCAGGGTGGCACGTGGACAGCTGTGTTTGGGAACCAGCAGCCGGTCTAGGGACACAGAGTGTGCCCGTGCGTGGAGCTGCCCGGGAGGCGCAGGGACCCGACCTTGGCCTCCCCTCCTGCCAGCAGGCCACCGCCGGTGGCACTGGGATGCCAGCGGAGAGCCTGCGGGCGTCCTGGCTCGGTGTGGGGTGGACAGGCAAAGGAGGCTGGGGCCTTCTCAGAAAGTTACTTCATTGACTTAGCAAACACATGACTTTTACTTAGCTTGCTCTCTCAATCAGTGACATGCAATCCAAAACTTTTAAGACACTTTTACTTCTGTTATCAAATGTCAGTGTCAAAGAAGGATACTTGCATGAAGAAATTATGTCCCTCCCTGCGTGATACACTTTGGCAGTTTTTAGTTTGGAGGGATACTTCTAGGAGGGTGGTGGAAATCTAGGTCAGGAGGATCAACATGTGCCCCAGGCCACCTCCTGGTACCAAGACTGAAAAGACTGTATCTTCTATGTATCTAGAATGTTCCAACATGCCAGGTGGGAAGGACATGGAGGTGGGCGGATGTGCGGATCATCTTGCTAACACTACTATTTTGTTTGCAGCCCCAACGTGTGTGCTGTGCAGAAGGTCATCGGCACCAACAAGAAGTACTTCACCAACTGCAAGCAGTGGTACCAGAGGAAAATCTGTGGCAAATCCACGTGAGTATGTGTGACCACCCAAGACCACCAGGCAGCAAGGGGGCTGGGCTCTGTGCCAGCCCGCTGCAGGGACCCTCGGCCCGGGCGGCCTCGGCGGTCCTTCTGGGAGGCAGACGCACGTGCAGACGTGCCAGCGAGCTGTGTGCCTGGGAGTGGCAGTGGTGGTAAGCTGGCCAGTTGTATTTTGCGTTTTTAAGGCTCCCGCTGAGACTTGGATACATTTTTCAGGGCTGATTTGAGATGACAGGGAGCATGGAATGTGGCGGGAGTGTGTGTGCGTTTCTTATTCCTCACTAAATGACACCAATGCTATGACTATGGAGAAGCCACCAGCCTGTGACCCTGGGAAGGAAAACCCCCTCGGTGAGCTGGTGCTCCAGCCCTGCCGTGCAGCGCTGAGGTGAACGTCCCAGAATGACGGCGAGAGCCTAGAAACATGCATGTTACCAGTCTGTCTAGCAGAGTAAGAACGTAGGCCACGACTCCCTAATTCAAACCCTGGCTTTGCCGCTTCCCTGGGCAAGTTGCTTCAGTTACCTCATCTGTAAAATGGAAATAACAGCAGGACAAACGTCCAGGACTGTTAAGAGGATTGAATGAAATAGTGCACGTGAGAGGCTCCCTGCTGTTCTCATCACCACTAGACCTTGCAAATCTAGGCCACACAAACAGGAGCGAGGGTGCCAGCGGGCGCGGGCCAGTGGTGACGGGCTTGTCAGTGCCTCTGCCAGGTGCAGGGAGGCGCGTTCTCCCGGCCACCTGCTGCCTGGTGCAAACAGGGTGGTGTGCACGTCCCAACAGAAGCCCGGGGAAACCTAATCTGTTTGGGTGCCACCCGTCAACAGATCTCAAAGCTGGCTCTCTGCTACAGACAGGAACACGTGTGTGTGACACCTCCTGAGCCATTTGGGAGGGCCTGACCCTCCTCTTGTCTGCCTCATGGGAGGGCGATGAGGCTCTAAGCTACTGTCTTGAACACTTTCCCATGTTAGGCGTTTTTAAAAGTGTTGCTTGTGACATTGCTTTTGAGCAGATATCTCCTTCAGTTTCATCACCAACTAAAGGAAGGTCAAATGCTCTCTCTTTAAAATGTACATGGAAATAAATATCCCAACTGTAATCCTTATTATGTTAGTCAATTATCCATCCTAGTGTGAATCCAGGGAAGTTAGGGGTCACGGCTGAGAGCTGGGGAGAAGCCAGCAGCTCCCTGGGAGCCTGTGACGGGCCGGTGTGACAGCCGGCTCCCCACTTGCCCAAGCCCAGCTCCAAAGCCAAGGGCTGAGTGAGCTCAGAGGACACACCTCCCAGGATCACGAACAAACACCCAGGGATAGTCCGTGCTGCTGTGGACAAAAGAGATTATGCAGATTCTGGACCACAGATCCTTTCGGGGTGCTCAAATTGAAAAGAAAAGTAAAAAGAAAAGGAAAGAAAAAAAAGACCTTGGCTTGGTGGCTCAATTGGTTAGAACATCATCCTGTACACCAAAAGGATGCGGGTTCGATTCCCAGTCGGGGCATATACCTAGATTGTGGGTTTGATCACCGGTTGGAGAACATATGGGAGGCAACCAATCAGTGTTTCTTTCTCACATGGATGTTTCTTTTTTTCTCTCTCTCTCTTCCTTCCTCTTGCTCTAAAATTAATAAACGATCCTCAGATGAAGATTAAAGAAAAAAGGAATACCTTTAGTACTCTGATTTTTCCCATGTGCATACATTATGTGCTCAAATAAACAATTACTTAAACACCAAGCCAGACCCCATATAATTGCTTCTTAGAAGACAACCCAAGCGTCAGTACTGAGCAGACCCGGATCCTGGGTCTCAAAGGGCTCTACCTCTGCGTCAGCGCAGGCTTCCCTAAAATGGACCTGCTCATGACGTCAAGCCGGCAATAGAGCGACATTGGCCACGGTATCCCAACTGGCCCTCATGGAGGCCTTTGCCTGGGCAGTTAACAGCAGTCCGGTAACGCTTCCCCATGGTCCCCAGGCTGCCACTGCTGTTGGTGGTGAGTCGCCCTGGCTTACTGGCGCCTGCACCTGCGTCCTTCCCCATCTGGGTGCCAGGCACAGCGGTGCGCCGGCAAATGTCCTGGTGGCCCGGCCCTCCCCTCTAGCTAGGCCTGACCTGCAGAGGGTGGCCCTGTCACGGTGCAGCCCCCTCACACCAGTGCGTGCAGGGCGTCCCGGGCGCTGGGACAAGGAACAGATGGGTGGGGTGCGGGTGCGGAAAGCGCCGTGTGCAGGCCAGGCCCCAGAGCCCAGGGCCAGGGCCCGGCCACCGCCCCGGCCTTACAGGCCAGAGGGGACGATAGGCGCGTTCAGCTCTCCAAAGGGGCCGTGGCATTGGGCAGCTTCAAAAGAGGGAATGAGGATAGAAAGACGTGGGGTGGTACAAAGCTTCGTGATCTGGGATAAGAGGGTCCCTTCCTGGAATGTCATGTGCGTGTCGGGAGGGTGGCACTGAGTCGGTAGAGGCCCAGAGCAGCCAGGGAAGGACAGGGAGAGCCGCTGTCCGGTGTCCCCACAGGCGCTGAGAAAGAGCAGCCATGCGGAGACCCATGTCAGAGCTGCTGCCCGAGCCCCAGGAATTAAATGCCGTGGGTGGCTGGGCAGGGAGGAGGAGGGAGCTGTGCTGGCTGGAGTTGATGTCACCCTGGTGAGAACGGGTCCCTATGTACATTTGTGTGGGTGAGGACCAGACTGCGAAATGGGGAGCAGGGGAGGCTGGGGGAGACTGCCTCAGTGCGGGGCCACTTTGGGCCCTGGGAACTTTCTCAGCAAGACTCCAGGGAAGAGGCTGGAGCAGAAGTGCACGGTGTCACAGAGAAGGAGAAGCACAGGTCACCAAGGGCCCAAGACCAAGGACAACTTGAACTTGAAAGCCAACATGTGGGGCGGGGGGGCGGTGTGTAGACTTGGTAGTGTCAGATCGCAGAGAGACCCAGGAGCCTGGAGCCACCTCCATGGAGGGAGGGAGGGGACATGCCACCTTAGCACTCCCCTCAGGGGACACTGCCTTGTCCTCAGACAGTAACTTCCCAGCTTTTCCTATAAGAGAAGAACTGGAGTCTTTGGTGCTGTTTGTCAAGCCAACATGTGGGCTTTACTACTGGAAGAGGTTGCTGGTGGGCCTCTCTTTAGTGACTTGAATGAATTTTATTACTTGGCGATTTCAGTTCGCTTTTATTTCAGACCCTAAGCAGCACCAGAGCAACACAATAGCTAACCAAACAATGGGAGCCCTGAGGGAGCCGGCTTGCCACTCAGGTTTTAGGCCCCAGTCTGTCTGGTCAGCAGCCACGGCATTTTTACGCGCAGTGGCCTGAGTGGTGGTGCAGGAAGCTGTGGTCCGAAGCCTCGCTGCCTCCCCACAGGCGTCCTTTGTGCAGACCCCAGTGCGAGGGAGGCCGAGTTCACAGCCAAGTCGGGGCTGACGTCATGGGGCTGTCACAGCCATCGCAGGAGCTCAGACATCGTAAACGTGGCACCTGGAGGCCAGGGAGCTGACTCGTTGGAGTGGCAGCTGTCCATTCCAGGAGCCTTGAAGTTGTTTCAAAAGCAACACATTTCACGAGCGCAGTAGCCCTTCTCCAGAGCCAAGATGAGCGGGCAGGACACTCCCCTTTCTCGAGCGGCGAGCGGCGCTTTGCCCCGGGGCTGAGATGCCAGTGCTGCTCCAGCGCAGGAACGGGCCTCTCCCCGAAGCCGCGGGTGGATGGCCGAGCTGCCCGTCTGCTGGCAGGGCAGCCAGGGTCACTGCAGTCAGGCTGCAGAAGAGCCTCCTTGTCCTCCCTGTCCTGTATCCCACAACTTTCGTCCCAAAAGGAGAAAGAAGAGGACGGTGACGAGCCATCTAGGGAGGCCAGGTTGTCCCCAGACCCGCACCAGTCCCTCCTTCCCTGTTTCATAGTCGCTGTCCTGCCTGCTGGGACCCATGGGTAATCTGTGCTGAAATAGCTGAGATTTGACATGCAGCCCACACCAGGGGTCCGCCAAATGTCTCTGTGGTGCAGGGCTTCCTGAAGGTACCGTCCCACTCTGCAAACTCCTAGGTGGCAGCTTAGCTGATGTGGAACTTTGTTCTGTTGAGTGTTTTCATGAATCCATGTACCATCTGGGGTAAGGCCCTGTGGTGGACCCCGAAAGACGCCCTTGTGGACATTTCCCTTACAAGGAAAATGACACTTTGCAGATATGATTAAGCTAAGGATCTCAAGAGGGGGAGATTATCCAGCACTATTAGGCCAGCCTGATGTAACCCTAGGGGCCCCTGTAAGCGGGAGGCAGGAGGGGCAGAGTCAGAAGCAGACAGACATGTGACAATGAAAACTGAAGCGGGAGTGATGCAGCCGCAAGCCAAGCAATACAGGCGGCCTCTAGTCGCTGGAAAAGATAGAGTGGCTCTGTCCCGAGAGGCTCCTGAGGGAGCGCAGCCTTTGCTTTTAGCCCCCGAAGGCCAATTTCTGAGGCCAGAGCTGTAAGATCATAAATGTGTGTTGTTTTAAGCTCCTAAAATCAAATTTGTTATAGCTGCAATGAGGAACGAATGGAGGCCCCGGCCGGTGTAGGACATTACTTTTAATGAAATTAATGAACCTCACTTGAATTTTAAAGTTTATACCTGGAGTTGTTAATGAAGCAGCTCAACAACTGAGCACTTAGTAAATGTCCAGCATCTGTTAAGTGACTTTTCTGTGTGAACTCCTTCTGTCCTGACAATTACCCTGTCAGATCAGTATGGGCATCAGCCCATTTAGGGAGGGGGAGACTGAGGCCCAGGAAGCCTCGGCAACCTGCTGGTCAGCGGGGGAGGTCGGCTTCCTGGCTCTGCTCTGCTGCCCCCAGGGAGAAGGAAGCCTAGCGCCTAATGCCAGTGAGCCCCCAGTGAGCAGCCCTGTCGGGCCTGGGCGTGTGGCCCCAGGTTGCTGCCTGCTGCCCTACAGCCCGTGGCTTTGCGCCCCAGGGAGGGGGCCTTCTCGGCGTCAGCAGAGGCCATTTGACCCAGAGTCACCAGCCTTCTCCCGGTTGCTCGCCCCCAGGCTGGTGTCATTCTGATCCCCTGCTACAGGGGCCTCCCCACCACCCCCACTGAGAGGAGGAAGGGCACGGAAGGGAGGAGACATGGCCAGCATCCAGGAGCCCCCAGAACGCCCCGCACCGCGCACAGGTTGCCACGGGCGAGCGCAACTACGTCTTCTGAAGACAGTCTCACACTAACCAAGCCGCTCCCTGAGGCATGGGGTAGTGGCGGAGCCTTGGGGGATGGACAGGAGGTTAAAACAAGCCCGTTTTCACTAGCGGGCTCAACGTTTTGATTTTCTCCTGGGAGGCCCAAGAAAGCTCAGCTGTGTTTCCAAGGCCAGCAGCACAGAAAATGAACCCCTCCAGGCAGCCAGTCTGTGGGGCACGCTGACTGTCTAGACAACATGGTCTGTGTTTGCTCTGCGACTCCTCTTGGAAATCTTGACATGCTGAATGGTTTACCTTCTGTCACAGGAAACCAGCTCTAGGCCCTGTTCCTTGCTCCACCTCCATCCAAAGTCTAGTTCATCTCTGGGGTATTTACAGCCACAATAGCCGGCCAAAAGCACGAAGCATACTTGGGCAAGAGTGATTGTTTTAATTTATTTTATTAGCTCCTTGGAAAATTATTTGGGGAAACACCAATAATTCTCTCTTAATTCAATCATGAGTAGAAATTGTGGAGGGGGCGGGAGGGGAGCTTCCTGAGCATCTTAGACCTTGGATTGACACTATGTTTGACTCTCCCCCAGTGGACCTCCTGAATCAGGCACTTTCCCTCACTTTCTTCCTCAAATTGTCCTTCTGGCCGGGGGAGCTGGAACAGTAACCCAGTGTCTCAGTGCCCTCGAGGACATGCTTTTCCTGACCCGAGGTTTTTACTTCTTGGACTGTGTTAGGCCAAGGAGAGCCAGGCGCCTTTCATTAGAACGGCTTTTGCGGATGGGATTTGACTCAAAGACCAACAACTTGGTCCTCTCTGCGCAGGGAAGCCCAGGAACTGGGGAGACACAGCCAGGGGTCCCCGTGGTCTCCACCCTTTGCTGCCTTCATCCTAGAGAGATGGCATCAGGCCCGCCACCTGTGGCTGCCCCAGCCCCATCTCCCCGCAGCACGGTGTTCTCGCCAGGGCCAGGGCCAGGGCCAGGGCCAGGGCCGCACACCAGGCTGAGAACAGAGGCTGCTTGACCAAAAAGATCCCGTCAAGATTGTCCCAACGGGCTGTCTTCTCGCTCTCCAGTTTCCAGCTGCTCTCTGCTGCTCAGGGCCCATGCAGGCAGGGTCCGAGGAGAGCGGCAATTGTGGGGGCAGCTGGCAGCAGGGAAGCCACCAGCCATGGTGGCATCTCAGCCCGTTGGGCTGCCAGGCTCGGGCGGAGAGGCCCGGGGGCCCCTGCTCCCCTCGAGAGCGCCAGGGGTCGGGACTGGGCGGCCGGAGGGCAGGGCAGGCAGAGGCTGTTAGCAGGGTGAGAGGAGCGGGAGGAAGCGCCCTGGCCCAGAACCAGGAGGAAGGCTTCAGCTGGGGCACTGAGGCCCTGCGGGGGGGAGCGTGCTGGGGAACACGGGCGCGGCGAGCCCACCTGGAGAGGCACAGCGAATGCTGACGAGGGGCAGCGCTGATCACGTGGGAGACAGCGCCCGTGTCCTCTCGCTGTCAAACTCTGCAAATCCGCCTGCTCTCCCCCGAGTAAGCGCGTTGACAAGAGCACCGGGAAAGGACCGGACTTGCTGAAATCTGAGGAGAGCCCTAGATCCACCCCACCCCAGCGGTGGTCTTCAGAAGCCCCTGCCCCTCAAGGCCCTTGCAGCGTCCTGATTCCCCCCAAGTGTCCTTCTCGCTGAGAGCCTTCTGCCGTGCGCTGCCCCTCCTCCCCGCCCTGCATTCTCCTGTGTCATCCTCACCACTTCCCTTCCGCACACACACATGCACACTCACACACTTGACCGCAGGAACCCGTCAACACTTGGGGGTTGTTTTTCTTTTGTCCTCAGTGAAATCCTGATGAGGGCCCCTGAGCTGTTGAACTCTCTTGTGGTTTTATGGGATGGAACTCAGGTTTTAACACCCTGGAAGAAGAGTCTTCTCCTGGTGACTCACGTGGCTCACCAGGGCCGGCAGGGCTGGGGGCCTCGAGGCACGGAGTGTGTAGCACCCGTGTGCACAGGGGTCCCCAGAAATAAGGGAGGCTTTGAGGGGAAGACTCATCCTCCAACTGTGCTTCTCCAGCTTCATGGAATGTCACCCGGGCACTGTTGGAAAAAACCTAAGCCTTCGGGGACTTGTCTTAATCCCCACTCCCTGCCCCAGCCACAGAACGCTGGTATTTGTCAGAGAAAGCCTGGGGTCCCGCACGTGGGCCCTGGTCCCCTGGTCCTGTGGGCTCAAGGCTTGGCGCTCCCCCGGGTTTAGCTGGGAGAGGCTGGCTCTCTCCTTCTTTCAGAGATTCCCTGCCCCTAGAAACAATGCCACTGACTAGAATTGTGAGCATGAGATCGGAAGGAAACTTAGAGATCATCCCGTTTAACTTTGTCCCATTTTACAGACCAGGAAACCGAGCCTCAGAGAGAGAATGAACTTTAAAAGTCACCTTGCTACTTACTGATGGATCACACACCAAGTCTCCTAATGCTCGTACTTAATTCTGTTATGCCACACTGCCTTTGAAAGGTTGAGTATCAATCGAGTTTTGCTTCAGTTTTGAAAGATGAAATTGTGGGTCAGTCAAGCAGAGTCCGGAGGAGCAGCCGGTTTAGCCCTCACAAGCACAGGGATGCAAGGCTAGAAAGGAGCAGGGTGGAGGGGGGCTGGAGAAAAGGGGGCCGGGAACGGCGGGAAGATGAAGAGCACCGGGCGAAGAAGAGTGTATGTGGCTTGTCACTTCTCAGCCAGATCCTGGGGGGGCGGGGGCGGGGGGTGAGAAGCGTGTCTGCCAATGACACTGTAGCTCCATGGCCGCGTGGGAGCCCTACCCAGCCTGTCTCGGCCACCACCTGGGATCACAGGCGAACCAGGCTTCATCCTCTCATGACCCACCAGGGCTTTCCTGAGACAATGCCGGTGGGATTGTTAGTCAGGGCGGAGTGTCGGGGTTCACTGAGAGCGCGCCACGCTCTGTGCGCGCGGCAAAACCCGCTTGCTTCCCCATCCGCCTGCCCCGTCTCGTGGCGTCATTCCTTAGCCCGGCCCTGAGCAGTTGTTGGCAGAGCCCGTAAAACCCGCTGCATTCTGGGTTCTCCACTGTCTCAAAGCGCACGTCCGCGTGTAAGAAAGGAAGCGGGGGAGGACGTGGCTGATTGCATCTGGTTTCTGAGCTGCCGAGGAGGGGCTGTGCTCACATTGTCAGTGTGGGGTGGCCTTAGGGGGTGGGGGTGGCGTAAAGGGGAAAGGGGGCCACATAGATGGTGGCAGAAGATTTGACTTTGGGTGGTAGACACACAATGCGATATACAGATCCCATATCATAGGATTGTACCCTTGAAACCTACATATTATTAACCAATATTACCCCCAATGAATTGAATATAAAAAAACTTTTTAAAGAGGGAACACCTACTTCCTTGCAATGATATTTGACAGTCTTGGGGCTTCCCCAGAATATGGGGTTAGATGAAGCTCTGTGTTCCATACGTCCAGAAGGAGGTAAATGTTCCGCGATGGACAGGTCTGAGTGAGAAGAGAAGTTTGTAAGTTTCTCTGCCAAGCGATGTCAAAGTTTCCAACTGCATCCTGCCAGGCTCCTTCCTCCAAATAGACTCTCGCAAACTGGCAATGCTGGTTGCCCCCAGAAAGGTGGACGGGATGGTTGAGGGATCGGGGCGGAGGGAGAACACTTTACTGTATAATCCTTTGCATATTTTCAATTTGAAACCATACAAACGTTTTCATTGATTAAAATGTTTTTAATGTAAAAAATTTTTACAGCGTCTTGATAAAAGGAGCTTTGTTTTCATTTTAATTTTTAAAGTTTGATTGTGAAAACTGAGAAAACCTTGATCAATACACACTGTCCTCCTCCTTGGTTATTAAGCCGGAGAGCTAGAAGGACATGAGAGATTTATTCCAGCCACCATCACACAGTGCGCACGTGTGTGTCACAGATGAGGGAACTGCGACCCAGAGGCTGGGGGGGGGGGGGCTGTTCCCGGGCGGGGCCAAGGAGTCAGCGGCAGCCGCAGAGCCGGGACAGGTCGAGGCTCTTTCTAGCCCTCCCTGCTGCCTCTCAGGAGCACCAACTGTTGGGTCCCTGGGAACTACACCAGAGATAAGGCCTTGACGTATTTTTCAAATCCTGCTGTTGAATATGCTGCCACTGTCCCCTGACCATTTCCCAGTTGGCAGCTGTCAGGAATTTCTACAGAGCGGAGGAGTGACCAGCTCCTTGCCAATGAAAGCCATGAGTGTGTCTTAGTGAACGACCACCCGCCGTTTCCCTTCCTTGTCAACAGAGGCCATTCTTCCTGGGGAGAGGGCTGCTGTTGTGAGGAGGGGGACACCCTGCTTAATGCTCCCTGTGTGCGTCTCATTGCAGAGTCATCAGCTACGAGTGCTGTCCCGGGTACGAAAAGGTCCTGGGAGAGAAGGGCTGTCCCGCAGGTGAGTGAGCCAGGCCTTGCCGGTGAGTGCGGATGGAGGGCAGAGGTGGGGGAGATACACAGCCACACAAAGGCAGCCGGGTCTGAGTGGGGCCCGAGGGATGGGGCTGGGCGGGCTGCCCCCAGCCCCCCAGCCCCGTGTGCCTCTGGCCTGCAGGCTCCATGTCAGGGCCAGAGGACAGACGCCGCAGACTGACTTCCCCGTGGGGCCCTTCCTGTTCAAGCCGACTTCCTTAACCCGCAGGGGAACAGGCTCCAGCCCTGACCTGCCCGGGCTCGAAGGCTCAGACCTTGTCAGCCCTGGCTGGGAGTGATTCTAAACACAGCCAGTTTCCTGACCCGCGTGCTAGAGAGCAGACAGGACGGCCGTGGCCTCCACTGGGCTGGGGACACCGCCTCGCTCCGCAGAAACCTGCTGCATTGGGGTTCTGTCGCGAGGGGAGCGGCAGGCCAGGCGGGCTTATCCCCAGTCAGCAAAGGTGCCGCGAAAGGCCACATGGGGCCAAGGACTGCGTGGCACCTGTGAATGTCATCAGAGCCTTCCTGTTAGTTCCCATACACCACCAGGGACTGTGCAGAGGAGATTTTTTGTAAATTTTGAAGTATGTGCTATTTTATTAGTTGAGAATATGAGACCAAAACTTGAAAGGAAAGGGGCCCGTTTGGTGGACGCCAGGGTCACCACAGGGTGTGGTCGGCACGGGCCGGGCCCTGGCCTTCCTGGCCTACGTGGAAGGGCAGGTGGGAATGTGGGATGGGGAAGGCGCATGACCTTGGAATAGGGGAGCCCACCTCTGAGCCTGAGGGTCACGGCCTGGGCCACGAACCGCAAGCTCAGTGTGCGAGGGACAGCCCTCCTCAGCTACTCGTAAATACGCAGAGCGTCTCGAAGATCCGTGCGGTTCTTTCATTCCGGGAACCAGTTTCAACAATTAGATGAATCTGTCAGGATATCTGTATCTGGTGTACATTCCTGCCTGTATCATCTCAGTGCCTGGGGACTGAAGCTTTGCTCTGATGTGGTTAAAATGATTAAACATTACCAGTTGGTCGAGTTCCAGTAGGGAGGCCTTTGACCGAGTGCTGTTAAGAGGCGCGCCACAAGCTTTAGGCCCCCGCTGGCAGGCCGTCTCCGGGCCTTTCCCAGGCCCCTTCCTGCAGATGTGCCACCCTCTCCCTGCGACAGGGAAGGGCATGGTCCACTGGGGGTGGCCTCACAGCCCGCCCCTACCCCGTCTTCCGCCCCTGCAGCCCTCCCGCTCTCAAACCTTTACGAGACGCTGGGAGTCGTTGGCTCGACCACCACTCAGCTGTACACGGACCGCACTGAGAGGCTGAGGCCCGAGATGGAGGGGCCCGGCAGCTTCACCATCTTCGCCCCCAGCAACGAGGCCTGGAACTCCTTGCCGGCTGTGAGACGACCTCCCTCTGCCCAGGGGCTCTTGCCTTACTCCCCAGGCGGGTGGGCTGGTGGGCATGAAGGACGAGACTCTGTAGGGATTTCCCACTGTCTCAGGAAACAAGCCAGGGCCTCAGGCTAAAACAGACCTCACTGGGTTCTTCCAGTTGGACAGGCCACCGCAGTGTCCTCTGAGGAGGGGTCCTGGCAGAATGGAGGCCTGGGTCACCCAGGCTGCAGAGCATCTTGGCCAGGGTAGCAATGCCCCAGCTCTCGAGCCTGAGGTCTGCAGCCCCCTAAACGCCACACTGACCTTCCTCCCAGGAAGTGCTGGACTCCCTGGTGAGCAATGTCAACATCGAGCTGCTGAACGCCCTTCGCTACCACATGGTGAACAGACGGGTCCTGACGGACGAGCTGAAACACGGCCTGGCCCTCACCTCCATGTACCAGAACTCGGACATCCAGATCCACCACTATCCCAACGGGGTAGGGCGTCCCCGAGACACGGCACTGCCTGCGCCCACGGCGGGGCTGGCGTCTGAGGGCTGGTCCCGCAGGTGGCGCAAGCTGCAGATAACCCTCTGCCTCCTGCACCTGCTTCTCCTCGGGCCCCCAGTCCCACAGCCCGTGGAACCCACATGCTGCGCGGGGGCTTCTCTGCCTGGGGCTTCGAGTCGGCGCTTCTGTGGGTTAACCACTCGTCCTCTCTGCTTCTCTGGGCAGATCGTGACCGTCAACTGTGCCCGGCTGCTGCAAGCCGACCACCATGCGACCAATGGGGTGGTGCACCTCATTGACAAGGTCATCTCCACCACCACCAACAGCATCCAGCAGATCATCGAGATCGAGGACACCTTCGAGACCCTTCGGGTGAGGCACTGCCCCAGGCGGGGGCCCAGCCCAGACTGCCTCCCAAGAGGGGCTGCCTCTGCGGGAGGAGCCGAGGGCCTCTCCATGTTCACGGGCGTTTAGGGGACACAGAACACGTTCCTCTAAAAGCCATGAATATGGAGAATCCGTTAACCGGACCCTCCGCTTGGCCCCAAGGGAACAACGTGGTCACAAGCCGTAAACCCCCCAGCCCATCTTCTCCTGTGTGAAGGTTTCCTTTCCTTGACTCTCTGGAAAGTTCAGTGGCTTGTGGCTGCAGCAGGTCAAGGTCCTCCAAGTGGCCAGACCTGCCCCATGGACTCCAGGGCTTGGGACACCTCCTCCCAGGCGGTGGTTCCCACACATGGGACTAGAATATATGGCCAGTCGGGCTGCATGATCTTCTTGACATGTGCCTTCCAGGGGACCCCTGCTCCAGCCCTACCCGTGTTTCCTTGGAGCCCAGGCCAGCAGAGAGGGACCCCAGAAGATGGTCTCTGCCCCACTGCCCAGCAGACTTTTGTCCTACAGCTCAGGGGCAAGCGGGCGTTCCTCTTGGCAACGGCCGCCCAGAGGAAGTGAATATGGGCCGCCCCGTCAGGGTTTTTGCCCTGATTCAAGAGGAACTTCCTGACCACAAAGGATGCTGTGGGGAGCGGGGCGGCTCCTCCCCTGGAGATCTCCAACACACAGAGACAAACACCCCCGGGCTGCTCTGGCACTGAGGGGCCCAGGGGGCGGCTCAGGAGGGCCCTGGGGACTCTGCTGCCAAGGCTCTTCTCCTGCTTTCCTTCCGGGTCACTCACGGGTCAGGAGTCTATTCAGGAACGATGTTCCCACAGAGTGGGTGGCGCATCTTTGGAGGAACATCGTTTCATCCCCACTGAGGGACCTCTTACTGCGTAGGTTCGGCACACAGACTTCCTTGCTTCTCCCTAACACCCATCTTTTCTTCTGTGAGCACGTATTTAAGTACCTGCTGCTTCCCAGGAGGTGTTGTACATGCTAAGGGTAGTCAGGTGAACCAGACACGCACATGCCTGTCCTCCATGGCAGGTGTGTTCTTTCCGGATGGCCCGGAGGCGAGCAGCAGGCCAGTGGGGCCCGAGGGCCGAGGACCGAGGAGGGGGGTGTGGCCAGGCGGGGGCGGGGCGGGGCCGCTCCTTCGGGGCGCGCAGAGCTGGCCAAGGACTGCAGCTTCATCCTGAGGGCGGCGGGAGGCCGTTTGTGCTTTCAGGCCATTCTAGCTGCTCTGTAGACAACAGGTGACACGACCCTTATACTCACAGGGCTCACACAAGTCATCGTTACTAGTAACTATTTAATTGCAACATGAGAAGGACAGCGAGCTGTGCCAGTGTGTGTAACAAACAGACCCGTTGCCTGGGGGCAAGGGCAAGGTGAGGTGGAGGTGTGAGGCAATGTCACACTGACTACCTAGAGAAATGACGTTTTAGTTAGAGTCCAAAGAAGGACGAGGAGTCACAGAAGCAAAGACAGGGAAGGGCAGGGGCGCAGGCTGGAGGCGGGAGGGGGAAGGCATGTGAAGCGCCTGAGAGGTGGCCACAGTAGCTGGGCTCAGGCTGGGCAAGGCCCCATGGGCGGCCGGGGTAGCAAGTGCGCTGTGGTGCCGCCCCCCTTTTCATCTTGGGCTTCTCTTGAAGCCCGGAGGCCTCCGAGGGAGGCCCGGCGAGGCGCGTGTGTGTCCGTGGAAATTGCCAGAGCCTTCAGGGTACGCTCCGTCTTCTCCCCTCCCCCACAGGCTGCTGTGGCCGCCTCGGGGCTCAACACCCTGCTCGAGGGCGACGGCCAGTACACCTTCTTGGCCCCCACCAATGAGGCCTTTGAGAAGATCCCTGCTGAGACCTTGAACCGGATCCTGGGTGACCCAGATGCCCTGAGAGGTGAGTATCCCTCAGTTTATGTTGTCGCCTCATGGGGGCAGCCGTACTGAGCCCAAGGCCTGCTCCCATCTGAGGTGCACACACCGCCTGCATCCTGTCCCGTCGCTCCAGGCGGCCAGGTCTCTGCAGAGGCCAGGGCAGGGCCCTGGCCGGAGGGGCGCATCCGGGCTCAGGCCAGCTTTGCCGAGGGACGTACTTGGGCGGAGGAGGGAGGCAGAGCTGGAGAGCAACGCAGGTCCACGCCAGACGCAGGGATCGCTGAAGGCCTCTATGGTCAAAGGCAGAAGCGGGCAGCCAGGTGGGCGGCAGCTTGGCGGTATGGGGCGGGGGTGGCTGGTCCTGGCATCCTTGAAACGGAGTTGTCACACTGACCCTTGAACGCTTCCCATGTCTGGCCAGGGGTGTCATGGATAATCTGGGGTGATAGTCAAAAACCGATAACGTCGACTCTGGACTCCTCCTTGCCAGGTCGTTCCTCACCCTCTCCAAGCCAGGGGTGTGTTGTTTGTTGCTGGAGGAGCGGGTGCCAAGCCTGCCAGGAGGTTAGAGGGGAGGCCAGGCCCTGCGCCGACTGCCAGCCTGCCCCTCAGCTCCAGGACCACCGAGCTGCTGCCCCGTGACCCAGAGGGCTCTGCAAAGGGGGCAGGCCCCAGTCCCCTGTGGGCCCCCACCGCGCCTATTCCTCCCAGATAGAATCTAGGGACGGCTTCGTTTCTTTTGAATCTATTTAAGCCCCCCTTTGAAATGCGCTATCGACAACACCTGGTGCATTTCTAACACTGTGAATGCGGAAGGTGCTCCTTGCAGCCTTGCAGGGACAGGAAGGGGTGCGTGCCAAGTGCACAGATGGGAATCCGCTGTGTCCTGATGTTGTGCTGCCTCTGTGCGTCTGGCCTGAGCCAGGAACTGGGCCACAAAAGTGAACACGATACAGCCTTTGCCTGCAAGGAAGTTTAAGGCTAGTGAGGATGACAGGCTTCAAAACAGGTCACAGTGACAAAGATGCCCACCATGAGGGCAGGACACGGGTTGGGCACATGCAGCCTGAGGGGTCTGGGAGGCTTCCTGGAGGAGGTGAGTTGTGGGTCCATCTCAGCAGAGTTAGCTTTCCACTTAGAACTGTTTTCCTTAAAACACGTTTGTACAGAGCATACTTTTATCTTGTAGATGTCAAAACTTCTTATTATAAAGTGAACAAAACCACCCCTAATTTATCCTTTATGTGCATCTGCCTTTTTCTGCTCTGTAACCCGTTTTCTCAAAGCCAGAGCCCTCTGTGGGCGCCGAGCTGGCAGCTGGAAGGCAGGGGCCGTGAGTTCATCCCACAGTGTCCTGTTGTTCCTAGTGGGTTGACAGATGGGTGAGACTCAGCCCCAGGCCAGTGTGCCCCATTGGAGGACTGGCTTCCAGCCCTGGCCCTGCTCGCCCTGCGGGTGGCCCTGGCAGGTCACCTACCCCACCTCTGCTTTCAGTTTCCGTCCCCAGGAAGCTAAATCCCCAAGGCCTCATTCCCATAGGGACCTTGTTGTCCCCTCTCTTCCGCCGGCTGAATTGGGTCAGTGCTGGCTTTCAAGTCCCCTGGCACTTCTGCAGGCGCCCGAGGGCTCTGCAGGGCCCCAGAGCTTCCTCCTGACCAAGGCGGTGCGGTTTTGGCTCCCACGCTCAGGACACACTGAAACGCGCCTCTGCCGTGAGAATAAGACAAAAGGTCCATGGTGACTTCCGTGAGGCGCAGTCCCAGAACCTACTCTGCCAGGCTGGGGCTCGGGCACAGGCACCTCGGGGCCTCTGACCCCTGTCTGGTCCCTAAAGCAGCACTTGGACAAGTAATTAAGGGATTATATATGTATGATCTATGGTGGGGTAAATGGGGCGGCAAAGACCATGCCTTACTGGCCACCATTCCCAGCCCCTAAGACAGCTTGGCAACAGTGGTCCTTTGGGTAAAATGTACAAAAGCAAATAAAATGTACAAATAATTCATAACCCCATTTGCTACAGTTTCCGTCTTTTCCCCACGTTTTACATTTTTATTAAGGTCAGTAGACACGAAGTCCCAGTGTAAACTCATGTGAGTTTTTCCCGTATCCCTGAGGTTCAAGCACTAGTAGGCTAATCACATGTATTGGGCGTTTACTCTTGGCACTGTGCCTGGCGCCTCGCAGTCAGAGCTTCGGCCTTGCACCGGCCCCAGGAGATGAATGCTCTGCTAATCTCCACTGGACTCGAGTCCCACAGTTGGTAAGTGACTGAGCCGGGATTCAAATTCAGGCAGCCTGACCGCAGAGCCGGGCTAGTGGTTGAGGGACCGCAGGCAGGGGGAGACACACTCCGGGCCATGCGGTGCCGCAGCCTCGTCTGCAGGTGGGCGCCGGAGAGCACAGCACCCTCGGAGCCATGGGCAGGCTGCCCTGACCCGCCCGTGTGCTTCGGCCCCCAGACCTGCTGAACAACCACATCCTGAAGTCAGCCATGTGTGCCGAGGCCATCGTGGCGGGGCTGTCCGTGGAGACCCTGCAGGGCACCACGCTGGAGGTGGGCTGCAGCGGGGACATGCTCACCATCAACGGGAAGCCCATCATCACCAATAAAGACGTCCTGGCCACCAACGGTGTGATCCACTTCATCGATGAGCTGCTCATCCCAGACTCGGGTAAGCCAGGCCTCGGGGGGCCTCAGTTTTACCAAGCCCACTGTCCCTTCTGCCGTCCACGGTGGCAGAGCTGGGGGAATTCAGGGGTCTTGGGGGCCGATTCCTCACCTGCACCCAGCTCACAGCCTGTCAGGAGGGAAGGCTGGGCGCCCAGTGGGCTGTGGCCCGGCTGCAGAGAGTCCTGGGATGCAGGCCCGGAGGCAGCGGAGAGCCACCGTAGGTGCCGGGGGAGGGAGCGATTCGATCACCGAAGCCTGTCAGAAGGTCGGCCCACCCCAGCTGGGCACGGAAGGCCTTTGCGTTCTCCGTAGCGCACAGGCATCCCAGGTTCACTGGCCCTGGGAGAAATGACCGAATGGACTATAGCTTGGGTTTCATTTAGCATCCTAGCCCCATTCTGGAATTCGAGAAAGGTCTATGTCCCATGAGTGCTGAATTTGCAAAGGAAAAACCGAACCAGAAGAAAACTCTTTCCATGGGTGTGGTCGCTGGCCTTCATCTGCTCTTCAGAAGCTGTGGCATAGACGGTGCTGCCTTTGCCCCGGGCATTAGACAGTGCCCTGACTAAGGGCTGGGACAGCCGCCGACCCCTGCCGCATGGAGCCTCGCCTCGCTTCGCTTCCCCGACCAGGGAGGTTTTCTGGGTGACCGTCCACTGACGACATGAGCCTGCAGTGCCCCAGCAGTGTTCAGAGGTGTTGTTGACTCACGAGGTGACATTCCTGCTGATGTGTGTCAGGCTCTGGGGTGCACAGATGACAAATGAAAACAGCACTTTTAACTTTTGAACCCACTTTCTTCTCCTTTGTAGCCAAGACGCTGTTTGAGTTGGCTGCAGAGTCCGATGTTTCCACCGCCGTTGACCTTTTCCAACAAGCGGGCCTCAGCTCTCATCTCTCTGGAAATGAGCAGTTGACTCTCCTGGCCCCCCTGAATTCCGTCTTCAAAGGTAACGTAGGGAAGGCATCGCTGTGAATGTGTCGCTGGGGAGCACTGCCCTGCCGCTGTCACCTCCCTGATGGATAGCGCCCTGCAGAACATGAGCCCTCCCGCCCAGCTCAGCCGAAAGCAGATGTGACTTCACCAGGAACTCCAGAGCCGCTGCTGTTTTCTTTGGCAGAGCAAAGAATGCATTTGGGGCTCTGGCCTTCAGAACTCAAGAGTTCGCATCCATGGGGGGAGCAGGGCACTCCCCTGCCTCTTTATTTGCAGGGACAATGGCCAAAGTGATAGTCGGCAGTCAGAGGCGGGATGCAGCTGAGTCATGGCCATGCGGAAGGCGGAGACGGTCCGTGGTGTCCGTGCCTGCCCCTCCCTCTCAGGGCAAAACTCCAAACGCCCTCGATTATCTGGGCCGCCTTGTGTTTTTTTCTAATTCACAGAAGGTGCCAGATGTTAAGGAATATTGCGGCCTCCCTCGATTTCTCAATCTCCGGCTCTAAAGTCAAGGACAGACGGGCTCTTCGCTGCACTTGCCTCCCCTCGGTCTCCCCGGGGCGTGCGCCGGAACTGACCACCCCTTCTCTTGCAGATGGGACCCCTCCCGTTGATGCCCGTACGAAGAACTTGCTTCTGAACCACATGGTTAAAACCCAGCTGGCCTCCAAGTATCTGTACCACGGACAGACCCTGGACACTCTGGGCGGCAAAAAACTGAGAGTTTTTGTTTATCGTAATGTAAGTTCTGGGTCCTCGACCAGGCCCCTCCTTTTCTCAGCTCTGAGAAATAGAAGCTGTATTAGTGTTAAAAAAAAAAAATAAGGAAGGAAGGAATTTCTGCAAAGTGTATCTGACCTCAAAGGATCCAACAAGCCTTTGCAGAAGGATTAGAACCTCTGTTTGTGGAGGCTTTCAGGGAGAAACCATGCCCCTGTCTGGCCTGGCTGGGTGGACAGCAGCCCCCCGGGAACTCAGGGTGGGGAACTCGGGGTGGGGGGATGGAGGTCTGACTCCTTCCTGGCTTAGGCGCAGAGAAGCCCCCTGGACCGAAGCGCAGCCCTCCTTGGTCCAAAGGGTCTCCTCTCTTCTCCTGTCCCTTCTCTCTCTTCAAACCCAGCAGCTGCCCTGGAATATCAGGCAGGAAGCACAACACAACACAGCTCTTGCTTGAGACCAGCCAGCACCACCTGACCACAGATCGTTGACATCTGTTAAATAAGAAATGGATAGACGTGGCCTGGCTATTTGGTCATTGTCAGTGGACCTCACGTGTAACGTGATAGTCTCATTACGGGGCCTCTGGGGCCCTCTGGAACACTGCTTTTATGTTTTTCTTCCCTGGAGAAAATACATCCGTTTATCCTAGTCTTGAAAACCCAGCCCTGTGTATATTCATTGACATTCATGGATGACGCCCTCAGCACACATCAGGGGGCTCCTCCTTGGGGGATAACCTGCCCTCTCTCCGCCCCCCCCCCCGCCTCCACACAGAGCCTGTGCATCGAGAACAGCTGCATCGCCGCCCATGACAAGAGGGGACGCTACGGGACCCTGTTCACCATGGACCGCATGCTGACCCCTCCAATGGGGACCGTCATGGACGTCCTGAAGGGGGACAATCGCTTCAGGTGACCAGCCCCATCCCAGGGCGGGGCTTCTGCCAAGGGGTCATGCTGGGGAGGACACTGGGTTTCAGCTATTTGTCAAGTTCCCCCCTCCCCCTGGGCATCAATGAACACTAGTGACACTGGTGTGACCTTCCAGGTTTGTGGGAAAGATCAGGGAGACAGACCTTGAAAGGCTCAGCTGAGAAAATGGGTTACTTGTGGGAGTATAGCCCTCCCCCGTGGGAAACAGGGAGGGCCTGCACTTTTGTTATTCAAGTGCAAGGAAGGCATCACACTCTCAACTTAAAGCCCGGGGTGAGCCAAGAGCACCCCGCCTTGCGCGCACATGCGCCTCACCCTGTGCCGTGTCTGCCAATTGCATTTGAAGATTTCTTGCCACTCCTTCTCAGCCTCCTGGTGTCCGCTTTCTGGCCTGTTTTCTCCATTTCTGACTGCCTTGCTCACCACTAGGCGCTGTGACATGGCGTGCCTCTTGTTACCCAGGTCAGCCACCAGTACAGCAGCCTGGGAGACTTACCCTCTGCCCTCCCCGATCACATCCCCGGGGCCCAGTGGCTCAGCCAGGCTCCAGAGCAGCTGTGCCACTGCCCCTTTCTTCCTTGTTCCCCTTCTGGCTTCTGACTTCTGGCCGTTTAACCGAGCTTAGCATTTAAGGAGAAAAGATAGAGACTGGATCGTCCCTTTCTGTGCATGGGGTGGAGGGGGGATTTCCAGTGCTCTGGGCTCCAGCTGCCTGCAGTGGGGGGGAAGGGTATGTGAGGGAAAGGGACACCCCCAGCTCCAGGCGGGTGACGTCTTTTGTGCGTCTCCCCACAGCATGCTGGTGGCCGCCATCCAGTCTGCAGGGCTGACGGAGACACTGAACCGGGACGGGGTCTACACAGTCTTTGCCCCCACGGATGAAGCTTTCCAAGCCATGCCACCGGAAGAGCGGAACAAACTTTTGGGTAAAGACCAGCTTAAGTCCATGCTGCAGCTTCTCTCACGTCGCTGTGTCAGTCAGGGTCCCCACAGGAAAGAGTTGACGCATTACAAAGGGTTTGACTGAAAGAAACAGTAACAGTGAGAGTTGGCAGAGGTGTGGGCAGGTTAGGGGCCCAGCAAAGGGTGGTGGCCCCAGGGACTAACAGCCATGGGGGGCCTTTACTGCCCTGGGCCCGAGGGCGGGGTGGATGGGACCAGGGAGAGCTGGACGAGGGGCACAGGACAGTGGCCAGAGCCACAAACGGCTGCCATCAGAGCCGGGGTCACCACGCGCCTCAGCCCCACTCTCCTCCCACACGCTCACTGCCTGTCAGCTGCTTGCGGGAGGTGAGGGAGGGAGCCTGGAAGACATATTTCACAGCGTCAGCCTTCCCGGCACCAAACAAGGCAGAGAAGAGCAGAGAGGGCTTCTGGGTCGGGGACGGCCAGGCCAGTCACTGAGATGTGGCTTCCACTGAGGGCCTGTGAGAGCAGTGATAATGAAGCCTTCTACCTGCATCACATGTTCCCCCCCGGATACAAGCTGTATGAGAAGCTGGTCACGGCCCTGAAAAATGTAGCTGTGCATGTTTGAGCAGAAATCTAGCCAAGAGCTTGGGCTCTCGGATGACCTGAACGCAGGTTCAAATCCTGCCTCTGGCATTTGCCAGCCAAAGGGCCTCTAGCAGGTTGCTTAACCTCTCTGAGCCTGTTTTCCCATTAGAAAAATGAGGATGGTAAGAGCACCTTGCTCGGTGCGTTGAGGACTAACTGAGGTGTTCCCCACTGTGCTGGGCACACACCCTCCATCAGCGATGGCTGCGGTGGAGGGGCAGCGGGACAGGGCTGCGGTGCTGAGCTCTGGCGCATGCCCGTGACAGACACTTCGGCCCATCACAGAAGGTGGGCCTGGGAAGGAGGAGAAGGAAGGACCTTGGCCAAACCCTGGGGCCACATAGTCTACACCTCCCTTCCTGCTCTGGAACGGAATAGAAGGTTCAGGTTGCAGGCAGCTGTGAGCTGAATTTGTGTCCTGTTTAATTTTCTTTATTGCTAACTGAATGCCTGTGTCTCTGATGCTGACGTATGTTCCTGAGAAGAGGGGAGAAGTTCATTGTGAACATAAACTTTCCACCCTGCCTCTGTCCAGCAGGAACGAAATATTCCCCAGGTGGCCTGAGCCTGCTCAGCTTCCGTTTCATTTTCAGCTGCGTGGGAGCAGAGGAGGGCGAGCACCGAGCTCCCCCAGCGCGCCCTCCTGCCGGCCCGCAGGCAGGGTCGGACCCCAACACTCTGGGGCCTGGAGGGCTGGCCCAGTGGCAGACACCTCGAGGGCTGGCAGTGTTTCTGTGGAAGGGGGACTCTTGCCAGCTGCCAGCTGTCTGTGTTTGGAAATCACTTGGTACCTGGTGGCTCTGTCCCTTAGCACTAATGGGGATGTGCTGATAATCAAGTGAATGCTTCAAAATGCTTTACAACTTCCTGCCCAAGATGCTGGAAATAGCCCTGGGGAGATTCAGCCATTTGGCTGGTAATGTGAGCATCGTGGGGGCAGCCTCGATAGAGATGAGAGAGCAGATGGCAGCTTGAAGAACTGCCTCCCACACTTAATTTGGGAAATGCCTGTGCACCTTGATGAGCCACGTGATGCCTCCCGCAGTAGGCAAGGAGGCTGATGCGGGCTGGAAGGAATGCTGAGGCGCGGGGGGAGGGCCGCGGGGGCGGGAATCCCCCCTTGGCCCTGACCTCATCGGCTCCACAGCTCCTCCAGATTGCAGCTGTTGATTCTTTCAAGTTCTCCCTTCAGGAAATAGCCGTCTCTGAATAGGCATTTGAGAGCAGAATGTGTAAATATTTCACTACTGTTATAACTATTGGGAGCCATGCTGATGATGAAATGTCCCAGATGCCAGTGCTTGAAGGTCCCTGGCTTCCCAGACAAATATTTAGCTCATGGAAACATGAATCACTAGCAGAGGAGCACAGATTAACTCCTTCTCAGCATCACAACGCGGCAGCCCGCCGCTGCAGGGGAGGTTCGTGGCCATGGACATAGGCCTTGTTCCCCTGATCACTATGGGACAGTGAGGCCGAGGGCTGAGCACACAGTGGTGCTCAGTGAGTATCTGTGAGCCAGGCAGGTTCTCCAGCTCAAGGGCGACCCTTTGTACCTTCTCCTCCGGGCCCTCCTTGACCCTGCCAATAACCAACCTTGGCGTTGCCTCGGCTTTCTTTCCCACAAACCTGCAGGCAATGCCAAGGAGCTCGCCAACATCCTGAAGTACCACATCGGCGATGAAATCCTGGTTAGCGGCGGCGTCGGGGCCCTGGTGCGACTGAAGTCTCTCCAAGGCGACAAGTTGGAAGTCGGCTCGGTGAGTGCGTCCGCACGTTCAGAGGCTGGCCGTGGCCTGACCCCAGGCTCCAGGGCTCACCTCTCCCCCGGAAGGCACCAGACACACACACAGTCTTCAAGGTGCATCTTGAATCTCTGAGAGCATTTTGTCCAAAAAAAGGAAAGAAAAGAAAAGAAAACAGAAAAAGGTCTTCAGGGAAATCCAGTGAGATTGTGTGGTTAGACATGAATAAGAACTTTCAGATTTACAGGGGAATGAAGCCTCTGATTGGCATCTGGCATCTATTAGATCTTCCTTCCCTTAAGGAGATGAGGGGCAATCACTTCCATGTCTTGAGTGATTAATCCCCAATCCCCTTCTCACTCCATCCCCCAAATCCAGGGCTCACTGACTTATACCATGAGCCAGACCATCCCAAAGTACTTGGTCTGTGAGCCCTCCCTGCTCTGCACGTTGAGACACATTCCACTTTGGAGCTGCCTGAGGCCTCCGTGGCTGCCCCAGCCAATGCCACCGACCCCCTGTGGAGGGACCGCCCTTCCAGCGTGCGGCTGGCCCAGCACCCCGCTCTCCCCTGCCCTCCAGCCGTCTCTTTGCTCATCGGCTTCTCTCCAGAGCATGGGAAGGCATGTAGGGAGGCAGGAACGATTTGTTTGACTTGTGCGGGTCACCTGAGACTCCCCCAGCTCTTAGGTTTGGCTGTCAGGTCCTGTCGGTCACAGGCTTCAGCCCCCTCTTCCCGCCGTCGGTCTGACATGCGGGTCATCCAGAAAGCCTGACACAGATTTACCCCAGTGCGCTAACTGTGAGAAAATCCCAAGGAGGGCATCGCGCCGAAGTGCTAAGAGCCCTTTACCCAGAGCTGGAGATCTGGCTTCTGTCCCCATCCATCCAACCAACTTAGCTTAAAGAAGGCCCCTGGCCTCTCTGGAGCCTCAGTTTCCTCTTCCATTACGTAAGGCAATAATATCAGCCTCACCTCCATACGATGCTGTGAGGATGAAGTAAGGAACACAAAAGAGCATTTTGTAAATCACGGTGTGCTGAGTCCGCACAAGGGGGCTGGAGCGAATCCAGCAGACCAAAGGCTCGAGGCGGTCAGGGACTGTCCCTTTCACCAGAGCGTCCCCAACACTGGGCCCAGGGTCTGCTCTCTGGAAGTGCCCGGTCAGCATTGGCTGAACAAATGAGGTAAACATGCTCTATGTGCAATGACTGTTGCCTCTTTTTCTCCCAGAAAAATAATGTTGTGTGTGTCAATAAGGAGCCTGTTGCCGAAGCCGACATCATGGCCACCAACGGCGTGGTCCATGCCATCTCCAGTGTCCTGCAGCCTCCAGGTAAGGCCCCGGAGCCTCCTCTTCCCCCTCAGGGTGTAGCTGCCTTTCTCTAGCAGTTGGTGTTTGGTAGAAAAACTCTTCTAAGCAAAGAAAAGAATAAGGTGCAAGCCGAGCCTTTGTGGACGGCATCGCTGTGGCTGAGTGAAAGAATGAGGGACTGTTCTTTCACGGCCGCTGTAAGGGAGCGCGCAAGGCCAGGCCTCTCTCTGTGAGTCGCCCGGCTGTCTTAGCCCACTCGGACACAGCCCAGTGTTTGTCACGTTGCAGACACTGTGGACATGGTTCTGACAGCATCGCGCCCCGTGGGAGCCCTCCTGACCCCGGCAAAGCTGCACCCGAGTCCAGCCTCCGCCCTCACTCGTGTGTTCTCCTTTCTTTGTGCCCTCTGCCCACGGGCCCAGTTCTGCCATGTGTTAGGGGAGTCATGGGGGACAAGTTCATTGGAAAATGTGAGCCGGGAAGCCCAGCAGTGCCCCCCAGTCATGGCTGTTAGGCAGCAATTTCAACCTTTCTCATCTCATGACACGTGTAACTTAGTTACTAAAGTTCTGTGGCACCCCCCAAAAATACATTTTTTGCCAATCTAACAAAAAAAATAGGTATGATTTTGACTCATTCACATCGGACAGCTATTGTGTTGCTTGTTGTCATTTTTATTGTATTTGACAGTCTAAGGGAAAAGAAGTCAGTGCCCCTGACTAAATAGTCAGGTGTTGTGTGTTTTAAACGTTCTCGCGGCCACCCATGCGCCCGCCACAGCACACCGGTGGAAGCCCGCTGGCGTTAGGAGTGGCATGCTAATAGTTTCTCTCTCACCAAAGCTGCCTTTTCTTTCATCTCCAGCCAACAGGCCTCAGGAACGAGGGGACGAGCTGGCAGACTCCGCACTTGAAATTTTCAAACAGGCGTCAGCCTTTTCCAGGGTAAGATGCCTGCTAGCTTCGGCCCTGGCCTGAGCAGCCTTGGTTGGGCCCTCGTCCTGGGCCCATGGAAGGGCTCTCCAGATCCCCTGTCTTCCTTGGCTGCTGTCCCAGGGCCCTCTTGAAACTTCTCTCTCCCATCAAGGCATCCTTAGCCCTGGCTTGTGTGGAGTTCAGGGACAAGAGCCCAGGCAGCCCCTGCTTCTCAGGCCTTTAAAACGGAGGCCTCTGAGCCCCATCTATAGGGCAGCTACTGCTGATGAGAACAGAGGCAGCCCCAGAACCCATCTCTCCAAGGAGGGCCCCCATCCTGAACCTGCCCAACAGCGGCCCGGCCCGCCCCCCGCCTGGGCCTGTTTTCCATGACATGGCCCCTCTCGGGCACCGCAGGGGCTTCCCAGGCTGTGGTGTGGGTTCTGGACACAGGACCAGCTCTGTGGGCAGAGACTCCCTTCTGTGCCTTCGCCCCGTCCTCCTCGGGACCCCTGACTCTCTCTGTGCTTCTCTGCCTGCTTCCAGCCGTGCCCAGGGCGCGGAGCCCCTCCCAGGATGCTCCGCTGCTTTGGGTCAGGTGGAGCCCCTTGGGAATATGGGGCACCTAACGGAAGCCTTACACGTCAAGAAAAGGGTCTGCGGGAGGCAATCCTTACCCAAGAGGCCTGCAGCTGGGATGTGTCACTTTCCTTTTGGACAGAGGGGTGTCCTCAGTGCCCCACAGGAAGGTTCTTGGCCCTGAGCTCTGACTCCCCTGTGCAATCCCAGCTCCCCAAGCTCTAGGCCGGGGTCTCGGTGGAACCCTGGCCTTGAGGTGTCCCGGGAACGTTCACCTCAGGCTCCACTTGGTGCGGATTTGCACATCACTTTAGGGCTGCCAAGGCCAACTGAGGAGCTCCCCAGGGCCCAGTAGTTCCACGCCCCCCTTCCTCTCCCTCCTCCCCAGCACTTGTTCTGAGCAGGGATGGCGGTGAGTGAAGCCGCCGCCATGGGCAGGTGCAGGCACACCTCTGACTCAAAAACCTGACACCTTGTGTTCTCTTTCAGGCCGCCCAGAGCTCTGTGAAACTAGGTGAGTCTGGTCTGGGTTTGAAGTCCCCATAGGCTTGTGTGGGCCTTACCCCCCAGCAGGCATCCCTGCCATCTGCTTTGTAGAGAGAAAAACATCACTGATGCAATAAAGCCAGCCTGGCCTTTGGGGTCAGGCGCAGAACACTCCATTTCCTTCTCTATAAGATGGAGATAATAAGAGTACCAGCCTCTTGGGACTGATGTAAATGTTTGGCTTTGGGAGCCTAGAAATAGTGCACGGGGGCTTGGCGGGAGCCCATGGTGAGGGCGTGGTTCAAAGCCAGGAGACCTGGAAAATCCCAGTTCAGAACCTCACTGAAAGAGGAAGTTTCACAAACCACAAAGCGCCTGCTGGACGCCGGGGAGTGTGGCAGACAGAGACCCCTTGGCCCCCGTGCTCATGAACCTGATAGGCGCTAGGCGGACACGGAGAGGCGTGCCTCCTTTTCACCTCTCCAACTTCTCTCTTTCAGCCCCAGTCTATCAGCGGTTATTAGAGAGGATGAAGCACTAGTGCGAAGGACCACGGGAGGAAGGCACTTCTGCTGCTCCTTGCCAATTTCTCCCACTTTGCCAAAGAGACTGAATGTTTTTGAAACCAAATAGCACACTTCAATGTACATGGGCCGCACCATAGTGAGATCTGAGCCTTGGGCGAGTTGGGGAGGAAGGGGAGAGATACACTCTTCATTTCTGTTCTCTCTAAACATGGCTGTTAACCCACTGCATGGAGAGACCTGGATGTCACTCCCTGACATTCGCTTCCAGAAAGGACCTGTCCCAAACGTGGAACTTCCTGCCTATGCCAACTGCTCCAGAAGAGGGAACCAAAGTTCGTGAAGCTTCCAAAACATGCATCGAGCAACCCAGCATCAGGGGTGGGGGTGGGGGGGGCGCCCTGGCACTGTTTTTGTAAGCTTTGTCACGCTGGAGAAGTGGCATCACTATAAGCTATGAGTTGAACTGTTCTGTCAAACGTGTCCCGAGCCCACACGTGGCTTGGACACTTCTGTTGGCCAGGTAGATGAGGGAAGGTAGGTAGAGCACACAGAGCCCAGGATTTCCCAGGTGTAGCAGGGCCATGATGTGTTTGTAATAATAAAGCCAAAGAAACGTATGTCCGTGTGGATGGGGGCTGTCCTGGCCTGGGTATTTTCCAGGGATGGGCTTTGGTCCTTGGGGCTGTGATGCTCCTTTACCCCACAGCCCCTGGGGGCATCTCAGCAGTGGGTCCTGAGGATGGGCCGGTCCTCACGTGCCCAGACAGCACAGGGGTTTGAACCTCCGCCGTTGTGGAACTTGTGATCATTTCAGTTCCCACCAGCCCCAGGGCCTTGGGTCCTCAGTGTTCACTTTACCAGCATGTCTCTTACTGGCCCGAAGCGTCTGTGTTCCCTTACAGCATTGTGACCCTGTGAAATGGGTGCCCGCTGGTCTCATTATACAGATGAGGAAACTGAGTCTTAGGAAGGGGAAAACCCCTGGGAACAGAGAAAACGGCTGAGCTGGGACTGGAACCCCAGTCGCCTGACTCCCAGAGGCCACCCTGTGACAAGCAAGCAAGCCCAGGTTTTCCAGCCGTACCCTCTGTGCCAACTACATTCCAGTACCCTCCCCTGCCCCCTTTGTGTTCTCCATCTTAAACGTCCTTGGCACCGAGAGGCTAGTGTGGCATTGGCATCATTGCTCCCCAACTGTGTGGCCTCAGGTCCATCACTTCACCACTCACCGCCTCTGTTTCTTCACCTGTAGCAGGAATGACCATCACATCTACTTCATAGGTCCATCATGGGATGAACAAGATGATACAACATGCCTGGCACAGCAGAAGGTAGCCTTACTCTCATCACGCCAAGACTGCTTAGGGTCAGGGCCGCTGAGAGCCCTGTTTCCTGTGTCTTTTCCCAAGGGCAGCCCACTGTCTTGGGAAATGGGACCATCCTGCCCTCCCACACTTGCCTTGGCCAAGGCTGACTCTCTCCAGCAGGCGGAGCTCATTGCACTTAATGGAGCCACTGAGCCAAGGCCGCCGCTGCTGGTCTGTCCACTGCTGGGAACAGAGCAGTGGCCGAGAAGACAGCCCTGCCTTACAGACATTACATGTCATCCAGTAAAGTCATCCATTCATTCCACAGCTGGAAGAAAATCGTTCGTCAGCTGACAGCGCTACCGCCTGCAGATCCATATGGGCTCAGGAGGAAGGCCTGTGGTTCTGTGCAGAGACTGAAGAAATCTGAGGGAGCGAGGGCTGGAGGGTGGGACACACAGGAGCTCCCAGAAGTGGGGAGACAGAGGAGGTGAAGGATCTAACCGGGTAAGAGGTCAGGCTCTGGGGAGAAGGCGTCTTGAGAGGGGAGGTGTCACCTGCCCTGCTCGCCTGGCCTGGCGGTCACAGGGGCGGGGCTGAGGATAGCCTGGCTCAGCGCTGGGTGCGCTCTGCCGCACCTCACTTCCAGCGCTCGAGGTGCACACGCTGCCATTCATAAGAACATCAGAACCCGAGTGGTGAAATGCAAAATAAAGATCACCACAGGATTCCTTAAAAAAGCCAACCCGCTCCATCTGTCACTTCAACCTCTGCCCAGCCCCCACCCAGCCTCCCCGGAAAAGGGAGCTCCGCTGCACTTTCTCAGTTCCCCTGGGGCGTCCTCCTTGTGACTGCCATTGCCCCGCCTTCTCCTCCCACCAGGGAAGGTCAAGTTCCCATTTTGGGGTCCTCAACAACACACACACACACACACCCATGTCTTTCCTGGAGACTGAGTGTGCTAAGTACTCGGAGCTGCCACCAGGAGATGGACTCCCTGGTTAAGGGGTCAGCCCTGGCTGTTGCTGGGGGTGGGCGATCGCCGGAGGAGGGTGAGTGCCGCCTGCGCCCCATCCGTCAGAAGGCCGGAGGAAGGCTGCCTGGCCTTCCTGGTCTGAGCCCTGCCCGCTGCGCTCCGGCCAGGAGAGAGAAGGAGAGGGACTACAGAGAGGGCTCTGCCTGGTCCCTTCTCTCCCTGCTGTCACTCTGGGGCTACCAAGCCTCTGGGGTGCAGAGGGGATTGCAAAGGCGCTTAGCAGTAGGGTCCAAGGGCCGGCTGGGCTGGTGGGCCTTCCCCACAGAGGCAGGGGCTGTCCAGGCCCGGCCTCATTGGCCCGCTGTGGGCCAACCTGAAAGCATGGTCTTTCCTATTCCTGACATCAGTCCTGTGAAATGGGTAACTGCTGGTAGAACTTTCATTTTACTGCTGTGGAAATAGAGGCTTAAAGAGATAAAGCAGCTTGGTCACAGAATAGGAAGAGGCTGGAAACACAGTCCAGGTCCATGCGAATATCAATCCTACCCTCTTACCCAGTCTGCCCCACCCGCCCCACCTGACGGGGTCCATTGAAGAGGAGCCCAGGCAGCCCTGGGCAAGCAGGGCTTGAGTGCCAGGGTGGCCAGAAAGGGCTCGAAAACCCCACGCCTCCCGAGAAGCCGCAGCGGCCTGGCCTCTGCTCACACAGCCCAGACCGTAACTTGTTCACATGCTGCTGGAGGGCAGGGAGGGGGACCCACGGCAGCCAGGGACGCCCCAGCCACATGGCTGTTGGGAAAGAGGAGAAAGGAAGGGGATTCTCACGCAGAGGAAAGTACCTCTGTGCCTGAAACCATAATTCACTGTCATGCTCTGACAGGCGCTGCTCAGAATATTGTGCTCAGAAATTTTCCAAAGCTAGGAGGGGGGGCCGTGGGATGAGGGGTGGGCCTGGTGCCCTCTCCAGAGAAGTCAGACAGGGCCGCCGCTGGTCGTCCCTGCCTGGCGTGAAAAGAAAGACTCACTCCACAGTGACCTTTGGCCAAACCCCGGATGAAGGTAGTTCAGAGAATACTGGAGGGGCAGTCGGCGTCTGGGACAACCTCCTACACACACATCCACAGGACGAGGGCCCAAGGCAGCCTCAGGCACCGACAACTCCCGCAGGGCTGTCTCCACCGCAGCCGGCGGCTCTGCTCGACTCACCCTCAGGGGGGCAGGCTCCAGAGCTCACACTGAAGCCTGGAGGATGATGAGGGTGGGTAGGAGAATTTGGCTGAAAGAACAGTGCACAGAGGCTCTGAGGCAAGTGCTAGAGAGACTTGTGTGACTAGAGTGGAGAACGTAGAGAAAATCCCTCTGGTGAGCCGTCTGGAAGCCAGACAATGCCCGGCCTTCTAGGCTGCGATCAGAATTTTAGGCGCTATTCTTAGGACGAGGAGAAGCCACTGGAGTTGGGGGAGAGATGGGGAGGGGTGTGCTCTGATCAGATGTTTTTTATTGTGGTAAAACAAACATAGTATGAAATGTATCATTTTAAGGCCAGAGGGATTGGCAAGAATATTCAAAGTGCTGAGAAGCAAGGACCTACAACCAAGATTACCCAGCAAAGCTATCATTTCAAATTGAAGGACACATAAAGAGCTTCCTAGACAAGAACAAGCTAAGAGTTCATCATCACTGCACCAGAGCTACATAAAATATTACAGGGTGTTCTTTAAGAAGAAGAAGAAAAATAAATAAAAAATATGAACAATAAAATGGCAATAAATGCATATCTATCAGCAATTGAATCTAAAAAACAAAATAAAGGAACAAGCGGAACAGAAACAGACTCGTAGATACAGAGAACATTTTGACAGGTGCCAGGTGGGAAGAGAGTTGGGGGAACAAGTGAAAAAGGTGAAGGGATTAAGAAGTACAAGTCGGTAGTTACAGAATAGTCACAGCATAGTGAATAGAGGTGGTAATTTCTTACTTTCTTTGGGGCTTCCCCCACCAGGGGACAGCAGGCTACCTGGAGGCAGAGGATGGTGATCCTCTGCCTCCAGTTCAGTTGGAAGGAGATCTGAGATTTGGGAACAGCAGAGACAGAGGGGAAAGCCGTCTGATTAAATACCCTCATTTAGGCGGAAATGAGTTTTTGAGCGAACAGATGGGAAACCACTCTCTTCTCCGCCAGTGTGGGGCCAGCGAGTCCCTGTGGCGTCCTGGCAACAGCTCCTAAATAATTTGTTCGAGGAAGCTGTCTGCCTGCAGGGACCTTCCCCTGATGACAGCTCTCAGTCGGGCTCCCAGAAGTGCAGGGAAACAGCCCTGGTGCCGGAGGAGAGGCTTAGTCACACGGCGGGGGCGGCGGGGCACAACACGGCGGCGGCGGCGGGAGCGGGGACCTCCCCCCCGCGGCCGGGGACCCCCCCGCCGGGGACCCCCCCCCCCGAGCGCCGCCTCTGTTTTTCAGGCGTGCGCGGGCGGCTCCTCAGAACACGCCTGCCGATGGAGGAAGGAGAGTCTCTGAACTGCCCCGACGCAGCTCCGCTCGGAAGCTGGCCCTCCTTGGAGACACAAGCCTTCATCCGATCCGCCGGCTTCCGGCCTAGAGCGGGCATTCCTGCACCGCAGGGGACGCCTGCCCTGGCCGGGGCCCTGTCGGCCGGACAATGCGCAGATACCCACAACGCTGGCTTTGGGTGGCTGACCATCGCCCCTTGGGCCCTGCTCTGAATACATTCCCCACAGACCCGAAATCGGCAGAGCTGCCGACTTCTTGGGTGCAGCAAGCAGGTCCCCTGCCCCAAAGCCGCTAGCTTAGGCACACGGGAGGTCATCAATAAGGAGGGAATGAGTACGCATCAGACCTCAGGGCGGTTTCTGAGTCTGCAGCGGGGCATGGGGGCTGCGGCCCGGCCAGAGGGGAGAGAGGAGAATCGCAGCGAGGCCCGAGGTGGGAGCGGAGGCCTGCCCGGGCCACCCGAGCAAACGCGCCCTGGCGAGAGCTCCGAGGGCGTCAGGACGACCCATTTTCAAGGTGTCGGACTCCATACTGACCGGAGCCCCCGGGCGTTTGGGTGACGAGGAAACACCTTTCTTTGTGACCTGTGGTTTACGTACTTGAGGGAACTCCACCAGGAGAAATACCCCCCAAATAAAATAAATCTTTGAAGATATTTATCAATACCTTTTTTTGGAAATCATGAAATTTATACCAGTGAATAACTTCAAATCATTTTGTCATCTTTCCAATCATATTTTCAGCTTTAGAAAACTCAGATTTGTGAATTTATTTTTATTTTCCTAACCTCTTTATTTCCTAGGTTTTATTTCCTAACCTCTTTATCATTTTCTTGTTACCTTTCGAATCCACTTTGAATCTGGTTTACTCTAAGATGGGTGGGTTATTCTTATTGAATAATTTCACCTCCAAATTTTCCTCCCGCCCCCTGGTGTTCAGCCACTGTGGCCTCCCCGGCGCCTCGCTCTGCCTCCCTGGAGCTGTTTCATTCCCAGTCTCCTCAACCGGTGCCTCCCGGCGGGCGCACTTTCTCTCCCTTTGATCTGCATATCTGTGCTGGCACCGGAACCGCACCGCTTAAATTGGTGTTAATTTAGTATCTTTTAACATCGCAGAGAGTCAGACTCCTTTGCTTTTGAAGATCATTTTTTCCTTTTTTCAAAATTAACACTTTCTCCATGCAAAAGCTTTAAAGACAATAGAGTGGAAAGAAAAAGTTAAGAGTACCTCTAAAAGTTAAGATTAATTTTAACAACCACTGTCAAATTATTGGAGCTTGATCCTTCCAGATGTTTTTGAGGAAACTGTGAGTGTATGTGACATGTTGTAGTCTTTTATTGTGCTAAAATAAGTTATTAATAAGAGTCAAAATAAAAACAAGGCTGGCGTTGTGGTAGGTCGAATTTTAACATGGCCTCCATGACCTTTGCCCCCTAATTTATTCCCCTCATGGCACAAGGGAGATTATCCAGGTGGGTCCAATCTAATCACATAGCCCCTTTGAAAGCAGATTTTTTTTTTTTCTCCAGCTGGTGGCAGATGAGAAGATCAAAGAGGTCTGAGCACTGAGAAGAGCTGGGTGCAAAGCCGCTGGTTTGAAATGGAGGGGGCTTCAGGAGCAGAGCCCAGCCATTGACTGCGAGCAAGGAGGTGGGGACCTCGGAGCCACGCCTGCAGGAGCTCAGTTCTACAACCACCTGCATGAGCGTGGAAATGTTTTCCTCTCCAGAGCTTCCAGGTAGGATCCCGCCAACACCGTGATTTTGGGGCTGGGAGAGACCCTGAGCAGTCCACCCAGAATTCCCACTCAGAGAAATGTGAAATGGTGATGGGTATTGTTTTAAGCCACTAAGTTTGTGGTGACTTGTTACACAGTGCTGGCAAACTAACACAGGCATTTCAGCCAGTGAAGAAGTTTTAAAGCCTTTTTATTATCTTTCTAATGGTTTTTTCAACATTAGAAGAGTCATTATTTGGGAATAATCATGCGAATTTAGTTTATTTTCTTCTCTCAGGCTCTGTAGAGGCCTCGCTTCACGGGAAGCCCGAGTCCTGGGGCAGGGATTCGGAGCGGCCCTCAAGGCCCCACTGTGTATCTAGGGAGCGGGGTGATTCCCACCCCTAAAACTGTCCCAGGCCCACCAGAGACCTGCTGAGAGCTGGGGACGTGGAGCTCCATGGCAGTGTCCCTCCCCACAGGCCTTCCCCTGGGGGCTCGCTGTTGGCCGGGGCACTACACGGGACCAATGAAGAGTGACCCCCGCATTCTCATTTATTATCTTATCATTGTCCTGGTTTACAGAAGGGGAAACTGAGGCCCAGAGAGGTTGCATAGTTTACCCAAGGAGAGATCATTCAATAAGTGATGGACCCAGGATTCTGACCCAGTTCCGACTTAGACTCTCGTGCAGAGTCTCAATTCTGCACGTGAGAACCTATGGGGCTTTGGGGCTTTTTAAATTCCTGAAGCCCAGACCTCAGTGCCAGAGATTCTGATTTCTTTTCTTTTTATCCTCCCCTGAGGACTTTTTTTTCATTGCTTTTACAGAGAGAGGGGGAGAGAGGAAAGGAAAGAGAAACACCAACAAGAGACAGAAGCAACAATCAGTTGCCTCCTCCACGCTCCAGGTCCGGGGATCAAACCCACAACCCAGGCATGTGCCCTGACCAGGAATCGAACCCGCAACCCTTTGGTTATGGGACCACAGTCCAACCAACTGAGCCATGCTGGGCAGAGATTCTACTTTTAATTGGTTTTAAGGGAATCAGACCACGGCAGTTTCAAAACCTCCCCCGGTGATGTTACTTTCTCTAACACTGCCCTGCTTAAGAACCCCCTAGGGAACCTTGTTAACACATGCAGATTCCTACCCTGTGAAATTCTGTTTCAGCGGGGCCGCAGGGGAGGGAGGACAGCCAGATTTGCAAATCCTCCCCCTCCCCCTGTGCTTTTCAAACTTGTAAAACGAAGATTCTGATTCCTTAGGTCAGAGGCGGAGCCTCAGATTCTGAATTTCAAACAAGTTTCCAGGTGACACAAATGCCATGATCCTGGGGATGCACTTTGAATGTAAATGTCCCGGCAGATTTGAAAGAACCGCCCTAGATCAGCGTTTCTCGACTTGCAGTCCTGGGACCAGCTGCTTCGCCTGGAAACTTGTTAGAAACAAAAATCGGGGGCCTCTGCCTGAGACCTCCTGGACCAGAAAGTTGGGGGGCCTGGAGCCAGCAGTTTTAATAAGCCTCCCAGGTGACTCTATGCAGGGGACAGTATGAGAGCATTGTTAGAGCACGGGGCCACACCTGCCGGGCCAGAGCCAGCAAAGAAGGGGTGTCTGGGCCTCAGGCTGTGCCGTGGGCGCCACGCCCAGGAGGCCAGGTCGGGCTGAGCAGGAGGCAGACCAGGGCCCTGCCGGCCACATCTGGATCCCAGCAGGAGCTCTCCAGTCTCCTGAGGAGCCAGGGGCTGCCACACTGATGTCATTATGCAGATATGCAAAAGGCAACATTCTTGGAGGAAAGCCATTGATTTTGTGATTTTAATGAGATCTGGCTCAGCCTTCTCTCCAGATGTGCATTTATTGGTTCACCGACAGCTGCCAGGGAGATGCAATACAACGTTGGTTGGGTTGGGTTGTTCCCCGCCCCCTCAGTTTAATGCATCCGTTTTTGGAGCCTAAACACCTATTTCTAGAAAGCTGTGGGGTTTCCCTGGCTTGGGGAAATAGGGAAAGCTGGCACCTTCCTGAAAGGAGGGGAGTACAATTGTCATTTTGAACATTCATTATTTCAATAAATATGTACTGAATTCCTGTTGTGTGCCAAGCACTGAGCCACAAACTGGGGTGAGAAACAATAATACCATTCACTGGATCAATGAATGGTATGTTAACTAACACATGCATGTGTTAAAATGTTTAACTTCCATGGCTGTAAGTCTTTTTAAAAGGAAGGGTTTATGTCCTGGCTGGTCAATGGATTGAATGCAGGCCTGCAAACTGAAAGGTCACCAGATCAGTTCCCACTCAGGTCCCAGGACTGGGTTGCAGGCCCAGACCCCGGTTGGGGGCATGGTAGAGGCAACTGATCGACATTTGTCTCACACAGAGATGTTTCTCTCTTTCTCCCTGACTTCCTATCGCTTTAAAAATAAATAAATAAATAAATAAATAAATAAATAAAATCTTTTTAAAAAAAAAAGAATGGAAGAAAGAAAACAACAGAAAGGGTTTATTAAGTCATGGTTAGCAAAAAAGATGACCAGCCTCCGGGTGTGGAGTCTAAACAACTAGCAGTGTGACTAGGTAGGAAAGATAACATGCCCATCGTCCTGGAGTTTTGCAAGCATTTTAACAGGGAGGAGAAAGATACCAGCTATTCTGAAAGGATTTATGTTGGCTGGAGGGGGGCGACTAGAAGAGGTGGAGCAGGACTAGTCCTGCGACAGGTGCAGAGAGGGTTCCACAGGAGGAGGTGCCGTTCCCTGTGGATTAGCTGTGGGCAGCGGATTGGGAGGTTCATGTGCAAATAGGAAGCGGAGGCTCCTGGGGCCCCACGGCGCCTGGCTATTCGGCGCCTGGCTATTCTCTCTTTCGGGTGATCTCGGAAATGGCCACCGGGAAGCTGACCCTCCACTCCGACAGGTGACAGGTGACAGGTACGCAGGAATGTGAGCAGCCTCCTGTCGGAGCTGGGCCGCGGCGATTAACAAGCTCGCTGTTCTGTCTCTTTCTCTTGCTCTTTTGCCACTGTACTTTTAGTTTCAAACATCTGAGAACTTTCCTGCTTGTCATTTGCCTGGTTAACGTATATAGTTAATGGTATCTTTACAGAAAATATTTTCTCATCTACAAGGTAGGTAATAGTATCTATAAACCCCCATTTTGCAAATGAATAAACTGAGTCTCAGAGAAAGCGTCACATGCCCCAGATCACACAGCCAGTTCGTTGCAGGGCCGTGGGTGGGGACGGCCGTGGGGATTAGGGCTGCTTTGCCTAGTGCCTGTGTTCTTGCAAAACTGGGTGGAGGCTCTTGGTTAAATATCCTAAAGGGGACATCCACTTGTGATGTGAAGAATTTGCCAGCTTGTGTCTGCTCCCTGAGCCGACACTGGCTCGGCGACTCTGCCCGCCCCACCCACCCACGCCAGCCCCAGGAGAGCGCAAGGAAGAGCAGAGCCTTTGGTTCTGAACGCCCCCCTGGGACAGCTGCCGTTTGACTCATCTGTACCCTTTCCTTTATTCGCTATCTCATCATGGGACCCTATTCTGTGCCTGGCACAGCGCCTGTCACCAGGGACACACGGGGATAAGAAAAACAAGAGAAGGATGGAAGGGACAGCTTGGACTCACACTGGTCCGGCTCTCAGGATTGGTGAGGTTCTTTTCTCTACCCTCAGAAAAAACCCTACCCCACCAATCCCGTGCCCCCGCTAAAAGTCAGGTGCCAGGATCGCCCTCCCCACAAGGTTGCCAGGTACCCTTTCCAAGGATGTATGTCTGTCTCCTGGGAACTCCTGGCTTCTCAGCAGAGGTCCTTGGGGCCTTCTGAGTATCTCCTAAGTGCAGAGATACTCACTTACTAAGAACACTGTGCCTCTTTGAGCTGGAGCCCCTGGCCCCTGAAGAGAGGGGGGCAGCTCAGTTACAGCTGAAGGCAGAAGGAGCAGGACAGAACAAGGGCCCTGGGCCAAATCGGGCAGAAGTCCCCCCTTCTCCTTTCCTGGCGAACAGGCCCCGCCCTCCCATGGCCCAGCCCTCCTGTTCCCCACCCCTGGGGGAGGTCACAGGGGGCTCACAGTCAAAGCCCAGCTCTCCTGCCTGGCCTTGCCTGGAAGCTTTTAGAAACCAGGGCACCAGCAAGATGAGCCAAAGATGCAGCAGGGTGTAGCGCCACCCCGCCCGGAGGTCTCGTCATAGCTAAGGGATCAGCTGTTCACAGAGAAGAAGAGAAGCTGATGCTGCATTTCAGGGCCAAGACAAAGGCAGGACAAAAGACACCACCCTAGCAGGGAAGGCAGAGCAGAGGAGAGCGAGTCTCCACTTCACCCTCCGCCAAAGAGACGCCTTTTACCCGTCAGCAGTTTCCCGCCTGAAGATGGGGCATGTCTCCAGCCATCCTCCCGAAACCCACATTTAAGGATCCAAGCGGACTCAGGTCCTCTCCCTGCACTCCTCAGGGCCAGCTAGTTCCTGTACCCTGATCTGACCCCTGTAGCGTCGAGCATTTTCTTGCTTTTTTTTAATAACATAATTGGAAAAGAACATCACTGTGCTGGGCAAAGCATGAACTGGGGGCAGTAGAGGAGAGCAGGACACCCGGCCGGACGCTGCCTAGCAGTCGGGTGAACAGCACAGTGGCCATGCTGAGTGACTGAACTAAGGATACGCTTTAGAAGGAAAACCAAAAGAGCTTCTTGGATTGAATTTGGGGGAGTGCAGAAAAGAGGAAAGTCAAAGATAGCGTTCGCATTTCTGATCGAAGCAACCAAGTGGGTGGCACTGCCATTTTCTGATGGGAAGGATGAGGGAGGACAGGGTTTGGGGGCTGAGAGGGGACCAATTGTTCTCGTGAGTCAGGTCTGAGATGCCTCCGAGAAATTTCAGGTAGGCAGTTGGATATTAGAAATGGAAGGCCAGAAAAGACACCATCAGCAAACGGGTAGATTAGGGGCAGGATATCAACCCTTGGAGGTATGAGGGGGAAGATCAGCAAAGGAGGCTGGTAAAGACTGGCCAGTGAGTGAGAGGGAGAGGTGGGGGTGGGGGGCTTGGAGGGGAAAGTGTGCTCCAAGGTGCAGATGGAATGAGGGAAAGAGAATGGACCCCTGGATTTGACCTGAGGTCACTTGGCCAAAAGCTAGTGACCGAGAGAGAGACAGCGCCTTTGGAGTGGATTGAGAAGAGAACAGAAAGCTAAGAAATGGAGACAGGTGTTTTGAGGTGAAGGCAAAAAATAGGATGTTGTCAGAGGGGGAGGTGTGCTGGGAGGGTTGTTATGTTTCGTTTGTTGGGATTTTTTTAGGGGGAGACTGTATTCCCTTCCCCCAGACAGATCGTAGTAAAGCACGTCTGTGGGCTGATGGGAATAATTCAGTAGAGAGGCACAGGAGGAAGTTGGGCTGGGATCGTGAGCCTGGAAGGCGTTCCCTGTGTCAGATGTCCAGACATCTCCACTAGAAATGTTGAGAAAGCGGGTGAAGAGCTTAGGACCCATGTGTTGGCTTTGACGGTGGGAAGGCGGGGCCATCCTGTGCTTACAGGAACTCATGAATTGCGAGGCAGGGCCATCCGTGGAGAGGAGGTATGAAAGGGTTGCCCTAAAGATCTTTACAAATGCAGGTTCCGGCCGCCAGCCAGGGATCCCGAGTCAGAGTCGGCCTTCTGAGACGGAGCCTGGGGATCTGAAGTTTTAGCAAGGTCTTCCAGAGATACCTGTCAGGGGGAGCAGATCCTCTTCCAAAGCACAGCCAGAAGGGTTTATTGTTTGTTTTGTTTGCATTACGTAATCTGTGTTCTTCATGGAAAATTAGAAAATGAGCACTGATCAAAATGTCAGGTTTGATCCCCACCCTCATCTCTGCTAATACCTTGGCTGCAAAGCTAGGTCTAACTCAAGTTTCCCCCCTCAGTTTAGCTCCGTTTCTCTCCCTTGCAAGGTCCCAGGTTTTGTGGCTCTCGGGGGCTCTTCTTTTTGCGCCAAGACTGTTTTCCGCCCAATGGAGGCCCTTGCTGGCAGATGATTCGGTGCTCCCAGCCCCCTCTTGAGGTCCTGCGACCACTTGCCTGGGAGTGGAGGGGGTGCGCGAGTCCCCCCCCTCCAAGGGCCCTCTCTGCACCTGCCCCCCAGAGTTGCAGCAGGGTGCCGCCGAGGCCTGCACCCGCAGCGTACCAGGGGTGTGTGGTCCCTGGGGACTATGGTGGGGGCACGGGCTCAGGGATCATGGGGGACCCCCAGATTTGAGCCCAAGCTGGCTGGCTGAGTAGGGTGAAGTGAGGCGGCAGGGGCACTGCTGTTGCCAAAATTCAGAAGCATGAGAAAATGTGGCATGATCGAAAGTGTGTGCGGCGTCTCCAGAGCCAGGTGAGGTGGATCGCAAAGCCAGGCAGCTGGTCTGAGGTCCTCAAGGGCATCCCCAGGAAGCCTCCCCACCTTCAGTGACACCTCTTCTTCCCTAGGACCACAGGATTTCCTACCCTGAGAACCAAGGCCCGCTCCCCCCACCAGCCGCACCTTTCAGAGAGGAGCTTGAGCAGGGCCAAGTGCTGCCCTGTGACTCCACTCACGGGAGTTTAACGTGGGGGTGCGGGGGGATCCTAGATGTGCTAGACAGTGAGGAGCGAAGGTCTCTGCCCTCGTGCAGTTTTTATCCTACAGAGGGGTCCTCCATGAACAAAGTCACATAAAATGCCTGTAAATGTGCAAAAATGCTGTGAAGGAAACAAGAGGGGGCAGGGATAGGAGAGATTGATTGGGAGGGAGACTTGCTGGGGGAAGTTCCTCATGAGTAAGTGCCTGCACAGGTGAGCCAGGGCCGTTCAAGGACCCGAAAGAAAAATCCAGGGTGGCTGGAGAGTATGGAGGGGAACATGTCACTAGCTATGATCACTTGCGTAGGTTCTGTGGACAGTAGCGCATGCAAAGAAAATACCCTCTAAAGACAAAAATAGTACATGACAGTGATTGCTAATAAAGTTCTGGAGTCTGTCTCCTTAGAGTAGTACCCCTGGCCTGAGTTCCTGGGGCTCTGACTTTCGATGAGTCTCCTCCAGCCTGACTCTTTCTTTACTTTTCTTTACTTTCTCTTTCTCCTTTTTTTTTTTTTTGCCATCTTCTATCTAACCTTGGCCTAAGAGTACCCAACTGATTAATTAATTGCCCAAAAGTTACGAGTGATAGAGCACACATTTAAAATCCTCAAAGAACGAATTAGACCAAATCCAGAGCAGAGAGTTTGGAACAAAAGGGTCAGAAAGCACCCGCGGGTCTCGAACCCCAGGACAGAGATTGGTGACTGCCATGATGAAGTAACCGCTTGAGCTAAAGCCGACCCAGGAGGCAGGGCGCGATCTTAGCCTCTAAACTATAGTGGAGTGACGTGGAGGGGCTGGGCTGCCTCTGCTCCCCGCCTCTGAGCTCTTTGCGTCACCGGTCCCGCCCGCTCCCTGTTTGGGGTCTGGAGAGCTTGTCCGAGGAGTAGGGGAAGGCCTCTATGTTCCCCTGCGTGTGAAGAGAAAGCTGAGGGTGGAAGTAAGAGCCTCGCACACAGACCACTGACCCTGGTCGAGCAACCAGGTAGTGGAGACCTCTCCTAGAAACTTTTCAGGGTGTCCCTGAGCAGAAGGGGGTAGCCCAGGGCCTTTCACAGTGTGGCCCAGGAGCTTCCAGTGAGCTTTTCAAGGCCTGAGGCCAGCTCTTTTCATCCCTGTCAGGCCCTGAGCTGGGCCCTGGGGACACAGGGTTTCTGATCAGCAAATGATGGGGCCAATGATTATCAGGGCACCAGAGCCCAGGATGGAGCCTGCAGGCTGAATGTAGCTCAGGAGAGCCCTGCGCTGTGGGATGAAGTGAGGGAATCACTCCTCTCCCTCCCCACCCTCACCCCCACCCCTTGTCTATACTCCTCCCCTTGAGAGGATTCAGGAGCTGCATGGATACCTTACTCATACAATTACTAACAGAGGGACTAGCACTTCAAGGAGAATAATGTCCCCGACCATTAGGCACATATTCAACACCAAGGTCTGGATTAAGCATTTACGCATTTAATGGCCAAAACAATTCTGAGTTTGGTAATGTTGCCCCATTATGCAGATGAATAAACTGAGTGAGACTCAGTTTAAACCATTGGAATGTAAGGCATTACAAAAAGTGACACAATTATTCAGGGACAGAACCAAAGTTTGAACTCTCAGGAAAAGGGAAGAGTTACCCATAGGGTTGGCCGGTCTGTCTTGCTTTCAAATATGTCAGTGAGTAAACTGCACTGGACAGAGTTCTTGCGTTTGAGTCGTGGCTCCTTCCTTGTGCCTGGCACAGTGCCTGGTCCACAGGAGACACTCAATAAACATTTGTTAAGGGAGCAGGTCACTGCCTGGGGCGGGGGACAGCGCTGCACCAGAAACTGTGCTTTGTGGCCCCCAGCCTGGGTCGAAGCCCTGCTCCTTCACGTCCTAGCTGTGCGAATTCAACCCTGGGCTTGTTATAAACTGTGCTTTTATATTCATTTTGTGAAACCAAAACCACTTGAAAAATTAAAACCCATGCAAATAACAGAAGCCACTCTAATCCCAGCTACATACCCAGACCCCTCCCCAGAGGTAACAGCTGTTTTTAAAAAGTTTGCTTTGCCTCCTTCCAGTTCTCTTTCTATCAATTTATAGATGAAAGTAAATAAAACTACATAGCTGTATCTTGTTTATGGCTGTGTTTTGTTTGATATCATGGGACTGCACTGCCCTAGCTTTGTGGGAAATTCTGCAGTGTGTCTGGGAGACGTTCCCACAGCGCCGTCTGGGATGTCTCATTATTTACAATCACTCCCCAAGAGTGCGTGAACCCTGGCTTCTTTTGCTCCTTGTAGGACTGGACATTGAAGTTATGTTTTTTTCTCTAGTTTACAAATAGTGTTCCAATGAGCATCTATGCACAAGCCTCTTCATGCAAATGAACCCATAGAAACCAGTGGAACGAGTATTTCTCAAGGATAAACCCCCAGAAGGGAAGTCGCTGGGCCGGGCAGTATACACACTGAAAATGGTAATTGCCAAGTTGCCATCCAGAGGTGGGCCTGTTCATAGCATGTACCTGATGACGGCCTGGGAAGTTACGCTGTAATAACGCACCTCATTCAGGCCACGCACGTGGTGTGCTCAGTAAGCAATTACCAAAGTAATCATTCCCCCCTCCCCTCGGTTCCCAGCCCTGGATCTGATCAAGCCCTGGCTTTGGAGCCCGGAGCTGGGGTGCGGGAGACGAGAACTGGCCGGCAGGAAGGCAAGGACACAGCGGGTGCGTCCCAGGCACTCCCCCTGGTGGGCGAACGTCCCTGGACAGTAAGGAAATTTTGTAAACCAGGTCTTTGTAAACCCTAAAGCAGACTACATCCATTCCCAATCAGGGCGCGGAAAGACCTCTCTTTCTTAGAATCCAACCCAGACTCCATTCTCTGGGCGCTCTGGTGCCTGCCTACCTGTCTGATGGTCCCTGGTGTCCCCCTTCTCTTCCCTTGTTCTGTTGCACCCACCTGGCCTTCCCCAATTCCTCAAGCATGCCCTTCCCAGCTCCTTCACTGGTTCTCAGATCTCCCCACCCTCCAATCATTCCTTGTCACTCAACTCACATGCTACCTCCTTACAGGGCCTTTCTATGAAGACTGTCTAAAGGGCCACCTCTCTTCTTTCCACATCCCCCTCCTTTGTCACATCACTGTGTTTTTCATTTATTATCAAATATACACTTAAGTAAACCCAGACATTTCTTTTTCTTCCCCCCTTCTTACAGTAAGGGGAAGGGAGGGAGAGAAACATCGCTGTGAAAGAAAAACATAGATCGGTTGCCTCTTGCACACCCCCAACCAGGGACTGGGCCTGTAACCCAGGCATGTGCCCTGACTGAGAACTGAGCTGGCGACCTTTTGCTTCACAGGAAGACAACCAACCAACTGAGCCACACCAGCCAGGGCTAACCCCAGACATTTCCAGGGCTGGCAGTATACAGTGTCGTGAGGGCAGGGAGACCGTACCTGTCTTTCCTAGGACCCTTGTCTCCCAGGGCCTGCCACAGCCCCTGGCAGTAGCAGGCACTCAACATTTGTTGTATGAATGGATGGATGAATAAATGACCTTAACAAGCAGGAGTAGACTTGACATTGAGAGCTAGACATTGAGAGGCAGGACATGCCTTCAAGGGTTTTTGTCTCCCTCTTCCCTCCATGATCAATAAGAAAAGTTTTTCCCGGGGTAACCTTTAGCCAGAGTTATTACCCTGAGGTGGGTGGAAGGAGACAGAAGGCAGGGGAGGTTTCTACCCCTTTGCTTTGGTAACCCTTTCCACAGTCTGCGTAGCAGCCCCTATTATTTGCTGGATGAGCGACCTGAGGCTCAGTGTAGCGGAGCAGGATACCAGGATGCACAGCCAGCATCAGGCTCCATGAGTGGGGCTGCCCTGTGATTGGAGGGTTAGCCAACAGTCCCATCCTCTTGTCCAAGAGGACACGTAGCCCAAAAGAAGTACAACCCCGCAGTTATGGCTTTGCATGCAGCCCTTCTTAATGGAGAAATCTACACTGGCTGGCAAGAGGTGGTGGGCTCTTCCATTCAACACACCCTTAAAAATCATCCGTTGTGTGCCAGGCCCTTCAAAGATGATTGAGGGGTGAATTCAGCCTTCAAAAGCCTTACAGCCAAGAGATGTAATAGACCACTGTGCTGTAGGATGTCAAGAGGCATGCCTAGAGTATGTACAAACGGGGAAGCCATGCATGGCCAGGTTGTGCGTAACTCCAGGTGGACACTGCCGGTCAGAATGATCGCAATGTGAGTGGTGTACTCTGGAGTCATGTCAGACACAGCCTGAGCAAACACATGTGGCTGTGGTGGGGGTGGGGCAAGTCATCTGGAATTAGGTGATCGGTGCCAGGAGTGAGAAGAGAGACTAGGTCTCAGGGGAGCGCCAAGTGTAGGTGTCTGGGGAAGAAGTGAAGCCCAAGAGGCAGGAGGAAGCCTGGGTGTTAGAGGAAGCTACCGCCGAGGAAGCAGGACGGAAGAGCAGGCAGCAGTGCCGATGGCTGTGAATCATCAAGCAGAAAAGGGCTCCCAAGGGATGCAGTGTTTGCTGGTGACTTTGGCAGGAGTGGTGAGAACGAGAGATTCCTGTTTATTGTGGGATGGATGAGATGCGGAAAGAGTGAGGGTGGTCAGCCTTGTCTTGAAGCTGGCCTGTGGACGGGGAGGGAAGGCGAGGGTGGTTAGGGTCTTCAGGATTGGGGAGAGGTTTGTTGTGTGGTTTGTTTTTAAGATAAGAGCCTCGAGCATGTCTAAATGCTGTTGAGAAGGGAGGCAGTCACAAAGGAAGGTGAAAACTCAATGCAGAGTGTTTTTACCAGGATGATTAATTAGCACAGGGAATTTTCTAGGAGGGAAAGAGGTTGGATTCATAGCGGGCAAAGATTCCAGAGGATGGCTACTCAGGACTCCAGAAGGCTTCATGGAGGTGATGTGCTTCAGCCCTGGGTAAAAAGGACCTCTGCCCCATGCCTAGTGCTTAAAGACCCCTGCCTACAATGTCCTCTGGAGTGCAATAAGGAATTGTCCAAGGGCCAAGGGAAAGCGCATACTCAGAACTCTGCTAGGTTATATTCTAGGTAACCGGAACACTTCGATCACCTGGGAGAACAGCCCTGAGGGTCTTCCAGGGTCTATACGCACCTTTTCCTCAGGGATCCCTCCCAAAAACAGACCACACCCAGGGGGAAGCCAGCTCATCTTGTGAGGCTCCATTACCCTAATACCACACCAGAAAACTCATTACCAAAAACAGCAGACCATTATCCTTCCTGACCATATGCCAAAATTCTAAACACAATTTTAGCAAATAGTATCCAACAATCTTTTTAAAACATATCATGACCAAGTGCGTTTTATCCCAGGAAGGTTGATTTAACATTTGAAAATTATTCACTATATTAAACTAAAAAAAAACACACAAAACAAACAAAAAAATAGCATCACAGCAGCAGATGCAGAAAAGGCATTTAGAAATCCAACATCCATTCCTGATTTTTTTAAAAACACTATTAGCAACTTAGAAGCAGTAGGAAACTTCTTCAACTTGCTAATAGGCACCTACAAAAGTCCTACACCTCCCATCATGCTTAAGTGCGAAAGACTAACTGGCTTTCCCCCCTAAAATCAAGAACCAAGCAGGATGTCAGCTCTCCACTTTTATTTAAAATTATATTGAAGGTTCTAGTCAGTACAATAAGAAGGAAGGAAGGAAGGAAGGAAGAAAGAAAGAAAGAAAGAAAGAAAGAAAGAAAGAAAGAAAGAAAGGAAAGGAAGGAAGGAAGGAAGGAAGGAAGGAAGGAAGGAAGGGAAAAAGGAAAGGAAAAAGGAAAGGAAAAAGGAAAGGAAAAAGGAAAGGAAAGGAAGGAAAGGAAGAAAAGGAAAGGAAGAAAAGGAAAGGAAGAAAAGGAAAGGAAGAAAAGGAAAGAAGGAAGGAAGGAAGGAAAAAAGAAAGAAAGAAAAAGAAAGGGAGAGAAAGAAAGAGAGAGAAAGAGAGAAAGAAAAAGAGAAACAAGTGAGAGGCAACCAATTAATGTTTCTCTCCCTCCCTTCCCGAATCTTTTTTTTTATGTCATTTCCCTCTTTTCCTACCAAGGTGTTTTTGTAAAAGATTTTGTTTATCTTTAGAGAGAGGGGAAGGGAGGGAGAAAGAGAGAGAGAAAAACATAAATGTGCAAGAAATACATCAATCCGTTGCCTCTCACACACCCCCCGATGGAGACCTGGCCCACAACCCAGGCATGCGCCCTGACTGGGAATGAACCAGCAGCCTTTTGGTTTGCAGGCTGGCGCTTAATCCACTGAGCCACACCAAACAGGGCCCACTAAGGTTTTTTAAAAAAAGATTTTATTTATTTATTTTTAGAGAGAGGGGCAGGAAGGGAGGATGAGAGGGAGAGAACATCCATGTGTGAAACATCAGTTGCCTCTCACACACCCCTAACTGGGGACTTGGCTCGCAACCCAGGCATGTGCCCTGACAGGGAATCAAATTAGCAACCTTTCGCTTTGCTTTGTGGGAGTAGGTTCAACCCATTGAGCTACACCAGTCAGGGCACTTCCCAAATCTTTTAAAGTTGACAGACTGATTCTAAAATTCATATAAAAATTAAAGGACCTAAATTAGCCAAAACAACTTGGAAGAAAAACCAAAAGAATAAAATCGGAGGGCTAACACTATCTGATGTTAAAACTATAATAATCATGACAGTGTGATAATGGCATAAAGACAGACAAACAGATCAAAGGAGCAGAATGAAGACTCCAAAAATAGACCCATATGAGTAGACAACTGATTCTTGACAAAGTCGCAAAAGCAATTAGGTGGAGAAGGTATAGTCTTTTCAACAAACGGGGCTAAAACAATTGATTGTCCACATGCAAAAAGAAGTGTGAGCTATAACTCCCACCATATACAAAATAGAATTATTTTTAAAAAAAACACAACAAACTAATGATGGATCATAGACCCAAATGTAAAAATGTAAAATTCACAAAGCTTCTAGGAGAAATCTTTTGACCTTGATGTAGGCAAAGATTTCTTAGCTATGAGATCAAAACCATTCATAAAAGATACAAAATGATAAACTGAACTTCCTCAAGATTTAAAACTCTGCTCTTTGAAAGATACTGTTAAGAGACTTAAAGAAACTGTGGATTGAGAAAAAAAAAATTTGCAATCATGTACTCGATAAAGAGCATATATACAGAATATAAAAGAACCTTCAAAACTCAATAGTAAAAAAACAAACAGATCATTTAAAAAAAATGGGCCAAAATTTTGAACAGACATTTCACCAAAGATATATGCATGACAAATGAACCCATAATAGAAAAATTTTCAGCATTGGTAGTCTTCAAGGAAATGCAAATTAAAACCACAATAAGAGAACCACTACACATTTATTACAGTAGCTAGAATGAAAAGGACTAACCATTCCAAGTGTTGGCAAAAATGTGAAAGAACTGGAACTCTCATACACCACTGGTGGGAATGTAAAATGGTCTAATCACTGTGGAGGAGAAAGAGTGGCAGTTTCTTAAAAATCTAAACAGATACATATGCGATCCAGGCATTCCACTACCAGGTATTTACCCAAAGGAAAAGAAAGCATATACAGAAACAAAACCTTATACATGAATATTCCTAGAACCTTCGTTTACAATACCCCCAAATAGGAAACAAATATGTATTCGTAAGCAGGGCAATGGATAAATAATCCGTGTTATATCTGTACAATGTAATACTACTCAACAGTAGAAGGGAATGAAATATTTGTACATGGCACTGGCACGGTGGCTTATTTGGTTGGAGCATTGTGCTGATACACCAAATGTGTGGGTTCGATCCCCGGTCAGGACAGATATGAGGAGCAACAAAGGAGTATATATATAATGAATGGGACAACAAATTGATATTTCTTTCTTCCTTCCTCTCTCTCTCTCTCTCAAATCAATAAATAAAAATTAAAAAATATTCCTACATGCATCCATGCATGAACTTGGATGAATCTCAAAATAATTATGTAAAAATAGAGAAACCAAACCAAACGGGTACATCCTATATGGTTCCATTTACATGAAACTCTAAAAAATGTAAATTAATTTTGACAGAAAGCTGAACAGTGGTTGCCTTGGGATGGTGAGGGTAGGGTGGGAAGTACAGGTAGAACTGTTAGGAGGGATCTTTGGGGAGTAATAGATGTGTTCATTGTCTGATTGTGGTGGTAATTTCATGGGTGTATACACATGTCAAAACCTGTCATGTGTATTTTATTATATTGTCAATTCTATCTCAATAAAACTGTTTACTATTTAGGCCCATAGTATATGGGCCTCCCTATTACTCAGCTTTTTGCCCCACAAACATTAAGAATGAGCTTAGTGATGGGACATTAATGAAAAAGAGTTAAAACATTAAGAAAGATAAGGAGCAAATAACCTTTCAGAGTGTGTACGTGTGAGTGTGCCGTGTTTGTGAGAGAGAAAGAAAAAGAATGTTTTTCTCAACTGCCCAATCACCCAGGAGTTTCGAAAAGTCACCGGATAATATAATAAACAGCAAGTATTTATTTAGCAGCCACCATGACCTCAGCCTTCAGTCAGATTCTTGGCAAATATATATAGTAATCCCAACAAATGTACAGTACTTTGACAGTTTAGAAAACTGAGGCTCAGAGACCTCAGGTCAGCTATCCAAAACTGCCCAGCAAAGAAATGGCCGAGCAGGGCCAGGACATGTGGGGCCCGAGTGGCTGGACCTGTCCCCTCTCCCCCTGTGGGCCCCTCCCTCCGGGCAGCTCCCAGCTGGGGCTGCGGGCCTCTGGCAGCACACGGGCAGCTGTGGAGACAATAGGCCAAGCCTGTCCAAGCAGTCAGTCTTCCAAGGCTAGCTATTGTGCATGGAGCTATATATAGCTGACTGCTGGGAAGAAAGAGAAAGTAAGATGGACTGGTTGGAGGCTCAGATGGTTGAGGCCACTTGGAAGGTCCTGCAGGCTTTTGCAGCCCGGAACTGAACGATCATTGGCTAAGCTCAGTTAGAGTGTGGTTTCTCGGCAAGGGAGGAGGTGTCCTGGCCCAGGGAGGTGTGACCCGTTCCTCTGCTCAAAATAGAGACTGGCCGCTTCCTGAGTGGGAGTCAGCGGGGGTGGGAAGGCAGACCCAGCCCTACCGCCTCTGGGCCTCGGAGGGCCTGGAAGCCCTGGCAGGGAGTGGGAAGCGCGGCCGCATTCAGGGCCCCGAGCGGCTCCGGCTGGGGTTGGAGGATGGCAGGCAAGGCCGGTGGATGTCTGCTACATTGCCGACAGGAGGAGGGGCTCCCACCTCTGCCTGGTAAGGCTGGCAAAGAGGGGAACGTGAGCGAGTGAACCTTGAGCACAGGGAAGAGTTTCCGGGGAAAGGCCAGTCCCTGAAAGGTGTGATAGTGGGGGTGTTGCTGAGGCTGCGAGTCGCTGGGCATGGAGGGATCTGTGGTTCCTGTGCCAAGCTGACAAAGGAGCATCCGGAAGAGGGGGCAGAGGCCTGACCATGCCCCTGGAGGGTGAGTGAGCCCTCACAGGTGGGTTTCTAACTGGGTGAGAGCCAGCAGTGCCTGCGGGTTTAGATCCCACAGGATCTAACTCAGCACCGGCTCCAGGGCTCACAGCGGACCCCTTTGCAGTAGTGCAGCTGCCCCAGCTGTTAAATGCAGAGTGACTTCTGAACTGTTGGTAACTAGCCACTCCCCAGGCCCCCCAAAATGAACCCCCCCCACGCAGCCATCCCTGCCTCCCCACCGCACCTCTGTCCCATCGTACCGTGCTTCTCGCTTCCCACAAATTTAACCACCGAAGGTTTAATGCTCAGCCTTCCTCATTGTCTCATGCCAGGGTTGTTGAATATTTGAATATCACTTTGCCTGGACCTGAAAGAGGAGCTGTAGTCAACTGACATTTGCTGTGTGTCAGACACCCACCGTTCTTGGTATTGTGTCTACAACTCCAATAGCAATAACAATGAGATAGCAACGGCTAACTTGTATTGGGTGCTCATGAGGTGCCAGGCACTGTGCTTTGCATTGATTATGACATTGTAATGCCCACCCATTCACTATAGCCCTATGTGGTAGGTCCTGATATTATCCTCCGTTTTCTGACAGGAAAAAACCCTCCAGGCTGAGAGCCATTAAGCGACTTGCTTCGGGTCACACAGTAAGTAGCAGGGCCCGACTCAAGCCCAGGTCTTGCTGACTCCGGCATTCTATACTGTGAGAAATAATACAAAAGTATATAAAAATTCTCATAAAATGAAAAAACTATGTTTCCACTGCTAAAAGCACACTCTACCACTCCAGTCTGACAGTCCAACACCTTTACCAGGCAGTTCCTACAACTTTGCTCCCTAAGTGTTTCTAATACATGCTCTGACTTTGATGGTAACACTCTCAAACTGTGAGAGTAAATGAAATTGTGCGGTGAGTCACGCAGTTAACCTGGTTGAACAGTGGCCCAGAAATAGTCTGTGTGGAAGGTACAGGTGAGTTCTGGCCACCGTCTGCAAGAGACGAATGGGAATACAGAGCCTTCCTCAGCTCCATGCCATCCATTTACTTCCCAGACTCCAGAGCTTCCCTCAAAACTCTCCTTCCTGATTCTTTTTTAATTGGTGTGTTTAGGTCAATGCAAGGGCCATTAAATCTAGGCAGTGTCTCATTGGCAAGCTTGTGAGAGATGCCCAATTCCTCAAAGCAGACCTCTCCTGACTGTGTTGCAGGAACTGTCTGGTATATTAATGGCTGGTCATGAACCTGCACTCAGCCATTCAACATCTATCTAGGGAGGGCCAACCATGGGTCAGGCACCATTCTAGATACTGGGGTTAGAGCTATGGATAAAGTAGCGCCTGCCCCTGCTCTCAGGGAGCATATAGTCTAGGAAAAGAAAGAGCTATTAGACACGTGATTGTGAAAATACAGCTAACTGTATAATTATATTTTACGATAAATGTTATGAGAGAAAAGTACAGAGCAAAACAGAAGTTGATGCTAGATCTTAGATTGGATTGTCAAGGAAGTAGGAAAAAGGAATATTACAAGTGATATTTAAGTGGACACATGTAGAGGCAGCCAGATGAAGAAAGGAATGGGTCTCAGAAGAAAGTTCCAGGCAGGGGAACAGCATGAGAAAAGGCCTTGAAGTAAGGTAAAAGCCTGGCATTGTTGAAGTAATGGAAGAAAAAAGCGTGGCATCTCCGGAGTTCAGGAAGGAGGGAGAAAGTGAGAGGGGATGAGGCTGGGTGCTGGGAGCAGGGACAGACTTTCTATGAACAAGGGTCTCTATTTCAGTACAAATGAAGAACAACAACAACAAAAAGGATCGAGCCTACCTACCTCTTAAAAAAAAAATGCAGATGAGGATTTGGAGCCTGAAGAAGGCAGTAGCACCATCCCCAAAGAGCACCCTTTGGTAGGACAGACAGACCACTTGTTAATGGTGAGTGGAGGAGCCCCCAAAGCTCTATTTATCCATAAGGAGAGTGAGAAGGAGAGTTGCTTTCATAGGAAAAAAAATTTATCTTGGGCTGAACTCATATCATACGGGCAAGGGAAAGCATTCTTAATTAAAGTAAACCCAGACAGGCTGTGTTAGTAAACACGTCCTAAACTTATAGGGGCTGGGACATTGCCATAGTCACGACTCTTTCAGTTTACAGTGACAGAATCCAACTCTAGCTCAAGAGAAAAAGAGAAATATATTGAGTCAAACATCTGCGGAGTCTGAGGAGTAAAGGAACAGGGGAGGGGAGTTCAAACTGGTCATCGGTTGTCTGCCTCTCTCCGTCTTTCAGGTTCTTTCTGTTCCTCAGTTTCCTGAGTGATTTACTCCAAGGTGACTGCATTCCAGGACAGGCAAAGATGGCCTTATGCTACTTCAGATAAAAGAGCTAGATTGTTATGTGAATTCTGAGCCTCAGCTTGGCTCACATGCGCATCCCTGGACCTACTACCAAGAGGACAGAACAGCCTGCCCAGATGGATCTCACCCAACCACGGGGATCAGAGAATGGGAGCAGGCAATGCCAGGGGGTTCATCCGCCAAAGGAGGCCCAAACAGACCCCTCGTACCTAAGGGATGCAAAACTTGTCCTGCTTGCACGTGTAGAATTGTATTGTTCTGTTAGTTTTTCTAAATTAAAGAAGAAATAAGGTACCTATAAACCTACTACCTATTGCTAATATTTTACTATTAATCACACGCTCATGCTCATAGACATATATGTTATTTTATTGACTTTGTTTTTCTTGGTAGTCATTTGGTAGGAGAATTTAACTGCCATACTATTAACTTCTAATTTTTCCAAAGAAACTTAAATGTGTATTCCTCTAATAAGTGATGTCCCACATGAAATTTTTGTTGACGCTCCTTTATGTAAACCTCATTCATAGCTTTTAGTCATTCCCATCTTTCTTAACATGTAATACTGATACCATTATCCCCAGTGACCTTTTCATCATGAATGTTACTATGCTCATGTTCCCAAATGTTTCTTGTACCCTTTAGCTTAGCTTGGCTTGCAACCTTTATTTTCTGATTTAAACTTAACCCATTCCCCCCGCAAAATACTAGTTTACTTCCTGAGTCCTTGCACATCCAGAAAAGTTGTCTTTACACATCAATCATAATGTGGTTGTGCATAAGATTCTTGGGATGTAGTCCTTTTCTTTCAAAATCTAAGGTGGATGTTCCACTGTCTTCTAGTTTCCACTGTTGCAAATAAGACATTTAAGACCAAGCTGATTTATTTTCCTTTTAAAGTAAGTTTTCTCTGTGCCTAGAAACATGTTGAATTTTCTCTTTCACTTCGAATTTGAGAAACTTCACCAGGATAGGATTAATTATGTTTAGTATGTGTTTTTTTAATTGATTTGTGGAAGAGAGAAGAGAAAGGTTGGGGGAGAGAGAGAGAAGGAAAAGGAGAGATGAAAAGGAAGAGATAAACATTGATTTTGTTGTTCTGCTTATTTATGCACTCATTGGTTGATTCTTGTATGTGCCCTGACCAGGGATTGAACCTACAACCTTGGTGCATTGGAATGATGCTCTAACCAAATGAGCCACCCAGCCAGGGCTAATTTGAGGTTTTTTTAATGCAGTTTGGAAGTTGGTGAACCCTTTAGTCCTAAAATATACGTTTTTCTAGAATGGAGACTTTTCTCTCATTTCTTTAATTGGTGTTTTTCACTTTCTGTGCCTTTGGCCTTAAGGAGCTCCTGTTACTTGGTCTCCCAGAGCTGCCCTTTGTGAAGATGGCCTTGTACCCATGATTTGCATTACCTTGGTTTTTGCCTCTGAGTATGTGATGTGTCTTCCCTCATTTGGTTTTCCAGAATACAGATTCCATTCTGAGCAATAATTGTTCTCTTTTTCTAGTTCCTTGGTTAGTTCTTTAACCAAGATTTTGGGTCATATTTTAAAGTTTTCCGTTTTAGAGATTTCTTGTCCTTTTTTCATTAGATCTGCTTCCAAAGGTGCACTGTACCCACTGGGGGCTCGGTTCCCCTCCCTAAAATGGCCATGACCTTTCCTTCCTCACTTTGATGGTTTTGCTGCATTGTCTTCCGCTATATGGCATTGTTGAGAAAAAGTTTGACACAGCCTGATTTCTGTTCCTTTATGGGACACCAGTTTTCTTTGGCCTGAGTGCCTAGAAAGCCGTGCTTATGCTGGGATGGGTGATGGGGTGGCTCCTTTCTTTAGTTAAAGAAGATGACATCCAACTGGAGGTGGGTCACACTGAGGACAGGCGCAATCCCCCACTATCAGGTTTTTCTACCTATGGTTTCGGGAATCGACCTTTGGGCTTTTCTGGGCAGTTAGTGACGAAGAGGCCTCCTGATGTCTAAAACCATTGCCCAGGAGGCTGGTGTCTAATATTCTCGTGGAATACTTATAGGGTTCTTTATATGTTTGCATGGATATTTCTGTGAGGAGATGGTGTGGGGGAAGGGAAAGGATTCCTGATAGTATTTAAGCTTCTTTATTGCGAACAACATAAACTTCCTCCCTGTTGTTTTATTTGAAAGCTATCGGGGAGCTCCAAGAATTGATGGGCACATCAGAGAAGCAGCCTTGGAAAGCATTATAGTTTTAGTTCACACACAGATAGTCCAATGAATATTTATTGAGTATCTACTATGTGCCAGGCTTTCATTGCCCCATTTTTTAAAATGTCATCTGTTGTATTACCTTAATTGCATTTTCTTTGAGAAATGGCTTCTCTTCCAAAAGTATTCAAAGAAAATGAGGAAAGGAGGACTCAGGGGAAGCTGTTGAAAATTGTTTAGATTTACTAGTTTGAATACATTATGAAAGCATTTATGCCCATTTTTAAAACAAGAGCTCTAATTTGAAGATAAACATTATAAATGAATATATGTACATACAGGGCCTGACAGAAGTAAGGCCCGCTTGAGTGCGGTTGGTAGGGTAATAATATGGGTGTAATAATTTACAGTTTTAATTTGAACATTTCACCTAAAATGTCATATGGTGTGCTTGAGTGTGATATTGTTATGTTATAGAATCACATGCTTATGATTTTGTAATAAAAAAGGGTATTATTTGTGTCGGGCCCAGTAGATCTGATTTTCTGACAGTTTATGGAACCCAGTTTACCTATTTCCTCTGCACTATTTGAATTTTTACTCCAAGCATGAATTACTTTCATAGCATAAAAAAGTACAAGTTCACAAAAATTTTACACATGCCTGCGCATGCACGCACACACGCTTGCCCGCACACACGCGTGCATGCACGGTTTTTCCCTCTGACAAGTCTCCCGCGTTAGTGATGCTTCTACCCTGTGGCAGCCTTGCCCTTTGTTCACGGCCGGACACTCCCGTGGCCGCCTCTGCGCCGGCTGCCCCACTGGGGCCGGGACCCGCTCGCAGCCGCCCCAGGTGCTGCTTCCTTCTTCCTAGTGTCCTAACCCTTGAATCTCTTCCAAAGGTGTTACAAGAGCGTGAGGAAGAACGGGGCTTGGGGGGGCGGGCGTGGGGAGGGTTTTAGAACCGTTCAGAGTTCATGGCTTGAACACCTTAATAAAGGCTTTCAGAAGTGTTTTCCATAGGAGATGTGAGTTGAAAAACATACCATGTCATATTTTCCCTGAGCCCCACTCTGCCTGACTGGCATAAAGGGTTGCTCATTGTAAAGCATTTGGTTATTCTGACTCCTTCCGCAAATTAATTTACCTCAGGAAGCCACATGCCTCCATAAGGGGGGCCGGGTGGGAAACAATGAGGCCTTTTACATTCTCCATAATATGGTGCTCGTTAGCTAAATGCTGACTCTGTTGGGCTCTGGAACAGAACCTAATATCCTAAAGCAAGGTCATGGCTGTAGAAAACTGGAAGGGAAGGGGCCCCACACCTGTGCCTGAGCCCTGAGTGGGGAAGAGCCCGGCTGGGAGTCGCAGGCAGGAGGGATGCCGCCCAGGCGGCCCGCCCTCCTCCCCTGGGGCCCGGGCCTGCGGGAGTGATGTGGGAGGCGGGGAGGGCGCCACTTAAACCTTCCGGGCCGAGGTGCCAGTGTCTTACAGACCGGCGGCCTCCACACTGTCTTATTCCCCACACTGTTTTGATCACAACTGCCTTTACTGGTAAAAATGTGTGGGCTTATTCCCCCAATATAAATTATGATATACTAAATATCCTATGAACTAAAAAAGTGAACATGCTAAAGGATGAAATCTAAAACCAAATGTAAAGAGAAATTTAAATATAAATATAAGGCCACTTCTGTAGATGAGGCAGGAGTGGTCCTAGGGTCCCCATGGTTCTCAGAGGAATCAGGACATGATTCTTGGAAGTCGCAGCTTTAAGGGCGAGCAAGCAGCCTCATGCCCACCCCTGTTTCCAGTTTCCCATCGGAATAGTTGTGAGGGCACAGAAAAGGCCCAAGGTTCACCTTCACTGAAGGACAACCTGGAAACTGAATTTGGGGAGAATTTCCTCCAAATACAGGGCTAACCGAGCAGGGTAGAGGGGGGAAAACGACAATTCTGCTTCACCCATGAAACCAAGGATCTCCGCTTCGTAGAAAGAAGGCAAAGAGAATCTTCGGCAACCTCCATGTTTGCCCCCTGGGGTCCTGCAGCAGCCGTACAATCAGGAAGACCTTTCAGAGCCCTGAGACTGCCTTTGAGGAGCTCTTAGGACAACCATGTCCCACTCCCTCCAAACCCACATGTTCTACATCCATCCAGAGACTGCAAATCACAGGAGGTTTTGGGGTGGGCAAGAGAGGAAGAGGGAGAGAAATGTGGGGAATTTTGAAGGGCTGAGGTCTCAAGGTCAATGCTTTCTTTGACAATAAGGAAGAGAGAAGAAATCTTCACAACAGCCCCTGATGAAGGTTTGCAGTTCTCATTTATACCATCAGTTCCACCCATCAGAGGGCCGGGCGCTGGGAAGTAGGAAATTTGCCTTAGGCAGGTGAGACGCAGGACAGGAGTGATATTCTTGGCCTCTATTGCTCACTTCCGTCGAGCCTTTATGATTTTGTGGATTTTTATGTCGGTGTCCCAAGTAAGATTTTTTTTTCTTTTTCTGATAAAATGTTCTGCTGAAAACCAATACAGCGATGCCTCCTGAACACTTTGAACTGGGTCATGAGCTATCGTGTCCGCTTGATCTGCTGGTGCATTCGCAGGAAGTGGTGCAGAGCAGTCGACCCACTCACCTGCCTCCAGAGTTAACTCTCCGTGCAGAACCAAGCGGGGGAGGGGAATCCGACAAGGGACAACTGAAACCCTAATGAAGAATGTGGGAACACATAACATCTTAAAAATTCAGAGGACAAATGTAACGATGAAAGTGATTTATGCCAAAACACAGAGGAAAGTTCTAGAAAACTAGAGTCTTCATTAAACAGAGTTACTATAAAACAGAAGTGGAAAATCATGAGGAAAAAAAAACAAGAGAAGATGAAAAGGGATTGAAAGAAGGGCTAGGAAACTCATATATTAATGGTAAGATTAAAATCGTCTGAAGTGGAAGCCATAAAAAACTAAATGCCCAGAAAATTAAATCATCCACATGGAAGATAAATTTTAGCAGTCTTTAGAAAATTCAAAGGAAATGGGAAAAGCAATAAAGATTATGAGAAAGGAAATTATCTCCTTGAAGGATAAATAATAAAGACTCATTCCAAGAAATATAGACTATCCTAATATAATAATCAAAATAAGTGAGTGAGAACCAATAAAACATAATTGAAACATTGCAGAGATTGAAAAATTTTTTATGAGTATGCAAATCAAAAATAAAACCATAAAAGAGAAAATATAGGCAAGTCTTTTTCTGATGTTTGGGGCAAGAAGTCTCTAAACAAGCAACATCAACAATAGTAAATATATTTATCAAAATATGAATAGAGCAGTGGCCAGCATGGCTCGGTTGGTTGGAGTGTCGTCCTATACACCAGAAGGCTGCGGCTGTGATTCCTGGTCAGGACACCTATGGAGGCAAACAATCGATGTTTCTCTCTCACAGCAATGTCTGTCTGTCTGCCTGCCTGCCTGCGTGCCTCTCTCTCTCTCCTCCCCTGCCCCCTTCCTCTCTCTCTCTAAAATCAATAAACATTTTTTTAATTAAAAAATATGAATAGACTTGGGCATAATGCTTTTTCTAAATTTTAAGAGCATTAAAATTGAGATAAAGTACAAATTTGGAAAAATGAATAATATGACAAAGGGTTAATACATTAAATATATAAAGAGCTTTTGAAATAAATAAGAAAAATAAAACACAGACCCCCTTCAAAAAGAAACTTGGACAAAGGACATAAATAAAATAATTAAAGACCCAAATGACCAATAAATATTTGAAAACATGTTTAACCTCATTCATAATCAAAGATATACAAATATAGGGCAGTGTTGACATATAAATATTTGCTTTTTACATTTGCAGATTTTTTTAAAAGTTATAATACCCAAGCACTAAAGGGGAGTCTGACATAATTGGTTTTTCCAAAGAACAATTTGAATATTTTTTGTCTCCCATCTGAAGGATTCATTTTATCTTTTGGGTCTTAGCTTTGCCTTCATGTCTACCAGGGAGTTCGCTCTGACCACCCAGGCTAGGTTATGTTCTGCTATTATAATTTTTTTATTGCACCTTACACTTTGTGACAGTTATCTAAACCATATTGTGACAATTATGTGATTTATTTATTCAATATTTGGAACCTCAATGGGACTGCAGTTGTAGCTGAAGTTTATATTAAGAATTTACTTTGTGCTTCACATGTTGTATCTCATTTAATCCCCCAATAATCGTATGATACAGCATCTTTAATTGCGATTGTCTTACAGGGGAGGGAACTGCCAACATTGCCCTGTCCTAGGAGATGGGACTGGGTCCGGCCTCCATGGGTTCTGAAGCCCCCACTCACTGTGGGGGAGCCCCAGGCCTTACTACTAAGCCTTTTCCGTCCAGATGGATCAAACAGAAGCAAAGCTCCCTTTCTCCAGAGGGGACTAGGTCTTTCATTTTCTGAGCCTCAGGCAGCAACCGTAACACCTTCTGAGGCTACACCTACAGGTCAAGGTTACATCTCAAAGACATAAAGCAAGGAGCTTAATTAGAAAATACTCAGAATTCACCTTCTTTTTTTAAAAAAATTTGTCTCAGTAAGCAAAACTTTTCCCCATGACAATCATCTCCATATTTCAAGATGTTACATTCCCCCATAAAGATACAAAGCAAAGCTGGGGTCACGGAGGAATTCATGACTCAAGGGTCCAAATTCTTCCTTGGATTCCAAGGGAAATAGCTTGCAACTTTCATAGCTGCTTTGTAAATGCCAAATAGATAATGAGATACGCAATACCAGGGAGAGGGTGTAGAAATTAGTCAAGTGAAGGTGGGGTTAGCACCCTTTTGTTCACAAGGAGATAGCCACGTGAGCAGGGGCTTCAGGTTTTGGGGAGAGAGGTGTGGGCAGCTGGAAATGAGAGGAAGTTTTCTAATTAACATCTGCTACCAGCAGGGAACAGGGAGGGAATTGCCGAAGGCAGGCGGCTGTTTTATACAATGGAGACGCTCCTCTGAACCTCTCATCTGTCCCAACCCCCTTCACAGAGTATTCAGACACAAAACAAAGCAGTTCAGGACACTTGTTTAAGAACTTGAGCTTTGACATTAGAAAGCCCTGAGTTTCAGGCCCCGCTCTGTAGCTTTCCTGTGGGCCTGGCTGTGAGCATCTGAACCCTGTGGGCCAAGCTCCCCTGCAGGTAAAATCAGGGCAATAAAAGGCACTGCTTCACAGGGCTGTAGTGAGATGTGCGTGAGCCACGTCGGCGGCGAAGTGCTCAGCTCAGAGCCTGACACATCATTGGTCCTCAGGATACAGGATGCATTATTGTTATTTCATAGCAGCAACATGACCCACCAGTGAAATGGCCCTTTCCATTGTATCTTAATTCTTTTTCTTTAAACCTTCATTATTTTTATGAGAACACTCTCAACTGAAGTGCCTATTTTCCCACCGTACAAACAGAAACAACGCGGGAGTCTACAAAGTTGAAACTAAACACCTTTCCCGGCTGCTCCTGTTCTCCAGTTCGTGGCATGTCCTAGCTGACTTGGAATTTTCTGGAAAGTTCCATCAAATGCTGTGATGCAGGGATGCTCTTGTCGGGAGCTATGATAGGGGTGGTGTGCTTTGCCCTGACAGTTACGGTCCCCAGCCAGCCAGCCCCGTGGAGCTGCAGGCCTGCTTCTCAGGCTCCCTGCCTCTCCCTTGATGTCAGCCAGTGGCTTCTCCCTGCTGCTCTCCTCCACAGTTGAGTTTCTAATCTCCTGTGTTTAGAAGACAAAAAATCTAGTTGATTCTAAGAATAGGCTGTTAGGATACCCATTCAGATATTTCAGACACATAACATATTCTATATATTTCTGGGCTAATGATTATGCCATAGGAAGCGGGGAGGTATTCCAGAAAGGGTCCTTGTTGAGAAATCCAAAGATCTCATATCTAGCTCTGGCTCTCTCCTGCCTAATACCCGCCTGGCCCTGGAAAATCACTGCACCTTGCTAAGCCTCAGTTGCCCAGTGTATTAACTGAGATTCATTGATGAATTCATCAAACTCATAGTTAGTGATTGATTCCTAAGGGCCAGGCATATGGCTAGGCGCTGTGCACTGAACGATGGAGGAGACAAACAGGTATCCTTGGGTCAACAGTCTAGAAGTGGGAAAAGAGGTAATAAACACAGAGACAACATGTATTCATCAGTCAGTCTCTGCCGGTGCCCTGGGCGAGGCAGCCTGTCACGTCCGAGCTCACCACCCTGTCTCCTGGGGCTGTCAGGCCGTCCAATAAGTTTCATCCAAGGAACTGGTAAACTACAAAACATGATGTAAAATATAATTCTTAGAAAATGCCCATACATTTGCAATACCAACCGCCCCAGACCCTGTGATTCTCAAAGGAGTGGGGCCTCAAAGGCGAGAGGGGCATCCAGACACGTACGGTTGGGAAATACAGCTCTCTAGCTGAGAAAACTGGTCCGTACTTACCTCAATCCATCCTCTTAAGTTTTCAAGATGCTCCCCAAATACAGTGGCAGGTAGTGATATGAGAAAAGACAGTTTTTTTCCTACCTAGAGAAGGCCAACCTTATATATAGATACATTAGTTAGCTGGACCCCTACCACTGGCACTGGGACGCTTGCGAACAATGAGTTGGAGGGTGAAGTGCATGCTGGGATCTCCACTCTTCCTTTTCCTCTTGAAGACAACCTCCCAGGTATGTGTGTACAGATTGTAATGTCCTTTCATTGCAGGAGAAACCTAAGGCAAAGTGCTCCGATCACCACCAAGGAAGATTGGCGAGGCACTGCAAGGAAGCAAAGCTGGTATATGATGCAAGCACATTGCACCTCTTAGGTTGGGATTTCCATTTGCCTGCACTGGACTTCGATCGCTGTCTCAGTGCTTGGCATCACTCTCCATGCCTCAGAGAGGAGAAAACTGCGGTTCGCAGTGAAAGCATCCTCCAAAGCGTGTTGCCAAATGCACTTGTTGGTTGAGCAGCCACTTTCAGAGTCTCCCAGGAGCTCAGGCCACATGGTTTTCCTGCGTTTCTAGGCCTGGCACACCCTTGCCTGTCTCAGGGCATTTGCCCTCGCTTTGCTCTCTGGGCTCTCCTGCCTGGCCTCGTTCCCCAACTTGAATACAGGTCCTCCTATTGATTTTTCTGTGCATAGCACTTTTGGTCTAGATGCTTATGAAGAGACGTCATTATCGTTTTCAAGCACATCTATTTGGTCCACTGATATATTCCCAGCAGGCAGAGTGCTCAATAAGTATGTGTTACATGATGAATGGAAGGAAGGCCAATGCATCATTTTATTTGAAAGTTCAAACAAATAAAGACTATTTCCTCTAATTTGGTATTTTGATATTGTTCTAACATAAAAATTTGAAATAATTGTGTAATTTTTTTTTTTTTTTTTTTTTAGACAAGGAAGGAAGGGAGAGAGAGGAGGAGACACATTGATGTGAGAAACATTGTTCAGTTGCCTCCTGTACACACTCTGACCAAACCTGCAACCTAGGCATGTGCCCTGACTGGGAATCGAACCTGCAGCCATTCGGTCCACAGCATAATGCTCCAACCAATTGAGCGACACCAGCCAGGGCTAATTGTGTATTGTTAATTCAGCAATTGTTAACATAAATTAAGCGCTAGTGATCGAAGTTTATTTCAAGGAGAACTGAATTTAAAGTTGCATTGGTTTATTGTGACACAAATAAGCATTGGATCAGCAGTCACTATCAAATGTTTCAGAGCTCTCTCACAAAGAGCTGTTTCTACACTATGTGGCCCAGAAGCAGCACCTTGGACAGAAAGCTACAGGTACCCGCACATAGTTCTGGCAACATAGGTGCTGGAGAGAGAAGTCTGGGCCTGGAGGCCTTGTCTCTCATGAGGCCGTGTGATGCGGGTTGAATTACAGGCATCCCTTGAGCCATGTTGTTTGAATCTGCTGGTGCAAAACCGTGGGATAAAGGGAAGTGATATTTATTGAAAAAAATTCCGCACGTAAGTGGACCCGTGCAGTTCAAACCTACGTTGTTCAAGGGTCAAATGTGCTTCTCTTTGCTGAGCCTGTTTCTTCTGTGAAATGAGAGTTACTCTCCCAGGGCTGACTCACTTATTCCTCACCAAGGTGGGACGAAGGGAATCAGATGTAGGACATTGTCCTTTGCAAAAGCACAAAGCACAAGTGCTGGTAACATATAAGGGCTTTGTTTCAGCCAGGGGCACACACAAAGCATCCAAGTAACTGTGTGTCTTCTCACTAATTTGCACTGTTAACGGTGAATTCCAGGTTCACTCCCAGCTTCTACGATCTGGCAAGGCTTTGGATTTCAGCCCTGCGGCTCCTCCTGAAAACATGGAGCTGGGCCAAGGGTGAGCCCGCAAGGGCCTCAGATCCCGCTCACTCCCCGGAAGCTGGATTGCTTTGAGCATTGTGCCAGATCTCCCTCCCACTCTTGGAAGAAGGTTTGAGCAGAAAGAATATAGGCACGGTTGTTCTCCCTCCCCCGGCTGCAGGATTTCTGTCTCACATTGGCCCTCCGACTCCCTTTCTTCTCCTCCCGCCCAGACCCAAACTTGTAGGAGACCTTTTGCCCTGAATTTCAGCAGGAAGCACAACCAGCAACCAGATGTCTGACTTTTTCACCCCGTTGGCAAGGATTAGCCATCTTCCCTGTAAACTTCCGGCCTTTCCTCTCGCTCAGATCTTTCAGCTTCTTCACGCTCTGTCTCCTTTGGCTCCTGCACATGAACACCCGCCGGAGGAGGAACAAAAGGCGGCCCGCCGCGCGCCGCAGCGAACGCGGAGGATTTCCATGCCGGATTCAGGAAGCCCGGTGCTGGCCGCTGCTGCAGAGGGCGCGGGCAGGTCTGGTAGCGGTCCAGCCCTGGGTTTACTTGATCTAACACCAAATCCAGATCCAATGGAGGATTGGCGGCCTTGATCAGAGATAATTAAATTCACAGCTGAAAATAACATGTAGAGAATGAATGAAAAATTCCTTACCATCGAAGTACTGGGTGTGGAAAAATAATAGGTGAGGCAGTTTTTGCAGTTCCCAGAGTACGAGAGACCCAGATTATCTTTGAGACAAAGGAGAAGACTTTGCAACTGGGAGAAAACTCAGAGGGCAGCTCATCCAGCTCCTTCCCTTTCCAGGCGGAGGAACGGGCTCTTCCTGGGGGTAGGCGGACTTGCACTCCGGGTCCCTTGGTTGATGGCAGGGTGGGATATCCCAGCCCCGGGGGCCACCTTTGGCTGTACCTATACCTCCCCTGAGATGGTTCCGGAAAAGAGGGTGACAGTCAAAGACCTGGGCTTGGCCTGCCGACGCTCTGCCTCCAGTCCTGCTCTTTGGGAAACAGTCAGCTTGGCCTCTTTCTCAGGGTCCTGGAGCTGCAACCCCAGCCCAGAAGCAGCAGTGAAGGTGAGGGGTGGGGCTTTCCTCCCTTGTGCCCTCCAGCCATGCAATGAGCACCTCAGGGGAAGAAGCAACAGAAGCCTTTCTTTTTGGAGAACAGAAGAAGGAAGCCTGCCTGGCCGGTGTGGCTGGGCCGGTCGGAGAGCTGTCCCGTCCTGTGCTACCCACCGGTCCGGGTGCGGCCAGAGGCAGCCGGTTGGTGTCTCTCTCTCACATCGATGCTTTTCTCCCTCTCTTTGTCCCTCCCTTCACTCTCTCTAAAATCAATAAGCATGTCCTCCTTAGGTAGGATAAAAAAGTTTTAAAAAATAAAACATAAGAGGAAACATACCCACAAAAGACTCTGGTTTTCAAGTCAGCACTTGGGCAGTCTAGGAGGAGGAAGCACTTCCCCAAAAATTGCATAAACAAGCAAGTGGGTCATCACAGGAAACCTTTAAAATGGGATTTTCAGGAATTATCAATTACACGAAGTCCTGCGCCTCCATCTTCCCCACCCCGGCTGTCCCCACATACATCGATGTTTCCTGGTATAGGTCCCCATCCCACCATTCCCAGGTGTGTGTGGCTTTGGCCCAGTCACCGCCCCACTCTGTGCCTCAGTTTCCTTTCCTATAAATTGGGGATAATGCTTCTTTCTTGATCTAGTTGCCACGGGGATTATGAAATGAGGGCACCACACCAGGCATGTAGTAGATGTTTAATAAACATCCGTTTTCTTCCAAGTCTCTCCCTTCTGCAATGGAAGACGAGAAACCCGCCCCTTAGGGAGGGGCCTCCACAGGGCAGGGGGGGCCTTCGTCGGCAAGCAGTTTGCGTCCTCTCCCACCTGCGCCTCCGCTCTGCAGCCCAGGGGCCAGGGCACCTCATCCTGGCAGGGGCGCTGGGGGAAACGTGCGCCCCTTCTGTGCAGGGCCCACCGTCAGGGGCTCTATCCCTGATGTTTCTAATTGTTCACTTCACAAAACCTGAATTTTTCTTCTAAAAAAAAGGGGGGAAAGAAACCAGGGCCCCCACGTTAATGTAAATGACTCCCAAGGGGGCCTGTTAGCCAGGGCTCAGAACAATGAGTTAATTGAAAGTGGTAATGAGAAAAAGCAGCTGACACTCGTAAAACCACGGGCCAAGGAGCAGTTCAATTCCTGGGCAGCGGGTGAGAGCCAGGCTTTCTAGCCAACTAAGATGTCAAGGGCTTCGAAAAATAATTGCCTGAGGAATACCAGGCCTCAGGTAGGGACCAAGCTTGTCCATAGATCCTGTCACCTGGCTGGGAGCCACCTGCGATGGCTCAGGGCCCAGTGCTTCCAGTCCTGTGCTTTGAGGAAATACCAGAGACCTAAGGGTAGACGCTCAACTGGGGTGCCATGTGAAAAACCCCAAAGGCAAGGGACGTCACATGCCAGCCACCACTCCCATGGGGACGGGGCTTGAGACAAGGGACAGCTCCAGGCCTCAGTTTCCCCACCTCTCAAATGAGGACATTAATACCTGTCCCCCGAGCCTTCCAGCATTGCTTTGTTTGAGCGGCCAAACAGATGATATGTTTGGCATACTCTCTAAAATAAGAGACATGTGCAGATAGGAGAGCTCAGTGGGATGAGCTGAGGCATCAGACTGCCTGGTTAATTTGGTTAACTTGGGTTAGATTAAGACAATTCATACCTCCTATGATTGATGATAGAATTAAGTAAAATTATATATAAAACACAACATATATAAAATGTATTTGGAATGGCAGCTGGTGTATGTTGAGCACTGAATAAGTATTGTTATCTGTGATGAGTTATATTCAGGGCTTTTTTGCCTTGTGGTGACAAATCCAAGCTTATTTCTAGAGGTCCAGAGTGGACTTGTACTTGGCTGCTTTTTCTAGTCATTTTGGGTCATGTGGATCAAATGTCCAATCTCCCCACAGTAGTCCTGCATCACACAAATAGAGGTGGGCTGAGTAGACACAGCAATGGAGGGTTTTAAAGGAAAAATGCTTCACAATGCAGGCGAGGTCTAACCAATGACACCATACTGTGAGCCCACTGCATGCTTGTCCACCTGCAGGGCCAGGCAGGGATGTAATGGAGCCCTCAGTGAGCCTGGGACCATTGATCTGGACCACTGATGGAGCTCGGGGCACAGGAAGCTGGGAGGTGTGCTTGTGCGTGTGTGTTACAGAGGAGGGATAGAAATCAGCCACTAAGAATGTGATATGCTCCTTGGGTAAGAAGCGGGATCTCACCAAGCTAACTATCTGCCCACCTCTGTCTGTTTCTCAGGACATTTCACAAAGCCGATCTCAGAAGTTTCCTTGGACCATCTCATTGTTCACTTGCAGCCTCAAGTGGGACTTTACGGAAGGTGCTGAGTGATGTCGCCCATACTGGGCATAAACCCCATGGCAAGTGTGGGAACAGAGTCCATAAGCTGTGTCTTAGCATGTCCTTCCATAAAGCCAAGGACAACATAAAAGCACAACTGAGTGACTCATGCACTGCCAGTAGGAGTGAAATTGGCACAACCTTTCAGAGCTCAGTTTGGCAGTATGTTTCAAAACCAGAGATGCACCTACGCTTTAACCCAGCTTTTGCTTCAAGAAATCTGTCCCACAGAAGCACACATGCGCATGCACAGGCACCAGCCTGTTCCACACTGCATGCCAGTAATAGAAAAGACTCAGAAACAACCCGTGTGCCCATCCAAATGCACAGAGATGCAAGGTCATTGGCTACATAGGGTTTGTCATCGCAGAAAAGAGACAACGAGACAAAGAATGCAAAATTTATTTATAGGAGCTATTTAAAATACTGAGATGGTTTAGTATATGGATTATAGTGGCACGGAAAGTTTTCAAGTATATATTAATAAAGGTAGATTGCAAAATACTACATGTAGTGGAATTCCTTTCATTAGCACATGCACAGAAACAAGATCTGGGTGAACAGACATAGAACTATTAACAGTTGTCACCTTGATGGAGAAGAGAAGAAGACAGGAGACTCGCACTTTCTACAGAGTATATGCCTACAATGCTCAACTTGTGCATAATAAAGATATATCGATGTTAAATTATAAAAACCTAGTAAAGGTGATTAAGGAAAAGCCGTGAGCAAGCCTTGGGGCACATACACCTAAGCGGCTATGTCTACATGCTTGGCCTTTGGGGCTTTCGGCCAGGTTAGGTGCAGTTTTAAGAATCCAGAGGAGGTTGAATTTGGGCTCTTTTGTAGTCTTTGGTCTGCAGGGGTCAAGTTTTGTCAGAGCCTGGAGCATGGGCAGCACACGAGTTTGTTCCCCACGAGGGTGGCAGATACCTGCCGGCTGGCATGGGCTGAGCTGCTCCCTGGTAGGGGAGCCCTGAGCCTCAGAGCAGAGGAGCAGTTGCTCCGGATGCCTGGATATAGAGACAAGCCCTTCTTTTTCCTCCCGTGGAGCTGGGGGCCCGGAGAGGCTGCGGCCACAGTCAGCTTCTTGGGAATAGGCCTGGGCCTGAGCCAGCCGGGGAAGGAAGGGCTTCCTTAGGTCCTCGTCCGTCCCACAGGCTGGGCACTCACACAGCGGGTCTCCTCTTCTTCCCTTCCTCCCAGAGGCCCCTGAAAAAACCCTTTTGTTTCCCCTTAGGACCCTCTATTTCTTAAAGTTTTTGTTCCACATGAGATGGGCAAGAAATATCTGATTGCGCACGGGTGACCATCAGTTCTGGGAGCCAGAGGGTTGGGCAGGCTCTGCCTGTAGTCTCTCATGATCTGCCAGTTCTCACCACGAAGGGGGCCTCTTCCCAGCAAGGTATCAGCAGCAGCTCTAGCATCAGCTTTCCGGGATTGAGGAAGAGAGCACATGCCTCTGTGGCTTCAATAAATTCAGCTGGTCCTGTCAGATAGGTGATGTGGGATAGGAAGTCTTCAGTGCCCTTAGTTCTGCCTCTTCTGAGGGCTTGCACGATTTTAATGCTATTTCTGAGGAAAAAAAGCCAGAACTCTCATCTGAGGCTTTTTGACATTGAGAAGATTCATGGCAGGAATGAGGGTGTTGTTATGTGAACTACCCTAGAATATTTCAACGGTCATCTTATAGAGAAAGGAATTAGGCCCATTCTGTGGATTTCCAGGGCATTTACTTCCCGACGCATAATGGGTGTGAGTTACAGGGAAAGGGGGCGCCCGCTGCGGCCGAGCCCAGTGCTGGCTTCCAGGGACACACAGGTGAACATCAGCAGGCTTTCCAGCTCTGGGGAGCCTACAGCCTAATGAGGGAGACGCCCCTGAATCAAATAGCCCCAGTTCTGAGTATAGCAGAACAGATGGACATAGGTGTTCGGAAAGTCCTAGGGGACCTGGAACAAAGGAAGCGCTCTAGCCCAGAGGGTCAGGAAGGGCTTTCTTAAGGAAGCGATGCTGAGATCTGCAAAGTGGTTAGGAGTGAACACCCTTGCGGACCCTCCAGACGAGAGAGGATGGCGCTGTGGGCAGCAGGGAAAGTGGAGAGAAGCGGAAAGGAATGGGGGGTGGGGCAGTGAGGAAGACAAAAGAAATGATTTCCGCGGAGACACAGGTGACTGCTGCCGCCACTACCCGCTCTGCACACACAGCCTCTGAATATCCCCCCTGGAAACAGATGGAGGGGGAACTTATCAAGACCAAAGGGTTTCTCCCGGGAGGGGATCCCTCTCTTGACTAACTGTTCAATCCTTTACTGAGAGAGAAACTCAGGGTTGAATGGACTCAAGTACCTGCTATTTAAGAAACAATGAGAAAGTAAGATGAAGAAGAGCTGAAATGAACACGATAAAAATATACACTTGACTATCTCATTTTAATCTTTGTTCTTTTTTACTGGACAGGAACCTAAAATGCCAGACTGTCTGGTTCAATACCGTGCACTCCTCGCCGGGACTCCTGGGCCTTCTTCCTTCCTCAGGAAACACAGCCCGTGGCCCACGGGCGCCGACTCAGACCCGTTGCCTCTGCGCGACTCCGAACGCCCCCTGCCTGGTGCTGCCCCACCCGACCTCCAGCCTCCTCTCAGCCGCACGGAGTCCTCCTCACGCTCATTCCAGGAACCCCGGGGCTCCTGTCCCGTCCCACTGTTCTCCTTCCATTTCATTTCCTTTGTCCCAGGTCAAATTCGAAGGCCCCTCTGACCTGACTCCCCAAGGCTGGAGGCTGGAAGTCATGGGAGGAGAACAGGAAGAACCCTCTGGAGGCTCGCGGGCTCCCGCCGCCTACCCGCGCCTGCTGCCTTTCCACACTCATCTTCCTCAGGGGCCCTGCCCCCATCAGGGCCGAGGCCCGAAGTGCCGCCTGGGCCAGGAGGGCGCTGTGGGCACCCGAAGATGCCCGCTTGGAACCAGAAGCTCAGAGCTGCTTGGCCTGAGGAGTGGCACAGGCCCAAGGCCGGACCCAGTAGAGAGCCCCACCCACTGTGAGTTCTGCTTCAAAGGGAGCAGGTTTCGTGCATGGAAACCCCCCTTAACCGCACGGGAAGGTTCCTCGTCTGTCACCTTCGTTCATGGATCGGGCCCACTCTGTGCTGGCTCTCCTTGTGGGGGCGCTGAGATGATCAGACAGGAACGAGGCCATGCTCATCTGGGTGTCTGGAAGATGAAATAAGATGTGAAGAATTCCCTTTATTGAGATAAGAGGTCCTTAGGTCCTTGGAGATCAAGGGTGCTCTCGCCAGACAAATTCCCATGAGCAAAAGCGCGCAAAGCTCTGCCTGCTGTGCCAGGGCCTCGCCTGCAAAGGACCAGGGGAGGCTCAGGGCTTCCGGATGAGCTGGAAGTTAGTCCGCAGGCGGCGCTGCTGAGTCCGTCTTCCCACACCAGAGAGGGCAAGGGGCCCTGGCCTCACCCCGGTCCCGTTCCCGGGTCCTGGCTGTGGAGAATGAGCTAGTGAACAGCACCTTCTTTTCTTTTGGTGGGGGGCAACTCCATTAAATAGGGGCCCTTCTTCTCTACTGTTGAGACTCCCAGGCAAGAGCTGTCCTCTAGGTCCGGAGGTGAGCAAAGTGCCATTTCCAGTGCCTTCCTAAGGGAAATGGTTACAGAATTCACTCTGTGGTCTTGAACCAATCTGCTGACCCCTGACCAGCCAGCCAGGCCCAGGAGCCTTCCCCTCACACACACACACTGAAGGGCCTAGAGAACGACCTCTATGGTGAAAATTTGCTGGAACACTGACCTGGTCAAAATAAATGAAGTCTCTACAATTCAAACAAACAGAACAGAACAAAGCAAAATCAATGTCTTTTCAGAGAATGGGAGCAAAGTCTGCAGGAGCCCGTTTAGTCCAGGTCCCCTCTACCCATTTAACACATAATACCTGCCCCAACTCAGACAGAGAATGGGATTGTTTTCCTGGTTAATTTGGGGCATCCTCCTAGATTTTTCCCTCAAGGTAATAAGAGAAAAATAAAATTATCTTTTGTATGTTTTGCATTAGAATTGAATTAATATTTACTGTGGGTCTACCATGCACCATCATGCACGGCAAAGAACTGGACAGACATGTCCTTATCCCTTCTCTCCCTCACAGAAATAAGCCCAGGTGCAACAGCTCTTCCCACAGGTGCTCCGGGGTGTCTAGGCATCTAGGAGTCAAGGAAGAGGAAGAGTCCCTCCTGCTCCCTACCTCAGAAGAAAGAGACATTTAAGACGTGGAAGGGAAAAAGTAGCATTTTCCAATCCTTCCTGGGGCCTGTTTGCCCCAGACGTACCTCCCCAGCTCCTCTGACAGTTCATCTCACCCTGCCCTTCCCATCAGCTGCTGTGCATGTGGGTGGGACCCTGGTCCCTACAGTTACAGGGTCACAGCAAAGTGAGAGAGCGATACAGGGCCTTGGCAGTGCCGCAGGGGATGGGTCCGGGGCTGCTGAGTGGTCTCGGGATGGCCTTGGTTAGAAGCCGCAGGTGAGACAGGGATGCGCTCCTGAGATGCCGGTGGAGGGCTTGTCCTTTGAGTAACCCCAGCTTCCTGTCTCCTTCCCCTCCACACCTGTGCATCTCTGATGCCACCAGCCTGGTTCCCCCTTGGGCAGGCAGCTGCCGGAGGCCCCGCTCCGGCCTGTGATGCAGTTGGGGGAGTCCGAGGCAGCAGCCCTGGCCCCCAAAGCCCTGGGCTGTCCTGCCCACCTCTCCAGGCCACGCCCTCTTGCGTTCTCTGTCCGACATTGGTCTTCCCTCCGTTTCTCATCGTCACCACCATGCCCTCCTGTACCCGGGGTCTTCACACACACTATTCCTTTCTCTGCCTACAGGTCTCCCCCCATCCATCTCCCCACCCAGACTTTGCCTCAATTAACTCCTGTTTATCCTTCAAATCTGGGCTCAAGCCCCTCTTCATCAGAGCAGCCCTCCCTGCCCCTGGTTCTATGCGCTCATTGGCTCCCGTTCCTTTTCATACAACATGGTTATTTGATTAATACCTATCTCTCCTACTGAGTTATACAGTCTGCGTGGGCAGGATCTGGGTCTGTTTTTGCTCACCACTGTGTCAGGCATCTGCTACAAAGTCTGTCACATCACAGGCTATCAGTAAAAGTATGATGAATGCTTGTAGGAATAAGTCCATGGATGCCTTGTGTGGGGGAAGCTGTCTGTACCGAGCAGGTTCCCTGGCCCTGGCTTTCTGTGCTGGGCTGGCAGAAGTGGAGTCTGGGAAGCTCAGGTGTCTGCCATGCCCACAGCAACCTTGTCAGGAGGGCCACCTGAGCCACTTCAGTACTGGGAGTGTGGTTTTGACTTGTGCCATGTAGTTTGAGTAGAAGCAGCCCTGTGGCTCCATCCACAATTGCCTAGCTGAGGAGTGGTATGCCTGCCAAGTTGCAAATGAGCCGGGTGTGAGAGAAGCCAATACTTTGTGAGGAGGCTTGGCATGAATTCTACCCAATAGAATTCATTCTGAGTGGTGGCAGGTTTGGGAATTTTTCTTGGGACGTCTGTACCAGGAATTCTGGGAAAAGGCAAAAAGAGAAGGAAGGTTGCCTTAGGGCTGGCTTAGTCCCCAGTCACACCCTGAGCTATTGTTCTACTAGCCCTGGGACCAGAGTGACTTCATGGCCGGGGAAACCACACTCCTTGCCACCCTGCACTGCCAGACAGCCCTGTAATATGCCTCCCTGACCACTGGTCCCTTGTGTTCAGCCCTCCCTTGCAATTGTAAGGGGTGAAAACAATCCAAGCCTGAGGACGAGGACTGATTTTTCCCTGCGTGTTTGCCCTTATTTCTGTGCCCTGTGCAGAAAAATAAGAAGGACCTCTTTGGTGTCTCCTTAAGACTGCTGAGAGTTTCTAAAAGTGGCACCTAGAAACTACTCGGCAAAACAAACCTGGGTCCAGTGCCCTTTATCCTGATCTGCTCACGGAGCGGAGGGGCACAAGCTGCCGATGAAATGGTTGCTGCATCCCAGTGGTTCCGGGACTGCGGGGTCGTCTTCCCGGGGACGCCTGAGGCCGGCGAAGGCCCAGCCGATTCATGCGTTCCCCCAGGAGTCCATGCGGTGTGGGTGCTTGGGTGCCTGGGTGCCTCCAGGTGCTCCAGTCCATTTGTGGCTCTGTCAGTGTTGTAAAGACAACAACATCAAGCCGGGCATGAGTGTATCTGTTTCCCCGAGATTGGTTATAGACCTCAAAATGAATTCCAGGCATGTGATGAACAGATGAGTAAAGGGAGCAGAAAAAATGTGCAGTTTAAAAAGTTTAGCTCAGCCAACGCTGATCAAAAGAATCAAGGGGGTGTTGGGGATCATCCTGTTTAGGCAGAGGAGAGATGGCACCATGCATGGCTGTCTTCCTGACTTGATTGCGTTCCATGTGAGCAGGGCCTGCCTGTTTCTTCATTCTAAGCATTCCCGGGGTCTAGCCCAAAGCCTGGCACAGAGCAAGCACTCCTAAAATGTTTTTTGAGTGAATAAATGAATCAGGAAGGAGGTTTCAATCATGAAACCAGGGATAGGAACAGGGGACTGACTGAAGGGAGAGACAGGGAGGGAGGTTCAAGGAGAGAAGTGGACGTTCTTCTTCACGGGTAGCTTTATCTCAGAATAAGCTTATTTTCATGAATAAATAGAGGTTAGGTATGGAGCAATTTTCTTTGCATTATAGTGCACATAATAGGAACTCACCGGGCAATCATAAGCAAGTGAAATAAATATGTAACCTACATGAGAAGTAGGTTTCTTTCCTGTGGTTCTGAAAACCAGATGCAGCCCCTCCTCCCCCGATGGTTTTTGCTCAGACCCCAGAAACCTCACAGCCAGGACCACACTGAAGCCCAGACATCTCATTTTGACTGAACGACATGGCAGTGCGCTCCCACTCTCCCATCTGTGATACATTCAGGGCAGGAGAGTTTGTTCTTTCTCTCCTCCTTTTTAAAGTATCTGAGCTCTGGTTTTCAGTACAGAGTGCGATAGTGCTCTTACAAAAACAGGTTTGCGGAAGCAACACAGATGAGATCAACACGCTGCAGTGCTTAGGCGGCTCCTCTCCACAATGGAAACAGCACACCGCATGACTTGGGCGGCCAGAGTTGACTTAGAGGAGCTTAACTGATTTGATTCATCGGTTCAAATCACCTTTAATGTGGCACATTAGTAATGCCACCATATTGTAAGTGATACATCCACAGAGGCATTAGTCATTATACAAATAGAATTAATAGGTTTCACTACACTTCAAGATAAACATGTTGGAACAGTAACTCCATTCACTCAGGGCCTTTTGAGCTTGCTCAGGGTCCTTACCTGCCTGTTAGAATAAATACAAAGTTTTATGGCTTCCTTGCTCTGTGTGACTTCACCATCACCAAACACCACATTCTCAGTTTAAAAAATGGCAATTGTGTCCACTGACACTATTTATTTATTTATCCATGCATTCATTCACTCTCTTACTTAGTAACCTATTGTGTTTTTTTTCCAGCTCAGTTCACAGAATATTGTGGTTCCCTCGCTATTATCATAGGATTCGCTGGCACCGTTTTGTTGGGTTGCAAAAGATTAGAGTGCTTCGGTGGGGGGGCGGGGCGGGGGCGTGAGACGGGAGAGCAGGTATTACGTGTAGTCCTTCGAGCTGGGGTGTCAGGCTCCTCTGGATTTGAATTCTAGTTCCATTGCTGGCCATCGTAAACTCAGGAATTGGCTTCGCTCTGAGCCTTCATTTTCTTATTTGTAAAGTGGCTGTGAAACCCCTCATTTCTCACCACCCTGCGCTGCGTATCTCTTCCTTCTTCCGCAGCCTCCTTAACACCAAGCATCGGGAAGAGCTCCTGGAGGATCAGGAGGCCTCGGGAAGCAGGGACTCAGGCTGGCCTGGGAAGGCGGGCTGCACGGGCCGCGGGAGGGGACACTTCACTCGGAGGCTGCCGTGCAAGCACAGGTGTGTTGATGGGAATGGGATGGCAAGTTGGGAGTAGTGGGGACAGCAAAGAGACCAGTTTAATGCCAGGGGAAAGGAGGGCGGTCTAGGGGGAGGTGGGAGGAGTCAGAAGGGACCCGCCTGTGGGAAGCAGAGAATGTAAGCCTCTCCGGAGGGCACGGAGTGAGGAATCGGGCCTAATGTGCAGAATATTCTGACCAAGTTTTGTTATATTTTTCAATGATCAGCAAAGCATTTTGGAAAACATAAATTCTCTTAAAAAAAAACAACACCAAAAACAAACCAAGAAACAAAAACCCCCCACCATTCAAAGAGGGTTAGAAACATTTCTGGAAGCTGTAAGCCCAAGTAGGTTGTGGAAATAAACATATTCACAACAGCTAGTTTCTTAGTGGCTAGTACCTTAGTTTCTTCATTTAGAAAAAGGAAGGTGATAATGTCGGCAACAGGAACTACATTGTAAGTTTACCGTGGTGTTTAATAGATAAAGCACATTGCTCTGTACTTAGCATAAAGTACCTGTTTCATCAATATTAGCTTTATATGTATAGATGTCTGGAAAGATGTTATATCAGCTTATTTCTGTTTGTGTGATTTTAAGTAATTTTTATTCCTTTTTGCCTTTTCTCTATAGTTTGGATTTTTTCAATAAACATGCAAGATTTTTGTAAAGACTATGAAGCTCTTTCTTTCTTTCTTTCTTTCTTTCTTTTTAAATAAATAACAAACCCATACTTAGCAATGAAACATTTCAGGAAATGTAGTCTAGAAGGATGAGCCCTGCATGTAGCAACCTTTCATACGACTGCACTTGAATAGTTTGACCCTTCAGCACTAAAAACTCTCAGAAAAGGGTGTTTGTTTTACGTTTTCATGACTGAATGGCCTATTATATGTAGGAGATTTTTACAAAACAAGGGGCTCCTCCACTGTAAATACCTGGGCTTATAGTTTTGCAGGGACAGATTTTGATAATCAAGCCTCCGACTCTCTCATGTTTAAGGGGACAAGCATCTTGAACACAGAATACAAGCAAACGTCCCCCAGAAGACTGTGAGTTTTGAGCTTCCCCAGATAGAGCAAGTACCACTTTCCCTTGTAGTACCAGTATTTGGCACAGTCCTAGGCACACAGTAGGGACTACATAAATGTTTTGAGTTGAACAAATAAGTGAAGGAATGAATGTTAAACCTAAGGGCTGAGTTTCTGCATGGGAGGTAGAAAGAGTGACACCCTATTACATATTAAAACTCGATTAAGAAATTTTAAAAAATTAAGTGGAAACAAAGGGATTTTACTAGAAGCAAACATAAAACCAGAATTTATTTCTTTTTAGAGAGGGGCATAAAACCAAAACTGAAGCAGGAAATTGAATGACTCTTTATTGAGAGCCTATAGCACTTCAGACCCCGATCTAAGTGTTGAGGAATCAGCTGTGACAAGGAGCTTAATTCCAGTGGGGAATACGGACTTTGATCAAGTCACGGCATGTGAGAAGTGCTTCCCAACAGGGAAAGAGCTGGGTGTTTCAGAAGTGTACGATGGGGACCCAATCCAGGTAGGGTGGACGAGCAAGGGGTGCCTTGGTGGCCAGGGAAGGCTTTCGTAAGAGAGTGACAGTTAAGCTGAGACCCAGCATGATTGGAAGGAGTGAGACAGGTGAGACGTGGTAAGCAAAGTCTTTCAGAAGCTACCAAGGTGGAGAGCAGAGCGAGCAGAGGGAGACACGTGCACAGAGCCCTCAGTGGGGGAAGAGCCTGTGGCATGTGTGGGTCAGAAAGGAGGCCAGTGTGGGCAAGGCACAGGTGAGGGTGTTGGCAATGGCAGGGACCATGTCACTCAGGGCAGTGCCACGGTAGCGAGTTTGACTTTACCAAATAGGAAGACCCTGAAGAGCTTTAATTTGAAAGTGACCATAACCTTATGTACATTTTCAACGTGTAATAGCTGTCATGCGATCAAAGGGATGGAGCAAGGCTGAGTGGCAGGAGAAGATAGTTAGCACAGGTGAGCAAAGAGAGTGAGTGACCTGGACTAGGACTTGGACCGGGCAGCCTGTGGAGAGCAGGCACGGAGAGACATAGCAGGCATGGAGGGAGTGGGTAGACTTAAAATATGGTTTGAAGGTAGAACTGATAAGATGTGCCGCTGGGTTGGAAATGGGAGAGCAGCGAATGTAACCTTGCCTACTCCACCAGACCGCAGCCATGGCTCTTCTTTATATCCATGCTGCCTCCCCCACCCCCCATTAATGGTTTTCTTTTTCTATCAAGTACTTATTACCATACGTCCTACTAAATTTCATTTGTTTCCATATTGTACAATATTGCTTGTGTACTCCATGAGAGCTGGGAGTTTTGATCTGTTTTGTTTAGTGTCTTTTTTCTGGTGCCCAAAACATGCTTGATACATAGTAGGCATTCCCAAAATGTTTGTTACATAACTGGAAGAAAGAGTTAATACATGAATAAATAAATGAGCGTGACCGACAGGGGTAAGTGAAGAATGCTCTAGTTGGCTCTTGCTGCATAACACCCAGGCCCGGAATCTCAGTGATGAACCACAACAAACATTCATTTTTCCCACTTAGGGTTCTGTGAACCAGCCTGGGTAGTTCAGAGTTTCAGGCTGCGGGTCTGTCGAGCTAGGCTCCAGGCTCTGGGTTGGGGTCAGCCCTGCTGTATGTGTATTTTTATCCTCTCTGGACAAATGGCTAGACAAAAGGGACTCTCTGGGGTCCCTTCTTCTAATGGTAGATGGCAAAAACACAATAGACCAAGCCAGCCATCAAGCACAGCTAAAGGCTATGTTCACATCATGTCCACTGGCTAAAGTCAACATGGCCAAAGTCAACATCAAAGGGGCAAGGAAGTATGTGACACTTTCTCTAGGAAAAGATACTGCAAAGTCACATGGCAAAGGGTGTAACAGTACAATTCCACAACCGCACAGAAGTGAAGATTTAGGACAATAGTCCCATACACCACAGATGACTGCCAGCTATGAGCTACTATATGATGGAGCTGCCATTTATTGACATGGTGAAGACTGGAGCAAGACCAGGTTGGGGAGAAAGAAACAACTATCAGGAGTTCAGATTTGGACCTGAGAAATCCAGTGAGACTGCCAAGTGCAGATGCTATAAGGGATAGAAGCAAAACTAGCTCAAACAAAATCAGAGTGATAGGATACTGTAACTGGGAAGTATAAGGAGGATCTTTAGCTCTTCAGGCACAGCAAGATTGAGGGCTTCTCTGTGCATCAGCTCTGGCTTCACATCCAAGCAAAGTTCCCCATGTGGTGGCAGACGGTCCCTGGCAGCCTCAGAGTCACCCTCACCTTAGCAATGATGAGAAGAAAGACTTCTTTCTTTCAACATCCATACATCAGTCTAAGGGATGATACGTGTTGCTTTGCTTGGCTCATATGCCCGCCTACGATCCAATCACAGGGGCTGGGCATGACCCTCCCAGGCCTTGTGCCCGGCTCTGCGGTAGAATGTTTGGTATTGTGGTTAATATAGGAGGGTGACGGTACCATGCAGGAAGCAGCAGAAAGGGGATTAGAGAGTATGGCAGCCAGACAAAATCCAAAATCTGCAGCCCAGTGGAGACATCAAAAGGGTAGTTTAAGGACTTGAAGCTCAAGTCAAAAATGGAAACAGAAGTTTGGGGATTATCTGCAATAGATCGTCCCAGAGGCCTGAGAATGAACGAGATCACCTATTAAAGTAAGAAGAAAAAAGGGTCTACTCTCAGATACACATTTTATGTAACAAATGAATTTGCGAAGAATATTTTAGAAGTTGCTAGTATATCAATGAAAATACATGTTTTTAAAACAAACATTTGTATGGCACTTGCTGCATGCCAGGCACTGTTCTGGGCACCTAACAAGTCTGTATTCATTTAATCCTCATAATAATTCTATTCAGTCGATATTATTGTTATTATCCCCATTTCACAGATGAGAGGGCTGAGGCACAGACTGGTTCAAAGCTCGTGCAAGTTCACACAAGCAGTGAGACAGTCTGTGTTCAAACCAGGAAGTCTGGCTTCAGAGTTCTCGTATCTCAGATTTATGCAGTTAAAAGGCATCCTAGAGGATGCGAAGTTTCTGTCTCCTTCACCTCTCCCCGATTCCACAGCACCCCCCGATTTTCACCTGCCGCTCTGGATTTGTGACGGAGTGCACATGTGGTTTGGCTCTTCCGAGACTACGTCTCCGAGGATGAAAACTGAGAATGCAGAACCGTGGAGGTCAGTTGAGTTAACTTGGAGAGTGTTTGCCATCAGAAAGAACAGATGCTGCTTAAGTCAGGAAGAAATGAGTGTTCACTCCAAGCCCTGCTTTAGAAAGCCTCTTTGTTTTACGACCCTGGGTGCAAGCAACCCTTTTAATTTTGTGTTTTGGATTCCAGCCATGGGAGGCCCTCTTTAATGTAGCAGATGGCTGGAGACAGGCAAGCCGGTTCCTACCCTCTCCATCAAGCCGCCTTCCCCAGAGAGGACTCTCCCAATTATGTTGCTCTGAAAAAGAGAAGACAACTTAAAATGGACACATTAAATTTGCACCACACGTAAAGTAACCACTGCTTTAAGCATCTGCAAACATTTGGAGGTCAGGAAGCCCTTTGAGACTCTGATGAAAGCTGTGGGCTATTTTGCAGAAAATTTGTACATAGGTATATACACAAAAATGTGCATGTTCATTCCAGAGGCTCACAGAATCTCTGATATCCATCCCTGATGCTTCAAGGGCTCTGTGGCCACGAGATTCCCTTGCTTCCGGTGGTGACAGCTGTCATTCTTTTACTTTCCTTTTCCTTTTCTTCAATCCGGTCAGATTCTTAACTTCTGAGTTGTGAAAAATAAGGGTCTGTGGCTTATTAAGGAAACATTTCACATCAGAACACTCAAATTTCACTGGAAGAAACCCATTCAAATACTGGATGAAATCACTTTAGTGTATCCTCTGGCTGGCCCAGGACCTTGTTCCTTCTGTTAAGAACTAACTTGAGGTTCTTTTGAAAATTGTAACACGATTTTTTTCTCTCTCGGGTGGGATCGTGGGTTATGTCTTTGCGCTGCATTTCTTGGGGAGCTCCCTCTTCTCACAACATTTCCCAGTTTAGCTCTGGCTCCTGCACTGTTTCCCATATTAAGGATTGGGGGTGGGGTAGTTTGGCAACTGAAGAACATATAGAAGTTTCAGAACTTGGAAAAACAGCTTTATTGTTTCCAGAACACTGTCTGGAGGAGTCACACAAACCTAGATCTATCTCTTGCTGTGATGTCCACTTGCTGTGACTGTCTGAGGAAGCGGGAATTCTCGGAGACGGCGGCCGGCTGAGTACCCCTGATGTCTTGCGTTCACTGATCCTTTCACAGTGGGTGACTCCTCCAAACATTCTCCATTCTCCCAGTTCTACTGGGTGTGGGCTGGCCATTTAGGAAGGCTCTTCTGAGCTTCGGCAAAGGGTGGAGTTGAGATGTTTATTAAGGATATTAAAACTGAAAACAATTTGCCTCAATTACCCTATATTTTAAAATAAAAATTTAAAATATGGAAAAACTGAGTTAATTCTTCCAGTTCTTCATGTCTCATGTTTCCTGAAAATTACCTCCTTTTTGGATCTGGAAACTTCAAGGTGGGGGTAGGTCATGGACTAAACATTTAGGCTGCTTCTGTCCACCAAATGAGTAATTAAAGGAATTACTGGAAAAATTCAAAGAAAAGGCCCATTTTCCCCCTGCACATTAACCCAATTAAAGAAAAACTATTTTGGGCTTAAATCAGGGTTTCTCAACCTCAGCACTATTGGCCTTTGGGGCTGGATAATTCTTGGTAGAGGGAGGCTGTCCTGTGTATTGTAGAAAGTGAGCAGCATCCCTGGCCTCTACTCCACAGATGCCACTAGCGCCACCCTCCTGGGTGCCACCGCCAGGATTGTCTTCCAACGTTACCAAGTACATGCATGGGCGTCCCTGGCTGATCAGCGCAGCCCTGAGTTACCCAGAGACAGGTTGGTTCCTCGACAGGTAAAGTAAAATCCAATATTTATTCTATCTGATCTTTATCACGTGAATGCTAAACTGAAAAGCGATTTGTCTCTTTTGGTCCCCTCCTGATTCTCTAGCTGTTCAGACCATCTCATCCTTCATTTGTTTTTAGAGCTCGGCTGACTGCCCCAAACGGCGGCTTCCGTACTCTATTTCTCGGGCTCTGGCAGGCCTTGTTCATTTGCTGTGTGATAGCTTTTTGACTGTGTAGGTATCGAGTGATCTGTCTGACTTTCTCTCCCCTGCGAGGTCCGGATAATTTCTCAGTGCTTCGGGAGGCAGCTGTTGGGTTTGCCAGTTTCCACTCCTCCCTTCTTGGTTATCAACTTCTCCAGTGTGAGACCCAAGCAGAGCCTGCCTAGCAACTTGGAGAGGTTGGAGTCCCTGGCTGATTTGATCAGTATGTGGACACACACAGTTCAGGAAGCAGAGCTGTTGGCTTTGAGATTATAAATGTGATTGTTAAAAGGAATCCTATCCTCACAAATTATTCCTCTCGTGTGTGCAGGGACTGCAAGACAGCAAGCAATTTGTTTTGGGAAGGATTTTACTATCTGTTTGATGTAAGAAGTGGCTCTAGTGTACAAAACATTTAAACCAACTTCTTATGTCTCATAATACTCAACAAAGCACTCTGCAAACATCAGTTCTGGAGGAAAAAAAAAAAAAAAGCATCCTCCAAGGCAGGGTTATAGGCACTTCTGGGAGTTGTAAACCCATGCAGGCTCCAGAAATATGTGCCTTCCAAGGGCTGGAAAATTCTGAATTAACAACAAATAATCAACGCATGTGACAAAGAGTTAAAGTACACAGACTTTACTTTCACAAAGTTTATGATGTAGTAAAGAGGTTTAAGATGCAGACCTGAGATTGCAAACTGATGGCCAGCAGGCTAAATCGGGACCATGGATTTGTTTTGCTTGGCTTGTGTAGGGTTGGCCTCCTGAATGCCTAAGAAAGAGAGTGTAACAGAGAGAAAGAATGAAAGGAGTTGCTAAACATATAAAACTGAAATTTTTTCATTAAAATGCAGATTTCCAGCTGTTTTTGAAAAATCAGAAGACCTGCCAACACTGGGTCCTTATTCCCACCTTTCCCCGCGGTGACAGTTGACGGGAGTGGAAAGGCAGCTGCCCGCTTTGATCAGAGCAGGCAGCCCTCGGGTGTCCCCCTCCCGCCCCCGGGCCACTGCACCGCCTTCCCAGGCCTCTGTCCACGGTGGAGATGCCACCCTAACGCAGGCGTTTGCAACATTCCGTGTGTCTCTTCACAGCGGAAACAAACGGCTGGAGGAGCCTGGAGGAGCCTGGAGCAAGGCCGCAGCTGTCCACTTGGCGTGTCAGGTGAGAGGACCCTGGCTCCGGCAGTGACGGTGACAGGGCTGTGGTGACAAATGGTCAGACTGGGGATCTATTTTGAAGGGAGAGTTAATAGGAGCTCGTGATGAATTGGATTAAGGTATGAGAGGATTAAATATGATTTTTTTTAACCTTAAGGTATTTAAAAGGGAAGCCTATAGTGGAATATTGGAAAATCAGCATTGAACTTTTAAAATAAAAACAGTTCTTTAAAAGTTTTTCAGAAACTTGGTTTGAAGCTACTTTTTCGCAGAAGGAGGACGCTCTTCGCTCAGATTTATATTACAAGTCAGTAAAAGTAGCAAAGTTGCACCGATGACGATGTCTTTATTTGCACTTTATAGAGCACCGAGAGAATCTCCAACCGTCCGTGTCGAGGACAATTATTTTATTACAACGTGGGCTGATTTGGTTAGTGGAGACGACTCGTGGCTATTGTGGTGATGGGAGCTAGGCGACTCCCACTCCAGAGCCTGGCCTCTGGGGCGAGAAGCCTCGGGCTGATCGGAAACCAGGGCTGGCGGGAGCTGAGCCAGGCCGGAGCTTCCTTCGGCCGCCGGGGCGAGGCGGCCCTGCCCACCCGCCCGCCCGCCGCGGTCACTCGGCGGCCTCTGCGCATGCGCCGACCCCGGTGTGGGGGGCGGGGGGAAGTCCTGGGCTCCTTCCCTCCCTCATCCGGGTCCTGGGCGAGCGGGCGCCGTGCGCGTGTCTCGCCGCCGAGCTGCTAATAAAGTTGCACTGAGGGGAAGCGCAGCGACGGCGCCGGAGAGTGCGCCCAACCGGCCAGAGAGTGAGTGCGGGGCCCCGGGCGCGCCGGCGGGCCAGCGGGAGCCGGGACTGCAGGCTCTGCCCGGACGCGGCTCGCGCTCAGGCTGTAGAGGCCGGACTCGGGCCGAGGCGGGGGCGTTCGGCCGCGGCCGGAGCGGAAGCCACCCGGGCCTGCGGGGCGGGAGGTAGGCCGAGTCCGGGCCTGCTGGGGTCCGGGCGGGCGGGGACGGGGCAGCCTGTCTGGCCGCGGAGGCCTCGCCTGCGGCCGGGGGCGTCCGGAGGCGGGCGGAGGTTGGTCCTGGTCCCTGCGCCGCCGAAGCCCCGGAACCGTGCACGGGGGCGTTCGGACGCCCGCGGGGCGGGGGGGCCCCCGGGCCCGCTTCTGCCCAGAGGATCGGTTTGTTTGTTCTCATCTAAGCACCACTCTCAGCGCACACCTTCGCGACGATTGCCGTGCTCGGGCGAGCAGCCTGGTCAGCTGCGCTGCAAAGCTGTCCAGCGGCTTGATGAATCCGTGCCGCCGTCGCTTTGTGTTTCAAAGATAAGGATCCTCGCTTATCGGTGGGGATTACACTCCGGGCAGTTGTGACCTGCTACCGCACTCAGCTGGGTGTTAGACCCGGTTTCTGCCACTTGCCGTGCCAGCCTTCGCCGCTGCGGAGATTTCTTTCATTTCACGTAGAACTTCTGCATAGCTGCGAGGAGAATGCCAAGCAGTGCGTGTGTCTTCATCGTGTTCGGCCCCTGGCCGGGTCCTTCCCTCCTGTATCAATACTCCAGGTTCCTATTCCGGCGTCTCCCTCTCCCCCTCCCCGTCTCCTCTCTTCCCCGTTCAGCGGCTCTCACTCTGTGGAGTTTGGAGCCGTAGCTTTGAAAACTCCCGTCTGGCGCCTGCCTTCAGTGGGAGCATGCTCGGTAGCCAGAACAGATTTTGGTTGCAAAAAAAGAAGTGGGACGAGGATCGTTGGGTATTTGGACGTTTGCCCGCTTCCTGACAAAATGTCCCAACTCTGGTTTGGAGGGCAGGGGAGAGTGGAGCTGTGGGCCAGCCCGGAGGGGAGGGATGCCCGGACACCCTGGGCCAGATCGCTATCTTGATTGCAGAGGCATTGTTTCCTGACCAGCTGGAGGTCTGGAGAGGAGGGGAAAGAGCGTTCCTGGCCGCCTGTGCCTCGAAATGGGTGTGGCGCTAAGTATATCTTGTTTACCTTATCTTTCTGTGGAAAAAGTTTTCCAATCTGGACGAGTTTGTCACTCGTGCCTGTTGCCTAGCACTACCAAGCGTGTTCTTATCTAGCAACAAAGGCTGGGTAGGTGGAGGCTGTGGCTTGGCCTCCCAAGAGTTGGAAAAGGAAAGGGTCCTTGAGTTGCTGTTTTAAAAAATTCTTTTAAAAATTCTTTAAAAAAAAACCAAACTGGAGGACTTGAATTTCCTTAGAGTACCCAGATTGCCTAGAGTGAATTAGTTGTTAATGTTCATTTGAAAGCTGAAAGGTTGAAAACTTTAGTCCCAGTAGTTGTAGTAACATCCAAGTAGTTTAAAATTTCTGCTAGATACCAATGATACCGTCTGTTGTGGAGTAAACAATACCTAGACACTATGTGATTGTTTCACATTTATTGGTTCGATTATTGTTATCAAATTAGTGGGTTTCAAGTTAAGTAAGGAATTATTTTTAGATCTGAACAAATTACTTTGCAGACATTTTTACTCCTTTGCAACTTTCTGTCCTCTAAGGCAAACCCAGAGATTACAAGAAAACAAAACACTTGTAAGAGAGAAGTTAACATGTAACCTTCATAAAAGTTGTATACATTTTGTTTCAATTTTTAATTGAATTTTTGTTTATGATAGTTTGCGTGGCTGTCCTTAGCATCTTCCTTTCCTTCCCGCTCTGCGTGGCTGCTCCCTCACTATGCCTTTCCTTTTCACACAGCTGCTGTTACAGCATAAACGAGACTTGTTTATCTTCGCTACAAAAATCCATCATTTATGCCTCTGTTTCTTTCAGAGCAGAGCTGAAATAGGCAGTAAGAGTTAGATGAGCCTTCTCAACTGACTTTCCTCTTGGAATTTAAATGCATCCATATGCTATGATCTGGTTAAAAGGAGGAAGAGCAGGGAACTGGGAAAGAAAAAAGAATATTTTTGTAGACTCTGTATAGGTTTGGTGGTATTATCTACTTGTCTGGTTCACTATGGTAGGCGCCACAGAAATGGGTAGATTGATATGTGCTGCATTTCTTTTCCCTCTGGCAAAGTCAGCTATTAATTTCAGTGGGAGACAGTGGCAGAATGTTGTTACTAATGAGGTTTGAATCAGATTGTTGTTTACTGTTGGTTATGTAACATGTTGCTGGGAGTATTATTAAAAGTTGCCTTCTGTTGCAAGGTAGAAGCAAGTATGTTCTGCTTACCCTCTTCACTGGGTTTTAATTCTTGGCTGAACCTGAAGGCACATTAGACTATAACCATAATTATACCTGGGCAGCCTGTCTGTTTCCTGTTTTCATCTTGAACCCAAACATTATGATTTGCAGGGATGATCTTTTTTGTCCTTTGCATTAAACAGAGGCAATATGTTTCTTCTCTCTACTGAAAACAGATTTGTAACTTGGTCAATTCGAAGACATTGGCTTTTTTAGTCTTTTCAAGACTAGGCAGTAAAATACCAACAGTTTTGCATTGCTTACTAACTTAAATTGAAATACTATTTTAAAAAATCGATTTCACACAAATTGTTTGACTGTGTTTTATGTAAATTTTAATATTATCAATAGTTTGTGGAGTCTTTGAATTAAGAAAGCCCTTTTTGTTTATGATTTATCAGTGTTTATTATTACCAGATGTATATGTTGGTTTAGGCAGTGAGCCACACATTTGAGTGAATTTCAGAGCTGACTTGAGTACACTTTAGGATATAGCTACCTTTCTTCCCCTGGTTTATCAGTCTTCCCAGTTCGCTTTATTTCTAGAGGGTGTGTCTATCTGTCTGTCTCTCCCCCTCCTCTCTCTCCCCATACTAAGCACAAAGAAGTCAAATGGTTTATTTATTCAAATGTCCTTTTATAAGGGACAGTAGCAGGCTGAGGGATGATTCTAATATCTCCACCAGCCTGAATGTTATGGAGAAAAGAGTATCTGGGAGGTTAGGACTCAAGAAGCCTGCACAGAGATGGGCTACTTTCTCACCAAGGAGGAGGATGCATGACCCTGGGAAACCTATTCATGTCTTTTTACACCTTGTTTTTCCACTTTCAAAGTTAATAGTAGTTATAGAAGGTTTAGTGCTAGATTATCTGGTTCATTGTCATTATCTAGAACTCTAAATCTGAGAGATATGTTTACTAGTTGGAGGGTTAAGATAGAAAATTTTTTTGAAGAACTGCTAGATTGTTAGGACCAACTAATTTCCCATTCTCACAGGTTACCTTCATATTCTAACAGCTTTTATCATTTTACAACTTTGAAAAAATGGGATAATTACAGAGTGATTAGGTTTTCCATAAATAATCAGCTGGCTCTGGGCTCTTTAGTTTTTATATATTTTTGTCTCTGTCAGTGAGGTGAGAAGATTTTTGGCCCCATTGTGGTAGGGAAGTTGATTCAGTGACTTTTCTTTTGCTTTTATTATATTTCTAATGATAGTATTTTAGAAGAAGAAATTAATGTTTTTATTTTTACTGAATTTATTGGGGTGACATTGGTTAATAACACTACATAGGTTTCAGGTGTGCAATTCTATAATGCATTACCTGTATATTGTACTGTGTATTCACCGCCCCAAGTCAAGTCTCCTTCCATCACCATTTAACCCCTCTTTACCTTCTCCTACCTCCCCCCATTCCCTTTCCCTCTGGTAATCACCATACTATTGTCTGTCTATGATCTTTTTTTACACTTAATTCCTTCACCTTTTTCACCCAATTCCCTCCCCTCTGACAAGTGTCAGTCTGTTCTCTACATCTATGATTCTGTTTCTATCTTGTTAGTTTATTTTGTTCATTAGATTTCACTTCGCATAATACTCTAAGTCTATTCATGCTGTTGCAAAAGGTAAGATTTCCTTCTTTTTTATGGCCAAGTAGTATTTCATTGTGTAAATGTACCACAGCTCTTTTTTAATCTCCTGATGGGCACTTGAGCTCCTTCCAAACCTTGGCTGCTGCAATGAACATAGGATTGCAAATATTCTTTCGGGCTTTTTTGGATATATTCCCAGAAGTGGAATCATTGGGTAATAAGCTAGTTCCATTTTTAATTTTTTGAGGTAACCTCCATACTGCTTTCAACCATTGCTGCACCAGCGTGCATTCCCACCAACAGTGCACCTCCACATCCTCTCCAATACTTGTTTGGTGATTTGTTGATGATAGCTGTTCTAACAGGTGTGCGGTGATAGGTCTTTGTTGTTTTAATTTGCATCTCTCTGATGATTAGTGACTTTGAGCATCTTTTCATATATCTATTCATTATCTGTATGTTCTCTTTGGAGAAATGTCTATTCAGGTCCTTTGCCCATTTTTAAATTGGGTTGGTTTTTTGTTTTTTTTTTTGTTTTGTTTTTGGTATGGAGTTCTTTAAGTTCTTTATAAATTTGGGATATTGACCCTTTATTAGTTGTTATCATTGGCAAATATGTTCTCCCCTTCAGTGGGTTGCTTTTTCATTTTGTTATGATTTCCTTTGCTGTGCAGAAATTTTTTAGTTTGATGTAGTCCCATCTGTTTATTTTTTTCTTTTGTTTCCTTGCCCAAGGAGATACAGCAGAAAAAATATTGCTGTGAGAAATGTCTGAGATTTACTGCCTATGTTTTCTTCTAGGATTTTTATGGTTTCGAGTCTTATATATGGTATAAGAAGGTGGTCTAGTTTGGTTTTTTTGCATATATCTGTCCAATTTTCCCAACACCATTTATTGAATAGGCCGTCTTTACCCCATTGTGTGTTCTGGTCTTTTTTGTCAAATATTAAGTGACTGTGAAAGTATGGGGTTTATTTCTGGGCTCTTTATTCTGTTCCATTGATCTTTATCTCTGTTTTTATGTCAGTACCTTGCTGTTTTGATTACTATGGCCTTGTATAGTTTGATATCAAGTAGCATGATTCCTCCAACTTTGTTTTTTCTCAAGATTGCTGTGGCTATTTGGGGTCTTTTGTAGTTCCATATAAATTTTTGGAATATTTGTTCTAGTTCTGTGAAATATACCATTGGTATCTTGATAGGAATTGCTTTGAATCTGTAGATTGCTCTGGGTAGTATGGACATTTTAATGATGTTAATTCTTTCTATCCATGAACACAACATATGCTTCCACTTATTTGTATCTTCTTCAGTTTCTTTCTTCAGTGTCTTATAATTTTCTGAGTATAGGTCTTTTACATCCTTGGTTAAATTTATTCCAAGGTACTTTATTTTTATTTTTGATGCAGTTGTAAATGGGATTATTTTCTTAGTTTTCATTTCTGATAGTTTGTTATTGATGTATAAAAATACAACTGATTTCTGGATATTTATTTTGTGTTCTGCTACTTTACTGAATTTATTTTTCAGTTCTAGTAGTTTTTTGGGTGAAATCTTTAGGGTTCTCTTTATATAGTATCATGTTATCTGCAAATAATGACAGTTTTACGTCTTCATTTCCAACTTGGATGTCCTTTATTTCTTCTTCTTGTCTGATTGCTGTGGTTAGAACTTCCAGTACTTTGTTGAGTGAGGGTGGTGAAATGCTCAAAGGAAACTGTAGTGTTTGCCCATTGAGTGTGATGTTGGCTGTGGGTTTGTAATATCTGGGCTTTTTATTACATTGAGGAATGTTCCTGCTATTCCCACTTTGCTGAGAGTTTTTATCGTGAATAGGTGCTGGATTTTATCAAATGCTTTTCCTACATCTGTTGATATGATCAGGTGATTTTTATTCTTTTTGTTTATGTGGTATATCACATTTACTGATTTGCAGATATTTGAACCAACTTTGCATCCAAGGAATAAATCCTATTTTATTGTGGTATATGATCTTTTTAATTTATCGCTGGATCCAATTTATGAATATTTTGTTGAGGGTTTTAGCATCTATGTTCATCAGGAATATTGGCCTATAATTTTCTTTCTTTGTAGTGTCTTATTTAGTTTTGGAATTAGGATAATGCTGGCCTTGTAAAATAAGCTTGGGAGTCTTCCCTCCTCTTGAATTTTTTGGAATAGTTTGATAAGGATAGGTGTTTGTTCTTTGAATCTTTGATAAAATTTTCCTGTGAAGCTATCCAGTCCAGGACTTTTGTTTGTTGGGAGAGGTTTGTTTGTTTGTTTGTTTGTTTTGATAACTGCTTCAATTTCATTAGTTGTAATTAGTCCATTCAGATTTTCTGATACTTCCTGATTCAGTTTTGGAAGATTATATGTTTCTTGGAATTTATCTTTTTCTTCCAGATTGTCCAATTTGTTGGCATATAGTTGTTCATAATATTTTTTACAATCTTCTGCATTTCTGTGGTATCAGTTGTTACCTCTCTTTCATTTCTGATTTTATTTGGGTCCTCTCTTTTTTTTGATGAGTCTGGTTCAAGGTTTGTCCATCTTGTTTAGGTTTTCTTATTTATTTCTGTGCTGATCTTAAGGAATTTTTTTTATTCTATGTGTGCACTACTACAATTGTAATTCACTTTTGGAAGCTAGTTGTTAAAGTACATTTTGTAAACCAGTTTTTTCTTGAATTCTTTGGTACACCAGTCTCTGCCTATAATATACATAAGTTACAGACTGGTATATTCTATAGAAATTTGGAAATGGTTTGCTCTCTGGTTAGATTTTAACGGAATTTTTCCTTTCAATTTCTATGTATGTTGTTTTGTTATGAAAATTATAGTGAGAAAAAAAATTGTTGTCACTTTCCCACCTTTCTCTGAGCATAGCAACGGGAGTCCTGGAAAGCCTCACACTTTTCAGATTTAACTATGATCTCAAAATGTGGCTGGTGCTTTCAAGGCAAGTTTTGTTTTGTTCAATTTTGTTTTCATGATGTGCTAGCATTTGCCTAGCATCTATCTGGTAGGTGGAATAACTTGAGATCTAGTTATTCTGGTTTGTGTGTTCCCAGGAAAAGGGGGCACTACAGAAATATTTCAAAGGTAGTCTTCATTTTCTTTTCTTTTATTCATATTTTTCTGCCCACTAAAGTGAGTGCCTGCTTAATTCACTGGCCATTTCCACCCTTTGGAGTTGGAGTTGAAAGTGTGAATTACACGAATGCTGCCTAGAGCTGAAAAGGTACCCAGATCCCTGTTTGCTCCCTGTTGTTTGAGTCGGTGCCTTGAACTCTGGAGTGTGCGTGAGGTGTCTGGGGACCGTCTTCATGAAGCATTGGAATGAATGTATGTTGTGTACACAAGTTAGCACTTTGTGTTCCAGAGACACGTAATGTAATGGTTTGGTATTTACCCTTGACGATTTTATAATTTAAAGGAAAGCACTGTAAAGATTGACCAGCTCTGTGTCTATTCCTGTGCCTACAGGCCTGTACAAGTACACTCAAACACATCTGGTAGTAATGCAGGGAATCTTGCAGGCTCTGTGGGGGTGGGTGATACACCTAGATCAGGCTCTGCTTAATTAGAGGACTTAGAGGAGCAGGTGAAGTTTAAAGAGTGATTAAAAACTGGGAAACAAAAGTCTGGATGTGGGAGATAAAAAAGTATAGACCTGTGTGGGCACAGAGAGAGGCTAGGCAAAAAGATTATGCTGTGAAAAGTGCCAGGGATCTTGAGTTCAGCTCCTGACTTTGAATGGTTCTCATTCACTATGACAACTTTTTTAAAAAAGATTTTTTGTTTATTAAATGGAGAGAGAGGAGCCGGAAGGGGTTGGGGGAGGGGAGAGAGCACGAGATTGGCAGACCTTTTTCTCACCCATTCATGCATTTACTGGTTGACTTCTGCATGCGCCCTGACCGGGGATGAAACCTGCAGTCTTGGACCGTTGGGCACAACATTCCAGCCAGCTGGGCTGCCTGGCCAGGGCTCACCGTGAGAGGTTTTGATGTCTTTGGAAATTGGAGTCACCGCTGGGAAAAGTGGTGATTTGAATGTTTCTCTAAGAAAATGGTTTTGATGCTCATGTGATTGTAGCCTCTTTTCCTTATAAAGAATTGAATTTCTGAGTCTAGGAGAGCTTGTGGGTAAACTTGCTCTTGGTTTCTTTATCTTCTCTGCCTGCAGCATGGCTGCGGCTTACGTGTTTGGTCCAAGTTGTAGGCCTGGTCTAGGATCGGTGTGACAGCGGGATGGGGGGCCCGTCTCACTGATACTTGGTGACTGCTGTTGATATTAGAACCGCAAGGGTAAGATATCATTAAAGTTTGATCTCCATAAACCACCAAAAAGTTACCCTTGGATGCAGAGTATAAGCAAGTGACTTTCTTCCATTGCAAGTGATGCTGAGGCCCTTGGTTCTCAAAACTGCTGCGTAACCTCGGATTCTCGTTAAAAAGTGGGAGACAGGCCCCTTCTTTCAAACCTAATGAACATGAAGTTTTGTGGTTTTGAGGAATTCGTTTTTTAAAACCCCATCCTGTAACTCTTCTTTACCGGTTTGGCTGAGATGCTGGTGGCTTGTGGCCCACGTGGGCACTTACTTGTGTGGGTTGATGTGCTCAGGAGATTTTGTTTTGGCTAGCAGTGTTGGGTGAGGCTTTTGGATTGATTTGCTTGCCTTCTATTTTGGATTGAGAGAATTGGAGAGATGTTGGGGCGGGAAGAGAAGGAGTGGCTGTGATGAATTTACCTCTGAAGTCTGGGCATGAGCAGCGTGTGTCTGTCTGACCGGGCGAGCGCTGAGGCTGCTTTGTGTGTGTTTGTGGGAGTTGGTCAGGAGGCCCTACTCACGTACCTCAAGGTAAGGCAGGACCTTTAGGTTCTTGATATTAACGGGACTTCATTAGAATGGGAAGCCTGGTGAAGCTTATGATTTTATCCATACATTTAATGTAGATAAAGTGTAACTCCTGATCTTCCTTCAGCTTCCCTGTCCGGCTTCCCCAGATGCACTGATGACAAATCCCACTCTTTCAGCAGCCTAGGCTGACACCGGAGAATCATCGTTGATTCCTCTGTTCTTATTTCCCCATATCTATTCTGTCAGGAAACCTGATAGAGTATCTCCCGCAACGTCTGTGCAGTTGTCTCCTCCCCGCCCCACTGCCGGCTCCCTCCTGTGAGCCTTCCTGCCTCGCCTGGATGCTGCCGCTCTGAACGGGTCGCCCTGCTTAACCTTTGCTGAATGACCACCACCCGCCCTGCCTCCCCTGCCTCGCAGTTTATTCTCTGCACATCAGCCAGAGTAATTATTTAATAATATAAGTCAGAAAAGCTCATGTCTCCACTCGGAGCTCCCAAGTGGGGTCTGACTATCACGCACAGTGAAAGCCAAAGCCCTTGTCGTACCCAGCACACCCGGTCAGCGTGTTGTACCTGTTCGGTACACTTCCTCACTTTCCCTTTCTTGTTCACTTATTCTCAGGCCGCACTGGCCTTGCAGTACCTGAGTGTGCCAGGCGTGCTCCCACTTTGGACCTTGGTGTTGCCCGTTGCCTTTGCCTGCAATGGCTGTCCCTCAGATCTGCCCGCTCACTCTTATGGCCTTAAAGTTCTGACTCGGTTGGCACCTCCTCCATGAGGCCCGGCCCAGCCGCCCTATTGAAAGTCACGGCTCTCGCACAGCAGCCCCACCCACCTCCCTGTGCTTTATTTTACTTCGTAACGCTTTTCCCCTGTCAGCTCCATTACTCACTTACTGTATTTCGTCTCTCTCCCTCCACTGAAATGTAAGCTACGTGAAGACAAGGAGTTTGGTCTCTTTATTCACTTCTGGATTTTCAGCTCCTAAGATGCTACCTCAATAAATACACTTTTGAATGAAGAACTTGAGCGAGTTTAACACGTTCTCTGAAAATGCTTAGTACTGCTTCTTAAAAATTACGTTCTAGCCCTGGCTGGTGTGGCTCAGTGGATTGAGTGCCTACCTGTGAACTGAAGGTTGCTGGTTCGGTTCCCACTTGGGGCACATGCCTGCATTGCAGGCCAGTCCCCAGTTGGGGGTGTGTGAGAGGCAACCGACTGCATCGATGTTCCTCTCCTTCTTTCTCTGTCCCTCCCCCCGCCCCCCAAAATAAATAAATAAATAAACGAATACATTCCTGTAGGAGAGATAAAAACAACAACAAATAATTACAGATGGGTTAATACAGTGAAGGAGAGGAACGTAGTATTTGCATAGGGTTAAGGGGTGGGCAGGGGGTCTCTGGGAAGATATCTCAAGTTGAAGCCAGAATCACGAGCGCACTAGAAGTTAGTGGTTGGAGCTTTGAGGAAAGTGGTCCAGGCAAAGGACGGCATTTGTAACATCTTTGAGGTACAAAAGAGATTTCCATGCAGGAAAAGAAAATGCTTTGATAAATGAATTCTTACTAATATTTTTTTGGAGCAGAAAGTATTTGCTCTTAGTTTCTAATTGTTTTTTCTTAAATTTTGTTTTCTAAACTCATATAACCCTAAGTATAATGAAGAGAATTCTTTTGAAATATGAGTGACTCTTGTAATGTTAAGCCTTTTGCGGTAGATATTTGAATATGGTTGAGGTACTGCTAATATCCTTTCAGAAGCTCTTTATGCAGATTCTCTTTGATTGATTAGACAGTTACTGAGCACTTGTATCACTAGGTTTACCGTGATGAGTGAAAACAGAGACGGCTCCTCTCATTTACATTCTTGCGGGGCTGGACAGGTAAATGTAAAAATATGGGTATGGATATGTTCAGTGCTATAAAATGGAGGTATGGGATGCAGTGAGAGGGTGTCATAGAGGAATTTCACCCAGACAGGGTGCTCTGGGAGGGCTCATCTGGAGAAGAGATGTTTGAGCAGTAGATTTATGTGACAATGTGTACATTTTGTAATGTCCTGTTCTTTTGTAATGCATGTTATCTCTTAATTTTATAAGGTTTTCATTTATGGCAGAGGTACCACTGCATTACTTTGGATTTCCAAGGTACTGTCCTGTCAGTGTTCAATCAATAGTTACAGGTTTTCAGAAGAATTCAGGGAACCTAATACACAAAGCAATTTAATTTCTAAATTTTACTGTTATCCCAGTTTTCTGTCTGAAACCATTTCTCTTAAAACGACAAAACATATCAATGAGAGAGAGGGTCATCTCGTCAGATCTTCATAAACCAGAGGTAAACAATGAAAAGGACAAGGTAAGGGGACATAATGGGTTCATAGTTATTTTCTTAAATCCCTCCAAGTTCTGATGTAAAAAGTAGCACATTTTCCTGTATGTTCAGTTACTGGCCTTCTGGGCTTGCTGGACATATTTTTACCCTCTTAAAGCTCTGTCTCTGTTGGCTCTCATGTGGAAGTAAATCTAGAGTGAAACTAAGTGATGGCTAAGCTGTACACGAAGCTCCGCATGGCACCTCCTTCCTTCCACCATTGCTCTTTAAGATCTTAGAGGTTACCGCTGGTGCCCTTTAAGCCTGAGTTCCTAGGCACACAGTATTCCTAGCTTGTTAGGTACCCACTCAGTTTTGAATCAGTCAAATATCTATTCTCATAGATTCCACTTTCACCTCTATTGATGTGATCCCCCAAATCTACACATTCATTTCTTTACTCTTGAGCTTTTATTTCACGTCTGCTTGGAGCCGCACCGGTGCTTGCTTCCTTGTACCTGTCCACCATCACCTTCTTGCCTCATACTGGCTTTAACCAGAACTCCCCTTCTCAGGTAAATGGTATCTTTATTCTTTTATCTTTTAAACCTTTACCTTTTTTTTTTGCTGGCCCCTGTTTCTGTTCTAGGTGGCCACCAAGTCCTACTGATCGTTCATTTGTAATGTCCCTCATGTCTCTTCCTTATCTGTGTCTCTGCTGCCATCACTACCTTGGCCTGTGTGCCACCACCCTTGTGTGTCTTCCGTCCATAGGCGGGAGTACTAGCATGTTTTTCATTGTCCCTCTCTGCCCACGCCCATGCCCTCACTCCTCCTTAAGTTTCTTACTTGATCATGTGCTGTTGCCATTTTTGTCTCGTCCAGTGCCTTTATTTTTCTAATGCCCCTTTGAATATATCTTTCTGCTTAGGTAGAACTCTGCATTGCGCACGTAGGATTGCTCCCAGCATCCTGGCTCTAGCCTTCAGTGAAGCCTTTCCCCGTTTGGTGTTCATTCTGTGGTGGTGCCTTAACCTTTCGCTTCACAAATTGGCTAATTGTCTCCTCGCAGGTCCTCTGCCTCATTTGGCTTAATTGAGACTTGGTTTTCCTTGTTCTCGACCTTTATTACCTGCTGGACTATGACTTGTAGATTGCCACATTCCTGTTTGGATCTTGTGATAGTCCCTCCCAAAATTTGTACTAATACAATGCACAGTTATCTATCCACACCTCATCCTTTTATTCGCTTTGGCACAGTGAGCACGCGCGCCTGTGCTGGGGGTCGGGGTGGGAACCTGTCAGAACTTGGTGGGGTTTTTTTTTTGCGTACTTGCTAAGCCCCCCACTTTTTGTCTGTCACTAGTCATTTGCAACACAGTTAATCCCCTTTACTCAGTCTTATTCACAAGTATATAATTTTTTTACCATTTCCTCCCCGTTTTTCCACTTGTATTGGGATAATTCCTCTTCCTTTCTATTTCTGGTCTTCCTAAATAGGTCTAAGTGTGATAGTGTTTGATCACTAGATTTTATTACATTCACTCAAACTCCAATATTGATAATTGACTGACTCACACAGATTGTCTTGTGTATTTCCTAATACGATTTCAGATTTTGGGGGGATTCTCTGGTTTTTAAGCTAGAAATAGAAATATGAAAGATATCTCACGCACTGTTCAGTATCATTTGTGTTTTTCGTTTTAACTTCTTGGTTAGCCTGCTATGCATTGTTGAAACAAGACTTGGCTTTTAAAGAAAAGGCTTAATCTGACGTTCAGTTTTTTTTACGTTCTCAAAGGTCAATTTAGTACCGCCTCAGTAAAAGCAAAAAAAAAGAGGAAATAGAATTTGTTTTCTGTCCCTAATTGTGCTATTGAAATAAGGTTTTAATATTTATAAGTAATAACTTTTACATTGCTTCTTAGGAAGGTTTATTGCAAAAGAAAGTAATTCTGTCATTTAAGTTTCTTGAAATCTACTGATTTTTTTTTTATTTTCTTAGGAACTAAATACAGCACCTCTAACGTACCTTATTCTCAGTGGAGTGCTTTAGGATAGCTCTAATGTGTTAGTGACCCAGGATGAGGATGATAGGGACACAGATAGGAGTTCGCTCGGAAGCCAGGTTTTCGGGCAGAGCCTTGGCGCATGTGTCCGGGCCCTCACCAGGGTCTCCCCTTACACACAGCGGGAGGGAACGTGGGAGAGGAAGCCCTGAGGCACTGGGAAGCACGAGAGGTCCCAGTGCGCTCTGTGCTTATTGGGTCCTTTTGAAAATAGAAGAAAAGTGCATTTTTATTTGTTCGTTTACCCATCATTAGGTAGTAGCCTAGCTTCTCCAAAACCCACACTGAGGAATGTGTAATAAGCTATGAGGAATGGAGGAGGTGGAGGCAAGAAATGAGGAGAGGCAGAGGAAAGAGAACAGAAGAGGGAGGAGAGCGATAGATAGTGGCGGGAGGTGCTGGGGGTTGTCGGAAGGCCGTTGGGAGAGGAGGGAATAAAAGCTGCCGTTCTTTTACCTCATAACATCTCTGGGTTAAATGTTTATCTCACTTAATGCTCAGAACTGATATTCGCTATATATAATAGGAAAAAATGGAAATTTAAGTGTGTTAGATCCAGAATTTGAACCGAAGTTCATGAGACCGCAAATCTAGTGTTTTTGTTTTACAATACATACATTAATATCCTTGTTATAGATTAGCCTTGTCATATATTTCTAGCCAGTTCTCTTTTTCTACCACCTATTTTCCAGCAAACTAAACTAAACTCCAGCATTTCCTCATTCTGATAGATGAAAACTCTTATTTTCTGTTTTTACTAGCGATAGTTTTTACACCTAGGATATAGCTACCTCATCTGTTTGTCCTCCTCTACTGCCTTCCTCAGAGGGCTGTCCCCGAATTTCTCTCAGCACCCTGCATTGTAAATAGATATGGGCTCATCGTAGTTATTTATTAATTTGTAGTTCCTTAAAGTTAAGGTCTGGACATAAATTATCTTTTAATGCTTAGCATCTAGCTTAGTGGTTTGCCATTTTTAGGTACACTCAGTAAATATGTTTTGTATAAATAAGATGACTAGTTTGAGATTAAGTTTAGTACTGGTTGTGTATTTGTATGTTTGTACATATATACATGTTAGTATGTGTAATTGTTAATGAAAACACCTTAGTTGGCCCTTGAAAGCATTGTAGGAGGGGAATATGGAGGACCAGGTTTAACTGCCTGGCATCCTGTAACCTAGAAAGACTGAAATTACAGAGATAGCCTTAGAGGATTTTTCTCTATTAATAGGATAAATTGAGAGATAATACTGAAAAGTATAATGGATGGTTATGTATACAGCCAGCGACTTAAATTGAGGATAACTGTTCCCAGTGTTTCTAAATTCATTTTACTTAGTGAAAGGCAAAAGGGGCATGAAAAATTGAATCAACTTTTCAATAAGAGATTCAAAATTAAACCCTTTGGTTACTTAGAAAACCTCATCATATTCTTGTTTTCAAATGTACTGTAAGTCCACTTGGGGCTTCTATTCCATATGTTAATATATGCAAATAAGAAAAGCATAGTATCTTACTCTGCTTTTTTGTGTACGTAATGAGAAATTCATAACCAAGGTTTTTTTGTGAGGATAGTGAAATAAATCTATTGCTGTATCCCAAGTATTTTTATTTCAGTTTTTTCAGTGGACCAAGGTATTATTCTGAATATGATATATTCTACAGAAAAAATTACAGGACACAGATTGATCTGTCATATGGGTACTATAAAAAAGTTTTAATCCCAACAGAACAATTTCATTTTGAAACCTGAATGTTAAGTATTAAGAAAGTAAATGAGTGAACTATGGTTGGACCATTAAAAGCATATACACGGCAATTAAATGGAAAATGTAGAATACCAAGTAGTATCATGGCATACCCTCAATCAATGGCCAGAGGTGGGGGGCACTGTGTGTGTGTGTGTGTGTGTGTGTGTGTGTGTACACACACACACACACACACACACATATATATATATATATATGCAGAAAAAATATATAAGGAAGTAAGTATACCAAATGTTAATGAAGTGATTGTGGCTAAGCATAACTAGAAATTTTGTATTTAGAAAAGAACATTTAAAACGAAGTCATGTGTTACCTCATCATTTTTGAGATAATTATGTTCTAGTGATAAGTATAACAAAAATGTGCTAATGATAATTGGAGCTTTGTAAGTCCAAAAGAAAAGGCTGCCAATAATAAATTTTTTTATACAGTAGTGTTTAAACATTAGATAGTCTTTCATACCTACTGACTGACTTAGCTAAACTGAGAGAAGAGTGGGCTAAAGTACATAAAGAAGTTGATGAAGCTATGTTAAGTGGTATAAAAAAATCAACTTGAAGATGAGCACTTTGAACTGGATTATTCTTGGTGTCGGAAACCAAATATCCTTACTTTATGATAACATATAATGATGTCAATGTTTTGAAGTCAAAAGGATACAAAGGACAGTAAAGAAGATCTTCAAGGGAAGAAAACGGCTAGGCAGGTGGTTCTCATTTTAAGGATCAGTGTGCGTAGTAGGTAGGAATAGGGCTGGTTCTGGAGCTAGACTGCCAGGGGTTCAATTCCTGGCTTTATTTCTTCCTGTCTATGTAAATAAGCATATTACAGCTAATTCCCCCATGTCTGTTTTGTCATCTGTAAAATGGGAATGATGGACTTTATCTCGTATGGCTGTCCTGAGATTTTAATGGTTTTTGAGCTATAAACATAAGGCCCTCAATGGTGCTTCGCATAGTGAGTATTCAGTACAAGTCAGTAGCACCCTCCTCCCCTCTGCCTCTACCTCCTCCTCCTCCTCCAAGGAATAGCACTATCTTTGCTTTAGCAACTGATTTTGTAGGAAGGATGCTGTTGAAATCCTTGAAAGGAGTAATTTTCAAAGCACTCATGCACTTTTGTCTATTCATTAACAGTGTATTCCTGTTCCGGGCTTTGTGTGGAGGGCTTCCAGCAGAGCGCAGGAACAGGTTCCTGACGGTAACTAAGTCCTCGAAAGGATCATGTGACATTTAGGTCTTTGTGAACTCATGATTGGTTTAGGAAAAAGTCCATTGAAAATGCAGATCAGAATTTCATACTAAACTATGATTAAAAGATCTGAGTAGGACTTTATCTTGAAAAATTTAAATTTTGGAAAAACATTAGGTTATAATTGTAAACATTCATTAATTCTTAAAATGAACAAAGAATGAATCAAGTGTGAATGGATAGGCTTAATTTTTCTCACAAAATAATTTAGTAGCATGCTATGTAACATCCGTTCTGTTTGACATTTGTGGTGCTAAAATTAAGAGGAATTTTTTTTTTTTTTTTTTGGCAAACATATCCATTAAAAATACATACTGCTTTTCCCAAGGACCTCTGTTAATCCTTTGGTAGTCAGAGTATTCTTTCTCTACAAGCAGCAGGTTTGCTTACTTATTACTACAGGAGTGATGAATTCCCGAAGCTCAGAGTCCCATCATGCAAACCCACTGCAGGGGCACCGTCCGTCTGGGCCCTAGTGCATTGCGCTGGGTCTTGGAGGCAAAGGGAGCCACAGAGCTGCCTGCGGGGCCATGAGGAATACCGTTCTTTGCCCTGACCCAGGAGCCTCTCCTGTCCTCTGCCAGGGCCTGGGAAACACCAGCTTGCTTGCTTGGAGAGTGGTGGGGTACAATGAAATTCCGGATCCTGTAGTTTTTGCCTGCATTGTTTAATAAATTTTGTGAAATCTTACGGTTTTTGCAAATTTGCAGTTTCACTCTTGGTTTATGATGAGGGAGATGGTAGTGAATGGGAACCAATTATAGGTGATCAGTTCACTAGGACATTTTTAAGATTTTTTTATATTGAAGTATACCTTATTATAAAGTATATACGTCTTACGTGTATAGCTCAATGAATTAGTATGTATGTATACATCTACGTTGTCACCCAAATCAAGATACAGAAAATTTCTAGCTCCCCAGAAGAGTCTCTTGTCTCATCATAGTAACATTCTGTCCTCTGATGACATAGGTTAGTGTTTCCTCTTTTTGAATGTCATATAGATGGAATTATATAATGTTTACTCTTTTGTGTCTAACTTCAGATTATACCTATGAGATTCATCATGTCTTTTTAGGAATGGAATTGCTTGATCATAGGGATCTATGTTTAGCATTAGTAGATACTGTCAAAGAGTTTTTGCTAATTTATATTCTTACTAGAATATATAAGAATTCCGTTTGTTCCGTATTGTCATGAACACTCTTATTTTCTTTTTAAAGTCTAGCTATTTTGGTAGATATGGAGTGATATTTTACTCTTATCTTTTAAAAACTTCTCTTGATAACTAATGATGTTGAGCCCGTTTTACCATCTGATGTGCCTGACCAGGTCTTTCCCTTATTCACTAGGGAATTTTTGTGATGAATTTTGTTGCCTGTTTTAACTTTGTAAGTTGAGACTGAGATGTTAAGTACTTGGATTACTTTGCACATACCACTTTATGTAGTTTTGGAAAGTTATAACACATTTTTAGAAAGAATTCCATTAAACGTGTTTACAAATTTTAATCATTCTGTATTTCAAGAGTTGAGTGTAAGGCTTGTCTCCACCCTTTGCCTACTGCTAGTTTTAGGAACACAAATCGAGGCTTAGCTTTGGAGATCTGACGCTCCTTATTCATTCTGAAGCCGATCTCTTCAAGTCTAGCTAATGACATTGCCATTCCCCAAAGTCACTGGCCTTTTCTTCGTTCATGTTCTTTCAAAACCGTCCTTTGTGTTTCATCTTCTACAGTCCATTGCATCTAGTTCAAAGATCTTGATATTAGTGATACTTTAACAGTAACTTTTTCTCCTTTTTCCTACTAGTGAATGTTCCCATATCATGTATCTACTTGCTGCTCTTTTCATTTTGTTGAAAACATACATTTTCTTACTGTTTCAGCTCTTAGTGCAAAACCTTAAACTCATTTCTCATCTTTTCTTTGCTCACTCTCTCTCCCATCATGCCCCTTTTTCAGAGAGTTAACCATCTTCTCTGCTGACTAAGCCACTTTTTTAGTGTCCTTAATTCTATTAATGGACTTGTTATTCTCTTAGTCACCTGGGTTTAAAATTTGAAGTTATCTTTAATTGCAAGGTACAGTTGATAGAAAAACCAATGATCATTCATTATACAAGATCTGTCCGGAAAAAGCCCAGCCATTGTTAATATAACGGGAACAGTTTGTGCAACATCAGTGTAACCTGGCAGCCAAGGAGAATGGACAGGAATGCGCATGTGAACAATGATGATTTCACTGTCCTAGTCAGTGGGGGCGGCAGATGCCCTTCAGTGAGCATGTGTACTGGGTGGCCGTCGCATTCAAAATGACTGAGTAGAACAACGAATGGGCATCAAGCTTAATTTTGGGTTAAGCTTGAACATTCCTCTGTGCAAACTATTTGGATGATTCAGGAGGGCACAGCAATGGGCAACTGGTGATTGGCAGCTTCACTGTGACAACGCATCTGCTCATGCATCACCTGTTGAGCAGAGTTTTTTGGGGAAACATCAAATAACCCAGGTGACTCAGTCCCCTTACAGCTCAGATTTGGTGCCCTGTGACCTCTGGCTTTTCCCAAAACTAAAATCACCTTTGAAAGGGAAGAGATTTCAGACCGTCGATAAGATTCAGGACAATATGGGGCAGCTGATGGCGACTGGGAGAACTGTGTGAGGTCCCAAGGTGCCTACTTTGAAGGGGACTGAGGCGTCATTGTCCTGTGTACAATGTTCTTGTATCTTCTTTAATAAATATCTCTATTTTTCTTATTACATGGCTGGATACCTTCTGGACACACCTCATATATTCCCCTAGTCTGTGGTATGGAACATGGCATAGTGCCAGGTGCTGAAGACTTCTTCCTGGGAGGATCTTGTTCTCTGTTTGGGAAGTTAACGGACATTTTTATCATTCAAGATATTATTAATTATAATAAATACAGAAATGGTCATAGCCTCGTTAGGATGGGTTAGTAGAGGAATTCTTCACAGAAGGGGTGGATTTGAGCTTATCATTGAGGGTGACTGAGGTTCCTGCGGGAAGACACAGACGGGCGGAGGCGCAGGGTTTGGGCGAGATCAGAAAGTGTGCGCAGTGGTGCGGTGACCATGACGGGTGGATTGGGGCTGGATCCAACAGTCTCGGAAGTCTCAGCTCTTCTTCCTTTAAATCCTCCTTTTTTCAGCACGTCAGTGACTTAGGAACCATTGTATCTACTTTGCAGAAAAGTTAATAGGCTTAGAAAGAGTGAAACCTGGTCGGGGTGATATACCTAGTAAAGGGCAGCATCTGATCTTGTTCTTATAATACTACCTTTTAAAAATTAAAAATAGTAAATTTTTTCAGTTATAAAATATTTAAACATATACAAAAGTAGAGAAAATAGTATCTTATGATTTGCCAAAGTTTATTCAAATCTAGTTTGGAAAGAAACACAGGTAAATCGTTTCTGTTCTTTCCTCATCCCTGTTTTCTCTTTTCATCAGAGGCGGCCCAGCCAGGGGACACTGGTGTTGGTGCGGGTCATTCCATGTAGCCATTTATGCTGTTCCTGTATCTGTGTTTACCCATAAGTAAGGTGTTTTTTTTTTATTTTAAATTTTATACAGTTCTTATAAAAGGCATTTATATTTTTGCAAATTGTTTTTTTTCTCATTTATTTAATGAATAGACACTGTTCTAGGTGCAGCGTACATGACAGTGGATAAGGAAAATGAGGCTACCTGCCTACTAACATTTTAGGGGGGAAGACATGAAGTAATAAATAAAATTGATAATGTAATACCAGGTCAGGGTAAATTCCATGAACGAAAGTTGAGGAGGACCAAAGAGCAGAGAGCGATGTGGGAGTGGGATGTATTTTAAATGAAGTGTTCAGGGAAGTCCTTTTTCAGGAGGTGACGTTTGTGGCAGTTAAATTAATTGAGAGAGTAAGTCATGCTGTGGGAAAAGAAAATGCCAGGGGAGGGAACATCAAGTGCAAAGGCCTTGAGGTAGAAATGACCTTGGAGCACTTGAGAAATGGAAAAGTCAATCATGGTTGAGTGCAAAGTTAGGGAGAGAATGGTCAGAAATGAGTTTGCAGGAGAAGCCAAAGGCCAGATCAGATAGGTCTTACAAAGTAATGTTAGGAAATTTGGATATTGAGTGTCATAGGAAACTACTGGATGATTTTGGAGCAGCAGAATGATATGGTTTGATATACTTTTAAGATTACTTTTACACTGGAATTCTGTGACTAAATGTGGAAACTCTTTCTATACTGATATGGAAAGATCTTGAAGATACACTGTTTATACTTTTTTCTGTACCTGGCTTTTTTTCTTTTTAGTACATAATGTGGTTATTATTTAATAATGATGATGATGATAATGCTAATGATGATACTAGATTAGTAGTTAACATTTATTAAGCATTTGGTAGTGGTTAACTGCTAATCTAATGCCTGGTCTATAAGCTCCTCTCCTTTTGTCCCCCGCTTTCCCAGCACGTCTATCCATTGCTCCTGTTGCTTTCAGACGCGCATGCATGCCCCGTCTAACCTCCGTTATATCCCGGTGTTAGAGAGAGACCTCAGCCGCCAGGCCTATCTTCTCTCTGTCCTAGGAAATGCTCTATTCATGTTTATTCATACATTTTTTTGTTTGTTTCTATTCTTTTGTCTTTGAAATTTCCCTGCTCATCTCATACAGCCAGACCATGCCTTTACTCTGACCCAGATGGCTTATATCCTATGTCCTGGATGTAGCTAAAACCGAGGTCAGCCCTTTTTAATCTATAGTTTAATGTAGCCAGTTTTACGTACCTGGCAAAAACGTTCCTATGTAGGGTTGGGCGTATTTATTCGTACATAAGGAGTATATGTTCCTTCCCTGCACCCTTCTCCCTGTGGTTCTAACATAGCAGTCTAGAGAGCTACTAGTAGTTGGTGAGTACCAGGAACAGTGCCCGGCACACAGCAGGCTCTCAGTAACTATATGCCGAATGAGCGCATCAGCACTGAAGATGAAACCTATTTGATGTTCCCTTCTTTTTAAAGCACTATCATGGCTTTTCATAACATGTGGCACATAACAATAATTGTGTGTTGAATTTAATTCAGTTTTATCTTACTTCATGTTTACCTGGGTTTTAACTGAGCACATACATTCTTTTGTGGGAAGATGCACTGCCAGTACAGAATAGTCTTGATGCTAGAATTTGTCACAGGCAGAGCCCCAGCAGTATTCGGCCATTTCAGGCACAAGCATCTTTTATTACTGACAGCTTTTTTCCAGCTACCACTCCTGCCCCTTCACTGGTTGCTCACCGTCTGGCTGGCTGCGTGTCAGCCCAGGAGATTGCGCTCGCTCTGACCGCGGAGTGCCACTGCACGTCGCCACCTCCTGTCACCGACGCAGAGGGCAGCTTCGTGGCGCAGAGTAGTGGTCTGCCCAGAGCAGCTTCATTACCTGGACATGTTTAAAATGTCCCAGAAGGCCATAGGAATTATAAAATTATAAACTGTCCTTTTTGGGGGGTTAAACTTTGAATTCTCTTTAAATCTATTCACTCAATTTTAAAAATAGAGACGTTTCATATTTTTGGAAACCATATAGGATTTTTTTTGAGGGTTTGGTACATTTTTCTTATGACAAGATTTAATAAAATATGTATCTAATAATGTGACTTGAATAAGACTATGGCTTTTGCCCAAACCTTGTAAGTTCATGAAACATTTTAAAGAGAACAATGACCTGAGGGAAGAGCTAGATTTTCCTTAAGACTTTTGTTCTTATCAGGACATATAATGCTCAAAAGTGACACAGCATGGAACATGGGTTTCAATGAAGAAAAGTACTTCAGAATCAAACCTTAGAAGGCCATTTGGGAGCTTACTGGCCTGACCAAAGGAATTAAAAAAATCTAGAGGCTGTTTGTTTGTTTGTTTGTTTTTAAATAATACATAGAAAGTAGAGTAACCTGATTTTACTTTTGGTTATTATTTAGTGTTGCCTGTGACTTATTTGTTCATATTAAGAAGAAGGTATTGAGTGGTCACAGGACTTTAGAGGAAATTTTTTTTCTAGACTTAGGGTTTTTGTTTGTTTGTTTGTTTCACTTTATAACGCTTCTCTCTCTTATTTAAAAATAACATACTTTTCAATTATAGTGTGTTAATTGCATTCATTTAAATTAGAGTTCTTATCCTTTTCCCCCTTTCTCTTTTAGGACTTGAACCAATGAAAGAAGCTTATGGCACTTAAGAAGATAAATGTCACTCTTGCCTTTTAAATTGGAACTTCTGCTTAGGACCTGTATATGACTTTTCATTTGTGATCTGTTCTTTCAGTAGCCACTGACTTTGAGTTGCAGGAAGGTCTCTGAAGATTCATATCAAATGACGTCAATGGCCAGCTTGTTTTCTTTTACTAGTCCAGCAGTAAAGCGATTGTTGGGCTGGAAGCAAGGTGATGAAGAGGAGAAATGGGCAGAAAAGGCAGTCGATGCTTTGGTGAAAAAGTTAAAAAAGAAAAAGGGTGCCATGGAGGAGCTGGAGAAAGCCTTGAGCAGTCCGGGACAGCCGAGCAAATGTGTCACAATCCCCAGGTCTTTAGATGGACGCCTGCAGGTTTCTCACAGAAAAGGCTTACCCCATGTGATATATTGTCGTGTTTGGCGCTGGCCTGATCTGCAGAGTCATCATGAGCTAAAACCATTGGATATTTGTGAATTTCCTTTTGGATCCAAGCAAAAAGAAGTTTGTATCAACCCATACCACTATAAGAGAGTGGAGAGTCCAGGTAGGTTTTACTCCCTTGAGAAGAATTTAGAAAACATCTTTCTTCCTGATTTGCATTTAGCTGGATCTAGTAATTAAAAGGTTATATTATTGTTTTCCTTCTTAAAGATTTTAATCTCGGAAGGAATGCTGGATTTTGAATTCAGCTTTTTATGTGTAGATGAAGTATTTTTCATTTCTACCAGAACATTTGTGACAGGGTATAAGCATGTCATAATACTGCTTATCCTAAAATGAAAGTTAAAGAGTTCCCTTCTTGACCTCATTTATACCTCCTCGCACCCAATTTTCTGCACTGTTTCCTCTAGTTCTTTTAGAGCAGTCTCCAGTTTTATTATCTTCCCATTACTTCCCTCCCAGCCTTCGTGGACACCCCTGCAGTCAGTCTTCCTTCCCAGCGCCTGACGTGGCGGGATCACGAGCGACTGCCTTCTTGCAGGTGCAGGTGCAGGGGCGTTCTCTGTCATCCTCCGGTTTGCCCTCCCGGCGTCATTTGGTGCAGTTGCTCTCCTTCCCCCGCCTCAAGACTTTTTCTCGGTTGGCTTCTGAAACACTGCAGTTTCCTGGTTCTCATACCTTACTGGCTGTTTTTGCCTAGGCTGTTTGTGGGTTTATTTTCCTGTTTTCACAGGACTCCTTCCCTGGACAATTTCTCCATCTATATCTTTCTTCTCTGTGCTCTCATGCTGTCACATGCCTTAGAACCTTCTATAAGCTCGAGCTAACATTTAGAACCTCAGAGTGAACTTTCCTTTTGAGATTTAGACTTTTGTGTCCAGCTGCCTACTTGATACCTCCACTTGAGTATGTCCAATAAACGTATCATATTTAATGTCTAAATAGGACTTTTGATTTTTTTCCCCACCAAGTCATTTTTCCCCTCATTTTCCTTATTGAAATAAATGGCACCAATATTTATATAATTGCTAGCTGGAAGTCCTCTCTTCTTTCTCTCCCTTAACTCCTGTTTTTGAGCTATGAATGCGCAAATGCTGTTCGCGGGGCCTTCGGAATGTGTCTTGGTCATCCCATCTCCCGCCATCGCTAACGCCGCTGCTTCGGTGCAGAGCAGCAGCATCTTTCACCTTCAGCGGTCTTTCCGTTGGCCTCTCTTCCTCTTTTTATCCCTCTCCAACCCATTCTGTTTTCTACAGCCAGAGTGATATTTAAAAATATGAATCAAATCATGTCAGCCCCTGCTTAAAATACTTTAAAGGCTCTCTATCACACTTTGAACAGATTTCTACAAGACCTACATGACCTGCCAGGCTTCCTCTGGTCTTTGAACTTGCCACACTCCTGCATCATAGACTTTTTTCTTGCTGTTTCCTCTACTTGAGTACTGTTCTCCCAGGACCTTTTTATGGCACATTTTCTCACTCTGTTCCATTCTTGCTCAGATACCCCCTTCATTACTTGATGCTATGTTAGATATTTACTTTGTTTATTGACTGAAGTGAGTAGGCCCTCCCCTGTCTCATTCTGTGCTGCCTCCCCAGTGCCTAGAGCAGTAGTATTACCTGATGCTTTATAGTGATGCTCAGTAAATAATTTTTTGTAATGAATGAACTGTATATGTGGAGGTGCTAGTTGGCTACATTAGTTATCTGTTGCTGCGTAACAAAAACTGGCTTAACACACATTTACTATCTCACAGTTTTGGTGGGTCAGGAGCCCAGGCCCCCCTTAACTGGGTCCTTTGTAATGCTGTAAGCAAAGTGTTGGTCAGGACTTGGGTCTCACCTGAGTTTCAGTTGGGGAAGGATCTGCTTGCCAGTTCAAATGATTGTTGAAAGGATTCAGTCCCTCACAGGCTGCTGGATTCTTGCTCGTTGTCAACGGGAGGCTGCCTTCGTTTGTTTGCCACTTGACCTCTTCATAGGTAGTTCACATACATGGCAATTTACTTCTTCAAAACCAGTAAGAAAAATAGGGTCTTCTTGCTAGAAAGGTATTATATTCTTATGGAATGTTACCACATACATTCTATCACTTTTGCCATATTCTGTTGGTTAGAAGCAAATTGCAGGTAATACACTCAAAGAGAGAGGATTTCACAAGAATGGTACACAGCGGTGGGAACCATGGTGGTCACCTTGGAGTCTGTGTGCCACACTGGGTTTCCCATGGAGGTGGTGTCCACCCAGCATGGTAAAAAGGCTGCGGAAATGACGGTGGAAGTGGAGACCAGCAGGAACAATAGCAGTGGTGGTGCTGTCAGGGAAAGTCCAGTTTAAAGGCTTTAGAGCGGCCGATCGGTATCTGAGGTGATTCCTAGTTTCATACTGAATCCAAGGAGATCTGTAGCCTTAAGGAATTGACAAAGAAAGGAAGGTGTGAGGAGTTAACAGGGAAATGTAGTCTGAAAAGTTCCCTAGCTTGATATAGCCACGAGTTGCTTGTCTAGGAATTTAGTGTATTTCCATTGCCAGATTGTGATTTATAATCTCCCAATAGAAATGTCTAATTTTTTTAATAATCCATTTTCTCAGCCATGATTCATTCTGTAGAGAAAACTAGGGCACAGCTCTGGTATGCTTAAAGCAAGTGAAGGATCTATTATATAGCATGGATCACTTTATGGTTCGAGTATTAATATGGTAGTAGTAGTAACTGTAATAGTAATGAACATTTATTGTGCACTATGGACCAGGCATTTTTCTATTACTATGAGGTTATTTCTTCACAAGGTTAGAAAATGGTACTAACATTTTAAAACTTAGTAAGTTTACAGATAAGGAAACCAAGGGAAATAGGTGATACAAGATCACATTGCTAATATATAGTGGAGTGAGAAAGTACCACAAAAAAAAATTAAAATGATGGAAGATAGCTGGGAAGGCAAACAGGTGTCTTTTCCAACCCAGGTGGCCCTCTGTTTGTTCTAATAGGCAGTGTTTCGTAGTGGTTAAGATGGCTCTGGAACCAGACTTTCTGGGTTTGAATTTTAATTTTATCAGTATATTAATGTGACTGCAGGCAAGTTACGTAACCATTCTGTGACTTACAGTTTCCTCATCTGTAAAACAGGAGTAATAATATCTGCCCTATGGTTTTGTTGTGAGGATTAGATGAGTTAATGCTTGAAAAGTGCTTAGATTAAAACATAAACTGGTTCAGAATGAGCTTCAAGTTAAATATTGTAATAAAATAATAATCCTGGAAATAGAGCATGGGGAAAATGGCAGAGAGAAAATTATTAAAGGAATACTGCTAGAAAAAATTCCAGTTTCCAGAACTAAAAATTGAAAGGGCCCACCAACTGAATAACCAGATGAGGGATAAAAAAAGGCCCATACATGAATTTGTAGTATATCATGGATAAAAAAATATTCTGAAAGCTCCTAGAGAGAAAATACAGAACACGTACACAGGATTGCAAATGAGAATATTGTATTTCCAATACAATTTTGAAGTCTAGAAGAAAACAAAGCATTGGCTCCCAGATTCAGAGACAAAAAGTTATGTATTCTGGAACCTGTGTGCAGCCCAACAAAAGGCAAAACTTACTGTATGTGCAAGGGCTCAAAATTTATCTTCCTTATACGCCATTCTTCAGGAGGATAATGAGCGAGGGGGGAGTTCAGGAAATGAGACCCAACAGGAGAGAAGGGCAGGGAAGTCCAAGGACTTCTGATGTGTAGGAGGCTTTAGCAGCAGCCAGGGTAGATTTTAGCAAAAGGTTGGATGACCCAGGGGAAAACATGGAATCAGTAGAGTTTTTTGTTTATTTGTGGTATCTAGAATATAGTATCAGTAAGTATTTGACAGGTCTGTTGGACTTCTGGGAAAGGAACAAGGCAATAATTAACTGTAGTAAAAGCACTGTTCAGGGGAAAATATAATCATAGTACATACTTAGCTCAACAATGAATAATCTTTATAATATTAACATTGGATATTAATTTAACCAAAAATTTTGAATGTAACTTTATTGTGGAGAAGGGGAATGGGATAGAATGATACAAGAAAGCCACTTCATTAGCCATAATAGCAAGTCTACAAATAATGTCTTAAAATCAATTATAGTAATATAAACATATTATTTAACAGTATATGAAGTATTAGAAAAAAATGGTTAAGAGTTTATATTTTTTTTGTCTCTGGAAGCAGTATGGAAGGAGGCTTAGAAGTTGCTGTTTTTGTTATAATCTGTTATATTATCTGTCTTTTTAAGCTATCCGTGTATTTTTGGGGGGTAAAAATAAAATAATTAATAAAAAATGTGTATAGATACACAAGTAAAAAAAGAAATCAGTGATTTTAGGTCTGTTTAAAAAAAAAAAAAGTAAAGAAGTTCTCAGTGGATTACATTCCTAAGTAGTTATTTTACCAAGCCTCTCAGATTTGCTAGCTGGCTAGACAGAGAAACCCTTGCTGTCTGATGTGTCCCTGTTCTCCAGTGGCAGCTGTCCCGTCATGGTAGGAGGGGGCAGCAGTTGTAATACACAGTAGAATAAAAGAATGGTAAACAGACATGAACCACATAATTACAACACGAGTTCAGTAAAATAAAAACAGACCAAAAAAACCCCAATACAAATAAGAGCCTTTTGATTCCCCAGGTCCCTACTGCTTCTGGGAGGGGACGTATAGTTAACCTAAGAACAGATTGGTTTTATTGATGCTGAATGACGTCAGAGTCAAAGAGATTTTCAGAAATGAAATTACATCGACAAATATAGGAAAGTTGTAAAGGAAATGAGTTGGTTCAGTAAGAGTTTAAAGAAATTGGTCTGTTTCTGTTTCGTATGGGACAAGGCAATCAGATTGCCTCTATGTGATTGATCACTTGGGTCTTTAGAGAAAGTAACATTTGAATAAAGCTTATCTTAAAAAAAAGTATCTCTTAAGATGTTTGGGCTTTGTTGTGTATATTTTCATTATGGTCATGTTTAGAAAATTGATTTTGAATCAAGACTCTTACATGGGAAAACTTTTGAGCGGGGAAAACTTTACCAAAGAACATAAAATGTGAGACCTCTCAAACTGAAAAACATGAAATGTTTAAAATTGGAAACATGGAGGCTTCCAGGACATCTGTAGAGCTGGCCTCAACTTTAGCCTCTGCTCCCGGCTTCCTAGTTCAGTGGCTAGACCAGCTGTTTAGCCTCTCTTATCTCCAGCCTGGAATCTCCCCGTCTCCTCCTGGATTCTCCCCGCCCTTGGCACTCCCATGTGAAATCTTCCTAGTTCTTTAAGGCCCACTCAGATATTGTCTTTTCCACAACATTTTGTTTGATTCTTTGCCAGCTGGGAGTACTCACCTTTGTTGCACTCTCATTGCATTAAACTTTTCTGTATTATTGTTGTTTTAAAATATGTCTTATCTCTTATAGAACAGGAGTGGTATGTTTTCTGGGTTTTCTGTCTTCCAGAGTACTTTATACATGCTAGACGCTAAATGCTTAGAGTTTTGGGGTTAGTTATTGTGTACATAGATTCAAGGTTCTACAAAGCAGACCTCCCTAAAAGTGAATTAATAGGTGTATAGTCTTACCTGAATCCTTTCTGTGTATCCCTTAATATGCATGGAATATTCACTTTTAGTCATTGCTGACAGATGACTTTTAATTTTTGTCTTTCAGTCTTACCTCCAGTATTAGTGCCTCGTCATAATGAATTCAATCCACAACACAGCCTTCTGGTTCAGTTTAGAAACCTGAGCCACAATGAACCGCACATGCCACAAAATGCAACTTTTCCAGATTCTTTCCACCAGCCCAACAACACTCCTTTTCCCTTATCTCCAAATAGCCCCTATCCCCCTTCCCCTGCTAGCAGCACCTATCCCAACTCCCCAGCAAGTTCTGGACCAGGAAGTCCATTTCAGCTGCCAGGTAAGACTTGATTTTATTGATACAAAGTATGAGTCCCTGAGAATCAGCAATTGTTCTCATACTGCTGGCCCTTTGGGCGAACTGTTACATGCCAAGAACTGGCTACTTAGACTCTATATTCTTTGGTAATTATTTGATTTACAGAAGAGTATTGGATTTTGTTTTGCTAGATACCATATGTTTAAATATTTTAATATAGTTTAGAATACTAAATACCATTATTGAGTGACTTCTATAACTGATACTGTGGTGAAAGATACTGCATTAAATTTAATCTTCAGAACAGCATGTAAGGTAGATATTCCTGTTTTAGAGGTGGAAAAATAAATTGATTCCTACTCCAAAAGTTTAAGCACCTTGCTTAAAGTCACACAGCTAATAAATGGGGGTTTAGACCCAACTTTCTTTGACCTCAAAGTCGGTGCTGTTTTAACTTTACTACTTTGTTTGTCAAATCATTTTAGATTTTGGAAGGTTAAACTGAATTCCAGTTATCTTTCAATAGATAACTGATGAGCTGATTTGCCTGGAGAAGGATAAGAATGACTTACCAAGTTTCTAATTTTTGTTGATGTCATGTCATGTGTGGACACATGCTTTGTCACTGTCAGATATCTGAATGCCTGTTGCAGGCAGAGTCATATTAGATTCTCTGTGGCTTCTTGGTGGCAAAATATCATTTGATGCTGAGGGGGTTTTCCTTGTTTTTTGATTTTTTTGAAGAGGAATTAAGCACCAACTGTTTAACTTGCTGGTAGGTATTTGCTCAAAAGCTAATTTTTATACTTCGTCTTAGATTTAGTTCTGATTGTAGCTCTGTCTGAAAATGTATCTTGTACAAACCTTGGGGTGGAGGACAAATTATGTTCAGTATTTATAGTTACTGAGACAAAGAAGTATAGCTGGAGCTTTTGTGAGGAATTTCAACCATGAGTGTTGGAACTCAGAAGATTTTCTGGTTAATACTCAGTTTCCTGAGAGAATTATCTAGCTATTTAATGGGACAAAACAGCCATTTTGGGATGTTGCAAAAAATTAGATAAACTGCTCTTAGTGTTGACAGCAAATTTTGAAGGAGCATAGCTTTATTTTCCAGTTTTAAATGACAATGTATAGTATGTGATGAGTTTGATCATTTAAAAGTGTGTCTGTAGATATGTATGTGGACTATGATAATCGTGTCCTTCAGATTGACTTCTAGGAGTTGCAGTTTTTCTGAGCATATGATTTCAAGCAAATAAAGGCAAAATACTTGACTTTGAATTCTATCCTAGTGAATTTTAGCACTGCCCTTACTGTCCTGGATTGTCCAAAATACATGTGGACTTAACAGTGGTTTTCAGTAGCGAAAGGCTGTGAGTTTTCCTTTTCTCTTGCCCTAAGATAGCACCCTGCTTCTTGATGCGTCTGTGATACTCAGTTGTGGACCCTGCTGAAAACCATGAATTTAAAAATGCTTTTACAGTGACTTTGAGCAGGATGAAGACTGTAACTAGTCTTCTGGGTCTTTTAATTTGTCTCATTTTCTTCCTCTTAGCTGATACTCCTCCTCCCGCCTATATGCCACCAGATGATCAGTTGGGTCAAGATAATTCCCAGCCCATGGATACAAGCAATAATATGATTCCTCAGATTATGCCCAGTATATCCAGCAGAGGTAAGAGAAATACTCTCCATGTTAATTATGCTGTTTTTACTTTGTTGTTTCTTTGCTTCTTTTTAACTTCTTGACCGCTTTTTAAAAATAGCTTTATTGAGGTATAATTTCTATACCATGACATTTATCCATTTTAGGTGTACGATTCATTGATTTTTGTAAATGTATAAAGTTTTACATCATCACCATAACGTAGTTTTAGAACATTTCCATAACCCTTTAAAAATATCCCTTGTGAGTATTTTGTAGCCTAGCTTCACTCCCAAACCCATTTTCAAAGACCTTCAATTCTATTTTCTATATCTATAGACTTGCCTTTTTTGAACATTTCATGTAAATAGAATCACATTTTGCGTAGCATCTTTTACGTCTTTTACGTAGCATCATATTTTCAAGGTTCATCCATGTTGTTGCATGTATCAATAGTTCCTTTTTATTGTTGAACAAATATTCCATTATATGATGTACCACATTTTGTTTATCCATTCACCAGTTGATGGGCATTTTAATTGTTTCCAGTTTTGGGTTAGTATAAACAATGTTGTTGTGAACATTCGCCTGTAAGTCTTTGTGTGGACACTGGTTTTCTTGGATAGATAACCTACCTAAGAGTAGAATTTCTGAGTCATATGATAAGTTAACTGTTTAAGACTAACTGCCAAGTTTCTCCAAATGGCAGTACCATTTTTCCATTCTTACTCCTAACACTTGTTATTTTCTTTATTGTTACTATTATTAGTATAGCCATTTTACTGTGGTGTAAAATCCTATATTATTGCGGTTTTAATTTGCATTTTTCTAATGAATAATGATGTTGAACATATTTATGTACTCATTGACCATTCATGTATCTTCTTTGGTGAAATGTTTATTCAGATCTTTTGTCCACTTTCAAATTGCATTGCCTGTCTTATTATTGAGTTGTAATTGTTCTTTATATATCCTGGATAGAACTCCTGTATCAGATATATGATTTGCAAGTATTTTCTCAGTCTGTGGATTGTCTTTTTATCTTCTTAATGATATCTTTTGAAGTATAGAAGTTTTTAATTTTGATAAAGTCCAGTTTAACAATGTATTTCTTTTTCTGTTGTTCCATCTAAGAAATTTTTGTCTATCCCAAGGTCATGAAAATTTTCCTAATGTGTTTTCTTCTAAAAGTTCTATAGCTTTAGTTCTTACATTTAGGTGTACGATTCCTATTAAGTTTTTTGTATGGTAAAGGTCTACATTCATCTTTGTGCATATAGCTCTGTGGTTGGTTCTAGCAGTCACTGTTTGTGGAAAAGAGCATTCTCCATTGAATTGTTTTGGCATCAGAAATCAGTTGACCGTAAGAGTTAGCACTTATTTCAGGACCCTCAGTTATATTCATTGATCTGTGTATCTATACTTCATAGTCTTGATTATTAAAACTATATGTGAGTTTTGAAAACAGGAAGCATGAGTTCTCCAACTTTATTTTTTTTAAATTGTCACCCAAGGATATGTTTATTGTTTTTTAGAGAGAGGAAGCAAGAGAAGGGGGGAGAGAGAGAGAGAGAGAGAGAGAAACATTAATTGGTTGCCTCCCATATGAGCCCCAACTGGGGATCAAACACACAACCTAGGCATATGCCCTGACCCTGGAATTAAACCCACAACCTTTTGGTGTACAGGACAATGCTCCAACCAATTGAACCACCTGTCCAGGGCCAACCTTGTTATTTTTTAACATTTTTGGCTATTCTGTTTTCTTTGCATTTCTGTATCATTTTAGTAGCAGTTTCTCAAATTCATTCCTTAAAAAAAAACCCTCTTTGGATTTTGATAGAGTTCATATTGAATCTCTAAATTTAGGGTGATCTACTATCACCTTCCAGTGCATGAATGTGGAGTCTTTACATTCATTTAGATTTCCATTTTCAGTATAAAAGCCTTTTATATCTGCTTCTCTTTTTAAATTTATTTCTATGTGATTGAAATTTGTTTAATTTCATGTTTGGATTATTCTTTTTCATGTATAGGATTACAATTGATTTTTATATATTAATCTTTTAATTTGCAACCTTGTTGAATTCAATGATTATTTCTAGAGGTAGGTTTTTATGTGTGCATATGTCGATTCCTTAGAGTCATCTGATAAAAAACACTACTTTTTCCTGTCCAACCTAGATGGCTTTAACTTCTCTCTCTCATTATTATTAAAGGGCACATATGAAAAACCTACAGCTATCCTCATACTTAATGATAAAAGACTAAATTGCTTTCCCCTAGAATTGAAACTACACAAGGATGTCTATCTCCTCTTTCTTCTATTCGGCATTGTTCTGGAGGGCCTAACCAGTAAATTAATAGTTCCCTTTCATTCCTAGTTTCTTGGCAAGTTTTGTCATGAATGGATGTTGAATTTTGTTAGAAGCCTTTTCTGACTCTTCATAGAGTTTTCTGTTATTTTTTCTAGTAAGAAGGTATATTACATGAACTGATTTCTGATGTTAAACCAGCTTTAAAATCCAGGAATAAATCCCACGTGGTCAGTGTGTATAGCCCTTTCTCATGTATTGCTGTGTTAGGTTTACTGACATTTTGTTGAGTATTTCTGCCTCTACATTCATACGTGATACTGGTCTGCAGTTTCTAGTGGTGTCTTGGTTTGACATTGGGATCAGGATGATAATGTCTCATGGGAGGAAATGGGAAGTATTTCCTCCTATTTTTAGAAGAGTTTGTAAAATATTGGTATTATTTCTTCTTTAAATATTTGATAAAATTTATTAGTGAAGCCATTTGTGCTTGGACTTTTCCTTGTGGGAAGATTTTTTAAAACTGATTCAATTTTTTTGATTGTTATATATGGGTCTATTCAGGGTCATTTTTTTTCTTGAGTCAGTTTTTGGTAACTTCTGTCTTTCTAGAAGTTTATTCATTTCATCTAAATTGTCTAATTTGTTGGCATAAAGCTTCTAATTTCTAATTTCTGTAAGAATTGGTAGTTAACGTTTTCATTCCTGAACAAGGATTTCATTGGAAATCTGTATCTTTTGTTTTTTTCTTGGTTGGCTAGTTAAAGGATTGCCATTTCTTTGATCTTTTGAAAAAAATAGCTTTCCTCTTTTTCATTGACTTCCACTCTAATTTCTATTATTTCCTTTTTTCTGCTTACTTTTATAATTTCTTAAGGTGAGATCTTAGGTTATTGATTTGAGTTGCTTCCTCTTTTTTAGCATAGCTGTTCAAAACTATTAATTTCCCTCTAACCGCCCCTTTAGTTGTATCCCATAAATTTGGATATGTTTTATTTTCATTTTTATTCAGTTCAAAATATTTAAAAGTTTCCCTTGTGAATTCTTGTTTGACTCTTGGGTTATTTAGTAGTATGCTAATCAATTTTCAAATATTTCAGAATTCCCCAAATTTCTTTCAGTTGTTAATTCCTAGTTTAATACCATTGTGGGGTATTTAATGTGCTTTGTATGATTTCCATTTTTTAAAAGTTATTACAACTTGTATGCATATTTTTGTACAGCCTGTGACCTAAGATTGGTTTTTAGATTATTAAAGGATTATTAAAGAAAACTATATGACAGAGATAGTGTGTGGCCTGCAAAACCTAAAATGCTTGCGTTTCACTTGCTACATATAATCCTTATTATATGTTGCTGGATTTGGTAAGCAGAAAACATTTGCCAGCATCTGGCAGAGCATATGGTCTACCTTAGAGAATATTCCATGTGCCTTTGAAAAACTTGTATATTTCATTGTCATGGAGTATCATAGGATCTGTGGATTTCAGTTAGACCAAGTTGGTTAATAGTATTACTCAAGTCTTTTGTTTTAATTTATGTCTAATTGTTCTATCAATTTTTGAAAGTGAGAGATTGAAGTTCCCAACTATTACTATTGAATTGTTTATTTCTACTCGAATTCGGTTGGTTTTTGCTTCATGTACTTTGGCGACTCTTGTTAAAGTGTACAGTTCAGTAACAGGAAGTATAACCACCATATTGTGCAACCATCACTATTATCCATTTCTAAACTTCCTTATGATATCAAACAGAACTCTGTACCAATTAAACAACTCCCCATTCTCCCTCCCCATGCCCCTTGGTGACTACCATTTTACTTTCTGTCTTTGTGAATTTGCCTATTCTAGTTCCCTAAGTGTAATCACGTACTATGTATTTGTCCCTTTGTATCTGGCTTACGTTACGTACCATGATGTTTTCAAGGCTTATTCATGTTGTAGCCTGTATCAGAATTTCACTCCTGTTTAAGGCTGAATAATATTCCATTGTATGGATACACACACTTTGTTTATCCATGTATCAGTTGATGGGCATTTGGATTGTTTCTACCTTTTTGCTCTCCTAAATAATGCTGCTATGAACGTTGGTGTTACAGGTATCTATATGAGTCTGCTTTTTAACCGATTCGGTGTTAATGTACGTGGGAGTAGAATTGCTGAATGTTGCAGTAATTCTGTGTTAACTTACTGAGGAGCTGCCCAACTGTTTTCCGTGCTGGCTGCACCATTGACCTTTCCACCGGCCTACATTAGGGCACCAGTTTTTTCACATTCTCGTAAATACTTTGTAAAAAATAATAGCCATCCTAATGGGTATGAAGTGGTACTTGATTGTGGTTTAAAAGCCACTTTATTTTGAGACCCTAAACTCTTTAGTTTGTTGCAAGTTTAAAAGTAAGATACTGGCATTTTATACATTTCTTAGAAGAGGGGTGTTTTTTGTTTGTGTTATACTTACTTGTGATAATACCAAAAGACTGTCATGTCACAGTAGGGTTTTCCAGGAGCCCCATGTTTCTGAAAACAGTTAAGTTTCTGGCTCCCCAATAGTCCTGTTAATGTCTTTGGTTTTTCAAGATTTAGAATTTACCTAGGAATTTTGTTATACTAATTTGCTTGTAATTCATAGACTACCTTCATTTAGAACAAAATATCTCAGAACATGAATTTCTGGATCTCTACTTATTTGCTCTGCAACTTAGGGTAGCTTTTTTAAATCTCTAAGCCTAAGTTTCTCCATTTGTTAAAATAAATAGGATATTTACACAGGGATAATTAGTATATTGATTGAACTAGACAATATATATATAGTGATCTTCGTTTATGTCATCAGGTAATACCCAATAAATAGTATTATTATCTTCCTTCTGAATATAAGGACTGTATTTACCCCAGCGATCATTTTTCTTCTCCCAGTTTCCCGGAGATCAGATGGCGCAGTTTAACGGCGTGGTGTGTCAGGTGTTCCTGGGAATACAGTTTGTCTCAGCGCAACAGCAGTATCCCTAGGGCCACCTGGCACTCAAGTCTTCTCACCCTCATGGATGTCTTTTCATCCAAATTTCTTCTCATTTCAGTCATTATTTTGTGTTTTTTTCTTCTTCTTTCTTTGACAGAGAGGTACAAAAAGAAAGTCAACGTTAAACTACAATGCCTTGAATCACCAGTTAGCAATATATCCTCGGCCTTGAGCAGAAGCAAAGCTTTTCTTTTCTTTTCATCCTAACCAAAGTTGTCTTTTTAGTTTTGCTTAGCAATTTTTCTCTTTCAAGCTTTGTCTCATTCTTGGCTCTAGTGTTCCTGACACTATTCTTAAAACTTCCTGCTATTCATTTGTATGTCTTTGGTGTGGGCCCCTCCTTGTTCCATTTTTGTATAAACATCTTTAAAATCTGAGCTGTTATAATTTCTCTCTGGGTCCCCATTGATTTATTGTTCTCTATTTCTCCTCTTCTGAATTATTGGCAATTGAACAATCAGAAGTAAATTTTAAAAGTTAACCAATTCTTTTGCACTGCCTACACAGGCCGTGTGACTACTCTTAGGTTTTTCTTACATGTTTATCCCTGCTTTTTAAAAAGAAAATTGTGGCTCCATGAGTTCTGCCTGAGTACAGTTCCAAGACAGACATCCTGTGAGGACAAGGTGAAGGGCTTCCATGTCCCTCCCACCCATGCGTCCATTATGAATTGTTGACTTTTAAACTAATAAGAATATGGTCAGTACAGATGCTCCTTGTCTTACAATGGGGCTACGTCCCGTTAAACCCATTGGAAATTGAAAATAGCTTATGTCAAAAAAGGATTTAATATACCTAACCTGCTAAACATCATAGCCTAGCCTAGCCATCCTTAAACGTGCTCAGAACACTTCCATTAGCCTGCAGTGGGTCAGAATTGCCACACACCACGAATGCACTGGGGGCTATCAGTTGTTTACCCCCTTGATCGTGCGGCTGGCTGGGCTCGGTGGCTTGCTGCCACTGCCCAGGACCACGAGGGCATATCCTACCGCGTGTTGCTAGACCCCAAAGAGATCAAAATTCAAAGAACAGTTTCTACTGAATGGATATGGCTTTCACACCCTTGTAAAGTTGAAAAATCTTAAGTTGAACCATTGTAAGTTGGGGACGATCTGTATTTTTTACTATATAAAAAATCTTTTTCCATAGTCTGGCATTTAACATTTTAAATGTATACCACCTTTTACGCAAGGATAATGTTCACTTAGGTTTGGGTTTTTTAAAAAACAGAGTTTATTTTTTAGGTTCACAGCAAATTTGAGCAGAACATACGGAGTTCTGAAGTACATACCTCCTGCCTCCACAAATACACAGCCTCCCTCACTACCAGCATCCTGCACCAGAGTGGAACATTTATTAACAATGAGTGAACCTGCAGTGACTGACACATCCTTATCACCCGAAATCCATAATTTACCTTAGGGTTCATTCTTGCTGTTGTGCACTCTGTGGGTTTTAACAAATGGATAATGACGTGTGTCTACCATTGTACAATAGGCCGTACAGAATAGTTTCTCTGCCCTAGACACTCCTGTGCTCTGCCTGCTTGTCCTTCCCTCCCTCCTAAGCCCTCACAACCATTGATCTTTTTATTTTCTCCATAGTTCTGCCTTTTCCAGAATGTCATATCATTGGAATCATACAATATGTAGCCTTTTCAGATTGGCTTCTTCGAGTTAGTAATTTGCATTTAAATTTCCCCCATGTCTTTTCATGGCTGGATAGTTCCTTTCTTTTTAGTCCTAAATAATATTCCATTTTCTGGGTGTACCATAGTTTATTTATTCATTGACCTACTGAAGGACATGTTGGTTGTTTCCAAGTTTTGGTGATAGTAAAAAAAACTGCTGCAAACATTGTGCAGGTTTTTGAATGAACGTAATTTTCACACAAAATACCAAGAAACATATTTGCTGCATTGTGTGCTAAAAACATGTTTAGTTTCGTAAGAAGCCTTCAAACTGTCTTACAGTTGTACATTCCCAGCAGCAGTGAATAAGAGTTCATCTTGCTCCACATCCTCACCAGCATTTGGTGTTGTCAGTGTTTTGGATTTTGGCCATTATAATGAGTGGCAGTGGTATTTTAATTTGCATTCTTTTGATAACATATAATGTTCATCATCTCTGTTTTTAAATTATATTTTATTGATTATGCTTTTACAGTCCCAATTTTCCCCTTTTGCCCCCCTCCACCCAGCACTCTCCACTCCCTCAGGCAGCCCCCACACCATTGTCCATGTCCATGGGGCTTGTGTAGGTTCTTTGCTCCTCCGTTTCCTAGACTGCACTTTACATGCCCACGGCTATTCTGTAACTCCCTGTTTGTGCCCCTTCATCCCCTCACCTCTTCACCCGTTTCCCCCCTCCCCCCCTTCCCCCCTCCCATCTGGCAACCGTCAGATGTTCTCTGTATCCATGATGTTCTCCTTGTTTGCTTAGTTTGTTTTTTAGACAATTGTTGATAGATATATATATTTGTTGCCGTTTTATTGTTCTTCGTTTTAATCTTCTTTTTTTCTTAAATAAGTCCCTTTAACATTTTATATAATAATGGTTTGGTGATGATGAGCTTGTATAGTTTTTTCTTACCCGAGAAGCTCTTTATCTGCCCTTCAGTTCTAAACGATGTCTTTGCCAGGTAGAGCAATCTTGTATATACGTATTTTGCTGTGTACAGTGTGTTTGCATGTATAGTGTGCACCCATGTTTTTGGCTCAAACTTTCAGGAAAAAGATATTTTGTTTTAATTTTTTAATTCTATTTTTATTTATTTATATTTAGGGAAAAAACCAATTATCATATTCCAGGGGATCATTTTGCACGTGGATATTGTTATTGCTTTCTAGAGTTACACTTTTAATGCGTAAGCATAAAAAAAGGAATTAAATACATTTATATAGAGACGGAATTAGTACTACTCATGTATAATGCGCATCTTTATTTTTCCTTCAGAAATTTGGGCAAAAGGGTGAGCATTATACACTGCTTTTCATGACTTTGAATATTCTTGCCAATCCTTTCTAGCCTGCCAAGTTTCTTTTGAGAAATCAGCTGATAGTCTTCTGGGAACTCCTTTGTAGGTAATTATCTGCTTTTTCTCTTGCTGTTTTTAAGATTCTCTTTTTATCTTTAACCTTTGGCATGTTAATTATGATATATCCTGGAGTGAACTTCTTTGCACCCAGTTTGTACTGGGGCTCCCTGTGCTTCCTGGACTTGGATGTCTATTTCCTTCACCAAATTAGGGAAGTGTTCTTTCCTTATTTTTTCAAATAGATTTCCAGTATCTTGCTCTTTTCTCCTGGCATCCCTGTGATTGGATCGCTTGCCAAGTTGTCCCAGAGTCTGCTTACACTATCCTCGTGTTTTTGGATTCTTTTTTCTCCTTCTTGTTCTTGATTGGTTGTTTTTTGGTTCCTCACGTTCCAAATCACTGATTTGATTCTTGGCTTCATCCACTCTACTGTTGTTCCCCTTTAAATTGTTCTTTATGTCAGTTAGTGGACCCTTCGTTTCTGACTTTGCTGTTTTTTATTAGTTCTCACTAAGTTCCTTGAGCATCCTTAAAACCAGTGTTTTGAACTCTCCATCTGATGGATTGCTTCTCTCCATTTTGTTTAGCTCTTTTCCTGGAGTTTTGATCTGTTCCTTCATTTGGGCCATGTTTCTTGTCTCCTCTTTTGGCAGCCTCTCTGTGTTTGTCTCTGTGTATTAGGTAGAGCTGCTATGACTCCCTGTCTTTCTAGCGCCGCAAATGTACTAGGTGCCCCGTAGGGTCCAGTGGCACAGCCTCCCCTAACACCCAAGCCGGGTATTTGAGGTGTGCCCTTCATGTGGGCTGAGTGCACCTCCTCTTGGAGTTATGGCTTGATTATTGTTAACAGGTAAGTGGGAGGGGTTTACTCAGGCCAGTCAGCTGCAAGGACTGGCTGTGATCACTAACCTCCAATCTCCATCCTCCATGGAGAATCAGCTGTGCAGGGCAGTGTGGTGGTGCTCTGACGTGGTCTGTAGCTGTCCACTGGGCACGCTGGCTCTCGGGATTCCCTGGCGGTGCAGGCCAAGGTCAGCCCCGACCTGTTTTGCCAGGGGCCACCCTGCATGAGCTATAAAGCAATCTGAGATGGCTGCTACTTGTTTTAGGATTGGAGATTCCCAGGTGAAGCCAAACTGTGAATTGAGGCTGGCTGCTGCTAGTCCCAGGCCTGGGGGTCCCTTAGCAAGAGGTATGAGAGGTTGGGGATTCACTGAGGCTGGCTGTTGCTTGTTTGAGAGGATTTAGGAAGTTACAAAACATGAGCCAAGATCAGCCATTCATATGGAAAAGAAGTTTGCGTGGGCCCAGAAGTTGGGTGGGATGGAGTCTCTGGGGATCTCCAGGGTGGGGCAAACAGTTTTAGCCGGGTGATAGAGTCTCAGATGTGGCACCAGCCTCCTGGCCCTGTCGGGGGAGGGTTCTGAAAAGGGACAATGGCCCACTTTTCTGTCTGGGAGAACACTGTCCCCCAGCTCTTGCCTTGATGCCAGACACTTCACTTTCTCCCCATAGGCCACCAGTGCCTTTTAAGCCACTACCCTGGTGCTGGAGCTCAGAGGGAGTGAGCCTGAGCCTGCGTGTGGGTTCTTTAATGGGAATTGCTTGGGACTCTAGAAATTTCTTCCACTGACTCAATCCAATCCCTGCTGGTTTTGACAGCCAGAGTTGTGGGGAGTTATCTTCCTGGCACTGGAACCCTGGGCAAGGGGGCATGATGTGGGGCTGGGACTCCTCGCTCCTGAGACACCCTCCCTCAGTGAATGTGGGCCTGGCCCGCTCTGCGTCTGTGCCCCTCCTGCCAGTCTGGATGGATGTGGTTTCTTTAATTCCATAGTTATGAGACTTCCATTCAACTCAGTTTCTGATGGTTCTGAGTGATGGTGGTTCTATGTTTTAGTTGTAATTTTGATGTAGTTGTGCTAAGAGGTGAGCTGTGCCACCATCTTAGCTGGAAATCTTGGGGCATCTTTTTATGCTTATTTGCCCTGTGTGTATCTTCTTCAGGGAGGTGTCTGTTTATGTTTTTGACCCATTTTTTAATGGGGTTGTTCATTGTTGAGTTTTAAGACTTCTTTGCATATTTTGGATAACAGTTCTTTATCAAATATGTGTTTTGCAAATATTTTCTCCCAGTCTTGGCTTGTCTTACTCCCTCGACATTCTCTTTTGCATAGCAGAAGTTTTTAGTTTTTAATTGAGTCCAGCTTGAGTGTTGTTTTCATGGATCATTCCTTGGTGTTATATCTAAAAATTCATCACCTTGTTCATGGTCATCTAGATTTTCTCCTATGTTATCTTCTAGAAGCCTTATAGTTTGCTTTTTACATTTAGGTCTTTGATCCATTTTGAGGTAATTTTGGTGAAGGGTGTATGGTCTGGGTTTAGATGAATTTTTTTGCATGTGAATGTCAGTTGTTCTTGTATCATTTGCTGAAAAGACTATTCTCCATTATTGCCCTTGCCCTTTCATTAAAAATGAGTTAATTTATTAGGTCTATTTCTGGGTTTTCTCTTCTGTTCTTTTGATCTGTTTGTTTATTCTTTTGTCAGTACTACACAGTCTTGATTGCTATAGCTTTATAGTAAGTCTTTAAGTTGAGTAGTGTCAGTTTTCTGATTTTGTTATTCAGTATTTTGTTTGCTATTCTGGGTATTTTGCCTTTCCATATAAACTTTAGAATCAATTTGTTGATATCCACAAAATGATTTCCTGAGATTTTTGTTGGGATTGCATTGAATCAGTAGATCATGTTGGGAAGAACTGGCATCTTGATAATATTGAAGCTTCATGTTTATCAATATGGAATAGCCACTTACTTAGTTCTTCGATTTCTTTCATTAGAGTATTATAGGTTTTTTCAAAGATCTTGTACCTATTTTTGTTTGATTTTTACCTAAGTATTTCATTTTTGAATGCTAATGTGAATGGTAATAAGTTTTTAATGTCAAATTCACATGTTTGTTGCTGGTGTATAGGAAAGTGATTTGACTGTTGTATATTAACCTTGCATCCTGCGACCTTGCTGTAATTGCTTATTAATTCCAGGAGGGTTTGTTCATTTGTTTCTGTCAATCATTTCAGGTTTTCTATGTAGACACTCATGTCATTTGTGGAAAAAGACAATTTTATTTCTTCTCTCCCAACCCATATACATTTTGTGTCCGTTCCTTGTCTTGGTGCATTAGCCAGGACTTCCAGTGGAGTGTTGAAGCGGAGGGTGAGGACGCCCTTGCCTTGTCACTGCTGGCCGTAGCAGGGGGTCTCCTAGGTTTTCTATTAAGTATGTTGGGTTTTTTGTAAATGTTCTTTATCAAGTCGAAAAACTTCCCCTCTATTCTACAGGGTCTATTGCTGAGAGTCTCACTTAGTTTTTTAGTTTAGATTTTTGTTCAGTATAATTTTATAGGTACTCAGTATAGTTTAGTGTTTTAGGATACTGAAACAGGTTTGTCATCTCAAACATTAAACCTGGATTAGATTTTTCTAGAAAAACAATTTAGAATGTGATGTTGCCTATACTTGTATAATTTTTAAAATCATCAGATTCACAGCATTTTGGAGTTTGTGTTTTGGATACAGACTCAAAGCTAGGCAGGACAGTGAGACTAAGTGAAATATCCGAGTATGTTTTTTTCATGTAGTACTGGGGTGGGTTAAAGGGAAACCATAAAGAATCTGGAGTTTCTGATAATGATTCATTAAACGTATTCTCTGTTTGGTTTGTTCACAGATGTTCAGCCTGTTGCCTATGAAGAGCCCAAACATTGGTGTTCAATTGTTTACTATGAATTAAATAATCGTGTTGGGGAAGCTTTTCATGCATCTTCTACTAGTGTGTTAGTAGATGGATTCACAGACCCTTCCAATAACAAAAGTAGATTCTGCTTGGGGTTGTTGTCAAACGTTAATCGTAACTCGACAATTGAAAACACGAGGCGACATATTGGAAAAGGTAATTTTGTCATTTCCGCACATTTGCTTGAATGCAGCCTTCGCTGTGTTTGCCGTGTGCCATCCGCTGGGTGAGGTGCTGGAGCGCACAGAGCTTAGGGCGCAGCCTCTGCCCTCCCCTTGCAGGTGCTGATGTAAAGGCATCATCAGTCCTCTTTTCCTTACTCTGCTTACATTTTTTCATAGTACTTAGGATCTGAAAGCATATTACCTATGTTTATTTTTTAAATATTTTTCTGACTGGAATATGAACTTTACAGAAAATTGCCTTGTTTAGAATATCTTCAGCAGCTAGAACTGCCTGATTCATAGTAAATACACAACAAATATTTGTGGAACATTTGAATGCTGTTGAAGGGTGAGAATTTTATAATTATGATATTTATGGAGTATTTTAGGTTAAAGTGACATGTAGGAATTTCCATTATGTTGGAGGAGAAGGGTTATAGGTAGGAAATCCAGTTTGAGCAAAGTGTCTCACTCCTATACATTGATGTTCTTACTACAGCAGAATATTTCAAGAGAAATCTACTTGGTGAATTCTTGACTTCTAGAATCAGTATGTATAGTTTTAGGACCCTTCTATGAGTCATTTTTATTTGCTCAGAAAAAAAGATTGTAATGCCATAGCCTCATACAAGTCTGTGACTCACATGTGTGCAGAGGTCTGTGTGTCCAGGGACGGTCTTCTTGCACTGTTGGCAGTAGTAGAAGGTTGAGAACAACTTCAGCTTTAGATGTATAATTTGAATTTTAATATTGGAACTGCATTCATAGTTATGTATATATATTTTAAATACCAAAAACATTTTTTAAAGGAAAGTAAAATAAATCTGCAGTTTAAAGGCTCCTTTTGTGACCTGAATTTACATGTGTGCCTTAGGGTTTCTTTAATGTTCTTCCCTCCATTGGCAAAAGGAGTACAGAATTCTTTGCCAAGTGACTATGATACTTGATAAGCCAAGCATTCTTTTGAAAGGACTCATCATAAGGCACTTTTTTTTTTTTTGCCATTGCTTTCTGTCATAGAGATGATACATGATTGTTGAAAGAAGGGAAAAACCCTCTGAACTTAGAACCTAATATGTTGCGAACCTGAGTCTTAAGTCTTAGTTACATGAGGACAATTTTGGATTTAGATAGGCATTAATTTCTTTTTATCTTTGGCAGCGTAAGGCCACCTAGTGGTACCTTCTATCTAGACTGTGGGGAGTTGGCTGCGATGAGTGGCTGTCCTTGGTTGCACCTCATACAGCCTCTTTGGTTTCATTATGCTGCTTTGTTGACTCTGGTAATGCCTGTCCTCCTAAGGTGTCCATCTGTACTACGTTGGCGGAGAGGTGTACGCCGAGTGTCTCAGTGACAGCAGCATATTTGTGCAGAGCAGGAACTGCAACTTTCATCATGGCTTTCATCCTACCACCGTCTGTAAGATTCCCAGCAGCTGCAGTCTCAAAATTTTCAACAATCAGGAGTTTGCGCAGCTTCTGGCTCAGTCTGTCAACCATGGGTTTGAGGCAGTATATGAGCTCACCAAAATGTGTACAATTCGAATGAGTTTTGTCAAGGTAAGTAGGCTGTGACCTGTAGCTTGACTTGAGTCACTGTAAATATGTGTATTACATGTCTGTAGGATATAATTTTAAAGAACCATTATTAAATGAAAGGTGGTAATTACTTTTAACCTGATTTAATAGGTTTTTAAATGAAATTCTTGACTCTATAACTTTTACCACATGATAGGTCTAAGATTTTATTTTATAAACCAGACATTATAAAATGCATGATACTGGTTTTAATGGTGAATAGAGGCTGAGTTGATAAAGAATTTAAGGTAAATACTACATTGCTAGAGAGCATTTAATGCTAAAATTTATTTTAGTTCCTTAGCTTTAGCAGTTTCAATTATCTTTAGATCCCATTATTAGAGTGACTTCAAGGATTCTTTAGTATACTAAAATTATTTTCCACGTATATAAGGTCTGTTATTGAGGCTTTGCAAAGTTTAAAGAACTTTTCAAAATTATCATTTACTCTTGGCCACATTTTATTGGCATTCCAAAGATGATGGTTCATGAGCAAAATTTGGGAAGAATTTCAGTGATATATTTAAGCAACCTGTACTACAGCCACTCAGTCCTTAGGGATTTAGCCCAAGAAGAGCAGCCGCCAAGCGCTCCGTGCGGGCACTCTTCTTGGCGTCAGTCCCAGGGCCCGGTGCTCCTGTGCTGCGTCGGTACTGGTTTGCCACTAGCATCCGTTTATCAGGGGCCCTGAAGGCGGTAGTTCCCTCCCTCCTACAGAAACACGACTTTTGCGTATTTAACCTTTTCTCCCCCATCGCTGCCCTATCCCCTGCCCCCCCCCCCGGCCCCCCGGCCCCCACCCAGTCCCTACACCCTCCCACCTCCCCAGCCTAATTTTTCTGGCCCAGGACAACTATGAGCAGTAAAGCAGAGAGTTGATAACTCCAGGCAAATAAAAATGGAAAAAACTTTAACTTTTGTCTGGAGTTTTAGGATAAAGTGTTCTAGCTCAATTCATCCCAGTAATTTCCTATTTTAAAGGATAATTGGTATGTGATTGCCACTTAAATTACACTTGCATGCATTGATAATATCTGTAGTACCTTATATTTAAAAAAAATACCAAAAACCTGGAAACAAAAAAAAATTTGGTAACAAAATCTGATGTGAACTTATATGAGGCTGTTGATAGGTTTTATTTATCCCGTTAAATAAGAATGTATCTCAGTACAGAAATATTAATTTTTAAATTATGAGATATTACACTTCAGAAAGTACTTACTTTAAGAAATTTAAAAAAATCAAATCTGAAACAGCTTGCTCTAAGGGTTTCTATAAAGGAATTCTATATTGTTAAAAATTAATATATCTTTCAATAATGCAGCTATTTTGTTACTTTTAACTCTGTGACGAATGCTGAGATTGGTTTTGTGATCTTTGTTTAAGTACATTCTGCATACGCCTACTGTTAAAGTGTCTTTTTGTTAGTATGTTAAAGTTGGTTTCAGCTGGTTCACAGTTTAAAGAGGGGTTTACTCTGATGGCTGTTCATTTTTCCCGTAGGGCTGGGGAGCAGAGTACCACCGGCAGGATGTCACCAGCACCCCATGTTGGATTGAGATTCATCTTCATGGGCCTCTTCAGTGGCTGGATAAAGTCCTCACTCAGATGGGCTCCCCTCTGAACCCCATATCTTCTGTCTCATAGTGCAGAAGTATTCTTTTCAACTATATTATTAGTGGACTTGTTTTAATTTTAGGGAAACTTTCAATACAGATACTGTGAGCTTACATGGAAAACATCTTATTTTTTTCTACATAATTGTGACCAATACATTTGTATTTTGTGATGAATCTACATTTGTTTGTATTAATGTTCATGTGATTAACTCTCAAAAGTGTTGTGAAAGATGCAGAGAAATTACTGTGCCCCAGTTCCAAAGTTTGGCATTAATCTTAAACTGGAACATACATTTGCCTTATTGTCCCAACAATTTTTTAAAATTTGTTCAACTTACTTTTGAAAATGTAAAACAACACATGATGAAAAATTATAATAGAATAAGAGGGAATACAGTGAAAAGTCTTCCCTTCGACTCTTGATACTCAAAAAGCTGTACTTTTTCCAGTTTCTTTGTCCCACCAACTTTTAAAAAGTCGAATTCATTGTTCTGTAAAAGTATATGGTAGGGACTTAAAGGAAACTATAAAAAATCTTCTCTTTGAAGGAACACTATGCACTGCTCTAACAAGTAGTGTTTGGTAAAAGCAAAGTGATAGTTTTCTAAGTGACATAAAATTTACATTTAATACAGCTAAATGTTTGTCAGTGTTTTGTGACTTCACTCGATATAGCTTTTGTATAACATTTCCTTTTTAAAAAAAAAAAATTATTGCCAACAACGGATCTCCAGTATGTGTCACTTACTCAGAACCTGTCCCAAGCACTACTTTATAGCTCGTGACAGCGCATGCGCGGCCTTGTTCAGCTGTGTTTGCTGCTTTCGGCCAGTGTTGCAGGAACTCTAGTTCTGACATGCATTAACCTTTTACTTTGCACTTTGATGGGTGACAGTTTTTAGTGTAACCTTTCGTGAAACACACTCAAGGGACATGGATTTAGATGCTCATCCTTACTTCCTTTGTACCCTTTTTATATTGACAAACACTGCAATTTATAGATGACAGTTGTAGGAAGTTACGCTTTTTTCTAGCTTTTGTTGTATTTTCCAGCCTAGATTATAATACTGTTTCCTTGTAGCTCCAGCTTAAGGTGCCTTCTTAATTCCAGTTTTATGGACGTTATTAATGTTGGAAACTCATGTACTGAATCCATTGCTCTTACCGCATCAGTCTCCCCACGCAAGGACCTGTAGCCACAGGAGCCTTCCCCATCTGGCCCCAAGGACAGGGTTCCTGGGCTGACACCTCAGTGAGTTCACAGTGGTCGTTGAGAGAGCTGATTTTAAAGTGTTCATGTATCAAAGAATACAGACTGTTCTGTCAGTTACCGTGCATGCTTTTTTTTCTTTTCTTTTTCTTTTTTAGCTCCTATCTGGATGTTAGTCACCCAGAACACAATCCTCAGAAAGAAAAGACGTGAAAACTCTTAAAATGTCCATTTAATCAATCATGCTTAAAGGCCTTGGGTGAAAGACTCGTAACCCCTTCTTCTAGGGAGCAGTCAGTCAGACCTTAGTTATGGCATGAGAACAAAGACATCATTTTGAGAAAAGTGACCTAACTCACCTATCAGAAGAAGCTTGTTTTCTGGTGCCTTTTGTAAGTATATGGAGCCATGTCAGTCTTGTGTTTAAAATGTTAGTTTGGTTTGACTTACTGCCTTGCCCTTTCTGTGTTTATGAGGAAGTAAATGCATTTTTTGAGGAAAGGAGAATGTGATTCTTTTTGTTCTCTGTGACATTATTTATTGCTTTTACAAAGTGCAGCCAATGGATGGTTCTAGTTCTTTAAGATGAAGTGCCTGCCACATGGGCTTCCACTCTCAGCCCTTTGCTGGGTGAAGGGATACTTTACAACAGTCACCTGAGCCTTAAACATAGTTTTAAATGACACACATTCTCAGTCTTTTTGTCAGCCATGTGAAAGAGGATGTCTGCTCAGAGACAGAGATAGAACAATTTCTATTCCTTTTTTTTTTTTTTTTTTTTTTTTTTTTAACTTACTGGGCTAATGGCACAACTTTGGAGCAACTTGTAGGAAAAGCCACCCAGGCTGAATGACAGATACATGTAATCAACTTCAGTGGGCCAGAACTGAGGAAAACTATTGTTTTATTGATACTGTCAGTGAGTTAATTAAAACTGTTTTTATTCATGTTATAGCTTTTAGAGGTTGGAGGATTTTATGTGATTGGCCTTTTCTAAGTTTCTCCTAAGGAACTGTGTCTCATGAACGACAGTACTTAAGCCATTAACTGTTCAGAGTTTCCTGGAGAAGTATAAACCTGTTGTATTTCCTAAAAGCTCTCAATTCCACACCCCTGGATTTTAAGTGGAAACTTAATCTAGCTGCTTCTATGATTCCCGAGGATGTCCAGTATCAATGGATAGGAAATACAAATTGCCAGTAAGATTTTTAAAAACTAAGTAAAATTCTGACCAATGAAAAGGAACTGCCTCTGAAAGAAACCACTTCAGAAAATTAGTTTGAAGTTTTATTTAATCTCTACAATGGTTTATGAAACATTTACACCATTAAAATCACATTTTATAGCATGTACCATATAGTAACATATGCCAGCTGAAAAGACAGTCTGGAAGTGTTAAAATTACAACCAATTTGGTAAATGCAAAAGAAGAATAGGGTCAAAATTAATCTCAGTAATGAACTAAAGTAACAAAAAGATGTTAATTGGGGGAAAAAAACAAGGTAAGAGGTGCATTTGTCTCTCATTGCTACATATTTATTATGGTCTGGCTGGTATTGCCTGACTTAACCTGTGAAATGAAAACCAGTAGGCATGTTATTGGTCTGTTGAGGCCGCTTTCTCTTCAGAGAAAATTTAAGGAAGACATCAACCAAAATGTCAAATATATACATCAGAATCTGAATAATGTTTCACATTTTGTCATTGTTATATAAGAAAACTCTGATCACAGAATGGGCTGGGAGTCCGAGGTGAAATCCTCTGTAAGACTGCGGGGCAGTTCCGTGAGCTGCACCCAACAGTCAGAAAGAGGGTGTGGCGACGTACTCTTTATGCATTGGAGTGTGAGGCCGCCTTTTAGGATATAAAGTGGTCAGTAACTATTCAGATCTGAAATGCACTTATTGTCAAGACAAGAACTGGGGCTCCCCTTATAAAACCTTCTTTATTTGAGGGTACCTATGGGAAGCGGTTCCCCTGCAGTAGTATTCTGCTGAAGGAGAAAGTTTACACCAAAAAATCACATCCTGTCAATAGCAGAGAGACTCTAAAGTTGGATGGCATCTTTTTAGGTGTTGGGCGTCTGTTACAGAGGGCATCTAACATACCAGTTTAGATCCATTTCTTCATACTTTTTCTAGTTGTGTGCTTAATATTGCTTTGGATCATTATCGCTTTTCCACTTAAAAAAATATTATCACCTTTATGCTCCCTGAAGAAGGAAGGATCTTTGAATAATTAACTGAATTCAACTTTCAATGATGACTGATTTCGGACCTGTTAGCCGTTGAGATGGTCAGAGCCCTCTTCGCCTTCTCAGTCGGAGCCTCCTCAGCCTGGGGGTGAGAATGTAGATGTGCGTCTGCACGGGCCTTCTGCAGCCGCGGGCAGCCTGCTGGCGTAGAAGTGCTTGCTGATTTTCATGGGAGTTTTCCTAAGCCTTGGTTTGTGGGTGGTCTCCTCAGATATTAGCTAGGGTAGCCTTTGGGGGGTGATCTCAGATTTGATGCCTGTTTGTTCCCAGAACAGTGGCATTTTCCTCATTGATGGCAGGTAGGATTTGGGGGAGGTTCGCTTCTCAGAAGATCTGTGCGTGGAAAGTGAAGTGTTCCAGGCATTGCTTCCACATAAACAATTTTTCCCACTGCACAGAAAGTTGGGCAGCTCTTTGGAATTCACTGGGTTGCAGTTCAGGTTCAGCATGTCCTGACTACAAGAGGTAACAGGATTTATCACGTCTTTGTTACATTGGATTTTTCATAATAGAAACTTGTCATCTAAAATGCAACTATGTAATAATTGAAGTATTACCTGCAAATTGGATGGTTCACAAAAACCCACGAGAGGGATTTCACATATTAAAATTTTTAAAGGTAAAAGCTCATTGCAATTACTGTAAAAGCAGCGATGAGCCATCTTGCTGAAAAGATGCGGTCACAGCAGGAGTCTTCTCCAGATGCCAGGAGTCATCCTGGGCAGAGCGAGAAAGGTTCGCGTGGCTCTTGTCTCAATAGTTCTGTTCTTAAAGGTCTTAAAATCATTATACTATTGCCCTGTAAGGTTTTATTGGAAGATGCTGTTTTTAAGAAGTTCAGAATTTTCTGTACAGGTGGATTTTTCCCCATTATTAGGTGTAGTGCCTTAATACTAGCCGGTATTAGCTACCACCAAACTCCGGTGAGGCCAGACAAGCTAGGTCTTTGTAAAAGAAGAAATCTTTTAGAGTCATATTTTCCATTACAGATGATGTTGCTTTGATTCATTCATAAAGTATTTTAACTGTAGGGACTCTGGAAGATAATAGTTGGGCAAGTGGTTTTCTTTGTGACCCTGTTGGTTAATTTGCATTTTGAAAATCACTTACTTTAAAATTGGATACGATTGTAATGAAAACTGGTGTGTATGTACCTGCCCCTGTTCTCTTAAAAAGATGTCTCATATGCAGATGATAAAGACCAAACCAATGGCTGCACTGTAGGCCTGCTTCTTATTTGTACTTGTTCTGCTTCTGTTTATGTTGTAGAAAGTAAAATTCTAGCACATGCTTCCATTCTGTTATCTTTTTGATACTTATAAAAATGTATTAGGTTTTACTATATTGTGCTTTTCAAAGCCATAACTCTTAAGAACTTTGTTTTTGCATATTGTTTGCTAATACTTTATTTTAATAAACCTCAAAACCTGCCTAATGTGTGTGTGGGTTTCTTTTTTTTTTTCTTTCTTTCTTTCTTTTTTTTTTTTTTTTTGCTTTGTTTTGACTTAACTTGCTTCATTGAGTGGGTTGTAAAAGGGAAGAAGCACCAGCACTGTGACCGGCGGCAGCATCGTGCACGGGCAGTAGTGATAGAAAATGGAAATACCGCGTCTTTCCACCCAGCATGAGGTTCGGTCAGAATGATCAATATTTTTCCCATCGGTTTGGAAGAGAGTTGATGTGTTTTTCTTTGCTAGTTTTGTTTTGTTTTGAAGAATACTTTGGACCTAGAGTCTGGGGTTTTTTTTAGTTTAGCTACTAATTTCCCTCCTCTAGCTCCGTCTGCACATGTGAGGCCTTGGCACTGACTGGGAGCTCGAGCGGCCCTTCGCTGGGCAGCCCGGGGCTGCGCCCTGCGTGTGTTTCTGGGCTTCGTGGCTGGCTTTAGCTCTGTGCCCTTGGCTTTGTCTGTCACCTCTCTGTGCCTCAGTTTCCTGATCTACAGAGTAAAAGGTTACCTACCTCATAGGATTTGGGGAAGATTATATCAAATAATACAAATAAAGTACTAAGAACAGTGCCTGGCATGTAAGAGCTCATATTCTTATTATCATCTGTTGCATTTCTTTTACTTCTTTGATTCAGAGGAATTATTTCTGATGCTTCTCGACCTTGATTATCCACTTTGTGAATTAGCTTTGTTTTTCATTTTTTCCTTTAAAATTTTTTAAATCTCAGATTAGTGTGATCATCGCCACCAAGTGCCCACTGTTCCCATGTCTATGGTATATATACTAGAGGTGCAAACTTGTTCTACTTAGGAAGGAGCGGTGAAAGTCCACGTGCTCCTCCCAGAAAAGTAGAAAAGCCCAAACTAAATATTTTAACCTAAATAAATAGAAAAGCTCTTATTCTCTGTAGAGAAACACTTCATCAAAGGAATCCATTTCTTCAGATCAGTTCCTCCTCAGGCCCTTTTATTTCAAGAATAAAGCATTTAGTAAGGTATTTAGTAATGACTTCACTCGCTGTTTCAGAAGTGTATTTTTAAGAACATTTCTTCTGGCAAAAGATTTTAGTGAACAGTGAGAGGTGTTGGGCTTCTCTCAGATTTAAGATAATTAGTTTTCAAACTGCTGTAGCCCAGTAGTCTGGTCATGAGGGCATCAAGTGTGGCCTGCGCTCTAGTTCTACATGAGACTCGATGGCCGAAGAAGCTGTTTCACACGACAGCAGCTATGGTGCCGGTCATTTTGTATGAACGTTTGTCAGTGTCAGCAGGCTCGGGCAAACTTGCAAAAAGTACTTTTTCAGAGCTCTGTAGTATATGTGGTCCAAAGAAGGAAGGAGTTTTAAAACTCCCCCCTATTTAACATTTTGCTGTGGGTATTTTTTTGTTTTGGTTCCTGAGTTTATAAGGCTATCTCTAGTAAATTGACTTTTGGGGGGGGCACCCTCTGTTCCTCTGATCTAGATCACTTTTTGTGGTTGTATTTTAAAGAAAGGGGAATGAGACTATAGGGAAGACAGGAGAGTGGTTGGCAGCTTCCTCACCTGTCTCCATCTTAAAGCGTGCGGGCAGGAGCGGGGAGAGGGGTCCGGGTTGCTGGCCGACGCTCTTCCGCTACCCGTGTTCTGTGCCGCGGACGTGCGCGTCATTCCTGCGAGGCGCTTGCTGAGGCAGTTTCCTGAAGTGTGGGGGTGGACTTGAAAGCTTCCTTATGCTCTTTGTCTTACGTTCTACCTCTTTCTCCACCCGATACAAACCTCACCCATTATTTCATTTTAAATATTTTTTACCTGAGATGCACATGGAGATTTTAATAGTACAGAAAACTACAAACTAGCTAACCACAACACCTGTATGTGTGTATCCCTCTAACATATAGGTTGAATGGCAGACCTTTCCAAAACGTATACTATAAAGCCTATCTATCCAAATCTTTTAATGAAGTAACTGAAGTGACCAAAAAGAGCCAATTGGAATCAATCTAGGAAGGCTTTCAAAAAGAAGCCTTTGGAAAAACACTGGACATTAAGGAGAAAGAAGAAGGAAAAAAAAGTTTTTCATTCTTCACAACATTCACTGCCATCTAGCATCATACATGTTATGTTTTTTTACGCTGTTGATGGACTGCCTAATCTCATGGGAATTTGAGCTCTAGGAGACCAGACCTGTTCTCCTGCTGCTAGAACAGTGCTTGATGCTTTGTAAGCACTCCAGTATTTGCTGAAGGAATGAGAATACTAGACTTCGAAATCGTGTAATGAGAATTCTTTATTGAATGGATTCTAGCTCAACACTATAACTATTAGATCTTGATTACATGCCTCATAAGAGAAGGAAGGGGAAACTCAGGAAATTAGAACACCTGCCACATTCTCCCATCCAAATGCTAACCAGGCCCGACCCTGCGTAGCTCCACGACCAGGCGAGATCAGGTGCGTTCAGGACTTTATGGCCGTAGACTCCTCTCACCTCTGAACTTTTGGACCTTTGTCCTAAAGTTATCAGTTTCCTGGACTTACTGCTTAGAGACCCTAACAAAATACGTTACTAATATTTACCCAGAGAAAGGACATAATGTCTTTGATGTATTTGACAAGAGAAAATAACCCTCAAAAATGTAATTTGTATTATCCAGCTTACAGGGATGGCAGTGTTAAGAGCTTGGTAGTTTGATTTTCATACCCCAACTTAGATCCCATTACCACTCTCCCTAAATGCTGTGAGTGAAGGACAGGCATTCCGGGGTGGGGACACCACACGTAGTGCCCTTGAGACATAGCATGGTGACCCAGGTATATTTGTGCTTCAGCCTAAACAATTTTGCTGAAGAGCACAGAGGGGTTGGGCTATCCCACCATTAGTTAAGATCGATCGGTAATAAACACCCCTCAGTTGCCTTTCTTTGCGTAAACTTCCGTGGGTTGGATTTGTGTACTCGGTTGTGGCAGCAGTGACGGTGACGAGGACTGCAGGTACAGGGTGGCTCTCTGTAGCGAGGCTGCACAGGGGACCATCTGGAAAGTTCGGTGCTTTCCCTTTATCGTCCGTTTAATGAGCTGCTGGAGATTCACCGATACCCATTGTCCCCTTTCTCAATCACAGAGCCCCTCTGGCTGGCTGCCTACCATATCCCCAGCCTCTCTCAGCTCAGCATGGCCGTGTCACCAAGGTCTGACCGCTAGGATTTGAATGCGGGCTGTTTTGGCCTAATGCACCGAAGAAACGCACAGGCATGCCCTTGCTCCTTTTCACGGGGGCTGGAATGCAGATGTGACGGCAAGAACTACAGTAGGCACCTTGAGTAGCCGCCACCTTGAGGGAGACGCAGGAGCCGGGGGAGGGTGACAGAGCTGACTGTTCCTACATGTCAAGCTCACTGCTGGGCAGCAGAGCTGCAGCAGGGAGTCACCTCCTGTCCTCGTGGAAAGTGAAGCCATGACATAGTTCAGTGTTTCCAGTCCCTCTCTAGGTAGGAGCATCCAATCAGTTTTGGAGCGTGGAGAAAAAGCAGGCACGGAGAATGAAGGAAACTAAATACAGACTCTGCCTCTGTTTTCCTGGATGTATTTTTGCTGGTCCTGAGCAGTATTAGGTTGTTTGCTCATTCAATCAACTCATATATGAGGGCCTATTAGATGTCAGGCTGAGGATAAACTGAATAAAACAAAAATTCTTTCCCTCAAGGAGCTTCATTCTGGTTATAGAGACATAAAACAAGCTAAGTGAAATATGGTATAGGGTAGCAGTATGTTCTAAGGAGAAAAAACAGGAAAGGGAGATTTAAATGTCTCGGGTCGGGGGAGGAAGGCAGTGGAAGTTTTAGATCAAAAGCCAGGGAAGGGCTCGCTGAGAAGGAAGCCTTTGATCAAAGTCCAGGGAGCGGTGAGGACGTCCTCATGCAAAGCAGTGAAGGAGCTGATTCTTCGGCAAGGCAGTTTAGAAGGCATATGAGTGACACTAGTAAGATCTCAGCGTCCCTGCAGGAATAGGGGTGATTCAAGCAGAAATAGCTAAAGGGACAAACTTTTAAGCTGTATGTTCTTTAGTCTCTGTGGGAGATACACTAATAACTGAGGTGTTACAAAGAGGGAGACAGGAGATGTCGTTGCTAACAATTTTGCGGATTGCCACCTCCAGGAAACTGGCCACTTGGAGGATCAATCCATCAGGAGAGCCCAACTCTGTTTCATCTGATACAAGTTTAGTTTAAGGCAGAAAATACAGGTGAAGTGTTCAGAGGCAGACCCCACGGGCAAATTTACACTCTAGCTCTGTCTTTCCACTAGATTTCATTCAACAAACACTCCATTGTTGGTTATGTTGTGTTTGACACGATGCTAGACCTTGGGAAAGCGGCGGTGAACAAGGTGGATGTTGTCTGTGACCTGGCACAGCTGACACGCTGGGGGTGGGGTGGCGGGGAACAAGAGGCTATGAGTCACAGTTACTTGACAGCCATGATCAGGCAGCCGGCGGGGGGCTCTGAGTGACTGTGCTGATCAGAGAGCACAGGCAAGTCCTTTTTGAGGAACAGGTATTTATGCTGAGACCGGAAGGGTAAGAAGGCATTAGCCAGACGAAGGACGAAAGACGCAGCCGAGGCAAAGAGACCTGAGGGTGGAAGGCCGCTGTGACGACAGGAGCGTGAGGCGTGCGGCCGGGGAGGGTGTTGGGGGCCAGGCGGTGCTTGCTGGGGCTTGTAGGCCAAGGTTACAGTTTCGTTTTAATTTCTGAGAGCAAGGAGAAGCTATTGGAATGTAAACGGGGCTGGAGGAAGATATGGGGACAGGCAAGCGGCTGTTGGGCTCTGAATTTGGGCGCGGCCGGTGGAGACGGAGGGGAGTGGATGGGGAAGCATGCTGCCCGGGGCGACGGGGTGCATGTGGGAAGGATGCAGGAGAGCTTGGGGTCAAGAATGACCACCATGTGTTGTTCCCTTTGGGCAACCAGAGGCAATTTGCTGAGATGGAGCCGACTGGAGGAAGACCTAGTTTATGTGGAAAGGCAAGTTTTAGACGCGTTGAGTTTGGGTTCCCTGTGAGATACCCAGATGGAGGTGTTGGATGGGTTCGGATCAAGTCTGGAGAGCGTCGTCTGAAAAGCTCCTGAAGCCGTATGAGTGCATGAGCTAGTTTAGGGGAAGGCACATGAGAAAAGACCTAGGACGGCAGCTTTTGACTCTAACCCAGGGCATACCCGCTGCGAAGGGCAGCCCTCTGGATTGTTCTGTGATAGCGCATGCCTTTTGTAAAAGGACTGCAAGTCACGTGTTACTATAGATATTTCTGGAAGAGTCACCCTGTGTAGTAAGAATGACAGCTCACATCCAGAGCACTAACGACTTGTCAAACATGCGCTAAACACTACCTGCAATGCAATTTGAAAATCCCATGCAGCAGGTACTATTATGTCCATTTTACAGATGAGGAAACTGAGGCTCTCAGACCTGCAGGAACGTGATTGAGGCACAGAGAGGAGGGCCAAGGTCAGGTCGGCTCACTGCAGGGCTGAGGCTCTTCGTCGTTACAGTACGCTCCTTCCCCCTGGTTCCTGACATCGGTGACCACATTCCTCATTTCCACCCCGACCCCTCACCTCCCATCAGAAATATGTCCTCTACCTTCTGGCCTGCTCCCGGGGGCATCACAGCCCAGACACCAGTGTCATGGGTCCCCTATTTTTAGCCTGCACTTTTAGCCTTTAGCTCACCAAAGGTGGTTCCAAGGCATCCTGGGATTGTGGGAGAGCAGGAGGAGGTGTGTATACACCTACCTCCCTGATACCCATCTAATGTGCAATGACCATATTGTCTTCCACTCACCAGTAGAGGGCAGACGTGAGTGCAGCCACACTCCTGCTCTCCGGGGGAGAATCTGTGGCGGGTCCAGCAAGAGAGAGGGCCCCGTTGCTGCCCAACTGGTCTTAACACTAGCTTAGAAAAGGGAGTGAAATTATTCCGGGTCATGGTGCTGACAAAAAGCAGAACCTTAGACTAGTTCCTCTCACTGATCTCCCTCCCCCACCGGCCACCCCTTTGTTTCTAGATTTCAGTTCTGCAGGCTCAGGTACCTAGGAGTTTCTTCCAGAAACATCTGTTCACTTGAAGTGGTCAAGCCTTTGCTTTCAGCGGCTGAGGCCACTGCAACCCTTTCGAGACATCAGAGGGCTGCTTTCCAGGCTGTCTCCGTTTTAGCACTTTTGAGCTGTACCCTCTGTGCCGTGGGCCAGTATTTATTAAGGGGTCCCCACAGCCTGCTGGCTTGCTCTGACGCCAGCTGATTCTGGCCCAGGAACACCAGGGGACCTCTAAGCTGGCCATCCATTCATACTCTCCCCAGCAAGGCCCAGCCCTTGCATTTGTTTGTGGGCACAGTAAACAGGGAGACCACATCCTGTTTGGGGACCAACTTCTCTCTCTAGTGTGTTGGGTGCTAGCACGTTACATTGGTTATGTCGTTTAATATTAATGTCGTAGAGCTAGGTGACAGAACACTCACTTCGCAGGTGAGGAAACAGGCGAAGACAGATCGAATCATTTGCGCAGGGTCACACAGCCGGTGAGCAGCGAAGCTGGGATTTAAATAAAATCAGACAGTGAGACTCCAGAGCCTGTGCTCCTGACTACTCTGCACACTGCCGTCCGGCCTCGCCATGGGGACGTGTGGAAGAGGAATACTCCGCCCCTACATTAGTCCCCTACCCCTCACAGCCCCCGGGTCAAGGCTGGCCCCGTATCAGCACTGTGTGACTTCATTATGCCAGCCACTGTCCTCGTATCTCCTTACATTTATTCCATTTAGTGTCTCTGCAACCAAGGGTCACACAGATTAGCTGGATAGATAGGCTGGAGAGGTCTGACTACATTTCCAAAGACAAAACTAAAATGTTCTGTGAGGTTATCATGGAATGAGCACCATTAAGGTTTAGCTGCTGTCAGCTCTCCAGGACAAGGATAATTGGGCCCAAGGTGAAATGCTCCTGCTCCTCTCTGCTGCCTTGTGGGTCAGGGCCAGGAGGCTCTTGGGCACCGGCTGGGAAGTGGGGGCGAGGGGCCCTGGCCTGAGACCGCAGCCCGCCTTTCCCCTAGCCGCAGCCTGGGTCCTCTGCCTGGCTTCCACGCCTGGCAACCCTGACCACAGGCCTCCAGAATTGTGTGCCCGTCCACATGCTGCCAGAGGCAAGTGCCCTGAGCCTTCTTCAGATTCCCTGCACCTGAGTGATCCCCAAATGGTGTAGAACACTGGATTACATAAGCCACCAGATCGTTCTTAGAGTCACATTCTTTCAGCTCTACAGCCCCATTGAGCCACGTGCCTCCTGAGACTATTTTAAATGCCCGTGAAGGAGTCTCCCTAGAATGAGGTTCACTCTGAAAAGTCAGGGTAATCACAGGCATTTCTTTTCCCTCTCAGGTTCTTGAAGACTGTCTCCTCCAGGTGGGGTTTACTCATCCATTGCTTTAGGCTGCGTTCCCCAGAGCTGCCCCCCTGCCCAGTGTGGGAAGAAAGGGGGAGCAGCTGCCCCCATCCTCTGACCCGCCCGCCCTCCCTTCACCAGCTCGTTCTGGCCCAGCAACGGCTCTTGGAAGGGTTCAGGCCCAGGGAGGCTCTGGGAGCAAAGGAGAGGACAGGGAAGGAAAAGGAAGAGGAGGGAAGGTTGCCAGGGAGCCCCGTTTCAGGGAGTTTTTCAGCAGAGGAAGCAGCAATTCCTTCTGAGATCGGCTCTAAAACCCCCTCCCAGAGCAAGTACCTGCCTGGCTGACCGGCGGGAAGAGCTGGAGAAGAGGGAGTATTATTAAAACTGACCTGGGCCACGGCAAGGCAGGAGGTGGGCTGTGCCGGGCTCTCCGGCTGCCCGGGACCCCCCTGCCCTTGTCCCCCTTTCCAAAGTGGCGCAACCAATGACCAGGGCGGTCTCAGCACTGCGTCTAATTCGCTGAGTTTTTATTGCAGAAATGCAGCCGCTGGAGACTTGGGACGCAGATCCCCACCATAGGGTGCTGCCGGTGGGAAGCCTCTACACCGGCTTCCCCTCCGCCTGTGCCCGCAGAGAAAACTGGGTCCTCGGACCAGGGCGGGACCTAGTGAAACTCCGCGTCCCCTCACTTCCCCTGGGGCCCGCTGTCCCCGAGGACCGTCATTCCACAAAGTCCGGCTGAGTTCTCGCACGGGTCCTAGGGGGGTCCTCGGTGCCAAAGTGTGGGAGAGGCGGAGTAGCCGCGGGAAGCAGCCACAGAGCCAGCGAGTCCGGCAGGCAGGTCCCGGCTAGTTGCGCGCTCGCCGCGCCGGGCCCTTCCGTGGGCAAATCAGCAGGCAGCGAGGAAGGCGCCTAGGTCTCCGCGGCGCTCTGTCTTTCAGGAAGGTCCCAACTGGACATGCGTCCCGGGGAAGAAAGACTTCGACAGGGGATCAGAACCTTGTTACCCCGCGGCTACTAGGAGTGGGACCCAAGGCAGCCCTGACACCTCCGACTCCCTTCACGCCCAGATGCCACTCCAGGTCGGGGAGGGTCTGTGGGTCAGGGCGCACAGGTGTGCCCAGAGGCCGGGGACCCTTTGGGGTCAGGCCCTTTCTGCCCGGCTCACACCTACAGTTCGCGGCGAAACTCGGACGCGGCGCCCGCCGGCCCCGGCTCCCTGGGCCGTTACACCGGCCGCGTCTTCCAGGGCGCGCGGGCGTCGCGCAGCGAGCGGTCATGGGGCGGCGCGGCGAAGGCCGAGTGGCGCAGCTGGCAGCCGATAAAGAGGACGACCAGCGCCACCGAGAGCAGCAGCAGGAAGAAGAGCAGCAGGTAGGTGGGCAGGTCGGGCTTTGCGGCCGCGCCGTCTCGCATGCCGCGCGCGGTGGCCAGCTCCAGCGGCAGAGCACCCTCCGCCTTGACTGTAGCTGCTAAGGCCAGCGCGCCGCCTCCAGCCGCTTCGGGGCCACCGGTGGCGTTGAACACGTCGCCGTACATGGCTCGCGGGTCCCCGGCCGACCCGCTCACTGCGCCTCGCGCGGGCCGGCGCTGCCCGGCGCCTTCATGGCGCGCCTTCCCGCCCTGCTGCGCGGGCCTGACCCGCAGTCGGTGCCTTCGGGGCCGCAGAGCCGGGGCCGCGGCGCTCCCTCGCCTCGCGCTTAGTTCTCCTCCGGGCGGGGTGGAGGACCCCCGGGCTCGTCGCAGCTGGACGGCTCCGCGCCCCTCGGGCTTTCCGTGTGTCTCGCCGTCGCCACCCGCGGCACCGAATCCCGCGTCTCGAGGTTTTACAGCCGCCCTCTCGACTCACACCTCCAGCTCCGAAGAGCTCCGCGGCGCCTGGGGGCTGCAGCGGCGGCGAGAGGTGCCTGGTGAGCGGGGTCGCAGCCCGGGTCCCCGCTCGGCACCCTGGGGACGCCGAGCGCAACGAGGGCGAAGGCGGGGAGTCCGCGTCTTCCGGGGCCGCTGCGCCTCGGAGCAACCCCGCAGCCTGGAGTCCCGGTGCAGACGCCCGCCCGGTGTGCGGCGAGCCTGCCCCACTCTCGCCGGCTGCTGAGCTCCCGGCGCGAGCAGGAGGCTGAGCGCTGAGGCGGCTCCGATCGCGCGCGGGTTCCGGGCGGGGGGCGGGACTGGCAGAGGCTGTCCCCGAGGGGGCGGCTGGGAACCAATGAGAGCCAGAGAGGACAGGGCCGTGACTGCCCGGCCCAACTTCATATCACTCGCAGGCAGAGGGACCCATAGAGAGAAGGCGGGAGAAAAAACACAGGGCCACAGGCTGACGGACAAAGAAATGAGAACAGACTTGGCAGAGACACGCCAAACAGAGACAGCTGTGGAGAGCGAACCGACTCGGAGACGAGGTTCACCGGGTGTGGGCACCTGCTCTCATTCTTCCTGACATTCTCTGTCCCAGCCAAGCCCGATTGGCGCCGAGCCCCGCTGCCTCTGCTGTCGGGCAGGGCACGTGGCCTCGTGGGGAAGCCCGGGGCACTCCCGGGCAAGCCGGCGCTGGCTGGTGGCCCCGCAACTCTCTCGCTGCGTCTTGAGAGTCCATGGGCCCCTCCCAGCATGAGCGCGCACTCAGCTCCCTGGCCCGGCCGGTTCCGGCAGAGGGGCAAGAGGAGGGGTGAAGCCGGCGGTGGCCCACCTGCCTTAGCAGCCCTGGCCAGGGCTTGGTGGGCAGCACCGAGGTGCGGGTTAGCAGGACTGAGGGAGGGAGAAGGGAGGGCGGCCTCTTCTTCCAGGAGTTCCAACTCACTTCCCCTGAGAAACCGTCCAGTTCTCCCGGACTGGAGTGGTAGAATGGGAGCCACTGCCCTGGCCACCCCAGCCCCTGCTCTTCCCAAGAAACCCTGGCCACCCTGGACTGTCCCTGTCTGGCAGGGCCGGACTTAGGAGAGGCCAGTGAGAAGCCCACAGCGGGCCCTGCAAGTGCAGTGGGGAGTAAGTGTGTGCCCTTCCGTGTGGCACCCTCCCATGTGGCCCCCTCGGCACCTCACCGCCGCCCTAGCCCCAGCTCTGCTGCCTGTCACTTGCCTGAGAGCCTTACAGACAGCTACCTTCTGTCCCCCACCAAGGGTGCTGTGCAGAGACAGCTTGGGGCACCCTGGCTGAAGGAAGTGGTGGGACGATGAGTCAGTCATTCCCCTCTCCCTCCCTGCGGCTTACACTTGGCCACCCCAGTGACGGTGAGCAGCCAAGCTGTGCAGAGCCAGTTGTGGCCACAGCTCATGCCCACAAATCCTGGCTCAGCCCAGGACAAACACCTCTGTGAGCTCTGTCTGATGTTGGCTCTGTGGTTCCGCGTCCGCCCCTGCCCTTGACTGCTGGCTGGGTGAGGCCGCCTCTGGCGGTTTCCTCTTGGTCCTGTGGACAGGCTTCCGGGGCCCCCCAGGATTGGGAGGGGGCTGTGTTGTGTGTGCAGATGGCAGGGCTGGAGGGCAGACAGCGGGGCTTGGCACTGCCCCTCTGCCCACTGCGGTCCTGGGGACCTGCGCAGTGTGCTCCAGGGGTGTCGGACCCCGAGGCCCGACGCCTGGCTGCTGCGTAGGCCAGCCTCTCCTTTCCCAGAAGGGAAGGCTTATCCCTGTTAGCCCAGGACAGCCACCAGAGCCGTGATGCCGCAGCCCTGGAAGGGGCCCGCCTGGATGAGGGGCCCGCGTCCCTTTTCTCTGAAGGCCTGACCTGTTTTGGACAGCATGTTACTCAGCCAGCAGGCTCCCAGGAGATTGCTGTAAAACCAGGACAGGCCTCCTGACTGACGCTGTCAGCCATGGGAGGGCCAGCATGGGGGCGTGGATGGAGGGGGTTTTGTCCACGTGAAGCCCCTGCTGTCAGTAGCCCCTGGGTCCTGGTAAGGCTAAGCTGCAGGGCTCGGGGGTGTCTGGCCTGGAATCTCCTCCCTGTGTCTGCGTGGGGAGCACCAAGGCCCTGCTGTCCCCACTTTCTCTGTTCTCCACCCATGAGATCAGGCGAGGCACCAGGCAGAGGTAGGAAGCCAGGGCAGCTCAGCAGGGATGTCCTATGTGGCATCTGGGGCTATAACATGGGGTCTATGGTAAGTGATTCCCGGCCCTGCTCTGGAAATATGCTGTGAGCATTCAGGAAGTGGGTTTGGAGCAGGGGGAGTCTGCGAAGGGTTTGGTGTGGATGGTGGCGGGGAGGGGTTCCCTGCAGCTCCCCCTCTCATCTTGGGGTTTGGGGGGTGTAGCTCTGAACCTTTTGTCACAGGCACGGCTTTTTTTTGTGTGTGTGCCTTAGCTGCTGCTTCATCATCATATTGAATTTTGCCAAAGTAACACATGCAAGGTCTTGCAGCCTGTGAATGGTAGAGCTGGGACTTGAACCTGCGCAGCCAGGCTCCAGAGCCCATGCACTGAGCTGCTCCCACGGCTGCCTCCAGTGCCGTTCACAGACCTCTTCCCACGGGCCAGGCACTGCTTGGGCCTCAGTGTGACCTCTCCCCTCGCAGCCACCTGTGAGGTGGGCACTGTGATCTCCCGCATAGTCCCAAAGAGGAAGCTGGAACCTTGAGAGAGGGAGTCTCTCACCAAGGCCTCATAGCTAGGTCACGGTGCAAGGGAGCCTCAGATTCTGTGGCCTGTGCTTGTCCACGTGTCTTAAGTTGCTTCTTCTAATGGGAAACTTGGCAAAGAGCACAGGATTAAACTGCCTTGCATTTTGGTCAAGTTGGAGGAGGTATCTTGCCCTTTTGGGGGGGATCTTTTGGTTCCAAAGTGGGGAGGGCGCTGTTTTTTTTCCCCAAAGATGTTCAGAGTCCCGAGAGGGTAGTTATGTTCCCTGAATGTCCCTGGGCAGGAAACTAAACAAGGCCGGACTTGCGTAAATGCAGAGATGAAGTTTACACAGCTTTTCACACAAGCCAGAGTGACCTTCCATTAAGGGAGCTTTGTGTACCCACACATTTAAGTCTCAGAAAAGATTATAAAGGGGCTCAGAGGTTGGCTTTGACAGGCAGAGGTCACCCGGCTGGGACCCCAGGGCGACCTCTTCCCCATTACAGGGGCACCGAGTGACACACGTGCCTCCCCCTCCTGCCCGCCTACAGAGAGACGGAGAGAGAGGAGGCAGAGGTGCCTTTCCTGCCACCACAGGGCCATTTGGCATCTGTCTAATGGAAACTTGGGAGACCGGGAGCATCAGAGCCTCATGATTTCATAAACTGCTGCGCCGGCCGAGGCGCTTGGTGAAGCTATTTCTGTTTCTCCTGCGCACCAGGGGAATTATGGTTAAAGCGCGCAGCGTCATCCGGAGGCTGGGGTGAAGACCGAGGGTGAAACGCTGCCGCCTGAAGGCTGGGGTTTGTTGCAGCTGCCCAGGTTCCCCTGTGCGGGGGGAGGGTGTGCTCTGGTCCACTGGGGACCGGCGTCCGCTCCCCCTGAGGACGCCACGGTGCCCGGCTTGCGCAGGCCCCTCCTTCTAACCATCACCCCAGCAATGCTCTGTCTTATTTTTGTTTCTGATTTTGTTTTTACAGATGGCTTTGGCAACTGTAGTGTCTGGAGACTTAAGGTTGCCTTTTAGAATTACCATTCTAGAACTCAACAGCCAGCAGGCCAAGCCCAGGCTCTGAAATGAAGAGGTTTTGCAAGCGGCCATAGGCGTCCGTGGGCTCGGAGGATGGGCAGCCAGAGCTCGAGGGGGTTGCAGTCCGGTCTGGGAGCAGGATCTCTGAGGAAGGGTGGGTGTGAGGGGGAGGCGGTTCTGTAAGGGGAGTGCTCACAACAGGGCTCCCCTCCTAGAAACGGTGCCACGCCCTCTGTCCCCTGATCCCCTGGCCTGTGGTGTCTCACAGGATCAGGGGGCAGGGAAGAGAGTGGGTGATGTGGTTCACAGGGCTGCCTGGGGCTGGGGCTGGGAGTCTCGGACGAGGGGTGCAGATGATGGTCCAGGCCACCGGTCACCCCACCCATGGCCAAGGGCAGCGCCAGCGGGAAAGACCTGCTCCGAGTCAGCAGGAAGCTCTGGGATTGGGAACCTGCAGGATGGGGTGTCACCGGCTCCTGTCCTCAATACACCCTTCTCTCGACCACTCCAGGGTGAGCTCCCTGGGCAGCCCGCGGGGAGGGGCCCGGGATGGGGAGCTGCTACAGGCGCAGGCTTGAGCTCGCCTCCAGACTCCGCCTTGAGCTGGGCTCCGGGATGGGCAGGTGGAGGCCTGGCTTCCAGAATTCCAGCAGATTAGTCCTGGGCCTGCGTGGACTGGCACCTCCTCCTTACCTAACCCCTGCCCCCCAAAGCCCAGGTCCAGCCTGCAAACCCGGTCCCTTAGAGAGACCTCTGCCTTCTTGATGGGGCCCCTGGTAGCTGGCCTGGGCCTCCTGCAGACGCTGAAGTCACTTTCCACATTAACAGGAGGTCAGACAGGAGAGGCACCCTCTGGACAACATTCACGCTTCACAACGCTGTTCCTCCTTCACTTAATACATGGAGGTGGATTTCCTTGGGGTTGCCAAAGAACTGACATGCATGCCCCACGGACGTGGACGGGGTGTGGGGGCTGCCTGAGGGCGCGGTGGGTGCTGGGTCGGGGGGCTGGCCAAGGGGAAGAATTAGGATGACCGTAACAGCGTAATCAACAAAATGTAACTTAAAAATAATAAAAAATATATAGAGGTTCCATCTTTGACTAGAAAGAGGAGGAAAATTTAAGTTTATGAAAATTGGGAGCGTATCTTGTTAGGAATAATTAGGAAATTATTCCTAAAACATTATTCCTAACCCATTAAAGAAAACTATTTTTTTCTTTTTCTCCCAAAGTTTAAACACAACAAAACCAACAGCAACAGCAACAAAACAACTTGGTTTCTTTCCCATAAAACTGGGGATCCCAGTGATCTTAGTTTAGGGTAAGCCCCCCCGCATAGCCAGGCACCCCTGCTCCAGGCCTTCCCGGCCGGGGTCTGGGGGCAGTGCTCACGCCTTTCCTGGCCCTCCCTGCGCCTCTGCCGGGAGGCGGTGGGTCTCTGGGGTGGGGGTGGCGCCCTGGGGCGGAGGGGACTGTAGATGCGCAGGAGGGGCGAGAAGGGCCCCTTCACCAGAGAAGCAGCTCATAGACTGGAAAATTCTGAGAATGTCCTTTTCGCTCTGTCACTTCTTGATAGGGAGGGAGGTCCAGGGCCTGATTCTTGAGGAAATGGGATTATTTTAAAATAAAGACAGCGAGAGAACCGAAGCTGTCCTTTCAGTGGCATTTTAAAACCTAAATTGGAAACTCCATCAGCATTGCCATTTTATGCCAAGGCAGCAGGAATTCCATCTGCTCCTCCGTGGGGCTTGCTCCCAGGCCCGGGGCTCAGGCGCCTGCCCTGGAAGGTTCCCCCAGGAGGCACAGGTGGTCCCTGCACCCCAGGACTGCTGGGGAGGGGCTCCGCCCCCTCCCCCCCAGGAGGCTGCCTGTGGGCTCTCCGCGGGTGGGCGAAGCGGGCTGGGTGACTCAGAGTCATCAGACCCTTTCCTGAGAAAGCCTTTGAGATGACACTCTCCCGGAAATGGCACTGAGTGGATTTTCTCCGCATCTCAACTGGAACGGAATAGGCAACAGGAGAAGCTGGGGTGTGAAGGGCATCCTGAGATCTGGCTGTCCACCGTCTAGCACGGCCTGGGCCTGGATTCGCCCACCCACCCAGGCAAGGCAGGCAGCGTTGGCCCTGCTCCGCGAAGGTTGCTGGCCCCTGGGGCGGGAACGGCCTCGGTTCCCCCTCAGGGCGCCTCCTCTCCCCAGCTTCTTCAGGTTCACGCGGGGAGTGCTTTAAATTCAGGCCCTGGCCCCCAGCTTAAGGATTCAAACCGAGGACTGGGAGCTGGGAGCGCGCGTGGATATGCGTGAGGGTGGCCTGCGCTGCCCAAGGTGTCCCCACCTCTGCAACCGGAGGAGAGTCCCCTGGTCCTGGGGCACGACGGGGCGGGAGTGTTGGGGAGACAAGGAGACCGTGGTTGTTGCTGGGTCTCTGAGAGGGGCACTCTCTGCCTTGGGAAGGATGACAAAAACTGGCTGGTTTTGGGGAGGAGGGTGCAGAGGGAGATGATAAACAACTTTCCTGGGCAGAGCCCCAGGGAGGCGGAAGCATGGCTTCCGCAGCTCGAGTGGCTGTGAGGTGGCAGGGCAATTCCCACAGCATCACCGAACTGTGCCTGGAAGTGCCCAGAGCACGCAGCTGGCTCCCAAGGCTCCCACGTGTTTCAAGAAGGGCATGAGCCCTGGCCGGGTATCTTGGTCGGTTGGAGCGTCGTCCCGATGTGCCAGGGTTGTGGGTTTGGCCTCCAGTCAGGGCACCAGCAAGAAATAAACCAATAAATAATCAATAAGTGATGCAACAATCAGATGTTTTTCCCTCTCTCTAAAATCAATCAATGGATACAATTTAAAAAAGAAGGGAAGGGAATGAGAGTCCACAGAGCAGTGACCTGCAGGACTGACCTTTAGGAAGCAAAGAGAACAGCAGGTGCTTGGTGGACGCCCGCCTCCCTCCCACAGGTGTGAGCACAGCGGCCAGAGAGGAGGGGAGGGGACCCGGGAGAGGAGGGGCGGGGACCTGGAGCTGAGACTTGAACCATTTCAGGGGAATATTTGAGGGCGGGGGCAAGGGCTGGGTGGGGGTCTGGGGAGCTCCTCACAGAGACTGACTAGGGGAAAAATAATGTTACATTTCATACCCCCTTGGATTTGTAGATTAAGACTGATACAAATATGTACAAAAAACCGCAAGTAAATAATGATCTCTGTGTGATGGGATTAAGGGAGACTTTCATTTTCTTTCTGAGGGCTGAGGTTTCTGAAAATTTCTCCAGTAACCGTGGTTTACTTTTGTAATGAGAATAATAACTTAAAAAAAAAAACAGAAGTAATTTGCTTTTTTATTTCTCTCCCCTCTCTGGGGTCCTCGGTCCTTAAGCGCCTCGCTTCCTTCTCACCCTGGAGCCCTGACCTGCCCTACCGGCCAGGCTGGCCCTGAAGCCATAGGCCCCAATTCACAATGACGTGACTACAGCATCACCAGGACACTTCAGTCCTCTCTGCACCCACCTGAGAGGACAGCCAGGGCAGAAGGGACAGTCTCGTCATTTCTGGCTTTGTGGAGATGGCCTCTCCCCCGCCCCAGGCAGGAGGCCCTGAGCAGGGATCTGCGGAGCCAGAGCCCGGCCTTTCCACTGCCCAAGCTGCTGAAATCGCACCCCTTCTCGGAAACTGCTGCTCTGGCCCTCGGGGCGCTTGCTCCGAGCCGCACTCGGAATCGTGAGGGGGAAAAGGCCCGCTTTCGGCTGATGGGGCCATTTGGAAAGAAAGGGGAAGGAAGACGAATCCACTGGGCCCCTTTAAGGAATCCCCACTAGGGGACCAGATGAAAATAGAACGGGAGGGAGGAGGGGGAGGCTTAGTGAGCTGGAGGGAGGAACATCCTGATTATTAAAGAGCGAATTACCTGGGCCTAATTATGAGCACACTTACATAGTGCATTTCCTCTGATACAGATCGGAAGTGGCTCTGATTCTGTCACGAGGAGTAGGAAAGAGTGATTAAAAAACCGAACGGGTGGATCTCAGACGTGAGAAGCCAGTCCTGCGCCTTTCTTCCCCCTTTGCGCCATCTTTGAGCTTCCCCAACTGCCATCTCAGGGCAGAGCCTGTCCTCAAGGGGTGTGAGGGGTCCCCTCCCCTCTGTGATCCAACGCCAGGACGCCCAGGAAGCTCGCTGTCCTCTTTGGGACTGGTTGTCTGCCTCGGGGTCTGCTTTCTGACTCCAGGTGAGCCCTGAGACCCCAGGGTGGGGACCCTGCCCGCGCTCCAGTGCAAGAGTGACGTTTCCTCACCTCCCAGAATCAGGAGGCAAAATCCAAACTAGGCCTGGAGAATGTTATTACCCAAACGCTTGTGTTTCCTGCCCATTCGCTGAGTTTGCACTTCATGATGATGCTGTGTAGTCATGCGTATACAGCACAGGACAGAGTGGGATTGAGCCATTTGCCCCCACTTTTTTCTTGGTGCCTCCAATGCCTTATCCCTCATCTTTTCTACGTGTCCACATCTTACACATTCTTCCAAAATGGAATTAGCCCCCTTCCCTGGTGAAGCGAGCAAGCAGGAGCACTGGACCATGAATCCCCAGTCCCATCTCCACCACCCTCTGGGCAGGAGACTTGAAAACCATGCCATCCAGCACGTTGACTCCTGCGGCAACAGTGTTCAACTATGGTTGACCATCCGAGTTCCTGGGGAGCATCATAAAATACAGATTCCTAGGCTCCCGGTCTGTAGAGCTACATTATTAACAAGTGTCTTGGGGACGCTGAGGCAGGAGGTCTGAGGGCCACACTGAGAAGCGCCCCGCAAGGCCCACCCCTCCTGCCCCAGTCCGCCCCCCCGACCCCGGGCAGCGCTTCTACCCTTGTTGTCCAGCCCAGGGACATTTCTCCCATTCAGCGGCGTTCACTGGCACCCACTCTGCACCTAGTGCAGTTCATGGGGCTCGGGGCCTCAGGGGTTGAACTTCCGGTTTACGGAGGTCCCGCTCAGTGGGACCCCTGCAATATGTGAGCTCTTTCTATACAAAGGAGAGAGTTTATCCTGCCCTGCCCACCTCCCTGGGTTGTTGTTTTAACTGAGTGAGATAAAGGATGTGAAAGTGTTCGGAGAGCTAACAGGTTGGAAATCCAACGGAGTGTTGTCATTGCCCATTGGGCAAAGACTCCCTGTCTTGTGACAGCTCCTCCGTATTGTCTACCACTTGTTAAAAATGGCGCACCGCCTGCTTCACTGCTCCCAGGCTCGCCTCCCCTCTCTCCAGGGAGCCTGCAGGCTCCTCGACACTGGGAGTCCTCAGCATCTTCACCTTTCGCGCAGGGCAGTGCATGAGCAGAGCGATGGCTGCGTTGACTGGCTGCATTCAGCTTGTGCATCCTTCTGCAAGATGGCCAGAGCTTTTCTCGGGGGAGCTACTGGTGGAAAGAAACAGGGTTTCTTTCTAGGTGGAGCAAAGCTGACCTGGGCATTTGGGACCCCTAACACGAGCAGGCTTGCGAGCCTAGGGCCCTCTGTTGATTGAGGCACTCAGAGTAAGTCGTTCTCTTGGGGTGAGTGGGTGAGACACCTTTCTCTGGTTAGTCTGAGTATGGTGTGAAAAGTTCCCAAACCATCGTTCAGTCCCTTTGTTTGAATTTCCTTTTGCATGGGTAACATAGTGCTTCAAAACTGAGTGGCTTAAAGCACTTCATTATTTCCTTCCATTCTGTGGTCGATAGCTTTTCTGTTCCGTGGTGCAGACTCACGCCTGTGGCCGGGCTCAGGTAGGAGCTGGGCTGGACGGAAAGGACGAGAGGCCTCCCCGGCCCCAGCGGCCTCTCCCCAGCCAGCACCCCAGCTCCTCTGCAGTGCGGCCGCGGCGTCCAGGGCCGCGGGCCCCGGCGGGCACGTGCTTATCAGGCCTTTGCCTGGGCTCTGCTTGCTGACACACCATTGGTTCACGGAAGTCACGTGGCCACGCCTGGTGTCCATGTGGGCGGGGTCCTGGGGAAAATGTGAGAGCAGGTGAGCCTGGAAGCGCGTCTTGTTGGGCTTCTGAGGCTGTAAGTCACCTCGTTTCCCTGTCCTGAGAGGGCGCTCAAACGCTTCATAGAACAACAGGACGCACCCGGCGCTGGTGTGCCTTGCACTCTGTCCTCAGGCACCGGGGCTGAGGCTCTGCCATCACTTGGCCTTGGGCGCTGGCGGTGTGACTAGGGGAGGTGGTGCAGAGCCAGGCTCCTGTGCTCTGCGTGCCCCGGCACCCATGGCCCGTGCGGAGGAGACTGAGAGGCTTGGCAGGTAAGCATTTGGTCGCTTATTTTAATCCTGGGAACTGTGGCTTCCCACCGCGGCCGCCTGTTATGCGTTGGTTCTGGCATGTGGCTCCCAGGCGCCCTGGAGATGGACCACCAGGCCCGTTACCCTCTACAACTGTGGGGTCGCCTCCAGGTCTCTGCTGCCAGGTGGGCCCAGATGAGTGCGTTTATGGAGCTGTGCCTTCTCTTCCCTTTTCTGGAGTGCTGGGGACTTGGGCCCAGATCCCATGCTCACCCCTGCATCCTCCTTGTCCTCTCTGACCATGTGGTGGGCACCGGGGCTCTCTTCACAGTTACCTGGGCGCCAGCCTGTGGCCGCCGTGGGCAGATGAACACCTAGGTCCTGTGGGGCGCAATGGTCCTCTTGGTTTCCTCACACAACTGTCCCTAGTCTCAACCTGCCAGCCCCGTTCTCCAGAAGAGGTCCCTTTTGTTTCACCTCCGGCGGCATCTCTCATGTCACACTTAGCAGTAGGAGGAGAGGCTGGAAAGGCTTTAGGAATCAGGAAAATGATATTTCTGCCTGTTGGGAGAAAAAGGGAAAATCTGTCCAGAGTGACTGGATACTGATCTGTCTGTGCTACCCTCCCCTGCCACCTCAGCACGATGGAAATCATTTGCCTTTGAGCTGGCACTTGAGGACATTTAGGCGTAGACGTTCGAGGACAAAGCAAACATGTCTGTGCATCTTTGGAGGGGGAAGGGCCCCTCACCCCGCCCTGTGGCCTTTGCTGAAATGCAGAAGACACACTCTGTTCTGCTGTTGGTGACAGACAGTGATGAAGCTGTGAGCGTCTTTGGGTGAGGATGTGTCTAAAAAAAAAACAAAACAGATTGGCACTCAGAACGGTCGCCTTCAGCCGGGCCCAACAGGCTTTGGGGGCTTCTAATTCAGCTCCACAGATCGGGAGGCACCGGCGGCTCTCTTGATGGAGTGTCTCTCCTGTAATGGATTGAGCTGAGCATGAAACCCCGGGCTCTCCTCTGCTCTGTCGTTGACATGATCCAAGAGTTGCTTCCTCCCGCTGGGAGACGGACCCAGCTCAGGCTGGAGGCGGTCAGCACTCTCGCTGGCACCCCTAGTCTGGAACCTGTGGGGGTCAGTGGTACAGATGCTGCTCTTCCTGTGACGGCAGTGAACTGTGTTCATGGAAAGCAGCAGAAGTCTCCTTAATCCATGTTGGGTTGTCTTTATGTAACTCAAACAGTCCACCACCTTGTACCTACAAAATAAGGCTACATATTTCCTGTTTATAGCAGGAACCTCAACTGCCAGAATTGGTTGTCCTCAAAGGGTCTACTGGTTATTTCTGGAGTCTCTGAGTGGTGACCCCTCAAACAAGGGTCACCATGCCAGCTGCTTGTCCCTTTCTCTGCGTTGCCCCCTGTGGCCACCCTGTGGCTTGCTGCAGGCACAGCTGTGAAGAGGTGCCTCACTGGGGCCCCACAGGTGCCCTGGGTGCCCGCTCTGGGTGCTTCTGGGGCTGGAGCCTGGGCAGAGCCGTGAGAGGGTTCTCCCACCAGGCCCGCTGGGCACACCTCACCTGGGCCCGGGGCAGCCTGCGTCCGGCTGCTGCACAGCTAGGCTGCCTCTCGAACAGCTGCACCAGCTCCAGGCCCGCACCCATTATCCAGAGCCTCCCTGAGTGTCAGGAAGAACAGTGGGGACGGTTTCTGGCCCTCGTGCCTCCAACCACAGAAACACCGCAGTCGGCCCCAGGGGGAGGGTGGGGCGGAGAAGTCCCGCATCCTTTCCCTGTTTCTCGGTGCCCTGGTGATGGAAATGTGACTCAGAAACCTAGTGCAAACATCGCCTCAACCAGAGTGGGATTTACGTGGTGGCCAGGCTGAGAATGCTTCTGGACTAGGTCTCCAGACGTAAGGGGAGCCGCAGAATGAAGGGCGTCAGGGACGCGCGTGTCCCCTCCCCCACCTTCCCCCTCTTTACTCTTCCCTCTCTTTTCTCCCCTCCCCTCTCCCCTCCCCCCCTCGTCTGTTTCTCAGCTGCGACTTTATTGGCAGACAGTCCCTGTCTGTGCAGCAGGGAGGGATCTATCCATGTCCCAGAGTCACGTTCTCCAGTTTAGTGACCCTACTGGAAAAAGGACATCGCTTTCCCAGGGTCCTCATAATATATTTAAATCTCAAGGCAGGGAGATGATTGCTCTGCTGGGGGTCATGCTGGTTTCAGGGGCGCTGGGCATTCTGGGCGGTTGGGTTTGGGTCAGGTGACAGCCTGTGCTCAGGGGTGGGGTGAGACCAGTTTTCAGCCAAGGAGGGGGTCACAGCCAGGACCAGCCAGTCCCCCCTTCCCTCCCCCTCTGCTCACCTTCCCGCTGCCTTCCCGTCTGAGGTGGGTGGGAAGTGGCAGCTTCAACTGTCGTCCCCCCTGGGAGTGTCTGCACTGAGACACCTGCCAGTGTCCTGAGGAGCTTGTATTTGGATGTAAATTGTCTTCTTTTGCCTTCTGTTTCCCAGCAGATAGCTGGGCAGGGAGGTTGTTAGCCTGGGTGTGAATGGGGTCAGTGCCACTGGACTGGGAGGCCCCCCTCTTTGTCAGGTGGCACAGCCGATGCTGCGTCCTTGTCAACACACGGCGGGCTCTGTTTGGCCCAGTTATTTCAATCTCAGACACTCTGAGGAGATGGAATCTGCACTTTTCAAACGTCCTGTAATGAGAGGGCATTTGGTCCCGGCCTGGGCTGGGGGCGCCCCCCCGCGCCTCCCGGGTGCCAGTGGGAGCTTGGCTCGCGAGGGGGCGGCCTGCCCGCTGTGGCCCCACTTTGCGCGCTGGCAGAGCCGGGCTGCCCTCCTGTCCCCCCGTCCCCCTCCTGCTCAGCCTGAGGGCGGCGTTTCCGGGTAGGGAGAGCCCCAGGCTCCTCAAACACGTTTTCTTGGGAACTTTTGGATTCTTCCCTCAACCCTCTCCCTTCAAAGACTCAGGCCTTTGGGAACCCAAGCCCCCGTCACCTTTATTTTTCCCCTGTTTGTGACATTCCTTCCCTGAGACGAAGGGCACAGGACATCCTTGCTGCTCGACCGGGGTGAAGCGAAGGGAGAAGCCCTGGGCAGAGTGGGCCCAGGCCCGGAGCTCGCGGCTGCCTGCTGATCAAGGCTGAGGGGCAGACGCCCGCGTCCCTCCCGGAGTCCCTGCCCTTTGGCACCGCCCCCTCCAGGCAGGAGGGGAAGAGCTGGGGAACAAATAGCACGGCTGCCTTGGGGCTCAGAACTCCTAATTCCTGTCCGCCTCCGGGAGCCTCGACTCCCGCTTTACTTGGAGGGGTGACAGGTGGGGAGGCCTCTTATTTTTAACCAGGCTCTGCGCTGCTGAGCTGGGCAGGGCGCCTCCCCCACCCCCACGACCCCTGGGTCGGGGGCGGCTGCAGACATGAAGGTGTCTTCCGGGGGCCTCCCCAGGCCTGTGGCCGCTTGGAAGGGCTGCCATGCCATTGACCTACATTAGAGAACACATCTCAGGCTGTGCTGGCCATTTGGGTTTTTTTAGGTCTTCTGGGCCTTACTGGGGAGCGGACGGGGGTCGGGGGGAGGTCACCTGTGACAGCGGGCAGTGGAGCCGCTGTGCTTTCTCCAGTGTGTGGGTGGCTCAGCTCTGGGGACTAATTGGGGCTTTGCCCAGGAAGTGACACTAGGGTTTGTGGAGCCCTATTATGAGCCATCAGAAGGTGACAAGTTGCTGGGGAACTTGCTGCTGAGCCACTGTTACCTGGCAACCTGGACAGAGCTATGCAGCTGCCACTCCCAAGCCCCTCAGTGCTCCCGCAACACCCCGCCCCCACCCCGCAGGCCCGCCCTGGGGGTGTCTGGCCTGGGGAGGGGCGGAGGGGGGGCAGCATCCAAAGGAGCTCGGTAACAGCAGAGGGCGCCGGAGCAGGGCCTCCGGCAGCTCTGTGACGCCGCCTGGGCACTGAGCTGCAGCAGGGGATGGCTTCTGTTTCCTGCACAGTCGCCAACGTTTCAGAGCCTGATGGTGCCATCTGAAGAAAATTTAGAAAATTGGGGTCCAGCAGTGATTCACGGAGTGGCCACTCCTCGGCTCTGGGCCAGCACGCAGTGGGGATTGAACTGACCTGGCCCTGCTCGGAGCCTCCCCTGGGCCGAGGAGACAGGCGTGACACGTGTCCTTCAGTTACAGACCGAATGAGGACAGCATGCAGAGTGCTGGGAGGGAACGGATCCGGGCTTTGGCGAGGGTGCAAGCTTTGGGGGTGTCTGCGGACTTTTCAGGGAGAGCTTGGGCCTCCCTCTTCCTGTCCTCTGCCCTTGAGCCCCTCCCAGACTGCAGTCCTCGCTGTCCTCGTTGTCTCCAAGACCGGTTTGCTCAATGGGGCCAAGGAGATGGGGGGGGGGGGCGTGTGGGAGGCCGTGGTGCCTGGAGAAGCACCAAGCTCCTGCCCCGCTCCAGGCTGATCGCTCTGCCCGCCCTCCCTCGGTTCCAAGGCCTCTCCAACAGCTTTTGACAAAAGAGAGGTTCCTCTCCTCCTCCACATCCTTCCGGCAGCCGCGAATCCATCCCTGGACTCCCTGCGCCCCCCAGACATGCCATCCACATCTAATGGGTAGTGCTAGTTTTCCTTTCCAGGTTTTAATTACTTCGTGGGACTTGTTTTCCTTTATCTCCTTACAGGGTGGATTTGAGACTTGGGTGTGATAGGGAAAGGGCGCCCCGGGATTTAAAAATGGGGTTGCCAGCTGCCTCTGGTTGAAGGCAGATAGGGAAATTGAATAATGTGTCTCAGAAGTGTTTATTAGCCTTCTGACAGAGACGAGTGAGGGACTGGGAAGGAAATCTTCCAGAAGCGTTGGTAATTTGTCCCCTGGATACATCAATTTCTCTTCCTACAGAGCATGTCAGCCTCTCTATTCCAAGTCCAGGCTTCAAAGGGAACCCCGCCGGGAGCATGTGTCTCATCCCTAGGACTTGGCGAGGGGCTCTCTGAATGCATCCAGCCCTCCCCGGCAGGCTCTGAGGGGCCACGGTGTGGTATCTGCACAAAGCCACAGGTATCCTCTCTAGAACAGTGCACCACCAGAGACAAAAGCCCCATCTGATGAGCACTTCCGGATTCGCAAGTCTGTTGAAATCTATCCATGGACGCTCACAGGGACCCTGGAAGCGGAAGTTACGCCTGTGAAGCTCCCCGAACACACATTGTGCCCCGGGGCCCTTCAGATGCCTCTCTTTGTTTCTTATTTGAGCTTGGAGCAGCGGTGCCACGTTTCAGGGGGTCATCTCCAGTCACCAGGGACCCCACAAGGGCACCCCGCCCCCACCAGAAATTGGGAAAATTTGGCAAAGCTGAGCCTGTGTTCCTCATGGCAGCGATTGGCTGGGCTGAGTGCCTTTGGCCCCCTTTGGGCAGGGCCCCGCCAGCTACTTCGTGGCTCTGCCCGCCCCGAATGCGGGGACCACCTGCAGTTCTGTTCATCTCCCCATTTCATCTGTTCTTAGATCAGAGTTAGGTAAAAAGCTTTCATCTCTGAAGATATACTGCATGTCACAAAAGACAAAGCCCACCCTACGTATGCATACATTAAACACACAGTGTGCCCTCCCAGGGTGTCCACCGTCATCTGGACTTGTGGCCCTGATCAGGGTTGCTGTGAGGGGTCAGTGGACTGATGCACGCAGAGCCCTCAGCCATGCTCTTGGCACTGCTCTCTCCGTACTTCCAGCCAACGTTACTAGGTGTTTCCTTGGGACCAGCGAGCTCTCCTGAAATCCAGTGCTGTCACCAACCTGCTCAGATGGGTGTTGTTTGGGACTGGGGCGCCCTCTCGTGGCCACTCTCCCCACACACACCTAGGGTCCTTTTGGACGATTTTTGGCTCCCTTTACAGGGCACCCCGCCTGTCCACACAGAGGGGGAGACGGAGAGGGGACAATGCTCTGCTACCTGCGCCATTTCCTTTCCCCTTTCCTGACGTTGGTGAGGTTGGGGTGATTAGGTCTGGGAATAGGAGGAGGGACTTGGAGGTGGGGGTCCTGGGTGCATCATTCTTGGCGGGGGGCGGGGGGAGGTTGGTGTCTTCTGTCCTCACACTTGCCCCATTTTCTTCCCAGAGAATCGCCGGTGTGCGGGCCCCAGATCCCCCTTGGGACAGGGCACAGGAGGGCAGCACGCGCAGAGGCCCCCCAGGCTCTCATGAGGTAATTTTATTTCTTTTCCTTTTAGGTAAAAATAGTAAATACAAGATAATCTTAATAAAGGTAAAAATACATCATTTGGATTTTGAACAGTGCTACCTACAGTACAATTTCTGATTTAGGATTTTTAAACTTTTTTCTTTTATAAACAAATAAAACTATTTTGCTATTAGGCTGTGTTCTCATCTGGCACTTAAGAATAGGTCACAGGTCACCTCCCGGTTCTGTTTGGATGTGTGTGGGGGCAGGGAGGGTGAGGAGGGGTGCATGGGATGAGGTGGTTTGTCTTCCCGGGACACAGACGGGGCTGCGTTCCGTGCGCAGGGGTAGGGCGCATGTGCATCCCAGAAGGCCTATCCCGCACTGGCCGCTGGGCGTGAGTCTCTGCGGCTGGACTGAAGGTCTCGCACGTGTGCGCGCGCGCATGGTCGGGGGCACTTCCTCCCCTCCTGTGGTCGCATTTCTCACCCATCAGCCTAGGTTCACAACAGTTCTGGATCCAGGCAGGCCGCTGGGCTGCAGGTACCAGCCAGACTGCTCAGGACAGAGCCCCTGGGTCCCCTTAGGGTCCTAGAGGAGTGGGCCCGGGACCCCTCCCCTCCAGGGCTGGTGGCCAGGACATTCACCCTGGCCTTGGAATGCTGGTAGAAGTCACAGGTGCCATGTGGGCTGCTAAATGTCTTTACCCTTGTTCACCCTCAGGTGGTCTTTGTTTAAGTTCTTCCCAAATTTCTCGCTGAGCTGCTGGATCAGGTCGGCCAGCTCGCCGGTCGCTTGAGATTTCTCCTCAAGGAGCTCATAGCGCAGGCTGGAGATGTCTTGCTTGATTTCCTTCAGTTCGCCTGCAAGGACAGGTGAGATTTTGGTGAGTGTGAGCAGCCGGGAGGGGCTCATGCCATGGGCATGTGGGGGTGCGCCTTTCCAGCAGCGCGCTGGGCTGCTAGCCTGGCCCACCAGGGGTGGAGGTGAGGGGACGGGAGCTTCGTTTTGCCCTGAGTACCACCCCGCTGCTGCCACTGAAGGACATGTCCATCCCTGTGAGGCCCTTCTCCTCCCAGTCCTGGTCCAGCTCTGCGGTAAGGGTTTGAGGTAGTTGGCGGAGTCGAGACCAGGGCCGTGAATTGCTAGCACCTAATTCATATCATGGTTGTAGAATATTGGTCTTAGAGCTAATACTCTGGGTAACACCCTTGTTTTCATGATGCTCCCTGCACTGTTCTGTCATTATCTGCAGAGGGGAGAAACCCCTACGTGTGCAGGGAGCAGCAGTGCGGCACGGACGGCTTGGCCGTGGAAACGGGCAGCCTCACAGGAGCAGGGTCCGTCCAGACCAGGCAAGTGGCGCCGCGTCACAGAAGCCCTGCAGCAGGCCTGCCTCCGCCTCCTCCCGAAGCAGGGGACCACCAGGTGGGCACTTCCGCTTCTTTCCACAGTGACCCACGTGGTTAGAAATCCATGTGGGCCTGGGCTGTGGGAACCTTTTTATTAACCACAAAGGGGAGTTAAAAGGTTCTTTCCTGACGTTATGGATGCTGAGTCAGTAGGACCTGACTCAAGTGCGAGTCCACCTCCTGGGACACATTACGCATGTCTGTTTTCTAGGTGTGACTTACACACACACACACACACACACACACACACAGTAGAGATTTTAAAGGTACAGCCTGGTCAGTTTCGACGTCCCTCAAAACTCGCTGGGTGTGTCGCTGAGCCCCACTTCCGTGGGTCATTCTGGCGGCACGAGACCCGGGCAGCCCCATCTACTGGAGTCAGGGACCTTCCTGCCACTCAAGGCCAGGTGGCCCGACATGTGGCAGTTTCCCCTTGGAGACCCAGAAGTAGGGGTAGGTCAGAGGGCTGCTGCTCTGTCCCTAGACAGCGGTGGCCTGGTGGGGGATGCCCCAGGAGGAAGCAGAAGGCCACTAATAGTGGCCAGGCTCTTCCCGCTGCCCCTGTGGCTCAAGCGAGGGGAGACTTCGTGCCTTTATTCTTGGAGGAGGCTGGTTCTTCAGGTCTGGATGTGCATTTTTAGCGAGTGATCCTGCAGCAGGATCGGGAAGCACTGGGCTCGTCTGATTCTGAGAACCCAGGAGTGAGACAGGACGGAGCCAGCAGGCCCCGGGACTGTGGCAAAATCCGAAAGAGGTACGTAGTCTGCCACTCCATGCGTGTGTGCGGAGCGAAGAATTATGGGCCATCCTGAACTCGACGGCCATGAATGGGCAACTCAGGACAGCCACCACTGTGGTAGGCAGAATAATTAATTACCCCCAAGACACCCACCTAGGTCCTAATCCCCGTTGTTCCACCTATGGACATGTTAGGTTATGTGGCAAAGGGAAACCACACTTGCAAATGGTATTCAGGTGGCTAATTAACTGACCTTAAATAGGGAGACAGTTTTGGTTTATCCAATCGAATCGTGAGTCTTTCAAAGTGGAAGAGGAAGGCAGAGGAGTGTGTCAGAGACATGTGATGACAGAGGAGGCATGAGAGGTGACAGCGTGATGGGGGGGGCGGGCACCCTGGTGCTGCTGCTGAGATGAAGTAGCTCCACGCTGCAGGCGGACCGGAGGGTGGCCTCCAGCCTGGAGCCAAGGGCTGCCCCAGCTGACAGCCAGCCAGGGACCAGAGATCCCAGTTTTGCAGCCGCATGGGACCACATCCTGCCAACACCCAGTGAGCGTGGAGACGAGCCACCCAGACCTCTGGACAGGAGCCCAGCCCTGCTGACCACACCTTGGCTGCAGCCCGGTGAGACCATGCCCGCCTCCCACCGACCTATGGGAAACCGCCCCAATCTCTTACCTTCATTGACTTCATCATTTTCTCTGTCCACCTGGGCCTTCAGGACGTATCTTTTAATGAGCCGTTTCATGATTTTCTGAAATGTGAAGACAAGGAAGGCATCAGACAAGCCTGGCTGAGCACAGGCAGCCTGCACGGTGTATGCTCGGCTCCCCATCCTGCAGAGCCCGGTCAGCCGCGTCCCCCCACGCCTGGTGCCCTGCCTTGTGAGGGAGCCTGGGCCAGTCCCTCTGTTTAACCTGTGCCCCAAGGATTCAGTACCACCTGACCCTGGGACATAAGCAGGAGGGTGAGCCGCAGAGAGAGAGGGAGAGGCATCTAAGATGCAGGGATGCTGCTCTAGAGTCCGGGCCTGACCCAGCCCTGCCCTTCTTTGTGACTTCAGCCTGTCACATCCTCTTCTCAAGCTTCAGCTCCGAAACACTTTCTCCTAGTTCGACAATGAATGCGATCAGGAGGAGGCACCGAAGTCTCGGCCGGCCAGCCCGGTGGAGCTGCGTCCCACTGAGGTGTGTGCATGGGCGCAGGGGCACGTGGCGCAGCGTCAGGACCGGGTTTGGAGGACAAGCCCGCTGTCCCTGGGGAAGTTCCTGCCAGAGGCGGGAGCAGATACCGCCGGGCCTGGGGAAGCTTTGCCAAGATAGCGCGCCCCTAAAACCCCCGTGCCCAGCTCTCATCCCTGGTCGTGCCGGAGGAGAAGGGCGTGGCCTGCAGACTCATTTAATATGCAGACACTGGATTCTTTAAGCAAATGAGGCATGAACAGACAGGAGACACCAAGAATAGAGCCAAGCGTAAAAAAGACTTCAGGGGGTGAACTTTGGGTTTTGCCAGCTAGTTGTTCAGGGTTCCTGAGAAATCACAGGATTTAAAAATATTCTGGTAGCTGAGACTTTGAATCTTGTAAGAGACAGGCAGCCAGGCCGAGAGGGAGGGACTGCCTGCTCCGTGGCCGTCCCTTCCTGTGACCTGCTCACGCCTGAGGGCCGAGGAGGGATGGCGGGGCCCGAGCTCTGTCCCTAGCCTGGCTGTGGGCTGCCAGGCAGGCTATTTTCTCCCTGGCTAGACAGACTCAGGACAAGCTTCCGGCAAGTAAAAGACGTGAACTGCCATGATGCAAAGAGGTGGAGGATTTAACTCATCGTGATCAGCGAACGGTGGTCCTGGGCACCTGTAATGGTGAAGGCCTTGCTGAGGAGGGGCCTCCCAGGCCTGTGTTCCACGGCTCTGACTGCGCCTGGCGAAGGCTCGCTCTGGTGAGCTCCAAGTCAGCCCGTTCAGCCAGAGCTGCCCCGCCGGGGCCCCCGTGGGCTGGGGCCCCACTTGGCTCTGTGGTTTGACCTGTGGTCCTGTTTCAGGCCGAACAGTCAATTCTCAAGTTCCCTCCCTGCTGCCCCTTCCCAGAAAGGCCTGGGTCTGGTCCTGTTAGTGCTCAGGGCTAATTTCTCATGGGTGTTCCTCTGGCCATTAAGGCAGCTTCCCTGAGTTACAGGAACACAATAGGCCTTTCCACGGGGCTCATTATGGTCTTTTCACTTTCAGTTGAAGAATCAAAACAAAACTAAACAAAACTTTGTCCAAAACCAGCCTCATGGGGAAAACAAACAACAAACAACCCGATACCCGTGTATCTGATATTCTCACTGAGTAAGGAATTCAGAAGTTTTCTTCCACCACCAACTTGTAGGCGGATGCAACTTAAGGAGATCTATCTAGTTTGTTGTCTTTTCAAGAAAAATGACAGGAATTAAGGGTTGTTCAGGTCTGGATCTGTTGATTAAGGAGTTTATATCAATGAGGTAAAATTGTAAGCCAAAGGTCGGAGGTGAGGCGTTTCCTTTTCTGAGCGGTGCTGAGTGGCGTCCTTCCGAAGGGCGGCAGCAGCCTGCGTCCTCTGGCTCTGTGTGCACGCTGGGCTCCAGGGCAATGTAACTAACCTGGTTGTTTTAAGAGAGCCCGCAGTGTTTTACTGTTAATGCAAAAGGTGCCCCTCAAGCTCCATTTGCTTTAGGTGAGACCCTGCTCACCCACCTCCTTCAGTGCGGGGCAGCTCCCGGGCAGGAAGGGAGTAGGTGAAGAAGAAGCAAGTGCACTGAATCCTCCCTACAGCCTGGGAGTTGTGTTAACTCCTCGACCAAGGGACCTCATTGAACCCTCCCAGGAGCTCTGTGAGAGGGAGGCAGTTGTCTCCACGTACAGGTGAGGGCACCGAGGCTCAGAGGGCGAGGTGACTTCTCCAAGATCACACAGTGGGGAGGGAGCAGGTCTGGGATTAACTGAAAGATCAACCAAAGCTGGGGCTTCATCCAAGCCCCAGAAGAAAGTTGAGTGCAAGGCGGTTAAGGGGATGAGAGGCAGGAAACTGGCTCCTATTTGTCAAAGGGGGCTTGGGCCATTTCTGGGGACCAATTTGTCCTTTAAAACATACAGTCTTTTATGCCGGAGGACGCCTCAGCTCAATTTGAGAGAGTGGGTGGCTTTGTCCAGTGGATACCCCTTGGAGAAGAGGGTCACTGGTATGTCACGGTTGTGCTCGTGGCCGCTGTTGCAAATGGGCACATTTGACCCGAGCTGGGGTTTCTGCAGACCCCGGCTCAGCGTGCAGAGAAGTGAGGGTTTGCTTGTCAGTCTCTCCACACACATGGGGGTTATAGAGCCTTGATGTGGAAGCAGAATCTCAGGAGCCCCGCAGACGTGCAGGGACCCCCTACCCTTCCTCCGCACCCCCGGCCCCTCCCAGAAGCGACAGGAACCTGGGGGGTGGACAGATACCGTAAGGGAGAAGAGTGTGACTGCCTGTCAGCTGCTGAGAAACTCCGTGTCCTGATGGGGACCTAGCTTCCCCTCTGGCATGTGCATGTTAAGCGGGATCTGCAGGAGCAAGATGTCAGTCTTGTCCCCAGGAAGTCGGAAATAGTTAGAAATGCCCCAAAGCTCTATTAAAATGGATGCTACACATAGGCTCTCTGCTTCTGGAAAAGATGGATATCAGAAGCTTCCCCTCTCACTACATGGGGGGAGAACGTGACAAGTTTGCGATACCTCCTTGCCAGCTTCCACAGAGGTCTTTCACCTCAAGGAGACGATGAACATTCCCCAAGTTTACATGTCTCCATCGGTGGCAGCTCGGCCCACCCGCCCCCATGCATTTAGCAAGCGTGGGAGGCAAGCCCATTTAGTGATGTGACTCAGGCAGAAGAACTAACACTGAGATGCACCACGGGAAAGGATGGTTGTGGCCCCAAGACCTGAGTCCAGGGAGGAAGGCATGCAGGCCCCTTGCCCAGGTACGAAGGGGCTGACCGCCTCCGGCTGCTGAAGGGAAAATAGAAGGTCTGTCTGTGGAAGAGACAGCCCTCTGAGCAGCCCAGGCAGCCAAGGACGCAGGGGAACAGGTGAACACAGGGTATGTCGGAGATGGCAGAAGGAGTGGAATCCAGAAGGGAGCAGCGTTCCATTTGGGCAAACAGAAGCTGAGGACCATTTGGGGAAGAGCAGACTGAAAGGGTCCCGGACCCTGGGACAAGTCACCGGTTACATGGGGGTTATCAGGCCCTGGGAGAGAAGAGATCAGCTCTGGCAAGCTGTCTACTCTGTTTGCTTTGATCTCTACAGAAAAGGCCATCAGGAAGGTGACACATGGACAGCCCCCTTGGTTGTGGGGAAGGGGCTAATTTGATGATAGACCGTGCCCGGACTCTGGGGTGCCTTTGGGATGTGCCTGCTTTGCTGTGCCCCGGAAGGAAATGTACCTCTCGGAGGGCACACGCACAGGGTCAAGTACACACCCCAAGAAACCGAAACGCCGGCTCTGGGAACAGGTCACAAGGTGGCTTTGGTAGGCACATGATGGCCACCTCGCTGACATCATGGTTTTGTTCCGTTGTTTTGTCTCATGTCCAGCAGAGCCCAGATTAGAAAAAGCATTACAAAAGCAAGGAACTGCTTTCGTGAAAAATAGCAGATCAGGTCCCTGGAGGCCTAAGAAAGCAAAGCATAGAAGTCCAAGGAAATGCCTTCCCTCCCAAGGGCAAGCATCCCAAAAGGAAGCACCAACAAGTGTATAAAACCCCCCCAAAGCAACGGGGTTGAACAATCAAGGGAACCCACTGAAGGGACACAAAGGAAAAAGCTTAAAAACCACATGCGTGAGTGACTGGGCCCCTGTCTTGTTGGGAGTGTTACAGGGGCTGACCGTGCTCGGGGTGGGGCGCGCATCTCTGGGTGCAGCCTGGACGATGGAGGAGAGGGGGCAGGCGGGCTCCTCCTCGTCTCTGCACACGTGGAAGTTGCGTTGGGAAGGAAGCCACGCAGCTGGGAAGCTACCAGTGTTGCCCAGGAGAGATGTGCCGCTGCAGACGCCGCCTGAAGCCTGCTCTCCCCTTCCTGGCTACTGCTGCTCCCGGGTCAGCCCAGTGCCTCCTCTTGCTCCTACCGTGCCCCCCCCCCCCCCGAACCAGGCTGCAGAGGCTCCACTAGATCTCCCCCCGGGACTGTCAAGCACAGGCAGGGCTGCTTCTGAGGGGGCCCTGGTGCGACACTATGGAGGTGAACGGAGGTGGAAGGCAGTGCCCTTTGGAGTCAGACAGGCCGCTGTGTGACTTCGCCCCTGAGTGTCAGTCCTCTCCTCTGTTAAATGGGGTTAAGGGTACTGCCTCTCTCACAGGAATGTGGCGAGATCACTCGAGTGCTAGGGTCCGGTCGGCTGCCAGCTAGTCTCTCCCGTCTTCTCAAGGTTCACTCCTGTCTCAGTGGACGATGTCCCAGGGAGACACCCAGACCTCCCTGAGCAGGGCTGAGCCAAGTGCACATGTGCAAAAGGCCCGGTGTTCTCTGCTTCTGCTTGCCGTCCTCTGACGCCTGTGGCCCAGTTTTCCTTTCTTCTTCTCTGTGACAGCTGTTTGAATCAGTAGCTGCAGGCTTTCCACAGTGGAGTCACAGGATATAGGGGGAGCAAGCTTTCCAAGGTTATCAGTGGCCTGAAGCTGCAAGCCAGCCAGTTGCTGTAATCACAGCAGGAAGCGATCCAGGAGGTGGACCGCGGCCAGGACTCAGCTGGCTCTGGTGATGGAGGACAGACAGGAATGGCCGATACTGTCTCTGAACCGGCCTCGCTTGTAAAGGATTCATTCTGAGTGCAGGACATTCACCACCTAACGAGCCTTTATCTCAGCAGCTCAAAACCCAGGACAGATTTACCCAAACCCAATAGCGTCATCTATCTTCTCGGTACCACAGATAATCACAACTTCTCCCTGAGAAGCTGAGAAAGAAGAATCCTCCCACTGACCAAAGGATTTGTCCTATAAAATAACTCAAAGCAGATCAGACGGGTCAAGCCCAATTTTGTGCGTGATTAATTACAAGATCTGCCCATTGCCAGTGTTCAGCCTGCATCATCTGATAATCCTAGAGGGATTTTGAGGGATGAGCCGTTTCTTAATTGGACACTTAAATCCTTCTGACTGCACAGCTGGCTTCTGACATACAGACGGAGATTCAATTAGAGGCCCGTGTCTGGAAGATGCTGCGTCTGCTATTGCTCCCTCTGGGACGGTGGCACTAGGGACACATCCCCTTGGCCTGGAGGACCGCTCTGAGCAGCTTCAGATTTACATCTGATAAGAAATAATCAGCACGGATCAAACTGCTGATCACTGGGAAGAAAGAGTCAGGAAAAGAATGGCCTACACTTTTGTAATCAATAACCTGGAGCTACCATTTATCACTGGCTCATGGGCTATTCATACTGACACAGAGATTTGACATTAATTCCCAAAAGCAACGTGAGGACTGCAAGCAGAAAAGGTCGTCGTCTGGTTTTTGGGACAGACTTTGCAGGCTGGCAGCTAAGGCCAAGTGCTCACTGAAGACAGCACTAGCCGCCCGGACACTTAAGACAGATGCCTGGGGGCCAGGCCCCTCTCCCTACCGGGGCCGCCGCCTGCCTCAGGCCCCACCGGCTCTGCGTCCAGAATCGGCCCGCTTGGCTTCCTCCCTCGACTCATGGCCCGTCCAAGCCACCGTCCTCGGCACCTGCGCGACTGTCACGTGCTCCTCTCTGGTCTCCCTGCTTCCACTCGGATCCCCATCAATCTCCTCTCATTGTAGCAGCGAGGGAGCCTTCGTCGAGCCTAAGAAGAATTTGATCTTCTCCCTCCCCAAAGTTAAACTCCTCCGACTGCCCTGCTGGGTCGCGCACAGTAAGGTGCACATCCTGACCTTGGTCTGGCCAGCCCCTGACGCCCCTGCTGACTTCATCGCCCTCCCGTGTCCCCTGTGGGCCAGGCTCCGCGGCTTGGGACCTGCCCAGTTTCTCCCCCCAGCTCTCCCTGATGCTTTTGCTCTGTGTGGGACGCCCACCTGCTGCCTCCTCTCCTCCTTGAGACCGTCGCTAACTGTCCTGTCCTTGAAGGGGCCCCCTCTGATAACCATATCTAAGCAGGGACTCCCTGTTTCTCTCCATTTTTGCACCCTGTTGTTTTCTTCCTGGCACTTTTGATCAATTTGAATGTGTTTATTTATTTGTGTTTACTCATTCATGGTCTCCCTCACTGGACTGAAGGGCACTAAGGTAGGAACCATGTCTTTATCCCCTTTAACTAGCACAGCACCTGGCAGATAGGAGGCACCCAATAAGTACGCGCTGAAAGGTCTTGGCCTGGTGGCTCGGTCGGTTGGAGTGTCGTTCCACACACCAATGGGCTGCGGATTTGATCCTTGGTAGGGGCACGTGCCGGAGGAAATCAGTTGCTGTTTCTCCTTCCCTTCCTTCCTCTGTCTCTCTTCCTCTCTCTCTTGAATCAATAAACATATCCTCATGTGAGGATTTTTAAAAACTATTCGTTGAGCGAAGGAAGGAGTGAAGCTGTGCTCTGAGGCGATGGCACAGCCGTGTGGCTGCATCGTGTCTGATGGAGCCCACTTCTGCCCACACCTGAGAAGGAGGTGGTTACCTGGTATCTGGTGGGTTTGCCGAAAGTGTTATTTGCTGTCAGGTTTTCAGAGTTCCTCATGCCAGCCTGGTAGCGAGTCTTCTGGGGGGAAAAAAAATACATGCATAATATATACATACCTGAAAGGACTCAAATAATACCCACAGATGGGGTGGCCCTTAGAATGAGGACCCTTGGGAGGTCGATGCACCCACGCTGCTTGGCTTACTAGGACACTGTTCCTGGGACTTTAGGTGTGTAGGGTGTCAACAGGTTACAGAATATTGTTTGGTCATCTCTGGGGAGCATCGAGTTCAAGTTACATGGGTATCCATCCTCCCGGACACCTCAGAGGCCTTAACTAGCCCGCAAGGATTGCAAGCATCTCCAGGAGGAGGAGATAACGGGCAGGGAACCTTTCTCCCAGAGATCACTCTCCAGTTACACCCTGGGAAGAGCTGTTCCAGTGCGGAGTCCACTAAGGAGCTTCCCCGAACTGGGGCCGGGCTGAGCCCCCAGGAAGGCACCTGCCCAGGGTGCTGCAGGGAGCGGGGTGGCTGCCACCCCCGCCGCTGGTGCTGCAGCTCTGCTGAGGTGCCTGGGACTTTGAAAAACATCGGCCCCTCTCGTGCCTGACTTCCCTTGTATTGGGACCCCCTGTCTGAATGAAACATTTAACTCTCTCCTCCCCGTCCTGCTGTCTTAACCCCATAAACTCGGTGGTACCTACCCTGAATTTGGAATTTAGCATGCCCATTTCAAGGTCATTTTCACAGCTTTTGGCCTTAGATTTGCAGAGTTTGATGAGGCACATCTTGATTCTCATTATGAGATAATAAAATGATTTAGGACTTGGCACTAGGTTAAAAGGAGCAGGTAGAGTTCTTCCTTCATCAAAATAAGACAGCCAGAGCTTTGCTCGGGCAAATTTCCACTCCACGTCTGCATCCTCCTGTGGACAAGGGAAACAACATGACAGCATCAAAGGCCACCGTTCAACACCCGAGCTCAGTCTCAGGTGTGGGTCTGCTACTCCAGATTCTGAAAGCAGATTTCTAAACGGGACTCTTCCCGTTTGTGGACCTTCCCTGCAGAGGCACACTGGGGAGCTTGCTCTCACTAAAACCCTATGCAATTAGTCATTCCTAAGGATCTCCACTTGGTGTCTTGGCTCCATCACCAGAAACCTCAGGCAGCTCATCCTCTCTCGTTCTCCACTGGGTACTCTTACCAACGTTCTCCACTTGCCCCTGACCAAAGGGCCCTCGCATTGTCACTTTATCTTGTTATCCATTAACACGTGCACTCTGCTCACTCAGCAGCCACAGCAGCAGCAGCGTGTGAATCTTTTAGAGCCTCACTGCCCCACGGAAATACAAGGTGAGCCACAAAGGTGGGCCACACAGGTAAACCTAAATGTGTAAATTTTCTAGTAGCCACAATATAGAAAGTAAAATGGAACAGGGGAAATTAATTTCAGTGTTGTGTTTTATTTACTCCAGTCGACCTAAAATGTTATTTCAACATGTAACCTTTATAAACAACCATTAAAATTATGGATGAGATAGCTCACATTTTTTAAATACCGATTTTCAGAAATCAGTATGTAGTTTATACCTGGGGCACGTCTCAGTTAGGACTAGCCACGTTTCAGGTACTCAGTAGGTACTGTGGTAAGTGGCTACCATGTTGGACACCACAGTGTATTTCTTATTAGAAAGTGTATTTCCTGTTGGCTGGGGTGCTGCCAGGAAGACACCGAGAGGTTCTGCATGTGTAATTCAAGGGGGACAAACCAGACTACAGTGAGTCTGGCCATTGTTAACTATGACTATAGTGATTATTACCAAGACAAAGTTGCTATAGTAATTGTAGCTACTCTCGTCCCTGGTGGTAGTGGTTGAGTGAAGCCCTAGATCTGTTACTTTTGACTTGGTGTCGGTGTCAGAACGCTGAGCGGGCCTCCTGCTGCAGGCAGGCTCCTCAGGCCTCTGTCCTGGGAGGGCAATTTGAGGCCAGGACAGAGGCCTGGGACTTGGGCTCTGATGGAACTGGGTCACACCCCTTACTAGCCGTGTGACCGCAGGCGGCGCTCCTCTGGGCATGGTGATGATGCTGACCCTCACGTGGCCTGCGATCGGCATCGAGTCTGTGCTCCGTGAGTGGTCGCCCCCCTGGCCCCCGGCATTGGTAACATGCAAGGGGCTATGAACCGAGTGAGGCTGCAGGGATGTGCCATGAGCTGCAAGGTCTCACCAGCAGGCTTGGCCATTCTGCCTCCTTTTCCTGAGACCCCATCCGCACCCGGCCTGGTCTACGGGACATTCTATATGGGTCTTTCAGACTGGAAACTTTGTGAGGGTAGGGATCACTCCTTGTACAACAGCTGTGTGATAGGGACACCGACCTGAGAGGTGTGGTGATACAGTGGCCCTGGGGCCTGCCTGGCTCTGATCCTTACTAACTGTGTAACCACGGCAGGCGACTTAGCTGCTTGAGGCCTCAATTCCTCATCTGTAAAGTGTGGATAAAAGTACCTATCTCATAGGCTCTTGTGAGGATAAAGGAGTTAGTGCCTGGAAATACACCGAGTGTCAGACACGTGGTAAACCCTCAGTAAATATCATTTTCACGTCCACAGCTTAACACAGTGCCTAGTGTTCAACCTTTAGTCATTCAGCAAACATTTATGGAGCACCTGCTATGTGCCTGGCATGTGCTAGGGAGTCCCTGGGGATGACAGTCCGTGCCCTTGCGGAACACACAACACGAGCGCGTTAACGCACCAGCTAGCCTTTTACCCTGGGCTGTGCTAAGAGCCGTGGGGGCTCTGCGTGTCCAGGCTGGCGGCCCGGCCCTGGGCACCAGGGAAGGCCGCCCTGGCGGCTGGTGTCGGAGCTGAGATCCAGGCTCCCAACCAGGTCAGGTGTGGGTGGGCTGGCAGGTGGAGGGTGGGAGTTAATTAGTGGAAGAGAAGGCGAGAAATGTGAATAACTCTTTTGAGCAAGACAGCAGTAAAGAGCGGGAGGGAAAGGTTGAGAGCTGGAAAGGGAGATTGAGGGAGGATTTTTTGTAGTTACTTTTTAAGATCCAGAGACTTATTTAAATGCTGACAGGAAGGACTAGGCAGAAAAGGAGAGGGTGACAACGCAGGTGGAGTCGGGATAAGGGCGGCTCCCGAGGAGGCAAGAGGGCAGGGCGCCAGGGTGCGCGGGCAGGCTACTGGGATGGAGAAAGAGGCGGGGGGGTGTGGCAGGCTCAGAGGCCGGCGGGTCCGTGGATGTGGGCAGTGGGAGCTCAGGATCTACTGACGGAATAGAAGTATTCTCACGGAAGGCTTTATAAGTATGCCCTTGATCACAGTTCCGTGTGTCTGTGAATAGCGGGCACTTTCCACTTCTCGTGGTCCTGCACACGCCCACCTGTGAGCAGGCCAGGGGCCGCGGTGCCCCCACCTGAAGTGGAGAGGCACAGAGCCCGGCAGGGAGCAGTGAGCTGCAGGGAGGTCGGTCCATCTTGTGTCGCCACACTGTTGGGGTGACTTGACATCGCAGGCCATGGACTTGCCCCAGGCTAGTGGGCATCAACAATGCGGCTTTACCTTTCACATTCAATTGGAGCAAAGCATGACATGCCTGTTAGGATGGGGCAGACCATCCCAGGTGAGTGGTGACACAGATTATCTAGGCACCATCTGGCTTCTGTTACACCTGGGGAAACTGAGGCCCAGAAGGGCAGGGAGGGCCAGTAAGCAAGAGTTCATCCACATAGGTGACCACATAGGTAGACCGCTTAAAAAATACATGTTTATCAACAGACACTGCATTTTTGCAAGGGCAGGGGTAAGAGAATGAGGACGTCGTGGCCCAGCCCGCCTCTGCCTCTGACCTCTTGCCTCTTCCTTTCACAAACTACACTCTTGCCTTGCTGAGTAAACACATTGTTTCACCCCCTCTGCCTTGGCATGTGCTGTTCCTACTGTTTAGCATACTTTCATTTTTGGAGCGTATTACGGACCAAATGTGTCCTCCTGAAATTTGTATGTTGAAGCTCTAACCCTCAGTACCTTAGAATGTGACTGTGCTTGGAAGTAGGGCCCTCAGAAAGGTAATTCAGGTTAAATGAAGTTACAAGAATGAGGCCCTAATCCAATATGACTGGTCTCCCCGTCAGGACAGGGGATACACCAGGGCTGCATGCACCCAGGAGCAAGGCCACGAGAGGACACGTGGGGAGACAGCCAGCTGCGAGCCAGGGAGAGAGGCCGCAGGAGAAAGCCCTCCAGAACTGTGAGTGGCTTCCTGTTCAAGCCACCCAGTCTGTGGTATTTTGTTTGGAAGACCTAGCTAACTAATGCATGAGGTCTTTCTTTTTTCCTAGGTGAGAAATACACAAATAATTGTTTCTTTTAAAAGATTTAAGTACAGAGGTATACCAAGCACATGTGAATGTCCCCTTTCAATCTCTCTCTTATGCTCTTCCCCAGAAGATACCCCAGGTCAAGGGTGTGGTACCTTTTCTCTATCTTTCTCTCCTTTTTCTTTCTGTATATTCACATTAGCATGTAAACAAGATTTGCTAATTCTTCTGCAACTTACATTTTTTTCACTCAACATTATCATAGGAATTTTGCTACATTTACATTATGTAAATAAGATTGGCTTATATTTTCCTACAACTTGCATTTTTTTTCACTTAATATTATCATAGGGCTTTTGCTATGTCAGCACAAAAAACTTTTCCTCATTGTACATACAGTCTTATGTACTCAGAATTCTAAAGTCTATATCACGGTTTATTTCAAGATTCTAATATTGATGAGCTATTTCCATGTTTTTCCTTTAATGAATAACTGTGTAAAATCATATTTCTGCATGGATCTATTCCTAGAATTGGAATTGTTGCGTGAAAGGGTTAGTACATTTTATTTTGCTTTAATTTTTAGTTTGTTTATTTAACTTCATAAGTAAAACAATAACATGATTTCTGAAACATAAGAAGGTATAAATGGAAAAGTGTTCCTACCACCATTTCCCCCAAGCCCACCTCGCAGCAGGCCCCCTGCCGTGAATTTGCCGTGACCCTTCCAGAGTTTTTTTCCTTCTTCAAATGCTTATTCAGTCAAAAATGAATAAATATTCCCTTTTCTCCCTTTCTTATACAAGACAGATATACTATATGTGTACACTGTTCTTCAACCTGATTGTTTTTCACCTAACACTCTAACTTGAAGGTTTCTCCAAATCAGTGTATAGAGAACATCTTCACCCTGTTTTAAAGCCACACAGTATCCCACTGTTCGGTGCATCATAATCTATATAACTAGGTTCCTATTAATGCTCATTTGGCTTATTTTTAATTTTTTGCTGTTCCAAACAAGGCTTCAATCAATGGCTTGTGTTTTGTGCTTTGTAGACTGTGACAAATGCCTCCTGGTCCACCCTCTCCACTCCCTTGTCTGTTTGGCAGAATTGTGTGAGCCTTTGAATGGCCTTCAGGCGCCAGCTCTGCAGGTTTCCTCTCGCCCCCTCCCTCCCCCCACCCCCCGCCATTCAGCCCCTGCTTTGCACTTTCTGCACCTGGTAGGACTTCTGGGCATATGTGGCCCCCGGGCACTGCAGTTGTTGATTGACATGTCTGTTTTTCTCACTGGACTGAGTTCTTTGAGGGCAGGGACTGTATCTTAGTCATTCCAGTCTTGTCACGCCTACCACAGGCTTGGCACACAGTAGGTACTTAGTAAGTACATGAGAGAGGCAGAAAGGAATGGGGGCTGGAAGATACAATCATTTCGATTTGCATGGATCCTGAGGAGACACATGTCAAAGAGGAAAGAGTCGTGACCAGAGTCTTTGTGCCCTTGTCGGCCATGGAATGCAGGAGGAAAGCCTGTTGTTGGCCATGCGGCCTCACATTTAATAACCCAGGGCTTCTAAAGTCACTACCTTCCTTGCTGAAACAGCAATGAAAATTACCACAAGGGAGAGGGGATTTTCTGTTCACTGGCCTTACCTCAATTTCCTGATACGAGTTGTTGATCATGGCTATTAGCATGTTGAGCAGCACTACCACCATGGTGACGTTGTAGACGCCGTAGAGAACGTAGCCGATGTTCTCGATGAACTTGTGGTCGTACTTCAGCACCACCGATATCACTTCAGACAAGCCAAAGATGGACCAGAATAAGGTTTTAAAACTTTCTTCAACCCTGCAAGGAAACAGCAGTCATTTCGGGCAGCTTCCATCGCCTAACACTTTCACACGGGAGTTGCCATTTCCCAAACCTCGGTGGGTACCCCAGCGGGCCGGGGCTGGTGGGCGGTGCTTGTGTCCTGAAAAAACAAGACATCCGACTGCTAGGAAGACTTTGAAAGAGTATTGTAAAGGGCAGGCTCTTTCTTATCCATTCAGTCCATGTATTGGGACTACAGGCTGAGGTATCGTTTTCATCTTGTAATTAATTAAACACTTAAAATTAAACACCAGGACAGGTGTGTGTTCTTACACATTATTGGGCTTCTCAGAAGCACACTGTTCCTTCAGGAGTCTGAGTCCCCTCTCAGACTGCCCAGTCCCACGCAAAAGGGGCAAGCAGGGTGCCCATTGTGGAGCTGGCAGCACTGGCGATGGGGACTGGCTGGGCATGTGACACAGACCAGCTCACTGAAGCCTTATGACCACCTCTGGGGTGGGCTTGCTTATTAGCTCCATTTTGCAGGTGGAGCCACTGACTCTCAGAGCGTCGCGTGCCTTTCCCGGGAGCACTCGGCTGGAAAGTGGGTGCATATCCAGGCACATCCGAGGGGTGTGTACTTATAACCACTCCCCTCTCCCACCCGAGGGAGTGAGGCCAGCCACCTACCTCAAGTCCTCTAAACTGGGCAGGGGGAGTGGTCCGGAACGAGAGTGGGGAGGTCAGTGTGTCCATACTTGTCCAGTTCACGAGGCCACTGCCCCAGCCTCACCCACAGTTCACTCGGGTAGACGCTGCGTGTGCTTTCAGGGAAGCTCACGAAGCCCTGGCTTTGAGGATGCTCTTCTTTGATGCTTGCCAGACTTCGGAGGTACCAGAATACACTGGTTTTAAGAGACTGATCCAAGCACATTTCACACTACGTACTTTGTGGCTCTGACCCTGTGTCGGGTTTATGAGACAGAATCTAATCAGAAAGCTGAATGTGGGTGGGGCGGTTTAGACCGTGCATGTGTATCTGATCGCATCGGAGTGGATAAGCAGTCCTTTTAGTTTGCATCCGGATTTCTGGTTCCATTTATGAGAAAGCATTTTCTTTTTTATTCTTTAACATTTCAGATTTTCAACACTCACCCACAATGTCCAAGATTAACTAGATTTTTTTTTTTAAATCAGCTTTTCTTAAGGTTTGGTATTTATTTGACAAGATGTACAAAAACACTAGCACTTGTCACGTTGGCTAAAAATTTCCCTGGGAGTTGCATGACTTTTCAGTTCTCGGGCATGTGAGGGAGGGTGGGTGTGTGTGTATGTGTGTGTGTCCAGCCAGCTGTTTGGCTCCATACAGCCCAGTGTCTGAAAACTAAAAATTGGAGTGGGTTTTTGTGGTCATTATTTATTTTTGATTTCCTTTAAAACTATGAGTTTGGAATATCTAATTCATTTTAAATTTTCTCAAGAACGAATGTCATGGTGGGGGGAGGGGTTGGAAGTAACCCCTGGGTAACGAGCCATTAAACTTGGAGCTCCAGCTCCTGGTGCTGCTTCGAGAAGGAGAGAAAACTGTTTCCTCGTGCGAGAGGCAGCTTCCATGTGTGTGAGAAAGATGCCACTCTATGGGGGCACCTGGTTCACTGCAGGTGTGGTCCCCACCAAGAAGCAAACTTTCGGTTATCGCCCTGGCAGAAAGGCGCAGTGGCAGGGAGAATCCCAAACCAGGTCCCAAACAGCAGGACGTGCTCTCTCTGACAGCTGTCCCTTCCTAGTGGGATCCGGTGGAAGCTGGAGGACACTCGGCCCAAAGGAGGGGCCGGGCGAACAGGTACTACACACTCAGCACGATTGGCCTAAGAATTGGATAATATGTGCGACCAAGAGACATTTTACAGAAATCCATCTTCCCTTTCCTACCTTGAATACCCCACAGACCTTTGGCTGACACAGTGAAGCACGCAGTTATAGAGCACATCCAGGGACAACTGCCTGCATTTGATGAGGGAAATGGCCTAGATTGCACATGTGTTTTTTTTCTCATTTGCTTCTAGCTCTGATTTTTGCTGCTACGCCCTGATTTCTCCTTGGTGCCTCCACTAGGCATTCTACATCAATAACCGGAGGGGGGCAGAGCCGGCCCCTTGGCAGCATGGGTTCCAGTAAAAGGACACTTACAGGTCCCTAAACCTGGGCCTGCGCCCCTCCTCGCCCACGCCTGCACCCCTGCCCTCCCGAGGCTTGGAAGGATGAGCTCTTCACTTCATCATCTGGCTTCCAGTTAGTCTTCACGCTTGTTTAATTTCTAGTCTCTAGTTTAAGCGTGCCTCTGGGCTTGAATTTGGCCATGACCTCCAGGAGGATCTCATTACGAGAGGCCCAGGATCCCTGGGATGGCCAGCGAGAGAGCGGGGCTCCCTCCAGAGCAACAGCCCTTGGCATTTGACTGGGCAGGTCAGATGTGTTTTTAACAATCTCTTTTAATCATTAGAGGTTATCTACATCCCTTGCGTCCTTTCATTATGGGGCAAAATGAATTGCAGGAAGAAGGATGTTTAAAAAAGGCCGAGTCTGTTGGTTTGAATCATCCGATAGGGCTAGATTCCCCTTTACGGTCTCTCAGGTCTCTCACTTGTGCCCGCACCTCCTCACACGAACATTCAGTGGAGTAACAGGATAACTAATTTTGTCGTCGTCGTTTCTCAGAGGGGACCTTACTGGCTGAGTTATACCCAATTAGCTGGCTTAAATGGTGAGCAATTAAATATTTTATCCGTAGCTCAAACCATATAACTGAATAAATTCTGAACAGAATTGAAGAAATCAGTGTTTAAAAATGACATGAACAAAATAAAAACATTGGTACTTATATAGTCTTTGCCTGGGAAATGTTCCAGAAACTACAAAGGGAAAGAGTTGCCCATGTCAAAACTATGTACATCAAAGACATAAGTAAAAATATAAGGCAAAAAGATAAAGGGAGGAAAGAATTTGTACTTGCAATGCATATGACAATGGATCATGCCTTTTTTTATCTAAAGAGTTACTATAAATCAATATGACAATGACAGCCATTCTAGTAGAAAGAAAAGGAAAAATCCACAGAAACTTGATGTTTCTCATGGTGACAGGAGCTCCAATCATTAGCTTGATATGCCAGGTTCATGGCACCTTCTGGCTTAATATGGAACAGGAAACAATGAAAACTTCTCCTCACTGCCCTGAGAGGGAAGAGACTTGTGTTACCTTGACCTTGGGAACCTATCATACCATATTCTCAGAGAGAAGTTCTGGTCTTGAACAGAAGGCAATAGTGTATTACAGTCTCAAGGGCTTGGGCCCTGGAGCTAACCCCCACGTCTCATGAGGTTACGGTCCTCTCTGGGTCACATACTAATCATCGCCCACAGTTCCAGGAGCTATGGGACTCAGAGACCAGTCACGGTGGAGGTCTGGGGCTGCCTTTCGAGAAGAAACTGTCTTACACTTGGCTTCCTTGATATTTACCGGAAGCCACTTGTCTCACAAAAGGTGCCCACCATCAACTAGCTGGTCTCAAGGCTAAGTCTGAGGTTCTTTCCTGATAGGGAAGGCAGCCACTGGTTCCACATGGTCTTTGCATCACTCTGGCTATCCACAAAGTCTGCCATATCCCTTCCCTTGTGCCAATCACCGGAAGCTTCACAGAGCTAGGGGGAGGAGTAAGAACAGCCAGGGTGCATGCCTGGGTTCAAATCTCAGCTCCGACATGAGTTGGATCTGTGAGCCTGGGCATGATACAAAACCTGTTTGAGTCTCAGTTTACTCATCTATGAAACAGGATAATGTGTCATTGTTAAGTTGCTGTGAAGGTTAAATGAGCAACCCATTTAAAGTATACAGTAAGAGCCCAGTAAATGGTAGCTATTATTTTTATTCATTTGTTTATTTGCCAGATAGTCACTGACCTGCCTCATGTGCTAGGCACTGTCCAGGTGACGAGGATACTCTGTCCTTCTAGGGGTCCCCATCTAAAGCAAGCCCAAGAGGGTGAGTGAATGCTGTAAGGACAAGGCGGGGCGCTCCATTTGCCTTGCCTTACAGGGTTGCGTGGACTTAATAACTCAGCTGTCTGTTGACCTTTCTGAACAAGCCCCATCTTCCTTCCTATCTGCAAAGATCATCACCAACCCTTGATTTCATGCAAATCCTCTTTCTGCTGTCTTTCAATATTCAACATGTAGTCAATAGGCCGCCCTAGCCTGAGAAGCACACCTAATGAGTAACAGGGGAGAAGTGTCTGTGAGTGACGTTGAATAGGCCGTGATTCACCCGCCTCTTACTGGGCGGGGCGTGTGCCAGGGGAAGGTCGGGCTGAGTTGTCAAGCAGAAGGCAGGGCCTTGGTAATCAGTTCTCTCCCAGGTCTGTCGCGCCTGCATAATGGGGCTTTAATTGCAGGTTGCTTGAAGAGGCAGTTGCGTATGGGGCTCAGAGAGCAAACTGATCAACAAGGTGAGGGTTTGGGGTGGCTGTTAGGAAAATTGCTGCTTCTTCAGAATGCCATGACGCCCTTCCCTCTGTGCCACGGCACCCCGCCCGCCCAAACAGTGAAGTTCAGTTCCCCACCCCAGCGTGCACAGAGCGGAGCAAAATGGAGCAGGAGGATCTGCTGCTAAATGCCTGTGTCAAGTTCAGGAGACAGCAGCGGGCGCTGCGTTAGAGTTCTGCTGAAGCAGGAGCAACGCGCACCTGCCACTGAGCCGGGGGGTGGGGTGCAGGGGGGCCCTCCGGGAGCGCCATGCTCCCTAAGGCCCAGAGTGGGCAGCCAAGAGCAGCAGGACCGGGCTGGAGGAAGGTCGGGGAAGGGGTCAGACACCTGAGAAATGCCGAACCTCACCCTGCTGTGTCCTGCAGGCTTGTGTCCCCCAAGTCACTTCTTGGTTTATCTAGGGTCCTAAATGAAGAGTTTGATTTAGCCAGGGGTGTCCAACCTTTTGGGCGTCTCTGGGCTACACTGGAAGAAGAAGAGTTGTCTTGGGCCACACATTAAACACATTGTGAGATGTAATCACAAAAAAATCTCATACTGTTTTAGTAAATTTATGGTTTTGTGTTGGGGCTGCATTCATAGCCATCCTGTGCTGCATGCGGCCTGTGGGCTGCAGGTCAGACACCCCAATAGACAGTCCGGAAGCAGAGGAGTCCGGCCCCAGACTCAGTGCCTAGCAACCAGATGCACAAAGCCCACACAGCCCAGATCTATTCACACGGAGGTCCAGGCTCTTCTCCGGCAGCCTGGCTGCTCCTCGAGGGCAGAGCTGGGCTTTCTTCCCCCTGAGACCCCAAACCTGGTACAGAATCGGGCTCCCCGAGGGGCTGGGTAAGTTCAATGTCCGTTGAATGACGAAGGAATCCTGGCCGCGCATTTTGGCCTCCTGGTTCCTGATTCCTGGTTCCTGGCCCAGGCGGGGCTCTGGGGGGCAGACAGCGTGCAGGCTCTGAAGTCAGGCAAACCTGGGTTTGTTTGACTTGAGCGTTCAGCCAAATAACTTGGCATCTCTGTGCCTCTTTTTTTCTAGCTGTAAAATGGGAAAGCAGCAATGTCTACTTTGCAGGTTTGCCATGAGGATTAAGTGAGTTACTAGAATGCTTGTGAAGGGCATGAAATACTCCCCGGCACATAACACATAGGTGGTAAATGTTACTACTTTTATGACTAGTAGTCTTTTTTTTTTTCTTTCTTAACTGCAGTTGGCTTCCGTCTCAGGGCAAAAGACTTTTCTACCCTACACCCAATTCTCAGAGCAACCCTTTAGAAACGAGGGTCAGGCGCCCCTCACCTCTAGGGGCTTCCACAGGCGAACAGCTGAATCCGGCCCCCAAGCCCAGGCCTCCACGCCCTGGGCCCCTGCCCCCAGGGTGCCTGTCCCCTTTCTCTCCACAGGGCGGCGCCCCATTCTCCTCATCCTACGGGCTTGCATTAACTGCCAGTGCTCAGCGGGGCGGCTCTGGCTGCCCTTTCTGAAGGAGGCCCTCTCCTAATTATTCTTTTGTAGAGTTCTTTTTTTCTTTCCTAGCTTTCAGTGCTTAATCTATAATGATCTTATTTGTTTATTTGCTTATTAAAAACATTTTTTTTGGTCTCTTTTCCCTCATCACATTCACAGAGGAATGTGACCTCCCCGAGGGTAGGCCCTGCCGACTTGCACACTGCTCTGCCGTCAGCACCCAGAGCAGCGCCCAGCTCAGAGGAGGGACTCAGGGCAGTTTTTTCTTTTTTCTTTTTTGTCGATGAATGACTGAGTTCTGGGAAACCAAGGCACGTGGGATGTGGTCATAGCCAGCTTGCTTCAGACCTGCCTCCTGAGAACTGTCCCCTTTGACAGATCTTCAGAGCGAACCCCGGACAATCCAGTTTCTCGCCACTCTGTCCCTTTGTGGAATGACAGTTTAAAGTTCATTTTCATCCAAAGTGGAATTTGAGTGAATACAAAGGTGGGGACTTCTTCCCTTTAGGATGGCTCCGGTCGGCCAGGGTTCAAGGCGGAAGGGGACGTGGGGAGGCCTGAAAACGCGTTGTGAGGGCGGCACCTGGGGGGGGCGCATTTTCCGCGTGTCGGCATGTCCCTCTCCGCAGAGCTTGGCGGGCCCTCAGCCTGCTCCAGAGGCTCAAGGGGACAGGGCTTGTAAAATTCGTGTCATGAACGAACATTGTAGGACCATAGAATGCCTGCCGTGCCAGGCACAGTCGCTCTTCTAAAGCAGCTCAGAAAAAGGTCGATGTTTTGATCACTTGGTGGAGAGCTACTCGAAGGCGAGAACTTACATCAGGCCATTTCCAGCTGCTCAGCCTCCCTGAGCCTGACCTGGGCTCCCTCCCTGCCCACTGCTCTCTCCTCTGCTAAGTCTTAGACCGCCCTGTGCTGCTTTCTCCACATGACAGTGGGCGTAACAAACTCTCATTTCCCCCAAATGCTTATGCCTTACTTGGATTTATGAGATAAAAGGCGAGGTTATAACTTTCCAAATCTAGTAACAGCGTGACAACACTTCTGTATCAGAGGGGCCCATACTTCAGCACTGACCCAGGGTCCTGGGAAAGCGTGTCCTCTGTAAAGCCCAGGAGGCTGACGCCAGTCCATGCTCCCGCCACAGGCACGGGCAGCATGCTCCACACAAAGAACGTGCAGGAGGCCACGGCCCACAATGCCACACAGTGACCGCTCCCTGGTTTCTCTTAATTGGCCATTGGTTATGGTGAGTCTTACGAGGGCAGGCAATGTAATTTAGCCTTGCTGCCTGAGCAGGACCCCCCCCCTCCCCCCCGGACAGATCCTTCTCGAGGGTAGGGCTCCTTGCTGTCAGGAGGCCCCTCTGACTCGCTGCTTCCTCCTGGATGTCTCTGCGTCTCTCTGGCTCACCCGCCTGTCTCCCCCTTTCCCTTCCTTGGGCCAGGGCTGTCTCAGGCTCTTGTTTTCTGTTTATGAAGCACAATACGTCACTTATAGTTAAAAAGCCCATTTTGCCCCTTCAGCCAGGCTCTGCTGGGCCCTTGGTGCTGAGCATGGGGCCTCCTTCTCCAGGCTGGGCTGTTCCTCCAGCCCCTTCACACGGGCTCCACCCAAGCTTCTGGGAAGGGGGGAGCAGTGTTTGCCTTCAGCTCCGCTGGGCCTGGGGCCCGGAGAAGGCCAAAGCCCCTGTCCTTTCCTGAATCACAGGGCACCGTGCCCTCTCCCCATCATACCATCCTCAGCTCCCCAGACCCTTCTAGGGCCTTCTGGATGTCAAAGCCCTGAGAACATTCTCCTGCTCATCCCCCCACATTCAGGCCACATCTTAGCCACTCCAACCCCGCCAGCGCCCCTTCTGCATCTCCTCCTCTCCGTCTTCGCGGCGCTCCCCCAGGCTGCATCCTCTCTCACCCGGCCTCCGGCCGCAGCCTCTTGATGATCTTGCTCAGCATCCTTTGGCGCTGCCTTCCTTTTGGGTTCCTCTCTTTTAGAACACTTTCTCACTTGGTAACATGCCCTCACTCCTGCGATTATTTAACCTCTGTCTTCCCAGACAGTCTGCGAAGTTCCATGAGGGGAGGAGCCGGGACTGTTCTTCCTCGCCATAAAATCGCCAGCACCACGCTGCCACCAAGCCAGGGCTTCCCCTTCCCCGTCCTCCAGCCCAGTTGCCACAGTCCCGTCTCTGAAGGCAGATCTGACCACACTTCCTCCTTTTCAAAAAGCCTTAGGGGAGATGCTAGCACCCTACCAGGGCTTACAGAGAACGTCACAGCCTGGCTCCTGCTGATCTGACCTGCCATGTCCCCATACTCTAGCCTGTTTGCCTACTTCTACCCCTCTTCACTTTTTACAAGTTAATTCTTAAGTGTAAACAAGCTCCGAAATAACACTTCATTCTAGCTATAGGCAGCAACAGACGCTATGGCAGGGAATCCAGACGGGAATGAAATTAAGGGTCCCTATTGCCTCAGGCACAAGGAGCAGCTCCTCAAATTTCTCCTCTTTTTGTTTCTGCTTCCAGTGCCTTAGCTCATCAGCCTCCTGGGCCTGCTTCTCGGGCTGCTGCTGGGGCTTCTTGTCACCGTTGTGGCCACACATGGTTCTTGCTCTCTTTTCCACAAACCCTGCCACGGGAAGCAGCTTTTCTTCTTCTTCTTCTTTTTTTTAATAAAAGTTTTCATGGTTTTATTGTATTAGGAAGCACTGAAACATGTGAACATGTCAATATCTGGGTGTAAGGCAGCTGCTTTCTCCTTCACTTAAAAAAAAATGCCCTCCTCTTTTGCACCTTGCACAGGCTGGAGTGCCCTCCTGCTTACCCTTGGGGACCTGTTTAGTGTCACCCCCTTCCTGACCCTGCCAGACAGGCTTCAGGGCTCCTTCCTCCTGTGCTGCCCTTTGACAATGATCACGTGGTGTCAGAGCTGATGCTCGCTGTGCTACTGTTCTGATTCTCCTACTTGTTGAGGCGTTTCTCAGGGATAGGAAGGTTGTTTTATCAACCTCTATGACCGCTGAGTCCCATACAGAACTTGGCATGGGGTAGCTCCTCCATGTTGAATGAAGGGACACCCTTTGGAAGAGAAAGCTCCTTTACCCAGGGGGCAGGCAGTGGCTGCATTGGCAGAGCGGAGGTGTGTCGAATTGTCAGGCTGTCAGCGATCATCAAAATCTGAATTTAGTGTGCTTTCTTTTAGAACAGCCACAGGAAAGTGGCCCGATGGGTAAAGACACTCAGCGTCCACCTCAGAGCATGGGCCCTGTGCCCATCTGGTGTGGGAAGTTGGGGGTCCCCCTGGGGGATTTCAGGTCGAAAGGGTGGAGGATGCAGATCTTGGACTCTTGCAGATCTGGGTTCAAACCTTCCTGGTTCTGGGATCACAGAAAGTCCAGCATCTCCCTCAGCCTCTGTTTCCTAGTATTAATATCTGTGTCATTCCACTGTTGGGCGGATCAAGCAAGACAGCAGGTTATGTGTTTGTCACACGCTGTTCAACAACAAGACGCTGCAGTGGTCCTGGGCAGGCATGGCCGAGTCCCCTCAGCTCCTCGGGGTCACTGGAGCTGGCCTCTGAGCCCTGGGAGACGAGTGGGTGCCTTCCGCTCTTGGGGGGGCATATGAATCTGTCTACAGAGGGTGGAAATTTCCCATAATTGTCATGGAAAACAGAAGCTTCTAATTTTGCCTATCTCTGCTGAAGCTCCTGCCATTAAAATGGTTCCTGGGGAGACAGAATAACCTTAGGAGAGGTATTATTTTTGATTAGGAAAGTCTTAAGCCGGCTGTGCTGGGACGCTGCCTCCGCAAGAGCCTGCAGAGAAGGGGGCCGCGGTCGTTTTGGAGGGTCAGAGCCCCCATGTAATCTCCGGTAGGTGTTAAGTAGGGGAGGCCAGGATCACCCAACGGGAAGAGCAGGAGCCCATCCTGGGTCTGCCGCCCCACCCCCTGCCGTGCCCACATTCTTGGTCACCCCTGCGCACCTGTTCTGCAGCGGTCACCACTGGATGGAGGCGGGGAAGGCCGCCTCTTCCTGTGCACCCCCACCCAGCTGTGTTCATCAGTGAGTCAAGGAGCTGTTGTGTCTCACACTGTGACAGAGTGCGGGGACCCTAAGATTTCTGTACACCCTCCAAGCAGAAGAAAAACCTTTGCTTTATGGAACATGTGCATTTCAGCAAAGTTGACTACAAAGCAGACCTCCAAAAAGCAAATCCTATTTGCGGATTTCCACGATAAAATCAGACGTGGTCCCATTGAGAAAACAGATTTGCGAGCTTTTCTGAAAGACTCTCGGAAAGAAGGGATTCTCAGGCCATTTTCTCTCCATTTCCTCACCCTTGGCCTTAGAATACCTTGGTTTTGTTCTCTGAGAGCATAAAACGCGCCTGAACTCCATCTCTTCCTTCCTGCTGGTCCTTTGCAGTTCCTGAGAGAAGTGGCTTGGAGATAATGAGCTGCCAGCAGGGGCACTGCCTGTCCTGCGCAGGCAGCCCGCTCAGCCCCCGGCGACCCGTGCACACAGTCCCTGCTGCTCCCTTCAGGTCAGCCTCCTCTGCGAAAACTGACCCAGACCTGGGAGAGAACCCTCGGCTCTGAAGCGGCAGGAGGCTGAAAAGTTGGGAACTGCTCTGAGGATCTGCCTCCAGAGCTCGCACCCCACTGGGTCTGGCTGCCTGGTCGGATGGCACCGGGCCTAGAATTCCGCCAGTGAGGCATTCACTGTTTAGCACTCAGAGCCCAGACGAGTCTCCAGCTCCTCATCTGAGCGATGATGAGGTTGGATCAGATCAGCATTTCTCACTGTGTGGTCCTAAGACCCCCTGAATCAGAATCCCCCAGTGGCTTGTGACTGCGGACTTCTAGGCCACAGGTGGAACTTCAGTAATTAGACTCTCAAAAGGGTGGAGCCGGGGAAGTCCCAAGTTTGGCCGCCTCCCCAGATGATTCCGGTGTGGCGTGAGGACCACCGGTCTCAGGTCAGACTGTTCATTCTGTGTGTTTATTCATACCTTGGGCAGATTTAGTCCAATCGCCTGTTTTTCCTAACTCCCTCACTGAGGTCTGCCGGAACAGGGGATGGGAATTTGGGGCATGCAATTCCAGAGCTGGAACCTCAGTGGTGGTGGGGCAGGGCTTGGCTGAGGGACGGGGGTGTGCAGTTGGTAGATGAACCTTTCCTTTGGTCCCAGGATGGCCCTGCCTCTCCCATCCGGGATAGCACTGTCCCGGGAGGGCCGTAGGTGGGACTGGCTTTTGTGAGCTGCCCCGGCACTGTACCCCTGGGGTGAACAGGGCTCCTAGGGACAGCTCTCTGTTAGTTCCTAACAGGTGAATTTCAAGGTGGACTCCTGAACAGTCTTTAGGAACCTGGGCTGTCCTTGAACATGGCAGGGGTGAGGTTGGGAGAGGCTGGTCAATGACAGGGCAAGGATTCCTGCCCTGTGCTCCAGGCCAAATTTCCTTTCTGCAGCACTCAGTCTTCAGACTGTGCAGGACTATCTTTCCGTAGGAGCTCGAACAGACCCCCGTGGGGGGGCCGAAGGGAAGATCCCGAGCTGGGTGGGGCAGCCTGGGCATGGCCGCTGTGAGGCAGCGTTCACCTGCAGGCATCGTTGGCCTTTATCCCCAGCACAGCTGGCACTCAGAATAGCTCTGAGTCCCCTAAAGTACGAGGCTCGTTTATCCCAACGTGGCCCTTGTTTGTCAAAACAGGTCTCTTGGGGCTGACATGCTCTAGAGAGCAGTCAAAAGGTAAGAGATGACATTTACAAAAACCCATTCTTTCCTCTGCGCTCCACTGCTCTATTGACTGTTTTCTTGTTCAGTCAAACCCTATTTACAGCTGTACATCCCATTTTAGGAGCTGTCATGGCGATAAACATCCTGTCTGTTCTTCGCTGCGCTTGCTGCCGCCGCCTTCCCTTCTCGATCCTGGAGGGCCGGGGGCCTCTCTGGCTGGGTCCCTCCTGTCTCGGAGTCTCCATTTGGTTCCCAGCACATGGGACAAGCCAATTGCTTTTTCCCCTTGTCCTTCTCTCAGTTTCCCCTCCAGATTAGCTGTGCTGCTAAGAGAACTGTGAGAGCTGTGAGAACCAGCTGGGAACGGTGGCCAGGTCGGCCCTGCTCGGAAGCCATGACCTCCTCCATTTTCCTCTGTGTCATGGCTCTGACCTCTTGAGGCTCCGTGGGCAGGCAGCCCGGGAGCTGCACAGGACACCCAGGGCAGTGGAAATGGGACAGAAGTCCACATGGTCAGATTCCCCATCGATTGCTTACCTACTGCAATGACACTGGCTTTGTTTCTCTTGTTCATTCCCTCGTTCTTGTTTATGAAACATTTTGTGACTAATACTGCGTGCAAGCACCGTGCTGGACTGGGGAACACAGCGGGGACATCAGGGCCTGACCACCGAGGGTAAGAGCCTGTGTTTCCTGACCGCCATCTTGACTGCTGTTCAACAACAGTGCATCCCGTCCTTAGTGGATACATTTACCTTTGCCTCTAGCTGGTCTAGAGCAAATGTGCTTTTGGGTGATTTCATTCCTTCAACAGTCAGTGGGTTTTGGAGTCCAGGTGATTCACGCATGTACTGGCCCGACCTGGTGGACAGTTTGTAAGCCGGGCCCCTGTCGAGAAAGGGTTCTGTGGAGCCGGCTCAGCCCAGGGGCATCGATTCTTGCAGCGCGCCCTCCCCTCTCCCTCGCTCTCCATCTCCATGATGAGCACCCCCATTTACTGAAGGCTCAGTATGTGCCAGGCACTGATACAGTCCTGTTTCCTCTTACTGGATCCTTACAACAATCCTGTGACGCTGACCGTTTTAGTATTCTCATCTCAGAGCTGGGGAGACGGAGGCCCTGGGCCTCACAGCCAGCCAGAGGAGAGCGCGGACTGAAACTGAGTGCGCCTGCGCCATGGGGCGCGCGGCCTGGGGGGCGGAGCCGGACGCCTTCGGGCGCGTTTCTCCGTGGGCCGGCCCCTGCTCTTTGAGAACATGCACTGGGACGACTTCTGCGGCTCAGCAGCACCTGGGCCCTGCCCTCGCAGGTTGTTCCTCTTGGGTGGGACACAGGGTTCGCTGCACTTGGTCTGGGTCCTTCCCTTGCTGGGTGGTTCCTCCAGAAGAAGGGGCAAGTGAGGCCCCACTGCATGGTGGGAACTGCTCGGGGAGCTGGCATGGCCGAGGCTTGGTCCTATTTACTGGCTGGAAAACAAAGTCCAGGCCGCCCAGGGGTTCCTGGGGACAAGTGTCAGGAAGTGCTTCACCCAGCTGCGTGCCTGTGGCTGGAGACCTCACTGTCCTTCCCTTGAGATTCTGGGCAGGAGCTGGATGAAGGCGGGGCAAGTTCTGGAGCCAGTGGCCTGGGGTGGGACCTGAGTGGGGACAGCCTGTGCTCTAGTCCCGTTACATAACGGCGTCATTGTTGAGCAGGCGTTCATGAGCAAGGGGGGAAGCCTTATCTATGTTTTGTCTGCAGGGACACAGAGGCTGGATAGACCCAGTGACTTGGTCATTAGTAGGGCCATCCTTTACCGGAATGAACTCAGGTCTGTCAGATTCTTTTGCTAGACCACTGCTCACAGCTGCTAATGGCCCTCTAGGAGACCACCTGGCATCCCCCAGGCAGGGGAGGAGCCCGGGGTGTCCAGGGACACAGACTCAGTGAGACCTGGCACCTGCTCTGTGGGGGAGGCTGCGCCACTGTCTTGATCTGTCCGCAGCAACTACTTCGGGACCCGGGTGTCAGTTGGCTTGACAGTGCTTACCTAGCCTCATGCTTGTACCGCCTGTCTCTGGCCTCCCTTATCTGGGCCTCCCTTCCGCGGCTGAGGCATGTGATGCTGCAGGACTGGCCCAGTGCCTGGGCACAGGTGCTGCTTGCCCCGTCAGGCACGGAGAGCTGCAGACCTGTGCCCGCTAGTGGACCTGCCGCCCGTGCTGTGTGGGTACGGCCTCCCCAGGGGCTGCCCTAGAAGTGCAGGCGAGCTAGAGCCCCAGGGAGTGAACTTGACTCATGAAAGAGAGCAGATGGGAAAGATCTGGCTGATGAATTCTTGATTTCTCACCTGGTGGGCTATTCTGAGGTGTGGTATTTCCATCAGTCTTCCCAGAGAAGTCTGTCATGGCCCAGGTTATGTTCTGGAAGATGGTGGCCAGGTCAGCAACCTGCATGTGTTTTCCCTCATCCCGCCACGCATGCTCCGTTTTTCTGTAGTCTTACATCATTTGGACTGAAACTGCCTGGCTCGACGACTGTTGGGATGCAGGATGTGCCCAGAGCTTTGTGCTCTAGGTAGTACAGGTTAAGCCAACAATAAATAACAGTAGTGCTAATAGTTCCTTCATTTAGCGAGAGTTTAGGGTCTGGCAGCTGCATCAGCTCATTGAATCTTTACACTATCCCTATTAAGCAGGTAGTGTGCTATTATTATCTTTAGTATCCTTATTTTAAAGATGAGGAAACGAAGGATCAGAGAAGTTAAGGAACATACAGGCTAGTGGCCGCACAGTGCGCAAGTGGCAGTGACGACGGAACCCAGCTCTTCTGTTCTTCCAACTCCACAACCCAAACTCTGTAAACTACCCTTGAATAAAGTCACCTTTCACTGTTAGAAATACCAACAAAACCTGAGTCTCTGCAAAGAGCTACCTGTAAGAGACTCTCAGAGACTCATGGGAAGCCCGTGGTGACCCCCGGGGAGCCCTGGGATACTCACGTTGTAAACGCTGGGTTGTACTTTGCACCTCGGTAGTAGGAGTACAGATTGAACATCCCAATCATGAAGGCCACAAATACCATGATGAAGATGACCATGAACTTGAAGATATCTTTCACGGTTCTCCCCAGGGAGATCTGCAAGGGCCCAAAACTCTCGTTGGCTGGCAGGATGTATGCAATTCGGGAGAAGCTCAGCACAACAGCTATTGCATACAGCCCTTCTGATATGATCTGAGGGTCTGAAGGCCACCACTTGTCCCTGGCTAAAAGAAAACAATCTGGGTTACTCACTGGAGACAGGATATGTATGCTTCAGAGGAGAAACCAGTTAAGTCATCCTTGGAGGTCACTGACCTCATCACACGCCATTCCTGCTCTTGTCTTTAAATTAATCCCAACATGCCGAAAGTGCCACCATCCCTCTTGGTATGTGCTGGACCATCTGCCTGGAGCATCCTTCCCTCACTCCAAATTCCACTTCATTCCAGATCATTCTTCAAGACTCTGCTCAGCCGCCATCAATTTCAGGAGCCTCCTATGACCCACTGTGGGCAGAAGCAGCCTCCCTAACCCTCTCTGTGCTCCCACTGTCTTGTGTATACCCTCTGTTGTACGCTAACTGAGCTGCCTGCTATTGGGTGTGAGCTCCACCAGCAGGGGCTGGTCCATGTCCGAGCTGGTGGAGGGGAGGAGCCTGGGCTTGGAGTCAGATAGACCTGAGGTTGAGAGAGGCCTTTTGATATACTGGCTGGATGATTCTGAGCAAGTCAACTTTCTGAGCCTCATTTTTCCCTGCTTGTAAATTGAGAAATACCAACCAGGCAGAGCTGTGGTGAGGATGAAATGAAATCATATATGTAAAGTGCTTAGCTGGAAAACAAATTCCAGGCCACTCAGGGGGCCCTGGCGACAAGGGTCTAGCATACAGCAGGTGCTGATAGATGTTTGTTAAGTGGCTGAATTAAATCCTAACCACAATTCAGACTAGCTCCAAATCAGGGCAGGTGAGCTCACGCAGGGTCCAGGAATCTGAAGGATCTGGCCTGAGGAAACTTCCTGGGTTTTGCTCCTCAGTGTGTGTCTGGGAGAGTTGCTCCTTGATTGAATTAAGGCCGCCAGAGTGAGGACCAGTCATCCAAGTTTGCTACGACAGCTCTGTTGTAGGCAGGAAGAGTCCTGGGGCCTGTCCTGGCTGGGGAGAGGCTGCTTATGATTGCTGGGGAGGGGCTGAGCTGCCCCGGTGTATTCCTGCAGCCGAGCAAACCTGCACAGAGTTCCTGTGGCAGTTACAACCGTGCAAGGAGCAGCACCTCCCTCTAATGAGCTGCCAACTATGTGTGAAGATGTACAGTGCTGCTCTAATGTGGGCAGACGTTCCTCCTGGGGACGCGCGTGAGTGTGGGGTGTCTGTGGTTGTCCTGATGACTGGGTAGGAGCATTATCTCGATGCTAATATCTTGCAGCACTCCAGATAGACCCGCGCTGTGAGAACTGCCCTGCTGAAAAAGCCAGTAGTGTCCTTGTTGAGAAATGCTAAGTGAAACTTACATTTCACTTACATTGAGAAACACTGAGAAACCTCACTTAACCTTTACACTTACATTAGCTGTAATTTTCACAACAACCCTGCAGAGTAGATATTATTATTGTCATTTTATAGATTGGATTTGGGGTATGGGGTCCTTTCTAGAGCCAAGAAATGGAGAGGGCAAGGATATTACATCGCAATTGTTGGTGCCCCAGGGAAGATGGAAGAGGAAGAATTTTGTTCTTTATTTTCAAAGCTAGACTCTATTAAACAATTATAATAATAAAGGGCAGTAAGCAATCTTTAGCAAGGGAAGCCAGGCCTTCATTTGCCACAAAGTTTCATGTAGTGCATTCTAAATTACATTTGGAAATGTAATAAAATTATAGACTCTATGTTCTCATCAAGGTCATAACTCAGAAGTCTACAAAAGACAAGGAAGGAGACTAAATTATGTTTTTCCAATATATCTGTCACCCTCTATGGATAAATAACATTTGGATAACATGAAATAGGACTTAGCTTCTTCAGACAGCAAAAGGAAGTCTTTTTCCTGCCCCCTATAATTTACCATCTTAAACATCAGCTGAAATAATAAAAGGCACTCCTATAATCTATTGGGTTGGCCAAAAAGTTCATTTAGCTTTTTCCATACGGTGGTTCTACTAGTGCTTAGCTGTTTTTAACTTCATCCGAAACAATTTTGTCAGATTGTATTGTGACAGATGTCATATCAGTGTGCATTTAAAAAAACTTAACAAAATTGGTTAATTTTTGTGTGGACATTTTAATAAGGAAGATGGAAGAAAATACACATTTTTTGGCTCATTATGCTTTATTATTTCAATAAAGGTCAAAATGCAACTGAAACACAAAGAAAGATTTGTGCAGTGTATGGAGAAGGTGCTGTGATTGATCGAATGTGTCAAAGGTGGTTTGTGAAGTTTCTTGGTACTAATGACATTGTGGCCAAATAACTCTTTGCTGTGGGGCTGTCTGATGCATGGGAAGATGTTTTGCAGCACCCCTGGCCTCCACCCACCAGAAGCCAATAGTGGGAAATAGCCGACATACGCAAATTATCCAAATCAGTAGAGTTATTGGTGAAATGAAAAATGTGTCTTTTATGGAAAAAACTAAACGGACTTCTTGGCCAACCCAATATTAAGATAGATTTAGCTGTCATTGGACCCCGGTGACCAGGTCAGGACTTTTTAGTGAAAAATATTCTCCTTGGACTGGCTTGTAAGAGTTGTGATGGGTGTAAAAGCAAACAGCACTGTGATAATTCAGACGAAAGGATTTTCTTTTTGGAGCTCTTTCCATGAGAAAATGTGTCCTCATGATCTGAAAAATATCTGCCTGCTTGGTGCTGTAGAGGTTGAAGTTGACCACTGCCTGGCTGGCCACAAGAGGGAGCGCTTCCTCCACAGCTGGAGCAAAGTGACCACTGAGAGATCCAAAAGATTTCCAAGGGCACAGAGTAAACTGTGAAAGCAAGGGCAATAATGTGCAATGCTCTGGGCTGGTTGAGACCTTAATATGATCCATAAAAGGAATAGAACTGAGAAGTGGACAATACTGAAGCCTGGATCATGTCGTTAAGAGAGTTCCAATACAGTATCAAGATTTTCTTACCATCCTTGATGAACCCTGAGTAGCACAGGGGGGAAAATATACCTTTTCTTTTTTTGACGTCTGAATTTGCAAACCGATAAATGAAGAGTGGATTGGTAATATTACAACACTCTCCATTTCTCAATGAGTATTTCCCTACTACATTTAAAGGTCACATAATGTGCATAAAACAATCTACACTGAATATGGGCAGCAAATCAACTTTACCTCTAAGTGACGAGCTCTCTGCAGATCATTGCCGAACCTGCTCATGGAGAGTCTGAGGTCACAGGAGCCCGGTGGCTTTATCTAACAGGGACATCTGACGTTCAAACCCTTCGTGTGTAGCAGCTCCCATTAGTGAGTACCTATTACATGTCCAGCTCATTTACTGGTAACAACCAAACATCTACTTCTCCTACTCCTCTTTCTCTTTTCGTACAGAAAGAAACGCTCCAGGAGACTTTCCGAAACAAATCTATTTTTTTCAACACAAAATGATTCGTTTCTGATCGTCACTAATTCAGCTTGTCGTATTGCAGTGACTAGGACTTTTTTGTGGGGCGGAGGGTTATTCCTGCGTTAGCGACAGAGAGCTCATGGCCACGCCCCGGAAGTGTGCGTAGGGCGGAGGAGTACTTCGACTCACCGTAGGTGAAATATGCCACTTCCGGCGGCAGAGAGACGTTGTGAAGCGTGTCGTCTGGCACGTGGAGGTCCACGTACAGTTGCGCTTCGCTGGCCTTGAGGAAGGCCATGAACCTCGCGGTGAAGGAGGCCACGAAGATGGACAGCATCCCGAAGTCCAGAAGGTTCCACAGGTGCAGCATGTACTCTCGCGGCCCCTCCTCCCAGATTTCCTTGCATTCGGACCAAATCATCCCTGCGGGCGCATGAGAAAGTCAGGCTCGTGTTTTCAGGTTCCTTGGCAATTGGGACTACGGGGTGGGCGGGGTGGGGACCGGGGTGCAAATGTAAATAAAAACTCTGTAGCTGAGAAGGTTGATAGCTCCTAGCAAATGGAAACGTGTCTTGAAAAGCGGAGAAGCAGTCTCCTCCACTGGTAGTTTCTTGGAGGCAGTAAGAGAGAGATAGTGGCCAACTTTTATACATTTTAAGAATGGGAGGCTTCAAGAAACATCCATTTCTGAAGCAAATGTAAGGGCACTGAGGCACAGGTGGGCTTTCCGAAGGTCCTCCATGTGACCTAGAAGCCACTCCTTCCTCTATTTCTATGCCTGTTTTCGTGGAGCGTTAATTTTGAGTTACTAGGGGTTTTTTTGTTTCTCTTTTATAACTTTAAAAAATCTTTTTCTAATTTATTGGATTTAAAAAACATGTTCTTGTTGTTACGTATTAAACTATGTAGAGGCATGTAAACAAAATGGTACTGGTCTCCCCACCCCACTTCTGAGACAGCCTTGTGAGGTGGCCCAGACTGACCATTTGGTGTGTGTCCTTCCCTGCCTGCACTGTCCACTACAGTGCCCACTAACCACATGCAGCTTCTGCGCACTGCAGATGGGGCCTGTTGAATGGAGAGGTGCCGCGGAAGTGTAGAATACACACCAGATTTCAAAGACTTGGTACCAAAAAATGTAAAATATCTGAACGTTTTTTCAAACCAATCCCATGTAATACTAATAATTTGGAAATACTGAATTAAATAAAATGTTATTTGTTAGTTTTACCCATAGGTTTTTATAAGGTGGCTACTAGAGAATTCAAAATGAAGTATGTGGCGTATGATGTGCCTTGCATTGTATTTTTATTGAATAGTGCCATTTTACTTTTATCTTCACTGGTTATTGGGACAAAACTGGTTCAGGTTATAAAAGTTGACTATTACATAACATTTTGAGCACTCGGTATGTGCGGGGCACTGTTTGATATATGTGTGTATATTAGCTGTCTTCAATCTTTATCATAGTCTTAAGAAGTACCTTCTGTTACCTGTTTTACAGCTAACGTTTCATTAGGCAGAGACAGTTCTAGCACGCGCAGCAAGGTCACAGGAGCCCTGTGGTTTATCCAACAGGAGGTTAATGCGGTAAAAGAATTACTGACGGGTTGGTTCGTGGAACAGCTGCAGCTCCCTGACCGCACATTCCCAGAACGTCGGCACTGCCAGCCTCTCTTGGCACTGCCCTTGGTCCTGTGCACCGGGCACGAGACAGGTGCCCCCTGTCTCTCCCTCTGCTCCTCCTCAGCATCCTCTGCTGTTCCTCACTCTCCTCCCATCCCTTAAGGGCTGCTGCTTTCCAAAGTTTCTGCCATTTTCATTCTTCCCTCTGTCCTTGTGTAAGTTCATCTGCCACTGCAGCTTTGTCCTTCATTTCCTTGCGAATGGCCACAGGCGAATGTGTTCCTCCGGGTCTCAAACCCACGCACACCGGCAGATGAGCATCTTATAGTTCAGTGTGGCCTTTGAGGCCCCAGCTGCCTGCAGAGCTCGGAGTTAAGGATGCCGCTGGGAGCGGACATGTGGTCCGGGGAGCCGAGACCGCCCGGCTTGGTCACAGGCCCATGTCTGGTCGAATTTGAGTGAGGAGCTGATCATCTCCACCCCTCCGGGACTCTGTCCAGGGACTTTTTTAATCAGAATTTTTCGTTTTCTGATGAAAACAGTCCATCAAATACAAGGATTTGAAAATAATTTTTTTTTTTTTGAGGAGGCAAGTAATTTAAGAGCAGCTGTTTAGAGAAATTGTGGCTTTGTTTGATGAAATAGGTTCTAAGGTCTGTGTGTCTGTATGAAATTGGAATTCCCACAACAGGAAATGTCCTCAAACATTGCAAAGCTGTTTACAAGATACCCCCTCCTGTCATTGCCCCCAAACTAATTACCTCCCACCCCCAAACTAAGTCACACTTCTCAAGTTTACCCTTTCAAAATTTTTGTGGTAATTCAGTGAAGTAATACCTTCCTTAATACTGAGATTTGCTTTCATCTGTGCCTGTCTAAATAAATATTTTTAAAATATTAGAAAAACCATATCAGGCTGGAAAAAAAATGTTTGTTACTTTCCTCTACCCCCAAATTAAAATTTCTAATGTCTTAGTGGAACTATTTTAGCTGGGCACAAGCTATCACTTAAGGCTGTCACGGCTTTAATTCAGGAAGCTCTGGGTTCAAGGTCTATCTTGGGCACATACTGGGTGTGTGACCTTGTATAAGTCCCTGATTCTCTTGGAGTTTTGCAGTTATTTAAAATGTTAAAAGCTCTATGAATCAGAAATGCAAATTATTTGCAGAAAACTCACTTTGGCCAATATGGAGCTCCTCATTGGGCATTGCAAATCACTTCCTCCATGCTCAGATGCCCACATCAGTCTTCGTAGATTTGCATATTAATTCACCCAGACTAATTTAAATTATTCCAAGGCCATGAGTAAAAGCAGCATAGACCCAAGGGCTTGAGTGGCAGAAATGCTTAATGAAAAAAGAAATGTGTGAAATTAAGTACTTCAGTGAGTGAAATTAGGCCCTCTGCTTCCAAGGTGCTGAGGCTAGTTCAGCATTTATATCCGAGCTGAGACTTATGGTCTCTTGCCTCTGGCATGTCAATGAGAGGAGTGTTTAGAGCCCAGGGGGCTCTGGGGGTAAGGATGCTTGCTGGTTACTGGAGCCTCCTTCAGGCAAAATTCCCTTCAGAGTTTACCCTTTCAAAATTTGGGAAGCCTGGAGCCCAGAGAACAAAGTCCCTGATAACTGATGAGGGTGCCCGGCAGGGGAACAGGCTGGGAAATGCTGGGAAGCCTTGGGGGCGATGAGTGGCTGGAGCAGTGGCCTGCAGGCTGATGAGATGGAGCTTCACAGCTCCAAAGGTGGTTCACTCCCATCCCCGCCTCTGATGCTGTTCCTGAAGGAATCCCCCTTCAAAATTCTGGATGGGTGAGACTGAAGCATGCCTGTTCCTTGAGTGGCGTGGTCCAGTACTTCCTCTGCACTGTCCCAGGGCCTGAGGAGAGCACGCACCTTCCCTGCCTGCCGCCTTGGGGAGGGGAGGGCCTGTCTGTTCTGTCAGGCCAGCTTCTCGTCGCTGGGCCAGGGCGTGGGTGCTCTGTGAACTCAGGAGGGAGAACGTGCCTGCAAGCTTCCAGCCCTCAGCTCTGATAGCCAAACACCGCCTCAGTGGCAGGTCCTTCGTAATAGATCTCAGCCTCACACACACTCAGGATTTGTTTGTTTTCCTGGCAGGGAGATGGTTTTAATAGATTCAAAAATTTCTTAACAAAGCTCCTCATCCGTCTCCAGTTTTAGTAGTTAACAATTAGATGCCAGGCCCTGTGCCAAGTACCTTTCCAATACCAAATCTCCCTAATAGCCTGACAGGTAGCTACTGTAATTATTTCCAATTTACAGATGAAAGAACTTATGTACAGAGATGGTAAGTGTGTCATCCGAAGTCACACAGATGGTCCAAGACCCTTGTTGTCCACTGTGCTGTCACCTGCCATGCCCTTGACTGTGGTCAGGAACTGGTTCACCCACTTACCAGACGTTGCCGAGCACCGCCTCTGCGCCAGACACCATTCTGGGGATACAACCACCAAGAAGATGCTATCCCTTCCTTAGCAAGGTCAGTGCTGGAGACAGATGTTTCTAGAAACACTAGTGCTACAGGTGACAGAGAAGGTAAGGAGAAGTGTCCAGGGGACTTTTTTGGAGACACAGGGATGAGAGCCATCTGCATTGTAATGATTTGACTTAGCAAAGTGGTACAGTATGTTTCTGTTGATTGAATGAAGGCATGAATTCATGGAGGAGGTGACACTTGGTATGAGGAACTAGCATTAGCTAGGTGAAGGAGGAGGGGGCTGGCAAGGTGTTCCTGGTCATGGCAGTGGAAGCGAGGGACCTGCAAGAGGCTCAGTGTTGCTCAAGTGTCAGGGCATGGGACTTGAGATTGGAAAGATTAGCAGAGGCCCATTAGAGCATGAAGCCCCTCCCTAGTGCCCTGAGGAGGAGACTGGTTTTCACCTTGGGCAGCTAGATAGCCCCTGGAGGTGATAAGCAGGGCAGAAACATGGTTTGACTTGCTGGGAGAAAATTTGGCAAATTGGGAGGAGTAGTCTGCTTGGAAATCTTACAGAAATAAGTGAAACCCTCAGAAGAATGAGGTGAGGAATCCAGCCCATATGGTTTTACAGTTTTACTCTTGGGCCAACCTAGGTGTGTGATTCTGGAGATGAGTCTTAGCACTTGCTCTCACAGTGTTGCTAATCCTGGGTGGGTGCATGAGGGAGCAGCTCCATCCTTACGTTGTACATGTATGAACACATCTAGGGAGGCAGAGCCACCAAGGAGGAAGGGACACAGTCGGTCGGGGTTTCCTCGCACTCAGTCCCAAGTTTTTTCCTCTTCCCCAGGCCTCTAAGGATATTTCCCCCTCTATGCCAGCATGTCCATCTCATTCCATCAATTGAGCTTTCGTACTGAAGCTTCTGTTTAAGAAAACACTGCCAGGTTCTCTTTAAACCAGAGGGGTGTAGAAAGAGTCTTCATGAAATGAATCGCTTCCTAGGTGGGGAAAACACATGCATTTTGGAGAGCCTTCCGGTCTTTCAAGCCTGATGTCTTTCTAGGAACTTCTAATGTTGTCATACAGTTCTCGGATGAATGTCACTAGAACCACAATCTCCAGTTGAAAAGCTTTATTATAAGCTCTTTCAACTACCCCAGCATGGCTGCTTATGATACAGGCAAGAAAGATGGGTTCCTGTGGTGTGAACTGATGCTGGAGATCCTGCAGGCTGAAGGTTCATTTAGTCCTCCCCGAAGCAGCTCACCTGACAGCTCCCCAGAACAAATGCCTACCAGCAAATCCATCCCTCTCTCCTCAGTCATACTGCACTCTTGGCTCCCTTGGCACTGTGTTCTGGGTTTTCTTCTAGCTCTGCATATGTCATCGTAGTCTCCCTGTGGTCTCCACCTCCTCTGCACCTTGAATATTCTGGGCCGACAATCTAGAATTTTATCAAAATTCTGCTGGTAATCAAGTACAGCATCCAGAGTGAAGGAAGGATATATTTCTAATTGGGTTTGCTCCTTCCATAGAGCTATGTGGCAGAAGAGGAACAACCCACGTGCCCATTGGGCGAAGGGCTTGGGGAAGTAAGAGGCCTTCACAGTGTGTGGCCATTGAAAGAGGTTACTGGGAAACCTCATGGCTGTGTGCAGAGAGGACTGGCAGAAGATGAAAAGAGTCCGCTACAAATTTGCATGATTATAGAAACTAATTTGAGACAGGTAAGAACCGAAGGAAAGCATGTAGTATTGTCAGAGGTGTGAACTGCTAGGAAGACAAAAAGAAGGGCGACTAGGAGGACAGTAGGGGTAGAGGACTTCCTGTTTTAAACAGCTTGGTTTTCAAAGGCCTCACTTTGAGAAGGAGATTTTTGAGCTAAGACTTGCAGAGGTGAGGGAGTGAGCCAGGCCGCTGCCTGCCAGAGGGACTCTGAGGCAGAGGGACTGCCCAAGCAGAGGTCCTGGGACAGAAAGAAACAGTGAGTGCAGTGGAGAGGGGCGGGAGATGGGATCACAGCGGCGGGGCGGAGAGGTGGAGGGCTCGGTAGGCCGCTGTAATGACTTCGTTGCTCTTAGGAAGAGAAGACGCCACTGAAGAGTTTTGAGGCAAAAAGTGATAAATGTGATTGCATTTAAAATGGATCACTCCAGCTGCTGTGCTGAGAATCTCATGAGGCATGGGGCCAGGAAGGGCAGAAGCAGGGACACCTGGACAAGACCATTCGCCTCTTCGTGGTCACCCTTGCCATCCCTTAAAGGAGCAGGTTGGACTTGTTAGGGTCCTAAGGTTCTCTTTAGCTCTCAGGCTGCCTCTGGGAGAGAGGGAGTAATGGTTTGGACATTTTTATAAGCAGTCTCTCCAAAATACTGTATCTATGAGTGGGATCCATCACGGGAGAGAAAAACTGCTGCTGCTGCGTTCCTAGCTGGCCCAAGGTGTCCTGGCAGTGACTGGGTAGAATGCAAGGTTCAGTCAGCAGGGGCCTGAGGCTTTTCACGTCTGTCTGTGTCTGAGCAGAGGGAGGATCAGCCTGTGGACCTTAGGGTGTGCCGGCGTGAAGAACACAGTGCACACAGTGCTCAGCATCTTGCTCTCGAAGGTTATTATGATATATTTTTGGCAACAATTAAAATACTCCAGGATGTACTTAGGGATAAAATAATGTTAGTAATGTTAGTCTTATTTTATAGCTGCTTCTCCAATATCTGGCACAGTGCCCAATATATAATATAATGGTTAATAACTAGAGAATATTTATTGAGAAAATAGAAACAATATCAACAAACTTCCGCATTGCTCCCACCACTGTATTTACAGAGCCACCTGCCCATGCCTCCGCCTTCCCTCTTGGTCTGGTGGGCAAGGAGTCTGTGGTCCTGTGAGGCCATGCCCTCCAGGTGCATGCAGGATCCCATCCCCTCCTGCTGCTCAGGAACTTTGCTTCCAAAGCCAGTGGTCAGGTCTCAGGCCTGATGTAACTTGACCTGTCAGCATCACTGGCCATAAGTGATCACTCCCTGGTTCCCTGCACAGCTACTTTGATTGGCTTCTGGGACACTACTCTCTTGGCTCAGTCTCTCTTCCTGGATACTCCTCATCTTCCTGCCCTTGAAATATTGTTGTGCCCTAGGGCCTGGTCCTCAGTTCATCTGCCCACGTTCACAGTTGAGACAATTGCATATAATTTCCAGTGCACTGACATCCCCAAATTTATGTCTCCAGCCCCAGCCTCTCCTCTGAACTGCAGACATATAAATTCAGTTGCTAATTGACATTTGTACTTGGATGTCCAATAGATATGTCAGACCTATCCTTACAGCAGAGACACACATCTGGGGTGGTCAGAGCTCAAACATCTCTCCACTCTGGGTGAGCTCCACAAACTATTCAGCTCTCAGCTCTCTCTGGCTGTTGTTAGAATTTTACTCTGTGCATATCTGGTGTAATAGATATGTCTGGTGATTTCCACCTCCCTCTCCAAACTGCTCTTTCCCTGTTTTTTTTTCTGTCTTAGTAAATGGCTCTCTATTATACCATTATTTGAGCTAAAACACTTGGAATTTCCCTTCACTGCTTTTTTCCCTCTCTTACACCTTACAGACAATCCAATAGTAAAAACTATTGATTTTAGCTTCAAAAATATAATTGTCTTCCACCTCCTAAATGGACCATTTCTTGTCGTAATTAATGCAGAGGCCTCGTACCTGTCTCCCTGCTTCTGCTCTTGTCCCAGAATTATCTTTGCTTTACACGGAGCCAGGGATCCATGGGAAACTTAAGTCAGATGATGTCACTTCTGTGCTCAGAACTTGTCAGTGGCTCAGAATGAAACTAAACGCCATGCTATGGCCTGCAATGCCTGCTCGATCTGACCCGGCCTGTCTCTTGACCTCATCTGTGCTCTCTACCCCTTAATTCACTGTGCTCCTCCCACGCTAGTTTTTTTCTGTTCCCAAACATGCGCAGCTTGCTCCTGAATCCAGCCTTTGACACATACTGACCCTGGAGTGCTTTTCACCCAGGGGTCTACAAAGTTTACCTCCTCTCTTCCTTCAGGTCTCTGTTTAAATTTCACCCTGCAGAATAGGGAGATGGGGCATGCTCATATCTGTCCAACTGCTCTGAAGGAAGAGAGAAAGCAAGCTGTGCAGATACTTATTCAACTTGTCTCTTCAATCAAAGAAACTTGAATCCTGACTTGATGGGTATTTGAAGATATACAGAAATTCTTAATAATTTTCTCTTATGTTTGTGGTTTTGTTTTAGAAAAAGTCCTGATTTCTATTACCAGACACCATGGAGTCACAAACTGGAAAAAGAAAGAAGAAACTGTTTTCAGACATTGGAAACACCACAACACTGTGATCCTTAAGTAGAGGGAAACGTCTAAACAAGGTAAGCCACATGATCACCCCTTTTCTCCTCTTTGGAGGCACATGCTAGTCTGCAGCACAGGCAGAGGGATCCCAGAAGCACAGAAGGAGTGCCAGTTAGTTGAAGAGACAGAGGTTAGAGTTCAGGAGGGTAATGTGATGTTTCATGGCAGAGTTCCAGAGAGGAGGCTGTTGTGCAAATAACAAAACCCAGAACCAAAAACAAACACGAAGAAAGTCTAAAAATTTACGTAGTGTCCTTTTGAATGTTTCTTGAAGACTAAGTCATGAATGCACAGAGTAAAATCTAACAACAGCGAGAGAGAGCTGAGAGCTGAATAGTTTGTGGAGCTCACCCAGAGTGGAGAGATGTTTGAGCTCTGACCACCCCAGATGTGTGTGTCTCTGGTGTAAGGATAGGTAATTACGGCAGAGCTTCTCCAGATCCGCTCTGAGAAAGCTTGAAAAAGACCAAACTCATCTGCAAAGTAACTTGTCAGAGTAAAGCCAGAAACTCTTTGGATGACAAAATCTGGATGCTCAATAACATAACATGTAAAGTGCCCACCATTCAGTCAAAAATTGCTGACAGAGGACAATGTGATCCTTATCAGGAGAAAGATTAGTAGAAATAAACTCAGAAATAACAGAGGTGATGGAATTAGGAGTCAGGTATTTACTGTAAGTGTATATTTTCAAGGATTTGAAGGAAAATACAGACATCACGAGGAAGGGTATGAAAGGTATAAAAGAGAACCAGATGGAATTACAGGATTGAAAAATATATTTGAAAAGAAAAATTCACTGATTGAAGATTAAAATTACAGATAATGCAGAAAAAATATCGGTGAACTGGAAACATAGAAAAATTGAAAAAAAGAAAAAGAATTTTTCTTTTAGTGATATACACAGAAATATTTATAAGTAAAATTTTATGATACTTGGGATTTGCTGCAAAAACTACAGGGTTGGGAGAAGGGAGTAGGGCAGGTTTCAATGAAACAAAGATTGGCCAGGGCTTGCTAACTGTTGAAGATGAGAGATAGTCCATGGGGCTCATTATACTCTTCTCTTGATATTCTTAAATTATTTATAATTAAAAGTTTGAAAAAATTACCTATGTAAGAAAAAAGAGTTAGACTCTTCTATCTGAAAAAGAAATTAATAGGAAATAAGTAATGAGAAGTAAGTCCTCCCCTCTACAGTACTACTTATGTAATCGTCCTAAAAACTCAGCTCTGCTTTGCTGGGAAGCAGCTGGGACCAGGCTATAGAAGTGCGAACCCCTGTCGCTGGAGATGCGCCCCTTTGGGATAATGCTCTGACGCACAGAAAGAGAACCATGTGGGTGGGGAGCGTGTCCTAGATGAGTAGGAGCCACTGACCTCTGGTCTGGTAGCGTTCCTGCTTAAGGGGAAGTATGGTTGCACCAGAGTCTTCCCCCGGTGGGTCCGAATTGGGAAATGGGTGGCCAAGTGATGGGTGCCGTAAATACTTTCAGTTTTATCCATAAATGCAACATGTGAGTTACTGTTTTTTATTTAGACTGTGTCTTAGTCAGTTTTGGTTGCTGCAACAGAGTACCCCAGACTGAGTGGCTTATGAACCAGAGTTTATTTCTCACAGTTTTGGAAGCTGCCATCGTCTTTGGGCTCTGGTGAGGCCCCTCGGCCAAGGGGCCTACTGCTGGTCGTACTGTCACATGGCAGAGAGAGGGTGAGAGCTCTCTGGGGTCCCTTGTGTAAGGGTGCTGATCTTATTCACGAGGGCTCCACTCCCATGACCCAAGGCCTGCCCTCCTAATACCGTCACATTGGGATTAGAATTTTAACATGAATTTCTAGGGACATAAATATTCAGTCCATGCACAGTGCCGAGTGAGCAGTGGGGTAGGCTGAAGTGGGACAGTGAGGGCCCGAAGCAGGGTGTACTTTGGAAGCTGTGGGGCGGAGCTCAGGTGGGCTTCACTCAGTCGCCTGCTGGGAGACCGGAGGGTGGTTGGTAACAGGCCTTGGGCGGACTAGTACCCGTCCTCCGCCTGGTGGGGGCGTGGATTGAGGACCCTTGTTCTATAAGACACTCCAGCGGTTCAGCTCTGTGGCTCTCTTAGGCTATGTCATTTAATTAGTCCAGGTCGTGTGTTGGCCTGTTCTTTTGTGATTTTGTTACTTTATGGCACACTGACCCTGAATACATTTTGACTCATTTGTGAATATAAATGTAATGAAAATTATAACAATATTGAAATTTTGTCACAAAAGCAAATGTGGGCTGGGGTAGATTTCAGGAGTGCAACTTAATTGATCAAATTTTGATACTGCATAAATTTTTCTAGTCTTTTCTATATTCAGTTTTATTTTACTCAAAACATTCTCATAAAATTCAGATCTTTTTGATCTAAACCTTACAATTTATTTTTAATTATAGTTAACGTACAATATTGTTTTGGTTTCAGGTGTACAACACAGTGTTTAGGTATTTATATACCTTGTGAAATGATCACCATGATTAATTCTAATAACCATCTGCCTCCATACATAGTTATTACGATATTATTGATTATATTCTCTATGCTGTACATGACGTCCCCATGACTTTTACACCTGGCAGTTTGTACTTCTTAGGCCCTTCACCCTTATTGTCCGTTCTTCTACCCTCCCATCTGGCAACCATCAGTTTGTTCTCTGTATCTATGAGTCCGATTCTGTGTAGCTTTGTTTGTTTTGTTTTTTAGATTGGACATTTAAGTGAAATCATGTGGTATTTGTCTTTCTCTGTCTGTCTTATTTCACTGAGTATAATACCCTTTAGGCCTATCCATGTTGTCACAAATTGCAAGATTTCATTCTTTTTTATTTTTTATGGCTGAGTAACATTGTGCACACGTAAACACATCATACCTTCTTTATCCATTTATTTTTTGAGGAAAACCTAGAGAGTTTCCATATCTTTGTTATTTTTAAAAATGCTGCGACGAATATAGAGATGCATATATCTTTCTGAATTAGTGTTTCGGAAGTCTTCAGATGAATAGCCAGAAGTGGACTTGCTGATTCATATGTAGTTCTCTTTTTAATTTTTTTTTTTGAGGGACCTCCATACTGTTTCCCATGGTGGCTACATGAATTTACATTCTTGCCAACAGTGAGTGTATAAGGGTTCATTTTTCTCCACATCCTCACCAACACTTGTTTTCTGTTGTCTTTTTGATAATAGCTAAGTTTTATAATTTATTGATCAGGTTTTGATTATATACAGTGTCACTGATAATAGCTTTTGCAATTTTTTCATTTTTCTCCTATCTGGTCTGATTTTTTAAACCAATTTTGAAGTTTCCCATGTTAGAAAAAATCTAGAACACACTTTGTCATGTACAGTTTTAGCCATTGACAGTTACATTTCGTCTTGCTTATATTCTACTAGTAATAGTTGTTATGAGATGGGCAAAAGTGGGGTGCTTTTCTGAGCTAGTCAGCGGGGGATGGGAACGGATTCCTTGGCAGTGCCAGTGGCTGGCCTGGGCAGCCGAACATCACCACGAAGACGAATCCCACAGCTTCATTACATTCGTTACACAGTGAAAAAATGTCCTTCTCCTGACTTCAGAGTCATATTAATTATCAAGATTCTACTACATATCAGTATTCAATGGTAATATCTTTTAGCTGTGCAATTTTTTACTCTGAGATGCACAGCTTGGTTTCTTGAGCTTCCAGGAGACTATATTTAAATGAGCAAGAGAGTATGTTTTCCCATGCAAAGCCACTTTACAATCACTTTGAATGCACATGTGATGAACAGTATGTAGTGAATTCCTCCCGACCTCTCCTTTCAAAATTGGGATTTCTACTACAGGTCTGCATCCTGTACACCAGCCTGTGCAGAACTTGACTGTGGCTTCCCTGTGGGTCATCCACTCACCATTTTGCAAGCGAAGAGTGCACTTGAGAGGAGAGGGAGGGGTTCAGAGGTCAGAATTTAACAATGTCCCATTGTAATTAAGGGAGGAGAGAATAAAAAATAGAGGGACTCGCTTACCTAACACCCACTTCATGATGAGCATTTCTGTCCAGGAGAATTGCGTGGTTTTCACTCTGAAGATCTGCTTTGGGTAGTCTGTGAAGGTTTCGTTGGGCAGGGTTTTGACACCTTCGAAGCGGTCTGATGCATTCACAACCAATAATCCCAAGAAGATTGTAAAAGAAACTGCATGGGCTACAAATTTCATGAATGGGCTCCTCAGGGTTCGTCCTAGCTGGAGACAAAATATGTACAGGACATGTCAAACTGGATACTTAGGTGGGTGCACATCTCTCTCTCTAAACATTGCTTTTGCCAGAAGTTGGGTCAGGTCTTGGACAGAAACTGCTGACTGAACCCAGGTAACATTTTCTCTTGCATTTTTATGTGAGATTCTGCTTGACCAAACCTATTTCCTGCCGATTCACTTTTTCCTAGTTAGAGGATTTAGTGTGAAAGGAGAAAGCAGTAGGACACGCTGATGTATCATCATTTTACACTTTCATGGCACAGTTTCCCCCAACCAGATGGATGTGAATTTTATGCCCTTCAGATATGGGGACAAAGTAATGTCTCAATAGTGCTCAGGATTTAGGGGAAAAAAAACCCGCTTTAGATAAATGCTCTGTTGCTCTTTTGTTCATTTTCTTGAGCTTTATGCTTAGATTTGTTTTCAGGGTTCCTTATATCTGGTAAATTTATTTAAGGCTGTATGTTTCTTACCTGTGTTCCCATAAATTTTGACATGTAGGCTTTTCATTGATACTCAGTTATTAAATATTTTATAATTTCCCTTTTTATTTCATTTTTAATTCTGAGGTTATTTAGTTGCCAGACATATAGGACTTTTTTCTTCTTTAAAAAATTCGAATTTTATTCCAGCACATGCACAGATTGTAGCCACTGTGATAATATGCTGAAACATACTCAGATTTTCCTTGTGCAGTTGTTCAAGTGAGTCAGAAATGACCCAGAAGATGCCCTGTTAGGGAGCACGTCGGGTCACACCTTCTCTATCCCTGGCATGCCATCCTAAGGCCACTTAGACCTTTGAGGACTAAATGGGGGGCTGCACAGTCTTTGCCGACCCCCTGCTAATGAACTCACTCAACTCTCTTTCAGGTCGCTGCTGTCACCCTCATCCAAGCACCAAGTCTCACCCCTCCCCCAGGCTTACTGAGAAGACAAGGGCAAAGAAGGAAGCCTTATCTGAAGCTCACTTGCTTCCCCAGGGCTGATGTTCACTCACAGCCCGTTCCTGGTTAATTGCTGCCCATATCCGGCCTCTTTCAGGAGTCCTGGAGTGAAATGTCACCTGGGAAGTAGAGCTTTGCTACTGCAGGGCTTCTCCAGGTAAAATTTTCCTCATAATACTTATAAATCAGATGGTTTGATAATATGCTCTGCGTGGTAATCATCTACATTAATTATGCTGGCTATTAGTGTAACATGATTTATTATGAGTCTCATGCCATAGAACCCACCTATTGAAATTTTTAGAAAGATAGTTTTTATTTTTTTTGAAAAACTGCATTTTGAGTCCAGATGTTGGGAACCCCTGCTTGTGCTGGAAGACACTTGTTTGGATTCTTTTGCATTATCAGATTGTCATGTGGCACCAGAATAACTTCAGAAGTGGAAGAAGATGTTTACTGGAAAGCTGTGGGGCCCACGAACAGTTTAGATATGGCTTTCCTTTGGTAGCATTTAACTTTATTATTTACAAAATAGGGATGTTAGATTATTTTTGGCCATAAATAGATTTGCTAAATTCAAAACGCAGAGATTAATATAAGGGCACATAAAATATTTCACATAAATTCAGCAGAAATGAAATTAAGTTATGTCTCATTTTGATTTATATGCTTTCAAGTAGTAAGCTTGAATTTTTCAATATTTTGTGTTGGCATCTTGGAGCCCTGTTTCCCACCCAGGACTCTGGGACCCTTTGGTGTATCCAGGAGACATCCTTAAATGGTTCTGGATGTCTCACCACTGTTCCTTATCACCGTCTCCTTGCTGGGGCAGTGGTGCGGGGAGGGAAGAGGGAGAATGACTGCAGAGGGGGGAGAGGGTCACGCGGGGAGGGGAGGGGCACCAGCTCTGGTATGTCCCAGTGGGTTCCCAGAAATGTCACAGCAAAGATAGGGAGCACAGAGATAGACACAGCTCTTAGGGGATTGATGGCTAAGGTTCCCTCATCCTTTATTAGGGGTTTCTACGTAGCATCATAGCATTGCATCTTCCAGTAACTACCTGGATGAGGATGTGGGGATTTCTCTGCATCTTCTCACCTGGGTGTGGCCGCTGATGGTAAGAACCTGCATGCACCTGTACCCAAGCTTGCCTTGGGATTCCCTGGAAAAGCTAGTTTGAGGAATTTAATGTTCTCTTTGTTCATTCCTTCAAGTTGTTTTCTGGCAGAAGAGGCACCTGTAAAAATTACTCTATCTACAGCAAACCATAAGAAAAAAACCCGGATAAGGCTCTGTTATGATTTGGAAGGTTATCTTGGGCTCAGCTCCTGCCTGATCTAGGCTGTAGGGGGGGAAAGTGAAGTTAGGAATTGATGCTCTTTCCTACTTTTCTTTTGGGCTCGAATGCATCTTTTTAACTGGAAAAACTATGACCAAGGTCAGGTGAGATCAAGTTATTTCAATGGTTTCTTTCTTTTTCCTTTTTTGTGACATTCCCTATTTGTCTCACAAAGATAATTTTTGGAGCAAATTCCTCTTGGGAAAACCACCTTTCACAAGGCCACCAGGTGAGCCAAAAGAAAGGAGAAAAGTCATCCAATATTTGTCAGCAGCTCTGAGCTGGGATCTCATTAAAGTTGGGTCAGGTAGCAACATACGTGTAAAAAGAGATGGCAGAGCTTCGGCGGGTGGAGGCCTTGGCCCGCTCTGCCCGCAGTGCAGACCATTGGTCAGCAGCTCTGTCTTGACTTGGACTATCGAGCTAGGAACCTGTGAGGAAATCCAAGCTTGAAACAGCTAGGCCTGGCTCACCCCAAACTTTCCTAGGCATTATTCTTTTACTTTGGGCAATATATGAGTGTCAGAATAACTGAGTAGCGCTCCTGAATTAGCTCCAAATGAACTGCATTTCAGAACCCTCAGGGCGGGGCACCTGCTTTTACTGGTTGGCACACCTCCGTGTCTCATGGCACGGAGCTCTTCGCCCTCACCTCAAGTGTAAGCACCTAACTGGAGCCTGTGGCCACGTGCCCACAAAATAGGCCAGGACTGCAGTAAAGCCACAGGCAGTGTCCCCCGCACCCTTCCCCAGCCTGTGCCGTCAGAGTCGCCCTCTCCAAACGCCGCTCTCACTGTTGCCAGGTGCCAGCGGCCTCAGGCAGGGGCTCAGTGTGCAAGGTGGAAAGCTGAACGGGGACAGACTTTGGATCAAGTATTCCAAAAAGGAACGTCTTCGAGGCTGGAGTGGTTCTTACGTTTTAGAGAGATCTGGTTAAATTAGTGGCAGTTTCCTCAGAACGCTCCCCAAAAATGTTGTACGAAATTTCTAACTTAGGGCTTAGGAATCTCCCTTTCTCTGGAGGTGGGGAATGTTCCTAGGAGTTTATAATCAGGGTCTTCTTATGTTACCTTGTGAATCTACCTGTCAGCCTAGGGGCTGCAGAGGTGCTGAGAAATAGTGGGATTTCAAAGGGAGGGCTTTGAGGGAAAGAAGAGGAAGGAGTGGTATTTGTCATATGGTGGTTTTACTCCTCTAAAAAGTCTCACTGACTCTGAAGATTTTAATGAAGTCCATTTGAAGGTCAGTTAGCAGCTAAGGTGTTTACATTCAGGTTGTGATGCTGCTGATGTAACTGGGTGGGGAGGCTGGTATGGGTGTGTGCGCGTGTGTCTGTGCGTGTTGCATGCGTGTGTGCATACATGTGTGAAGGGGTTATGGTCAGGTCCCTGAAGTCAGAGAGTCTAGTAAACCTAGACTCTCAGTGTCATAGTTTTTGGCAGGTTACCTAATCCCTTTGTATCCCTCAGTTTCTTTACCAGTAAAAAAATGGGGCTAAAAGAGCACTTATAGCATAGGGTTGACATATGGAATGCCTCATTTAAGGCGTGTGAGGCAGAACAGCGCCTGGCACAGAGGAAGCACTCAGTACGTGGCACTGGAGGCCTCAGGCAGTTCCCCTAAGGGGAAACTTAAAAGAAGCTTGACGGACCCTTGAAAAGCTTATACTCAAGGGTTCACAAAGGGAGGCCTCCCCAGGGTCCTTAGTATTTATGCCACAAGCCCTTTTAGGGCACTGTCTCTATGCAGCGTGGTTCTGGGCACTGGAGGGGATGGAGGGGAAACAGGCTGTACGAGCTGGTCCTTCCCTTCACAGTTGTTGGTTTTCTAGTGGGGAGGGGGCAGGCCGAACCCCGTGGTAGGGAATAAATGTGAGAGAGTGGTGCAGGTCTCAGGCTGGGCTAGGGATGAAAGTGATCAGCCTTCTGGCACTCTTAAATCCTATCCCAGCAGGGTAATGGGATGGGCTCTCCTTTTGGATTTGAGGGCAGAAGCTTTTGCAACAAAAGAGCAAAAAATGTCCTTATTTCCTGGCACAAATTTCCCGTCTACGGCAATGCTTCAAAAATTGCATCATGATTTTCTTTAATCCAGTGTAGCTCTCTGGTAGAGACAAATGAGGGGGACACAAGGCTTTTGGAGGCCCTTTCCTCTCCTGGCTGGCCCTGGGCCACATGCTTGAAACTGTTTTAGCTTTGGAAAGGCAAAGCAGGGATCTTCAAAAGCTGTAGAATCACCCTTGCCTTCCTGACTAGATGTTTCTCTTTGGGATGAGGCTGAGGGTTGGGGTCAGGGACTAATACTGATATTTCTGCAAGCAAGAGTTACGTGGCAGTAAGTACTGATAGATTTCACATTACAAGGACATCAGTAGGAGTCTCAAATTGTTTACAGTTCTCCCTGCCTGAGCCCTGGGATTAATTCATAAGGATAAAGGGAACAGTGAAGGTTAACAGGTAACAAAGGAAGTCGGCTTCTCCTCTTGTACCTTTATAATTAGGACTTGGGTGGTTCCTCAACATGCTCATGATGCTGACGTCTGTCCCAGTCTACCTGCTGTGGAGACACTGAGCCCTTGAAGATGACCATTATTCTTTCAGCTGTTAGATTTAAACAGGCAAACAACCTAAATTATGAATAAGAGTGGAACAGTAAAGGCTGGAAAGCAGCCTAATCAATCATAAAGGCCCTTTGGCATTGGGGCCCTTGTTGAGAGCTGTCTAGGAAAATATCTACCTGAGAACATCCATGTGATTAAGAGCCCACTGGCCTCTCAGGGGCTGCCTGACCCCACTCCTGTTGGTGTTTACAATCTGACATGATTTAAAAAATTCACTGCTCTATTTACTGACACTGACAAACCTATCCTATGCTCCAGACCTGCAGGTATCACCACGTCTACACATCTGTGACTTGGTTATCCTTTCAACCACCATAGTAGTAAGGTGAACTTCTGTTGACACCCTCAACCTTATAATCTTACTTAATCATTTTTCTTAGAGACCCTCAGAAACTTTTATAAAAGTAGAAGTGACAGCCTTGGATACTCAATAGGAAATAAATGAGGTGATTTTGGAAGGCTAATCAAGTTCTTTTGGTGTCCCTAGGTAATGACAGCAACTATTAGAAAGTAAATGCACCATTAGGTTGGAAGCAGAAATCTCAACATTTGTTAGACATTGATAGACAGTAGCTGGTTGATGAGGTTTAGCAGTGAAATTTTATGAATACATTTATCATAGAATGTCAGGGCCTAATTTCTGTGAGGAAGGTGTGATAAGGTCATTAGAACATGGACTTGCTGGAATGACATTGGCCTTTTCATAGAATTACTAGACACATGGAAAGGCACTGACTCCCTGGGAGGAGGGATGCTGGCATTTTAACAGAGTTCTCCATGGTGCTAGTCCTCTTGGGAGGGCATTGTATCCAAGCACCAGGAGCCTTTAGAGGGAGCTGGTTTCCTCACGGGAAGGTGTGACCCCTTTGAAATCCCTGGTAATGTAATCTCTGCCAAACTTGAAAAGATTTCTTTCTAAACGGTGAAGGGCAAGACTAAACATATCTCGACTATTTTACTTGCCCTTTGGCAGCCCCAGAGCAAGTTTGACAAACTTTTTAAAATTTTATTTCTTTTTCTTAGAGAGGGGGAAGGGAGGGAGAGAGGGAGAGAAACATCCATCAGTTGCGTCTTGCATGCCCCCAACTAGGGGACCTGGCCTGCAACCCAGGCATGTGCTCTGACCTGGAATTGAACAAGTGACCTTTAGGTTTGCAAGCTGGCCAGGGCTCGACAAACATTTTAATGAGAGAATCTTTCCTCAGAATGAGTTGCCAACCAAAAATTATCTCATGCCATAGACTAAGACCTGTCACTCAGCTCTAGACACAGCCTCCACTGCACTGAGCTCTGACCTGGAGCCCAGAAAGTGCACAGAAACCACAAATGGCTTAATGACCAGGAGGTTTATCTTGGGTGCTCTGTTTCTTAGTCTTACTGGAAGTTTCAGGAGCACCAAATGTCCGTAAGACATGTATCTGAACAAAGGAGAGGAAATCCCAACCAGGGGGCCAAACTTTCCTGCAGTCATTTCTTCTAGAATGTTCCAGAAGACTGCTATACCTCTGACCCCTATTTCTATGTGGTATCAGTCTCCCGGATTTACTTTGCCCCAAGAAAGTCCAAAATTCTCTCCCCTTCACACACATACTTTCCCCCCATCACACCTGCATGATTTTGGTTAAGATTCTTTTTCTCAGACCAACAAAAAAGTTGGCCCTGGAATATCATTTCTTTGTGAATATTTCCTCAGGCAGGCAGAGGCAAACCAGTTTGCTGGTATTGGCTAGTCCCTGTTTCCTGGAAGCTGTCACATTCAGTTTCACAGCAAAAGTGAGGACTGGTAGTGTATACTCCACCAAGCGGTGGTTATTTTAATGACTGAATGTAGGGTTAGTTTGGGGCTCAGAGAGTGTGGAGGCAGGCGCCCCATCCGTGTCAGCTCTGGGCGAAGGCAGTGACCTAATTTGCAGTACAGGCTAGGTAATTTCAGTATGACATCCTGTGCCTAAAGCCAAGGACCAGCTCTAATCCAGCTGTAAATCTTGTTAGTTTCCTTTCCACTCCCTGTACTTTTTTCAGTTTATAATGAAGGACAGGAAAAATTGCCTTTGCCTACATATGTATCATTGGGGAAATTGTGACTTAGGAATCTATGTCATGGTAGACTGAAATAGAAACAAAATCCTCAATGGTGATAAGGTTAAGCCCCAAAGACATTCAGTGTGAGGACTTGTATTTTCAATACCGTTCTACGGAAGGAGGGGTTTGAGTCCTGACCTTTTTCTCTGACACCCTCCTACTCCAAGGCGTCCAGTTCTTCGCCTGCCTGGCTAGGCGGCGGTGGCGGCAGCCCTGAAGTCTCTGGCCCAGCGTCCTGGCACAAGTTCTCTCTTGGCGGAGTTGACAAGAGGGTCCATTCACTGAGGAAGCTTTCATTTGCTGCAATAGCTGATCATATTTTTGTGGAACTAATCTCCCTGTAGTCATATTTCCTCTACTGAATGTTGATTACTTAAGCTAAATTCCTTCTTAAATATATCACCAGGTAAATGCAGCTTTGGAACCTTTAATGACCATCTTAACTCATGAAACATATTTCAAAATTTTTGCATGGTTTGGTCTTAGAGGCACGAACTCTTGCCTGCAGCTGGAGTGACTGCTGGTGCTTTTGGTGGCCTTAGAGCAGGTAGCTGGGCTGCAGGGATGGCAGCTTGGGTGTGTGGCAGAACAGGACCCTTTGTTACCAGTGGACGTCAGCCACTTTCCCTTCCTCGTGAGAAAAGAACCCAGCTTTGTGCCTTTTAAGTTCTTCTCTTTGTTTTTTTCCTCTTTGTGACCTGATTAGCTGTCTGTCTGGGTCAGAACCCAATTAAGAAAGCCAAGGAAACTGGGAAGATGTTGACTTGTGTCTGCTGTGCCCCCATATGAGCTGCGTTTGACTCTCAATCTACTAGTTTTCTCTCTTTTCTGAACCTACCTCAATTAAATGTATGCATCATAAAGCAATTGAGAAAGTGAAATGAGGTATGTATTTTTCATGAAAAGCACTTAGCAAAAGGAAAGTACTCAATAAGTGTTGGGTATTCCTCTTGCTATATTGTCATTACTATTACTGTGGGTCTGGAGGACATGTGTAGAATATTGCATAATTAGAAGAGGAAAAGTACCTTTATTCCCTCTGATCTGTTATTGATCATTGTCTCACATGTTTAAAATTACCCATTTTATCATTCCTCTTTCCCTTTTTAAAAAATGCTGTTTAAAAGAAAAGCAGATTTTGACATTTTTCTCTCTAATGGGGGTTTCTACTTTTGCTATGTATCTCAGAGCCATTTTCTTTAAATGTGGACAATGATTACTGCTTATTTGAACAAAATGAACTTTGATCACGCAAAGTAGAGAGAAAAGAACCGCAAAGACATGCACCTTAAGCAGTCTGTACCTTGCTGCACGGAGCAATCCAATAGGCTATGGCGAGAAAAGGGAGGCCTAGGGAGACTCCAAAGACAGCGAGGAATTTCACAGCCATAGACTGTTGACGTAAGCCTGAGAGGTTTTCATACCACATGGTAAGCAATTGCTGCTGACAGTTAGGATGAGCAACGAACTGCAAAACAAAACAAAAACAAAACACAAAATGCAAACAGGAAATGGTATCAGTAGCACTTGAACAGTTTACAGCTTTATGAGGAGCTCGGGGCTGAAATGTTCCACCGGAGGGGTGGCCTGTTTGTTAGAGCAGGAGCATCTGGGTCAGATGCCTGCTAGATCCCTCCGACTTGGGGATGCCAGGGGTCTTGCAGTGGCCTGAGTCCTCACGGGACTGGCTACATCAGTGCTTGGCAAACTGAGAGCCCAGAGAAGTCTCAGGCACAGAGAATGACAGGCAGCTTCTAGGTGAATGTTTGTCTCCAGTGAGGGAGACTTATCTCTGCGCAGGGTTCATCTGGAAGTCACAGTAGAAGACTGGACGGAGCATGAATGGGGCTTTGGATGCCACATAGGTTTGAATTTTGTTTTACTATTTATGAGCCATGTGACCTTGGGCCAGCTACTTAACCTCTGAGCCTCAGTGTCGTCATCTGCAGAACAGTCTGTCATATTGTCGTATAGGAGTAAATGAGATATTGTAGAAAGCATCCCCTCTCTCTCCCTATGTAGTTTAAGAAAAAGTGCTTGCAGTGTTTTCAGAGGACACGTTAAAACTGCTCAGAATTTCCCCACTGGATTTCAGTGGTGGTGGCCTTGGGTCCACGGAGCTCCCTGTGGCATGCTGGAGCACTGACACAGTGTGTCAGTAGCTTCTCACCACCACCTCCTCACTTAGAACTGCCCTGCCTTAATGCCCAGGTCACATGCTGGACCTCCTGTGGTCACTGTATTGTCAACCTCAGCCCTCTGGATAGAGCTTATGGGACTAGGGGCGGAGTCCTAACCTACGCTGGCCTGTCGGGTTTTCTCTCCGAGGTGTTAACATGTAGCCTTGGGAGATCTGGGCAGACATCTTCCACTGTGTGGACTAAGTAGCAAAACATGCCAGTTAAAAAGAGAAAAGGAAGGATGCAGTTGTGTAGAAAATGGCTCAGAGTGTGTCTGACCCTCTCCGGAGCCCGTCCCCACTCTGCACACATGGTCCACGAGGCACCCCTGGATTCATCTTTTTCTTCTGGACCCATCAAAGTGACTTGAGTTGCAAACACACATTCTTTTTTTTTCTGCAAATGTGTGGTGCTCCTTGACCAATTGTCAGTCGATTCTGAGTCCTGGCCAGTAGAAACCGGTAATAGGCAAATATTTAAGTATATGTATGGGAATATAGTTTACATTTGACAAAATCACACTGGTTTGCTTATTTCCCTCCTATGACAGGAGAAAGGCATTATTTGCTTTGGTAGCCCTGCTCTTTGGCCCTACTCAGGATAGCCAGGTGCCATAGGATCTGGGACCTGTGGACGAGAGCAGATAGACTGGCATTCTTTAAAGGGACTGACTTTCCATCTGATCACTTTGGAGCATAACATTGCCAATTTTCATCTCATTTGCATCATTGGATTTTAAGGGGGCATGTGAAACATTCCCTTTTCATTATAAGAACAGTTTAAATGAAGCTATACAAAAAAATTCTCAGTGCAGGTGGCAACACGTTCTTGTTTCCAGTTTCTGGGAACTCAGGCAGCAGCCCAGTGACCTTTAAGGTCACGGTCAAAGGTTTATTTGGCCCTGCAGTAGTGCCTGATAATTCTGTGATTCAAACATCAGCTGCAAATAAGGCTTTTTGGGTAGCATCATTCATAGTAGTCTCTAAGAACAAGAGCAACATATTCTCCTTGGCCCAGGTAGGGACCCCAGACCAGCAGGTGATATGCTTTCCTGTTTCCTGTATCCTTTCTGGCTCACAGCAAGGAAGAGCAAGCCAGGCAATCATGTGGTTGTTTCAGTAATTCTGAGAGCCTGGTCCCAGTACAGGTCCCACAGACGGATGGCAGGTGGGTGTGGGGGGCAGTCAGTTTTGTGTTTCAACAGTCAGCCTTTGCTGGGTTCTGCAGTGGCCTTGCTGTGGAGAATCACAGCCGGACTAGAAGGTGGGACATATGCCCATGTAATGGCAGAAGGCCATGTGGCTGACCACTTGGCTTACCCTGGGGCTCCCTGTGCTGTAACTGCCCTGGCAGAACCCTAGCCCTAATTCCCTCCGTTGGCCTCTTTGTATCTGGGAGAGTCCATCCTTGCTGCTTCTGCTCCCTCCGCTGCCTCCTGCAGACAAGTCAGCACAACTGACTGGGCAGCGGAGCTGGAGGGGAGGAAGTTCTGAGCAAACACGTGGGAACCATTCCCACTCACCCCTGCCTGACTTGGAGGAAGACAGCGGTCCCCACTAACACATGGGGCTCTCTAAGGATCCTGTCCTCCTCTGATCTTGGTTAATTTCCACAGCTGCATTTTTTCCCTCCATGATAAAACAACCTAGCCCCAAGTACGCTATTTATTTGTGGCCAGACTTTATACTGTAATGCTCCCAGAAAGCTCACAGCAGCCGATAGCTGAAGCCCATTTATTGTCTATTTTTATATGGGTACTTTTCTGTATTTGTGGGAGGCCTTCGAAGACACCTTCGTGTCATATAGTTCATTGTGTATCAAAGAATTTTTTTTCTCCTGTGCTTCTGAAGCACAGAGAGATATCGTCCCTGAACCAAGGAAGATGAGAGCAACATGAGGCATATCATCAGGACACAAAGAACACCCTAACCAAACAGCACACGGCCAGGGAACAAAGGCAGGAAGAACTCCTGGGGGCGGGGGCTGCAGCGGGATCTTCAAAAGCAGGGTCAGAGAGGCACTGATGGAAGAAAAGCACACAACTAGAATAAAATGGGAACTCAGAAAGTCGTTATTGTCTTGGGCCGGCCAGCTCACAAAAGGATAGAATGATGAAAGGCTGGGTGACACTGAGAGCTTTGCCCAGGCCATTCTTGCCCCTAAAACATCTGGACTGAGGTAATGGCGCACTTTTATGCAAGCCGTTCTCGGGAAGAACTGATGCAACCACCTCAGTTTTCTCAATGCCATGATTCATGTTTTTCACAGCAGGGCATGTGTGATGGACTGGAGCTGAGAGCCTGGTAAGGTGGGCAGCTTACGTGGAGCTGGGCAGCCTCTGAAGGGAACAGCAATCAAACCACATCCACCATCGGGATGGATTGTCCAGAGAACTGGGCAAGGGGCAGGGCAGAGCTAAGAGAAGTTAAATTGCAAAGAGAGACAAGAGGGAGCTCCGAGGCAGAAGGCCCTATAATGGAAAAGGAGACTGGTGGGGTGAGCCAGACTGGGCAACATGTCCTGAGAGTCAGAGGGGCCAGAATTTATGTGGCTGCTAGTTCCTGAATTCACTCCAAGCCAGTTATCCTGGTGGAGTGTTTGACCAGCTTTCATAGTTACTATAACAACATTCCTTCCCAAAGCTAGTTTTTTTATAATTATCTCACCTAAATTTCTTGTTCCTGACAACCCTTGGTGCAATAGTGAAGACTCTAATGCTGGCCTATGGGCACTCCTGGGCTTACTGGCCAAATACTGGCTGTTACTTTGCTTTTAATTTATTGATGGGCCAAAGGAAAACCACTTCCTTCAATCTTTCTCTGCTCTATGTTTATTCACAAAAACATATCTGATATTTTAAGAATAGGTAGTTGTTGAGCTATAAACATTCCATGAGGCCCTTTGATGGGAAGTTAACACCCTTGGGCCAGATACTCACATTACAACAGGGTCTAAGGCTTTCCTGTTGGGGGTTGGTTAAGTGCAGGGACTGGTGCAAGGCTGCCTGGGTTCAGATCCTGGCCCTGCCACGTGCTGGCCATGTTCTCTTAGGACATGGACTCATCTGTGCTTAGCTTCCCTCTTCTGTCAAATGAGGCTGATAGTGAGGATTAACTGAGTATTTATAAAGTGCTTAGAACAGAACCTGGCAAACAGAAAGCACTGTATCAGTATTTGATGAATAAAAATGAGCCCCTGACTTTCCTTTTCCATTTTTTTCTCTCTCTCTTCCTCCTTTTTCTCCTTTTCACTCCCTACAGCTGTACTCTTTGTTCTGGCCTCCATGTGGTTTTGGCACAGGGTTGTTAGTGCTTTTGGAAGGGTCTGTGTAGCCTAGCTGGGTGGGCGGGTTAGGCCACTCTATCCAATAGCTCCTCCTTTATCTTCCCCTGAAGGTACAGCTTGATTTTCCCAGGCAGTTAGCTCGAAGTGGGCTGGTGTCTGGTAGGGGCCTGCTGGCTGTGCGAAGTCCGTTGGCTACCCTTGGTTATGGAACCCTCCATCAGTGAGGGCCAGCACAGGGTGCTGAACCTGCCGAGGGCACTTCTCCCCACTCCTCAGTGCCCCTTCCCTCTCCATGTTGACCTTTGGCAGGGGCAGAAGGGGCAGGGCTACATTTGAGCTCAGAGGTTTTGAGGCTGTATGATTTCCGTAGCCCTTAAGCACAGATTTTTCTTTCTGACACTCTAGGCCTCATTTACGAAATAACATGTGGCAGTGCATGATTTGATAAGTTGAAGAATAACTTAGCTGGAAAAATTTATGACATCCAGTGCTTATAGAGTAAATGGCTTTCTTTTTTACAGATAAACCATCAGAGGCCTGATCTCTGATGTGATTGTGGTTAAGATTGTCCACTTAGCTCATCACCAGCATTTGCTTAAAGAAATACACTCTCTTTTTTTTTTTTTTTTTTTGAGAGAGTCAGGCCTTGTGCCAGTCATCAAGTGGCTTTACTTAGTGTGGATAGTCAGTGTGAATTTCCTGTTTGGAGCATCTCATAAGATTGGGTTCAGTGGTGCTTTCCATTCCAGTGAGCTCCCTCTGGAATTCTCTTGATTTCATTGGCTTGGACTTTAGCCCTTCCTGGTCTTAGTTCTTTGTCATAAATCAAACAGTAAAAACCAAACATTTATCGAGCACTCATATGGATAAAGCCCTGTGCTGAGCACATTATTTCTCATTTAATCCTCATTACACAATAAAATGGGAATGATTATATCTGTTACGAAACAGGGGTACTGTGACCGTTCAGGTCTGTCCCCACAGTGGACATTTTTGCCACTTCCTCAAATTGCCTCTCCCAGCTGAAGTTCCCTGCATCTTTTCCAGGTCATTGCTGCCTCCTTCTCTTTGCCAAGCAGGAGGGCATCTCTTTGAGCCTACAGTTTTCAGCTGTGCCACAGAGATGCTCGTACGGTTTCCCAGCCAGGGTTCTGGGCGTCTCCTTTCTTGCCGTGGGGGTGGGCAGCATCCTGTTGGGGAGGACAGTTGATCTCTGCCTTCCTTCTCCGCGGCAGTACCCGTTCTGTGCTACTCCCATGTCCGCTCCCTTCGCACTGTTTGGGGTGGATGGAAGGATGAGGCACAGATAGGAGCGGATTTCAGTTGGGGAGAAAGGAAGCAAGTGTGAAAGGGAATGAAGGAAAATTAAGAGGAAGAGAACAGAGCAAAAGCGATGGAGTTTCAAACCTGACTTCTAGCTGCTGCTCCAGTGTGACTCCTGTTCTTTTCCTTCCCATCTTTAGTCTCTGGCCAAACTCTAGTGAAGCTGTTCTCAGAGCCTGCCCTGAGCTTGACCATCTCTGAGCCTCTGCTCAAAGTATCTCTTGTTCCCTGTAATGCTTTCTTTCTTATTCATATATCCATGTTTTGTCCAGCTCAACTATCTCTTAACTATCTCTTCCATGAAAGCTTATCCTACCTCCTCTCCTCTCATGCAGTTTTAGTGTCTCCCTTTTATCAAAGTTATATGCCTGTATAATCCTCTACCAGAGAGAATACTTTTGGAGGGCTCCCATAGGCCTAGCATGGTGCTCGGTGTCTGGGTTCTGAGGCAGTACTGTCTGAATGAGTAACTGGCCCAGCTAGAAGTGCTCTGTGTTCAGACTGCAAACCTGGTGCCCCCTGTAGGGCCAGAGTGGCTCCTTACTCACTGTCCCATGGTGTGGCAGCACATCTGACATCCAGATGTGTCACCGCGTCTGGAAAAGGCACATAGGTACAAGAGGCTGAAAGTTGCTTGCTTTCTTGGAGACATGATGAACATGTAAATGATTAAACTCATGTCTACACTGAATTTATTTTTACTACAGAAGTGCTAGATTGGAAAACAATAACAACTTCATTCCCAAAGGCAGTTGATCTAAGAGTTGAAGGATCTTATCAGGAAAGAAGTCACACCATTAACTGAAGGTGTTACTCAAAAACTGGGCCAAGGCAGGGGACAGGGATTGGACCTCAGCTTGAGGGGATTTTGGGTTCTTTGTTTTATGCGCACTGCCTCCCTCTCCTCACCTATTTGCAGCCCCACCTTCAAAGTTCTCAATTTTCTGAATGTGGTCAGAATGTGGTCCTTCAGACACTCCTTTCCTTGCTAGGAGATTCCATTTGGATGCCTGTACAGATGTTTCTCACTCGATTCCAGCCTTCCCTACCTCCTCTTCCCTTTGTGCACCCACAAAGCCAACCAACCCTGGCGTGCTTCTTAGTTATTGCCACAGCTGGAGGTCCTGCCAGGCAGCTGCTCACTGAGCCATTCTAGACATCTACTGGGCAGCAAAGGAAGTGGGCCCTTCCGAAGGTTCTTCACTCCTGTGGAGATTTGACGGCATGTATTCAGTCGAATAGCTTGCTCCATTCTCAAAGGCAACTCTGTTCCTGTTTCTTGGGGACAGCAGGACATGAAAAACTCTCTGCCATCTCAAATTAAGCAAGCCTCCTATTGGTAAGTTGCTTTGAGGACTCTGCAGCTTCTCTCTGGCCAGAGGAAGAATGATTTTATGATGAAGACATTTCGTGACCCGGCATGTGCTTCAGTCTTTAGGGTGCAGGCATCCAAACAAATGGCGCAGCGCTTCTAGAGCTGTGGGTGAGCCATTTACGGAGGGCAGGTGGAATGGCAGGGACCTTGGCTGGCCCTCCTGGAGGCCAGTGCTTAGTGTGGGGTTTTCCAGCGCCCACCAGGAGCCCTGCCATAGCACACCGAGCCCGGCGGTGCCGACCAGGCGACTCATTTTCCAGTCTGGCTATGTTGGTGTGACTGCAGTCCCACTGTGGGCTCAGAGCGAGCTGCTAGCTGGGTCCAGATGCTGCCTCTGCTCCTGCTCCTGGGCAGGGACTCTGTGCCCCATGTGGGGCTCTGCCCTTGCCTGAAACCAAAGGGGAAGTAGAAGCAGCTTCTAGCAGACCTTCTTGGATTATCTTCAACCACTCACATTTCTGAGTCTTTCCCTCCAGCCAAACTGCTCCACATGCTGTTCCCAAACAGAGCCTATGTAGCCTCACCTGTTTTCAAGGACGACCCATCCTGCTTCTCTCTGGCTTGATCTTAACCAGCCTTTGAGACTTAACTTTCTTTCTACTATGAAGTCCTACTGAGTCCTTTGGCTCCCTGAGAGGCCTTGGGCTCCTTTGGGTCCTATTCTGTGGCCTGCCTACTTGGCAGTCATGGCCTATGGTCAAGTTGTAAATTGCTGAACCGTTGTGTTTACATCTGATACCATTTGCTATCTTTAAGTTTCAACTGTCTTTGCATCCTCAAGAGTCTGCAGCCTTGTATTTTACACATAATAGGTGCTCAGAAAACACCTGTTGAGTGATAAATTGCATGTTCTTCTAAAGCCAGTAAGATTTGCTTCATGATTTTCTCTGTGGCTCATTACCCCAGAATAACTTCTAAATAAAGCAAATGCACTATTACCTAGGGTATTCATATCTTTATTAGAGGGCAGACAGGGAGAAGTGATGAGACTAAACCAGGCTCTTGTCTTCTTGTGTAGGAGAAGATTGAAATGTGAGGTTATACAATAGGGCTTAAGGATTATCTTTTGGATTGGATGAAGATTGTTTAATATCTATGTATATGATTACCACTGCAAACTAATTCCAGAAAATATTTGTATCGTGATAATATCATCATTACAATGAATAGCTAATGTTTATTGGATATCTTTTCTGTGCCAGGCTCCATGCCCGATAGTCACTGCGTTGTATAACCCTCACATCAGTTTATTGAGATGGGTATTGTTACATCCCTATTTTAAATATGGAAGCATGAGAGAGAAATTAAGTAACTTGCCTACAATTACAGAGGTGATTATGACAGGGTCTGAACTTGAATCCAGGCCTGTCTGACTTTGAGAACAATGTTTTGAACTATTATCCTGTATTTCCACAAGGCAGATTTAAAAATCAGGCAGACGTGCCAAAGGACAAGGGACCCCAGTGGCTTCTCCAAGCCCGCAGAGGCCAGGAGGCCTCACATTCTAAAATGCTGTTAGAACTCTCGTTTCTCTTTGTGTCTTCCGGGGGGCCAGCCAGGTCCCAGTGGGGATGAAATCAGGAATACTCAAGGGAAAGGGCTCAAAGCCAGTTTCCTCGACAACCTCATCTTCCTAAAAGGAGTGAGTCATCACTCTAAAGGTGAAAGCTGGGCGCTCCCTCTTGTGTAAAGACGAGAATAGCAGCAGCTGACTCAGCAATGGCTCTACTGCCTGGTCACCACTTTGCCAGGAATCAGGTTAATGTGGAGGCCGATGATGCCCAGGTTTACGGCTTCAGAAAGTACAGACTCCAGCCAAAAGAACGCTTTACTGGAGGACCTGTTAGGATCCCAGGCCTCTTGCCAAATTCCTCCTGGCACTGACATCGTACTTGGGAGAGCTGTAGTTTCAGGTAATCCTCTGAGCACGAGGTCCGATTAGGTAATGTTCCCAAGTTGGATCCATAACTCTGCAGACTCTCCCACGTGGTTGTGCTGTCCTCTGGGTGAGAAAATTCATGGGGTTGCAGGGTATGCACCGGGCCCGGGGTCAGCCTGCCTGGGTGCCAGCCTTGGCTCTGCCCCTTGATTAGTGAGGGGCAGGGTAGTGTAGCTTATCAGGCCTCAGTTTCTCTAGGTATAAATTGACCATAATCATGACTGATTCAAAGGGTTTCCAAGTGTTCAGAAAATGCAGTCCAGTTTTTGGTTTATGGTTCCATTTTTAAGTGCCAAAATACTATTTTTTTTTGGTTTTTGATATACTATTTCTGTAATAAAATTTAGACCTATAAGTCACTTATATCTTAAGCCCTGTCCAAAGAGTTATATTATGTGTTAAAATTTTTAATCAATCAAGGTATGCTTGCAGAGTAGTCATCTATATTTTTTCATGGTTGTTAGAGAAATAAATTTATCAATAAAAGCAAAGTTTTTCTTGCAAAACCAGCTTTTACTCTAGTTCAAAAACTTCATCATCTGGGAGAATGTGGATCCAGAGGTATTGATTTTGACAGAGGAAGTCCGCATCTACATTTAGTTAAACAAAAAAAGACAAAGAGAGACTAGAAACACAGCTTCCAACCAGTGCAACACTGTAGTCCTAGGTTGATGGAGCTGGTAGTAAGTGATAGGGTGGGGTGGCCATATATTTTCCAAAAAGATTTCTCACATTATTGACTAAAATATTAGGTTAGTGGCAGGTGAAGGAATCAGAAAACATTTGGAGTTTATTTATAACATTCTCTTTATGATTCCAAGTTCTCCAAGTTTTCCTGTGGAGAAAAATGTGCATATAGCTCAACAGTATTTGATATACTTTACTTTTGAAATCATGCTTTACATTTTACTTTTATGTAATTTTAAAATAATTTTAAAATTAATTTTCTCTCCTACAAATTTATATTATATAACTTTATTATATATGTAACATATTCTATTTTTATTTGATGGTTTTATTTGCATATACAATTTTGTATTTAAAGCATACTCAAGATTTAGAGTTACTTTTTTAAATTAAAAATTTTGAATTCTCAACACTTATAAAATGTTACAATTACCAATATTTTGATAATATGAGACATAAATGTTGAAGTAATGGCATAGCCATTGGTTTAAGGATTAGAAATAGCATGTATGTCATAGAAATGCTCCGCATCTTGGTAGCTGGTGAGTACAAACCTAACCCCATTGGTTGACATACATCCATCTCTCCACCAGACAGAAAGTAGATGCGGATGGATTCAGTGCACTGAAGCGCCTTCATGCATGCAGGACACAGCAGTGAGCAAGATGGTCAAGGCCTCTGCTTTTGGGAATCTTGTTAATTCCCACCTCTTGATGGTTCGGAGGCAGTTCAGGCTGGATGACAGGGATTTTTTTTTTTTTTTTATGGCTTTTGTATTTCTACTTGATTCAGATACCCTTTGTAATTCACCCTACCTGTCAGTGCGTGTTCTCAGCTTTCCCAGACCCGCTGTACAAGCACAGCTGCTCTTGCATCTCTGTGGCCCTGCGCTGGCTGCCCACCGCCGAATCTGACCTGCTGCCTACTTGCATGGAGCTTCCTGGGCTTCTCTGAGTTTCGGTGGAGGGTGTCTCGTCCCCCGCTCTCTTCTCTGCCCTCAGGGGCTGTTCTGCAGTTCTGCTGCTTGGCTGGTGGACTCCCGCGTGGTAGTGGGTACCGAGTTGCTCAGGGCCTTGAATGCCTCATTGGCGTGGGGGGCATCTGCTGTCTCGGAGACACCCACCGGCTCTCCATTGTGCCTGTCTCCAGATCTCCATCTGTTTACCCCAGCCACGCCTGTGCCTTCACATATCCGTCTTTTCTAAGTGCAGTATCCCAACAGGGTCTCTGGAAATGATGCCCAGGGTGAAGTATACCTGTCATTGTTTCGCAGTTTCTCCTGCCTAGGGTTCAGGCCTGCATGGCTTTGCGTTTGATGATGCCAAGTGGAGGATTACTTGTTTTACCTCCATTTGACTACATGAGCTAGCTTCCCCAAAAGCTAGATGGAGAGAGGTGTTAAATCCTGAGCCAGCACTCTTAGCTTCTCACATACAGCTCATCTTGGCTTGGGGGAGGGTCGAGGACCAGCTTACACTGAGCTCAGGATCCTTGCACACCCTGTACATTGAGGGCTTGGCCAGACTTCTCCTCGCTTTTGGGAATTTTTCTCTCTGACATTGCAAAATAAAAATTAACCTTATTTCTTGTTCTTCCACTTGCCAGCACCAACCTGACCAACAAAGTTAAACAGTGTAGACAGTGTTCAGGTACCTCTTCATGTGGTCTCTACCCTGTGCACACAATAAGGAGTGTCTAAGGTGAACAGCCCCCTCCCCAACAACCACCGTCATTCTTCACTTCCAGAGCACACAGAGAACTGCCCATTTCCACCCTCTGAGACTTTCAGGGAGATTGTTACTTAGAGAACTTGCCGCATACCTTCGCCAGATACTTAGCATCCCTTGGCTTCTTTTCTCCTGGTGGTGTCTGTGCCTGCTCTGTTAGCCGTGGCTTCTAGCCCGGATTGGCTTCTAACCCTCAATTGCTCCTTTCACTTCTCTGGGAAACAAGGAAATTCACACCCCGAACACTGAGAAACAGGCCACGTTTATTTCTGGTGAAGGCACATTGTGGTCATGCAGCTGACTGCTGGCTCCCTGTTCTGAGATGTCAAATGAGAGTGACTATTCAGTGACCAAGGCAAGAGGCAGTAGTCTTCTTTGTTATTCAGGGTGAAACTCCAAGCTGTGATATATATAGAACATATCTCTTTTTTAATAGAAGATTTCTTAATGGATTGAGTTAATTTTGCTCATAATTTGAGTGCTGGTTTTTACCCACCTCTGGCAAATAAAATCTTTCTTTCTCTCAGCATGAACATTGTTCATTAGAAATAGAAACGGAGTCCCATATGTTATTGTGATATATTGGGTTTACATTTCTGTATTCATAAATTTATATCCATCCATCCAGAAAATACCTACTGAGCCAAACACCAGGAACACAAAGATTGAAAATAATGTCCTGGCTCTTGTGGTCCTCAAAATCTTGTCAGGGAGACAGGTAAACAGGCAAGTTCAGTGACACTCAGTCAGTGCCATAACAGAGTTTAGCTCCGAATGCCATGAAATAGCATCCAGCCCAGGAGGGGATGTGGAGGGTCGGGGTGAAAGGCTTATTAGAGAATGGATTCTTGAGTCGAGTTATAAAGGCTGTAGTTGGGCCACCGAGACAGTCAGGAAGGGCATGCTGGGGAGAAGGACCTGCAAAAAGTTTGGGCTGGAGAATGAGCTAGATCTGGATTTAAATCCCGACTCCGCCTCTGAGCTGGACCGATTTCCTCCGTAGAGTGGGGGTGACAGTGCTGAGGGCGCACTGAATGATGGTGCGTTCAGAGAACTTGGCACGGCGAAGGGCACATCGGTTAAGAGCTTTATAAATTGTTAGTATCGATGCCTGAGTTCCTGGTGTGTCGGGAGAGGTGCAGGTGGCTCAGGGTGGATGGCCTGTTGGGGAGTGATGGAGAGGGGAGCCCCTCAGCGGCCTTGCCTCACACTGAGATGGGGACTGAACGTGACTTTGAAAGGCAGGGTGCTGAGGGAGCTCGGGGGCAGTTGTAACAGACTTTCCTTGTGACGTATACGGGCCGTAGGGTAGACTGTATGTGCACCACACTTGCCCCCACTTCTGCCCTCAGTGTTCTCCCATTTACTAAAGAGCAGAACAGCATTATTTAAACAGCAGCATCAGGCCATCTCAGAAGGCTCCACGGGCACCTGATTCATGGAACCTGCCCAGTAGACAATGATAATTTATTGCAATGCCCAGGATTCTGTTTGCAGTCTTTTTAAATGCTAATGATCAATAGTGTAATTATGATGGGGAAAGTTCCTGGGCCAGTTGTCAGTTTAATCAAATTTACAAAGCCATCTGGAGCTTTGCAGAATTCTTTTTACATTTTTTTCCCCAGACCAAATTTGGATAGCTCTAGTCACTATAATGTCAAACATACAGCGAAGATACTGCCCTCAAGCTCTTAGAATCCAGAGCAGAAGCCTGAGGGCTCAAGGATGACGGTGGGTTCTGTGATCGCCCCTCCCTCCTCTCCCCAGAGCAGAGAGAGGACGCTGTCTGGCTAGTGAGGATAGGCTTCTGCGAAAAACTAGGCCTCGGCTTCAGCTGGACAAGAGGCCAGACCAATGGCTGCCCACTCTGCTTAGAAAAAAAATCACATTTCTTCCTGTGTCTGTAAGACTTTTGGTAATCTGGTTCTTGTCTGCTTCACAGCCTTCTCCTTTCCTCCCTGCTGACTATGAGTCAGCCCCCTGACCTCCTCACTGTTCCTGAAACACACCAAGGACTTCCTTGGCCACCTGACCAAAGTGGAAGTCTCCCTGCATTACGTATCCTTGTATCACTTAGCAACCACCAGGCTTTGTGTTAGGCATTTATTGTCTGTCACTCTACTAGAATGTAAGCTCCCTGAGAATGAGGACTATTTTTATTGCACAGTATCCAGGACAGTGCCCATAGTAGACTCTCAATAAATATATGCTGAGTGAATGAATCTTGCAGCTCATCTTCTTAACTCTACAGTGCCCCCACATAGATGGGAGCTCTAGCCCTTCTTTCTTCCTGGGTAGATGGCGGCAACAGTATCTCTCATTTCACATGCTTTGTTTTGCAGTGTGACCGTGGCTCTTTCCCATCCAGAGGTGGGATCCATTCCTGCTGCCTTCGAAGCTGGGCTGGCTCCCAGTGAGCTGTTTTAATTGATAGAATGTGGCAGAGGCGATGCTGGAAGACTTTTCAAGTCTGGGCCTTAAAGATAATTAGTGTCTACCTTCACTCCTGAGAAAGCTGCCCTGTTGGAAGACAACTGCTGTATATGAGAGCAGCTCCCCGAGACCACTGTGCTGTCAGGAAGCCCAGCATAGCCAAGTGGCAGGGGGGCGGGGGGAGAAAGAGAGACCATATGAAGGAACATTGAGGTGCTAGACATGCAAGTGAAGCCTTCTGGCATGTTCCATTCCAGTCCAACCACCGAATGAACCACCAGCTGAGCTAATGGCTCCAGACAATGTAGTGCGTAAGAACTTTCCACTCAAGCCCTGCCTGATTTCCTTGTCCCAAAGAATTGTAACCAAGTAAAATGATTGTTTTTTTAAAGCCTCTAAGTTTTATGCACTAAAAGGTAAGTTGAACATCTCTCTTCAGTTTCCAGTCCCTAGCACTCCATCTTGTTTTCCCTCCATGGGGCTACTGGACAGGAGCTACTTCCACAGTCCTCACCTCTGCTCCTCTCCTCCCCAGGGGAAGAAGCATGCCACCTGAGCACAGCTGGCGCGCTCCTGTGTTCTTGCTCTTCCCTGTGGCCTTTGGACCATCTGAAATCGGGCTCTTGGACTCTGCTGCAGTCACTCTTGCAGCTGTGTCAGTTTCCCCTGGTTGTCAGACCCACGACTCACTCTGGGTCTTCCCAGTGAGGGCTCCATAGCCCAGATGCCACCTGCTGCCTGCTGAGCCATAAATGCCTCCTTCCTGGGCCCCTGTGCATTGCTGGGCGTCGGAATAATCTGCTGGGGAGATGAGTCTGTCTTGTTTTCTTGGCTGAAGTCTCATCATGGGAGAATGAGCAGTGTTTTGCCTTCCACCTCCTGAGAAGATGCCAGGCGGA